>NC_069788.1:95454064-97954064 GCF_027406575.1 Nycticebus coucang
TGAGACAGAGTCTCACTATGTTGCTCTCAATAGAGTGCTGTGCTGTCACAGCAACCTCAAACTCGTGGGCTTAAGCGATTCTCTTCCTCAGCCTTCCAAGTAGCTGGAACTACAGGCATCTGCCACAATGCCTGGCTATTTTTTTGCTGTAGTTGTCATGGTTGTTTAGCAGCCCTGGGCCAGGTTCAAACCCACCAGCTCCTGTGTATGTGGCCGGTGCCATAACCACTGAGCTATGGACACTGAGCTCCGATTTCATTTTTGACATCTTTTTGTTTCCACTCTTCTTCCGTAAGGTATATTCTCATCACAGCTGCCACAGTGATCCGTTTAAAATCCAAGTCTTATTATGTTTCTAATCAAAATCCTCCAGTGGTTTCCCCCCAAAATATCAAAGTCCTTACAATGGTTTACAAAACCTAAGAGACACCTAACCGGTGCAGTGCACATATTCTGGAAAAAGGACACACTTCTATCACATTGACTTAAAATGTCCAAAAGCAAATTATATAACCAAAATGTGTGTACCTCTGTAATATTCTGAAATTTTTTTTTAAAAAAGATATGTATTATAAAATTTAGAAAAACTTTATTTTGGAAAAAAATATATTCTAATAGATACACACACACAGACCTCTGACCTTACCTTGAGCCATTTGTCCCCTTCCTTGCTCACCCTTGGCCATCTGGTTCTGCTGGCTATTCTCTGAAAAGCCCCAAGCATGCTCCTGTTTTAGGGAAGTCACTTGAGCAGGAATACTCTTCTCTAAGGTATTTCACTTAGCTCATTCCCTCAACCCTCTGTAAGTCTGTGCTCCAACGTCTCGCAACTTACCACTCCCTCTGCACCCTCCTGAGCTATTTCCCCCTAGCAGGTAATGTAGCACACAATACGCTTTACTTATTATTTTTTTTATTTAATCATTAATGCGATCATGGGCACCATACAATGGTTTTATACATCACATGTGTGGATGTCTGTCTCCCCTGCTAGAGTACAAGCCCTACAATCACAGGATTTTTGTATGTTTTGTCCACTACTATATCCTCATAGCCTAGAATAGTATTTAGCACTTAGTAGATGGTTAGTAAATACTTGTTGAATAAATGAATGAATGTCTCCAGGGAGAAATACAGCAAGCTAGAAAGCAGAGAAAGTTTTCCTGGGTTTTCTAAAACTCTAAGCCTCTGGGCAACAGAAAGCTTAGGGTGTAAACAAAATGTTTGGGAGAAACATGAAAGGGAAGGGATTTCCTCTACCTATATAATAGAAAAAGATTCCAGGGGATCGAAGAAACGTGACAAAAGCAGAGAGTTTGGTGTGTCCCAAAGAGTGAAATTTATGCTTCATGGACAGACCCCAAGGAATCTTTAAGACCCCTGAGAGGGGGTGTCTGGGTGCCACATTTACGCAGAGAGGACCAAAATCAGTGTCTCAGCAAAGTGCACACCCCAGGAGACAGCAGAGTAGCAGAGAGGTGCAAGACTAAAGATGACCACCCATATGGAAAGTAAGGAGATCTCGCTGGTCACTGGGTACCAGGCTGTGTCCTCTGAAAACCCTGTCTGTATGTAACCAATCCCCACTGCTAAACCTTCACACAGCCTTGACAAAGTAAAGTGACCGCTAAAGACTGATTAAATTCCCCAGTGTCCCATCACTGTAAAGGTAGGAGGCATAATTAAGTTATATAAAAATAAAATTTTCTGCATGCCAGAGTTCAAACTTGCTTCCTTTTATTTTATGTTAAAACCATCACTAATATTTTAAGGAATTGAATGAATTTTAAAGAAATGATGGTCATGTGCCAAGCAGAGTCCAACTCTTCTCCCAGGAGTCTGGGATAAGCATTCCGTGCTCTCTGCTGACCTTGTGCGTGCTTCTGTAGGAAAATTAAGGGCATGGTAGGCTGCTGTCCACAGCTGAGTAATCACCATGGCAACCAAAGGCCCATCACCTGAGCTTTATTCCAAGCTGATTTATTAAGAATGCATTGCAGACAGTCTCAGAAAATGGAAGATGGAAAATTCAGATTCTCTTTATCTTTCTCATGTTTTGATATCAGAGTTCTAAAAGTGTCCCATCCCTCCTCTTTCTAAAATTATTCCCAATGTCTTTTTTTTCTTTCTTTCTCGGATTTGCTGTCTGCTTCATAGATCCCTGGGCTTGAAGTGTTGAGGGACTGGGATAACATTAGCATGCAATAGTTCCCTTGAGTGGTCACCCCACATGTCTCACATTGGTACAGCTGGCAGAATGACAGTGTGTCCCTGATGGGGCCACTCTGGGACGAGCACATCTCTGGCTTGTTGAAGGGGCTCCATGACCCTGTCACTCTATTATCTGGAAGGGATCATCACCAGGATAGAAGAGTTGTCATGTCAAGCTGCTTCTGGACTTGTGGTTGTGTTAATGAATAAATGATGTCTTTCTGACCGGATCTTGGTGGTGTTGTTCCTCACTAATCTATCATTTAAAGTAGAAGTCGGTAAACATGAGATTTGGAATATGGTTCTGGTGATGGGTTCTTTGGTTGCCGTGGTGATTACTCAGCTATGAGTCAACATTCCTTCTATATACAGTTCCAACACCTTGATAAGCATAAAAATCAACCACAGAATCTGCCTAAAATATTTACTACTGGGACCCTTCCCCGGGATCTGCTTCAGTAGGGCTGAGTATAGGAGCCAGTGTTTCACAGGCACTCCTTCCCCAAGAACATTCTCCACGGGTGGTCTTTACACTGCACTGTAAGAATCACAGCATGCCCAGTTTTCCTCCTGAGTAAGGTTAGTGAAACGTCACCAGTTTGTGACTGGTACAATGTCACAGAGTTGGTGAAATGTGGAGGAGCAGTAACCGACTTTGGTGTAGGAGGGCCTCACTACAGTAGAGTCTTCCACTTCACCTATACATACTTAGGATAGTCATGTCCCCTCAGTTTGTTTTCCCATCATGCAGGAAATACATGAAATGCTCATGAATGAATAACTGATACAAAATGACTAACCTTTGGCGGGCCCATAGTTCACTGCGCAGGGCATGGGCCACATACACCGAGGCTAGCAGGTTCAAACCCGGCCTGGGCCTGCCAAACAATAATGACAACTGCAACAAAAATTAGCCAGGTGTTGTGGTAGGTGCCTGTAGTCCCAGCTACTTGGGAGGCTGAATCAAGAGAATTGCTTAAGCCCAAGAGTTTGAGGTTGCTGTGAGCTGTGATGCCATAGCACTCTACCAAGGGTGACAAAGCGAGACTCTGTCTCAAAAAAAAAAAAATGACTAACCCCTAAATATCAAACAAATACACACAAAATACACAAATGTTAATTCCATACAGTTTCATATTAAAATAGACATTACAGTCTGTAGAAAAACTTGGAAAATCTATTTTAGGAAAAAGACTCCCATTCTCCCATGAAAGAAAAACCCAATCTCCTGGCTTAATTCTGAGATTGTATAAAAAAATGGATTTGGGGCCAGGTGTGGAGGTGCACACCTATAATCCCAGATCTTTGGGAGGGTAAGGGAGGGGGATTACTTGAGGCCAGAAGTTCAAGACCAGCCTGGGCAACATAGACTCTGTCTCTACCCACCCCCAAGCCCAATTTTTTTAATTAGCCAGGCATGGTGGTGGGCATGCATGGTCCCAGCTACTCTGGAGGCTGAGGTGAGAAAATTGAGCCCAGGACTTTGAGGCTGCAGTGAGCTATGATCACACCACTGTACCACAGTCTGGGCAACCCTGCCTGAAAAAGATAAAGAAAAAGAAATGAATTTTATATCTCCTTGTCTCCAGAGCCGTTATAATAAGAAGCAATTTTAGGTTTTATGAAAAGTTTTCTTACTTTGCCTTAAGGGTATATGCATATACATTGGTGTGGAGGACTTAAAATCATTACATATATGGTTATATTGGCTGTAGAAAGTTAATGGAATTGAATTTACTATTGGAATTGAATTAAATCTGTTTCTAATTATCCCCTCGAAAAAGAGCAACTTTATGGGTCAGTTATACCTTCCAGACGAATTTATTTTTAAAAGGCAAAAATATTGAATAATGGAATTTAAGGTTAGAAAAGACCTAAAAGATCCTCCATTCCTATTACTTACATTCATAGATTTGATTGTCACACCTAGGCAAAATTCTCAGAACTGCACAAATAGTATTGTACTGGAGTTCTGTCATGCTGATTATGACCTGAAATAGGTTCACTGGGATTCAAATGTCTTTGTCAGGCCTGGCCCCCTGGCTAACACCCATGATTCCAGCACTTTGGGAGGCCCAGGAAGGAGGATCACTTGAGAAAGGAGTTTGGGAACAGCCTGGATGAGATAGAAGAGCCCCTCACCACAAAAACTTTTTAAAAATCAGCCAGGCATGGTGGCGTGTGCCTGTAGTTCCAGCTACTCACAAGGTTGAGGTGGCAAGATTGCTCGTACTGGGAAGTTTGAGGTTGCAGTGAGCTATGATCAAACCAATGTACTCCAGCCTGGATAATAGAGCGAGATTCTGTCTCAAAGAATAAAAGAAAGAAACACATATTTTTATCAGTCAGGTTGGTTTTGTTTGTTGCTTTCTTTGTTTTTAAGTATTTAGATTTGATTGAGTCCTATAATTCAAACTTGACTTTTAAATTTGTTTTGTTTTGTTTTAGGGTATGTATTTGGTGGAGGGATCTATTTGAAATAATAGCAGAGTGGGGCTCCTCCTTCTGTTGCTCTTTGGTCCCCTCTCCTCCTGGGCCTCTGCTTCAGGTACTCTCGCCCTAACTGTGCTCCTCTGGAACCCCTCCTCCTGCTCCCAGCCATGGCCTGGTGCTCCATGTTCCTTGTCTGTTTTGCTTTCTCCTTGGTCTTGCTGGTCCAGAGAGAGGCTCCCATCCAGAAGGAGAGTTAAAGGGCAGAAACTTAGCAAGTAACCTGGCAGATTAGAGCTGCACCAAGAGAGAAGGTCAAAGAACACACATCAACCCTGCTGAGGACAGCTGCGACCCCAAGGATACAAACAAAAGGTACAAAATCTATCACTAAGCAGATGGGAGTCTCCTGCCCCATGAGAACAGCTCGGAGTACCCCATAAACAAATGAGCAGAGTTCAAAAGTCCTCCCATTATACTCCATGAGAGAGACCCCTAAAAACTGGACCTACTTCCCCTACTAGGGTGCCATGGCGCTCTCCTACCAAACATAAAACTGTGTAAAACTGTATATATTCTCTACCTGCAATTCTGAGCTCCTAGCACACTCCTCCACTCTCACTCTGAGATCTGGAGGCCTGTCCCCCACGAATCCAGATTCTGGGGTGATTTCTCAAGGGGCGTGGACAGGGTCTGGACTGCAGCTGGTCAGTGCTGATTCTGCAGCATGGGAGTGAGGCGAGGACAGTCAGCTGAGAGGGAACCATGCCAGAGTGGCGGTGCCCCGAGCCACAGGGCAGCAGCCGTTTTTGGCAACAATGGGGCTCACCCTAGATATTCTGGAGTCACACCCCCTGTCTCTCTGGGCAACCAGAGGAGGCCGGGCATCTTCTCAGGTGGCAACCACTGGCAGAAGATCTGGGATGAAAACATAGGCCCCATGAGTAAAGGGTTTGCCTGAGGTGGTACCAACCTGGGTAGAGCGCGGGGACTAGAAAATGTATGCACAGTGCCGGCTGACTCCCAGGGTGGGGCTGATCCAGAAGACTGCTTTACTGAGCCTAAGACACACCCAGCCCTCAGGGGATCATCAGCCTAGACAAAAGAGGGCAGGAGGCTAGAACTGACAGCTAACCAAGGTGCCAATACAAACCTTTGCAGCAGCAAAGACAGGGCCTGAGGCGCAGGTTCTATAAACTCAAAACAGCTTCTCTTTTGCAGGGGAATTTAGCTGGGACAGAAACAAATTCCGCAAAGTTGTTCTGTTCAGTCAGTAACACCAATCAGGGGATGGGGCTGAAAATGAGAACACCCCCCAGTCTCCATCAAGCTCCCAAGGCTGTCAGGCCTCACCTCCCACTGCCAGATAGAGGCAGAGAGCAGCGGCCTGGCTGAAGAAACATAGATTTCCTTGTGATTCAGGCAGGTACAAACCCCTGGAGTATCTGCTCAGTGAAGGCAACTGGGTCACAGCCCTGCGGGGTTATTAGTGACTGGGTGTGACAGAGGTGCAAGGTGGGGTGTGACAGAGGTGGATAAACCTTCCCAGACTAATATATTTCCTGTGTGGATCCTTCTGACCTCATAGAGCACCAGAGCAAGTTATATTTGAGTGGTCAGCAGACCCCTGCGATCTATTGCCAGAGACCTTTTCAACTTTTCCACCTGAGACAGGTGCTGACTGAAACAGTTGATTTGGACCTTTTGAACTGAGCCAATTGCCCGAGGACTATCCAGTGGAGCCCTGGGTGTGGGGTTGTAGGAAGGTTTGATTTTTCCTTTTCCAATTGTTGCCTGTAGGGGGCGGGGTGACTTAACTGCTGGTATTTCTCCACAGCTGAGACTTCAACCCAGAGTAACTGTTTCACTAAGGTCAGATAGAGACCAGCTGAAAACAAGACAGAGACACTTAGCCCCAACACACCAAACAGATCCCCAGTTTCTCAGGCCGTAACACTGTACAGGTCCTTGGCAAAGCTCCAGGGGAAAAGTCAAACGGTGTAAAATAATCATGGGGCAGAATCAGCGGAAAAACTCTAGCAACATGAATAATCAGAATAGATCGATCCCACACAAGGAAAGATATGGCAGATGTAATGGAAGATCCTATTCATAAACAGATAGCTGAGATGTCAGAAATTGAATTCAGAATTTGGATTGCAAACAAGATTAATAGAATGGAGGAAAATTTGTAATTAGAAATTCAAGGAGCAATTCAAAAGTTGGAATTAGAAATTCAAGGAGAAATTCAAAAGTTGCCTCAAGAATTCAACAAATTTAAAGACAAAACCACCAAAGATTTTGACACATTGAAGCAAGAATTTGCAGCCCCCAAAGATCTGAAAAATACAGTAGAATCCCTCAGTAACAGAGTGGAGCAAGCAGAAGAAAGGATTTCTGACACTGAAGACAAAGCTTTTGAACACTCCCAAATGGAGAGCAAAAATGGATCATTCTCTCAGAGAGATCTGGGATAATTCAAAGAAGGCTAATATTGCCTCATTGGAATTCCTGAAAGTGATGAAGTGGCCTCACGAGGCACAGAGGCCCTTCTCCATGAAATTATGAAAGAGAATTTTCCAGACATGCCAAGAGATTCTGAAATTCAGATAGCAGACAGTTTCAGAACCCCAGCACGACTCAATCCGAGTAAGACAACCCCTAGGCATATCATAATTAACTTCACTAAAGTTAATATGAAGGAGAAAATTCTGAAAGCAGCCAGACGTAAGAAATCCATTACCTACAAAGGGAAGAATATTAGAATGACTGCAGACATCCCTGCTGAAACTTTTCAAGCCAGAGAGGATGGTTATCAACTTTTAACCTCCTAAAGCAAAATAACTTTTAAACCCGGATCCTGTATCCAGCTAAACTGAATTTCATTTATGATGGAGAAATTAAATACTTCAATGACATTCATATGTTGAAGAAATTTGCCATAACCAAACCAGCTCTTCAGGATATTCTGACACCTATCCTCCATAATGAACAGCCCAATCCTCTACCACAAAAGTAAACTCGCTCAGAAACTTTTGATCAAATTCCAACTTCCACAGTGGTGAAAGGATTAAAAAATGTCCACAGGACTTTTGAAAAACTCAATACCCAAAATGTTACCAAACTTATCAATATTCTTCATTAATGTGAATTTGTATCCAGTCAGCTAATCCAGGCACAGGTTAGCTGACTGGATACAAAAACTCAGGCCAGATATTTGCTGCATGTAAGAGTCACATCTTACCTTAAAAGATAAATATAGACTCAGGGTGAAAGGATGGTCTTCCATATTTCAGGCAAATGGTAATCAGAAAAAAGCAGGTGTTGCAATTCTATTTCCAGATACAATAGGCTTTAAACCAACAAAAGTAAGTTAGGATAAGAATGGTCACTTCATATTTCTTAAGGGTAATACTCAATATGATGAGATTTCAATTATTAATATTTATGCACCCAACCAGAATGAGCCTCAATTTACAAGAGAAACTCTAACAGACATGAGCAACTTGATTTCTTCCAGCTCTATAATAGCTGGAGATTTCAACACTCCTCTTGCAGTGTTGGATAGATCCTCCAAAAAGAAGCTAAGCAAAGAAATTTTAGATTTAAACCTAACCATCCAACATTCGGATTTAGCAGACATTTACAGAACATTTCATCCAACAACTGAATACACATAGTTCTCATCAGCCCATGGAACTTACTCCAAAATCGATCACATCTTAGGCCACAAGTCTAACCTCAGTAAATTTAAAGAAATAGAAATTATTCTTTGCATCTTCTCAGACCACCATGGAATAAAAGTTGAACTTAGTAACAACAGGAATCTGCATACTCATACAAAAACACGGAAGTTAAATAACCTTATGCTGAATGATAGCTGGGTCATAGATGAGATTAAGAAGGAAATTACCAAATATTTGGAACAAAACAGCAATGAAGACACAAATTATCAGAACCTCTGGGATACTGCAAAGGCAGTCCTAAGAGGGAAATTTATAGCACTACAAGCCTTCCTCAAGAGAACGGAAAGAGAGGAAGTTAACAACTTAATGGGACATCTCAAGCAACTGGAATAGGAAGAACATTCCAATCCCAAACCCAGTAGAAGAAAAGAAATAACCAAAATTAGAGCAGAATTAAATAAAATTGAAAAAAAAATTATACAACATATCAATAAATCAAAAAGTTGGTTTTTGAAAAGGTCACTAAAATAGATAAACCTTTGGCTAACCTAACCAGGAAAAAAAAGACCAAAATCTCAAATTTCATCAATAAGAAACGATAAAGACGAAATAACAACAGACTCCTCAGAAATTAAAATAATCCTTAATGAATATTACAAGAAACTTTATTCTCAGAAATATGAAAATCTGAAGGAAATTGACCCATACTTGGAAGCACGTCACCTTCCAAGACTTAGCCAGAATCAAGTGGAAATATTGAACAGGCCAATATCAAGTTCTGAAATAGCATCAACCATACAAAATCTCCCAAAAAAGAGAAGCCTGAGACCAGATGGCTTCACGTCAGAATTCTACCAAACCTTTAAAGAGGAACTAGTACCTATATTACTCAACCTGTTCCAAAATGTAGAAAAAGAAGGAAGGCTACCCAACACATTCTATGAAGCAAACATCACTCTGATCCCCAAACCAAGAAAAGACCCAATAAGAAAAGAAAATTATAGACAAATATCACTAATGAATATAGATACAAAAATATTCAGCAAGATCCTAACAAACAGAATCCAGCAACACATCAAACAAATTATACATCATGACCAAGTCGGTTTTATCCCAGGGTCTCAAGGCTGGTTCAATATACATAAATCTATAAATATAATTCAGCACATAAACAAATTAAAAAACAAAGACCATATGATTCTCTCCCTACTTGCAGAAAAAGCTTTTGATAATATCCAGCATCCCTTCATGATCAGAACACTTAAGAAAATTGGTATAGAAAGGACATTTCTTAAACTGATAGAGGCCTTCTACAGCAAACCCACAGCCAATATCCTATTGAAAGGAGTTAAATTGAAATCATTTCCACTCAGATCAGGAACCAGGCAAGGTTGCCCATTGTCTCAACTGTTCTTTAACCTTGTAATGGAAGTTTCAGCCCTTGCAATTAGGGAAGAAAAGGCGATCAAGGGTATCCATATAGGGTCAGAAGAGATCAAACTTTTGCTCTTCACAGATGATATGAGTGTATATCTGGAAAACTCCAGGGATACTACTAAAAAACTCTTAGAAGTGATCAAGGAATACAGCAGCGTCTCAGGTTACAAAATCAACATACATAAATTGGTAGCCTTTATATATACCAACAATAGTCAAGCTGAAAAAACAGTTAAGGACTCTATTCCATTCACAGTAGTGCCAAAGAAGATGAAATATTTGGGAATTTATCTAACAAAGGACGTGAAAGATCTCCATAAAGAGAACTATGAAACTCTAAAAAAGAAATAGCTGAAAATGTTAACAAATGGAAAAACATACCATGCTCATTGCTGGGAAGATTCAACATTGTTAAAATGTCCGTATTACCCAAAGCAATATACAATTTTAATGCAATCTGTATTAAAGCTCCACTGTCATACTTTAAAGAGCTTGAAAAAAATAATACTTCGTTTTATATGGAACCAGAAAAAAACCTCGAATAGCCAAGACATTACTCAGAAATAAAAACAAAGCAGGAGGAATCACACCACTGGACCTCAGACTATACTATATATTGATAGTGATCAAAACAGCATGGTACTGGCACAAAAACAGAGCGATAGATGTATTGAACAGAATAGAGAACCAAGAGATGAACCCTGCTACTTATCGTTGTTTGATCTTTGACAAGCCAATTAAAATCATTCAGTGGGTAAAAGATTCCCTATTTAACAAATGGTGTTGGGTGAACTGGCTGGCAACCTGTAGAAGACTGAAACTAGACCCACACCTTTCACCATTAACTAAGATAGACTAAGATAACTAAGATAGACTCTCACTGGATTAAAGATTTAAACTCAAGACATGAAATAAAAGTACTAGAAGACAGTGCAGAGAAAACCCTTGAAGAAATCGGTCTGGGCGAGTATTTTATGAGGAGGACCCCCAGGGCAATTGTAGCAGCTTCAAAAGTACACCACTGGAACCTGAGCAAACTAAAAAGCTTCTGCACAGCCAAGAACACAGTAAGTAAAGCAAGCAGACAGCCCCCAGAATGGGAGAAGATATTTGCAGGTTATGTCTCCGACAAAGGTTTAATAAGCAGAATCCACAGAGAACTCAAACGTATAAGCATGAAAAAAACAAGTGATCCCATTGCAGGCTGGGCAAGGGACTGGAAGAGAAACTTCTCTGAAGAAGACAGGCACATGGCCTACAGACATATGAAAAAATGCTCATCATCCTTAATCATCAGAGAAATGCAAATCAAAACTACTTTGAGATATCATCTAACTCCAGTAAGATTAGCTCATATCACAAAATCCCAAGACCAGAGATGTTGGCGTGGATGTGGAGAAAAGGGAACACTTCTACACTGCTGGTGGGAATGCAAATTAATACATTCCTTTTGGAAAGATATTTGGAGAACACTTAAAGATCTAAAAATAGATCTGCCATTCAATCCTATAATTCCTCTACTAGGCATATACCCAGAAGACCAAAAATCACATTATAACAAAGATATTTGTACCCGAATGTTTATTGCAGCCCAATTCATAATTGCTAAGTCATGGAAAGAGCCCAAGTGCCCATCGATCCATGAATGGATTAATAAATTGTGGTATATGTACACCAGGGAATATTATGCAGCCTTAAAGAAAGATGGAGATTGCACTAATGTACACAGCTATGATTTAACAATAAAAATAAATTAATTAAAAAAAAAGAAAGATGGAGACTTTACCTCTTTCATGTTTACATGGATGGAGCTGGAACATATTCTTCTTAGTAAAGTATGTCAAGAATGGAAGAAAAAGTATCAATATACTCAGCCCTACTATGAAACTAATTTATGGCTTTATATGAAAGCTATAACCCAGTTATAACCTAAGCATATGGGGAAAAGGGAGAGAGAGGGTAGGGAGGGGGGAGAACGGGTCGAGGGAGGGTGATTGGTGTGATTACATCTATGGTGCATCTTACAAGGGTACATGTGAAACTTAGTAAATGTAGAATGTAAATGTCTTAACACAATAACTAAGAAAATGCCAGGAAGGCTATGTTAACCAGTGTGATGAAAATATGTCAAATGGTCAATAAAACCAGTGTATGGTGCCCCATGATCGCATTAATGTGCACAGCTATGATTTAATAATAAAAAAAGGGGGGGGAGGAGAATAATAGCAAAACAAACTGATACCAGAATTTTAACTAAAAAGTGTTTTTTTTTTTTACGAATAATCACAAGTAATTATTGCAGTATATATTAAACTTCACATTTCTATATGGTCTGTTCTGTATGATTGTTCTTCTTAGAATGGCCACCCCAAGGTCCTAAAAGATGCACATTCATGAAATAAATACTAAATTATATATTCACTTTTCTCACTAATATAAAGAGTGAACTGGTAATGCAGATTAAATGTCAGCCTGGAAGGTTAAAACAACAGAACACAATTTTTTTGTTCATCCCTGTTAACTGGAAAATCCAATTCCATTCCATGTTCATTCCCTAAGAATCCTGTTACATCAAGTATAACTATACTATGTTTTTAGAAGCGAACTCAGGATTCTTTTTTTTTTTTCTTTTGAGACAGAGTCTCACTCTGTTGTCCTGGGTAGAGTGACATCATAGCTCACAGTAACCTTAAACTCTTGGGCTCAAGAATTCCTCTTGCTTCAGCCTCCCAAGTCACTAGGATTACAGGAGCCCACCACAATGCCCCGCTAACTATTTTCTATTTCTATTTTTTTTTTTTTTTTTTTTTTAGTAGAGATGGGGTCTGGCTCTTGCTCAGGCTGGTCTCAAACTCCTGAGTTCAAGCAATCCATTGCCTTGCCCTCCCACAGTGCTAGGATTACAGGCATGAGCCACCTCACCCAGATAGGATTCCTAGTTTGATTAATAACATCACCGAAAAAGATTAGGATAAACAAAGTACTAAGTCTCTGCCTTCACACTCTTTTAAATGTTCCCCCTACTTTACAATGGATTCTCACCTCTTTTCATTGTCCTACTTGCTGCTCCATTTATTACTGTGTTCCAGGACAATCAAAAAGCGCTTCTAAAGGTACAGGTGGTCTAGTACAGGTTCTTCCAATCCTGGATGTGCCCAGTGATGAGGGCTCAGAGATGGCAGGAAGGCCTTGTCCAAAAAACATCCCACATGGCTCAGAAGACCTGGTGCCCCCCAGCCAGCAGTGGTCTCAGGTCAGGCCTTTCAACATTCCGGACAATTTCCTCCTCTGGAACATAAAAGGGAAGGGTAAAGCACTCTGTGCAGGTTCTTCTCACCTGAAAACTCTATGACCCCATCATTTTGTGCTTGGCTCCTGTGGGCACCCCCAACTTGTGGCCAAATGAATAGATTCTACCAGCTATCTGTGGCGAGAAAGAAACTCCCTGCCTCTGGGAGCTTCCCTGAACTTTCGTCAAAGAATTCATCTCTGTGATGAAAGAACCATCCATGCTGCCTCACCACTAGTTGAGAGGCACAACTATTGAGGTTTATGTCTAAAATTGTCTTAGTGGAAGATATTTCAACTTTTGTCCTTACATTAATTTTTTTTTTTTACATAAATCCAATAAGAAGCACATTTTCCTAGATACCTGATAAAGCCTACTGCTTCTTTTCTCTTTTCTCCTCTCCATAACACCTAATGTGATCCTGGCTAAGAAACCATCTCAGATTAATAGAGTAAGTAACTTTGTGTTGATCTTGCCTGACTCTCTGAGCCTCACACATACCCTGACATGCCCCACCAGCTCCAGGCACCAATGCCTGGTTATTTTATATCAGCATCTCCTGCTGTGAGTTCACTGGGTACTTGAAGCCATGTGATGCCATCTTTGCATGATCTTACTGTTTTTTCAAGTAAACAAACATAAGACATTGTATCTGGTTCTACTGAAGAAAGCTGCACAATCTAATACAGAGCCTGTCACGCCATGGGCCTTCAGTAAGTGTTGAATGAATGAATAACTATCACCTAAATATTCTTCTCAAGACAGTCCCTTCCCCACTGCCTGCTGACATCCCTTCACCTGCTGACCAGCTCTGCCCCTGAACTTAGAGCCTATGTGTTCAGCACAAACCAAGACATAGGCCCAAACTATGCAGTTATTCTGCCAAACATATAATAAATAGCCATTATTGCTCCCAGAATGCTTTCGTTCCCCCCTTTGGACATCAACATAAACTAGTTGCCTATCAGTCTTCTTCCTTTGAGTCAGAGCTGTTTTTCAAGAACATAATAAAGAAAGTGAGTAAGAGGTTTGTTTTTCTGGCCCCTGCAGGGTGGCAGTCAGTGCCTTTCTAATATTCAGAAACATATTTCAGCCTGTCTTTTACTGAAATACTTTTCCCTCCTAGCACTCTGGAAGACCAAGGCAGGTGGATTACTTGAGCTCTGGACTTCAAGACCAGCTTGAGCAAGAGCAAGACCTGTCTCTACTAATAATAGAAAAATTAGTTGTTCGTTGTGGTGGGTGTCTGTAGTCAGTCCCAGCTACATGGGAGACTGAGGCAGAAGTAGCGCTCAAAGCCAAGTGTTTGAGGTTGCTGTGAGCTATGATGCCATGGCACTCTATCAAGGGCAAGAGTGAGACTATCAAAAAAAAAAAGAAACACTTTTCCCATTAAAAGGCCCACTGTGCCCAGAGCAGCATTCTGCCCTACACCATCTACAAAACCTTTTGCTCCAAAGATTACCTTAAAAATCTTCTTTCAGGACGGAGGGAGAGGGGTGGGGCCTTGGTGTATATCACACTTTATGGGAGCAAGACATGATTGCAAGAGGGACTTTGCCTAACAATTGCAATCAATGTAACCTGGCTTATTGTACCCTCAATGAATCCCCAACAATAAAAAAAAAAAAAAGTTCTTATAAAAAAAAAAAATCTTCTTTCAGGGGATTACTGACCTCTGATAAAGTGATGGGAAATGACAGTCTTCATTGGGACAAATAGATCACCCCATCCCTGTGCACATCATCCCTTGTAGTGGGAGGAATTAGTGTCCTCCAAATAGTCGTGTCCACCTGGAACCTCAGAATATGACCTTTTCGGGAAATAGGCTCTTTGTAGATATAATTAGTTAAATTCAGGTGGGGTCATATTGGACAAGGGTGAGCCCTAAATCTAATGACTAGTGTCCTCACAAGAAGCGGAGAGGATGTAGACACCAAGTATGGGAGGCCATGTGAAACAGAGGCTGGAGTGATGCAGCTACCAACAAAGAAACACCGAGGATTGCCAGCAACCTGGTAAGAGGTGAGGAAAGATTCCTACCCAGAGCCTGCCCCGTGAGCACAGCCCTTACAATATCTTGATTTCAGACTTCTAGCTTCTAACACTGTGCGGTATTCCAAATAAAAGTCTATTACAATTAGAAATTATTGTTCTGAATTTTGTACTGTGACACTTAGATTATTATGAGGGAGAAAAAAAGAGAAGGAAAAATGAGGCAGAGCCCGGAGCACTGAGCTAAGTGATTTATACATACGTACACATGATGTCACTTAGTGGTCAAATCAATGCCCCTGGAGACAGTGTATCAGGATACTTTCAGAGTCTGACAATTTAATAGATAGAAAAGGTATGAGGACACAGATATGTTGAATAATAAAATTAAAATAGATATAGCAGGCTGGGCACGGGGGCCACACCTATAATCCTAGCACTGTGGGAGGTCAAAGTGGGAGGACTGCTTGAGCTCAGGAGCTAGAACAAGACCCCAACTTTACTAAAAATAGGAAAATTAGCTGGGCGTGGGTGTGGACACCTGTAGTCTCAGCTACTTGGGAGGCTGAAGTAGGAGGATTGTTTGAACTCAGGAGTTTGAGGTTGCTGTGAGCTGGGGCAGATACCACAGCACTCTAGCCTGGGCCAAAAGAGTAAGACTCTGTCTTAAAAAAAGAAGAAAAACTGATAGAGCAACTTGTATAATAGAGAAAGAAAAAAATCTGATATCTCTCATTTAGAGAATATACCTTTTTATTTGTCCATGGATCATATACCAAGGGTAAGGAAAGTCTCCCTGAGAATTCACAAGTGGATGGCACTGGTCTCAAGAAAGATGGTGAACCAAGAAACTGGTGATCATATAGATCAATCTAAACAACCATTAGCAACAAGAGTAATATGTTACTGCTTTGAGTGATAGAGGAACATGGTAAAATTAAAGTACTGGACATGTAACATGTCAGCCTGTATGATTGGAGGTTTTTGAATTATGCAGGAAAAGGGTAGAAATACTAAATATAGACTTAAGTTGAGTGTGCCCCTAAATATTAATAAAAACTACTAAAAAAGACACAAAGAAATTGTAAAATTGTCTAACTCAGTAGAGGGAAGCTAAAGGTAATATTCTTTGACTCTCCCTAGGACCACTTGACTCCTGGCGTCTCATTTCTCACGCACGCCACTGTGTGCCCGGCGTCTCATTTCTCACGCATAGCCTTTTCTGTCTCATGCATGCCACGGGGCAGATTGCTGCTGCCCAGCCAGAAAATGTGCTACTCCCGGTTCTGTTAGCTGTGACTGGAGGGGTGGGGGCAGAGACATTTGAAACACTCTCTAGATAATAAGCAGATAATTCTAAGACAGTGAGTGCATGAGCTTTGCTGGCACACAGAAATGCAAGAGATTGACACCCCACAACTGCATTACTGTATTAGAAGCAAATATATCTTTATTTCCCAAATGCTATCTACATAACAACTTTCAGGATCTCTGGATTAACTTGCGACTATAAAAATAAAGGAAGATGCTTCTCACTACCATACATACACCTACACATGCACGCACACACTCACACATGCACACAGGATGCACAAAGCAAGCCCTACAGAGCCCCAAAGGTATAATCTGTGTGGCACCACGTGGGCAGAGATGGGTGTGTGAGCAAAGCCAGAGCAGAAAGTGTCCCCAAACACTTATTCATCCTCCCACCATCTTCCAAAAACACTGTGTTGAGTTTACAGCTTTGAAAATGTAATTAACAGTTTTGCTCAAGGGAGAGTAGGTCCTGGAATTTTAACAGGACATATTAGAAAGAGATGCGAACCTCAGTGAGCAATGATTTACCCACCATTTTCTGGTCTCCTGGAAATGTGGAGATGGTACGGGCTCGGCCACCTTGTCTTTGAATCCTGCTGTCATTGTTGTCATACCCCTCCATCAGATTTGAAAATTAAACCCGGTCCAATACAGCCTGAAAAGCAACGCCATGCTGAAACCTGAAAAAGCAATTTGAATAAACAGGGTCTTAAACTTTCTTGCTTTCTGCTATGGTAACTTCCCCAGATGTTCTCACGACTTTGGGGTTTGCAAGAGCAGCTTACCTGGTGAGGCAATCCTTTCCTGGTGTGAGTTGAGGGACCCCACAAGGTTTTCCCTGCCCTGAAATATCTCTCAGATAAGTCTGCCACAATGCCTGAAATTCCATGTGAAAAGACAAGTCTTTGATTTAAGGAGACACACAGACAGCTGTCCATGCTAGACAGTGATTTGGCATAATCACCAAGGAAGGAGATGAAGAACTGGAAATGTTGTGAGGGGAGAAAAGGACCCAGAACAGGAGATGCTTCTGTGTGGGGCAGAAGAGGGTCCTGAGCCCCGAGCAAGGGGAAACGAGGCTGGGCACACCTGTGGGTGTACGTAGGGAAAGGAAGACCCCCAAGCAAGGCCAGCTTCATCCACTTGATTTTTCTACTCCAGCTGAGAAGGCAGAAGTGCAGGTGTGGGTCCTGCTTGGGAAGCCACCAGCTAAAATACAGACTTTCATTCTGGAGCAGCTGTTTTATGTGAGGAGTATATTATTTTTATATTAAATACTGGTAAGCTTTGGGGTTAACTGCAGGATTCATGTGGCTATTTTAAAGAGGAAAGAAAAAGAAAAACAGGAGGCTCTGACTTCAAATTTCATACTAACAGTGGACTTCTCGGACAGCGCCCTGGATACCTCGGCTCAGTCTCTCCTGTTCCTGCTAGTACGTATCTCGGGACACTTGGAAGAGCTGCTTGTTCTAGGAGTTTCAAGGATGTAAAACTAAGCAGCCTTGTTCTGGGGAGTCAATATCCAAAACATAGTACAGTACCAAGAACGTGTGCTCTTTTCTTGTTGCAGTTTGGCCGGGGCTGGGTTTGAACCCGCCACCCTCTGCATATGGGGCCGGCGCCCTACTCACTGAGCCACAGGCACCGCCCCACGTGTGCTCTTTTCAATCAAAGTTCTTGAGAAATTTTTTTTGTGGTTGAAACACTATCAGGGACTATAAAACCGAAATAAGCCCACTGTAATCTTGGACAGGTCAGAATGCTACGTACATTAACGCAGCCTATTTCTGTTGGAGCAATCATGACTCCTCCTGCTCCCTTGAGAAGTGATGGCATGGTCGGTGCTCTCTGGGTGGAAAGCGTCTAAGATGTGCTCAGTCAGCGCTGCTGGAGGTGGCTGTGTTTCTAATCATAGGTCTCCCTTTCCTGCCAAGTTTACAACATCTAGCTTTGCCGTTCAGTTAGTTTCTGTATGATTAACAGGCTATATGGTTGTGAAAATGGAAATGTACTGGTGGGAGCAGAAGACTTGTATTTAAGTCCCCACCTGTCTGTTACCAGTTGTGTAACTGTGGGTGGATCATTTTATCTCTCTGAAGTTCATTTTTCTTATCTGAAAGATGCAGATATGAATTGCTGGGCTGCTAGCGCCCACAGGTTGCTGACAGGATCAGAGAAGCTCATGACAGCACAAGGTGACCTCTAGAATTCATGGAACCCTCAGGACTCATTTGGATGAGAGACTTAGCATTTGCAAATCACTGTTCCCTGTCGCGTCTCCATGTTTACCAGACTTCCAGGGAGCTGCTGCCTCATCTTCTACTTTAATCCTGTGGATCTGTTCTCAGCAGGCTGAAAGAAGCTAGCATGCCAAGATGCTGAGACTCCCAGCTAAGCCTTTGCTATCTATGTAACCTTGGACATGTTATGTAACTTTGTGAGGCTATCATCACTAGAAAAATGGGAGTCATAATGGATAACTCCTAGAATTGTGAAGATTACATCCAGCAAGCACTTAATACATAATAATTAAACTAGTCGGATGTTCTGTCTTGGTTCACAAGTATTTTATGAAGGCCCCCAAAGGTGCCCTGGATCCCTCTCACTTAGGGAACCTGGGACACCTGCCATTGGAGTTGTGTTAATAGGTAGACTTTAGGGGCGGTGCCTGTGGCTCAAAGGGGTAGGGCGCCGGTCCCATATGCCGGGGGTGGTGGGTTCAAGACCAGCCCTGGCCAAAAACCACACACACACACACACAAAGGTAGACTTTAATAAGCATAGGGCTATCTAGGTTATCTCTTTCTTCATGAGAAAGCTTCAATAATTTGTCTTTCAGGGAATTTAAAGGTGAAAGTGCTCTTAGAAACCAAAATGGTTAGCAAAATGGTTCTCAGACTTTAGGGGATATCAGAATTACCACAGCCCTATACACTAATCCAAATACTATAACAAATATTACTGAGAAAACTGTATTCTCGGGTATTAATGTTTTGTTTTCCCCAGAATTCCTGTTTGACAAAATATAAAAACATAAGTAGTAGTCCTACATTTGTAAAAAGACAGCAATCTTGTTGAGAAAACTATTTGTTGCAGACTGTAATTAATGTGAGCGTCAGGGTTCTTTGTGCGAACTGTGACTATCTAGGCAAACTTTTATGCTCTTTAGCACAGATGGGAAAGAGAAAGTGTGTAACCAAGCACAAGTGTGACATAAATTATCCTACCAGTTTCATATGCTGTGAGGTTTAGAAAATTTCATTTAGTATCTGGTATAAATATATTCATTTTCACATTCTTGCTAGTAAACTTGATTTAAAGTCTATATCTAACTTTGTATTCTCCGACTGACCCTAAATATTGTCTCTAAATCAAGGCTTACAAAATACTTGCTTCCTTTTCAATCTTCAGGTAAAACCTGAACTCCTTAGCTCTTAGGATTCCAAACCTTCTACATTCTAATTTCCAAAATTTAGCTCTCATGACTAGCTTACTCTGACTGCTATCGCCCAGTTCTCATCCAGCCCAATTCATATTCTAGTGGCTTCACAAAAATGTTCACCCATCAGCATTGCCTGGAATGCCTCTCCATAACTTCTCTCTGCTTATCAAGGTCTTACTGATTCTTTCAGGCAAGACACTTTGTCAGTGATTTCTCCCATATGCTTATCATGTTTATTCACTTAAAAATAATTTTAAGGGCCAGAAAAAAAAAAAAAAAAGTGTGGCGCCTGTGGCTCAAAGGAGTAGGGCCCATATACCAGAGGTGGTAGGTTCAAACCTGGCCCTGGCCCAAAAAAAAAAAAAAAAAAAAAACTGCAAAAAATAAAAATAAAAAAATAATTGTAAGGGCCAGGCATGGTTGCTCATGCCTGTAATCCTAGCACTCTGGGAGGCCAAGGAAGGTTGATTGCCTGAGCTCAGGAGTTCGAGACCAGCCTGAGCAAGAGCGAGACCCCCATCTCAAAAATTTAGCCAGGCATTGTAGCGGGTACTTGTAGTCCCAGCTACATGGGAAGCTGAGGCATGTAGCTCAACTCACTTGGACCCTTGAGTTTGAGGTTGCTGTGAGCTATGATGCCACAGCACTCTATCAAGGGTGACAAAATGACACTCTGTCTCAAAAAAAAAAACCATTTTAAATAGTTAGCAATAACTTATTGTGTATTTAAAAATCCCAAGAAGAGAAGATTTGATATGTCTCTAACACAAAGAAATGATAAATGTTTGAGGTGATGACTATCCCAATTATCATTATAATTATACATTATATACTTGTATCAAAATACCACATATATCCCAGAAATATGTCCGATTATATGTATAATAAGAATTAAAAAATTAAAACATTCAAAAAGTGTTTATAGAACTGCTCAACTTTTATTGCACTTAAAGTATCTGTAAAAATAGCCTGGCTCTTTAACTTTTTGAAAATTAGATCTATAGAGGTATAATCTACATATGTTAAAATTGGCTTTTACTAACACTGTAGAGTTCTGTGAGGTTTTTTTCTTGCAGTTTTATTTGAGATACAACTGACATATGACAAACTGCATATATTTAAAGTGTAAAATGGGGGGAGGAAAAGCAGAAAGAGGGACAGAGGGAGGGGGGTGGGGCCTTGGTGTGTGTCACACTTTATGGGGGCAAGACATGATTGCAAGAGGGACTTTACCTAACAATTGCAATCAGTATAACCTGGCTTATTGTACCCTCAATGAATCCCCAACAATAAAAAAATTTTAAAAAAGTAAAATAAAATAAAGTGTAAAATGTGATCAGATTGACATATGTGCACATTGGTGAAGCCATCATCACAATTAAGATATGAATAGAAAAATTCTCATGCTCTACCAACTGAGATAGCTGGGCTTTGCTGGAATGGATGCGGAGAGGAGGCGACACTTCTACACTGCTGGTGGGATTGCAAATACAACCTTTATGCAAAGAAATACAGAGAATTCTCAAAGAACTAAAAGTCAACCTTCCATTTGATCCCAAAATTCCATTACTAGGTATCTATTCAGAAGAACAAAATCATTTTACCTCAAAGACATTTGCATCAGGATGTTTATTGCAGCTCAATTCACAATTGCCAAGTTGTGGAAGCAACGCAAAAGCCCACCAACCCATGAATGGATTGACAAACTGGCACATGTATACCACGGAGTACTATCCAGCCATAAGAAACAATGGAGACTTTACATCTTTTATGTTTACCTAGATGGAATTGGAACATTCTTCCTAGTAAAGTATCTAAAGAATGGAAAAATAAAATCCAATGTATTCAATACTAATATGAAACCAATATATAAACAACTACACGCCCACACGAATGATAAAACACAAATATAATTTAGCAAGGGGGACAGGAGAGGAGGGAGGGTGACCAGCAGGATCTCACCTAATGTGCACAATGTGAAGGTGCTCATCACGGCCTCTGGGTGAAGGGCTCAACTCCAACTTTATCTTAGAAGTGAAAACAATGTAACCTAAAAATTTGTACCCTCATATTTGAAAGAAAAAGGTAATCAATAAATCTATCACCCCAAAGCTTTCCTCGTGTGCCTTGGTTTTTTTCTTTTCTTTTTTGAGACAGAGTCTCACTCTGTTGCCCAGGCTACATCAGCCTAGCTCACAGCAACCTCAAACTCCTGAGCCCAAGTGATCCTCTTGCCCCAGGCTCCCATCACAACATCCAGCTAATTTTTTGTATTTTTAGTAGAAAAGGGGTCTTGCTCTTACTCCCAAGCAATCCACCCACCTCGGCCTCCGACAGTGCTAGGACTGCAGGCGTGAGCCACTGCACTGGCCTTCATATGCCTTTCAAGTCCCTCCCTCCTGCTGCTGCCTCCTTTGCGGAGGCAACCACTGATCTGCTGTCAACATAGATTAATTTGCATTTTCTAGAATTTTGTACAAGCAGATTGATACAGCATGCATTACTTTTTGTTTGGCTTCTTTTACTCAGCATAATTATTTTGAAATATAATCATGTTGTTGTGTATTACCAATAGTTCATTTCTTTGTATTGCTAATAGAATTCTACTGTGTGGATATACCACAGTTTATTTAACCATTCACCTGTTCACAGACATTTGGATTGTTTCCATTTAGGGGCTTTACAGATAAAGTTGCTACGAACATTCACCCCCGAGTCTTTTCTTGAATGTGTGCTTCCCAAGTTCCAGTTGTTCCACATGCTAATCAGCACTTGGTATGAACAATCTTTTTAACCTTAACCATTCTTATTAGATTTTAATTTGCATTTCCTTAATGACTAGTGATGCTGAGCATCTTTTGATGTGCAAATCTGCCACTTACAGAGCTTCTTTGAAGTGTTCATTCAAATTATTTGCCCACTTTATAATTGCATTGTTTTCATTTAGAATTTTGAGTTACTTATATATTCTGGCTGCCAATCCTTTATCAGATATATTTGCAAATGTTTTCTCCAAGACAGCTTGTGACTTGTCTTTGCATTCTCTTAACAATGTCTTTAGAAACATAAAAGTTTTTAATTTTCATGAATTCAAACATCAATTTTTCTTTTTTGTATTGTTTTTGGTGTTGTAGCTAAAAAGCTTTGTGTAATCCAAATTCACTAAGATTTTTTTCTAAAAGCTTTATACTTAAAGATTATACATTCAAGTCAACCATCGATTTTGAGTTAAAATCGATGGTACAAGGTATGAACCAAAGTTCGTTTTTTGCATGTGATTATCTGATTGTTTCAGTATGTTGAACTTTTGTTAAAAACCAGTTTTCCATGTATGTGTGGCTCTATTTCTGACTCTTTAGATCTGTTCCATTGATCTATTTATCTATATTGATAACTAATTCCTATACTATTGATGGTAGCTTTAAAGTAAGAAATCAGGTATTAGTCCCAAAGTTGTTGTTCTTTTTCAATACTGTTTTGTTGATTCTTTGCACTTCTGTATTAATTTTAGAACTGGCCCATCAATTTCTACCAAAAAACAAGTTGAGATTTTGATTGGGATTATATTGAATCTATAGATTAATTTTGGGGGAAAATAACATCTTAACAGTATTGAGTCTTCCAACCCATGAACATGGTTGCATTTATTTAGGTCTTTATTTAGATCTTTAATTTCTCTCAGTGATATTTTGTCTAAGTCTTATATATATATTTTGTCAAATTTATCCCTATGTGTATGTCATATTCTTTTTTTTTTTTTCTTTTTAGAGACAGAGTCTCACTATGTTGCCCTCAGTAGAGTGCCATGGTGCAACCTCAAACTCTTGGGCTTAAGCAATTCTCTTGCCTCAGCCTCCCAAGTAGCTGGGACTACAGGCACCTGCCACAATGCCCGGCTATTTTTTTGTTGTAGTCGTCATTGTTGTTTAGTAGGCCTGAGCTAGGTTCAAACCCGCCAGCCCCCATGTATGTGGTCAGCGCCCTAACCACTGAGCTATGTGCGCCAAGCCGTATGTCATACTCTTGATGCTATTATACATGGTATTAATTTTTCAATTTTAATTTCCAACTGTTTGTTGTGTATACGTGGAAATACAATTGACTTTTATATATTGATAATCTATCCTGTAACCTTGCTAAACCCAGTTTTTAGTCCTCCTAGCTTTTTGTAGATTTCATAGGATTTTTCTACATAATTATGTCATCTGTGACTAAAGATCAATTTATATCTTCTTCTCCAGCCTGAATATCTTTTATTATTTATTGCCACACTTGCCTACACCTGAATCTCTGACACTAGTTTTATAACCTTTTTCTCTGTGCCTCAGTTTTCTCATAAATGAAATGGGAATAACAACAGCATTGCATAGGACTGTAGTGGGAATAAAATTAATTAACTTACATAAAGTGCTTAAAATAGTGCTGGGCACATTCAACATCCTCAGTAAGTGGTAGTCATTATTATTAGCTCTTATTTTAAGTTAACTGAGAAAATGATTCATATTATACAACTTGAATCTAAATATTGCATATAGTATTAGGAAATATGATAGTGCTTGAGGAAATTATCAAGAGCTAACTAAGCACTAACAGATCATAGAGAACCAAAAAGAGGTTCAAGTTTAAAGCAGAGGAACAAAAGCTTGGGTTCCAGTTGTGCCATTGAACCACCAATTTGTTTTCTTCATCTGTTCCATGAAGAGGTCGTCTACGTATTCTCTGAAGTGAAGTCCAGCCTCTAACAATCTATCACTCCTTGAATTTTTTTTTTTGTTCTTTCAGCTGAGTAGTACTATTAATACATATCTGTACAAAATATAAATATCAAAGTGTTCATGAAGTTAAAAAAATGAAAATAAAAAGGACAAATCCCCAAATCTAAAGAGTAAGTTTGAGAGGCCTTGTCCCGTTAACACATTTCCTTGAGTGAACACTTTAATGAGAATCTCACTAAATAAAGCCCCGAAAAGTTTGAGAGACATTCCAGGACTTTACACAACCACCACCACCATAGGTAGTGACTACTGACCTGTGATTCTATTTCTAATCTGGATATTCTTACAGTAATAACATAATATCCCATAAGTAGTTTTTCAGGAAAAGACAAAATCGGTGGTATATCACTTGAAATAAAATTAAAATAATGACTTGATTTCTAAGATCACTGTACTTCTAAAATTCCTGTTTCATGTGAGATGACAGAAATAAAAACTCATGAAAAATAACAAAAAAGATATTTTACATACTGATTTATTATAAAGCTTAATGGATAATCACAAAGTATTTAATAAAAAAAAAATAGTTTTAAATACATTTTTAAAGTCCTAAATAAAGTTTCTACTTAGGATAAATACACATACTTTTAGACATAAAAGTGCAGCTTTTTGGTTTAAAAAAAAATTTTTTTTTTAAAAAGAAACATGTTCTTGCTAGGTTGTCCAGACTGCAATCATGGGCTCAAGTGATCTTCCTACCTCAGCCTCCCAAGAGGCTAAGATTATAGTCACGTGCCATAGTGTGGAGCTTAAAAATGCAATTTTAAAGGCAAATTTCAGACCTCTTAAGCTACGTGATGGCTAATAGCTTAAGGACTTTAAAAATGTACATTTATAAAAATTTGAGGAAATTAATGAAGATAAACATTTACCATATAATGTAGGAGAAAGCTTCATGATCTACTTAGAAATGCATAAAGTCTGTATTTTATAATAATATTTCACAAAGTTCCTGTTATTATAAAATTTTCATTATACATTCTGGTTTAAACTCCCTCATATGTCACCTTCACTAATAGCAATCACAGGTTTATAAAATATATATATTCTAGTACATCCATACATACACACAGTACTTTTCCCCTTGTATATAATGCCCCTTCATAAGAACATATTTGGTCTAAGGAATAATCAGAGCATAGCAAAATGCTGCTTTAATTGTTTAATTAAATGTTGTGTATCCACATGATCTGGAAATGCTGCTTCAGACTTCTGTGCAGCAACATAGCTTCTCTGCAGATCTCCAATCTGTAAGAAACCCAAGAAAACGGCCATCGAATGAGAACAGAAAAAATAAGTAAGGAAGTGAAAAAAAGACATCCTATCTGCATCCTAGAAACTCCAAAGATTCTTACATGTAAATTGCTTGATAATACTACTTTGATTTTAGAATTCCCTTACCTAGATCATAATTCAATCTTGAAAAATAAATGAGAAGAATAAAATAACCAATTATAATTATTGCATGCTTATTATAGCTATCTAGCAAATAACTTGAAAACCTGTGTTTTCTTTTCGTATTATAAACATAAAATGATATTTGTATGTTGAAATAGCCAGTTCCAGATAGCTTAGGAAAATCTCAGGGAAACTATACGCAATGTACCATAAACAAAGACACACTTTGATTAGGGCACTATCTTTTTAGAAATTTCAAGCTAAAATTATTGTATTTAATATATGTTTTAAGATTATAAAATGAGGCTAGAACAATAATTTTGGGAAGATACGTAGTTTTCAAAGTTCATAAAGGGTACATTTCTGATTTCAAGGGTACATTACAGTTTAATGTGTATTAAACTCCAGTCTCAAAAAACTCTACACGTACTATCCAGATACTGCCTGAATATATCTTTTTTATTGATACACGATAACTGTACATATATCAGGGTACATATGATATTTTGAAATATACCTACAATGTGTAATGATCAAATCAGGGTAACTGTGATATCCATAACCTCAAACATTTATCATTTCTTTGTGTTAGGAATGTTCTAAATCTCTTCTAGTTATTTTGAAATATATAATAAATAATTGTTAACTACAGTCTAAAATTATCTTATTTACATTACAAACATTTTTGGCCATTTCTGCATTCTCAAAACAGACAACACTTTCATGTTAAAAAAAGGTTTCCAAGTAGAAGTTATTAGATGTAATTTATTTTCTCCTTAACATTAAAAATGGCACATACCATGAAAAAAAAAATGGCATATAGTTCCTTTTTACTTTTGGATATTAACTAACTCGCAACACAGTATTAACAGCTGCATTTCCCCCACATTGTTCATAGTTAAGTTATCTTTCACTGATAGCCCCAATTTTACAGTAATCTTGCAAGACTTTGTGGGAATATGATACACAATAATATACAGGATTTTCTCACTATAAAAGCCAATAACTAATTGCTTCCCAAACTAGGAATTACTCAATGAGTATTTTTCTTTAGTGACCAAATGTCATATTTTAAAATATAAAATAATTATTCTGTAATCTTTAATTGTTGAAGTTTACTCAATATTCAATAATAAAGTTAAACTGTCCCTTGAAGTAAAGATATATATAACTATAATAATTGAGAGTTTTTTAAAAAACCATTTATGAGTATAATTGTGATGGATGTGTTAGTTCAATGTAAGCATTTCACATTGTATATTGAAGCAGTACCCTGAACCCCATAAATGCATCAATGTACAAAGTTATGATTTAATAAAAAATAATAATAAAAAAACATTTCTTTCAGGAATGTTAGGTTAGAATTTCCTTATTTATTTTTACTTTTCTTTCAAGCTAAGAAATAAAAAGAATAGTTCAGATGATAAATTAATAAAGAAACAATATACCTTATCAGAGACTGTTGCAAAGTTAAAATGTGGTTCATACATATGGGGTGCTAAACTTGATGCAGTTTGTAATAGTGCCCTTGCCTGTAAAAAAAGAAAAGGAAAACCAAACACATGTGAGCATCTATCAGTATTGTATTTGTGACTTCTTTTGTAAAAGAATTCTTTACCTAGGATAGAACCTTAGTAAACATGATAAATATAGATGGCATCTCATGAAATGCAATGACTTACTAAAATACAGCTAACTATTGTTATCTTGACAAAATTATGCTAATGATAAATGATTCAAAAGACAGAGAAAGACTAGGTGTGGTGGCTCATACCTGTAATCCCAGTACTCTGGGAGACTGAGGTGGGTGGATTGCTTGAGCTCAGGAGTTCAAGACTAGCCTGAGCAAGAGTGAGACCCTATCTCTACTAAAAATAGAAAAATTGGCCATGAGTGGTAATGGCACCTGTAGTCCAAGGTACTCAGGAGGCTGAGGGAAGAGGATTGCTTGAGCCCAAGAGTTTGAGGTTGCTGTGAGCTATGATGCCATGGCACTCTACCTAGGTGACAAAGTGAAACTCTGTTTAAAAAAAAAAAAAAACAGAGAAAATACAAGAATTGAAAATTTAGAGATTTAAAGTTCGTTGAGAACCACTGTTCTTACAAAGTTTATGTGTCAATATGACATACAATATACTCTTAACACTAAAAAAAATTCTTCTTAGTTTGTGCTGCTATTGATTGATTTAACAGGCTCTAATTACTTGTTCTCTAATGCAATAAAAAAAATTTTAAACATTAAAAATATTGCTGTAAATTTCAAAGCTCAAAGTTCTGTGGATGACAGTGAGCAGGCATGTATTACACTGCTGGCCAGTTTGTATGTAAAATGACATTTGAATGCAACAAGATTTCTGTCTCTAAGATATATAAAAGACAACTTTCACATTATTTTTTGTTCCCTGTAGGCTCAAAGGATCATGCATTGCAGAGACCACTGAGTGGCATGAGAAGTTCATATATCTGTCATAAAGACCACAAATTCAGTATTACAAGCTGCTGAACAACCCTCTGGCTTGTAACTAACCTTGAAACTAATATTCGTGATCCTCAGGACAAATTCAATTATCTTTTTTTTACAGAAAATAAAATATGGGTTCATATAGAATGGTAGACGTTTTAATAATAAAATGGGATTTATATCATGAAATCTTTCATCAAAACACTTCAAGTCAATTGCATACTAGAGAAACTACAGTAAATAGGAGGGAAAAGAAATCACCAGGAACAAAAAAAAATTACAAAGTTCCATGACAAAACAAGTGTCCCCTTTATAGTAGTTAAATGTCTATTAACTATAAGTCCATCTTATTTACTTTGTGAGAATTTATGAAATAAGGTAATATCTGATGATGGTTCTTGTTTTCGTTAAAAGTGTATCTCTGTTTCTAGGAGAAGAGGTTGGGGTTAATATCCCACATGCTGTTTACCATGTCTATAAACCTGGATAAACTTACTCACCCTCCTCAAGTCTCCATTTCTTCATCTCCAAAGTGGGGAATGCAAAAATATTTACCCTGGATTACCACTAATATTGTATAAATGTCCTTAGCATTTTAAAGTTTTTGTTTTAAATTGTATTATTATGCATCTCCTATGTGCTTAGTTCTGTGTGTCTACTATGCCAAGAGCTTTATAGGCATAGTCTACTCCTAACAGAAACACTGTCAGGTCAGTACTACTATTTATTTTCTTTATCATCCTTTCATTCCACAAATATTGACTGAGCATCTACCATGTGACAGGCACTATTCTGATGCTGAATATATAATACCTACATGACAGATAAGGTCCCTGCTTTCATGCAGCTAATATTCTACGTTCTATACATAAATATGAAAATAATCATGAAGTGACAGTACTTTGAAGAAAAAAGTAGATGTGATAGCACCCAAAGGCTATCATGCTGGAGATGGTCTTTCTAAGGAGGTGGTATTTAAGCTAAGACATGAATGACAAAAAGAAATTTTGTCTGAAGGAAGAACATTCCAAAGATCTGAAGGTAAAATGTTCTAAAGGCCCTAACAGAAGACTGAGCAGTGCAGTTTCCAGAGCAGCAAGGCAGTGACACGTCTGCAAATCACTAGGAAAGGAGAGACAAAAGATGCCCTACAAAAGGAAGCCAGAGGCCAGATTCTGTGAAGTCCAGATTTTATTCCAAATATAAGGAGAAGGCACTAATGGATTTTAAGCAAAGTAGTAATAAAATTATCTTGTTGTTTTTTTTTTTTTTGCAGTTTTTGACTGGGGCTGGGTTTGAACCTGCCACCTCCGGCATATAGGGCTGGCGCCCTACTCCTTTGAGCCACAGGCGCCGCCAAATTATCTTGTTTTTTAAAAAGTTCTTTATGCTGGCTCAGCACTTGTAGCTCAGCGGTTAGGGTGCTGGCCACATACACCAGGGCTGGCAGGTTCAAACCCGGCCCAGGCCTGCCAAACAATGACAAACACAACAAAAAAATAGCCAGGCGTTGTAGCGGGCGCCTGTAGTCCCAGCTACTTGGGAGGCTGAGGCAAGAGAATCGCTTAAGCCCAAGAGTTTGAGGTTGCTGTGAGCTGTGATGTCACGGCACTCTACTAAGGGAGACATAGTGAGACTCTCTCAAAAAGAAAAAAGAAATCCCTTACGCTGTGTTGAGGAGGGTGTACATATTGTAGAGTGCACTCACATGCTGATGTAAGTGGAAACAAAAAGACCAGTGAAGGGGCTCTTATAACAGTCTAGGCAAGAAACAGAGCAATTTACAGAAAAATGGCCAGGTTCAAGATGTGATGGGACTTTGAGGTTGAATACCAAGCCTTGGTGAATGTGATGTGGCAACAGCGGTGGCAGAGAGAAGAGGTGAGAAAAGAGGCTTCTAGGGTAGCTCCCAGGACTTGGGCTTGAACAATTAGACCAAAACTGGGATGGTAACTGCTAGAACAATTTACTAAGATAGGGAAGACTGGGGAAGCACAGATTTGTCCTAATAAAATCAAATATTATATTTTGGTTTCAGAATGGTTAAGTAACTTGAGACAGAGCTGGGATTCAAATCCAGGCCTGTGGGACTCCAGAGCTCATTTTAAAAATACAAGGTACACTATAACACTGGCCACACCTGCCAGCTTTTCCTTGAAGAAGGCAGACCGCCCGCTGTGCCATTGCCAATACACTGACCTGTTCAACGTGGCCTTTGCGCATCTCCAGCACGGCCAGGTTGTTGTAGGCCTCAGCATGGTGGTTATTGTTGACCAAAGCCAACCTGAAGCACTGATGGGCCAAATTCGTATCTCCTATTCCCTACAAAAGAAAGTAACTTATTTGCACCCGTGAATCCATAAGCTTCTTCCTACCATCTCCTCTTCTCTTTCCTCATATAAATCTTCTCTGCCACCACAGAAAAGGCAACAAGTACCATTCAATCATAGGAGTCAAATGTGAATGTTATTTAAGTGGATTTAACTTAGGAACTTATGTTCCTAAGTAAGCTATAATAAAATCTAGAAACTACTTCTAAATTGCTACATAGGACTATACCCAAACCTGGATTTATAGTACCTGAAAATTTCTTCAAAGTAACTTTCCATAACAAAAATATACCACAAGGACAACATACCACAGCTACATGTCCCAAGTTGTACCAGACATCAGCTGTCTCTTCTTCATTTTCGGCCAGAGAAAGGGCACGTTCAAATGAGGTCAGAGTCATATCATACTGCTGGGCATAGAAGCAACACAGTCCCAGATTGTTAAAAAGCTGGCAGTTATAAACACCCATCTGCAGGAGTCGCCTTTTCAAAAAAAGAACACGCAAATTTTGGTGTCAGACCAACTTTACAAACGCTAAGATATATTTTACAAAGTTAGAAATGAATTCATCTTACAATTTTTAACACTCACAAAGAATATAAAGACAAAATGTTATAGTAAATACAAACGTTCACACCAAATGCACCAAATGCAAAAGCATATCTTTTATAAGGGGGAATGTGTCCAGAGGCAAGATCAGAAACAATGTATCTAACTTATTTCCCCAAAAACTTTGTTAGAAAACAAAAAACTAAGAAATAAACAGTCACATAAAGTACAACCTACATATTTCAGTTTTGTAAGGGTCTGGTGTCCACAGGGTAAATTCCTAAGATCCTTTAATCTAATTTGGTGGCTGTGTTTAGCATTTCCCTCTAAATTTTCAGCTGATTGGATCCTGTTTTTGGCTATCTGTATTTGTGGTTAAGCCGTGTCTACTGACCTTCGATGAGCTCCTCTGAAGAAAGGTAAGCCCATCAGGGAATCCCTACATTATCCACTTAGCTTTCACAATGCAGCTCAAGAGCTCTACTTGCTTCTCTGCATCATTAATCCCAAGGGACAGAGGACAAGAGAGTTCAAATAAGCAAATGAAAATCCAGCCCAGCTGCTCTGAGAAACCCATGACCCACTTTGAGGTGGGGGAGTAGAGTCGGCTGCCCCTGTGCACAGAATGGCGTGTGTGTTAGTATATGTTTATGCCTCCAACATATGTTTGGAAAGAATTCGTGTCAGCTGCCAGTCTTCTCCTTATATATTACCCAAGGGGCTAAAGAGGAAATTGTAATTTAAAAATTAACTCAAAAGCCATACATAGGATAAAATAAGTATGTACTTAGAGAAACAGTGAAAATTATTTATTTAGACTTTGAAAAAAATATTTGAACTGTTAGGCACGGTGGCTCACACCTGTAATCTTAGCACTTAGCAAGGCAGATGAATCCCTTGAGCTCAGGAGTTCGAGACCAGCCTGAGAAAGAGTGAGGCCCTTTCTCTACTAAATATAGAAAAACTAGCTGAGATTCGTGGTGGGTATGCGTAATTCCAGCTACTCGGGAGGATGAGGCAAGGGGATCACTTGAACCCAGGAGTTAGAGGTTGCTGTGAGCTAGGCTGACACCATGGCACTCTAGCAAGGCAACACAATGAGACTCTATCTCAAAAAAAAAAAAAATGTTTTTTTGAACAAAAGTTGACAATATTTCACAAAACAGGGGATTCTGTTTCAAATACTCATCAAGATTCAGAACACAGGGCCAAATACTCTTTGCAAATCTCTTCACTATTTCAGTTTCAATATCTCTAAGTTTAGTGGAGGCAGTGATGAGAAGTGTTTTAAGGAACTATCACACTATTAGTCCATGATGAAATGGCTAACTCACACAATGACATGGGGTAAAACCTCACTCAATTATCCAGGTATGTTTCTGCAAGATGCCAGACCTTCTGCATGTTTCCAAATATTGGATGTCACTTTAATGCTCATAAAACATCTGAGTGTTAGAATTTTTAGTTTTATATACACATGACCTATACATTACTATATAATAGTTTTTTACTACATTTTTATCTCATCTTAGTTATTGTTTCATAGGAAAGTAGGTTCTACAAATTGAATGTAAAGCACACCTATAAAACCGGAGAGCTACTTCTGGCTGGTCAGAATAAAAGTGGTTGCTTCCAATGCATGCAATGGCTTCCACATGAGTATTGTCTTGTTTCAAAACTTCTTTGTAGTATTCAGTTGCAGAGGGAATATTGTTCATTTCCTATTCTCCATCAAGACAGAAAAGCAAGACTTCATTAATACTGGGCAAGAAATTTTTTTTTCTGACTTTAGCTAAATCCATTCATTCAATACCTATTTGTTAAAAGCCTGACTCAATATGCCAGACTCTATTCTGGGAAGACAAGATGAATAAAAAGGTTACTGTCCTCAAGGAGGTTGTATCTGGTAGGCAAGAAAAACAAATGAGCAAATATGTAATACAATGTCAGCCAAGCATAAGCTATGTAAAGAAAAACAAAGCATGGTAAGTGGCGGGAGTGCTGTTCAGAAGGGGTGGTCGAAGGGGACACTTTGGAAGAGGTGCTATTTGAAGAGAGACCTGAATAAAATAAGGGATCAAGACCTGGGCCTATCTGGGGGATGCTCACTTTGGGCAGAGGGAAGAGCGAATGTATGAGACTGGAATGAGAATGCACAAGTCCCGTATAAAGAACCACACCAAAACAAGTGAGGCATAAAAGGAGATCAGAGAGGCAGCTAGGGCCTCTGTTGGCCTTGGTGTCACACGAGAGAACATCATTACAGGATTCAGACCAGAGGAATAACATAATGGTATCTGCATTTTTAAAGAATAACTTGCTGCCACATGCAGGACATACCAAAATAGGGAAGAATGGTAGCGACAAGATCAAGAGTCCAGGAAAGCAATGATGGCAACCCAGAATATGTTCAGAAATACACACAAACTTGAAAACTAAAGAAACCTTCTACATTTATTAGACGGTTTAATAGTTAAAATAGTTTACTATTTTAAATTGCATATGAACTTTATGGATACCCTGTATATTCTTTATAAAATACTGATAATCATAAATAAATGCATTTCATGTTATTAAGGAATGTTATTTCTTTTTTTAATGACTTAGGTTTGTTTTATTTTTTACAGAGAAAGGTGGTTAACAATAGGGAGGCATTTTCTTTTTTATTTCAGGTCAGTGTGAGGGTACAAACAGCCAGGTCACAATTCGTTAGGCAGAATCCATTGTGTAGTTGTGTCCCGCGCCCAAAAGGTGTGCCATATATCCCTACATTGTGCCCATTAAGTGGGATTACACCAATTCCCTTCTCTTCCCTTGTTCCTCCCCCCACTTGAACTGAATTGAGTTTTACTCTTATGTGGGTGTGAATTAGAACGTTACTGGCTTCATATTAATATTGAGTACACTGGATAGTTGCTTTCCATTCTTGTGTTACATTACTAATAAGTATGTGTTTCAACTCCATCCAAGTTAAAAGATGTAAAGTCACCATCTTTTTTATGGCTGAATAGTATTCCATTGTATACATATACCACAGCTTGTTAATCCATTCCTGAATTAATGGGTATTTAAGTTGTTTCCATCTTGGCAATTGTAAATTGAGCTGAAATAAACAATCTAGTGCAAATGTCTTTTTTTCTTCTGGGTAGATGCCTAGTAGTGGGAGGTCTAATTTGAATTCTTTAAGGATTTTCCATATTTCTTTCCAAAGAGGTTGTATTAGTTTTCGGTCCCACCAATAATGCAAAAGTGCTCCCCTCTCTCCATGCCAGCATCTGCAACTTTGGGACTTTGTGATGTGGGCTAATCTTACTGGAATAAGGTGGTATCTCAGGGTGGTCTTGATTTGCATTCCTCTGATGATTAGGGACAATGAGCATTTTTTCATGTTTGTTAGCCATTCATCTGTCTTCCTCAGAGAAGGTTCTTCTGTTCATGTCTCCTGCCCAGTGATAGATAAGATTGTTTGCTCCTTTTTGTTGATTAATTTGAGCTCTTTGTTGATCCTAGTTATAAAGCCTTTGTTAGATGTAACATGCAAATATCGTTTCCCATTCTGAAGGTTGTCTATTTGCTTTGATTGTTGTATCCTTAGCTGTGTTGAAGCTTTACAGTTTGATTAAATCCCATTTGTTTATTTTTGTTGTTGTTATTGCCACGGAAGTCTTCTTCATAAAATCTTTCCTCAGGCCAACATTCTCAGGAGTTTTTCCCATGCTTTCTTCTAGGATTTTTATCATTTCATGTCTTAGATATAAATCTTTTATCCATCTTGAGTTAATTTTTATAAGTGGTGGAAGACGTGGTCCAGTTTTAGTCTTTTACATGTGGTTATCCAGTTCTCCCAGCACCATTTCTTGAATAGGGATTCTTTGCCCCACTGTATGCTTTTGTTTGTTTTATAAAAGATCAGATGACTATAAGAGACTGGTTTCATCTCTTGGTTTTCTATTTAATTCCATACGTCTATGTCTGTATTTTTGTGCCAATACCATGCTGTTTTGATCACTGTGGACCTGTAACATTGCTAAAAATATGGTAGAGTGATGTCTCCAGCTTTGTTTTTATTACCTGAAATTGCCTTGGCTATACAGTGTTTTTTCTGGTTCCGTACGAAAATGAAGATCTATTTTTTTCCAGTTCTTCAAAGTATTATGTTGGTATTTTAATAGGGATTGCATTCGATCTGTAGATTGCTTGGGGTAGTATAGACATTTTAATAATGTTGATTCTTCCCAGCTGTGAGCATGGAATGTTCTTCCATTTGTTGATATCTTCTGCTATTTCTTTTCTTAGGGTTTCGTAATTCTCTTTGTAGAGGTTCTTCACATCTTTTGTTAGGTATATTCCTATGTATTTCATTTTCTTTGAAGCTACTGTGAAGTGAATTGTGTCTTTGATTAGCTTCTTGGCTATTATAGGCATATACAAAGGGTACTGATCTGTGTACACTGATTTTATTCTCTGAGATATTACCATATTTCTTGATCACTTCCAGGAGTTTTGTGGCTGAGTCTTTTGGATTCTCTAAGTATAAGATCACATCATTGGCAAAGAGCAAGAGTTTGACCTCCTCTGCCCCCATTTGGATGCCCTTTAGATCCTTCCCTTGCCTGAATGCATTGGCTAGAACTTCCAGCACCATGCTGAATAGTAGTAGTGTTAGTAAACATCCTTGTCTGGTTCCAGTTCTAAGTGGAAAAACTTTCAGTTTTACTCTACTCAGTATGATATTAGCTGTGAGTTTGTAGTAGATGGCTTCAATTGGTTTTAGAAAAGTGCCACCTATGCCTGTATTCTTAAGTATTCTTGTTAGAAAAGGATGCTGAATTTTATCAAATGCTTTTTCTGTATCTATTGAGAGGATTGTATGGTCTTTGTTTTTGCTTCTATTGATACGATGAATTACATTTATGGATTTACATACACCAGCCTTGCATCCTTGGGATAAAACCTACATGATTAAGTATCATTTTTTTTAATGTGTAGCTGTAGTCTATTGACTACAATTTTATTCAGTATTTTTACATCTCTATTCATTAGTAAAATTCTATAGTTATCCTTTTAGGTCCTTTCCTGGTTTTGGTATTACGGTGATGTTTACTTCATACAACATGTTGGGGAAGGTACCTTCCTTCTCAATGTTTTGGCATAGTTTCTACAGTATAGGTACAAGCTCTTCTTTGAAGGTTTGATAAAAAATTCCTGTGTGAAGCCATCTGGTCCAGGGCTTTTTTTTTTTTTCTTTTTTGTTAGAAGATTTGTTATTGTTTCTTAATCTCAGTGCTTGATATTGGTCTCTTCAAGAAATCTATTTCTTCTTGGTTAAGTCTAGGGAGAGGGTGTGATTTCAGGTATTGTTCCATTTCCTCCACATTATCAAATTTCTGGGCATAGAGTTTCTTGTAGTGTCAGACATAATCTCCTGTATCTCTGCATTATCTGTTGTTATTTTCCCTACCCCTCCTTTTATGAGACAGAGTCTCATTTTGTCACACCCAATTGAGTGCTGTGATGTAATAGCTCACAGCAACCTCTTGGGCTCAAGCAATTCTCTTGCCTCAGCCTCCCGAGTAGCTGGAGCTATAGGCACCTGCCACAACACCTGGCTATTTTTAGAGACAGGGTCTCGCTCTAGCTCAGGTTGGTCTCAGTCTTGTGAGTTTAGGAGATCCACCCATCTCAGCCTCCTAAGAGTGCTGGGATTACAGGCATGAGCCACTGCACAGGCCTATTTCCCCATTTTTATTTATGATTGAGGTTATTAGAATTTTACTTTACCTTTTTGAAGAACCAACTTTTTGTTTCATTAATTTTCTGAATGATTCTTTTGTTTCAATTGCATTTATTTCTGATTTAATTTTGGTTATTCCTTTTCTTCTGCTAGGTTTGGGATTAGATTATTCTTCCTTTTCCATTCATTAAGATGATTCATTAGGTTGTTGATGTGCTTTCTTTCTGTTTTTCAGATGTAAGCATGTAATCCAATAAATTTCCCTCTTAGGACAGGTACCCACAGGTTTTGGTAACTTATAGCTTCATTGTTGTTATGTTTGAAGAATTTAACAATTTCCTCCTTTGTCTCTTCCTTGACTCAACTGTCATTCAGCATAAGGTTGTTTAATTTCCATGTCTTTGTGTGGGGATGAAACTTTTTGTTGGAGTTTCACTCTCATTGCCTTGTACTCTGAAAAAATACAAGGTATAATTTCAATTCTTCTAATTTTGTGGAGGTTTGATTTGTATCCTAAGATATGATCTATTTTGGAATATGTTCCATAGGCTGACGAGAAGAATGTATATTCCTTAGCTTTGGCATGGTGTGTTCTGTATGTGAATATTAAGTACAGTTGTAGGGTCATGTTTAAGTCCCTTGTATCTTTGTTGAGTTTCTGTTTAGAGGATCTGTCCAGTTCTGCCAGTGGGGTGTTGAAGTCTCCAGCTATTATGGTGTTATGGATGTCATATTGCTCAGACCAATCAAAGCCTATTTCATAAATCTGGGAGCATTTAAGTGGGTACATATTTAGAAGTGAAATGTCCTCTTGTTGTATTGTTCCCTTGACCAGAATACAGTGACCTGTTACATCTCTTATGTCCACTTTCAAGTCCCAGTTCAGGTTCCACATCCTTCTTGAAGATTTCCTTAATGCCCTCACTTCACATAGCTTCTTCTGCCTCTTGACTTACACGTCGCTTATTATATAAACCACTCACTTGTTCTTACCATACGAGGACTCATATCTCATATTTTTTGTTAGATTTCCATCACATTATATCAAAAATAAGAGACTCCCATGATTGTAATATGTACCACACAATTTAAACATATAATTTTTATTTGATTCTTACTAAAAGACTTTAGATGTATTCAGACACTGATCACTTTTTTGTATACTTTATATAAAGTATAAGTACATAAGCAAAATAAATATAATATTCCTTCACATACAGTCAAATTCTTCTTAATCTCTTTTTGACTTAGTCATCCATGTCTAGGTGTTTCCACAAAGTATTATTCCATACACTGGTGATACAGTATTTTTTAAGTGACAAATAATAATTGTATATATTAAAGGGGTACAATGTGATGCCTTGATATATGTATATACATTATGAATATATTGGAATGAATAAATTAGCTTAACTAATAATATATCCATCACCTCACATATTTATCATTTCTTTGTGGTGAGAACATTTAAAATCCACTCTCATCTGGGCGGTGCCTGTAGCTCAAAGGAGTAGGGCGCCAGCCCCATATGCTAGAGGTTGCAGGTTCAAACCCAGCCCCAGCCAAAAACTGCAAAAAAAAAAAAAAGAAAGAAAAAAGAAAATCCACTCTCATCATTTCTTAAAAGTGTGCTCCAGTATTGTCTCCAGAACTTTCTTCCAAGCTATTGACAGTCATTCTGCTAAGGTGATGCCTGTGCTTTCTTAATCTTACCAGTAGGTGTCAACAAAAGCTTTCGGGCAACATTCGGGAATAATTACCAAGTTCACGATGCTGCCAGGAATAATGATCAGGTTTCCGTATAAGCAGACTTTGACAACTACATTACATATGATACTTGGCCAGAAGAATCAAAAGATGCTATCCATTGTAAGACATGCTATCCATTGTAAGACATACCATAATTTCAGAGACATTAAAATGTGGGGGGGGGAAATGTTTTTAGAATCCATGAAACATGGTAAATTCATTTAGAACAAGATTATGTGATGTACCTTTTCTTGGCACCAGATTTAGTGCTTCTGAATACTAAAAAACTAATAAATCAGAATTAAACAACTTTCAGAATTTTTCTTAACTTCTCATGTTTCTACTGTAACAAAGGTTTTCAAACTTTTTGAGCTCAATATACCTTTAAACTTTTAAAAAAAGCTGAGAACCCCAAAGAAGTTTTATTTATATAGGTTATATAGATTGATATTAGAAATTGAAACTCAGATATTTTAAAACATTAATTCATTCTAAATAACATTTAATAAACTTATAACATGTTAGCATAAATAGCATATTTTTATGGAAAAAACAGGTTCTCCTTGAGTGGAAAAAGTCTGTAAGTCACAGACCTATGTCCATGACTGTGGATTAGTCTGTCTAACTTAAGAGATTGAAGGCTGTTAAATACCTTTGCCCATATATCTAAAGCCACATGCTCTGATTCTGCTTTTACCAGTAATAAGATTAAATGGCTTGGGCTTCATTTGTATAAATCTTGTATCTATCACTCAACTGGTTCTCAGTGAGTCCCACAAACCCTAATAAAACATTCACCAGTTGATCCAAACCCATGCTTTATATACGTTTTTTTCATGTGCTTTATAAGTGAAATTCTTACTCAATAACAAAAGCATCTCATATTGCAAGGCTTTGGTGTTATAGCCTACAAAGGTGGCAATGGAGAATATAAAGAAGACTCTGGCCTCAACAGCCAATTGATTCAAGGCTTTGCATTTCCTAAAACCACCTTAAAATATTTATATACCTGACTGATGGGTACAGAAATCAATTTATGCAATTTTGAGGAATTTTAGACTCACTTATTTTGGAGACAATACAATATATAGTTTTTAATTAAGTTTTATGAACTTATAAAATACATGTTTACGCTAAATAAACTTTAAACATTACAAAAAAGAAAAAGTCCTCTCCAAGTCCCTTTGGACAAGGCTCTGTTAGTAGTTTCCTGAGTATTCTTCAAGAAATTTTGCTCATGGCTCGGTGCCTGTAGCTTAGTGGCTAGGGCGCCAGCCACATACACAGGAGCTGGCGAGTTTGAACTCAGCCTGGGCCTGCCAAACAACAATGACAACTACAACAATGCCCATTGTGGTGGGCATCTGTAGTCGCAGCTACTTGGGAGACTGAGACAAGAGAATTGCGTAAGCCTAAGAGTTCCAGGTTGTTGTGAGCTGTGACACCACAGTACTCTACCAAGGGCAACATAGTAAGACTCTATTTAAAAAAAAAGAAAGAAAGAAAGAAATTTTGTTCATATATAAGCACATATATGAGTAACATGCTCTAACCATAAACAGAATCATTCTAAACTTTGTAACATGCAATGTATTTTTTTTTGTTTTGTTTTCAGTCTCTTGACTATCTTTCCATATCAAAACGAAAAACTTTACTTCATTTCTTTTTACTTCCACACAGTGTTCCATCAATAATTTAATCAACCCCCCTTTTGATGAACCATTAATTTACTATTTTATGACAAAATATAATACAAGCCATCTTTGTACATATCTTTTAGCACCTTAAGAAAAATTTCTGTAAGTAAAATTCAATAACTGCAAAAAGTTTCCAAATGGGTTGTACCAATGTGCACTCCCACCAACAATGGGAGTTTGGAGTTTGGAGTTTGGAGTCCATATCCTTGACAGCCCTAGATATAATGGAACTTTATCTTTACCAATCTCATTAAGTGAGATTATTGTTTTAGTTGTTACTGTCTTTAATTATGACAGAAGTGAGGCATTTAACTCATCAGATATTTATATTTCTATTCATTTATATTTCTATTGATATAGAAAGATAGTCAAGAGACTGAAAACAAAACAAAAAAAAATACATTGCATGTTACAAAGTTTAGAATGATTCTGTTTATGGTTAGAGCATGTTACTCATATATGTGCTTATATATGAACAAAATTTCTTTCTTTCTTTCTTTTTTTTTAAATAGAGTCTTACTATGTTGCCCTTGGTAGAGTACTGTGGTGTCACAGCTCACAACAACCTGGAACTCTTAGGCTTTCCTCTCTACCCTATCTTTTGTCCTTTTATTATTGGTTTGTGTGTATGAGGAGACTGGGGAGGAAAAACCCTCTTGGACACAGGAGAGCTAGAGGCAGAGACATGGCTCAAGAATCCTGGGCACTGACTCTATTTTCTCATCTCAGATGAAATGAACTTATGCTTATACGGAATTTAGTTCAAAATTCAGGAAGGCTCAGTGTTTATAAACACTCTCTTCAGAGGAAAAGTATAGATGGCTCCATTGAGTTCTTCTAGATATCCTGAGTACAAAAGGATGGTGTATAGACAAAATATAGCTGGAATTTGGCTGTAATCTCATCTCGGGGATGGTTTTACAAGCATGGCATGGGTCAATGGCCACTGTGAAGACTGATAGGAAAGTAGAGCCTATAGGAAAGCCAAGCCATGATATGTTGATCCACAACTGCTCTGAGAAAACATCTAATTTTCATAAGTGTTTACATTCTTGACTAAATAAATGAGAATATAAGTGTGTGTGTGTACATGGGCATTTGTGTGTTTGTGTGTGTGCCTATGTATGTGTGTGCATGTGTGTAAATCTCCCATTTTAGCGATTTTTCAGCAATGTGTAGATTGAGGAAATAAAAAGCAGTCTTTTGTCTTTCTTAGATATGGCGAGCATTTTCCCTGTTTGATATTTTTACCTTTTGTTTTGCTTTGGTTCGTATTTTTGTTTTTGCTACATAAGAAATTTAGCTTTTATACTCTCAAGTCTACCAATCTTTCCTAATAAGCCTTTCTGGGACTATGTGCCATACTTACAAAAATCTTCCCCATTCCATTTTCAACAAATATACCTGAAAGGTACAATATAAAAACAAAAGATAAATAAAAAGAAGAGAACATGAAGGAAGAGAATCAATCCTCCAGAGACAAGCATGATGTACATCAAGAAAAGTCCTTAAAGGCAAACACAGTGTAGGGTACAATGCTAAGAACCCAACTTTACTAATTATCTCCAAATCTTTTGTTACATAAAGAGAACGAATACACTGGAAATCTGACTTCGGTGTGGTAGACTTTGGCATAAAAGAAATTAACTGTGTATATCCAAGGGGAAAATATCCCAACTACAGTATTTCAAGTCTCTGCTTAATCCTTGATCACCTTACTTATGCATGAAATATTGTCCCTACAATTAGGATGCTTTCCTCTTTACTCCTTTCTTCTTCCAACTGCAAACTCAACTCAGACCAGGAAAAAAAGATGATTAAAGAATACCCTCATAATCACTACCTATCAATGCCATAGCAACAGTAACTATACTAGAGGCTTAGAAGGAATTCATCTCACCAGCAACCTCACGTTAAAGATGCAATAATTCTTTAGCTCTTTTTACTAGAACTTCTTGCTTGAGAAAAGAAGGGCAAAAGGACTGAAAAGTGTGAAGGCTGATCCTAAGGTTTAAAGAGCTCCAGTAAGATCAGGATAGTCACCACTGGAACTAGCATGAACTCCACTGGTTTCAAAAATCAACTCCACTTTTTTCCTTCCTAAATTTCTTAGTCAAAGTTTTGTTCATATTCAATTTAAGGTTACAACAAGTAAAGACAGAGAGATACTGATCAAGTATTTTTACTGACTGATCGAAGTGCTCTGCCCCAATTACCCAAACACCCCATCTCTAACACTGGAGTTCAAATTTCAACATGAGATTTAGAAAAGACAAATATCCAAATTGTATCACTACAAGTAATCAAATAGAAAATATGATGGGAAAATAATATTCTATTCAGTTATACCTAGTAATACATCTGTGCAAAAAAATGTAAACATAGAGCCTTATACCCCTATTCTTAGAAAGGCTTGCATTTGGGAATTTGGGTGGTTCCCTATATTGATATAAAACTTTCCTCAAATGATAACAGAGGCTCACTACACCTAAACTTTTTTACAGTGTGGTTTGTTACATGACAGGCAAAACATGACTATATTACTAGCTCCAGTAATAACCTTGGTTACCAAGACTCTAATGAACATCTTTGGTGGACATTTCTCCCAAGCTGTTGCAACTTGTTGCTAGAATGATTATGTCCTGTGTGACTCCAATGGGGGAGGACTCTTATAAGCTTGCTCCTGATTTCCTCTAAACTTTGCCCCATTAAGTGTTTTCCCTTTACTGATTTTGCTTTTTATCCTTCTGCTCTAATAAATATTAACTGTAAGTACAACTGCATGGTAAGTACTAGTAAATCCTAGTGATTTACTAGTAAATCACTGAATCTCAGGGTGGTTTGGGAAACCTCCCCTGCCTTCCCGACAACATCTTTCTAGAGATAATTACAAAATATACACTGAGGGACAAAAAAGAAGTCCTAAGTAAAAGGGAGAGTTATATCATGATTAAGAATGAGAAGAAAGGCAGCCCAACCACCCATTTTACATTATTCATATATTCAATGTAATTTCAATCAATATACCTGCAGGGGTTTTTTTAGAGTTCTTGGTAGGTCAACCCTAAAATCAATAAGGAAGAGCAAAGGACCAAGAATAACCAACTATGAAGAACAATGTGGTAGAATTTCCCTGACCTGATATCAGGAATTATTGTAAAGCTACAATAATTAGGCAGCAGGAACTATATCTCAAAGGGACTATTGATGAAATTTGACAATGTGATTCTAAAATTTAGAAGAATAAATAAAAGTCCAAAATACCTAAGACACTCCTGAGAAAGATGAACTCTACCACACAGTTTTATAAAGCTACAGAAATTAAGGTGATATAATATTGATACAAGGATGGGGGAAAAGAATAGAAAGCCTCAAAACATATCCACCATATATGGGAAAAACTTGATATTTGACACTACAAACATTAGGAAATAATCAAAACGAGTCGGCTTTAAATGGGACAAGAAGCTATCCATATGGGGAAATTAATTTAAATTTCTATTTTATACCATTCTGTGTGTGTCTGAAATACTTCCTAATAAAAATTAAGTTTGACTAAATGCATAAAGTCTCTTGCTTTACTGGTAAACCTCAGGCCAACAATCCATAATTTTATAAATTATTCTCATTACCAGGACCCCAAGGAACTATGAGCTTATTTAAGTGGCATATAACCTCAATTTTATATCAACTTTTTAAAAACAACATGGCAATCCCTATCAAAATACCAATGGAATTCTTCAAAGAAACAGAAAAAAAATCCTAAAATTTATGTGTACCCCCCAAAAACCCAGAATAGCTAAAAGAATCCTGAGCATAAAGAACCAAACTGAAGGCATCAAACTACCTGACTTCAAAATATGCTAGGATAGTAAACAGTAGCAATCAAATCAGCAATGCTGGCATAAATACAGATACACAGACCAGTGAAACAGAATAGAGGTATACGTAAATCCACGCATTTACAGCTGACTCGTTTTTGACAAAGACACCAAGAACATACAACAGGGAGAGGACCGTCTTTTTAATAAATGGTGCTGAGAAAACTGAACAGACCCCTATTTCTCACCATACACAAAATAAAATAAAATCAAAATGGATTCAAGGTTTAAATCTAAGGCCTGAAACTATGAAACTACTAGAAGAAAACACTGGGAAAACACTCCAAGACATTGATCTGGGCAGAGATTTTTTGTGTAAGACCTCAAAAGCACAGGCAATCAAGACAAAAGCAGACATGTGGGACTATATCAAGCTACTAATAAAAAGCTGCTATACAGCAGAGGAAAGAGTCAACAAAGCGAAGGCACAATCCACAGAATGAGAGAAAATATTTGCAAATTCATCTGACAAGAGATTAATAACCAGAATATATAAGGAGTGCAAACAACTCAATAGCAAAAAGCAAATAATCCAATTTTTAAAATGGGCAAAAAATCTGAGCAGACATTTCTCAAAAGAAGACATACAAATGGCAAACAGACGTATGAAAAATGCTGAGTATCACCAATCATCAGGAAAATGCACATCGAAACTACAATAACATATCATTTCATACCAGTTAGCATGGCTATTATCAAAAAGACAAAAAATAACAAATACTGGTGAGGATGCAGAGAAAGGGGCCCACTCATACACTGTTGATGGGAATGTGAAGTAGTACAGCCATTATGGAGAACAGTATGGGGGCTCCTCAAACAACTAAAGATACAACTACTATAGGAGCCACCAATCTCACTGCTGGGTATATATGCAAGAGAATGAAATCAGCGTATCAAAGAAACATCTGTACTCCCATGTATACTGCAGCACTATTCACAACAGCCAAGATATGGACGCAGTCTCAGAGTCCATTGACAGATGAACGGATGAAGAAAATGTGGCACATACACACAATGGAACGTTATTCAGCCATGAAGAAAAAGGAAATCCTGTCATTTATAGCAACTTGGATGAAACAAGAGGCCATTACGGTAAATAAAATAAACCAGGCACATAATGGCAAATATCACACGTTCTCACTCATATGTGGAAGCTAAAAAAAGTGAACCTCGTGGAGGTAGAGAATAGAATTGTGGTTACCAGAGGCTGGGCAGGAAAGAGGGAGGATAAAGAGAAGTTGGTTAAGGGATACAAAAATACAGTTACATAGAAAGATTAAATTCTAGAGCATTCGATGGTATAATAGGGAAATTATAGTTAGCTATAATTTATTATATATTTTTAAGTAGTTTGAAGAGAATCATAACGTTCCCAACACAAAGAAAAGATAAATGTTTGTGGTGATAAATATCACCTGATCTGATCCTTACATACTGTACCTAGGCATTAAAACATTACATGTACCCCCCAAATATGTACAATCACTATATATCAATAAAAAACAATAACAATAATATGAATTTTACCTCGTAGATTCTGGCAATTCCACAGAGTAGGGTTACTTCTCCTGGAAACTTATCTAAACCTTGTTTGTAAAGATTTAAAGCAGTTACAGGTTGATCCAAAGAGATGTAAACCTAAAAGCAAGACACATTTCAATAAAAGTATCAGTTCTTGAAACAACAGTATTTCTTATGACAAGTTTATAATTATTGATTAGTAACAAATTATCTCTTAGATATTATAGTAAAAAGTTTTCAGAAATGTGCAGGATTAAGTTCTAATAATGATGTTATAGTTTTATCTCTACTTGTTATATGAACCATTCATTCGTTCCTCCAACAAATGCTTATTGTGGGTTTACTGTTGTCAAAGAGACTGGGCAGGAATAGACAAGGATCAAGGGAAAATCTTTTTATGATAGAACAGACATGAGTTTGTCTATAGCAGTGTTTTTCAACCTTTTTTTATCTCATAGCACATTTGAACCTATAGTCAAACTTCCATAGCACACTTAGATTATGTCTATTTTTTAAAAAAAAATTAAGAAAAAAGAACACACCATTTTTCATTTATTTATTAACGCAGACAAAATATACTATCATGGCCAAAAAATAAAGTGAATCAATTTATTACAATTTGTAATAAAAAGATAACAATTAAATTTTTTTTTTTTTTTTTATAGAGACAGAGTCTCATGGTACCGCCCTCGGGTAGGGTGCCGTGGCGTCACACGGCTCACAGCAACCTCTAACTCTTGGGCTTACGCGATTCTCTTGCCTCAGCCTCCCGAGCAGCTGGGACCACAGGTGCCCGCCACAACACCCGGCTATTTTTCTGTTGCAGTTTGGCCAGAGCTGGGTCCGAACCCGCCACCCTCGGCATATGGGGCCGGCGCCCTACTCACTGAGCCACAGGCGCCGCCCAATTAAAATTCTTTTTAAAACTTACTTCTATTTATTTTTCTGTTTATTATAATTTAACATTTAATGAGATATCTGAGCTTGACTTTTTAAAATTTTGGACAGGCATACTCTTAATCTTCTTTCAAGGATTCTAGCCATGATCAATTTTTGTTTTTAACATTATTCTTGGCAGAAAAGCTCACTTTACACAAATATGATGTTGAGGATGGAAGAAGTATTTCTACTGCTTTTTTCTGTAATATTTGGAAATTCACCCCTGAGAGATAACCAAAAGGTTGTTGAATATTTTAACTGAAATCCTCTGTCATTATTTCTGTTAACTCTTCCTCTTCAGTAATATTTAAATTTGCTGACATAATGCACTTAAAAGGATTTCACAACCCATCCAGAGACATCATGTCAAGTGTAGATGCAGGAAAATATTTTTCAAAATCTGTGTACAATGAATCTAAAGTTTGTAAAATTTGTTCAATAAGATTTTTACCCAGTTTACACCTTTTCACTAGTTCCAACATTTCTACTGCATTTTCTCTTTTAATCCTTTTCTTCCAGAGCAGTAATTTTTCTCTGAAAGCATTAATTTTATATGTAGACACGAAAATACTTTCATGATTTCCCTGCATATTCTTATTAGGAGTATTCAAACACTGAAATAAATCTGTAAGAAATGCAACTTTATTACACCAAACCTTATCACAAAGTAAATCACCTAATTTAGAATGTTGCATTTTTATAAAGGATTTTTAATTAATAAAATCTTAATAGAACTCTTCCTCAAGATAACCATCTCACCTCCATATATGAGAAGCATCCATTGAGGAACATAATTCTGCAAATAATCTTGATTGTAATGACCTGCTTTTTATGTAATTATTTTATTAGTGTGTCTAGAACCTTTTGTAATTCATGCTCTAATGATTTTGACACCAGCAATTCTCTGTGTAGGAAACAGTGTGCAAAAAAATTTTTTGAATTTTTTTTTTTGTGCAAATGCAACAAATCTTTTTACACCTCTGGACATAGATGAGGCTCCTATCTGTACAAATACTTATGCAGGAATCCCAAAACAAGTTATTAGAATTAAAGTAATTACAGATCAAATCAAAAATATCTTCACCCTTTGTTGTTATTTGGAGTGGTCGATAAAAACTGTTCTATGATTTCTTCTTTATAGACATATCTGAATAATAAAAGTTGGGGTTTACCACTGGTATTAGTAGATTCATTCAAACGAATTGCAAACGTTTACTTCTTTGAGGTGAGATACTACTTGAAATTCTATATTTTCAGATAAATCCTTAGCATGCTGAGAAATTGTATTATCTGAAAGCAGAATTTTTAAATTTCCTTTCTGTATTCTTCTCCAAACATTGTTTTTACAATTGTACAGCAGGCCAATACAATAATGGATTCTGCAATTGTATGAGATTTCTGTTATTGTGTAACAGTCCCCAGAGAGGCTGTGCTTTATCTCATATTGTTGCATATTTGATCCATATTTTTATTTGATTAGTATTATTGAGAGCAAGTCGTATGAAGTACTCCACCAGCTTTTTGGACAAGCAGGAATGTTTGTACTATAAATGTCTCTTTAATTTGCTAGGAACCAAAGCTTCATTTGCTAATGTTTCGCCACAAATTATGCATATTAGACGTGGTGGATTTCCTTTACTACATATAAAACCAAATGACAAATAATCTTAATTATATTCATTATATAAATGACTAATTGTTTTTAATTTAGTTGCCAACATACTGGATAAAGCTGTATTTGACACACTAGCATCTTCTTCTAATATTTGTTTCTTTACTAAAAACATGTCCATTTTAATTGAACACTATGTAATAAAAATAAAAATTACCAAATCAAAAATAATATAAATAAATAAATAACTCATACTTTTTAAAAATAAATACAGGTATTAATTAGACACAGTTGGAAAATTTTCAAAGCTGGGATTTGCAAGGTAATTGTGTCCAACTACTTCACTATTTCAAATCTAGACAGAACCATTTGACACGTTCAGTTTAGCTACACCTCCTTACTACTTAAGAGACAACAAGGGATTGCTGAGTCACACGGCTTCATTCACTTCGGATTATTTCACCAGTGTTCATCAGCAAATCCTTGTCAAATCACACCATCTATGTATGGATGTGTCTTGAAACCTTAATTTCCAAGGCTACACCCCACCCACTTTAGAAATAAGCCAGTGTTGGGCGGCGTCTGTGGCTCAGTGGGTGGGGTGCCGGCCCCATGTATGGAGAGTAGTGGGTTCAAACCCAGCCCGGGCCAAATTGCAACAGAAAAATGGCTGGGCGTTGTGGCGGACACCTGTGAGGCCAGCTACTCAGGAGGCTGAGGCAAGAGAATCACCTAAGCCCAAGGATTTGGAGGTTGCTGTGAGCTATGATGGCACAGCACTCTACCCAGGGTTAAGTGAGACTCTGTCTCAAAAGAAAAAAAGAAAGAAGCCAGTGTTTATTCATTATAACAATAAAACATTTACTTATTATAACAAGGACATACCATATAATCAATTTTCAAAGGTTTTTTTTTAATGGTTTTAATATGTGTATTTACTATGCATTAAACTTCTTTCAAAAATAATTTAATTAATGGTCTTTAAAATTTTTTTTGGCATACCTAAGATCCTCTCATGGCTCACTAGTGTGCCAAAGCGCAATGGTTGAAAATCACAGGCCTATAAGCTGGCATTAAGGAACCAATTAGGAGACTAAAGTTGAAGATGCTGGAGGAAAAGGGGAGGACACAGAGAACAAGGTATGACAAACAGCAACAGTGGAGAGGGTGTTGGAGAAGGGCCCCTTCAAAGTAGAGGGCAAACAGGTTTGTGAGGTATGAAGCAAGTTAGTGTTCAATGGTTTCCACTTCATCAGTAATTAGAACATTAACATGGATAACCTATATGCTTCACAGGAATTTCTAAAACAGAATTATGATTTTGTGTATGGAAAGAAAAGATTATGACATTTTCCTTTAGGATTTTGGATCCACTTGCTAAACAGTCAGGTTGTACTATGAAAATGCCCAAATGGATATAAGAGAAAACTGTTTATAGTATTTATTGGTAAAGTTTGAGATGAGAGAACTATGTATGTTTAAAAAAATTTTTCAGTTTTTACCTTATACACTTCTGCCATGCTTTTTAAAATATAATAAATAATATGATTGATATAGTATGTAATAATATATTTAATAATGTTTAAATTAATGATTAAAAATTTTAAGAAACAATGTTATTCCTGAAATCTGCTTGATCTGTATTACATAGAAACTATTCCTTCACATAAAAGAAATAATGTAAATTTTACCTCTACATAGTCATCTAGGCAATAATGGATTTAAAAAATCAATTTATGAAAAAATAGATGAAACCACATATTTAACGATAGTTAAAATACTAAGCACATTTTTTCCAACCACATGATAAATGATAATTAAGAAGATGGTCAAACAGTGACCTGAGCTTTAATTTTAAGCTGTTTCTTTCTAAAAAGTTTACTATGCTTAGAAACTTTAAAAATTTAAGGTCAAAATATAATGTGTGAAAGACAAACTCAGGCCAGGCGTGGTGACTCAAACCCATAATCTCAGCACTCTGGGAGGCTGAGGTGGGTGGATTGCTTGAGCTTAGGAGTTCAAGACCAGCCTCAGCAGGAGCGAGACCTCCCCATCTACTAAAAACAGAAAAACTAGGTGGGCATTGGGATGGATGCCTGTAGTCCCAGCTACTTGGGAGGCTGAGGCAAGAGGACCACTTGAGACCAAGAGTTTGAGGTTGCTGTGAGCTATGATGCCATGGCACTTTAACCAGGGAGACAGAGTGAGAATGTTTCAATAAACAAACAAACAAAAAGACAAACTTAGATTCCAGATAGTTTCAAACATTTTTGAAAATCACTATAAAAATACTACAATCAGCAAACTTAATTTATATAGTATACTTTTCATTGTGTTTCTTTTTAATATGTTTTTTATTACCATATTTAGGAATGAGAGGCACTTCCTTTTATATGTCCTCTTCTTTTTTTTTTTTTTTTTTGTAGAGACAGAGTTTCACTTTATTGTCCTTGGTAGAGCGCCGTGGTGTCACACAGCTCACAGCAACCTCCAACTCCTGGGCTTAAGCGATTCTCCTGCCTCAGCCTCCCGAGCAGCTGGGACTACAGGCGCCCGCCACAACACCCGGCTATTTTTTGGTTGCAGTTTGGCCGGGGCTGGGCTTGAACCCGCCACCCTCGGCATATGGGGCCGGCGCCCTACTCACTGAGCCACAGGTGCCGCCCTATATGTCCTCTTCTTTTGAATCTCTTTTACCACATCTTTAAATTTAAAAAACTCTAAAAGATACAGCAAGATATACCTTATATATAGCTTCATAACCACCACTTCATCTTTTTCTTTCAAAGTAGCTGGTGTAAGTAAAGAAGTAATTTTACTCCAATACTGAAAATTCTAGTTGGCCTGTCACTTTGGCTGTGGCTATGGGTGGCACTATGTGGTCACAAATAGGCTCTGGAGCTAGAAAGACCTGGGTCTGAATGCTGGCTTTTAATAGCCTAAAAACATGCTGTAAGTCAAATAATAAAACCAACCTTGCAGGTTTATCATAAGGGTTAAATTAAATTGCAATACATAAGGTACATGATAAAAAGTACCTTAAAGACTTACATAACATGGTCCCTGTTCTCTATAACCTGCTCAGATAGTAGACAAATGTGTTGCAGAAAAGGCCTCTCTAGGGACTATTACCCATGGGGGTAGTGAGCCTGTGATATTTTCTTCTGTCTTAAAAGACAATCTTTCAAAGGACTTTTCTTATTTTTTCAGGGTAATTGATTTTTCCCAGTTACCCTCTATATGAATTTAAACATTTATTCTGAGAAGACAGATTTCATTCAAATTTAAAAGATTTACTTACTTTTGCCAAGTAGAGAAAGGTATCTACCATTTCCTGCTGCTTCAGGGCTGATTTAAACTGTTTTTCTGCTTCACGATACATTCCTAATCTATGAACAGCAATTTTAAAAATTAAACATTAATAAAATAAATACCATATCATACCCTGGGGATATGAATAGAGATATTACATCCATAAGAGTAAGCATGTACCAAAGAAGGTAATGTTGTACACACACTACATTAACATGTATGTTTATACAGTTTGGCATAAGTTGCCTATCTTCACATTCACTAGCTTTTAGCCCCCAAATGGTGTATAAAGAGTCTGTCTAAGCCTAGTCACAGCAGGACTAACAGCTGCCAGCAAGCGAGGTCACATCAGTTCACCACCCAAAGAGCTTACGATCAGCTGGACATATGGCAAGTGACCTGAATAAATGCCTAGTACTCCATTTTACTAAAGGATGACATTTTTTTGAAAACATCTTCTCTGATACAATAGCCTATTTGAAAAATTATCCTTATTTTGATCTAAGTAATACTTGCCACTTGAGTAATATACAGTCTAATTATACCATTTTATTATTCTAAGAAATCTTTTTTCTTTTCCTTTATTAGGTATCTGATACTGATCGTCCTAGTCTATGAATCTGAGATTTGTTCCTTGCTTAAATATGACTGTCCTGATGTCAATGCCCATGTCTTCTCCTCAGGAAACATTCTGTTATCACTAAATCTATCATCGGAGTACACAGAGCTTTCATGCAGCCTGTCCTTAACAGACTTCCAGGCTTTCTTGTTACTACTCATTTCTAGCCATCTAAGAGCTACTTCAATATGGTAACGTTTTCCTTTGTGTAACTACGATCACAATGACATACAGTATGTTACATTGTGCTACTTTCATTTACAGGCTTGAAAGGATAGCTTTGATCATTTTTTATAACCTGAACCTCAAGCATTGGTGTGGCTGATACCCACAGAGCTATCTGAGGCTTTGGAATTAACATCTTAATTCCAAAAAGAGAATTAAAATTGATTATCATTTAAAAGTGATTAAAAGAAATCCCAAAAGACTAGCCTAAAGTTAGTGATGTGGCAGACACCCCACTTCTTCAAAGGTCCCACAGATTTCACAAGGAGTATTTATAAAATGTCATCAAAGATCTCTAAAATCCTGAAAAACAACATATTTCTGTACATAACATCAATTGAACACAAGTCCTAAATTGTGACTAAAACAGTCACTGACTTCCGTGAATTCAAATCGCATACGAATCTGTATATTTCTAATAATTTGCCTATCTCCCAAATGACACAGAAGAAAATATAATAAAAAAGATACATAAAGAACAAGAATATGAAAACGGAAATTTTTAAAATTAAGATAGAAGGATAAACAAATTAAAAAACAAATGAAAATGCAGCAAGAGATACTGAGCTATTAACCATCCCAGCTCTAAACTTGTATTCTGAAGGTTCTTATTACCATCACCTGATTGTTAAGTAAATGTTTTCTCAAGTAAGCCAAAGACACAGTTCTCCCTTTTCCATGAGGAAATCTTATCAAAATATATATAGCTTTTTCTGTCTCCAGCCGCGGCTGCGCAGGAAGACGACGCCGTGTCCACACACCCGCCGCAGATGGTGGTGTGAACTGCTTCACCTTCCTTCCTGATGAAGAGGAATCACCAGATACATGTACAGCACTGAGCCCCCAAAACCTGAAGGCTCACAACTTCTGCTACAACGTGCTGATTCACCGCAAGACCGCGGGCATGGAGCCAGCAGCTGACGGCAAAGGGGTGACAGTGGTCATGAAGCAGAGATGCCACCAGCGCAAGCCTTCCACCTCCCACATGCAGACAACAAGCAAGAACCGCAGGGCCACCCTCAGTATCATCCCGCACATGATCCGCTAGAGCAAGTGCCGCCTGATCTGCGCACGGCCACCACCTGCAGGGCCAGAGCCATCCTGCACATCCAGAAGCTGGCCATGGTAAAGAGCATGCGCACGTCTACACCAAGAGCCCGGAGCCCTGTCCCTCCAGAGCAATAGTCAGCTGCTAAAAATACATATATATATGTATATGTATATATATACATATATATATTTAATATTATTTATTTAAAAATAAAAATATATTTTTTCTTTTAAAAATACCTATATATAGGGCGGCGCCTGTGGCTTAGTCGGTAAGGCACCGGCCCCATATACCAAGGGTGGCGGGTTCAAACCCAGCCCCGGCTGAACTGCAAACCAAAGAATAGCTGGGCGTTGTGGCGGGCGCCTGTAGTCCCAGCTACTCGGGAGGCTGAGGCAAGAGAATCGCTTCAGCCCAGGAGTTGGAGGTTGCTGTGAGCTGTGTGATGCCATGGCACTCTACCGAGGGCAATAAAGTGAGACTCTGTCTCTACAAAAATAAAAATAAAAATACCTATATATATACACGCATACATACATATCCAAGTTGAAACTTTAAAATACACGGTCACTTCTAGGCCCTTCACATATAATCAAAATTTTACCTGTAGTAACATTTTCCAATCTGTACTTTCCACCACCAGTCCTTGTACTGAGAATGCTCTGTGGAAAGGGCAGCCAGATCCAAAGCCTTTGAAAACAATTCATTTTAGATTAGTATTTTCTTTTCTAACAGTAAATATTAAGAAAATAAATGAAATAAACCATATAATTAGCATCAATCAAAATGTGTATTAGAAATCAGACTGAAACTCAAGTTGCTCATGTTTCCAGATGGCCCCATTTTCCCTAATCAGTTCTAGACCAGAGGGCTAACAGCAGATAAGATAGAAACGTGGATCAAAGAGAAGCAGATGTACAATATATCTGAATATAATTTTAATATACTAGACACAAAATTTATATTAAAAATGCATAAATTTTAACCACACCACCATTTATCTACCGTCTGATGATTCAAAATGCCTCCAAACTCAGTGGTAGTTAAGCCTTTTGGTATACAAGCCAGGTCCCATTACAGCCCTCATTTTAAAGACAGATATACAGAAACAGAGAAAGATCAAACAAACAGATAGAGAAAACAAATAGAAACTGGGATCATGAAGTGTAAAAGGAATTGTGGTATTTGGGTAACTGCTATCTTTAACAACCATTTCATTTTTCTGACATCAGCATAAATTCCAGTAATTCTAAGGGTCAGACTTCCCTTTGCTTCAGACTGAAAAGATCTTCTTTTCAACTGCTGTCATATTTTACACCTGTTTACCCCATAGCTTTAATATCCTCTAGGTTCTTCCTTCTAGTGTTTATTCAAGACCAGACAGGAGGTAACTAAACAGGAATTAGGATTTTATACAGAGAAATGGAAACCATTTTTGACAAAGGGGAAACCCAAGCAGTCTTTAGACAAATTTGAAGCTCATATAAAGATCTGATTAATAGAAACTGGAATTGTTAGTTAAAAGAGAAGTCTGATCTTTTAGAATACTTATCATCTTTCTCTCAAGGTTGAAAAATTTTTATTCTTTACTCAGTGTTAATATTCAACATGATATCAGCAGCTTAAAGTCCCTCTCAGATTTTTAGTTCTATTATCTCAAAAATGGATCCCAGATTATTGTCCACTTCTTTTTTTTTTTTTTGTAGAGACAGAGTTTCACTGTACCGCCCTCGGTAGAGTGCCGTGGCGTGACACAGCTCACAGCAACCTCTAACTCTTGGGCTTATGCGATTCTCTTGCCTCAGCCTCCCAAGCAGCTGGGACTACAGGCGCCCGCCACAACGCCCGGCTATTTTTGGTTGCAGTTTGGCCGGGGCTGGGCTTGAACCCGCCACCCTCGGCATATGGGGCCGGCGCCCTACTCACTGAGCCACAGGCGCTTCTTAATATTAACTCTTTTCTGAAATGAATACCAGAAGAATTCCTTGGATCTCCTGCTGCAAAATTAATTACTTTTCCTGTGTCCTCCATCTTCTCTTGCTCTAGAGGAGACCTCTAAATATGCAAACTACTTATAAAGGAATGGTGACTTCATGCTGAGCCACCAATGGACTTGAAAAATCAACATCTCTACTTGAAAGCTATGGAATTAAAAACAAGTTATACACACAACTACTTTTTTTTTTTGGCAATCTTTGTCTTGGTTTTTATTTTCTTTTTTTAAATAATTACTTTATTTTATTATTAGGGATTCATTGAGGGTATAAGAAACCAGGTTACACTGATTGCATATGTTAGGTAAAGTCTCTCTTACGATTGTGTACCCCACCCCCTCCCTCCTTCCCTCTCTCTGCTCTTCCTTTCCCCACCTCTCCCTCCTTTCTCTCTCTGCTCTCCCCTTCCTCCACCCCCCGCCCTGGTCATTAATTGTCATTAATTGTCCTCATATCAAAATTGAATACATAGGATTCATGCTTCTCCATTCTTGTGATGCTTTACTAAGAATAATGTGTTCCACTTCCATCCAGGTAATACAAAGGCTGTAAAGTCTCCATTTTTTTTAATGGCTGAATAGTATCCCATGGTGTACATATACCACAGCTTGTTAATCCATTCCTAGGCTGGTGGGCATTTAGGCTGTTTCCACATTTTGGCAGTTGTAAACTGAGCTGCAATAAAAAGTCTAGTGCAAGTGCCCTTATGAAAAAAGGATTTTTTTCCTTCTGGATAGATGCCCAGTAATGTGATTGCAGGATCACATGGGAGGTCTGGCTTGAGTTCTTTGAGGTTTCTCCATACTTCTTTCCAAAAAGGTTGTATTAGTGGGCGGCGCCTGTGGCTCAGTGAGTGGGGTGCCAGCCCCATATGCTGAGGGTGGAGAGTTCGAACCCAGCCCCGGCCAAACTGCAACAAAAAAATATCTGGGCATTGTGGCGGGCGCCTGTAGTCCCAGCTGCTCAGGAGGCTGAGGCAAGAGAATCGCGTAAGCCCAAGAGTTAAGAGGTTGCTGTGAGCCGTGTGACGCCACGGCACTCTACCCGAGGGCGGTACAGTAAGACTGTCTCTACAAAAAAAAAAAGGTTGTATTAGTTTGCAATCCCATCAGCAGTGTAAAAGTGTTCCCTTCTCTCCACATCCACGTCAACATCTGCAGTTTTGAGATTTTGTGATGTGGGCCATTCTCTCTGGGGTTAGATGGTATCTCATGGTGGTTTCAATTTGCGTTTCTCTAATAATTAGGGATGATGAGCATTTTTTTCATCTTTGTTAGCCATTCGTCTGTCTTCTTTAGAGAAGGTTCTATTCATGTCTCTTGCCCATCGATGTATGAGATTGTTGGCTTTTTTCATGTGGATTAATTTGAGTTCTCTATAGATCCTAGTTATCAAGCTTTTGTCTGATTCAAAATTTGCAAATATGCTTTCCCATTGTGTAGGCTGTCTGTTTGCTTTGGTTGTTGTCTCCTTGGCTGTATAGAAGCTTTTCAGTTTAATTAAGTCCCATTTGTTTATTTTTTGTTGTTGTTGCAATTGCCACGGCAATCTTCTTCTTTTATTTTTTTTATAGTAGGTTAATCTTTTATTCTGATGTTGCTTGAATAAGAGTAAATTAAAATGAACACAAAAATGCCTTAGTGAATCAGCCAAGGGGTTCCGCTAAGTCTGCACTGCTGTTCTTTCTCTTTCGCGTGGATAGCTCTTTGAGGGTTTCTATCTCTGCAAGACTGAACTTGGGGGTTAGCACCACACTGTCATAATCAAATTCTTCATCAGGTGAGAAGGGTTGAACTTCATCTTCCATCTGCCTGTCCGCTCCTTTTACGGTGGATTCTGGCTTTACTTCACTAGTGAGTGGCCGGTCCACAGAAGGATGACAGGACGGGATGCCGATGCTGATACTCTGTTCCGCTTCTCCCGGAAACAGCAGCATGTCCTTGCTCTTTTGGGGCTGAATCTCTTCTTCAGTCTTCAGCAGTCTTCTTCATGAAGTCTTTCCCCAGTGTTTTTCCTATGCTTTCTTTGAGGATTTTTATTGTTTCATGCCTTAAATTTCAGTCCTTTATCCATCTTGAATCAATTTATGTGAGTGGGGAAAGGTGTGGGTCCAGTTTCAGTCTTTTACACGTGGATATCCAGTTCTCCCAGCACCATTTATTGAATAGGGAGTCTTTTCCCCAAGGTATGTTCTTGTTTGGTTTATTGAAGATTAGGTGGTTGTAAGATGTTAGTTTCATTTCCTGGTTTTCTATTTAATTCCAGCTGCCTATGTCTCTATTTTTGTGCCAGTACCATGCTGAGTTGACCACTATGGTTTGTAGTACAGCCTAAAATCTGGTATGCTGATACCCCTGGCTTTGTTTTTATTACTAAGAACTACCTTAACTATACAGGGGTTTTTCTGGTTCCAGACAAAATGCAGAATCATTTTTTCCAAGTCTTGAAAGTATAATGTTGGTATTTTAATAGGGATGGCACTGAATCAGTAGATTGCTTTGGGAAGTATAGACATTTTAACAATGTTGATTCTTCCCAGCCATGAGCATGGCATGTTCATGGCATGTTTTTCTATTTGTTAATATCCTCTGCTATTTCCTTTCTTAGTGTTTCGTGATTTTCTTTCTTTCTTTTTTTTTTTTTTGTAGAGACAGAGTTTCACTTTATTGCCCTCGGTAGAGTGCCGTGGCATCACACAGCTCACAGCAACCTCCAACTCCTGGGCTTAGGCGATTCTCCTGCCTCAGCCTCCCGAGTAGCTGGGACTACAGGCGCCTGCCACAACGCCCGGCTATTTTTTTGTTGCAGTTTGGCCGGGGCTGGGTTTGAACCCGCCACCCTCGGTATATAGGGCCGGCGCCCTGCTCACTGAGCCAAAGGTGCCACCCCGTGATTTTCTTTATAGAGGTCCTTCACCTCTTTTGTTAGGTATATTTCTAGGTATTTCATTTTCTTTGAAGCTATGATGAAGGGAGTTATACACAACTACTTTCATATGTTTCTTTTTCTGAGGGTGAGCCAGATAGAAATTTTAAAAAGAAAAAAATGAGGAAAAAAGTATAATTTCAACTAGCATCATGTCTGGAAATACTAGGAAAATATATTTTCAATCATTTTAATTCAGGCATGCATGTAAATATGTGATCATGTTAATTTTAACTTAATCTCTGTAAAGACCTTTTCCAGCAAATAGATCATATTCATTCTCATGTTTAATATAAACAGATCTTTTATATACTCTAACTTCTCAAGGTTATTAGATTTAGTACACATTACAACTAATGATTTTCCTTTCAGATATGGTCCTAAAAAAAGTCTCTCTATGGAGGATGCATGTTTGTGCTAATCCACTCAAGGATATTAATATAAATTTTTGACATAGAATAAATATGGCTTAAAAAATTACTTCTTTTTTTGTTTGTTTTGTTTGAGACAGAGTCTCACTCTATCACCCTGGGTAGAGTACCATGAGATCATAGCTCACAGCAACCTCAAACTCTTGGGCTCAAGCGACCCTCCCACCTCAGCCTCCTAAGTACCTGGGACTATCAGTGCCCACCACAACTCCCAGGTTTGTTTTTTGTTTTGTTTTGTTTTTTTCTTTCTATTTTTAGTAGAGACAAGGGTCTGGCTCTTGCTCAAGCTGGTCTAGAACTCCTGAGCTCAAGCAGTCCACCTGCCTTGGCCTCCCAGAATGCTATGATTACAGGTATGAGCTACCACACCCAACCTAAAAAATTACATTTTAATGATCATTCTTCACATGAAGACTGAACTAGTGAAAAGCATTTGTAGTAATTTCAAATGGTACCTAAGCTCCCTAAGCACAGATACCCTTCTTTTACATTTCTGCTATTATTCTGGGATGTTGCTATGGCCACGTAAAAATTATTTGTTGACTAATAGCATTCTTTTTTTCTGATCTCTGTTAAAAATTCCTTAAGAACCAAACTATCATAATAATCAGATTCATAATCAAAAGCTCTTAACATTTTAAAATTTTAAAGTGGTGACAGACTATATTTTTCTTTTAAAATCTTTCCCAATTTTCTCAATTAATTAATTAATTTTTTTTTTTTTCAGACAGAGTCTCACTGTCCCCATCCCTTGGGTAGAGTGGCATCATAGCTCACAGCAACCTCCAACTCTTAGGCTCAAGAATTCCTCTTGCTTCAGACTTTCAAGTAGCTGGGACTACAGGCACCTACTACAACTCTTGGCTAATTTTTTTCTTTTTTTTTTTTTACAGTAGAGACAAGGTCTGTCTCTTACTCAGGCTGGTCTCGAACTCCTGAGCCAAACAATCCACCTGCCTCAGCCTCCCAGAATGTTAGGATTACAGACATGAGCCATTGTGCCCTGCATTTTTCAATTTTTAAAAATAAATCACTGTACATTTAAATTTCAGGATCTATGAATAATTTAATAAAACCAATATATAGGTATTAATAAAGTCCTAGAATGTCATTTTTTAAAACCCTAAGTTTATAAAAGTCTAATACAGAAAGAATCTTGGCATATCTAAGTTTTAAAAAATAGTCATTCTTCCACTATTGTTATGGTTGTGACAACTTCAGAACAATGAAATTAAAAAAAAAAAAGAACAATGAAATTAAAGAACATATAAAAATAAAGATTCCAGAATCACCAATCTACATGCCACTTTAGTTATGTCAATCCTACCAATGTCATCCAAAAAGGAAAGGGCAGGAAAAAGGTGTTATTACAAACTCAAAGACATAAATACAGTTTCCTGCAGATAAACTTTACTTTTTTGTAACATTTAAATATCACTGCATAGTATTCTCTGTAGTTATCTATAGTATTCTCTTTTCCTATTTGGCTATAGATAAGCATAGAATCATCAATCCACAGGCCTGCCACTCTAGGATGTCAATACTGCCCCTCTTGAAATGGGAAAAGAGTTAAGAGCTTAAAGGCAGAAATACAGTTTTAAATGGAAGATCAATTTTACTCTTTCTCAACATTAAATACCACTTCACAGTAATTCTTTATATTTGTTTATAATACTATCTATATTTGTGTGGCACACTTTATTTAAAAAGAAATTTGGAAGCCACCCAAGGTTTTTAATATAAAAGCACCACTGGTTTCTTAAGCAAGTTAAAAAACAGAATTCCTTTTTTCCCTGGCCAAAGAGCCAAAACATACACATGGCATAAAAATGTATGCCTAGTGTTTGCTATCTAAATCCTTTTTCCATTTAAAAAATAACATTTGTGGTAAAAGCAAAAATGGCTTTTTGATGGAACAATCTGATCCACAACAGCACTGTAATGTGGCCAGCCCAGAGCAGAGTAAGGAAACAGAGGCCATCCGTCCTACTTGGTATTCCCAGCACCCACAAAAGCACCAATGCATATGCACTCAATCATTATTTTTAAAGAATAAACCAATCAAGTAATAACTCAATAAGTGAACTAGTAAGATAAAATAGGAAATAGGAATGAACAATATGAGCTTTTTACTACATAAAAACAAAACAAATTGCTTCATTTTGTGTTCTATAAAAAACGTCTGTTTGGGTTGAAGTTCTATTTTTCTACATTAGAAGAGCTATCATCACAGCCTTCTATTAACCATTGGTTTTAAAACTACTACTTCCTACAGCTGTAGTTTGGAATCATGCCTGAATATTACCATTGCTTGTAAAGCTTTTAACAGAGTCACCAGATATACCCTTCGGGATTGTGATTCAGTAGTTTAGCATTGACCCAGAAATCCTGTATTTTAACAATTCCCCAGGTAATTGAGAAACAGAGCTCAAATTAGGAACTATCCAACAGCCCCAAGTTTGAGGAACAGAAGCTCAGGTGGGCAGAGAAGCAAGGAGGATCCTGATGGCTATGTTCTAAGTTTGCTAGCCCTGCTATAATTCAAGCAGCTCTACTTTTGTCTGTTTTATGTATCTGAGTCTGGATAAGATTTTGTTTAATGGAAAATTTTTTGCTGTTTAAAATAAGTTTAGGCTGGGCACAGTGGCTCACACGTATAATCCCAGCATTCTGGGAGGCTAAGGCAGGGCAATCACTTGAGGTCATGAGTTCAAGACCAGCCTGAGCAAAAGTGGAACCCCCATCTCTACAAGAAAAATTAGCCAGGTGTAGTGGTACAGGCCAGTAGTCCCAGCCATTCAAGAGACTGTAGGCAAGAGGATCACTTGAGCCCAGGAGTTTGAGGTTGCACTGAGCAATGGTGATGCCGCTGTACTCTCTACCCAGGGCAACAGAGTGAGATGGGTTGTCTCAAAAAAAAAAAAAGTCACCACTCTATCTGTTTAAGATCAAATTTTTAAAAATCAATAAACATGAAGAACCATGAAAGCATTCTATTATACTCGCATAGTACATAAAGGTTAAAGTCTGCTAGTCCTTAGAATCTTGAGAATATTAAGTTTAGTAGTACAGAGAATAAATCCTATGATTTTTTTCAATCTGATTTTTATTCCTCAACAACCCTGTGTAAATCCCAAGATGCAGAATGACATCCTTAAGATGAATCTATTAATAGAATGATCTCCAAAATGGCATACAATCTGTCTAGCTTCTGAACTCATCACCTACAACTCCTCCCCCTTACAGGTCTCACTTCAGCCATACTGGCCTTCTCCCTGTTCCTTAAACAACCAAGCATGCTTCTACTCAGGGCCCTTGAAATACTGTTCCTACATATATCTACATGACTCCTGTCTCCCTTCATTCAGGAGTCTATTTAAATGTTTTCTTTTCAGAGTAGACTTCACTGACCACCCTTGACTCCATCCAAAATAGCATCCTCCTATTTTAAATACAAGGTAAATAATTACTAATTTCCTTATCTGCTTTCCTGCTTTTTTGCTTGTTACAGTACTGATTATCTCATAATACTTTACACATTTTTTAATTTGTCTATTGTTTGCATTCATTGCTTACTCAGAATATAATCTTTAAAAGAGCAGAGATTTTGTCTGCCTGCTTCACTCTGTGATCTCAGGGCTTGAACAGTGCCTAAAACACTATTTTGGCTAAAAAATAATTGGGTGAAAGAGTAGATGCCTCTTTGATAAATGGATTCAATGTCAAAAAATAAGTATACTTTATAATACTCAAGTAAATAGAAATTTACTCATTTATGAAATGGAATCATATTTGAATAGCATTCATATATAGACAGTATGACTATATAACGTTATAGATCATCATATAGAAAGCCTCAGCCTTAAAGCTTTATTTTAAGTAAAAATGGTTGATTTTTATTTATAGAAATGTGCATGGTTTCTCAGTTGTCCCAACCTTAGTTTTTTCTTTTCCCTACATGACCACATCTATGAACACTTCATCACAGATAACTTCCATACACTATAGTATAATCTGACCCAGGCTCTCACCTACATTTTAATGCCTTATCTCCTAATGCATACAATAGTTATTTCCACTGAGCCTTTTGTAATTTCAAACTCAAGATGCTTTCAGCTTCTTTACAAACTGCCTACTTTCCCTAATTATCCTCCTTTTTTTTGTTTTTGGCCAGGGCCAGATTTGAACCCACCACCTCCGGTATATGGGGCCAGTGCCCTACTCCTGTGAGCTACAGGCGCCACCCTAATTATCCTCCATATGTTCATAAATCTATCATTCTTCTCATAGCATCCTCAGGAGGCACATTTGACCTCTCTTTCTTTTGTCCCCAGGATCAAATCTATCATCAAGTTCTGTAACTTCTTTTTTTAAAAAGTCTCTTTGGTGCTCCCATTTTTGAGGATAAGGCCTATTTATTTCTCGTTCCATATCTTGCTTATGTTTTTGCCCTTTCTTTACATTTCTTTTTCCTCCTTTCTATAACATTCCATATACTTTATGGATCTCTGCTAACATCTGAATTATTTCCTTAGCTACCTGGTAACAACTTCACTATTGGGCAATTACTTCTTAAATTGTTTCATTTATGTCAATTTTATTTCCTCACTAGATTACACAGCTTGTAGAGGCAAGAAAAATTATATTTTTATTAGCTCTCCTAGTACTTAGCACAATGGCTGACAAACACATAGAAAACATCATTAAAGAAAACATTCTTATTTTCCTGAATAATATATGAATATAAAGCTCTTTTCCTAAACGGATAAAAAAAATGAGAAGAAATACTATCAGACACTGCAGAATTAACTACACTTAATTTGACGAAAGTGTAAGGTTACTGCTCATTTGCATATAAGCATGCAAAACTCGAAACAAATTTGAGAATTCATATGCATATAGCCACAAAATTCTGTTAAGAGGCTACTAAGGCTCAGCGCCTGTGGCTCAAGCAGCTAAGGCGCCAGCCACATACACCTGAGCTGGTGGGTTCAAATCCACCCTGGGCCCACCAAACAACAATGATGGCTGCAACCAAAAAATAGCCAGGCGTTGTGGCAGGTGCTTGTGGTCCCAGCTACTTGGGAGGCTGAGGCAAGAGAATCGCTTAAGCCCAGGAGTTGGAGGTTGTTGTGAGCTGTGATGCCACGGCACTCTACCCAGGGCGACAGCTTGAGGCTCTGTCTCAAAAAAAAAAAAAAAAAAAAAGGGCTACTAAGATTGAATTCCATAATGGCATAAATGTATTGATGATAAAAATAAATAAATAAATAAATAAATAAAGAGGCTACTGAGGTGACTGATTGTTGTTGAATTTTAGTGAGAGGTGATATGAGCTCATTACTATTTTCTCTACTTTTATATGTTTGAAACCTTTGATCACAAAATGTTAAAGGTAGGGGAGAGGGCACACTAAAAAACAATCACATACACTTATTAGTAAACCTATAATATGCTACATGAACTAAAGGGAAAAAAAGGGATCAATAATACTAACCACTCTTTAAAAACTAAACTTAGACATAAGCATGTTATTTAGTATTCTCAATTATCTGTATTTTGCCCTTTAATGGAGATTGACATACTCTATCAACCAGACATAGTTCTTACCACTTCTGTATGTATATAAATTTTCCCACTGAAACTGACAGCAGACTTTAAAGTATTAGTACTCCAATCTTTAACAATTTTATCTTTTCATAAGGTAAGAAATAGGACATTTCAGAATCTAAACTCCCAAAGTCAAAAAAGTTACAATAAAAGGAAATAGCATGAATTCTAAACTTACAGTTTTAATATCATTTTCGTGATGAAAGATATACTCAAACAAAGCCTATAAAGAAAAAAAAGCCAAAAATATATTAGATTTGGTTTTTTAAAAAAAAAAAAAACATAAAAACCTTTATTCCCATTTATTGTCTGATAAAGCATATTTAATCAAAGTACATGCTGTCTCAAGCAATCTGATCTAAAACAATGGCATTTTAACTGATTAGGCCTAAAATTATCTGTGTATTTTTTCTTTCTTTTTCTTTTCTTTTTTTTATTGTTAAATCATAGCTGTGTACATTAGTGCAATTGCCTGTACCCATTCTAAGATGCACCATAGATGTGGCCCCACCCATTGCCCTCCCTCTAGATTTGTTTTTAGATTTTAACAAAAACACTCTATTGTTATATCAAAAGTCAAAGCTAAAATGAATCAAAAGGAAAAAAAATACTCAAAAGTGCTTGGGATTTATAAGGGTCTACCCATCCCTTGTTATAATCACTTGTTTTTACTCATTTTTAAAACATGGCAATTTATTTATCACCGAGTTTGATTTTTACAGAATACATACTGGAAAGCTTAAAAATAACTTTAGTTTCATTTTATTTTACACTCTAAATGTACAGGGTGGCCACAAAGCCCATGTATTGTAAATTGCACATGAACTTTATGACCACCCTATATTACAGCGATTATGATATTAATGATAATTTAGACATGAAAAATCTGAACGTTCCTTCTGAAACAAAGTAGAGTAGAAGGGTAAAGTAGGGTGTTTTTTGCTTAATTTTTAAAGCTAGTTCTCCTTACATGGCATTCATAGTAATTCTATGACTCAGAATATTCAAGTTTTTTTTAACAAGGTGCTGCTCAGCCTAACTGCACATTGGAATCATCTGAAAGCACCAGACCAGACCAATTAAATCAAATCTCTGAGGTGAAGGAATGGTGAAGCCCTGTTTTTTTGTTTTTTTTGAGACAGGGTCTCACTGGGTAGAGTGCCATGACATTATCATATCACAGCAACCTCAAACTCTTGGGCTCAAGTTGATCCTCCTTCAGCCTCCTGAGTAGCTGGGACTATAGGCACCACCACAACATCCAGCTAATTTTTCTATTTTTAGTAGAGACAGACCTCACTCTTACTCAGGTTGGTCTCAAACTTCAGAGCTCAAGAAGTCTTCCCACCTCGGCCTTCCAGAGTGTTAGGATTACAAGCGTGAGCCACCTCGCCCTGCCTTGGCATTGTATTTTTCAAAACCCCCAGATGAGGCAGGTGCAGTGGCTCAGGCCTATAATCCTGGCACTCTGGGAGGCCAAGGCACATGCATCACTCAAGCTCAGGAGCTGGAGACCAGCCTGAGCAAGAGTGAGATCCCCCCATCTCTACTAAAAATAAAAAAATTAGCCAGTCTTCATGGCGTATGCCTGTAGTCCCAGTTACTGGAAAGGCTGAGGCAAAAGGATCATTTAAGCCCAGGAGGGTGAGGGTGCTGTGAGCTATGACACCATAGCACTCACTTTACTCAAGGCAACAGAGATTCTGTCTAAAAAAAAAAAAAAAAAAGCCCTCAGGTGAGTCTAATCGCAGGGGTCCTCAAACTTTTTAAACAGGGGGCCAGTTCACTGTCCCTCAGACTGTTGGAGGGGCGGACCATAGTTTCAAAAAAAAAAACTATGAACAAATGCCTATGCACACTGCACATATCTTATTTTGAAGTAAAAAAACAAAACAGGAACAAATACAATCATTGCCGCCTCATGTGGCCCGGGGGCCGCAGTTTGAGGACACCTGGTCCAGGGCTAAGAACTATTATTTTTAATATTTCACCCAACTTGCCTGAATAATGACTTAGCAGATTACCTCTTAGTGGTACTACTTTTTTCCATAATACTATTACTTTACACTTGCAAGAAGGCTAATGCCTCTATATTAACAGAGAAGACATGCAAGCAACCAATATAAGAAAAAAGAAATCAGGATAAGACCTTCCTTAAAACAAAACAAAAAAACTATAACTACCCCTCCATTTGTTCTCTTATAAAGGAAAAAGTTAAGAATGCAGTTGCTGCCACCACTACCATGAAAAGAATGTTGTAACACCCAACACAGTGACAGAGACTCATGATACACAGACACCCCGAGCAATATAGCAATATTAAAAATGAGCCCTGATGAGTCAAGGCAGGTTGAGGGCCAAAGACAGAAAAAACCTGGCATCATTTCAACAACACACTGAAAAAGCACAATATCTAGTTCAGGCTAAATCTAGCAACAGGCCAGGTCTGTCCTGGATGCATCTTAATTTAATTGAGAAAAATGCCTTCATTGACTGTTCTCCCTGGTTAAAAAATAGCATTGGTATCAACTAGTCAGCCAGTGACTTCAAGTAAATGGCCTAAAAAGATAGGGAACCAGATACTACATATGAGGTGCTTTTTATACTCCACTCTCATAAAACGAAAGGAAATAAGTAAGGCTTAACAGTTCTGCTAAACGAAGCTGACTGGATTGCTATCAAACAAGATTTTAAGAAAAAAGTCATTACTATTATTATAGGCTGATTCCCTCTCTACTGAACAGCATTTCTTTCTTTTTTTTTGAGACAGCTATTGCCCTGGGTAGAGTGCTGTGCCGTCACAGCTCACAGCAACCTCAAACTCTTGAGCTTAAGCAATTCATTGCCTCAGCCTCCCAATTAGCTGGGACTACAGGAATCCACCACAACGCCCAGCTATTTTTAAGCTGTAGTTGTCATTGTTATTTGGCAGCCCCAGACTGGATTCGAACTGGCCAGCTCCAGTGTTATGTGGCTGGCGCCCTAGCCGCTTGAGCTATGGGCACGGAGCCCAGAACAGCATTTCTTTTTAGAATTTAAACTTCTGGAGAGCTAGTGTCCATTTTTATTTTCCCTAGAGTGTTGGATGTTTAGTAAATACATATGTTAAACACAATTAAAACTGAGATTTAGTAATGAGTTTATCACTTAGGTACAATGTTCATAGAGATTTCAGCTAAAAACCTAGACTAGGCTTAAACTAGTTTCCAGAAGATCAGTGCTCCTTTCTCTGAATTATTCTAAGCTCGTTGTCAAGTTTTTTATACTGGAAAGTCTGGAAACCTTCCTTTTTTCTCTTCCTTATCCCCACTCCCTCTCCCTGTTTCTCTCCTCTGCCTCTCATTTTCTTGTTAAGTTAAAAGAACATTGAATGTCTGAGTGGTTATAATTACTAATGTAGCTAGCTTGCCACTATCCAGCTTGAGTAATTCTTATTGAGATGTCTGATTAATTACTAATTAGGAATATATATTTTATATCATGCTTTTGATAGTCCTAAAATCCTACAAGGATAGCAAATTATTTTTCTGAGAATAGTCCAAGCTGAAAAAGAAAAAAGAGATATACACACATACAGATGACCCACTCAAGCTTTATTCTTCAAAGATGATACTATATAATGCTCTTTGTCAAGGGAAAAGACTCTCCTTTTATGTAATTCATTTCTGATCTATTTGTCTTAATTCAATTCACTAAAAATTAAGACAAAATTAGCACACACATTATATATTAAACATTTCTACTTAAGATGTAGTCTTTTCTTCACATATTTTTATTAATTTTCTACAACATCATTATCATCATACTTCCTGTAACATTATTTCAAAATTTAAAATTATTTTAAGTACGTACCTTTGCCAATTTAGGTTTCTGGGAATATTTTGTTAAATTCAGTCTAGATAAATTTATAAATGGTCCATCAGGACTTGTAAGCATGGAAGCCTAAGGGGGAAACAGAAATCTGAAACTTTCTGCTGAAATATAAATTAAGTTTAATGTACATAAAATTTATAAAGGCAACAAATTAAAAGAATCACCTTCAAAAATCTTCCATATAATTCTAAAATGATACAACATAACACAGTTACTTTGGTAATACAAGGCTACTGGAAAGCTGACAGAATTTACCGTTCCCAGCCTGACAAATCTTCCAGACGAGGTGATAGGGCGGGCCGTGTAGGCAGTTCTGGGTGTTCTGATGGCCTGTTCCATAGTGCCTGGCCTTCCACTCTGTGTGCTGGGCCTAAGGAAACCTGTAATGGGTCTTCCAGCTTGAGTGATTGGCCTATGAAGGTTATAAATTGTTATAATACAAAGAAGATCAATTAAGGAAAAATCTTATATGGTCTTGTCAATATTTAATGGCAGAGAATATGAAATAAAAGTATGGTACACACCTAATAGCTTGACTGGGCCCTCCTGTCTGATTAGTTACAGGGAGTTTCAAAGATGTTCCAGGGCCTAGGAGATAAAATGGCAAATTCAATTTACATATCATTCATTAATCTATAAAAACTGTCAGCTAATACAGGTTTTGGAATTGTGTTAGTCTGGTGAAAAAGACATTAATAACATGAAATGCATTTTAGGGAAACGTGTTTTAGTCTAATATTTAATGAGCCCCTATCATTTACTTATGCTCTTACATTTACTCTTCAAACTAAGTCTGCAAGGTAGGTGGTAAGTAATCCATTTAACAAAGGTTTACAGAATTAAGTTATCAGGGCAATCTATTAGTAGAGCTGGGATTCAAACTCAAGACTAAAAGGCTCCAAAGTTCAAAATAATGGTTCTATACTGCTTTAATTATTTTTCATACAAAATTCTCCCAGTAAAAGATAATTTACATCATATCTATAATTTAGATATTTTAAATCTCAAAGAGCAAAATAATGAGCAAGAAAGATATTTAATATAAAACATATTAATTTTTTTCTCAATTTCCATTTGAAGTTTTAAAACAGCTATTACTTACCAAAACATACAAATGACTGAGAATTGTTAACTAACAAATTACTAAGACCACCATATGTCATGGTTCTTATCCAATACCATTTGCACCACCTACATCTGCAAGATAGGGACTGGGCCTCTTTGACAATCCCAGTTGATAATCACAGGCCATCACCTCACATCATGAGCAAATCATGTCTGATTGTTGGCTCCTGGCTTGAGTGCTGCACCATCATCCTAGCTCAGGGCGTCAGCATAGCTCAGAGCAATTTCAATCTCCTGGGTACAAGTGAACCTCCTGCCTCAGCCTTCCAAGTAGCTGGGACTAACGGTGCCCGCCACCATGCCTGGCTAATTTTCCTATTTTTAGTAGAGATGGGGTCTCACTCTTGCTCAGGCTGGTCTCAAACTCCTGAGCTCAAGGATCCTTCCACCTCACTACCGTGCCTGATCCAATTTTAACAATTAAGTGATGTTTCTGAATGATCTTTTTTTTTGTAAATCCTTTTAGAACACTTTAGATGTTTGGATGTGTCCCAGATAAACTATCTTCTGATACAGCAGATAACCAGGTCAAATAGAATGCATTTTTATAAATTACTTTTACAATGTGTAATATAGCTTTCAATGAAAATTGTTATATATCAATCTCATACCTTAAGTTGAAGATAATTGAGTTTCGGGAAAGAAGCCTTTGTACTATATGGGAGAGTAGAAACTATTTATTTGAGATAGTGTTTTTGTTTCATGTATATAATGTTTTACATATGTCTATATATAAAGTATAGAAATATATCTAAATACCTAGCTACATATTCTTCCTATATATATATAGTAGTCCTCCTCCTAATGGCATTCCATTAACTTAATTGAAAAACCAATACTTACGTGGAACTTGAGCAATAGCATTTTCATCCAGAATCATTTCTGCAATTCCTTCCTGATCTACATCAATTTCATCTATGTAAACCATTTCAGTTAGTGCTCGTGCTTTTAGAATCCAAGCTGCCTAAAAACCATAGATAAATAAAACAAGTATTAAAATAGCATGAGAAATGCTACATAGCTTATAGAAGACAGGTATCCTTTATTATTATTTTGTTTTTATTAAACACATTTACCACTATTGCATTATTCTAATTTAAAAGGCCATGTCAAAAACTGTAATAATACAGGACAGGTCATTTATTCATCAAGAAACAAAATATTGATTACCTAGTATATAAAAGTGTGGTAATTACCTGATTTTTTCTAACATTCCCTTTTATAAGTGAAAGAAGATCTTTAGAAAATATTTCTAGAATAGTAATTTGAAAATAAATGAATGAAGTAACAGTGCTCTTTCTGCCCAAGACCTTCATGAAGCCATGAAACTTTCCTGACTCTCTAATTCTATACCTACAACCCTCTTGCCTTTCTCACAGAGAATTCTCTTTACACCTCTATTATTTTGTACTTACAAATACTTATTTGTATTTGACAAATATTATAATCGTTTGGGCATCTGTTGGCCCAGCCTTCCCCACAATGCAAACTTTTACACTCTTGAATTTTCCATACCTATGGATTTTGTGTATAATAGGTATTTAAGAAGTGTTGGTTGAATTGAACTAAGATCAATTTCTCCTGATTTCTAAGAACTAAACAACACTGCTTGATGATCTACTCTTTATAAAACCTGGTGGCGGGGGAGGGGGGTGCTAAATTAAGGAATTTGCCTTAAGTTGAAAATTTTTTCAGTGTAAAAGTGTGCACAATTTCAATTGCTTTATCAGAAATTTTTACCTCTCTGCTTCACTACAGAACAAAAGCAGAGAAGAAGAAAGCTTCATGTCCTATAGAGGATTTGGGAAGAAGGTAACTCTTGAAGCAGCAGCACAGAACTAACTCTAAAGCACGGAGGAAGCAGCAGTAAGGAAAACGTGAAGAGTGCCTCGGCTCAGGCTACTAGGGATCTGGCTGTGAAGCAGGCTGAATGAAGGCCAAAGGACTGGGAAGAAACTGATGAGAACTACAGGAGTCTGGAAAGCCCTCAAATAAACCCAAGATCAGTCAGTCATTCCATATTCATTAAGCACCCCTTAATTATATAGCACTGGACTAGGTTCTGAACAGGAAATATGAAAAGATTAAAACATAGATCCTAATTTCCCTGAATGCATCAGCTTTTGGATTAAATGACAAGGCAAAGTGGTACATGATAGGTGACAAGAGAGTGGTGGAGAAAATAGGTTTTATATAAATTGGAAAATGGAGATTCTTTTGTGGGCTAAAGTAATTGGAATACATCAATGAAAATGTTTTTAAAAAGAAAAACATCATGCTTTCTTTTTTTTTTTTTTGAGACAGAGTCTATGTCACCCTTGATAGAATGCTATGGTGTCACAGCTCACAGCAATCTCAAACTCTTGGGGTTAAGCAATTCTCTTGCCTCAGGCTCCCAAGTAGCTGGGACTACAGGTGCCCGCCACAACACCCAGCTATTTTTTTTTTGTAGTTGTTATTGTTGTTTGGCAGGCCTGGGCTGGGTTGGAACCCGCCCACCTCAGTGTATGTGGCCGGCACCCTAACCGCTGAGCTACAGGTGCCGAGCCCATGCTTTCATTTTAATGGGAATAAAAAAGACTGCTTCCACAATGTATGTATTTAGTTTCCTAAAGTAAAATTATATTTAGTAAAATGATTCAATTTTGGGCTTGACTTTTCTGGTTGAAGTTTTCTGGACTCTTACTAGGTAACTTTTTAATAAAATGTCTCCAATGTTATGTGTGAATTTAACACAACTGAATGTATAGAATATGGACTCAATGAAATAATTCATTTGTAAAAAGAAATCAGTTCTAATTGGAACTGCATCCACCAAAGTATAGAAACAATCTGATGTTTTCACTTATTTAAAGGTCAGGAAAGATGCCAGATCTATACAGCTATTCCCAGGGGTTAGGGAAGTCCTCACTGGCTTAAAGTTAAACAGTCTAACTTAAAGATGGACATAAGGAATCCTATTTATTTTAAATCTCCACAGAGATTTGTAATGGCTTGCAAGAATCTGATGGCTGTAATGTTTCAAAAGGACATTCTTAGTCCAGTGCTCTCTGATGAACAGAAAGGTCTGTAGCTAGCACTTCCTGCAGAAACAGTAAAGTATGAGGTGGGCTCTCCTGGTTCATTCCCATATTGTTAGGGAGCACCTACATGCATGCACCTGGAAACAAGAAGACGAGTAAATCACAGTCCTAGTTCTAACTTGGAAGAATTTCCATGTAATAGGGAAAATGCAATAACAAAAATAAAAAATAAAAAGAAGTGAACTTCAGGAGGAAAGGAAAAAAAAAAAAAGGGCAGTGAGCTTCTGCCTGGGTGTGGAAGAAAGGACAAAAGAGTTGGGCCCAGTGACCAGGCAAAGTGTAGAGTGCGTAGAGCAAAGGGAAGGCTAGCTAGAGGGCTTATGGCAAGTTTGGAAACTCCAAGAGAGTTGGCAATGGTTGAAGAATCAGGTTCAGCAAAGGGTGCAGCAGTCAGAGAGGGAGCTGGAGAGAAAAGTAGGGACCAGATGACGAATCATGTATGCCACAGAGAGGTATGTGGACATCTATTCTGATAATGAGGAGGCAATAAAACTTAAGAACTATTATGTGGAATCCTAGATAAATCAACTGTTTAAACACCAAGTTTTCATAGTTTTGTAATTTATCAGTATTATATAGTTGACTATTAATATTGATGTACATATTTTACCTGTTTTCATGTTCATACTGTTTTATCATCCAATTCATCATGCTTCTTAACATCGATCTCCCTACTAACCTCTTCAATATTAAAGAAGTACAAATGTTTTATATTTTATATTAAGCAAAGCAAAACATAGAAAAGGAAAACTACAATTCTTCCCGGCCAAATGAATAAATGCTACTTTGAAAGTTAAATAGCAACATCTTTAAAAAAAAATTTTTTTTTTTTTGACCGGGGCTGGGTTTGAACCTGCCACCTCCAATATATGGGGCCGTAGCCCTACTCCTTTGAGCCACAGGTGCCGCCCATCTTTTAAAAATTTTATTCCCTAAGAATTCAATTTTCCAAGCAAAGTAGATTTAACTTTGTCTCACCCTTTAAAATATAATTCTAATGGTATGAATTTTTTATACTTAAAGATCTATATTAAATCTATTTAAACTATTATTCAATTTAAAATTTTATCATTGTTTGAAAAAATTACTCTTCCTAACTCTTCCTGTGTCCTAACAAAAAATGACCTTGTAAATCACATATCACTGCTTGATTAAACATCAGACTGTTTTCAAAGAATTGCTACTGGCAATGTGAACAATTCTTGAGATTTTAATGAAAACAGCAGATGGGGCTTTGGCTTTAAAAAATATTAAAATATTTTTATTTTGGAACAAGTCAAGAACATTTTATAGCCCTAAATACTTTGTTTAAAAAAAACAAAAACCCAAAGTTCAAAATTCATCAGAGATTAAAATAAAATGCATAGCAAAGCACACACAGTAATCCTAAACTTCCCTTTGAATCTGAATAAAATGTAAATTTGTTTTATCAGGTATGTTAATTTTACTAATAAATGGCAGGGTCAGGCAGTTTAAAAGAATAGTTAATGTAAATTTATTTGAACATTTTATGTATTAGAAGTACTAGCAATAAAGTAATGGAGTAATAGCAATAAAAATAGATGCTTAGGAACATTTTGAGGGAAAAACATGGATTCTTCGAATCTAAATGAATAACTATCATATTAATTATTTCTCTTTGTATCTGTGAAACATAATCCCATCTCATTCACATACTGAGTTAGTCTATCAGACATCACTCTTGAGACAAACACCTGCCAGCTAACATTACAAAGACACTGATTTATTTGTTCCAAGGTCTGTTAATCCAGTTCTATTTATGGAAATACACACAGGAAGAGGTAAAAACTCTTTTGGGTCTTCTTCTTTTTTTTTTTTTTTTGTAGAGACAGAGTCTCACTTTACCGCCTTCAGTAGAGTGCCATGATGTCACAGGACTCACAGCAACCTCTAGCTCTTGGGCTTCTGCAATTCTCCTGCCTCAGCCTCCCAAGCAGCTAGGATTACAGGCGCCTGCCACAACGCCCGGCTTGGGTCTTCTTAATACAGAATGCACGATCAGTAGTTTCAGGCATCCAATAAACAATTTTCCTAGGTTGTTATTAGAATAAGGCTACCAAAGGACCTGATACAGACATCGTAAGAATCAGTAACAAGTGACACTCTGCTCTCTATAAAAACAAAAACTTAGGCACAAAATATTGAACTGTTATTGTAAAGCCTCATTTCTTTTGAAGTTGTGAAAATGTGCGAGAAGAAACCCAAAAAGTGTGAATAGTGAGGTGAACAGAAAGGTCAGAAGAATCTAATTAGCTTTGTTCCATTTTAGATCATTATCCAGTAGATAATTAAGTCTACAGTAAGAACAGGACAGTAATGCTAAATAAAGGTTCTTCATGAAGCCCCTGTGCTACTTTGAAATTTTTTATTTAAATGTCAATTACAGCAGTTTTAAAAACCATTCCTATCGCCAGGGATGGTGGCTGATGCCTGTAATCCTAGCACTTTGGGAGGCCAAGGCTGGAGTATCACTTGATGCCTGGAATATCAGCCTAAATAAGATCAATACGCTGTCTCTACAAATAATGGAAAAAATTAGCAGTGTGTGGTGGCGCACACCTGTAATCCCAGTTACTTGGGAGGCTGAGGCAAGAGAGGAAGATTACCTCAGTCCAAGAGTTTGAGGTTGCAGTGAGCTATGATGCTGCCATTGCACTCTAGAGAGACCTCGTCTCAAAAAAAAAAAAAAAATTCCTACAATGCAACTTTTTGCTGTTTTAATTTAATTAAAATCTTCCAAATTTCTTGAGAACAAAAACCACACTCTTTTATTTATAATTTAGATTCTTCTTTATGTTTTGAGACAGAGCCTTAGTCATCCAGGCAGGAGTATGGTGGCATGATCATAGCTCACTGCAGCCTCAAACTCCTGCTCAGGTGATCCTCCTGCTTTAGCCTCCTTAGTAATTGGGATTATAGTTGCCCACCACCACACCTGGCTGATATTTAAAATATTTTCTGTAAGGCTGGGTGTAATAGCTAATGCCTATAATCCTAGCATGCTGGGAGACTAACGCGGTGGATTGTCTGAGCTCAGGAGTTTGAGACCAGCCTAAGCAAAAGCAAGACCTTGTCTCTACTAAAAATAGAAAAACTAGTGGGGCACTGCGGTTGGCGCCTGTAGCCCCTGCTACTCGGGAGGCTTAGGCAAGAGGACTGCTTGAGCTGAAGAGTTTGATGTTGCTATGAGTTATGACGCCACAGCACTCTACACAGGGTGACACAGTAAGACTCTATCTATAAAATTAATTAAAATTTTGTAGAGACAGGGTGTCACTGTTGCCCAGGCTGATCTCGAACTAATTCCCAGTCTCAGATGATCCTAGAGCAGGCGTCCTCAAACTGCGGCCCGCGGGCCACATGAAGTGGTGTGAATTGTATTTGTTCCCGTTTTGTTTTTTACTTCAAAATAAGATATGTGCAGTGTGCATAGGAATTTGTTCATATATATATATTTTTTAAACTATAGACCAGCCCGCCAACGGTCTGAGGGACAGTGAATTGGCCCCCTGTTTAAAAAGTTTGAGGACGCCTGTCCTAGAGCCTTCGCCTCCCAAAGTGTTAGGATTATAGGCATCAGCTACCACCCAGCCTAGATCCTTCTTGAATGACTTGTACATATATTACACAGAAAAATCATTTTCCCATCTATCACATAAATCAAGATTCTAAACATTCAAAAGACAAATGTCATCCTTTCAAAGAATAGAGCACCACATTTTGGACGATGTACAGTGTTTGTTTAATGTTATATAGGCTTCCTTAAGAGTGTTTTGCCAAATGCTTTCTATTCTAAAAGGTTTGATAATTACTCATATAAAGCCCATATGAGGTTCAAATAGCTTATTTACCTAAAAAACACTGTTAACATTCCATCTCGCATGGCAGGGTAAACACCTGGTAACATTTAAGCTCTCTGATTTATAGCTCTCTATATCCTTTCTCCTTATTCCCAGACTCACTGAAAGTGAGTAATTGGGATTATAGTCGGGCTAAAAGCTTCACTGGCCAGGTATCTCCCTCACCAGACCTCCTCTCTCCCAGGCATTCCTCCTGATTCATTCCCTGGTCTCTTAGCTCATTAGTAGGTCTCTCTGGTGGCCTCCCATCCTTAACCAAGTTGATCTTGTAGACGTGGTTATCTGGCCAGTGTCCCTTCCCCCATCCTCACTCACTGCAGCAGGCATTTCCCTCTTAGAGCTCCTAGGTTAGTGAAGATCAACCTGTCCAAGCAGAGTTGGCCCACTCTTTGCACAAAACACACCATCCTATCCTCTATGGCAGTGTTTTCCAACCTTTTTTTATCTCATGGCATACTTAAACTTCCACAGCACACTTAGATAATGTTGATCAAAACAAAGGATAAAAAAAAGAATATACTTACTGTGCTTTGAACTTCTTTTGAAAATAATTTAATTAATGGTCTTTATAATTTTTTGCAGCACACCTAAGATCCTCTCACGGCACACCAGTGTGCCTTGAAACTCACTGCTGTAATGTCTTTTCAGACACATGTGGCTCTACTGACTCCCTTATTGTTATTTGTTGTTTTTCTGCACTCCATCACAAACCAGTAGAATTCCCTTTCTAAGGGAGCTAAGTGCAGAGTTCCCCTTGGCTCCTCTTTTATTTTTCTCATCCTCTGGCCAATCTTGGTCATTACTATTTAAGCTCCAAGCCTTAATGAACACAGTAGATTAGTTCTACAAGCCTATCCATATACACGGAAAGTATTGGAAATATAAGTTTATTTATGTAAGAAGTTCCAGGATGTCAGGTAGATATGGCTAATTTTAGAACATCAAAAGTAGATATGTAGCACATTTTCTAATCTATAGCAACAGCTAAGCAATAGCAATTATTCTCCAAACTACAGGTTGCAGCTAATCCTTTCTTTACCTGAGACACTGGCAATTCAGAATCTGGTTCCTGGAAAGCATTAAGAAAGTAGTAAGCTTTTAAAGAAGCAATTTATAAAATAAAAAGTCTTCATAACTAACCAAGCATTTGTAGGTAAACTCTCATCCAATAAAAATCTAAATATTGACTTTAATCTTTCTCTACAAGTGCTTTCAAGAGTTCTGTAAAACTAACATACACTGAAGAATGCTAAATTTTCTTTGGTGAGAAAATTCGAATTAATTTAACATCATTCAGAGCACAAAGAAAGATATGGTAACTACTTACATAATTAAGAGACTATCTCAGGAATTAAGAATAATTTTATAACTATACCAAGGAAATATTTCCTCATATTCAAGAATAAGCTCATGGTGGTTAAAACACTCAGACTTTACATCAAATAATATAAACTCTTCCATTCCACATAAATATAATGGAATTTATGGCTAACAATAACAGATTAATTCTGACTGTAATGTCCTCAAGAGATTTTTATAAATAAAGTACATAGTGTACATTACTGCCAGATGCTGATAAGCTCAGCATCTGAGGTTTTTTCTACACAAATTAAATATAAACCCATCAGTAAAAAAAATCAGATTTAAACCAAATTTATCTATAAAACATCTACACTTACATGTCTGTCTAGTTAGCAGTTAACTGTTGCACACTTAACCTGTAACATATTTTATTGGGGAAATTACTAAGAAACAGAAAAAGGAGAGGAAAAAAAGAAAAAGATCCTTCTTTTCTATGGCTCTAAATCCAAAAAGAATACCCCAAATATATTTTTAAGAATATATTATCAGGCCAGGTGTAGTGAGTCACAGGACACAAGAGGATCGCTTAAAATCAAGACCAGGCTGAGCAAGAGCAACACTCCACATCTCTACCAAAAGTAGAAAAAATCAGCCAGGTGTAGTGGCATGGGCCTGCAGTCTCTACTATTCAGGATGCTAAGACAGGAGGATCGCTTGAGCCCAGAACTTTGAGGTAGCAGTGAGCTATAATAGCACCCTAGGCAAGGGTGACAGGCAAGACTTTGTCTCAAAAAAAAAAAAAAAACACAACATATTATCAGTGCAACTAATGTGCAAACCCTATAGGCACCATGCAAAGATACACATTTACTTAGCATGACACCTAGTAAGAACATGAAAGGAAAACGCTGACCGGACTAGACAGTAAAGGCCCTAGAAGGTGGAATTTAGGGCACATTTAATAATCAACTGAACACAAAAGACCAACTAAAGAATACAATAGCAAGTGGAGGTTTTCAACTCCAGTGTGTAGGAGAAGGCAGAATCTGAAAAAAGTACAGATTTCCTAAACACAGTTGATACTTCAGGAAACACACTGATAACAGGGAACGAGATGGCAGTTGGAAGAAGTGGCCTTTTCTGTTCTTCTTTCTATTTATTTGTGTACATATTTGTATGGCCCATTATCTCATTTGAATCTCCTAATAACCAGTTGAGGGAAGCAGGTAGGAATTATTATCCATTTTACAATTAAAGAAACAAATACAGAGATGTTAAGTAATTTGTTCAAATTCACACAAATGGTTGAGAGAAGCAGATGCTCTTTTGTGTCAGTGCCTCAAAAAAAATGAGTAGGAAATAATCAGGAAGGACTGAAGGGTAAAGTTTAGGAGACATGCAATGAGTCCACTATAGAAATGGGAGGAGGGTGGTTTACCAGAGGTGATTGCAGACAATGCCTGAAAAGGAAAACAGCTAAAGGAGATAGAAGTTACTGATACTAAGTAAAAGCTAGAGGCTTGTTATTCTGCCAAGGGCAAGTATATTCCTCCAGTGGCCCAAACAGAAAGGACTCACTCAGCCTCGCAGGATTCTGTTGTCTGATGAAGGTCTGTGATCTCTGTTTTTGTGCATCTGCCCTTCAGAAACATGTTTATGACTGACTGTGCAGGTGAAGAGCAAGTGGGGAAAAGACGTGAAGCCATCATGTGAATGTGAAGGTCAGAGAAGAAAAGCAGAGGCCCAGAGAGTGGGGAAGCATAGAGAGGGGCAAGAAATTATGTAGTTAGAGACTGGAGACGAGCCCTAAGAGGGTAGGGGTAGAGAACACATTCATTCCAAAACATGCTCCTGGCACCCGTGGCACCAGGTAGGTACTGAAAACATTCTATGAGGGAAGGCACCTAATTAAATACATCACTGTACAATGTGTCAAAGGCTATACTCAGCTTAGGGACAAATTACAGACAACTAAGGTAAAAAGAAGAAAAACAGAAGACACAGGAGATAAGAAGGGAGTCAATAAAAGAGAAATTATTCTGGAAATTATTGAGTGCCAATGATTTATGAACTTTTTTTTTTTTTTTTTTGTAGAGACAGAGTTTCACTTTTTTGCCCTCGGTACAGTGCCATGGCATCACACAGCTCACAGCAACCTCCAACTCCTGGGCTTAGGCGATTCTCCTGCCTCAGCCTCCCGAGTAGCTGGGACTACAGGATTTATGAACTATATTCAATATCCTTGTCCATTTCACTGGACGTTTTCCTCACAAATGCTTACCAGATTACCAAAAATCCTTTCAGAAGAACACAAACGAGGGAATCCTACATGCAAATATCTCTAGCTATGTAGAGACAAGAGCATAGCAGGTAATATTTTTGATCTCTTACTATGTATTAATGAAAGCTCTTACCATCACTCTTTGAGGTGTAGGTACACTATCATCTCTATCCAGGGGTGGGGAACCTGTGGGCTTTTGGTTTCAAGATTGTTCTTTTTTAACCACCAAAGGAGTCAAGAAAAGCTTCATCTTTCTCTGCTGTACCCCTTTCTATACAATTTAGATGCAGTTAAAAGGCTGCACTTAAGGATCCAGAAGGCTACATGTGGCCCCAAAGCGGTAGGCTCCCCACTCCTGCGTGGCAATACTAAGGGAAGGCACAGCTCTCTGGAGATCTACCAGGAACAAGACTATGAAGGAAAAGAGTCAGGATATTTTAATTTGGAGATGGGGCAAAATTTTTTTTAATAAATTACTGAGTCTTTCATCTTTGAGCTCTCTCAATAATAGTTTATTATTAAGTCAAAAATAGTTTATTATTAAGTTAACTATGATTTAAATTAATCCACCTATGTAGAGAACCACATAGGTGGTTCTCTAGGTTTACTTGGTCTAGCAAACTATTTCTACAGGTATCAATGCAGGGGAGTACTAAGTACAGGGCCTCGCCCTAGAGTCAGAAGACCTGGGCTCCTTAGGGAGCCACTTAGCTATATGACCTTGAACGAGGCATACAACCTTCATCACCCTCTCAAATTAGAACAATATTACCTACTTCACTGGAATAGCTTTAAGGACTAATAATAAAACCTTGCCTTTCTGAGAACACTTCACAATTTTCAGATTATTCTTTCAGATATATTATCATGCTTATTCAAGTTAACAGATAAGCACTAAACCATCTATTCTCCCCTTTTCAGAACTCATAACTGGCTCCCACTTGTGACAGATCAAATTAAAGCTTCTCTCAGAATCCGCTTCAAAGTAAGAGGCCACAGAAAGTAGAATGCCGCTGTCTAGAATCAGAAAATACTTATTACCATCAATTTCAAGTCACATCCATTTGCTTCCTTGCTTCCTTCCTTCCTCCCTCCCTAGAGCACAGCGTTCTCTCTTAGGTTATTGCTATTACTTCAGGAAAATAAATCTCAAGATAATTCTGAACGTGACTTTCTAATTTCTGCTAGTACTTACACTGGCTAATGAGTCTATCCAGCTCTACTCTTAAATTGCTGCGTCGTTACTCAGAAATTAGTAACAAAAAGAAGGGAAAAGGAATACAGGAGCACAGAGAAATGCGCCAGGCATGGTGGCTCACTCCTATAATCTTATAGAACTCTGTGAGGCCAAGGCAAGAGAATCACTTAAGATCAGGAGTTTGAGACCAGCCTGAGCAAAGCAAGACACCGTCTCTACTAAAAACAGAAAAATTAGCTGGGCATGGCGATACAGGTCTGTATTGCTTGAGCCTAGGTCTGAGGTTGCTGTCAGCAAGGCTGAGGCCTCTAGCTTGGCTACAGAGTGAGACTCTGTCTCAAAAATTGAAAAAAGAACAGAGAAATAGATGGGTTTCAGAAGAGTAGGGAGATCTAGTGCCCAAGCAGCCAAGTGAAGATGTAATCTGTATAGTTTAACAGAAATAGTGTACAGAAACAAAAAGATCATGTCTGGCTAAGTCTCTACGGCCCCAAAGAGGGAACAAATTACATAAGCCAGAAAGATAAGCTTTTTGGCTTAGATCACCAGGCCATGGTCTCAACCAATGACTTAACCTTTAGCTCCCTGGGAGCACTGGTTCCACATCTTTCATCTAATAAGCCAATGGTGTTCAGCCACTTTACCACCTTCAAATCATTTACAATAATAACATCCTCCTCTTTCATTATAAGCAGCAGTTAGGAGCAAGGGAGGAGAATGGAATTGGAAAACATTCTTTCCCCCATTCTGATATACGCCTAAGGGTTCCACCTTCAGAATCACTTTAATAATCAGATTTTAATAATCTAAAAATCTATCAGAACCCTACCCCATTAATGAAAGCACACTGTCTTTTAAAAACCCCACTGCCTGAAAAACCTCTGTTTTATGAGCTGTTTAATTATAATGGAACTAAAAAAAAAAATCAGGACTGGTTTTAAAGCCATGAATCTGACATATGGAACACAAAGAACAATAATCAGATTAAGCAACTAATCAGGATGATCAACATGAGCGGTAGAAGCCAGCATTCCCTCTAGGTCATATGGTTTATATGGAGGACTGTTCTGTACTTCCTCCTTTTATATCATTACTAGTAATCACTATTTCAGTCACAATTTAAAGAATATTTTGAAAAGGACAATGCATCTCCATGAATTGGTTATTCTTACTATATTTTATCAAAAAGGGGAAGACATAATAAATTATCCAGCTATCCCTCTTTCTTTATTCTTTTTTTTTTTTTTTTTTGTAGAGACAGAGTGGCGGGTTCTTTCTTTATTCTTAACAGATCTGAACTTTAATATCTTTCATTCTTATAGACCCCACCCTGTGTTCCCCACCATTCTAGGTCTGGGAAAAGTAGCTCAAAATCTATTATTCTTCTAGAACGCTTCCCTATACCCAAACATTGTATTATTATTCAATCTACTCTTCAATCCTTTTGTAGCAAAACGAAAATGTATTACTCTAAGGAAACAAGCTATTCCATACTACATGATATCTCTCTAGCTAGCGGGATACCCTGATTTTGGCAAGAACCAAAAAAAAAAAAATCTAGAGGTCCTTATAGAAAATATGAAGCACCAATGAAAGATCTTTTATATTATACCAAAATAGTATCCTTTCAAAGAGAAATAAATGTGGACAAGTCTTACAGGGAGGCCTCATCCCAACAGGCTCAAATATTGGGGACAAAAATGTTATCTCTTTGAAGCTCCCTGGACCAGCTTATAAGAAGATTAACAAATACCAAATCACTTTAGAGAGGTTCTCCTCTTGGAGAAAAACAAGCAGAACCAAAAGTGAAAAGTAACATTTTTTAAAAAAACATAAGCTATCTTTTCTTTTGGAGAGAGAGAGAAAAAAAAAAAAAAAGACAAGGGCAAAAATCAATTCCTTTGGCACTCAGAAGAAATATTTTCATTTCATTGTGCCTCTATGTGTCCAAGGACTGCTAATACCATAATCAGTTTGGTGCTATAGCAATAGTAATTCAAATAGCTGGAGAGGCAAAGTACTCTAAAATGTGGAAGCCTTGATAAATGCCCCTGAAGCTAAAGGAGCATATGAAGGTGAACCTGCTAACTGTGGAGCTGAGGACAATCTGCTCCTGCTCCAATCACATTTCTGTTAGCTTTTCATAGATTGTAAATCTCTCTATCATTTAACTTCTTCCACTGAAACCACCATCAGAAACACCAAGGATGATAATTACTATCAGAAACAGTCTCCTGGAGGAGTCCAGGAAGCATTTTAAAACTTGATTTTTAAAAGTGACCCTCAGTCCTAGCTACTGGCTTAAACAAAATCACATAGGGTTTTTTCCTTCAGGACTTCTTGGAGTCTTTAATCCAAGTACACAGATATATTAAAATTCTTTAACACTTAGCTTAAATCTTGAAAAAGGCACAGTAGACAGGAAAATGTACTGGGTAAAGGTTAGAATCACAGTTTTGAAAAATTACACTAAATAAGAGCCCAAGTGGCAGCATAATATAGATAAAGGGAATAGGTTTGCTAGCTTTGTAACTCTGGACAATTTACATCATTTTGTGTTTCGTGTGTACCCAATCTGTAAAACGGGTAAAATACTACCAGCTTCCTAAAATAGCTGAGGATTAAATGAGATATCGCACAAAGCCCTGTAAACCAAGCCTAACACATAGTAAATACTCAATAAATGTTAGCTATCTTTTTGTTAATTACTCTGTAAGGTTATTATAATCATTAGAAATGTATAATATTTATAGAATTAAACATCCAAAAATCTAAAATCCCAAATGATCCAAAATCCAAAACTTGTTCAGCCTTGACTTGTAACTCAAAGAAAACGCTCATTTCGAATTTCGGATTTTTGGATTAGAGATGTTCAATTGATAAATACATTATAAATAATTCCAAAATCCTAATCACTTCTGGTCCCTTATGTGGGATAAGGGATACTCAATCTGCAGTAAACACTCAATAAAAAGTCATTGAAATGAACAGATAAAAAATCCTGACACAGTGCCTAGTGCAGCCTAAATCTTAATTGATAGGAGTGATAGTCACATTTTGGACTCAAGATTATGGGGTTTTAATCACTAATAAAAGCACTTCAATTTTGCCTACATTTCCCAATGTGACATCTTCAAAAGACTCTTGCCTTTGGCCAAAAGAAGGAATCAGTGGTCAAATAAATTTCAGAATTATTATGATTAATCAAAATTGGCAAAATTAAGTTTCTTCAAAACTACTCAGAGTCTTTAGTATGCATCTTGAATCTCCAAGAAGAAATACACATTTTCCAAATGAATTTAATGAGGAAATTTTCTTTTACTGAGCAACTCTTGGGATTAGGATTGTGTGGAACATAGAATGGGAATGACCCTAACTCAATGGAAAATGAAAACCACTGTGCCTAGAACAGTATTTTGCCCAATTTCCAAACATATTTGTGGAATCCTGTGTTTGTTTGTTTTTGAGTAGCATCTATAGGATTACAATGCCAAGAAACACACTTGGGAAAATGCTTGTCTACTGAAATGCAGTTCTGTTAACTAATGTGAACTAACACAAACAGAACCTACCTAGGCATTACCACAAAGAAGGTTGTTCTAAGGGAGATGTGCTATGTGAAGGACAAAAATGTTCACCTCAACATCCATCTGCTCCAAACTGAGGCAGAGCCTAGTAACAGCATTCACACTCTGGCCTCCACTTTTGCAACTCCCTTCAATTTTCCATTTTTTCTAACATCTCCAAGGCAACATCACTAGAGAAAAAGCTGGGGAACTCAAACTATATAGATATATTCTGCATTTACTAGAAGCAAATGTGACAAAATGCCACAGCTCTCTACCCTTATTCTCCCATTTTCTCCTTTTTTGCCTCTTCCAGGAGCTATATGCCTACCAGAGTTGTACCTTTCACACCTTTTTCACTTGCCATGTATAATATTTGCGTAGGTTATCCAAGTTCTCTTATAATAAAATGCCAGCACCCCTTCTTTCAAGACTTTCTTTCCCATGACTCCTTCCTACAATTATTGCTTTCTTTGCACAGGTAATTTCTTTAAATAAATCTTTTCCCCTCCTAGACTTTCATTCCTGTAACTTATGTATTTCCTTCACATTCAACTCATGGCCTCCTAATCAAAAGCTCCTTCGCTCCTGGACAACTGTCTAAAGATGAGGTGGGAGGATCACACGTCTGACTCAAAAAAAAAAAAGAAAGAAAAAGAAAGAGAAAAGAAAGAAAAGAGAAAGGCAGCAATGTTAGCATGGGGTGGAGAATCACAGATCTCTGTTTCTACATACTTCTTTTAGAAAATAACTCGCAGGAAGGCAGCTTTAGAACCCATCCATATGTAAGTATAAATGAACTACCAAAGTTCCTTAACAAATTAAAATTCAGGGCTCTCATTATAGGACACTCCAAGGAAAAGGGAGGCTGAAGTTTGAAGAGCGGATGGTCATAGCACAGAACTCGCGATCCCCAGGGATGCCGCGAGCAGGGATCCGCTAGCCACGGCTCCACAAGGTCTCGTTGCGGGTGTCTCTGCGGGCTGTACGGTCACCTCGCCTGGGCCTTCCTCCCCGGACTCCCCACCCAGGAGTCGGAGGATCAATCCCCCAGAGCCCTCAGCCTCGGCGCCAGGATCCACAGGCTGATAGGGGCCGGCCGGTACCTGGTCATAAGGGGACTTCTCCAGCATCTGCGTGCACAAATCGGCGCAGAGCTGGAACTTCCTGCGCCTAAAATAGCTCCAGGCCAGGAGCAGCGGCTCCATCTCTGGGCCCATGGCGGCCCCGCTGCGAGCGAAGGACCAGGACCCAGCTCTGGGAGGGCGGTGGGCGGGGAGCAGGCGGCGTCCAACTCTGCCCGGCAACGCGCCGCGGATGGGGCCTTGACGGAGAGGTGCCCGCATCGCGCCTGAAAACAGGGAAAAGAAAAACCACTCTGAGCAGAACTCAGCTTTAAGGTTTGCCAAACTTGGCTGCCAAAATACCTGTACTTTTAAACTTTACAGATTTCATTAATTTTCAGACGGCACCGCAGCTAACCAAAAAGGTAGTGACTTAGACACCTCCTCCTAGGGTCCTCCACCGCCCAGGAGGCGCGGTTGCCTAGCAGCCGAATGCTCTGCTGGCCGCGCGGATCCGGAAAAGTCCTGGAAGTGACCTTCAAGCGGATGACTGTGCCAGTTCTCCCGTTGGCTCATTTCTACCCCTCTCGTTTACCTTTGGACTCTAGAAACACAAACGTGTGAACAGCTTCTACGATATCATCCCCCCGTCAGGACCCAAAGAGGCCTAAAACTCTCCAGTCTGTTTCTCTCACCAAATCTCAATTGTAGACATAACAAGAGGCTTGCTTAATCCAATCCACTCACTTTACAGATGGGAAACAGGCTCACAGAAGAGAAATTATTTTTCCTTAAATTGCCTGGAGTTTGGGAGCTAGGACTGTAATCTTGTTAACTACATGTTTTTAATACTTTTGTTAATCTGAAGCGTTTAGGGATTTTGGATTATAAATCAGTAACATTTTTACTAAACTAGGTAATGTATGCAAAAAAATTTAAAAAGAGCTTTGAGAAACACCACTTCCAGGCACGTACTGTTTTGTCAAAAGTTTGCCGTGCAGAGTGATTTCTTCAGCTACATTTCTGACTTTGTTCTAGAGATTCACACAGATGACAAATATCTTTAATAGCAATGGTTATGAAAAGAGAAGTGTAACAAGGGATCTTTTTTCCTTGCCCCCACAGGGGCAAGGGTAGGAAAGGAAAAATTAACTCAATACTGCTGAACTTTCTGGTGACATCTAAGTCCCCTCTATCTCTGTTAGAGACAAGCTCTTAGCCAAGATTAGTCTCTACAGCAATTTTCTCAAACCAGTAGAATACCAAAATACAGACATATTTAATCTACATATTGTTTTTAATAGTTATTAAAATTAAACTAAGAAATTGTATCTTTACTAAGCAGTCCTTCTCTAATTGTATCGTGGAAGTGAATAATTATCAGGATTATGATTGTTACACTTATGTTTATCGTCATTAGTCCATTTGTGTTTCCCTGGAACTGCCTCTAGAGATATAATCTCTCTAAGGGTATTAATGGAACAGCCCATCGTTGGGGGTCGGGGTGACGTCAGGGTAAGAAGCAGTCCTGACAATTGACAACTGGGCTCAATATTTCATAGGGTCCTTTTGTTTACAGTGTAAGCAGATTCCTATGTTAGGTGAGTCTTATCCCTGGCTCCATATTAGACAGATGCTTTAAGTAAACATTTTATTTTAGAATACTTTAAATTTACAGAAAAGTAAATAGTTGCTCTTATTGTTGACATCTTACCTTCTCATGGTACCCTTATTACAACTAAGGGACCAATTTTGGTACCTTAACTGAACTCCTCGGTGTATTTGAATTTCAGTAGTTTTCCCCTAAATGCATTTTCCTTTTCCAGCATCCTACTTAGGATACTACCTAATGTTTAGAAATCATGTCTCCTTTGCCTTCCCTGGTCTTATATAGACAGTTTTATAGATTTTCCTTGCTTATGGTGACCTTGACAGTTTTGAAGAGTGCTAGTCAGGTATTTTGTAGAATATCTGGGACGTTCTTAAAAATAGAGATGCTGAGTGAAAAATGGCTTGAAGTCAGGCTGGGTCTCAGTACTTTTTTAAGTTTTCCAGATGATTGTAATGAATAGCCAGGACTAACCAACCATTATGTTGAGTTCTAAATAGTCTTCTATATATTGAAGTTATTGCCAACTTCCTAGAGAAAAGCAATATTTTTGTAAGTGAGAAATAAACATGCAAATAAATACATAAGGTAGAATAAAAATATTAGTATTTTAGTAGCATATAATTTATGTTTTTAATAGCGTCTTTCAGAACGCTGTTTTTTTTTCTTTCACAAAAATCAAATGAATGAGAAAAATTGTGGAATATTTAGCAAATTGCAGGATGTTAAGCATGTTCCAAATGTAACATAAAATGTGTCTTCAAAAGAATATAAACATTATTTTTATATCATGTAAATATGTTTACAGTTAATTGATTTTATGAATTTATACATAGACTTTGTTATATTTTTTATAATATCTAACAAATAATGCAGAAACAACTATTAAAAAAACAACAACAAAGGATATGATAGTACGAGGAAGTAATTATTCTAGTAATAGTAGTAGGAAAACTACTATGTTACTATTATTGTTACTTTGTAACAATCCCTGGTGAAGGGAGTAGATAAGAATTACTAGGGCCAATTTCCTACTAGAGAAAATGAACCATAGAGAAACAACTTAAGCCCTTTGAAAGAGTCAATTTCACAATCAGAGGGAGATCTCAGTTCATACATCCTTATCTTTTGCTCTCTAGCAACTAGATACCTCTTTAGGCTAATCAGTTTAAAATTAAATAACTAAGATAATTAAATGCCAAAGGTTACATTTTCTAGATGTTAAATTGGAATTTATTTGTCCAGACCCTATGCTTGATGATAAGAGCGCAGACAGAGATGAACAAAACCCATCTCCTGCCCAAAGGGTACTTATACACCAAAAGTAACTAGTGGAAAGAGCGCTTAGTAGCTGTGTTTTCTCAGGCAAATTAGGAATCAGTATAAAATAATGACTAAAAAATGGGTTCTGACTTGAACTTTACCTTAGAAACACAAAAATGTACCCTAATCATTTGTACCCTCAAATTAATCTGGAAAGAAAAAAAAAGGTAAGCTCTGGAACCAGATTTCCTATATTTGAACCATGATTCTGCTATGCTCTATCTAGCTGTGGGGAGTTTGGAGAAATGACTTAATTGCCTTGTGCCTCAGATTCTTCATCCATAATGTAAACTGCATTTCTATATTTAAGAATTTTCAATTTTGCATTTGTTTTTTAAAACAGTCTCACTCTGTTGCCCTAGGCTAGAGTGTCATGGTCTCAGCCTAGGTCACAGCAACCTCAAACTCCTAGGCTCAAGTGATCCTCCTGCCTCAGCCTCCCAAGTAGCTGAGATTACAGGTGCTGGCCACAACACCCAGCTAATTTTTCTACTTTTAGCACAGCTGTGGTCCCATTCTTGCTCAGGCTGATCTCAACCCCTGACCTCAAGTGATCCTCCTGCCTCCACCTCCCAGAGTGCTAGAATTACAGGCATGAACCATTACATCTGGCCCTCAATTCCGCCTTTTCTTTTTTCAAGTCTGTCTTTAAAAGGACAAGAAAAACAAATGGGATATGTGCATCTAATGAGAAATGTTAAATGTAGGAAATAAGTACATCATTAACCTATGAGACACATTAAACACAAATAGAATAAATAGACATTTATGTCCCAAACGTACATTAAAAGGACAAAAGAAATGAGAGTGTTACTTAAAGATAACAATGGGAAACAAAATAAACCCCAGTGTTCTTAAAGCATGGATCAGCTTCATTTACCTCAAATTGACCACCATTCTAACCCAAATGTCCTGTTTTTAAAACATATACTGCTACTTATCAAGTCATCCTTGAATTATAGCTGTGGCCATATATTCTTACCTCTTTCTAATAGAGCAAGTGAACCTCTGCTTCTGAACTTTCTTGCTCCCCCTCAAATCTGATCCTCATAACTATACCATCTTCAGAGAAGGCAGATGAGACCAAGAGAGAGTCGTGTGAATTTTGGCTGATGCACAAGTAATGTGGTACTTCTACCTGCTTGTTTTAAATATGTTCATCTACCCAATCCCTTACCCCTTGCTTCTCACTGCACGTTTTAAATTGATTTAACTGATTCAAGCATCTTAATCTAGACTGTGAGCCTTTTAGTTCCAGGACCTCTGGAATAGCCTGCCTCATTGTATTCTTGGAGGCTACCACAACATTTTCCAGACTACACATACAAAATGGAGATGATGATGATAATGGTAACAGTAACAATAATAGTGACTATTTCATGAGATGATTCTGGAGATCAAATCAACTTAATAAAAATAAGGCACGATTACATTGTCTTTTCGAAAAACATTGAAACTGGGAACCAGCAATATATGCAACCAGTCATATATTGATAGATATGTACATTCTTAGACTGAATCTATTCTCAATCAGGCAATATTTTTTATATGCTGGATATACAGCAATTTGAGGCACTACTAAAAAAGAAAAACAGAGGTCGTTCCTGTTTTCCTACTTCCTTGAGGAAGAGCTAGCTTGATAAATATCTATTGACAATGATTTTCATGCAAAAATGCTTTTAAATACTACAAGGTTCCAGAGAAACGGGGTGAATAATGCATATAAACAAGTAAGTTCAATAAAGGATGATGGGAGCCGAGATTCAAACCATAGATTGGGGCTGGCATGGTGGCTCATGCCTGTAATCCCAGCACTCTGGGAGGCCGAGGTGGATGGCTTGCCTGAGTTCAGGAGTTTGAGACCAGCCTGAGCAAAGCGAGACCCATCTAAAATAAGAAAAAACTAGCTGGACATTATGGCACGCGCCGGTAGTCCCAACTACTTGGGAGGCTGAGGCAAGAGGGTCACTCGAGCCCAAGTTTGAGGTTGTTGTGAGCTATGATGATGCCATGGCACTCTGTCTCAAAAAAAAGAAAGAAAAAAAAAAACGTAGATGGGTGTTAAAGAAGGCACAGGACTGAGTGAATCTACCCTTGCACAGGGGATTATAAAAGTCTCTGCAGTCTGTAGATGAGGAAAAGCTTCACAACATGAAATTATGTGACCTGGAAAGGAAGTGTGGAAACAAAGAAGACACAAAGATGGCTAAAGCCAGATCATTAGGAGTAGGACCACTCAGTAAGGTTTGGATTTTGGCACATTTCCATGAAAAGCCACCAGAGAAATTCTATCAAGGAGATAAGACAACTTAACTAAGAGTGAGGGTGGGGAGACCAGTCAGGATACTATTGTGATAGTCAAGGTGTGCATTGCTGAGCGTAAGAAGGATGGACAGAAGAGGTCAAAAAATGTTAAAGACATAGACTCAACAGGACTTGGACACTGGTTGGATGTTTGGAGGGCATTTATCCAAGAAAAGAGAGGAAGCTAAGATAGGTTGCAAATTGTGCATAGGGGAGCCAGTCACCAAGATCAGAATGAATTGAGGGAAAAAAAGAGATTAAATTTAGTTTGAGGCATAATGATATTAAGTGTCTCTAAGATGGCCAGATGGAGATATTCTGTTGGTAACCTGAAGGCAGGTACACATCAGTGACAATAAACAGAGGTCAGAGAAGGAGATAAAATTTGAGACTCATGTTATTACTTATCTGCTCATGAGGAGGATGAGATCAGCCCAGGGAATGTGAGCCAAAGACAGAAGCCTGCAGATTCCCAACATTAAGGGGCAGATAATGAAAAGAAGATAAAATACTGGGAAGATATAGTCAGAGATGTAGGAAGACCATCAGGTGAGTGTAGCATCATTGGGTGAAAGGGAAAATTTCAAAATTTTGAAATTTTGGGCAAGTCAACCATGTTAAATTCTGAGAAGTGACAGAAACCACTAATTAAAAAATTCACTAGATTTGGCCATGGGGCATTATTTACGATATTTGTCAGAGCAATTTTACGATGTCAAGAGTAAATAGGCACAGAAACTTCAGTGCAATAGATGGAGACAAGGAACAGATCTAAAGAGACATGCGAATGCAGCTTATTCTTTTGAGGGACAGTTACTCAGGTAAATGCTTTCAAATACTTGCAAAGTCACATGCATATGCTTGAATTAATGGAAGTTTTTCTACTTTTTTTTTTTTGAGACAGAGTCTCACTTTGTCACCCTTGGTACAGTGCTGTGGTGTCACAGCTCACAGCAACCTCCAGCTCTTGGGCTAGGGCGATTCTCTTGCCTCAACCTCCTGTAGGGGGACTACAGGCGCCTGCCACAACGCCCAACTATTTTTCTTGCAGTTGCCACTGCTGTTTTAGCTGGCCGGGGCCGGGTTCGAACCCATCACCCTCAGTATATGGGTCTGGCGCCCTACCCACTGAGCCACAGGCGCTGCCCAAGTTTTTCCACTTTATTATAGACACTTTGCCATATAGTAGATGTTCCATAAGACTTTTTAAAACAATTATATCAAATTCTATAACTAGCAGTTGCATAAGCCACTGATTATGGGGTAGAAATTTTTCCCTGAAGTGGATATGGTCTGAGAGTCCTTGTTTACCATCTTTTTTGCTCAGGAAGAAGAGATACCTTTTTTTTGTAGACAGAGTCTGACTTTGTCACCCTTGGTAGAGTGCAGTGGCATCATACAGCAAGCTCAAACTCTTGGGCTCAAGCAATCCTCTTGCCTCAGTTTTTCATTTTTTTAGTAGAGATGGGGGTCTCACTCTTGCTCAGGCTGGTCTCAAACTCGTAAGCACAAGTGATCCACCTGCCCTGGCTTCCCAAAATGCTAGTATTACAGGCATGAGTCACCATGTCTGGCCAGAGTGATTCTTTTATATTCTTGGACTCTGTATGAAAACGTAAATTTATTATTATGTGAAAATTGTCAGAATCAAAATGGAGGCTCTTGTGTTAAAAAAAAAAAATCCAGACAAATTGATCCAGGGAAAGCTGTGAAAAGAGGGTTCTCATGCGTAAATGCCTGACAAAAAAACTATGACAAAAGACTACAAGTACCACAGCTTTGCACAAAGACCATCTCAGCTTCAGACAAAAAATACTTCTGTCCTAGAACTGCCAGTCCACCCTTGCTACTGATCCTTGCAGTAAAGGATAATCATTTCCAAACAATTATGTAATCCTCTTCATTTTCCTTTAAAAACTATTGTCTTCCTTTTGTATTCCCATTGCAAGACCATATCATTTTCTTTTAGAGAACCTCTATCTGTTATCTATGTTGGCAGTTAGCATTAGCTTGGCATTTTAAAAGCTGTTGAATTCCCAAGTGTAGTGGGTGGCACATACTTGTATTCCCAGCTATTCAGGGAGTTGAGACTGGATAACTGCTTGAGCCCAGGAGTTTAAGGCCAGCCTCAACAACGTCACGAAACCTTTGTCTCCAAAAAGAAAAGTTTCTTATTAAAAATTAAAATAAAAAAAGTCACAGAATGAAAATTTCTCAGAAAGAGATGGCAAGGGGCGGCGCCTGTGGCTCAAAGGAGTGGGGCGCCAGCCCCATATGCCGGAGGTGGCAGGTTCAAATCCAGCCCTGGCCAAAAACTGCACACACAAAAAAATAATAATAAAATAAAATAAAATAAAGCAAAACCGTCTTAAAAAAAAAAAAGAAAGAGATGGCAAATGCTATTCAATATTACTTAAATGGAGTAGTCACTAACAGATATATCTACATAACAAAATAAAAATGGCTACCATTTACTGAGTTTTTACTCTAGTCAGGTTAGATGTAACACTCGATTCCGTGCATGATCTTAAATCTTCCTACTAACCTTGCAGGTTGTTATCATCACCATTTTACAGACAAAATGACTGCGACGTAGGTTTAGTTACTTGCTCAGAGTCATCCAGCTAGTTAACGGCTGAATCAAAATTAGAACTCAGGTCAAAGGCTAGGAGTGGTGGCTAATGCCTATAATCTTAGCACTCTGGGAGCTGAGCTAGGTGGATCACTTGAGCTCAGGAGTTCAAGACCAGCCTAAGCAAGAGCAAGACCCCCATCTCTAAAAACAGCCAAGCGTTGTGGTGGGAGCCTGTAGTCCCAGCTACCAGGGAGATTGAGGCAAGAGGGTCGATGGGGCCCAAAGAGTTTGAGGTTTCTGTGAGCTGTGATGCCACGGCACTCTACCATGGGCATTTGAGTGACACTACACTTCACATACTTTCAGAACTCAGTGCCTTTCCATATGCTGTCTAGTACTTGCTATGTCCTTTATTCCTTCCCCCATGCCTTTTTTCTGATAGTCCTGATACTTTTCTGATATAGTTGTAGATTTCAACTCTACTGTTGAACCTTACTGATGTTCCAAGGGTCTGTCTGCAAGGTACTATTAATACTCCTATTATAAAACCTATAGGCTGCATTGTAATATCTATATTCCTAATAGACTTTAAGGTATTCTTCTAGCACATGGCAATAAACATTTCACGGATATTTACTGAATAAATAGCTGAATGAAGTCCAATAAATACTATAATTTTATAGTAAATGCAAAATAGTTATATGTTTAGAAGATCATATAATAAGTGAATATGCCCATTGACGTCTACTTAAATGGTTAGGGGAACTAATTTTAACCATTTGAAAACATGGTGTTGCATAGTATTTTTCATTAAAATGCAAAAGCCTTTGTATACTAGTCTTTGTAAGCATAGTTTACCTAAAACAACTTGAAATTCTTTTTTATTTAAAAGGGGTAGATATCAGTCGACTGGTTTTGGGGTTTTATAATAAAAAAAGACCCTTGTACGTTTAAAAATGTGGTTTAAATATTATACAAATTCCATTTATTTTAAGCTAGTGGATATATATTTTTTCTAATATAATTTTTTCTATACATATAATTCCAATATCGCTAGATCATTTTTCTTAAGATCCCCAATAAACTTTATTATTATAAAGATTATTTCTTTAATACCTCACGTCTTCTTGATACAATCCTCTTAATAATTTACTGTTCATTCAACAAGCATTTATTGAGTGCCTGCCTCTGTCCGGCAACTTCTGGGGACTAGGGATATAGTAATGAGCAGAGCTCACAAAGTCTCTCTCTTCTTATGGATGGAAGAGGAAATTACACCATTTGATAGAGTAGGTATGTAGGAATATTTCTTTACCAAGTGAAGGTATGCATATCTTAGACCATAATCAACATCATCCTCAACATTGCACCCTTAGAAGATATCTGGAAGAAGACATGCTGGCACTACTAGTATTTAATATTGTTCAGAACATTCTAGTCAGTACAGTACAATGAACAGAATAAGAGTTTTTGGCTATTGGAAAAGCAGAGCCAAAATTATGATTTCCCATTTACAGATGATCATCTTTCCAGAGAACTTTGTTATGTAGGAAATCTTTTTAAAAATATTTATTTTCTATCCTTTAGTTTACTGGACACTTTGATTCAGTAACTTGAAATGCTACTTCATATGCTAATTCTAGAACATACTGGATATTGTTTCTGCCTGTCCATTCAGGGCCAATTTATTTATTTATTTATTTATTTTTTGCAATCAAGGGGTATAATGTGCTGGTTTCATATACAATCTGAAATATTCTCATCAAACTGTTCAACTTAGCCTTCATGGCATTTTCTTAGTTATTGTATGTAGACATTTGTATTCTGCCTTTAGTAAGTTTCACCTGTACCCATTCTTTTTTCACCTGTACCCAATTTTTTGTCATATAATACAGTTTTAATTTACATAACTCTGTTTACAAATCTTCACATTTTTCTCAAGTCTTAAACATATGTAAGCCTTTAGAAAAGGCTTATAGAAAAGGCTTATAGAAAAACTGGTTTATGCTATAGTCATAATCCAATATTACTGGTATTTCAAATACACAAAAATTTAAAATTTTATTTTTTAATTTAAGACTCGGAAAAGCTATATAAATTTTTTCTTTAACTGGTGAAAAATACTCTCTTAAAACTCTACTATGTCTATAATAATCTCCTAATCAAAAAGCCTTATAAAACAAGTGACTTCTCTGAAAATAAATAAAATGCTTCTCAATTTTTGTTCATAAGCTACATTACATTAATCTCGCATTACTGGCCAATTGCCAAGATCCGTTTTTTCTCTTATAGCTGTCTAGTGAATTTATCACCTGCTATTTAAGTCTTAAGTCTTAAGAAAATGAAAATATGGGGCAGCGCCTGTGGCTCAATGGAGTAGAGCACTGGCCCCATATGCCAGAGGGTGAGTTCAAACCCAGCCCTGGCCAAAAAAGAAAAAGAAAGAAAATGAAAATACAATTATTAAACGTGCCCTTTGATTCTAAATTTGGTTATTTCAGTCTGAATCTCAGAGGCAATTATACATTCATTAAGGTGATCTATCCAGGTTTTCTCAGGAATATTTATCAAGTGCTTCTGATTCATATCAGATACAACAGACTAGTTCTAAATCAAGCACATAAAAAGAGCTGATTACACTCAATTGCTTTTTCAATCAAGCTTCCTGTACTCTGAAAATCAGATTCTGAAGACTGAAAATAAATTAATTTTCAACAATTAAAGTAAGCTTAGAACTCTATTGGTTTAAACTCTATTGATGTGACAGCCACTGTGGGGAGTGGACAGTGGGCAGCAGGGTCCCCACAGCCTGGGAAACGCTCAGGGAGCGACCCCCAACCACTTCTCCTCCTTTAACAACATTCTTTCCACCTGCCAGGAGTCATGTAGCCCATGCGTACTTTCCTTATTATCAGCAAGGTTGATCTCTACCTCATGTGCTAAGATTTATGCAACCTTGTTAAGATACTGTATAAATGAAGCTGTTTCCACAATTCAGGTGCTGGCTGCAGTTATCACCTGTGTCAGTCCTCTTGATGCCATTCTATGTTTTGTCTCCTGGGGTTTTTTTGTTTGTTTGTTTTGCAGTTTTTGGCTGGGGCTGGGTTTGAACCCTCCACTTCCAGCACATGGGTCGACGCCCTATTCCTTTGAGCCACAGGCGCTGCCCTTGTGTCCTGTCTTTCATGGTTTTATTTTCTTCATTTCCCACCATTTCCACTCAGGTCAACGCTCCCTCCTCACGCCGGCTGGTGAGCAGGGACCTGAGTATGGAAAAGTGAGTCCCAGCAGGCGAGGGATCTTTGTTCCCTATCATTCCCCTCTGGTTCCATGGGAAAGTGGAACTAAGCAGGTGAGGAAAGCCCCCATGAGAAGAAAAAAAGTGAAAGTTTACAGTAGTACGCTTGGGGGGGGTGGGGGTGCGTAATCATAGTCCGGAGTAAGTCTATCTGTATGTCAATGTGTTATGTGCCTGTGATTTCACTGGAAATTGTTAGGTTAAAACTAGAAGCTGTAAGGTTAGGGGCAAAAACTAGAGACACTTTGTTCAGCAGGTTTCCCAAGGAAGACACTGAAGCAAGGGGTTAAAGTTAAAATCTTCACTTACATCTTCATTACAAAAGACCCTTGCACAAGCTTCTGACCAAGGAGAGAGAATATCTGGATGGTTCTTATTTCCCAGTGCTAGAGGCTGCAGATCAGCAAGGCAGCTGTATTAGAGAGCATCAGTCTCTTTCTTTTGAAGCCCTTAGGGAGTTGGGACAGGTATATATATGCTCAGTGTGATCCTGCAGCTCCTTTTGCTTTGGTTTTGGTAGATGCTTTGGTGAGGCTCTCCCTCCTGATGATTGGATGTCAGCTGCTAAGGCTTGCCTTTCTGGAGGAGATTGTTGTGGAGGTTAGAATGGGCTGCTGAGCAGGCTGAAAGACAAAACAACGTTCCTTTTACTATTGGGGGGGGGGGGTTCAGGCTTCTATCTACCTGAAGCCTATCAGCAAATTAATTAGCTTTACAAGCTTGGGGAAAGCTACCTACCTCCAAAGTTAAGATTGACAAACCTCTAACTGCTCCTCCCCACATCATTGTCCATCTTCAGCAGGAAGCACTTTGGAGCAGTCACACCCCTTTTCCCCTAACAGCAGTCAGAGCTTCTATTTGGAAGGAGAGCATTGATACGGGATTTTCCCACTTGTTGTTATGGATTATTCCTCTACATCCTGAAAATAACAAATGTTTTGTTTGCCATCTGTTCATGTTGGTGTGAACCCTCATGGTCTTTTACCAGGTCAGATTTGGCAAATGGATATTACCCGTGTTCCTTAACTTTTGTTCCTCTTACAGTTGACACCTACTCTGGTGTCATTTTTGCCTCTGCAGCCTCTGGTAAAGCTGTTAAGTGTTATTGCTCATTGTTTAAATGCTTTTGCTGTTGTAGAAATTCATTAAGACCGACAATGGTCCTGCTTTATTAGTAAAGTCTTTTCCTTTTGCTCCACTTTCTCTATTGCTCTCAAAACAAGTATTCCATTCAACCTTCAGGGCCAAGGAATTGTTGAACGCACTCCCCCCACTCTTAAACTTCAAATTTATAAATTAAAGGGTGATATACCCCAATACACCTCATAACCCTCTCTCTTGCCCTTTTTACTTTAAATGTTGATATCCACAGACACACAGCAGCAGAACTTCTTGAAGTGCACCTAATTCTAAACATCCTATGGAAAGATCCTGTACCTGGTATCTGGCAAGGGCCTGAGCCTGTTCTGATTATGAGGGGGAGGATATGTTTGTGTTTTTCTTAAAACAGCTGACAGCCCTCCTTGGCTCCCTGAAGGGAGCCAGAGGAACTTCTTGAAGCTGAGATTGATTCACCTGGAGGTGCATAGCTGAGCCAAGACATCGCAGAGTGCGAAGCCCCTGACGTGGGAATTACTGAAGAACCTGGCCCAACACTGTGGCGAGCCAGTCGCCCCTGAAGTTTTTCTAGTAGTGATAAATATTGTTTGTCATGTTTGTTATGCACAGGTCTCATTTGGACCGGTGTATTTATAGTCCTGCTCAATTGGCTAAAGACATTTGTCTTCTGTAGAGGCAGAGTCAAACAACTCCAACTAAAATTTTTTATTCACAAATTGGAAAAAATATAAAATGGAAAATATGTGGGGAGCAGGCTATGGGTGGCAGGGCCCCCGTAACCTGGGAAATGCTCAGGGAGCGACCCCCAACCACTTTCCCTCCTCTAACAACATTCTTTCCACCTGCCAGAAGCCATGTGGCCCGTGCATCCTTTCCTTATTGGCAAGCACAGTTTTTCCTCTTTGAGGTTGATCTCCACCTCCTGTGCTAAGATTTATGCAACCTTGTTAAGATACTGTATAAATCTGATTCCACAGTGCAGGTGCTGGATTAATATGTGGATGGTTCTTATTTCCCAGTGCGAGAGGCTGCAGATTAGCAAGGCAGCTGTATTAGAGAACATCAGTATTTCTTTTGAGACCCTTAGGGAATTGGGACAGGCACATATATGCTTAGTGTGGTCCTGCGGCTCCTTTTGCTTTGGTTTTGGTAGATGCTTTGAGTGGTGAGGCTCTCCCTCCTGATGACTGGATGTCAGTTGCTAAGTTGTCATCAGCTACGTCAGTCCTCCAGATGCCATCCGGTCTTTTGTCTCTTGTCTGTCTTTGCCTCCCCCAAGTCTTTGTATTTCTTCATTTCTCTCCTTTTCCGCTCAGGTCAACATTCCCTCCTTGCCTGCTGGTTCACAAGAAGCCACCTCTAGCTCTATATCTTATCTTAATATGATTGAAGATATGAAAGAATGCCTTATTCCTACTCAGTGGCAAGGAGCCAAGACAGATTTTTAAAATATTTTTTAAAAAGAAAAACCTAGTGCATTTTTTTTTTAGCTAAATGACATTTCTGTCAAACACAAATCTACCTATCACATGGCATTTGTATATAGGGAATCCCGCTATAAATGTTTAGAATGCAAAACAAAACTACCAATTTTAAAAACGCAATACACTATATATTTTTACATCCCTGCCTTCTACTCTGATCTACAATGACATGAGAGAAGGGCAATGTGTAAGAAAATGCCTTTGATTTGGCTAGAATATCACTCGTAACAAAAGTTAAGCTCCAGAATTTTTACCGTCACCATCAAACCCCCTACCAAGACCTAAAAGTCCTACAGTTTTAGCTACAGGCTACTTCTCTGAACATTCCTCACCCTCTCAAACTTGCTCATTCCACTGAAGTGACACTGATCTTGACAGGACTTAGCAGGGCATTTTATAATTGCTCTTTGCTGGCACCCATGCTCTTCCCCCAGGTATCCACCTGCCTTACTTTATCACTTCACAAAGGTCTTCGCTGAAATGTCACTTCCTGAAAGAGTCCTCCCTCCAAACCATCCCTATCTTGTTTCAAACCTACGTTTTTTTCATCAGAGGACCTACCATCCATCACTGACAAAGATGCTCTCCTTGACTGAGCTTTAATCAGGGGCCTCTGAGCCCCTTTCTGGACTTGACCTCAACCTTGGGCTGCTGTGTCCGTTCTTGTAGAGGCCAATTTCAGCGAGAATCCCAAGTCAGAATCCCTCATCTCCCACTATCTCCCAGGTAATGTCTGATCACCCTGGCCTGTTAACTCAGTTTGATGCCTCTTCTCTGAAGGATTTTCTATCCACTCACAAGCCTCTGAAACCCTGAAACATGTTCTCTGACTGGAAATTCCCACTTGTTCTTACTGTATTTGGAGTTGAACTCAGTTCTATACTAAGGTCTCTTTTCCCCTATTGAATAGTTTCTGAATGAAAATCTAATTTGCGGGGGGCGCCTGTGGCTCAGTCGGTGGGGCGCCGGCCCCATATGCCAAGGGTGACGGGTTTGGACCCAGCCCCGGCCAAACTGCAACCAAAAAATAGCTGGGTGTTGTGGCGGGCGCCTGTAGTCCCAGCTACTCGGGAGGCTGAGGCAAGAGAATCGCTTAAGCCCAGGAGTTGGAGGTTGCTGTGAGCTGTGTGAGGCCATGGCACTCTACCGAGGGCCATAAAGTGAAACTCTGTCTCTACAAAAAAAAAAAAAAAAAATCTAATTTGCTCCTTTACTGTCAGGTTCTGGCTTTCTTAAGAGCCAACATAGTTTAGAAGTATGATTGTACAGTGGGCCCTCTGTATCTGATTTCTGCACCCATGGATTAGACCAACCTTGCATCAAAAATATTTGGAAAAAAAATGGATGGCTGCATCTGTACTGAACATGTAACAGACTATTTTCTTGTCATTGTTCCCTAAAAGTATAACTCTATAACCTGAATTAGGTATTACTGTGTATAAGTAATCTAGAGATGATTTAAAATATACAGAAGTGTGGACGTGGTTATATACCACATTGTTTTATAGAAGGGTCTTGAGCATCCATGGAGTTTGGTGGGAGTTTGGGAGTTGGAAGCAATCCCTCACAGGTACCAAGGGATAACTGTATACGTTATTGTCTATTTCTCCTCCCAACTTCCTCTTCTCCGAATGTAAGAACAAGGAATAGAGACTTTGATGAATCTCCAATGTCTTGAATGTTGTTTGGTTCCTAATATGTGCTCAAAAAAATATTTGTTGAATAAATGGCCTTCTTTCTAATAATACACAATACAAGTTATGGATCACTTGAAGTTTAAAGATCCAACTATTAAGCATTCTGATAAATATTAACACTTAGAAGAATAGAATATTTAACATACTTTCTGATAAAACCAAACAGAAAACTGTAATCTCAAGTACTTCTGTGTCTTTATCCCTTTCTTCCATAATTCCTGGCTTTGGCTCTCTCTTTGCTAATAGAGACAGTGAGATTTGTCTGGATGAATACACAGCCACCAACATGTAACGTGAAGAGGAAAGAAATGCTGGCTATTGTAAGCTGCTGAGATGTTTAGAGCCTTTACTACAGCAAAGCTGACAAGTGCTTATATCTTCATACTCACTTTTTTCTCCATCACCTGCATCCTAATATTCCTTATCTTTTTTTTTTCTTTACAGGTACATCTGTTTATATGTTATGCTTTCCCCCATTGGAATGTAAGCTCTGTGAAATCAGGGATTTTGACTGTTTTGTTTACCAAAGGTTCCAGCACTTACATGATATCAATTACATGTATTGTTGAATGAATGAATATTCAGTCATAATACATGGTTTATAGGGATGAGAAGGCATATATATCCATATTTAGAAAAAATAAGATTAGACATATGAGTTCTTGCCTTTAATAATGGAAGCTTAGGCCCTGCAGGAATGGTGGCTCACACCTGTAATCCTAGCACTGGGAGGCCAGGGTAGATGGATTGTTTGACCCCAAGAATTCAAGATCAGTATGAGCCAGAGCGAGACCCTGTCTCTACTAAAACTAGCCAGACATCATGGAAAAACTAGCTGGGCATTGCAGTAGGTTCCTTTAGACTCAGCTACTCAGGAGGCTGAGGCAGGAGGATTGCTTAAGCCCAAGAGTTTTGAGGTTTCTGTGAGCTACAATGACACCACAGCACTCTACCCACGACAACAGAAAAAAAAATCGAAGCTTCTCATTAGTAAATTGCTTGCTTTCTAGGAAAAGACTCAAAGCAAACTCCCTTTTTTCTATGACATGGTAAGTTAACCCTCCCTTTTTTCTATGACATGGTAAGTTCCTAATATTAATGTTTTATGGTCCTATTATGTACATTAAGACCTTCTCTATTACTATGTTTTTTTAACCTCTTTTTTTATTGATATAAACACTATCTCATAAGACATGAGGCCATAAGTGTTGGAAAAATTAATGGTTGTTCAAAAATCATATCAGACAACATCAATTATTCGGTGATATACTTTCTAAGCTTTTCTTAAAGGTGCATTGTGTTCAAAAGCTACAAACCCCTCAATTATGGCTCTATGATTGAGAACCGTGCCATGTTCTTTTTTATACTGTAGTTAAAAATTTTGAAGTTAACCCAGAGCTTTTTTGATTTATCATCTGTGTTTCAGAAGCCTCATCTAATGATTATAGTCAATCCTAATTTTTAATGGTGTGGCACAGATTTATGTATATTACCAGTTCCTATGTGTGATATTTTTTGGAAAAAAAAAATCTTTAGCCTGAGCAAGAGTGAGACCCTGTCTCTAATTAAAAAATAGCCAGGGATTCGTGGTGGGCACCTGTAGTCCCAGGCAGGGACTACAGGTGCAGCTGTAGGGAAAAGGATCACTGGATCACTTGAGTCCAAGAGGTTGCTGTGAGCTATGACAACACCTCACTCTACAAAGGGTGACAAAGTGAGACTGTCTCAAAAAAAAAAAAAAATCTTTATTCACCTCTGATAACAATGAACAGAATAATTATTATATAATTCCTTTTTATGAAGCCCATTCATTGGAACTAAATTCAAGTTCACTTAATGTCTAACAGGCTGGAAGCAATAAATGTCCTTAAAATGTTGTAATTCAATCGTCTGTTCTCTTTAACTTCTGTTTTGGTAATGATTGTTGATTAGCCAAATTAGTTTCTTTTCGAAATATTCCACAATTTTTTGAAATAATTCTTTTGCATATTTGCCTTCTTAATTTACTAAATTTATATAGCAGTGTTGTAATTACTTTTCTTGCATATAAACTTTATAATCTAATTCCTTTTCTTTCTTTTTTTTTTGAGTTGGAGTCTCACTGTTGCCCTGGGTGGAGTGCCTTAGCATCATCATAGTTCACAGCAACCTTGAACTCCTGGGCTCAAAAGATCCTCCTCCCTCAGTTTTTCTATTTTTGGTAGAGACGAGTTACATTCTTGCTCAGGCTGGTCTCCAACTTCTGAGCTCAAGTAATCTGTTCACCTCAGCCTGCCATAGTGCTAGGATTACAGGCATAAGCCACCTTGCCTGGCCGAGAAGAGTTTTCCCCTTCCTTCCACTTACCCACTCTAAACTGCCCATTTCTCTGTCTCTAGGCTAATGTGCTAAACAACTGTTCACATTTATTGAAGATTTAATTTTAATTATTTTCACAATCTTGCTCAGGAAAGACGAGGAAACAAATTTAATGGACCTATTTCTCTTGCAATCTTCCAAGAATCCAATGGCTCTACTGTTACTGTGTGATCTTTTTTGGAATATTGGTCAATAGAAATTAGAAGCTGTTGATATTTATTTTCTGTAATCAAACTTTTATTTCTAGGCCTGGGTATTATCAGATCTTTAGAAATAGAAAAGAATAAAAAGATTCAGCAGAAAATTCAATTTGCAGGAAAGACTGTTTTAAGAAATGTCAATATTTGATAAAATCCAGCATCCTTTTCTAATTAGAACACTGAAGAGTATAGGCATAGGTGGCACATTTCTAAAACTGATTGAAGCTATCTATGACAAACCCACAGCTAGTATTTTACTGAATGGAGTAAAACTGAAAGCTTTTCCTCTTAGAACTGGAACCAGACAAGGTTGTCCTCTGTCACCTTTACTATTCAACATGGTGCTGGAAGTTCTAGCCATTATAATTAGGCAAGACAAGGAAATAAAGGGAATCCAAATGGGAGCAGAGGAGGTCAAACTCTCCCTCTTTGCTGACGACATGATCTTATACTTAGAGAACCCCAAAGACTCAACCACAAGACTCCTAGAAGTCATCAAACTGTACAGTAATGTTTTAGGATATAAAATCAATGTCCACAAGTCGGTAGCCTTTGTATACACCAATAACAGTCAAGATGAGAAGCTAATTAAGGACACAACTCCCTTCACCATAGTCTCAAAGAAAATGAAATACCTAGGAATATACCTAACGAAGGAGGTGAAGGACCTCTATAAAGAAAACTACGAAATCCTCAGAAAGGAAATAGCAGAGGATATTAACAAATGGAAGAACATACCATGCTCATGGATGGGAAGAATCAACATTGTTAAAATGTCTATACTTCCCAAAGCAATCTACCTATTCAATGCCATTCCTATCAAAATACCAACATCGTACTTTCAAGATTTGGAGAAAATGATTCTGCGTTTTGTATGGAACCGGAAAAAACCCCGTATAGCTAAGGCAGTTCTTAGTAATAAAAATAAAGCTGGGGGCATCAGCATACCAGATTTTAGTCTATACTATAAAGTCATAGTGGTCAAGACAGCATGGTACTGGCACAAAAACAGAGACATAGACACTTGGAATCGAATTGAAAACCAAGAAATGAAACTAACATCTTACAACCACCTAATCTTCGATAAACCAAACAAGAACATACCTTGGGGGAAAGACTCCCTATTCAATAAATGGTGTTGGGAGAACTGGATGTCTACATGTAAAAGACTGAAACTGGACCCACACCTTTCCCCACTCACAAAAATTGATTCAAGATGGATAAAGGACTTAAACTTAAGGCATGAAACAATAAAAATCCTCAAAGAAAGCATAGGAAAAACACTGGAAGATATTGGCCTGGGGAAAGACTTCATGAAGAAGACTGCCATGGCAATCACAATAACAACAAAAATAAACAAATGGGACTTCATTAAACTGAAAAGCTTCTGTACAGCTAAGGAGACAATAACCAAAGCAAAGAGACAACCTACACAATGGGAAAGGATATTTGCATATTTTCAGTCAGACAAAAGCTTGATAACTAGGATCTATAGAGAACTCAATCCACATGAAAAAAGCCAACAATCCCATATATCAATGGGCAAGAGACATGAATAGAACTTTCTCTAAAGATGACAGACGAATGGCTAACAAACACATGAAAAAATGTTCATCATCTCTATATATTAGAGAAATGCAAATCAAAACAACCCTGAGATATCATCTAACCCCAGTGAAAATGGCCCACATCACAAAATCTCAAAAGTGCAGATGCTGGCGTGGATGTGGAGAGAAGGGAACACTTTTACACTGCTGGTGGGACTGCAAACTAGTACAACCTTTCTGGAAAGAAGTATGGAGAAACCTCAAAGCACTCAACCTAGACCTCCCATTTGATCCTGCAATCCCATTACTGGGCATCTACCCAGAAGGAAAAAAATCCTTTTATCATAAGGACACTTGTACTAGACTGTTTATTGCAGCTCAATTTACAATTGCCAAAATGTGGAAACAGCCTAAATGCCCACCAACGCAGGAATGGATTAACAAACTGTGGTATATGTATACCATGGAATACTATTCAGCTATTAAAAAAAAGGAGACTTTACATCCTTCATATTAACCTGGATGGAAGTGGAAGACATTATTCTTAGTAAAGCATCACAAGAATGGAGAAGCATGAATCCTATGTACCAATTTTGATATGAGGACAATTAATGACAATTAAGGTTATGGGGAGGAGGAAAAGCAGAAAGAGGGACGGAGGGAAGGGGGTGGGGCCTTGGTGTGTGTCACACTTTATGGGGAAAAAAAAGAAATGTCAATATTCAAAAATGTTTCATTGTAAAATTAACATAGTAGACTAGTTGATTTGTGCATTGAACAAAGTAATTACTGTTAGTGAAATTTATATTCTGAGCATTCATAAAAATTCTCAATGGAGTTTTATGATCAGACTAAAAATACTATCACGTGCTTTTTTGTCATTCAATTAGAGATCAAAATGATATTCTTTTTTTTTTTTTTTTGAAATAAGTCTCATTAGTCAACCTTAGTAGAATGCCATGACATCACAGCTCACAGCAACCTGAAACTCTAGGACTTTAGTGATTCTCTTGCCTCAGCCTCCCGAGTAGTTGGGACTACAGGTGGCTGCCACAATGCCCAGCTATTTTTTTGTTGTAGTTGCCTTTGTTGTTTGGCAGGCCCGGCTGGATTTGAACCACCCACTAGCTCCAGTGTATGTGGCTGGTGCTCTAGCCATTGAACTACAGGTGCCAAGTCCAAAATGATACTCTAAATCAGTCATATATAACCCAGGGGTCCTCAAACTGCGGCCCCTGGGCCACATGAGGCGGTGTGATTGTATTTATTCCCGTTTTGTTTTTTTACTTCAAAATAAGATATGTGCAGTGTGCATAGGAATTTGTTCATAGTTTTTTTTTTTTAAACTATAGTCCGGCCCTCCAATGATCTGAGGGACAGTGAACTGGCCCCCTGTTTAAAAAGTTTGAGGACCCCTGCAACACTTCTCATGAATATCTTGCCTTAAAAGATTATCAAACTGAAATATTATCAATTTGTTTTCTAATTATAATAAAAATTCTGTATTAAATATTTGATTAATTCTCCACAAGATACTAATTAACTGTAATTTTATAGTGGAGAAACCTGGCAGGCACCTCCTTAACCAAGTGATCCAAGTTAATCAACAGTGGAACAAATACCATTTGCCTCCAGACCTGGTGAACTGAGGAGGATACAAATTGCTTCATGTATTACTGTCAAAAATGTATACTCTGAATGTAGTAATGGGACATCAGACACTCCCAAATGAGCAACATTTCGCAAAATTATTTGCATTCTTGAAAATGTAAAGGTGGTGGAAGATAAAGAATTCGAAACTTTTCCGTATTAAAAAGACATAGATTGTGTATTCATTTTGCTTGAATACTCCCCCATAGTACTAAGCCCAGTGATTCACACGTGAGAACTCAAATTATGTTTAGGAATGATTATGGTGGTGTTTCTTCACCTTTTTCTTTCTGTGACATGCTTTCAACTAGTACAGTATTTGGTGATGTACTTGAAGGAATTAGAACCATGAAGGAACTTGAAACAAATCAGTAATTACAGAATACTCACTATTGTAACACATAATGTCTTTTTTTTTGCAGTTTGTGGCCGGGGCTAGGTTTGAACCTGCCACCTCCGGCATATGGGGCCGGTGCCCTACTCCTTTGAGCCACAGGCACCGCCCCATAATGTCTTTGCAAACATCTATAGTTACATCTGTAAGTATTATGTCACTGTTTGGGTAGAATTGTTTATGTCCCTAAAGTTCTGTTAAATCATTGAGCAAAGATTTCTCATGTTTTCGTTTATTAGCATAATGTCAATATATATTTACTAGTAGCTAGTCGCACTATTGTATATACTATGTTCCATTACCTGCCTAAGACAATATTCTCAGTTGCTGCAAAAATAAATTTTGCATGTTGATCACAGTTTAGAAATATTTAGTCAGGCCCTTTCCTCATAGTCCTGTGCTATAGTTGGGTTATAGCCTTCATGTGAAAGCTATAATTTAGCTTCATAGTAGGGCTGAGTACATTGGATACTTTTTATTCCATTCCTGAGATACTTTGCTAAGAAGAATAAGGAAGGGGAAGGGAGGGTAATGGGTGGGGCCACACCTACGGTGCATCTTAGAATGGGTACAGGCAAAAATTACTAAAGGCAGAATACAAATGTCTACATACAATAACTAAGAAAATGCCATGAAGGCTACATTGAATAGTTTGATGAGAATATTTCAGATTGTATATGAAACCAGCACATTGTACCCCTTGATTGCACTAATGTACACAGCTATGATTTAACAATAAAAAAAAAGGAAAAAAAAATCTGTAAAGCTAGAAGGACTTTATCTAACAAATGCAATCAGTGTAACATAATTCTTTGTACCCTCAACAAATCCCAAACAACAAAAAGTATTTGTAAAGCTTAAAATAACCTTAAAAAAAAAAAGAAAAGAAATATTTAGTCAGGAAATAAACATTTGCAGCATGTTGGAGCTCCTATGTTAGGAGACAATACTCTATAAATCTCATATTTCTACACATCTAGCTGCCTTGGTTCCAGAGTGTCTTCCAAGGATGACTGTAGTGAACAACCTTGAAAGATAAAGATAGTCTCTTCGTCTGCTGCAGGGGACAGGTTTGTTTATTGTCCACATAATTAAAATGACATCTCCCTGCACAACAGAGGTCAGACAAATTTACAGCCCGTTTTAAAAGGTTAAGGTTCCCTAATCTTGGTTGCGATTCCTCTCCTGTAATGCAACTCACCATGTGTATGGGTGTCACCTGGCCCTCCTTGCATGTTACCCTGTGGGAACTGGGCTCAAGAAAGCAGTGTTCTAGGGACCGCAGAAGAAGCTGCATGATGAATCTGGAAGTATGGGCCTTTGGCTGCACGATGAATCTGGAAGCAATTCCCCAGTGAGAGAGAAGGAATAGGAAGGAGCTGGACAAATTCCCCTCCTTCCTCTTTCCCAAGACTAACTCCAAAGCATATCTGTCTTTAAAGCCCATGGAGGACCTGTGGCCCTCTGTGCCAAACGGATGTACCTACTTGGTGATGTGCTCTGTCTCTTGCGGCTTCGTACAAGGTGGTAGCCGGGCAGTAACATCACTTCCTGTCACTTCCAGTGGCTTCACAGTTTTCCTTGCCTCACTTCCTTTACCTCAGACTCAATGCTGTGGGTTTGCCCTTCCTAATTAAAACATCACTGCCTTAACCACTGCCTCAGGCTCATTTTTTTTTTTTTTTTGAGACACTTTCACTGTGTCACCCTTGGTAGAGTGCTGTGGCTTCACAGCTCACAGCAACCTCAAACTCTTAGGCCCAAGCAATTCTCATGCCTCAGCCTCATGAGCAGCTGGGACTACAGGAGCCTGCCACAATGCCCAGTTATGTATGTATGTTTGTTTGTTTGTTTTGGTTACAGTTGCCATAGTTGTTCAGCGGGCCCAGGCTGGGCTTGAACCCGCCAGCCTCGGTGTATGTGGACAGCGCCCTAATCGCTGAGCTAAGGGTGCTGAGCCAAGCTCAGTTTTCTTGAGAATACAGGATAAGTAATGACTAAACAAGAACTATAGATTTTTTTTGTTTTTTTCTGAGACAGAGTCTCACTCTGTCACCCTTGGTAGAGTGCCGTGGTGTCACAGCAACCTCCAACTCCTGGGCCTAAGTGATTCTCTTGCCTCAGCCTCCCGAGTAGCTGGGACTACAGGCACCCACCACAATGCCCAACTATTTATGTTGCAATTGCCACTGCTGTTTAGCTGGCCAGGGCCGGGTTTGAACCTGCAACCCTGGGTATATGGGGCTCACCCTACCCACTGAGCCAGAGGCGCTGCCCCCAGAACTATAGATTCTAAATGAAAAAACAGGTAAACAGATGCTCTTGAGAACACACTTTCTATAACAGTGGTTCTCAACTTTCCTAATGCCATGGCCCTTTAATACAGATCCTGTGGGTTGCAACCCACAGGTTGAGAACCGCTGTTCTAGAAGCATAGTTTCCTAAACTTCAACATAAGTGCTACTATAAGGGTATGTATAATTTTATAAAATATGTGAGGGACTTAAATGAGAGCTAATTAATTCTGGACAGGGTGGATGTGAATGTCACAGCAAACTACAGAAAAGAGGGGTGTATCTGTATCCTTAGAGCTGCTTAAACAATAGAAAATTGTTTCACCTCACAGTCATGGAGGTGAAATCTGAGGTTGAGGAAGGTTTGTACCTTCTGAGGGGGATGAAGAAAAAATCTGCTCAATGCCTTTCTCCTAACTTCCAGTGGTGTGCCAATCCTTGGCATTCCTTGGCTTGTAGATCCCTGCCTTCATCTTCGTGTAGCAGTCTTCCTGTGTTGGTGTCTGTGTCCAAATTTCTCCTTTATACATGGATACTAGTCACATTGAATTAAGGTCCTATTCTACTTCAGTATGAACTTCATCTTAATTTAACTAATTGTATCTGCAATAAAATGTTTTCCAGATAAGGTCACATTCTAAAGTATTGGGTATTGGAGGTAAGAATTTTAACATGAATTTATTAATTCTGGGAGACATAATTCAACTCATATAAGATGGTACATTTGGGTTAGAGCTCAACAATTCAATAGGCGTTTACTGGACTAACATTGGATAGTTGAGACTATGTCACAGCATGGTTGCTGTGAGTGGGTATGGAATTCTGGAAAGGCCTTTCAGGAATGACCTAGAAACCTAGAACAGCTGAACAGCAGGCCAAGTTGGGAGGAATTACCTGGAGGGGAGTCTGTTAAGACTGGTTGGAGGCTTTATGTGTCACAATGAGAAGGTGGTCCTTTATACTGCAGTCAACTAGAAGCTACCCAATATTTGTTTAAAATTACTGTTATTTTTTTCTTAATTATAGATGCAACAGGTGTGTGTAATGGAGATGTCAGTGGGACTTCCCTTACCACTTGGAGAGTTTAATGTAGCTTGAATTCCAAGCTCACTACCCTTTAGAATCCCAGACTTCCCCTTTTCCCTCCCAAACAACTCTAGGATTCTCTTCAAAACAAACATTACAAAATAAAAACTCTGCCTAACATTTCGTGTGTTTAGAAACTTTATGTAAGATTTGAAAGTTTTGGAGAGAGTTACATAGCAGAACTTACAATTTTGCTATCTTTGTTCCTCCATCTTCTTGGAGCAACAATTATTTCTCATGCAGAAAAGTTTTGCCTACATTTGGCTCTTTTAGGATTTTCTATGCCAAGCACCCATTAAATTTCTCCCCCCCCCCCCAGGAAACATAACTATCTTCCCATGAGGAATTCGGAAAAACAAAATTCTCTTATTATATGTATATTTTTACTTATTTTTAAGAGACAAGTTCTCTTTCTGTTGCCTAGGCAGGAGTGTACTGGCGTAAGCATATCATACTGTAACTTTAAACTCCTGGGCTCAAAGGATCCTTCTTTATCAGCATCCCAAGTAGCTAAAACTACAGGTGTGTGCCACCAGTGGCAGAGTCTCACTATGTCACCCTTGGTAGAGTGCTAGAGCGTCACAAGCAACCTCTAACTCTTGGGCTTGAGGAACTCTCTTGCCTCAGCCTCCCAAGTTGCTGGGACTATTAGCACCTGCCACAACCCCTGGCTATTTTTTGTGGTAGTTGTCATTGTTGTTTATCAGGCCTGGGCCGTGTTCGAACCCGTCAGCCCCACTGTATGTGACGCCATAACCACTGAGCTACGGGTGTTGAGCCATATATATATTTTTTGTATCCCAATTTAAAAAAATTTTTAGATTCTATTCTGGGAAATTTCCAGTACTGCCAAACTTTATCTGAAAACTTAATTTTTAATGGTTTTATACTATTTTGTCACATTGGCTGAAAGGACTTGCTTAAAGCTTTCCCTATAGTTGGACATTTAGGTTACCATACTTTTATTTATCCCAAATTATGCTGTGACAAATATTTTGATATGTGAATCTGATCTTCATTTTTTGATATTACATTGTGACAGGTATCTAGAAGAGCAATTAGTGCATGAAATAAAAAGAACATTTCAAGGCTCAAAATGCCTATTCTTAAATTGCTTACAGAAAACATTCTTACACCTGGGGAAGTGGCATAATCAGATACAGGATTTTTTTTACAGATAACTCAGGCAGCAGAATCTACAGATAAGGTAATTAGAACTTGAACTGTGGGAATTGGGAGGTTGTGAATGTAAAGAGGGTTAGGTGCTACTTCTAAAATACAGTCAAAAGGACTTGGTAACTAGGTAGATGGGGAGGTGAAAAAACACTGAACCAAAGACAACTGTGAATCTTTCCAACCTAACTGGTGTAAGACTGATGTTGTTAACACAAAAGGAGAAGATGGCAAGATGGCAATATGTGTAGGAGAAGATAATTTGATTTGGGGCTTTTTTATTTGAATTATATACCAGACTAGTTTTTAAAGGCTTTAGGTGGACTTTAATAGGCATTTGGAACGATGGTTAATGATAGAGAACATCAGTTGTTTTTGCCTGCCTGGCATCTGGTGCTAGCTTCAGGATTTTATTTTTCAGAGGAGGATCTTTGGGCCGCAATCTGGTTAGAAGGGGTCTTGTCTTAAAGCTACATTTACTTACAAGACATTTATTATTTAGATTGTGGGTGTATTTGGTTTGGTGTATGGAGATCGGGGGATGCTATAGCTTCCAAGTTAGCCCTGGGCAGCTCTCCAATCCTTCTTTTCTAGTATTACCACTTAAATCCTTGGGAGAGTCGCTATCCACTTCACTTTCACTTTTCCTTCCTGTGGTTTTAGGTTATCTGGCCCTATGGACCCACGGGTGGTATGTAAGTCAGCCAACCAGAGCCAATGTAGCTGAAACCTCGTAGTTTCCGGGGGAACCCCTGAGAAAAGCTCCTTCAACAGAGATTGCCGATGGGATGTAGAACTGGAGTGGTCAGCAGCTATTCTGTTTGGCAATGGAATCTACCCAAAGTAGAACTGAGTTAATTCTCATGATAGGGTTCTGATGACCTCACTTGAGCCCTAGGAGCCAAGCCTACTGATGGCAGTTCTAGAACTTTTGAGTTTTATGAGACATTAAAATTCCCTTATAATCTTAAGGCAGTTGAGTGGATTTCTGTTACAGCCAAAGAAGTCCTGACTAATACAGTACTGGATAGTACTGGATATCAGAAAAGATTTAAGTTTTCAAAGGTTTCAAGTATTCAAGATAAAGCCAGGATGAATACTATTGTGGTTGTACAATATTCTCTTTTCTATTTAATGGATGATAAATATGTATGGTGTGGGTAGTGCCAGGCCTTGTGGTAAGTACCTAAAGCAGGCAGATTCAGGGTATAGTTACAGAGATATTTTTATGGATTGCTTACTAAAATATCATTATTATTCATAAATTAGCTGAATTAGCTAGCTAGAATTAATAGTGTAAATTTTGGCTTTTATATGTTTTTCCTTATATTTCTTTTATAAACCCAAGAGTACCTAGCATGCTCCCAGCACATAACCTATAGCCAACAAATCACTTATTACTTGCTTCAATTTTTAAAAATACTTCAAATGTCTCCATACTAGGTCCTCAAATTTCAGGAAGTAGATTATCAGAGGGGGATTGTAGCTTATATTTAAAATGCCTAACAAATGTCCACTTGTTGAAATGTAAAATTTGGGGGGGTCTTTTCCTTAGAACCTTATTCAAAGGATACAGATGATGGAATTCCATCTAGCAATAAAAGCTTGATTAAGCTTTCTGATGTGATATTAGTAATAACAGATTACATACAGTTGTAAGGATAAAAATTGATCAGGTTTGTTTTTTCTTCTCTTATGAATGGTTTATGTTCTAACCACCTTTGTTCCTCTGGTCTCTCTTTTGGTCTTGAGTTATCAGTCGAGGACGGTTTAATTAAGAATGTTTTTGTTTCACATTCTACCCTTGGGTCATTAAAATCAAAAAGGAAATAAGATAATGGAAAATAAATTATTTGTATTTGTTATTAATCTGAGTTTTTAAATGTACATCATGGGATCCATAATACATTGTGCAGAAAAATTCACAACATAGAACAAAAGAAAAAAGATTTCTTATTCATCTATAGCCTACACATCCTAAAACTTACATGTTACTGGTAATTAATGTATCACAAATATATAGCAACAAAATTTTTTTTTTTTTTTTTTTGTAGAGACAGAGTCTCACTTTATGGCCCTCGGTAGAGTGCCACAGCCTCACACTGTGTGAGTGCCTCACACAGCTCACAGCAACCTCCAACTCCTGGGCTTAAGCGATTCTTTTGCCTCAGCCTCCCGAGTAGCTGGGACTACAGGCGCCCACCACAACGCCCGGCTATTTTTTGGTTGCAGTTTGACCGGGGCGGGGCCTGAACCCACCACCCTCGGTATATGGGGCCGGCGCCCTACCGACTGAGCCACAGGCGCCGCCCAGCAACAAAATTTTTAATCTTTTCTAAATTCATTGCTTAAATCTGAATGATTAACAGCTTTTTACTTTTTTTCACTAAGGGAATTCAAGGAACTCACTGGTGAATGAGTCTATATCCTTATTAACAAATAAAGCCCTACAGGTGACAAAGAGAAATTGTATGTGCCTTTGTCCGGGGACAAGGGTCTCAGAGCCACTTCTCAAGCCTAAATTCCCTTTTTCTTTGCTTCTCAAGCCTAAATTTCCTTTGCTCTTTGAAAGAGAAATCTCTTTTCTCTTTTAGATTCTGTCCAGAACTGAACTTGTTCAGAGTTTACTTTTCATGACACTTATGTAAATTCTTTCTTGAAGATTCTTTTCTGCATGGAGATTGCATGGAGATAGAAGTCATAACCCAAGCCAAAAAGTTATCCCATCTCAAATTGCTAATTTGGGGGGTTTTTTTGTTTGTTTTTTTGAGACAGAGTCTCACTCTTTTTCCCAGAGTACAGTGCTTTGGCATCAGCCTAGCTCACAGCAACCTCAAACTCCTGGGCTCAAGCAATCCTCCTGCCTTAGCCTCCAAAGTAGCTGAACTACATACCCCTCCAATTAGGCCTGGCATATTTTCCTATTTTTAGTAGAGATGGTGTCTTGTTCTTGCTCAGGCTCAAACTCCTCAGCTCATGGGATCCTCCAGCGTTGGTCTCCCTGAGTGTTAGGATAACAGGTGTGAGCCACCTGACTGACCCTCAAGTTGGTAATTTGTATATTTAAAGAAGTAGACACTGGGTAACATCCATTCTAACATTACCTGTACCACACAGGAATAATCTTCTTTGGGAAAGGATGGTGGTTTATTTTAGCTTTTGTCAAATTCCAAAGTCTTTTTATTTCCTACAAAAACCAAATTTTTAAGACAATAAGGGTCCAATTAGTATTTCTTTTTGTAAGCCTGTAGCTAGCTAATACTCTTACTACCCGCTCCCTTTCTAATCCTGAGAAACTGCCTTTTTAATTGTAGATTTCAAATTATGTTTGCTGGTATTGATGATCCTTGTTCTTACTTTTGTGAGAAAGGGTACTTCAGAAACTACCTAGCAGAGGAAAATGACACTGTCCGAACTGATTGCTCCCAATACTTGTTATAGTAGTATTCTACAGGATTACTATACTTAAGCCACTTGATTTCACAGTCACCACAACGTGAGAGATCTTCTACAAGAACTCATTTAGTTAAGAAACTACAGGTGGGGGGCAAGACACGATTGCAAGAGGGACTTTACCTAACAATTGTAATCAGTGTAACTGGCTTATTGTACCCTCAATGAATCCCCAACAATAAAAAAAAAAAAAAAAAAAAGAAACTACAGGTGATGTCCAAAACAGTTAAAACAAAACAAAAAAAAATCCAGCTACCATTTCGATTTATTAAGAAATCAGAGCTCACCTGTCATTTTGATACCAGAATTTCTTTCTCAGTAGGTCCTTGGTCTTGAGGATTAGAAGAATAAACCCAGGGACCATAGATCAGTGGTAAATTAGGATTTTTATTAGACAAAAGAATACAGAAGAAAGTAAAAAGCACTAGAGCTTCTGGAAGGGGAAAGAACTGGGGAGTCTCTACATGGGCTCTTTGCCTAGGGGTATTACGTCTTGAGAATTACATTTGGCCAAGACTTGGCAAATTGAAACACTGTTTTCAACTTTAATGAGTGTTATTGACAAGGGAATGAATGCAGTCCACCCAGTTCAGGGCACAAGGTCAGGGTGTTCCCTTGATGAACTTGCCCAAGCCTAGGAAAACTGGGGTCCCCTGTCCAGCTTTGAATGGGAGGAACCCTGTATCAATTTTACGATCTGAATTAGTTTTTTTTTATTCCTGGGGATTCATTGAGGGTACAATAAGCCAGGTTACACTGATTGCAATTGTTAGGCAAAGTCCCTCTTGCAATCATGTCTTGCCCCCATAAAGTGTGACACACACCAAGGCCTCACCCACGATCTGAATTCTAATTCAGCTTTGAGGTCATCTACACGTATAAGAAAATGTACCCTTAGGAAGTCGAGTTTTATTCCCATCCAATGCCCGGGCCAGCGAGCCCTCTGAGGTAGCAGGAAAAATACGCGCAGGGTGTTGGGAGGTGGAGAGAACGAGGATAGCTACATCCTGGCGTGGATTCTCCCAGACACAACCGCATTCCAGGCTGGGCCGACAGCCCTGCGAACCTACGGCGCTCCCCTCCGGCAGCGGGAGGCAGGTTGCCCAAGGGCCGCGGGGCGTGGGCGGCCTCGCCAGGGCTCAGCAGCCAGAACGCGGCGGCGGCGCCGCTCCGCAACCGGGCGGTGACCCGGGAGGACCCCGCCGATCCCCTACCCGGGAAGGGAGGGCGGAGCGCCGGGGGCAGCGCGGACGCCGCTCGACTCGGCGCGGGGGCGCGCGGCGCGGGCCCGCCGGGCTGTGGCGACGAGGCCGCGAGCGCCGCTGGTGACCGGGGCGGGGAGCTGAGTGCGCGGGCGGCGGCTGAGGAGCGGAGTCTGGAGGCGGGCCCTCGCTCGAGGAGACCCGGCGAGCCGAGGCGGGCGGAGGGCTCGGGGCACCCACTGGACAGCCGGCGGCGCCCGCGGCCCGCGGCATGTTCGGCGAGGCGAGGCTTTTCCTGCCGCCCGTGGGCTGAGGCGGCTCCACAAACGAGATGCACCTCCCCAGCACGGCTTAGAGGACGCGGCAGGCGGGAAGTCCCGGCCGCCAGCGGGAGGGCTTTCGTCGCCGGCCGCCGCCACCGCGGGCCGGAGCGGGAGAGGGAGCGGCGGGTGGGCGCCCCGACATGGCGGCCCGGAGCGCCCCGAGCTGCCACCTGCGGCTCGAGTGGGTGTACGGCTACCGGGGCCACCAGTGCCGCAACAACCTCTACTACACCGCGGCCAAGGAGATCGTATACTTCGTGGCGGGGGTCGGCGTGGTGTACAGCCCGCGGGAGCACCGGCAGAAGTTCTACCGCGGCCACAGCGACGACATCATCAGGTAAGCGGAGCGGGGCCCGCCGCCGCCAGCCCCGCAGACGGCCCCGGAGTTGGCGCCTCCGCGTCCTCCAGGGCGCCGTGACAGCCCCCGCGGGGAGCACCGCCGGGGTGGGGGGATCCGCAGCGGTCTGGTCCCGAGTCCCCGGGTCACCCGCTGTCGCCCCGCCACCCTTCCCGGTCGGCCTTGGGACTTTCCTGGGTCTGTGCGGCATCCCCAAGTCCGCGGATCCACCGCGGTGTGACAGCTTCGTACACTTTCCCCCTCCATCCGAATTATAAAAACTGCGAAAAGCTTATTTTGGTAGCACTTTATACCTTTACATCCCGCCACTGATTTCTTAATAAACGAATTCTTAAAGTGCCAGGTGAAAATCCTTTACCTAATAAACAACTGACCGGAGCGTCCTGGAGGGCACTGACCTTTGGGCCATAACCACTAGTTCAGGTTTCCTTGCCTGCTGCTGTGAGATAGAAAAGCAACCTCTCAGCAGCGCGGTGCACGTCAAGATTCGCACACCCAAAGGCAGTTTAAGGCAGGTCTTATCCGAAGAAGGTGCTAAAAATAACTCCACTGATTTCCAATTCTCTTGTTCCGCCTTCTTTAAAGTACTCCTAAATAAGTTACTTTTGCATTTTTTCATTAAGTTACAATTTATATTTTTTTGGTATTTTATTCTTCTTTGGAAGTTGTGCTTGTTTATGTTTTGTAAGTGAGCTGTGTATTTGAAGTGTTATTTTCAATCAGTGTCTTGGTGGAACTTTCGTGGTAAAGTTAAGAGCCAGAAATTATTCCGGGCCGCTGATTATTGTCTCAAGCACAGCATTTTTGTCCTTTACAGAGGAGAACATATTAAACACTTTGAGAATGTGTTTGTATGCTGTTCCTGGGTTTTTGTTTTTGAGACACGGTGGTCTTCTATTGCCCAGGCTGGAATGCAGTGGCCAGACTGTATAGCTCACTGTAACTTTTAACTTACGGGTTCAAACAGTTCTGTCTCAGTCTCCCAGTAGTGGGTACTACAGGTGCTTGGCATCACACCCAGCTGATTAAAAAAAACATTTTAGGGAGGAAAGTGGGTCTTTGCTTGTCTTAAACTCCTGGCCTCAAACAGTCCTCCCACCTTGGCCTTCCAAAGTGCTGGGGTTGTAGGCATGAGCTCCCAGACCTGGCCACTGGTGTTTTAACAGAGATTCTATGATTGGTTTGGTTACTTTTATTCTCTCCTGTATATGGCACAGGATTTAAATTGGGCATTTGAAATCCAATGTCTTCCTTTGATGTCTTATAGACAAGAAGTCCTGGTACTTTAATTCCACAAATAGATTGTTCTTCTGTTTTGCATCTCTGTGCATCTATAATGTGTAAGGGGGAAGAGGAGGCCTAGGACAAAGGTAAGAAAAGATGGAGTAAAGATAAGGATGGCAAAGATTGAGATTGCAGAGTAGGGAATGAGGCAGTGTTTTTTAGACACTGAAGCAGGAGTTTTTTGTTTTTTTTTAGATTGTACATATATATCTGGTTGGAAAGGAGACTGACAAATCATTTTTGTTTTTCTCAAGTTAGGATTCTTTATGTAGTGTAGTGACTAGGGTTATAGACCTATTATAATAATCCAAATTGCTGATGATAAATACAAAGCAAACAATCTGTAGTAATTTTTTATCTTGTTATCCCAAGAACAGAGTTTACCCCCAGTTTCTTGTCTTTTTCTCTAATCCTTTCAAGTCTCTCTTTTTTTCCATGTTTTAGGAACCAGGCAGAGTAATTGCTTCACCTAGAAGAAGCAGCCTTGATTGAAGCCTTCCTCCAGACATTCAGTATGTTAGGTAGAATTCTGTTGAATTCAGGAAGGAAGGAGAGGGTAGATGTGAAGGATTTTGAGGACTTCTTGTGGTGTATATTGTTTTTACTCCTTGGCGGTTATGGGAACAGTATGGTACTAAGGCCTTCTGAAACTAGATGCAGTTTATTTGTTGGGGTAAATTATGTCTTGTTTATTCTTCTAGCAGTAACTAGAAGATATATTATGTGTCATACTGCTTGAATTTTTATAGATGTATTTCATTAAACTATATAGAAGGTAATGCTTTGCCTTTTTTTAGTATAGTTGCACAACACATACATTTGGCTCAAAATATTTCAAAATTATAAATGTACTATAATTTTGCCATAATTGCATGCCTATGATTTTATGCAAATTACACACCTTAAAGAAAGTGTAACAATGAAAAGAGAAACTGAAAAATTACAATGAGGTAGTAAAATCTGAATCAGATAGCATCTTGAAATTGGTGGCACAAATTTAATGTGATTCTAAGAATATAATTTAGCCGTCAAAAGTCTCTGGACATTTTATTTCAAGTAGTAATGACAGATCTTTCTAGTTTGTGAAATAGATCAAGCAAATATTAAAACCTCTAATTTTTTTTCAATTCAGTGTTTTACCTGTAAGTGTAGAAGCATTTCCATTAATTTTTCAATTATGTCACAGCAGAAGATACAATATTCCTAAATGTAGTACATGATGAAAAACAATGTGCTATAATTTTAGCCTTAGTAGTAAAAAGTCAGTGCTGTTATCATCATCTGTTTCCCTGTTTGCTTGAAATGTGCATAAAAACTTATTGGTGAAGGGCGGCGCCTGTGGCTCAAGGGGTAGGGTGCCGGGCCCATATGCCGGAAGTGGTGGGTTCAAACCCAGCCCTGGCCAAAAAAAAAAAAAAAAACTTATTGGTGAAGTACGACTTAGCCTGGGGTTAAGACTGTTACAGAATGAGAAGATCGTTGTCCTTAGATTTTGAAAATGTAAGTAGTAGATTGATTGTAAAGACTGAATCACAACCAGTCTTTCATTTGCCTGCTGGTTCTAGTACATTCTTACTGTCATCTAGGATTACCAGTGGTGATACCATATGACATCATTTTCTCTATTTTTTTTTTATCACTTTATTCTTTTTTTGCCCCTGTGTCTCAAATTATATTGATTCAGTTCTCTAGTGAGGGCTTGGTGCCCATAGCACGGTGGTTATGGCACTGGCCACATACACCAAGGGTGGCAGGTTGGAACCTAGCCCAGGCCAGCTAACCAATGAAAACTGCAACAAAAAAAATGGCCGGGTGTGTGGCAGGCACCTGTAGTCCCAGCTACTTGGGAGGCTGAGACAAGAGAATTGCTTAAGCCCAAGAGTTTGAGGTTGCTGTGACCTGTGATGCCATGGCACTCTACCAAGGGTGACATAGTAAGTCTCTGTCTCAAAAAAAAAAAAATTCTCTAGTAAGTAGGTATTTATGACAGGTTTGAGACTAAATTATAAAATAGACTATTAGTTTTAGCATACGATGCACATCTATAGCTTAGTCTATATTTTGAAACTTTTTCCAGTTTTCAAAAGAATATGATAGCTTTTAAACATTTGTTTTTCTTGTGACTGCCCATCAGCAATTTTTTGCAAGCTTATTCTTAAAGTAGTGGATATTATTGACAGTTTTCAAATCATTTATACCAGTCAAGACCATTGATGGATTGTAATTAATTTGATATATTTTGGTACTTGACTCTGATTACTTTATGGGCATAATCACCATTTTTTATGTATTATAGGTAAAGGATTTGACGTACTTTTTGTTTTAACATAGAATATCTCATGAGATAGTGATAAGCTCAAATGACAATACAACTGAAATACTTTGAAAACTATACCACATTATTTGGCTACAGGTTAGAAGAATGATTATTATTCATTTCTTCTAGGTATGGCTTTTTTTAAATTTAAGACAAAATGGAAGTTGTAGTAGCTCTTCTCTTCAATTATGGAGGATGGTGTATTTAAGAAAGACAGCTGATGGAGCCTCTCTGTAATCTACTAAAAGTGGTTTTTGACAGATCGGTATTTATAGTATAGAAATTTTAGAGGTGCCCGCAGCTCAGTGGGTAGGGTATCAGCCTCATACACCCAGGCTGGCAGGTTTGAACCCGGCCCAGTCCAGCTAAATAGTAATGACAACAACAAAAAATAGCCAGGCATTGTGGTGGGTGCCTATAATCCCAGCTACCTGGGGAGGCTGAGGCAAGAGAATAGCTTAAGCCTAGGCGTTTGAGCTGCTGTGAGCAGTGATGCCGTGGCACTCTACCGAGAGTGACATAGAGAGACCCCGTCTCAAAAAGAAAAAATAAATAAATAAAAGAAACTTCTTTACTCAATACACGTCAAAATTGTATTTGGAAAAGCATTTCAAAATATATGATGTTTCCATGGTGGATCAATACTTTTTGTGTTTGTGTATGTTCAGAGAAGCAGCTTTTAAAGTTTGCCAGGAATTCCTGCAAATCTACTTAACAGTCAACTTAATGTTCACGATTTCCTAAACCTTGTTAATCATCAAAATTGTTTGAAAATTGATTTCTAGCTTTTTTCTCAGATGCACTAAATCAAAATTATGGAGGGGTGGCTCCCAGGAATTGTTTTTTTTTTTTTTTTTTAAGTGCTTCAGATGATTCTATTTGGGAAACACACTGACATCTTGCATCCCATGTCTACCATTCTTCACATTCGTGATTTGTGAAATGCACACAAACCCCCTTCCTTAAACTTGATACCAGAATTTTTCTTAAGAGTATAATATCTAGAAGCAATACTTCAGAAAGTATTAAAATACACGCAGATTTCTTTTATTTTTTTATTATTTATTTATTTATTTATTATTTTTTTTGTTGTTGGGGATTCATTGAGGGTACAATAAGCCAGGTTACACTGATTGCAATTGTTAGGTAAAGTCCCTCTTGCAATCATGTCTTGCCCCCATAAAGTGTGACACACACCAAGGCCCCACCCTTCTCCCTCTGTCCATCTTTCTGCTTTTCCTCCCCCCCATAACCTTAATTGTCATTAATTGTCCTCACACACAGATTTCTTAAAATGTTCCTATGTTTAAGTAACTAGAATTAGGTGGACTTAACTTTCACAGACTGTAGCAATTTTATTCAGTAGGATTTCACTTTTATGTGTCTGGATATCAAAATATTTATGGTTATGTTTTAAATACTACATAATTAAAGGGATAAAATTAGGAGATGTTGTTTTCAGTGAAAGGTAGCAATTAACTAGAATATAGTTGAAATTGTCATAAATATGTAATTATATCTTTATTCTTTATGTCTTTAGAAAAACTAAAATTTTAGATTTGTATTTTAATAACTACTCTCCTGTATAATTTTATAATGTCTTATGTGCAAATATGCAGACAACTAATAAAATAGTGTTTTAGATATACAGTAAGGGAAACATGGAATTCTTAGAAGCTATAAAGAACTTCTATTATTTTAAGGTTTTCACACATATTAAAGAAATGTTCACTGAGCATCTGTTTTGTGCAAGGGTTCCTGCCTTAAGGTACTCAGAGTTTGAAGACCCAAATCATCAAATAATCAATTAGAATACTGTATATACTAGAGATAGGGATATACTAGTGTACCTATGATATTGTATGTACCTGGGGATATAACAGTTCATAGTGATGGTAATATAATGCCTGAGCTGAGTGTTTAAGGAAATAGAAATAGGCATCAGAAGGAATGAAAGAAGGTATGGCATTCTGAGAAGAGATAACATCATATGCATGGTCTGTATTAAGAGACTATTTGAAAGCGTTTTTGTACTTACTATGTTTTCTCCCATCTACTCTTGGTTCTGTTTTCTTTCACCATATCAGTTCTTGTTAAGGTCACCAATGATCTCCATATTGTCAAATCCATTGGCCAGTTATCATTTCTCATCTTTTTTGATTTTCTCATCATCATTTGACTTTATTGGTCACTCCCTTAAGACACTTTCTTAAGTGTCTGGGACACATCCATTTCTTGGTTTACTTATTCTTTCAGCAAATGTTTATTGAGCATCTATTATATGCCAGGAACTATTTTTAGCACTAGAGATATGGCAATGAGCCAGATAACATTCCCTACCTTCAGCTTATTATCTACTGGGTGGGGAAATACAGAATAAACGTAAATTGTGTGTGTATACATATGTATTAAAGTATATGCACATGTGTGTATTTATATGTATGTATACAAGCATATGTGTAGTTTGTGTGAAAGCTAAGGGGAAAAAAATAGAAAATGGGAAACTGTTGGGAAGAGTTTACATGCAAAGTCTGACAGTTAAGTTTGTGAACTCATCTTAGAAAAAGTGCTACATACCTCATTGCTGAATATCATATGGTCATCAGATGGCCAAGGGGATTACCTCAAAGGTGACCATAGTGAAATTCAGCAACCAAGTATGTAGCACTTCTTCTAGGATGACTTCACAAACTTAATTGTCAGACCTTGTAGGTATTTAGATACTGAGTGGCCAGGAAGGCCTTACTATAAAGGTGGCACTTGAGAAGAGTCTTTGAGGTGAGGGAACATTGTGTGTGGATGTCTGTGGAAAGGCAATGTTAGGCAAAGGGACTGTCAAATAAATACAAATGCCCTACTGTGGAGTGCCCATGTGATTGAGTAACAGTAAGAAAGTTAGTGTGGCTGGATTGAAAATAGTAAGTAATGAAGCCTGATGAGGTCATGGTGGTGGGGCCAGATTGTGTAGAACCTATAGGCTACTAAGAGGGCTTTGGCCTTCCAGTATGGCACTAGAAGTTATTACAACAACTTAATCAAATTAGTGACATAATTTGACATATGGTTTACCAAGGTCACTCTGGGTCCTATGTTGAGAACAGGCAGAAGGGGGAGGGGCAGGACAGAAGCAAGGAGACCACTTAGGACAGCAGTCCCCAAATCTTTTTTGGCACCGGGGACTAGTTTCATAGAAGACAATTTTTCCACAGAGAGGGGGTGTAGGGAGGGAGGGATCTGATAGGAAGTGGAGCTCAGGTGATGTCAGGGATGGGGAATGGCTATAAATGCAGGTGACTTCCCTTGTTTGCCTGCTGCTCACCTTCCTGCTGTGTGGCCTAGTTCTTAACAGACCAAGGACTGGAACCTTTTTGGCACCAGGGACCAGTTTCATGGAAGATAATTTTTCCATGGATGGGGCAGGAAGGTTGGTGGTTTGAGATAGGAGACAGCTCAGGTGGTGATGTGCATCCTGGTTCCTAACAAGCCATGGACCAATACCTGTCTGTGACGCACATTTAGGGACCTTGGATTTAGAAGACTATTGCAATAATCCATTCAAGAAGTATGGACCGTGGTGGTAACAGTGAAAGGCTCAAATTCTGTATATATTTTGAAGGTAGACGCAGCATGCTTTATTAATAGATCATATATAAATTGTGAGAGAGAAAATAATCAGTGATGATCACAGAGTTTTTGGTCAAAATTTGGAAGAATGGAGTTACTGGTTACTGAATTGGGAAAGACTTTTGGAATAGCAACTTTTCTGTTTTGGAAGGAAGGGAGGATCAGAAACTCTGTTTTGGAAGTGTTAAACTTGAGATACCTAAAAGGCAACCAAATAGGATGTAAATTAGACAGTTGAACATATATGTCTACAATTCAGGGAAGCAAGCTGGACTGGTATAAATCAGCAAAGGTCATGAGTCTGGATGACATAATTGAGGAAGTGAGTATAGATAGAAAAAAGATCTAAAAAATGGATTCCCGGGGCTGCGCCTGTGGCTCAGTGAGTAGGCGCCAGCCCCATATACTGAGGGTGGCAGTTTCAAACCCGGCCCCGGCCAAACTGCAACAACAACAACAACAAAAAAGTAGCTGGGTGTTGTGGCAGGCACCTGTAATCCCAGCTACTCGGGAGGCTGAGGCAAGAGAATCGCCTAAGCCCAAGAGCTGGAGGTTGCTGTGAGCTGTGAGGCTACGGCACTCTACTGAGGGCAAGAAAGTGAGACTCTGCCTCAAAAAAAAAAAAAAAATGGATTCCCCATGGTACTCCAACATTTTAATGTAGGGGAGATAAAGAATTGACAAAAATGTGGCCAGAGAAGCAGGAGAAAAACCAAGAGAAGGTTGAGTCATGGAAGTCAAGTGATGATAGTATTTCAAGGAGAAAGGAGTGATCAGCTATATCAAGTAAGGTGAGGAGTGCTTCACTTTATTGGAAGCCTTAACTGTTTGGAAATAATTGTAATCACAAGACTCCCCGGGAGTCTGTATGTTCACGTGATTTGTTGGGGGCAGAAAAGTCAATGATGATTATAGAGTTTTTGGTCAGAACATTTGGAAGAATGGAGTTGCTGGTTACTGAATTGAGAAAGACTGTTGAAAGAGAAACTTCTTGGGAGGAAGGGAAGATCAGAAGCTCTGTTTAGAAGTGTTACAGAGAAAGGAAGCAGGAAGAAGACAAAGGAATCATATCCTTATTAGTACTCAAAACTAACCTCCTTCAAGATTTGTTTTAGGCAGCGCCATGGGTAGGTTGCCAGCCACATACACCGAAGCTGGCGGTTTGAACCCAGTGCCGGCCAGCTAAACAACCACAACTGCAACAAAAATAGCCCGGTGTTTGTAGCTGTAGTCTCAGCTACTTGTGAGGCTGAGGCAAGAGAATCACTTAAGCCCAAGAGTTTGAGGTTGCTGTGAGCTGTGATGCCACAGCACTCTATCAAGGGTGACATAGTGAGACTCTGTCTCAAAAAAAAAAAAAAGATTTGTTTCAATTTACAACTATTATGTATCCATAAAAAAATTAGAAAAAATAGAAAAAAGATTTATTCCAGCAGTTTCTCTTTGCTTAGTTATTAAAAAATGGCACATGGCTGATAGCTCTAGGTTATTGTTATTCAAAAGTGTGGTCTTCAGACTAGCAAATTAGAATTACCTAGAAACGTACTAGAAATACAAATTCTCTTGTCTCATCCCAGGCCTACCAAATCAGAAATTCTAAGTATGGAGCCCAGCAGTCAGTTTTAAACACCTCCAGGTGATATTAATATAGTCTAAAAATTGAGAACCATTACCCTACATCACTGATTCTCAGCCCTGGTTGCATTGATAGAATCATCTGGAGAATTAAAACAAAATCGGCTCCGTGCCTGTAGCTCAAGCAGCTAAAGCGCCAGCCACATACACCGGAGCTGGCGGGTTTGAATGCAGCCCGGGGCCTGCCAAACAACAATGACAACTATAACCAAAAAATAGCCAAGCGTGTGGTGGGCACTTGTAGTCCCAGCTACTTGGGAGGCTGAGGCAAGAGAATAGCTTGAGCTCAGGAGCTGGAGGTTGCTGTGAGCTGTGGTGCTACGGTACTCTACCCAGGACAACAGCTTGAGTCTCTGTCTCAAAAACAACAAACAAACAAAATAAAATTGAACCTTACCCAAAGAAATTCTGATTTATTTTGTTTAGGGTGGGGCTCAGGTATAGTTTCTTTGTTACTGTTTGCTTCTGTTTTTAATTTTTAAGCTTTCCAGATGATTCTAATATGAAGCTAGGGTTAATGACCCCTGCCTTAGATAAAATAGTAATCTTATAATGTTCAGCTAGTGGGCTAGGAGTCAACCTTAAAAAAACTCAGGGTCTCACCAGATTCATTCATTTACTATTATGCATTATATAACAATGCAGATACTTTACCAAGTACTGGGACCCTTTAAATACATTAGGCCTTTGGACATCTTGTTTGGAGATTTATTACCAAAAAAGCAATCCTTGGTATGGTTTTCTATTGAAACCACTGCTCACTATCATCATGGACTTAAAAAACACTGAAAGATATCCTCCATTATCAGTGTAGAAAGACGGTCATGCACAAGGGTCCTTAAAGGTCATAATTGTGTGCATAATTATTGGATTATGGATATCACGTGGGTTCCGTTGTAACCCAGTGCCTCAGTTGATGATTTCAGCAGACTCATAGAGTAATTGCAGTGGGTTTGACTGATAGATTTGGATCATGGAAAGCTCAAGACTGTCCATTAATAACTTTACATTTCAGAGCCAGGATCTGTAGTCAGAAATGAACCAGCCATCCGATATATTAATACAGGGTGGCCACATGAACTATATGGCCACCCTGTATTTGATGATAAATGTAAATACTCATCAGAAGGACCTATCATCCCCACCCTATAAAAGTCTCAGTGGATGTTTTTGCATAGACAGTTAAAGTAGTATCCTAAGGCTGGGCACAGTTTCTCACCCTTACAATCTTAGCACTTTGGGATGCTGAGGTGGGATGATTGCTTGAGGCCAAGTTATGCAAGATCAGCCTGAACCCTGTACAAAAAATCAAAAATTAGCCAGGTGTAGTGACATTATTCAGCTGTAGTTGCAGCTACTTGGGAGGCTGAGGCAGGAGGAACAATTAAGAGTCTAGGAGTTTGAGGTTGCAGTGAGCTATGATGATGCCACTGTACTGTAGCCCCAGTGACAGAGCAAGATCTTGTCCTCTCCCCTTCAAAAGCACTTTAGGTTTATGTCCAGTCAAGGCAAGGTACCTGGAATACTGTGTTTTGTACTGAAGTTACATATCACCACTAACCCAGCATGAATCAGCCATAAACGGCTAACTAGTTTCCCTTTAGTCCGGAAAGTATCCTCCTTTGTGTCTTCAATATGGATCAATAGTCTGAGACCACATAGGACTGACAAGGAGTTATACCTAGCTTGTAAAAAGAAGTTGCCTTGGCTACAGTAGACTCTATTCTGATTAAAGGGTGGCGCATGGCCATGGTCACCACATTGGCCAAAGACAATAAGAACTGGAACAAAAGCTGTAATAATTGTTGGATTTCCTATTTACAATATAACCCTCAGTTGACCAATATAATTTAAAGGTGGATTGTATTGTGAAAAGATCGAGTGAAATATAGTGCCCACATTGTATAATATTGGCATGCAGATACATCTGAAGTAGTGAGCAGAGAAAAACACTCTAGTGAGTAGAGAAAAACACTAAATAATTGCTTAGTGTTGATTGACTGCTAGAATGAGAGGATATTCATGGGTATGGGACCAAAGGTGGACATTCTACCTTGGATGCATCTATTTTAGAGGTTACAGGCAGGCAATTCATAATATCACAAAATTCTTAATTTTTTTTTTTCTGAGAATGGGCGGCTCATAATCATATGCTGGATTGGCAAATAAGAGGTTACGTCATAGGAGATGTTAATTCAGATTTCACTCTAACAATTATCTTACTCTTCACAACGTGGGGATGAATACCTGATTTACATTAATCTAGAAGATGGGGAATATAGGAATAACACAGAAGGGCAGGTTGGATGTGAGATGAGGATTCTGAATTATACCATTGCCAAGGTATGGATGATGTCAATCTCTGAATGGGACTGAGAAATGGAGAATCATAGTCACGTGTACTGGAAATATTGAATGTGTAGCAGAACCTAGCTGAAATTATAGGCCCAGAAATAACCGATAGCAAGAGAAGTGTATATCTTAACTTGCTTCCTAGCGAGTTAGAAGAATGGAGAGACACAATTTCTATCCATCTCCTTGTCAGACAAATCCTGCTGTTCTTTCTGTCCTGAGAATAATGTACCAACTTCACTTCTCACCCAAAGAACGCATTCATTCCAAGCCTCAAATTCGTTGAAATTTGTATCTTTTCATGGCTTTGCAAACACATTCTTTGTAAGAGATAACAATACTAGACACCACTGCCTTTGGTATTGAAAGTTGTGTTACATGTTAATTTCAGCATATGGGAGGTGATGACAGTTGCCAGAGACAGTTACTCTTAAGAATATTGTTTTTATACAGTATAATACTGCTCATAGAATTATTTAACTTAGCCACAAGTGATGATGTAACCAGGTGTAACCACTTCAGTGTTCTCATCTTCATAGTAAAATGCATGTGATGAGAAAGAAGAGAAGTGGCAAGAATGAAATTTTAAGTCGCTAAGCAAGTGCAAGTTCAGAGAGCAGGGTATAATTCCTAACCAGCAGTGGAAAGTAGATTATTCTAAGTCTTGCAATATAGGTGATAACTAACTACAGAGTTCACAAACTAGTCATCATTACTTGGTCACAAAGTGACTTGGTTAACCCATGGACAGTGAACGTAACACATAAAACACCATAGATGGTGGCACTATTGACATGGTAAGAAATTTTATATGGAAACTGGATGTTGGATTCAGATGACATGCATTTGCAAAAGAAAATTTTTGCAGTCAGATAAACTATGTAAAAGTTTGAGGTCAACATAATGGAGAGTGTGAGAGGTTTGGTAGGCTTCTTAGAGGGTTATTATTATATATTTAAAATTAGTAATACATATTTATTACAGAAAAATGAAAGATATAGAAAAATGTTGCTTATAATCTTACCTGTCTAGAGATATTGCTATTGTGTTTTGGATTATTTCCCACTAAACTTTTTTTGATGCATGAATTCTTAAGTAATTGAGGTCGCACTGTATATAAAATTTGGATTTGTGCTCTTAATTTAACATTATAACATAAACTTTTCCTAGTGTTACGAAAAAAATCCCCATTTTTTTTTTTTTGAGATGGAGCCTCAAGCTGTCACCCTGGGTAGAGTGCTGTAGGATCACAGCTCACAGCAACCTCCAACTCCTGGGCTCAAGCAATTCTCTTGCCTCCAACTCCCAAGTAGCTGGGACTACAGGCACCCACCACAACGCCTGGATATTTTTTGGTTGCAGCTGTCACTGTTGTTTAGTGGGCTCCGGCTGGATTTGAGCCCACCAGCTCAGGTGTATGTGGTTGGCGCCTTAGCCCCTTGAGCCACAGGCGCCAAGCCACTTTTTAATTTTTTTAAGAGATAAGGTCTTCCTGTGTTGCCCAGGCTGGAATGCAATAGCCATTTACAAGTGTGGCCCCACTACTGATTAACATGGGAGTTTTGACCTCCATTTGTGACATGGGTTTCCCTCATAAGGCAAACTGGTGGTCCTCTGCTCTCAAGAGGTCACCATATTGATGCAGAGCTTAGCACAGACACCCAGTTGGAATAGCACACTACAGCCCCGAACTCCTGGGCTCAAATGAGCCTCCTTCCTCACTCTCCCAAAGTGCTAGGATTATAGGTATGAGCTGCTGCAACTAATTCCATTTCTTAAATGTTAGACATTTAAATACTTTTCAATGTTTTAAATACTGTTAGAAAACATGATGCAGTGAAAAAGATTGCATATAGTTGATTTTTCTGTAGTGGGGATTATTTTATTCAAAAAATTTTAACAGTTTCCTTGGAAACTCAGTTAACAAATATTAATTGAATATTTCCTGTGTGCCAGAATTTAATATGAACAAAAAGGACAGTCTGTGTCCTATTGAAGTATACATTCTAGTGGGGACATATAAGATAATAAATATGTAATAGTAATTTTAGATAGTTGATAACTACCATAAATAAATTAGGATAATGGGGCATGGCACAGTGGCTCATGCTTGTAATCTCAACACTTTGGGAGACTGAAGTGGAAGGATTACTTGCAGCCTGGAGTTTAAGACCACCTGGGTAACATGACTCTATCTCTACAAAATTTTAAAAATTAGCCAGGTGTTGTGGTGCATTCCTGCATTGCCAAGAGCTACTCAAGAGGCTGAGATGGGAGGTTTGCATGAGCTCAAGAGTTGGAGGCTGCAGTGAGTTATGGTGGTGCCACTATACTCCACCGTGAGTGACAGAGTAAGACCTCGTTTCTGAATGAATGAATATAATGCATAGAATATATTGACATTATTAGTGATAGTTAGGGAAGTTTTCTCTGAACAAGTTACCTTTGACCTAAATGGGTAACTTGGATGATATTAATAAGGCAAAGTTTTGGAAAAATCATTCTAGACAAAGACTTTGAGAGCACAATTGGTTTGGCCTTTTTAAGGGACAGAAAGGCCAGGGTGAGTGGAACATGATGAATAGGAGGAAGGATGGTAGAAGTTAAAAGAAGTAGGTAAGGGCATATTTTATAGAGCATTGTAAATGCCGTCTTAGGTAGCTTAGGTTTTATTCTAACTTGATGGCAGCTACTGCAGGATTTTAATCAAGTGAATGATAGGACCAGAATTACATTGTTTTAATACAGTGGTTCTCAACCTGTGGGGCGCCACCCTTTTGGGTGTCGAATGACCCTTTCGCCTTTCACAGGGGTCGCCTAAGACCATTGGAAAACACATATTTCTGATGGTCTTAGGAACTGATACACCGCTCCTCATGTGTGGGGGTCACCACAACACGAGGAACTGTATTAAAGGGTTGCGGCATTAGGAAGGTTGAAAACTGCTGTTTTAACAGATCACTCTGGCTATATTGAGAAAGCTCTTTAGGGGAGCAATAGAGGAAGAAATGTGGGTAGTCAGAAGGCTACTGAAGTAATTCTGATTTAAGAGGAGTTCTGGCCCACATTAAGATTGTAGCAGAGATGAGGGTGGTGATAGAGTCAATGCTACAGGCAAATGGAATGCATGCTGTGAGTATGGAAAAGAAAAGTGGCAAGAATAAAGTTTAGATTCCTGGGCTGAGCAAGTGAATGAATAGATGGTAATCCATTTACTAAGGTGAAGAGGAGACTGGGACGGTGACAATGGAGGAAATAAAATTCTCTTTTGGATATATTAAGATGCCTAACCATTGCTGTGACCTAGAAATATAAATTTCAGAGTTATCACTGTATATATGCATTATTAGGTTAAGGAAGTTCTCTTCAACTTTAATTTGATGTGTGTTTTTATCATGAAAGGGGTAGGATTTTGTCAGATGATTTTTCTGTTTCTAGGGAGATGATCGTATATGTTTTTCATTCTATTAATATGCTATAATTGTTGATTTTTTTTCTTTTTTGAGATGGAGTCTCAACTCTGTTGCCCTGGGTTAAGTGCCATGGCATCAGCCTAACTCACAGCAACCTCAAACTCTTGGCCTCAAGTGATCCTCTCAACTATAGGCACCTGCCACAATGCCTGGCTAGCATTTTTCTATTTTTAGTAGAGATAGGGTCTTGCTCTTGTTCAGGCTGGTCTTGAACTCCTGAGCTCAAGCAGTCTACCCACCTCAGCCTCCCAGAGTGTTAGGTTTATAGATCTGAGTCACCACATCCAGCTAATTTGTTGATTTTAATGTCAAACTAACCTTGTATTCCCACTCATCTTCTCTCCCATTGGTTACTTCCTGACATGGTGAATACTACTCCAAACCATTCAAATGCCCAAACTAGGAACCCAAGAGTCATCTTAGACCTTTTTCTTTCCTTTATTCTCTACATGCAGTCTGTTGATTCTATTTATTGCTTTTTCCTAATTTTTCCCCTTCAAATTTATCCCCTACCCTGATGCCAGGAGCTTTTTTTTTTTTTTTTAATCTTAAAGGCAAATCTGATATTCTAAATCTACTTATAGAAAAATTTATCAAATGGAGATTTATATTTGTTCCTTGCCTTCTGCTAATGTACGTTGCATAAACGATTACTGTTAACTCTTTTTTTTTTTTTTTTGGCCAGGGCTGGGTTTGAACCCACCACCTCCGGCATATGGGACCGGCGCCCTACTCCTTGAGCCACAGGTGCTGCCCATACTGTTAACTCTTTGAATTATTTTTAAAAACTTACATTACTTTCTATGAATTACAGGTGGTGGGATTTGTAATTTAAGTGTTAATGTTCTAGGAGGAATGCTACTAAATGCTATTTTTACACATTAATATTTGACCTAACTTTATCCAATAAAAAGGAAGAAAAAGCTTAAAAACAGGTAAATACCAAATGAGAAAATGGCCTGTGGTAGGGTTGCTGCTACCCTGTTGGCTGTGGTTCAGTTGATCGCTTATGAGAGTTCTTTTCTTGGGTGGCACCTGTGGCTCAAAGGAGTAGGGCGCCAGCCCCATATGTTGGAGGTGTGGGTTCAAACCCAGCCCCGGCCAAAAACTGAGAGTTCTTTTTTTGAGAAATTTACACACACTATATCAAATTACAGGTATCATGATAGCTATAATTACATAATCAGATACACTATTGAAGTAGTAACTCTTAGCATGGATTTTTATGTTATTTATTTTAAATCCAAATTGTATAAAATTGATAAATAAAGTCTAATATATCAGTATATATAAATGCTTTGTATACCAAATACTATAAAAACTCTTTAACAATTTTTAAGTCTTATTTGTTTATTTCTTTATTTTGCAGCCTTGCATTACATCCTGAAAGAGTATTGGTAGCAACAGGTCAAGTTGGGAAAGAGCCTTATATCTGTGTTTGGGATTCATACACTGTGCAGACCATATCAGTTCTAAAGGATGTTCATACACATGGTATAGCTTGCTTAGCATTTGACTTGGATGGACAGGTATGTGGTAATTTTTTCCCTTTTTCTAAATTATGTAATGTGTACTATAAATATTAAATAGGAAAGCAATTGATGAAAAGTATTTGTTTACTTAGGGTGGAAGTGAGTAGGTGAAATGGGTAGTTGATATATATAAGAAAAACAAGAACAGGAAATTTTTATTTCATTATCTCAAGAACTTTCTTAATTGAATTAATTACTACCTTGAAAGTCAAAGAGACTCTTATTAGTAGAATATTATTTGGTTGTTATAAAAAAATTTATATGTAACTTTTCTAGGTAGGGTATTTTTATAGCACAGATGGAAGATGCCTTAGGAAAATTAAGTTTGTCTAAGTAGAGCTTTTTTTTATTTTAATTTCATTTACCTTAAAGGTTATCTATTACTGTTATCTTTTTTATTGAACAGACAGATAATTCCTATAATATGAGCTATTTTTATGCAAAATCAAAGTTCAAAGGGGATATAATTGTCACTCTACTGACTAATCAGTTTCAAATTATCATCTACTTCTAGTCAATGATTTTTATAAAGTTAAATAAGCCAAGAGCTTTTCTGGAGTGCTTTTATGAAAGTTGTTATACTTAAAATATATTTAAAATTTTACCAGTAAGAAGTTGGATTTTGCAGGTGTGGTTAATTTATAGTCTTCAAAGTTAGGCTTTAAAATTATTTTAATTTTTAGAAAAAATTATCTGCTTTTCAGTTCATAAAATTATTTTGTATATCTAGATTTTACAGAAACAGATTACAGTGTTCCTAGCTCCTTGAAAATGATAACCAGTAAATGTTTATATGCACATTACTCTAAGGACTAGCTAATTTGAGTAAGTATAGGTTATTCTTTCTGACAAGAGATGACTTTCTGGGAAGGGATCCGTAAAGACTCAGTTGGAATTTCTTAATTGGGGTAGAATGTTCTTTTAGGTTTAATATGATCATATCGTGGTGATTGGAAATTGCAGAAATTTAATTCATCTCTTGCTATTATCTTTAATGTACTCATAATTTCATTTTCTTTTTTAAAGGAAAAAGAATAATGTTTTTACCTACTTTATAGGAATATAAAATATAAAACCTGCAAAGTTTTTTTGAAGACATCATTTATCATTTAAGAAGATTTATGAAATTCAAAATATTTTAGGCGGTGCTTGTGGCTCAGTGAGTAGGGTGCCGGCCCCATATACTGAGGGTGGCGGGTTCAATCCCGGCCCTGACCAAATTGCAACCAAAAAATAGCCGGGTGTTGTGGCAGGCACCTGTAGTCCTAGCTACTTGGAAGGCTGAGGCAAGAGAATCGCCTAAGCCCAAGAGCTGGAGGTTGCTGTGAGCTGTGATGTCACAGCACTCTACCGAAGGCAACAAAGTGAGACTCTGTCTCTAAAAAAAAAAACAAAAAAACACACATATGTGTATATATATATATACACACACACACACATACACATATGTATTTTAGCCGTATGTGTCTGTATATTTAACTTTCAGATTTCCCTTCCTAAGGGTAATGTATTGCATTGCTGTGGAATTTCTTTTAGATATATATGTTCATTGAGAAATCACACCCATAGCTTTTACTAGTTGAAAACTTTTAATCTTGCTTATTTTGAACAACTTATAAGAAAAGTCTTGTGTACATGTATCTTATCATTACAGATCTTCAGGAGAACATGTTGCTTAAAATTTTAAGATTGTAAAAACATAGTAGCTAAAAGATGTTGTACACATACTAAATGCCAGGCATTATGCTAAGCCTGCATTATCTCATTTAATCCTCACAACAGCCCTATGAAATGGATACTACTATTATCTCTATTTTACAGATAAAGAAACTGAGACTTAGAGAGGTTAAATAACTTGCCCCAGGTTACACAGCTAGTAAATGGAACCAGAGCGGGAACCCAGGTCAGTTATACTCCAAAGCTCATGTTTTTAACAGCAATGCTTTACTGCCTCCCAAACATGTAACTTAGGAGGTAGTTATTTATACTTCAAAAGGAATTCATCTATTTTAAGTATAGCTAAAGTTAAAATGTAAGGAACCGCTACCAATTGAAGATTAAGTTAAGAATATCTTAAATTATGTTAATGAAAAATGCTTTAACTGAAAAAATATATTTGAGAGAACGTATCTATTTGCTTGTATCTATCAACAGTTTATGGGATACCAAGTAGGAAATAGTGTATAAGTTTTGCATTTTTACTGTATTTGAAACTATAAGTGATCATTTAAGATTTATCCAATGAATGAGTTTCTCAGTTGGTGGTAATGCTGAATGTTCTTTTTCCAGTGGCTTTCTTCTAATGAATTGAATGGAATACACTAATACTGGCATTCTGCCTTATTGAAGATAATTAGGGCCAGAAAAGGCTATTTATATAAATTCATAACAAACAGAGACTAAAATTTTATAGCAAATGGGAGAGGGAATAAATTTAACTGGTGCTTTATCTTGAAAATGTAGCCATAATTTATAAAAACACATTTCTCATAATAAAGTCTAAGTTATAGTTAGAATTCTGCTGCTTATAGAATTAACTAGGAATAAAATTTTTTAACTTAATTTTGTTAGTTACATGTTAGTACAAAATAGAATGCTTCAATTTACCTTTGACTTTTGGCATGTGATTATAAAGAGAGCCATTTTGCAAAAATATTAGAGGGTAGGTTTACTGGTTTTTCCAATGACCTTTTTAGTAATGTCTCAATATCTTAGACATACCTCAGGTACCTGTTTTATTATTCTTGAATTTTGTTCTTTTATTGCTCTGCTAGATTTCTAACTTCTAATGGCGTTATGCATAATTTGACCATTATTTACTCCATTAAGCCTCTATCTTCTGTAAACTTTGTGATTTTACTTTGTAACATTGTAATGATTTTAATTCTTCCATAATAAACACTGAGATCAAAAGGACTGCTATAGTAGCATCTTTTAACTTTAATTTTCCTTTATTTAAATAGGTTTCATAATTTCAGGAACTCGTAAGATGTGCCTAGTGTGTATTAGGACATTTTTCTTTTTTATTTGGTGTGCTAGAATTTTGTATAGATACTTCCAATTCGATTAATGGATACAAATAAGCTTTTCTTTGGGAATAGGATCTCGGAGAAATTTGGGAAGCTGGATAGAGGATTTTTGTCTGGTTTTCCTTCTTCCTCTTTGATTCTTACTTCGTTGTTATCTTTATTTTATTTTAATTAAATTTTGTTTAATGGGATCTGGGAGTTCTCTTTGTGTTTTCCTGGCCAGACTCAAACTCCTGGGCTCAAATGATCCTCTTGCCTTAGTCTCTCGAGTAGCTAGTACTATAGGTCTGTACCACCATGCCTGGCTTTTTACTTATCTTTAAAGGAAACTTTCCTTCTGTCTACTTCTTAAATGTAGAACAGTGTTCTTAGGGAGTCTCTAGCTTTCTTTTCTTTTCATTTTACTTACTCTCTGTAGGTGATTATCATGGCCCATGATTTTAACATCCATATCAATTAATAATGACTCCAAGTTCTCTCTTCAGCTCCAAATAAGCCCCTTAAGTGTCCTATAGATATTCTATATACATTTAAAACTGAATTCTCTCTTTATCCTAACTATCAAAAACCAAAACCTACTGTTTCTCCTGACTTCTGACCTACCTCTCCAGCCTAGTCTCTTGCCACTTCCAGGTTGGTACTTCTCTCTTCAGCCACAATGAATTACTGGCATTTTCTCAAAAGCACCATGATCTCTGTTATCTTAAGGTCTCTTGGTCTGAAATGTACTTTTTATTAATTTTCTACCAGACTGTCTCTTATTTTGTCTCCTAAGATAGGAGTTAAGTATCACTTTTGCTGGAAAATTTTTTCTTCTTCTTCACCTAAGCTGGGTTAAATGGGAGAAAAAATGATAACGTAAAAAATGATAGAAGGCTTGGCTTCTGTAGCACAGTTGTTACAGCGCCAGTCACATACACCGAGGCTGGCGGGTTCAAACCTGGCTCAGGCCAGCTAAACAACAATGACAACTGCAATGAAAATAGCTGGGTGTTGTGGTGGGAGCCTGAAGTCCCAGCTACTTGGGAGGCTGAGGCAAGAGAATCACTTAAGCCCAAGAGTTTGAGGTTGCTGTGAGCTGTGAAGCCACAGCACTGTACTGAGAGCGACATAGTGAGACTGTGTCTCAAAACCAAAACCAAAACAGAACAAAAAATGATAGAAATCTAGAAGAGATAGCATTTGCTTTGTTGTTTCTACTTCTTCCTGTCTGTTGTTGTGTAACCTATGCTTGGGGCCCGGGGGGCGGGGGTGGGGGGGCTTGATTTTAGCCAAGATACGTTTATCAAGACTACAGAAGAAGGGCTCCCGGGTCTACTTTGTTTCTGTCTATACAGAGCTATGAGGTTCTATTTAGATATGTGGAGTTTTAAAGCTTTTGGCCAATTGTGGTTGCTATGTGTATATGATGACCTGAGCCACAGGAAAGAGGAATCAACAGAAGTGACAGTGCCCTTCTAGCTTTTCCTCACTTCATACTTGTCTTGTGAAATTCTAATCTCTATACAGTATGCAAGAGGTAGATATTTTTGTTCTGGTTAGATATTTGCTGATACTCTTTGGTTCCCAAATATGTGAACCAAGTAAATCATCTCCTCCTATTCTCTGGGTTTTCTGGTGAAAATACGGATTTTGTGGAGAGTCTTAAGAAACTTTATTCTCTATCTTTTTATGTAAATATTCATTCTGCCCATTTTGGAGTTTCTATAGTAATTGTACTTTGTAGAAACTATTTATAACTGGGTTCTAGATAGCATTTCTCAAGAAGAGGTAGAGGGCATGGCCTCCTAAAACTAATTAAGGTTATGGTAAACTAATAGTAGTAATGATAATAACGACAGCAAACATTTATATAACATTAAACTATGCCAGGCACTCTTTTAACTTCTTTAAATATGTGTATATATATGTTAGTTATCATATTACCCTGTGAAGTGCTTTTATTTATTCCCATAGAGTAGGTGAGGAAAATAAGGTACAGAAAAGGCTAAATAACTGCCCGAAGTCATCCAGCCAGTAAGAGATGGTGTTTAAACCTAGACAGTCTGGTACTAGAATCTATGCTCTAAACCATAGTTTGGTAAACTTTTTATAACAAATAAGATAGTAAATATTTTAAGCTTTGTGGGCCTAGAATCCATGCTCTAAACCATAGTTTGGTAAACTTTTTATAACAAATGAGATAGTAAATATTTTAAGCTTTGTGGGCCATATGGTCTTTGTTGTAGCTTTTAGCTCTGCACTATAGTGTGAAAAAGGACAGTGCATGAAAGAATGGGTATGCTGTATTCCAGTAAACCTTTACAAAAACAGGGTAAAGGAAGGATTTGGCCTGAGAGTTGTAGTTTGCTGACCCCTGTTCTAAATCAGTACTTTTCAGTGTGTGTGCTGTTCATTATTCCTCACATTTTTCTTGTGAGGTCTTCTTTAACCCTTCACTTACTTAGACGTATATTGTTAATTTCCAAATATTTGGGCAATTTTCTGGATAACTTTCTGTTATTCTAATTTAATTTTGTTTTTATCAGAAGAACATTATTTGTATTTTAATTTTTAAAATTTGTTGACACTTAACTCTGTGATCCCAGGTGTTGTGATCTTTATGATGTTTTATGCATGATTGGAAAGGTTATGGAAAAGTGTTCTGCTGTTCCTTTCTCTTCTCCTATTTATTATGCTATTGTTGTCATTCATTTTATTTCTTTATATTTTGGAAATCCTATAACAACTATTGTTACTTTTTGCCTTATACAGTTATTTAAAAAAAAATTTTAATGAGAAAATTCTTATATACATATTTACCATTTGGGCACTCTTACTCATGTGCAAATCACCTTTCTAGTTGGTATTTTCTTTCTACCTGCTAAAGCTCCTATTATCCTATCTTGTAGTACAGGTTTACTGATGATGAATTTTCTCAGCTTTTGTTTGCTTGAAAAAATTTTCAAAAGATATTTTTGCTAGATACACAATGCTATGTTGACTTTTTCCCCCATCAGAGCCCATTGTGTTCTGACTTACATGGCTTTGGATGAGAAGTCTAGGATAATTTTTTAATCTTTGTTCCTTCATATCAAATTGTCTTTTTTGTGTGGCTGCTTTTAAGAATTTTCTCTTTAGTGTTGGTTCCAGCAAATTGATTACCTTGTGTTTTGATGCATGTTTTTTTCTGGGTAAATAGTTATCTTGCTTAGGATTTATTGAGCACCTTATATATGTGGGTTTGTGGTTTTTGCCAAATTTAGAACATTTTGGCTGTTGTTTCTTCAGGGTTTTTTCTTTATCTTTCCTCTTTTTTTTTGCAGTTTTGGCCAGGGCTGAGTTTGAACCCGCCACCTCTGGCATATGGGGCCAGTGCCCTACTTCTTTGAGCCACAGGCGCTGCCCAGTATCTTTCCTCTCTTTTTGGAGCCATAATTACCTATATGTTAGTGTAACTAAAGTAAAATCTTAACCCCCTCTACCCCGCTGCAGCCAACAGAATAGACTTCCTCTTGGCCAAGGGGACCGCAGAAATACCCTAAAGTTGAGTTCTGGGCTAGGAGAAGGGACATCAGACATGCCTTTTTTTTTTTTTTTTGTATTTTTAAAAATACATGTGTTTATTAGGTTTCCATGTTTTTGCCTTCACAAAATTAAACAGGCTTGAAATTTAATAACAATAACAATGTTTAAGATACGGACTAGAAACAGAAACCTCGTAAAGAATGAACGAACATAAATACATTCAGAAAAGGAATCAGACAATTGCTACATTGAAATATTAAGCAATAATAATAATAATACAAAGAAAGTAACATTCACATTGTCAAATAAGAGTATGTCTATTATAGAATGCTTTGACTTTGAGATTCCGTATGGAGTCATCAGTTAACAACTTCTTATTATTTCTTTTAAATATCAAAAAATAGACAACTAATATTTATAAATAACAGTAAAAGATAATTTTGAAAAACAGATTATGCCAAATCTTATAGACAATAGAAAAAGAAGAAATACTTCAAAATTATTCTACTTGCTCTGGTTATTAAAATTGGAGAAAATACATTATCACGAAGGGGAAATTACAAACATATGTCACTTATAAATGAGGATGCAATATCCTAAACAACATATTAACAAGTTGAATTTAAAAATTAATGTTTAAGTAATGTACTTTGGTCAAAATTAAATCCAATTTATGTGAGCATTAGTCACTATTTTCTGAGGGATGAGAAGGAGGGAAGGGGTGAGGGAAAGGAAAAGAAGAAAAGAAAAAAAACAAAGAAAAGAAAATAATTTTTAATTTTAATTCTCAGACATGCCTTTTTATACCCCTTCTCATTCTTAGAGATAATCCTTTGTAACTCATTAACAGGCTCCCAAAATATGTAAGACAAATTTAAACCACATCTTCAGGTCATCGATTTACTTAATAGATCACTTGAGTTCTTATCTTAGTGTAAAACATTCCAAGCCTTTAGACAGAGCTTCATTTTTTTAATCAATTACAAATCAAAGAATCTTTAAACTCATCTATAACCCATTAATTCCCTTCTTTGAGATGTCCTGACTTTTTTGCCAAACAATGTATACCTTCCACCTTGCGTAACTCCTATCTCCATGAAAGGTGGTATAGAACCAAACTGTAACCCAACCATAAGAAAACCATTGCTCAAGACTTCTTAGGCTTGGCTTTCCAGGCCATGGTCATACATATTTTGCTCAGAATAAGCAAAATTATTTTACATGGAGTTCTTTTCCATTGACATTAGACTATTTTATATTTTCGTAAATGTCACTGAGGCTCTATTAATTCTTTTTTCCTTTTTCTTTCTATGCTTTGTTTTGGATAGTTTCTGTTAGTGTGTCTTTATGTTCATTTATCTTTTCATCATGGTTTAAGCTACTGGTAAACTATGTTAACTTTGGAGTAAAACTCCATATAATGTAACTTTGTAAGTTTTCTATTTTTTTATATCTTCCTGTTATTCTGTATGCATTTTTTCAAAATCTCAAGCATTTTGAAGATGTTCATTTTAACAACTAATGTCTTCTAATTTTAATCATCTCTGTAGTTCCTGGTTCTGTTTTTATTAACTGATTTTTTTTTCCCCTGGCTGTTGGTCACATTTTTCTATTTCCATATTTCAATGTCCATGGATGCTGGACATTGTGTATGTTACATTTTGAATGCTGGGTTTTGTTGTATCCTTGTAAAACATTAGGACATTGTTCTGGCAGGTAGGTAAGTTCCTTATGGATCAATTTGATCCTTGTGAAAATCTGGCTTTCAAACTTTTGAGGGGCAGGGTAGAATAGTTTTTCTTCTCTGACAGCTGGTTTAACTTCCCTACTAATATATCACACCCCCTCCTCATATTTCTAGTGAATACTCAATTAGTTCAAAGAAATATCTGCATTTTGGCTGTTGGGAATTTGAGTGATTCCTGACCCTTTGTGATCTCCGAGAATTGTGTGCCTTTAGTTTTCCAGTAACTGTTCTTTTTCTAGAATTTCTTCTCTGTGTAGGCTATGGATTTTACTCTGTGCAGAAATTGGTGTTCTCAAATCTAACCTATAGACAAATTTTCTGGAATTCTTCCTCTGCTCAGCAAATTCTAGCCATCTTGGACTCTCTGACCCCGGGTTAGGTTCTGTCTTCTCAAATCAGGCTACTGGACTCCAATTGGATTCCACTTTTATGTGACATAGTCTGGAAATTACCCCTGAGAAATTACCCCTGAGAAAGCTGGAGTGATTGTATGACTCACCTTGTTTGATCCCTCTTCTTTCAAGGTTCACAGTGCTTCAGTTCCTGTTGCAAGTATCTGAAAACATTTATTTCATAATTTGTACAGTTTTTAGTTGTTTATGGCAGAGAGGAAGTTCAGACCCTGATACTATTTCTTGACTAGAAGTCTATCTTTTATGTTTTTTTAACCTTTCTTATACTTTCCATCTTTAGGTCATACAACTGTGGAAAGACTGCTTGTGGTTATAAATGTTCAATTTTTTTTTTTCCCTCCTTCATACATTGCCACATCTTCTTTTAAAAAGTGGTATTTCTTGTTGTCCTTGACTCTGAAGAATTCATTGCTTTAGTCAGAGGTCTACTATACAGTCCTCACCTTAGGTAGGCTCTAGACCTTATCTCCTGTTCCTTTTCAGCCTAAAGCACAAAAGTCAGGAACAATAGGGTTCATTTGATGCCTTTAGAGTCAAATAGATATAGGTAGTCTCTTAACCTCCAGGATTCCCACTTGAAATCATTTGTTTTGTTCTTAGATTTCTTAATTCTTTGATTGCTCAGCAGTGCATTTAAAAAGATTATTTACATTTTGTCTAGTATTTTTAGTTTTTGCCAGGATGTTTTGTCAATCCTGTTAAAAATACAGATTTCTCTTCTTTTTCATAATGTGAAGAACTATATATGTGTGCAAATATTACCAAGAAGAAATATATTCAACCTTTTTTTATGAGGGTGATAAATGTAGATGTGTAAGTTTTTATATTTATAAAAAGCATAAGTAGAATTTATTTGCCATTTATAATTTGGTTCCTCCTTGATTTATTTGCCTTTTCATTCCTTCATGGACTTCTTGGACTTAATTCAGCGCTTGGTTTCAGTTGGACTTGATTCAAAGAATGCAGTTTGTGTTTGGGATTGGAAAAGGGGGAAAACGTTGTCCGTGGCTCCTGGTCACACAGATAGAGTAAGTATTCCACTCTGGGGTTTCTTATGGATACGGGATGGGGAAAAAAAACAGAAGATAGTTCAGGGAATTTTATTCTTCTCTATTTTGTTATTGCTAGATAGGTCATATATAATTTTTCCTACTTCTGAAAAACTGTGTAATTATAAAAACCTGTGAAGTTTTGGAGTGTGTATATGTATATAGTAGGACTTAGAAGAAAGATTCAACAGCTATGATATTAATGAAAAACTTTTAACCATGTTGCTTCAGTAAACCTTGGATTTTTCTGATTTTTTTCTTTTTTAAACAGTTTTATGGAAATATATTGACAAATAAAGGACCGAACATATTTAATATATACAGTTAGATAAGTTTGGACGTACACAAATACCCATTCAAATCTCAATTTGAAAGTTGAGTGGTTTGAGCCTAGAATTTGTTTAGTTTGGTTTACCACTAATTTGTTACATATTGTGTATAATAGTTAAGGTGAAAAATAATGTTGCATATGTGAATTTAAAATTATGTGTTATTAAATTTTTTAGAGGCCTAACATTTTTTACTTTGGTAAAAAAATTTTACCAAAATTATAATTGTTGAAATATATATTCTTTACTCCTAGTTGCATAAGATTAATATGCAGGATACATTGTGACCAGCTTTTTAAATTAAATATTATGCCATTTTTATAAACAGATCAAAATTTTATCATAAACTCTTAAAAATATCTAATTTTTTTTTTGTGTGTGTACATAGTGAAATTCTACGCTCAAACAGCAGAGAGACCTGGTTAATGGTTCTGTTTGTTGAAATCTAACAATCTATAAAAGTTGTATAGAAAATTTTGTGTGTATTTACGTTTTGGCGAAAATGCTTGGTTTTTAGCAGATTCTCCATAGGGCCTATTATACACACACATGCGTATATATAATTTAGATAACTGTTAAAATATGAGGTTTATTTTATAGACTGCTAAGTCTTCTGATTTATGTAGATCAAAGCTCACACATTAGTACTTTGGATTTAGTAAATAAAGTAATTATTGTAAAAATGATGCTATCAGTGGAATTTTAAAAGCATTTTTGTGGTATTTTAAAGTTCAGTAGATTATAATCTGTATCATAGTGAATTGTTAAACATTGTCTCATAAGCCATATTCTTCATTATCACTGAAGAGTATCACTTTGTAGATTTTTAGAGGTAGTAAAGCTAAAAAGTAAAAGTAAACGTTTTACAGGTAGATTGCTTAGATTTGAAAGAAACATGGTGAGGACTGCTAGATAACAATAGATAAATTATTTTTTAAATGTTAGGCTTTTTACACTTATTGTGTACTTATGTGTTTATAATGCATATTTATTTCATCTAGGTTTTTACTTGTTTGCTTTTGTGACAAAATGGCTTGTATGTATTTAGAACTTATGAGATATTAACAAGGCCTGGAGACCTCCCAAATTTAAGTATAAGTGTATAGTATATAGTCAAACTTTGCTGACCTATAAAGAATAAGAGAGTTTAAAAAAGATTAAAGTAAATATTTCAGTCCTTTATGTAAGTAGTTCTCTGTGATAGAAAGCCATAAGAATGTTTATTATTTCTAGTTGTCTAAGTATTACATTCCATTCAGAATCTGTTCTCTGTAGAAATTCTGCAGATACCTGCCTCATGTCTTAGTTCTACTGAACTATGTTTTTTGGGTTTATGGACCAAAAACATTTTTAAAATTAAAAATAGAGTTGTTAAATTTTATTCCAAAACTTGCTTCCTAAAGTTCATAGAAACTAAGAAATAGTTCGTATTCCTTATCATTTTCTTATTTAGTTTATTTCTCATAAGATTTTGAAGTATGAGATTCTGATTATTATTTATTGAGGAATATTATTATGTGATAGATAGGAGTTTGGGCCATTTGGTAATTTGGACAGGATTCTTAAATGATTCTAGAAATAAGTATTTTAACCACTAATCTGATTTGTTTACAGATATTTGATATTTCTTGGGATTTGTACCAGCCAAATAAACTTGTCAGCTGTGGTGTAAAACATATCAAGGTACTAGAAGGGTCTTGCTTTATAATAGCTATGTTTTGTTCTCTGCCACTAAGTATATATCATACTATTAGAGAAATTAGGGACTTTTAGAATTTTGACAGTACTTATTTTTAAAATGCCAATGTTTTAATGTTCCTACTTTAAATCTAACAAATATTTATGGTATAGTTACTTCATGACATTGTTAAGGAATATAAGTATGAATATGGAATTAATAAACCACTTTCCAAAAAGGAATTTATAGTCAAGCAAGGTAGAATTTACTATATTCATCTTGTTTCTTCATATTATATTTCACTTACACAGGAAAATGTGAGACTAGGATACCAAGTAAACAAAGAATTTTTCATTCATAGAGATAAAATGGTGTAAAATAAATGGGATAAAATGGTAGAAGCAACATAGAGTTGCCATTGCCACTTACCAGTGATTTTCCTGGGATAAGTCATTTAGCCTCTTTGAGCTTTTTTCATATCTTAAAATTGTGACTGCTGTCACCATCCTCAAAGAGTTGATGATTAAATAAGGAAGTGTTTGTATAAGTGCTTGTTGGAGTGCCTAGTATGAGGTAACCTTTCTGAAGTGTTACCTTTTCCTTTTTTTTTTTGTAGAGACAGAGTCTCACTGTACTGCCCTCGGGTAAAGTGCCGTGGCGTCACACGGCTCACAGCAACCTCTAACTCTTGGGCTTATGCAATTCTCTTGCCTCAGCCTCCCAAGCAGCTGGGACTACAGGCGCCCGCCACAACGCCCGGCTATTTTTTGTTGCAGTTTAGCCGGGGCTGGGTTTGAACCCGCCACCCTTGGCATATGGGGCCGGTGCCCTACTCACTGAGCCTTTTCCTTTTTTTATATTTGCCCACCTTTTCCTTTTTTTATATTTGCTTTCTGATTTGACCTCAGCCTTGGTAGGCACTACTTACTTTGCTTATGAAAACTCTGAATTTTGTTTTATAATTAGAGTTCAGGTTTTGAAGCCTATAAAGTTAGTGGTGATATTCAGTCTTATGTTTATAGTTATTTTTAAATCACTGGTACAAATTAAAAATACTCTCTTTTCTACCATTGCCTGATATAACATTTCCTGGTACCCTGTTTCCCCGAAAATAATACATCCTCCGAAAATAAGACCTACTTACAGGAAAGATAAGATGTCCCCTGAAAATAAGACTTAGCGCATCTTTGGGAGCACACCTTAAAATAAGACACTGTCTTATTTTCGGGAAAATAGGGTAATCGTTATTTCATAGTGAGTAAAAGATTCTATGTTTCAGTCTTTTTTTTTTTTTGAGACAGAGTCTCACTCTGTCACCCTCAGTAGAGTGCAGTGGAGTTACAGCTCACAGCAACCTCAAACTCTTGGGCTTAAGTGATTCTCAGGAACCCACCACAATGCCGGCTATTTTTTGTTGCAGTTGTCATTGTTGTTTAGCAGGCCCAGGCTGAGTTCCAACCCGCCAGCCTCATGCATGTGGCCGGTGCCATAATTATTGTGCTACGGGTTCCAAGCCCAGTCCTTCTTTTGATATGCTTACCTCCATCCTCATTTTCTCCAGTGTATCTTTAACTGCTGCTGCTGTTCTGGTTTTGATATTCTGATATTGATTTGATTGATGGATAGTATTAAATCTTTAATTTTTTGATAAATAATTAATCACCAAAGCTGTATGCTAGGCTTTAAGGCACTGTGAAGGTAGAGATTTTTGTCTTGTTTCTCTTGGATGAACAAGATGATATTTGATATAGTATTTGATATTTATTAAGTGCTTAATAAATGATTGGCAAATTAATTATGAATAAGTTACTGCCATTTTATATTGTAAATAAAGCTAACATTCCATGTGCAGGTTTTTAAAAAGTTCATCTTGTCAAATAAACTAAACAAATGTATTTGTTACATTTTCTTTCCTTTGGTAGTTCTCTTTGCAGACAATCCTGGTGAGGAAGCTAAGTACTAGAGATGATATGGACCTGCACTGCCCAGTAGCCATTAGTCACATGAAGCTATTCAAACATAAATTAGAGTTAAATAAAAATTTAAAATTGATTTCTTCAGTCACACTAGCAGCCTCATTTCAAATGCTCAAGAGCCACATGTATCTAGTGGTTATTATATGGGAACGTATATATAAATAAAACATTTTCATCATCACTGGAAGTTCTACTGGACTGTACTAATCTGGATTCTGGAACAGTGATTCTTAACCCTTGCTGAGCATCAAAATAATTTGAATACCCATGCTTCACTCCTCATAGCTTCTGTCTCAATTTATCTCAGTTGGGGGCCCAGGCATCCTGTTTTATAATTTCCCCAGGTGATTACAAAGTGAAGACAATTTGGGAATCACTGACCTAGTAGAAGATAGTAAATTCAAATTGAGACTTGCTGGAAAAAAAAAAAAAGAGAGAACCAGCTATTCAAATGCATAGAAATTATGGAGCTTTTAAATTTAAAAAGAATTAAAATTTTATTTATGAATGCACTCAATAGCTATTTGAACAGATAACAATTTTTAGTTCTTTGAGGCTTCAGGTTTTAATATGAGTATGTAGTATTAATACATTAATACATTATATTATTTTAAATGGTAATTTATGTATAATAAAGTTAAATTTATTTTCTAGGACTAATTTCTTCATGTAGAACTATTTAATGAACATATCCCTGCTATGCCCTATCTTTAAATTTGTTTTTTATATTTTAGAGATGGGGTCTCACTTTGTTGCCCAGGCTAGAGTGCAGTGGCTATTCACAGGTGCATTCATAGTGCACTGCAATCTCCAACCAACTCCTGGTCTCAAGTGATCCTCTTGCCTGACCTCCCGGATAGCTGTTTGGCAGGCGTGTGCTACTGTGCCTTACTCCCTTTCTTTTTTTAATTCCTCTCTGCAAGCTATGAAGATTTACCTGAATCCACATAATAGAGCAGAAATCTATGGTGGTATAGATCATTTCACAAATCATTGCACATGGGGATCTATCTTATTTTTAAAGCCTTATAAGCAAAGGAATTGCTTAGCTTTGAAAATAAGAAAAGCACCTACTAATATATTTTTTTCGTGTCTTTGAACATTAGATTTGGTCTTTTTTGCTATTAGTGTATGGTGTCTTATCTTCATTTTCATTGCTAACCTATTCCCAGTTTTTTTACCTAAATTTCATGTAGGTGTTTTTTCTCAGAAACCTAAGGAAAGCATAGCACATTTTTAAATAATCTAGTTCAACCTCATTTCTCTTAAAGATAAGGATCAAAACCAGTGGCTTATCTGCTATGTAGCTTTTGACAGTAGTAGGATGAGGAAATGAACATTGAATACCATTGTATCAGAAAGCAATTTCCTAGGTAATTTCTAGTCTTCTCTAATATAGCATTAAAGTGTTGTAAATGTCTTCCTTTATTTCATAAATATCCTTTGGTAATTTGAATACATTATATACCTTTTAGTTCTGGAGTTTATGTGGAAATGCTCTGACCCCAAAACGAGGTGTCTTTGGTAAGACGGGTGACCTTCAGACAATATTGTGCCTAGCTTGTGCGAGAGATGAATTAACATATTCTGGTGCACTCAATGGGGATATTTATGTCTGGAAAGGAATTAATCTTATACGAACAATACAAGGAGCCCATAATGTAAGTATATTTAAATATTTTAAATACTTTTAGGTGTTAACCACTTAGACTGTCCTAGAACAACAGACTGCATAAAATAGTATATTGTTTCTAATCAGTTCAGTTGCTTGAAAAATGCTGTTCTAACTGAATTACTTTGTTTTCAAGATTTCTTGATGAAACATCGTACAATTAGACTTATGGATTTTTATTAAACTAGATTTAATTAGTATTTTGTTAAAACCATTGCTTTAGTATGGTGTCTTTCTCAGAATACTGTTAAAGAGAAGCTTATTGACTTCAACTCAAAAGTATTCTAGATTAGGGGAAAGACACAATTATAAGAGGAACTTTACCTAATAAATGTAATCAGTGAAACTTGTTTCTTATACCCTCAATGAATCGCCAACAATAATAATAATAATAATAAAGTATTCTAGGGCGGCGCCTGTGGCTCAGAGTAGGACACCAGCCCCATATACCGAGAGTGGCAGGTTCAAACCGGCCCCGGCCAAACTGCAATAACCACAAAAAAATAGCCGGGTGTTATGGAGGGCACCTGTAATCCCAGCTACTTGGGAGGCTGAAGCAAGAGAATCGCCTAAGCCCAAGAGCTGGAAGTTGCTTTGAGCTGTGATGCCATAGCACTCTACTGAGGGCAACAAAGTGAGACTCTGTCTCAAAAAAAAAAATAAAAAGGTTTTCTAGATTAACCACAGTAAAATAAAGCTAGTGCTCTTGAGGCTAACTTACCAGAGGGAAACTTGGGTGCAGTTCTAGAAAAAACAGAAACATTGACCCCTTTAGTGAGTGGCAAAGGGATTTAATTTTTGTACTGTGTGAGATTTTCATCTGAATAAGTTATCAAATCAGAAAACTTTTTAAAATTTTTAGTATTTTTGATTTGAGCTTTTTAGCAGAAGGGAGACAGTGCAGAGCTGCCACATAGTTAGAAGATCTACTTGAGAGCTGCCACATAGTTAGAAGATCTACTTGAGATCTTCAAGTAGAAAAGTTCTTAATATATTGAAGAACCACTTACAACAAAAGTTGCTTTAAGCAAAATGCCTGAAGACCAAAGCTATCAGTATATAAAAATACTAGTTTCCTTAATTTACATTCATAATATCAGTGTGTAAAAATAATAGTTCCCTCATGTTTATCAGCACAGAATGCAATTGGTGTTTTAAACTTTTGCTCATCTGCTGGGTAAAAAATAATAACTTCTTGTTTGAATTTTATTTCCTGTCTAGTTGTGAAACTCCCATGTATTTGACTACACGAATTCCTTTTCTATTAACTGCCTTGTCTTATCCTTTGCTTTTGTAAAAATTACTGTTGTTAAATTGTTTTTCTTTCCTTTTTTCATTTGTGTATTAGAATTATTAGCCTTTTGACAGTCATACATGTTGTAAAAATTTCCCCAATCTGTTTGTCTTTGTTCTATGATGTCTTTTCTCATTCTTTGTGTCTCGTGGGTGACCTGCCCTAGGTCCATCCCAGCCCATAGTTATCTAAGTGTTGTTCTAACTTTTTTCTAACATTTTTGTTTTATACTTTACATTTAGAATTTTAAGTGTATCTATAATTCATTTTTATATATGGTATAGGGTTTAAATTTATTTTCTTGTATATTATGCACATATCAGCAAATACCACTTTGTTTATATGCAGTTGTTCCTTAGTATCCTCAGAGGATTGGTTCTAGGACCCTCCCTGTCTGTGCATACTCAAGTCCTACAGTTGGCCTTTTATATTCTTAGGTTTTGCATCCCTTGCATAGTATTGGATTTGTGTTTGGTTTTTGATGCAGAACCTGCAGGTATGGAAGTAATAAATACCAGCAGTATTTATTGGAAAAAATAAAAGTGGACCTACTATTTTTGATCCAGCAGTTTCACTACTAAGTATTTACAAAGGAAAAAAAGACATCTTATCAAAAGACAGTGCACTTGAATGTTGATAGCAACACAATTCACAATTGCAAAAATGTGGATACAACCCAAGTGCCCATCCAAAGGGCACCAACCAGGTGCCCATTAATAAAATTTGGTATTTGTATACCATGGAGTACTACTCAGCTATAAAAAAAAATGGTGATCTAGTATCTTTTTTTTTTTTTTTTTTGAGGCAGAGTCTCACTATGTTGCCTTCAGTAGAGTGCTGTGAAGTCACAGCTCACAGCAGCCTCTTAACTCTTGGGCTTAAGTGATTCTCTTGCCTCAGCCTCCTGAGTAGCTGGAACTGCAGGTGCCAACCACACACCCAGGTATTTTTCTTTTGTTGCGGTTGTCGTTGTTTAGCTGACTTAGGCTGGGGTTGAATCCTCTAGCCTTGGAGAATGTGGCTGGTGCTGTAACCACTGTGCTACGGGCGCTGAGCCGATCTAGTATCTTTTTTAACAACCTGGATGGAACTGGAGATCATTCTCCAAGTTGAAGTATCAAAAGAATGTAATAACAAACACCACATATTTTCAATACTAAATTGGAACTAGTCGATCAACACTTATGTGCACATATGGAAGTAAAACTCAATAGGAATCAAGTAGATGAGAGGGATGTAGAAGAGGTTGGGTTAATTCATACCTAATGTGTAAAAGGCACATATTCTGGGTTAAGGGCACACTTACAACTTTGACTTAAAATGTTCAAAAGGAAATGATGTAACCAAAACATGTGTACCTGTAATATTCTTTTTTTTTTTTTTTTTTTTTTTTTGAGACAGTCTCACATTGTTACCATTGGTAGAGTGCCATGGCATCATAGCTAACAGCAGCCTCAAACTCTTGGGCTCCAGTGACCCTATTGCCTCAGTCTCTCAAATAGCTGGGACTACAGTGACCACCACTACTCCTGGCTGTTTTTAGAGATGGGTTCTTGCTCTTGCTCAGATTGGTCTCGAACTCCTGAGCTCAGGCAATTCATTTGCTTCGGCTTTGCAAAGTGCTAGGATTATATGAGTCACTGCACCTGCCCTCCTCCTATAATACTCTGAAATTTAAGAATTAATTTAAAGTAGTCCATGTGTATGTGGACCTGTAAGGTACAAACCCAGGTTGTTCAAGGGTCAACTGTATTATATTCCTACGGATTTATTTCTAGATTTTTTTTTTGTATTCTCTGATTTATTCTTACATTATACCAGAGTATCCTGTTTATTCTTACATCATACCAAAGTATTATTAAGTGGGTTTCTACCTTCATAAAGTAGATTTTCTTAAAAAGCATATGTTATTTTATTTCTTTTTGTAGGCAGGAATTTTTAGTATGAATGCTTGTGAGGAAGGCTTTGCTACTGGGGGCAGAGATGGCTGTATTCGTCTTTGGGATTTAACTTTTAAACCAATTACTGTGATTGATCTCAGGGAAACAGACCAGGGATACAAAGGTAATAACAAAATAAATGTCTCATTTTACTAAGAAAACTCAAAGATTGTCTTTTTCTTTCAGTAAAAGTAAATGCATGTTTTAAAAATAAAAATAAGACTCACATTTGCCTCTATGTAGTGTACATGTAATTGTCTGTTATAGTGGTTCCTGCAGAGAGAAGTGACAGGCATTTACTTTGGTAACCTTGGATTTTGAAAATAATTTTATTTTTAGAATGCTAAATATAATTAGTTAGCAAATAAACCGTTGGAAATAAAGTATGTTGGGAATTGGGGTTGATTTTAGTGTGTGTAAGTGTTTTTCTTTCATCCAGATTTGTCAGCAATTAGGAGGATTTTGAGAATTTGATGTAATGAAACAGAATCTTTTACTATAAAAATTAATACTTTACTATGGTGGTATTGTATTATAAGAGTAGTTATGGGAATCACATAGGTCTGTATTTAAACCATATTCTAGTCACAAGGTATGTAACCTTGGACTAGTAATTTATCCTTATATGTAAATTGAGGATAATAAGTATAAATATCTTTTAGGAATAAATTGAGTTAATGTGTGTAAAATTGTTTAGAAGAATGTTTGGCACATAATAAGCTTGCAAATGTTAACTTACTCTATTTTAGTTTTTTTTTGCTGAGCATATTATACTCTAAAGATTACAGAATAATTTGAAACTTTTTCTTATTTGATCCTCACAAGAACATTGTGAGGTTCACAATATCCTTATGTTGACCATATAATACAGATGAGAAAACTGAGGAAAACAATATCTTTTTTAAGGTTCCAAAAGGGCTTGTGGAATATGCTGAAAAGCAAAATTTTTTCTTCTTAATGATTTTATAAACAGATTGAACAAATAAAATACAGACAAGTGAAAAGCCAGATTATTGTAGAGAAAAATAATAATTTTATAAAAGCAATTATTGAGTAATTACTTACTGAATTATGCAGACTGTAAACGTTACAAGACTGAGAAAAGAGACTATATTTGTCCAGTTTGAAGTTGGAGTTGTCTAACAAGAAAGAAGGAAGAAGAGTGTATGTTTGAATGATGGGTAGAGGTTAGGTGTATAAAAATAGCTAACTACAGTTCCACACAGAAAACAGTATGGACAATTGAAGTATGGATCAAGGACTTGCATATTTCTTCTGTCTCACATCAAAGGTACACAAAATATAAAAATTAACTTCAATTTAGGAAGACTGGCATTATATGATTATGGTGTTGCTATTAAATACAATTTACTTTTTACTAGGTTTATCTGTGAGGAGTGTTTGTTGGCGAGGTGACCACATTCTAGTTGGAACACAGGACAGTGAAATTTTTGAAATTGTGGTACAAGAAAGAAATAAACCTTTCCTAATTATGCAAGGGCACTGTGAAGGCGAACTTTGGGCACTTGCTATCCATCCGACTAAACCTTTGGCTGTGACTGGAAGTGATGATCGATCAGTCAGGTAAGCAAATTGTAAGGTAATTGTAGAGACTGGACTTCATCCTAAGATAAATATAAAGAAAACTCAGAGAAAAAGTTAGATTTAAATTTTATCAGAACATTGTATAATAAATGAACATGGTTATATACTTAGAACTAATAGAATTAATACTATTAATGTTTAATTTTTTTCTCTGAAAAATATATGATATGGCTGTCATCAGAATGTTCAGAGCTACCGCTGCCTGTTTAACAGCACCATAGTATTTCACTACATGAATATACTGTAATTTATTCAACTAATCCATTATCGATAGAAGATTGGGTTCTTCTAGTTTTGTATATTTAGTAAATGCCATGCTTTTAATGAATATTATTTACACATGTGTTTTTGTACATGTGTAAATATTAATATCTCTATGATAAATTCTTAACAGTGTTCAAAGGGTATATGCATTTTAAATTTTGATAAATAATGCTTTATACAGAGACAGTAATAATTTATATATGTATCATCAATATATGTCAGTGCCTATTTTCCCATACCCTTGACAGTACTAATTATTACCCCACAAGTTGAAAAAGTATATCTTGTTACGTTTTAAAAATAATGTATTTCTGTCATGTTGAGGAATGTCGAGTATGTTTTTTTATGTGTAGAGGACATTTGTATTTCCTTTTTTGTGGCTTGTTTAAGCTCTTCGCCTATTTTCAATTTCTAAGTGATTTAAAATAGAATCTAATAATATCTATCTGCATATTAAGGAAATTATCCCTTTGTCCATGACAATGGTTCTCCAAATGTGGTTCAGCATTACCTAGGAATTGTAAGAAATGCAAATTCTCAGGCTTTTATAATTCAAAATTTCTTATAATTTTGATTGTGATTATAATGTATACTAAAGTTTAAGAACTTCTGGTAGTGGGAGTTAAGATTTTTTTTCACTTTTTTTCCCATTTCATTTGTAAATATTACCGTTTTGCCTTTGAAAGGTAATGCTAAACTTCATTATAATACTGTTATCACATAGCATTCCTTTAATATAATAAAATATCTAACCAGTATATATCTAACCCCCAATTGTCTCATAAAACATTTTTATGGTTTTTAGAGTTAGGATCCAAATAAAGTCCACATATTGCAATTGTTGATGTGTCCTCAATCTCTTTTATTCATTTTTAGCTATAATATTTCTATAAGAAGAATTTGTTCTCATCAGCTATTTGGTTACCTTGGGTACAATTTGTACAGAAAAGGCAGAAAAGTGCTAATTCTTTCTCTATGTCATGGTTACCAAAGAGGGTCCAGCTGCCTGTTACTGTCAGCCAAATACAGAGACGGGGGTTTAGGTTCAACTAGCTTCATTATCAGAAGGCCAGTGATTCCGGAGACCAGTGAGAGTAGCCACTCGGAGACTGTTTGGCCCTTCCATTTCCAAAACCACAGTTTTTTACATAAAAGTTCAAAGTAAAAAACCATGTTAATCTTTATTTTAAACAATAATCGTCATAACCCATGACCCATGATAAACAATAATTGGCATAACTCATGACTCAGAATAACATTTCTAATTCAGAAGTTAATTTTCTACGTCAATTGATCTAAACTACTCAAGATGTACACTTAGGTTAAAGCTGAATTTATAAAACAATGAGGATAGAAGGCATGAGGTAAAGGTCACCCAGGACTGGCCAGACCAGCTGTGTTGTCTCAGCCCTAGCCTGACTGACTCCATCTTATTCTCAGTACATGCACTCTCATTACGAGTTTTAAAAATAATTACCTTCCCTAGAATTCTATGAACTGCCCACATTACTTGCCCTTTTTTTCTGTAAGGTTATTGATATTTTTCTCCTTTTTTTTTATAGTCTTTTGTATGTTATGGATATTAACCATTTGTGATATAAATTGTAAATAATTCCGCCAGTTTATTACTTTACTTATTTATTTGTTTGTTGAGACAGAGTCTTGCTTTTTGCCCTCTGTCGAGTGCAGTGGCATCGTAGCTCACAACAACCTCAAACTTTTTGGCTCAAGTGATCCTCTTGTGTCAGTTTTTCATTTTTAGTAGAGATGTGGCCTCACTTTTGCTCAGAGTGGTCTTGAACTCCTAAGCTCAAGCAATTCACCATGCTTAGCCTCCCAGAGTGCTAGGATTACAGGTGTGAACCTCTGCAACCGGCCTACTTTTTTATTTTGTTTAGCTTGTTTTTGTCATGCGAAAGTTTTTTGTTGTAGTTATTTGGTTTTACATAGCTGAATTTATTATTATATTCTTTTATGACTTCTGATACTTTATTATAGAGAAATCTACAAAATTAATTAAAAATTTTTTCCAATATATTCTTCCTGTACATTAGTCACTTTTTCTTTTTAAGTTTAACTCCTTATCTATGTAAAGGAGTTAAAGTGTAAGGAATGAGGTGGGGATCCAGATAACTTCTCATTTTTTTATGGTATGCTAATTAGTCATGCCATTTACTATCATTGTGCATTTTATATGGGTGGGAGATGCTGGAGCTCTGTACCTGAAGAGAAACTTGCTGTGGGGGCTCCCCTTTACTCATGTGCTTTGGTGGGAACTGCTTTATATAATTCTTTCCTTGTAAAACTTATTACCAGCTGCTGCCTAGCTGCTGTAAAAAGGGCAGTCGGTCCTAATTGGTCAGACTTCTCTTTCTGTTACTGGTAGGAAATTTATTTGGAAAGACCTCTTCTACTTAAGACAACAATAAAGATGCTAGTTAAATGTAAATCTCCTTGAAAGTTTCAAAGAACTGACAAGATAGTGAAGAACTGTCTAGCCAGTCGTGAAAGAAAATGGGAATTTAGGAGCATCAGTGAGCCAAAGCCACTTTTGCTCAGAGGTCATTTTTCTTTTTCTTTCTTTTTTTTTTTTAGAGACAGAATCTCACTTTATTGCCCTCAGTAGAGTGCTGTGACATCACAGCTCACAGCAACCTCCAGCTCTTGGGCTTAAGCGATTCTCTTGCCTCAGCCTCCCAAGTAGCTGGGACTACAGGTGCCCGCCACAATGCCCAGCTGTTGTTGTTGTTGTTATATAGTTTTCATTGTTGTTTAGCAGGCTGGGGCCAGGTTCGAACCTGCCAGCCTCAGTATATGGGGCCGGCACCCTACCCACTGAGCCACAGGTGCTGCCTGCTCTGAGGGCATTTTTCCATGGGTAAATTTGAGTTTTGTTTATGGCTTTCTGTTAGGCCACAAGGGTCTGACAAGACAAAGGACCACCAAAGGAGGGTAGTCCAACATCCCTGTTGAAACTGTAGATTATGTTCCAAAAAAATTCCACTGCAGATTTGTGTGGGAATGGAGAGCTGTCTTCTTGTTTTAAGTGTTTTTTGTTTTGTTTTTTTAAGACAGTCTGACTTTGTTGCACTCGTTAGAGTGCTATGGCATCATAGCTCACAGCAACCTCCAACTCTCGGGGTCAAGCAATCCTCTTGCCTCAGCCTTCTGAGTAGCTGGGACTACAGATGTCTGCCACAACACTCCGTTTTTTTTAGAGACTGGGTCTTGCTCTTGTTCAAGTTGGTCTCAAACTCCTCAGCTCAGGTGATCCAGCCCCTTGGCCTCCCAAGTTTTGATAGCACAGGAAGTATATAAAGCAGTTTGATGTTAATCATTATGGAAACAGCATGACTTTTCCACAGTATAAATTTCACATATAAGTGCTGCTTGTGGATTATAATTTTAGGCTGAATTCATTAGGAAACAGTATCAAGTATACAGTAAAAGCTGATTTTCAGAATCATTCAGCATTTAAGAATAGTGGTTGAGGGCAGTTCTCTGGTTTAAAAAAATTTCAGGCTTGGCTCTGAGATCAAAAAATCACAATAGAACTTTACCACTGCTAAACTGTTAAACTCCTGTTAGGAGTTTTAGCTTCTATTTCTTTTTTTTTTTTGTAGAGACAGAGTCTCACTTTATGGCCCTCGGTAGAGTGCCATGGCCTCACACAGCTCACTGCAACCTCCAACTCCTGGGCTTAAGCGATTCTCTTGCCTCAGCCTCCCGGGTAGCTGGGGCTACAGGCGCCCACCACAACGCCCGGCTATTTTTTGGTTGCAGTTTGGCTGGGGCTGGGTTTGAATCTGCCACCCTCGGTATATGGGGCCAGCATCTTACCGACTGAGCCACAGGCGCCGCCCTCAGCTTCTATTTCTAATAAAAATTCACGGAACTGACAATGGTTAAATTTCACAAGAACAAATAAAATTTGCCATTAACACTGTTGGTTCAAAAACACATGGGAGAGGCTCAATGCCTGTAACTCAGTGGATGGGGTGCCAGCCATATACACTGGGGCTGGTGGGTTTGAATCAAGCCCGGGCCTGCTAAACAATGACAACTGCAACAACCACAAAAAAAAAATAGCCAGGCATTGTGGCGGACACTTGTAGTTTTAGCTAGTTGGGAGGACGATGCAAGAGAATTGCTTAAGCCCAAGAGTTTAAGGTTGCTATGAGGTGTGACACCCGGGGTACTTTATTGAAGGCAACATAATGTTTTTTGTTTCAAAAAAACAAAACAAAACAAACAAACAAAAAAATACATGGGAGAGTCATTTTTTTGTGTTGTTTTTTTTTTTTTCAAATTACCTGCTGAAGAATAATATGGTGAACAATCAGAGGCTTTAACTACCTTACATTTTCACAATCTTTGAAAATGTTTAAGCTATTTTTCATACATTTTGTTTTTTTACTACCAGCTATTAGTTATAATTCATTTTACTAGATTCTGACTGAGGTTGTATTAAATTGGCAATAGGTATCTTCTAATTATCATTTTTGTTGATTTCTAGCATTTTAATCTGGAACTCTTGTTTTTTTTGAGACAGAGTCTTAACTGTGTCACCCTTAGTAGAGTGCGTGGCATCACAGCTCACAGCAACCTCAACCGCTTGGGCTTAAGTGATTCTCTTGCCTTAGCCTCCCAAGTAGCTGGGATTACAGGTGCCTGCCACAATGCCTGGCTATTTTTTGGTTGCAGTTATCATTGTTGTTTAGCTAGCCCAGGCCAGGTTAGAATCTGCCAGTCTCAGTGCATGTGGCCTATGCCATAACCATTGTGCGATGGGCGCTGAGCTAATCTGGGACATATTTTGAATTTAAATAGTTTTAAGTGTTATCCTTAAATTGAAAAGTATATATATATATGTATAATATATATACACACACATATATATAAAATGATGTGTGTGTGTGTGTATATACAGTGGAACCTCTGTAAGTTGACCACCCAAGGGACTGTAACAAACTGATCCACATACAGAGGTACATGTTGTGCATGTCCCGTCTATGAAAATTAGGTCAGCTTAAGGAGTTGGTCAATGTAGAGAGATGGTCAACTATGGAGATTCAGCTGTATTATTTGTATATATATTGCCTTTGAGTAGGGTACAAATCATCTGTCTAAAGTGGTTCAAAAGAATTTACATCTCTACATTGTTTTAAAAGTAAAAGATTCTATCAACTTCAGTCATTTTAAGCATGAACAGCATGCCCATTTTTGCAGATATGAACTTTTCCCTGGAAAGGAGACAGTTAAAATACCTAGATTTATCTTACTTAAAATGAGATTATTATTTTAACCAAAATTTTTCATAGTATATGTTACTATTTTTTAAACTATGCTTTAGTTTACTATTCTTTTTTATTTTTTAAATTAAATCTTACAGGATATGGAGCCTAGTAGATCATGCATTAATAGCAAGGTGTAATATGGAAGAACCAATTCGTTGTGCAGCTGTGAATGCAGATGGAATCCATCTTGCGCTTGGAATGAAGGATGGCTCATTCACTGTACTTCGAGTGAGGTATAGTATTTGGGTGGAAATAGAAACAATAATGCTCACAATGAGGTAGAATATGTAATACTCATTTGTCCTTTTTTCTTCATCTTATTAATATTTCAGATATTAGTTCTATTAAATATACACTATATATATATAACAATAGCTTTGTTAGAATATTAAATAAACTCAAAAATGGTTTAGGGAGGTTAAGAATGCTTAATAGATTAATAGATAAAATTTTGAGCTATAAATTTGGGTCCCGATTTCCTTTTCATGGGTAGTATAGATTTTCAGTAATGATCTCTTGCCGCTGAATAACCATGAGGCTGTTAAAACTGAGTGAATGTTTTTTTGTTATTATTAAGGGCTTTATGCTTTGGAAAAAAAAAAACAGATGCTTGCCTCTCTTCTTTTGTTGGGGTAATTAGAAAAGTTTAAAAACTGTTTTGTTAAAGCAGCTATAGGTAGGTGTAATTGAATTCTATGTGGCCATTAAAAAATTGGCTGTAGATCCACTGTATGTTTATAAGGATAAGTACTTTTAAAGGCCTTATTCTCTAGCTTAGTGAATGGTAGGATCTTCTCCTTGATTGCTCAATATAGAAACTGTTAATTCATTTTTCTCTTTTAGCTCTTCTAGTTAATCATACTTTTGGAAACCCTACTTCCTAAGGAGCTCTCACATTAATTTCCTTCTTCCATTCTTACTGTGTACTCTTGTGAAGGCTTATGTTATCTCCTGACTGGATTGGTGGTCTCCATACCTTTCTTCACTCTACAGCAGTGGTTCTCAACTTTCCTAAGCTGCAACCCTTTAATACAGTTCCTCATGTTGTGGTGACCCCCAACCATAAAATGATTTTCGTTGCTACTTCATAACTGTAATTTTGCTACTGTTGTGAATCATAATGTAAACATCTGATATGCAGGATGTATTTAGGCGACCCCTATGAAAGGGTCATTTGACTCCCAAAGGGGTCACATCCCACAGGTTGAAAATCGCTGCTCTACAGTGATAGTGATTCTTTTAAAAACACATTTGTTTACATTCTTCCTCTTTCTAAAGTATGATAAAGACATTGTATTGTCCTTAGGATGAATTTTATAATCCTTAACATGGTATGGTGGACATCTCTCCTGCCTATTCCCTGAACCCCAGTCTCTTCCTTTCATCTATACAAAAATTCATTAACTTCTTCAGCTACATCAGGTTCCCTTGTACTTCTGAGCTTTGATATTTGCATAGTCCTCTTTCTGAGACAGATTTTTATGATGGGATATGCTGAGATTTTTCTCTTCAACTTAATTTTTTTTTCAGAGACAGAGTCTCTCTTTGTTGCCCAGGCTGGTATGATACAGCTCAATAGAACCTTGAAGGGTTCTCCTGCCTCACCCTCCCCAGTAGCTGGGACTATAGGCACACCCCACCATGCCTGGCTAATTTAAAAAAAATTATGTTTCGAGATGGGGTCTGGCTATGTTGCCTAGGCTGGTGTGGAACTTCTGGGCTCAAATAGTCCTCTTGCCTTAGCCTCCTTAAGTGTTGGGATCACAGGTGGGTGTCACTGAACCTTGCCTCTTAAAGTAATTTTTTTATTGTAAAATACACTTAATGTAAAATTTATAATTCCAATCATTTTTAAATATACAGTTCCGTGCCATTAGGTATATTCACATTGTTGTGAAACTATAACCACCATCCAGCTCCAGAATTATGCCATCTTTCCAAACAGAAACTCTATACCAATTAAATAATAAATCTACATTCCTCCCTCTCTAACCCTGAAAAAAAAAAATCACAATTCTGCTTTCTGTCTCTATGAAAGAGAATTTGGCTACACTGAGTTCTTTTTTTTTGAATTCAGGGAACTTTATTGATGTTACATGACAAGGTGGGGCTCCTTAGGCCCCTCTTGTTCTTGAGGGGGTCTGGTGTGGAAACTGTCGAGGGGAGATTCTCAGTGAGGTGGGGGGCTGAGTAGGCAGGGGCACCCCAGCAGCTAAGGGCCTTTCTCTGCCTCTCATGCTCTGGCTGGGGCTTGTGGTCTGGGGGTTCTTACTCCTTGGAGGCCATGTGGGCCATAAGATCCACCACCCTGTTGCTGTAGCCAAATTCATTATCATACCAGGCAATGAGTTTGACAAAGTGGTCATTGAGAGCAATGCCAGCCGCAGCATCAAAGGTGGAAGAATGGGTGTCACCGTTGAAGTCAGAGGAGACGACCTGGTGCTCGGTGTAACCCAGGATGCCCTTGAGGGGGCCCTCTGATGCCTGCTTCACTACTTTCTTGATATCAGGCTGTATTTGGCAGCCTTCTCTAGACGACAGGTGAGATCCACGACTGACACGTTGGCAGTGGGGACCCGGAAGCTTCCCATTCAGCTCAAGGATGACCTTGCCCACAGCCTTGGCTGTGCCAGTTGAGGCAGGGATGATGTTCTGGAGAGCCCCGCGACCATCACGCCACAACTTCCCAGAGGGGCCATCCACAGTCTTCTGGGTGTCAGTGATGGCATGGACTGTGGTCATGAGTCCCTCCACAATGCCGAAGTTGTCATGGATGACCTTAGCCAAGGGGGCTAAGCAGTTGGTGGTGCAGGAGGCATTGCTGACAATACAGAGGCTGTTTTCGTACTTCTCATGGTTCACACCCATCACAAACCTGGGGGCATCAGCAGAATTCTGGGGCAGAGATGACGACCCTATTGGCACCCCCCCGTAGGTGAGCCCCAGCCTTCTCCATGGTGGTGAAGACACCAGTGGACTCTACAACATACTCTGCGCCTGCCTCACCCCATTTGATTTTGGTGGGATCTCGCTCCTGGAAGATGGTTATGGGATTTCCATTGATGACAACCTTCCCGTTCTCAGCCTTGACTGTGCCATGGAATTTGCCATGGGTGGAATCATACTGGAACATGTAGACCATGTAGTTGAGGTCAATGAAGGGGTCGTTGATGGCGACAATATCCACTTTGCCAGAGTAAAAAGCAGCCCTGGCGACAATATCCACTTTGCCAGAGTAAAAAGCAGCCCTGGCGACCAGGCACCCAATACAACCAAAACCGTTTATTCCGACCTTCACTTTCACCATGGTGCCTCGGGGATGTGGCTGGCGCTGCACTAGAAGAAGTGGCTGTCTGATGAACGGGAGGACCAGAGAGCCACTACTCTGAGTTCTTAAACTCGTTTTTTTTTTGGTTTTTGGCCGGGGCTAGGTTTGAACCCGCCACCTCCAGCATATGGGACCGGCGCCCTACTCCTTGAGCCACAGGTGCCGCCTTAAACTCGTTTTTTAAATGGTTTATAAAATTTGAATGTCAGTTAAAACTTTCTTCCCAGAGCTCTGTAAATGTCATATTGCCTTATTTTGTCATGCCAAAACAGCTTCCTAAACTGAAATGAAAGACTATGAAACTCCTCTGCTAGGCTCTCATTACTATTATTATTGGGGCACTGATTTGGTCGTTGATTCTAGAATCTCTATAACCATTATCATCTAAGATTGAATATCTGTTCTTCTCATTGCTTGTATAATTTCTTTGAAGATGACTTTTCATTTTTACAGGTTAGAAATCATAAGTAGAAACGTGAATATTACTTGTGAATAATAGTATTTGTGATCAGCCTTATTTTTCCTTTTGTATAAGAACTGAAAGTATTAGAATTGGAATGCTAATGTGTAGAGGTTTTACAAGAATTTAAAATGAATGTAAAGCACCTAAGAGTTTTCATCTTTTAGCAGATATTTGTTAAAAAGTAGTGATCATCTTTTAGCTAATGTTCATTAAAAAGTAATAGTTATTATTACTTTTAGCCATTTACTTGCCTTTTCAAATATTGTATGCAATAAACTAGATGAAAAATTTCTTATTTTTTCCCAGCACTTAGGAGGCCACGGCAGGTGGATTCCCTGAGCTCACAGATTCAAGACCAGCTTGAGCCAGAGCGAGACCCCGTCTCTAAAAAACAACCTGGCATTGTGGTGGGCGCCTGTAGTCCCAATATTTGGGAGTCTGAGGCAAGAGGATCACTTGAACCCAAGAGTTTGAGGTTGCTGTGAGCTAAGATGCCATGGCACTCTACCAAGGGTGACCAAGTGAGACTGTCTCAAAAAAAAAAAAAAATTTCTAATAAGGCTGTGTTTTGGCAACTGAATTCAACATTGCTGTTGGAATTGGTGGAATGGTTATTCTGAGTAGTAAATGCCTTTATAGGTTAAGTCACAAAATAGTATTCTTAATCCTTCTGAATTTATTTCTTCTTGGTTTGCTTTGTGTTCTCCATATGATAAAGCAGGATTCAGTAATATAGCAGTATTAAAGAACCCTCACAAGGAATGGTTATATTATGGTTGCAGGAATACAAATTAGATTAGAATCTTACACACTGGTACACACACCAGGGTGTAAGATAGTGTAACAGGGTAAAGCCATAATATCTTCTTAAACATCTCTTTTCTATGTGATAAGAAAATGTTAATAATTGCGTGGCACCTGTGGCTCAAAGGAGTAAGGTGCCGGCTGCATATGCTGGAGATGGCGGGTTCAAACCCAACCCCGACCAAAAATAGCAAAAAGAAAAAAGAAAAGGTTAATAATTTTTTAATTACTTTGAACCAATCTACCATTTAAAATTAAAAAAAATTATATCCCCCTACTTTTTTAATTTATATATATATATATATTTTTTTTTTTTTGAGACAGTGTCTCACTGTGTTGCCCTTGGTAGAGTGCTGTGGTGTCACAGCTCACAGCAACCTCAAACTCTTGGGCTTAAGTAATCCTCTTGCCTCAACCTCCCAAGTAGCTGGGACTATAGGTGCCTGCCAAAATGCCTGGCTATATCCTTCTATGTTATTAACCCATTTATGCTGGAGGTTGAATTTTTAATTTTTTTTTTTTTATTGTTTGGGATTCATTGAGGGTACAAAGAGGTTACACTGATAGCACTTGTTAGATAAAATCCCTCTTATAATTGTGGCCTGCCCCCAAGAGGTGTGCCATACACTGTGACCCTTATGGTTATGTTTGAGGAATTTAACGATTTCCTCTTTTATCACTTCCTGAACCCAACTATCATTCAGCATAAGGTTGTTTTAATTTCCAAGTCCTTGTGTGGGGATGAACGTTTTTGTGGTGATGAGTTCCACCTTTATTGCCCTGTGGTCTGAGAAGATACAGCTATAATTTCTATTCTTTTAATTTTGCTGAGGTTTGGTTTGTATCCTAGGATGTGGTTGATTTTTGAGTATGTACCATGGGCTAATGAGAAAAATGTATCTTCTTTAGCTTTAGAAGGGTGTGTCCTGATGTGTCTATTAATTCCATTTGTTCTAGGGTCACATTTAAGGCCTTTGTATCTTTGTTTAGTCTCTGTTTAGAAGATCTGTCCAGTTCTGTCAGAGGGGTATTAAAGTCCCTGGCTATTATGGTATTATAGGATATCATATTGCTCAGAACCAACAAGGTCTGTTTCATAAATCTGGGAGCATTTAAATTCGGTGCATAAATATTGAAAATTGAAATGTCTTGTTGTATTGTTCCTTTGACCAGTATAAAGTCTTCATCTTTGTTTTTCTTAACTTTAGTTGCTTTAAATCTGCTGTATCTGAAAATAAGATTGCAACTCCTCCTTTCTTCTGATTTACACTTGCTTGAAATACTGTTTTCCATCCGTTAACCCAGAGTTTTGATTTGTCCTTCAAGGCTAGGTGTGTCTCCTGGAGACTGCATATGGATGGCCTGTGCCATCAGTGAAGAATCAGTGGCGAATTCAGTACATTGACATTTATTGAGAGAATTGATAAGTGTGGTGGAGTTCTATTCATCTTCTTTTGTGAAAGTCCATTGTGTAGTCTTATCCTTTGTGCCATTGTGGAAGCTAAGTTTTGACCTTTAGCTTCTGGGTGTTTGCTGGTGGTCAGTGTTTAGAATAGTTCTAAGTATTTCCTGTAGAGCTGGTCTTGTGGCAAATTTCCTCATTGCTTGTATATTTGCAAAAAGATTTGATTTCTCCATCAATTTTGAAGCTTAGTTTAGCAGGATACAGAATTCTGGACTGAAAATTGTTTTGTTTAAGAATGTTGAAGGTGGATGACCATGCTTTTCTAACTTGGAACGTTTCAGTTGAAAAGTCTGCTGTCATCCTAATGGCTCTGCCTCTGTAGACCAGTTGGAGCTTACTGCTGGCTGCTTGCAGAATTTTTCCTTTTATCTTGATTTTGGACAGGTTCATTACAATGTGTCTTAGAAAGGCTCTGTTTGAGTTGAGATGACCCGGAGTTCAATATCCATCTGAAAGGAGTGTGTTGGGTTCTTTAGTAAAACTTGGGAAGTTTTCATTTATGATGGTCTCCAGTAAGGCTCCCATTCCTTTGGGACAATCTTCTTCCCCTTCAAGAATCCGTATTTTCCGAATGTTTCAATGCTTCATGGAGTCTTGTAGTTCTCTAAGAGCGTGTTCTGCTTTCTCTCTCTTCTTTTCTCTCTATTTAACTATCTGGGTTAACTCGAACACTATCCTCTAGCTGTGAGGTTCTTTCTTCTCCAGGGTCTAACCCATTTTTGATACTTTCTACTGCCTCTTTACATTCCCTGATTGTCTCCTTCATTTCCTGAAGCTCCACCATATCCTTTATATATTCTGTATATCTCTCATCTGACTTTTGGTTCTGTCTTTCCATTTTCTTGCCTATTCCTTTAATTGTCTTTATCATCCATATTTTAAATTCCCTTTCTGTCAAGTCCATTAATTCTTTAAAAGGTGGAGTCTTCTGCAGTAGCTGCCTAATGGTCCCTTGGGGGAGTTCCTCTGTTTTAGTTTTACATGTTGCCTCAATTTTTCTGTTGGTTCCTCCTCATGTGTTCTTTCTTCTTGTTCACCCCCTTGTCCTCCTTTTTCCTTCTTACTAACTCCTTTGCTTGAAATTACCTCGCGTCAGAGCTTAGGTCTTAAAGTGGCCTCAGCCTGAGCAAAGCCAAACTCTTCCTTGTGGCCAAAAATCAAATTGTTGAATTTTTTGCATGACTTTCTCACAAGCTCCCAGCATACCAGTATCTGCAGTAGTGACTAACTCTGTGCACCATGTGATAACATGTACTCTATCTAAGGAGGCAGATGTGTGAAAAATCAGACTTCAGTGTTGACCCTGAGTAGTAGGATATAAATAACTCCCACATTACTGCCAATCCAATAATGGAACATGAGGCCTAAATGGGTTAAGGCATAATTGACAAATAAAAATTGTATATATTTATTGTATAAATAAACATGAGATTGATTTATTTATATATTGTGACATGAGTAAGTCAGGCTACTTAACGTATCCGTCACATCACATACTTACCATATTTTGTGATGAGAACATTTAAGATGTCTTAGCAGTTTTCATGTGTATAGTACATTACTATTATTTATGGTCATGCTCTACTATAGATCTCCAGAACTTATTCATCCTGTCTGACTTAAACTTTGTACTCTTTAGCCAATGTCGCCCCATTCCCCACTCCTACCCCCAGTCTCTGGTAACCACCTTTCTACTGTCTGCTTCTGTTCAACTTTTTTAGATTCCACATACAGGCTGTTGCAAGTTACAAACATCCAACTTATGTACAGCTTGCCCTTACAAATAGAGGCTATTACAGTAAGTCACTGAGTTACAAACATCTGACTTACATATGACTTTTACTTATTAAGGAAGCTATTACAGGTAATAGGTAAATGTACCTCTTCCAACTTATATACAAATTCTACTTAAGAACAAACCTACAGCACCTATGTTGTTCATAAGCTAGGGACTGCCTATATAAATGAGATCATACAGTATTTGTCTTTCTGAGCTTGGCTTATTTCACTTAGCATAACATCCTGCAGGTTCATCCATGTTGTAAACAGATTTTTTTTTTTAAAGGTTGGATAGTATTCCATTGTGCGTGTGTGTATGTGTGTATATGTATATTTTATCCATTCATGTACGCTTAGGTTGGCTTGAGGGAAGGGTTGCATGGGTAATGTGAAACTATTCTTACTACCTTCTTCAGTGAATCTTGTCTTATTTTCATGCTATACTCAACGTGTTATCTCTTACATGATTTCTTTAGCTCTTAAGGAAGGTATTTTCATGCATGGATAGTTGTGCAAAGTGATGTTTCTTCAAGGAAACTAGCACTGGGACTAGCCCCCATGCCACCACTTTGCTGACCTCATTCCCCAAATTTTATATTATAAGAGAAACACTGATACTGTGGAAGTAATTGAAAACTTTTTTTTTTTTTTGTAGAGACAGAGTCTCACTGTACCACCCTCGGGTAGAGTGCCGTGGCGTCACACGGCTCACAGCAACCTCTAACTCTTGGGCTTATGCGATTCTCCTGCCTCAGCCTCCCGAGCAGCTGGGACTACAGGCGCCCACCACAACACCCGGCTATTTTTTTGTTGCAGTTTGGCCAGGGCTGGGTTTGAACCTGCCACCCTCGGCATATGGGGCTGGCGCCCTACTCACTGAGCCACAGGCGCCGCCCTGAAAACTTTTTTATGAAATATTTTTAAATAGAAGTGTGTGTGTGTGTGTGTGTGTGTGTGTGTAATAAATGTACATGTGTATAAATACTAAAAAGTCCGCAGAGACACTCATCCATTCTCATGAATAGATAAGAGAGACTTCATAATAGTGGAAGAACTTGATTGATAATCATGGCTAATAAATCATGATGAAGATGGAACAAGGTTTCCTGGCAGGTATGGAATAAACTTTTTTGTAAAATCATAAAATTGTTACTTTATTAATAGTGTTTAACCGGTGGCTAGCCATTTGACACTCTCTGACCGTATTACTGTATTTTGCTATGTATACTTCAGTCCCATGCATAATGTGCACAGATGTTTTGGGCCCAAACTATGATTAAAATGCCTCTTGAAAAAGTGACTAGCTTTTAGCTAGGAGAGAGACATCTAGAGAGGACTAACCCTCCTCTAGAAAATGTACAGATTGCACTGCCCTCTTGCAACCCATGTTGTGAGGGCTACCCCTTCTCTTTCTCCTAAGAATCCTTCCCTCCTTGCCATGTCAGGGGCTGTGGCTAATGTGGCCACATGCATCGCTAGCGGGGCTGGAGTTTCTGAGGCTACTCAGCCCTGAACAGCCAGGTGGGTCCCTGTGGCCTGCATGGGACTCCTAGGGTCTACTCCATATGGGTAGACCTTGGCCCTCACCCTGCACGGCTGCGGCCTGCTTTGCCAGCGCCATCATCACCCTCTCCCCTGATTATGGTGGTTGGTGGAGGCCATTCTGGCCCACTCCCACTGGATCCTGGAATGTTTTGTGCCCAGTGTGCCCAGGTAGAAGGGCACAGTGGCCTCCTGAGTGAGTGTCCTCCACTCCTGGTGGACGCCCTCGCTCCAGAGCCATTCTACCCATGAATAATGACATGCTTATTTTTCCCTCAAAAATTTAGGCAAAAAAAAGTGTGAATTGTACACGGCAGGATGTGGTATATCAACTTTGGAAGGATTGTGATAGTATTCACCTAACAAATCATGCATTTACTTAAAAATTGTTTTCAAACGATTTATACTTTGTATGCTTCACTTCTTGGGAAATAATAAGTTCCCAAAATTATTTCCTGGCTTTAAAAAAGTAACTCTCTGTACATATACGTTATTTTTTCAGATCAAAGAGTTTTTTTACCCCCCCACCCAAAATCACTACTAAAATATGCTCAATATATCCTATATTCAATTTCTTACCTCAAACTTACAACTTTCTTGTTATATCACATTTATGCTTTCCCCCCTTTCATAGGAAACTTCTCAAAAAACTTGTCTAACTTTACTGTTTTCTCTTCTTCTAATTAATTTATCAACTTTCTATCTCCATAGTATGGCTTTTACGTTCAGCTTTGCATTGAAAAACCCAATTACTGGCCCAGTGTGGTGGTGCACACCTGTTATCCTAGCACTCTGGGAGGCCAAGGCGGGTGGATTGCCTGAGCTCATGAGTTCGAGACCAACCTGAGCTAGAGCAAGACCTCATCTCTAAAAATAGCTGGCAAAATGAGACTATCTCAAATAAACAAACAAACAACTAGTAACGGCACCCTATATCGTTAAGATTAGGAGATATTTTCAGTTCTCATCTATCTGGATTCTCAGCAGTATTTGATCCTTTTTACTGTCTTGGTGCTTCTCAAAACATTTTCTCCCCTGGATTTAGGTGTTAATCTCTTTTTGTTTTCGGCTTACTTCTCTGGTTCCATTTTCTTCATAGTTTGATCATCTTTTGTCTATGGTAAATATTAGAGTTCCTTAAAGAACAGACCTAGGTTTTCTGCTCTTTTAACTCTGTTTTCTTCCTAGGTGGTCTCATCCTGCCTCTGTCTTTAGTTGCCACTTGTGGCTTGATGACCCTAAATCCACAGCTTCAGCTCTAATCTCTAAACTCTAGCCCTACATAACCAGTTACTCACTTATTTAACATCACTTAGATGTCTCAAAGGCATCTCCAAATCAGTATTTCCAGAACTGAACTCATGATTTCCCTCCCAAACAAATCATCTGTCCATGGTCCCTTTCCTAGTGAAAGTACAGGAAATGTTCCTTTTTCTTGTGCAAGGCAAAACATAGGGATTATCTTCATCTCTCATCTATTACCACATCCTATTGACTTTGCTTACTTGATAAATTTTCTAGGAATGTTTTTATTGAAGTTTGTGAATAGCATATACTATGTATTACATTATATAGTAGTATAAAATGTATGTGTGTGTGTATATATATAAAATACTATATGTTTTAAATCAGTTCACTTTTTTCTGAAGTCTGAGCAACCATCATCTGCAGTAACTTTCTAATTGGTCTTAGTCCTTCTATTATACTCCTTCAATTTGTTTTTTTACCAGGGCAGTTATCTGATTTTTGTATGTCCTACCCTAGCTTAAACTCACAGATTAAGGCCAAAAATCTTCATTAGACCTATGAGGGCCTTCATTATATTCCCTCAGACTTCCTTACCAGTCTCAACTCACAGCAAAGCCAAGCCCCCTTGATTGTGTCAGTGCATCAACACTGGCCTTCTCAAGTGGAACTCGAATTCTTTCTCTTGCCATTAGCTCTTTCATATATTGTTTGTCTCTGCTGGAACATGGATCTTTTATCTCGGAGTTCCTGTCTTATGTTGAGCTAAGTCTCATTCATTCATCAGAATAAAGTTGAGCTATCATAGCTATCTATGCCACTTCTTTGATAGGTCTCCCCAGACTCCCTTGAATAGGATGATTCCTCTGTTAACAGGCTACGATCAAAACTGTGTACATTTACTTTGTGATGTATTACGAGCTGTTAATGTGTGAGTATTTCCAGGCTTTGGCTTCCGTCTGTTTTTAAAAAATAAACCATACCGGGCGGCGCCTGTGGCTCAGTGAGTAGGGCGCCGGCCCCCTATGCCGAGGGTGGCGGGTTCGGACCCAGCCCCGGCCAAACTGCAACAAAAAAATAGCCGGGCGTTGTGGCGGGCACCTGTAGTCCCAGCTGCTTGGGAGGCTGAGGCAGGAGAATCGCGTAAGCCCGAGAGCTGGAGGTTGCTGTGAGCCCTGTGACGCCACGGCACTCTACCCGAGGGTGGTACAGTGAGACTCTGTCTCTACAAAAAAAAAAAAAAATAAATAAACCATACCATTCAAGTATTAGTTTCCCAGAAGACTTAATTCTGAATTTTTTAAAATTTAACAAATTTTCATCTACTAGTCTTCCTTTAAATTTTCCAGAGAAACTTCTTCATGTGAGAGGGTGGTTATATAATTCATAATGTTGACATAGCAACATAGTACATGTTATAAAATCAGTCATTCAACCCGAATTGCTCTATCATTATTGTTTTCTACTGTTTCTGTATGTATGTGTGTGTGTGTGTGTGTGAGAGAGAGATAGTGTGTATGTTGGTGGACAGGAGGCATAGTATCAGAAAACATAGGACATAAGCCATTTCTCTCACTGGAAGCAGTTAAATCTCTTGAATAAAAATTCTGTAAAACGAATTTAATTATGAAGAATTTTCGAGAAGCATTTTAATTAAAATTTGTGAAGAAAATTATAATTATAACTGGGTACTGTGGCTTATGCCTGTAATCCCTCCTGTAATCCTAGCACTCAGAGAGGCTGAGGCGGTTGTATTGCTTGAGCTCAGGAGTTCCAGACCAGCCTGAAAAAGAATGAGACCTTGTCTCTAAAAACAGCTTGGTGTTGTGGCTCATGCCTGTTGTCCCAGCTACTCAGGAGGCTGCGGCAAGAGGATTGCTTGAGTCCAAGAGTTTGAGGTTGGAATCAGCTATGACACCATGGCACTCTACCAGGAGTGACAAGGATGTCTCGAAAAAAAAAAAAAAGAAGATTTTCACAAGATGGCGCTGAAAGCGAAGAAGAAGAAAGCTCCTGCCCCTCCCAAAGGCAAAGCCAAAGCAAAGGCATTGAAGGCCAAGAAGGCAGTGCTAACAGGCATCCACAGCCACTAAAAAAAGAGATCCATACATCACCCACCTTCCGGTAGCCAAAGACTCTGAGTTTCCAGAGGCAGCCTAAATATCCTCAGAAGAGTGCCTCCAGGAGAAACAAGCTTGACTACTATGCCATCAAGTTCCCCTGACAACTGAGTCGGAGAAGATAGAAGACAACAATACACTTGTGTTCATTGTGGATGTCAAAGCCAACAAGCACCAGATCAAACAGGCTGTGAAGAAGCTCTATGACACTGATGTGGCCAAGGTCAACACCCTAATCAGGTCTGATGGCAAGAAGAAGGCATATGTTCCACTGGCTCCTGGCTAGTTTTTCTACAGACTGGATCTCTCTTTGCTCAGGCTGGTCTAGAACTCCTGAGCTCAAGGCAGTCCCTTGTGAGGATTAATCTTGTACATGTAATAGTCAGAAGTCAGTGAGTGGCTTTCTTTCCCCAGGTAACTCAAAGACAAGGTCCCTTTCAGTTAGTTGTAGTTTCATCACTCCCTCGGGCCCATCATCAGAGATTATCTATCAGAGGTCCTCAAACTTTTTAAACGGGGCCAGTTCACTGTCCCTCAGACCATTGGAGGGCTGGACTATGGTTAAAAAAAAAAAAAAACCCAAAAAACTATGAACCAATTCCTATGCACACTGCACATATTTTATTTTGAAGTAAAAACACAAAACGGGAACAAATACAATCACACCGCCTCATGTGGCCCGTGGGCCATAGTTTGAGGACCCCTGATGGGCTGGAAAATGGCTCACAGCTTTTCCATCACTTGTCTTTGGTTGGAACTGAGGCACATGACTAAACTAACTGCAAAGGAGCCTGAGAAATCTGGTCTAGGAAGAAAGGGAAATGAACTTTTGGTGAATATCTGGCACTTTCCCACATACAATATTTTTTCTTTCATTTGTTTTGTTTTGGTCTGCTTTTTCAGTTAAAGGACTGATTTTTATCTTTCTCTCTATGATTAACTCCAAGGTAAAGTCCAAATTCCTTGGCAACATACCAGATCTGTCACAGATTGTCCTCAATCTATCTCTTTTACCCCATCAATCACTAACACTTTACCCACTTGTTTTTGTACCCGTAGTACTTTGTGGCTGTTCTTTAAAGATGCCACAATAATAGCATACTGCTGTGTTTTGGCTCCCTGTGTCTTCTTGGACAGCCCTCTCTCCTCTTTTATACTTCACCAACTTCTCAGGTTTTATGCTCAAAACAGGTGTCACCCTTCCTTGGCCCCTTTCCACCTTTAGTCTAGTCTTAACACTTTTCAGTATTTCTTATAGAACTTCACACACTTTTGAATAATCACTACATTTTATCATGTTTACTTTATATCCATCTCTCATAGAAGAAGATGAGTTCAAGTGTATATTGCCTAAAACAAAGTATTTAGAGTTACTGGAAGAAATTTGAGTTTTATTTCTATCAATTATATATTTAGAAACTTTAAAAATTGGGAAACTTACACTTAAACTTCTGCTTTTGAAATTATTTACTTGGAGCATTTCAAATGTGGGAGGCCAAATTTATATGGAGAAAAGTCCCTGACTCTTACTGGAAATAGGACTCTCTCCTCCTTTGACCTCCGTTCCCTCCCTGGATCCTTCTCCCCAACTTTTCTCCCTCCTCCCCACTTAACTATACAACTTGGGAAAGACAGTAGTGTTAAACTGTCCATGTTTATGGTTGTTGCCAGTATCTGTATTATTTTGGAAACTCAGTTATAAGGCATCACTGAAAAAAATGTTTGACTTTACTGGTCGACATGGTCCCTAAGCAACAAATTTGTGTTTTTTTATAATGAAGGTCAAAGAAGTTGAAATTAAAATACCTAGTTATAGCTGTGTAAGCTGTATTTAGGCCCAGCACCCATAGCTCAGTGAGAAGGGCGCCAGCCACATACACCAAAGCTGGTGGGTTCAAGCCTGACCTGGGCCTGCTAAACAATGACAACTGCAACCAAAAAATAACTGGGTGTTGTGGTAGGTGCCTGTAGTCCCAGCTACTTGAGAGGCTGAGGCAAGAGAATCACGTAAGCCCAAGAGTTTGAGGTTGCTGTGAGCTGTGACGCAATGGCACTCTACTAAGAGTGACGTAGTGAGACTCTGTCTCAAAAAAATGTGTATTTAAATGTATGACTGAAGTAATCAGAATTAACTCCTCCTTTGTTTCCTGAATGCCATTTTGTACATTTGCCTCATTGCAAAACTTTGTTTGAAAACTATGTTTATATAATAATTAAGAATTTTCATAAACTTAATATTTACAAAGAAGTTTTACCATAAAAATCTATGACTTTATTTTCTTAATTCCTTTATTGACTCCAAAATTTAATATTTATCTTTAAAATACTTAAAATAATTTAGAAACTGAAATTTAGCATTTTTCTGTGCTACTGACATATAGTGTCCCCATACGTTTCTGTTCAGCAAAATAATTATTCCTGAACTTAATACTGGTGGCCTTATTTACATTTATTTTATAGTTTACAAATACTTGGTATAGCCTGACAGTTATTTTAAATAAGTTTGAGAACTAAATTCTGTTGTGTGACTTTTGTTCATATAGTATCATTTTTTTCTTTTTAACAGAGATATGACAGAAGTTGTACATATTAAAGATAGGAAGGAGGCAATTCATGAATTAAAATATTCACCAGATGGAACTTACCTTGCTGTTGGATGCAATGACAGCTCAGTTGATATTTATGGAGTTGCTCAGCGTTATAAAAAAGTTGGCGAATGTGTTGGATCACTTAGTTTCATTACTCATATGGACTGGTCCTCAGACAGTAGATATTTACAGACAAATGATGGCAATGGGAAAAGACTTTTTTATAGGATGCCAGGTAAACATTTCTAGTAAATTATATGTTGTTTATAGATTTTTAGAGCCTATACAGTATTTCAGAATTTCAGTAGAACCAGAGTGTAAGTTACATTTGATTATAGGAAATCAAAGATCTGAGCTAATATTTTAGGCATTGTAGTCTTTTCTATAAGGCTGTCTTCTTATTATTAAAATTCTTTTGTTCCCCCCCCAACTTTATTGAGGTACAACTGATATATATATTTGCAAAGTATAATGTCATGTTTTGATACACATATAATTGTGAAAAGATTTCCACAATCCAGCTAATTAACATATCACTTTGCATAGTTAACCATTTTTGTGCATGTGGTGAGACCATCTAAGATCTATTTTCTTGCTGAGTGCTGCCTAATCCTAGCATGCTGGGAGGCTGAGGCAGCAAGATTGCTTGAGCTCAGGAGTTCAAGACTTGTCTAAGCAAGAGTGAGACCTTGTCTCCACAGAAAATTAAGAGAAAAAGAAAAAAACCCATCTGTCATGGGCCTGTACTCCCAGCTACTCAAGAAGCTGAGGCATGAGGATCCCTGAAACCCAGGATTCTGAGGTTACAGGGAGCTATGACGACATACCTGCACTCTACTCAGGGCACAGAGTTGAGACTGTGTCTCAATAACAAGATCTGTTCTCTTAGCAAATTTCAAGTATACAGTAGTATTAACCATACTCAACATACTGTGCATCAGGTCTCTAGGCTTTACTTATTCTGTATAACTGAAACTATAACCAAAATCTACCCCTCCCTAACCTCCATTTCTCTTAGTCCCTGGCAACCACTATTCTAAATGTTCTTATTAAAAATTCCTTTGACTAGAGGATCTAAGATGGATCCACTCTGTACCATGAAAGTAGTATATGGCAGTCCTATTGTATATAAGAGAATCAGAATGCAATTTTTGTGGGTGGATCTGATTAAATATTACTGCTACAAATGTGTGATCATAAATGATTTGGGGTTATTTTTTGTGGTTATCTCAAATTAACTTTGCAAATAATAATATAACAAACCTCAATTTTAAAAAATTCCAATTAAAGAATAAAACAGGAATAAAAGAATTGTTAAAATATTACCTCTTAGTACTTTTTATCTTTTTTTTTTTTTTTTTGCAGTTTTTGGCTGGGGCCGGGTTTGAACCCACCACCTCCGGTATGTGGGGCCGGCACCCTACTCCTTTGAGCCACACATGCCCTCCTCTCCTAGTACTTTATTATGATGCTTAGTGAATTAGTCACTGTATTCCAAGAACTTATTTCATAATAACAGCTGCATAATGAAGTTAATGCATCTCACCTAAAGTTTTTCATTAACAATCCATGTGTAATGAAGACTGACTGAATCCTAATGCCCTTATAATGTAAATATATTACTACCCACTCATCTTTCTTCTTAATCTTTTTTAGTTCTTTTTTCTGAACCATACGTATCTTAGGTTTCCTTTTTTTAATACCTGCTTTTCCTTTTTTATGGCTTTTATCTTTTCTTATATTTTAACCTGTTGTGATTAATCTATATGATGATTTTAATAAGATTCGGTTTTATTTTCCATATAGGTGAACCTGCTAAGTTAATTTTTCAAGTCTATGTGTGCCTCCAAATTAGTATAATTTTGGTAGTAACTCTCAAAAAAAAGTTTTCTTTTTTTTTTTTTTTTTTGAGGTTGAGTCTCACTTTGTTGCCCTGGACTGGAGTGCTGTGTCATCAGCCTACCTCACAGCAGCCTCAAACTCCTGGGCTCAAACAATCCTCCTGCCTCAGCCTTCTGAGTAGTTGGGACTACAGGCGCCTGCCACAACATCTGGCTAATTTTTTCTATTTTTCTAGAGATGGGGTCTTGCTCTGGCTCAGGCTGGTCTCAAACTCTTGAGCTCAAGCAATCCACCCACCTCTGTTTCCCAGAGTCTAGGATTACAGGTGTGAGCCACCTTGCCTGTCTTAAAAAAAATTCTTCCATTCAGTTTTCTCTTCTCCTTATTCAGAGTGGGCTACCTATTTATATATTCTCGTCTAACTGAGATGGGAAGATAATTTAAAATTTTGGAGTTTACCATGTTACAGTTACAGTTTAAGCTTGAGTGAAAGTCAAATGAAATAACTTCTTAAATTAAGATTCTGATTTATTTTTAGGAGGAAAAGAAGTGACAAGTACGGAAGAAACAAAAAGTATTCATTGGGCTTCATGGACATGTGTTTCAGGCCTTGAAGTAAATGGAATTTGGCCCAAATATTCAGATGTTAATGATATAAATTCAGTAGATGGAAATTATATTGGCCAAGTTTTAGTTACAGCCGATGACTATGGAATTATAAAGTTATTCAGATATCCATGTTTAAGAAAAGGTATCTTTTACTTTAAAATATTAAGTAACCTCTTTTATAAAAGACATTTATGTTCTTGCAGAAAATTAGTCTTGAGACAGATAAGAAGATTTCATATTTTTTTTAATGTGTACTGATTGGTGATATTATTGTCATATTTACATTTGCTTTTGGACATCAAATTTTTATTAGAAAATAATTTTGAATTCATATGTTGTAAATGGACTATACTGCTTTCTTGTTTAACAAAAATTTTTCTTCTCTCTTCCTGAATTGCTTCATATAGTCAGACTATATAGTGGTGGTTATATTTTTCCTATGGCCTGTTACCTTCAGTCATTTAATGTGTTGAACGTGTATCTTTTAGGAGACATTTTTCTTAGATCTTTTTTTCAAAAATTCTGAGGAAGTTGTCAGTTGTACAAACTCAGGTTACAGTTTGAAAATTGTTGGTTTGGTGGTTGGTTTTCATGTGTTAAATGTGTTTTTGCTTAAATCCTTAGCACGTATTGTTTTAACATTTATTTTCAATAATAGGTATCCAAAAAAAGAGTGAAAAGTCTTATCATTGGCTATTTTCTACATTGCCTCTTTTTCTTGCATATCTTTTAAAATGTTATCACTTTGTTCATAGACCTGGGGATAATTAAATGAAATGTTAAATTTATAGTCATTCGGGTCAGGTGTGGTGGCTCATGCCTGTAATCCCAGCACTTGGGAGGCTGAGGCCTGCGGATTGCTTGAGCTCACAGGTTCGAGACTAGCCTGAGCCAGAGCAAGATCTGGTCTCTAAAAATAGCCAGGCGTTGCCCAGCTACTTGGGAGGCTGAGGCAAGAGAATCCCTTAAGCCCAAGAGTTTGAGGTTGCTGTGAGCTATGACACCACAGCACTCTACCAAGGGTGAGAAAGTGAGACTCTGTCTCAAAAAAAAAAATTTATAGTCATTTATTTATTCCATGCTTTATTTGAGTCTACTCATAACAAGTCCATTAAGTACTAACGTCATTATACAAATAGAGACTCAGTACCATCTTAAAGTACCATGGAAGTAACATATTAAAACGAGATAAAGAAGATGATAATAATTGGACATCAGATTTGATTTTGAGCTCCCACGAAACTATAAATAAAATAAAACAGGGCACAAAATAGTTCTCTTTGTAGATTTTTTTAAAAAATAAAAGCATACTTACTCCTCAGAAAATCACAGTTTCTTCCTAGATTTATTTTTTAAAGAACTGTCTCCTGGGTGGCGCCTGTGGCTCAGTGGATAGAGCACCGACCCCATATACTGAGGGTGGTGAGTTCAAACCCGGCCCTGGCTAAACTGCAACAAAAAATAGCTGGGTGTTGTGGGGGGCGCCTATAGTCCCAGTTGGGAGGCTGAAGCAAGAGAATTGCCTAAGCCCAGGAGTTGGAGGTTGCTGTGAGTGCTAAGGCACTCTACTGAGGGCGATAAACTGAGACTCTGTCTCTTAAAAAAAAAAAAAAAAAGAACTGTCTCTTGTAGGGCTGAGTGCAGTGGCTCACTCCTGTAATCCTAGCACTATTTGAGGCCTGAGTGGGTGGATTGCCTGAGGCCTTGCTCAGATCTAAAAATAGCAGGCATTGTGGTGGGTTCCTGTAGTCCCAGGTACTTGGGAGGCTGAGGCAAGAGAATCACTTGAGCCCAGGAGTTTGAGGTTGCTGTGAGCTATGACACCATGGCACTTTATCAAGGGTGACAAAGTGAGACTCTGTCTCACAAAAAAAAAAAAAAAAGAACTGCCTCCTGTGGTGTGGGGTTTCATATTAGGTGCAGTGAGTGTGTATTCCTAGAACATCAATACCCAAACCAGATGGAGTAATAATTTTCACCTGGCTCATTGATAAAAGCTGTTGAATAAACATTAAAGTGTAATTTAGTAAAGGTGATTTAGGGAGCAGCTAGAATAGTTTGATTCAAGTATGTAATCCACTGATGTCCAATTAAGGGCTTAATTTTTCCACAAGCCCAGGTTGATATTTCTGTTGTGTCTTTATACTACTATAGTAAAGTGATAAGTTCAAGATCCTGCCAGCTTTGTTGTTTTGTTGATCCTGCCTGTGAGAAGTCAGCTCCCTAGTGCATGCGAAAGTACTTCCATAAGTAATGGCTAAGTATGTTAGTAAAGTCTAGCTAAATCTCTAGCAATTTAAAGTACCCTATTTAAGATGTCTACTACACAGCCAGGTTATGAGAATCACTAAGCACAACAGACTTCAAGATGGTAATTTGCCTGGTGAGAAAGTGTGAAATTCAGTAAGAATCCTGATGATCTTAATCTTAGTCATTGTTTTGCTTAATGTTCCATATTCTGATCTCCAGAAAAAACAAAAATACTTTTTGAAAAAGAAAATACTTTTTGAAGTATTCAAAAGTATTCACTTTGAAGCCAAGTGAATAGGATTAATTGATGATTTTTTATCTTTTGCAATAAGAGAAGACAATCTTATTGCACAGTAGTTTTTATTCACTTATAAAATGTGTAATAGTCCTTTGAATTACTGTGTGAATAGTAACTAAAGTCTAAGAAAATCAGTCTTGTTTAAGAGATCAGTCACTCTTTCAAGAATATAACTATAAATTTTTGTTTTTGTTTCTTTTTTGTTAGATTTTTGTTAGCAATTTATTTTATGGTGAGGTTGACTTTTTATTTCTAGACACTGATTCACCTTGAGACTATGGCTGGGTTAGTGGGAATGAAGATAGGATATGATCGTTGCATATTTAAAAGATTAATAGAAATATTTTAAGATTCTATGTTTATTAAATTCACATATGCATATTTTGAAGTTAGCAGTATTACTAGAAAAAGTTTCTTTCTGTTCAATTATTATTACTTAATAATAGTAGGCTGGACGGCAGTGGCACAATCATAGCTCACTGTGAACTCAAACTATTGGGCTCAAGCAATGCCCCTGCCTTAGCTTCCCAAGTAGGTGGGACTATAGATGCATGCCACCACCTAATTATTTTTAATTTAATTTATTTTATTTTTTGAGACAGAGTCTTACTTTGTCACCCTGGGCAGAGTGCTGTAGCATCATAGCTCATAACAGCCTCTTAGAGATGGGGTCTTGCACTTGCTTAGGCTGGTCTCGAATCTGTGAGCTCAGGCAATCATCCTGCCTTGGCCTTCCATAGTGCCAGGATTACAGGTGTGTGAGCCACTACGCCCGGTCAAATATTTTTTTTTTTAGAGATGGGTTCTTTCTATGTTGCCCAGTCTGGTCTTGAATTCCTGGCCTCATGATCCTCCTACTTCGGCCTCCTAAAGTGCTAGAATTACAGGGATGAGCCACTGTGCCTAGCCTATTATTATTATCTTTTTAATTTTTATTTTTAGACATAGGGTTGGTCTTGTTGCCCAGGCTAGAGTGTGTGATCATATGGCTCATTGTAGTCTCACGAACTCTTGAACTCAAGCAGTCCTCTCCCTCAGACTCTCAGAGTGCTGGGATTATAGGTGTTAGTTGCTATACCCAACCTCTTTTAAATTAATTATTAAGTCATCCTATTGATCCATCTTAAGGTTAAGAAAAAGTAGCCAAGGTATAGTATATTTTAGATATCCTCTTAGGGGATATCTGTTAAATGACTTCAAAGAAGTACAATTTTAACAAAATATAAAAGCATCTTACATAATAGAAGTTTATGTTACAGAATCATTGTAATTGAAACACAAAATGTGTGAGGTTAACCCAGAGAGGATGATCGTATGTTTCATATATACCCCACATTTACTCCACTTTACCGAGTCCAAAGCATTACCCCTTTCCCCATTTTTTTCACTGTTATCTTTTTCTCTAGATTCTCCTGCTGTTGTCAATAATCTCTCTCAAATAATCTGGTCTTTTCCCAGGCAGCAACACAGGGGCTGTGGTGGAGGGTGAGCAGGGAGGGGTGGGAAAGAATGGAGAGGTAAGGGCAAGGCACTGTAATCTGCTACCTTCATCACTGTTAATACCAGCTAAGACCCCCTCTGTACTTCTTGTTGACAAATAAAATTCATATTTGAGGAAAATATCTCTTTAGATTTCAGAAGGAAATTTATTGGAAAAACAAAACAAATATCAAGAAAGCAGATTTATAGTATAAATGTATTAAGTGCTGCTTTTCTAAGATGGATCCATTTTGTTTCATGTAGCTTTAGTGCATTTGTTTTTTATTGCTGTAGAATATTGTATTGCTATAATTAATGAATTTATTTTCTTATGTCATTTCCCAAATGACATTTGGGTCATTTCCAGTCTTTTGTTCTTTTATTGCAAGTTTCTCAAAGGTGTATACCTAGGAGTGAAATTGTTGGGTCATAGAGATGTGAATGATGAACTTTATAAGAAAATACTAAATTATATTCCAAAATGGTTATGCCATTTTACAAACCCTGTTTATTCACATCCTCTTTAGCACTTGGAAGTTAGTGTAAATACTGTCACATTGTGGTCTCCGTGTGACCCACTACTAATGAGGTTGACCGTCTTTTAAATATGCTTTGGTTTTCTGCATTTCCTCTTCTGTCAGACACAGGTTTCTATTACTTTCCTATTTTTCTACTGAATCATTTCTTTTATTGGTCTGTTGGAGTTATTCTATATACTCTGTAATGATATAAATGCTTTGTAATTTTTACAGATTGCAAATATCTTCTCTGTTTGTGGCTTGTCTTTTTATTTTCTTAATGAGGTCTTTGATTGGGTTGTTAATTTCAATGTAGTCAAATCTATTTATTGCTGCAATTTATTGAAGATACTTAGCTTGTGTTAGCTTTATGTGAAAATATACATTAAAACAAATTAGAGACTGGGCACAGTGACTCATGCCTATAATTCTAGCACTTTGGAAGTCCAAGGCAGGAGGCCAGGCCAGGAGTTGAGACCAGCCTAAGCAACAGCAAGACCCTGTCTCTACAAAACATAGAAACATTAGGCATGGTGGCATGTGCCTGTAGTCCCAATTACTCAGGAAGCAGAAGTAGGAGGATCTCTTGAGCCCAGGAGTTTGAGGTTGCAGTTTGCTACAATGATGCCACTGCACTCTAGCTAGGACAATAAAGAGAGACTTTGAGAGAGGGAAAGAAAGAAGAGAGAAAAGGAAAGAAAACACTTGATCCTTAGGCTTTTTTCAAAGCAGTAAGATAATGTCTCACAGCCCTTTTGGTTCCTACCAAATTATATTGTAAATCAGTAGAGGAAATATTTTGTGTTCCTTGACTTAGATTCATTCATTTATTTAGTTAACTTTGTATCAGCATTTTCCCCATTTGATCATAATTAAGATAATAGAAGAACAACACAATGATTCTTGTATAGAAATTGTTATTTGAAATGGTATTTTTTGTGTGTTGGCATTTATCAGTTTAAAGATATATTTTTGTTATAGGGGCCAAGTTTAGAAAATATATTGGCCATTCAGCTCATGTAACTAATGTCAGATGGTCCCATGATTATCAGTGGGTTATTTCTATTGGTGGAGCAGATCACTCTGTCTTTCAGTGGAAGTTTATTCCTGAAAGAAAACTAAAAGATGCTCTTCACATAGCACCCCAAGGTGAGTAATATACACTGCCTAAACAATATCCCTGTTACCTCTCCAATAATCCCAAAATAATAATTTTATATTGAAGTTATATTCTAGTCTTATAAGTAAGCAGTATGGTTTGTTATTAGAGGAAATTTTAAATTAAAATAGTCTGTCTAGACCCAGTGCAGTGGGTCACACTTGTAATCCTATCACTCTGGGAGGCCAAGGCGGGATGATTGCCTGAGCTCAGGAGTTTGAGACCCGCCAGAGCAAGAGTGAGACCCCGTCTCTAAAAATAGCCAGGCGTTGTTGGGGGGGGGCGTCTGTAGTCCCAGCTACCAGGGAGGCTGAGGCAGGAGGATCACTTGAGTCCAAGAGTTTGAGGTTGGTGTGAGCTATGACACCACAGTACTCTACCAAGGGCCACAGAGTGAGACCCTGACTGAAAAAAATACATGTCTGTATGTTTAAAGTCAGATGTCACAGAGTGTAGAATATAGAGTATGGTTGCATTTTAATCTATCAAATGACTGGTGAAGGAACAGTTATATTAGCAAAACAAACATTTAGCATGTCCTCTGGGAGATGAGTAACTAGATTGCATGTATGCTTTTTTTGGCAAAGAAAAATTCCTTATTGTCAACTCATCTGTTGCGTGTAGTATTTTTAAGCTATTGTCATGTTTATTATAGGTTATATTCACTAATATTTGCACAGACATTTAAAGGTGATATAGCAGTCAGTCGGGAATCAGTGAAGGGATTTAAAGGAAATACTGAGTTTGCTGTGAGTGGAGAGGAAGGAAGGTAATCTTAGCAGAAGTTTATTGACACCTGCTACATTTGAGTACCTAATTTCATTTGATTCTTTTATGTCTTGTCTACGTGTCAACTTACAGCTCTCAATCATTAATTTTATAGTGTTATTTTGAAAATGAATCTTTAAAGAAGTAACATTTCACTTCTAAAAATTACAGAAAGTCTGGCTGACTCCAATAGCGATGAATCAGATTCAGATTTGTCTGATGTTCCAGAGCTGGATTCAGAAATTGAACAAGAGACACAACTCACCTACCGTCGGCAGGTAATTTTCTATTTCTATTTCTATGATTTTTCCTAGGAAAGTCCAGTTTTTTCTTTATCTGGCTTCATGTTAGTCATCTGTGGTTATCTTTTGTGGCTTTACTTTCCCAAGCAATGTATGATTATTTCAGTTTTCCTCCTGTAAGTGTTAAACCACAATTGTGTGAAATGTTCTCTTATGTTAAGTGCTTTAACTAAAGTATGTCTACTTTATTTGCCTGTAGACTTTTGTCATAGTACACTCAAAATTGTTCGTTTAAAAATATTCTCTTATGAAATGTAAAGATTTCCTGTAATGCTAAATAAGTATTTTTTAGTGTAATACATAGAAATGTGAATTTCATAAAATATCTTCTCATTTAAGACAGTTGTTAAAGCTGACCAACAGTAGATCAATGTCTAAAGTTATGTTAAGAATATATATAAACATCTTTATATATGTTCTAAGAACATTCCTGCTTATATACATTTTTTTAAAGGTTTACAAAGAAGATCTACCTCAGCTTAAAGAACAATGCAAAGAGAAACAAAAAAGTGCTACATCTAAAAGAAGAGAGCGGGCGCCAGGAAATAGTATTCGATTACATTTTGTTCATGGGTATAAAACAACTACTTTTCATTTATGTGGTTTTGAATTTTGGTTCACACCTAGAAGCTGTGTGACTTTGAATAAGTTACATGACTTGTCTGTATTCAGTTCTTCTACCTGTAAAATGGAAATATGGGCAGCACCTATGGCTCAGTGGGTAGGGCGCCGGCCCTATATACGGAGGGTGGCAGTTCAGACCTGGCCCGGCTCTGCTCCTGGCCAAACTGCAACCAAAAAAAAAAAATAGCTGGGCTTTGTGGTGGGCGCTTTTATTCCCAGCTATTTGGGAGGCTGAGGCAAGATAATTGCCTAAACCCAGGAGTTGCTGATGCCACAGCACTCTACCGAGGGTGATAAAATGAGACTCTGTCTCTAACAACAACAACAAAAAAAAATGGAGATAATAGGACCTATGTCATAAGATTTTGATGAGGAAATAAATAAGGCAATGCTAGTGGGGACTTACTACGTTGTCTGGCACATCATAAGCACTATAGAAAGTGTCTGTTAAATAAAACAATGTTTTATGAAAATTTTATATTTATGGAAATGAATGTCTTTAAACAAAATAAGTAAAATTTCAGACTTACTATCTCCCTTAAATATGTCTAATGTGGAATGATATTGTGACTTTTAGTCTGACCATTTGATTTTAATTTTATTTTATAATATTTATTTATTTAAAAATTTTTAAGATAGAGTCTTACTGTTACCCAAGCTGCAGTGCAGTGGCATGATCATAGTTCACTATAACCTCAAATTCCTGAGTTCAGGGAATCCTCCTACCTCAGTCTTCTAAAGAGCTGGGAGTACAGGTGTGCACTACTATGCCCAGCTAATTTTTTTGTGTTTCGCTCAGGCTGGTCTCGAACTTCTGGCCTCAAGTGATCCTCCCACCTTCAGTCTCCCAAAGTGCTAGAATTGCAGGCATGAGCCATTGTGGTTTGCCTGCCCTTCTTATTTATAATTTCAGTAAAATATAGTTTCTGGATTCCCTTATAACATCTGGCAATATGGTTCTCACATTTCAGCTTGGAAACAACAGAGTTTCTAACTCCACTATTTACCCCTCATCTAGCACTCGTTTGCTTACCTAACTAATAATGCTTTTCAAGAAGTTGAAAAAATTATTTAGTAAAAGTATTTTTTCTCCATTGTTAAAATAGACAGTATTTCTATGCAGTTGTAGTTAATGAATAGGGTTTCTTTGGGGTACAAAGAAAGGTTGCTATAAATAGAATTATGTTCATCATTTTAAGATTTGACTGCTTTTTCCTGGATAAGTATATTTTTAACTTGTTTAAACTTATTTTTAGAATATATATTATATGCTCATTGTTTGAAAGTGTGTATAAGAGGGTATAGTTTGAAAATCTTCCTCCCATTTCTGCCCCTTTAGCCATCATTTCTCCCCTCCATAGGTAATAACTATTACTTAGTTTCTGAAATATTTATGTATATATACAAATATATATTCTTCTATACCTTTATACTTATAAAAAGCAACTTTTTATAGTATAAATTTAATATTACACTTATACAAGTAGTAATATACTTTCTGTACCCTTGTTTTCATTCAGTATCATAGCTTAGATTTAGCTACATTTAATCAAAGCAATTCAAAAAAGTTTATGGGATATGAGATAGTGGTATTTTCTTTAATTGTTCAATATCCTGTAAAACTGGAAAATGAATGACTGACCTAAGAGGTACCTACTTCTCTGTATATTCTGTGTTGATTAGGTAAAAGGCCAAAATTAATTATATATGATTTGTTTGCTATATTAGTTACAGAGGTTATGACTGTCGAAGTAATCTGTTTTATACTCAAATTGGTGAAATTGTGTACCATGTGGCTGCAGTGGGTGTCATTTATAATCGACAACAGAACACACAGCGTTTTTACCTGGGTCATGACGATGATATTCTCTGCTTGGCTATTCATCCCTTGAAAGACTACGTGGCAACAGGCCAGGTAGGCTCCTTTGAGAGATTGAGTGACAGTAAGCCAGACAGGTTAGAAATTTGTTTGAGTTTAAAGTTAGGCTATACTTATATCATCCTATATAGCTTCCCTGAAAGGAGAGAAAACTCTTTCCTTTTTTCTTTCTCTGTTCTCTCCTCCCTTTCTTTGTGCTTCCTTTGCTCTTTCTTCCATTTTGTCCTCTCCCATTCTCTCCCTCCTAACTTACCTTCATTCAAAAAATATTCATCAAGCCCATTTTATGTACCAGGAAATTTTCTGGGAATATAAAGATAAATAAGTTATGCTCTTGCCATGGTGAAAATGCATATTCTGAGGGGGAAGACACAAATGCAAGAAAAACTGTGATACCGTGTACCAAGTGTAGATCAGGACTTCTCAGCCTTAGCACTGTTGATGTTTGGGGCCAGATAAGTCTTTGTTGTGGGAGGCTGCTGACCTATGTACTATAGGATGTTTAGTGCACTATGTGCTAGTAACACCCATAACCTGAGTTGTGACAACCAAAAACAGTCTCCAGACAGTGCCCAGATATCTTCTGGGAGGTAAAATCACCTGTTTTGGGGTGGGTGGGTGGGATGTTTTTTGTTTTTTAATGTAGAGATATGTACAAAGTCTGGTAGCAATGTAATGAATAATTTTTTTTTTGGTTTGAACCCACCACCTCTGGTATATGGGCCAGCACCCTACTCCTTTGAGCCAGAGGCACCGCCCAAATGATTTTTTTTTTTTTTTTTGAGACAGAGTCTCACTCTGTTGCCCAGGCTAGAGTGCTGTGGCATCAGCCAAGGTCATGGCAACCTCAGGATCCTGGGTTCAACCTCAAGGATCCTCAGCATCCTGAGTAGCTGGGACTACAGGTCTGGCACAGCACCCAGCTAATTTTTCTATTTTTAGTGGAGACAGGGTCTTGCTCTTGCTCGGGCTGGTTTTGAACTCCTGAGCTCAAGTAATCCTCCCACCTCCGCCTTCCAAAGTGCTAGGATTATAGGCATAAGCTTCCATGCCCGACCGTGAAGTACTGATTTATTGTGCCCAGTAGAATCAGGGAGATCTGAAGACATTTGAACTGAATAGTTTACCTGGCAGAGAGGAAGTTGGAGAAAGCTTTCTATGTGTATTATATCATGTGTAAAAGTGGGGCAAAAAGAAACAAACAAAAAAAACAACACAGCTTATTTTTTAAAAATGTGAGTAGCCTGCATTGCTCAAATTTTAGAGTACATGTGGGCATTACTGTAAGAACTAATTAACAATGTAGGTGGAGGGCTCAGGGCAGCATTTACCTTTAGTTTATATCAATGGTTCTTCTTGAAGCATATTTCGTTAGTACCCAAGTACCATGGAAAGGAATGTGAACATTATTCTAGTACTACTGGAATAAAGGCAGTGTAAAAAGTGGCCATTTACTACCACTTTGATTTTAGGGAATGAAGGTCAGATTAAATAAAAGGTCAGCATGCCATAGGACAGTCATCTCTGTCAAGCTATAGTTCCTATTCTTCTGGGTTTGCTTACACAACACAACAGCATTTCTGCTTTAGGCACTGTAGATTCAAAGTTTTTCTCCCAAGTCACAGGCTCTTGCTGTCTCTTGTACTTCTGGTGTTTTCCATTTCTTAACTTCGTTATATTACAACCAACCTAGTCCCATCTCTATAAAGTTTTAGACTTCTAAAATAAATTAATTGTGTTAAAATTATTTAAAATACAAAGTACCTCTGAAGCATTTTATGAGTGTTTTGAAATTTAGATGACAAATCTAAAGAGTGTTTGGTCTTGTTGTGGAGAACAGAGTACAAAGAACGACCGACCCATTGTCAGAAACTATGATCTTAAATGGAGATAAAAGAACCTGAAAGAAACTTACCTCCCAAGTTGTTTATGTATTTCAACTTGAGTATCTTGACTAAATTGTACCATAATTATTTAATCTTCCCTTCCAAACCTACTTATCCCTGTATATTTCCTTCTTAGAACATGGCATCATATTAACTTGATTGCCTAAGCCTGGAAGTCAACCTTATTGTTGTTTAGCCCTGTAGCCGTCAGTCATTCCTGTATTTGCACCTGTTCTTTGACCCAAATATATGTTGATTCTCTACCTTGAATAATCTTTGCTTTAGTTTTTTTTTTTTTGTTTGTTTGTAGAGACAGAGTCTCACTGTACCGCCCTTGGGTAGAGTGCCATGATGTCACACAGCTCACAGCAACCTCTAACTCTTGGGCTTATGCGATTCTCTTGCCTCAGCCTCCCGAGCAGCTGGGACTACAGGCGCCCGCCACAACACCCGGCTATTTTTTTGTTGCAGTTTGGCCGGGGCTGGGTTTGAACCCGCCACCTTTGGCATATGGGGCCAGCACCCTACTCACTGAGCCACGTTTTAGTTTTTAATTTTTCTGTCTCTAATGACAATTAGTGCTTGGTAATTTCTGAACCATCGTAGCCAAAATAACCTTAAGTTATTTTGCCCCTGCCATTTCTATCCATTTTCTTTCTTTATTTCCTTCCCTTTCCCTTTTTCTTTTTTTTCTCCCCTTTTCCCTTTTCCTTTCCTTTCTTGAGACAGAGTCTCACTATGTCGCCGTGGGTAGAGTGCTATGCTATCACAGCTCATAGCAACCTCAAACTCTTGAGCTTAAGCGATTCTCTTGCCTCAGCCTCCCAAGTAGCTGGGACTGCAGGCGCCCGCCACAACACCTGGCTATTTTTTGGTTGCTGTTGTTGTTTTAGCAGGCCTGAGCCAAGTTCGAACCCGCCAGCCTCTGTACATGTGGCTGGGGCCCTACTCACAGAGCTATGGGTGTGGAGCCACTATCCATTTTCTTGACCCACTAGTAATCTTTCTAAAAGATTTAAAATTCTTTAATGTTTATTATTAGCTTGTGGGCTGTCTCAATGCATTAGCATGCAATTCAAGGGATTTAGCCTAGTCTAAATCTGCAACTTTCTCTTTTTGTCTCTTACTATGCCTCCATGTAAACTATGCTCTTGCTGTCTGAGCTATTTATCATTTGTCCAACATGTATAATGTTGTTTCACATCTTTTACTTAGTTTCTATTATTGTGAGCTTGTGGACTTGGGTTTGATACTTAGTCTTTTTATTTAGAAATTATAAAGAGTTAAAGATGATTTCTGGCTTCTTTTTTTTTTTTTTTTTCATTTTTTCAGATTTATGGCTTCTTAACCAATTAACAGGTACTTCCAAAGTGCTAGGATTAACAGGTACTATGAAACTGTTGTATCAAATTAACAGGTACAATGAAACTGTTGTATCCTCCCCTTCTGTCTTCTTAGCAGCTGAATGAAAAGCTGTTGTCTTGCCATTGGAGACAGGCTTCTCATAGGTGATTGTAATCCTGTCAGTGATTCTAACCTTGAGGTAACAGTTTTGAGTGGAAACTGAGACCGTTAGCTTGTAACCCCTCCTGTGCATTTAGAAACTCCCCAAAGCCGTAAAACACATTTCCAAAAGCAGTTTTGTTTGTTTTTTTATAGCCACCTTACAAGGAAAATAACTCAAAAGTAGTTTTAGGCCTTGCCTGGAGCTCAGTTGGTAGGGCATTGGCCACATACACCAGAGGCTGGGTTTGAACTCACTCGGGCCAGCTAAAACAACAATGACAACTGCAACAAAAAAACAGCTGGGCCTTGTGGCAGGCCCCTGTAGTCCCAGCTACTTGGGAGGCTGAGGCAAGAGAATCGCTTAAGCCCAAGAGTTTGAGGTTGCTGTGAGCTGTGACGCCATGGCACTCTACTGAGGGCAACAAAGTGAGACTCTGTCTCAAAAAAAAAAAAAAAAAAGTAGTTTTAAAAGAGAAAGATTTATATTTCCTTTCTGTTTGTTAAGTTCTTTTCAGATGTGAAAACAGGGCTAGGGAGAGAGAGAGAGCAGAGAGCTCATGTGATTGATTTTAGCCCTTACTGAAAAACTGTGAGTTAATATTTTTTCTGTTACTTCAGTATTAATGTTGTCCTTAAGTTCCCTCCTCTTGGAAAACTCTCACACTCCGTTTTTATTCAACCCTCCAACTTCAATTCCTACTCCTTTCAAGATTTAGGCTAAGTAACATATCTGAGAACTTTCCTAGCCTTTCCCTCCTCCCCTTCATCCCTGCATGAGATGCCCTTAGTGTGCCTTAATAATATTCTGACTATACCTCAACCAGCACTGAATATATGATGTCTGAATCCAAACTCCATTTATTAGCTGTGGGCAAATTACCTAATCTTTGTATGCCTGTTTCCTTATCTTTTACAGTAAGGATACAACTAGTGCATGTCTCATAAAGTTGTTGAAATCATTAGTAAACCTTTGTAAGGTGCTTAGAACAGTTTCTGCCACATTAGTCAGTTCTCAGTGAATGGTAGTCATTGTCGACATCATTTCCAGGTGAGATGTCCAGGAGGTAATTGATACTGTAAGTCTTGGATTCAAAAGAAAAGGAATGATTAGAGAGTAGGATTTGGGAGTTATTTGTTGGTTTAGCCATTGAAACTGTGAAAGTGAGATATTGTAGGGCAAATTGTAGAATGAGAAGACTATAAAGTTAAAGATAGAATCTTGGAGGTTTATAATTAAGTAACAGGTGATGCGGTTGTGAAGGAAACTCTTTAGTAAGTCAAGGAGACCAGAGCACCAGGGGAGGGTATTACTGTAAAATCATCAGAAGTATCAAGTTCTGTAGAAGTTTTATGAAAAGAAAATGTGAAAGTCTCTGGTAATGTTTGGCTAAATAACTTCTGAATAACTTAGTGAAATATTGGCAGGTTGTGGTGTTGGTTTTTGTTATGTCTTTATATAAAATCAATCTCAAAATTTACTGTAATTGACAGCTATATTGATTATTTCAGGATTTGTCTTTATATATAAAGATCTCTTTATGCTATAGTTGAAAGAAATGATTACTTGACTCTAGAGGAATAATTAAGAATATATAGTACTGGGTGGCGCCTGTGGCTCAAAGGAGTAGGGTGCTAGCCCCATATGCTGGAGGTGGCAGGTTCAAACCCAGTCTTGGCCAAAAAAATAATAATAAAAAAAATAAATAAAAAGAAAAAAGAATATGAGTACTATATTGAACATCATAAACCACGTTAAAAGATAAAGGACAGAGTGCTACAACAGTAAAATTGTCTTTTCAGGGTCTTGTTTACATGCTTGATGCTTTAAACCCCCTGAATATTTTATTTTTTTTTTTATTGTTGGGGATTCATTGAGGGTACAATAAGCCAGGTTACACTGATTGCAATTGTTAGGTAAAGTCCCTCTTGCAATCATGTCTTGCCCCCATAAAGTGTGACACACACCAAGGCCCCACCCACCGCCCTCCTTCCCTCTTTCTGTTCCCCCCCCCATAACCATAATTGTCATTAATTGTCCTCATATCAAAATTGAGTACATAGGATTCATGCTTCTCCATTCTTGTAGATGTTTTACTAAGAATAATGTCTTCCACTTCCATCCAGGTGAATACGAAGGATGTAAAGTCTCCATTTTTTTTAATGGCTGAATAGTATTCCATGGTATACATATACCACAGTTTGTTAATCCATTCCTGGGTTGGTGGGCATTTAGGCTGTTTCCACATTTTAGCGATTGTAACTTGAGCTGCAATAAACAGTCTAGTTCAAGTGTCCTTATGATAAAAGGATTTTTTTCCTTCTGAGTAGATGCCCAGTACTGGGATTGCAGGATCAAATGGGAGGTCTAGCTTGAGTGCTTTGAGGTTTCTCCATACTTCTTTCCAGAAAGGTTGTACTAGTTTGCAGTCCCACCAGTGTAAAAGTGTTCCCTTCTCTCCACATCCACGCCAGCATCTGCAGTTTTGAGATTTTGTGATGTGGGCCATTCTCACTGGGGTTAGATGATATCTCAGGGTTGTTTTGATTTGCATTTCTCTAATAGATAGAGATGATGAACATTTTTTCATGTGTTTGTTAGCCATTCGTCTGTCATCTTTAGAGAAAGTTCTATTCATGTCTCTTGCCCATTGATATATGGGATTGTTGGCTTTTTTCATGTGGATTAATTTGAGTTCTCTATAGATCCTAGTTATCAAGCTTTTGTCTGATTGAAAATATGCAAATATCCTTTCCCATTGTGTAGGTTGTCTCTTTGCTTTGGTTATTGACTCCTTAGCTGTACAGAAGCTTTTCAGTTTAATGAAGTCCCATTTGTTTATTTTTGTTGTTGTTGCAATTGCCATGGCAGTCTTCTTCATGAAGTCTTTCCCCAGGCCAATATCTTCCAGTGTTTTTCCTATGCTTTCTTGGAGGATTTTTATTGTTTCATGCCTTAAATTTAAGTCCTTTATCCATCTTGAATCAATTTTTGTGAGTGGGGAAAGGTGTGGGTCCAGTTTCAGTCTTTTACATGTAGACATCCAGTTCTCCCAACACCATTTATTGAATAGGGAGTCTTTCCCCCAAGGTATGTTCTTGTTTGGTTTATCGAAGATTAGGTGGTTGTAAGATGTTAGTTTCATTTCTTGGTTTTCAATTCGATTCCAAGTGTCTATGTCTCTGTTTTTGTGCCGGTACCATGCTGTCTTGACCACTATGGCTTTGTAGTACAGACTAAAATCTGGTATACTGATGCCCCCAGCTTTATTTTTGTTACAGAGAACTGCCTTAGCTATACGGGTTTTTTTCTGGTTCCATACAAAACGCAGAATCATTTTTTCCAAATCTTGAAAGTACGATGTTGGTATTTTGATAGGAATGGCATTGAATAGGTAGATTGCTTTGGGAAGTATAGACATTTTAACAATGTTGATTCTTCCCATCCATGAGCATGGTATGTTCTTCCATTTGTTAATATCCTCTGCTATTTCCTTTCTGAGGAGTTCATAGTTTTCTTTACAGAGGTCCTTCACCTCCTTCGTTAGGTATATTCCTAGGTATTTCATTTTCTTTGAGACTATGGTGAAGGGAGTTGTGTCCTTAATTGCCTTCCCGTCTTGACTGTTATTGGTGTACACAAAGGCTACTGACTTGTGGACATTGATTTTATATCCTGAAACATTACTGTATTTTTTGATGACTTCTAGGAGTCTTGTGGTTGAGTCTTTGGGGTTCTCTAAGTATAAGATCATGTCGTCAGCAAAGAGGGAGAGTTTAACCTCCTCTGCTCCCATTTGGATTCCCTTTATTTCCTTGTCTTGCCTAATTGTATTGGCTAGAACTTCCAGCACTACGTTGAACAGTAAAGGTGACAGAGGACAACCTTGTCTGGTTCCAGTTCTAAGAAGAAAAGCTTTGAGTTTTACTCCATTCAGTAAAATATTGGCTGTGGGTTTGTCATAGATAGCTTCAATCAGTTTTAGAAATGTGCCACCTATGCCTATACTCTTCAGAGTTCTAATTAGAAAAGGATGCTGGATTTTATCAAATGCTTTTTCTGCATCTATTGAGAGGACCATGTGATCTTTATTTTTGCCTCTGTTAATATGGTGGATAACATTTATAGACTTGCGTATGTTAAACCAGCCTTGCATCCCTGGGATGAAGCCTACTTGATCATGATGAATGACTTTTTTGATGATAAGCTGTAATCTATTGGCTAGGATTTTGTTGAGAATTTTTGCGTCTATGTTCATGAGTGAGATTGGTCTGAAATTCTCCTTTTTGTTTGGGTCTTTTCCTGGTTTTGGTATCAGGGTGATGTTTGCTTCATAGAATGTGTTGGGGAAGATTCCTTCTTCCTCAATTTTTTGGAATAATTTCTGCAGTACAGGAATAAGCTCTTCCTTGAAGGTTTGATAGAATTCTGGAGTGAAGCCATCTGGACCAGGGCATTTTTTGGTTGGAAGCTTTTTTATTGTTTCTTGGATCTCAGTGCTTGAAATTGGTCTGTTCAGGAGGTCTATTTCTTCCTGGCTGAGTCTAGGGAGAGGGTGTGATTCCAAATATTGATCCATTTCTTCACATTGTCAAATTTCTGGGCATAGAGTTTCTGGTAGTATTCAGAGATGATCTCGTGTATCTCTGTGGGATCAGTTGTTATTTCCCCTTTATCATTTCTGATTGAGGTTACTAGAGGTTTTACTTTTCTGTTCCTCATTAGTCTGGCCAATGGTTAATCTATTTTATTTATTTTTTCAAAAAACCAACTCCTTGTTTCATTAATTTTCTGAATGATTCTTTTGTTTTCAATTTGATTAATCTCTGATTTGATTTTGGAGATTTCTTTTCTTCTACTGAGTTTAGGCTTAGATTGTTCTTCTTTTTCCAGTTCCATAAGATTGCTTGTGAGCTTGTTGATGCGCTCTCTTTCTGTTTTTCGAATGTAGGCATCTAAAGCAATGAATTTTCCTCTCAAAACTGCTTTTGCAGTATCCCACAGGTTTTGGTAGCTTGTGTCTTCATTGTGGTTATGCTCAAGGAAGTTAATGATTTCCTGTTTTATTTCTTCCTTCACCCATCTGTTATTCAACAGAAGATTGTTTAATTTCCATGCCTTTGGGTGGGGTCGAGCATTTTTGTTAGAGTTGAGTTCTACCTTTAGTGCCTTACGGTCTGAGAAGATACAAGGTAAAATTTCAATTCTTTTGATTCTGTTGATATTTGTTTTGTGTCCCAGGATATGATCAATTTTGGAGAATGTTTCATGGGGTGTTGAGAAGAATGTATATTCTTTATCTTTGGGATGGAGTGTTCTATATGCATCTATCAAGCACAGTTGTTCTAGGGTCTCATTTAAATCTCTTATATCTTTGTTTAATTTCTGTTTAGAGGATCTGTCCAGCTCTGTAAGAGGAGTGTTAAAGTCCACTGTTATTATGGTATTATCAGATATCATATTGCTCAGACTGAGTAAGGTCTGTTTCAAGAATCTGGGAGCATTTATATTGGGTGCATACATATTTAGAATTGAAATGTCTTCTTGTTGTATTTTTCCCTTGACCAATATAAAGTGACCATCTTTGTCTTTTTTGACTTTAGTTGCTTTAAATCCACATGAATCTGAAAATAAGATTGCAACTCCCCTTTTCTTCTGAGTTCCATTTGCCTGAAAAATTGTCTTCCAACCCTTGACTCAGAGCTTTAATTTGTCTTTTGAAGCCAGGTGTGTTTCTTGCAGACAGCAAATGGATGGCTTGTGTTTTTTAATCCAGTCAGCCAATCTATGTCTCTTCAGTGGGGAATTCAAGCCATTAACATTTATTGAGATAGTTGATAAGTGTGGTAGTTGAATATTTGTTAATATGATTATCCTAGTTTAGAATGTGCTTGCTTTCTTCTTTTTATATCCAAGTCTTACACTTTCTGAAAGCCCAGCTTTAGTACCTTTTCTTCCATGAAGTGTCCCTTCACAACCTTTTTATCTATTTAAGCATCTGTTAACCGTCTGTTCTTTTTTAATGGAAAATGTCCTGTTTTCCCATTGAGTTTGCAGAAGTTACCTGTACGTTTTGGTGTTCACTGTGTCTAGCACAGAAACCTTAACAATAATAGGTGTTTGGCAAGCATTTATTATCTTTATTGATAAAGTATAGGGTAAGATTTAAATAGCACTTATTTTTATTGATGGAAGTGTGGGAAAAGAGTCTCATAGTTCTAGAATATTCCTAGAAACCCTGAGCCTAGCCTCATTAGCTTTCTAACAAAGGTAAGGAAAAAAATTAGTCATATGCACATACAGTCCTTTATATTTTTTATAGCAAGTAAATCAAAGTCAGTAAAACCTCTTATTTACTTCCTTTTAATGGCTATGAAAAGAAATAATTTAATTGTATATAATGACTTTTATAATTCTTTCTATTTTAGGTAGGTAGGGATCCCTCAATTCACGTATGGGATACAGAGACCATTAAACCATTGTCGATATTAAAGGGCTATCACCAATATGGTGTTTGTGCTGTTGATTTCTCAGGTAAGGATATTTGCTACCTCAATGAGAGTGATCAAAATACAGAGGCAGTACATAGCATTTTAATCTAAACCAGTGTTACCTAAATTTATCATTTAGCTGTGACTTTCACAATTTTTGTGAAGTATTCATACTAAGTTATGTCCCCTAAAAGTGTGGATTTTCTAGCTAGTTTATAATACAATGGGTATAATTTTAATCCCCTTAAAATTAGTATGTCTGTATTATATTAAAATAAAATATGTTTGTCTGCATAACACCTAACTAAAATCATCTCTGTCAAAAGTAGTATGTATCGCCCCCTTTGGGTAAATGTTGATCTTACTTATTGTTTTATAGCCATGGAGTAAACTTTGAAAATGTTTAGTGAGGACTGAAATACTTGTCTTAGACATTTCTATACAGTGACAGTTTTCAACTTCTTGAAAAAATAATTTTAGATCATGTTATCAGTTTGTTGCATGTTTAAAAGTTTAACATCCGTAGATCTACACTGAAAGTTGGGGTATGCATAGGGATGAAAGAGAAAATTCCAATAATAGAGAATTTTATATTATGAATACAGTAGTGCTTTTTTTTAGTGCTTTTTCCTACTGTGAGTGAAGTGATACATTATCCGTACTAGAGCCAGGGGGTAGGGAACTATACACATTCAAGGATTTGCGAACAGTCAAGAAACAAAGTGAATTGCAACAAGAAAAATGTATTTAGAATAAAGAGGAACTACTTGAGGTTTGTAAAAAGTGTGGCAAGGTGGAAACATTTTCTTTTAGTCTGAGCCTTTATAACTTATAAATATGTATGCTCATCAGCATGTTTCATCAGTCATTTGTCTCAACGATTTGTCTAATGTATTGTGTTGCTTGATAATAACAGCTAAAATAATTGGCCTTCACTAAAAGCAGTTATATCATTGGCAACATGTTGTTACCTACATGTTTTTCCATTTGACTAATTTTTTAATTAAAAAAATTTTTTTGTTTTTATTAAATCATAACTGTACAATGATAGATTTATGGGGTTCAGTGTACTGATTTGATATACAATGTGAAATGCTTACATTGAACTAAGTAACACATCCATCACAATTATACTCTAAATCTACCTCTCTCTTTTTGTGCCAGTACCATGGTGCTTTGATCACTATAGATTTATAGTATAGCCTGAAGTCCGGTAGCATGATACCTCCCGATTTGTTTTTATTTCTAAGTAATGTATTGGCTATTTGAGGTTTTTTTTCTGATTCCATATAAAACGAAGCATTATTTTTTCAAGCTCTTTAAATTATGATGATGGTGCTTTAATAGGGATTGCATTAAATCTGTAGATTGCGGGCGGCGCCTGTGGCTCAAGGGGTAGGGCGCCGGTCCCATATGCCGGAGGTGGCGGGTTCAAACCCAGAAAAAAAAAAAAAAATCTGTAGATTGCTTTGGGTAGTATGGACATTTTAACAATGTTGATTCTTCCCAGCCATAAGCATGGCATGTTTTTCCATTTGTTAACATCTTCAGCTATTTCTTTTCTCAGAGTTTCATGGTTCTCTTTATAGAGATCTTTCACATCCTTTATTAGGTAAATATTCATCTTCTTTGATATTTCATCTTCTTTGGCACTGTTGTAAAAGGAATAGAATCCTTGATTATTTTTTTCAGCTTGACTATTGTTGGCATATATAAAAGCTACTGATTTGTATGTATTGATTTTTGTATCCTGAGACACTGCTGTATTCCTTGATTACTTCTAAGAGTTTTGTAGTTGAGTCCCTGGGATTTTCCAGGTATTGGATCTTATCATCAGCAAATAGTGAGAGTTTGATCTCCTCTGACCCTATCTGGATACCCTTGATTGCCTTCTCTTGCCTGATTGCAATGGCTAAGATTTCCATTACTATGTTGAATAGCAGTGGAGACAGTGGGCATCCTTGCCTAGTTCCTGATCTGAGTGGAAATGTTTTCTGTTTTATACCATTTAATATTATATTGGCTGTGGGTTTGCTGTAGTTGGCCTCTATCAGTTTAAGAAATGTCCCTTCTGTGCCTGTTTTCTTAAGCGTTCTGATTATGGAAGGATGCTGGATATTATCAAAAGTTTTAGTTTTTATGGTAAATGTAATTGAAGTAACTAAGTCTCTTCATGTCTTAGTTTTTCCTTTCCTTCTCATTTTATAATCTTTTTGTTCTGCTTTTCTTATTGCCTTCCCTTCCCCCATCCCAATCTAATAGGTAGGTAAGGGAAGTGAGGTTGGGGGAGCTGACAGCAGATATGTTTAGAGGATTTGAGAAACTTTTATTTCCCCTCATTATAGATTCTGGTTGTTTTTATAGTTCGTTACGTTAAATGTTCTGTAAATGTTAGTATGCATGCCTAACATTTAACATTATTTTTATCAAATTTTAAATATAAGGTGTGGGTTTAGAATATATAGTGAATGTTTTTTACCATTTGAATGTTAATGGTCAGTATATTTCTCTTATCAATTTTCACAGTGGATGGGAAACGTTTGGCTTCAGTTGGAATAGATGATAGCCACAGTATTGTGCTATGGGACTGGAAGAAAGGAGAGAAACTTTCAATAGCAAGGTAGGAAAAAAAACTTGGTATCACATTGGCAAAATAGTAGAATTACTTTCACCTTAAAAATTTTTGATTAAAATGATTTTGAAACTCTGGGAAGCCAAGGCAGGAGTATTGCTTGAACTTAGGAATTTAAAACCAGCCTAAGCAAGAGCAAGACCCTGTCTCTACTAAAAATAGAAAAATTAGCTGGGCATTGTGGCCGTTGCCTGTAGTCACAGCTACCTCGGAGGCTGAGGCAGGGATCGCTTGAGCCCAAGAGTTTGAGGTTGCTGTTAGCTCTGATGCCAACAGCACTCTTCCCAGGGCAACAGTGTGAGACTCTATAAATAAAATAAATAAATAAATAAATAAGACAATTCTTAAATCAAGCAAATATTAACATTTTTATTGCTGCCACTTTTATTTCCATTGAACAAGTAATCTAATCAAATCATTTCAGCATTCCTTTGTAGATGTTCCTTTGAATCTACTTTTTAATGTAACTATAATATGACATTTGAAATAGCTATTATTTAAAATCTCCATATAGGTAAAATGAATTCTGTATGAAAGGCTATTATATAGCCATTGTAGAGTGTGATAAAATTTATATCACAAAGAAGTTATAGCTTATTTTTATTTTCTTATATTTTCTTCATTTTTCCAAGTTTTCTACAATAAGCATGTATTAATTTTATGATAAAAATATTAACTGTGCTTTAAAGGAGAAGATAGTCAATAGTGTTAAAAAGTTTTTTTTTAACCTCCTATTCTTTAAAGTGACATTAAAGCACTTTAAAAATATAGATAAATGCTTTTTACAGAGTATATAGATAATGCCCAAATAAATGATAGCTTAGGAGGAACTTCATAGTTAGAAAGGGTATATTAAGCTTAACAAAGTATTATAAAAAGAATTTCTTTAACTCATGCCACAAATAGCATTCCCTGTGCATAGTACTGTAATAGGTATTATGAGTGCTATAAAAAAGTTCAGTTTTTACTGTTCCTGTCTTTTTAGATTTTGTTAAACAGTTAATATATTAAAATGATGAGAAAAGACCAAGTGTACAAATGCATGATTACACAGTCCAAATCTGAGAGACAAGCAGGAGACAAATATTCAGTGAATGGAATAATCAAGATAGGGTATGGATTAAGCAAAAGATTATTATGGGAAAGATGAATCTTCAGAGCTAACACATATTGGTGTTTGTTACAGAGGAAGTAAAGATAAGATTTTTGTTGTAAAGATGAACCCCTATGTGCCTGATAAACTAATTACAGCTGGAATTAAACACATGAAATTTTGGCGAAGAGCGGGTAAGGAAATGCTTCTTTTTATTCCCTTGAAATTTAGGAAATTATTACTTTAAAAAGCATTTTAACAAGCCAGTAGAGTGGTTCACACCTGTAATCCTAGCACTCTGGGAGGTGGAGGCAGGTAGATTGCTTAAGATCAGGAGTTCGAAACCAGCTTGAGCAAGAGCAAGACCCCCATCTCTACTAAAAATATGAAAAAATTGCTGGGCATTATGGCAGGCACCTAAAGTCCTAGCTACTTGAGAGACTGAGGCAAGAGGATTGCTTGAGCCCAAGAGTTTGAGGTTGCTGTGAGCTATGATGATACCATGGCACTCAACCTCAGGGAGACAGAATGAAACTCTGTCTCAATAAATAAATGAATAAATAAATAAATAAGAGGCTGGGTGCAGGGGCTCACACCTGTAATCCTAGCACTCTGGGAGGCCCAGGTAGGTGGATTGTCGTGAGCTCACAGGTTCAAGACCATCATGAGCAAGAGCAAGACCCTGTCTCTGAAAAAATAGCTGGGTGTTGTGGAGGGCGCCTATAGTCCCAGCTACTTGGGAGGTTGAGGCAAGAGAATCACTTGAGCCCAAGAATTGGAGGTTGCTGTGAGCTGTGATGTCACAGCACTCTACCAAGGAAACTTGGTAGAGACCCTGTCTCGAAAAAAAAAGAAAAAAAGTAGTTTGACTAAGTGCAATGTGGTATCCTACACTGCATCACTAGAAGAGAAAAGGAACTTGATGAGAAATTAATGATATCCGAATGAAGTCTGGAGTTCAGTTAATAGTAATGATTTAGACATGTTTCTTAGTTTGACAAGTGATCTATGGATATTACCATAAGATATTAACAGTGATGGGAACAGAATGAATTATTTTTGCATCTTTTCTGGAAATCTAAGATTATCCAAAATGTTATTTTTTTTTTTTTACAAGTGATTCACTATTATCTTGATATATTTTGAATAAACATAAAATTTATTTTATCACTGTCTATTAGCTGTATTTATGTAGTATTCATGTTTATAAAAAGGATTTGATATGTGAAATCAATCAAGTGATGTCCATACTGCTTACTGTTGACTATGTTTTATATTCTAAACAGAAAATGAAAAATTTCATATGCTATAAAATTGTATAAACATGGAATATTATATTACTTTAGCAATTTATAACTGTAAATTATAAATGCGAAAGAAGTTCATATTATTTATTTATTTATTTTTGAGACAGAGTCTCAAGCTTTTGCCCTGGGTAGAGTACCCTGGTGACATCATAGCTCATAGCAACCTCCAGCTCTTGGGCTCAAGCAATCCTCTTGCCTCAGTTTTTTGTATTTTTAGTAGAGATAGGGTTTCACTCTGGCTCAGGCTGGTCTTGAACCCATGAGCTCAAGCAAGCAAGTAACCTGCTCAATTTGAATGGCTAGAGACTAGGGAAGGGATTAGGTGGCACTAAAGAGGGAGTTGAAGCTGGTTAACAACTTCTTTTTTTTTTTTGCAGTTTTTGGCAGTTTGAACCTGCCACCACTGGTATATGGGTTCCCTATTCCTTTGAGCCACAGGTGCCATCCTTTTTTTCTTTTCTTTTTGAGACAGTCTCACTATGTCGCCCTTGGTAGAGTGTTGTGGCATCACAGCCCACAGCAACCTCAAACTCTTGGGCTTAAGTGATTCTCTTGCCTCAGCCTCCCAAGTAGCTTGGACTACAGGTGCCCACCACAATACCCAGCTATTTTTTGTTGTAGTTGACATTGTTGTTTAGCTGACCCAGGCCGGGCTCGAACCCGCCACCCACCGTGTATGTGGTTAGTGCCATAACCACTGTGCTACAGGCGCTGAGCCACCAAGTTCATATTTTAAAGTAAAAATTATTGTCTGTTTTTCAAATGGATGATAAATTCCATCAGGGTAACATCAAAATCTCAATAAATTTAAGCCTTTTAGAAAAAATACGTAAATATAGGAAGAAGTCAAACATTTATAAGAAAAGAATAAGCTTAGTGAAGATATTTCTTAAATTTAAGTAGCTTTGTACTGTTAGTGGGAATGTAAGTTGATACATTAACTTTAGAGAACAATTTGTCAAGAGTTGTTACCTGTCTTATCTGTATGTTTTCCCTTTTGCACATTACTCTATAACCACTGGTAGGCATTCCTAGAGAAACTTTTGTACTTATATAGATGAGGCCCTTGCAAGAGTGTATAAAGCTGCCTTGTTTTCAATAGTAAAATCTTGGAATCAACTTACATGCCTATTAATAAGAAAATGGATAAACCCTGATGTGTTTATATCATGCTGTATGGTTATGAAAATGAATTCTCTGGAGGTAAAAATCAACATGTATAAAACTATATACCAAATCACTGTTGAATAAAGCAAGTTGCAAAAGAATATATGCAGGATGGTATTTATAGAAAATTTCAAAACATGGAAAATAACATGATTCATATGTATATTGCTTAAGAACCATAAATATGCACAGCGTCTGATGCCTGTGATACCAGCACTTGGGAGATTGAGGTGGATGGATTGCCAGAGCTCACAGGTTCAAGACCACCCTGAGCCAGAGTGGTGGCTAAAAAATAGCATGGTGTCGTGAGGGCACCTGTAGTCCCAGCTACTTGGGAAGCTGAGGCAAGAGAATTGCTTGAGCCCAAGAATGTGAGGTTGCTGTGAGCTATGACACCACAGTACTCTACCGAGGTGACCAAACGAGACTCTGTCTCAAAACAAACAAACAAACATAAATTCGTGATAACATATTTGTATAAAGGCACACATGAGAATAATCATCATCACTTCCAGAATAGTAGGGAGTGGAGAAGGGAAATGGGACTGGCATCACATTTCAGTTATTTTGGTACTTTTGTGGGTTGGTAGTGAATGTACAGGCATTCGCTGTATTTGTTTTTTTTAAATACTTTTTTGTATTCTTAAGTGTATCATAATAAAATTTTTGAGAAATATCTTCAAAAATGCTAAAGACTAATTAAAACTGACTTAATCCAGGTCTTTATCCAAAAAATATATGGCCTAAAAGCAGTTAGGCAAAATGTTGCCTATATCACTGATTGAGATACCTGTATTTTTCTTTTTAATTCTCCTTACTGTTTATGTCTTTCTATTCAAACAACAACAATAGAAAAAACATTTTGCTTCTTTGTAATTGCTTGCATTGTGAAAGTGGAACTTTTTGTAATATTTTTGTGAACCAGGGGGAGGATTGATTGGAAGAAAAGGCTACATAGGCACACTGGGGAAAAGTGACACAATGATGTGTGCAGTATATGGATGGACTGAAGAGATGGCTTTTTCTGGAACATCCACAGGAGATGTGTGTATCTGGAGAGACATTTTCCTTGTAAAAACAGTTAAAGCACATGATGGGCCAGTGTTCAGTATGCATGCATTGGAAAAAGTAAGTAACTTAGAGGTACTAAGTTAAACAATTTGATCATGGAACATAGAGCATTTTCAGAAGTTAAGAAACAGGGCTTTCTACTTGGCTGGGCCACCCAATAATAGTCTGTGGGCTAGGAACATCCTGACCTTGTTTTATCTCTCTTCAAATTCTCTTGAAATTCTTGAACAGAGAATGAAATAGGTCTGCTGTTCTTACAAAAATGTTTAACTTAGTATTTATGAAGTCTTACTATGAGGCAAAAATTATGCTAAATGTTTATATATAATCATCATATCCTATCAAGTATCATTATTATTTCCTCTTTTTACTTATTTGTTTTTTTTTGGAGGGGAGGACCTGCTCACTCAGTTGCCCTGAGGTTGATGCCATGGCATCACAACTCACAGCAACCTCTAACGTTTGGGTTCAAGTGATCTCTTGTCTCAGCCTCCCAAGTAGCTGAGGCCACAGGTGCCCACCACAACCCCTGGCTAGTTTTTCTATCTTTAGTAGAGATGGGGTCTTGCTTAGCTCAGGCTGGTCTCAAACACCTGAGCTCAGACAATCCACCCACCTTGGCTTCCCAATGTGCTAGGATTACAGGTGTGAGCCACTACACTCAGCCTATTTCTTCTTTATAAAGGTTAAAGTAATGAAGATTACAGGAAGATATATGTAATTTACTGATAATGGTAGATCTAACTTATAGTTTTAGATTAGAAACTGTGTTTTTAAACTTCTATCCTAAAAATGTTTGGGAGTCACTATAAATATTATTACAGATTACATGTTGATATTTTTAAAACAGTAGAGTCTGGGCACACTGACTCCTCCCTACAATCCCTGCCTCCCACCTTAGCTTTGGGAGGATTTCTTGAGTCCAAGACTCAAGGCCTGGGCAACAGAGCAGTGAGCTATGATCATGTTACTGCACTCCAGCCTGGGCAGCAGAGCAAGATCTTGTCTCTAAAAAAATTAAAAATAAATAAATAATTACATGGCATACAATGGATTCTTATGTGAATTCCTATTCCTTACAAGCTATAATTTTTGGCTGTATTCATTCCTCTACAGTTTTTCAATATGAATAAGGTTATTAACTTGAACCTTTTATTTTCGTAGGGATTTGTAACTGGAGGAAAAGATGGTGTAGTAGCTCTTTGGGATGACTCCTTTGAACGATGTCTCAAGACCTATGCTATAAAAAGAGCTGCTTTGGCCCCGGGATCTAAAGGTGATTTGAGATTTAGTTTATTCTGTAGAAAAAAAGATTAATTGCTCATTGATGTGGTTGATCACTGAGGTAGAACACGTGGAATGTATTTTTCCTTCTTTACTGAATGGGTATCAGTTAAATGATCAACATCATTGCTGTCCTTTCAAAAATCTATTTTCTGTGATACACATGGTAAAATATTAGGCAAGTATAGCATTATTAATGCTATTTTTTAAACTTTATTCAAATTAATATGAGGGTACAATATGTAGGTTACATTGTTCTCACTTCCAAGGTAAAGTTCCATTTGTAGAAGAGCCCCTCACCCAGGGGGTGTCTTATACACCCTCACAAGGTGAGATCCGCCTTATGCCCTCCTTCCTTCTACCATACGTCCTCCCCCACCCCACTTCCCTCTACCCCCCAACAGGACTATAATAGTGTTTATTGTTCTTAGTATCATGTACTTGTTTATATATTGATTTCATATTAGTATGGAGTACATTGGATATTTGTCTTTCCATTCTTACAATACTTTACTGAGAAGAATGTATTTTAATTCCATCAAGGTAAATGTAAAAGATGTACAGTCTCCATCTTTTCTAATGGCTGCATAATATTCCATGGTATATATATACCACAGTTTGTTAATCCATTCATGGGTTGATGGGTGCTTAGATTGCTTCCATGACTTGGCAATTATGGATTGATCCACAATAAACATTCTAGTGCAAATGTCTTTTGTGGTAAATTGATTTATATTCTTTTGGGTAGATACCTCGTAATGGGATTGCAGGGTCAAAAGGAAAGTCTACATTTAGCTCTTTGAGGATTTTCCATACTTCTTTCCAAAAGGGCTATTAGTTTCCAATCCCACCAGCAACGTAGAAGTGTTCCCTTGTCTGCACATCCACGCCAGCATCTGGTGTTTGGGGACTTTGTGATGTGGACTAATCTTGCTGGTTTGTGATGTGGACTAATCTTGGTGGGGTTAGGTGATATCTTAAGAGTGGTTTTGATTTACATTTCTCTGATGATTAAAGATGATGAGCATTTCTTCATGTGTTTATTGGCCATTTGTCATCCTCAGAGAAGTTTCTGTTCAAATCATTTGCCCACTTATAGAGAGAGTTGTTGGCACCTCTCTTATTGTTTAATTTGAGTTCTATGTAGATTCTTATAAGGCTTTTGTCAGATTTATAACATGCAACAATCTTCTCCCATTCTGAGGGCTGTTTGCTTTGTTTGTGATACTCTTAGCTGTACAAAAGCTTTTTAGTTTGATGAAGTCCCAGTTATTTATTTTTGGTGTTGGCTGCAATTGCTAGAGGGGTCTTCCTCATAAAGTTTTTCCCCAGGCCGATATCTTTAAGTGTTTTCCCCACACTCTCTTCTAGAATTTTTTTTTTTTGTAGAGACCGAGTCTCACTTTATGGCCCTCGGTAGAGTGCCGTGGCCTCACACAGCTCACAGCAACCTCCAACTCCTGGGCTTAAGCAATTCTCTTGCCTCAGCCTCCCGAGTAGCTGGGACTACAGGCGCCCGCCACAACGCCTGGCTATTTTTTGGTTGCAGTTTGGCCGGGGCCGGGTTTGAACCCATCACCCTCGGTATATGGGGCCGGCGCCTTACCAACTGAGCCACAGGCGCCGCCCTCTTCTAGAATTTTTATTGTTTTGTGTCTCAAATTTAAAACTTTAATCCAACGAGAATCAATTTTTGTCAATGGTGAGAAGTGCAGGTCCAGTATCAGTTTTCTGCATGTGGATAACAAGTTCTCTCCTAGCACCATTTGTTAAATAAGTATTCTTTTCCCCATTGCATGTTTTTGTTAGGATTATCAAAGATTAAATGACAATTTGTGGCTGGGTTCATCTCTAGATTCTCTATCCTATTCCATAGATCTGTGTCACTGTTTTTGTGCCAGTACCATGCTGTTTTGATCACTGTAGCCTTGCAATATAACCTGGCAACATAATACCTCTAGAGTTGTTTTTATTTCTAAGAACCGTATTTGCTATTCTGTTTTTTTTCTGGTTCCATATGAATTAAAGTACTATTTTTTCAAGATCTTTAAAGTATGACATTGGTGCTTTGATGGGGATTGCATTAAATCTATAGATTGCTTTGGGTAGTATGGACATTTTAACGTGTTGATTCTTCTCAGCCATGAGCATGGTATGTTCTTCCATTTGTTGACTTCTTCTATTTCCTTTCTCAAAATTTCATAATTTTCTTTATAGAGATCTTTCACATCTTTTGTTAGATATATTCCCAAGTATTTCATCTTCTTTGGTGCTATCGTAAAAGGAATAGGGTCTTTGATTTGTTCTCAGCTTGACAATTATTGGCATATATAAAGGTTACTGATGTAGGTATTGATTTTTAACCTGAGATGCTGCTATATTCCTTGATCACTTCTAAGAGCTTTGTAGTTGAGTCCCTGGGGTATTCCAGGTATAAGATCATGTCATCTGTGAAGAGGGAGAGTTCGACCTCCTCTGCCCCTATTTGGACTTCTTTAATCTCCTTCTCTTGCCTGATTGCAATGGGTAGGACTTCCAACACTATGTTAAACAGCAGTGGAGACAGTGGGCATCCTTGTCTGGTTCCAGATTTGAGTGGGCATGCTTTCAGTTTTACTCCATTCAATATGATATTGGCTGTGGGTTTGCTGTAGCCTCTATCAGCTTAAGAATAGTCCTTCTAAACCTGTTTTCTTGAATGTTTTTATCATGAAAGGATGCTGGATATTGTCAGAAGCCTTTTCTGCATCAATTGAAAGAATCATGTGGTCTTTGTTCTTTGTTTTTGTTTATGTGGTGTATTATATTTATAGATTTGCTTATGTTGAACCAACCCTGTGTCTGTAGGATAAAACTCACTTGGTTATGGTGTATAACCTTTTTTAATGTGGTGCTGTATTCTGTTTGCTAATATCTTGTTGAGTATTTTTGCATCAGTACTCATTAATGATATTGGTTTATAGTTTGATTTTTTTGTTGGGTCCTTTCCTGTTTGGGGGATCAGGTTGATATTTGCATCATAGAATGTGTTGGGGAGGACTCCTTCTTTCTCTATATTTTGGAAAAGTTTATATAGTATAGGAACTAGTTCCTCTTTGAAGGTTTGCTGGAATTCTGGTGTGAAACCATCTGGTCCCGGGCTTTTCATTATTGGGAGATTTTGTATGGTTGATGCTATTTCAGAACTTGATACAGGCCTGTTCAACATTTCCACTTGATTCTCGCTAAGTCTTGGAAGGTGATGTTCTTCCAAGTATTGGTCATTTTCCTTCAGATTTTCATATTTCTGAGAATAAAGTGTCTTGAAATATTCATTAAGGATTTTTTGAATTTCTGAGAAGTCTGTTGTTATTTCGTCTTTGTCATTTCTGATTGATGAAATTAGAGATTTTAGTCTTTTTTTCCTGGTTAGGTTAGCCAAAGGTTTATCTATTTTATTGACCTTTTGAAAAAACCAACTTTTTGATTTATTGATCTGTTGTATAATCCTTTTGTTTTTAATTTCATTTAATTCTGCTCTAATTTTGGTTATTTCTTTTCTTCTACTTGGTTTGGGGTTGAAATGTTCCTCTTTTCCAGTTGCTTGAGATGTCCCATTAGGTTGTTAACTTCCTCTCTTTTCATTCTCTTGAGGAAGGCTTGCAGTGCTATAAATTTCCCTCTGAGGACTGCCTTTGTGGTATCCCAGAGGTTCTGATAATTCGTGTCTTCATTGTCGTTTTGTTCCAAAAATTTGGTAATTTCCTTCTTAATCTCATCTCTGACATGGCCATCATTCAGCATAAGGTTATTTAACTTTCATGTTTTTGTATGAGTATGCAGGTTCCTGTTGTTAATGAGTTCAACTTTTATTCCATGGTGGTCCGAGAAGATGCAAGGAGTAATTTTTATTCTTTTAAATTTACTGAGGTTAGACTTATGACCTAAGATGTGATCGATTTTGGAGTATGTTCTGTGGGCTGATGAGAAGTATGTGTATTCAGTTTTGTTGGAATGAAATGTTCTGTAAGATGTCTGCTAAATCTGAATGTTGGATGGTTAGGTTTAAATCTAAAATTTCTTTGCTCAGCTTCTTATTGGAGGATCTTTCCAACACTGCCAAAGGAGTGTTAAAATTTCCAACTATTATGGAGCTGGAGGAAATCAAATTGCTCGTGTCTGTTAGAGTTTCTATTATAAATTGAGGCACATTCTTGTTGGGTGCATAAATATTAATAATTGAAATCTCATCATGTTGAGTATTACCCTTCAGAAATATGAAGTGACCATTCTTATTCTTCCTTACTTTTGTTGGTTTAAAGCCTATTGTATCTGCAAATAGAATTGCAACACCTGCTTTTTTCTGATTACCATTTGCCTGAAATATGGATGACCATCCTTTCACCCTGAGTCTATATTTACCTTTTAAGGTAAGATGAGATTCTTGTATGTAGCAGATATCTGGCCTGAGTTGTATCCAGTCAGCCAACCTGTGCCTCTTTAGAGGACAGTTTAAGCCATTCACATTAATGGAGAATATTGATAAACCTGGTAAAATTTGTGTATCAAGTTTTTCAAAAGTCCAGTGGACATTTTTAATCCTTTCGCCACTGTGGAAGTTGGAGTTTGATTGAAAGTTTCTGAGTGACTTTACTTTTGTGGCAGAGGATTGGGCTGCTCATTATGGAGGATAGGTGTGAGAATATCCTGAAGAGCTGGTTTGGTTATGGCAAATTTCTTCAACATGTGCATGTTATTAAAGTATTTAATTTCTCCATCATAAATGAAACTCAGTTTGGCTGGATACAGGATCCTGCATTGAAAGTTATTTTGTTTTAGGAGATTAAAAGTTGATGACCATCCTCCTCTGGCTTGAAAGGTTTCAACAGAGAGATCTGCAGTCATTCTGTTATTCTTCCCTTTGTAGGTTATGGTTTTCTTACACCTGGCTGCTTTCAGAATTTTCTCCTTCATGGTAATTTTAGTGAATTTATTTATGATGTGCCTGGGGGATGTCCTATTCTGGTTGAGTCGTGCTGGGTTTCTGAAACTGTCTGCTATCTGAATTTCAGAATCTCTTGGCATGTCTGGAAAATTCTCTTTCATAATTTCACGGAGAAGAACCTCTGTGCCTTGTGAAGCTACTTCATCGCTTCAGGATTCCAGTGAAGTGGATATTAGCCTTCTTTGAATTATCCCAGAGCTCTCTGAGAGAATAATCTGTTTTTGCTCTTCATTTCTCTTCCTCTTTGAGAGTTCGGGAGTGTTCAAACGCTTTGTCTTCCATGTCAGAATTCCTTTCTTCTGCTTGTTCCACTCTGTTACTGAGGGATTCTACTGTATTTTTCAGATCTTTGAGGGCTGCAAATTCTTGCTTCAATGTGTCAAAATCTTTGGTGATCTTGTCTTTAAATATGTTGAATTCTTGAGATAACTTTTGAATTTCTCCTCGAATTTCCAATTCCCACTTTTCCTCCATTCTATTAATCTTGTTTGCAATCCAAACCGTGAACTCGATTTCTGACATCTCGGCCATCTGTTTATGAATGGGATCTACAGTTACGTCTGCAGTATCTTTCCTTAGGGGAGGTTGATCTACTCTCGTTATTCATGTTACCACAGGTTTTCCGCTGATTTTGCCCCATGATTATTTTACACCATTTGAGTAGATGAGTAGATAAAGAAAAGTTGGGTTCAGGGCTCCAGGAGGAGTGATTAACTCCCTTTGCCCAAAAGCTGGGACTGGTGTCTGTACCTTTTCCCTTGCAGCTTTGCCAAGGATCTGTACAGTGCTACGGCCTGAGAAACTGGGGACCTGCTTGGTGTGGTGGGGCTAAGTGGCCCTGTCTTGTTTTCAGCTGGTCTCTGTCTGACCCTAGTGAATCAGTTACTCTGGGTTGAAGTCTCAGCTGTGGAGAAATACTAGCAATTAAGTCACCCTAAACCCCCCCCCCCCAGGCAACAATGGGTAAAGGAAAATCAAACCTTCCTACAACCACACACCCAGGGTACCACTTGGATAGTCCTCCGCTGATTGGCCCAGTTCAAGAGGTCTAAATCAGTTGTCTCAGTCAGCACCTGTGTCAGGTGGGAGAGTTTAAAAGATCTATGGCAACTTGATTGCAGGGGTCTTCTGACAACTCAACTCAAATATGACTTGCTCCGGTGCTCCATGAGGTCAGGAGGACCCACCCAGCAAATAGATTAGTCTGGGAAGGTTGATGCCTCCTTCCCACCTTGCACCTCTGTCACACCCCGTCACTGATAAACCCCGCAGGGCTGTGACCCAATTGATCCAATGAGCAGATACTCCAGGGATTTGCACCTGTCTGAATCACAGGGAGATCTATGTCTCCTCAGCCAGGCCACTGCTTTCTGCCACTTTCCGGCAGGGGGAGGTGAGGCCTGACATCCTCAGGCGCTTGATGAAGCCTGGGGCTGTGTTCACTCAGTTCTAGCCCTGCCCCGATTGATGTTACTGACAGAACAACTTTGCGTAATTTGTTTCTGTCCTGGCTAAATTCCCCTGCAGAAGAGAAGTCATTTTGAGTTCAGAAAACCTGCGCCTCAGGCCCTGTCTTTGCTGCTGCTGATAGTTTGTATTCGCAGCACTGTTAGCTGTCAGTTATAGCTTCCTGTCCTCCTTTGTCTAGGCTGATGATCCCCTGAGGACCGGGTGCATCCTAGGCTCAGTGAAGCGGTCCTCTGGGTCAGCCCCACCCTGGGAATCTGCCCGTGCATTTTCTAGTCCCTGTGCTCCACACAGGTTTGTACCGCCTCAGGCAAACCCTTTACTCATGGGGCCTGCGTTTCCGTCCCAGATCTTTTCTGCCAGTGGCTGCCACCAGAGAAGATGCCTGGCCTCCTCTGGTTGCTCAGAGAGACAGGGGGTGTGACTCCATAATATCCAGGGGCGAACCCTATTGTTGCCAAAAATGGCTGTTGCTCTGCGCCTTGGGGCACCGCCGCTCCAGAGTGGTTCCCTCTCAGCCGACCGTCCTCTCCCGTGCCGCAGAATCAGCACTGGCCAGCAGAAGTCCATGCCCTGTCTGCACCTCTTGAGATAATACCCAAGAATCTGGACTCCTGGGGGACAGGTTTCCAGACCTCAGAGTGAGAGTGGAGGGGAGTGCTGGGAGCTCAGAACTTTTGTTTGTGTCCTTGGGTCGCAGCTCGCCTCAGCAGGGTTAATGTGCATTCTTCAACCTTCTCTCTTCGTGCAGCTCTGATCTGACAGGTTACTTGCTTGATTTCTGTACTTTAATTCTCCTTCTGGATGGGAGCCTCTGTGGAAAGCTGGCTTTAGTCAGCCATCTTGTCTCTGCCCCCTGGTAATTATACTTTTTTAGTTGAATTGATACGTTGTCCCTGATGAGTCCACTCCTCACCATTGCAGTGCCACTGCTACACTAACAAAGGCAGAGTAGTGATGAATCCACAGCCCTAGACAGTGTCTTCAGAGAGACAGGAATCAGTAGGCAGTACTGGCCCAGAGTTCCAATCAAAGTCCCTCTGACAGCGCTGGCTCAGAGTTCAGGAGAGATACTTATTTTCTGGGCACCATCCAGCCAATCAAGTGCTGAGGGTTGCAGCTCTATAGACAGTGTAGGCCTTGAGGTGAGACAGAGTCACTCAGGCACTGGGCAGGCCTGCTAGTCAAGCTTAGGGGGCTACTGCTAGCAGGGGGTGCAGGAATAAAGTGCAGATAAGAGTTGCTCAGGCACTGGGTACAGCCCACCCACTTGTTCTCAGAGAGCCTCTACCCAGTGGAGAGTGCTTATCTAAAGTTCAGTCCAGGGTGGCTCCTGTGGCTCAAAGGGGTAGGGCGCTGGCCCCATATGCCGGAGGTGGCAGATTCAAGCCTAGCCCCGGCCAAAAAGTAAAGTTCAGTCCAAAGTCATTTTTGCTTTGGCCCCACCCATACAGTTGGGCTCAGAGACCCCCACCTAGTGGAGGCCAGAGGTCCAAAGTTCAGTTCAAAGTCAACTTAAACTCTGGCCCCGCCCATCCAGTTGAGCTCAAAGAGTCCCGCCTGGTGGAGGCCAGAGATCCAAACTTAAGTTCAAAGATGCTTAAACCTTGGCCCTGCCCACCTAATTGAGCTCAAAGAGCCCTGCCTGGAGGAGGCCAGAGGTCCAAAGCTCAGCCCAAAGTCCCTTAGACACCTGCCTGCCCATCCAGTCAAGCTCAGAGAGCTGTGCCTGGCAGAGGGGACAGGTCCAAAGTTCAGCCACAAGTCAGAGTTGTTTAAGCACTGGCCCTGTCCACCCAATGGAGCTTAGGATTTGTCCTGAAGGGCAGAAAACAGAGCTGCCTGAGAATTCCTGAGGAGCTGGAGCTAGTAGTTCACCCTCACCAACAAAGCTTGGACTGCTGTGCTACTGTTCTGATGCTGCAGCTCAGTGGCTGGCAGATTTCCCCCGCTTCCCAGTGAGCTCATCAAACACTCCGGACTCTACCAGGGATGGTCCTTCCAGCAACTAGGGTGGGGGAAGGGTAATCTGGGTGCTCAGGATGCAGGAAAAATATTTGATCTTTTATGCCAGACAGAATGGGGCCCAGTCCCAGGGGTGGGACCTCAATAATAAAGGAGGATTGGATCTTAGCAACTGCTCTCCTGTGGAATAAGGTCAGGAGACTTTTGAACCCAGTTTGTTGGCTGACTGGTGGCCCACCATGGAGCTCCGGTTTGGAGGCAGGGATCTCCCTTCCTCTGGGAGCTGGGCTCATACCCGTTGTTTTTCTTCCACTTTATTGTTTCTGCTACTTGGTTCAGCCTAGGTGATATGTATTTCATGTAGTCCTCTCAGTGCAGAGCTCCTCTATTTTGGTTTCCATCCACTTCAGTCCAATATCTCTCCCTTTGGGCATAAGCCTCTGGTGAAAGCTGCTTCTAGTCAGCCATCTTCTCACAATTCCAGGAAATAATTCTACTAATGCTAATTTTTAACATTTTTAATTTTCCAAAGAAAATTTTCGCATGAGCGTCACATTTATTACCAGTCAGGAACCTGTTTTCAATCTTGTCAATTCAACAAAATTGACATTTTGTTTCACCTTGGCATTTTGTTGATCTGCCTCCCTAGCCTGACAGGCCCTTCTTCCCTTTTCCCTTTCTTTGAATGCATCTCTTCCTTTAAGGCCCTGAACCACATTCTCTCTGACTACCAGACCTTTCTACATCTCATTACTTTTTCCTAGAAGTTTCCCTTTCTCATCCCTCTTTTCCCCTCTTTATCTGACATGTGCTCATTTTTCAATCTCAAACACCGTTTCTTCTACGTTTATTCCCTCTATCCTCCCCCCAAAAGGTTAAATTTCCTTGTTATACGCTCTTTTTCCAATATGCTCTTCACATAGGGTGTCTTTTCCTCATTGTGTGCTCTGTGCAGGCAGGAGCTGAATCTATCATGTTTGCTGATTATATCACTGAAGCCTGCCTAGGACAAGTAGACATAAACAAATATAACAACTCTCTGTGTGTGGGCTCCACATAGTCAGATTCAGTGAAAATATCTTAGGGAGAAAAAGTAACCATGCCACAATAACAAATAATGCAAATTTTAAAAAACAATGTAATCATTAACATATAATTTACATCATACATTATTATAAATAATCTAGAGACTAAACTACACAGGAGAAAATATGTAGGTTATATGCAAATACTATGACATTTTATATAAAGGGACTTGAGCATCCAATGATTTTGGTGTCTGTGAGGGGTCCTGGAATCTATGCCTTGCAAATACCAAGGGACAAATATATATTTAAGTTTGATCAAATTAAAATTACTAATCTGAATATTATAAGTCCTCTAAGAGGTACAGGAGTTGGATGTGGAGGAGATAGTAGAAGAAGTAAAGAAATACATAGTTGTCAGAACAGTAGTAGGGGAATCTGAGATAGAGCAGAACCATAGAATTGTAGTATATAGGTGGTACTTATTTTGAGATTAGTAAATTGGATGATTGCTGCAAATATAGTACATTTATTAGAACAATTAAAGTATAGGAGAAAGTAACCTTAGAAAATGGTTTTCACTATCAGACTAGCATATTTGGCAGTATATACATCCTTGTATTAAAGTAACTTCATACCTAGAAGAATAATCCCATTCAACATTTCAGGTCTTCTCTTGGAAGATAATCCATCCATACGTGCTATATCATTAGGACATGGTCATATTTTAGTTGGCACAAAGAATGGTGAAATACTAGAAGTGGATAAAAGTGGCCCGATAACACTTCTGGTTCAGGTAATTTTAAATACTGATGTATTTTTTTCCTTTACATACAATTGATTCTTTTAATACATAAAAGAAGTTTTGTATTCTTTCAATACAAAAAATTGACAGTGGTTAAAAAGGTTGTTAAATTAATCATGGAAATATGTGTTAATGTTAATGTTTACAGAAAAAATTTTAATTTAGCTAAATGTCTAGGTATCAATAAATATGCATATTTTCATATGGAATAATTGACAATATTTTAAGTAGTTTCTTATCACAAAATAAGAGACCAATGGGGGAAATATCATAATTTAATTAACTTAACCTAGTTTCTTTATTTCATTTGTATTTTAATTTTTTCAGTTTATTTTTTGAGCCTAAGGCAGTTATTTTCCACTGAAATTAAATTTCTGTCTCATAAAGATTTAAAAAATGAATGTATGAATGTATGCTGAAATCTTTTACTAAAAACATTTATCAATGAAAAGATGTTCATAATAAAAACCAGTGGGGGATGGTAGCCCACGCCCATGATCATAGCATTCTCAGAGGCTGAGGAGGGTGGATTGCTTGAGTTCAGGAGTTTCTGACAAGCCTAAGCAAAAGTAAGACCCACCTCTACTAAAAATAGAAAAACTACCCATGTGTTGTGTTAGGTGCCTGTAGTCCCACTTACTCAGGAGTCTGAGGCAGAAGGGTCCCTTGAACCCAGGAGTTCAAGGTTGTTGTGAGCTAGGCTGATGCCATGATGCTCTAGCCTGGGGCAACGTGAGTGAGACTCTGCCTCAAAAAATAAAAAATAAATTAAAAAATCCCCAAACTCAGAAATACAAAATTAAACAGCAGGATAGCTTCTGGTCATATGATCCTTAACATTTCCATCAGAAATGGTGGATTAGATTTTTTATATGTACATGTCTTTTATGTATTATGTTTTTCTGGAAAGTAGGTAGGGAAATTAATCAGTACTGTTAACAATAATGAAGTTTTACTATTTTATCATCATCATTCTATTCTGATAAAAAATTATCTTCATGCAACTCTACATAGTAATGCTAAACTTTGGTTTTACCTTGAAAAAGAATTATGTTAATTCTTAATACAGACTTTTTTCTCCTTCAAACCCCACTTCACTCCCTTTTAGGACACCAGCGAGCTTTAATATTAATTCAAGGTGGACATAAAGGTTGTGTGCAATTTTAAGTATAAATTGCAAAACATATAAAATATTTAAATAGAAAACATTAAAAATAGAAAATATTTATATTTAAATTGTACACAAACATTATGGCCACCCCATATGTATCTTGATGTATTGAGGAGAATTTTTAAGCAGATGACAAAATGTTTATAATGTGTCTTAGTCTTTAATTTCAGACTAATATATTTAATCATATGCCTTTGAAGGAAAAAGATGGTGGAATCATAGTGTTTCATATGTTTGTGATCTCCTAGAAAATGTTAACACAATTGCATTTTTATAAATGAATCCATAGATGAAATGATTAAAAAATGCAAACAATTTTATAATTGTAAAAAAAAAAATTGAATTTGGCTTGGTGCCCATAGCTCAGTGAGTAGGGTACCAGCTGCATACAACAAAAAAGCTGGTGGGTTCAAGCCTGGCCCAGGCCTGCTAAACAACAACCAAAAAAAAAGCCAAGTGTTGTGGTAGGTGCCTATAGTCCCCACTGCTAGGGAGGCTGAGGTAAGAGAATCACTTATGCCCAAGAGTTTGAGGTTGCTATGAGCTGTGATGCTACGGCACTCTACCAAGGGTGACATAGTAAAACTCTGTCTCAAAAAAGAAAAAAATTGGAAGTTATAAGTGATATCTGTTAAGAGAAAAAACTTTAGACAAGATAAATATAGCTCAGTTTGTTTGAGCATTAAAGGATTCATGAATTGGGCAGAACTCGGAACTGGAAGAGGTTTAGAGAGATCTGCAGCACACAGCATGGGTAGCAGGTTACTGTAGGCTGAACATGGAGGTAAGACAAAATATATTTGGTTGGTTAGAGTGGCAAGACCTTAACTAGAGGTTAGTTGGCAGTTTATGAGTAGTAAAAGTCTCTAGTTTCATTTTATTATTTATATTGGGCTTTGGTTTGCTTACATAGAAACTTAAAAGGGCTGGGGCTCTTTCCACCTAATGGCTTCCCAGTTAAAAAATTTTTAACACATCTTATTATTTTTGATAGTTATTATAAAGTTTAAGGTTTCTAATATCTTGGCCAGGCATGGTGGCTCACACCTGTAATCCTAACCCTCTGAGAGGCTGAGGTGGGTGGATTATTAGAGCTCAGGAGTTCCAGACTAGCCTGAGCAAGAGTAAGATCCCATCTCTACTAAACATGAAAAAACTGAGGCAAAGATCACTTGAGTCCAAGAGTTCGAGGTTGTTGTGAGCTATGATGCCATGGCACCTTACTGAAGGTGACTAAGGGAGACTACATATCAAAAAATATATAAATATTTATAATGTCTTATTACCTCCTTGACATAAGAACAAGACAAGGATTCCAGAGCTCATTATTATTGTCTAACAGTGTGCTGGGGGCTTTAGCTAATCCAATAAAATAAAACAATAAAAGATATACATGTTGGAAATAAATAGACAACAGCCAGACATTATAATCCTACACCTTGAATATCAAGAAAACAAACTGAAAAATTATTATTATTTTTTTGAGACAGAGTCTCAAGCTGTCACCCTGGGTAGAGTGCCATGGCATCACAGCTCACAACAACCTCAAACTCTTGGGCTTAAACGATTCTCTTGCCTCAACCTCCCAAGTAGCTGGGACTACAGGCACCCTCCACAACGCCTGGCTATTTTTTAGTTGTAGTTGTCATTGTTGTTTGGCAGGCCTGGTCTGGATTCAAACCCACTATCTCCAGTGTATGTGGCTGGAGCCCTAGCTGCTGAGCTACAGGTGCTGAGCCACAAACTGAAAAATTATTAGAATTAATTAAGGAGTCCTATAAAGTGATTGGGTACAAAGTCAATGTAAAAATCAACAATATTCTGTATACTAACAATATCCAGTGAGAAAATATGACATTAAAAATCTCATAAAAAATACTATACAATAACCAGGAATAATATAGCTAAAAATATGCAAGGTCTGTGTTAAGAAAACTATAGACTTTTACTAAAGCCATAGAAGAACTAAATAAATTCTAAATCGAATATGATCACAATCCAAATCTTAATGAAAATTTTTTATAAATTCTGGAAATCTTTTTAAAAATATTACCCATTTGAGAAAATAAGAATAGTAAAGAAGTTTAAGAAATTCTCCATGCTAGAAATAAAGTATTATAAAACCATAGTAATTATAAGTATGGAAATGTATATACCTCTCAGGGATGTTTTCATACATTTACTCAAGAAATATGTACCACAGTGTTAGTAGTAGCAATGTTCTGTGAATCAGTTTGGGGAGTAGTGCCATCTGAACAACAGTGAGTCTTTCAGTTGGTGAACATGGGACTGCTCTCCATTTATTTAGATTTTTTAAAACTTTTTTCAACACTATTTTATAGTTTTCAGTGTACAAGTCTTGTACTTATTTTGTTACATTTATTTTTAGCTATTTTATTCTTTTTGATGTTTTTATAAATAGAGCTGTTTTCTTTTTTTTATTATTAATATTAAGTCATAGCTGTGTACATTAATGCAATCATGGGGCACCATACACTGGTTTTAAAAACAGTTTGACACATTTTCATCACACTGGTTAACATAGCCTTCCCGGCATTCTCTCAGTTATTGTGTTAAGACAATTATATTCTACATTTACTAAGTTTCACATGTACCCTTGCAAGATGCACTACAGGTGTAATCTCACCAATCACCCTCCCTCTGCCCATCCTCCCCCCTCCCTCCCCCCACTTGCCCATATTCTTAGGTTATAACTGGGTTATAGCTTTCATATGAAAGCCATAAATTAGTTTCATAGTAGGGCTGAGTACATTGGATACTTTTTCTTCCATTCTTGAGATACTTTACTAAGAAGAATATGTTCCAGCTCCATCCATGTAAACATGAAAGAGGTAAAGTCTCCATCTTTCTTTAAGGCTGCGTAATATTCCATGGTGTACATATACCACAATTTATTAATCCATTCGTGGATCGATGGGCACTTGGGCTTTTTCCATGACTTAGCAATTATGAATTGGGCTGCAATAAACATTCTGGTACAGATATCTTTGTTATAATGTGATTTTTGGTCTTCTGGGTATATACCTAGTAGAGGAGTTATAGGATTGAATGGCAGATCTATTTTTAGATCTCTGAGTGTTCTCCAAACATCTTTCCAAAAGGAATGTATTAATTTGCATTCCCACCAGCAGTGTATTTCCCTTTTCTCCACATCCACGCCAACATCTCTGGTATTGGGATTTTGTGATATGGGCTAATCTTACTGGAGTTAGATGGTATCTCAAGGTAGTTTTGATTTACATTTCTCTGATGATTAAAGATGATGAGCATTTTTTCATATGTCTGTAGGTCGTGTGTCTGTCTTCTCTCCACTACTCTTCAACATTGTATTGGAAGTTTTAGCCATCGCGATTAGGGAAGAAAAGGCGATCAAGGGTATCCATATAGGGTCAGAAGAGATCAAATTTTCACTCTTCACAGATGATATGATTGTATATCTGGAAAACACCAGGGATTCTACACAAAACTTTTAAAGTGATCAAGGAATACAGCAGAGTCTCAGGTTACAAAATCAACATTCATAAATCGGTAGTCTTTGTATATACCAACAATAGTCAAGCTAAAAAAACAGTTAAGGACTCTATTCCATTCACAGTAGAGCTGTTTTCTTAATTTTGTTTCTGAGTTGTCAATTGTAGAAATATAATTGATTTTGTACATTGACCGATATCCTATGAATTTGCTGACCTTGTTTATTAGTTCTAACAGTTTTATGGTGGATTCTTTAGGATTTTCTTATATACAAGGTTATGTTATCTTTTACTTTTTCCTGTCTGATCTGGATACATGTTATTTCTTTTTCCTGTCCAATTATGCTGGCTAGAACTTCCAATACCATGTTGAAGATAAGTGGTAAGAGAACAGACATCCTTGTCTAGTTCCTAATCTTAGAGGGAAAGTGCCTAAACTTCCACCATTTAGTATTAATTGTGGATTTTTCATAGATACCCTTTACTAGGTTGAGGAATTACCCTTTTATTCAAAGTTTGTTGAGTGTTGTCATTATAGGTGGAGACAGATTTGTTAGATGCTTTTTCTATGTCTTATTGAGATGCTTGTGTGGTTTTTGTTTTTCATTCTGTTGATACAATGTACTGCATTAATTGATTTTTGTATGTTATGTCAACCTTGCATTCTTGGGATAAATTTCACTTGGTTGCGGTGTATGATTCTTTCTATATTAATTGGATTCAATTTGATAGTATTTTGTTGAGGATTTTAGTGTCCATATTTATTAGGGATATTGGTCTATAGTTTTCTTGTAATGTCTTTGTCTGGTTTTGGTATGAGGGTAATATTGGTTTCATAAGTATTCCCTCCTCTTTGTCTGTTCCCTGACTACACCCAACATTTTAAACTCCTTTTATTGCTGGCTGATGGCTTTATTGTTTACAACATTTTCTAGGGTTATAAATTGCTCCCCAGACTAACCCAATCAAATTCAGGTTCCTTTGAAGGGTAAGTTCCCTCAGCGTTTGAGGTTTGTTCTGACTCCAAGCAACCTCCTTTTAGCTATCTCTGAGATTTCTCTGATTACCTTGGACAAACTAGCTGGTCTGCAGTTAAGCCTATTTGTCCAATGAATCTACCAATCTCCCAATTACCTTCTATCACAACCTCCACTGTTTCTGAGGTTACCCTTAGACATGAGAATTTCTACACTCTGCTGGAAATGAAGTCTGTTCTTTGAGAAAAGGATTTAGGAGCTCTTTTTCTGGCTTTCCTCTTACTTCAGGCAAAATCTCTGAGCCAGTGCTCTGGAGTTGAGAGTGAGGCCCAATGGAACACTTTTTCCTGAGTATCTCAGGCCTTAGGAGCTGAATGCTTGCTAAGGAGAGAGAGGATTGTCAGCTCAGGTATTCCTGAGTTGCCATCAGGGCCCTATTATTCTCAGTGGCACTGTACCCAAAGTAGAGCCTCTATCTGGAGGAGAAGCTGGGCAGAAGGGATTTCCTACCTGTCCTCTGAGATTGCCAAGAATTTAGCCTCAGCAACACACAGCTGGGGGGAGAAGGAGACATGCTGGTATCCTGCCCCTCTTGGGAAGATAGCCCAGGAACTGGGACATGGGGGCTGTGTGTTCTTGGTTGTATTAGTCTGGCCTGGAGGTTCCATCCAGATGAGGAGGCAAGAAGGTAGTAGATCTGTTTATTTTATTGTATTATTTATTTTTTTGAGATAGGGTCTAGCTTTGTCAGCTGGGCTAGAGTGCATTGGCATGATCATAGCTCACTGCAACATCAAACTTCTGCACTCAAGTAATCCTCCCAACCTTGGCCTCCTGAGTAGCTGGGACTACAGGTGTGTGCCACCACATCTGGCTAATATTTAACATTTTGTAGAGATGAGGTCTCACTATGTTGCCCAGGCTGGTCTTGAATTCCTGGCCTCGAGCAATACTCCCACCTCCCAAAAATGCTAAAATTATAGCCACGAGCTACCACATCTAGTCTGGATGTTAGTTTGAATACCACAGACTCTTACTGTTCCTACTAAATGTTAGCAGATTTTCTTCACTAAATGTTCCTTCATTTGTTGTATGTCCTTGGAACTATTTCCAGAGACTTTAAATGGCTTTGTTTGTTTTAAATTTTTAATTTCTTTAATGAGGTCTGTGGAGCTTTGTATTCTATCATATAGGGAATCCCTACTGTGTGGCAATTATTAACATTTGAGGGTAGCTAATTCCTATCCTTTCCACACAGAATGTTTTAAGATTGTAAGTTAATTTTAATACTAACTTGATTATTTTGTAATTGTGAAGATAAAGTTGTTACAAAGGTATTTTATGGGGCATTTCAAAAATAAGTCTCATTAAAACTTATTCTATCCATCGTCATATATTATTGAATATTATCTTTAGTTTTATTCTGAAGTATACTATTTATATATATATATATCTTTGGGTGGAATTGATCTTGACTATGTTTTATAGGGACACATGGAAGGAGAGGTGTGGGGTTTGGCTACACATCCTTATTTGCCCATCTGTGCTACTGTGAGTGATGATAAAACCTTAAGAATATGGGATCTCTCTCCTAGTCACTGTATGTTGGCTGTCCGGAAGCTGAAAAAGGGTAAGAGGCTCTCAGACTTGAGCATAGTTTATCACAATTTTCTAACCCTTACAAATAATAAGAAAACAATAAAAACCATGTTAAAAAAGATTTTAAGTATTTTAAAATATTTATTAAATATCTACTTGCTTGTGGTGCTACATAAAGAAAATTACTGTGCCCAGTCTTTGCCTTGTAGGATCTCCTATGATGATGCCTAAACTGAGCAAATTTCCAATGACATGTTGGAAGAAAGAGTATAGGAAGTAAACAGTGCTGTATTTTTCTTTGTGATTATGGCATATGCATAATTCAGAACTGGAAACTGAGAAGGCCTTAACTTAAAAAGGGGTAACAGAGTTGAAGGAAGGATATTTTAGGATCAAACAAAACCGGATACATTAGTAGGAGGCAAATGAGGCTGGTAGTGTAGAGGGACAAGGAGTTCAATTGTTGGAGCGGTGCTATTATTATTAATCTAGGGTAGATGATTATATAGGCAGCTTTGAATTTCTGAGTAAACTGGCAGAGAATGTTATCTAATAGAGTGGGTATACTATAGGAGGACCTCTAGTTGAAAAAGTTGGGAATAACTACTCTAAGAAATGTGACAGAATCAAAGATGAAGGAAAGGATTGTCTAGCCACAGGAAAAGCCAAGTGACCATCATCTTCATAACACTTGAGAGAAGTAAGAAAATAGAAAGGAATACTTTGTATAAGCCATTCTCAATTAAAAAAATTAATGCAGTATATAACTCTTAATGCTAATGATTCAGAGATCAGATTGTTTTTTAATTTGGAAACAAGGGTATTACATCATCACTATTGGTGATGGAGCTTAAAATTGACATAGAATTTGAAAGCCAATATTGTAATGAGTACAATTAACATCACTTCAGAAATTGCAGTTTTGTCCAGGAGGTCTAGGTGCATGAGTTGTTTCTTGTACCTTTAGGGAAGATGTGGCTTTTTTGCTTGATTTTTCTGCCCCCATTTTATTTTTGATAACTGGAATTTTTCTATTTTTCGCTCAGCTGTGAATTTAAACGGCTATTTATTATGTTATTCTTTGTTTAAACTCAACTTTCCACTTGCTCTATGCCTGTACCAAACCAGCAGAATAAGGATTGAGTAAAATAGCAGCTGTGATGATTGATCTAATTACTATTCTGTTTCTCTGCTTCCCTTTGTAGCAGAACTTCTCAAAACAGTTGAGGCTAACTTCTGAGTTCACTTGACAGTTACTCCATAACTCACTCCAATTAACTTTTTGTCTCTCTTTGTCCATTGAACCTGCTGCCAATTTCTCTGTCAGTTCTTGGTTCTCATCTCACCTCACAGCAGTTTTTGTTACAAGTGATCATTCCTTCTTTTTTGAAACACTTTCTTCACTCCTCACTGCAACCCATACATACCTGTTTTTTCTCTACTTCACTGGCTCCTTTTGTCTGTTTCCTTTGCTGGCTTTGCCTTTCCTTCCTGCTCTCTACATTTGGGAATGCTCCAGGGCTTCTCCCTGGCTGCCGTTTTTCATATGTGTACTCACACTTTTGGAGATTAGATCAGTTACTGTCCAGTCAGAAGACAGAGACTACACTAGTCATTTGAATAAGAGAAATTTAATAGAAAGAATTGTTAGCTGGTAAAAGGTAGTAACCTACTAAAAAGGCTTTAGATGTAGCCACTGTAGAAAGCAGTTACTAAGCCCTCGTTGCTGAGGGAGAGTGAACAAAGAAAGAAATTTAAAGGAGATTCAGACCTGTTTGGAAAGGATGTGACTGCCATCAGAACACGCAGTGAGTCTAGCTAAGAAGCTTTTCAGAGGGTGCAGGCCTCAGTAGAACAGTGAGAGTGGTCACTGGTTGAAGGAAAAGCTTGCCAGCAGGCACAGGCAAATACTGAATGGTCAGGACCACTGCTTAGTAAAAAACTTAGGAAAGGGTTATTGTGAAGACTGCTTCTGTCTTGGCAGAGAATCTTGCTGGAGACTGCAAATCACAGCTGAATCATTAGGGCCAATTCTGTGACTGAAGAAACTTGCTGGAGGATGGGGCTGTGGCTGCCGGCTGCCACTGTGGAGCAGGCTGCCAGACCCCTGCAAAACAACACACTGGAAGAGGAATCACCTTCTGTTTGGTCTGTGTAGTGTCTTTCCAGCACCCTCTGTTGGCAAAACTTATTATCAGTCAGCTGGCAAAAGAAAACTCTTGTAAGAGGCCCAAAGAATGGTAGATTTGGAACTGAGAGGTAATAAATACTAAACTGCACAATCTACCCCTTTGGCTGATCAGCTTCCACATGCATTTTAACTTTCTACATACATTTTAACTTTAGTACAACATCATAACTAACCTTATGTTTCTACCCAAAGAGATGTAACTACCTTTGGTACAAATGCAGTTCTCCCCCTTTCTCCAAAAAGTGAGGACGTACAATCCCAACAATCGTTATATTCATTATTGACTATTTACTTACTCTCAAAGTTAGTTGACCGTCTTCAATGGAACAGAAATAAAACCACACATCTGTAGTGCACTTACGTTCAACAAAGGTGCCAAAAACATATAGTGGAGAAAGAATAATCTCTTCAATAAATGGTTCCGGGAAAGCTGGATAGCCATATGCAGAAGAATAAAACTAGACCCTTATCTCTAAGTCATATATAAAAATAAAATCAAAATGGATTAAAGATTTAAATCTAAGACATGAAGCTATCAAACTGCTAAAAGAAAACATTGGAGAAATGCTTCAGGACATTGGTCTGGGTAAGGATGTCTTGAATAATACCCCGAAAGCACAAGCAGCCAAAGCAACATCGGACAAATGGGATCGCATAAAGCTAAAAAGCTTCTACACAGGAAAGGAAACAACCAATAAAGTGAAGAGACAACCCACAGAATGGGGGAAAATATTTATAAACTTACCCATCTGATGAGGGATTAATAAGTAGAATACATAAAGAGCTCTAAAAATGTAATAGGAAAAAAATCAAATAATTTGATTAAAAAATGGTCAAAGGACTTGAATGGACATTTTTCAAAAGAATATATGCACATGGCCAACAGGTATATGAAAAAATGCTTAATATCATTAGTCATCTGAGAAATGTAAATCAAAACTACAATGAGGTATCTTATCCCAGTTAAAAATGGCTTTTATCAAAAAGACAGGAAATAATGAATGCTGGTGATGGTGCAGAAAAGGGGAACCCTTGTACACTGTTGGTGGGAATGTAAGTTAGTGTACCTACTACTGTTATGAAGAATGGAGGTTCTTCAAAAAACTGAACATAGGGGCTGGGCACAGTGGCTCACACCTGTAATCCTAAAACTATGGGAAGCTAAAGCAAATGGATTGCCTGAGCTTAGGAGTTTGAGACCAACCTGAGCAAGAATGAGACCCCAGCTCTACTATAAAAAAAAAAAAATGGAAAAACTAGCAGGGCATTGTGGTGGGTGCCTGTAATCCCAGCTACTCAGGAGGCTGAGGCAAGGGGATCACTGGAGCCCAAGAGTTTGAGGTTGCTGTGAAATTATGATGCCACGGCACTCTCCTGAGGTGGGCAAAGTAGGACTCTGTCTCAAAAAGAAAAAAAAGAAAGAAAGAAATTGAATGTTCATTCATTGAATTAATTCAAGCTCAGACATTGTTGAGACAGCACACAAAGCCATGCAACAGTAATGAAGGCAACTTAGCAAGATACTGCCACATGTTGACATGAACACAGCTGTGAGACATTGATATACCAAGGTCATGAAACCGTACCAAGATGTTTGTACAGTGCTGTTGAGTAGTACACAGTGGCAAGTCTGCAAACTTAATTGTCACCCTTCGTATAGGTATAGCTTCCTAGTTTAACTTAATACAGAGAGTACCAAACGAACTTATACATATTTTATGAAAGAGAAAGACCATATTAAAATTATATTATTTTTAAAAAATTATTTATTATATACTGCTAACAAAAGAAGAGTAGAAGTCACATTTCAGCACCTCTTGTAATTGCAGAAGTCAAACATGACTTGAGTATTAAAATTTTAATAGTTTTTTTCTTTCTTAAAATTTATGTACATGTTTTGTCATCCTCTTTATTTGCTTATCATTTTTTAAATCTTTTCTTCCCTCCCCTTCCCTTCCTCTTCCCTTCCCTTCATTTCTTCTTTCCTTCATTCCTTCCCTTTGTCCCTCCCTTCAGGGTATCACTATGTTGTCCAGGCTGGAATGCAGTGGCATGACCATAGCTCACTGCAGCCTGAAAATTCCTGTGTTCAGGCAACCTCACCCTCCTGAGTATCTGAGACTAGAGATATGCACCATTACATCTGGCTATTTTTTTTTTCCAGCATTTTTAAACATTTTTATGAGGACGGCCTTATTTGTTAAATTACTGATTTGTTGCATAGAGGCTACAAAAGTAACATCCCCTTCCCATGCCCCCACAAATTTTCCACATATGTCATTGGATTTTTATGTTAATAATCTCTCTTTCTTTTTCATAACTTAATTTCTTTTAAGGTAAATACCAGTACTTGTTTTTGTTATATTCAGTGGCAAGTTTGTTTTAATTGCCACTTAAAAACTTATACTACCAATTTCTATAAAAATTGTTATCCCGTCAGAGGAGATCAAACTCACACTCCACTGATGATATGATCTTATACCTGGAAAATCCCAGGGACTCAACTACAAAACTCTTAGAAGTAGTCAAGGAATACAGCAGCATCTCAGGACACAAAATCAATACATACAAATCAGTAGCTTTTATATATGCCAACAATAATCAAGCTGAAAAAACAATCAAGGACTCTATTCCTTTTACAATAGTGCCAAAGAAGATGAAATATCTGGGAATTTACCTAACAAAGGACGTGAAAATCTCTATAAAGAGAACTATGAAACTCTGAGAAAAGAAATAGCTGAAGATGTTAACAAATGAAAAAACATACCATGCTCGTGGCTGGGAAGAATCAACACTGTTAAAATGTCCATACTACCCAAAGCAATCTACAGATTTAATGCAATCCCTATTAAAGCACCATCATCATACTTTAAAGAGCTTGAAAAAATAATGCTTCGTTTTATATGGAATCAGAAAAAAACCTCAAATAGCCAATATATTACTTAGAAATAAAAACAAATCGGGAGGTATCATGTTACCGGACTTCAGGCTATACTATAAATCTATAGTGATCAAAGCAGCATGGTACTGGCACAAAAAGAGAGAGGTAGATTTATAGAACAGAATAGAGAACCAAGAGATGAACCCAGCTATTTATCGGCATTTGATCTTTGACAACCCTATCAAAAACATTCAGTGGGGGAAGGACTCCCTATTTAACAAATGGTGCTAGGTGAACAGGATGGTGACCTGGAGAAGACTGAAACTGGACCCCCACCTTTCACCATTAACAAAAATTGATTCTCATTGGATAAAAGATTTAAACAAGACATGAAATTATAAAAATACTAGAAGAGAGTTCAGGGAAAACACTTGAAGAAATCACCTGGGAGACTATTTTTTGAGGAGGACCCCCCCTGGGCAATTGAAGTAACACCAAAAATCCATTACTGGGATCTGATCAAACTAAAAAGCTTTTGCACAGCCAAGAGCACAGTAAGTAAAGCAAACAGATAAGCTTCAGAATGGCAGAAGATTTTTGCAGGTTATGCTTCTGACAAAGGTCTGATAACTAGAATCTACAGAGAACTCAAACTAATCAATAAGCAAAGAATAAATAACCCCATTTCTATGTGGGCAAGGGAGTTGAACAGAAACTTCTCTGATGAGGACAGGCGCATGGCCTACAAACATGAAAAAGTGCTCATCATCCTTAATCATCAGAGAAATGCAAATCAGAACCACTTTGAGATATTATCTAACTCCAATAAGATTAGCCCACATCACAAAATCCCAAAACTACAGATGTTGGTGTGGATGCAGAGAGAAGGGAACACTTCTACACTGCTGGTGGTAATGCAAGCTAATACGACCTTTTTGGAAAGAAGTTTGGAGAACACTCAAGGAACTAAAAGTAGACGTACAGTTTGATCCTGCAATTTCTCTACTAGGTATATACCCAGATGATCAAAAATCATTTTACAACAAAGACATTTGCACCAGAATGTTTATTGCAACCCAATTCATAATAGCCAAGACATGGAAACAGCCCAAGTGCCCATCGACCCATGAATGGATTAACAAATTGTGGTATGTACGTCATGGAATACTATGTAGCCATAAAAAAGATGGAGACTTCACATCTTTTATGTTTACTTGGATGGAGCTGGAACATATTCTTCTTAGTAAAGTATCTCAGGAATGGGAAAAAAATATTCAGTGTACTCAATACTACTATGAAATCAATATATTATCACCTACACATTCATATGAATGGCAAAACCTGACTATAGTCCAGAAAGTAAAAGGGAAGAGGAGAGAGAGGGGAGGGGAAAGGGGAGGCGGGAGGAGGGAGGGTATTTGGGGGGACCTCATCTAATGTGCATGATGCAATGGTATATTCCAAAACTATTAAGAAATGAGTATAATTGTGATGGATGTGTTACTTAGTTCAATGTAAACATTTCACATTGTATATTGAAGCAGTATCCTGAAAAAAAAAAAATTGTTATCTCTATCACTTGATTCCATGTTTATGTTAATTTAAGGACATATCCTCTTTGAAATTAAAGGTTCATTTAAGATATACTTTTTTTTGGCTTGGCAACCATAGCCCAATGGTTAAGGCGCCATTCACTAGAGCTGGCAGGTTCCAGCCCAGCCTGAGCCTGCTAAACAACAGTGACAACTACAACAAAAAAATAGCTGGGCATTGTGGCAGGTACCTGTTGTCCCAGCTACTTAGGAGGCTGAGGCAAGAGAATCGCTTAAGCCCAGGAAGTTGAGGTTGCTGTGAGCTGTGACGCTACGGTACTGTACTGAGGGTGACAGAGTGAGACTCTGTCTCAACAACAACAACAACAACAAAAAATACTTTTTTTAAATGAAAGAAAATTACCTAATATATATTATCTTTTTCTTCTAGGTGGGAGGTGTTGCTGTTTTTCTCCTGATGGCAAAACTTTGGCTGTAGGTCTTAATGATGGAAGTTTCTTAATGGCAAATGCAGATACTCTTGAGGATCTTGTGTCTTTTCACCACAGAAAAGATATTATTTCAGATATTCGATTTTCACCTGGTAAGAGTCTATTGAAATTGTGTTTGATTATTAACTGCGGTCTGTCAGTGAGCAAATGTATAAATGTGTAATTTTTATTAATTTATCTCAGAATTTTACACTTTGTCTAGAAGCGGTAGTGTGGAAAGAGGGAAAAGCCATATATTAGATAAGTACAAATATCTGCCTTAGTGCTAATTATGTCACTAAATGGTCAATGTGGCTTGGGCTGGGGCACTTCTTTGGGCTTCAGTTTCCTCATTTGTAACATAAAAAGGGTTGAATGACTGTTTTCATTTTTTATATTCTTTTTTTTTTTTTTTTTTTTAAGAGACAGAGTCTTACTTTGTCACCCTCGGTCAAGTGCTGTAGCATCACAGCTCACAGCAACCTCCAGCTCTTGGGTTTAGGTGTTTCTCTTGCCTCAGCCTCCCGAGTAGCTGGGACTACAGGCACGTGCCACAACACCTGGCTATTATTTTTATTTTTTAATTTTTTTCATTATATTCTTAATGTTTTGAAATTGCATTGATTTTACTCCATCAATTCTCATATATTCACTACTACAAAATGTACTGTAAAGTAGGACTAAAGTTAAGGCAAAATTTACTTATGGTAAAATTTACTTATGGTTTAGTTTTAATTAATTAATTTATTTATTTATTTTGAGATAAAATCTCACTCTGTCACCCTGGGGTTGAGTGCCATGGCCTCATCACAGCTCATTGTAACCTCAAACTCTTGGGCTCAAGTGATCCTTATGCCTCAGCTTCCCAAGTAGCTGGGACTACAAGTGTCTGCCACAACACCCAGCTCATTTTTCTATTTTAAGTAGAGATGGAGTCTTACTCTTGTTCAGGCTTGTCTCAAACTCCTAAGCTCAAGTAATCCACCCATCTTGGCCTTCTAGAATTGCTAGGTTTATGGGTGTAAGCCACCTCCCTGGGCCACTTTTATTTTATTTTTTCTAAATTTAGAGAAGTTTTTTGTTGTTAAATACGAAGTGTATCAACATTACATTGTAGATAATTTTTGACATTTGACCTCCATTGAACTAATTTCTTACACTAAAAAAAATTTTGTTAATTATAATATACTTGAAAAATGTTATCATTTGTCATTAGAAACATCTCTCTTCTTATATTATAACTTAGGAAACACGTAAGATTTTCCAAAAAACTAATTAGGATAGTTAACCCAAGTTGCAGAGTATAAAAAGTATTTCCTATGGTAGAATATGTCAAACTAATGTTTCTATTATAGGTTCTGGGAAATACTTAGCTGTAGCATCCCATGATGGCTTCATAGATATATACAACGTTATCAGTAGTAAACGAGTAGGAATATGCAAAGGAGCTACCAGTTACATAACCCATATTGATTGGGATATTAGAGGTAAGACTTTAAATACCTTAAGATTTTATAAACATTTCATTTGATTTAGTCTAGCTATTTTTGAGTAACAAAAGTGATTCACCAGATGAGTTTAAAAATTGTGAAAACATTCTCAAAATTATTTTTTACTACTTTATTTTACTTGTGAAGGTGAGCATTGTAAACTTTAGGCTTTTCAGTACTTCAGTGTCATTCAAATGTAGTACAGTAAGTATACATTGTTTAATGTATAAAATAATTGGAATATTATACAAAACATTACTATGCAACTATTATATATACCCATAATAAATAAAAAAAATTTAATTTAAATTAAAAAATTGTTGATCATGATGATATCCTTATCTTTTTTTTTGAGATAGTCTCACTATGTCACCCTCATAGAAAGCCCTGGCATCACAGCTCACAGCAACCTCAAATTCTTGGGCTTAAGTGATTATCTTCCCTTAGCCTCCCAAGTAGCTGATACTACAGGAGGCTGCCCCAACTCTCAGCTATTTTTTTTTGTTATTATTGTAGTTATTGTTTGGCAGGCCCATGCCAGGTTCAAACCCGCCAGCCTTGGTGTATGTGACTGGCACCCTAGCCTCAGAGGTACAGGTGCTGAGCCATGATACCTTTGTTTTTGTCAGATAAATCTGAAATAAACAGTAACTTCAAATTTGGAAACTAGAAATGTTGTTGAATATTTTAAAGTCATCTTCCTCATTGTTTGATACAAAAATACATAACATTTTCTAAGAATAGTCATAATTATATACACAAAGAATTAATAAAGTATCTTTGCTTTTTAGCAGAATGCATGACATATGACTATATTTAATAAGTGTGATAAATGTTAACTATTTTAAATGCCTGCTTTTTAAGGATTTTATTGTTTCATGTATTCAACTCTGTAAACTTAGTATTGTAAATTAAGTTTTTCCAAATATTGTTAAACAAGTATACTTTAAAAAAAATTTCAGCTCGGTGCCCATAGCACAGTGGTTATGATGCCAGCCACATACACCAAGGGAGCTGGGTTCGACCCTGGCCCAGGCCAGCTAAGCAACAATGACAACTACAACCAAAAATAGCCAGGCATTGTGGCGGGTGCCTGTAGTCCCAGCTACCTGGGAAGCTGAGGCAAGAGAGTTGCTTAAGCCCAAGAGTTTGAGGTTGCGGTGATGCCATGGCACTCTACCGAGGGTGACATAGTAAGACTCTGTCTAAAAAAAAAAAAAAAGCATTTCACTGTGTTATATGTATACCATAGAATACTTCAGCCTTAAGAAAAATGGAGACTTGACATCTTTTATTTCAACCTGGATGGAGTTAAAACACATTTTTCTTAGTAAGTATTGCAAGAATGGAGAAGCAAGTATCCAATGTACTCGATACTAATATGAAACCAGTAGATGAACTAATACCCACATAAGAGAAAAACTCAATTCAAGTTGGAGGAGGTAGGGGGATTGGTGTCTCCCACCTAAAGGGCACAATGTAAGGGTATATGGCACACCTCCTGGGTGTGGGACACAACTATAACAGGGGCCTTACCTAACAGATGTAAACATTGTAACCTAATGATTTGCACCCTCAGATTAATCTGAAATTAAAAAATTCCAATATTTGTTTCTGGGGGGGTTTGTATATGCATAACAACAGAAATAGCTTATATATGTACACAGAAATTAAACTGATTTTGAATTTAATTAATTATATATAATTTAAGAAAATAAAATGCTCTTAATATATGTTGACTACAGAGAAAAATGGTTTTTATATTAAGCATAATTTTTCTCATAAAATTTAAATATACTATTGGCATATATATTTATTTATATATTTTTATATGTATATATGTATTTTTTAATTTTTTTAAGGAAAGCTTTTACAGGTCAATACTGGTGCTAAAGAACAGTTATTCTTTGAAGCTCCTAGAGGGAAAAAGCAAACCATCCCCAGCATGGAGGTAGGAAGATAGTGGTGTTTGTGGTGTTGTTTATATAAGAGTGATTTGAAAATTGATTCCTACATTCCATTGTTTAGTTATAGGTGAAGCTGGTTCTCACATTATGGGTGTTATTGAGTGGATTTACTTTTGGGGGCCAGAATACATAGAAGGGTAAAAGAAGAGACAAAGTATTAAGAAAAGGAATGGGGCGGTGCCTGTGGTTCAGGGAGTAGGGCGCTGGCCCCATATACCGAGGGCGGCAGGTTCAAACCTGCCCTGGCCGAACTGCAACAAAAAAATAGCCGGGCGTTGTGGCGGGCACCTGTAGTCCCAGCTACTCGGGAGGCTGAGGCAGGAGAATCGCCTAAGTCCAGGAGTTGGAGGTTGCTGTGAGCTGTGACGCCTTAGCACTCTACCATGGGCGATAAAGTGAGATTCTGTCTCTACAAAAAAAAAAAAAAAAAAAAAAGAAAGAAAGAAAAGGAATAATCACTTGGGTGTCTAGGTGTGCTCTAATTACTTTCCTCTCAGGACAGAAATCATTGCAACAGCAAGTAGAAGGCATGCCATCTAAGATTGGAGACTGGTTGTCTGCACATATTTGGAACTCATATTCCTAAGATTCCTATTTTTAAAAGCAGAATACAAAATTGAGTGGGTTTGGTGTCTGACAATATTAGCAACTTTTTTGGTATGACCTAGGAAGAGAGGCTCACCAAATTTAACATTAAATTGGCTTAATAAAGGGAAAGACTTTAAGAATTCTTAATTTCCAGTTGTTAGAAGACATGATTACCATAATGCATTAGTAGAAACTTAGATCCAAACTGTAAGAATGTTTCTTCATTATCTTAAAGGCAGAAACAGCCTTATTTATCATTGTCTGCTGAGCATCTAGAACACATGGTGGATACATCAGTACACCCCTAAAGAAAATTTATGTTTAAATTTTTTTGCTGGAACTATTAGATTCAGAGAAGCTATAAAACCAAGACAACTAAAAATGTAACTCTTTTTTCATTAAAACTTTAATTTTGCATGTTACAAAATTACAAAGAAATGTTTATATTTTGGTTGTTAATTTTTTAGGTTTAGATATTACAAATTTACTGCATCAGTTTTGTCTTTTTAGGTAGAGAAAATTGCTTGGGCATCATGGACAAGTGTTCTTGGTTTATGCTGTGAGGGAATTTGGCCAGTGATTGGAGAAGTCACAGATGTAATTGCTTGTTGCCTCAGCAGTGACAAAATGGTCCTCGCTACTGGGGATGATTTGGGATTTGTGAAGTTATTTAGATATCCTACTAAAGTATGTGTTTTTCTTTAACTTTTCTAATAATCATAAGTTATGAAAAAGTTAAGGCAGTGCTTTATCATAGCATCTCATTATTGTGAAATGAATGGTACATACGTAACAGAAACATATGTAATGTGTAATATATGCATATTGTGAAAGACTCAGAATTGTGGTTCATATTTATTATAGCTTTTATCTGTAAGTATTATAATTTATGATCCCATGCCTTAAGTTATAAATTATATTCTACAGTATTTTTCAATACTGAATAATATAAATGACGCTTCTAAAAGAAACGTTTCTTTTATATCCAATATTAACTTAAATAATTTTGTTATTCTTTTGATTAAATATATACCATAAATAGTAAATATAAACTCAAAAGTTTATAATGTTTTAATCAATTAAATCCAAAATATAATACCTCTATACAATTAAAATAAACAATATTGATTTAATGCAATGAATGATTTTTTTCATTGTTGTTGAAACCAAACAACATGGATTTTTTTTTTTTATTCTTTGAGACAGAGTCTCACTTTGTCACCCTCTGTAGAGTGCCATGCATCACAGCTCACAGCAACCTCAAATTCTTGGGCTCAAGCAATTCTCTTGCTTCAGCCTTCCAAATAGCTAGGACTACAAGTGCCCACTACAGTGCCCAGCTATTTTTAGAGATGAGGTATCCCTTGAGCTCAGGCTGGTCTCAAACCCGTGAGCTCAGGCAGTCTACCCACCTCAGCCTTCCAGAGTGCTCGGATTACAGGCGTGAGCCACCATGCCTGGCCTAACAATATGGATTCTTTGGAGTTTCACATACCTATGCTACTGTACACCATGTGATTATTCAATTCTTTTACCACTTCCCTATATCATATTACTACAAAACATTAGGCTTTTGCTTAGCACAGATATAAAATTCATGTATCAAGTCCATATACATGTATTTCTTAAATGTCACAAATTAACTTCTATTAATATATTATAATCTGGCACCAGCATGAATGTAAACATAAATAGGACATTGAGTCATATTAAGGTATTTGTTCATGGTGATCTGAAGTAACTGCTATTAATATTTTTAGATCAGCATTGATATGAAAACACAGGTTTAAAAATTCTCATTGAAAACTCAGACACCCAAGAAAATGCTCCATAGATTGGTAAAATTTTAGTTGATAAGAGTGTGTCCCACTAAAATATTTAATAGTCAGAAACTCCCAACATTCCAGATGGTATAGATCCCTTAGAAACAGGCTCTAGGAAATTGATGTACGGATTCATTTTTCACCTCATTCTAGTGAGAACCACACAATCTTAGAAAAATTACCTTCTTGCTGTGCTTTAATGACAGATCTCCAACCATACTTTTTTTTTTTTTAAATGGCAGAGTCTCATTCTGTTGCCCATAGTGTAGTGCAGTGGCATGATGAGAGCTTACCGCAGCCTTGAACTTCTGGGTTCAAGTGATCCTCCTACTTCAGCCTCCCAAGTAGCTGGGACTACAGTTGTGAACCACATGTAGGCATGAACCATGCCCTTGGCCAGTAAGGCTGTGTCAGAAATAGAATATGAACCTAATTCTTTTGTTGCAATTTTTTTCTTTTCTTTTTTATTTTTAAGAGACAGAGTCTCACTTTGTTGCCCTCGGTATAGTGCCATGACGTCACAGCTCACAGCAACCTCCAGCTCCTGGGCTTAGGCGATTCTCTTGCCTCAGCTTCCCGAGGAGCTAGGACTACAGGCATCTGCCACAACGCCCGGCCATTTTTTTGTTGCAGTTTGGCCGGGGCGGGGTTCGAACCCGCCACCCTCGCTATATGGGGCCAGTGCCCTAGTCACTGAGCCACAGGTGTCACCTGAACCTAATTCTTATTAAGAGGCTTCATTCCTAGAGAATTCACTGATTTTTGCCATCACTATGTTTTATTTAGAACATCTGTTGTTTTTGACTGCTTATGATGCTTTGATTTGAAATTTTCTTATTTTTTTTTTTATTGTTGGGGATTCATTGAGGGTACAATAAGAGGTTACACTGATTGCAGTTGTTAGGCAAAGTCCCTCTTGCAATCATGTCCTGCCCCCATAAAGTGGGAAATTTTCTTATATAACTTGGTAGTGCTAGTGTTCTAGATTTAAATTTGCCAATATTTATAACATGAATTTTTGTCTATATTTAAAAGTAAAATAGGCTTGGCACCAGTAGCCCAGTGGCTAGGGTGCTGGCCACATACATGGGAACTGGTGGGTTCGAACCCAGCCCGGGCCTGCCAAACAAACAACAACGATACCAACAAAAAATAGCTGGGCGTTGTGGTGGGCGCCTGTAGTCCCAGCTCCTTTGGAGGCTGAGGCAAGAGAATTGCTTAAGCCCAAGAGTTTGAGGTTGCCGTGAGCTGTGACGCTACAACCGTCTACAGAGGGTGACATAGTGAGACTCTGTCTCAAAAAAAAAAAAAAAAAAGTAAAATAGCCTAAGAACCATAGCAAGACCTTGCCTCTGCAAAAAATACAAAAAGTAGTTAGGTGTGGTAGTACATATTTGTAGCCCCAGCTACTCAGGAGGCTGAGGCAGGAGAATTGCTTGAACTCAAGAGTTTGAGGTTGCAGTGAGCTGCAATGACTCCACTACACTGTAGCCCAGGCAACAGATTGAGACCCTGTCCCAAAACAAACAAAAAAGCAAAATACATCCCAATGTGTAGTGCTTATAAACAAAAGCATTAATGAATGAAAAAGATTTACATGGGCATGTGTGTGTGTGTGCACACGTGTATATGTATATTTACAAAGTATATACTAAAGCAATTGATGATTAGTCTTTGTTTATATAGTTGTGCCATGCATAAGCATTTGTATTCCTTCTCAGTTGTATTTCCAATATAGTATATCTGCATAATTGTTTTTAATCCATACACGCTATTCCATAGATGTGTACACTGTAATTAGCTATTATTACTTTATTGAAAATTTTAAGTATTTAAATATTGTGGTATATAGTTTTTGCAAATGCAGCATTTTCTTAGCAAAGATCCCTAAAAGCAAGATGGATAAGTCAAACATAAGAACATTTTTATGCTTTTAATGCACAATATCCAGTTGTTTTCCTGAAGAATTTTGCTGTATGATGTGTGAAACTAATAATTTTATTCTATTCTCACCATGTTTGGATTGCTATTGTTTGTTCTAGTGAGTTTCACTATTTTCTTATGATTCTTCACATGTTGCACTTGGAATGATAATATTTATATTTATAATCATATGCTAAGAAAAATAAAAGGAATTCAAAATTATAACTGAATGTTTTCAGATAATAAAATTTCTCAGAAAGATTGTTTGAATTTATTTTCCTCTTTAGGGAAAATTTGGAAAGTTTAAGAGGTACGTGGCCCATAGTACACATGTCACAAATGTTCGCTGGACTTATGATAACAGCATGTTGGTTACCCTAGGAGGTACAGATATGTCTTTAATGATATGGACAAATGAGATGGAGGGATATCGAGAAAAAAAGACTTGTGATAGTGAAGAATCTGACATAGATTCTGAAGAAGATGGGGGTAAGTCAATTTATTATATTTTAATAAAAAAGAAAATTTAGTACAACTTATTTAATCTGCAGAAGTTATAACCAGTACTGGTAATAATGTTTGAAGAATTGTGGCATTAGTGGTTTTATTCTATCAAAATTGATTTTGTGACTCAAGAACAGCATGTATTGATGACTTGAATATTCTTCATCTACTTATGAAAGATAATCATATTTTAAATAAGTCCCACTAAAATAAATTTTACGTTATTGATCCTCATATTTTAAAACAATTTTGATTTTTTTCCTAATACACCAGCTCATTATGGAAAATATATTTTGTAATAAAAAATAAACATAGCATCCATAATTTGACCACTCTGTTAACGTTGGGAGTATATCCGGAGGCATATATGCATTTATGTCTATAAGGTTTTTAACAAAAGTGGAGTCCTATTGGGCTTACTTTTTTAGCCTGCTATTATCATTTACTAATACTTTGAAAAAATCATTGCACATTAAATATTCTATGTCATTTTTTTTTTTTTTTTTTTGTGGCCCTGTGTAGAGTGCCGTGGCATCACACAGCTCACAGCAACCTCCAACTCCTGGGCTTAAGTGATTCTCTTGCCTCAGTCTCCTGAGTAGCTGGGACTACAGGCGCCCGCCACAACGCCCGGCTAATTTTTTGGTTGCAATTCAGCCAGGGCCGGGTTTGAACCCGCCACCCTCAGTACATGGGGCAGGTGCCTTACCGACTGAGCAACAGGTGCCGCCCTCTTCTATGTCATTTTTATTGGCTACATCTTATTTCATAATTTGGTTATAATACATTATTTCACATTGTTGAATATCCTCATATCCAACTTATAAGATCATAATTGATATCCTCAGTCACTTAAGGAATAATTTATATTTTTATGGTAGGGTATGACAGTGATGTTACAAGGGAGAATGAAATCAGTTACACCATCAGAGCCTTATCTACAAATATTCGCCCAATGTTTGGAATCAAGCCTCATTTGCAACAAAAAGAACCTTCACTGGATGAGAGGTAATGATGAAGTTTAAAACTAGATGAAGAAAATGATAATTGGTATTAAATCCACTTAAACAATTTTTTTTTTGCAAAAACTAAGTAACACTGGTCTTACCTTATACAGTTTTCAGCATCTCTTAGAAAATGTTTGTCTTTAAATACATTTTGATGGCGATACTATCTGTGAGTAAGTTAGGGAATAATGCACATATATAAAATTGATATGATTAATCTTATTTGCTAACCCTTATAAATATATGTGATGGAGTTGGGGGAAATAATAAAAATTGACTCCATATCAAGTGTGTTTTAAAAAGCACATGAGCAGGAGTAGGTTTCAACATTGAAAAGGCCTGCCTATCCATCTGCCTTTATCAATGTTAGACAATCATTATTTCAGAAATAGGGATATATGCACCGCAGTTTCATGAGGAGTGATAACTTTTTAAAACCTCTATTCTACATACAGTGTTAGATATTGAAAGGTGGAAAGGTGCCTCAAAGAACCAGGCTGAATAGAGTTAATAGCAGAGATTTATTAAGAGTATCTGCAAGCAGATGGGTTACCACCAAAAATGGAAAATGGTGATAGCACAGAGTTAGGGAAGGGACTTCTTTTAAAGCATTTCAGGGTGTGCACATTTAACTCATGAAGTGGTGGGCATGCTATGGCAAAAAATAAAAGCCACCTTTTGGAGGCCTTGTAAAAGTTCCAAGGGTTATCTGCTAGATGTGAAGGAATGTTTTGACAGAACTGGAAGAGCAAAGAGAGTTCTATTCTTTGCTTAATGAATGTCCAGACCCACTGGAGCCAGAAAAAGACTAACGTTTCATTTCAGCCTGTTGGTATTACAAAAGAAAAAGAAAAAGAAAAAATTCTGGAGTTCTAGTCAGGGTCTGCTAATTGGCTGGTCTGGGGGAGAACCATCAATCCTTTGTTATGGGTTATTGTCTAGATAGGTCAGTTACTAGAATGAAGGACCTTGGATGGAGTGTCCCAAGACCATTCGGAGTCAGTCCTTAGTCTGTGTGGGTCCATTCCTGGAATGCAGAACCTAAAAGATATCTCAAAAACTATTTCAAGGTTCCACACAGGTAATGTTCTATACTGACAATTATGCATGACTGCAGGGTAAAGAAGCAAAGGGCAACAGTGATTATTATCAAGCAAATGAAGGGGCAGTGGCTGATTACTACCGTTATTTTAGCTAAGTCTGCTCCTTCACAGAGCTCTAGTTCTCACCTTGCACCTCGTCATCAATTTGTAAGGGGGTTTCAGACAGATCACAAGAGAAATTGTGAAGCTGATGTTTTTAAAATCAAAGATGGAAAATAATAAAGAAGCATATGGATTGGTGAATGGCATGGAAGTCAGCAAGTGAAGAGGTTTAAAGAATCATGAAGATAATATCCAGAAACAGCAACAAGGAACAAAGAGGGAGTAGGAGGTGAGACCAGCAGTGACTTCTGAGAAGGCTCAAATGAGGACTTTTCTTCTGAGAAGTTAGAGTATTCCTGGAAAAAATTAAATGAAATGGAATTCATTCATAGTTGAACAGGATTTGGAAAATTTAAGTGAATGTGTGGCCAGTGAGGGTAGCGCTACAGACTGAGAGCTCAGCTAGGTAGGAATGCTACACCATTCAGGAAAATTCTGGCAGAGGGATTTGAGTTTGCACCTGTGGGGTTAATGTTCAGAAATGAAGTTAGAACGTAAGATGCACATGAGTGTGGAGAATGGGAGAACTAGAGGTTCAGTGAATTGACTGACCCCAGTATTCCCAGGAAGTTCTATTTGGAATGTTGAGGTCCTGATGCTTCCTCAGCAACTTCAGGTGCCCGGTGTGCTGATGATTGATCTCAGATAATTGCAATAAGAGGTCAGCTAATAAAGGGGGATAGACAGTGGTCATTTATTTTTGTCATTATGTACAAAGAGGAAAAGTATTGAATTAGAAATACTAAGAAAGGATAGGACTCCAGGCATCTCTGGCTGGTGGGAACTGCCTATCATCACTCCTATGAGGATACAGGGAGTCAGCGAGAGACTTCTGGACCCCAAGAGGAGGACTAAAACAGTGGAAAACCGGCAAGTGGTCGCGTGTGTTCAACCCGTCTAAACCCGCCCACAACTTCCACAGGCACAAGAACTTAAAGAGCAAGAGGAAGTGAAAGGAAAATTAGGGCAAGGAAACAGATAAAAGAAATCACTCATGAGGAAGAATCAGCAGAAAACTCCAGGCAACATGAAGAACCAGTCCAGAACAACCCCGCCAAGGGACCATGAGGTAGCTACTGCAGAGGATTCCACCTATACAGAAATGTTAGGAATGACAGAAAGGGAATTTAGAATACACATGTTGAAAACAATGAAAGAAATGATGGAAACAATGAAGGAAACTGCTAATAAAGTGGAAAATAACCAAAAGGAAATCCAAAAACAGAATCAAATCAGAGATGAATGATATGAAGAATATAAAAAGGATATAGCAGAGCTGAAGGAAATGAAACAGTCAATCAGGGAACTTAAAGATGCAATGGAAAGTATCAGCAACAGGTTAGACCATGCAGAAGAAAGAATTTCAGAGGTAGAAGACAAAGTTTTTGAGATAACTCAGATAGTAAAAGAGGCAGAAAAGAAGAGAGAGAAAGCAGAACGTTCACTGTCAGAATTATGGGACTTTATGAAACGTTCCAACATACGAGTTATAGGAATTCCAGAAGGGGAAGAAGAATGCCCCAGAGGAATGGAAGCCATACTAGAGAATATTATAAAAGAAAATTTCCCAAACATCACCAAAGATTCTGACACACTGCTTTCAGAGGGCTATCGGACCCCAGGTCGCCTCAACTCTAACCGAGCTTCTCCAAGACACATTGTGATGAACCTGTCCAAAGTCAAGACAAAAGAAAAGATTCTGCAAGCTGCCAGGAGTAAGCGCCAGTTGACCTACAGGGGCAAATCCATCAGAGTGACCTCAGACTTCTCTAATGAAACTTTCCAAGCAAGAAGACAATGGTCATCTACCTTTAATCTACTTAAACAGAACAATTTTCAGCCCAGAATTCTGTACCCTGCTAAGCTAAGCTTCAAAATTGATGGAGAAATCAAATCATTTACGGATATACAAACATTGAGGAAATTCACCACAACAAGACCAGCTCTACAGGGAATACTTCAACCTGTTCTGCACACTGACCACCACAATGGATCAGCAGCAAAGTAAGAACTCAGAAATCGAAGGACAGAACCTAACCTCCACACTGATGCAAAAGATAAAACTAAGCAATGGACTCTCACCAAATAAGACGAATAGAATACTACCACACTTATCAATTATCTCCATAAATGTTAATGGCTTGAATTCCCCACTGAAGAGACATAGATTGGCTGACTGGATTAAAAAACACAAGCCATCCATTTGCTGTCTGCAAGAAACACACCTGGCTTCAAAAGACAAATTAAAGCTCCGAGTCAAGGGTTGGAAGACAATTTTTCAGGCAAATGGAATTCAGAAGAAAAGAGGAGTTGCAATCTTATTTTCAGATACATGTGGATTTAAAGCAACTAAAGTCAAAAAAGACAAAGATGGTCACTTTATATTGGTCAAGGGAAAACTACAACAAGAAGACATTTCAATTCTAAATATCTATGCACCAAATTTAAATGCTCCCAGATTCTTGAAACAGACCTTACTCAGTCTGAGCAATATGATATCTGATAATACCATCATAACAGGGGACTTTAACACACCTCTTACAGAGCTGGACAGATCCTCTAAACAGAAATTAAACAAAGATATAAGAGATTTAAATGAGACCCTAGAACAATTATGCTTGATAGACGCATATAGAACACTCCACCCCAAAGATAAAGAATATACATTCTTCTCATCACCCCATGGAACATTCTCCAAAATTGATCATATCCTGGGACACAAAACAAATATCAACAGAATCAAAAGAATTGAAATTTTACCTTGTATCTTTTCAGACCATAAGGCACTAAAGGTGGAACTCAACTCTAACAAAAATGCTCGACCCCATCCAAAGGCATGGAAATTAAACAATCTTCTGTTGAATAACAGATGGGTGCAGGAAGAAATCAAACAGGAAATCACTAACTTCCTTAAGCATAACAACAATGAAGACACAAGCTACCAAAACCTGTGGGATACTGCAAAAGCAGTTTTGAGAGGAAAATTCATCGCTTTAGATGCCTACATTCGAAAAACAGACAGAGAGCACATCAACAATCTCACAAGAGACCTTATGGAATTGGAAAAAGAAGAACAATCTAAGCCTAAACTCAGTAGAAGAAAAGAAATCTCCAAAATCAAATCAGAGATCAATGAAATTGAAAGCAAAAGAATCATTCAGAAAATTAATGAAACAAGGAGTTGGTTTTTTGAAAAAATAAATAAAATAGATAAACCATTGGCCAGACTAACTAGAAATAGAAAAGTAAAATCTCTAGTAACCTCAATCAGAAATGATAAAGGGGAAATAACAACTGATCCCACAGAGATACAAGAGATCATCTCTGAATACTACCAGAAACCGTATGCCCAGAAATTTGACAATGTGAAGGAAATGGATCAATATTTGGAATCACACCCTCTCCCTAGACTTGGCCAGGAAGAAATAGACCTCCTGAACAGACCAATTTCAAGCACTGAGATCAAAGAAACAATAAAAAAGCTTCCAACTAAAAAATGCCCTGGTCCAGATGGCTTCACTCCAGAATTCTATCAAACCTTCAAGGAAGAGCTTATTCCTGTACTGCAGAAATTATTCCAAAAAATTGAGGAAGAAGGAATCTTCCCAACACATTCTATGAAGCAAACATCACCCTGATACCAAAACCAGGAAAAGACCCAAACAAAAAGGAGAATTTCAGACCAATCTCACTCATGAATATAGATGGAAAAATTCTCAACAAAATCCTAGCCAATAGATTACAGCTTATCATCAAAAAAGTCATTCATCATGATCAAGCAGGCTTCATCCCAGGGATGCAAGGCTGGTTCAACATACGCAAGTCCATAAACGTTATCCACCATATTAACAGAGGCAAAAATGAAGATCACATGATCCTCTCAATAGATGCAGAAAAAGCATTTGATAAAATCCAGCATCCTTTTCTAATTAGAACACTGAAGAGTATAGGCATAGGTGGCACATTTCTAAAACTGGTTGAAGCTATCTATGACAAACCCACAGCCAATATTTTACTGAATGGAGTAAAACTGAAAGCTTTTCCTCTTAGAACTGGAACCAGACAAGGTTGTCCTCTGTCACCTTTACTGTTCAACGTAGTGCTGGAAGTTCTAGCCAATACAATTAGGCAAGACAAGGAAATAAAGGGAATCCAAATGGGAGCAGAGGAGGTTAAACTCTCCCTCTTTGCTGACGACATGATCTTATACTTAGAGAACCCCAAAGACTCAACCACAAGACTCCTAGAAGTCATCAAAAAATACAGTAATGTTTCAGGATATAAAATCAATGTCCACAAGTCAGTAGCCTTTGTATACACCAATAACAGTCAAGAGGAGAAGCTAATTAAGGACACAACTCCCTTCACCATAGTTTCAAAGAAAATGAAATACCTAGGAATATACCTAACGAAGGAGGTGAAGGACCTCTATAAAGAAAACTATGAACTCCTCAGAAAGGAAATAGCAGAGGATATTAACAAATGGAAGAACATACCATGCTCATGGATGGGAAGAATCAACATTGTTAAAATGTCTATACTTCCCAAAGCAATCTACCTATTCAATGCCATTCCTATCAAAGTACCTACATCGTACTTTCAAGATTTGGAAAAAATGATTCTGCGTTTTGTATGGAACCGGAAAAAACCCCGTATAGCTAAGGCAGTTCTTAGTAACAAAAATAAAGCTGGGGGCATCAGCATACCAGATTTTAGTCTGTACTACAAAGCCATAGTGCTCAAGACAGCATGGTACTGGCACAAAAACAGAGACATAGACACTTGGAATCGAATTGAACACCAAGAAATGAAACTAACATCTTACAACCACCTAATCTTCGATAAACCAAACAAGAACTTACCTTGGGGGAAAGACTCCCTATTCAATAAATGGTGTTGGGAGAATTGGATGTCTGCGTGTAAAAGACTGAAACTGGACCCACACCTTTCCCCACTCACAAAAATTGATTCAAGATGGATAAAGGACTTAAATTTAAGGCACGAAACAATAAAAATCCTCAAAGAAAGCATAGGAAAAACACTGGAAGATATTGGCCTGGGGGAAGACTTCATGAAGAAGACTGCCATGGCAATTGCAACAACAACAAAAATAAACAAATGGGACTTCATTAAACTGAAAAGCTTCTGTACAGCTAAGGTGACAATAACCAAAGCAAAGAGACAACCCACACAATGGGAAAGGATATTTGCATATTTTCAATCAGACAAAAGCTTGATAACCAGGATCTATAGAGAACTCAAATTAATCCACATGAAAAAAGCCAACAATCCCTTATATCAATGGGCAAGAGACATGAATAGAACTTTCTCTAAAGACGACAGACGAATGGCTAACAAACACATGAAAAAATGTTCATCATCTCTATATATTAGAGAAATGCAAATCAAAACATCCCTGAGATATCATCTAACCCCAGAGAGAATGGCCCACATCACAAAATCTCAAAACTGCAGATGCTGGCGTGGATGTGGAGAGAAGGGAACACTTTTACACTGCTGGTGGGACTGCAAACTAGTACAACCTTTCTGGAAGGAAGTATGGAGAAACCTCAAAGCACTCAACCTAGACCTCCCATTCGATCCTGCAATCCCATTACTGGGCATCTACCCAGAAGGAAAAAAATCCTTTTATCATAAGGACACTTGTACTAGACTGTTTATTGCAGCTCAATTTACAATCGCCAAAATGTGGAAACAGCCTAAATGCCCACCAACCCAGGAATGGATTAACAAGCTGTGGTATATGTATACCATGGAATACTATTCAGCCATTAAAAAAAAATGGAGACTTTACATCCTTCGTATTAACCTGGATGGAAGTGGAAGACATTATTCTTAGTAAAGCATCACAAGAATGGAGAAGCATGAATCCTATGTACTCAATCTTGATATGAGGACAATTAATGACAATTAAGGTTATGGGGGGGGAAGCAGAAAGAGAGAGGGAGGGAGTTGGGTGGGGCCTTAGTGTGTGTCACACTTTATGGGGGCAAGACATGATTGCAAGAGGGACTTTACCTAACAATTGCAATCAGTGTAACTGGCTTATTGTACCCTCAATGAATCCCCAACAATAAAAAAAAAAGAAAAAGAAATACTAAGAAAGCCTATGTTACCATAGTTTAATACTTGCACAGAATTCCAGGTTTAAGCATATTGCTCTATAGAAAGCAGCATTATATGCATGCAGTGCAAAGGACATGGATTTTGGAATCAGATGGGCTAAAATACTCATTTTTTTCATTTACCAGTTATGTGAGACCTTGAAAAATTGTTCTTTCTGAACCAAAGTTTCCTCAGTGGTAAAATGATCGTTATAGCCCCTAATTTATGGAGTATTTCAAGATTCAAATGAAATACTGTAAATCAAGAATTTAGATAGTAGGTCTTCACCAGTGACACTCTTCTCTTGATGAAATACAGAGTAACCTGAGGAGATACCAAATACTGAAACACTTATTTCTGAAATTAGATACTCACAAAGTAATAAGCATTCCATAAATATTAATTATAGGAGTACACATAAATATGCAAATGTGTACATTATTAAAATTTTATAGTTAGAATATTTGCAGTATAGTGCTTAATATACATATTAAAGGAAATTTTACATCTCCCAAGTAATGAAAAGTGAAAAAGTAAAAAAATAACTCTAGACATTCCCCTAAGTTGATTGCCATTTATCAGGTAAATCTGGTATGTCAGAATTATGTGACCTAATTTTAATGTGTAGGGTGTCTCGTTCATGCTAAAACACTTAAATTTAAATTTTCCAACTCTTATTGCTAAAGTGACCCATGTACTTACAGATGAAAATATTTTACTGCCCAAGATGATTACCACTATCTTGACTATATTTTTTGCTGTTAGCTTGGATTTTTTACAGCTTTTCCAAAATTATTTGAAATTGTTTTGTATTTTGTTTTCGATTCATTTTACAATTTTGAAAAAAAAATTTTTACAATTTTGAGTCTACTAAATTCTGTTGAAAATTCCAAGGCAGAAGTCATTATTGTGACTTTGTTTTCACAAAATAAAAGAATCAAAGGGAATAAAAGAGATGGATACTTCCTTTTACTAATTTTGAATATATTTATGGGAAAATGATATGGTCTGTTTAAGTGCTTTTTTGTATTTTAAATAAAATATATTTTTATTAAATATGAAATGAACTTTTTTTTTTTGTAGAGACAGAGTCTAACTTTATCGCCCTCAGTAGAGTGCCGTGACATCACACAGCTCACAGCAACCTCTAACTGCTGCGCTTAGGTGATTCTCTTGCCTCAGCCTCCCGAGTAGCTGGGACTACAGGTGCCCGCCACAACGCCAGGTTATTTTTTTGTTGCAGTTTGGCCGGGACCGGGGCTGGGTTTGGTGCCCTATCCACTGAGCCACAGGCGCTGCCCAAAGTGAACAGTTTTTTAAATAATTAAAACAAATACTTAATCAAATATCTTGCCAACTTCAAAGGGAAATGTTTGTATTTTTGGTTTTTTGGTTTTGGGGGGGGTTGTTTGTTTTTGAGATAGTTTCACTTTGTTGCTCTCAGTAGAGTGCTGTGATGGCATAGCTCACAGCAACCTCAAATTCTTGGGCTCAAACAGTCTTCTTGCCTCAGCCTCCTGGGTAGCTGGGACTCCAGGCACCCACCACAATGCCTGACTATTTTTTAGAGATGAAGTCTCACTCTTGCTTAGCCTGCCCTGGAACTCCTGAGCTCAGTTGATCCACCTGCCTTGACCTCTCAGAGTGCTAGAATTACAGGCATGAGCTACCACACCCAGTCTAGGAAAGTGTTTAAGATGACAATTGATAACTATTCTATTTTGTTGATGCTTTTGGGTTTTTTTTTCCTAATTTTAATTTATATTTTTCTTTAAAATGTTTTTGTAGTAGGCTGGGTGCGGTGGCTCATGCCTATAATCCTAGCACTCTGAGAGGCCAAGGCAGGTGGATTGCTTGTGCTCAGGAGTTGGAGACCACCCTAAGCAACAGGGAGATCTCATCTGTAAAAAAATAACTGGGTGTTGTGGCAGGCATCTGTAGTCTCAGCTACTTAGGCGGCTGAGGCAAGAAGATTGCTTGAGCTCAAAAGTTTGATGTTGCTGTGCCTAATGCCATGGCACTCTACTGAGGGTGACAGACTGTCTCAAAAAATAAAATAAAATGTTTTTATAGTGAATCTTGTATATTTAAAGTACTTAAGTGTTGTCAGTTAAGTTTTCAGTATTTTGAAATAAAAATATTTTTTAAAATGTGACATAAATTAGGCATTTTTATATTTCCTTAGAACTCTGTTGGTATGTTGCCTTTCTTCCATTTACTAAATGTCTGTATTTTATCCATCATTGATGTTCATGTATGTTTCCCTAATTTTTTCCCTTGCTCCTTTTCAAGGCAGGGAGTAGTAAGGTAAGTATTTTACTAAAGGAAATACTTTATTCAAAAATTTACTCTTTGTCCTATTTTGATCTTTATAGTATTTTAGATACTGATTTCTAACTACATTCATAAAGAATTAGAAAATGAACTAGGACAGATCCTACAAAAGAGTTGCATTTGAACTGCAGGCATGCACCACCATGCCCAATTTATATGTGGTTATTATGAGGGGTTTCATTATGATAAATTGGTTTTACAAATGGCTTTATAAATTACTACGCTTTCAGGGATGTCCAACCTGTAGTCTGTGGGCCACATGCAGATTACGTGAGGTCTTTTTTGCTTATCTGTGTCAGCTATCACGAAAATTATGCACAAACCCATTTTTTTGCTCATTAGTTTTTGTTAGTGTTGCATTTAATGTGTAGCCTAGACAACTCTTCTGCTTCCATTGTAGTGCAGAGAAACCAAAAGGTTGCACACCCTTGCAAGATAGTTTTAATTTTTTCTTAAGTTTCAGAGTCTCATAAAAAGAAACTTAACCACACAAATCACACATTTTTAAGTGAAGGATTTTTTGGTTTATAAACATGTTAATTTCATTTAGTGCGTGTTTAACCTATGCATTCATTTAAAAACATTCAAATAGGGTAATTGTGGTATTTAATAAAATGATACATGAGAAAGGACTCTTTAGAGTACTCCTATAGCTACCTTTAGGAAGATGAAAATGTCTTCAGGGAGTTTCTGAAACAGGACAATATGGAATATGGCTAGTCTTTTTCATAAGTAAAAAAAGGTACCACCAAGGAAAATGCTGGGAGATAAGGGTGAAATAAGTAGATTTGAGACTAGATTTCACAGAAACTCAAATATTTGCATCCCGTAATATTCAACAAACAAGAATGGAAGAATCCATTCTCTATTTTAAGTAGGGTGATTAGTGCAAAAATATGAGTCCAGCCAGGTACAGTGACTCACACCTTGTAGTCCCAGCTACTTGGGAGGCTGGGGTGGGAAGATCGTTTGAGGCCAGGACTTCAAGACCAGCCTGGGCAATATAGGTATAGCAAGACCCCATCTCTTAACAAACAAACAAACAAACAAATATTTAAAAGTATATGTAACTAGTGGGGAGAAAAAATAGTCCAGGGTATGAAACAATCTTTAAAAGGGCCCACATAATCTTATACCATTTTAACAGAAAGTATCCAGACCTAGCCTTATATTAGAGCAGCTTATTCATTATTCATCTTTGCATCTTAAAGGGTGTAGTGACAGTTTACTGGTCTAGAAGAAAGCAAAAAGCATAGGACTAAGAAAGCTTGGGAGGCACTTCATATAAAGAAAAAAGAAGGCTTGGGTATGGTGTGGCTCACACCTATAATCCTAGTACTCTGGGAGGCAAACGTGGGTGGATTGCTTGAGCTCAGGCGCGCCAGACCCTAAAAATAGAAAATGTAGCCAATTGTCATAGTGGGCACCTTTAGTCCCACTAACTGGAGGCTGAGGCATAAGGGTCACTTGAGCCTAAGAGTTTGAGCGTGCAGTTAACTATGACACCCGGGTACTCTAGCCTTAGGCAACAGAGTGAGGCTCTGCCTCAAAAAAAAAAAAAAAAAAAGAAAAGAAAGAAAAATGAATTATGCTGGGAATCATTTGTTCCAGAACAAGAAAACTAATGTAGGCTTGGTACCTGTAGCTCAGCAGCTAGGGCATCAGCCACATACCCTGGAGCTGGCAGGTTCAAATCCAGCCTGGGCCTGCCAAACAACAACTACAACCAAAAAATAGCCAGGAGTTGTGGTGGGCACCTGTATTCCCAGATACTTGGGAGGCTGAGGCAAGAGAATCAGTTAAGCCCAAGAGTTGGAGGTTGCTGTGAGCTGTGATGCCACTCCACTCTACCCAGGGCGACATAGTAAGACTCTGTCTCAAAAAAAAAAAAAAAAAAGAACGAACAAACGAAAAAAGAAAACTAGCGGAGATAAAATTGCTGTCTTGAATGTGAATGGACTTTTACGTAGACATAACCTTTTTGTCACAAGCAGTGGTCATACAGAGTTTAGATGACCACTGTAGCTGACCACTTATCATTGGTGCTATACAGGGATGTTCTAGACATGTAAAGAAGCCTCTTGGTTTCAATGGGAAGATGGATGCAGTTACTTCTCTGATTCTTTCCAGTTCTGCTTCAGTTAATATACTACTAAGGGAAGTTTTTTTTTTTTTAAAACACAAGTACATCCTTTAATAGCAAAGTCCCAGATCTAGCATGGGCCTGAGTGACTCATTCTGCCTGCTTGGATTGGCTGTCTGGAGAATTCTTTTAGGTCAGAATTGGAGGAGCTTAGGCTCTTTAGGCAATTTCCTTGAAAGTAGCTCTAGCTACTAGCCTTTAAGTTGGTTTACATTTTACTGCTCATTCTTAAGAACAAATATAAGCTTAAATATTTTATTTGAAATTCAGATTGCACTGCAGAGAAATAAGTATGACAAGCTTTAAAGTTTACAATATATAAAGCATCTTGAATTCTCATTTAGTTTATTTTTCTTTTTTTATCTTCTTTCTTCTGATTTCCCTGCCATTAATGGAATAATTTAAGCCTTTTCGTACATGCAATAATAAACTCAAAAGAACAGGCCTTTTAATATATGCAGTATAACTTAATTACATTAAACTTGTAAAAATATGTTACAGAAGGTATTTTACCAGTGTTAAATTCAAATTTATATTGTAATCTTTTCCCTTTTTTGTCTGCTGCTGAAAAGAGGTTCCAGGTAATCTTTTCTTTGCTATGCTCACAAGGCCTAATTTTGTTATCTGTATATTTACCATTAATGAGCTAGGTTACTTGGTGTTCTTTACCTCTATTTATGGTTTTCTACTTTCTTCCCTTTGGAATTAGTATACCTGAATAGCATCCTAATTACTGGACTTATACTATAAGTAATGGCTTTACTAAAACTTTTATCTATTCAACATGTATAATTTTGTACATTGTATAATTTCATTTTAAGGAATAATATACTTTATATAAAGATCTTCATAAAAATTAAAATACACCTAAATATTACATAGGATTATATAGAATAAAAATTACCTTTTTATTGTTTGAATTACAATTAAAGCTGTCAGATAATAACACCGAATAAAGGTCATCAACAAAATTGCCTTGGAAGAAAAGCCAAGGTTCTATCATTCTTTGGGATTATTCTAACAGAAATATTTTTAAATGTTAAATAGTATGAATTCACTTCTGTTTTTTACTTATGAACATTCAAAAAGTATATGGAAGAGGTTTATTTTTTAATTTTTTAAATTAAATCATAGCTATGTACAATAATGCAATCATGAGGTACAATGTGCTAATTTTATATACAGTTTGAAATATTTTCATTGAACTGGTTAACATAGCCTTTGTGACATTTTCTTAGATATTGTGTTCAGACTTTTATATTCTACATTTAGTAAATTTCACCTTTATCCTTCTAAGATGCACCGTAGGTGTGGACCCACTAATTACCCTCCATGAAGGAGGTTTTAAACCAGAATTTCTATGCTAACTTGAAAAGTTGCTTGTATTTTTTTGATAAGGACATTTTTTTTTTATGATACTAGTCATTCTGCTTCTTATATGTGAAAACCCACATTTATTTTATATTGCATGTATCAGATAAAAACTCTTCATTACTTTTTATAGATGTATGTCTTGATAATCATTTTGAAAATCTAAGGACATTTTAATTGCTTAGATGTTAGAATTTTTTTCCACAGGAAAGCTCATTTTTAGCATTTCCTGATTTAGTTGTTTGAGATTGAATGTTAACTTATAATTTAGGGAGGGATTCTGGAATGATTGATTTACATTCAATATTTAGATTATTAAATATTTGAATAATAGTTGAGATAAAAATAATGGTGCTTTTTTATAAGTTAATGAGTTTTTGAGAGGAACTAATGTGAACTCTATACACTTGTTCAGACATGGGACATTGTAAGTAGATCCTGAACAGAAAAAAGAGGGCTACCTTTGAGAGCTCCTATGTAATTAAAAGTTGATAAATGTTTAGTAAATAGGGAGAATAAGAGAAGAGGAAAAGTTGGAGGTAATAATAATAATAGTAGTAATGACCTTTTACTGAGTGTTGTATGGTTTACAGTGTTTTGTGACTGTAAAATATCTCCTTTGAGTATAAATGAGTGATTCATGGCATTCAATACAAGGGACTTAGGCTGGGCACAGTGACTCATGCCTGTAATCCTAGCATTCTGGGAGGCTGAGGCGGGTAGATTGCTTGAGTTCATAAGTTCAAGACCAGCTTGAGCAAGAGCAAGACCTCATCTCTAAAAATAGCTGGGCGTTGTGGCGGGCACCTGTAGTCAGCTACTCCAGAGGCTGAGGCAAGAGACTCACTTGAACCCGGGAGTTTGAGGTTGCTTTGAGCTATGTAAGCGTGGCACTCTACCCAGGGCAACAAAGTGAAACTCTGTCTTAAAAAAAAAAAAAATGGTTCAGCACCTATAGCTAAGTGGTTAGGGCACCAGCCACATGCACTGGGGCTGGTGGGTTTGAACCCAGCCAGGGCCTGCTAAACAACAATGACAACAATAACACACACACACACACACACACACATAGCTGGGTGTTGTGGTGGGTACCTGTAGTCCCAGCTACTTGGGAGGCTGAGGCAAAAGAATCACTTAAGCCCAAGAGTTTGAGGTTGCTGTGAGCTGTGACACCACGGCACTCTACCAAGGGTGACATAGTGAAACTCTATCTCAAAAACAAACAAACAACAACAACAACAAAAAACCAATGCCAGGGACTTCAGGAAGTAAAGAAGGTAAGGGCATGGAGGAACAAGTAATAAGTACAAATTTGAACCCAGATGTACTTTCTGTTGCCAAAGAGTGTAGAAAGTTCTTAGAACTATTACCAAAATTCCACTGAAGGAGAATGTATTGAGTACTACTATATGTAAGGTATGCTGTTTAGAGTTAATAATCCAGACTTTGCCGTGGCGGCGGCGCCTGTGGCTCAGTGAGTAGGGCGCCGGCCCCATATACGAAGGGTGGTGGGTTCAAACCCAGCCCCGGCCAAACTGCAACATAAAATAGCTGGGCGTTGTGGTGGGCGCCTGTAGTCCCAGCTACTTGGGAGGCTGAGGCAAGAGAATCGCCTAAGCCCAGAAGCTGGAGGTTGCTGTGAGCTGTGTGATGCCATAGCACTCTACTGAGGGTGATAAAGTGAGACTCTGTCTCTAAAAAAAAAAAAAGAATAAAAAAAGCTATTTAAAAAAAAAAAAAATAATCCAGACTTTGTTAATAATGCACCCATCAAGAAATTATTGTTGATTTGTGTATAAACAGTCCATTCTTATGCTATTATAATATTTACATATAAAGCATACCCAAAGGAATTAAACATAAAATGAATAAAAGTTTAAATATTTTCTCTCTATCTTCCTGTTTTAGAAGCTATCAAGGTGTAAAGGGCAGTTTACACCTTGGGGGAAGGTGTGACAGACACCTCTCTGAATGGCAGGTGTGGGAGGCTCAATGAAGGCTCCAAATGCTATGTGCTTTTTCTCCTTCCTCATTTTCTGTTTTAGGCCCCCAGTGAGCAGGGCCCCTCCACAGCCAGAGAAACTCCAGACAAACAATGTTGGCAAGAAAAAGAGACCTATAGAGGTAAGAAAGCCCCACTCCATAATGACACTAAAATGTACCCAGAGTTTCTTTTTATAAAATATCCAAGTCTTGGCATTAGTTTTCATGAAAATAAATGTATTGAATAATCTTTTTTGTTTGGACATAAAAATTGATTGTTTAACTCTAGCCCATGCCTGAGTTTTGGATTGATATCCTCAGTTTCTCTCTCTCTCTCTCTTTTTTTGTCAGTCTCTTACATTTCTGTGAATAATACCCTGAATCGACTTATCTCAGAGGACTTTTAAACATAAATTCAGTAGAACCTCTGTAGTTGACCACTTCCCTACATTGACCACCTCCTTAAGTTAACCTAATTTCTTCTTCTTTTTTTTTTTAAGAGACAGAGTCTCACTTTGTCACCCTGGGTAGAGTGCCGTGGTGTCACAGCTCACAGCAACCTCCAGCTCTTGGGCTTAGGTGATTCTCTTGCCTCAGCCTCCCGAGTAGCTGAAACTACAGGCGCCTGCCACAATGCCTGGCTATTTTTTTGTTTCAGTTTGGCCGGGGCTGGGTTTGAACCCACCACCTTCGGTATGTGGGGCCGGTGCCCTACTCACTGAGCCACAGGCACTGCCCAGTTAACCTAATTTTCATAGGCCACACATGCACCACATGTACATATCAGTGTAATAGGCTTAGTCCCTTATGCCACCACCTCCGTATATTGACCAGTTTGTTACAGTCTCTTGGGTTGTCAACTTACAGAAGTTCTACTATATAAATGAATGATATATTTTTTACAGAATCACAGACGCCTTGGCAATGTCTTGTAAGTTTCAGCCACTAAGTAGTATTTAAATTTATATGATACAGATTAAATCCTATGCCGAATCAAGAAATTTAACCTCATGTGATGTTTTCATGGTAGAGTTTGTAAAGACATTTCTCCTTCTGTCTCTGCTTCTAATCAAAGAAAACTTGCACAATACTTGAGGAAGAAGGAAGGTTCTGCAGGCATTTTATAACTCTAGTATTAGCAGCAAACAAGCAAACTGTTTGCTGCTAATAAACATAGCAGCAGGCATAAACAAGGCATAAACAAGGTGTAAAGCTGTGGGAAGGTGATTTTTGTAGCTCCCTCCCTACCCCAGCCCTACAAGGTCAATGAAAGTGGACACTTGCATTGCAGAGTTATCTGCCTAAACCTTAGCATGAGTTGTCAGAGACAAGTTTACTTAGTTTTTGTCCACCAATGCTAATTGTGCTGTTTGGATTCTTCAAAGATATAACTTGACATAATTTATCCTAGTTATGTATCCAAATCAGGTATTGTGACTACCAGTGAACACAAATTGAAATATTCTTCTTTTGGACACAAAATGTATAGTTGTCCCTCCACATCAGGGGGGAATTGGTTCCAGGATCCCCTTGTGGGTACTGGAATCCTCAGACACTCAAGTTTCTTGTAGAAAATGGCATAGTATTTGCAAATGATCTATACACAGCCACCAGTATACTTTAAACCATCTCTGGATTGTCTATATTACCTAATACATTGTAAATGCTATATGAAATATTTGTTATGCTGTATTTTTTTATTTGTATTAGTTTTTATTGTACCATTTTTATTGGGTTTTTCTCCCAAATATTTTTTATCCATGGTTGGTTGAATCCTCAGATGTGGAGGAATGGCTATATTTCAGTGTTTAACACATGAAATCTTAACTAAGATTCTTGGAATCAGATTATCTTGTGATTCCATTTTCTTTTTTTCTAATTTTATCTAAAAAAGTATGGAATGTTATGTTTCAGCTGCCCAAAATAGGTTACATAGAAAAATATGTCTAGCTTAATTTTGTGTTTGAAGTTTGAAAACATCAAAAATGTGCCCTCCTTTTTGATTGAAGACACTGGCATTATGTATGGGACAAAATAATGGTGATTGTTTAGACATGACAAAGAGTATAATTTTTTAAGGTAGTAATTAAAACTGCTCAAGCAGCCAAATTTATTATTTCATTACAAATAATCTAAATTTAACATAGTAAAGTTTTTACAGAAAGCCAATATTTGAGTCGCCTTCCATCATTCAAATTGCATTTTGTAATATGAAAGGTTTTTAATTTCTAATCTGGTATTATTTATAGAGCTTCTAAAAAGTTAGAGCACAATAACTGTTAAGACATAGGACTACATTCATTTGCTCAGTGAGTAGTAGACATTCTATTGATCTTTGGCAGTGTAGTAATTCTGCAAAGATATAGTTAAACTCTAAGTCACAGCTGTGAGTCTTGGAAATCCCTTATTTATGATAATCGCACTCAGTACAGGCAAGTGAAAATCAGTCCTAATCCTATCATTAACACTGAGAGAAAAAGAGCTGCTGTCCAACTACAATGTAATAAATCTAGAAGCACACCAAACCTACTGTAAATGTGTCAATTCTTATAACTACATTGTGAACCCTACAGGTGTTTCTGGGTTCCTTTGCTGCTCTCACTAAATGTTTGATAATTAACAACAACAATAAAAAGCACCAAGAACTTTATACTACTATGGACAGACTCAAAAAGTTTACTTACACTGTCCTTCTCCAGGCAATAAAATGCCCTATATATGATATCTGTTAGAGTTGGGATGGAAGAAAAAAACTCTATATCAGTGTTTTTCAACCTTTCTTATCTCCTGGCACTAAAGAGTAGTTAAACTTCTGCAGCACACTAAAATTATGTTGATCAAATAAAGAGAGAGAAAAAAAAAAAAAAGAATATACTTACTGAGTGGCTCAGCACCTGTATCACAGTGGTTATGGTGCCAGCCACCTACACTGAGGGTGGTGGGTTCCAACCAGGCCTGGGCCAACTAAACAACTGCAACAAGAAAACAGCCGGGCATTGTGGTGGGTGCCTGTAGTCCCATCTACTTGGGAGGCTGAGGCAAGAGAATTACCTAAGCCCAAGAGGTTGCTGTGAGCTGTGACACTACAGCACTCTACCAAGGGCGACATAGTGAGACACTGTCTCAAAAGGAAAAAGAAAAGAAAGAATATACTTACTGAGCTATGAACTTCTTTTGAAGATAATTAATGTCTGTTAAAATTTTCGTGGCTCACTGCTGTACATGGTAAGTAATAAAACACTGCTATAATTTAGGTAAAAACTAAATGTTATTATCATTTCATATTCACAAAATGATTACTGAAGAAATAAAATTTATAAATTTAATTATCACATTTACTCTTGTCCAGTTTTCTCATTGAACATAATATATTGAGTGAAACATTTCATCGGTTTTTGTCTACCACCTTTGATAGATCCCTAATAAATAATTGGCTTAACATGACTCAGCATAAATATCTTACAATTTTTCAGTCTGATTCACTCCAACCAAATTATTTTAGGACTACAGAGAGGAAGAATATAACTGTATAATGGTTTTATCATTACCATTATTATTATAGGATCTTGTGTTGGAGCTTGTTTTCGGTTATCGAGGAAGAGATTGTAGGAATAACGTTCACTATTTAAACGATGGTGATGATATAATTTATCATGCTGCGTCCATTGGGATTCTACACAATGTTGCTACAGGTAGGAAACCCTGATCTTCTACCCCTCCCCAACTCTGTAAACTTAGAAATTTTCATCTAGCAGCTTAACAACCTTTGTTAAAACTACAGATAGTAATTTAAAAATGCATAACAGAACTGTTCAGAATAAAAATACTTCGTATTTAAGGATTTTCTGATAATATTTCAGGTAACCAAATTTCAGTCCTATGATACAATAGTGAAGATTTCATAATGCAAAGTTCTCATAGAAGTGAAGGTTAGGGGGGAAACAGGGAGAAGGATTGGTGTGCTCCTACCTAATGAGCCAATGTAAGGGTATAGGGCACTCTTGGGTGCGGGACACAACTATAAGAAGGACTCTAACTAACAAATGCAAACATTGTAACCCAGTTATTTGTACCCTTACATTAACTTGAAATTAAAAAGAAGTGAAAGTTTACTGTATTTTAAAACCATAATTTTTAGTGAAACTTTAATTCTGTTTCCCTATAACCTCATGCTGCGAATGGATGATTGTCTCTGACAGTGAAAGTAGCATGTCTGGTGAGTGAGTGCCGCATTTGAGGGGTTTTCTTACTGAGGCTTTGGATAGCCAAGGAAGAAGCTAAGAAAGCTGCTTGTCTTTGGTTATATCAATGAAACCTTGTTTGATTCAAGAAAGCAAGAAAATATTTATTGATGTTCAACTGATTGGATTGTTGAAGAGCAAAAAAAGTTCTCTTAGAGTCATCTGATGACCAGTGTGATAACCCTACTAGTGACATTAAGTATTTAATTTTGAATTGTTCTAATACGTATAATTGCAAATTTCATAAAGTCAGAAAATTGGAAGTGAAGAGAGGTTATCCTGGGAGGCCGAGGCAGGTGGATTGCTTGAGTTTGGGAGTTTAAGATCTGTCTGAATAAGATACCTGTCTCTGCTAAAAATAGAAAAATTAGCTGGGTGTAATGGCAGATGCCTGAGTCCCAGCTATTTGGGAGGCTGAGGCAAGAGAATCACTTGAGCCACAGGACTACACCCTGGGTAATAGAGTGAGACTCTGTCTAAAAAAAATAGAAAAGAGGGGTATCTATTCTAGACATTATTTCTGGCTTTCCTTATGATAGCTCCACTATGATTGGGTAGAGTGGTATTAAACATTAATATGATCTTTCTGTTCTGCTTTTCTTTTTTTTTTTTTTGAGATGGAGTCTTATTATCTAGCCCTCGGTAGAGGGCCCTCGCCTCAAAGCTCACAGCAACCTCAAACTCTTAAGCTTGAGCAATTCTCTTGCCTCAGTCTCCCAAGTAGCTGGGACTACAGGTGCCCATCAGTGCCCAGCTAATTTTTTTGTTTAGTTGTCATTGTTGTTTAGCAGGCCCTGACTGGGTTTGAACCCATCAGCCCCAGTGCATGTGGCTGGCACCCTAACCACTGAGCTATGGGCATGGAGCCTATTTTGCTTTCTTAAAGAAAAGGATTCACCAGGATCAGACAAATCAGTGGCAATTTTCATTTAATAGTTTGGGGGCATTTTAAAAGTACTACATACTGGTTCAACATACGCAAATCTATGAATATAATACACCACATCAATAAAATAAAAAACAAAGACCATATAATTCTCTCAATTAACTCAGAAAAAGCCTTTGATAATATCCAACATCCTTTCATGATCAGAACACTTAAGAAAAGAGGCAGAGAAGAGACATTTCTTAAACTGATAGAGACCATCTACAGCAAACCCACAGCCAATATCATATTGAATGGTATAAAATTGAAAACATTTCCACTTAGATCAGGAACTAGGCAAGGATGCCCACTGTCTCCACTGCTATTCAACATAGTAATGGAAGTCTTAGCCATCGCAATCAGGCAAGAGAAGGCAATCAAGGGTATCCAGATAGGGTCAGAGGAGATCAAACTCTCACTCACTGCTGATGATAGGATCCTATACCTGGAAAATCCCAGGGACTCAACTTCAAAACTCTTAGAAGTAATCAAGGAATACAGTAGCATCTCAGGATACAAAATCAATACGTACAAATCAGTAGCTTTTATATATGCCAACAATAGTCAAGCTGAAAATGTAGTCAAGGACTCTATTCCTTTTAAGTAGTGCCAAAGAAGATGAAATACCTGGGAATTTACCTTCACAGGACGTGAAAGATCTCTATAAAGAGAACTATGAAACTCCGAGAAAAGAAATAGCTGAAGATGTTAACAAATGGAAAAACATACTATGCTCATGGCTGGGAAGAATCAACATTTTTAAAATGTCCATACCACCCAAAGCAATCTGCAGATTTAGTGCAATCCCTATTAAAGTACCATCATCATACTTTAAAGAGCTTGAAAAAAATAATGCTTCATTTTATATGGAATCAGAAAAAACCTCAAATAGCCAATACATTACTTAGAAATAAAAACAAATCAGGAGGTATCATGTTATTGGACTTCAGGCTATACTATAAATCTATATAGTGATCAAAACAGCATGGTACTGGCACAAAAAGAGAGGTAGATTTATAGAACAGAATAGAGAACCAAGAGATGAACCCAGATACTTATTGTCATTTGGTCTTTGACAAGCTTATCAAAAACATTCATTGGGGGAAAGACTCCCTATTTAACAAATGGTGCTGGATGAACTGGACAGCGACCTGGAGAAACTGAAACTGGACCCCCACCTTTCACCATTAACAAAAATTGATTCTCACTGGTTAAAAGATTTAAACTTAAAACATGAAACTATAAAAATACTAGATACTACACTTGATCTTAGCCAAGAGGCTTGGTATATACCCAGAAGACCAAAAATCACAATATAACAAACACATCTGTACCAGAATGTTTATTGCAGCCCAATTCATAATTGCTAAGTCATGGAAGAAGCCCAAGTGCCCATCGACCCACAAATGGATTAACCAATTGTGGTACATGTATACCATGGAATATTATGCAGCCTTAAAGAAAGGTGGAGACTTTACCTTTTTCATGTTTACATGGATAGAGCTGGAACATATTCTTCTTAGCAAAGTATCTCAAGAATGGAAGAAAAAGTATCCAATGTACTCAGCCCTACTATGAAGCTAATTTACAGCTTTCATATGAAGGCTATAACCCAATTATAGCACAAGAATATGGGGAAAGGGCCAAGGGAGGGGGGAGGTTGGGGTGGAGGGAGAGTCATGCGTGGGGCCTCATCTACGGTGCATCTTAGAATGGGTACAGGCAAAACTTACTACCCTGTTTCCCTGAGAATAAGACATCCTCTGAAAATAAGACGACCTTACAGGAAAGATAAGACATCCCCTGAAAATAAGACCTAGTGCATCTTTGGGAGCACACCTTAAAAATAAGACACTGTCTTATTTTCAGGGAAACAGGGTACCTGCAGAATACAAATGTCTACATATAATAACTAAGAAAATGCCATGAAGGCTATGTTGAACAGTTTGATGAGAATATTTCAGATTGTATATGAAACCAGCACATTGTACCCCTTGATTGCACAAATGTACACAGCTATGATATTTAACAATAATTAAAAAAAAAAAGAAAAATAAAAATACTAGAAGAAAGTGCAGGGAAAACACTTGAAGAAATCGGCCTGGGAGACTATTTTATGAGGAGGACCCCCCTGGGCAATTGAAGTAACACCAAAAATCCATTACTGGGATCTGATCAAACTAAAAAGCTTTTGCACAGCCAAGAGCACAGTAAGTAAAGCAAACAGACAACCTTCAGAATGGGAGAAGATTTTTGTAAGTTATGCTTCCGACAAAGATCTGATAACTAGAATCTACAGAGAACTCAATAAGAAAAGAACAAATAACCCCATTTCTATGTGGGCAAGAGACTTGAACAGAAACTTCTCTGATGAAGACAGGTGCATGGCCTACAAACACATGAAAAAGTGCTCATCATCCTTAATCATCAGAGAAATGCAAATCAAAACCACTTTGAGATATCATCTAACTCCAGTAAGATTAGTCCACATCACAAAATCCCAAAACTATAGATGTTGACATGGATGCAGAGAAACAAGAACGCTCCTACACTGCTGGTAGGAATGCAAGCTAATAAGACCTTTTTGGAAAGATGTTTGGAGAATACTCAAGGAACTAAAAGTAGACCTACCATTCGATCCTGCAATTCCTCTACTAAGTATATACCCAGATGATCAAAAATTATTTTACAACAGGGACATTTGCACCAGAATGTTTATTGCAGCCGGATTCATAATAGCCAAGACATGGAAACAGCCCAAGTGCCCATCATCCCATAAATAGATTAACAAATTGTGGTATATGTACACCATAGAATACTATGCAGCCATAAAAAAGATGGAGACTTCACATCTTTTATGTTTACCTGGATGGAGCTGGAACATATTCTTCTTAGTAAAGTATCTCAAGAATGGAAAAAATAAAGTATCCAGTGCACTCAGTACTACTATGAAATCAATATACTATCACCTACACATTCATATGAATGGCAAAACCTAACTATAATCCAGAAAGTAAAAGGGAAGAGGAGAGAGAGGGGAGGGGAGGGGGAATATGGGAGGAGGGAGGGTATTTGGGGGGACCTCATCTAATATACATGATGCAATGGTATATTTCAAAATTATTAAGAAATGAGTATAATTGTGATGGATGTGTTAGTTCAATGTAAGCATTTCACATTGTATATCAAAACAGTACCCTGAACCCCATAAATGCATCAACGTACAAAGTTATAATTTAATAAAAAATAAAAGTACTACATAGGGAGAAAATCCTTTTAATTGAGGCTTCACATATCCTTCAAACAGAATGGGGAAGAGTAAGATAAGCAAGAAAGAAAATGTATGTATACATAAACTATTGAGTTTATACTTGTAATTTTATTTTATTTTATTGAATTTATTTATTTATTTTTTTTGTAGAGACAGAGTCTCACTGTGCCGCCCTCGGGTAGAGTGCCGTGGCCTCACACAGCTCACAGCAACCTCTAACTCTTGGGCTTACGCTATTCTCTTGCCTCAGCCTCCCAAGTAGCTGGGACTACAGGCGCCCGCCACAATGCCCGGCTATTTTTTTGTTGCAGTTTGGCCGGGGCTGGGTTTGAACCTGCCACCCTTGGGCATATGGGGCTGGCGCCCTACTCAACTGAGCCACAGGCGCCGCCTGAATTTATTTTTTTTAAGACAGAGTCTTACTATGTCACCCTCAGTAGAGTGCTGTTGCATCACAGTTCACAGCAACCTCAAACTCTTGGGCTTAAGCAGTTCTCTTGCTTCAGCCTCCCACGTAGCTGGGACTACAGGCACCCACCACAGTGCTGGCTATTTTTTGTTGTCGTTGTCGTCGTTTAGCAAGCCCAGGCCAGGTTTGAACCCACCAGCCCGGTGCACGTGGCCAGCACCCTAGCCACTGAGCTACAGGCGCTGAGCTGTGTAATTTTATTTTTAATTTTCTGATATGTAATTAGTCATAGAGCTGTCAGCCCTGGCAAACAGGAAGTACATTTCACTTGAGAAGAAGTTTTAAAGTTGTATTAGGTCTGTTAAACGTAATTGTTGAAATTTTTTTGTTTTGTTCTTATTTTGCTTTTTGGAGGATCCTTTATAATTTAGACCCAACCCACTGCTCTGACCTCATTTTCTACCTCTTCATTTTACTTGCAAAAGCCGACCTTTTATTACTTCCTGCATGGTCTGCTATCGTACTTTTACAAGGTCTCTTCACTGTCACTGCTGCTAGATGAATCACATTACTTCTTTGATCAAAAACCTTTGGTGACTTTTTTGCTAAATGCAGATTACATATAAAATAGAGTAAATATGGCCCAGATTATTAAATGGAAAATTACCACTGGTTTTCGTGTGACACTAGTGAATCCTTCTCTTAGGAAACCAAAACAGAAAAATCATAGTCTAGCATTCAAAATCTCCCATAATTCTAGTTCCAACTTGCCTTTCCAACTATGTTACTCTTCTTCGTCATGACCCTTCAGCAAAATGAACTATGTATAAATATACCCAACATTTTCCTGCTTCGGTGTCTTTTCTTAGTGTTCCTTTACCAGAAATGTCCTTCCTTACCCACCTTCACATTTACAAAATCAATCCAGGTCTGTCCGGGAATGCCATGTTCCTGTGATGAGAATAATCTTTTCTTCTGTGAATTCTCACAGCATTTTGATCCCTAACACTCTGGCGACATTTGGTATTGTATGGTTTATTCCTTTCAGAGCTCCGTCCCTTTAAAGACTTCTGAATCATTTTTCTATCCTTATGATCATATACACATAGTTAATGCTCAAAAAATATGTAATGACTAAGCAAGTAAGAGTATTTTGTAGCTCTGGATAAATGCATTTGTCTATTATGTCTTAAGTTTTAAACTTAATTCTCAAATTCTTTTTGTAGGTTCTCAGAGTTTTTATCAGGAACATAATGATGATATTCTGTGCCTCACTGTGAATCAGCACCCCAAGTTTATCAACATAGTGGCAACTGGCCAAGTAGGTATGTTTCTATATTTTAAAAAGAAACAATTTGATGCATTTGTTTTGTTCAAATAAATTCAATATCCTAGGATAGGCATGCAGCCTGAGCAAGAGTAACACCCTGTCTCTAAAAATAGCCAGGCGTTGTAGTGGAAGCCTGTGGTCCCAGCTACTTGGGAGGCTGAGGCAAGAGGATGGCTTGAGTCCAAGAGTTTGAGGCTGCTGTGAGCTGATGCCATGGTACTCTATCGAGGGTGACAAAGTAAGACTCATTCTCCAAAAAAAAAAAAAAATATATATATATATGTATGTATATATGCATGGATTGTTCAAACTCTGTATTTATACAAAGCACACACCCAATTATACCATATTATTTCTTCCAAGTATCTTTATGTCACTCACTTTGATTATCTGAATCAGTTCAGATGATTTGGATTTGAAATTAACTTGTATGATGGTTGAAATAGTTGGATCCTTTACCAGGAATTCTGGTCACCAAAAAGGTTTAATTCAATAGCATCTAAAGCAGAAAAAGATTTGAAGAGAAAATGGTGAATAAGGGGAGCCACACAGTAGTAGTAGTAACTAGACAGGGAGGGCAGAACCTGCTTCAGTAGAGGTCAGGCTACAAAGAAGGGAAAACCCAAGTATGTTCATGGTGGTGAATCTCTTCTGCCTTTTTCTTTTCTTTGATGTTGATTTAGTTTCACCAGCTGCTTTGAAATGCGCCTGTTGTCTTTTATCTCTGTGGAAAATCAAAGGCCCTAACTTCATAAAACACACTTGTTGAGAGGATAGCAGGGTTATCTAGGAGAAATCTGCCAACCATGACCACTGTGAATGCAGCATAATAGATCTGCTCGTCAGATCTTCACAGCTCTGGTATAGTTTGGAAAAGTTATTAAAATTAGTGGGTTGGTTATCTCAGTGGGCTTTGATTGCTAAGCTAGCTTTTCAGTTATCTCTTTTTCTTGACTGTTTGTGCTTTTAATATCTTCATTTCTCATGTAAGTACTAAACTGATCAGTTGGGAACTCATTCTCTGGGAGCCTGATTCTACAGCTATGCCACATAGACCCCTGTATTTTTCTTTTCTGTGCAGCTTTTTCCTCTTAAAAGTTTTTTTTTTTTTTTTTTTGAGACAGTGTTTTACTTTGTCACTGTTGGTAGAGGGCATAATAGCTCACAGCAATCTCAAACTCTTGGTTGGGTTCAAGTGATTCTCTTGTCTCAGTCTCCTGAGTAGCTGGGACTACAGGCGCCTCCACAACGCCGGCTATTTTTTGAGATGGGGGTCTCGCTCTTCCTCAGACTGGTCTCTAAACCATGAGCTCAGGGAGTCCATCTGCCTCGACCTCCCAAGTGCTAGGATTATAGGCATGAGACACTGTGCCTAGCCTTTCCTCTTAGAAGTTAAGGGTGGTGCCTGTGGCTTAGGGAGTAGGGAGTAGGGCACCAGTCCCATATACCAAGGGTGGCAGGTTCGAACCCGACCCTGGCCAAAACTGCAACAAAAAAAAATTTAATTAATTAAAAAAAAATCTTTAAAAAAAAAGTTAATAGATTATTTCTTCACCCATTATATAGAAAATATTCCAATCTTTATATGTAAACACTGTCCCTGGTTGCCTTAAGTTTATTGAAAGCAAAGTACTACTTTCACTCGTACAAGGAATGAAGGCCCGTCTCCTTGAGGAATGAGAGATCATGTAGCTCAGTGCATCTTGGCACATAGTTTTTGTTCAGTTAATTTTTATTGAGTAAATTCATTTATTCAACAAACTTCCTGAACATCTGCAATTTGTAAGAAATTATTCTAGTTGCTGGGGATATAAGCGGCTAACAAAATTTCTGTATTAATGGAATTTGCATTCTGCAAATAGAATTCTAGAAGGTATGGTTCTTTTCATTTCCCAACTTTGCTTCTTCTCCTCTTGTTTCCTCTCCCTCTGTTTTTTGTTTTTGTTTTTTTTTTTTTGAGACAGAGCCTCAAGCTGTTGCCCTGGGTAGAGTGCCATGGCAGCATGGCACCTTAGCCACTAGAGCCACAGGCACCGAGCCTTCTCTCCCTCTGTTAAGCAGCTTTATTTATAATACATATCAGTATACCCTTCCAGAAAATGATAATAAAATGCTTTACTGATGACTAATTAAGATAGATTCAAGGGAGAATCAAAGAATGAGGAGGGACTTTTTTTTTCCCCTCTGAACATAAAGAGAATTGTGTTGGTTGTTATGTTCAACAGCACAAAACACTGTTTTAAAAAGTTTATTGTTAAAAAAAAAGTTTATTGTTATTTGTGTTAAAAAATAATACAGATCATAGAGGAATTAAAGTATTTTATGTTGGGGTATTTTAGCCAGTTACATCCAAATTTATCTTTTTTTGTGGCTAGAATCATGGAATCTCAAGGCCCACGTGTATTATTTTATCCTGTCCATCATTATATGCTTGCACCTCACCACCTCTTAATGCCTAATGAAGTAATCTAACCTCTCCCTACAAGGCTCAGTTATAAAGTGGTTCTTCACATAGTACAGAAATATGTCTGTCTGTGATTGCTACTCATTGGTTCTAATTTTCGGAGAACTTAGAACATCTAATCACTCATTCCTATGATGTTGTCTTCCAGTTTTGGAAACAGCTCTGATAGTCTGTGTTTTATCTAGTTCTTTTTTAGAAGGCCCAATTTGCAGTCAAAAGCTCTACCTCTGAGCTATTCTCCCTCAAGAAGGCCCAGTATGGATATCCTCTACCTGTGTTCCATAGGACAAAGTGTACATGAAAGCATGGAAATTCCTTTCCATCAGGGAGCCTACCCCTCTACTGGACCATGCTTTAGGTATCTGAAATTCCAGAATTCTCTACCAAATGGTCCTGAACCTACTTCTGGAACTGAGTGAACTTTTTTCTCTGAGTTCCATACTCTGAATGGTAGCCTGTATAACCAATCAGTGTACCTTTGAGGGATGGCCAAGGGGTAGCTGTTCAATGGATGGAGTTTTGATGTACAAGTTGGGGTAACCACATGCCTTACTCACTTTGAGTTGCCTGTAACAAATACCATAGACTGGGTGGCTTATTCAGCAGAACTTTATTTCTCACAGTTCTGGAGACTGGAAGTCCCAAGGTCACGATGCTGGCATGGCTGGGTTGTAGTGAGGGTCTTCTCCAGGGTTTGCAGAGAAAAATATTCTTTTTCCTTTTTCTTGTGAGGACACTAATCTCACTATTAGGGCTCTACCCTCATGACCTAATGACCTCCCAAAGGCCCACCTCCTAGAACCATCACACTGGGGATTAGGGTATGAATGTATAAAATTGGACAGGACACAAACATTCAGTCTGTAGCATCACACAGGCGTTTCCATGACTCTTTGTGGTGTGGGATGGAGCTGGGGGTGGGAAGAGTATGGGACAGGTTGTTTGCTCTCCAAGGAGTTTTAAATTTATACCAGGCTTTCCACATTATTAGAGGGGCATACTGCACTTGACAATTTTTATCTTGATTGTCAACTTTAAAATATTTAGACCAATGGCGTTTAAGCCTTCTTTGTACTCTTCTACCAGACCCTGTAGCTATTAAGAGACACGCCTGATCTCCAAACCACACGCTCCCTGTCTTTCAACCATTCTCCACGTGGCATAGTGTCAAGGATTCTCACCATTTTGTTGTTATTAGTGTGTGCTCAGAACTAAAAACAGCATTTTCCATGTGGTCTACTCAGCAGATAATAAGCCCTTTGGAGTACATTATTTACTCTTTTTCCTCATTTGCTAGGTCAAGGCAGTCTGGGCCTTTGTTAACAATATATCCTTGAAATCATTATTTCATATGGACATAAGGTTCTACGAAAGTAAAAATGGTCACTTTGTCATTTTAAAATTTGTAAATTTTACTCCTTGCTCTAAAGACTGTCACTTTTAAGAGTTCGGTTAATAGGTATTTCCACCACAAATATAATGAGCATAGGCTTTCATATTTTCTTTTTTTGGCAAACTTCTACTCATATGGAAAAGTTTTAGTTAAAAGAAAGAACATTTTTTCTTTCTTGAGTTACCTTTGGCCATCATGTCTCTCAGAAGGTTTATATCTAATTCCTTCCTGGAGATAAGAGGTGCATGAAAACTCCAAAGGGCTTATTAGCAATGCATTTTATAAACAAAAATAAGGATCATATCAATTTAAATTATATCACTATTATTTTTAAAGTTGTTATAATTAAAATTTTATGTAACTCATTAAATAAAAAGAAAAAGTTATATATAAAGAAAGACCAGGCAGCGCCTGTGGCTCAGTGAGTGCCGGCCCCATATGCCGAGGGTGGTGGGTTCAAACCCAGCCCCGGCCAAACTGCAACAACAACAACAAAAAATAGCCCGGCATTGTGGCGGGCACCTGTAGTCCCAGCTGCTTGGGAGGCTGAGGCAAGAGAATCGCGTAAGCCTGAGTTAGAGGTTGCTGGGAGCCGTGTGACGCCACGGCACTCTACCCGAGGGCGGTACAGTGAGACTCTGTCTCTACAAAAAAAAAAAAAAAAAAAGAAAGACCAAAGGGTCATACATAGAATAGGTATGTATAATCGAAACAAGTATGTGGACACACAATTAAATGTAATAAAACTGATTTTGTATATGGCACTTTATCTTTTAAATTATTATTTGATGATAATTGAACTTTTACACATTTTACTGTTAGTATTTATGTTATTTATGGATATTTTTCCTTTGTAGGTGATTCAGCAGACATGTCAGGTAAGAAAAATTAAATACTTTCTGTTTTAGTTTTATTGTTTGGTAATGATAGCCTAAAGTTTTGTAAAATATTAAGATACTTGAACTTAAATATCTATAAAGAAGCCTATAGGTTTTTTAAAATGTAGAATGCAACATTTTAATGTTATGATATTGAACTCAGCCTATAAATATATATATATATTTTTTAATATATATTTTTAAATTCATGGTAGTTAATAACTTGCCAGTGGCATGTAGCTGGTGAAAATGGAGGTGGGTTTAAACTTAATCATAAATATAAATCAGTAAATTTTGTTGCCAAAGAATGACATTTAAAAAATCTTTTATACACAATTTCATCTATTGTACATATTAGCTAAAGACATCATTAAAAGATTTAAAAATAACTTTTTATTATTGATTTTTAATCCTGGCTTTGTGAATTTAAAAAGCTTTTTTTTTTTTTTTTTTTTTTTTGAGACAAAGTCTTACTCTGTCACCCTGGCTAGAGTGTGTGGCATCACAGCTCATAGCAACCTCAAACTCTTGGACTTGAGCCTCCCGAGTAGCTGGAACTGTAGGCGTGGGCCACTGTGCCTGACTAGTTTTTCTATTTTGTTCAGTGGAGACAGTGTCTCGCTTTTGCTCAGGCTGGTCTCAAACTCCTGAGCTCAAATGCCTTGGCCTCTCAGAGTGCTAGGATTACAGGCCTGAGCCACCATGCCAGGCCTAAAAAGCTTTTAAGTTAATGTGTATCCATTGTTTGTTGATACTATAATAATTGGGCTTTTTTTCTTTCAAATTTTTTTCTTTTTTTAAATTTTCTTCCTCATACTACCTGTCTGTCAATAAGTAGGCTTTTTATGTAATATAATAAGAATTTGCAGATTGATCATAATAAAATATTCTCCAGCAATGTACCTATTTCCCTCCCCTCTTCCATAGCAAAGCTTGATTTCTGATTTGACTATTTAAGTACAAATTCATCCAACTCAACAGAAAAAGTCCTTGCTGTCATGGTTAAATTTAAGAGTAGGGGTTGGCAAACTGTAGTGGCCCACCACTTGTTTTTATATGGCTCATGAGCTGTAGATAGTTTTTACAATTTAAACAGTTGGAAAAAATCAAAAGAATAACATTTAGGATACACAAAAACTATATAATATCCAAATTTCTGTATCCATAAATAAAGGTTTGTTGACAAAACAGCCATGTTCATTCAGTTTCATACTTTCTACAGCGGCCTTTGTTGCAGAGTTATGTGGTAACCACAGAGACCGTATGTGATACTATTGTTGCTTTGCACTGCTGCTTGGCACACACAAGTTCCAGTGACACAGTTGAGCACTCTGTATATTACTATCTCACAACATTTTATTTTGTTTTTTAATCCCCAAATTATTAAAATAAGGGAGGGGGAACAAAAACAGTCCTTGAATGTCAGAATTTTTAAGACACAGTGACGCATGGAGATAATTGTGTTATCTCATAACACAGAAGTGTTGTGTTTATAATGCAGTGACACTAGCTGTGCTAAAAGAATATAAAATACATTAACATTTTCACACATAGCTTCATCACAATATTCCTAACTCATAGGAAAGCAACATTGAGAAAAATGAGAAAATAAACCGAGTTATCTTATCACAGCAAAATCACTTAACAAAAATAAAAAATGAAAATGAGGCTACAGGGCCGGGCATGGTGGCTCACACCTATAATGCTAGCTCTCTGGTAGGCTGAGGTGGGTAGATTGCTTAAGCTCAGGAGTTTGAGACCAGTCTGAACAAGAATGAGACCCTACCTCTACTAAAAACAGAAAAACTTCACCTGTAATCCTAGCACTCTGGGAGGCTGAGGCTAATGGATTGCTTGAGTTTAGGAGTTTGAGACCAACCTAAGTAAGAGGGAGACCCCGCCTCTAAAAACACCTGAGTGTCGTGGCAGGTGCCTGTAGTCCTAGCTACTTGGGAGGCTGAGACAAGAGGACTGCTTGAGCCCAGTAGTTTGAGGTCACTGTGAGCTATGATGCCACAGCGCTCTACATAGGGAACACTTTAAAAGTAACATTCTTATACATGGGCCAAGAGCTAGCCCAGCAAGCAGGCCTTTCTAATGGTGGTAACCTCAGGCCTACTTATATTAATTCTTTCCCACACAAGTTTTAAGGCTGGATCAAGAAACTGGAAGGTAAGCAGGACTGGAGTAAGGCGTCTGAGATGAATTTAGAGAGGGGTTGTGGTCAGTCCGTGCAGGGTGTTGTAGCTCATGCAGAGGAGTTTGGATTCATGCTAAGTATTTGTCATTGGAGAATTTTAAACAAGAGAGTGATGTGGTCTAATTTATACTTTGAGAAAGCCATTCCCACTACACTGTTAAAAATGTAGAGGGTCAAGAGACGAAGTTGGAAAATTAGTATTCCAAACAAAAGGCAGTTAAATAAGGGTGCTAGGAGTGAGAGTGGAGAGAACTAGACAAATATGACATATATTTTGAAAGTAAACCTAGTAATCCTTTCTGATAAATTGGATATGGGGGTGTTACAAAGACAAAACCAAGGCCAATTGTTAATTTTTTCCTTGACCAGTTAGCTAACTGAGATGAGAGGATACTTTGGGAGAAATCAGTTGGGCAAGAAGAAATTATCCACAGATAGAAGCGATGTCTGTTTAGGTACAAATACAAGAAGACTGGCAGATTTAGGGATGGCTGAGCTCCCGTCTCATGACTTCAGTTTTCCTACGTCAGCTGAAAGCAAGGTGGTAGGGAAGTGGGTATTGGTTTAAAGAGAGAGAAATTTTTAAATTGTCACTTTGGAATGTGGGAGAATAAATACATACATTAGAAAAGATACAGTATAATTACCACTGAGTACGTTAGATGTGTTTTCAGTGGACACCAGGGAACATCTTTTGTCTCTAATGAAGTCAGTGATCCTCTGTGTGCCTTACACAACAGGAAAGAGAGACACCCGTTAGCATTCAGCAGTGAAGAGGGAGGTGACCTCTTGAGCTCCACCAGGCCATCCGGAACCCAGGTGCTTTGTGTCTCTTCCACTCTGCCATCCTAGGTGTTAGGTTCACCTATAAGGCTGGTTGCAGCTATGTTCATAAAAATTGCTACAGTAGCAGTTGAGGTTACACGCTTCTTTATTGTTATCCAGTGAGGAAGAAGGAAAAAAGTTTTCAAAACTTTTCATAACCATGACCTAAAAGTCCTTTTTAGTCTGATTGGGTCATTTTAGGGCATGAAGGAAACCATATGCTAAGAAGAAACCAGGGAAGTGCCATGTGCTGATTGGCTTATCTGGGTTACTAAACTATTATACTATAAATCACACTGAGGTTGGGCCTTAGAAGGAGAGGAGCTGGGATAGGCGTGATTATGACAATGGACTCAAACTTACCAGTTGAGCCTTCACTTTGTTTCCCTTGAAGCACTTGCGCTTCAGGTAGGAGTAGATTCCTGAATAAAACTGGAACTTTGTTAAGAAGAAAGGATGTAGTGGGTGCTGGGTATGCTGCAAAGAGTTGATTACTACAAAGACTGAAGGGCAAGATACAATTGGCACACCTAATAGCCATGTTCAAATTTTGTTTTAAAATTCAGTTTTTATTACACTGTATCAATGGTAAACTAGGGGATGTCGAAAGAATATCCTTTAAAACTTTGATTTTTATGAGATCCAATTTGTAATGTAAAAGGGAGCGATATTGATTATCTGTACAGGAAACTGAGCCTAAAATGCTTGTGAAGATGCAGTTTTCGGTGAGAACAGGGAGCTAGAGTGGGTACCATAGTGATAGCTGCCTCTGTCCACGCCCAGGCCATTTGCTGCTGCACAGGGAGAGTGAAGTGGGTCACCAGGAAGCCCAACTCAGTGGTTGAGGACAAGACCATTGAGCTCATAAGTTTTTCAGTTATGAAAGATTAAAATAAAGATGAGTTCCCAAAGAAAAATACTCTTTGACAGATAAGCAATGGAATATTATCTATGATCATCTCCAGAAAGAGGACATCAGAAGAAAACTATCAAAAAGTAAAAGATTCATGTATTTAATACTTTTACCAGTGGTCTGACTCAGGATCATGGAATTTGTGGAACATCTTATTTCATGATGTGTCAGTGAGCATGGACATACTAACTCTTACGGAAGCCCATGTTGCAGTGCGACTTTATTACTGCTTCACCAGAGCAAGGCTTAGATTATAGCAGAAAACATTCTCTTCTGCCAGGATGCCAGGTCTGTGTGTGCAGCAGAATTGTTATGTAAAGAGTGGCAGTAAGTGATTTCATGAGGAATGAATGGTACACACTGATCCTCTATGGAGGGGATTTTCAGAAAGAAGAGAGAGAAACAGACCCACAGATGGACCTCCCAATTAATTTTATAGGTCAATTATACCCAAATATAATCCAGATTATAGAGACTATAGAATCTAAGTGGCAGTGTGGATGACACAATTTGCAGAGGCACTTTCAGTGCCACTCTGAAAATGGTAAAGGTCTACTGTTTATACTCCAGTGTGATGATGAAAAAATAATCGGTGACCTGTGAGATAATTCTATTAAGATTTGGGATAAAATCAGCCTGGAATGTTTGAAAGTGTTAACAGGATCTGTGCTGTCTCCAGTATGATGAACCTGTCATTGTAACTGGTTCTTCAGAGTCTACAGTGAGAGTCTGGGATGTGAACATGGGTGAAGTTCTTACCACTTTGATCCACCACAAGGAAGCTGTACTGCACTTAACGCTTTCAGAAGTGGACGGATGGTGACCTGTTCCAAGGACCATCCATTGCTGTGTGGGACATGGCTTCTGCCACTGATACCACTTTATGCGGGGTCCTTGATTGGCCACCATACTGCTGTCAATGTAGGGTACTTTGATGATAAGTACATCTCATCTCCCTCTGGTGGCAGTATCATCAAAGTCTGGAGCACAAATACTGGTGAATTTATTGGTACTTTTCAGTGGGCATAAGCAAGGCATTGCCCTGTCATGAATATAGGGATTAGCTGGGTGTTAGTGGCTGTCTCTGGGATGTCAAATGTGGTGTCTGCTTAAGAGTACTAGAGAGACATGAAAAATTGCTCCAGTGCATCTGGTTTGATAATAAGAGGACTGTTAGTGGAGCCTATGTTGGGAAAATAAAATTTGGGGCTTGCAAGCTGCTCTTGACCCTCAAGCCCCAGAAACACACTATGTCTGTGCATATTTGTGGAACATGTAGGACCTGTGTTTTGGCTACAGTTGGTGAATTTCACATCATCATTAGCTCCCACGATGGTGCTATTTTGATTTGGGATTTCTTAAATGTACCTCCTAGTGCCCAGAATGAGACTTGTTCTCTCTCTAGAACATACACTTAACATCTCCAGATATAGTCCTGCTTTGACCCATTTCAGGGTGTTATAATCTTGAACTCCTCTATGGCAACATGGCTACCAAATGCCTAAGGGAATTCATTCACAGATGAATTATGAAGCTGGAATTGGTTCTAGACTCTAGGTAGATGAAAAGGAGCCTAACTGTTCAAGTACCAATACTTTCCACCCCCGATTCTAGTTCTACTTTGAGAAGGATACTTTAGCTTCACTGACTTCAAGTACAACAGGAGCCAATTTCTTCTCCTCATCAGTGAAAAATAATCTATTCTTCAAATGTAAATTGTTCATACAAAAGGAGCATATGGTCTGTAAATCCACAAGGGAAGACTTGGCCTCAAATTTATTTTGCTTTGCACTTTTAAGAAACAGCATTCTGGGGCGGTGCCTGTGGCTCAGTGAGTAGGGTGCCGGCCCCATATACCGAGGATGGCAGGTTCAAACCCAGCCCCAGCCAAACTACAACAACAACAAAAAAGTAGCCGGGTGTTGTGGTGGGCGCCTGTAGTCTCAGCTGCTCTGGAGGCTGACACGAGAATCGCTTAAGCCCAAGAGCTGGAGGTTGCTGTGAGTCCTGTGATGTTATGGCACTCTATCGAGGGCAGTAAAGTGAGACTCTGTCTCCACACACAAAAAAAAGAAACAGCATTCTGCTGGGTGCAGTGGCTTATACCTCACCTGTAATCCTAGCACTCTGGGAGGCCAAGATGGGTGGCTCGCTTGAGCTCAGGAGACCAGCCTGTCTCTACTAAAAATAGCAGGGTGTTGTGGTGGGCACCTATAGTCCCAGCTACTTGAGAGGCTGAGGCAAGAGAATCACTTGAGCCCAGGAGCTTGAGGTTGTTGTGAGCTGTGATGGTATAGCACTCTACCCAGAGGGGCAGAGTAGGACTCTTGTCTCAAAAAAAGGAAGAAAGAAAGAAAGAAAGAAGAGGTGCTTGTGGCTCAGTGAGTAGGGAGCTGGCCCCATATACTGAGGGTGGTGGGTTCGAGCCCAGCCCTGGCCAAACTGCACCAAAAATGGTGGGCGTTGTGGTGGGCACCTTTAGTCCCAGCTGCTCAGGAAGCTGAGTCAAGAGAATTGCCTAGGGCGGTGCCTGTGGCTCAGTGAATAGGGCACTGGCCCCATTTACCAAGGGTGGTGGGTTCAAACCCAGCCCCCACCAAACAACAACAACAAAATAGCCCGGCGTTGTGGCAGGCGCCTGTAGTCCCAGCTACTCAGGAGGCTGAGGCAAGAGAATCGCCTAAGCCCAGGAGTTGGAGGTTGCCCTGAGCTGTGATGCTACAGCACTCTACTGAGGGTGATAAAGTGAGACTCTGGCTCTACAAAAAAAAAAAAAAAAAAAGAAACGGCATTCTTCTTCATGAAATTTTAGATGCCACTTACCAGAATGTCCAGGGTAGACATTCAGAAATGAAATTTTTATTTATTTTTTATTGTTTGATTCATTAATGATTTTTTTAAATTTTATTTCAGGTTAATGTGAGGATACAACTAGGCTGCAGTGTTTGCATTTGTTAGGTAGAATCCCTCTTGTAGCTGTGTCCCGTACCCAAGAGGTGTGTCATATATATAGATTTTCCTTGTCAAAAGTTAGATTCTTGGGCAGCACCTGTGGCTCAAAGGAGTAGGGCGCTGGCCCCATATGCCAGAGGTGGTGGGTTCAAACCCAGCCCCGGCCAAAAACTGCAAAAAAAAAAAAAAAAAGTTAGATTCTCCTTTTGGCCATCCCAAGTCATGATTAATTCTGACTTACTATATTAGAACATACTGGACAATGAAAAAATCTCTCTGGATTGCTTTAGTAATTTTCTTTATTATGCTTTCTTTGTATACCAATTTCTTTTAGCTTAAAGAATTATAAGCCAGTCATATCATCTCCCTATGGGCAGTATAGCTTTTTTTTATTTACTATTCTTTGTCCTGCAACCATCTCCTGATGTTTTTCATAGTAACAGTATATACATGCTTGCCTCCTAATTTAAAATACTGTATCCACATGTAAATATAATGTACATAACAGCTTAGCCTCAGGTTGCTGAAGTCAGGGTCCCCTGTGCCTGAGATGCTAATGCAGGGCGTGTTCACACTTAGCCATGCGCTGGGCTCAAGAACCATAAACCAGGGTTGATGTGGATCACCTAGAACCCTCTTGGAGAATTTATACGGTGTTTTATATTGTCATTAATCCTTGTGTGCATGTGGTGTGTGTGATTATAATGGGAATCTTGTATTAAAATGCAGTTCCTAAAGCTTAACATAAAATGTTTGATTTGTTATACTGTATGTATAATAGAGAAGTACCTTAAAATTTTTTTGTTGCTGTTGTTTTCCTACTAAGTACTCCTGAGCACGAGTGTATACTCCCATAGTATTCATTTGGCTTCACTGTCAAAAATCAGTATTCTGGGCTGGGCTTGGTGGCTCACACCTATAACCCTAGCATTCTGGGTGGCCAAGACAGGAAGATCGCTTAAGCTCAGGACTTTGAGACCAACCTGAGCAAGATTGAGACTTCATCTCTACTAAAAAAAATAGAAAAATTACCTGGGCATTGTAGCAAGTCCCTGTAGTCCTCCAGCTACTCTGGAGACTGAGACAGGAGGATCATTTGAACACAGGTGTCTGAGGTTGCTATGAGTGAGGCTGAGGCTATGGCACTCTAACCTGGGCAACAGAGTGAGACTCTTGTCTCAAAAGAAAAAAATCATTCTGTGTAATTGTAGCCCTGGCAAGGGAAGAACAAGAAGGAAGGCCCCATTGACTGGGTTTCTTGGCTCTAGAATTCATGCATCTTGGCTTTGCCAGAGTGTTCTCAGGACCTGCTTGTATGTTGGAGTCTGCAGAACAGGTCAGGCTGGTACAGAGGCCCACATCGAGGTGAAGGCCCTCCTGAGTGATACAAAGCACCAAACTCATGACTCCCACCCCAGTCATCTCTGGTGTCATCCAGTGTGGTGGCTCTGGCAGGTCCTCAGAGTTGCCAAGTACTCTGCAGCCCCAGAGTGTGGGGCATTGTCACACTGACCATTCACGGAAAGGATATTGGTATCTGGTTGGCACTTCTTTTCCCTTGTTCAATCTTAGGTTTTGATTTGCCCCTTGACGTTGTTTCCAAAGATGAAGGAATGTCAGTAACATTTATTGGCCCTTTATAAACAACCTCCTGTACACTAAACCTCTTCCTCTGCTACTAAAGGGGAAGTTCCTGCACTCTGATTTGTCCTGTGCCTTGAGAATGGTGTGAGGTCAGTGTGGGTGTGTGTGATAGTTTGCTGAGTTATCTTTGTTTTCTAGTTTTTCTTTTCTTTAAAAAAATAGTCTTCCCTCCCACATTACTAAATTAACTTCTGTTTTTGAGAGGCTAAGTTTCAAAGTGGAAAAAATAAACCTCCATTCATAAGGTAGATGTTATGAGCTTGACAGTTGTTGTGAAAGTGATTTAACTTTGACCACTCTTCATCTTACAGCATCCATATCAAACTGGTTAGGAAGGGGATTTTTTTTGATGTTCTTTCTGCATGTTTAATATAGAAGTGCCTCTTGTTCCTTGGGAGAGCATGGCCTTTGAATACATATATCACCTTTGAATTGTGCCTACTAAGTGCTTGCAGAGGACTTTGGCACCCAAGGAATTCTGACTTTCTGCGATTATAATAGTAATTACTAGCCATACTCTAGATTTTATTTTGCTAACCACAGTTGAGCAACTATAAATTACTGTTTATATTAATATTTTATGCCACTGGGATAGTGTAATTCTAACTTGTAATTAATTATGTTTGCCAGTTATCTGTTTGAAATTTGTGTCTGAAGAGCTATTGAAACTATTAAATTGTATAGACATTATTCATGGCAGCTTTGTGCTGTGGAATGTACTTTAATAAAAAAACAAAAACATTGGCCTTTTTTTCAATAAATTGTTAAATAATCACAATAAATCAAATATGAATATTATGCAGTACAAAAATAAATAGGTAAATAAAATAATTTTGTGAAAAGTTGTTGGGATTGATTTCCAGAGAGAGCTAGATGTGGTGGCAAGGTTGAGAATGGAACCTGGATACTGACCACAGCACACCTGTGCTGCTCTGCCACCTCTGATCTGCATTAGGGCAAGTCACTTAACTTCTGTGAACCTGAGTTTGGGCAGGAGGGGACCTATCTGCCTAGAAGGTAGGGATTAGAAAATATGAGATGTATCCAGTAGTATGCCTGCCACGACAGACACTCAATACCTGATGGCTTCCCAGAGGAGGAATAAGACCTATATCTGTGCTGCCTGAGCACAAAAAATAAAACATATTTTGTAAACATAATTTTTTTTTTTTTTTGAGACAGACTCTCACTTGGTTCACCCTGGGTAGAGTATCCTGGTGTCATCATAGCTCACAGCAACCTTAAACTCTTGGGCTCAAGAAATCCTCCTGCCTCACCCTCCCCAGACACCCACCACAATGGCTGGCTAGATTTTCTATTTTGTAGAGATGGCGTCTTGCTCTTGCTCAGGCTGGTCTCCAACTCCTGACTTCAAACAGTCTACCTGCCTTGGTATCCAGATGCTAGGATTACAGATGTGAGCCACCACATCCCCGCCAACTTCATAATTTTGGGCTTAAGCTGTCTTCTTGTCTCAACCTCCCAAGAAGTTGGGACTACAGGCGCCCACCACAGTGCCCTGCCCAGCTAGTTTTTCTATTTTTAGTAGAGACAAGCTATCACTCTTGATCAAGTTGGTCTGGAACTCCTGAGCTCAAGCAATCACCCACCTCGGCCTCCCAGAGTGCTAGGATTACAGGTGTGAGCCACCACACCTGGCCCAGAGAAATTTTTAAGCAGTAGTAATAAGCTACACAAGATGAGTAATAATACTTTTTTAAAAAAAATAAGCAGTTTTATCTTTCTCATGAAGTCCTGTTTTGTGAAAAAAAAAAAAAAAAAAAAAAAAAGTCTTTTAAGGTGACATGAACTTTCCTGTATGGTTGAAAATTTCCTTTGAGATCTATCTATTGCCTTTCTCAATTTGCTTTTCGTTTTTCCTTCAGATAACATCACTACTGAATGTATACTTTTATTTCATATGTACCTGTAATATTTATGCAGTTCCCCTAATAATTATATAAAATATTATTATGGAGGAGTTGTTTAAATTGTTATTGCCTGATTTGCTTGTCAAATGCTATTTTTCCAATTGTGCAATTTGGAATGTAGCCTGAAGTATTCTATATTTTTTTCTTTCTTTTCCTTCTCCTTCCTCCTCCTCTCCATTTTAAAATGTAGTCTAAGTTTTGAGCTATCTGTTAAGTATAATTCTTCTGTGGTACATATTTTCCATGTGTCAGAGAGGAATATGCATCAGCTTTAAAAATGAAAACATTTGTAACAAGTATATTACAACTTTTGGATTTTATTTTTATTTAGCTACAGCTCCTTCTATCCACATCTGGGATGCAATGAATAAGCAGACTTTATCTATACTAAGATGCTACCATTCAAAGGGAGTGTGTTCAGTCAGCTTCAGTGCTACTGGCAAACTATTGCTGTCTGTGGGACTAGACCCAGAACATACTATAACCATTTGGAGATGGCAGGAAGGTAGGATTTTTGTATGTATGTGAGTTTTCAAAAAAAGAATACTAGGGTAATAATGAATTTTACTATAGCCTTACATAATACACAGTACACAGTTGGTATTACAGGTATGTTCCATTCTAAAAGCCCAGTGAAACTGTAAGCTCACAAAACAGATGAAATTAATGAAACTGTTATTAGTACATAGTAGTCTAATCATGTGCTGTTATTTCCTTTTAGTAGGAATGTCTTTGCTAATTATTAATGATTTGATTGGTTATGGAGGGTCTCACTAGAGAATGAAAATCAAGTATATTTTAAATGATAATGAAAGAGCAACCAGGTCATATTACCTAATACATTTGCTTTTAAGTTATATAAAAAGAAGTTGCCAGGTGCTATAAACCTCAGCACTTTGGAAAGCTGAGTTGGGAGGACTGCTTGAGGCCAAAAGTTCAGTGCCAACTGGGGCAACATAAGTGAGACCTTATCTCTATAAAACATTTTTAAAAATTAGCTGGGTGTGCTGATACATGCCTGTATTTCCAGCTGCTCGGGAGGCTGAGGCAGGTGCATCGCTGCAGCCCAGGAGTTTAAAGTTGTAGTCAGCTTTATGAAAATAAGACATGGTCCCCAAAATCTACAGTGGCCCTTCAATGGCAATGAAGGTCTCTGTAAATACATACATGACTTGCAAAGATATGTGAAAAGCACTCACTGCACAAGTAATTGTACATCTTATGATTGTTAGGTAACAGGTCCTCTATTTTTATAAGCATTTGTTTTTTAAATTATATATCTTACATAATTGTTTTATCCTAATTGTTGATTAGCTTGGTTCCTATAATAACCTAGATAATTTTGTTTTATCTTCATCAGGTGCCAAAATTGCCAGCAGAGCTGGTCATAACCAACGTATTTTTGTGGCAGAATTCCGGCCAGATTCAGATACCCAGTTTGTCTCGGTGGGAGTAAAACATGTGAAGTTCTGGACCCTAGCAGGAAGGGCTCTTCTTAGCAAAAAAGGGCTCCTGAGCACACTGCAAGATGCCCGGATGCAGACTATGCTTGCTGTTGCCTTTGGTGCAGTATGTCTCTTAAAATGCATGTGGTGGTGTGACTTCAATGACTTTAAATTTTCTTAGATACATAAACCATTTTAATGGTGGGATTTCCTTTGGTTTTTACCATTTTAACTCACTGCTTATCACCTAGCTGGAAGTGTTCTAAGCCAGTGTCTCTAATTCAGAAGAAGGAGGTAGAGAGACATCAGCAGAAGGCACAGTTCCTGATCTTGATACACATAAAAGAAGATTGTTCAAGAGCTCTCTATTCCCCTCACTTTAGTGCACCCCACCTGGGCCTGTGGCTCACAATCCACAGCTTTGTCCTTTTATATTCTGTTTGGCTAGCTTTATAAATCCTTTGGTGCATCAAAAAATTAAGTGGATGTACTTGTTAAAGCATTTATATGTGTATGCAATATTTGCAGAAGGAAATTTATAATTCTAAAACCTTTAATTTCATTTATGTTTTCGAGATAAAGATCATTGAAAATGTTGGTAATGCCATGTCAAACTTCAGTTGAATGCTTTGGCTATTCTTAAACCAGTAGTACATTTCCAGAAGAAAACCCCACACATTCATACACGTGCTTCTGACGTTTAGTTTGGTCATATAGATTAACTTTATGTAGTCAGTTGCCTATTCTCAATATAAAATAAACAGTTGGCTCTTTATGTGTGAAACACAGTATACTCAATGAGAATGTTTTCTTATGTAACAAGGTAGCTTTATGTTGTGTTTAAGCTTTTTTGAGCATCATCGATGTTAAGGACTATTAAAAGAGCCAGGGGAAGTGAAATAGCGGTTTCTGTCCCTGAAGCATTTACATCTAAGTGCAGATAGGTATGCATTAATCATGCTTCTAGACCTGTATCGAGTCAGTGAAATCTGCAAAACTACTTTCCCACAGATAATAGTTTTATTTTGTATGACAAAGTACTTTACCTAATAAAAAGCTATCTTCACTTCCTATTTGTATTTTTTATTCTCAGTTACTAATGACTTTTAAATTACTTATTGAGCATGCAGAGAAAAGCAATCCAGAGAAACAGTATAAACTAGAATTAATAGTATTTTAGAATTGGAAGGAAAGAATTGTCCAAGGTTATTCCAGCTAATAACCAACAGACCGGAAAAAGGAAAAGGCCCTGAGAAAGCTAAGCCTCAAGTTCAGGTTTCTTGACTGTTGAGTCTAGTGCATCTCCCACCATCCCCTGCATGTTCTTTGTACCCAGGAAGGAGTCAGCATTATAGTTACATAGAAAAAATTACATCTGTCTGACGTCTATTTGAACTTTTGATGAGTTTGTCTCCCCCTTTCCCCACTCCTTTTCAGAATAACTTGACGTTTACAGGTACCATCAGTGGTGATGTCTGTGTGTGGAAAGATCACATACTGTGTAGAATCGTGGCCAGAGCTCACAATGGGCCTGTGTTTGCCATGTATACCACCCTGCGAGATGGACTTATAGTGACTGGTGGCAAGGAAAGGCCGTGAGTCCTCTTCTTTTCAGCCTCACTGAATGTTTGTGATCGGCCTGAGGTTTGCAGTGAGGTATTCTGGTTAACTTCTAGGCTACACGGATCACCCTCGCTGACTTTCCTCCTTATACACTTCTCCTTCATTGTCTGTCTTATGCCTTCTCTGGATTCTCCTTTCTGGTCTTAAATCACCTTCCAGTTGTTTTCCACTTTAGAGATAAACCTAAACTCCAACAACTGGGTGATACTTTTTCTGAGGTGTGACTATATGGTTGCCCTACAAATTAAGCATTGATTTTCCTGATGACTATGTGTCTGTATAAATATTTGCTGTGTGACAGGGGCTATGGCAGAAATCTTTACCATTGAAGCAAGATGCATTTTGACTACCTGTTCTTCTTTATCCACGTTGGATACAGAAGGGCAAAATCCATATTTTTGCACTAGAAAAGGATGAGAGGATGCTAAAGACAAACTCTATAGTTTGCTATTGCTCGAGGCGCACTTGTTAGATAATTTTATACAAAACCTCAAAATTTGAGAGGCCTTTTTCTGAGTAATTTTGAAATCTTCCAGCAGTAACCAGATACTTGTATTTGCTATCTACATAGTCACATGTGTGTTGAAATGTGACAAGTGACTAAGAAACACATCGTTATAGGGCTGAAAAGAGCCCACGTATGTTAAGCATGAGTACAGAACCTTCTGCCTTTCACATAAAGGAAGAATGTCCATGGACATGCTTTTTCGTAAGACAGCAATTCGTTTAGCAGATAATGAACTGAAATACATTTTCAGTTCTTCTGAGAGAAAAGCCATAAAAGGGCTATATTTACATATTACTCAACACTTGTATTTCCCATGTCATCTACTCCTGCATATCCTACTCTCTAGTAGCCTACTAAACCGTTTCAGTGGGCTGTTTTAATAATGGTAGGAAAAATATGCTTTTCTTTTGGTCCTTAAAAATATTCTGTAAGGCCGGGTGGGTGCAGTGGCTCATGCCTATAATCCTAGTACTCTGGAGACCAAGGAGGGTGGATTACCTGAGCTCAGGAGTTAAAGACCAGCCTAAGCTAGAGCAAGACCCCCTCTCTAAAAATAGCCAGGCATTGTGGCAGGCACCTATAGTCCAGCTACTTGGGAGGCTGGGGCAAGAGGATTATTTGAGCCCAAGAGTGTGAGGTTGCTGTGAGCTGTGATGCTACAGCACTCTAAGGGCCACAAAGTGAGAATGTCTCCAAAAAAGGAAAACAAAACAAAACAAAACACCACTCTATAGCACAGTATCTGTAATCTTATTATCTCATCTACATTTCTGTTTTTCCTTTAAAACTAAAAATTATCTTTTTTTTTTTTTTTTTGAGGCAGAGCCTCAAGCTGTCACCCTGGGTAGAGTGCTGTGGCATCACAGCTCACAGCAACCTCCAACTCCTGGGCTCAAGTGATTCTACTGCCTCTGCCTCCCAAGTAGCTGGGATTACAGGTGCCTGCCACAACACCCGGCTATTTTTTTTGGTTGCAGCCGTCATTGTTGTTTGGCAGGCCTGGGCTGGATTCGAACCCGCCAGTTCAGGTGTATGTAGCTGGCGCCTTAGTCGCTAGAGCCACAGGCACCGAGCCAAAATTGTTACCTTCTTAAAAAGTACTACTAACAAAGATAATGTACAGTGGATGCTAATAAAATTAATAAAATTTTCTGAAACCAAATATTTTGAGTGAGATATAGTATACCCTAAAATTGCCAGAGAAAATTTAGAAGAATACTAAAATTATCAGTCTTAGGGCCTTTTTTTTTTTTTTTTGAGACAGGGCCTTACTGTGTCACCCAGGCTGGAGACAATAGCATGATTATAGCTCACTAAAACCCTAAACTCCTGGGCTCAATGATCTTCCTGCCTCAGCCTCCTTGGTAGCGACTAGGACTACAGGTGTATGCCACCATGCTTGGTTCATGTTTTAAAATTATGTTTTATAGAGACTGTTGCCCAGACTGATTTTGAACTCCTGGCCTCAAATAATCCTCTCACCCCAGCCTCTTAAAGTGTTGGAATTACAGGCACAAATCAATGCCAGAGGCCTTTTGTTTTAGTATCCTGCTTATAATTTAGTATTTGTTTATAATAAAAATTACTTGTAGTAGCCAATAGTAAATGCTTATTTTGGTTTGGTTATTTATTTAGGTCAAAAGAAGGAGGAGCTGTAAAACTGTGGGATCAGGAACTGAGGCGATGCCGTGCCTTCAGGCTTGAGACAGGACAAGTCACAGATTGTGTTCGTTCTGTGTGCAGAAGCAAAGTAAGATGTTCTGTGAGCCAAGACAGCATGGTTGCTACCATGATTCTCTTACCCTTTGCAATTCAATGAATGCTTATAATGATGCATTAAAACAGACTGGCTTGCCAGCCTTACTCTCCCTTTTCTGCTGTTTGGTGGTTCCACCCTTGGCACTAGTGCAGTGCATAGTACATAAAGGAAGCTATTCCATCTAAACATTTGTACTTTCTTAAATCTGTTAATTCAACTATGGTAGAGAGAATTGAAAATCCCTACTAATTGATTCATTTTGATTAGGACAGCTGTCTCCACATTTTTAAAAACACATTGCCTGGGTATAGATAATGTGGTGTAGTATTCAGCCACAACAAAGAATGAAATCTTGTCATTCATGGCAATGTGAATGAACCTGGAGGATATTATGTAAAGTGAAATAAGCCAGGAACAGAAAGATAAATATCATACGCTCTCATTAATATGGAGAAGCTAAAAAAGTTGATCTCAAAGAAGTGGAGACTAGAATAGTGGTTACAAGAGTCTGGGAAGGGTAGGGGATAGGAAAAGACTGGCCAAAGGGTACAAAATTACAGCCGGATAGAAGCAGTAAGTTCCAGTGTTCTGTAGCACTGAGAATGACTATAATTAACAATAATATATACTTTTGGATAGATAAGATTTTGAATATTCCCACACAAATGTTTGAGGTAATATATGCTAATTACCCTGTATCCATAAATATGTGTAATTATGTATCAATCAAAAAACAATTTTTTAAACTATACATTCCAATAAAAATTTTTTCAGCATTAAGGCACTCAATAAATGTATTTATAAGTCTTATACTGGCATTATCCTTAGTCTGCATATTAAATTAAGTTTATTTTTACTTATTCTTTAGCTAAAAAATAGGTCCTAGTACTTTCTTCCTATATGCCAGTGCATTTACCCCCTTTGAAGATCACAAGATGATCATAGTCAGTCAAAAGTTTGACTATTGAAGAATCCAGGTGTATATTACCATAGAGAAAACAATTCTTTTAACATGTAACCTAGCCAAGTGTTATTACAGATGTGCCTGTAGTCATAGGAAATTTTATAGGACATAATGCAAAAATGGCTTATAACTAGTTGTGTTCCTAAAAGTAGGTCAACAGGGTTATTTCTATTAAGAGCAACTGTTTTATTATATTAAATGAACTGGTGTGACTTGTGTTTCAGGGCAAAATACTAGTTGGGACAAGGAATGCTGAAATAATTGAAGTTGGAGAGAAAAATGCAGCATGTAATATTTTAGTTAATGGGCATGTGGATGGACCGATCTGGGGGCTGGCAACACATCCTTCCAGGGATTTTTTCCTTTCTGCTGCAGAGGATGGAACAGTGAGACTCTGGGATATCACTGATAAAGTAGGTATAAACAGTTTTTTAAAAGATTATACAATTTCTTAGAAGGAAAGATGAAGTCCTAAATTGCTAGTGCTTACAAAACTATTTCAGACTCATGCTGAGAATTCTGGGAAGAAATTGGTTTTATAAGTACTTCACTTAACATAGTTTTCTATGACTCTTTTGGTTCTTATGCAGAAGATGTTAAACAAAGTGAATTTGGGACATGCTGCTCGTACTGTGTGCTATAGCCCTGAAGGGGACATGGTGGCTATTGGAATGAAAAATGGAGAATTTATTATTTTACTAGTGAGCTCTCTAAAAATATGGGGAAAGAAGAGAGACAGACGTTGCGCAATCCATGATATCAGGTTAGTCAACAAATGGGAAAGAATTTCTAGTATATAAATGACTCAGCTTGCAACTGAAAACGCCGGGTGCTGTGGCTCACACCTGTAATCCCAGCACTCTGGGAGGCCTAGGTGGATGGATTGCTTGAGCTCACGGGTTCGGGACCAGCCTGAACTAGAGTGAGATCCGGCCTCTAAAAATAGCTGTGCATTGTGGTGGGCACCTGTAGTCCCAGCTACTTGGGAGGCTAAGGCAAGAGAATGTGAGGTTCTCAGGAGTCTGAGGTTGCTGTGAACTATGAGGCCACAGCGCTCTACCAAGGGTGACAAAGTGAGAGTGGGTCTCAAAAAAAAAAAAGGGCGGCACCTACTTCAATGTGGCTCAAGGAGTAGGGCGCCAGCCCTGGCCCAAACTGCAAACAAAACCAAACCAAAAGATTTTCCTTAGCTACACTTTCAAAAAAGGTCTGAGAGCAGGTAGCATTTTACACATCCTAAGTTGTTTGCTGAAATATGGCTGTTATATACTTAATTCTTGCAAATTTACAAATGCACCGGACACTAATCACAGTGCCTTATAATTGCAAGACTAGGTAATGTTTGATGAATAGATTCACGCTAGACATGTTCAGTAAGTTCACCGTATCGACGTTATCTCCCTCTGTAACACAAGAAAACCATCTGAACTTCAAAAGTTGACACTCTGGAAAACTAAATTGTAACCCTAAAAATATCTTACTTCTCAAAATAACCCCAATTTGGGAATATATAGTTTACTCATTTAATCAATACTCTTGAATAAATACTATGTGCCAGAATCTGAATCAATTTAAACCTTCTTGAACCTTCGGTGCTTGTTTAACAGTGGCTACCATTTACTGAGCATTTCTGTTATCAGTAGGTAAGACTGATACCAGTACTATTAAAAGCTTGCAATCTCACCAGTAAAACCCTTTTACAAATGAGACCTTCCTCTTATAAACCCTCTCTATATGAAACAGTTAACAGTGGCTTTCCTTAGAGCCTACATGTCCCTAGGCACCTCACAACACTCATGGAACATTTTCAAAAGACTGAATTGTCCCATGCTGACTCCAGTGATTGCTAGGCAAATAGTATTTCACTTTGTCATTTTTCTAAATAAGTTCTTCCAAACTGCAAAGGGTCACTTTATTTTAACAACCTGAGGCGAGTTTAGGTGGACTGTGTTCTAGGAATTAGGGGATGACAATTGAGAAAATATCTCAAATGGAAGTAAAATATAAAGCTTTCTTATTTGAAGTAACACAAGTATAACTTCAGTACAACTCCCATGTGTCAGGTAAACCTACTTAAGGCCAAATATCACACAAATTTCCAATTGCTAGAAAAGTCATTGATCTTAAATATTTATATTATTACATGTGGTCTAAACCATCTCTATATGTTTTGGTTCATACTCAGATTTAGTCCAGATTCCCGGTATCTGGCAGTGGGCTCTAGCGAGAACTCAGTGGATTTTTATGACCTAACACTGGGCCCCACCCTTAACAGAATCAACTACTGCAAAGATATTCCAAGCTTTGTCATTCAAATGGACTTCTCTGCAGATGGCAGGTATCTCCAGGTACAGTATGGATACCATATACCCAGTTTATAAGGGTAGTTCTGCTTTTACATTTGGCATTTAGTGAATACATTTAAAGGTTCTCAGTTTCAGAACTTCTCAACTTTTACCTTTTTGTAACCTGTGACCTATCAGTCCTTTTTTCTACATGTACTAATGCTTTTATAGTGGTCTTTTGTATACTTTTTGAGTCTGTCGCTCTGGGTAGTGCCATCTCTTTATAGCTCACAGCAACCTCAAACTTGAGTACAAGTGAAATAGCTGAAGGACTACAGGTACCCGCCTGGCTAGTTATCCTGTTTTTAGTAGAGATGGGGTCTCAGTTTTGCTCAGGGGTAGTCTAGAATTCTGTGAGCTCAGATGATCCACTAGCCTCGGCCTCCCAGAGAGCTAGGATTATAGATGTGAGCACATAAATTGAGTAGCAATATGCTATTATTCTGCAAACTCCTCCTGCCTCTTGCCTAATGAAATTCTTGTCCCATTTTAATATAATGAAAGGTCTCCAGTGGCTGCTATAAACGGCATGTCTATGAAGTGCCTTCAGGAAAACATCTTACGGATCATGCTGCTATTGACAGAATTACTTGGGCTACATGGACTAGGTAAATACTTCATATATTCAAAAGGGAAGTGACTTTTAAGGTCAGTTAGGAAAACTAGAAAATCGTATTTCTGAACAGAACCATTCTACCAGAGAATAGTAATTTTCAGGTTGTTACTGTGTCTTGAATTCTTAGGAAGAGAATAATAGTATGTTAATCTGTGTCTGTATTTGAACATACTTCCATGCTTTATCAAGTTCTTTTAAAGAGGAAAATCAAAGTCTTGACTTTAGATAGCATATTTTCCTTAATGTTAAATTTAACACTGGGCAATAAAAACACATTGGGTACTGTTATGTGAATGTATTTGTTATCCAAAAGAATGCTATCCTGAAGCTCCTAGTAATCAAAGCTTACAGACTTGTTCAGATTTGCTGGCTATATAAATATCCATCTTTTTGATCAATAAAAATGCCACCAAATTCCTATTAAAAGTTATCACTTAAAAATTTTTTTTTTCCCTAGTGACAGGATTTTCTTAGCTTAATTGGGCTGGCCTTGAATTCTTAGGCTCAAGTGATCCACCTCAGCCTCCACACTGGTTGAGACTGGGTGGCGCCTGTGGCTCAAAGGAGTAGGGCACTGGCCCCATATGTTGGAGGTGGCGGGTTCAAACCCAGCCCCAGCCAAAAACTGCAAAAAAAAAAAAACAAAAAAGGGCGGCGCCTGTGGCTCAAGGAGTAGGGCGCCGGTCCCATATGCTGGAGGTGGCGGGTTCAAACCCAGCCCCGGCCAAAAACAAACAAACAAACAAACAGAGTAGTTGAGACTAACAGTGTGTATCATAAAGCCCAGCTTCTAAGTCACTTTTAATTCAAAAAGCAGTTCTCATCTTTTATGACGTATTAATTGAATCTTAAAAGGAGCAATCCATAAATCCTTAAAATGATAAAATTTCATTTTAAAAATGGAGGCTACCCAGATGAAATTTAGGCCTTATCACAATTTACTTCCTTTATTTTAAATAATAATAAAGTACTTAAGAGATTAGTTGCCAAGGGATTTTTTCAGTGTGGTAAACCTGTTTATACTTGAGATGGTGGATTTTCTTCTGTTCCATGCCTTTAGTACTCTGGGAGATGAAGTTATGGGAATCTGGTCCAGACACGCAGAGAAAGCCGACATCAATTGTGCCTGTGTATCTCATTCAGGAATCAGCCTTGTAACAGGAGATGACTTTGGCATGGTTAAGTTATTTGACTTCCCGTGTCCAGAAAAATTTGTAAGTTTGTGTTTTGTTTAGTGTATCATCCTACACCTAATTTTTATGTCTGATCTCTAGTACTTTTTCCTTCATAATATTTAAAACATTTTATCTTGATTTGAAAATTTATATTTCAAAATTTTTCCCTAAACTATCTCAACCCATTACCCTGAAAATAAAAACTATTAAAAATAGATATCCTCCTTCCAATAATACCACCTTTGGGATTATCCTAGTAAGTGGTGATTAGCTTTTTACCAAACCTATAATTTCAAATGCTTTTCCTCTGAGAAAAATCTTCAGAGTCCCAGGAGACATCTGACTGCCCAAATAACCTGCTGTATTAAGTGCAAATCCATTACTAACTCTGAAAAAGCATTTGTAAATCATTGGCTGTGATCCCAACTCCCTACTGTCTCCACAGTTCTTGGGACAGAAAACATTTACCTTCTCTGTGCTTCAAATGCCCTGACTTTGTCATTGTTTTTTAGGCAAAGCACAAAAGGTTCTTGGGTCATTCACCCCATGTGACAAATATTCGATTTACCAGTGCTGATCGACATGTTGTTAGTGCTGGAGGGGATGACTACAGGTTAGTAACTTTCTCATCCCAAGACAAGAACAGACTACCTTACTAGAGAGTTAATGTAACAATAATAACGGCTACAGCTTTGGTTTATGAATGTAACTAGGTAACATTATCAGGGGTAGCATAACCAGATGGCTCCTTGAAGCCATATACTTACGTACATACAGAATAATGAGGAAAAATTTTATATGTGTTTAATCTGAAAGCTCAACTGTAACTGAAGAACATTAAACTACTCTGAAAATCTAGAAATGTAATGAACTCCCTGCAATTTTTTTCTCTGATTACAGTTTATTTGTCTGGAAATGCATACATATGCCTCACTGAGATGGAGGGATGCTGAGAAGAATACTATACAAATTAACAGCCTTTAGAGACCAGAATTACAGAGGAGAAAACAAAACAAAACCCTGCATGGTCAAGTGGTGCTAACCCCAGTTTGTAACAAGAGAAATGCCCAGAATCATCAAAACAGAAGAATGATGAGTTCAAAATGCCCATAATCCATACACTGCCAGATAATTACATTTCAAGGAAGTACTGAATACTTAATGGTAAAAGCCAACCTTCCCCTGACCCTTACAGAGGAATGAGCAATTTTGGCAGACTTGCTGGAAGAGATTTAAGGTATAGCACACCTTCAAACAAAAAAAACAAAAAGCCCTAGTTGGACAGTTTTCATCATCTTTTCTCTGTTAGCAAAACTGTGTTTCTCCTTAGCATTTATATTTTCAAGGCTCATTGTTTAATCAAATACATGTATTATATATAAGGAAAGGAAAAACCATGATCACTCTAAAGCAGTGGTTCTCAACGTTCCTAATGCCATGGCCCTTTAATACAGTTCCTGGGGGTCGCGACCCACAGGTTGAGAACCACTGCTCTAAAGGATCAGTTTTTAAAAGGCAAACATATTCCCTAAGGAAACAGACACATGCTTCCCTGGAGAATGTTTTTTAAGCACGAATAAAGTCCTTTTTTAAAACAAAGGACATGTTTTCCAGGCAGTTTTGAATTTAGGAACAGATCCAAAGTTGTCAATATATGGCTGCTACATTTTCATTTTTGAGCTGTGACCTATTTTCAGTTCAGAAGCCATCTTTATAATTGAAAACTGAAAACATGATGTAGCCTTCTTGGGAAAGGAGTGTAATACAAAATCATTTCCAATGGTGGACAGTTCTGTTAAGGTTTAGACAGCAATAAAATAGTATTTAACGGGAAGAGAATACTGCATAAAGGTGTAATCTAATATATAAAATATGATTCGTTGAACATGTAAACAAAAGTGTTAAATTCACACAAAGTTATACAATTTAATCATGGAAGAAAATCTTTATACCTTTTTTTTACTGTGAAAATTTTAAGTCATATGTGTGCCATCTTATAGGCTGATTTCCAAAATGAATGAACCCAGATAAATTTGTAAAACTTGTCAATTCCTTTTTAGTGGATTAAGGCTGACTTCTTAGATTTTTTTTCCTTCTCACTTTAAATGCTGCCAAAGATCAGTACTCACCATTCAGGAATTTGCTGTTTAACTTAAGTGTAGTTTCCTGAAGACTGAAATTTATGTAGATTGCTACTTAAAAATATATTTTTCTAAGTATGAAGTTTAAGACGCTCTATTAGTCCTATGAATTTTTATTTTAATGTGTTACTGTCTTTATAGTATAATAGATCCCACCCCCTCAGGTTTCTGGAATCCTCAGTTTAACAAGACATTGAGATTCTTAATATTTATTTTCTGTGTCTAATACTTTATGAAAATTAAAAACAGAAACTACAAGATATCACAGAAAACCTACAGTGAATGAGCCTAGTCAGTTTTCAAGCTCTGAATAGCTGTGTCTGAAGGGCTGATTAAGGGGTTAAGAAGCTTGAAACATAAAAATGTTACTCTTTCCTCCTGAATTAATCTAAATTTTGAAATACATTACTGTTAGATTTCTATTTATGTATTTTACAAAGAGGCAGTCATTAAAGGGAAAAAATTTCCCCTAAACCACCCTCCCATAAAAAGAAAAATACTCAAATTTGAGCATGTTGGAGTTTTAAATTTCTCTTCTAGGTCATGTTCACCAGATTTTGGCTACAGAGAAATCCCATTTCTATTATAGCTCCATAGAAACTTCATAACCTGCAACAAGTAAACTACTTGGGAGAATAAGGCTTCCAAATGCATTTCTGTCCTTCGAGGTGGCCAATCTAAGTGGCTTTAATCACGGCAGTAGTCAGTTTCACCAGTAAAGTTCATTCAGACTAAGTAGTCATCCCCACATTGCTGTACCAGCCATCAACTAAGGGAAGGAGAAGAAACATGATAGGCCATACATAGAAAATCCCTATCTTTACTTTTTTTTAACCCAGAGAGTTATCTTGTGTGTAGTATCTAAGCTCCTGAATCTATAAATAGGACTTTGGGCACATTTCATACTGTTCATTTTATGTATAAACTACATGCCAAAGCACACTGTGCACTCCAGGACTGCTCACTTCTCATCACCAAACATGCTCCTAGTCAATGCTTGTTCCCTTTCTTATGATCCTTTTGTTGTGGTGGTTCATTTTATACTAGGGTTATCCATCCAACAAATGTTCTGGGGGCAACCTTAGCTTGCCCATAAACCAGAGTGACTGAAAAATTAAACTCTTAAATGTGTTTCCAGGCAGTGTCTATTAAATAATCAGATTTTAGCATTTTATGGCTGAACCATTGAAAGACCTCGTCTTTCCTTCTGTTCTTTATAGTGACACCCTGAGAATATACTTACAAAATCTGACAATTAAGTCTGTGAATTCATCCTAGAAAAAATGCTACATACCTCATGGCTGCATATCACTATGGTTACCATCTAAGTACTCCTCTTGGGAAGCTATGCACTAACACCAGTGCTTAGTCCACCCCTCAAAACAATTTTGGAGCTCTGGAATGGCCATCAGAGCTGTTGTCATACAGCACACAAAAACATGCAACAGTGAATGCACTCAGCGAGACACCACCACACAGTCAATATGACATGACAAGGTTATAAAACCTTACCAAGTTGTTTGTTCAGTGCTGCCAACATAAACACCTGGTGGCAAGTTCACGAACTTGTCAGACCTCGTATGACAACAGCTCTGATGGCCATTCCAGAAAAAGCATTCTAAAATTGCTTTGAAGGGTAAACGAGGTGCTGGTGTTGGTGCATAGCTTCCCAAGGGGAGAACTTTGGAAGGTGACTATAGTGATATTTAACGATGAGGTATATAAGATGAGTTTTCTAGGATGAGTTTTCAAACGTAATTATCAGACATTGTATATACCATTTATAAATAAGCTAAGTCTATTGTTTCCAGAAATTTAAGCAATTCAGAACTTTCTTCTGCAGAGATGCAAAGCATCTCAAGTAACACTGGAATGAACAAATGCCTTAAATTCAATTGAGGAAACCTTTAAAATGAAGTGGAATTGCCATTTCACCCAAGCCTAACACAACAGCCTTCTGCTCTTGTGTGCTTTGTCTTTGTTTCTTCTCATGTTTCAAGTCTTCCTCTGGATCAGCACAGCAAAGTGCAACTTACCAAATGGGACTGGTTAATTCTTCTTTCAAAGGAAGAGCAGTAGCCACAAAACAGACTGCTGGCTTTATGATCTTAAAACACGGAACTTTACAGACATGGGTTTATTACCATTTGGGTATATAACTAAGCAAGTCAATGAATTTTTTTATAGAGATAGTTTAATTTGGTCCTGTGAATGTTTGAGTCCTTATTCCTTTTGCATTAATTCACTTTTTTCTAACCACCTGTTAGCTTTAATTTTTAACAGTACTATACATCAAGTCTTTGCTATCAGTGATCTGTTTGTTATTTAACTCTAAATTTGACACTTCTTGCCTTAACTTTTAAAAACCACACACACAAAACTCTAAATGATCCAGTAGGCCAAGTTTCATCCTATTTTGCAGTTTACCTATCTGATCTCTGTAATTATAGCCTATCATTTAAAATATAGCATTTAAATCTAATTTTTACATTTCAAATATTACCTTCAGTAGTAACTAAGTATATTTTCTGTGAAGCTATTTCTGAGAATGTTATTTTCCAGAATGTGTGAATATATTTGTATTTATAATCTTGTGAGTTTAAAGTCTGTTTATGAAACTTTGTGTATATACTTGTAAAAAAATTGTATAATTTTGTGATAACACAGTTCCCCCAATTGAAAAAGCTCATGTCTATAGTAAATGAGAGCACTGTAAGGACTTGTTCCTATTTTTCATATTTGCTATTCCAGCTGTCTCCACCCTCCATAATAACCTCGCTCACCCTGTCACAGAAGGAAAGGAAACTGGGAAACTTTACCAAAGCAGCTCTCAATCCAAGAGGCCTGTATTATCATGCTTTTCAAATGAAATTCACTTAAAAATTAAAAAGCAAAATTGAATGACTATTTTAAGCCTTCTCAGTTATTTTGGCGATTCCTCTTTTCATGGTAGATTATGAGATTATATGATCATTGGGAAAAGTGAAAGCAGCAAATTTCAACTTTTAGAACAAGACTTGCTTCACTGTATCTCTCTCTATATAGCCCACAAACCATATAGTCCTAAATTATAGTATCATTATTACTAACAGTGATGTTACATTATAAATGCTGATACTTAAAACAGCAGTGTACAAACATGCCTCAAATGTTTTAATAGAATTTAGCCTTTCCTTGAACTGTCTTTTCATTGTAAAAACAAAACAAAAAAACACCCAATGTTAAAATCACTTGAGAAACTTACAAACTTGAAAAATCAGACACTTCAGATAGGCAATAAACTTCATATTATGAAAGCAATATATTCCAAGTTTCAAAGATTTGACAAGTTCTGTAGAATATCTTTCATCAGTAGATGGAAACTTTCAAACCGCATGATCTTCTGCCTGGCAGGACTGGCTGTCATTCACTGAATGAACAGAATCAAAAACGTTTTAAATTATCTGCTTCGCACCCATATACACATATACCTCAGCTAAAAAGTTGAATATTTTTAGACAATGAATATCTGGTCAGAAGATTACAATATCAAATATTTTAAAATCAATTATGTAAGCAGATAAAAGATAACGTAATTAAATTTATATGCCACACTAAAATAATATTTGAAACTTGCTGGCATATTTTACAATTGCTAATGTCTAAGGAAATTGATTAGATTCATAAGCAGTGTATATATACAAACTCCTGCTGGCCTTAGGATATGCTTGTAGTATATGATCAGAAGTTAAAAAAACAAAAAGGAAATATGATCTAAGTAAAAAAGTAATCACTAAATAAAACAAAGTTTGGTCCATGTAGTAAATTATGTCATAGGACGCTTGTAAAATTAAAGAGCAAAGAAAAAAAAGGGACTGTTTAATTTCCCCCAAATTTATATGATTATAAGAAACTACTATTAGAAAATAATTAGAAATGACAATAGAAAAATGAATTTTATGGGTGGCACCTATAGCTCAAGCGGCTAAGGTGCCAGCCACATACACCAGAGCTGGCAGGTTCGAATCCGGTCCAGGCCTGCCAAACAATGACAACTACAACCAAAAAATAGTCAGGCACTGTGCCAGGTGCCTATAGTCCCAGCTACTCGGGAGGCTGAGGCAAGAGAATTGCGTAAGCCCAAGAGTTGAGGTTGCTGTGAGCTGTGTCACCACGGCACTCTACCCAGGGTGATAGCTTGAGGCTCTGTCTCAAAGAAAAAAATAATGATAAAGAAAAATTAATTTTAGATCAGGTACAGTAGCTTATACCTATCTAATCCTAGCACTCTTGGAGTCTGAGGCAGGGGGATTGCTCCAATTCAGGAGTTTGAAACCAGCCTGAGCAAGAGTTGAGACACCAGCTCTACTAAAAATGGAAAAATTAGCTGTGTGTGGTGGTGCACACATGTACTCCCAGCTACTTAGGAGGCTGAGGCAAGAGGATCCCTTGAGCCCAGAGTAGCTGTAAGCTATGATACTATGGTGCTCCAGCCTAGTGCAACAGAGTGAGACTTGACTCAACTGTCCCAAAAAAAGAACAACAAACAAAGAAAAATTAATTTTAACTTTTACCTGGTTTGAGGTCGAATCCATTTCAAGGCATGTCGTGGTGGTACAGTAATGGTAGGATGGTAAAACGTGCAGTCCGGTCTTGTACACTGAGTGTTAAACCTACAGTGCTAAATAAAGACAACAGAGCTTAAACAACATTTGCAAGCCTAATACAAGTAAACAAACAACAATCTGAGATGACAGTAAACAGTCTACCCTTACCATCAACAGGGTAAGAAATCTACTCTATAATGTCTCTTCTAATAGTACCAAAGCCTTGGAAAAGAAACCTCCCTTTGAAAGACAAAATCCAAGTCAAGAGAAAGACAAAATCCTAGTCAAGAGAGTCCCAGCAAGTGAAATTTCAAAAGGAGGCTTAGCATACAATATAAACTTCTAATCAATGCTGTAATCATCCCTTCTTATACTCTTCATTGAGTAGCTAGCTATGTCCAGTAACAGCTGGGCCAAGTCAAAGGCTTTTCACAGGTGTCTGTTAGTGCAAAAAGGAGATCCTTTACCCAAACAACTGTGCAACTGGAGATGCACTGATTATTCTTATAATAACACACAATTAAAAGCATCCATACGAGTTTGGAAGATATTGAGCAGTACCTACTGGACTTCTTTTTTTTTTTTTAGAGTCTCACTTTGTCCCCCTTGGTAGAGTGCTGTTGTGTCACAGCTCACAGCAACCTCCAACTCCTGAGCTTAGGCGATTCTCTTGCCTCAGCCTCCTTGGTAGCTGGGATTACAGGCGCCCACCACAATGCCCAACCATTTTTTGTTGCAGTTTGGCCGGGGCTGGGTTTGAACCTACCACCCTTGATATATGGGGCCGGCGCCCTACTCACTGAGCCACAGGCACCGTCCTACTTACTGGATTTCATCATCTCAGTTTGGGCATGAGGAAACAATTAAAAACACCCACAATACTTAGGAGCAGAGAACGGAGAATATGATGTAAAGATGAGCCTCTTTCCCATGAGTGCTCTAAGGCACCAGACAGAGGTATAGTGACAACTAAGGAACAAGATCTTAAAGACCATAGAGTTAAAACACTGACACAAAAGAAGCTAAACTGGGGGGAAAAGCAAACCTTCAATTTGCTAATGATTTTATACATCTCAGCACGGAGAAGATGCCACTAAACTGACTTTTAAGAAAATCAAAGTTCTTACTTTTGGATGATAGAAGGGACATTCCATTTTCTTACATGCTGGAAAGTAACGGCAGAGCTGACTACTAGAGGGTGTTGGTGGTGTTGTCACTGCTAACGAAAATAACAACAAAGATTGATAAAGTCTGTTTAGCTAAATAATTTTTAATGCAGTCTACTGATGTTTTTATGTAAGTGAGAACTAGTTTTAGAATAGTAAGGTTGGTATATATATGTATTTATTCATTAGTCAAGATAAAATAATAATACTACAGGATAGTCACACTTGCTTTTTTTTTTTTTCCTGTTTTTGGCCAGGGCTGGGTTTGAACCTGCCAGCCGCTGGCGCCCTACTCCTTTGAGCCACAGGCGCTGCCCAGTCACACTTGCTTTTTTTCCTTTGCAGCGCAAGCGTGAAAGTTTATTGAGGAAGGGAGAGATGGGTTTACAGAACAAAGGTAAGATAAGGTTTACAGAGCAACATTTGTTTGCCACAGACAACAAACGGGCCCACTATAGCAACGAGGAAAAGACTTACATTTTACTCTTTGAACACTGGTGAGATTAACTGCTCCCATCAAAATAACTTCTAAAACTATTCCCCATGTTTGTTCAATTTTGTCTACAGTCATAAAATGTCACTTTCTACTTTTTTACCCAAATGGAGTATGTACTAAAAGTCACTAACCTGGTTTTGGAGGCAGTACTGGAATTCTTCTACTCAGATGAGTAAAAGGACAATCTGGTTTAGTACATTTTGCATCATATTTACAATTTGGGTGAACAAACAAACATTTTTCAGCAAATTTACAATTGGGGAAGGCTCTACAAAACAAAAACAGCACATTATTCATTTGTCGGCTTCTCAGCGCATTATCAGTTTTTGTAGAGGGCTCCTTATCTCTGCTATCTCCTCACTACTCCTTTTGAGAAATACAGGAGAAACAGAAGAGGATTCAGTACTCTATTCAAAGGCAGATACACATCAAAAGAGGACACAAATGTCTATTCCAAAGCTTGAGGTAACACAGGTCTTTGAAGTAAGCCAAGCCACATAAAAGGCAGAAGCTTATTTTGTGCTAAGAATCACACCACTTTCTCTGAAAGGTCTATATATTTTCCACAGTATATTCAATACAGCATAGCCTACATGCGAGGCTTGCTGGAAAGACTCTTCCCGTGGTCTCCTTAAATGTATAGCCATATAAATCCCGTATTAAAATTTCCTTAAGGAAATTGAAACATGGAAAGGTTTCCTCGATAGAACCCAGACTACACGAAAATTCTAAAAACCATCTCACAAAACTCATTACATTGAAGAAAAATTTAACCTAAGTCCAAAATATGGTTTCATTACCTGTAACTTTATCTTCCACTCCTGATTATGTATATGAACATAATCAGACCAAGTGGAGCAGTTATATCATATAACTCAATAGGAGTTAGCATCTCCTAAAGTGCAGACATCTCAACCCAGATATCAGTAAGTCACAGGTCTGAGCACAAAGAAGCCTCCTCCCCCAGCAAAAACATGTCCACAGAAGTCTGCTGCTCTCAGAAAGGGAGGCCATGGGCAGTACCACTGCATTTAGTTATATAACTCAAATTTGTCCACAGAAAAGAAAGAACAAAATAAGCTATAAGATACAGACATTAAACTGAAAACCAGAATCCGTGTGATGCTACTCACTTGCAAGGTGATATGGGATGATGGTAAGCACACTCATCACCATTTTTACAAGCAGGCCAGTACTTGCAGCGTTCCAAAAGCTTTTCTGGCTTCTGTGTCACACTCAGTTCACTCATCTCAGCTACAAAAGAAAAGGAATTTAAAGTATCTCAATTATGATCAACTCAGTACATGCCACACCTCAACAGATTCCCCTCAAACCTCGGCCTTCAAAAAAAAATCTACTTTTCAGCCATATAAAATAAGCCCAAATAATCTGATCAACACTGATAACAGAATCCCATAAAAGATTACCAAGAATGAGAATATATAGTTCTCATTGTGAAAGGAAAGTGGACAGTGATTTTGCAACTAGGACTGAAGTTTTCACCAAAGATTCTAATTCTAAACATTATTTAAGAGCTGAATTAAATATAAAAGTAAGGGAGCCAATAAAATTAAGTGGAAACTGAAAACACAAATTTGGTGATAAGGAAATGTGAACTAATCCTCAAATCCCAGTGTGGTCCAAATCACACAAAAGTTTTCCCACTTGCTGAGAATTTTCAATTCCCTAAGTGCAGGTGCTCAACTCACAGCAATGTCTGAAAGGAGAGCAAAACACTTTTGCCTACCATGGGTCACAAATGCCATTACCTGTAAGGGAGAAGGCAGTTCACGGAGTAAGACTGGTACGTTACACAAAGGGATAGGTGGGGAACAGCAATCTGGAAAGCAGTTTTATGCCCAATCGCATCACTCACAGGGTCACATCCAATTACATCATCTACTACTATGCCACCTATGTTGCCAGATTTTCTCCTGTTTAAGTAAGCCAAGACTATGCCTTTTCATATGACAGCGAAATTTTGAGTCAAATTTAGAACATCAAATAAAACAAGTAAACTACCCCTATGGGCCGATTCAGCTGCCAATTTTTCTGGCCTGAGACACTCTAACCAAAATCCCCCACATCATGGATGTTACATATTATGGTTCACCTGTGCATTTATGAAAGCAAATAGTATTTCATCTATATTCTTCTAGTCCTCTTGCCTGAGGTCTGGCAGTTCAAATCTGGCTCTGCAACTTAGTAGCTTAGCTAGAGACTTTTGGCAAGTATCATCTAAACTCTGTGAACTTTAGTTTCCTCATCTATACAAAAAGAAAATAATGCCTTCCTCAAAGTCTGATGATTACATGGGAAGAATGAAAAACAGCCCACCCTGGACAGATGGGGTGGCTCCCAGCACTTTGGGAGGCCAAGGAAGGGAGATCACTTGAGGCTCGGAGTTGGAGACCAGCTTGGGCAACAGAGTGAGACCTCATATTTATAAAAAAATTTAGCATAGGCTGGATGCTGTGGCTCGTACCTGTAACCTAGTATACTGGGAGGCCAAGGTGGGTAGACTGCCTGAGCTCACAGGTTTGAGACCAGCCTGAGCCAGTGGGAGATCTCGTCTTTAAAAATAGCTGGGTGTTGTTGTGAGTACCTGTAGTCCCAGCTACTGGAGAGGCTGAGACAAGAAAATTGCTTGAGCCCAAGAGTTTGAGGTTGTTATAGAACTATGATCCACCACACTCTACGCAGGGAGGAGACTCTTATCTCCAAAAACAAAAAAAAAAATTAGCACATGACTGTAGTACTAGCTATTCAGGAAGCTAAGGGGAGATGACCACCCAGGAGTTTCAGGTTGTAGTGAGCTATGAGTGTGCTACTGTACTCCAACATGGGTGACAGAGTGAGAAACAAAAACAAAAACAGGCAACAACCAAGTCATAACATACCAATACCAATAGCAGCAGCAGTAGCTAGTACCATGAGTACTTTGTTCCAGTGGCCCAACTTCCATCCGCATTACTGGAGAACAAGGCACACAATCCAGTCGTGCAGCCCAGATGGAAGCATCATCAAAGAGTTAACTTGACTATGCCTGATATATACATTTTCTATGCTACTTAAAAATACTAAGTCATGGGAGGTACCTGTGGCTCAAAGGACTAGGGCACAGGCCCCATATGCTACAGGTGGTGGGTTCAAACCCAGCCGGGCCAAAAAAAAGTCCTTTATTTTACCTCTAAGAAACGTAAGTATTCTAAGTTCCAAAGAAAATCTGACAGGACTGGAAGGAGTTTTTCTAACTTACGTTTGTGTCATCCCTGCTGAGAAAATGTCTTAGACTATGGTATACACCTGAGAACCCAGTACAAATGAAAGACTGAGCGAATACTCACTAGCTGGAGAATGAATAAAGTAGTAAGGTACTCAAGAGTAATATTAAAGAATTTAATATTTCACAAGGAAACTTTACCTTCTTGATACATACAAAGGCCATGGCCTCTGGTTTCCCCAAATGACATTTACCTCATAAACTAATAAAATTTTTCCTTAAGTTTTAAGAGGCAAATTCACTTTTTACTGAAAGCTAAAAAATCTGTACCACCATTAATGGGGACAGGGGCAGCTTAAAATAGATGTCACTATTGTAGTGCCCTTGAAATAACTCTCCAAAAAAAAAAAAAAAATCAATCAAAAGTAATTACAAAGTTTCAAACTCCCTGCCAAGAGAAGTGCTGCAGAGGCCAGACTCCTGGTGACTAGTTAAGCAGCAGTCTCTCCAGCCAGCCAGGCTCCGCTATGCCCTAGTATTACAAAGTATCATCTCTGAGCAATAGCAAAACATTTTGAGTTTCTATTCAAAGCAAGGGGGAAGAGGCTCACCACTCATCATGGAGGTCTCCACACCAATGTTTTTGCTACTACATACATACCACTAAAGCCTAACATGGACATTTACTAAGCTACCAAATTGAAAATCACAAACAGTAAAAAACAAGAATTTTCATATTTTACACAACACAAATTCTGCATTGCCTCGCTACTACAGTTCTTCCCGTTACTGTTTTTATGTTTCTTCCTGTTGACAGGATGAGATTTTCTTTTTCTTTGAGACGGAGTCTCACTATGTGACCCTCGGTAGAGTGCTGTGGCATTACAGCTCACAGCAACCTCCAACTCTTGCACTTCAGCAATTCTCTTGCCTCAGCCTCCCAAGTAGCTAAGACGACAGGCACCTGCCACAACGCCCAGCTATTTTTTATTTTTTGTGGTTTAGCTGGCCCAGGCCAGGTTCAAACCTGCCACCCTTGGCATATGTGCCTGGCGCTGTCACCACTGTGCTATGGGCACCGAGCCAGGATGAAACTTTCAATTTTCATAATCAAAATTATGAAACTATTTTGCAGCAGGAAAAGCACTCAGGTTAAAGCTAATAGTATTATCTCTTTACCAATTCTTGATCTCCCCCCTAAAATCTGAGAAAGGTATTCAATACATTTTCATATCTCTATCAAGAGGATTACATAGAAAAAGTTTCAAAATCCATCAGTTTTTTTCTTTCAATTTGTTCATTTATAAGATTCAGTAATCATCTACCCGGTGAGTAAAGAGGTGTTTTCTAAAAATTTTTTCAAATATGAGAAGCACAGTTACTGTTCTGTCATGAATGAAAATGCAAGTGGGGATCCAGCAAAAACAGCAGCCTAAAAGCATGGCACTGTCTGAACTGCATTTTTCTGAGTGCTGCCAAGTAGTAGAAGTTCTTTTCCTACACTCCCAAGAAATATCTTGACACATTAGGTGAGAAAGTCCTTTCAAAGAAACTTCACTGAGACAGAAATAGCATCAAAAACCAAATTCATTTTTCTCTCAAGTTAATTACAAAAGACTATTGCTAGTACGAGGTGAAAGTGACAGTATGGTTTCTAGAGAAAAATGAGTAAACAAGGCATCAAGAATGATGGTCCATCCGTTAACAAACATAAAGGAGAGGAATTTTTAGTTGCCATGGCTGAATTCCATTTTAGCACCAGAATAACAGCCCACCTATGAAACATACCCAGGAGAAACAGCCTGAAATTTAAGTGGTGGTTAAAAGGTCACCACTGAACACAAATCAAAGCAAGGGCTCTGACCAATACTCAAGGGAGAGAAACAAGTCCAAGATTCCCTTCACAATGACAGCACGCTCTGAGAAGGGGGAAGTCTGAACTCTCAACACACCGTTGGAAAAGCTACCATTTGGGTCCTCAAGCTGCCTGCTCAGCAACTGCAGCTGCTGTGGGTGGAGGAGACCTCTGAGTCCCTTGTTTGAGGCTGCAGTTTGGTTTACGGGTTTCATTCCTTCAAAGCACATGTCCTCCTCTTGATCTGACATGTATCCTGGGGGGCTGGGGACACCATCCAGCGTCACTATAAACTTGGGACTTGCAGGTTTATCTGGTTGTACAAGATCTCTGCCAGACAGATAAAAAATACCATAGAATTAGGGAAACAAACACAAAATGCTGAGTCTCCTAAAGTGATCTTCAGTAGAACTATCACTCTCTTGTTTTGCCTTTGCTTCAATAAAAAAAGATTCGGAAAGACTCCAGGTGCAGCATTAATGGGTTTCTGCTAACACACTATAGCCACAAGCGATCACTCGGCATCACCAACAGTGGCCTTCCAGCCTGCACTTACTAAGGACAATCTTTTCTCAACCCTGACCCCACTGTCCACCTGATCCTCATAGGGTTAACATGGAGATAAACCAAAGAATTAGCATTGATGCTCAGAACACAAGGGCCAGCAGTTTTACATTTACACTAATTTTATTATCTGTACTTGTGTTCCCTTATAGAACACATAGTCCATTTCCTAAGGAAAGAATCTCCTAAACTTGATGTGTTAACTCTCTTCAGAGAGAGTTCTTGATTAGGTCACCTGGCTTTTAAAATTTTATTTCCTGGATGTGCATAAAGAAAAGAATCTTATCAGTGGCATTAAATCATACACTGACCTTTTATTTGAAGGTTAATGGATTTCTGAATAAGAAAGATGAAATGAAATTTTTGAAAACAGAATCTGGATAACTATTCATGAGCTGACTACTGAATCAATAAAAGCACTATGCTGGAGGCTGGGAGAGGGAAGCAGGGAACTAATAGTTAACCTGCACTATCTAATCACACAAAGTATCTACACAAGAAAAAGAAACCATCTACCGTGTATGTATAAGGTGTCCTGAAAGTACCCGAAGGGTATCTGCAGTCTTCATCCCCGACTCTTGGGTTGGTGTCACTACTACTTCCTCAGACAGCTTTGGCTTCTTCAGAATAAATGATCTTGTGTCTGCATGGACCATGGATTCCATGTCATAGTAATCTGAGCCAAAAGAATTGGCCACAAATGTTTACTTTTGAATATACCTTGCATTCCCAACATCACACATGTGAGAAGACTGTCAATCTTTTATATATCCATAATTACTTTCAAAAGAATATCACAACTGGTTCTACTCAGGAACAGGAATGTAATTCTATTCCAAATATTTTTTCAAAGAACTCAAGGAGTCCTTTCCTCATATGGCACATTACAAATGATTCTAATTAACATTCCCTCCCTACAATAGTAGAGAAAGGTTCTCATGAGGGTACTTAATGGGGTATTAACAATATACCCTTTTAAGTACAATAGTCTTTTCTAAAAACATGAAGAATTGAAGAGTCCTAATACTCTCTGAAATTATGATTCACACAAATTGTTGAACTACTTTTCTAAAACCTGTTTTGCTCATTTTACGCAGTATAACTTACAGAGAAGAATAGATGCTGATAAAAAGAATTCTAAGTGGCACAGTCCCTACCTAGTTATAGAAAGAAGGTATATGGAAAGGGAATTTTAAGATGAATGGGCATTTTTTTTAATTTATAGCAACAAAAACACTGACCTTCAATGCAAATAACCAAAAGCTCACATCATCTATAACATTCTTCTTAAGACTATTTTATAAAATATGCTAAGACCTGAAGCCCAGGTCTAGCCTATCAATATGCCTTGAGTGACTAAAGTTAATCCACTTCTTTTAAAGCTAAGTGTTAAAAACAGAGACCAAAATTCACAGGGTATCATTCATGTTCATTTACTAAATGAGGAGAACTGAGCCAAGTATATAAAGAAAACACATGATTCCAGAACTTCATGACCCAAAAAGAGATCCAAAAAAGGAATAAAGAAAGTAACCCTCTCCAGCTGGGGAATTAAGAAAAAGCTTACCAAGGACAAACATCTGAAGTGGGTATTAAAGGGATGAGCAGGAATAAACTTGGGTAGAAAGAGAGTGAGAGAGTAAATAGAACTCTTTAGGCAAAGGGAAACACAGAAAGGCAGGGGCTTTCACAGGCCTAGAGCGTTCACGAGAAGGTAAAATGTGTGTGTGTAGTGGGCTGAGCAGGTAAGAGGCAAGGAAAGCTGAAGCACATAATAAAGGATCTTGTGTCAATGACTTTGGATTCTGGTCTAGTAGTAACAAGAAATCAAAAGAATTCCTATGTAGGGAAGTGACCTGATCAAATCAGTTTTTGGAAAAACAGTCTTAAGAAAGGAATGGAGCCCTAGATCTTAGAGGCGGCATCGTGAGGCTCTGTCCTACTCTAACACAATCAAGAGGGGAGAAGAGGCAGGACGAGCTCCCTGATGGAGCACCCAACAGCAGCCGCACTTTCCCACCACCACCCCACCAAGGGGCAGGCCTGCCTTCCCCAGCCAGGATACGAGGGGTGGTAAAGGGAGACAGACATGGAGAAAACAGAGATGGGAAACAGGAAAGGAGAGAGAGCTGAGTTAAAAGAAGGCAAAGACAAAGTTCAACGTTCACTTTATTCATTGTGAAGTCTTTGTGGGGCTGTTGTGTTTAGAATGAAGCTGAAAAGTCAGACTTGACCCTCAAGAGAAGAGAAATAAGGAAAACAGTTAAATGGAAGGTGAAATAAGAGTGTTTCATTTTATGTATTCAGGGCTGTCATCTCTCACTGAATCCTCGCCTGAAGCCTAAGAAGTTAAGAGTTTTCCTCCCATGTTATAGATGACCAATTTGTAGCTCTAGGTTCTTAATTGACTGAGGTCTCACAGAGAGCAAAAGCAAAGCCCAGAATTTGGCCCAAGGGCTGCTGCTTTCCTTTTCACCAACCTGAAGTGTGAAGCTATTTTACTAGTTCACACCTTGGGAGAATGTAGAAGAGATGAAAATAATGCTGAGTGTAAGACACAGGGCAAAGCTAACTAACAGTGTAAAGGGCAGTGCAGGAGACAAGCTGATAAAGAAGAATGAACGAAAATGAGAGGGGTGGGGAGAGAGAGAAAGAAGGATCAAAGAAACATGGGAATACAAGGGGCTATAGAGTTTAGGAAGGTGTGTGTTGAAAACAGAGCGTTCCATCCTACCCAAGCTGCTGGTCACCTCTGAAAGCTGAATGTTAGCAGCCTGAATCACACAGAAGTGAGTGACATCTGGGTGAAGAACATGGGCTGAATCCATGCATTTGGTTTTTGTTCCCTCCTGTAACCCCACAATAGTGTCTAAAAGGTTTTTTTTTTAAATAAAAGCATAAACCCATAAATAAAGTCACCATAAAAGGGGAGCCGGTCACATTCAGAAAGCAGAAAACAGACGAATAGGAACTAACTCAGTAAAGATCTGCAATGGCTAAATTCTAAACCAATAGTGAAGCAATACAAGCTCTAAATTCTCCGAAGGCTGAGAACTTAGCAGAAAAGACCTTGGAAAGAAATGGTGAAGACAAAGCCAAACAGAGGTAAGTCAGAGAGTCCATTTAAAAAGCAGTGAATTCTTCCTAAACTCCAAATTCCACTTGTCTGTTTTGCTCTGGTCCACATGGCACTCATCTCCCCATATGAAGACATACGGGATGCCTGGAGATGTGCTTGCTCCTGCTGCTTACTGCTGGAGAGGCCCGTGGATGAAGCATCAAGATCTCCGTTGGAAAGACACTACAACAAACCAACCTAAATATATACTATTAAAATTATGTTCTTAAAGGCAGTTAGTTTTCCTGATAACTTCTATCCATTTCATACATTCTCCCTTGGAAGAAATGGAGCTTTAGACTCTTGAGAAATTAAGGATAGAGGTTCAGTCAACCAAGAGAAGCCAGGTATATTGAAAGAAGTGCTGTACTAAAATGAGGAAGGGGATGTTAAGTAAACATTGCGTAATAAATAATGTGGAGGTGCTCCCCCCAGTTTTCTCTCCCCACTTAGCACCCAGAACTCTGGCAACCAGGCCTGCAAGATCTTCTTTGGCAAAGGTGACCAACCAGAGAGAAAAGACCTGAAACCACTGACATATCAAGCACCCCCAAACCACATAGGACAAATCACTCTCTACTGCAGGTTCTACATTCAGATATGAAACCAAAATCCCCCATGCCCCAACTCATGCACCCACAAAACCAGTGAGTTTTTTAGTGGCCCACTCTTAAATACAAAACAACACAGGATTCTGAAATGTCTGAGGAAAACCTCTATCATGAAAGACAGTCAAAACAAACAGAGAAAACAAAACTAAGAAGGGGGAGGACAACCTCTAATACCTCAGAGAAGAAAAAGCATTGCATACATGAACACAATCAGAATGTTTTTAAAGTAAATGGAATATGCAGAAAGAAAAGGTCTTTATTTAGAAATAAAGATGTATAGGAGGTAAGTTAAAGGTTATAACCATTCATAAGCCTCAAAGAAGTACTTGAGGCTTCAAACTATTGAGTGCACTACGGACAAAAAGAAAAATTAAAGAAAACAAAACAGAAAGACTGCACAAAAGCTGAGGAAGTGGATATGACATACAGACCTATGCTAGTAAAACTTTCTGAAAGAAAACAGTCTTATGTAGAAAGCAGGATGGAATGCTGGGAAATGAGAGGGCAGCATCAAGGCTGGAGTATATCTGAATACTTCCACATGTAGAGTGAGAGGTAGAGACTAATGTTGAAGGAATATGGCAGCGTCATGATGTTCATTAGCTGGGTGGTATCTGGCATCTGGTGAAGTTTAACCAAAAGGACAAACACATCTTTTTGAGACGAAAGCTGGGGAAAGGTCAAGGGATATGGTCACTGACTAGGGGTCCAAATGGGAAAAAAAATTCAAGAGGGGTTAAAAGGAAGGGGCTAAAGGACCAGACCTTCCAACGAAGGGCAGACTTAGGGGGAACACAAGGAATGAGAAGATTTCAAGGACCAGTGATTCCCCTGCATTTGACCAGCAGTCATTCTGTAGGCACTGAACATCTACCTGGCAGGGGAAACCAAAGAGGACACAGAGATGAGTGAGGCACCAGCCCACTCCTGAAGTAGTTCATGTACTGTGTGTCAGGGGAAGTGACAGGTGAGATGGGTAAACAATCATTGTAGAACCTCTGTAAACTGACCACGCAGTGACTGTAACAAACTGGTCAACATACAGAGGTGGGCAACATTAAGAAACTAGGCCTTAGTACATGTGGTACTTGTCCAGTCTATGAAAATTAGGTCAATTGAAGGAGGTGGTCGATGTAGGGAGGTGGTCAACTATAGGGGTTCTACTGTAAATAACAGTGCCTGTAGAACAATCCTAGATGTGGCCATAAGATTCTAAAGTGAGGTAAAAAGTGAGGGTAAGTTGGAATAGGCAAAACAGGATGCTAAAGGAGCCTAGGGCAATGGCGCCAACTGGATAGAGAAGGAAAGTGACAAAGGGACTCAAGTTATCCCTGAAAGGAGTTAGCAGCCAGCAGGTACTAGGGAGCCAGGTGGAATGGCATGATAGGAAGAAAATTTATGAGGCAAAAAATGAAAACAGCATATAACATGAAGAAAATGTAGATCTTATCTCCTCGCCCTAATTTATTTTCACAGATCTAAACATAGCATGTTAGGGCAGGATCTAAGAGATACAAGGCACATTAAATGATGTGTAAGGAATGGAAATGGCAACTGAAAATTGCTAGATGATAGTGAAAATTTAAATATTACCAACCTTGACTGATCTGCAGAGTTTCTGCCATTACTGGGTCAATTTGCAGTCGGGATAATAATTGCCTCTGTTGAGTTCCTAGAACATAAATTTTAAAACTTCACTAAGCTTAATAAACAAACAATACCAGCGAGTATTTCCCAGAAATTAATCCTATTGGGTTCTTAAATGAAAGTCTCACTTAAAGCTTCACCAATGCAATTTAGGAGTATTAATAGACCAAAGATATATCCTGTAAGGCAAAAAGCTATACTCAGGCTTAAATCGACAACTGCAAGGGAGGACATTCCTGGAAGTAATGTCTGTGGGGAAGTAAAGGTAAAAGCATGGAAAAGCCAGGGAGGGTGCCTGGTGGACTAGCAGCTCACACAATAAACATGATAAGCAACCCCACTATCACCCGAGCTTCATTATATCTACTCCTCCACCTTTACAATTCCAAAACAAAGCACTAGAGAACTATGTAATCATGGAGTTCCTAAAAGACCAAACTATGGGATTGAATGGATGCAAAGGAAATAAACAAGTACAATACTCAGCTCAGAAGTCAGGCCATGAAAAGAATTGTTTGGATCTCCAGAAAAAAAGACAGCACCCTATGCTCAACTGTAGTTTTTGCCTCCCCCTCCCCACACATACCCCCCCGCCCCAAAAGGCTCACATCCGTGATACCAGCACTCAGCACTTTGGGAGGCTGAGGTGGGGCCATCGCTTGAGGCCAGGAGTTCAAGACCAGCCTGACAACATAGTGAAATGCTGTAATGACAAAAAAATTTAAAAATCAGCCAGGTGTTGGGGACTACAGTCTCAGCTTCTTAATAAGTGAAGGCAAAAGGACTGCTTGAGCCCAAGAGTTTGTAGTGAGCTATAATGATATAACTGCACTCCCAGCCTGGGCAACAAGCAAGATACTATGTCCAAAAATAAATAAATTAGTATTTTTTAAAGAGAGTACTTAATACTTTTTAAACAGATTAATAATATTAATTTCTAATCATATTCCTAATAGTCATACTGGGCAAAACAGTGACAAAGAACTGATTTTCTCTACCTCCAATTTGATGGTAAGCTCCTTAAGAATGGAAGAATGTCACACTTCTCTGTACCCTCCTCCCATCCCCACAAAATGCTTAGCAAGTATCAACTTCACTTAGAAGAAAAATGCTGCACTATGGTGTATGAAGGAAAGTAATTAGCAGGGCTCCAAATGCTGAAGTATTAGTAAGATGCCTACATGCTAACTTCGAGTACATCTATCACAACTGGTTTCACAAGGACAGGCTCTGCTTCCTTAGTGCAACATCTAAGTGGGCAATCTCTCATCAAGTACTATGTTTCATTAAAAGGTGTTTTTAAATTTCAAAAGCTATGTTCAGTTTGAAATTTTATCAGCTATTTTCTTTTAAAATGTGAGTTATATCTCATTACTCTTTAGTGGTGTATCCAAAAGAAAATGAATTCCTTCTGAAAATATCACAGCATAACACAAATCCAGAGGAACAGACCTGCAACCAGATGTCATTTCGGTCAGGTTGTATTCCTGGGGGGCAGTTTGGGAAACTGACATGTTACAGATTATAAAAGAATGCTCTTCCAGTCCAGACAGGTTCATATACCACAATAATTCTCTTTAACATCAACAGCAAATAATGAAAGAATTATACATTTTGAAATACCAGTAATTTCATACAGATACATACAAGGGGATCATTCTCTCTCATTTCCAGTTTTGCTTTATCTCTCTATACTTTTCAAAAATAATATTTTAGAGAGCTCTAGTAAAGAGAATGAAATTCTGATAAATTATAGGCTTCTAAACTGAAATTTTGTAGCATCCAAATGTGTCATTAGAGGTCTGTGAAAAATTCAAGTTTTCTATGAAGACAGATTAAAGGATGAGTACCTATAAGATGTTGTATGCTAAGAGTTTACCTTTCTCAATGTTTCTAAGGAAGCCAATTATTTTTACATCAGTAGCCCTTGACTGTGATTCAAAATCTACTTCCTCGCGAAGATCTTCAAACTGTTTGTTGCATTCAGATGTTGATGTTGAATATTCATTCATTTTAACCTCCAAAGATGAAATTTTAGCTTCATTCTGTGACACTCTAACATTCAGATCAAAAAGATTTGCTTCCACTGTCAAAATTGCTGCTTTCATTCCTTTAATTTCATTTATATCAGTTGATATCTTCCTTAAAAGATGGGAAATATTGTCCAGCTCATTCAGTGAACAAGAGGAACTTGCTACAGAACCTAAATCAACTGGCTCCGGTGAAAGAAAAAGTGGTAGAGACGGTGACGGAAATCTTGAAGACATTTTCATAAAATTCTCTCTCCCCCCTTAATATCTGGTAATTTTTCCTTCACAGCCCATTAAATTGTTTCATCAAAAGTAAAAACCAGTGATCTGTTACCTTAAGAGGTATTAAGAATGAATAACATTTGAAAACCTACAATTGAAAAGATACGGTTGTACATTTCTAGAGTCAGTCCTCAAAACTAAATTTAAAAATGCTACACACACCAGACCAATTATGTCTTCACTACAACAAAGAAGCCGTAATACGTAGCCCCTTGTGTCCTCTAAGTCCTACTTATAACTGCTCTCCAAATAAACCCTATTATTACATACAAAATAATCCTGACTTCTGATTGGCTAAAAACAGACATGTGACACACAAAGAATTTTTCTGTTATTTACTTCATATGACAAGTGCACTGAAGAGTTGCATCATAACCCAACATCATTATTATTTTCTATATCAATGATAAGTGTTTCTCCTTTCATCATTAAACTATAACTTTCAAGCTTCAGACTCGTTTTTTTTTACAGATAAATAAGAATTTATTAAAGTCAACTGTTTTCAACAATACAAAAACGAAATATTAAGGCATCTTGTACTTCCATCCTGGTTTATGCAGCAAAGAGAAATGTAGGTGAGAGCCAACACTAATCAAATGTTTTCCAAAATATTTGGCAGATTTGACTTTATGTTCTCCTATTTTACATGCCATTAAAAGCTGTTATCAAACACCTTGACCCAAATCAAGAGAAAAGTATAAATAGATACCAATTCACTAAAGGGAAGCAATTCACTCTTGAAAAATCAAAAGGAATTACAAAAAGTACCATGTATGAAGTTCAAATATTGGTATTTAAATTTCTCTGAAGCAATTTATGGTTCAGTAATTAAGCAAAAGAAGAGATGAAGACTTTATTTCAGATGAGAGGGCTATTAAAATGGATCATGCTCGGGAGTAACTGTTCAGTCAACATTCTACTCCATTGGATGACAGTTTGAAAGGGCTTCATGCTCCTTTAAAAAATACCACATCCACTAGAATAAGATCACATAAATTAACACTGGTTATTTTTTGCCATATTTATCCATTTATAAAGCTCAACAGGCTTTTTAAAATATACTAAACAGTAACATTTTCACCTTTTATTAAGGCAAGTTTGTGAAAATAATTTAACACAACCAGCTCTCTTCATGAACTTTCAGCTTACAACATTTTAAATATAGGAAACACACAAAAAATTGTTTTATAAAAGCCACCTTGATACCATAAAATAGTAATGAAAGATTGTGAACCCAGTTTACTTTGTAAAGAATCTTCTTTCCTTGTCTCAAATTCCAAGCACTATTCATCATCTTTAAAGCCAGTTTTGCTTAAATGCTTGACAACATCAATCCAATTCCAACCCCGAGGAAGTTCACCGTTGTGATCTGTTTTACCTGCCACCTTACGTTTCTGGGCTGTTGAAAGTTGTTCTTTTTTGTCTTTTTTCTTACTTGATGAGTTTGTATTAGGAGTTTCAACTGAGATTGTACTGCTTGTTGTTGCAAAATTAACAGGATGGTGATTCTCCATGAACCGCTCTTTACTGTCCCTGGCATATTCAAACAACGTGTAGGTCATCGCCGTTCCAAGGTTGACTTTCACTGCTTCCTGTAACTTGGCTAATATACTCTGCTTTACAGCTGATGATATGGTGTTGTTAAAGAAAGCATTCATCTATATAATTGGAGGTGTCTGTGTATATGTTTCTGTCCAGGAAATCTCTATTAGGCAGGCTTTGGGATCACCATTTTCACCTATCCTATATCGAAAAGAAACCAGACTTAATTCTCGGAAACTTTCATCTTCTTCATAAATAGAACGTAATGCTGCCAGTTCCATCTCCTGGTCCTCGTTGGCACTCATCGCGCTGACCGCCATGGACAACATTCGCGACAATGCAGGGAAAGCGAAGACAGTGGCCCTGAGGCCAGGGTGTCCCACTTCTGCGCCTCGGCTGGGGGCGGCACTCACAGACACGAATCCTGGGCGCCCCGGCTCTGGACAACGCCCAGCAGCAGGCCTGGGGCTGCGAGCCCCGACCCAGAAGCCGCTGCAAGTGGTATGGCCCGGAACCTCGGGAACAGCAGTTGCTTCAGACTATTTCTGAATTGGTTTATTGTACTTTGAGATTGATTTCCCCTTCAAAACAGTGTATGACAGTACTGACATGGATCCTTAGACACATGATCACAGACAAACCTCTTTAAAAATATATGTAGTAAGCGGGATGCAGTGGCCCATGCCTGTAACCCTAGCACTCTGGGAGGGGATTGCCTGAGCTCATGAGTTCCAGACTAGCCTGAGCAAAAACGAGATCCCTGTTTCTACCAAGAAAATAGAAAAACTGAGGCAAGAGGCTCGCTTTAGCCCAAGAGTTGGAGGTTGCTGTGAGCTATGATGTCATAGCACTCTATCCAGGGTAATAGCTTGAGACTCTGTCTCAAAAGAAAAAAAAAGTGGTAATAATGGAACTCAACTACAATTAACATATGAATTTATGGATGGAGAAATGAGAACTGAACTTTTGATTCTCAAAAACATGCTCCCATTCTATGGTTTGTCTTTTCTTTTTCCTTTTTTTTTTTTTATTTTTGAGACAGTCTCACTATGCCACCCTCAGTAAAGTACTATGGTGTCACAGCTCACAGCAACCTCAAATTCTTGGGCTCAAGTGATTCTCTTGCCTCATCCTCCCAAGTAGCTGGGACTACAGGAGCCTGCCACAATGCCCAGTTATTTTTTGTTGCAGTTGTCATTGTTGTTTAGCTGGCCTGGGCTGCTAAACAGGTTCAAACCCGCCAGACTTGGTGTATGTGGCTGGTGCTGTAACCACCGTGCTATGGGCGCCGAACTTTTTTTTGTTTTGATGGTATCCTTTGAAACACAAAAATTTTTAATTTGATGAAATCCAATTTTTTAAGTCACCTGTGCTTTCAGTCTTTCAGTGTAAGAAACCATTCCCTAATCCTAGGTCATGTAGATTTATACCTATTTTTTTTTCCTATGAGTTTTACAGTTTTAGCCCTCATATTTACATCTTTAATTCATTTTGAGTTTATTTTTATATATGGTATAAGGGTCCAATTTCATTCTTTTGCGTGTGGATAACCAGTTGTCCTGGCACTATTTGTTGGAAAGACTATTGTTTCTCCATTACATTGTCTTAGCACTCTCACCAAAGATCAATTAGTTATAAACATTTAGGTTCATTTCTAGACTTTAATTTTTATTCCATTGTTATATACTCATTCTTATGCCAGTGCCACACCATTTTGATTATTATAGCTTTGTGGTAAATTTTAAAATCAATATATAAGACCCTTTCAACATTGTTTTTCAATGGTTTTCGTTATTCTACTTTTATTGTTTTGCTGGTTAACCGTTCCCCCCTCCATTTCTGGCTATTCTAGGTCCCTTTTTTATTTCCATATGAACTTTAGAATCTGCAAGCAAATTTCTGTAAAAAGCAACCCAGAATCTCACAGAAGACTGAGTTGAATCTGTAGATCAATTTGGGACTACTGCCATCTTAACAATATCAAAGTCTTCCAAACCATTAATATAGAAAATCTTTCCAAGGCTTTAGTTTGACAAAAGCCGTTTTTTACTTCGGTTTATTCTCCAGGGAACAAACAAGCTGTTCAATATATAAGGATGCAAGTTGGTGGGGCACACCATTCACCACAGCCAAAAGTAGTTTTAGAAGAACTGTACCCTTTGAGTCCCAGATGTCACTCACAATAACAAAAGCTAAGTGCTAGAATTTATGTAATAAGAATCTTCATTCATTTCTCCCCGTACCTATAAGTTAACTGTAATTCATCCAAATTTGTAGGCAGAAGACAATCGGTAAAATTGCAAAACGAGAATTTAGATTCACACAATTTTTCAGAGCACCAACTGCTGGATAACATGTAGCAGTAACATTAAAAGCAACCTATCTTCAGCCAGCACCACCTGCAAACCAGTTAGTTCACTAGAGGGCAGCAAACAACCCCAGTGAGAAAAGTAGGACAGGGGTCTGAGAGAAGTAAGTACTTAAAAATAGCACTTTTGCTGCTTCCTGCATTAACTTAAGCAAAGACTTAAGTGCCTAGCCCAACTTAGGCAAAGACTCTTTCACAGATTCCAATATAAATATCCATCCTCAGAGAAAAGTTTATGTACTTTAGCATTTACTCCTTATGTTAACTTTGAGATAAGTACTACTGTTAACACTGCTTGTAGAATAGGAAACTGGGGCAAAGAGAGGTTAAAGTCAGCTAGGAAGTGACAGCGGCTGGATTAACATTTTAGACACTTTAGGTAGTCTGGGTCCCTACCTATAATTACTATGTTGTTATACCTCTTTCTGTGATACATTAAGTAGAGTAAAACATGTCACAAAGAACTATGTGTGGTATAGTTTTATTTTCTATGCCTATTTATGTGTGTACATAAATAATCATATAATAACACTTTATACAACAGTGTTTCCCTTCAAGGAAGGCAATGCACAGAACAAAGGAGAGGGATTGTCCTCATTTTCTCTGAATATAAAAGCTCTTCTTCTCATAGTAGTATCTTTCATAGTATTTCCAGTCCAACATGATATAGCGAGCATGTGTATTTTAAAAAGGAAGTAAAGAATTTGAAAAAGACATAAATCTCAACATACAACCGTGTTTTCCAAATTGAATTTCTAAATTATCCACTGAGGTGCAGGAAGAAAATACAAGAAATTCTATTGTATTAGAAATACTTGTATCTCGGCTCAGTGCCTGTAGCTCAGCAGCTCAGGTGCCAGCCACATACACCAGAGCTGGTGGGTTCCAATCCAGACCGGGCCTGCCAAACAACAATGACAACTGCAACAAAAGAAATAGCCGGGCATTGTGGCAGGTGCCTGTAGTCCCAGCTACTTTGGAGGCTGAGGCAAGAGAAGTGCTTGAGCCCAGGAGTCTGAGATTGCTGTGAGCTGTGATGCCACTGTACTCTACTGAGGGCGACATAGTGAGACTGTGTCTCAAAAGAATCAGATGGGTAACTACCTTCTCAGCATAAACAATGGAAGTCTCAAGACCATTATTTTGCCTTCAAAGTTTTCAGAAAAATGATTTGAATGTAGATTTCTATATTTAGCCAAAGTATCAAGGATAGCTTCAGATTTGCAAACATTGAGAAAATTTTACTCCCATAATCTTTCTTATGAAGTTTCTTCATAATGTAATTACAAAATGGAAAATGCACAAAAAAAAACAAAAACAAAAACAAAGTGGGATGTGAGAAATGTAGAGCAAACTCAGGAGAGGAGTACATCCTACGACAAGGCTTTGAAGCAGGCCTCGAGAGCAAATAGATTAGAAAAGGAAGAGAGAGGCTGCAAAAAGGAAGGCACCTAAGAAAAAAGGGGAACCTAAAGACTCAAAAGTAAAGAATAGTAGACTTTTAGACTATGGTACAAGTAGGAAATGAAAAAAGGTAAAATAAGATATAGGAACCTAAGGAAAACAAAAAATTGTAAGAGGGGAAAATATGAAAACATCTCTAAAGAATTCCTACAAAAAACCGTACAAGAAAGACAATGTAAATTTGGCTAATAACATTTATTTAGTCTTTAATGCTTTTTGCTTTTCTACTTTTAGAACTAATCTACTATAATACACTTAGCTAAAAAACAGAACAAAAATGTAAATGTGATCTCAACTTCAACAATATAAAAATTACATGGCTAAGTGTATTCATGGAGCCAAAAAAATACAGATGACAGAATTTAGAAGATGGAAGAAAGAAGGAAGAAACAAGAATGAATGGCTCATGACTACCTGGGAGGTCAAAATAAAAAGAGGATTGTTTTAAGTCTAAGAGTTCAAGGTTACAGTGAGGTATGATTGCACCACCACACTTCAGCCTCAGCAACAGAGTTGAGACTCTGCCTCTGAGACGAAAAAAATAGAATCAAAGGACGTATCTTCCAGCAATCAAAATATGCCAAAATCGAAGACTCAAATACATTGAAACAGTTAATCAGACAAGAAATATTAATTTTAGGTGTATTACTTGAAATTATAAAAAATAACCAAGAAATGATGTAAAAACAGTAGTTTTACTTTATAAGCTTAGAAGAATGTTAGATCCTGACACATCATAGCAAATCAACAGATATCCATAGCTAATAAATAAAGAAATATTAGTATATTATTACAGACATGGAAAAAAATTAAAGGACTGAAAGTGGTGGCTTTAGGCCAGGTGCGGTGGCTCACACCTGCAATCCTAGCACTCTGGGAGGCCGAGGCAGGTGGATTGCTTGAGCAGAAGAGTTTGAGACCAGTCTGAGCAAAGGGAGACCCTGTCTCTACTAAAAATAGAAAAACCAGCTGGGCACTGTGTGGGTACCTGCAGTTGTAGCTACTCGGAAGGCTGAGGCAAGAGGATCTCCTGAGCTCAAGAGTTTGAGGTTGCTGTGAACTATGACGACACAGCACTCCAGCAAGGGCACAGCTTGAGACTCTGTCTCAAAAAAAAAAAAAAAAATAGAAAAAAAGTGGTGGCTTTTGGGGAGAGAAGCAACGCATGGAGAAGAATGAAGCAAGGAATACTGCTCTTAATTTTTATGTATGTATGTATTTTTGGAGACAGAGTCTTACTCTGTCACCCTGGGGAGAGTGTCATGGCATCATAACTCACAGTGATCTCAAAACACCTGCGTTCGAGCAATCCTCCTGCCTTAGTCTCCCAAGCAGCTGGGACTACAGATACCTGCCACAACGCCCAGCTAGTTTTTCTATTTTTAGTAGAGATGAAGTCTCTGCCCTTGCTCAGGTTGGTCTTGAACTCTTTTTTTTTTTTTTTTGGCCAGGGACAGGTTTGAACCTACCACCTCCATTATATGGGGCCGGCGCCCTACTCCTTTCAGCCACAGGTGCTGCCCTGGTCTTAACTCTTGAGCTCAACCAATCCACCTAGTCTCCCAGAGTGTTAGGATTATAGGTGTGAGCCACCAAGCCCTGACTGCTTTTAATTTTTAACATTTTTAGAATGTTTTTCTAATTTATGTGAGCAGATATTAATGGACATTTTTTCATTTTCCAAATTTTCTACGATGGTGAATATTTCATAATGTAGTAAGATATTTTATTTTAAATGTATATCTTTTTTATGCATCATACCAAACAGTAAAAAAAAAGAACATCCATGCCTAGACACATCGTAGTGAAACCGCCGAACCTCAAAAACAAAGAGAAATCTTAAAATTTGCACAGCCAGAGAGAAAGGACAGATCACCTACAAAAGAATGACAGACAATTAGAATGACAGAATTCCATTCAACAATGGAATCCAGAAGACAATGGAATAATAATGTATGTAAGGTATTGAGAGAAAGTAACTGTTGTTAACCTAGATTTGGGAAGACAGTGCAGAAGAACATGAAGAAATAAAAACATTCATAGGTAAACTGGGAAAATTTACCACCAGCAGGCTAATTCAAAGGTACTTCTAAAGAATTTACTTCAAAAAGTCTTCAAAATGTTAGAAAATGATCCCCAAATAACACTTCTAAAAATGGATAAAATTATCAACATGTAGATGATAATTGGAATGAATGCTGCCTGGGTGTCTAAATTTTACATTAAAAAAAAAAAAAGGACATTCTAGGACCTATACAGGCCAAAAATATATAACAACAACAATAATAAAGAAAAAGAAAAGCATAAGAGCCCACCCTTGTGATTCTAACACTATGAGAGGTTGAGGCAGGAGGACTGCTGGAGCTCAGACTCTCAAAATCAGCCTAGGCAAGAGAACTTTTTTCTGCTATTTATAAAAATAGAAAAAAATGGCTCGGCCCCTGTGTCTCAAGCAGCTACGGCACCAGCCATATACACCTAAGCTGGTGGATTCGAATCCAGCCCGGGCCCGCCAAACAACAATGATGGCTGCAAACAAAAAATAGCCAGGCATTGTGGTGGGCGCCTGTAGTCCCAGCTACTTGGGAGGTGGAGGCAGAAGAATCGCTCCAGCCCAGGAGTTGGAGGTTGCTGTGAGCTGTGACGCCATAGTACTCTACCCAGGGCAACAGCTTGGGGTTCTGTCTCAAAAAAAAAAAAAAAACAAAGAAAAAATTAGCTAGGCTTTGTGGTGCGCACCTTCTGGAGGTTAAGGCAGGAAGATAACTTGAGCCTCAGAGTTTGAGGTTATAGTGAGCTAGGATAACAAGACTCCGCCTCAAAAAGGAAAAACACAAAAACAAATGAAAGCAAAAAAAAAAAAAAAATTGAAAACGTAATGTATATCAAAAGGTGAAACACTGACGCTCTTCAAAGGTATTCCAAAGTCCTTTTATTGGCCAGGCATGGTGGCTCACACCTGTAATCCTAGCACACTGGGAGGCCCTAGTAGGACAGCTTGAGCTCAGGAGTTTGAGACAGGCCTGAGCAAGAGTAAGACCGTGTCAGTACTAAAAATAGAAAACAGCTTGAGGAACAGGCCCAGGAACTTGAGGATGCTGTGGACCCAGGAACGTGAGGTTGCTGTGAGGTAGACTGAGGCTATGGCATTGTAGCCTAGACCCTGGAGACAGAGCAAGACTCTGTCCCCACCCCAAAAAAAGTCCTTTTACTGTTTGGAATGAGGTCAGTATATTAACTTTTAGAATACTAAATTAAATTTGCATAGTAAAAATTCAGTGGCAACTGAAATAAAGGTTTTAAATTGTAAACTAATTATAAAAATATGAATAATAACAGTAATTAATCAACTTTTACAAAGAGGAGAAAAAAACAGAAAACCAGGTAAATACGAATCAGAATGATGATGGCAAAAACTAGCCCAACTCTATCAATAATCCTAATACATGTGAATGGTGTAAGCTCTCCAGTAAAAGGCAAATTCAGATTGGACTAAAAAACAAAAATCTATCTTCATGATATTTAAGAAAGAAACAAAGGACCGTCGAACAGCTCAGGGGTTGGGGTACTAATTCCCCACTCAGTCGAAAATCTGCATTTAACTTCTGGCTTTCCAAAAACTTTACTGCTATTGACAGTGTAAACTATAGTGATGGCTTCACAAATCTCCTTTGCTTTTTTTTCTTACCATTTATTCTTATACTAGATTCATCTATCGTGAAATGGTGGGCAACCACAGCTACCAACTTTGATCTTTGGTATATAACAAGCAATTTGTCCTTTTCTTATAATGTAGTAACCTTTCTCTACTTCTTAGGAGCACTAGTAGGACTTCCTATGTATGGGTTTCATGGTATTATTCAAGATTTATGATACTTCATTAACCACAATGAAAAACATGCAACACCTGTAAGATAAATTTTTACCAAAATGTACATTTTATTGGGGAGACAAATTGCTCATGTGAAAATGATCTGTGTCACACATAATTTTAAGTAGATACTTCAAACACTTAAGCTCATTGAAATAGTAATAGAAGGTGGCTATGAACTTGTTATGTAAGTGTATGTCACAATTAATTTTATGCAGTTATAATTTAATACTGCATCTTTACATTTAAATTCTTGACTACAAATGGCACTATGTATGACCTATGTGTAAGTTTTGATAAATTTTAACTTTTTATAATATGAGTGTATAGTTTATGATAGTTAATAGCCAAACTACTGGCTGTATAAATTTTATGCATTCATGAAATACCTAACTTTCTATTTTCTAACATTTCTATACTACATAGTTCGCCTGAAAGTTTTTTCAAATTGTCAGAGATCTCCAAAAAATTTTCCAATTTATTTATTGAAAAAAATTCACCCCCCACAGCCCTGCTTGACTAGAAAGAAAAAAATCCATGTAAGTGGACCCAGGCAGTTCAAACCTGTGTTATGCCTAAAGCATAAATAGAGAAGACTGAAAATAAAGGCATGGAAAACAGACATATAAAGAAAATGCTAATAAAATAACTATACATTTTAAAGTGTCTTTAACATGAAAGCATCCTTTGGAATACAGAGTCATAAATAAAAAAAAAGATTCAATTTGCAGGAAGATACAACAATTTCAAATATTTGCACATCTAGTGTATAATAGCCTCAAAATAAATAAAGCAAAAACTAACAAAAGCACAGATAAATTAAGATAAATTTTTCACAATGATGGGCAATTTCAACACTCTCTCAATTTTTGGTAAGTCAAGTGGGCTAAAAACTTAGCAAGGTCAAGATCTGGACAACTTGGGCGGCACCTGTGGTCAAGTGGGTAGGGCGCTGGCCCCATATGCCAGAGGTGGCAGGTTCAAACCCAGCCCTGGCCAAAAAAAAAAAAAAGATCTGGACAACTTATCAGAGTTTTGTCTACCAAATGAACACAAAATTCTCAATCCTCTTAATTCTGAGTCCCCTTTCCTCCAAAATACACATGGAAAATGTACAAAATCGATTATGCACTAAGCAACTATTAACAGTTTTCAAGGAATATGCATAATAAAGATCACATCTAACCACAATTCAATTAATTCAGGAGTCTATAACTGAAAAGATAAAAGACAAAAACAAACAAAACCTATGTACATATTTAAAAAATTTTTGAAATAACTCATGGGTCAAAGACGAAAATTGCAATGGATATTAAAGAAACTTTGATAGTGAAATCCTTATACATAAAAACTTGTGAAATGCAATAAAAGTGGCACAACAGGAAAATTGTATAGGCTGGGTGTGGTGGCTCGCACGTTAGGAGGTGAAGGTGAAAAAAAAAATGAAGAAAAGAGAAATATAGAGTTTGTGTGCAAGAGCAGGCTAGGAGCAGTGGCTTATGCCTGTAATTCTAGCACTTTGACAGGCTTGAAGCTTGAAGACAGGAATGGGAGACCAGCCTAAGACACACAGTGAGATCCTGCCTCTACAAAAACATAGAAAAATTATAGTTAGGTGGGATGATGTACTACTGTAGTCACAACTACTAGGGAGGCTGAGGCAGGAGGCTGCTTGAGTCCAAGAGTTTAAACTTGTAGTGAGTTATGTTGGTGCCACTGCATTCTAGCCTGGGGAATAGAGTAAGACCATGCCACAAACAAAACAAACAAAAAAGAGAGCAGAAATCAATTAAATAGAAAATAAAGATGTTAAAAGAGAAACAAAGCCCAAACTGCTGTTCCTTGAAAAGTGTGTTGTTGTTATCTTTGAAAAGACTAGCAAAATAAACTTCTGGTGACTGACCCAAAATAAGTAGAGAAAAAGCACATATATATGTTGTGAAGTGGGAAGGGTAATAAGAATAAAGATGCTAGAGAGATGAGAGAAAATTTAACTGCTCAAACAGGACAAAAGAGATGCTTGGCCAGGGGGTGATGGCTCATGCCTGTAATCCTTGCCCTCTGTGATGCCAATGTGGGAGGATCACCTAAGCTCAGGAGTTCAAGACCAGCCTGAGCAAGAATAAGACCCCCCACCTCTACCAAAAATAGAATAATTAGCTGGGCGTTGTGGCACGCACCTATAATCCTAGCACTCTGGGAGGCCAAGACTAGCCTGAGCAAGAGCAAGACCCTGTCTCTACTAGAAATAGAAAAACTAGCTGGGCGTTGTGGCGGGCACCTGTAGTCCCAGCTACTCGGGTAGACTGAGGCAAGAGGAACTCTTGAGCCTAAGAGTTTGAGGTCTCTGAGCTACGACTCCAGGGCACTCTACCCAGGGTGACAGAGTGAGATTCTGTCTCACAAAAAAGAAAAGAGAGAAAGGAATGCTATCATCAATTCATATCAATACATGGTCAAATTTAGATTTTTTAAACCTGCCAAAGATTTAACTGTAAAACAATGAAGCAAAAAAGTACAATAATAAGCAAAAAAGCACTGCGGTATCACTATGCACTTGTGACAAAGTGATCTAGTAATACTAAGAGTCTTCATAGATGAAGAGGTACCTGATAACATTTTAATTTAGCCTTTTAATTTTAAAATACAATAGTAATATAGAAATCCACATAAAATATATAGTTTAATGTATCTTTACAAGGCAAAATACCTTCTAACCACCACCCAGGTCAAAAAATAGAATTTTGCTAGCTACCCCACAAGCCTCTCCATGTGTCCCACCTTAATCCTCCAGAAGTAATCATTACATATCTTTTCTCTCAAAGTGACTTTATCAGGACTTTTGCTTATCTGTGGTGCTGGCTGTCACAAAAAGTATGTGTGGACTTTCTTTAGCTAATGAGCTTTTCTTAGTGTTGGGGCATTTACTGTGTGGCCCAAGACAATCTTTATTTTTCCAATGTGTGGCACTCTGCCCAGGAAAGAAAAAAGGTTGGACACTCCTGGGCTAGAGGGTCTTTGTGGTTTCACAACAAGTGTGCATCCCTAGACACTACAACTTAACCTCGCCACTTTTATTTTGTCCTTTAATGTCAAATTCTCAGACTGTTTGACTTAGAGAGTATCCCAGAGACTGTATTTTGCCTGTTGCACATTCAGGGTACAGCTCAACCAAAATATTCTCCTGGCCCCTGTACTTCTGGCAAGCTCACTATTGTATTGGAAACTTGATAAACTGGGTTCAAATCTTTAGCAAGACTAAGGTAGTGTTTTGTTCTTTCATCAGGAAGTATAGAATAACTGGTGTTTGCTGTTTAAAAAAAAAACATACAGGCCAGGCACAATGGCTCACACCTATAATCCTAGCACTCTGGGAGACCAAGGAGGGAGGACTGTTTGAGCTCAGGGATTGGAGACCAGCCTAAGCAAGAACCAGACCCATCTCTATTAAAAATAGAAAAACTAGCTGGGGGTGGGGATGGAGGCAGGCTCCTTGTAGTTCTACCTACTCAGGAGGCTGAGGCAAGAGGGTCTCTTGAACCCAAGAGTTTGAGGTTGCTGTGAACCATGGCGCCACAGCATTCTACTCAGGGCAACAGAGTGAAACTCTGTTTCAAAAAAAAAAAAAATAGTGTAAATGCTCATTTTATTTACCCAGTTTTCAAGACAATTAATATCAGCTGTTCTCCAGAAGGTGACAAATTGGTTCACCAATGGGAACCAAAGTTGGCTTCTGTATCTTTTTGATATGACTCTAGCATTCACTGATGGTTTTTTGCTATGTGAAATACTAAGACATTCCAGGACCATCTTAACATTTCCTGTCCTATATCTGGAATCAGACATTTGTCACGAAGCTGGATCCACTAAATACAAGTACTTCAAGACCAAATTCTGGGAATAAGGAATTAATTTATGAGTTAATCATTATTTCTATGCCTTTCCAGTAGACAGAACTAGACAAAAACATATTTATTTACAGATAAAACACAATATAAGTTCATAAAAATTTAAATACAAATTCATGACAGGGTTTTTACTTATCTGAACCTCATACTCCATTAAATTCATCAAAAGCTCATGAAAATAATAACTTCTGAAATTCTGCATATAAATGACAATTGATGCCCTTTTTTTTGAAGGTCTCTTTTGCTAGACATAATTCCTTTTTTTTTGCAACAGAGTCTCACTAAGTCGTCCTTGGTAGAGTGCCGTGGCGTCACAGCTCACAGCAACCTCAAATTCTTGGGCATAAGCGATCCTCTTGCCTCAGCCTCCCAAGTATCTGGGACTACAGGCACCCACCACAGCACCCAGCTATTTTTTGGTTGGAGTTGTCATTGTTGTTTAGCAGGCCTGGGCCGGGCTTGAACCTGCCAGCCTCAGTGAATGCGGCTGGTGCCCTACTCACTGAGCTACGGGCACCAAGCTTCCCTGTTCCTCTTGATTCCATTCCAGAAGTCTCATGTGGAGTCTTGTCTGAAGGGAATCCTGGTGAACTAGTTGGAGAGTTCATGGGGAACAGACTGCCATAGCTCCTTTAGAGCTACCGGCTACTACGCTTTGCAAAATCCCTAGCAATGCGGCTACTCAAATCAGCCCATTCACACTGCAGTTATTACCTACTGGCTATTCTGAGGTTTTCTTGTTCTGGGGTCCATCATGTATCACACACTATATAATACTGACATGGAAAATTACACAGTGCAGGCTCGGCGCCTATACCTCAGTGGCTAGGGCGCCAGCCAAATACACCGAAGCTGGTGGGTTCGAATTCACCCCAGGCCTGCCAAACAACAACAACTACAACCAAAAAAAGAAAAAGAAAAAAGAAAAAAAGAAAATTACACAGTGCAGTCAAAAATTTTTAAAAGAGAGACAAAATAAAGAGATGAATATAGGATGGAATCATAAAGGCTTCATGAACAAACCTACGCAAGAGCAAGACCCCGTCTCTACTAAAAATAGGAAAAAAAAATAGCTGAGCCTCGTGGTGGCCATTTGTAGTCACAACTACTTGGAAGACTAAGGCAAGAATATCATTCGTGCCCAAGAGTTTAAGGTGCTGTGAGCTATGATGATGCCATAGTACTCTATGCAGGGCGACACAGTTTCACTTTGTCTTGAGAAAATAAATAAAAATAAAGGCTTTATGATACCAATGGTTTTAAAATCATAAGGTTTCATAAAACCTGGAACAATTTAGGGACACAGTTTAGGAGAAACAAAAAAATGTACTCCAAGGTTCAAAAAAACCTGTGTTAGAAATAACATGATAAGCATACAGAATTTTTGGTGGTTTTAAAATTCAGATTTTTTTTTCATTTCAGATCTTAGTAGAATAAAACAAAGAAACCAGAATCTTTCCTGATGGGAATAGAAAGACCAGGGTGGCGCCTGTGGCTCAAGGAGTAGGACGCCAGCCCCATATACTGGGGGTGGAGGGTTCAAGCCCAGCCTTGGCCAAAACTGCAAAAAAAACCCAACAAGAATAGAAAGACCAGAGGTTTTAGAATAGAGGAAAAGGGCTATATTGGTCCATGGGCCATGTAACTGAGCTATGTGGCATTAGTCTTGGGCAGTAAGAGGAGGGGACACTCTCACAAAGGAGTCACACGATGAGAGTCACATTTTAGAAGTTAAAAGACAGCAGGAACTGGGGCTATGAGGGAGAGTGGGAAATGAGAAAATGGAAACAAAAGAACCAATGGGAAGATAACTATAATGTTAGATACAAGGAGATAAAGTAGGACCACTAGGATAGTATGTTATAGACAAGATGCTAAGGGAGGGGAAACATAAAGATAACTAAGATCTCCAGTTCCAGAGAACAGAGGAAGAACAAACAAGAAAGAGGGAAAGAAGAATGTATAAATACTTTATCTTTAAGTAGGAGCTTTCTAAAAACCAACAAAATTCTGATAACTTAAGGCTAGGTAACTGGGTTCACAGGAGTTCACTGCACTAATGTTTCCATTTCTGAGAACATTAAAAATGTCCACAATTAAAAGATTTAAAAAATTTTCTGAAAAGTACAGATATGAACCTTCCTCATTATATCTTCTCTATTTTTCTTAATCATTACTTTTTTAATAAATATATTTTGTAAAAATTCACTGGAAAACATTTAATGTCTCATAAAAAATAGTGTAATAGAAAGTGAAATCATTTATTACCTTGATTTTTTTCTATATTATCTCCTTTTGTTTCTTCTTCTTTAATGGGGGGACTTATTCTAGGGGTCCTACTTTGGCCCTGGACCACTTCTGCTAACAAATCTTCCTGAGAAGTTCGAGTTCTGGGAGCAACTGGAAGTGTCTGTTTCTGTGGGACTTTAACATAAAAGCAAAAAAAGAAGGAAATACAAATGTAGCAACACATCAAAATTCAATAGTGAACATGTCATATTAAACATAAACTCCTCCTTGGGATTAGCTTAGAATATATAAGGAGTTCAAATTGGTCCATAGATGCCACTCATTTCTTTCTCTAGAACATTCCTGAGATAGCTGACTTACTACCTATGTGTGTTTAAGCCACCGTCATGAATACATCACAATACAATAAAAAATAGCATATGCTGTATTCATTTTTAATCAAATGCATCTTAGGCTGTGCTTCATGATCTTTTATCAATTTCAAATTATAATTTAGGCTGAGTGTGGAGGCTCATGCCTGTAATCCTAGCACTCTGGGAGGCCAAGGCAGGTGGATCACTTGAGCTCAAGACCAGCCTAAAGAAGATCGAGAACCCTCGTCTCTAAAAATACTTGAGTGTGTGGTGAGAGCCTATAGTCCCAACTACTTGGGAGGCTTAGATAAGGAGATTACTTGGGCCCAGGAGTTTGAGGTTGCTGTGAGCTATGACACCATGGCACTCTACCCAGGGTGACAAAGTGAGACTGTCTCTAAAAAAAAAAATTGTAATTCAAATAACCTATATAGAGAGAAATGTCAATACTATTTCTTAAAATTTAAGGATTATAAAAACAAGGTATTTCAAGATCATGAAAATTCTCTAAATTTCTCATCATTCTAGGCTATTAATAATGCTGATAAACCAGAAAAGGGAATGTAAATAAACTGTTAGGTCAAGTATTGGCCTTTGTCTGATAATCCTTATTCTATATGCCAAAACCTGCTTAATTTTATGTTCAAGTTTAAATTAGGAATGAGCAAGGAAAAGCAAGAGGACACATGAGTATCAGGATCGAAAATTTATAGCTGACAGTTTAGTCCACTTTACGAAAGGGATCACAAAAAGAGATGCAAGAGAGAATGGACAAGCAGAGCAATGTGGTAAGAGCATTCATAAAATCCATTGCAAAAATTTAAAAATCTTTTCAGAGTAGGTAATTACTATCAACTTAACAGAAGTTTTACACACTGGCTATGGCAGGTCAGGCAAAGTACATAATTTAACAACAAAACTCCTTCAGTCTGCATTTCAGTATGAACTTTCCTTAAGATCAGCTTAGAGCTGATTCATCTCCTTTGTTTCAGAAACATGTAATACCTTTACATTCTCTCATAAAATGATTTATTTAGTACTTCCACTGGGACTGGGGTAGGAACATCACAAAAGAGGTAATTCTCTATCTTCTATTCCATTTTATTCCACTGAAAATAATCTGTTTATAAACAAATTTCTATAACTTCAACTACTTATTATCCAATTTTACTTTTTTCTGAAAGGGTCTCTTGGGCTAGGCACAGTGGCTCATGCCTATATTCCTAGCATTCTGGAGGGCAGATGCAGGTGGATTGCTAGAGCTTAGGAGTTAAAGACCAGCCTGAGCAAGAGTGAAACTGCATCTCCACTAAACGCAGAAAAACTACCAGATGTTGTGGTGGGTGCTGGTAGTCCCAGCTCCTTGGGAGACTAAAGCAAAAGAATCACTTAAACCCAAGAATTTAAGGTTGCTGCAAGCTACAAAAATGCCACAACACTCTACCCAGAGCAACAGACTGACAGTCTGTCTCAAAAACAAAGAAAGACATGTCTTTCTCTGTCACCTAGGATGGATCTCCTAGGTGGCACATTCATTGTCTGCTGTAACTCAAACTCCTAGGCTAAAGCAATCCTTGTGCCTCAGTTTCCTGAGTAGCTGGGACAACCGACATATACCACCATACTTGGTTAATTTTTGAATTTTTTTTCTTTTGTTGAGATAAGAGTCTATGTTCCTAGTCTGGTCTTGAACTCCTGGCCTCATGGGATCGCTTCGCCTCAGCCTTCCAAAGTGCTAGAATTATAGGTGTGCGCCATTTTGCCTGGCTCTAATTTTATTCCTTTTTATGTATCATGAATTCTTATCTAACATTAAATCTAATGTTATTAATATGAAACTTCCACTTTTATCAAGACTCTCTTTAAAAAAAAAATTCTTTTTTTGATGGTCAGAGATCTTTATAGATGCTTTTTATTTTATTTTTTTCTTTTTTTTATTGTTAAATCATAGCTGTGTACATTAGTGCAATCAAGGGGTACAATGTGCAGGTTTCATATACAATCTGAAATATTCTCATCAAACTGTTCTCATTCTCATTCAACGTAGCCTTCATGGCATTTTCTTAGTTACTGTATGTAGGCATTTGTATTCAGCATTTAGTAAGTTTCGCCTGTACCCTTCTAATAAAATTTTTATTATGTATTTTACACATATTGCCAAGAGGGAATAAAAGGCATCACATGGTACTCAAAGAACTAAACTCCACTGAGAGCTAATGGTCAAATCTCCCTTTATTTTATGTTTTAATTTTTTTTTTGAGTCAAAGTCTTACTCAGTCATCCTGAGTAAAGTTCCAAGGAACTATCACAGCTTACATTAACCCCAAACCCCAACCTCCTCTCATCTCAAACTCCCAAATAGCTGGGACACCCGCGTGCGCCACCATGCCTGACTCATTTTTCTGTTTTTAGTAGAGATGGAGTCTTGCTCTTGCTCAGGCTGTTCTCAAATCCTGAGCTCAAGCAATGTACCCACCTCAGCCTGCAAGAGTGCTAGAATTATAGGCACGAGCTACTTCGCCCATCTCAAATCTCCTTTTAAAACCATTCCTCTGTAGAGGAACTTCATCTTGCTCTGATAGGCGCCTTTATTGTACCACAAATCTGGAAGCAAGCACTTTCAACTTACTCAAGAATTACAGAAATTTTCTACTCAGTGTAAACGTTAATACATTTACCTGTAGAATAGTTAGTTGTTTTTGTTACAGATTCTTGAGCTTCAGATATAGCCTTCAAAATCAGATTCTTGTTGGCTTGTTTAGAAGGTGGAAGAGAAGGTCTAAAAAGTTAAAAGAAGTTAAAGTTATTTTTATTATTATTATTTTATTATATTTATTCAGTTCTTTAAACACTAGCCATGGATTATCCCTCTACTACAGCCTTTTCTAGATTTTTAACAGACTAGTTGTCACTTACAGAGACTGTAGCCTTTTAACTTTTAACAATAATGAATCTGGAACAATGTTTTCTCCCCTCTCATACTATTAAATTTTTTTAGGACATTAAATCTGAACGTTCCGGTTTCAAACCAGAAGTTTATCTTATCTAAAACAAGCAGTGCAATAAATCAAAGTATGCACCTAAACTATCAATATAGTTTGGCCATCTTAACAGTAGCTTATTTATGCCATTAGCAATGAAGGCTGGAGACCAAGGGCAGTGAAATCCTGAGAGTTTTCCACATCCTACTGAACACTGAGTATTTTTTCCTGCACAAAGTAGTCCTAAGCCTAGAAGAAGTACCTACCAGACAGTTGATACAAGGTCTGGTAACAGAGTGCATGACAAAGAATTTCCTATTCCAACTTCTGTAATTTGAGCAGCACTGTGCAAGACTGGCCAGTCTACACTGACCAACCTCAGCTGCTTACCCCTCTAACCCTATGACGGCAGAGTGCTCAGAAACGGTGTTCCAACCACATGAACATCTTGTATCAGGAACTTTAGGGCTAGTTCCCACCAAACATATTGTTCGAATGCCTATTGGTGTTGATCCCTGCCTAAAGGTTGATCCCACGTGTCCTCATCATGTTGTCCAACTGGTTGCAGAAGACATAAACTGTTACCACCTGATCAAGTTTCATGCTGCTGCTGTGGATAATACCAGCATTGGACCACCAAACACCATTAGGTTTTGATGAACATTCAGTTTTAGGCTGCGTTTCAAAGCTTCATCTCTATCCAACCGTTGTGCCAAACACTTGCGATTATCAAAAAGTATACATTTTTCACCATACATTACAATGGTATGTAGAAATGGCTCACTTTTATGTCATGAAAACAACGAAAGGCAAGTTTTGAGGTGATTTCTCTTCTGATCCTTGTTTATTCATGTGGAATCCATTTATCCAGCTTTTTAACCTTGCAGATTTGTTTTAAATGGTCCAATATTATTAGAATAGTAACATCAAACCTTGCTGCTAATTCATGCTTGGGTTGAAGATTCATTTCCAATACAGAATTCAGCTCATCATTATCCACCTTGGTCTCAGGTTGCCCACACAGCTCATTTTCAAGATTCAAATCACTAAAACAGAACTTCTCAAACAACCCACATTCTGCGTATTTATTAGTCACATCTTCCCAAACACTTCATCGATACTCTGAGCTGTCTTAAGCTGCACTGATTCATATTAAAAATAATACCTGTTTTTTGGGCGGCGCCTGTGGCTCAGTTGGTAAGGCGCCGGCCCCATATACCGAGGGTGGCGGGTTTAAACCCGGCCCCGGCCAAACTGCAACCAAAAAATAGCCAGGCGTTGTGGTGGGCGCCTGTAGTCCCAGCTACTTGGGAGGCTGAGGCAAGAGAATCGCTTAAGCCCAGGAGTTGGAGGTTGCTGTGAGCTGTGTGACGCCACAGCACTCTACTGAGGGCCATAAAGTGAGACTCTGTCTCTACAAAAAAAAAAACAAAAAAAAACAAACCTGTTTTTTACTTGTCTAAGGTTTCACAAAAATTGCTCTTAAAAAAAATTTGAGGTGGCACCTGTGGCTCAAAGTAGGGTGCTAGCCCCATACACTGGAGGTGACGGGTTCAAACCCAGCCACAGCCAAAAACTGCCAAAAAAAATTAAAAGATAATCACACATCAAAACGTGCTTTTTTTTTTTTTTTTTTTTTTGTGGTTTTTGGCCGGGGCTGGATTTGAACCTGCCACCTCCGGCATATGGGACGGGCGCCGTACTCCTTGAGCCACAGGCGCCGCCCCAAAACGTGCATTTTAAAGAATGAAAATGTAGGCTTGGCACTTGTAGTTCAGTGGCTAGGACGTCAGCCACATAACCAGGGTTGGCTCCGGTTCCAACGCAGCCCGAACCTGCCAAACAACAATGATAACTACAACAAAAAAATAGCTGGGCGTTATGGCGGGTGCCTGTAGTTCCAGCTACTTGGGAGGCTGAGGCAAGAGAATCACCTAAGCCCAAAAGTTTGAGGTTGCTGTGAGCTGTAATGCCACAGCACTCTACCGAAGGTGACATAGTAAGACTCTGTCTTCAAAAAAAAATAAATAAATCATAAAAAAGAAATAAGATGTACTTTCACAATAAAAAACAAGAAGTACCAAAGTAAAATGTCAAAAATGGTCAGGTACAGTGGCTCACACCTATAATTCAGGTACTGTATGAGGCTGAGGTGGATAGATTCCTTGAGCTCAGGAGTTAAGACACTAGCCTGAGAAAGAGACCCTGTATCTACTAAAAACTCAATAGAAAACTAGCCAGGCTTTGTAGCAGGCATTTATGGTCCTAGTTATTCTGGAGGCTGTGGCAGGAGTATTGCTCAAGCCCAAGAGTTTGAGGTTGCTGTGAGCAATGTCATCGCACTCTATCCTGGGCAACAGAATAGACTCTGTCTCAAAGAACAAAAAAGAAATCAGACATTTCACACTCAATAACCTAATAATATTCTCAGCAATCCTCTCCAATGTTGAACTCAACATTTCTCTCATTAATATGTGCCAATGGAAAAGTCTTACATGTTATTACATTAAATTTTTATTGTCATGATTATCCTCTTCAAGAAACCTAAGACACTCCATCAGGAAGTTAAAAATTAATTTACAGCTATGGTCAGGTACCTCCTTTCAGGCTTTGCTGGCACAGACACACTGCTGGAGACGCCACCTGTTCGGGACCCATAATCATCATCTTCTTCCTCCTCTTCTCCATCATGATTAAATTTTTTTACTTTAACAACTGAACTTACCACAGGCAACTTTCTCTTTCGAAAGTTTTCATCCTGCAATCAGATAAATTTATGCTTAACCCAATCTCAGAAAATAACAAAAGTTCTACTATAAAATATTTTTCAATTTAAGAAAAAGCCAGTAATATTAAGAATTCAAAGGGTATTTCTTGGTTTTTTGTAAAAAATACATTATCCCCAATAGCTAACATTTAGATAAAACAAAAATTAGACCTTTACATTCATTTTACTAACAGTTGCGTAGAGCACTATCAAGAAAATAAATTGGAGTTACTTGGTTACTTACTACAAATTACCATAAACAATCTAAAAGTGACCTAACCCCTCCCATCCCCAGGCAAATGTAACGTTAAAACTATCTCTAAAGCTGGAAATCCTAAGAAGGTATAAAGATGTGACAGGAAAAAACTCTTAAGAGCCAGCAATGGAGTGGAAAATCCGTCTAGTATGTATCATGAAAAGTAGCAAATAAATCAGCTTAGAGTAAATCTGCAATCTATGTTCAGTTACTTTACATATTATTTGGTATCAAGAAGTGCCAATTTTCAGCCTAGCTAGCCAGAATTTAAAAGTATACAAACCTCAATACTCATTTTTTCTGAGTTGTGTCTAAAAAAGGGGCTATAAGTCTCTTCTAAGCTATTAAGCATTTCTGGTTCACACAAATGTCCTGTTTCATACACCCGGCTGTTTTGTATATCAAGTTGCTTGGCAGCATGAATACTGTTTTGCTGCTGTTGAAATTGCATCCTGTTCAAATGAACACCACAATCTGCATTTCGACTTGCAGGTGGTCGATAAATTTCAATAGAAGGGCGAGAAGAACCATAGGTAAGAGTCACTGTAGGTTTCTTTTGAGATAAAGAATTCTCCTGGACAAAATTGAGGTCTTCATCGATGAGATCATCTGGTTCTGGCTTAATATCAATCACATCTTCAGAAGGTGCTGGCTCCCTTAAAGGTTTCACTGTTGACATCAGTCGGGTTGCAGCTCCATCATCATAAGTCTGTCTATTTAAAAAAAAGAACAAAACACAGTACAACTAAATTAGAGCAATTATCTCTGAATCTTTAAGTAATATTTACTTTAAGGTGGGGCACAGTGGCTCACAGTAGCAAATAATCTACACAGTGGCCTGTAATCTTAGCATTCTGGGAGGCCAACGTGGATAGATTGCCTGAGCTCACAGGTTTGAGACCAGCCCCCGAGTGAAAGCCTGTCTCTAAAAACAGCCAGGCACTGTGGTGGACGCCTGTACTCCCAACTATTCAGTAGGCTGAGGCAAGAGAATCACTTGAGCCCAAGAGTTAGAGGTTGCTGTGAGCTATAATGCCATGGCACTCTACCAAGGGTGACAAAGTGAGACTGTCTCAACAACAAAAAAAAAAAAAAAAGAAAGAAAGAGAGAGAGGGAGGGAGGGAGGGAGGGAGGAAGGAAGGAAGGAAGGAAGGAAGGTTGGTTTACTTTAGAAAGTTTTAATGAAGTGTGTATCCACCGATGGGAGGATACATCCATCACATATTTCCTCGAAAACTACTTTGAGGCCAGTGAGATGGCTCATGCCTTAATTTCAACACCATGGGAAGCTGAGGCAGGTGGACTGTGTGAGCTTAGGAGTTTGAGACCCTGTCTACTAAAAATAGAAAAACTAGCTGGGTGTTGTTGTGGCTAGCACCTATACTCCCAGCAACGTGGGGGGCTGAAGATCACTTAAGCCCAAAAGTTTGAGGTGCTGTGAGCTATGACACCAAGGCCCTCATGCTCTACCTAGGGTGACAGTGTGAGACTTGTCTCCAAAAAAAAAAAAAAAAAAATATGCAAGACCAAGGGTGGTGGCTCACCCCTGTAATCCTAGCACTCTGGGAAGCTGAGGCAGGTGGACTGCTTGAGCTCAGGAGTTGGAGACCAGCCTGAGCAAAAGTAAAACACCTATATATATATATTAGGACATTGTGGCAGACACCTGTAATCCCAGCTACTCAGGAGGATGAGGCAAGAGGATTGCTTGTACCAGGGTGACAAAGTGACACTCTGTCTCAAGAAAAAAAAGAGAAAAAAAAACTAGTTTGAAATTGTAGTTTCCTTAAACTTTAATTTACTACATTTGAGATAAAAGAAATTATACTTAGGTCTTACCCATTATTTCATTCAGAAATATGATCATTTCACAATTTCTAAAAATTGCTAAAAACATAGGTCTGAATGCTTGGGTCTTGGTGTGGGGGGGATAAAACTGTTAAAAAGAACAACTGAAAGATAGAAAATTAATGTAAATGTTACAAGTCTTCAGAGGACTCTTACCTGACATTAGTGGTTTTCTGCTCCTGTGAACTGGTAGAAACTCTGGAATTTCTTTTTTCAGGTCTACTGTTAGAAATGGTAAGGGGTGGCACTGCAGCTTCATGCCTTCTTTCATCTCCCCGACTGAAACTGCTCTTGTTTGAAGGCACGTTGCTATCAAAGATGTTAGTATCAGTAGACTTTAGACTAGAGGGCTCTGAAAAGGAAAACACAGTCCTTTTAATCTGTTTTCATTATTTTAAAACCTTTTCCTCCTTCATCACCAATTCAACAGCAATATAGGTTTTATTGTAGAACATTCTGAAAATACAAACAAAAACCAATTATATCAAAGGTGATTTTTTGGGGGGAAGGGTATACATGTGCATTTTTAAAAACTAAAACATATCATATATATATATATTCTCATGTTATTCTTCCACATTACTTTTTTTTTTTTGAGACAGAGTCTTGTTATGTCACCCTCAGTAGACTGCTGTGGCATTATAGCTCACATAGCTCACAGCAACCTCGAACTCTCTTTCTCTCTCTCTTTTTTTTTTTTTTTGCAGTTTTTGGCCGGGGCTGGGTTTGAATACGCCACCTCTGGCATATGGGGCTGGTGCCCTACCCCTTTGAGCCACAGGCGCCGCCCTCAAACTCTTGGGCTTAAGCAATTCTCTTGCCTCAGCCTCCCAAGTATCTGAGACTACAGGTGCCTGCCACTACGTCCCACTATTTTTTTTTTTTGTTTGTTGCAGTTGTCATTGTTACTTAGCTGGCCTGGGTTCAAACCTGCCCACCTGGGTGTATGTAACTGGTGGCCTACCTACTGAGCTATGGGTGCCACCTCTTCCACATTACTTTTAATAGCTGAATATTATTCCATATAGCATAATAGAATAATTTATTACTAGACTTTTAATTTTCAATTATACTATCCCGAAACATCCTTGAGGCATTTCCTTAGGATAAATCACACTGCTCCCTCTCCATTGGTTAAATGACCTTTGAATTATATTAAAATTATTGCTCTTGAATCATAAAAATATGTGCTTCCTAAAACATTCAAATGAACCAGTTTTCAAACTTAAGTTTTTTTCCAAAGCACTAAGAATGAATTTAAAAAGAAATAAATCATATTATAGCAAGCAGAAATACAAAAAATGTTATGAATCTTACCAGTTGTCACAGAGCGAAGTTTATCTATTACACCATGAAGCCTAAAAAACAAAACAAATTCAAAAATAAAGCCTCCCTTAAGAACAATCTTATCTGAAGTGCCACGCCAAATCTGATGACACTGTATCCAGATACATACGGATAAATGATATTTAATGAGTACATGGTATTAAAATTACTTTCAAAGATCATCTTTAAAAAAAGGTTTTATATGAATACTGTGTTAAGTCAATTAAAAATCACATTTTTTTCTACTCTTTTCAACATGTAGCCTCTACAAATATAAGGGCAAGAATACCTGACCCCAGAGTCTTGTTCTACAAAAACTGTCACCTTGTTTCCTGAAGAAGACTCACTGTAGTTTACAGTAAGAAAAGATTAACATCAAAAACATAAAATACTGTTTATCATTACAATTATTTAAGCACAGTACCCATTTTACCTACTTACGTAGTTTCTTAACGTAATTCCAAGAGGTGAAAAAATTATCAGTAATTTCCAAATATACCACACCATTTCACTGTAACTAATTTTTTCAAACTAATTCTATAAGCAAACACAGGCTACAACCTTGCTTATAATGTAACCTATTTTAGTAGTTACAGACAAAGCAAATTTGCTTTATAGTCCTTCCAAGAGGTGATTCCTCCTGAAAGCACCTTAGAAATCTCATTAGTTTTCTTTCAATGAGAACCCAGTAACACGCCACTGTCCCCAGGAACACAATTATTTCAGGGCTCCAAAGAATTGACAGTCTGTTTGGGGTTGGTGTTAATAAATTCTTTTTTTGGAGAGACAGTCTTACTTTACCACCCTCAGTACAGTGTTGTGGCATCCCCGCCCACAGCAACCTTGCACTTCTGGGCTCATGAGATCCTCTTGCTTCAGCCTCCAGCATAGCTGAGATTACAGGCACCCCCCACAATGCCTAGCTGTTTTTTGGTTTTTTTTTTTTTTTTTGTGAGACTCTGTCTCACTTTGTCACCCCAGTAGTGCCATGGCATCATAGCTCAGAGCAAGCTCAAACTCTTGGGCTCAAGTGATTCTCTTGCCTCAGCCTCCCAAGTAGCTAGGATTACAAAAACCTACCAAAATGCCGGGCTATTTTTAGAAAAGAAGTCTCACTCTGGCTCCAATGGTCTTGAACCTGTGAGCTCAGGCAATCCATCTGCCTTGGCCTCCCAGAGTGCTAGGATTACATGCATGAGCCACTGCACCCGGCCTACGCCTAGCTATTTTTAAAGATGGAGTTTCACTCTTGCTCAGGCTGGTCTTGAACTTCTGAGCTCTAAGCAATCCACCCATGTTGGCCTCCCAGAGTTCTAGGAGTACAGGTGTGAACCACCAAACTTGACCTATTAATGAATGCTTAACTTAGGAAAGCAAAGTGCCCAAATGGAGACATATCATTCCTTGCATCAGTACATGTTAAAAAACTCAATTTATGGCAAGAAGAAAAAGTTAAATTAATTTGGTTTTAAATTCAGACTCAGCCAGGCATAGTAGCTCACACCTCTAATCTTAACACTCTGAGAGACCAAGGCAAACGGATGCTTGAACTCAGGAGTTTGAGACCAGCCTGAGCAAGAGCCAGACCCCATCTCTACAAAAAACCAAAAAACTTAACATGGTGGTGCATGTCTGTAATCCTGAATACCGAGGCAGGAGGATCACTGGAGCCCAGGAGTTTGAGGTTGTAATGAGCTGTGATGACATCATTGTACTCAGTCTCAAAAATAAATAAATAAATAAATAAAATTGGGAATGCCAGTCCATCTGTGGAGCCTTTCTTAAGAGAAGGGGCCTAACCTAGTTCCTACCTATCCCCTGCTGCCAACAGCTAGCGGTAGGAAAGAGTGGGACAGTATCTCAAAAATAAATAGGCCCAGCACCTGTATCTCAAGTGATTAGGGCGCCAGCCACACACACCAGGGCTGGTGGGTTGGAACCTGGCCTGGGCCTGCTAAACACAATGACAACTGCAACAAAAAAGCAGCCAGGCATTGTGAGGGGCGCCTGCAGTCCAGCTACCTAGGAGACTGAGGCAAGAGAATCACTTATGCCCAAGAGTTTGAGGTTGCTGTGAGCTGTGACACTACAGCACTCTACAGAGGGGAGACATAATAAGACTCTGTCTCTGGCTTGGCGCCTGTGGTTCAAGCAGCTAAGGAACCGGCCACATACACCTGAGCTGGTGGGTTCGAATCCAGCTCGGGCCTGCCAAACAACAATGATGGCTACAACCAAAAAAAAAAAAAAAAAATAGCTGGGCGTTGTGGCGGGTGCCTATAATCCCAGCTACTTGGGAGGCAGAAGCAGGACAATTGCTTGAGCCCAGGAGTTGGAGGTTGCTGTGAGCTATAATGCCACAGCACTCTACCCAGGGTGACAGCTTGAGGCTCTGTCTCAAAAACAAAAAAAAATAAAGAAAGTAATTAATTCAGATTCAGTTAGTAGTCTACTTTGTTTAAATAATTCTATCAAGTTATCTGAGAAAAAAAAATCCTGTAGGTCACTCTCCCATCTTACATTAGCTGGACTCAAACCAAGCATAATCCAAAGGATGAACTAAGGTCAAGCCATTAAAAATATATATGAACAAAATAAGTACCAGGACTGCTAAAGATGTATTTAATAAAAGAAAAAGTGCTCACAACAAAAGCACTGTGATTTTTCTTCTTTTCTTTCTTTCTTTCTCTTTTTTTTTTTTTTGGCTAAAAGCTTCAGGGACAAACTGTAACACACCTGAGTCGGATCAGTAAGACTGAAGCAGGGTGGTACCTATGGCTCTGTGAGTAGGGCACTGGCCCCATATACAGAGGGTGGCAGGTTCGAACCTGGCCCCGACCAAACTGCAACAACAACAAAAAATAGCCAGGCATGGTGGGTGCCCATAGTCCCAGCTACTGGGAAGGCTGAGGCAATAGAATTGCCTAAGCCCAAGTGCTGGAGATTGCTGTGAGCGGTGATGCCACAGGACTCTACCAAGGGCAACAAAGTAAGACTTGGCCCCTGGAAAAAAAAAAAAAAAAAAAGACTGAAGCAGTGAGTTTATCATGACATCTGAGGAGCACTACATTCTATTAATTATCTTCAAAAATGTACAATATAAACCAGAGAATTCTGGGCAGAATTTTAACATGACTTTGTAAAAGTTGTCAAGCACACAGTTGTCTACTGGGGCAAAAAAAACACCTTGAAGACAAATGCTGGCATAAAGTCAAGAAGTTAGGCTTGGCGCTTGTAGCTCAGCAGCTAGGGAGCCAGTCACATACACAAGGGCTGGCAGGGTTGAACCCAGCCCGGGCCTTCCAAACAACAATGACAACTACAACAACAAAATAGCTGGGCATTGTGGGGGTGCCTATAGTCCCAGCTACTTGGGGAGGCTGAGGCAAGAGAATTGCTTAAGCCCCAGAGTTTGAGGTTGCTGTGAGCTGTGACACCATGGCACTCTACCAAGGGTGACATAGTGAGACTCTGACTCCAAAGGAAAAGAAAAAAAAAAGTTAACCAGCTTCAACTCCTTCTTTAGTGCCACCTGATCCCTTCCCTAGTATCTAGCCATTTAAATTGAGCAGGTTACTTGCTTGCTCAACTTTTGTTCCATCAGCAACTTTCACTGTAACTGGTGCTTCCTAGTCTGACTGCCTTTATTATGAGTATTTCCTGCTTCTATTTTCGGGCATATCATTATTCTTACCTATCCTCACTCTACCTCAAACCTGGTCCTGAAGCCACCTGGCCTTCTTAAATTCAATCTTATGGCTTTAAATTAGTATTCTCAACTAAGAACATATGAGGTTTGAAAAAAAATTCAAAATTCTAATAGTACTTTATATTTGAAAACAAAGTTACCCACTTAAAAATTCCAAAATTTACATATTTATATATATTTGTCAAAGGAAGGCAGGAATTTACAAAAATTTTAAAAGTTGCCTGTAATATTAGCACTTTAGGAGGTCCACGTAGGCAGACTGGTTGAGCTCAGGAGTTTTGAGACCTGTATGAGGAAGAGCAAGATCCCGACTTTATTAAAATTAGAAAAAAAAATAGGTGGGGCCGGACGGGGTGGCTCATGCATGTAATCCTAGCACTCTGGGAGGCCAAGGCAGGTGGATAGCTTGAGCTCACGAGTTTGAGACCAGCCTGAACAAAAGTGAGACCCCGGGCAGCGCCTGTGGCTCAGCGGGTAGGGCGCCGGTCCCATATGCCGGAGGTGGCGGGTTCAAACCCAGCCCCGGCCAAAATTAAAAAGTGAGACCCCCATCTCTACTAAAAAAAGAAAAACTGAGGCAAGAGGACCTTTTGAGCCCAGGAGTTAGAGGTTGCTGTGTGCTATGATGCCATGGCACTCTACCCAGGGTAACAGCTTGAGATTGTCTCAAAAAAATAAAAATAGAAAAATTAGCTGAGCACTGTGGTGGCAACTGCAATCCTAGCTACTCGGGAGGCTGAGGCAGGAGGATTAGTTGAACCCAGGAGTTTGAGGTTGCTGTGAGCTAGGCTGATACCACTGCCCTCCAGTCTGGTCAACAGAGTGAGACTCTATCACAAACAAGCAAACAAAACCTAGCTGGGCATCATAGCAGGTGCTTGCAGTTCCAGCTACTTGGGAAACTGAGGCAAGAGGATCGCTTGAGGCCAAGAGGTTAAGGTTGTTGCGAGCTATGATGCCATGGCACTCTCTCCAGGGTGACTCTGTCTCAAAAATAAGAAAAAAAATTTTTAAATTTGAAAAGCTCAAAGAAGGGTGGTGCCTGTGGCTCAGTGAGTGGAGCACTGATCCCATATACCAACGGTGGTGGGTTAAGACTCAGCTCTGGCCAAACTGCAACAAAAAATAGCCGGGCATTGTGGCAGGCGCTTGTAATCCCAGCTACTTGGGAGGCTGAGTCAAGAGAAATCACCTTAACCCAGGAATTGAAGGTTGCTGTGAGCTATAACGCCATGGCACTGTACCGAGGGTGATAAAGTGAGACTCTGTCTCTTAAAAAAAAAAAAAAAAGTGCTCAAAGAATACCTGGGCACAATGGCTCACATATATAGCACTCTGCAAGACCAAGGCAGATGGATCATTTGTGCTCAGGAGTTAGAGACCAGCCTAAGCATGAGTGAGACCCCACCTCTACTAAAATTACCCAGGTGCCGTGGAGTCTCAGCTACTCTGGAGGCTGAGGCCAGAGGACTACATGAACCTAAGAGTTTCAGGTTGACGTAAGCTATGATGCCACAAACACTATAACCAGGGTGACAGAGTGAGAATCAAAAAAAGAAATCTAAAAATATAAAAACTCTTACCCCTTAAGAAGTAGCTCATTAGATAACGTAATATAGGAAGCCAATTCAATTCAATTAACACACATCTGATTTGGGGGAAGGGCCAGAAGGACCAATAAGCTATGAAGTTTATATGACAGAAACATAAAATTCCAGTTGACACACACTAAGAACACATATGGGCCAGGCACACCTGAAAGCACTTTTCACATATTAGCTCATGTAATCTTCCCAACAAATCTATAATAAAGTAGGTGATCTTCTATTCCCACTATACAAATGGAAAAACTGAGGGAGGGTGGAGAGCCAGGATTCAGTCTTAGCTGACTCCAGAGGCTGCATTCTCATTACTCACAAATTACTTCTCCAAAGTGAATGTAATTCAACCATCAAGAACCTTTTTAGAGAGACTATCTATTCTGACTTGTGCCAAACTTTAGTCTGTGAGGCATAGACATTCAGAAACATACCATACGGTGAATCGAATTGTGTTGTTCCCTAGAAACAGGGACAGGTCCTCTGTCATTTGGTCCTGACTTTTCTTGTTGGCCACCATCACCATAATGTAATCAGGAAGTTCTTCATCTATTTAAAAGGAAAAGTAAGTCAAAACTTTTATGTTTTCCTCAATATTTTGTTCTACTGAAGTTGATGTGCTTGAATATACAGATGCAGCTCTAAGAATTAGTATCTTGGTTCTATTGGAATTATGTTGGACAAGAAAACTCACTTTTACTTTTCATTTCACAGGTACTTCAAGTATCAGAAGAATAGGAATTAGAAATAATTGATTAATACTTACAAAACTAGACACTCTTAAATTATAAAAGCAAATCTTTTTTTTTTTTTTTTTTTGAGACAGAGTCTCACTCTGTTGCCCTTGGTAGAATGTCATGGCATCACAGCTCATAGCAACCTTAAGTTCTTGGGCTCAATGGGAATACAGGCACCTGCCACAGTACCTAACTTTTTTTTTGAGACAGACTCTCACTGTGTCTCCCTTGGGAGAGTGCCGTGCCATCATAGCTCACAGCAACCTCCAACTCTTGGGCTTAAGCAATTCTCTTGCCTCAGCCTCCCGAGAAGCTGGGACTACAGGTGCCTGCCACAACGCCTGGCTATTTTTTCTTGCAGTTGCCACTGCTGTTTTAGCTAGTCAGGGCCGGGTTTGAACCCGCCACCCTTGGTATATGGGGCTAGCGCCCTACGCAGGGAGCCACAGGCACTGCCCAGTACCTAACTATTTTAAAAGACAGGGGTCTCCTTGCTCAGGCTGGTCTTGAAAACCTGAGCTCAAGTAATCCACCTGACTCAGCTTCCCATAGTGCTGGAAGTACAGGCCTGAGCCACCTCACTCAGCTTGTTTTTAATCTTTTTACTAATCTTAATTTCAGACATGCTTCCAGTAAGACACAGGTATTCCCCAAGAATAACAGTGTTTTAGTTTTACTTATAATGTTTATAATGAGTAAAATAATACTCATTTTCTCAAAAGAAAATCTTTATCTTGAGTTAAGGCAGATTTTAACTGCTCAGAAAAACTTGCAGCAACATCAAATAAACTAACATCAAACTTGCAGCAAACACAACAAACTTGCAGCAACATCAAATAAACTAAGACCACTCAAAAACTCATCATTTAAGAAATACAATTTTAAGACTGGTTAAACAAAATCAACTCACTGTTTTATCCTTACAGTGGTAACTCTATACAGTGATTATGATGATAAGGTCTAGAACGAAACAACAACAACAACAACAACAACAAAGACCAAAAACCACCTCAATAAGAGGAAAGAAAAAACAATTCCAAAAAGAAAAAATAGAGCGGCTCGTATGGCTCAAAGGAATAGGTGCTGGCCCCATATGCCAGAGGTGGCAGGTTCAAGCCCAGCCCTGGCCAAAAACTAAAAAAAAAAAAAAAAAGAAAAGAAAAGAAAACAAAAGAAGTAAGCAAAAGCCATTATTAGAAACCCTACTCTCTACCCCTCAAAAAGTCCTTTTGATTTCCTTAACACCTTAAACACTCTTAATATTTGTACGTAGGCAAAAAAGTTCATTTCATAAGTATTATCAGATACTTGTTTTGTTTCTAAGAAAAACATTAAAAATCCAGTTCAAGAAAAGCACACACATCTTGAAAAAGCCCAATCTACAAAAGGAAAGAAGAAATAAGAACATTTGATGAAAGCATGTAATATGTGAGGATATAAGTAAGGAGAAGTAGTCATCTGGTGTTCTCTTTGTAAAGTATCAAAAGGCTTGCGCTGCTTCCTACCAGTTAATAGTAAATTAGTTTGGTTTATGTGTGTTAGTTAGTTTATGTGTGATCTACTATGGACCACCAATGGTAACTCAGAAAAAAGGTCAACAGACAAAAAAGTTGAAATACTTTGGCAGGCTTTATAGTTCTTCTCATAACATCAGTAATAAAAACAAATAGACCGTGCTTTCTGTCATTATACATGTATGCTAGTTTGCATTTTGTGAAACTTTTGGTCATTGCCTGGGACAAGATGGGGCAGGGAGTTAAGAGGACATATACAAAGGAGCCACTAAACTTTTAAGGGTGATAAATATGGTTGTGGTGATGGGTTTCATGGGTGTATACATGTCAAGACATACTAAACTGTAAACTTTAAATAAGTGCAATTTAATGTATGTCAATTATTTCTCAACAAAGCTTTTAAAGAAATCCACTTGTTTTCTCAGCAGACACACAATGGGAATTAAGAATCTAATGAAAACTGAATGATATATTTACGAGAATTCTAATAGAATGCTCTGGTTCAGTGGTTCTCAACCTTCCTAATGTGGGTACCCTTAATACAGGTCCTGTGGGTCAGGACCCACAGGTTGAGAACCGCTGCTCTAGTTCATCTGAAATCAGCAGTAAAAAAAACACAGTAAAAATTATGAATGTTGCTAGAAGTTCATACTTCCAATGGGAATGAAATATAGCAGCTACCTCACTGAAATGCCTTTTTTTTTTTTGTTTTTGAGACAGAGTTTCACTCTGTTACCCTGGGTACAGTGTCTTGGCATCACAGTTCACAGTAACCTCAACTCTTGGACTCAAGCAATCCTCCCATCTCAGCCTTCTGAATAGCTGGTAACACCTGACTAGTTTTTCTATTTTAGTAGTGATGGGGTTTTACTTTTGCTAGGGCTGGTCTTGAACTCCTGAGCTTAAAGCAATCCACCCACCTTGGCCTCCCAAAGTGCTAGAATTACAGGTGTGAGCCTGTAAATAAACGCACAAAGGAGATTTTATCACCTCCAAAAAAGGTTGTTCATGTTTATATCCCACCCAATTCCCTCAGAGTAGATTTTCAAGTATTTATTAGAGGATTGTTTTCATAATCTTAAAGGGTTCCAGGACTCTTTCTAGCATAAAGAAAGAGGCTGGAAAGTCATCCATTTCAGACAAATAATAATGTATGTAGATACAAATAGGTAGCTAACCATAAACACTACTTTCTTTCCAATAGTGTTTCTCTCTCTCTCTCTTTTTTTGGGTCAGGGTCTTGCTATTTACCCTGGCTGAAGTCCAGTGGCATGATCATGGCACACTGCAGATTCCAACTCTTGGGTTCAAGTGACTTTTTTGTCTCAGCATCCTGTGTAGCTGGTATTATAGTTGTACACCACCATGCCTGGCTGATATTTCTTATTCATTATGTAGAGATAGGGTGGCAGGGTTTTCGCTGTTACCCAGGTTGGTCTTGAACTCCTGGCCTCAAGAGATGCACCTGTCTAGGCCTCCCAAAGTGCTGGGATTATAAGCATGGGCTCAAATAGAGTCTAATGGTGACTCTGTTAACCAACTTATCTAATCAACACTTGTGAAACATTAGGGCTGTCTGCCAGGTTACTAGGACAGAGCAAACATGAAGTCTCTGCCTGTAAAAAAACTTTCAGTTAAGTAGAAGACAAACTAAGCCAGCAAAGGATCTAATACACACCCACATCAGAAAGAAAAACTCTGGGCAGCGCCTGTGGCTTAGTGGGTAGGGCACTGGCCCCATATACCGAGGGTGGCAGGTTCAAACCCAGCCCCGGCCAGACTGCAACCAAAAAATAGCTGGGTGTTGTGGTGGGTGCCTGTAGTACCATCTACTTGGGAGGCTGAGGCAAGAGAATCACCTAAGCCCAGGAGTTGGAGGTTGCTGTGAGCCATGATGCTACAGCACTCTACCAAGGGCGACAAAGTGAAACTGTCTCAAAAAAACAAAAACAAAACAAAGAAAGAAAGAAAAACTCATATCAATTCAAGGTAGGGGCGAGGGAACAAGGGAGAGGGGAAGAGGTGGAGGATGGGTGTGTTCCCACTTAAAGGGCACAATGTCAGGGTATATGGCATACCTGTAGGGGGTGAGACACAAACATAAGAGGGATTCTACCTAATAAATGCAAAAATTGTAAGCTAATTCCTTGTACCCTCAATTTAACCCAAAACAATAATAATAAATAAAAAAAAAAAAAGAAGCTATACTAATGTGTAACTTCTGGGGCACATTTCAATAGTGCTAGGTAAACAAACTTAAGTGACTCCTACTCATTCCTTCTTAAACCAAGTTACTACTATAAAATTTACATAAAAGAAACACCAAGGGCTGGGCACTCTGGGAGGCCAAGGCGGGTGGACAGCTTGAGCTCATGAGTTCAAGACCAGGAGCAAAAGCAAGACACCGTCTCTACTAAAAATAGAAAAACTGAGGCAAGAGGATCACTTGAGCCCAAGAGTTGGAGGTTGCTGGCAGCCATGACACCACGGCTCTCTACCCAGGGAAACAGCTTGAGACTGTCTCAAAAAAAGAAAAAGACACACCAAGAACCCAGAAGACTAGAGTTCTTTGATCTTAAAATTTGCACTGACCAGCTCTATGTAGCCCTTTTAAGAATCATTAGGAAAGTTCTCACAAGTCTTCTGTGATTTCTCTTTTTAAGACAAAACAAGTTCCTGGCTCACAGATGGCATCCATTAAGGGTTGAAAGAATAAATAAATAGACATGGTGTGGTAGCTCATGCCTGTAATCCTAGCACTCTGAGAGGCCAAGGCAGGTGAATTGCTTAAGCTCACAAGTTTGAAACAGCCTGAGCAAAAGTAAGACTCTGTCTCTAATAAAAATAGAAAAACTGAGGCAAGAGGAATTACTTGAGCCCAAGAGTTAGAGGCCGCTGTGAGCTATGACACTATAGCACTCTAACCAGGGCAACAGCTTAAAATCAAATCAAATCAAATAATAAATAAAAATCCTGGAAATCCTGGTTTAGCTTCATCTTCTCTGAGTCTCAGTTTTTTCATCTGTTCAAGTCTTATAACAATAGTGACTACAGACCACATACGAACAGTCCCCAGCAAGTGGTTAAGTACTCCATTAACTAACCAGCAGTTATCCAACTGGTCCCAGGCCCCTCTCAGATTTATGAGGGGGAATATCTATTGATATTTGCTGTATTCAAAACTAAAACTGGGAATTTTTAAGGTATTTATTTCAAAGTAACACATCCATTATATTAAACACAAACCCAATTATATTAACATAAATGTTATTTTAATTAGAACTAAATTTTCAAAAAAAAAAAAAAATCGGCACGAACACTGGCCTTTTTATTATTATTATTTTTTTTTTTTTTTGCAGTTTTTGGCCAGGGCAGGGTTTGAACCCACCACCTCTGGTATATGGGACTGACGCCCTACTCTTCTGAGCCACAGGCGCCACCCTTTATTATTTTTTTGAAACAGAGTCTCACTTTGTCATACTTAGTAGAGTGCCATGGCGTCTTAGCTCACAGGAACCTCAAACTCTTGGGATCAAGTGATTCTCCTGTCTCATCTTCCCAAGTAACTGGGACTACAGGCACCTGCCACAATCCCTGGTTATTTTTTTTAGAGACAGGGTATTGCTCTTGCTGAGGCTGGTCTCAAATTTCTGAGCTCAACCAATCCGCCTGCCTCCGTTTCCCAGAGGCTGGAATTACAGGCGTGGACCACCGCACCCAGCACTTTCTACAAATATTTTTAATATCTAATTTAAAATATAGCTGGCCTGGGCACAGTGGCTCACACCTATATTCCTACCACTTTGGAAGGCCGAGGTGGGAGGACCACTTGAGCTCAAAAGTTTGAGAAAAGCCTGAGCAAGTGTGAGACTCTGCCTCTATAAAAAATTGGCCAAGTGTGGTGGTGCATACCTGTAGTTCCAGCTATTTGGAAGGCTGAGGGAAGATCACTTAAAGCCCAGGAGTTGGACTGAGGCTGTGAGCTATAAAGATGCCACTGCATTCTAGTCCAGCAACAGAATGAAACCTTGTCTCAAAAAAAAAAAAAGTTTCTTTCTTCCCTTTGTCTTCTCTTTTTCTCTCCCCCACTTCTTCCTTCATTCCTTTCTCTTTCCTTCCTATTTTCGTCATTCTTAATAAAAAAAATAATAAAAGACAGCTGGATTCCAATTTCTGCTTCTGCATTTAATCAGTTCTGCTATGTTGTTCTGATTGAAGAACATAAAGAAAACCTGATCTCAGACAGATATGCCGCTGAAAAAGGAGTAGCCGGACGGTGCCTGAGGCTCAAGGAGTAGGGCGCCGGTCCCATATGCCGGAGGTGGCGGGTTCAAACCCAGCCCCGGCCAAAAACCACAAAAAAAAAAAAAAAATGAAAAAGGAGTAGCCTTTTCAAATACAGGCAGTCCCCAAGTTACAAACACTGACTACGACCCACTGTTACAAACGGAGGCTATTACAGGTAAATGTACCCATTCCAACGTACACACAAACTCAACTTAAGAACAAACCTACAGAACCTATCCTGTTCGTAACCTGGAGGCTTCCTGTAATTGTGTATATTCTTCTCTGAAAATACACCAAAACTCAGTAAGTGGTAATTTCTTAAATGCTAGTAGCAATACAGAATCTCAAACTATTTCAATCACCTTCTTGGACTCTTACATAAAAATCCACTATCCCGGGCGGCGCCTGTGGCTCAAGGAGTAGGGCGCCGGTCCCATATGCCGGAGGTGGTGGGTTCAAACCCAGCCCCGGCCAAATAAAAAAAAAAAAAAATCCACTATCCCATCCTGCAGTTTTAATGGATCTTTAATGTATGCATAATTTTTTTTTTTTTTTGTAGAGACAGAGTCTCACTTTATGGCCCTCAGTAGAGTGCCGTGGCCTCACACAGCTCACAGCAACCTCCAACTCCTGGGCTCAAGCGATTCTCTTGCCTCAGCCTCCCGAGTAGCTGGGACTACAGGCGCCCGCCACAACGCCCAGCTATTTTTTGGTTGCAGTTCAGCCAGGGCCGGGTTTGAACCCGCCGCCCTCAGTATATGGGGCCGGTGCCTTACTGACTGAGCCACAGGCGCGGCCCATGTATGCATAATTTTGTATCATTAAGCATCAGGGGCCAGGTGTGGTGGCTCACGCCTGTAATCCTAGCACTTGGGAGGCTGAGTGAGGCAGGTGGATTACCTGAGTTTATGAGTTCAAGACCAATCTGAGCCAGATCGAAACCTTGTCTCTATAAAAATAGCTGGGTGTTGTGGCGGTCGCCTAATCACTTGAGCCCAAGAGTTTGAGGTTGCTGTGAGCTATGACATCACAGCATTCTACTGAGGGCAACAAAGACTCTGTCTCAAAACAAAAAAAAGCATCAGTGATTTGGAAAGTATTAGTTTGCTGAGCTATGGAAATCACTGACATGTTCATACCTTTTATACACAATATAAAATATTTGTTAATATTGCCATAGACTTCATCAGAAATTCTTCAAGTTCTGAGAAGCTGTCAAGCTTATGGAGGCAGGCACAGATTTTCAAAAATTCTAATTTTAATGTGAAAGCTCAACAGCCCAACTTGTCATTGGCAACAAAGTCTACGAAATTTTTCCTTTGCTAACTTTCAAGTAAATGTCTGCCAAGTACCCTAATGTACGTAACCAGTTTTTCAGTTCTTATAAGAAGTTAAAGAAGATGTTACTGTAAGTTAAAGAAGATGACACTCTGAGAGGCTGAGGTGGGTGGATTGCTTGAGCTCCGTAATCCGAGACCAGCCTGAGCAAGAGTAAAACCCCATCTCTACTAAAAACAGAAAAACTAGCCAGGTGTTGCGTCAGAAGGCTGACGCAAAAGGTTTGCTTGAAACTAAGAGTTTGAGATTGCTGGGAGCTAGGATACCATGGCACTCTACCCAGAGTGACAAAGTGAGACTCAATCTAGTTCTCATCATATAAATTATTTTCCTTAAAACCATCACATTTCAGTATACAGCAGAAATGTTTTATGGGCACCATGTGTTTCCTTACACCCAATATTAAAAAGATGTAGTCATAGTCTAGTAGTGTTTAGGTCAGCAGCGGTGGCTCTAGCCTGTAATCCTAGCACTTCTGGAGGCTGAGGCAGGAATATCATTTGAGACCAGGAATTTGAGGCAGCAGTGAGCTATAATCTAGCCACTGCACTCCAGCCTGGGCAACAGGGCAATGCCCTGTCTCTAAATTTAAAAAAAATAGTCCAGGGTTTAAATAAATGACATTCTTTTTTTTTTTTTCCATCAATGACATTCTTAAATGAAACTCTTCTGTTATTTTAATTATAACGGGGGAGTGATATGAATATGATTTCTAGCAGAGTTGGGTGCAACTATCTTGATTTATGGTAAAGTGCCAGTAATTTTATCAATCGTGGGTCAACACACATGTCAAAATAGTCAAAAACAGCAAGTACCATTTTAGTATTAGTATGAAAACTGTTTTGACTTTATGAGTTCTACCACAGTTTGAAAACCACTATTGTGAGTGCTATCTATTATTTTTATAGGAGGCACCAACTTTCAGGTCAGATAGACCTAAGTCTCAATCCATAAAAACTCAAGCAGGCAAAGCCTCAGTTTCCTTGTTTGTACAAGAATATAGAGAATATTATCACTTACCTCACACTGTTCTCCGGGCGGATTATCATTAGTTAATGCATATACAGGGCAATAGTTAAACACAGTGCCTGGGCCCACAGTAAACACTCAACTTATTATATAAGGTTAAAGAACACATTACTGTTTCAAGGAAGAAAGAAAGAGGTAGGAAGAAAATAGATCTGAAAAGGGCGGTGCCTGGGGCTCATTGAGTAGGGCGCTGGCCCCATATACTGAGGGTGGCAAGTTCGAACCCAGCCCTGGCCAAACTGCAAAACAAAATAGCCCAGCGTTGTGGCCAGGGCCTGCAGTCTCAGCTACTGGGGAGGCTGAAGCAAGAGAATCGCCTAAGCCCAAGAGCTGGGGGTTGCTGTGAGTTGTGATGCCACAGCACTCTACCGAGGGCAACATATGTCTCACAAAAAAAAAAAAAAGAAAAAGAAAAAAGAAAACAGATCTTAAAATAAAACTCATCGAATCCTTACAAAGGCAAGTGCCAGAAATCATCAACCATTCACATCCAAAATAACGGTTCTGAAATCAAAAGTCAAGAAAAACGTATCGAGAACAACAACAAAAAAAACAAACGGAAAATAAAATTCAGACAAACATGGAAAACACGACAAAGCCTTAATGGAGGACACCAAATGTTTCAAAACACAGTAGAAGGGAGTTTGGGGGAAAAAAGGAAAGGGTGCAAAAAGTGGAGAAAACTAGTTAGTATCATATTTGAAAAAGGTTGAAAGGGATCTTCTCTAACGTCCAAAGTATGATGGAAAAATTACATTCACTAAATTTCAACTTGTTGCAAATTCTAAGTTCTACAAGACTAAAAATAACAAGGACTTACCAACATAAGCTCCTAATTCTTGCAATTTCCCCTTAATGGCACTCTGAAAGAAAAAAAAAAGCAAAGGTGCATTTAGAGAAAGTCGGCTCTAGAAAACCAAACCAACAGAGCAGAGGCAACTATGCTGGTGCTCTCACCTTCCGCCCCCGTCTGCAGCCCGGGTGGGGGTGGGGAGGAACCTTGACCCCTCCTCCCGCCACTCCAGGCCCCGGTGGCGCCCGCCTCTAGCTGCCGACCAAGGGAGGCTTACTGCGCCGCGGTGTGTGGCCCTCACCCGGCCCTGTACGCGTCCTTCCGTTTCCCCGCCGCTACTTCTTCAGCCACAACCCCGTTTACTCTCCGAGCTCTGAGGTGGCCTGGGCAAGGAGGTGCCGCTCGCCGGCGCTACAGCCCTTTTAGTAACACCGGGCGATGGCCAGGCCGCGGCGTCCACCCGGGCCCAATGTCCCCGTTACTCCTGACAACCGCCTGCCAGCCTGCCGAGGCCCAGTTCCCGCCCCTGCCCAGCGCCAGTCGACGCAGGCCTCACCCGGATCTTGCGGCTGATCTCGGTGCCGATCTCCATGGTTCTGCAGCAGGCTCAGCACTGCGCGGCGCTTCGCTTACTCAGAGCCTGCCGGGGTCTCCTACCCCGCAGCCCAGCCACGGTCGCTTCAGTCGCCGCCACCCCAGTAGCTCCCGCCGCCGCTCCGCCCCCGGCCGCGAGCACCGTGTGTCTCCGCCCCCGCCGGACCGGCGCGCCGAATTGTGCGCGCATGCGCTTGCGCATGTGCACTCCTCCCGCGGAACCTGCTGTCTGCGACCTCTGCTGGAAGCGAAGAAGGCGGTAGGTTGGGAGTGGGCTGGCTTCTCTCTTCCTCTTCAGCGCCTGAGCAATGTTCAATTCTTTACCTTCCTGCCAGTCCATTTATTCATTTTATTCTCCTTTGGGTAACACGGATGAATTAAATCTGTAGCAAAAAGATCCAGGGCTTTGTGAGGTCTGAGTTCAAATCCAACCTTCAAAGCATTATGGTAGTGGTCCAGGTATTTCAACTGCGGAGACTTCCGTTTTCATACCTGTAAAATAAAGAATGCCTCCTAGAGGTAGCACTCACTACATTTGGAGAGAAAATGGGACTATCCAGAGCAATGGAACCAATTCATCTTCACTTTGGCTGTGGTGCTACACTGGCTGTCTTGGGTTTAATTTGTTTTTCCTTTTTCCCGGCCCCCGGGGGCTTTTCCCCCTTTCCCCCTCTCTGAACTCCCTCCTTTGGACAGCCCTTTTTCTTTTATTTCTTCGTGTGTGTGTGTGCACGCGCGCGCGCGCTCGGGCCGTGATCTTGTTACAGTTCATTTCAACCTCAAACTCCTGAGCGCAAGCTATCCTCCTGCCTTAGCCTGCCGAGTACTTGGGGAATAGCTGGGGCTACAGGCGTGCAGCTTCAAGCATAGCTGATTTTTGTATTTTTAATGGAGACAAGGTCTCTGTTTCTCTCAGGCTGTCCTGGAACTCCTGAGCTCTATAAATCTTCTCGCTTCTGCCTCTTAAAATGCTGAGATTACAGGCATGAGCCACTGCACCCAGCCTTGGACTACTCTTGTTCTCAGGACTTCCGTTGTCACCTCTATGCTGCTGATGACCGAATTTTTCATTAACCCAAATTCTTAACTAAACCACATTCCCAAATCCTCGTCTTTGCCATCTTCATTAGGTGGAAGCAATCCATACTTAAGGGCCAGGAGGGAGGTTATGCAGAGTGTAAAAAGCAAGAGAGCAGGAGTCATGGGGCCAACTAGGATGTGTCACATGGTCCTTTAATAATCTCTCATAATCTTTCTTTCTGAATTCCTGTGGCATCTATATGAGAACTACAAACATAAGAATATACTCTCCATACTTGCTCTTAGCCAAAACGCTGAGAATCGATTGCATGACAGTATACAGTGATGCTGTTTGATGCAGGTGTGTGTTTGTCCTCTCTAGCAAAATTATAAACTCTCTGCAGGTCTTTTTATTTCTCCAAACTTTCTTTCAGGATGCTAGACACATAGTAAGCAAAATATTAACAAGGTAAAGGAAATTAAAGACCTAATTTACAAAGGCATTCCTCAAAGATAAATGATCATACACTCATTGGACATTGATGAGAGGTAGCAGAATAAAGTGACTGAGAACAAGAATCTTGGAGCCAAATTGTCTGGGTTTGAATTCCTGCTCTGCCATTCCCTCTGAGACCAGGCAAATTTCTTATCCTCTCTGGGCCTCAGTTTCCTCATCTGTGGCATAGGTATGATACTAGTTTCTCTGAAAGGGTTATAATGAAGAAGAAATAAGTTGATATTTGTGAAACATTTTGAACTGTGTGTGCCTGGCTCACAGATGATTAAAAATTAAATGCTTGCAATAAGCCAGATGACTTTGCTAGGAGTCAGAACAAAAAGATGCTTTCATGACAAAATCCAAAAGACAGATAAATTATTTCAATTCCTTTACTCACCATTTCAGAACTAAAAATGAAAACACATGTTTTACCATTATTGGGTACAAAATTCTCAATGTTTAGATAATATTGAAGAATATTTTATTAAAAATAGAGAATGGCGGGGGGGGGGTGCCCATAGCTCAGCATTTAGGGTGCCGGCTACATGCTCTAGGCTGGTGGGTTCCAACCCAGCCCGGACCTGCTAAACAAAAAAACTAGCTGGGCATTATGGTGGGAGCTTGTAGTCCCAGCTACTAAGGATGCTGAGGCAAGAGAATCGCTTGAGCCCAAGAGTTTGAGGTTGCTGTGAGCTATAACGCCATGGCACTCTACCAAGGGTGACAAAGTGAGACTACATCTCAATTAAAAAAAAAAAAAAATAGAGACTCAGCTGGGTACAGTGGCTCAGGCCTGTAATCCTAGCACTCTGTGAGGCTGAGGTGGGTGGATTGCTTGAGCTCAGGAATTTGAGACTAGCCTCAGTAAGAGTGTGACCCCATCTCTGCTAAAAATAGAAAAATTAGCTGAGTGTGATAAGACACATCTGTAGTTCCAGCTACCCAGGAGGCTGAAGCAAGAGGATTGCTTGAGTCCAAGAGTTTGAGGTTGCAGTGAGCTATGACTCCAGAGCACTCAGGGGCACAGAATGAAATTCTGTCTCAAAAAAAAAAAAAAAGAAGAAGGAAAAGAACATTTTCATTAAAATGTATTCAAGAAAATGTTAACTTTAGGACAATGAGCTTACAACTATGGAGAAGGCTGCCTGAGAACTCTATCTTTAGATCTCAGAAGTTACAAGTGTTTGATCACAGAGGAGGAATCCCACTAAAGCAATGGTTTTTGGTGGTCTGACAGTTCCAGGTGCCTCCCTGTAAACTGCTTCATAAACCATATCTCATTTTAAAGGCAGTGTTCATGATGATGCTCTAAGAGAAACCATTAAAAAGAAGTAAGAGTATAGGCTTGAAATGGACAATGATAGTTCTTTTCCAACTTAGAAGGGTTCTCTGGTTCAGGAGAATGACACATTTTCCTCTAGACCCTAGAGTCTAGGGGATTTTACAAAGACCAGATTTCAACAAACCACAGTGTTAGTAAGAGGGCTCTGGGCTGTCTTCCAAAAAAGAGCATTAGCATTGAAGTTAGGCTTAAGTACCAACTCCTACTCCATGAAGTCATGAGCCCTTTAGCATTGGCCTCTCTGTCATCTCCAGCCTCCTCTTATGTCTGCATTTCAGCTGGATGTTGCATATTCTTTACATGTGCTTTTGTGTGTGTGTGTGTGTGTGTGTGTGTGTGTGCAGAAGCAAGGGCGGAGGTGTTACCAGACAAAGAAGCTGTAGTCAATATGTAAGAGATGGGGATTAGGTCCAAACAAGCTTTATTTTCAGAAGGACAGCAATTCTGGAGAACAAGGAGAGTAGCCTCAATTCTGCTCTGCCTAGATTACAATTCTAATAATGTTTATAATGGGAATACCAGGAAACAAACCTAGAAAATTTTAACTTTATCTGACAGAAAACAACATCAAAGTAGTCTTCCTTCTAACAATTCAAAATGTTTAAACAAATAAAGTAATTTTCACTATAATTAAAATAAGAAAATTGTCAAAAAATCATTTTATCAAAGTAACCATTATTCTGCCAGTATCGCAACACGTATTGTCTGTCTATGTGCAACTGCCTCCTCAAAGCCTCCTGAGACAAATATCCTCACAATCGTGGCGAAACCTATCTAGATAATCACGGGATGGGGAATGGAACAGGGAAAATGTGAGCTAAGCAGACTAGGTCAGCTGTAATGCTTCAGCTTAGCTTTTCAGACTCCATCTTGTAGCTACTTTTTGGGCTTCAGAGGGTGGATGGGTTTCCTCCAGCCAGGAATGCTTTTTTTTTTTTCCCTCTTCTTTTCCCGTTTTTTTTTTTTTTAACTTTTATTTGTCTTTCCATACTCAAGCAAAAGTTGATCACAGTGATTAACTAGGTATTAATAATACATTTAGACTATACAGTATACCTATGTGTAAATTTCCTCACCTACTAGCATTATATATTCATGAATATATAATGGTGAATCTTTGAGGACAGATATGTGTCCATTCACCTGTTTTCTTGCAGCACCTGTCTTCCAATACAGGTGGGATCAATGGATAGGTCTCCATTCACAGTGACTATTACATGGCATGTCTGCACTTAGATCAAAATCACTAAGCATTACAGTTTGTGAACTAAAAGTCCTAAGTCTTCTGATAACTGAATGTACCTCTCTTGGCCAAGGGGACCCCAGAAACACCTTAAAACTTAGTTTCTAGCCATGATGGGATGGGAAAGGTAAAGCACAATTACGTGTGTATAATTTCCCTTCATATTTATGACTCATCCTATAGCTTGTTAAATATGTGTATTTGACCACCCAGTCAGTATACAATCCTGTTTCCCTTTGTCTCTTTGAAGCACAGGTGTCTGGCTTCTGGCCAGGGCTCAGCTTCCCCAACCTGTTTGAATGGCCACCCAATAGGTTGCTACCTTTTATGAGAAATAAAGCTCTCCTTTTTCCAAAGTACAAACTTAATTAATTTTTTTAGTTAACAAGCTACAGCATTCACTTTTGCTATTGGCTGACATGTTTCTCCATTATTTTGTTAATTTGAACAAGTACCCTGCTAACATCATCCTTTCTCTGACATCCAGGGGAATCTATCCATAAAATTCTCACTCTTTTGGAACTGAAGAGGTGTTGCATCTGGTGTGTTGATGAATGTGGTAGGCTGAGCTCAGAGACCAAAGATGTCACTTTTTTAGTTCTGGCCCTCACAGCCCCCTTTCCAGGGGATGACTGTCTTTGTGAGGTAGGGTACTCATTCAAGTTGGATTCTTGCAGAGAATGATAAATTGTACAATGGGTATTTACCATGCTATCAAAGTAGATTGATTTTGTAACTCCTAAGAAAACATTAGTCAATGTACCATCCAAACCACAATTTAATTCCCTTTTACCTTTTTATCTTTCATTGTTTTATGTTTAGGGGTTTATTTATTTTTTTTTTTTCCTTTTTTTTTTTTTATTGTTGGGGATTCATTGAGGGTACAATAAGCCAGTTACACTGATTGCAATTGTTAGGTAAAGTCCCTCTTGCAATCATGTCTTGCCCCCATAAAGTGTGACACACACTAAGGCCCCACCCCCCTCCCTCCATCCCTCTTTCTGCACCCCCCCATAACCTTAATTGTCATTAATTGTCCTCATATCAAGATTGAGTACATAGGATTCATGCTTCTCCATTCTTGTGATGCTTTACTAAGAATAATGTCTTCCACTTCCATCCAGGTTAATACGAAGGATGTAAAGTCTCCATTTTTTTTAATGGCTGAATAGTATTCCATGGTATACATATAGTTTAGGGGTTTATTTTAATTTATTTTAGAAAGAATTACCTTCCAGTGTGAAAGTACACATAATATGCCACCTTCTGGATAAGAGGAGGTATAGATGCATATGTGTAGTTGCTTGTATTGCTACAAAATATTTCTTTTTTTTTTTTTTTTTTTTTGAGACAGATCCTCAAGCTGTCACCCTGGGTAGAGTGCTATGGCTTCACAGCTCACAGCAACTTCCAACTCTTGGGTTCAAGTGATTCTCCTGCCTCCGCCTCCCAAGTAGCTGGGACTACAGGCGCCCGCCACAACACTCGGCTATTTTTTGGTTGCAGCCGTCATTGCTGTTTGGCGGGCCCGGGCTGGATTTGAACCCGCCAGCTCAGGTGTATGTGGTGCCTTAGCCGCTTGAGCCACAGGCGCCGAGCCGCTACAAAATATTTCTTTAAGGACATACAGGAATGAGGTTACACTGGGTTACCCCAAGAAGAGCTATCTAGTAGACAGGGTGGGAAGGAGACCTATCGCTTATACCCTTTTGTATCTTTAGGGGTTGAACCATATAAATTATCTCACTTTCTTACTTACGAAACATAAACTAATAATAATTTTATGTTTAACATTTTGAAGGGGTTGTTCAAGTGCCTTATTATGGGGATGTTACGGCCAAATTAACATAGTTGAGGGAAAATAGAGCTTAAGTACTTAGTAAATGACATCTGTGGACTGTGAGGGAGGAAGTTCAACTCAGTTGTCTCACATATCTTGGGTTTTATGATCATTTTCTATTTTTAAAATTCTTTTATTTTCTTCCCAATTCAATTAACACGTTTTTATTTAGTGCCTACTCTCTGCCCAGTACTGTCCTAGGACTTCTAGGAGATATAAAAGAAGCCTTCATGAAACAACTTAAAGTTCTTGCCAAGTGAGGAGATCATCATGTAATGAGGTGAATAGAAAGTTGTCTTGGAAGCAGAGTCGTAAATTGAGACTTGGAGAGAAGCAGAAGGCTTAGACAAATAGAAGGAGGACAGGAGGTGATGCTGGCCTGGGACAACAGCTTGCTTGAAGGGGGTAGAGGGCATGCTGGAGAGAAGAAAGTGGTAAAGGTGGTTAGAGAGGCCAGTATGGAAGTCCCTAAAGGTGAGGCAGAAAAGCTTAACCTTGTGAGTCCACCAAGAGTGCTATACACAAGACAGAAGTAAGTCTGGTACTAACATAGGGAGAACTGAGAAACCAGGTACTGGGAGATCATCCCTATTGTAATAATCTGAATGTAAAATGATGAGGATTTGGATTTAGACTGTATCAAAGGGAACAGAAAGGAAAGAAAGAATTGGTGAGATATTTCAAAGGAGAAAATATTAGGTCTTGAGGACAGGCTGGAGATGAGAAAAGGAGAAGAGAAATTTCAATTTTTCTAGCTTGGGAGGCCAGGAAAGGACTCACACACAAATTGAGCTAGTTGAAATGTCAATTAATAACAGAATTGATCATTTTTTTCCTATTTGAAACACGGGTAATTTTATTGCCTTTAGGTACATGATGCAAGCTGAATCTCACTAGGGTTTGTTCTCAGATAGCATCATACCTCTATGATAGTGCTCCCCACTTAGGCCCCTTTGTAGTGTGTGTGTGGTGTGTAGGTTTGCTTATCATTCACTAGACCTTTGTGTGCAGGGACATAACTGAGGTATAGTAAGTATTTAAGTATTTGGTAATTGTTGAAGAAAATGAGATTTAAATGAAACAAAGTTAGAAAAAAAAAGCTTTCCAGAAATAGTATGAAAAAATAATTTAAATTAAAAAAAATTTTTTTTGCAGTTTTTGGCCGGGGCTGGGTTTGAACCTACCACCTCCAGCATATGGGGCCAGTGCCCTACTCCTTTGAGCCACAGGCACTGCCCGATTTAAATTAAAATTTACAAAAATTAAAAACTTCTCTGTTCCAATTACTCAAAGCACATGCCAAGTAAATATTTTTGTTTTGAGACAGAGTCTCACTATATTGCCCTCAGTAGAGTGCTGTGCTGTCACAGCTTACAGCAACCTCAAACTCTTGGGTTTAAGTGATCCTCTTGCCTCAGCCACCCAAGTAGCTAGGACTACAGGCACCTGCACAATGCCTGGCTATTTTTTTTTTTGTGTGTGTGGTTTTTGGACACGGGGCTAGGTTTGAACCCACCACCTCCGGCATATGGGACCGGCACCCTACTCCTTGAGCCACAGGCGCCGCCCGCCTGGCTATTTTTTTGTTGTTGTTGCAGTTGTCTTTGTTGTTTTAGCTGTCCTGGGCTGGGTTTGAACCCTCCTGCCTCAGTGTAGGTGGCTGGTGCAGTAACCACTGTGTAAATATTTTTATAAATACTCTATTGCAGTGTTGTTGAGGTCACACAGTTTTATTCCTTAGTGTCACAATACAGTGATGATAATACAGTACAGTAACATAATATAATAATAAACATTATTATTATATTTTGAGACAGTCTCACTTTATCACCCTCAGTAGAGTACGGTGGCGTCACAGCTCACAGCAACCTCCAACTCCTGGACTTAGGTGATTCTCTTGCCTCAGCCTCCCGAGTAGCTGGAACTACAGGCGCCCACCACAATGCCTGGCTATTTTTTGTTGCAGTTTGGCCGGGCCGGGTTTGAACCTGCCACCCTCAGTATATGGAGCCAGTGCCCTACCCACTGAGCCACAGGTGCCGCCCAATAATAAACATTATTAATAGAGCCTAGCATTAAAGAAGCACTTCACGTATATTTTACAGACGTTATTGGATATTACTTATTGTTATTTCCATTTTATAGGAAACAAGTACAGAGACGTTAAGAAATTTGCACAAGGTCACCCAGCTAGAAAGTGTTGGAGTGGGGTTTTGAATCCAGACAACTAGACACGGAGTCTTCATCCTTAATAGCTCTAGTGTGTATTGCACATCATACAGTTCTTAGGCTTATCAACACTTTGGTGGGGGGAATTTTTCCACTCAATACTGATCAGTGTCTAGTTTTATAGGCTATATCCTTAGAAGCACTAAAAGGAAAAGTACAATGAAGTAGACCTCCACAGTTTACCACCTCCTTAAGTTAACCTAATTTTCATAGACCGGACATGCACCACATGTACCTACAGTAGGCCTACCTCCATATGTTGACAACCTCTGTATGTTGACTAGTTTGGTACAGTCCCTTGGGTGGTAAACTTAGAGGTTCTACCGTATTTGAACTGTTTTCAGAAATGTCCAAGTGTAAAGGAATAGCTCCAGCAATAACAGCATAGTACAGACCACCTAATAACACAAGAATAAAACTCTTTACCTGGAACCGAAATAATACCTTCATTTTATTAAAAGCCTTGCTTTATTTGGAAACTCTTAAAATAAGTGGTCATACGATTAAAAAAAGCAGCGGCGCGCCCCCTCCCCGGCGGCCGGTCGCAGCTGTCCGCGCCTCCCCCGCACCCGGGAGCCCGCATTCCAACTCTCTGAGGTCACGGCCACCACCGCCTCCCCGGATCTGTCCGCCCGCCCGCCCGGCCCAGGGGGAGGGACGCCCGGCTCTGGCCGCTCCACTGCTTCGGCCGCGCGTCTCTGGTCTGTCCGTCCGCCCGTCTTTCTGCCTCCTCCCATCCCCGTGGGCTTCTTTGTGTGGCGTTTCTCATCGGCCAGTCACCCCCAGGCCTTTCCCCTCGCCGTCACTGCCGCTGCCGGACTCTGCTCGGGGGAATGGTCCGCGGGCCGAGTTTTGGGAGACAGGAAGTGAGGCATGCGGGCTCCATGAGCGCGCCGCGGCGCGGACTGGTGTGCGGGCGCGGCTGCGGCGGCCGCGCGGCGGGGCCCCGGGAGGCGGGCCGCTGAACGGGGCGCGCGGCCCCGAGGATGCGGGAGCGGGAGCAGGTGAGGGCCCGGGGTCCGCCGGGCCGACGGGAGGCGGGCGGGCGCCCGCGCGGAGCGGTGGGGTGTGTCCGCACGCTGGGACCCCGGAGCACCCCGGCCAGCCTTGGAGTACCGGAGGATGAGTCGCAGCTGCCAGACCCATAGCAGGAACGTAACAAAGAGAAAGGTCTTCTTTTTCCAGGTTCGCTGTGGTGTACTTGAGTAATTTCTAAAAGAAGAGGTCTCATATTTCTACTCTGAACTTCTCAGCTGATTATTGCGGCTTAATTCTGGGTCAGAGTTTTACAAGTCTTATGCATATTTATGCCTCTCAGAATATGTAAATATGAAATTTGCCGGATAACTTTGGCGAGAACGGGCACAGGGAAGGATTGTTTGGTAACGCCTTGTTTTGTTTTTGGAGTAAAGAGTGTTTACTCTGGAAAAAAAATTCTTGGATCTGCAAATTCCGACTTGTGATTTCTGCAAATCCTGATTAGATTGGCCGCTCTTGGCGTGCTCGTCCTATTTTCTTTTTCGCTGAGAAAGCCTTATAATAATAGCGTATGCTCGTAAACACAGTCAAAACATTCTTGTACTACAAGTGACAACCGCTGTATGCTTAATAGTTGCTGACGGGTTTTATTTTATTTTTTTTAAGTTTTCGATTTGACAGTAATTTTACTCTGAACGTAGTTGTGTTTTGTTTCTAGGACATTTTATTCTCGAGTACCTACGAGCAAGTTTTGTCCTTAGGAAACATAGGTTTGATTTAATGCTATAGATACAGATATTACTCTAAACATGCCATACATTCTCTTTTTAGTAATTATTTTAAAGCAACATTGCCAAAATTACATTTGGCGAGGACCTGAGCACAAGGCGGGAAACAAGATAAAGAGTTAAAGTGTATTTGAGAAACTTGGAAGGGGACTGGAAATATTAAAGTGAATTAACAATTAGCTCTGATTGCCTTTTGTAAACTTGTACTGGAGCAGAATTTAATAGATATTCGTTTTCTTACTACATAACAAAAGTATATAAATTATCTCCTAGTTTTCCTTAAAAACTATTAAATGATTAAACAAATTATTTTAACACAGTGAGTTTTACATAAATAAGCAAAGGTCGAGCCATTCTTATAGATCTTGGGGGAAAATGCACTTGATAAACATCAACTTTTTAACTTTATAACATCTGCTAAAATAAAAGAGAAAACATTGACTTTTCAATATCCCTGATGCTGTAATACATTTAAAGTCTAAGGGACAATTTAAAGTTTTACTCTGAGTTTGCTTAATCAGAAGTTAAGTCAATAATTAAGTTATATAGTATCTCTTACCTTCCAGGCATAATTGTATGTAGTGAAAAGACTGCCTCTGAACAGCTCTTAATTCAAATATTTATTCTTCTCTCCATATATGCAATATCTTGTCTCTCATCTATACTACTTAACCTACCCTGTTTCAGTTACCATAAACTGGTATAGAAAATTGAAGTCTATCAGCTCATCTCGTGAGAGTTTGTTATACATTATGTATTATATTACCTTTTAAAGTCTACACATCTGTAGTTTATCAGGCAAATTTCTAGTTAAAAGCTTAGTATATTTCTCCTTTCTTGATTTTTTTCCATTTTGCTTCAGCTACGTTCAAGTATTTATAACTATAAAACAGCTAAGAGCATCAAAAGGTACTGCCGTGGGGACCCTTTTTTATAATACTTATCTTGTTTCCCTATTCAGGGGTCCTCAAACTGCGGCCTGCGGGCCACATGAGGCTGTGTGATTGTATTTGTTCTCGTTCGTGCAGTGTGCATAGGAATTTGTTCATAGTTTTTTTTTTTTTAAACTATAGTCCGGCCCTCCAACGGACAGTGAACTGGCCCCCTGTTTAAAAAGTTTGAGGACCCCTGCCAGGGTGCTTTTACCTACAAAAGGCACTTATGCTGTTAACACAATACTTTAGGTAGTTCCAGTTTTGTTTTTTCCTGGCCTTCTCACATCCCTTGTTTTTAACTTTTTGTTTTATTTTCTTTGCTGTCTGGGGATAATGAGAGCTCAAAAACAAATTTAAAGAAAAAAAACCAACAACAAAATCAAAACCCAAACAAAAAGCCAGCCAGAGAAAACCGTGGTTGAGTTCTTATTAGAGATAGAGCTCCGTATGTAATTATAGCATGCTTGTAATCTCCTTAAGGACAGCGACGGCTTAGGATCCGTCTTAGATTTCTCACGATGTTCATTACTCTGCCTTGTACTCAAGAGATGCAATACACATTTGTGGAATGGAATTTCAAAATGTTACGTTTGGCAAAGCCTAGGGTAATAGATAAACCCTATTCTCTAGCTCTGAGTACCCATCACCTCTGGGGGCTGCGATGCAGTCAGGAAAGCGGACAGAACAGCTGTCGATTCCCAGGTCAGCCCGTCCTAGTGGAAAGCTGAGAAAACCGCTCTCTTCCTCAGGCCTGCGTTCTGTCTCCCAGATAAGAGGGTTGGGGGCAGACCTAGTCCCTCCGCGAGGTTTCCAGTCCAAGGTCACCGTAGGCAGCTATGGCCGGGCCACGCTAAGCGATTCATCCTTGAGGGCATCCTCTGCGCAGAGGAAGAGAGAAGGTGGGAACCGTCCCAGGACTCTAGAAATAACCGGGAGTTTGTTGACTCGATTAGTGGAAAAATAAATCCAGCTCATATAAAAATCCCCAGCTGCCGTTCGCCCCCAATTTGCCTCAGTTCAGAAGTTACAATCAATAGGTGTAGCTAAAATCGTTGTAAGTAGCCTATTTGGGGGCCCTAGGGCTCCACATCAGGCCTCACACAAAGCCCACCCAGTCCCCATCGCCTGTAGGGCTCGAGCTGACCCTTTTAAATATTTCTTTCAAGACCAGAGGGGCTGGTCCTACCCGGTCGCGTCCGTCCAGAAACGCTTGCCGCGGGCGGAGAGTTCCGGGCCTGCCAAATTACCTGTTGGCGTAGCAACAACGCCTTCCTTTACCCGGCGGGTGCTGAGGGTGCGGCAGGAGTTGAAGCCAGAGGTCTCCACCGCCCGGGTGGCTTCGTGGGTTTTCTGAATTCCGTCTGCTCATTAACTCCGAATGGAGTTTAAGGCCTCGCCTCCCTTGTCTAGTGGACCACTTAGGTGAAGGTCCATCGCCGGTTTGGGCGTTCCTACCCTAGAAAGGAGCCGGGGGTCAGGGTTTGCAGAACTGTTGTTCTAGTAATTCTAACGAGTAATTCTAGTATTTCTAAGTATTTGTAGGGTCTTTTATGATGATTCGCAGTAAATCAGTTTGATGAGGTCAATACTTACAAGCCAGAAAAAGTTCTACAAATACTTATTAAGCACTTCACCTTGTTTGAATCTCACAGCTGCTAAAAACTAGAGCAGATTATTCCTCACTTTTGCCTTCAGGGTCAATTTGACTAATGGGTCTAGGACTGGAACCTCTTTGGGAAGGTGTCTTGCACTTTTCTCACTTAAAAACTTGAGAACTCTAACATTTGAAGTATTGGTGAGCCCGAAAGGGTTACCTGTGAAAAACAACACTTTATCCAGAATTGGAAGAGGACAACTACTGCTGACTACTAAATTTGGGATTAAGCAGTGCTGGCCATTATCTCACTCAATCTGACGTTAGCTACAGTTATCAAGATTTGTAAAATAAAGGGGTGGAGTCTGACCAAGGGCCCCCAAAATAGCTCTGATGATAAATTTCCACCTTGCCTCCAGGTACAGTGAGTGCCTTTTTACAGCGGAGAGGGAAAGCTGATTCTCTGGACACTGACTGATTTTTAACCATTGCTCACGTAACCAGCGTTCCTCTCTCCTCAGCGCTGGCGTGGATGTTCCCTTTCCCCGGCCTTCGGAGACTCGGTTGCTTTTTAATGGCGGCAGCGGCTGCTGGGTGAGCAGCCGGAGCCAGGACAGGATCGCTTCCTCCCGGTGTCACCAGAGCTGGATTAGTGGGGGTGCTTTTCTCTCTTTACGCCTCCGCTCTTGAAGGGAGAAGATGCCACTGCCGTTTGGGTTGAAACTGAAACGCACCCGGCGCTACACTGTGTCCAGCAAGAGCTGCCTGGTTGCCCGGATTCAGCTGCTCAATAATGAGTTTGTGGAATTTACGCTGTCGGTGGAAAGCACTGGCCAGGAGAGCCTTGAGGCTGTGGCCCAGAGACTGGAGCTGCGAGAGGTAAGCCGCTAAAGAGACTGCAGGTTTTTCTATGCCTGGCTTTGCTCCTCACTTCCCAGGCCCTTTAACCACTTTCTGCTGGCCGTGTTGTAGCCCATCAGACCTTCATAACCTGTCCCTGAATATGGCATCAGAGTTGAGCTTTCAAGTCTCCGCCCCGTGAGGCAGCAATAGGTCAGGGCAAGAAGGCTTCTCTTGGGGTACCCCTAATTGAATTGACAATGCCTGAGGTTTGAACATGTTTATGTTCCTCCCAAATTGTCATCCAGAATCAAATATGAATGCACATTGGGCCGTGTTGTAGCCCATCAGACCTTCATAACCTGTCCCTGAATGTGGCATCGGAGTTGAGCTTTCAAGTCTCCGCCCCATGAGGCAGCAATAGGTCAGGGCAAGAAGGCTTCTCTTGGGGTGCCTCATAATTGAATTGACAATGCCTGAGTTTTGAACATGTTTATGTTCCTCCCAAACTGTCATCCAGAATCAAATATGAATGCACTTTGGGTTATCCAAGTTTCCATTTTCAATGTAACTCCAAATGGGTCGTTCTGATTTCTGGTACCATTTACTGACTTCATTCTTTCAATATTCATTGACTTAAAACAAAACAAAACAAAAAAATAATTTATTGTTTTCCACAGCCTAGGCCAAGAATCCAGAAACATCTTTCCTGAGTTTGAATTGAATTACTCATCAACTGGTTGGGTAACCTTGGGCAAGTTATTTGATATCTCTGAGCTCCAGGTCCCCATCTAACTGATGGGGATAACCATGCTAATTCTCAGTTTGGTTGCAGGATTTAATGTGTGTATGAAGCCATAATCTGTAATAACTAGTTTGTTGAAAGTACTCAAAGGGAGGTTTGTCAAGGGGAACTCCTAATCTATTTAGTAGGAAGTTGTGGAGGCCTCACATCCATATGATGTTTTATTTAAAATTTTTATTTATAATTGTAAGGGGTATAAATGTGATTTTGTAATGTGGCTATATTGCATAGTGGTGAAGTGTGGTTTTTAGTGTATCCATCGACTAGATCATGTATTTTGTACCCATTAAGTAATTTCTCATCCTTCATCACTTTCCCAAGTCTCAGATGTCTATATTCCACACTCAATGTCCATGTGTACATGTTATTTAGCTCCCACTAAATAATAGGCGAGAACATGTGGTATTTAGCTTTCTGTTTTGGGGTTGTTTCACTTAAGATAATGACCTCCAGGCTTGGCACCCATAGCTCAGTGGTTAGGGCTATACACCAGGGCTGGTGGGTTTGAACCGGCCCGGGCCTGCTGAACAATAGTGACAACTCTAACTAAAAAAATAGCCGGGTGTTGTGGTAGGCACCTGTAGTCCCAGCTCCTGGGAAGGTGAGGCAACAGAATCACTTAAGCTCAAGCGTTGGAGGTTGCTGTGAGCTGTGACATCTCAGCACTCTACTGAGGGCAGTATAGTGAGACTCTGTCTCTAAAAAAAAAGATCATGACCTCCAGTTCCATCCATGTTACTGCAAAAGACATGATTTCATTATTTTTTTTATGGCTGAACAGTAGTCCATTGTGTATATATACCACATTTTCCTTATGCAGTCATCCATTGATGACCACTTAGGTTGATTCCATATCTTTACTATTGCTAAAAGTGCTGCAATAAACATGAGTGCAGGTATCTTTCTGGTATAATTTCTTTTCCTTGGGTAGATATCTAGTAGCGGGATTGCTGGATAGAAGGGTAGGTCTATTTTTAGTTCTTTGAGAAATCTCCTTACTGTTTTCAATGGAAGTTGTACTACTATACATTCCCACCAATGGTGTATACTCATTCTCTTTAATCTGTAGCCTTGCCAACATCTGTTATTATTTGACTTTTTAATAGTAGCCAGTCTGGCTGGGTAAGGTGGCTCACACCTGTAATCCCAGCACTTAGGGAGGTCCAGGCACAAGGATCCCTTCAGGCCAGTTGCAGTGAGCTATGATAGCACCAGTGCATTGCAGCCTGTGTGACAGAGCAAGACCCTGTCTAAAAAACAAAAAACAAGCCATTCTGACTGCACAAGATGATGTCTTATTGTGGTTTTAATTTATATTTCTCCGATTAATGATGTTGAGCCTGTTTTCATATGCTTCTTGGTCATTTGTGTGTCTTCTTTTGGAAAATTTCTGTTTATATCCTTTGCCCACTCTTTGATGGAGTATTTTGTTGTTGAGTTGTTTGAGTTTCTTGTAAATTCTGGATATTAGTTCCCTGCGTAGTTTGGAAGTATTTTCTTCCATTCCTCGTGTTATATAGTGGCTTAAAATTTAAAAAGTTATGTAAGACCTGTGAGGAAAGGGCTTTAGTTAAACTTAGGACCCTCCTTGCCCTTTGTCTGCCTGGTTTTATGGTAAGAAAGTTAGGGAAACTGGCTCTTCCACTTAAATAGTCAGGAATAATGAACTTTGTCCCTGGTAAGCATATAATTGTCTGGTCACTGAATATGGAAGACCTATAAGTGCTAAGCCCACATATACGAGGAGCTCACTGTAGTGTTCTTACCAAGAAGGAAAGAAGCTTGATGCATGTTATGATAAGGGAAGAAGAGAATATGTTAGAGGCTGGAGGGCTGGGCAGCAAAAAGATTGCTTCCCATGGAAAATGATGTCTGAACTGGGGGCAAAGGTGTCCTATCAGGGGCTGGAAAAGAGCATCCAACAAGGAAATATGCATGAGGTGGAAGACGCACAGGCAGCTGGTCTGCTTGAAGCCTGATGTACAGGGAGGAAAGGTTAAGATACTCAGCCATGTCATGCAGGGGATTTTGTTAAAGGATTTGAACTCATCCTGAAAGTAGTGAGAAAGATAGGGAAGGGTTTAAATCAGTGTTTTTCAACCTTTTTTTTTTTTTTTATCTCACAGCACACTTGAACTTATAATTAACCTTCCATGGCACAATTAAATTATATTGATTCCAAAAAAGAGTAAAAGAAAGAATATACATACTGTGTTTTGAACTTCTTCTTCTTTTTTTTTTTTTTTTTCAGACAGAGCTTCAAGCTGTTGCCCTGGGTAGAGTGCTATGGCATCACAGCTCACAGCAACCTCCAGCTCCTGGGCTCAAGCGATTCTGTTACCTCTGCCTCCCAAGTGGCTGGGACTACAGGCGCCTGCCACAACGCCCGGCTATTTTTTTTTGGTTGCAGCCGTCGTTGTTTGGCGGGCCTGGGCTGGATTCAAACCAGCTAGCTCAGGTGTATGTTGCTGGTGCCTTAGCCATTTGAGCCACAGGCGCCGAGCCTGAACTTCTTTTAAAAATAATTTAATAAATGATCTTTAAAATTTTTTGCAGTACACTTAAGAGCCTCTCATGGCACATAAGTTGAAAATCACTGGTTTAAATGGTGAAAAAAGTGTTTTGGTGATTTTTTTTTTGGAGACAGAGTCTCACTCTGCTTCCCTGGGGTTGAGTGCTGTGGTTCCATTATAGCTCATGGTAACATCAAACTCTTGGGCTCAAGTGGTCCTCATGCCTCAACCTTCTAAGTAGTTGGGACTATAGGTGCCCACCACAACACCTGGCTGTTTTTTGAAGACAGGGTCTTGCTCTTTCTCAGGCTGGTCTTGAGTTCCTGAGTTCAAGCAATCCACCCGCCTTGGCCTCCCAGAGTTCTAGGATTATAGGCGTGAGCCACCATGCCCGGCCCCAGCTCATTTTTCTATTTTAGTGGAGACAGGGTCTCACTATGCTCAGGCTGATTTTAAACTGCTGAGCTTAAGCTATCCACCCACTTTGGCTTCCCAGAGTGCTAGGATTATAGGTGTGAGCAAAGAGAAAAGAGTGTTTTTTGCAAAATGAAAGCCCTCTGGAGAAAGATTAAAAGGGAGTAGTTAGGTGGTGGCCATCTGGATTTGAATGAGATGGAGAGAAGTGGTTGGAATCTGGAGCTATTCAGGACTTGGGAAGGTTAACATGGATCCAGGTTAACACTCAAGTTTTCAGTAGATGTTGGGGGCTTTAGCCGAGAGAGGAAAAGTAAAAGGAAGAGCCCATATATTGGAGGCAAGGAAAATCATGCATTTAGTTCAGTTGGGAAGTAAATATGGAGTTTGTGATGCCATTTGGAGAAGTTGAAGAGACAGATGGATATGCTGGTCAAGAGTTCAAGCAGGAGATCCAGGCTAGAAGGAAAAGATTTAGGAATCATTCCCTTAGGTAATCAAAGCCAGGAGAGGGTATGCAGAGACTGTTCAAATCCCTCAGGGTGGAATAGAGGAAGGAAGAGCCTTGGAGAGAAACTGATATGGAATAGCTCAAGAAAGAGAAAGTAAACCAGAACGTCTGGCCTCAGTGACCAGTCCTGCTGCTTACTTGAATTTATTTATTGCCCAGGCTGGACTCGAATTCCTGGGCTCAAGGGATCCTCCCACCTCAGCCTGCTAGGTCACTAGGATTACAGGCATGTGCCACCACACCCAACTTTTTTTTTTTTTTTTTTTGCTTGCCTCACCCATCTTTTCATTTTTCCTATTTTGGTTTCTTTTCCCTGGATCCTTCTTCCTCATGCACCAGGTCTGTAGACCTATAGAGTTAGTTTCTTAAACTGTGATTTATTTATTTTTGTACTCCAGATGCCAGGAGTGGAATGTGCTCAATAACTACAGGGTGAAATGAACCCACAGGCATTCCTTTCCTTCTGTTAGGCAAGAAGTCTAGAGAAGTTGCCATCCCTTGTTAGAGTTTCTCAGCCTCAGGGAACAAGTGACTTTATACAGCTGTGGATAGGAGACTGAATTTTTTTGTGTGTGTGTGGTTTTTGGCCGGGGCTGGGTTTGAACCCTCCACCTCCAGCATATGGGACAGGCGCCCTACTCCTTGAGCCACAGGCGCCACCCAGGAGTCTGATTTTTTTAAAAGAAGAGCAGAGTGCTTTGAGAAGAAACAAGCAGAGTCCCTAAAAAATGTTTCACCCATGAAGACTATTGTATTATTTCCAGCATTTAACAGTCAAGGTTAGAAAGTTTGTGTAGCAGACTTTTTCTTAAAAGCTCTGCTCTGCAGTATGTAAACAGATGGCTCAGGCATCAGGCCTAATCTTTCCAAATGAGTGTTCAGAAATAATCTGAAGAGGGTAACACCTGTTTCTAGTTTGTATATCTAGAGCATGTATGATACATACCAAGAAATATTTTGATCTTTTGGATCCTTGCACTGTTTTCCCACCAAGCAAACCTGAAATTTTGATAGCAAGTAGCTTTAGCCAGTAAGCTTTGCTACTGCCCATACTGGGGGGAAAAATCTTTACTCTTCCTAATTATTCCTAATTAGGAATTAGGAAATTCCTAATATAATTTCACTTCCACAAAGGCGATTATCAGGGCTACCTACAATATTACCATTATAACACTATATCCATGAGCTTCCACTATGTCACTAGTATTTTATTAAGCTGGATGTTTGGGTGTATGGTTTTGGTTTCATTTAGCCTTCATATTTTTATAAATGTCTGAGATTTTATATGAAAGAAATTAAAAACAAATGTGCATATATTTGTATCTAATTTAGTTAACTTAGATTCTTGACTTTCTTCTAAATTCACTGTATTTGAACTACAGAAATTTACTTTTAAAAGTGAGAAAATGAATTATTCTCTTAGGAAAATACTACTGTTTGTTGTAGTAATATCCTGTCAAAGCTGTTGAAATTCTCTGGCTATTGGCTGTGCGCCTGTGGCTCAAGCGGCTAAGGTGCCAGCCACATACATCTGAGCTGGCGGATTCGAATCCAGCCCAGGCCTGCCAAACAACAATGATGGCTACATCCAAAAAATAGCTGGGTATTGTGGCAGGCGCCTGTAGTTCTGGCTACTTGGGAGGCGGAGACAGGAGAATCACTTGAGCCCAGGAGTTGGAGGTTGCTGTTAACTGTGATGCCACGGCACTCTACCCAGGATGACAGCTTAAGGCTCTGTCTCAAAAAAAAAAAAGAAAGAAAAGAAATTCTCTGCCCATTATTCATTCTGAGTTTCGAGAGAGGCTGTGAAAGTCTTTGGAATTTAAGTGGAATTAGAAAAGTTTCACTCTGATTTGAAAGTTTTTTTTGAGACAGAGTCTCACTCTGTTGGCCTGGATAGTGCCCTGGCGTCACAGCTCGCAGAAACCTAGAGTTCCTCTTGCTTTAGCCACCTGTGTAGCTGGGACTACAGGTGCTTGCCACATTGATTAGTTTTTCTATTTTTAGTGGAGATGGAGGTCTCGCTCTTGCTGAGGCTGGTCTTGAACTCCTGAGCTCAAGCAGTCCACCCACCTTGGCCTCCCAGAATGCTAGGATTACAGGCATGAGCCACGGCGCCTGGCCTGAAAGTATGTTATGGAGATGCAAAGGAGGTGGTGAGACCAGGGAGACCAGGGGGTATCCGCTAGACGTGGTCACTTTCATGGGCAGTATCACTTTGGTGGAATTAGCACAGTTTAGAGTCCAGTGATCAGGGTTTAAAAACCTAATGTCATGGGGAGGAGACTTGTAAAACCAGGACATAAGTTTAGTAATTTATATGTGATGTGGAACTGCCAAGGCTGTGCCCCCAAGTAGTGTGTCTCCTGACCATGCCAAGATCTCTTTAAAGACAGGTCACATGGGAGCCAGAGCAAATCAAGAGTTACTTGGTGCACATGGGATCAGAGAAGAGGTGTTGTCTTAAAAAGTTACGTATTTTATAAGGGAAATAGTGCTACCAGCAGGACCAGACAAGTTCCTTTGAGTCAGGACACCCTTTCCTCTGGGCAGTGCTCTTGAAAAGACTGCTTAACAAAGACAGTCTGCAGTATCCCTGCCTTTGGATCCCAGTGTTGACACTTAAGTAATTATTCAATTAATTTTCTTTCTTTTTTTTTTTTTTTTGAGGCAGAGTCTTAACTTTGTCGCCCTCGGTAGAGTGCTGTGGGGTCATGGCTCACAGCAACCTCAAACTCTTGGGCTTAAGCGATTCTCTTGCCTCAACCTCCCAAGTAGATGGACTATAGGTGCTGATCACAACGCTGGCTATTTTTTTTTTTTTTTTTTTTTTTGTGATTTTTGGCTGGGGCTGGGTTTGAACCTGCCACCTCTGGCATATGGGACCGGCGCCCTACTCCTTGAGCCACAGGCGCCGCCCAACGCCGTCTATTTTTTAGAGACAGGGTCTTGCTCTTGCTCAGGCTGATCTCAAACTCATGAGCTCAGGTGATCCATCCACCTCAGTCTCCCAAGTGCTGGGATTACAGGTGTGAGCCCCTGTGCCTGGCTTCAATTAATTTTCTAAGTCCATTAGTGTTTGATCTGTAAAGTGGGAATGCTAATACCCTGTTTTCCCGAAAATAAGACATCCTCCGAAAATAAGACCTACTTACAGGAAAGATAAGACATCCCCTGAAAATAAGACCTAGCGCATCTTTGGAAGCACACCTTAAAATAAGACACTGTCTTATTTTCGGGGAAACAGGGTAGTAGGTACTTGATGATGGTTGTAAGGATTCAGCGTTAAAGGTAAAACATCCAGCAGAGGACTTGGTATTTGGGAAATTCTCAGTTAAGTGTTAGCCTTCATTACCATTGTTATTACTGACCAAATTGTCTTCAGATGAACTCTTTTCTTTTGTAAATGTTGCTTGCATTTAGTGAAAGAATACTTAATATTTATTTACTTACTTATTTTTGAGGCAGAGTCTCACTTTGTGGCCCCTGGTAGAGTGCCCTGGTGTTATAGCTCACAGCAACCTCAGATTCCTGGCCTCAAGTGATTCTCTTGCCTCAGCCTTCGGAGTAGCTAGGACTACAGGCCCTGCCACAGTGCCTGGCTGTTTTTAGAGGTCTCGCTCTGGCTCAGGCTGGTCTCCCACTCCTGAGTTCAGGCAATCCACCTGCCTCAGCCTCTCAGAGTGCTGGGATTACGGGAGTGAGCCACCATGCCTGGCCTAAAGAACTCCTTCTTGTTTATTTATTTATTTATTTATTTTTAGAATACCTTCTTATTTATAAAATGTTGTTATAGCAGGCACTAGAACAGTAGTTCTCAACCTTCTTAATGCCACAACCCTTTAATACAGTTCCCGTGGATCTTGACTTACAGGTTGAGAACCACTACCCTAGAATCACAATTCTTATTCATTATACTAAACTTAAAATGTTCATATGCTATTGTAATTTGGCAGTCATATTTGAACTTCTGATTCCTTGTCAGCTGAAAAAAATTACACTAGAACCTCTATTGACCATCCAATGGGTTGTAACAAACTACCAAGGTGTTTGTTGTAACATGCAAAGGTGGTCAACATAAGGAACTAGGCTTACAGTATGGATACATACATGTGGTACATGTCTGGTCTGTGAAAATTATGTCAGTTTAATGTAGGGGGTAGTCAATGTAGGGAGGTGGTCAACTATGGAGACTCTACGGTAATTGGTAAAATGTTGCTGCCCATTTCCCTGAGAAAACAGCTTCAGAAGGATATATATATCAAATAGAAGCCTGTTTTCTTCCCCCTTGCTTTCACAACCTAATCGCTAGGATTAATAAAAAAGTTTTATGCAATTTTGGATTAAGGCTTATTTTTTTTTTCCTTAGAGTATGTCTTTTTCAAGTATCCTGTTCAATATTGGATATATATTTTTTTCTTTTTAAGGGACAGGGTCTTGCTCTGTTGCCCAGGCTAGGGTACAGTAGTATTATCATAGCTTCATAGCTGACTCCAGGTTTGAACTCCTGGGCTCAAGCAATCTTCCTGCCTCAGCCTCTTGAGTGACTGGGACTACAGGTGTTTACCACCACCATTAGCCTGGCTAATTTTTAAATTTTTATAGAGATGGGGTCTTACTGTGTTGCCCAGGCTGGTCTCTAACTACTGGCTCAAGTGATGCTCCCACCTTGGCCTCCCAAAGTCCTGGGATTACAGATGTGAAGTGCTTGGCCATTGTTCAATATTAGATGTTATAATTATATTTTCATCATGGTATCATAGATTTTTTTTTTTTTTTTTTGAGAAAGAGTCTCACTATGTTGCCCTCAGTAGAGTGCTGTGGTGTCACAGCTCACAGTAACCTTAAACTCTTAGGTTTAAGTGATTCTCTTGCCTCAACCTCCCAAGTAGCTAGGACTACAAGTGTCTGCCGCAACACCTGGCTATTTTTTGTTGCAGTTGTCCTTGTTGTTTAGCTGGCCCAAGCCGGGTTCGAACCCCCCAGCCTCCATGTATGTGGCTGGCATAGTAACCACTGTGCTACAGGCGCCGAGCTGCGATCATAGATATAATTGAATTCATTGCAGACTATTACGTATACTCTGTTTTCCTCAATCTTGAAGTCCTTATTCGGTTTATTTTGCAGTTTTAAAAGTTTTTGAATCTGGCTCAGCGCCTGTAGCTCAAGCAGCTAAGGTGCCAGCCACAACACCAAGCTGGTGGGTTTGAATCCAGCCTGGGGCTGCCAAACAACAATGACAACTACAACCAAAAAATAGCTGGGCATTGTGGCGAGCGCCTGTTGTCCCAGCTACTTGGGAGGCTGAGGCAAGAGAATCACTTAAGCCCAGGAGTTGGAGGTTGCTGTGAGCTGTGATGCCACAGCACTCTACTCAGGGTGACAGCTTGAAGCTCTGTCTCAAAAAAAAAAGTTTTTGAATCCTGAGGCTATTGAAAGCATAGAATTCTTTCCAAGACTTTGCTATAGCATTGTGTTAGTTTTATAACTTAAATCTTAGCAGTTTTTTTCCAGCTAGTTCTGAGGGGTGTTTCTGTATTGGGGGGGGGGGAGGAATCCTTATTATTCCTTCTGTATATATAGCCTGTATATAACTGCAGTTTTGAGGTTGAGTTAAATATTGAGCCACTTCTAAAATCTTCTCCAAAGTGTTTTGTTGAAGAAGATGGAAAATCTCATCAAATTTACAAGTTCTTAACTATAGCCTCTCATTTCTTGATTATAGGCTTTGGATATTTGGTTATCCTATTTTGGTTTCTCATAGATCTTGTGAAATGTTTTTTAAAGTGCATTTGCAGTAATTACAGTCATGTCAAGTTTTTGTTCTTTAAAATATAAGCTCTGGGCTTGGTGCAGTGGCTCACGCCTATAATCCTAGCACTCTGGGAGGCTAAGGCAGTTGGATTGCCTGAGCTCACATGTTCAAAACCAGCCAGAGCAAGAGCGAGACCCCATCTCCAAAAATAGCCGGACATTGTGGCGGGTGCCTGTAGTCCCAGCTACTTGGGAGGCTGAGGCAAGAGAATCGCTTGAGCCCAAGAGTTTGAAGTTGGGCTCAGCACCTATAGCTCAGCAGCTAAGGTGCCAGCCACATATACCAGGGCTGGTGCGTTTGAACCCAGCCCTGTCCTGCCAAACAACAATGACAACTACAACAACAACAACAGAATAGCCAGGCATTGTGGCCGGGGCCGAAGTCCCAGCTACTTGGGAGGCTAAGGTAAGAGAATTGCTTAAGCCCAAGAGTTTGAAATTGCTGTGAGCTGTGATGCCACAGCACTCTAACATGGGTGACATAGTGAGACTCTGTCTCAAAAAAAAAAAAAAGGCTGGGCATGGTGGCTTACTCTAGGAGGCAGAGGTGAGTGGATTGCTTAAGCTCAGGAGTTTGAGACCAGCCTGAGAAGGGCAAGACCCCGTCTTTAAAGCTAGCTGGGGGTTGTGGCCAGTGCCTGTAGTTCCAGCTACTTGGGAGGCTGAGGCAGTAGGATTACTTGAGCCCAGGAGTGTGAGCCCATGGTGATACCATGGGTCTCCACCCAGAGACTCTATCTCAAAAAAAAAAATTAAAAGGATATATGTTCCCTCAAAGTAGGTCCTTTCTTCATGAATATACCACCTGTGTTTAGAATAATGTCTCATACCTTAAAGTAGATAGTTGCTGAATAATTGTCTATTAAGTTTAAAAATTAAGATTTTTGTTTTGAATTTAGGCTGATGAGCACAGACAGTAGTGACGTCAGCCTTTATTTGCTCTATGATTTTATTTGGAGAGAGGTGCATATTTACAAAGCTTCACATACAGGTATAAAAAGCATCATCTTCTCTATACTTTTGTTTCTTTTTCACTTTGGGCTTCTTTTGAAATTCTTAGAATGTGATTTAGTTCTAGGGAGTCCCTGAGGTAAGAATGCTGTGTCAAGGAGGTGTCAGCTTGCTTAGTGAACTTTGAGTAGATTCTTTTCATAGCGCCTTACGGCATATGGAATTATTTTTTTGACTAAGGATTTTATTGGAATAGAAAGAAATCAATCATATAATGCAAACCATTACTCTAAAGCACAACTTTAGAAAGTGTTGTTGGCCATCAGTATCTCATTTGAAATGAGTGTCTTAGGTATTCTAAATATCCACTGACCTTATCTTGACAGTCATCTAAGTAGATGTCAAGAATTTCATGCTCCTTTCCTTCTGTACCAGCTGCTTTCATTTGGACTCCAAAAATAGCCAAGATATGTGTAAGGTAAAAATATAATACCTGCAAACCTTTTTGCCCATTTGAGCTGAGCAGCTAGTTATTTGCATATGTATGTTAGAAACCGATAAGATTGAGATATAGACAAGAATCAGTATTTTCTTTTTTTTTTTTTTTGTAGAGACAGTCTCACTTTATGGCCCTCGGTAGAGTGCCGTGGCCTCACACAGCTCACAGTAACCTCCAACTCATGGGATTAAGCGATTCTCTTGCCTCAGCCTCCCAAGTAGCTGGGACTACAGGCGCCCGCCACAACGCCCGGCTATTTTCTGGTTGTTTTGCATTTTGGCCGGGGCCGGGTTTGAACCCGCCACCCTCGGTATATGGGGCCGGCGCCTTACCGACTGAGCCACAGGCGCCGCCCCAAGAATCAGTATTTTCAGTTAGCTATTGGACCATCTGAGGCAAATCGGGAGGATCCTCTTAAGTTGACCAAATTGATCAACATACAGAGGCGGTCAACATAAGGGACTGAGCCTGCCATGGTGTTATGTATGTGTGGTGCATGTCTGGTCTGTGAAAACTAGGTTAACTTAAGGAGGTGGTCAACTATGGAGGTTCTACTTTATAACGTTAGACTAGTCCCTCATCTAGATATGGAAAGTTTTCCAAAGTCAAAAACCAATAATCAGTGTTTTTTTCTTGCTGTTTAGGATTTCTGTAACTTTTCTTTTTTGTGTGTGTGTGGTTTTTTGGCTGGGGCTGGGTTTGAACCCACCACCTCCGGCGTATGGGACCGGCGCCCTACTCCTTGAGCCATAGGCGCCACCCTTCTATAACTTTTCTTAATCTAGGTAATTAAGAATTAGTCATATAAATAAGTATGGGAATTAAACATATAAACATGAAAATATGCATTTTAAAGTATATAATACATTATCATACAAGTTATCACAGAATTTGGAAATTTATTTAAAGAATAGAGTAATAGTCAATTTAGGATTAATGTCTAATAAACTTAAAGTCAAATGGTTGAGATGTTTTTCTTCCAGTTTTGAATTTTTTTTCTTCTTTTTTTTTTTTTGAGACAGAGTCTCACTATATCACCCTTGGAAGAGTGCCTTGACGGTACAGCTCACAGCAACCTCAAAGCCTTGGGCTTTGGCTTGGTGCCTGTGGCTCAAGCAGCTAAGGCACCAGCCACATACACCTGAGCTGGTGGGTTCAAATCCAGCCCGGGCCCGCCAAACAATAATGACGGCTGCAACCAAAAAATAGCTGGGCATTGTGGCAGGCACCTGTAGTCCCAGCTACTTGGGAGGCAGAGGCAGGAGAATCACTTGAGCCCAGGAGTTGGAGGTTGCTGTGAGCTGTGATGCTACGGCACTCTACCCAAGGCGACAGCTGGAGGCTCTGTCTCAAAAAAAAAAAAAAAAAAAGTCTTGGGCTTTAGCGATTCTCTTGCCTCAGCCTCCCAAGTAGCTGGGACTATAGGCACCCGCCACAGCATCAGGCTATTTTTAGAGGCGAGATCTCGCCCTGGTTCAGACTGGTCTTGAACCTGTAAGCTCAGGCAATCTACTCACCTTGGCCTCCCAGAGTTCTAGGATTACAGATGTGAGCCACATCACACTGCCTTTTTTTTTTTTTTTTTAAATACAGAGTCTCACTCTTTGTCCTAGGCTAGAGTGCCATGGCATTAGCCTAGTTCACAGCAACCTCAAACTTGTTGAGTTGAGGTAATCCTCCTGCCTGAGCCTCCTGAGTAGCTGGCTAATAATCTCATTTAATCTTCACAATGGGCTAAGCAATTATCTTTTCCATTTAAAAATGAGGAAACTCAAGTTATGAAAAGTTTGGGTGATTTGCTTGGGATCACATAGCTAATAAGCAAAAGAGACAGAATTTGAGTTTTTATTTGTCAGATTTCTGCTTGAACTTTAACCTTTAAATTTAAGGGTTATGGACCCTTAAAGGCTAAAGGCTATGGACCTCTTTGAGAACCTGATGACAACACAGAATTTTGCACACAATTTCAGATGTTTCATTGCTACTCCCTCTTCTAGTTTGTTATGGGACCTGGCTGTGGGCCTAGAGGCCTCTTGGATGAGGCAGTTTTCCTCAGTCCCTACAGATCAGGATCTTCCCTTGGTCTTAACTTTGGAGTATGCGTGAACAATTCAAAACCTTCTTTCCTTCCTTCATTTATTTATTTACTCAAGATAAGGTCTTACTCTTCTTTCCCTGGTTAGAGTACAGAGTTGTGACCATAGCTCACTGCAACCTCAAACTCCTGGGTTCAAGCAGTCCTCCTACTTCATTCTCGCCAATAATTGGAACTACAAGTACATGCCACCATCCCCGGCTAGTTTTTGTATTTTTTTTTTTTTTTCTTTTATGGTGTTGGGGGTCTCCTTATGGTGTATTGGTTGGTTTCAAACTCCTGGCCTGAAATGATCTTCCCACTTCAGTCTTTGAAAGTGCTAGGATTATAAGCGTGAGGCCAATGGCCTGGCCAAGACCTTGATGTTTTTGGTTTCTTTTTCTTTTTTTTTTTTTTTTGGCTGGGGCTGGGTTTGAACCCGCCACCTCCCGCACATGGGGCCAGTGCCCTTCTCCGTTGAGCCACAGGCACTGCCCCCAGGTTTATTTTTCTTAATCATGTGCAGGTGAGGGTTGAACTTAACTGCTCCTGGTCTGCCAGTCTGGTGCTCTAACCACTGCTATGGCACCCAGCTGACCTTCATTTTTTTTTTTTTTTTTGCAGTTTTTGGCTGGGGCTGGGTTTGAACCTGTCACCTGTGGCATATGGGGCTGGAGCCCTACTCTTTTGAGCCACAGGCACCACCCTTTTTTTGTTTTTTTTTTTTGAGACAGAGTCTCAAACTGTCACTCTGGGTAGAGTGCTTGGTGTCACAGCTCACAACAACCTCTTGGGCTCAAGGGATTCTCTTGCCTCAGCCTCCCAAGTAGCTGGGACTACAGGCGCCTGCCACAACACCTGGCTATTTTTTTGTTGTGATTGCCATTGTTGTTTTAGCTGGCCCCGACCAGGTTCGAACCCGCCAGCCTGGCTGTATGTGGCCAGCACTCTACCTACTAAGCTACCGGCGCCAACCTGATCTTCATGTTTTTAAGTAAATAATTTGTGGTCAGGCATAGTGGCTCACGCATGTAATCCTAGCACTCAGGGAGGCCAAGGCAGGTGAATTGTTTGAGCTCAGGAGTTCAAGACCAGCCTAAGCAAGAGTGAGACCCCATCTCTACTAAAAATAGAAAAACTAGCCAGGGGTTGAGGTGCCTATAGTCCCAGCTACTTGGGAGGCTGAGGCAAGGGATTGCCAAATTGAGCCCAAGAGTTTGAGGTTCCTGTGAGTTATGATGCCACAGTACTCTTGCCTGGGGCACAGAGTGAGACTGTGTCTCAAAAAATAAAAAAATAAAGGAAGAAAACTTGCCTCTGAATATAGTAACCCCCTTTACCTGCCCACTTTCCTATCACAAATGCCCTTTTTTTCCTTGGCCTTCATAGGAAGGGCCATTTGGGAAGTTCATTTCCTTTATGGGCCAAGTTACTATTATGGAAAAATCCTCTCTCAGGGAGGAAAGATAATAGATCCATGTCTGTCTTCCCTCCCAGGAAGCACCTTTGTGCCCACTTAGGTAGTAGGTGTGTGACAAAACTCTAGGGAATGTATGGGTGACTCATACTTCCTTTATACATTAATCAAATTCCTGGTCCAATTGTTTAGCCCTCTATATCATTCTTTTTGTCAGATGCACAACCTATCCAAGCATGACATTTTGATATTTTCCTATTCTATTCTCCAAGCAATTTGTTCATAATCAAATGTCACTTAGATTTCTTTTATCTCTTAATGAACTGACAGAATATCCAGAGGCAATTTAATTTTTTGCTTAAGATGCTGGTTTCCCTAGAACAAACTATGCATGTCAGAAATCTTACAAGAGCATTGGCAGTATGTAATAGAAGTAACTTTTTAATGAAGTGTTTGTATCACTTTCTATGGATTACTCAAATGAAATTGCCAAAAGGTGTACAGTGTATAGATTTGTAAATAGGACAGAGTAATTGCGTTATTTTAAATAAGCTTTAACTGAATAGGCTAAGATAATACACAAATAATCTCATGCTGAGTGGCAGAAGTTCATTTTCTTTATGAATCTAAAAACTTGTCTTAGTCATGTAACATTCATTGAGATGACTCAGACTTTGTTGACCTGTCGAATTAATTTCAACTTTAGGTACATTTTCAGCAGATTGAACTTTATACCATTCTATTCAACTGTAATTGGAAAAGTGGGATTTGGGGGACAGCAGGGTAGAGTTTCAGTGCCAGCTGATCTTCTGTTCAAATCTTTGTACTACTAGTGTCACTCAAGAAAACCAACTTAACTTTTTTGGGTTTTGTTTTTTTCATACGTGATATGGTTGCATGTAACAGTAAGAATGATAGCCTGGTTCACTGGCTCACGCCTATTAGCACTCTGGGAGGCTGAGGCAGGTGGATTGCTTGAGCTTAGGAGTTGGAGACCAGTCTGAGCAAGAGTGAAACCCCTTCTCTCCTAAAAATAGAAAAACTAGCTGAGCATTGTGGCAGCCACCTGTAGTGCCAGCTACTTGGGAGGCTGAGGCAAGAGGATCTCTTGATGCCAAGAGTTCAAGGTTGCTGTAAGCTATCACATAACGGCACTCAACCCAGGCTATTCATTGGCTATTGACCATACACCAAGCACTCACTGTACTAGATGCTTTAGCTATGTTTAGTTTAACTCTGAGCATAATTGAATTCCTTATCTCTTCCCACCATCTTGGCGATGGAGTGGACCAAAGACAGGCAGTGTCCACAGTACAATTGTTTTCTTTTTTTTTTTTGAGACACTGTCTTGCTTTGTCACCCTGGCTAGAGTGCAGTGGCGTCACCACAGCTTACTGCAATCTCAAACTCTTGGGCTCAAGTGAGCCTCCTGCTTCAGCTTCCTGAGTAGCTGGGACTATAGATGTGTACCACCATGCCTGGCTAATTGTTTCTAATTTTAATAGAATAGTAAGGGTCTTGCCATTACTTCTGCTACTCGGTATGAAATTAAAATTAAATCAAAAAGGGGAAAATTCTGTCTGCTTCTGTCTTTTGACACTAGTCTGTCAAAAGAAAGAAGTAAGACAATTCATTATTTATGGCGGTCTCAGTGTAGAGGTAAGCTCCAGGACTGAATTAGGTTAATACTGTTAACTACCCTTGTTAAATGATCTCATCCCAGGATAGACTTTATCTAGTGTTAGCTCTTCTCGTATCCTTCCTGATGAAGTCTCTTGACTTCTGCCTCGTCAAAGAAAGGCATCAAGATAAAATTATATTTGCAATTTTTATATAGGATTGACTTTATGAAACCTAGTGGATAAGTGGCTTAAAAAAACCTTCAGATAATTTATGCATCCCTCTGCTCTGCTTTGAAAACAGTACAACCAAAAAGACTAAAAATAATTAGATGAGAAATGATTTAGAGTTTAGAAAAGAGTTTACATTTTTACAGGATTTGGACCTGCTTGTAATAGCTGATATCTTCTCAGAGGACTATGGTTTAGGGTGCTTCACTTTTTTCTCAAGCTCAAATTTATAAGCCATCTTTTCCTCTGATCAATAAGCTTAATTATCAAATCACTTTGTTCTCAGAGTTAACATCAGTTCATTTAAAGTAAGTCAATGCTGTTATGTCTGAAAAGAGGCCAAGTTCTGTTAAACTTTTGTTTTTACTGTAGTTTTACATAGCAGGCATAGTTATCTGAACAGTTGTAGGGAATAGCTATGAAAATTTTTAATTGGCTGGGCAGCACCTGTGGCTCAGTGAGTAGGGTGCCAACCCCATATACTGAGGGTGGTGGGTTCAAACCCGGCCCCAGCCAAACTGCAACAAAAAATAGCCAGGTGTTGTGGCAGGCGCCTGTGGTCCCAGCTACTGGGGAGGCTGTGGCAAGAGAATCGCCTAAGCCCAGGAGCTGGAGGTTGCTGTGAGCTGTGATGGCACAGCACTCTACCAAGGGCAATAAAGTGAGACTCTGTCTCTACAAAAAAAGAAAGAAAGAAAGAAAATTTTTAATTGGCTATGAAGAAATCATTTTAACTTTATGAAACTATTCTGATATGTTCAGAACAGAATAGGAAAGAAAAGGAGAATGTTAAAAATATCTGACAATGAAAGTTTCATAAAAGTCTATTCAGTGATAATTGAGAATTAATCTAGGGGATGCTAAAATATTCAGTGATTTAGAGATGGCTGTTGAAATACCAAGCACCATGAAGCCTGGTTACTTTTTGTGTTTGTAGTAGAGACAAGATCTTGCTTAGTCAGACTGGTCTCATACGCCTGAGCTCAAGGGATCCTCCTGCCCTAACCTCCCGGAGGACTAGGATTACAGGTATGAAACACTGTGCCTGGTCTACTTTTCAAACTTTCTGTTCGAATTCAGAGACCAGCCTGAGCTATAGTGAGACCCTGCCTCTAAAATAGCAGGACATTGTGGCATACGCCTGTAATCCCAGCTGTTTGGGAGGCTGAGGCAGGAGAATCGCTTGAGCCCAGGAGTCTGAGGTTGCTGTGAACTATGACGTCACAGTGCTCTACTGGGGTGACAAAGTGAGACTCTGTTTAAAAAAAAAAGTTTTTGTTGAAAGCTTGAACATGAACATTCATTAGCTTTGGCCTACACAGGGTCAGGATTATCAATGTTACTGTCTTGTGCTGTCACATCTTTTCCCGCTGGAAAATCTTCAGGGGTGCTAACAGGCATGGAGCTATCATCTCATATAATAACAATGCCTTCTTCTGGGATACCCACTGAAGGACCTACCTAAGACTGTTTTCAAGTTAATGTTTTCTTTTGTAAGTAGAAAGAACACACTCTAAGATAATGATAAAGTATATTGTAATAAATACATAAACCAGTAACATAGTTGCTTACTAGTATTAGGTGCTGTACATAATTGAATGTGCTATGCTTTTATACCACTGGCAGTGCAGCAGGTTTGTGTTTACCAGCATTGCCACAGATACGGACAATGTATTGCACTACAACTTGTGACAGCTACAGCATTACTTGGTGGTGGGAATTTTTCAGTTCTATTATAATCTTTTTCCTTTTTTTTTTTTTTTTTGAGACAGTCTCATTCCATCACCCTGGGTAGAATGCTGCGGCGTCATAGTTCACAGCAACCTCAGACTCCTGGGTTCAAGCAGTCTTCTTGCCTCAGCTGGCTGAGTAGCTTGGGACTACAGGCACCGGCAACAATGTCTAGCTTGTTTTTCTATTTTTAGTAGAGACAAGGTCTCACTCTTACTCAGACTAGTCTTGAACTTGTGAGCTCAGGCAATCCACCCACCCCAGCCTCAGTTTCATTATAATCTTTTTTTTTGTTTTTTCCCATGACAGTCTCACTGTGTCACCCTTGGTAGAATGTGGTGATGTGACAGCTCACAGCAACCTCAAACTCTTGGGCTTAAGCGATTCTCTTGCCTCAGCCTCCCAGGTAGCTGGGACTACAGACACCTGCCACAATGCCCGGCTTTTTTTGGTTGTAGTTGTCATTGCTGTTTGACAGGCCTGGCCTGGGTTCAAACCCGCCACCTTCAGTGTATGTGGCTGGCGCCCTAGCTGCTGAGCTATAGGCGTAGAGTCTGTTTCATTATAATCTTAAGGGACCACTGTTATATTTACAGTCCATTACCAGTCAAAATGTTATACAGCGCGTGACCGTAATTAGCTTCCAAGCTAATGTCAAACTTTTCAAAAACAATGGCTGGTTCCAAAACAGCAAAAATGGAGATATCTTTTATATTTGGCTTTGGAAAACAGGCTTGAACATGCAAGTGAAATAATAAAGCCAAAATTAAATTGGCTAAAGTGCAGTAAAGCTGTATATAAAATAATTTTTTTTCCAATTATTTTGGGGAAGTGAAGCATACTGTGTCATTAATTTTGCCTAACAATCAAGGTTTGCTCTTTGGTCTGAACAACTATTTTGAGTGCTAATACTAGGATAGATTTATACACTTTTCCACTTGTCTTAAATAGTAGAGTAGGAAAAATGATTGTTAAATACATGACTAATATTTAGAACAAATGTTCCTTCAGTAAATAACTCCACACTACTGTGCATTTGTGATTCTTCATAACTTTTTAAAGGGTTTTTACTTGGATATATGTATTCTCCCTTGCTTTTTAGTATTGCCTATAACTTCCTTCTATTGTCAATTTGCTATTATTTAACTATCTCCTTTAATGTGTCATCTTTTAATCCACTTTGGACTGAATAACCAAGTCACTAAACTCATTAAAAATATGTATAACATAAGAAAAAAAATGTCCATGAAAAGATAGGAGGAATCTTTTTTTTTTTTTTTTTTGCAGTTTTTTTGGCCAGGGCTGGGCTTGAACCCACCACCTCCAGCATATGTGGCTGGCACCCCACTCCCTTGAGCCACAGGCACCACCCAGGAGGAATTTTTTTGTCAAAGGCATGTCCTTTATAAATTTGACATCGGCATGTATTTTTCTTTTCTTTTTTTTTTTTGGCATGTATTTTTCATTGTTCAAACACGTTTTTTTCCTATTTTCTGTTCAGATAGTTGAGATTATCAGATAATTGTCAAACTGCAAAATATTTTTTTAGCCAGTCAAATTTAGCAGTCAGTACTTGAATAGCAACTTGAGTGACACTAATGTTAATAAGCTCTGATAACTCTACCATTGGACCAGCCCAAACTGTACAAAATCTTGACTTTATGCATAAGAAAGTATAGGAAATGTTATCAACTCCACACTCTGGCCTATTTCTGGCCTTTTTTTCTTTAGACTTTTTTAATGAACTGAATTTGATCTATTTAAATATTTGAGAATAAAGTTTTAAAATTTTGTACTTGGGATCAGTGCCTGTAGCACAATGGTTATGGCACTGGCCACATACACTGAGGCTGGTGGGTTCAAACCCAGCTCATGCCAGCTAAACAACAATGACAACTGCAACAAAAAATAGCCGGGTGTTGTGGTGGGAGCCTATATTCCCAGCTACTTGGGAGGCTGAGGCAAGAGAATCACTTCAACCCAAGAGCTGTGATGCCGTAGCACTCTACTGAGGGCGACATAATGAAACTGTCTCAAAAAAAAAAAATTCTGGGGCGGCGCCTGTGGCTCAGTGAGTAGGGTGCCGGCCCCATATACCGAGGGTGGCTGGTTCAAACCCAGCCCCGGCCAAACTGCAACAAAAAAATAGCCGGGCGCTGTGGCGGGCGCCTGTAGTCCCAGCTGCTCAGGAGGCTGAGGCAAGAGAACACGTAAGCTCAAGATCTGGAGGTTGCTGTGAGCCATGTGACGCCACGGCACTCTACCGAGGGCAGTAAAGTGAGACTCTGTTTCTACACACACACACACAAAAAAACATTCTGTACTTGATTTTTAGTTATGAATATTTCCGAGTCATCTAAATGAATGTTACGGCTCAGAGCCTGTAGCTCAAGTGGGTAAGGCGCCAGCCACATACACTGGGGCTGGCGGGTTTGAATCCAGCCTGGGCTTGCCAAACAACAATGACAACTACAGGCGGCGCCTGTGGCTCAGTGAGTAGGGCGCCGGCCCCATATGCCGAGGGTGGCGGGTTCAAACCCAGCCCCGGCCACACTGCAACAAAAAAATAGCCGGGCGTTGTGGTGGGTGCCTGTAGTCCCAGCTGCTCAGGAGGCTGAGGCAAGAGAATCGGGTAAGCCCAAGAGTTAGAGGTTGCTGTGAGCCGTGTGATGCCACAGCACTCCACCCGAGGGCCGTACAGTGAGACTCTGTCTCTACAAAAAAAAAAAAAAAAAAAAACAATGACAACTACAACCAAAAATAGCCAGGCGTTATGATGGGCACCTGTATTCCCAGCTATTTGGGAGGCTGAGGCAAGAGAATCGCTTAAGCCTAGGAGTTGGAGGTTGCTGTGAGCTGTGATGCCCCGTCACTCTACCCATGGTGACAGCTTGAGGCTCTGTCTCAAAAAAATAAAAATAAATGGATGTTACATGACTAATTCAGGACAAGTTTTTACATTCATAAAGAAAATGAACTTATGCCACTCAGCATGAGATTATTTGTGTCTTTCTATAAATATGAGATTATTATATTATTATATGAACTTCTGCCACTTGGCATATTATTTGTGTCTTTATATATATATATGCATATATATGCGCATATATATATATATTTTTTTTTTTGGACACAGAGTCTCACTCTCTTGCACTGGGTAGAGTGCCCTGGTGTCAGTCTACCTCACAGCAACTTCAAATTCTCAGGCTTGAGCAATCCTCTTGCCTAAGCCTCCCGAATATCTGGCACTGCAGGCATTCACCACTACTCCTGGCTAGTTTTTCTGTTTTCAGTAGAGACAGGGGTCTCACTGTTGCACAGGTTGATCTCCAACTCTTGAGCTCAAGAAGTCCACCTGCCTTGGCCTTCCAGAGTGCTAGGATTACAGGTGTGACACCCGGGCTTGCTTTCTTCTTTTTATTTAAAATTGCTTTGGCAATTTGGGGTCTTTTGTGGTTCTATACAAATTTTAGACTTTCTTTTTCTATTTCTGTGAAGAATGTCATTGGTATTTGGATAGGTATCAATTAATGTTTGTATGATAGATTATTTTGTGCAGGACACGGTGGTGCCTGCCTGTAGTCCCAGCAACTGTAGGTTGCTTTGGTAGTGTTGTCATTTTAATAATATTACTTCTTCTGATCCATAATCATGGATGTCTGTCCATTTGTTTGCATCCTCTTTAATTTCTTTTTTCTTTTCTTTCTGTCCTAATTTTTTTTGAGACAATTTCACCTTGTTGACCTTAGTAGAGTGCCCTGGCATCATAGCTCACAACCTCAAACTCATAGGCTCAAGTGATTCTCTTGCTTGAGCCTCCCAAGTAGCTGGGAGTACAGATGCTCACCACAATGCCTGGCTATTTTTAGAGATGGGGTCTCATGTAGCTCAGGCTGGTCTCAAACCCATGAACTCAGGCAATCAACTCATCTCAGCCTCTCAGAGTGCTAGGATTACAGGTGTGAGCCACTGCGCCCAGCCCTTCCTCTTCAGTTTCTTTCATGAGTTTTCTTTTTTTTTTTTTTTTTTTGTAGAGACAGAATCTCACTTTACGGTCCTCGGTAGAGTGCCGTGGCCTCACACAACTCACAGCAATCTCCAACTCTTGGGCTTAAGCGATTCTCTTGCCTCAGCCTCCCGAGTAGCTGGGACTACAGGCGCCCGCCACAACGCCCGGCTATTTTTTGGTTGCAGTTTGGCCGGGGCCGGGCTTGAACCTGCCACCCTCGGTATATGGGGCCGGCGCCCTACCGACTGAGCCACAGGCGCCGCCCTAAATTCAAAGTTTTTTTTTTTTTGAAGGCTTCTTTTTTTTTTTTGTGGTTTTTGGCCAGGGCTGGGTTTGAACCCGCCACCTATGGCATATGGGACCGGTGCCCTACTCCTTGAGCCACAGGCGCCGCTTCATGAGTTTTCTGTAGTTTTCTTTGTAGAGGTCTTTCGTGTCCTTGGTTAAATTTATTCCGGGGTGTTTTGTTTGTTTGTTTTGGTAGCTATTATAAATGGGGTTGCCTCTTGATTTTTTTCTTTTTTCTTTTCAGTTAATTATGTACAGAACCATTACTGATATTGATTTTTGTATATTGGTTTTGTATCCTGCAGCTTTATTGAATTTATCAGTTCTATAAGCTTTTGGTAGTGTCTTTTTCTTGATATAGGATCATGTGGTCTGCAAACAGGGAGAGTTTGACTTCCTCCTTTCCAATTTGGATGTCCTTTATTTCTTTCTCTTGCCTAATTGCTCTGGCTAAGAGTTTCCAAGCTCTATTAAATCATAATTTTCTTTCTTTCCTTTTTTTTGAGACAGAGTCTCACTATGTTGCCCTTGGTAGAGTGCTCATAGCAATCTCAAACTCTTGGCCTTAAGCGATTTTCTTTCCTCGGACTCCCAAGTATCTGGGACTACAGGCGCCCACCACAACACCTGGCTATTTTGTTGTTGTACTTATCATTGTTTAGCAGGCCTGGGCTGGGTTTGAACCCACCAGTCCTGGTGTATGTGGCCGGCGCCCTAACCACTTGAGCTACAGGCACCAACCCCAGATTTTTCTTTTTTATAAATTGCTGTTTATAAGAGGGAAGGAACAGTAGTTGTTTCCCATAAATGTGATACATACTGTTTCCTTACAAATAACATAACTGATTTTATAAACATAATCATGGCTTCAAAAAATAATTAACAATAGGATTTGAACTTTCAGATATATTAAACTGTTTAGATTTTCAAAAATTTGATTTCCATGTAGTTTTTCAAGGATAGATTTTGTTGTTTTTTTCAAGTATAGATTTTTATTGTTGGTTTTGTTCTCATGTTTGTATGATAGATTAGTTGTGCGGGACACAGTGGTGCATGCCTGTAGTCCCAGCTACTCAGGAGGCTGAGACAGGAGAATTGCTTGAGTCCAGGAGTTCTAGGCTGTAGTGTGCAATGCCAATCAGGTGTCTTTACTAAGTTCAGCATCAATATGGTGACCTCCTGGGCAGCACCTATGGCTCAGTGAGTAGGGCGCCGGCCCCATGTACCAAGTGTGGGGGTTCGAACCTGGCTCTGGACAAACTGCAACAAAAAATCAGCTGGGCTGATTGTGGCGGGCTGTTGTGGCGGGCTGATTGTGGCTGGGCTGTTGTGGCGGGCTCCTGTGATCCCAGCTAGTAGGGAGGCTGAGGTAAGAGAATCACCTAAGCCCAAGAACTCGAGGTTGCTGTGAGCTGTGACGCCACAGCATTCTACCAAGGGCAACAAAGTAAGACTTTGGTGTCTCTAAAAAACAAAATAAAATTTAAAAATATATATGGTGACCTCCCGGGGGTGGGGGTGGGGGATGAGGGGAGCACCAGGTTGCCTAAGGAGGGGTGAACTGGCCTAGGTCAGAAACGGAACAGGTCAAAACTCCTGTGCTGGTCAGTAGTGGGATTACTCTTGTGAACAGTCACTGCACTCTAGCCTGGGCAATATGACTGAGACCTTGTCCGTAAAAAAAAGATAAAAAATAAATGATAGATTATTTGTATAGCTTTCTCCTGTATAATTTTGGAGGGACAATGTGCAATAGTGCAGTGGTCTTCAAACTTTTGTGGAGTTTAGGAGTTTTTTTAGGAGTTTAATAGCTCTTTAGAGCTCATGACGTTGTCCAGGAAATTCTGGTAGAACAAGTCCAGAGACAATACTTAAAGAAACACTGGCTTTGGGATTTAACACAGGTAAAAATACCTTCTTAGAAAGTTAGTGGTGGTGCTTTAATCTTTGAACTTTATACAGTTCTTGGAATAAAAACGAGGACATAGTAAACGTACAAAAATGTACAAAATATTTCATTCATACATGATGTCTTGAGTGGCAACCAAGAAACAAGAGAACAACATTCATACTTTTCATTAAACAAAGTTTACCAAACTCCAACAGTATACTAGAATTTGTGGATATAAAGGGAAAAATGACACATATATTTCTTACTTATTTATTTTTTATTTGAATGAGGATTACTGGTCAATAAAATGGCCTAAGCATTATTTCTCAGTTTTATTGTTGCTCTAAGGCTATACTCTCCAGTAAAATAGCCACTAGATACTTTCAGCTCTTTAAGTCAATTAAAATTGAATAAAAGGCCAGTGGGTGCAGTGGCTCCTGACTGTAATTCTAGCACTCTGGGAGGCTGAGATGGGCAGACTGCTTGAGCTCAGGAGTTTAAAACCAGCCTGAGCAAGAGTGAGACCCCTGTCTCTACTAAAAATAAAAAAAATTAGCTGGGCATTATGGTGGGCGCTTATATTCCCAGCTACTCAGGAAGCTGAGGTATGAGTATTGCTTAAGTTCAAGAGTTTGAGGTTGCTATGAGCTATGATGACACTACTATACCCAGGGTGACAGACTGAGACTCCCACTCAAAAAAAAAAAAAAAAAAAAAACATTAAACTGAATAACATTAAAAATACAGTTCCTGGTGGCGCCTGTGGCTCAGTGAATAGGGCGCCGGCCCCATATGCCGAGGGTAGCGGGTTCAAACCCAGCCCCTGCCAAACTTTTTTTTTTTTTTTTTTTTGTAGAGACAAAGTCTCACTTTATGGCCCTTGGTAGAGTGCCGTGGCATCACACAGCTCACAGCAACCTCCAGCTCCTGGGCTTAAGCGATTCTCTTGCCTCAGCCTCTCAAGTAGCTGGGACTACAGGCACCCGCCACAGCACCCGGCTATTTTTTTTTTGTTGTCGTTGTTGTTGCAGTTTGGCCGGGGCTGGGTTTGAACCCGCCACCCTCAGCATATGGGGCCGGCGCCCTACTCACTGAGCACCGGCCCCAACCCGAGGGTGGCGGGTTCAAACCCAGCCCCGGCCAAACTGCAACAAAAAAATAGCTGGGCATTGTGGCGGGCACCTGTAGTCCCAGCTGCTCTGGAGGCTGAGGCAAGAGAATCGCGTAAGCCCAAGAGCTGGAGGTTGCTGTGAGCCGTGTGATGCCACGGCACTCTACCGAGGGCAGTAAAGTGAGACTCTGTCTCTACAAAAAAAAATAATAAAAAAATAAAATAAAAATAAAAATACAGGGCGGCACCTGTGGCTCAGTGAGTAGGGCGCCGGCCCCATATGCCGAGGGTGGCGGGTTCAAACCCAGCCCCTGCCAAACTGCAACAGAAAAAAATAGCCGGGTGTTGTGGCGTGCCCTGTAGTCCCAGCTGCTCGGGAGGCTGAGGCAAGAGAATCGTGTAAGCCCAAGAGTTAGAGGTTGCTGTGAGCCGTGTGACACCACGGCACTCTACACAAGGGCGGTACAGTGAGACTCTGTCTCTACAAAAAAAATAAATAAATAAAAATAAATAAAAATACAGTTCCTAAGTGGCACTAGCCACATTTCCGGTACTCTTGGCCATGTGTGGCTATCGGACGGTGCTGATATAGATCGTTATTATCATTGCACAAAATTCTATCAGACGATGTTGTTTTAGAGTCTAAAACTACAAAGTAGCGATTTTCCAATTGCATTGATCTGTAAATTGATTTTGAAGTATTAGCAGTGGCCTGAGATTATCATTTCAAACTGCTAACGTGCATTAATACCCTTTCACCTTGTCTGGGCCAAGGACTAGTATTGATTTACCTTAGAAGTTTCATTACGCTGCAAGTGAGATCTAAGTACTAATAACTCGGTATTTTTTTCAAACCTCTGAGCAATATACTTGTGTTATTTTACTGCATCAGTCATAGTTATTATCGTGTGTGTGTGTGTATGGGAGTTGGAGGAGAGAGAATGAATTCGCCTCAGCATTACAGTTCCTTTAAATTCATGTCTAATGAAATTGGAGGAGTAAAAAGGCAAAAAAGAGTTCCAGTTATATTTGTACTAGACATTTGCAGCATTTACATGAAGTAATTTATTTATAGAAGCCCAAATTGGCCAGGTGTGGTGGCTCCCACTGCTGTAATCCTAGCAGTTTGAGAGACTAAGGCAGGAAGATCGCTTGAGACCAGGAGTTTAGACCAACCTGGGCAACATAACAAGACCCTATCTCTACAAGAAATAAGAAAAATTAGAAAAAAAAAAAAATCATTGAAGAATATTATAGTAATTTACTAAAGCATAATATTCTCAGTATTTTTTGTCTTTGTTAAACCTGTGTGTAAAATTCAGTAGCACCAACTATATTCAACATCCAGGACATGGAATGCTTCTTTTGTGTGCTGAATTCAAGAAATGATATACAGATGTAATTGACTTTTTGCCTTATTTCCTGAAATGAGTCTCTAGATAAAGATAGGTCTTCCCTTTTTTTTTCCCTTTCAGTTCTTGCTATTGTTCCTTTCTGAGTAGAGAGGCCATAGCAGACCACTGTCATTGGTCCAGGTCATGGATTGGTATAACTGAAGTCATGGAAATCCTTTTGTACGTTACTGTCTTCTTCAGTGACCTTCTGTCTTTCAGGTCACTTACTTCAGCCTCTGGTACTACAATAAGCAAAATCAACGCCGGTGGGTAGATTTGGAAAAACCTCTGAAGAAGCAGCTGGACAAATATGCATCGGAACCTACCGTCTATTTTGGGGTGGTGTTTTACGTGCCTTCAGTTTCACAGCTGCAGCAGGAAATTACCAGGTGAGAAATGACATGCTATTTGTTTTTATGAAATAATCTAGTGAGATTAAAAAAAACTAAGGTCGAAGTCAAGAGATAAAAGCCTAAAATTTTGCCCTCTTGCCCTACGTTTTCAGTTATCTTGTTACAAGGAGGTGCTGGTATGTCGCATGTCAGAGTATTTTACTACACATTGGATGAGTTATAGGCCCAGAGGAATCATTACAGGGAAAAACGATGTTTTTACCCTGGCTGTGAACTCTTGTAGTGATGTCACCTTTAATGTTTTTATTGTTTTGTTTCTGATCCTTTCTAACAAGGAAATGAGAGAGATTAAAAAAAAATCGTAGTGTTTGTTCCTTCCTCAAGGAAATGTGCCAAAAGTTTCCAGTAGCTGCATTCTGTGACGGGTGGGAGAGAAAATTTGTTGGGGAGGGAAGGTAGAGAAGGAGAGGAGTGAAGTGTTTTAGAACAGAAAATTTTGGCTAATAAGTATACTTAACAGGGACAAAACCAGAAAGGGAAGATGATATTAAGGAGCAGGATAGAGGAGCTAAATTAAATGTTCTTCTCCCCCAACCCCCAAGACAAACAAAACAAAAAGCAACAGCAAAAAAATTGAATTCTTGAGTCTGTCTTTCAGAGTTCCCTGAAATTCATCATTACCTTATCTTTTAAATCCTATTTAACACTACTTTTGAGCCAAGCTAGATTATTTCCAGGGCCCTGGACATGCCACATATGTTTTCATCTTTGTGTCCTAGATCTTTCCCTCATATTTATGTACTGAAATCTCCTTCATCTTCTGAGTTGAAGTTCAGAAGGTACCTTCTCCATGAAGCATCCTTGGCTTCCAGTCTGTAATGAGTTTGCCTTTTCCAGACTGTCCTAGATTTTGCTTGTACTTGTGTTAAGATGGCCTTTGTTACAGCCTCTCATTATGGTTCTGTATATACCTTATCTTTTTCCTAGATTTTAAATCCTTGTTTTCTTTAGCCTTACTTTCGTTATGCTATCTAACATAATGCCCTGCAGATAGTAAGAACCTGGTACTGCCCCATGTGTGTGGAATGCTGTTTGAGCCTGCTGGTTAATTATTAGAAGAGATTGGAAAACCCATCAGCAAGGATCAGGTGGTAGAGATAAGCACAAATGGACCAAAATAAGTCTGAAATATAAAGATTAAAGAGAGAAGTGGAAGCTGGGAGGAAAACTGATCATTAATTCATTTAAACATTTACTGAAGACACCATATTATCTAAGAACTATGTTGTTCATAGTGGGAGGTGAATATGTAAGTGAATACATTTTAATCTTAACAGGAAGGAGTTGCTTGCTTATAGTCTGGGACTGGCATTTCATATAAATGAATAATTATGTATAGTGATCATGTGATAATAAATGCTGTTATTAAAGCTGTGCATTCCTAGAGGCAGTACAAAGGTAACTTGGACAGGCAAGGTAAAGAAGCTGAGTTTTTTATTGACTTTAGAAGGAATTTTCTAGAGAAAATAGTTAATGCCAAGCAAGAGTAATAATGAAAATGAATAATGAAAATGACCGTATTGGTGGTGCCTATGGCTCAGTAAGTAGGGCACCGGCCCCATATACTGAGGGTGGTGGGTTTGAACCCAGGCTCCGGCCAAACTGCAACAAAAAAATAGCTGGGTGTTGTGGTGGGCGCCTGTAGTCCCAGGTACTTGGGAGGCTGAGGCAAGAGAGTGGCCTAAGCCTAAGAGCTGGAGGTTGCTGTGAGCTGTGATGTCACAGCACTCTACTGAGGGCAACAAAGTAAGACTCTGTCTCTAAAAAAAAAAAAAGAAAAGAAAATGACTGTATTTTCAAGGAGTTTCAGATATTACTCAGAGAAGAGAAAGGAAGTTTTTTTTTTTTTTTTAGACATAGTCTCACTTTGTCGCCCTTGGTAGAGTGCTGTGACATCATAGCTCACAGCGACCTCCAGCTCCTGGGCTTAGGTGATTCTCTTGCCTTAGCCTCCCAAGTAGCTGGGACTATAGACACCCACCACAGTGCCTGGCTATTTTGTTGTTGTTGTTGTTTCAGTTTGGCCAGGGCTGGGTTTGAACTGGTCACTCTCAGTAGATGGAGCCGGTGCCCTACTAACTGAGCCACAGGCGCCACTCAGGGAGGAAGTTTTTTTTTTTTTTTTGGTTTTTGGCCGGGGCTGGGTTTGAACCCGCCACCTCCGGCATACGGGACCTGTGCCCTACTCCTTGAGCCACAGGCGCCGCCCGGGAGGAAGTTTTAAAAAAGGCATTGGTAGTAAAGTCATGAGACAATGAAGAAGACATTTTTGAATTTTAATGGAATGGAATGATCAAATTTGCATTTTCTGAAGATCACCTATCATGAGAAGTTCTTAGAGGTGGCAAGACTGTAGTCAGGAGACCAATTAGGAATGTCTGTGCCGTAAGCTAGGCATTAGTTCAGACCTGACCAAAGGCGTTAGCCAGGTTGAGAGAGAATAGGCTGACAATATTCAGTCAGTGGGATTGCTCATTGGACAAGTGTAGTACAGAGAAGTTGTGTCAGTAAGGATTAAGTGCCACTATACATGACAATAAACTTTAAATATTGTTGACTTAGGTAAGCAAAGGCAAGAAAGAGGTCAGTCATTCAGAGCTTGTCTAACAGCTCCACAAACTCTCCAAGGACCCTTGTTACATCATGCCTAGTGTGTTCTTCCCTTTACTAGGTTACCTCCGACTCCAAGGTATCTGGAGATGTTCTAGCTATTCACGTCCATAGCATCCTAAAGCAGATCTGTGGTTTCCTAGGAAGGGGGAAGGGGTAGCGGAGAAGGATAATGTATGAGGCTACAAGGGAAACTTTTACATGTGATTGGTATGTTCTTTATCCTGTGGTGATGGATATATTCATGTATCAAAATTATATGCTTTAAATTTGAGATTATTATATACCAATTATATCCTCCAAATGTTGTTATAAACCCACTCAAAGATATTTTAAGAAAATAACAATCTGAATAACATATCTAAGGAAAATGAAGACTTACCAAAAAGAATGTGTTCACAAAGCAGCAGAAAATTGCTGTCTAATATTACAAAATGACCTCAAGCAAATTAAGAAAATAACATGTGATCAGGCAGGGTGGCTCATGCCTATAATCCCAGCACTCTGGGAGGCCGAGGGGGTGGATTGCCCGAGCTCAGGAATTCAAGACCAGCCTGAGCAAGAGCAAGACCCTGTCTCTACTAAAAATAAAAAAGTTAGCCTGGCGTTGTGGAGGGCGCCTACAGTCCCTGGTACTCAGGAGGCTGAGGCAAGAGGATTGCTTGAGCCCAAGAGTTTGAGGTTGCTGTGAGCTATGATGATACCAGAACACTCTCTACCAAGGCAGCAGAGTGAGACTGTCTCAAAAAAAAAAAAAAAAGAGAAAAAGAAAATAACATGTTATGAAAGAACCATTTAAATCTGAATTAGAAAAGCTTTGGAAAAATTTGGCTATGCAGAGGGTGGACATAAAAATAAAGTCCTGAGAAAAAGCTAGACTCATTGGCTCACACCTGTAATCCTAGCACTCTGAGAGGCTGAGGTGGGTGGATTGCCTGAGCTCAGGAGTTTGAGACCAGCCTGAGCTAGAGTGAGACTCTGTCTCTAAAAATAGCTGGGTGTTGTGCCAGGCACCTATAGTCCCAGCTACTCCGGAGCCTGAGGCAAGAGGATCACTAGAGCCCAAGAGTTTGTGGTCTCAGTGAGCTATGACGCCACAGCACTCTACTTAGGGCGACAAAGTAAGACTCTGTCTCAAAAAAGCCAGGGGCAGGCTGGGCATGGTGGCTTACACCTGTAATCCCAGCACTCTGGGAAGCTGAGGTAAGTGGATCGCTTGAGTTGACAGGTTGGAGACCAGCCTGAGCAAGAGGGAGATACTGTCTCTAAAAAATAGCCAGGCTTTGTGGCAGACACCAGTAGTCTCAGCTACTCAGGAGGCTGAGGCCAGAGGATCATTTAAGCCCAAGAGTTTGAGGTTGCTGTGTGCTGTGGTCCTCTACTCATGGTACTCTACTGGGTGCAAGAAATTGAGGCTGTCTCTAACAACAACAACAAAAAAATGGCTGAGAAAAGAATTAGAGATAAATTTTAACATGATAGAAATTATAATAGTATAGTATAAACATAGGAGACAAGACCAAGAAAAAAAAAATTACATGTAATAGGATTCCCTAATAGAGAAAGCCAAAACATTGGCAAAGAACACATTCTAAAAACTATATTAAAGGGCGGCGCCTGTGGCTCAGTGAGTAAGGCGCCGGCCCCATATGCCGAGGGTGGTGGGTTCAAGCCCAGCCCCGGCCAAACTGCAACAAAAAAATAGCCGGGCGTTGTGGCGGGCGCCTGTGGTCCCAGCTGCTCGGGAGGCTGAGGCAAGAGAATCGCATAAGCCCAAGAGTTAGAGGTTGCTGTGAGCTGTGTGATGCCATGGCACTCTACCGAGGGTGATAAAGTGAGACTCTGTCTCTACAAAAAAAAAAAAAAAAAAAAAAACTATATTAAAAATTCTATATTCTAACTATGTAACATTCTAAAAACTTTCTTGAAAAAAAGATGACTTGATGCTCTGTTTTGAAAAGGCATACTGTGTATCTGGACAAAAATGCTAAGTTACTTATGAAATTAAGAAAATAAGATTAGCATCAGATTTCAGAGGAACACTTCATGCTAACAAACAGACTAACATTTGACATCCTCAAGGAAAGGAAATTTGTAGTATGAGGCAATGATTATACAATATAGCCATCAAAAATGACCTTGGAATATGTCTTTGCATGGGCTGCTGTAACAAAGTATCATAGACTAAGTGACTTAAACAACTGATAAATTGTCTCATAGTTCGGAAGTCTGAACATTCATTGGGTTCTGATGATGGCTTTTTCTAGCTTGGAGACCTTCTTGCTGGGTTCTTACATGGCAGAGAGAGCGAACACTTTGTGTCTGGATTTTTTACTTATAAAAAAAGAGGAAAATTTGAGTCAGAATGTCTGCATAGAATTAAACACATCGGGTATATGTTTAAAATTTATGAATTTATAATACTTAAAAAACAACCTCGTTGGTCACTTTTGAAATTTGCTAGAGTACCAATTTGTTTTTCTGAATGGCAGTAAATTTATCTTTTGGGAGGGGCAGAGTCTCATTCTGTCACCCTGGGTAAAGTGTTGTGGCATCATAGCTCACAGCAACCTCAAACTACTGGGCTTATGTGATCTTCTTGCTTCAGCCTCCTGAGTACCTAGAACTACAGGCACTCTCCACAATGCCTGGCTAGTTTTTCTATTTTAGCAGAGATGGGGTCTTGTTCTTGGTCAGCCTGTTCTGGAATTCCTGAGCTCAAGAAATTCACCTGCTGTGGCCTCCCAGAGTGCTAGGATTACAGGCGTGAGCCACTGCAACCAGCCTTATCTTTTTGTTGTAAAGTTTATAAGGATAATCAAATTAAAGTTCTTTATAGAAGAAATCATACCAAATGAATTCAGGAGAAATTGTAGAATACCAAAATCACCATTTGAAATTCCCAATGGATGGTGGTGCCTGTAGCTCAGTGGGTAGGGTGCCAGCCATGTACACCGAGGTTGGTAGGTTTGAATCCAACCCAGGCCAGCTAAACAGCAATGACAACTGTAACAAAGAAATAGTCAGGCATTGTGCCGGGTCCCTGTAATCCCAGCTACTTGGGAGGCTAAGGCGAGAGAATCACTTAAGCCCAAGAGTTTGAGGTTGCTGTGAGCTGTAACACCACAACACTCTACCAAGGGCAACATAGTGAGACTCTGTCTCAAAAAAAAAAAAGAAAGAAAAGAAAAGAAAGAAATTCCTTAACAGTCAAAACTACTAAAACATTTGGGTAAAAGGAACAGGCTGACGTCATCTGAATTCAGTGGGCAATGTCAGCATCACTATAAGTGGGATAACCAAATATTGTTTCTTGTAATGCGATATATCAGGAAATAGCCAGCACCACTGATACATTCATTATTCTTAAAGAAACTGAACTTGTATCTAAGCAAGCCTCTAAGTCTGTACTGTTTGATAGCTACATGTAGCTATTTGTTGTTAAATTTAAATAAATTAAAATTAATACAATTAAAAATTTAGTTTCTTAGCTGCATTAGCCACAATGAAAGTACTTAATAGCCACATGTAACTAATGGCTACCATATTGGATAGCACTGATATAAATCATTTCTTTCACTGCAGAAAGTTCTAATAGATAGCCGGGTGTTGTGGTGGACACCTGTAGACCCGCTACTTGGGAGGCTGAGTCAAGAGAATCGCGTAAGCCCAAGAGTTTGAGGTTGCTGTGAGCTGTGACGCCACGGCACTCTACTGAGGGCAACATAGTGAGACTCTGTCTCAATTGTAATTTGAATGTAAACCTTCTTTGGACCCTTCGATCCTAATCTCTTCGGGAAAAAACTGTAAAAATACATTTTTGAGGCAGTCATAAAAATCGTACATAAACTGGGTAGTGTGAAGACATTGTTCATTTTGTTGGGTATGTTAAAACATAGTTATGTCTTAAAAATAAAGTTTTCTGTAGGGATACCTACTGAAGTGTTTACAGGTAATAAAATATGACATCTGGGGTTTGCTGCAGAGCACTTGGAGGGAGTTGATAAGAGCAGAATACCAAACATGGCAGGCTCAGGGTTGACTGAGGCAGCACAATGAGCATCCGCTCACTGTACTTATTCTCTATACATGTTACAAAGTTTTCAAAATAATATTTAAAAAATAAAAATGCCAATACTCACTTATGCCTTCTGTTAATAGTCTAAGAAAAATAGGTGAAGAAAAAGGCTCCCTTTTTACATATTTAGAATTTCTATTATGCAAAATGAGATGACCTAATTTATTATGTACAGTAGAACTTTTGCAGTTTGACCATCCAAGGGCCTATGAAACTGGTCAACATACAAAGGTGGTGAACAGAAGGAACTTCCGTTGAGTACATGTGGTCCATGTCTGGCCTATGAAAATTAGGTCAACTTAAGGAGTTGGTCAACTATGGAGATTCTACTGTAATTATTAATGTAGTTTTTTGTCTGAAGTGTTTTGTATTAAAAAGTTGATAAGTTGATACAGAGGATGAGACAGATAATCAACTGTCTTATGGACAGTTTTAGTTTTGAAATATATATAGTTAGGGATAAGGGACTCACTGAATTGATTTACTTGTGTGTGTGTGTGGATGTGAATGTGGTCAAGTACATTCTTATCATTTTTCCAAACATTTTGAGGTTAAGGTTTTATTTGACTGGTTTATGCTTCTCTAACAAATTATGATGAAATGCATTATGTTACAATTGGAGATAATATTGATGTTGACTTTATAAAATTGACTTTTTTATATAGGTATCAGTATTATCTGCAGCTGAAGAAAGATGTCTTGGAAGGAAACATTCCTTGTACATTAGAACAAGCAATTCAGCTAGCAGGCTTAGCTGTGCAAGGTAAATAAGGGCCATCAATAATGTAATAGTTATATCAGATTAAAACGTGTTTTATAACAAAGACAGCAAGGAATTCTTAAAGCAACTGATGTTTTATATATATCTTTAGTAGTGTCTTTTTATTAGTGACATATTACTGTAATTTAAGCATCTTTCTTTTGGGGAAAAATGATCTTAAATTACTTCAATGAAATGAGACTTGTAGGTTAACGGTATTATATTTCAACAGAGCAAACAGTTCAATTAATAGAAATATGTGTAATGTATGTGTGTATATAGACATGTGCCACATAACAACATCTTGGTTACAACAGACTGCACATGCTGTGGCGATCCTGTAAAATAATAATACCTTAGGCTTGGCGCCTGTGGCTCAAGCAGCTAAGGCGCCAGCCACATACACCTGAGCTGGCAGGTTCGAATGCAGCCTGGGCCCACCAAACAACAATGACAACTGCAACCAAAAAAGCCGGGTGATGTGGTGGGCACCTGTGGTCCCACCTACTTGGGAGGCGGAGGCAGGAGAATCACTTTAGCCCAGGAGTTGGAGGTTACTGTGAGCTGTGATGCCATGGCACTCTACCCAGGGCAACAGCTTGAGGCTCTGACTCAAAAAAAAAAAAAATAATAATAATAATACCTTAGTTTTTTTCTTTTTTTCTTTTACAAGTTTATTTTATTCAGAACATCACATTGTGCCCAATAAATATATATTATTTCTCAATTCAGAATAAAAATTTAACATAATTTATAAAAAGCAATAAGCATAATACTTTATTTTTACTGTACCTTTTTTATGTTTACATACATAAATACTTACTATTGTGTTACAGCTGCCTACAGTATTCAGTCTGGTAACATGCTGCATAGGTTTGTAGCCTAGGAGCAGTAAGTTGTATCATATAGTCTAGGTGTATAGTAAACTCCACCTCATCTGGGTTTGTGTAAGTAGAAGGGTGAAATCCCCTAACAATGCACATATCAGAATGTATCCCCATTGTAAAGTGATGTGTGACTGCTTCGTATTATTTGGTTCAAAGATTTGATCTGCTGCTAATAGCGAATATTTTAGAAAGATCTGCCAATCAATGATGTTGATGAGGTTATATCCACTTATACTTTAAGTACACTTGATTTGTTTGGTTTCTTAGTCATCCTGGATTACAGGGTATTGTCAGGTGGATCACTATAGAAATTTTGAGACAGACCGTGTTATGGTCCATTATTTGAATTCCAAGAAATACAGTTGACATTCTCCTTTTTGATTCACCGGTGCAAGTTTCAATTTGCTTGCTTATTGGTGTTGATAGGAGGGCTTCATTTGTTTCTGTCTGCATGGATTTTGCATTTCTTGACTTTTTTATGTGTGTGTATCTCAGAACTTTCATAATGACCCACAACAAATGAAGATTTTACCCCTCACATTTTTGAATTTTTTAAATTTTTTTATTTTTTACATGTTTAATCTACATATATTTATGTGTGTATATACTTGGGAAAATTTCTGATGGAGCATTATTTCAAATGATAAGTGGCATTTAACCTTATGAATTGAAATTTAGTTAGAATAATCATTAATAAAATCCCTTCAGATAATAGGTGTGGAGAGTTATATTATTTCCACCCATGCTAATCTTTTCTGTATTGTTCCAATTTTAGTATATCTGCTACTGAAGCAAGCACTGTTTTTGTTTTTGTTTTTTTGCAGTTTTTGGCCGGGGCTGGGTTTGAACCTGCCACTCTGGCATAGGGGCTGGTGCCCTACTCCGCTGAGCCACAGGCGCCACCCATCACTGTTAATTTTTTTTTGGCCGGGGCTGGGTTTGAACCCACCACCTCCGGCATATGGGACCGGCGCCCTACTCCTTGAGCCACAGGCGCCGCCCCACTGTTAATTTTTTTAAAGAATTAAAAATTTCGGGGCCAGGCATGGTAGCTCACACCTGTAATCCTAGCACTCTGGGAGGCAGAGGCAGGTGGATTGCCTGAGCTGAAGAGTTCAAGACCAGTCTGAGCAAGAGTGAGACTCCGTCTCTAAAAATAGCCAGGCATTATGGGGGGTGCCTGTAGTCCCAGCTACTCGGGAGGCTGAAATAAGAGGATCACTTGAGTCTAAGAGTTTGAGGTTGCTTTGAGCTGTGATGCCATCCCACTCTACTGAGGGCAACAAAGTCAGACTCTGTCTAAAAAAAAAAAAAAAAAAATTGTTTTCAAAACAATAAATCTTGTTGTAACACATGCACATAATCAAATCCCATTCTCCAGAGGTAATCACTACTGTCAATAATTTTGTTTCTTCCTGATATTTTTCTATATGTAAGTAAGCATACATAACTATAGACTAGGTTTTGTTTCTTTTTCAACTATATAAATGAGAGCATATAATTTATAACATGTTTTCTACTTAATTCATAGGCTTTTTCCAAGTTAAGACACATATATCTACCCAATTAATATTTTTTAAAATATACTTTATATAACTATTAGGCAAGTTAGACTTTTGAATTATAAGCACATCATCTATACATTGCAGACTGAATTTTTTTGTATATTTTTCACAATCCAAATTATATATAATTAACATGTGAATATTTGTCATTTTGTATAGCTGATTTTGGTGACTTCGATCAGTATGAATCCCAGGACTTTCTTCAGAAATTTGCCTTGTTTCCTGTGGTAAGACTTCTTCTGACCGTGGGCCTTTTTATAAACAATTTATTCCCATGCCTTTAATAATCCTTGAAATGAAGTCTGTGTTAAGTCAGGAATGGCATTTAAAAATCCTAGTTCCCTTTTGTAAAAGTTTCAAGTATGAATGCTTTCTCTGCTGTAGTCTTCTGGGTCTTTGTCAACCATACGAACTGAAGGGTCTGTAGTCCCAGCAGTGTCCCCAGAGAAATTGGTTTTTATTTCAATGTGAGTCATTTTCAGCTTCTGAGGCACCATGCAGGGTTTTGCTTTTTTTTTTTTTAAGCCTTTGGATTTAATTCTCATGTTTAATTTTTTTTTTTTTTTTTCTGAGACAGAGTGTCATTTTGTCACCCCTAGTAGAGTGCTGGGGCATCATAGCTTACAGCAACCTCAGACTCTTGGCCAAGCAATTCTCTTGCCTCAGCCTCCTGTGTAGCTGGGACTATAGGCGCCCACAACACCCAGCTATTTTTTAGAGATGTGGGGGGTCTTACTCTAGCTCAGGCTGGTCTCGAACTCGTGAGCTTAGGCAATCCACTCACCACGATGCCCGGACAGAGATTTTGCTTTTAATTGAAGGCTTGAAACCTCACAAAGTTACGTTGAAAATGAATTTGACTTCTCATCAGCCATTTTAAAAGTAGGTGGTGGATAGCATGAGCTCAGGAGTTTGAGACCAGCCTGAGCAAGAGCAAGACCCCCATCTCTAAAAATAGCTGGCGTAGCTACTTGGGAGGCTGAGGCAAGAGAATTGTTTGAACCCAAGAGTTTGAGATTGCTCTGAGCTGAGATGCCACAGACCTCTACCAAGGTTGACCAAGTGAGACTCTGCCTCATAAAAAAAAAGAAAGAAAAGCAGGTGACAAAAAGACACTGCCTTCCACATTTTAAGTCACTACTGATAGAAGTGACATAAAACTGTTTTGGAACAACTAAGGGAGCTGGTATGCTCTTTTTCTTAGTGTCTACACAGCCAGCCAGAGAATGTACATGATGTTATTTTACTGGCTCAGAATTGGCTGACTGTTGTCACCAACCTGAAATAATTCAGTTGAAACTTTCTCCAGGATGAATTGAGAAGGCAAGGCAAAGGTTTTGGCTCTTAGGCAGAAGCCACTTAATTCCTTAGAACGATCATGGTTACCTATGTAAGCAAAGCTCCCACATAATAATAGCCATGATTTCCCCTGATGGTGACAAGAGTCAGGAACACTCAGTAGCAATGATTCTTCCTAAGAAATTTGGCTGAATTATTCTATATGTCTGTGTGTTTTCTTCAGGGGTGGTTACAAGATGAAAAAGTACTGGAAGAAGCAATCCAAAAAGTGGCCTTACTACACCAGAAATACAGGTAACACTGAGAAATAAAACATGGAAATAGTATAAACAAATGCCTGTTTGAGTTTGAAATTTTTAATTAAATGTTTCATTTTGCACAATTAATATGAAATTGTCAATTAAATTTGGAACTTTACTGCTGCTATTACAAGTAGCCAACATTTAACGAGTGTTCACTGTGTGCCAGGTGCTGTTGTAAGCAAGCACTTACCCATATTAACTCATTTATTATGCATGTTCTGCCAGAGAGGAAACTGACAAAGTTGAAAGCAGCCAGGCATTGAAGGGTGCCAATTCTTCACCCCATGTATTAAAGGTTTTTGTAGCAACCTAACTCTGTGTAGGGTAATGTAAGATTAGGCAGATTTTTCTTTCAAATCTGCAGGTATAGAGTTATTTCCCCCGTATACTTTTTTTTTCTGAGACAGAGGTCTCTCACTCTGTCACCTTCAGTAGAATGCTGTCGTGTCATAGCTCACTGCAACATCAAACACTTGGGCTCAAGCAGTCCTCTTGCCTCAGCTTCCCAAGTAGCTGGGAGAACAGGTACTTGCCACAATGTCCAGCTAGTTTTTCTATTCTTAGTAGAGATGGGGTCTTACTCTTACTCAGGCTGGTCTAGAACACAAGAGCTCAAACAGCCCACACACCTTGGCATTTCAGAGTGCTAGGATTACAGGCGTGAGCCGCTGTGCCTGGCCCCTGCCACCACACAGTTCCAGGTACAGATGCCCCTCAACTTAGGATGTGGTTAAATCCTGGTAAACCCATTGTAAGATGAAAATACTGTCAATCAAAATGCATTTAATATACCTACCAAACATACTGAACATCATAGCTTATCTTAGCCTACTTAAAAATAGTTGGGCAAAATCGTCTAATACAAGCCTATTTTATAATAAAGTCTTGAATAGCTAATGTAATTTATTGAATGGTGAAAGTGAAAAACAGAATGGTATGGGTTGTATAGGTATTTGCGGTATGTTTCTACTGGGTGTGTATTGCTTTCACACCGTTGTAAAGTTGAAAATTTATAAATTGAACTATTGTCGAGTGTCTATATATCATTAAATTCTATAATTAGTCTTTAAGGTAAACATTATTTAATCTCCAACTTATAGATGAGGAAACCAAACTAAAAAAGACTTTAGTTTCCCTACATGTGGTAGAAGTGGGATTTGAACGCAGGTCTGATAATAAACTATTGTATATCCCCTTCCAAATAAAATAACCTTTTGCCTTTAGTCTCTCTCCATTCAAATTTGTACAATCAAATCACTCACAAAAGATTAGTCTTTCTATAACAGAGGTCCTCAAACTGCGGCCTGCAGGCCACATGAGGCGGTGTGATTGTATTTGTTCCTGTTTTGTTTTTTTACTTCAAAATAAGATATGTGCAGTGTGCATAGGAATTTGTTCATAGTTGTTTATTTATTTATTTATTTATTTTTAACTATAATCCGGCCCTCCAACAGTCTGAGGGACAGTGAATTGGCCCCCTGTTTAAAAAGTTTGAGGACGCCTGCTCTAGAATATCATTTTACTCTCTTTTCTTACCCTCTTCTTCCCAAATGCTTCTGGGTATTTTCCTGCCCTCCAGTAGTAGGAGTTCTTTACCCTTGGATTTAAAGGCTTTCCACAGGTTGGTTAAATCCTGCCTTTTTAGCTTTACTTTCTTTCTGCTATCCAAATGAGCCTCCCCTTGCAAACCTAACTGATGCCTTTTAGCACATTGCCCTGCTTTTTGTCACTTTCATTCATTCATTTGTGCATTTCTTTAAAAGCCAGTCTGGTATTCTGCCACTGTATGAGGCAGAGTGCTGGATTCTGTGGCACAAAGAAAAATAGAATAATTCCCTGCCTTCTAAGAGTTCATTCTTCACCTTACAATCTAAGGGCTTAGCACTACAGCCCGTTGTTATGGCAATTATAATACATATAATCAGATTATGAATATAGTGGGAGAGATGTGTTGTGATTGCCCAGAGCGGGGGCATTGGTGAATCTCAGAAGGTGGCCAAGAGGCAGTGATGCTTTCACTTGAAGATTTTTCAGGGGGTTGTTTTATCCTCCTCTTCTTGCCTCACCTGCCTAAAGTACAAAGGGCAGAACCTTATATACAACTCAGTGTCAGTGTCTCACGTGGGGCTTTGCAAGTAGTTGGTTTTAAGTAAAGGTTGATGGATCAATGTAACCAATAACAGATGTCTTGAAATCGGAAATGTTTTTTTGTTTTATTTTATTTTTTTTTGTAGAGACAGAGTCTCACTTTATCGCCCTTGGTAGAGTGCCGTGGCCTCACACAGCTCACAACAACCTCCAACTCCTGGGTTTAGGCGATTCTCTTGCCTAAGCCTCCCGAGTAGCTGGGACTACAGGCACCCACCACAACACCCGGCTATTTTTTTGTTGCAGTTTGGCCATGCCTGGGTTTGAACCCGCCACTCTCGGTATATGGGGCCGGCGCCCTACCCACTCAGCCACAGGCACAGCCCGAAACTTGAAATGTTTATAATGTCTTATGCCAAATTGATACATAGTTTTAAAGAATACCTTTATTTTAAAACATTTTTAGTTTTGTGAACAATCTAACGTGTTTTGGGTTGCAGGGGACTCACAGCTCCTGATGCTGAAATGCTGTACATGCAGGAGGTGGAGAGGATGGGTGGCTATGGCGAGGAGAGCTACCCTGCAAAGGTGGGCATGGCCGATGGCTGGGGCTCTATCAGTAGGCTCAGCAATGTGAGAGAACAACAGGGAAGCCTAAGGATGCCCTGATGTGCGAAGGATGAAGACGTGCAAAGGTCTGGAAACTTAAAGGCTGAGGTCCTTGTGACCAAAATTTTATAGTAAAGAACGTTCTCATTGTTGCAGTTCATTCTTTGAAATGATCTTGAAATAAAGTTCTTGAAGAAGTTTAGACTTTTTCAATTTCTGTACGTATTTACAAGATAATATGTTTGTATCATTCAGACTTTTTTCCTTCTGAATAGTTACTCCATAGGTCTTCTGAATATTTTATACCTGGGAAACAGGTTTAAAGGAACGCGATACAGTTGTACCTCTTATGCATTTGTTCCTGTTTCTTTTCTGCCTTTTCCTTTTAGGATAGCCAAGGAAGTGACATATCCATTGGAGCATGTCTTGAAGGTATCTTTGTGAAACACAAGAATGGAAGGCCTCCTGTGATATTTAGGTATTTTTCTTACTTCTTGTTCTGTATTTTCTGGGATTCCTGTTGGTGATTTGGTTTTTAGTACTTACAATAGTTAAATTAATTGCCAAGAAGTCTCTCTGAAGATCTCAATAAAAAATGGAAATATTCTCTTCCTAGAATAAAATACCACCTAACGGCAGTGTTTCTTTCTTTTTTTTTTTTTTTTTGAGACAAAGTCTCACTTTGTTGCCCTCAGTAGAGTGCCATGGTGTTATAGCTCACAACAACTTTAAACATGGTGTTATAGTTCACAACAACCTTAAACTCTTGGGCTCAAGCAATTCTTCTTCAGCCTCCCAAGTAGCTGGGACTACAGGTACTTGCCACAACAGCTGGCTATTTTTAGAGACGGGATCTCACTCTTGCTCAGGCAGGTCACGAACTTGTGAGCTCAAGAAATCCACCTACCTCAGCCTCCCAGAGTGCTAAGGTTATAGATGTGAGCCACCGTGCCTGGCCTGTAGTGTTTCTTTTTAATAAACCACTTTCTTTCTTTTATTTATTCATTTTATTTTTTAGACAGAGCATCAAGCTTTAACCTGGGTAGAGTGCCATGGCGTCACAGCTCACAGCAACCTCAAACTCCTGGGCTTAAGTGATTCTTTTGCTTCAGCCTCCCGAGTAGCTGGGACTACAGGTGCCCGCCACAATGCCCAGCTATTTTTTGGTTGTAGTTGTCATTGTTTGGCAGGCCTGGGCTAGATTCGAACCCGCCAGCTCTGTTGTATGTGGCTGGCGCCTTAGCCACTTGAGGTATAGGCGCCACCCAATAAACCACTTTCTTAAAAACCAAATGCACAAAAAAATAATGCTTAAAATGATGGCCTATTTATAAAATGTTTAAAAATATGTGACCATTTTCTTGCCTTAAGGAGGCCATTGGTTTGATATAAATTTCTCTTTCTCCTTGAGCCACAGGCACCGCCCATAAATTTCTGTTTCTTTCTTTTTTCTTTTTTTTTTTTTGTAGAGGCAGAGTCTTACTTTATTGTCCTCGGTAAGGTGCCATGGCATCACAGCTCACAGCAACCTCCAACTCCTGGGCTTAGGCGCTTCTCTTGCCTCAGCCTCCCGAATAGCTGGGACTACAGGCACCTGCCACAACACCCGGCTATTTTTTTGTTGCAGTTTGGCTGGGGCTGGGTTTGAACCTGCCACCCTCAGTACATGGAGCCGGTGCCCTACTCTCTGAGCCATAGGCACCACCCTTGGTATAAATTTTTCATTTGAGCTCTGGATTCTAGGGCTGTTTCTTATGAAAAACCTAAACCTTTCTTTTGGTTCTAGTTATATACTAAAATTCCTAAAGTACTAACATCTAAGCAAATTTCAACTTTTTTTTATAGTGTTGATTTTTTTTTTCCTCCCCTGATACTAAAAAGTGATACTATTCATTTGTGGAAGTCTTAAAATGTACATAGTAAGAAAGACAGAAAGGATATGCAACAATGAAACTACAGGTGATTTAAATTTCCTTTTTAGTAGTCTATGTTCAAATTTATATCTTAAAGATAGTAAACTGGACCATGTTGTTCAACCTCTGCTTTTTAAGCCCTTAAAACCTATAATCCAGAAAATCCAAAGTATCATCTCATAGAAATTGCAGTTTTACTCTGATATTCTATCTACCCAATTTTTTTTTTTTGTTTGTTTGTTTTGCTTTTTTAAGACACAATCTCACTTTGTCGCCCTTGGTAAAGTGCTGTGGCATCACAGCTCACAGCAACCTCAAACTCTTGGGCTTTAGTGATTGTCTTACCTCAGCCTCCCAAGTAGCTGGGACTACAGGCACCTGCCACAATGCCTGTCTTTTTTTAGAGGCAGGGGTCTCGCTCTGGCTCAGGCTGGTCTTGAACCTGTGAGCTCAGGCAATCTACCCACCTCAGCTTCTCAAAGTGTTAGGATTACAGGCGTGAGCCACCACATCTGGCCTTATCTACCCAATTCTATCTTTTCTCTCTCTCTTTTTCTTTTTTTTTTTTTGAGACAGTGTCTCAAGCTGTCACCCTGGGTAGAGTGCTGTGGCGTCATAGCTCACAGCAACCTCCAACTCAAGCTCAAGTGATCCTCTTGCCTCAGTTTTTCTATTTTTAGTAGAGATGGGGTCTCACTTTTGCTCAAGCTGGTCTCAAACCCGTGAACTCAAGCAATCCACCCGCCTTGGCCTCCCAGAATGCTAGGATGACAGGCGTGAGTCACCACACCCAGCCTTTATCTTCTCTTAATGAAAAATTAAATTGTTATATTATTTTTTGTAAAGTATTTTTTAGTTCTTTTGTGTCTGCCATTTATCACATGCTTATAGTGAGCCAAATACCATATTGAGTACTTTTGTGTATTTTTTCATGTAATCTTCATAATAACTCTCAGTGGCAGGTATTACCACTACCACTTTGCATGTAGATAATTGAGGGTTTTTTTTGAGATAGAGTCTTACTGTGTCACCCTCAGTAGAGTGTCGTGGTGTCATAGCACACAGCAAGCTCAAACTCTTCGGCTTAAGTGATTCTCTTGCCTTAGCCTCCCAAGTAGCTGGGACTACAGGTGCCTACCACAATGCCTGGCTGTTTTTTTGGTTGTAGTCGTCATTGTTGTTTGGCAGGGCCAGGCTGGGTTCAAACCCACCAGTTCTGGTGTATGTGGCTGGCGCCCTAGCCGCTGAGCTATAGGCACCAAGCCAATTATTGAGGTTTTAAAATTTTAAGTGATTTGTCCAAGGTCACTCAGTTATTAACTAGCACAACCAGGACAAGAACTTAGATTCTCCACTTTAAGCCTGAGCTTTTAACCACTGTATTAAGCAGCTGCTTTTATTCCCTGCACTCTCAACCTTCTGTGCCATGCCTACTACCCCTGCCCAAGTCAAGCCTTCCAACCCATCCCTACTGCCATTTCTTCTTGAGATTTTTCTTGGAGTTTTTTCTGCTAAGAGACTTTTCTCTAAGCTAACCTCTCCTCCTTCACATCCTCTGCTTTACTGCCTTTTGGGCCCTGAATTCTCCATGGTGAATATGACCATTGTATACAGTTTGAGCAACAGACCCCCAACTCCCAGACAGCACTGCCCTGGCCCAGGTGGCTCCACTATGGTGGTTCCTTCCTTGTCCTCCAGCCACTCATATTAAGTCTTCCCAACATGTCAAATTTGGAGTCAAGGAGAAGAAAATGGATCTGAGATACCCCGAAGGGCAGGTCTCCAACTGTGTCCAAAGAGTTACAAGGAAACTTGAGACATCTGTGTGCCTTCCTTCTCCATTAGATAGGAATATTACAAATTGCCTTATTCAATATGATGTAAATGATTTTATGGGTTTAACAATTAAACATTGAATCACTACTAAATTAATTTTATTAATTTTAATAGATTTTAAATTTAATATAATATAGAAAGATATAAAGGGGGTAAAATTTTTTCTTCCATTTTTCTTCTTTTTTTGTTTTTAATTAAATCATAGCTGTGTACATCAATGCAATCATGGGGTACAATGTGCTGGTTATATATACGATTTGAAATATTTTCATCAAACTGGTTAACATAGCCTTTATGGCATTTTCTTAGTTATTGTGTTAAGACATTTATATTCTACACCTGGTAAATTTCACATGTACACTTGTAAGATGCACTGTAGGTGTGGTACCACCATAATTTTTCTTTTTATAAAATCACAGTTATATAATAAAATCAAATATTAATATATAAAAACTAAATATAAATTAGAAAGTATAAGATACTTTTGTTTTTGAGACAGAGCCTCAAGCTGTGGCCCTAGGTAGAGTGCTGTGGCATCACAGCTCACAGCAACCTCCGATTCCTGGGCTCAAGCTATTCTCTTGCCTCCTCCTCCCAAGTAGCTGGGACTACAGGGGCCTGCCACAACACCCGGCTATTTTTTGGTTGTAGCCATCATTGTTGTTTGGCGGGCCTGGGCTAGATTCGAACCCGCCAGCTCAGGTGTATGTGGCTAGCGCCTTAGCCGCTTGAGCACAGGCATTGAGCCTAAGATACTATTTTGAATCCTGATGAGTACCCCAAATAGTTCAGTGCTTGAGTTCCTAGCATTTGAACATTGTCTTCACCGTGAAACTTTTCAGAACACTTCTCCCCACTTTTGTGCCTTTTTTCTTAAATAACTTAACGTTACTTATTTGCTGTTTTTTCTTGCACCCCTACCCTCCAACTGTGCTCCTTTGAGGGAAACACTGTGCTTTACTGATCTTAACTGTCCCTGGGACCTAATGTAATTTCTGGGATTATTATAATGGGTACCCCTGGTTTTGTTAAATGCATGAATGAGAAATTGGCAACTAGCTAATATAGGGGTCTTTTATTTTCAAGAGAATCTAGCAGTTACATACAATGCATTTTCCCCCTCAATAACATATACACTTACTTTTTGCACCTAGCTGCCTTTGCTTCAGTTAGAAAGATGCATGTTAGCTGATTAAAACCATTGTTTTCTTTCAAAAATGACTAACAAACATTAACTTAGGCCTCGATCTTAAGGAGGGTTCAGGTGCTCTTTTTCTCCTAGAATATACACAAATACTCAGTTGCCATTCTCTACTTGCTGTTCTTTAGGTGGCATGATATTGCTAACATGTCCCACAACAAGTCCTTCTTTGCATTAGAGCTGGCAAATAAAGAAGAGACCATCCAGTTTCAAACTGTGAGTATTAGGGATCTGCATGAAAAATTTTTCCTTAAAGTTCACAAGCATGTGTTTGGAGAGGAGATGGCATTAGAATTATAATATTTCATTATTTTATAAATAGTAAAGTTTTTTTATATAACATGTTATAAATGACACTTGGTAAAAAGGAGATGATCAGTAAGCATTGCTGAATGAGTGAGTCTTTGGGTAAGTACTATCTGATCATGATGACCTTTAAATTAAACTTCAGAGACTAACTGGGAGAGAAGGTAAACACTGATATCTTAATTCTATTGATAAAGGCTTTGAGGAAATATTATTTAATAGTTATGAGCTTTTGTTCACTTGACAAAGGCAATAGTGAGTTACTGACTCAAATGATTTTTAAAAGTATTTGTGAGTATATTTAAGAAGAAAAATTGAAAGTCATTTTGAAACTGTTTAATATCAGAATCACATTGTTAGAACAAATTGTTTTGTCTGTAATTTAAATCCTACTTAAGGTCTTCATATGATAAGCACAGTGTTAGAAAATCAAAGAATTACAGCATGCTGAAAGTGTCCGTGACATAATATGTCGCCAAGTCATATCTTGTCCTCAAACAAACCCTGCTTTAAAAGTACCAAGTTGTGGCGGCACCTGTGGCTCAAAGGAGTAGGGTGCCTGCCCCATATGCCAGAAGTGGTGGGTTTAAACCCAGCCCTGGCCAAAAACTGCAAAAAAAAAAAAAGTACCAAGTGTATGTGCACTTTCTTATTACTTTATGCCTATTTTGTTTGCTAGGAAGATATGGAAACAGCAAAATATGTATGGAGACTCTGTGTTGCACGACACAAATTTTACAGACTAAATCAGTGTAACCTGTAAGTATGTCCTGCTCATGGAAATTATAGAACTGGAATATAATGAATTTTAACATTTTGAAGCTTTATCGTATTATCTAGAAAGGCAAGTTTTATCAAATGATCTCTTTTGAACACTTTTATAATAATCTCTTATTGTGTGTTAAAATGACATTACTTATTTTTCTCATTTTAGCTTTGAACCAACTTCTAATAGCTGTGTATAGGCCTCTAAGATTTCTTCCAACTAGTTACTAGAACTGTTCTTTTTTTTTTTTTTTTCCTATTTTTTTTTTGTAGAGACAGAGTCTCACTTTATGGCCCTCGGTAGAGTGCCGTGGCCTCACACAGCTCACAGCAACCTCCAACTCCTGGGCTTAAGCAATTCTCTTGCCTCAGCCTCCCGAGTAGCTGGGACTACAGGCGCCCGCCACAACGCCCGGCTATTTTTTGGTTGCAGTTTGGCCGGGGCCGGGTTTGAACCCGCCACCCTCGGTATATGGGGCCGGCGCCCTACCGACTGAGCCACAGGCGCCGCCCTACTAGAACCGTTCTAATCCTTGAAAGTTGAAAAGAGAATATATTTTTTTAAAATCAATGCCCTAGTTAGCATTTTAAGTAATTATTCGACATTTCAAGCCATTTGAAGAATTTATGCCCCTTCTTCCTAATGTACTTTTTTTTTTTTTTTTTTTTGAGATAGAGTCCCACTCTGTGCCCTGGGTAGAATGGTGTGGCATTCTAGTTCACAGCAGCCTCAAACTCTTGGGCTCAGGTGACCCCCTTGCTTCAGCCTCTGAAGTAGGTGGGACTACAGGTGCCCACTACAATGCCTAGCTAGTTTTTCTATTATTAGTAGAGATGGGGTCTTGATTTTGCTCAGGATCATCTGGAACTCCTGAGCTCAAGCAGTCTACCCACCTTGGCCTCCCAGAATACTAAGATTACAGGCATGAGCCACTTTGCCTGGCTTCTGTACATTTTTATAAGTCCACTGGTTCCTCACTGTCTGCTAAAGCATTCTCATCAGTATTTAAGCACACTGTGATTGTTCTCATGTGAAATACTCTCTAGCTTTAGCACCTGTATCTCTGCTTTCCTTTTAAGCTGATTTAATCAAAGTATGTATGTGTTCCTTTCATTCTTTCCCCCGTTTCCCCTGCGACATACCACTGACAGTGCTTGTCATCGTCAGCTGTACTTGATCCTGTGGTCATGTCAGGAGTTCCTTCCTTCGGTCTCTCCATAGCACTGAATCTCCTTCCTTTTTTAACCCCCTCTGGGTGTCCTCATTCTTAGCTGTTTCTTCGCAGTCATCTTTCCTGGTTTAGTTCTGAGACCGCTTCTCCATCTACATCTCTAGGGGGTTTCACCTTGCTTCAGGCTTACACACTAGAAGTCCATCAAATTTTATTTCTAGCTTCTTCTCCCTGAGCCCTCAACTCCTGCATGCTGCTGCCTAGTTGACATCACCTTTTGGGTACCTCCGAGGCCTCTCAAGTTTGGTATGTCTGAAATTGATCCCCTGTTCTCCTCCTCCTCCCAGATCTACTTCTTTCCTACTCCTTCCCACATCGACACCTGGCAGCACACCCACATTTACCCAGTTGCTCAGGCCCCAAACCCCAAAGTCATACTTGATTCCTGTTTCTCTTTCATGCTGCAGTTTCTCTGTCATCAGCTACAACTTCCAGCTTTTAGCTTCAAAATATATCTAAAATCTTACCATTTTCACCACCTTTTCTACTAACAACTTAGTGCCAGCCACCACCACTCATCATCTGGAATGCTGCAATGGCTTTCTCACTCTCTCCCTATTTCTGTGCCTCCTCTGCCTGTAGCTTATTTTCATACGCCAGCCAGGATGATGTTGGTTTAACATGAGTCAGAGCCTATCGTTCTTCTTAAAACCCTCCACTGGCATTCCATCTTACTTATAACAAAAGCATGAGGCTGTCCATGAGGTGGCCCTTGGCTTGTTTCCTTTACCCTCGTTCATGCTGTTCCAGCCGTCCTAGCATCCTCGCTGATGTGTGAAGGTGTCTCACGCTCAAGGATGCTGTCCTGCTCCTCCCCTGCCTGAAATGCTCTTTCCCCACTCTCTATGTGCCCGGCTCCCTAGTCAGCCAGTTGTTTGATCAGATGTGCCCCTCTTCAGAGGCTGCCCCCGAACAGTCAGTGGCACCCCTCTTCCACTATTACCTAACTCTCTTTACCTTCCTGCTTTGTTCGATTTTTCTTCATAGCACTTAGGCCACCTGAATTTGTATATTTGTTTGTTTCTCATTTATTGTCTGCATCCCCTACCAATAGGTTAAGCTCTAACAAGGTATGAGGACAGATGCTCTCACTGTCTTTACTGCTGTGTTCCCAGTGCCAAGCAAGTACCTATAGGTCTTGATGAATTTGTTGAGTTAATCTACAGAAACAAGGGTTAATACTTCATCTAGAATTGCCAAGTTAGGAGGGGCTTACCAGGGAAGTGATGTCTAAACTGAGACATGAAAGGTTTTGCTCAGTCCCCACAACCTTTCTTTAAGTTGTCCTCTGCCCCGAGACTGCTGCAGCTGCTTCCTATCTGGCCTCCTGGCTCTTTGTCTCACCTGTGGCTAATCAGTCTTCTGGATGGATAAGCAAAAGAACACTACTCTTAAAGTTATAGCTCAAGACCACATCAGAATGTGTTCCCCGCCTCCAGCCCTTCCTGGCTACAGAATTAAGTGCAGACTCCTGAGGTCCTCCTTCTCTGGATTTATCTGCCCCAACCCTGCTGACTCTTGATTCTGGCTTTCAGAACCCATCATTCCTTATGGCGCTAATACCTCTCTGGCCCAGCCCTTTGCTAGAATGTCCTTCATTCATTCACTTCCTTGATAAAGTCTTCATCATTGCTCATGATCTGGTGTGAAATGCAGCCTCCCTGGACACCACCAAGCATTTAGTCTGCTTAGTCCTTAATATCACTCTGAAAGGTCTGGTTTATTCCTGCTTTTTAAATAATAATGATTCTAATAATTTATGACAATAATTTAGTAAATGTTTGCTGTGTGTCAAGAATTATACTGAAGCTTTTATCTTCTTCAGTCCTAACAGTAACCCTGTTTGGCACAATTATTGCTGCCTGGTTATTGGTGAAGGTATAGAGATAGAAGTGAAATGTCTTGCCCAGCCCTGTAGCTAGTGATTCAGAGCAGCAAGGTGAGAACCTGCCAGACTGCTAGAGTATCTGTGTCTGCTGTTTACACGTGGATTTGATCTGTATCTTTTGTCTAATGGAGCTCCTTGAGGGCAGGGCCTCCTTTCACTCCTCTTCACGGTCTGGGTCTGCCAGACATGTAAGGGCTTGGTGAACAGAGGAAGGCCGAATGAGACAGTGATTGAGTTGTGAGAGAAAGCCCTTTTGATGCTTCCCTGATTTCTTTTTATTACTGTTTTTAAATTGGGGGCAGGGGAGCATTGAAGAAAGGCTGTGGAAGTGCTCTTTTTTACAGGGTATGAAAGAAACTGGTCAGGATTGGCAGTGCAAAGAGAATAGGCATTGTCCATTAGGAAAGAGAGCCATCCAGTGATTAGCACTTAGGTGTTCCCTCTCCTCTCTGCCCCCACCCCCATGGATTTTTTGTTTGTTTGTTTGTTTTGGTTGCAGTTTGGCAGGGGCCGGGTTTGAACCCCTACTGCCACCCTCGGTGGGCGCCTTACTCACTGAGCCATAGGCGCCACCCTCACTGAGCCATAGGCGCCACCCTCTTCCCCATGTTTTTTTTTTTTTTGGCCAGGGCTAGGTTTGAACCCACCACCTCTGGCATATGGGCCCGGCGCCCTACTCCATTGAGCCACAGGTGCCGCCCTCCCATGTTTTTATCTGAGTCTCTACTGGTAGTCTCCTGTGTGCTTTGGTAAGCACCAACTGACAGGGAGGAGAAATCCTGCTTTCTCTGTGGGGTTAGGAAACCCTTTCTGTTCATTGTCTAGGTGTATTTGAATATGAAAGTGTTCCCCCTGGTGCTTAGACTCAGTACTGCTAATGGCCCAGGATAGCTGCCTCTGGGGCTCCCTCAGGCTGGACTCAAATTACCCAAGCTCCTGTGACATTACTTCTAAACAGAAGTGAGTCCTAAGAGTCGAACAGTAGATAAGTAATTTATTAGAACACAGCGTTTTCATTTGAAAGCCTTTCATAAATTTGAGAGAATTTATATTAGCTATCATTATGTCAGTTCATTCCTTTTCTGGAAAATAGTAAAGAATCAGTCATTTTGAATAAACCATAAAATATAATCCCTTTGCAAATGGTTCCTGTATTGGCTGGTGTTAGTGCTTTTTTAAAAAACTGTTTTTTGCCGTGGCTCACGCCTGTAATCCCAGCACTGTGGGAGGCTGAGGAGGGAGAATCGCTTGAGCTCAGGAGTTCGAGACTCACCTGAGCGACAGTGAGACCCCGACTCGTGAAAAAAATGGAAAAACCCAGCCGGGCACCGCAGCGAGCACCTGTAATCCCAGCGGCTTCCGGAGGCTGAGACAGCGGGGTGCCCGCAGCCCGAGTCTGAGGTTGTGGTGAGCTACCATGCCCACTGCACTCTGCTCAGGGGCATAGGGTGGGACCCTGTCTCAACAAAAAAAAAAAAAAAAAAAAGTAAAGAAATAAAAAATAAGCAACGAAATAAAATAAAAAAGCCAAAAAAAAACTGTTTTTTGGCAAATTACCACCCAGTAGTAATTTTAAAATGTAAAAGGAAAAGTAGTAAATGATTGTGTTAAATGATTTAGTCTTAGAAATATAATTTTTGGGATATTATTGTTTATTGGTAAGTGTGAATAAAATCACATTAATGTCATCATCATGTTGCATATATTATATCTGTATAAGGAACATCTGATTCTTTTAAAAATGGAATAATTGTGTTTAAAGGACTATTTTCCAAAATTTATTTTTAATCTCTGTATATCCAATAGATTATAGCAGCCAATTTCCATGAACCATTCTTATGTAATTATCTATAATTCATTCGGTGGAAACCGGTCTGAGCATTGTTTCCCATGTAAAGTAAATGAAGCTTTTAATATGAACTTTTAAAATTTTGATGGGTAACAAAACTGAAAATAACTATGATTTTTATCGCCATTTCTTTTAAGGTTCTCAGAGTAGATTATTTAGGTCATGTTCAGTGTTAATGATTTCTTTTTTTTTTTTCTTTTTTTTTGAGATAGAGTCTCACTTTATCACCCTTGGTAGAGTGCTGTGGCCTCACACAGGTCACAACAACCTCTAACTCCTGGGCTTAGGCAATTCTCAGGAGAGTAGCTGGGACTACAGGCACCCACCACAACACCTGGCTATTTTTTTGTTGCAGTTTGGCCAGGGCCAGGTTTGAACCCACCACCCTCGATATATGGGGCCGACGCCCTACCCACTGAGCCACAGGCGCCACCCAAGGCTATTTCTGTTTTTTAGGGGTTTTTTTGTTTTTATTGTCGTTGTTTGACAGGCCCAGGCTGGATTCAAACCTGCCAGCTCCAGTGTATGTGGCTGGCACCCTAGCCGCTGTGCCTCAGGTGCCGAGCCAAGTGTTAATGATTCTGAAGTCCTGATAGACTTGTTCTTAGTATCCACAAGGATAGCTCAAGTGTGATGGGTGTTTAATAAAACTGCACTTTGGGAGTGGGGGACTGCCTGAGTTCACAGATTCGAGACCAGCCTGAGAAGAGCCAGATCCTGTCTCTAAAAATAGCCAGATGTTGTGGCGGGCACCTGTAATCTCAGCTACTGGGGAGGCTGAGACAAGAGAATCGTTTGAGCCCAGGAGTTTGAGGTTGCTGTGAGCTGTGACCCCATGGCACTCTACCAAGGGTGTAAATGAGACTCCCTCTCAAAAACAAACAAACAAACAAAAAAAAGCCTACAGCTGACCTGGAACTGAACAGTGCATCATAGATGTCTGGTTCAGGCTGGGGTAACTGGTGGTTCTCAGAGCATCCCTTCATCCCCAGTCCTGATCTATAATCTAATAGTGTTTGGGGTAGCCTATGCGATTCATCTAATTTTGACCCAGGTAACTGTATTTTACTATTTATGCAATGGCATGATCCAATAGTCACCCCTGCCCACCCAATAAGGCAGTTTAGGTACAGAATCATCTTTTTTATGTCACTCAAGCCTTAAAAATGTTAGGTAGATAGCAATCTCATTTCTTGTTTGTGTTAAATTGTAAAATGGGGATAATGGGACCTTTACTTAACATTCCTTTAGGGTTGAATTAGGAGTTATAAATGAGATAATAATGTCAATGTACTAGGTCAAAAGCTGCTTTCAACCTCCTCTCTTCACCCCAAGCCTCAGAACTGATCATGCTGTAATCACACTCCCCAATTTATATGACAAAAAGCCTAGAAGAGAGAAGGAGTCTTGAGAGGTCCTTGGTAAAAGGGCCTTTTTTCTCCTCTCTCTGTAGGGGAAGGGCAGGATAGGATTCTCCAACCTGTATTCTCCAACCTTTAAACCAAATGAGAGAGAGCTAAAGAGGCTTTCCCCAGAGGACACTTGGTTTTAAGTCAGTGGCAGGCAGCTTTTTGAGCACAGTGAGAGAGTTGGTGAGTGTTCTGCAGACCAGGGCTCCTGGTGAACACAGCAGCCAGGGTCCACTTTGCCCCTGGAGACTTCTATGATCAGGAGACTGGAGCAGGTCCTGCCTGGAAAAGGAAGAGGGTTGCTCTCCCTTTCTCTAGGCTTGTGGCAGGGCTTAAGGAGACTGAAAATCCCTGGAAGAAGATGGAGCAGCCCTGTTCTGTCCAGTCTTCTGGGCCCCCAGAAGTGCAGAGAGGATCCAGTAGTTCCCACAGACTCATGTGGACCAGCAGGGCAGTAATGGGGGTAAGCTGAGGAGCAGCCACAGGGCCAAACAGTGGATCTCTAGGTGTGGGGACATAGGCCTCTGATAAGGCTAAAGAGAGGCAGCTTCCTTTTCTAAGTAGGTTCTCATATAGATAAAGATCGGTATCACCCTAAAAAACCCTACATGTCCTGGGGCTAGGGAGAAGCCCAGAGTCAGTATTCCCATTTGCCCTAGGTGATCTCTGCCAGCTTTGTTCCTTTCCCTGCCTGCAGTGCCAAGGAGCTACACCTAAGATGGGGGCCATGGGGCCAGGCATCTCATGGCCAGACCAATGACCTTCAGCCTGAATATGGGGCTCTGGTCTACGCTAGTGTAGGGAGGGAGAACTTTTGTTCTTTCTTACCCTTACTAAGCTCAAGAGGCAAGTTACCAAGATAGGAATTTGCTGAGTATTTTCACCATCCAATACTCTTTCTCCCCATTTTGTTCATTAAAAATCTCATTCTCAGGCTGAGTGCGGTGGCTCATGCCTGTAATCCTAGCACTCTGGGAGGCTGAGGTGGGTGGATCACTTGCGCTTAGGAGTTCTAGACCAACCTGAGCAAGAGTGAGATCCTGTCTCTACAGCCAGGTATTATGGCTAGTGCCTGTATTCCCAGCTGTGTGGGAAGCTGAGGCAAAAGGATGGCTTGAGCCCAGGAGTTTGAGGTTGCTGTGAGCTATGATGCCATGGCACTCTACCAAGTGTGACAAAGTGAGACTCTGTCTCAAAAAAAAAATAATAAATAAATACAATCTCTCACCTTCACTAGCTATTAATATATAAATATATACGATTAATTTACATATAAAAATAAAAGAAATTAGCTTGACCAGAAATACTTAGTAAAGAACATCAATTTCAGTCATTAGTCACCATGTCATTCATTTGCTCAACAAACATTTGAGGGCTTCCTGTGTACCAAGTGCCAGTGATACCATGGCATGTCTTCCTGCCTCCATGGCGCTTACAAATTAGTTGGGACTGGGGAGGGGATCAAGTCGATTATTGTTAGATGCCTGTGGTCAGGAATCTGACAGACCTGCCGGTTCAGATGCTGGTTCTGCTACTTGTTTGCCATGTGACTAGGAGTGATTTACTTGATCTAAGTTTCAGTTTCCTTATCTGTAAAATCAGGATAATAACTGGAACTCCCTTACAGGGTTGGTGTTCAGATTCCATGAGATAATTATGTGCAATTTAAATAAGCAATATAATTGATTATACGTTAGCTGGCAAACTATTTTTTTTAAGAGATGGGGTCTTACTGTGTTGCCCAGGCTGTAGTACAGTGGCTGTTCACAGGTACCATCATAGTGCACTATAGCCTTGAACTCCTTCCATGGCTCAAGCTATCCTCCTGCCTCAGTCTCCCAAGTAGGTAGGACTATAAGCATGGGCCACTGCTCCTGGCTCAGCCTTTTTTCTTCTTCAGCACACATTTTCTTCTGACATCTTTAGCTATTTCATTTTTATCAGCATGCACCAACATAGTTACTGCCCCAGAAATTTGGAAACCATAACCAATAGTTAAATCATTTTCTCTTCTATGCCGCGTTGAGCATAGCTGGTTTCTGAGTAAACTGCATTTATAAAAAACAATGCCAAAAAGAAAGGAGGTTAAAATACTAGAATTGGTGAGTCTGCCTAGGTTAAAACAACCTAGCAGGTAGTAACTGGATGACTCACCAGTTGGTTTGTGTTTAGCAGAACCGGCTTAAGCAGTGGGCAGTGTGCACCTCCACACGGGGCACTGCTCGTAGGGTGCCAAGATAGCTATTGTGGGCGGGAGCTGCTGCCTGTGCTCTGCAGCCTTGGATTTTGTGTTTCACACACTTAAGTTTTAGTTTTGCCTTAGACTGAGCAACTATGGATGTTTTGGGAATTTATTGATAGAGGATTCTATCTATAAAGATAGAATAAACAACTCTTTCTCCCCATTTCTGAATTTATGGTTCCTTAAAAGTTCAGTTTAATCTGAGTGATCTGAAGGCAATCAAGGGTATCTAGGGTCAGAGGAGATCAAACTCTCACTCTTTGCTGATGATATGATCCTATACCTGGAAAATCCCAGGGACTCAACTACAAAACTCTTAGAAGTTATCAAGGAATACAGCAGCATCTCAGGATACAAAATTAATACAAATCAGTAGCTTTTATAAATGCCAACAACAGTCAAACTGAAAATACAGTCAGGAACTGTATTCCTTTTACAGTAGTGCCAAAGAATATGAAGTATCTATGAATTTACCTAACAAAGGATGTGAAAGATCTCTATAAAAAGAATTATGAAACTCTGAGGAAAGAAATAGCTAAAGATGTTAATAAATGGAAAAGCATACCATGGTCATGGCTAGGAAGAATCAACACTGTTAAAATGTCCATACTACCCAAAGCAATCTACAGATTTAATGAAATCCCTATTAAAGTACCCTCGTCATACTTTAAAGAGCTTGAAAAAGTAGTGCTTCGTTTTATATGGAATCAGAAAAAACTTTCAATAGCAAATACATTACTTAGAAATAAACACAAATCAGGAGATATCACGTTACCAGACTTTAGGCTATACTATAAATCTATAGTGATCAAAACATCATGGTACTGGCACAGAAACAGAGAGGTAGATGTATGGAATACAATAGAGAACCAAGAGATGAACCCAGCTACTTATCGTCATTTGATCTTTGACAACCCTATCAAAAACATTCAGTGGGGGAAAGACTCCTGATTTAACAAATGGTGCTGGGTGAACTGGATGGTGACCTGTAGAAGACTGAAACTGGACCCCCACCTTTCACTATTAACAAATATTGATTCTCACTGGATAAAATATTTAAACTTAAGACATGAAACTATAAAAACACTGGAACAGAGTACAGGGAAAACACCTGAAGAAATCAGCCTGGAAGAATATTTTATGAGGAGGACACGCCCCTCCTACCCCTGGGCAATTGAAGTAACACCAAACACCAAAATCCATTACTGGAATCTGACCAAACTAAAACGCTTTTGCACAGCCAAGAGCACAGTAAGTAAAGCAAACAGACAACCTTCAGAATGGGAGAAGATTTTTGCAGGTTATGCTTCCAACAAAGGTTTGATAACTAAAATCCACAGGTAACTCAGACTAATCAATAAGAAAAGAACAAATAATCCCATTTCTGTGTGGGCAAGAGACTTGAACAGAAAATTCTCTGCTGAAGATAGGTGCATGGCCTACAAACACATGAAAAATGCTCATCATCTTTTATCAGAGAAATGCAAATCAAAACTACTTGAGATATCATTTAAATCCAGTAAGATTAACCCACATAACAGATTAAGATTAACCCATAAATCCCAAAACTACAGATGTTGGCGTGAATGCAGAGAGAAGGGAACACTTCTACACTGCTGGTGGGAATGCAAGCTAATATGACTTTTTGGGAAAGAAGTTGGGAGAATACTCAAGGAGCTAAAAGTAGACCTACCGTTCAATCCTGCAATTCCTTACTAGGTATATACCCAGATGATCAAAAATCATTTTACAACAAAGACATTTGCACCAGAATGTTTATTGTAGCCCAATTCATAATTGCCAAGATTTGGAAACAGCCCAAGTCCCCATGGACCCATGAATGATTTAACTAATTGTAGTATATACACACCATGGAATCCTATGCAGCCATAAAAAAGATGGAGGCTTCATATCTTTTATGTTTATTTGGAAGGAGCTGGAACATATTCTTCTTAGTAAAGTATCTCAAGAATGGGGAGAAAAAGGTATCCAATGTACTCAATACTACTATGAAATCAATGTATAATCACCTATACATTCATACAAAGGGTAAAACAAAACTACAGTCCAGAAAGTAGAAGGGAAGAGGAGAGAGAAGGGAGGTGAGGGAGGAGGTAGGAGGAGGGAGGACATTTGAGGGGACCTCACCTAATGTGCATGATGCAATGGTACATTTAAAAACAATTAAGAGCGGTGCCTGTGGCTTGAGGAGTAGGGCGCTGGCCCCATGTATCAAGGTGGCAGGTTTGAGCCCAGCCCGAGCCAAACTGCAACAACAACAACAACAAAAAAAAAATAGCTCAGTGTTATGGCAGGCACCTGTAGTCCCAGCTACTCTGGAGGCTGAGGCAAGAGAATAGCCTAAGCCCAAGAGTTGGAGGTTGCTATGAGCTGTGACACCACAGTATTCTACCAAGGGCAATAAAGTGAGACTCCGTCTCTAAAAAAATAATAATAATAATAAAATAAAATAATAAAATTAAAACTATTAAGAAAAGAGTATAATTGTCAGGCAGCGCCTATGGCTTATTGGGTAGGGTGCTGGCCCCATATAACCAGGGTGGTGGGTTCGAAACCGGCCCGGACAAAACTGCAACAACAAAAACAAAAAAAATAGCTGAGCGTTGTGGCGGGCGCCTATAGTCTCAGCTGCTCAGGAGGCTGAGGCAAGAAAATAGCCTAAGCCCAGGAGTTGGAGGTTGCTGTGAGCTGTGACACCACAGTATTCTACCAAGGGTGAGAAAGTGAGACTCTGTCTCTAAAAAAAAGGAAATAGAAAGAGTATAATTGTCTTACCACAACAAGTAAGCGAGGTGATGAATATGTTCAATGTAAGCATTTCACACTGTATACCAAATCAGTACACTGAACCCCATAAATGCATCAGTTATGATTTAATAAAAATAAATAAATGAATAAAAATAACTAAAAGAGTAGAATTAGTATATTCCTAACACAAAGAAATGATAAATGGTTTGATTTGATTAATACACATTGTGTGCCTATATCAAAACATCACATCTACCCTAGAAATTTATACAATTATTATATACTCATAATTAAAAATTTTAAATAAAGAAAAGTTTGGTCTACTGAGAGAATGAGTCTCCATAAGACTGAACATAAAGGTTAGGACCTAATTTGTCTAAACCTAGTCTTGACGATGGAAAACAACCAGGAACAATGGATTTCAAGGCTAGAAAACATAGTGTCCTCAACTTCTGGACGCCAGTTTTAAAAAATATATTAATGTGCAGTTAAGGAGTATTTCAGAAACAAAAAAGTCCAGGCCCATCATGCAGAATTATTGCTCTAAAATAAATACCGGAAGAATGGGACATCCTTAGAAAAGAGATTTCTTTTTTTCTTTTTCTTTTTTTTTTTTTTTTTGAGACAGAGGCTCAAGCTATAGCCCTGGGTAGAGTGCCATGGTGTTACAACTCACAGTTACCTCCAACTCTTGGGCTTAAGCGATTCTCTTGCCTCGGTCTCCCAAATAGCTGGGACTACAGGTGCCACCCCCACCCCACAATGCCTGCCTATTTTTGTTGTTGTTTTTACAGTTGTCTTTGTTGTGTTTGCTGTCCCAGAACAGATTCAAACCTACCAGCCTCGGTATATGTGGCTGGTGCCCTACTCACTGAGCTACAGGCACCACCCTGTTGTTTTTTTTTTTTTGAGACAGAGTCTCACTTGGTCACCCTTGATAGAGTGCCGTAGCATCTTAGCTCACACCAACCTCAAACTCGTGGCTTCAAGTGATCCTCTTGCCTCAGCCTGCCAAGTAAGTGGGACTATAGGTGCCCACCACAGTGCCCGGCTATTTTTATTCATTAAATGGATTTCTGACTCAGGCTGGTCTTGAACCTGTGAATCTATCCGCCTTGGCCTCATTTATTTTTTGAAACAGTCTTACTCTGTTGCCCAGGCTAGAGTGCCATGACATCAGCCTAGCTCACATCAACCTCCCTGGGTTCAAGTGATTCATGTGCCTCAGCTTCCCAAGTATTTGGGACTACATGTGCCTGCCACAATGCTTGACTAATTTTTTCAATTTTTAGTGGAGATGGGCTTACTCAGGCAGCCTAGAACCCCTCACCTCAAGGGATCATCCTGCCTTGGCCTTCTAGAGTGCTAAGATTATAGCCACTGCACCTGGCCAAGAAATTATTTTTAAAAGTCAACTGTAAAACAGTTGTAGTCACCTGATACTTAGTTCCTAATATGTACCAGTTTTCTTTTTCTCTCAAAAGTTTTGTTAAAAAAAGAAAAAGCTAGTATTCAGGGCTTGAATATAAGATACCTCTTAGCAGAGTGCTAAGAATAATGTTAATTTGTAAAACATAGGCTTGATATTATGGTAAATTTTCTGATTAAATGGATTGAATGTTCCATTTGTGATGGTGGATTTTTTTAGTAATTAGTGCTTAGAACACTATAAACAAAGGGTCACAAAATATCTTTGCATCAGTTATTAACTGTGTTGTATGAGCTCATGAGCCAGGGACAAATGGTAAAAGAAAAGAGCTTTCACAACATTTCATGTTATCAACAAAGCCAAGAATTGAACGTGTTTAGGTTCTTAGATCCTATTTGCACTTAAAAGTTACTACACAGAAAAAAAGAAATCTTGCTTCTGTTTGAAAACAATGGTGGTTACACATGGCTTTTCTAGTTCTTGTTCCTTTATTACCTAATTGTTTCTTCAAAGATGGAACTTGCTATGTGAATAGTTTAAATCTCAGATTAACAGACAGATAGCATTCTTTAAGATAGCTCACAGCAACCTCCAGCTCTTGGGCTTAGGTGATTCTCTTGCCTTAGCCTCCTGAGTAGCTGGGACTGCAGGCGCCCGCCACAACGCCCGGCTATTTTTTTGTTGCTGTTTGGCCTGGGCCAGGATCAAACCCACCACCCTCGGTATATGGGGGCAGCGCCCTACTCACTGAGCCACAGGCGCTGCCCCAGTTAGCGTTCTTTAATACTCTTAGTTGCTTTTAAAAACTGTATAATTAAAGCTGATCAGAGAGAAATGCCTTTCAAAGAAAGTGCCACATGCTCGTTGAACCAAAATTTCTACTTTTTGTTGTCCTTAACTTTGTTCCTTAGAGGAAATGTAGATTCTTAAGTCACCGTAATTATAAAATGTATCTCTTCATTATGTTTGTGGTCTTGGTTAACAGACTTTTAGTGAAAGGAAGTTCATGCTGTTTCAGTCTCCTGGGCTGACAGCTGATGGTCATCCCAGGACTGTTAGTGGAGATGCTCAGGACTCACCCAGTACGCTCTGGTGGTCCAGGGGATAAGGCTCCCCAGGGAGCCTGACACCACAGCTCACGGACCAAGGGGTTGGGGCAGCAGGAAAGGGCCAAGGCCCCACAGGCTGACAGAGAATCTCCTTTCTTTTCTCTAATTTGTGACTGGGTTAGTTTATCATTTTTTTGTCTAAGAAGATTTATCATTTTACCTTCCCGTATCTTCTTGTCTTTGTAGAATTTGTGTGTGTGCACACGTGTGTGTGCGCATATGTGTGTATATGTACATGTGTGCACATGTGTGTCTGCATGTGTGTGGATGTGTCCTCTTCTCAAGGACTTCTTCTTTTATAGGCAAACTCAGAGTGTCACAGGGAACCCCATCAGGAGGAGGTCTTCTTCAAGGATGTCTCTGGTAAGAAAAAAGGAAGATTGCTTTTTTGTCTTTTAGTGATGTCATTCTCCTTATAAAATATGCTTTCAGAAGTGTTAATTTGAAGTTTGAACCATAAACTTGTGCTGATATCTGATTATTTTTAACTAGAAATGGTCCAATCTAGAGAAAATTATTTGTATTATGATACATAATTTTAGGTCCAATCAAAAGTTAAAAACTTTGTTAGCCAGATTGACTGTACTACATGTAAGCCTCCTTTTTTTTTCTTGAGACAGAGTCTCAGTCTGTCACCCTGAATAGAGTGCCATGGCATTATAACTCACAGCAACCTCAAATTCTTGGGATCCAGAGATTCTCTTGCCTCGGTCTCCAGAGTAGCTGGGACTACAGGTGCCCTCCACAATGCCCGGCTAGTTTTTTCTATTTTTAGTAAGGTAGGGGAGTCTCAATCTTGCTCAGGCTGGTCTCAAACTCCTAAGCTCAGGCCATCCACCTGCTTCGGCCTCCTAGAGTGTTAGGATTAGAGGTGTGAGCCACCTCGCCCATATATATATATATATATATATATATATATATATATATATATATATATATATTTATGACTATACCTTCTTGCTCTTTTTGAATGAAGATTTTCTTACGCTATCTAATATCCTCGGTATCAGTGCATAGAGCTTAGAATTCCCATTTGGGGAAACATTAAAAATGATAGATATGGTAAGAGCAACTGTGTCTTCGTCATGATTATTTTTTATTTATTTATTTTTTGTGTGGGGGGACAGAGTCTTACTATGTTGCCCTCAGTAGAGTGCTGTGGCATCACAGCTCACAGCATCCTCAAACACTTGGACTTAAGCAATTCTCTTGCTTCAGCCTCCTAGGTAGCTGGGACTACAGGTGCTTGCCACAACACCTGGATGTTTTTTTGTTACAGTTGTCATTGTTGTTTAGTTAGTCTGGGCCGAGTTTGAACCTGCCAGCCCCAGTGTATGTGGCCAGCACCCTAGCCCCTGAGCTATAGGCGCCAATGTTTATTTTTATCTAACTCTTTAGAACTCTTTTCTTTTCTTTTCTTTTTGAGACAGAGTCTCACTTTGTCACCCTCGGTAGAGTGATGTGGCATCACAGCTCATAGCAACCTCAAACTCTTGGGCTTAAGTGATTCTTTTGCCTCAGCCTCCCAAGTAGCTGGAACTACAGGCATCCGCCACAACTCCTGGCTATTTTTTGGTTTCAGTTGTCATCGTTGTTTAGCTGGCCCAGGCCAGGTTCGAACCCACCAGCCTGTATGTATTTGGCTGTCTCCCTACTCACTGAGCTATGGGTGCCGCTCCTTTTAGAAGTCTTTTAATGCAGGGAATGAATCCAGCAGAGAATGACTTTATCTGTGTTACATGGGTAATACTTTTTAACCCCATTTCCAACACTATTTCTTAGCCTAAACCTCAGCCCTACGTGATGCCTCCCCCACCCCCGCTGCACTATAATGGACATTATACGGAACCATATGCTTCTTCCCAAGGTAAAGTACACAGTTTCTGCAATGCCTTCCTTACATAGTTACTACTATGAATAAATCTGTGACGACAGAGAGCTTTTGAAACCTGGATAGTTTTGGGGTGAACTTAATCCCAACATTGTTGACATGGTTATAGCCATTATATTCAAGTGATTGGATATTTGTAAAAAAAAACATGTAGTATCAAATTCTGATGCTCAGATGATCCCAAATTTAGCCAAAGGGAATTTAATCAGGCTAGTTCTTATGTCCTTTTAATACTCCCCCATTAGCCATTAAATGCTTCCTTACTTTCTGGTGAAAGATGTCCCAGGCTTGCTGTGTTTTTTCCCACCAGAGACTTTCCCATTATCAGAGTTTAAATAATTGATTACTGTGGTCTTCACATGAGAAGTACAGCAAACTGTATTTACAACAGTGCCCCCAAAGCTGACAGTCAGGCAGTCATTTAACATTTAGTCTGTGACCAGGGAGGTTTATGCACATGAGTAATTCTACATCTTTTGTTTATATTTCTATTTTATTATTTATTAAACTTCTAATTTAATTTTCTTTTTTTGAGACAGAGTCTCACTCTGTTGTCCTAGGTAGAATACTGTGGCCTTAAAGCTTACAGCAACCTCAAACTCTTGGGCTTGAGCAATCCTCTTGCTCCCGTCTCCCAAGTAGCTGGAACTACACATACCCATGATCATGCCTGGCTAATTTTTCCATTTTTAGTAGAGACAGGGTCTAGCTCTTGCTCAGGCTGGTCTCGAACCTCTGAGTTCAAGCAATCCACCCACCTCGGCCTCCCAGAATGCTAGGATTATAAGCATTAGCCACCATGCCCAGCTTTATTATTATTATTTTTTAGAGACAGGATATCTTTCTGTGATTCAGGCATGATCATAGTCACTTACAACCTTGAATTTCTGGCCTCATGTGATCCTCCTGTCTCAGCTACCACACCTGGCTAATTTAAAAATAATTTTTGTAGATGTGGGATCTCGATATGTTGGTCTAGGCTAGACTTCAACTCCTTGGCCTCCCATAATGTTGGTATTACAGGCGTGAGCCCCTGCACTGGCCCTGAATCTTTAGAAGCTTAGAATTTAGTGGGGGCAAAGGGGAGAGATAAGTGCACAAATAACTTGAATACAAAAGGAACTTGGGGAAAAAAAGAAAAGGAACTTGATTGTTTTACTGAGAGAAGGCATGTAATTACTGTGCTGTTTCCTAGAAGAAAGATTCATATTTTTGGGGAGATTGAGAAGAAATTTCTGGAGCTTGAAAGATGAGTGGATTTCAGCATGTAGAGAAGTGAATACTTGACTGGGATTACTGCTCCTGGGTTTAAGGGATAGTAAATGCTGTGGTATAGAGTAAAGAAGAGGGTGTTTAGAGAGTAGAGGGGTCCAGTTGCCTTCTCATGTAGGGAATAATGCACGAAGGGCCCAGAAGGTAGCTCGTGACTGTATGTGTGTTGTTTGTGCAGCCCTTATGTGCAAACATAAGAATTTTCATGCATTGAGGTGGGCAGTAGGGAGCATTGCTTTGGGGTGTGGATTCTGTGAGCATCCAACCCAGATGTTTTTTATTTCCTCACTATCCTCTCCTACTTCCGCTCTGCTCTTTTTTTTTTTTTTTAGAGACAGAGTCTCACTTTGTCACCCTGGGTAGAGTGTTGTGGCATTTCAGCTCACAGCAACCTTCTGCTCTTGGGCTTAGGTGATTCTCTTGCCTCAGCCTCCCGAGTAGCTGGGACTACAGGCACCCGCCACAACGCCTGGCTATTTTCTTGTTGTCATTTGGCCGGGGCTGGGTTTGAACCCGCCACCCTTGGTATATGGGGCCGGCGCCCTACCCACTAAGCCACAGGCGCCACCCCACTCTGCTCCTTTGTAGTACTCAGAATTCCAGCCACTCTCACTTCTGGGACAAGGCTCTCCTCTGCAAGGGTCTCTCTCTACTGCTTATTCTACTTCCTCAGTCTGTAGGCATTGAGCAATATATATATTGCTCTCCTCTCTTTTAACTATGGTTTGAGTTATTTTTTTCTTGTATTTATTCATTTATCTTTTTGAGACAGAGTTTGGCTCTTTTGCCTGTGCTTGAGTGCAGTGGTGTCATCCTAGCTCAAAGCAACCTTAGACTCCTATGCTTAAGCAGTCCTCCTGCCTCAGCCTCCTGAGTGCTGGGACTACAAGCATGTGCCATGACACTCAGCTAATTTTTCTTATTATTTTGTAGAGATAGGATCTTGCTATATTGCTCAGGCTGGCCTCGAACTCCTGACCTCAAATAATCCTCCTGTTTCAGCCTCCCAAAATGCTGAGATCATAGGTGCAAACCACTGCGCTAAGGCTGTCTTCTTTTTTCACTCACTTCTTCAGAGAGGACCCTCAGTGTGCTACTTCTGCTGGTTGGTGACCCATTTGCCTTTGCCTTTAGGCTAATGCTGCCCTCTCTAGGTCCCCAGCACCCCTAGATTCTCCTCTATCCAGTTTAAGGATTTGCTCCTTCTTGAAAATCTGTTTCAAAATCTCTTACAAAATTTCTTCTACAATAGCCTCAGCCACATTTGAAATTTCATCAAGGACGACCATCAAATCTATATTTTCCTCACTCCTGGGCTCCAGCCCCATGTTTCTAGCCATGTGATAGGTTGTTATGACAGTTATGATAGCTTCTGTGTGTGAAGCCTTCATGCAGCACCGGGCTTATGGTAGCACTCAGTAAACAGTACCCCCATTAAGACTTGCTGGAAATTAAAAGAACAAATTGGAACTCTACACTCTTCTTGACAGGCCTGCCCCATTTCTTGTGTTCCTTACTTTGTTTTTATGATGACATCATTATCCTGATTACTTAGATTCCCTGCTGTACATATTAATTATTTCACTTTTGTTTTTTATTGCTTTCAACATCTAGTCAGTTACAAATCCCACTGCATCTTCCATATTTCTCCCCATATTCCTGCTCCTCATCCAGTCCTCCAAATCTAGTCTTTCTCTTTATTTCTTCCCTCCCTCCCTCCTTTTCTTTTTTTTTTTTTTCACTTTCTTTTTCTTTTTCTTTACCTTTACTTTTTTCTTGCTCCTCATATAGCTGTTGCATCTCACAGGCTGGTATCTTCAGTATCCGTTCTCCCTCGTTCATCTGGTCATGGCTGCCAGGCCAGGTTCCCTTGCTTAGTATTCAAGGCTCTGCATGATATTCCTGTAGCCTACTCTCCAGTCTTACTTCCCACTATTACTTTGCTCCTGGCTAGCTACCTGACACTCCGGCCAAGTTGAGCCTGCCCTCTTAGGCATGCTCCCCAGCTTTGCCCTTGTTGCCCTATTAGCCAGTCACCCTTATCCCTTGCACCCTCCTGTCTATATACTGCTATCCAGACAGGATAGGCCAGGTTATGTTGTGCTGAGAAACCATTCCAAACTCTTGTGGCTTAAAGCAGTCAAGGTTACTCCCAGCCCAGCTCCTGTCCCTGTGTACTGGCAGGAGGGCTCTGCTGCATGTCAAGCCTACCTCAGGGCCTTGGGCTGCAGGAGCCTCTTCCATCTGGAATGTTGCAGGGGAAATAGATCATGGAAATTGGCTCCTAGTCCTTTGCTGACTTCTCTTTACTGATACTAGTTGCATTGCTGTGCCTGATGTCAAGGGGTGAGGTGTGTGCTCTCCGAGGTGTGCAGACATCTGCTGATGGAAGCAGCTGCACGTGCCTACCCTGCAGGCCCCCAACTGCTGTCTCTTCTGTGGGCTTGTTCTCCATCCTCTCTTCTTTGTCTCATCAGCCCAGCCCAAGCTGGAAGTGATCCTTCCTTCTGGACTCCTATAACTCTTCTCTCTTCTTGCTTAAATTATGGTGATTTTGTGCATATCTTCCTCTTTTACTTGCCTGTATCCCATTTAACTTTGCCCCCTTTCTGTTCTTAGTATAGTCTTTTCCACATAACAGTCTCACAAAGGATTGGGTGGTTTGTGGGGTGCAGAGAGAAGCCTGGTGGCAGGGAGACCAGCTAGGCGAGTGTCAGGCTAGTCCACACACAAGCCTGGGTGATGGCAGTGGGAAGGGCCTGGGTGATGGCAGTGGGAAAGAGAGACTCCAGAGACTGAGAGGTAGCCAGCTGTTCCACAGATGGAGAAAGGACAGTGACAAGGAAGCATTATGTGTCACTAGGGAGAATACAATGAACATTACAATGTGTTTCTTCGCAGCTGTGTGTGCCTCTCTAATGAAGTAACACTCTCTAGACTGTGGTGTATTACTTTGGTAATCAGTTGTCACTTAAACCATCATGGGGCTTTTTAAGCAAAAAAGAATGCTTTTCACAGGAAACAGTTCTCTAAAGGACTTGACTGTTGAGTTTCTTTGACATGTTAAAAATCATCCTCACTAATAACAGCACTGAGTGATCTACAGGGTGGCTGGAAAAAACACGGCCCCCTGTTAGCCCCTAATAGGTCCACACACACAGCCATGGTAAAATTAGATTGCACTCCTGATTCTGTTAGCCCTGGGCCTGCAGCATGGGGGCCAGGGCAGGGCAGCTGCATTTATCTTAGCATGTCCTCTTGGCCTAATGGGGTGTGTAGCTACTGGTGACACTGTTGGCCAGAGAAGCTTAGACCCTGCTATATCACTCACTACCACTATTATGGCCAAAATTTTTATGTTTATTCTGGAAGAACCTATACAAATGATCTAAAATTCCAGTTATGAAATTTTTTATAGTTGGTGCTTGAACTAGCTTAGCATCAGCAAGCCTACATCCCTGCCCAGGGAGAGAAAGCAGTCAGCAGCTTGGTGCCTTGAACAGTATTGCTGCCTAGAATTCACAGAAGTCTATTTGTGTCTCTAATAAAATAGTTTGTTTGTTTGTTTGTTTTTGAGACAGAGTCTCACTGTTATCCCTGGGTAGAGTGCCATGGCATCACAGTTCACAGCAACCTCAAGCTCTTGGGCTTAAGCGATTCTCTTGCCTCAGCCTGCCAAGTAGCTGGGACTACAGGCGCCCACCACAATGCCCGGCTATTTTTTTTTTTTTTTTGTAGTTATTGTTATTTGGCAGGCCCAGGCTGGATTGGAACCCACCAGCTCCGGTGTATATGGCTGGTGCCCTAGCTGCTGAGCTATAGGTACCAAACCAGTAAAATAGTTCTTAACTTTCAGAAGAAGATATGTTTTGTGACAGAATTATACTTGTGACATTGGACTTATATTTGGCTAATCTTATAGGATGTCAGATCCTGACTAGTGCCCTTTGAACAGGCAGAGACTTTCTGTATAGATGAGAAAGCTGAGGCTTGGGTTCATGCCAACAGCGTGGCTAAAGCCAGATCACTTTAGAATGGATTTTTACAAGCTATGTTAAAAATGTCCTCAAAGTTTAGGGGGCCTATCTCAATATTTGGGTGGATTAATTAGGCCAATTAAAATAAAACATTTAAAAATTATTTTTTCAGATAACCTCTTCATGCCCAACCAGAATGGATACTATTGTCACTCTCAGACAAGTCTGGATAGACCCCAGATGGACCTCAACGGTCGGATCCGAAACGGCAGTGTCTACAGCGCACACAGCACTAACTCCCTAAATAACCCTCAGTCCTACCTGCAGCCCTCGCCCATGTCCTCCAACCCCAGCATCACTGGGAGCGACGTCATGAGACCCGACTACGTCCCGTCCCACAGGCACAGCGCCCTGATACCCCCGTCCTACCGCCCGACCCCGGACTATGAGACTGTGATGAAGCAGCTCAACCGGGGGCTGGTGCACGCAGACCGGCAGAGCCACTCTCTGCGGAACCTCAGCATCGGCAACTCCTATGCCTACAGCCGGCCAGACGCCCTGGTCTACAGCCAGCCCGAGATCCGCGAGCATGCGCACGTGGCCTCGCCACCGGCGCACTACCCGCTCACCCTCAACTACAGCTTCCACAGCCCGTCCCCGTACCCCTACCCCGCGGAGCGGAGGCCCGTCGTGGGCGCCGTCAGTGTCCCTGAGCTGACCAACGTCCAGCTGCAGGCCCAGGACTATCCAGCCGCCAACATCATGAAGACGCAGGTGTACCGGCCGCCGCCGCCCTACCCATACCCGAGGCCGGCCAATAGCACCCCAGACCTGTCGCGCCACCTGTACATCAGCAGCAGCAACCCCGACCTGATCACGCGGCGCGTGCACCATTCAGTGCAGACGTTCCAGGAGGACAGCCTGCCGGTGGCCCACTCCCTGCAGGAGGTCAGCGAGCCCCTGACCGCCGCGCGGCGCGCCCAGCTGCACAAGCGCAACAGCATCGAGGTGGCGGGGCTGGCGCACGGGCTCGAGGGCCTGCGGCTCAAGGAGCGCACCCTGTCGGCGTCGGCCGCCGAGGTGACCCCGCGCGCCGTCTCCGCGGCCTCCCAGCAGAGCGTGTTCGGCGAGAGGACGAAGCAGGAGGAGCCCGAAGAGCAGGAAGGTTTGAGATACGGCCATAAGAAGTCCCTCTCAGACGCCACCATGCTGATACACAGCAGCGAAGAGGAGGAGGATTTTGAGGAGGAAAGCAGAGCACAGGCTGCGCCCCGGCGGCCCGGAGGCTGCCCCCGGGAGCCCTCGCTCCCGGCCGGGCCCCTGCAGGTGCTGGAGCCCCAGCCGCACACGCGTGCCGCCAGCCCCCGGGTGCCCCGCAGGGACGGGCTGCTGACGCCCTCCATGTCTGAGTCCGACCTCACCACGTCGGGGCGGTACCGCGCCAGGAGGGACTCTCCTAAGAAGAGGCCGGTGTCGGACCTCCTCTCCGGCAGGAAGAACGTGGTGGAAGGCCTGCCGCCGGTGGGGGTAAGGCCTGCAGCCTGCCTGGTCATTTACCCGGCGTTGGGTTGTCTTTGATGCGTTCCTTCTGAAGTTACTCAGTTCTTTGGTTCTTTTTACATTTTTCTCCTCCCTTCTCCCTCTGTGTTAATCTGTTTTTGTCCGTCTTTGAGTCTTTGAACTCCTCAGTTTATCTCTGGAAATAGTAGAGATCTATTAGAATTTTGGTGGTTTTGCCAGAGATGATAAGTTAGATGAAGTTAAAAGGTAACTGTAGGAGGCTTTGCGGAATGAAATACAAAAGGGCGAATGAAATGCTATTCAGGAAAAGGAAGTCCTGGCTTCAGCAGGTTTGCTTTGTTAGCCATCCATTAAAAAACCTCAAGGCTGCATTTGCTCACTTTGCTCAAGAGATGTCCGAGAAGCATGTAGGGACGTGTTCTTAATTCTTTTATTTATTTATTTTATTGTTTGGGATTCATTTGTGTTCTTTAGTCCTTTATGTAATTCTCAAGATCAGAGTCTGTGTGGATACAGATTGACCATCTTGGCAGTGACCTGGAAGGACTGGAAAGTGATTCTGGAGTTGGGAAGGTGGTACTTTGTCAAGATAAATCCCTAAGAAGTTTAGGTCTCTTTAAGTGAACTGAGAATTCAAGGAAAATGTCCCTTCTAAGAAAATGTGCCTCTTTAATGTTTGGTATAATAAATATGCATTAAGCACTTCTTACCTATTTGAAGCAAAATATAAAAAAGGATAATCATCTCAAGCTCTGATCTCAGAGCATTTACCTTGTGCAGAGCACTTCCTGTGCTTTACTGCATCCAATTTATAAGCCCATCATTATGCCCATTTTTATTTTATTTTATTTTATTTTTGTTTATTTATTGATTTTTTAGAGACACAGTCTCACTTTGTCACCCTCCGTGGAGTGTGGTGGCATCACAGCTCACAGCAACCTCCTGGACTTAGGCAATTCTCTTGCCTCAGCCTCCTGAGTAGGTGGGACTACAGGCACCTGCTGCAACACCCCGTTACTTTTGTTGCAGTTTGCCTGGGGCTGGTTTCGAACCCCCACCCTCGGTATATGGGGTCTGTGCCCTACCCACTGAGCCACAGGCGCCGCCCATTATACCCATTTTATGAGGAAGAAACAGACTAATAAGATGAGGTATTAAGTAACTGTTCCAAGGTTGTATAACTAGTAAGTGACTGAACTAGAATTTTAAACCCATATTTACTTATGCAACCTGTTCTTTTTTTTCCTTCAACAAGTCTACATAGAGGTAGAATGTATCTGATGTTTTATTAACTAACAATTGTTTGTTGAGGTCTTGTTATTCTTTCACTGAAACTTTTAAACTGAGTCCTCAATTTTTTTTTTTTTTTTTTTTTTTTGTAGAGACAGAGTCTCACTTTATGGCCCTCAGTAGAGTGCCATGGCATCACACAGCTCACAGCAACCTCCAACTCCTGGGCTTAAGTGATTCTCTTGCCTTAGCCTCCCGAGTAGCTGGGACTACAGGCGCCCGCCACAATGCCCGGCTATTGAGTCCTCAATTTTTGATTAATGTGGCTTTGTCCTGAAGTATGTCTGCTCGAAATCATTTTGTTGCATTGCTCAAGCTTTGGGCCTCTTGAGGCCGACACCCATTCCCCACACCCTGCACTCAAGCCAAGCCAGCATAACTAGGGCATTCATTCTATTTCTCAGTGGCTCCCAGTGCCATGGTCACCAGGCTGTCCTTCTCCATCTCTACTAGACTGCACATGCACGCTTGAGGGCTCATCTCAAGTGTGGTTCTCACCTAGCATATGAGATCCTCTAAAACACTGCAAACATCTTGATAAGTAGGAAAAATTCACATAGTATTACAGTGCTTATTAAAGAGATTAATATGCATATACGGAAACTACTTACTAAAGTACCATGTATTTAAATGTGCTTTCTTTTAATTAGCTTTAGGTCTGAATTTTAAGTTTAATTTTTCCAGAGTGAACAGTCTTTCTTACATGTATAGTAAAGGCTGATGAGCAGTAGTGATTGAGGGTGGGAACAGGGGTGGGTGGATTTTCGAGAGATCTCTGCCTAAGTTCCTGGGTCAGCTGGACAGGATCATTTTATAGTTAACACTCTTCCCATTACATTAAGAATTGTCCATTGTTTTTATATGTGACCCATGTAGTTTCCCCATATAATACTTGTTTTGTGTATAGCCTAGTAGTCAAGCCTATTTTATCCCTATGTTTTTAATGGGGCCTGATAGGTTTAGCTAAATCTGAGGACTTTGATAATTTGGTTCTCTTGAAATACAAATTTTCTCTCATTGACTTTTTTTTTTTTTTTAAGACAGTCTTACTCTGTTGCCCTGGGGTTGAATGCTATGCGGTTACAGCTTGCAGCAACCTCAAATTCCTGGGCTCAAGCAATCTGCATGCCTCATCTTCATGAGTAGCTGAGACTGCAGGTGCCCACCACAATGCCTAGGTAATATTTCTATTCTCAGTAGAGATGGAGTCTCACTCGGGCTGGTCTCTAACTCCTGAGCTCAAACAATTCACCGGCCTAGGCCTCCCAGACTGCTAGGATTATAGCAGACCACGCATGGCCTCTTGTTGACTTTTAAGGCCTACAGTATTAAAAAATTATGTAATTAGGTTTTGCTTTGGGTCCCCATCCTTTTGCATAAGTGACTCTACTTAAAGAATAGACATAGTGACATAATAAATCACTGTGCAAGTTATGCATTTAAAATCATGTACTCTATAAAGTATAGCAGCTGTGTTCGAGGGGAAAGAGTACAGGTCCTAAGAGTTAAAAAACAGTGGGTCTAAGTCTAGACCCTGCTATGTTAGTTCTCTACTCAGGGGGCAGGACCCTTCCTGTGTTAGAACATCAGCTTCTATGTCTAAACACAGGGATGGGCATCCCTGCTCTGCCTGATTCGTGGCATTAAGTCCTACATGAGGTCAGCCATGAAAATAAAGCCTTCTGAATAAATGATCTTGCATAACTTATTTTCATGGATGATTGCTCTTATTGTTTTGACACCAATTACCTCATAATAAGAAGTAGTGTATGACTTCAGACAAGCTATTTAATCTCTCTGTGACTCAGTTTTTACATTTGTAAATGAGACGACCCCAGAGAGTTGCTGGAGGAATAAAATGCAGTTCTGGCCCATTGAAAGTGCTTAGTCAATTTTAACTTATTACTGTAAGGTTGCTTCAGACATTTTATTTACTGACTTTCTCAGAGTTGAAGAGGCCAACCCCCTACTATGTAAACCCTCTGACCCTTTTATAGTTAACATGGTTGTCATTATCTTATTTGTTACAACAAACAAATACACTGACTGTACATGGTTTAGTATTAAAAACAGTGAAATAATTGCAAACAAGAGTATCTTAGATTTCTCCACCCATCTCCACCTCCAGGGACTTGATTGTTATCTTAAGGACAGACTGGTTCTGGTGCTGGTGCATCTACATAAAGACTTTTTTCTTCTTGAACCTCTTGGGCAGTGATTCTCACCTAACAAGTCACTGTGCAAGTTATGTGTTTAAAACCCATGTACATGTACTATAAAGAGGTGATTAAGAAATATTTGAGGCTAGTTTTGTCTATATGCAACTTACTTCACATACTGGCTTTTGTACTGCCTAGAGATATAATCAACTTTATTCCTGTGTATCAACATGGGGCATTTTAAGTCATTTTCAGGCAGAGAAGTACCTGCCAGCTCATTCTATCTGGCAATAGCTGACAGTTAAATTTTTAGGAGTCTTGCGAGCTGGTTGTTGTCACATTGGCAGTTGATATTGGCTATGACGGGAGTATTTACATCATGAAAATTGGTAGCTTCTGATCAGAAGTTTTTCCCTCTGGAGCCAGTGGCTCAATGTTGCCAGTACATCACTGTTTTTGTACACATTAGACTTATGACATTTTACCCTTAGCAGGAACCTTTTGTGTGTCAGTGTGTGTCTGTCTCTCTTTCTGTCTAGATGAGGATCAGAGAGAAGTGACTTGCCTGAAAGAAGTCAGAGGCTGCATTTTAATCCAGGATTCTACAGGGGCATTCCTAGTCTGGATTATATAGAAGCTCATGCTTAGATATGAATTATAAAATTAAAAACTTAAATCTGGTTAACTTTTATATTTAATTATAATGGCAATCTTTTTTCTCTTTTTCTTCCTTCCTTCCCTCTCTCCTTCCCTTCTTTCTCTCCTTCCCTCCCTTTTCTGCTTCTCTCCCTCCCTCCCAGTCTTGCTCTGTTGCCTGGGCTAGAGTGCAATGGCATCATCATAGTTCACTGCAACCTCAAACTCCTGGGCTCAAACAATCCTCCTGCCTCAGCCTCCTGAGTAGCTGGGACTGCAGACATGCCTGACTTTTTACAGCAACCTCAGACTCCTGGGTTCAAGTGATGCTCCTGCCTCAGCCTCCCAAACAGCTAGGCCCACAGGTGCCTGTTACAGGCCTGGCTAATTTTTCTTTTTGTAGTAGAGATGGGGTTCTCTTTTGCTGAGACTGGTCTTGAACTTCTGAACTAAAGTGATCCTCCAGCTTCGGCATCCCAGAGTGCTAGGATTATAGGCCTGAGTTACTACACCAGGCCCTTGCTGCATTATTTTGATTGTGGGGTTTCATTGCCTTTTCTAGACCTATAGAATTGGAATAAAGGTCATGTCACTTATCAGACAACAGAGAAAACCATTTTTTTTTCCAAATTGGAGCTACTCATCTTTATGGCCTCTAAGGAGGGGTAGAATATCTATTGAGATTTAGCATTCTTTTTAAAATTAAATAATTAAGTTTTTAGAGATGAGGTCTTCCTCTGTCCCCAGGCTGGAGTACAGTGGCATGATCATAGCTCATTGCAACCTCAAATTGTTTGACTCAAGCACCTTTAGCTTTCTTATACATATTTGCCTTAGAAAGAATAGCTTTAGAAACACTTGTTTTCAGGAGACAGCGTTCTGTTGATAATGCTGTCTTACACCCTATCCTCCTGGGGTCACAATGGAGATTTTAGCCTTGTTTTATTTTCCTGGTTTAAAAAATGTGACTGTTTTGAGAAGTATAGTGATCCAGCCCAGGTCCCACAGGTCTGCAGTAGAATGTAGAATAGGGTATGGGAAGGCAGCACACACACAGGGCTGCTGCAGAAAGAATTTAATTTTTTCAGAATAGTTTAAATAATTTATATATTTTAAAATTAGAAAAGATTATTATAATCAAGTGATCACATTTAAAACCTTTTTTTTTGTGGACTACAGCTGATTTTCGTGTGTGTGTCTGATTTTAAAAGGAATGCTGTTTGCCTGGAGCCTCACCTTTCATTACAACAGAGCCTTGTATCCAATTGAGTTTCAAAACCTTGTATCTGGAAGACTTATCAGGGCTTTGGCCTTGAAAAAAGAATGTCTTCCTCCTCATGTTAAACAAATAGTGTGAAGGAGTGTAATCTCTGGGGAGGTTGGCAAAGGAGCACACTCTCTCTGTTTGTTTCCAGTCATAAGTCTACTGAAATTTCTTGTCAAGCGGGTCGTATTTGTGTGTATTTCAAATGTACATATAAATACTTTAACAGGGTATGAAAAAGACTCGACTTGACGCAAAAAAAATTGGTCCCCTTAAATTGGCTGCCCTAAACGGCCTCTCCCTGTCTCGACTGCCTTTGCCTGATGAAGGGAAGGAAGTACCTGCCAGAGCAACGAATGATGAAAGGGTACGTGTGGGGCGCACGGGGCTTTGTGTCTGCCCCGGGACAGGGGGCAGTTACTAAAAAATACCTTTGTGAAATTTTGGTGAACTTTCTAACATAAGGTGATAATTATAAGTAGGTATAAGGACTTTTATAATGTGGGCCTCAAAATTGGGACAAACGTACAGCTAATGACCTAATGGATTTGTGGCTTGAATGTTGATTAATTTTTTTCTGTTTCTGAATGCTCTTTTTTGTTTTATGAATATACATAGGAAAAGAATGACTGCTTTCATTATATTGGATTTATCTTTAGATAACAGTTAACTAAGTTTTTCAAAGGTACCTTTGTAACTGAGGTGTACTTTTTTTGTGATTTTTATCAAAAGCACACAGGCCTGAGTTTGCTTTGAACTGAGTCCTGGAGGTAGTTTCCCATTTCCTACTGCATTCAGCGTTTTATATATCATACATTTTAAATTAAGCATTTGTTTAAAGATGTTTGAGATTATCCTTCCTCTAGATTTACTGTTCTTTTTTTTTTTTTTTTGAGACAGAGTCTCACTTTATTGCCCTCGGTAGAGTGCAGTGGTATCACAGCTCACAGCAACCTTCAACTCCTGGATTTAGGCGATTCTCTTGCCTCAGCCTCCCGAGTAGCTGGGACTATAGGCGCCCGCAAAACACCTGGCTATTTTTTTGTTGCAGTTTGCCCGGGGCCACCCTCAGTCTATGGGGCTGGCAACCCTATTCACTGAGCCACAGGTACTGCCCTAGATTTACTTACTGTTCTTTAGGAGAATTCTGTTTGTTACAGGTCACACAATTGACCACAGATTTAGAGACAAATTCAACAAATTGCTTTAGGCCAATTTTCAACTTTCAACAAAATTTTGCAATATATTTCTCACTAACAAAATTGTGTCTTTGTTCTTTTAAATCATATTGTTGTGGCTTGGTAACATTTCAACTTTAGTTTCACCTAGAATTTTCTTTTTGTTGTTTTTGAGACTGAGTCCCACCCTATGCCCTGAGCAGAGTGCAGTGGTGTGTCATAGCTCACTGTAACCTCAGACTTGGGATGTGGGCGTCCGGCTGCCTCAGCCTCTGACAGCCACTGGGATAACAGGTGCTTGCCACAGCCCCGGGCTGGGTTTTCATTTTTTTAGGAGTCAGGGTCTCACTCTCTTAAGCAAGTCTCCAATTCCTGAGCTCAAGCAATTCTCCCTCCTCAGCCTCCCACAGTGCTGGGATTACAGGCGTTACAGGCATGAGCCACTGCACCTGGCTCACCTAGATTTTCAATATTAGATAATCTAGAAAGGAGAAAAGGAGATCTCAAATGTTCAGTCAAAACGCAGCTGTGATATGTGGCTATCTTCATTTTAGTATTACATATATTCTATTTTACAGTGTAAAATTCTGGAACAACGGTTAGAACAGGGAATGGTATTCACAGAATATGAAAGAATTCTGAAAAAACGGCTAGTTGATGGTGAGTGCTCAATAGCACGACTCCCTGAAAATGCAGAAAGGAATCGATTCCAAGATGTTCTTCCCTATGACGATGCTAGAGTGGAATTGGTCCCAACTAAAGAAAACAATACTGGTTACATCAATGCATCCCATATTAAGGTAGGTGGAAAGAATAATAAAAAACACCTACAGTTTTGATAAAAGTTACAAGATGGTACAAATTGTATTCATGTTTGTTTAGAATACAGACATTTTAAAAAAATTCATTTTTTGAATTATTTTATCTTATTATTATTATTAATAAACACCGCAGTTTCGAACCATTGTGATAAAGTGTATCACATCTGGGAAATCCATGCCCCAGTGCTAGATAAAAAGTGTTTATCAGACAGAGCCAGAGTCAGTGTCTTCACTTTCCATGGGGTAAATCCCTTTGCCTCCAACATTGTAACCAAGACCCAGGGAGCGCGTACTTGCCTTGGCTTTAGAACTTTGTCCTAAAGCCAAAGAACTCTTTCTAGCTCATAAATTCTCTCAGGAGCCCCTAAATTGGTAGTTTTTCCTCATCATATATTTATATGCCTTTTTATGTAACAAAAGTGTCTGGGCTTTTTGATGGTGTTCACAAGATTTTTTACTTATGAAGGTACCATCTGTTCTCTTTGCATATTACCTACAATCATTTTAAAATATCATTTTGTTCTTTGAAGAAGTGCTCCGCACCCACCTCCCCCCCCCAAAAAAAAAAAAAACAGTTTAATGCCATTTAACTGGAATAATATTCTTGGTGAGAAATAGGGGTCTGGTTCCATTTTTCTGCATGTGGATATCCAGTTTTCCCATTAAGAGGTTGTTGTTTCCCCAGGGTACATTCTTGGTGTCTTAACTGGTGTTAAAGTATACCCATTAAAATGGACAAGTGATGATTTACAACAGGTGGTTGAGTAAAGCCAGACATTTTCTCTGTCATTGTACCCCTTGTTCTTGTTGGCTAGTTCAGTTCTTTTTTTTTTTGTAGAGACAGAGTCTCACTGTACCGCCCTCTGGTAGAGTGCCGTGGCGTCACACGGCTCACAGCAACCTCTAACTCTTGGGCTTATGCGATTCCCTTGCCTCAGCCTCCCGAGCAGCTGGGACTACAGGCGCCCGCCACAATGCCCGGCTATTTTTTTGTTGCAATTTGGCCGGGGCTGGGTTTGAACCCGCCACCCTCGGTATATGGGGCCAGCGCCCTACTCACTGAGCCACAGGCGTCGCCCCAGTTCTTTATTTTGGGGAAGGGAAAATCTCCTTATAGTGAGTAAATGAGTACTTATCTGTGGACACGTGTTGTTTTTCTTCTGTCCCACATCATCTTTGATTTACAAGTAATATTTGATAGGAAAACAAATATTTTGTTCCCTATCTGAAGACCTGGTCATCTACCTGTGAATGCCAGTATTCCCTGATGGTTTTGGGGAATTTGTGCATGTTCTACTATGTCTTTTAATAATGGACATAACTTGTTAAAAAAGCAAGCATTTCTTTGGAATAACCAGTCTATTGTGACTAAATGGATAAGAATTGAATAGCATTGTAGTTCTATAGTGATATTTAAAAATCTTCAGAGGCAGTCTGACAAGTAGAAAGAGTATGAGTTTCAGAATTGGATAGACTTGGGTCTGACTTCTAGGTCTACCAACTCACCAGTTGTGGGAACCTTATCTTACTTACCCTTAAATAAAGAATGATGGTATCTGCTCCATAAGCTTCCCATTACAGCTTTCCTCCCTAGTACTTGTTTGCTATTATAACCTGGTATCCACCCACATGTCTGCCACCAAGTGGGTGCTCAGTGAGAGGATACGGAGCTGTGGCTGGGAGGCTAGCAGCCCTGAGGAAGGGTGTGTGTGGAGCAGGACTCGACTATTATGGAGAATGAGCTTATTTCAAAAGTCTAGAGATGAGGCTGGGTGCTGTAGCTCGTGCCTATAATCCCAGCACTTTGGGAGGCCAAGGGGGGAGGATTACTTGAGGCCAGGAGTTTGAGACCAACCTGGGCAACATAGTGAGACCCTATCTCTAAAAAAGCAACAAAAAAAATTTTTTTTAATTAGCTGGATGTGGTGGTAGTGTGTGCCTGAGTCCTGGCTACCTGGGAGACTGAGGTGGCAGGATTTCTTATGAGCTATGATTATGCCATTGCATGCGTGCGCGCTCTCTCTCTCTCTTTTTTTGAAATAGAGTCTATCTCAGTCGCCTGGGGTTGAGTGCCATGGCGCTATAGTTCACAACAACCTCAAACTCTTGGGGTCAAGTGATCCTCTTGCCTCAGCCTCCCAAGTAGCTGGGACTACAGGCACTCTCCACAAGTCCTGGCTATTTTTAAGACAAGTCTCCTCTTGCTCAGGCTGGTCTATCCTAGGCTCAGGCAATCCACCCACCTCAGCCTCCCAGAGTGTTAGGATGACAGGCGTGAGCCATTGCTCCCCACCCAACTTTGTCTCAAAAAAATTTTTACAGGTAAGATTACCCTAGGTAGGGAGATATATATTTTCCCTCTAAATCTGATATTAGCTTAGGCTTTTAACTTAATTGCTAATGTTTTTTTCCAACATGCTTGTATTTCATGAGGGGAAGCTGTTTAAAATTTGGAGTACAATGATTTTGATAGGTTAATAAGAAGTCATAGCAGCAATAATAGCTACACAGTGAGTACTATGTGCCAGGCACCACTTACATTAGCTCAAATATAGCAGCCCTTAGAGAGTAGGTGATATTTTTATGTTATAAATGTGAACTGAGATTCAGAAAGGTTAAGCAGATTGCCCCAGTCACATTCACCATACATAAATTTATAAAGATGTCAATAATGGAAGTTGTGTTGATAAAGGAAAAGATTGAATGTCTTCCTTATTCTGCTGAATAAGCAGTTCACTTTTTAAGTACTGCTCTGCATGCATACATACATACCAGTATTTTTTCACCTTTCCTGATTTCAGATCTCTGTCAGTGGAATTGAATGGGATTATATTGCCACACAGGGACCATTACAGAATACCTGTCAGGATTTTTGGCAAATGGTGTGGGAACAGGGAATTGCAATTATAGCAATGGTGACAGCAGAAGAGGTATGTACTCATTTTCTCTTATGTGATTTTTCTCAGCCTTCGAAGAACAGTTAGTATAATCATGAAGAATCCTGAGAAAGGGGCAGGGTGGGAATGAGTTTGAGATGCTTTATGAAAGGGCCCCACTGCTGGAGGTTGTGTTGTTTAATTGTTCTTGTCTTTAACAGGAAGGTGGAAGGGAGAAGAGTTTTAGGTATTGGCCACGACTTGGTTCTAGGCACAACACTGTCACCTATGGAAGGTTTAAGATCACAACCCGGTTCCGCACAGACTCTGGTTGCTATGCCACTACGGGCTTAAAGATGAAGCACCTTCTCACGGGGCAGGAGAGGACAGTTTGGCATCTCCAATACACAGATTGGCCTGAGCATGGCTGTCCAGAAGACATCAAGGGATTTTTGTGTGAGTGTCTTTGTTCCTAGGACAATCCTCCTCTGGGGCTATTAGAGAATAAGACTTAGGTTTCTGAAGTATTTTATGTTGTCTCATTTAAGCTTTGGACTTGCTTTAACATAAAACAAGTTTAACATGTTTTGAGGAGGCTTAACAGAAGATGTTTTGAAGATGTCATTTGAATGTCATCACTTACTCTCAAGGATCTCCTACCTTTCATTTTGTAGATAGAACGGGGATGCCCAGACAGGGGTAGCAACTTGCCCCAGCCACGCTGGCCCTTACTGGTTGGCAATGGTCAGTCAGTGGAGAGCCATGAAAACTCAGTTGTCAGTTTGATGATGATTTAATCACTGAGTATTTTCCTATTTCCTTGATTTTTCACAGCATATCTTGAAGAGATCCAGTCTGTTCGACGCCATACAAATAGTACAAGTGAACCCAAAAGCCCCAACCCTCCGTTGTTGGTCCATTGCAGTGCTGGAGTAGGAAGGACTGGTGTCGTCATTTTGTCAGAGATCATGATTGCCTGCCTGGAACACAATGAGGTGATGACTCTTACTCTAAGCCTGAACTTAGGGAAAAGAGAGACATAGTGACCTAATAGTTCTTTTTGAACACATTTTCTTGGACGGTGGAGGCCTCAAGATATTATTAACTATTCCTTATAAAAGGTTGTACCTTTTTAGTGTCTATGAGCATATTAAATATGAAAAGTCCTGTAATAAATAAAGCTGGTTAATTTTGTTTGATCTAGTATTTTTCAAATTTGAGCTCAGAACCCTTTTTCCTAGAATGCCTATTAACTTTCAAGGACAATTAGTCTGGTAGCCCTGTGTGGGACATTCTGAGTTAGATACTGATAGCATTTAGCATACTGTGTTTTTGTTGTTTTTTGTTTGTTTGTTTGTTTTACTCATGATAGAGGAAATAATTTATTTTTTCCATATTCTTAACAGAAAATATTACAAAATCAATGGCATTAGATGTAAAAATACAGGGGGAGGGACAGGTCTTGCAGTGGTATGTCGGACAGTTAATTAAATATATTATGTATTTCTCCAAATTTTTGGATGTTGTGCTATTTATCAGTTTCCAAATAACTGTTTGTTTTGAGTTTTTGTTGAATCTTGGTATTTGGTGAGAGATGGTTGTTTATAGCTACACCCAGGGAATTTCGAAGAAGTAGTCCACATGGACATGGTATTTACGGTTAAAAAGAATCAGAAGGACGGAGTCATGGGAAGATGCTAAGGTAGAAAAGAGACTATCTCCTGACCAGATTTCTGCTAGGACATAGCTTTCCCCCAATCCTGTCTCTCCCCAGGGAAACGCATTACCTTCATCCCTGTTTCTGTCTTCCTAGGTGTCGGACATCCCGAGAGTGCTGGACATGCTGAGGCAGCAGAGGATGATGCTGGTGCAGACCCTCTGCCAGTACACATTTGTGTACAGAGTTCTCATTCAGTTCCTGAAAAGCTCCAGGCTCATCTAAGCTCCCACCCTTCTTATGGGGACCCTGTCATGTGAAGTGTTTACAGCTAAAAAAAAAGTGCTTGCCTAACTCACACTTGCCCAACTCCTATTTGCTGCCCCTTGACACTTGATCCAGGCAACACTATATTGGGACATAAATGGTGCAGTGTGAATGGCAATGCACTGAAGGAAATATGCAAAGCACAAGGCTGCAGAAGGGGATTACCTGCCTGGGAAAGGTGCTGGGAAAGGGTGTTTCAAGGGCATTGCCCCACTCCCGTCTGTCTGATTTGCAGTACTTGCACACATTTTGGAGATTGTATTTTGTATACAATTCTCTATTTTACTGAAGCTATGCTGGGCAATTCTGGCAATCATTAAAGTGCATAGATTTCTATCTTAAACTAGTTTTTCATAATGGAATTTTATTTTATGACTGAAATATTGAGGGATTTTCTTAGTGAGAAACTGAACTTTCCATAGGGATGATCCACGAATATGAGTGGTTCCTGTATAACTTTGTATTTAAAACCATGTTATTATATCTTTTGTTATTTTTAAAAAACCTTGGGGACTTTATGGTTTTGTTACCAAACCGAAAACTATAAGGAAAATCTTTAAGTGTTATTTTAAAACATGGAAAGCATTTTTATATCCAGAAATTTTTTTATCCTAAAAATTCTATATAATTGTAGTTTCTATATTTTCCACACAGGAGCTCCATTCATTAAGGTACAAAAACGAGTCAATTAATGTAAAGGAAAGTTGGGAATAAAGGCACATTATTTAAAATGGAAGAGAATAATCCGATGCACAGTTTTTCAGTATTATTCATAAACTTAAATGAGCTTGCCTTGGTTGAAAATGAAGTGAAAAACAATTGCCTAGGGTAGTTTCAAGCACTTTTTATTGAAAACAAATATGAGTTTTAATATATGTATTACTTTATAGATGAAACAACAATAGATACTACTTCAGAAGGAATGTTTTAGAGGAGAGAAGAATTACGAGTATGTGAAATGACTAGGATGAGAGTAAGTGGAGTGTGATGGTGGTGAATGCAGGTGCCTTTGTCTTTACAAAGTGCAGTGTTATCTATACTTACACTGAGGTGCTGCGTTGGAGAGTAGGCTGGGGAGGGTGGGGGCTGACCCTGTAGCACTGTCCCAAAGGAACGCAAGGCGGCTCACTGTCAGTGACTTCCTTTGTTTTCTGGAAGTTCTTCCACCTAAACCTGTATCTTTTTTTTTTTTTAAATAAATAAATTCAGGTTTATATTATCATTTATTTTCTTTTGGTTGAAGGAAAGGAATAGTTACCAAAAGTTTTCACCTCTCCTCCCAAAACCACAGCCCACATTTGTGCAATTACCTGAGGTTGCTATGGTATTCAAAAGAATTTTAGCTCCTTCATCTCCTGGGTCAGTTTTAGCTGTTCAGTCTTTCCTCCCCAGCCCATTTAGGCACACAGTAGGGGACGGAGCCAAGCTGAGATAAAAGGGAGGAGTGTTTCTGGCCCCAAGCTAAGATGGGTTTGTCTTAGTTGCTGTCCAGTACATAAGGGTTAATTTATACTTTTATCTGAGGACGCATCCTTTTTTTTTCCTTCTTAGGCAGTTCCTTATAACAGAGAGCTTCCAAAATGACAAATCTAGGGCTATTTTTCCCACTTACAATATGTAAGGCATATTCTGATCTCTCATATAACTTCGAAAGCTGTGTAATCACTAAATATGTCTGCCAGCCTAACCAACCATCTAAGAGGGGAAGTCAGAATATACAAATGAAAATAATATTGAAAGTGGGCACATGTCTCACTTAGGAACAAATTACTAATTTTAGATCTAAAATTCTTTTAGAAGTTCTATTTAAAGAACAATAGACAGACCCATTTTCTTCTGTAACATCTACTGTGAAGAAAATATTCAGAAAGAGCTCCCCAGAAGAATGGAATAGAGTTTTATGGCATTGTTCCCATCTCCACACCGTATAAAACAGATAGCAATTTTTCTGATGCTCTTTTTTTACTTTCAGTGGTACATTTTTAAAAAATGCATTTCCGTCAGGTTTAAACATTTTGAAGTATCCTGTTAACAGGAACATATTGTAAAACAAAAATCTAATTAAAGAGTAATATATGGTATATTGGTGTTCCTCTTGTAATAATTTCATAAGTAAATTTCTTAGGGATAAATTACAGTGTTTAAGTGTCACTCTTAAATGTCACATTTTTGACATTGCTTCTAAGAGCTATGCAATAAACTTAATTGCAGTTAGTGAATAGGAAGGGATTTCTGAATAAAAATCAGTCTACATTTCTGGAGTTTGAAATGAGATTGTCATTTTCTTTTTTTTTTTTGCAGTTTTTGACCAGGGCCGGGTTTGAACCCACCACCTCCGGTATATGGGGCCAGCGCCCTACTCCCTGAGCCACAGGTGCCACCCTGAAATGAGATTGTCAAGAGCAAACTGTAGAACATTGAGGTTTCATAAGTTTGCCATGTCTAAATTAAAGATGTTACTATCTGCCAAACGTATATAATGCTTCATGTATCCCTTAGTGTCTTTTAGTTACTGAATATTAATTTCATATCAAAATTATAAAAATGTACATTTCTACAAAAAGTAGGTTATAAGCCAGTGTTTTCCACTGATCACTTTTGGTATCTCTGGCATCAGTTTTTTTGATTAGTGGGAGTCTTCTGGGGAAATATTTTAGTTGGTAGTTTTGAGCACAGAAAGTATTTATTTTAGAATTATCATTTGGAATGTTATTTGTAGTCATTATTAGTTTCTTCTGGAACATCTACTGTGAAGTATTCAGAAAGCCCTAGAATTTAGTCTTTAAAAATCTTCAGCAGGATTAAACAGAAGCTGGGCCCGTACTTCCTTAGAAACTTCCAGAAAGCAATGTATAGCCAGAACCAGAGCCAGGAGTGTGGTGGTATGGCACTGAGTGATAGCAGCACGGCTTGGCCAGCTTTTCCATGAAGCTTTCATCATCAGAAGAAAACCGTCATTTCAAGTGGGTTGATATACTAATGTTCACAATATTGAGAGAATTTCAATATTTAATATATACAAGCATATATAGTAGAATATATTAAACAGGAGGTCGTTGATTACTTAACCAAGAGCAGGTTTGAGATTTACATGAGCAAATGGAAACAAGAACTGCTATTTATTGTACATTGTTTCTTAAATCAGACTTTTTAAAGGAAGTATTTTGGATATAAATGTAGGGGAATTTGCTTCCCAGAAAAAAGATTTCATGTGGAACAAGCTAAGATTATCCCTTTGCAGTTTTAAATTTGTTTTGAAAAAATAATTAAATTGCAGGGAGCTCTTCTTTTATTATTTTTTTATTTTTTATTTTTTGAGACAGAGTCTCACTTTGTTGCCCTTGTTAGAGTGCCATGGCGTCATAGTTCACAGCAACCTCCAACTCTTGGGCTCAAGTGATTCTCTTGCTTCAGACTCCCAAGTAGCTGGGACTACAGGCACCTGCCACAAGGCCCAGCTATTTTTAGAGATGGGGGTCTCACTCTGGCCCAGGCTGGTCTTGAACCTGTGAGCTCAGGCAGTCCACAGGTGTGAGCCACTGTGCTAGGCCTGGAGCTCTTTTTTGAAGCTGAGGATTAAAAAAATACTCTACATTTCAAAAGTAGAGTAATAACTCCGTTAAGAATTTGCCTGGGAGGGCGGCGCCTGTGGCTCAGTCGGTGGGGCGCTGGCCCCATATGCCAAGGGTGGCGGGTTCAAACCCGGCCCCGGCTGAACTGCAACCAAAAAATAGCTGGGCATTGTGGCGGGCGCCTGTAGTCCCAGCTACTCGGGAGGCTGAGGCAAGAGAATCGCTTAAGCCCAGGAGTTGGAGGTTGCTGTGAGCTGTGTGATGCCACGGCACTCTACCCGAGGGCCATAAAGTGAGACTCTGTCTCTACAAAAAAAAAAAAAAAAGAATTTGCCTGGGAAAACATTTCTCAAAAGAAAACAAGTTTTTCAAATTCCTGTAGATAAGGGCTGCATATACCCTACTATATAATTACTTATAGAAAAATAACAAAAAATCAGGCAGTTCAGTTTAAAGTTTGCATTTTAAACTGGATTTTAAACTTGCATTTTAAACTTGGATTTTAGAAGATATTCAAAGGGATACTTGGATTGTTAAAAGTGGTGTAGTTTTCTTAATTTATTTATTCTTTTTTTCTTTTAGATGTTATAAAGGCTGAATTGAAATGGTGTAGTTTTCTATTTCAGGTAGTTCTCAAATAAAAATGTTATGGAAGTTCACTTGCATATTGCATTTAAAATTCTTTTTTTTTTTTTTTTTGTAGAGACAGAGTCTCACTGTACCGCCCTCGGTAGAGTGCCGTGGCGAGCATATTGCATTTAAATATAGCAGTATTTACCCTTGTAAGTGATGCTCCAGATATTAACTTAAGTTTGTCCCCCCAAAGCTTATACAACCCTAGGGGCCTGGAAAGTTAAGCTGTGGTATAAAATCAGATTGCTAAACAGTATTCTGGACTTCCTGAAAGTCTATAGCTTGACTCTCTACTGTACCCTGGTGGTGAGGTCAGAGAATAAATTCTCTCTGCTTCTATAGGGCAGTGGCCACTAAGACTCAGAAAGCAATTTAGGTCAGACTGGTCAGTGTTTCATGGAAAGACTTAACAGAAGTGAATATTCCAGTGTTTGTTGCAGGAAGGTGAGTGGTACGTGGGTAGGTAACAGAATGGGGCTTATGATGAAGCAAGCAGTGTTGCTGCCTATGAAACTGTTAAAGAATGGGCCAAAAAGGAAGTTTAACGTTTGTAGCACTCAGGTGAGGGATCAGCAGTCCAAAGGCAAATATGTAAAGGTTATCCGCTGGTCACATATAGGTAAAGTATGCCTGCACATAATTTCTCCAAAAATGTTTAAATTACCCATGTATATTTGACAAAAATACTTAGCTTTCAAAACTCTAGAATACATCTAAATATTTCCTGACATTGATGAGTTAAGAAAGGGATAGTAGCCATATACTTTTAAGTTTTGCTTTAGTGTATTAAAAACAAGTACAAATGGATGACAAGACAGGAATAATTGTGTTTACTTCTAACAGTATCACTGACATACTAGTCCACATTTCTGTATATTACTAGTTAGCTAATTCATTAACTTCTATTAAATGATTTGTGGTATATAAAATGAGAGGGCCCTTTAAAATCTGTAAAATCCTGTGGCTTTGAATCTACAATGCGGTATACCTGCGCTGGCTATGGCAGTACACAAGTAGCATGATTGTAGTGTAAAAAACCTTCAATTTGAACTGGCAGGTGGTTTTTTAACTGTGCAAAAATACTATATTAAGTTGTCAAACACAAATACTACTGACATTTAAGGGTGCATGTGTATTTTAAATTCGGACTCTATAAAAACTTGGTGAAACTAACATGTGCAGTGTTTACTCAGTGAGACCTTGTCTCTACAAAAAAAGATCTCTACTGCCAACGAAATTCAGAAGGTTGGATTATTATCTGGTTTGCCAGAATATGAATCTGAGCCTCAATTTGGGGGGTAAGTTGATGAGACTAGTACATGTTTAATTGTAACTAGTTTTCTGTTTCCATCGGCTCATTCATCAACTGAACAAATGAATGGGGAATATAAACTAATATACTAACAGAGTGTCCAAATTTTTTTGTCCTGGGAGTTTATTAGGAATCACTTGAAATTAATGATTGAATGAGAAATATTTGGTACTTACAGTTATCAATATTTATTGGAATATAATTTAATTTTAGAGCTAAGTGTCCTGAGAGGATTTTGGTAAGGTTTTGTAGTTTTCTGGAATAATACCAGGCAACCCTGGTTTAGCCCGAACCAAGTGAATATTCTCCAGAGGTGACAAATTTCTTTTTAAAACAGATTTAATTAAAACAAGAGTAAAAAGAATACAGAATGCTTCAAGCCATATAAACCAAAAAGGTAAAAGAAAAGTAAGAAAAAGCATTGTAGTCTGCAACCACTTCTAGGTTGGTAGAGCTCTACTGGTTTTGTTTGCTGGTTTGTTTTCTGTGGCACAATAGAGAAATTGAGAAGATAGTTATTGTGGAGGGATGATTCTGAGTGGTTATTGAAAATTTGCTAATATGATCAGTTTAGACCCTCTCCATATTAGGTTTTTTAAATTTCTATATTAAGGGTAAGCATCCTAACATAATTGATGTAATTAGGAAAAGAAAAAAAGGGTAAGCAGCTTAATTTCCAGTAGACTTGAGCTATTACATATTTATCAGTAGATTCAATTTCTAAGTAATACATTGAAAATGGGAAAAAATTAAAATCTGTAATTATATAAAGCCTTTTAAAAAACTCAGATATACAGTCAAATCTTACTCAAAAGATTGGCACTGGGCTGAAGTATTGTTGCTTTTTACTGTATTCTCAAGTAATTTTTTTACATTAAAATATAAAACAGCTTTTTATGCAGATATTGTTACATGTTAAATGAATATTTTCTATAAGTCATCTCCATGTTTTCATGTATTGTACCATTAACTGAGGTGAAAACTCTGACTTATAACAGAGCTTTTTTAGTTCAGAGGGAGAATTACACTGTAACAAACCAGAAATCTGTTGTATGTTTCTGTGTTGTTTTATTGAACCAAACCAAACTCTAACCATAGAAAATTTAGCAAAGCATAATTTAAAAAATCTAAATGGCAAATATATAAAAAATAAAAATTTCAAAAGATGTTAATATGAGTTAATATGCCTGGCAAACCTAAAACCAAAATTTGGAGAAAATTTATATGAAATACATTTTTCTAGAAAGTTGCCCTGTAATTTAAGCAATGCACTGGGAATCTACTTTTTCAAAATGGTAATATAAATACTAATCTGGCATTTTCTAGTTTAAAAAGTAATTTTATGTGCCACTGTCTCATAATCAGTCATGTAAAAATGTATAATCAGAAGTTTAATTCGAAACTTAATTGGTTTGTAAAGGTGTGTACATTTAATGGGCAAAAAAACTTGAATGGTTGAATGTAATATATGTGAAATGAGTATATTTTTGCCATGAAAATAAATATTTGAAGCAAGATGTGATTTGTGTGAATAGTGCAATGAAAGCTATTTTGCCTGTGTTTTTTTACTTTAGATTTTATTGCATAGAGGCATGTAATTAAATTAGTCCCACTGTCCTACTGGATTATTTTTAATAGACAAGAAATATTTTTTAGTAGTTGCCAATCTCTCATCACACGTCTCCACAGTACTCAATCACTGAGGAGTCAAAATACATCAGGTCTCTAATCCTAGCACTCTGGGAAGCTGAGGTGGGTGGATCCTCTCAGCTCAGGGGTTGGAGATAAACTGAGCAAGAGCAAGACCCCATCTCTTCTAAAAATGGAACAATTAGCCAGGTGCTGTTGCAGTGGGTCCCTCTCACCGAAGAGAAGAGGTGAGAGACAGAGACAAAGGCCTGCCGGGGGTATTAAATACCCCATTTGAAATTGGTTGTAAGTCTTCCTTTGGCCTCTCTGTACCTCCAGGCAGTATTGTCCTTACCTATTTATTTGTTATTGATCGTCTCTTTCTATTGGTCACTGGTTACTTCATATCCACTAGGGCCCTCCAGGTTTCCTGGATCAGCAGGCCAGGTTTTCCTTCCACCCCTCTTGAAGCCCCTTTCTTAGTGTTCCTTCTCATTCCTCCCCTCCACCCCCACCCCCAGGAGATATGGTCCTGATTTCTTGAAGAGAAAATGGACATGACCTGACCCCTCATAACTACTTCCTGCTGTTAGAAAGGAGCAGCAGCCTACCTATTAGGGACCCTTCTCAGGTTCCCCATTCTAAAGGGGTTTCAGCCCAGCACAGTGGCTCACGCCTATAATCCCAGCATTCTGGGAGGCCAAGGCTGGTGGATTGCTTGAGCTCAGGAGATGGAGACCAGCCTGAGCTAGAGTGAGACCCTGTCTCTAAAAATAGCCAGGCGTTGTGGTGGGCACCTGTAGTCCCAGCTACTCAAGAGGCTGAGGCAAGAGAATTGCATGAGCCCAAGAGTGTGAGGTTGCTGTGAACTACAAGGCCACGGCACTTTACCAAGGGCAACAAATGAGACTCTCACAAAAAAAGAAGTAATAAAGGGATTTCAGGGGTCAAAAGTTTCTGGCCACTTGGTCAACAGGTTTCATCAATAATTGCTGGAATTCCTGCATCACCATCGTCTTAATGTGGGACTGCTGGAGCCTGGAAGGCACAAACTTAATAATGAACTTGAACAGGCGGGGTCTAAACATTCACAAGAGGTTGATCATAACTGTAGGCCTAATGAAAGGATATAGAAAGAAAGGTTTCTTTAAATTAGGGATTTTCAGGCAGGTGCATTTAAAAGAACCTGTTTCAAGGTTTGGAAGGCTTTTGTTTCCTACCCTACATTAGCTCCTTCATCTCTTCCCGCCTTAGAACCTCATAGAGAGGCTTAGACAGCTCCTTGTGTCAGGGGATCCATATTTTGACAGTAACCAGTCAATCCCAGGAACTCCCTGAGTTGTGTTTTTGGTAGACAGGCTAGGGAGGGAACTAATTGTCTTGACTGTGTCAGAGCCTCCTTTCTCCCCAGGGGAAAGAACAAAGCCCAAGTAACTTCAGGTTTGCACAATTGAGCCTTTTCCTTTGACATTGTAAATCCTTCCTCATTAAGGAAATTTAACACTTGTCTAGTATCCTTAACAGAAGATTTACATGAGAGGCTACAGATAAGTAAGTCATCTATGTACTGAATAAGGGCTCTCTGGAGGAGCTAAGTTTACTCAGAGCATTCCTGAAAATTCCAGGACTGTCTTGGAATCCCTGGGGTAGTACAGTTCATTGGTGCACTGCCCAGTGTCCTAAGTACAAAGTGAAGGGGAAGTTAAACACTTGTGACTATTGCCCCTCGATGCCAACAACAAAGGGAAGGAGGACAGTAACCGCCAAAGGCTTTCAAAACTGAAAAACAGCTCCTTTGTACAATGTGACAAGCTGACCGGAAACATTACGGTGACCCACAGCCCTCTTGTTTCAGGAGTCTGGGCCCCATCAATCTGAAGGCGGGTACTTGTTTGTTACTGCAGCCAATCCCCGTGGTCAAGTTCGAGACAAGTAAAGGAGACAACTGTCCTTTGGCAGCACTGTGAATCTGACCAGACGTGTTTCAGCCATGGCAATCTGGGCCATCTGAGGACAGAGTGTCACCAGAAGGGGCCCTAACATGATGGTGGAAGGGGTAGGGTATTCCCCCGCCCCACCTGGTTCCACTGTGATGCCCCGGGACACCAGATTGGCTGCAGTAACAGCTCCTAACAATTTAGTTTTTTGGCATTCTTGCCTCCTCCAGGTCACAGTTATTGAACAAAGGTGGCCAAGTTCAGTAGCGCATTTGAGTCATTTTGGGGTCCCAGTGCCTCACACTGTGGATATCAGGGGCTGATTGGTTAAGAAAATGAGTATTAAGCACAATTCTCCCTTCTGCTGATTCAGGCTCCAAGTTGGTATACTTTTGGATGTTTCCACTAGTCTTCCCCAAAGGAAGCTGGATTTTCACCCTTACTCTGGGTCAGCTCTGCTAACTTGGAAAAGCTAATTGGCTTGACATGTGTTTCCTCGATGCCTTCCGGGAGGCAGGTCTGCATGGGATCCCTGGCTGCTCTGCCAGCCTCTCCAGCTTGCCCAGGTGGATAGCTCCACCCAGGGCTTGGCAGGAACTGCATTCGCCCCATCAGTCAGTTCTGAGTAGTAGCGTGTTGTCCATCTGCCCTGGGTTGTGCAGCTGTCATTATGTGCTGCTTTTCATGCACAGTACAGTCATAGGACAGTAAAATTATTAGATCTTAGTTGAATCAAAAGTTAGTCAAATGCTGAGGCTCTTTTATAAACTTCCTAGGATCTGCTGAAAAATGCCTCACTTTCTCTTTACAAGTCTTTAACTCCGACACGCTGAATGGAGCATGCACCTTTATAACCCGCTGTTATGGGAGGGTAACTCATATAGAAGAAGGTTAGGGGGTCTGGGGGAATAGAGGGTGAGGCTGTGGTCGCTTCTGAACTATAAGCTGGGCAGGGGGCCCTTCATTTTCAATCTCTCTTTTTCTTCACCTAATTGTGGGTTTTTCCCTTCTGGTGTATACACAGGTGGTGCCAGTAATTACACCATCCAGGAAAAATTTGGTGTTTTTCAGTTTTAAAAAGCAGATTTTAGGTCGGGTGCGGTGGCTCACTCTGGGAGACTGAGGCAGGTGGATTGCTTGAGCTCAGGAGTTCGAAACCAGCCTGAGCAAGAGTGAGACCCCATCTCTAAAACCACCCAGGTGTTGTGACAGGCACCTGTAGTCCCGGCTACTAGGGAGGCTGAGGCAAGAGGATCACTTGAGCCCAAGAGTGAGGTTTCTGTAAGCTGCGATGCCATGACACTCTCTCAAAAAATAAAAAGTGAGACTCTGCCTCAAAAAATAAAAAAAGCAGATTTTGATGAATTGTATGCATTTTACACAGTTTAAGAAGAAAGAGGTGCTACATATAAATAAAAAATTGAATCTTAAAACAACACCAGTAGTATTCTATCTAAATCATGATAAAATTTTCCTAATCAGCTTTTCCTTCGGAAATTAATTTTTGTTCTAATAGATCTTGGATTAATCTTCTTTTGTGAAGCATTCCACCACTGTCGCTTGAAAGTTGTCTATGGATGTCAGTTCTGAAGCCTATACCCAAGAATCTAGTCTTTGAAGTGTCAATGATTTAAAGGCTCAGTGACTTTGTTTTTGGCTAGCAGCTTATGGCAGAGACTTCAGGCAAGCATCAGAGTGAAAAACAAGATATGAAGGTGAAAGAGACTTAATGGCTGTTGTTAATTTATCACCATAATATTGTATATATAGATTATGATATTATTGATATTATTATTATGTTAATTTGTTATTAATTGATATTATAATATTGATAATACATTAATATAATATTAATATCAATAATAATATAATATAATCCACACAAAAAGAGTAAAATTGTCTATTGGAGTATAGCACATAACTATTTTATAACAAGGTTTTTTAAAATTTCACTTTAATGTGAGGGTACAAACAACTAGTTTACAGTATTTGCATTTGCGAGGTAGAGTCCCTCTTGTAGTTGTATTCCGCACTCCAAAGGTGTGCCATACACCCTTACATCGTGCCCATTAAATGGGAGCAAACCCATCTCCCCTCCTCCACTTCCCTCCTTCCTCATTTTTCTTCCCCTCCAACTTGAATTGAAATGAGTTTTTCTCCTATGTGGCCATGAAATAGATAGTCTATATTGAGTACATTGGATATTTGCTTTTCCATTCTTGTTAAAAAGTATTACCAAGAAGAATGTATTTCAACTCCATCCAGGTTAATATAAAAGATATGAAGTCTCTATCTTTTTTATGGCTGAATAGCATTCCAGGGTATACATATACCATAGTTTCTTTTTTTTTTTTTTATTTTTATTTTTTTTTTTTATTGTTGGGGATTCATTGAAGGTACAAGATACCAGGTTACACTGATTGCAAATGTTAGGTAAAGTCCATCTTATAATTGTCTCTTGCCCCTGGGTTGATGGGCATGTAGGTTGTTTCCACCCCTTGGTGATTGTACAATCTACAATTTTCAATCAAGACTTTTTTTTTCTTGAGACAGAGTCTCACTATATTGCCCACAGTAGAGTGCTACAGCATCACAGCTCACAGCAACCTCAAAGTCTTAGGCTTAAGCAATTCTCTTGCCTCAGCCTCCCAAGTAGCTGGGACTACAGGCACCTGCCACAATGCCTGGCTCTTTTTTGTTGCAGTTGTCATTGTTGTTTAGCAGGTCTGGGCTCAAACCTGCCAGCCTTGGTGTATGTGATTGGCACCATTATCACTGTGGTACAAGCGTCGAGCCTCAATAAAGACTCTTAAGAGAAATCAGTCACCAGAGGAAAACGGATGGACCAGTTTCACAGCATTCTGTGCATTCCCCATGGATCCCCCACACTGGCATTTCCATCTTCCCTCTCCGGGAAGTCATGTGGGCTCCATGTTGAATCCTCCATGCTAGCACCTTCCAGGAAGTGGAAGTGCCCTCTCGGTCCCATTCGGGGAAGCCAAAAGAAAACACCATTCTGTCTTGGTGCCCGTAGCACAGTGGTTATGGTGCCAGCCACATACACTGAGGCTGGTGGTTCAAACCTGGCTCTGGGCCAGCTAAACAATGACAGCTGCAACAAAAATACCTGAGTGTTGTGGAGGATGCCTGTAGTCCCAGCTACTTGGGAGGCTGAAGCAAGAGAATTGCTTAAGCCCAGGAGTTGGAGGTTGCTGTGAGCTGTGACTCCATGGCACTACCAAGGGCAACATAGTGAGACTCCTGTCTAAAAAAAAAAAAAGCTAGAAAAAAACATGCTTTCATATTCCAAACTTGGTCTAGAGAAATTCCTTTCTCCTCCTGGGAGCCATCTACTAACCTTTTCAGCCTAACACTTTTTTTTTTGTTGTTGCAGTTTTTGGCCGGGGTTGGGCTTGAACCCACCACCTCCAGTATACGGGGAAGGCGCCCTTTGAGCTATAGGCGCCACCCAGTCTAACACTTTTGTGAGCACACCTGAGGAAGGGGTGAACAAAATGCAGGTTTGCCAGGGCTGCCCTAAGCAGACACAGCCACTCAGACATTCTACCCGGGATCCCATGTGGAATGAGGAGAATACAGGGGTCCTCTGGGGGTCTTCTTCCCAGGGCTTCTGTGCCAGGGAAAAGGCTGAGAATTTTCTTTCCAGGTTTTGCAGCACCAGAAAATATGCTGGGGGTGGGAGTTCTGATTCCCTAAACCCTGAATTACTTGGCTGAGCTAGAAAGTTCAACCAAGGCAGAATGGTAACCAAAAGCAAAAATGAGTGGGAACAAAATAAAACTAATGCAGCACAGGCAGTGTGGATAGAAAACAAAAGTAACCTACACAAGTTTTAGAGTAACAAAGAAAGATTTTATTTAAGAAGAACAAAGAGAAAGTTTAGAACACTTCCAAAGAGAGTTGGAAGTGGGTCCCTCTCATGAAGGAGAAAAGGTGAGAGAGGCTCCTAATGAAGATACTTGTGGGCCAGTGATTACACTTGAACACTGTTGCTGTACTTCCCAACAAATTTGCAGTGCAGTGGCAGAGCTCCTCATGTGGCCATATGGCCCTGTAGTGCAAATTGTTGCTATTTTTTTTTTCTTTAGAGACAGAGTCTCACTTTATCACCCTCGATAGGGTGATATTAATTAGATAGTGTGAACTTAAGGGTGGGTTTAGCTACAGACAAGGTTACAGGGAAAATAGGACAGATGTTTCCTCTTCTCTTTATACTCAGAAAGTGCAAATTCCCTAGTGTAAAAAGAATGTAGAAAATTACTAAGTTACCTGAACTTAGCCACAGCATCACAGCTCACAGCAACCTCCAGCTCCTGGGCTTAGGCGATTCTCTTGCCTCAGCCTCCCGAGTAGCTGGGACTACAGGCGCCTACCACAATGCCTGGCTATTTTTTTGTTGCAGTTTGGACGGGTTCGAACCTGCCACCCTACCCACTGAACCACAGGTGCCGCCCATATTTGTTGAGTGTCTACTTCATTCATCTTTTAGTGTGTTGCCTTTTGGAAAAGCAGTGACAGCTAAATCTGGAATATTGTTAGAAATGCAAGTTCTTGAGCCCTTCCCCAGGTCTGAAAATTCTGAGTCAGAAGCTAAGGGGATGGGCCCCAAAATTTGTCTCAAAAAGTTATCCAGGGGGTTCTGGTGTACATTAAAGTTTGAGAACTACTGCTTTCATAATTAAAAAGCCAGTTGTTTACTACAGCTTCCAGTTTGGGATTCATCCAATTAATAGGCACCAACATTTATTTAGGCAATTTTTATTAGGTTAATGATATTTATAGTTGTGGTGGGTTGAATAATGGTCGTTTATAGATGTCTATGTCCTACCCACCTCTGAAGTTGTGATCTTACATGGCAAAAGGGACTTTACAGATAAGATGAAATTAGAGATCTTGAAATGGGGAGATTATCCTGGATTATCCAGGTGGGCCCAAAATAATCACAGGGTATTTATAAGGAAGAGATTTTAAGATACTATATAGCTGGCCTGGGAGATGGAGGAGTAAGCCAGAAACGAAGGAATGCAGGCAGCTTCTAGAAGCTGGTAAAGGTGAGGAAACAGATTCTCCCTCAGAGCCTCCAGGAGGAATGCCACCCCAGAAATACCGCATTAAGACTTTTGACTTTCAGACTGTAAGAAAATGTGTGTGTGTGTTTTTAGTTTGTGGTAACAAGTTATAGCAGCAGTAGGAAACAAATATAACTCTATGCACACTCCTTTCTCAAGGAAAACCTGAAAGTCAATTCACTTGTTCACAGAATCTTGGAAGAACTAGGTGAGTACGGAAGTCACACATCCACAACTGCTAAATGTTTTTGCCTCTGAACAAAACAGAATGCCCCAGGCAACAAGACTGGCCATGGAGCAAAAATGTCCTCACCACAGTTGAAAAAGTGTCTCTCTCTGATCTTCGAATTGCAGGAATGGTTTGTTCCTTTAGCATGTGCCATTTATTATTGGTTGCACCTGGCTGGCTGCTGGAACAAGTAACTTATTAGGGCAGCATGTCTTAGAGCTGGAGTGAGTCAATGTAGCAGATTACTTTCCAGTACTACACCAGCACATGAAGGGTGAATAGGAGCTTCTACTTCTAGATGCAAATGATTTCAATTTTAATTTCTACAGACCTAAGATTTAAGCTAACTCTAATTCTGGCACATTAGAGCAAAAAATACATCTTTTGATCATTTAGTCCAAGTTCTTTAAAATCAAGGCCCATGAGAAAGTAATTCATTGGCAACTGTACAACTAATTAGTTCACTTGGCAAATTTTAGTCTTTCCCCATAAAACCTGCTGATCTTTTTTTTCTGATTGGCTTCACTGAGGAAAATAAATGTGACTTTAAAAAGGAAGCCATCTAAGATGGATGCTACTATAATTTATATTTTATATCATTGAAAATGTATACAAATAAGGAAATTTTCAGGTAACTTAGTAATTTTCTACATTCTTTTTACACTAGGGAATTTGCACTTTCTGAGTATAAGGAGAAGAGGAAACATCTGTCCTATTTTCCCTGTAACCTTGTCTGTAGCTAAACCCACCCTTAAGTTCACACTATCTTCCTTCTTGAATGAATGCATTCTTGTCAAGGAGACAGTGACCTGGAGATCCAAAGAGAAATAGTCCTTCTTCTTGAGAAGCTTACAGCCTATACTGGAGACAAATTGGGTAAATAATTCCTATTGTAGATAGGAAAGAGTCCAGATTCCAGACCCCAGGCTGCAATAGGAGGGGACTCATGTTGGAGCAATCACCTAAGGCTTCACTGAAGCTGTTACCATTCAGTCACGCATGCAGTAGAGGGGAAATGATGTTCTGAGCAGATACCAAGTGCAAAGACATGGGGAGGAATTCTGTGTGTTCAGATCAAGCAATTAGGTGTGACACAGAGGATACTTGGGAGCAGATGGCAAGATATGAACTGGGGAATGGATTAACAAGCTGTGGTATATGTATACCGTGGAATACTATTCAGCCATCAAAAAAGATGGAGACTTTACATCTTTTATATTAACCTGGATGGAGGTGGAACACATCCTTCTTAGTAAAAAGTATCACAAGAATGGAGAAGCAAGAATCCAATGTTCAATTCTAATATGAACGCAGTAGATAAGCTAATACAAGGGCTGGGGTAGGGGAATTGAGGTAGCAGGGAGAGGGATGGGAGTCATGGTGTATGGCGCACCTGTTGGGGGTAGGACACAAGTATAAGAAGGACTTTATCTAACAAATGCAATCAGTGTAACCTAATTCTTTGTACCCTCAATGAATTCTAAACAATTAAAAAAGTAAAAATAAAAATAAAGATATGAGCTAGGAAGGAAAACATAAATTTATTAAAAATTCGAGAAATTCTGGACTTTATCTTGTTAGCAAACTCTCAAAGGGTTATGTGTCCGACAAAGGTTTAATAACCAGAATCCACAGAGAACTCAAACGCATTAGCAAGAAAAGAACAAGGGATCCCATCACAAGCTGGGCAAGGGACTTGAAGAGAAACTTCCCTGAAGAAGACAGGCACATGGCCTTCAGACATATGAAAAAATGCTCTTCATCCTTAATCATCAGAGAAGTGCAAATCAAAACTACTTTGAGATATCTTCTAACTCCAGTGAGACTAGCCTACATCACAAAATCCCAAGACCAGAGATGTTGGCGTGGATGTGGAGAAAAGGGAACACTTCTGCATTGCTGGTGGGAATGCAAATTAGTACATTCCTTTTGGAAAGAGATATGGAGAACACTTAGAGATCTAAAAATAGATCTGCCATTCAATCCTATAATCCCTCTACTGGGCATATACCCAGAAGACCAAAAATCACATCATAACAAAGATATTTGTATCAGAATATTTATTGCAGCCCTATTCATAATTGCTAAGTCATGGAAAAAGCCCAAGTGCCCATCGATCCACAAATGGATTAATAAATTGTGGTATATGTACACCATGGAATATTATGCAGCCTTAAAAAAAGATGGAGACTTTACCTCTTTCATGTTTACATGGATGGAGTTGGAACATATTCTTCTTAGTAAAGTGTCTCAAGAATGGAAGAAAAAGTACCCAATGTACTCACCCTTATTATGAAACTAATGTAGGACCTTCACATGAAAGCTATAACCCAGTTACAACCTAAGAATAGGGAGAAGTGGGAAAGGGAGGGGAGGGAGGGGGGAGGTCTGTGGAGGGAGGGGGATTAATGGGATTATACCTGTGGTACATCTTACAAGGGTATATGTGAATCCTAGTAAATGTGGAATGTAAAGGTCTTAGCAAAATAACTAAGAAAATGCCATGAAAGCTATGTTAACTAGTGTGATGAAAATGTGTCAAATGGTCTATGAACCAAGTGTATGGTGCCCCATGATCATACTAATGTACACAGCTATGATTTAATAAATAAATAAATAAATAAAAAATCAAGTCCATGTGTGAAAAAAAAAATTAAAAGAAAGGATGGTCTGGTTTTTTTTTGGTTTTTTTTTTTTTGTAGAGACAGAGTCTCACTTTATGGCCCTCAGTAGAGTGCCGTGGCCTCACACAGCTCACAGCAACCTCCAACTCCTGGGCTTAAGCGATTCTCTTGCCTCAGCCTCCCGAGTAGCTGGGACTACAGGCGCCCGCCACAACGCCTGGCTATGTTTTGGTTGCAGTTTGGCCGGGGCCAGGCTTGAACCCGCCACCCTCGGTATATGGGGCCGGGGCCTTACCGACTGAGCCACAGGCGCCGCCCAGATGGTCTGTTTTAAAATATTAATAGCAACCTGTGAGTATTTAATTCTCATATGACCTATTTAATTCTTACAACCCTGTGATGAAGACTCTGTAATTACTCCCATTTAAGAGTTGAGAAAGCACAAAGAGGGTCAGTAACCATCTCCAGGTCACAGCTCATAAGGAATCAGTCCCAGGCAACCTGTCTTATCACACCTCTAAGCTTCAGAGTTGAGAGTGGGCTGTGTAAGAAAGTAGAGAAAAAGGGCGGCGCCTGTGGCTCAGTCGGTAAGGCGCCGGCCCCATATACTGAGGGTGATGGGTTCAAACCCGGCCCTGGCCAAACTGCAACCAAAAAATAGCCGGGCGTTGTGGCGGGCGCCTGTAGTCCCAGCTGCTCAGGAGGCTGAGGCAAGAGAATCGCTTAAGCCCAGGAGTTGGAGGTTGCTGTGAGCTGTGTGAGGCCACGGCACTCTACTGAGGGCCATAAAGTGAGACTCTGTCTCTACAAAAAAAAAACAAAAAAAGAAAGTAGAGAAAAAGATATAAATGAAAATGGTGCTTGGGGCAGCGCCTATGGCTCAAAGGAATACGGGGCCGGCCCAATATACCGGAGGTGGTGGGTCCAAACCCAGTGCCGGCCAAAAACTGCAAAAATAAAATAAAATAGTGCTTGAAGAGTTTAAGCCAGTGTTTCCCAAACTTAACCATTCATATCCCATCTTCACACAATCTACTTTAATATTTCTTTAAATTGGCTGGGTGCAGTGGCTTACTCTGGGAGGCTGAGGTGGGTGGATTACTTGAGCTTCCAGGTTTAAGAACAGCCTGAGCAAGAGTTAGACCCCTGCCTCTAAAAATAGGTGGGCATTGTAGTGGGCACCTGTAGTCTCAGCTACTCGGGAGGCTGAGACAAGAGGATCACTTGAGCCCAAAAGTCTGAGGTTGCTGTGAGCTATGATGTCATTGTGCTCTACCCAGGGCGATAAAGTGAGACTGTGTCTCAAAAAAAAAAAAAAGTCAGATTCTGTCTAAAAAAAATTCTTTAAATTAACTCATCTTTTAGAACTTAAAATTTTTAAGCAAGGTGCAGTGGCTCACACCTGTTAATCCTAGCATCTGGGAGGTGGGAGAACCACTTGATCTCAGGAGTGTGAGACTAGCCTGAACAAGAGCAAAATCCCATCTCTACTAAAAACAGAAAAATTGGCTAGGTGTCATGGGGTTGCCTATAGTCCCAGGAGGCTGAGGCAGGAGGATAGCTCAAGAGTTTGAAGTTGCTGTGAGCTAGGCTAATGCCATGGCACTCTAGCCTGGGCAACAGAGTGAGACTCTGCCCCAATAAACTATAGAAATAAATAAGTAAATAAATTTATTTTTTATTAAATCATAACTTTGTACATAGATGCATTTATGGTGTTCAGGGTACTGCTTCAATATACAATGTGAAATGCTTACATTGAACTAAGTAACACATCCATCACAATTATACTCATTTCTTAATAGTATTGAAATGTACCATTGCATCATGCACACTAGGTGAGGTCCCCCCCAAATACTCTCCCTCCTCCCATATTCCCCCTCCCCTCTCTCTCCTCTTCCCTTCTACTTTCTGGACTATAGTTATGTTTTGCCATTCATATGAGTGTATAGGTGATTATATATTGATTTCGTAGTAGTATTGAGTACATTGGGTACTTTTCACCCCATTCTTGAGATACTTTACTAAGAAGAATATGTTCCAGCTCTATCCAGGTAAACAAAAAAAAAAATGTGAAGTCTCTATCTTTTTTTTTTTTTTGCAGTTTCTGGCCAGGTCTGGGTTTGAACCCACCACCTCTGGCACATGGGGCCAGCGCCCTACTCCTTTGAGCCACAGGCACTTCCCAGTCTATCTTCTTTTATGGCTGCCTAGTATTCTATGGTGTACATATACCACAATTTGTTAATCCATTCATGGGTCAACAGGCACTTGGGCTGTTTCCAGGTCTTGGCTATTATGAATTGGGCTGCAATAAACATTCTGGTGCAAATGTCTTTGTTGTAAAATAATTTTTGATCATCTGGGTATACACCTAGAGAGAAATTGCAGGATCAAATGGTAGGTCTACTTTTAGTTCCATGAATATTCTCCAAACTCCTTTCCAAAAAGGTCGTATTAGCTTGCATTCCCACCAGCAGTGTAGGAGTGTTCTCGTCTCTCTGCATCCACGCCAACATCTGTAGTTTTGGGATTTTGTGATGTGAGCTAATCTTACTGGAGTTAGATGACATCTCAAAGTGGTTTTGATTTGCATTTCTCTGATGATTAAGAATGATGACCATTTTTTCATGTATTTGTAGGCCATGCACCTGTCTTCATCAGAGAAGTTTCTGTTCAGGTCTCTTGCCCACACAGAAATGAGATTATTTGTTTTTTTCTTATTGATTAGTTTGAGTTCTCTGTAGATTCTAGTTATCAGATCTTTGTCAGAAGCATAGCCTGCAAAAGTCTTCTCCTATTCTGAAGGTTGTCTGTTTGCTTTACTTACTGTGCTCTTGGCTGTGCAAAAGCTTTTTAGTTTGATCAGATCCCAGTAATGTATTTTTGATGTTGCTTCAATTGCCTGGGTGATCCTCCTCGTAAAATATTCTCCCAGGCCAATTTCTTCAAGTGTTTTCCCTGCACTCTCTTTTAGTATTTTTATAGTTTCATGTCTTAAGTTTAAATCTTTTATCCATTGAGAATTAATTTTTGTTAATGGTGAAAGGTGGGGGTCCAGTTTCAGTCTTCTCCAGGTCACCAGCCAGTTCATCCAGCACCATTTGTTAAATAGGAAGTCTTTCCCCCACTGAATATTTTTGATAGGCTTGTCAAAGATCAAATGATGATAAGTAGCTGGGTTCATCTCTTGGTTCTCTATTCTGTTCCAAAAATCTACAGCTGTTCTTGTGCCAGTACCATGCTGTTTTGATCACTATAGATTTATAATATAGCCTGAAGTCTGGTAATGTGATATCTCCTGATTTGTTCTTATTTCTGAGTAATGTGTTTGCTATTTGAGTTTTTTTCTGATTCCATATAAGAAGAAATACTATTCTTTCAAGTTCTTTAAAGTATGACAATGGTGCTTTGGTAGGGATTGCATTAAATCTGTAGATTGCTTTGGGTAGTATGGACATTTTAACAATGTTCATTCTTCCCAGCCATGATCATGGTATGTTTTTCCATTTGTTAACATCTTCAGCTATTTTTTTTCTCAGAGTTTCATAGATCTCTTTGTAGAGATCTTTCAGGTCCTTTGTTAGGTAAATTCCCAGATATTTCATCTTCTTTGGCACTATTTGAAAGGAATAAAGTCCTTGATTATTTATTCAGCATGACTATTGTTGGCATATATAAAAGGTACTGATTTGTAAGTATTGATTTTGTATCCTGAGACACTCCTGTATTCTTTGATCACTTCTAAGAGTTTTATAGTTGAGTCCCTGGGATTTTCCAGGTATAAGATCATTATTTTCGGCACAGAGTGAGAGTTTGATCTCCTCTGACCCTATCTGGATATCCTTGATCACCTTCTCTTGCCTGATTGCTATGGCTAAGACTTTCATTACTATGTTGAATAGCAGTGGAGACAGTGGGCATCCTTGCCTCATTCCTGATCTGAGTGGAAATGTTTTCAATTTTACAACATTAAATATGATATTGGCTGTGGGTTTGCTATAGATGGCCTCTATCAGTTTAAGAAATGTCCCTTGTATGCCTATTTTCTTAAGTGTTCTGATCACGAAAGGATACTGGATATTATCAAAGGCTTTTCCTGCATCAATTGAGAGAGCCATCTGGTCTTTGTTTTTTATTTTATTGATGCGATGTATTATATTTATAGATTTGCATATGTTGAACCCTGGAATAAAACCAACTTGATCCTGGTGTATAATTTTTTTGATGTGTTGTTGAATTCTGTTTGGTAAGATCTCATTGAATATTTTTGCATCAATATTCATTAATGACATTGGTCTATAATTTTCTTTCTTTGTTGGATCCTTTCCTGGTTTGGGTGTCAGGGTGATATTTGCTTCATAGAATGTGTCCCAACACATTCCTTCTTTTTCTATGCTTTGGAAAAGGTTGTATAACATAGGTACTAGTTCCTCTTGAAAGGTTTGATAGAATTGGGATATGAAGCCATCTGGTCCCAGACTTTTCTTTTTTGGGAGATTTTGTATTGTTGATGCTATTTCTGTGATTGATATAGGTCTATTCAAGATTTATAATTCTTTCTGGTTGAGTCCAGGAAGCTGGTGTGCTTCCTGGTATAGGTCAATTTCCTTCAGATTTTCATATTTCTGGGAATAGAGATTTTTGTAGTAATCATTGATGATTGTTTGAATTTCTGAACTGTCTGTTATTTCTCCTTTATTGTTTCTGATAGACAATATTGGAGGTTTTACTTTTCTATTTCTGGTTGGGTTGACCAAAGGTTTATCAATTTTGTAATCTTTTCAAAAAACCACCTTTTTGTTTCTTTAATCTTCTGAATGATTCTTTTGTTTTCAATTTCATTTAATTCTGCCCTAATTTTGGTTCTTTTCTTCTGCTGGGTTTGGGGTTGGAATGTTCTTCCTTTTCCAGTTACTTGAGATGATCCATTAAGTTATTGGCTTCCTCTTTTTCTGTTTTCTTAATAAAGGCTTCTAATGCTATAAATTTCCCTGTTAGGACTGCCTTTACAGTAGCCCACAGGTTTTGATAATTTGTGACTTCATTATCATTTTGTTCCAAAAATTTGGTCATTTCCTTCTTAATCTCATCTTTGACCCAGCTATCATTCAGCCTAAAATTATTTACTTTCCATGACGTTGTTTGAGTATGAGGATTCCTGTTGCTGTTGAATTCAACTTTTATTCCATGGTGGTCTGAGAAGATACAAGGAATAATTTCTATACTTTTAAATTTGCTGAAGTTGGACTTGTGTCCTAGGATATGATCTATTTTGGAAGATGACTGTGGGCTGATGAGAAGAATGTATATTCAGTTTTATTAGGGTGAAATGTTCTGTAGAGGTCTGTAAAGTCCATTTGTTCTAGGGTCAGGTTTAAGTCTAATATTTCTTTGTTTAGTTTCTTCTTGGAGGATCTATCCAAAACTGTCAAAGGGGTATTAAAATCTCCAACTATTATAGTGCAGGAAGATATCAAGTTGTTCATATACATTAGGGTCTGCTTTATGAATTGAGGAGCATTCTAGTAGGGTGCAGAAATGCCAATTATCAAAATCTCTTCATGTTGGGTGTTTCCCTTGACAAATATGTAGTGACCTTTCTTATCTTTCTTTATTTTTGTTGGTTTAAGACCAATTGTATGTGCTATTAACATTGTAACCCCTGCTTTTTTTCTGGTTTCCATTTGCCTGTATTATACAACTCCATCCCTTCACCCTAAGTCTATTTTTATCCTTTCTTTTTTTTTTGGTTTTTGGCCAGGGCTAGGTTTGAACCCACCACCTCCGGCATATGGGACCGGTGCCCTACTCCTTGAGCCACAGGCGCCACCCCTCTTATTCTTTAAGGTAAGGTGAGATTCTTGTCTACAGCAGACATCTGGTCTGAGTTTATATATCCAGTCAGCCAGCCTGTGCCTCTTTAGAGGACAATTTAAACCATTCACATTAATTGAGAGAATTGATAAACCTGGTTGTGTTTTGGGTGTCATGATTTTCGGATGTCCAGTGAACATTTTTTTTTTTTTTTTTTTTTTTTTTTTTTGTGGTTTTTGGCCGGGGCTGCGTTTGAACCCACCACCTCCGGCATATGGGACCAGCGCCCTACTCCTTGAGCCACAGGCACCGCCCCCAGTGAACATTTTTAATCCTTTCACCACTGTGGAAGTTGGGTTTTGTTCAAAAATTTCTGGTGAGTTTACTTTGAAGGTAGAGCATTGCGCTGGTCATTGTGGAGGATGTGTCTGAGAATATCATGGAGAGCTGGTTTAGTTATGGCAAATTTTTTCAACATGTTTATGCCATTAAAGTATTTGATTTCTCCATCACAAATGAAACTCAGTTTAGCTGGATACAGGATCCTGGGCTGGAAGTTGTTTTGTTTTAGGAGACTGATGGTCTATGACCATATTCTTCTGGCTTGAAATGTTTCAGCTGAGAGATCTGCAATCATTCTGATACTTCTCCATTTGTAGGTGATGCTTTTCCTCTGTCTGGCTGCTGGCAGAATTTTCTCCTATGTCTTAACTTTGGCAAAGTTAATCACAATGTGTCTAGGAGATGCTTCATTTGGATTGAGTCTTGCTGGGGTTCTGAAACTGTCTGCTATCTGAAGTTCTGTATCTCTTGCAATGCTTTGGAAATTCTCCTCCAAAATCTCTTGGAGTAGGGCATCTGTACCTTTAGGGCCATCCTCTTCTCCTTCAGGAATTCCTATAAAATGAATGTTTGAACTTATGGAGTGATCCCACAACTCTCTCAGGGAATGATCAGTTTTTGCTCTCCATTTGTCTGCCTCTTTGAGTGTTTGGGAGCATTTAAAAGCTTTGTCTTTTGTTTCAGAGATCCTTTCTTCTGCCTGGTCCACTCTATTACTGAGGGATTCTACTGTGCTTTGGAATTCCTCAACTAACTCTTTCATTTCCTTGAGCTCTGCTATCTCTTTTCTCATTATGTCCATATCTTTGGTGACTTGGGCTTTGAATTCATTAATTTCTTGAGACAACTTTAGAACTACTCTTTGGAATTCAATTTCTATCTTTTCTTCCATTGTATTTATCTTATTTGCAACCAATATTCTGAATTCAACTTCTGACATTGCTGCCATTTGTCTAAGCATGGCATCTTCAGTTGTATCTCCTTTGTCATTTTTTGGGGGTGGGGTGGGGTGTTGATCTACTCTGGTTATTCCTGTTGCCAGAGTTCTTCTGTTGGGTCCGCACCATGTTTATTTTCCACTGTTTGGTTATTAGAATTGGTAGGATGAGAATGAATCGGAGTTCCCAGGTAGTAGAGGTAGCCTCTTACCAAAGCACTAGGCTTTGTAATTGTGGCTTATCGCCTACAACTTTACAAAGGGCCCTTTCAGAGTTTGGCCAGAGAGTTTGAGGACCTACTTGGTGAGATAGCACAAGCTAGCTCTGTTTTGATATCAGCCAACTTCTACCCTATCTTAAGAAGCCACAGTATTAGGCTTAAATCTTGACTGTGAAGAGATACAAACAGCTGTGCTGCCCAGCCCCCACCCTTCAGTTCTTTTCCGCCACAGAACTTTGAAGGTCAACCTCAGAATGTCCCCAAGTGGACAGCCCCAGACACAGGTTCCCATTAGATTGTCTCCGGCAGTGCAAATCCTGCTCAACAGAGAGGAATTCAAGGGTCTCCAACAGCACAATTTGAGCCAGGGATACATACTCCCTCCCACCAGACTCAGTCCACACTGTTGTCTGCTTCTCTGGTCACAGGCCCAGTTGGAGCCAGGGGCCATGCCCCCGCCCACTGGTCTCAGTCCACACCCAGCTAGCCTCTGCTTGCCAGACCAGTTGGAGTCAGGGGACCATGCCCCCGCCTGCCAGTTTCAGTCCACTGACTGGCAAGCCACTGTTCATGGGCTCTGTTAGAGTCAGGGCACCGCACCCCACCCGCAGGTCTCAGTCCTCACCTGGTAAGCCTGTGCTCACCAGCCCTGCTAGAGACAGGGGACTACATACTAGCTCTCAGGTCTTGGTTCACACCCAGCAAACCACTGCTTGAGGGTTCTATTGGAATCAGGGGACTACGCCCTTGCTCTCAGGTGTCAGTTCAAACCTAGCAAGCCTCTGTCGCAGGCCCAGCAAGGGCTGGGGGACTAGCACTGTCTGCTGAACTCAGTCTACATGGGGCAACCACTCTCCTGCTCTGGGTGCCATCAGAGCCTGGAGTTCTGCACCCCATCCTGCCAGACACAGCCCAAACTGAGGGTCAACACCACCACTGGCCAGGCATAGTCATAACCAGGGGATTGTTCCTCCTCCCTCTGAGTGTCCCTTTCTTTGCATACCCTCTTTCTTCTCCATTAGTCACAGATTCCATCCTGATGGTTGACGGTCCACACTATGCCCAGATTTCTCAGGACAAGACCAAACACTCTGTGCTCTGTAGGGGGCAGAACTTCAGACCACCATGTGAGGGGGAAAGGTGGACTGGGAGTTTGGACTTGTGGGGGGAAATATCTCTTCAATTTTATGCCTAGCAGGATGGAGTCTATGTTCATAAGTGGGACCTCCCTGGAGAAAGAGACCTGGAGTTTAGTGGCTCTCTCCGAGGTAAAATGAGAAGTCTTTTGTTCCCTGCTCATTTGTAGATAGCCTGAGGCAGGCCTCCTGCTTGGGGGAGGGGTCTCCTGTCCTCTAGTTGATAGGATTTGTACCTGAAATTTGTTTTCTTGAATGCTCTTCCTTGGAGTTACAGCTTGCTGAACTTCTCGGCTCAGGTCCCCACTTTTGGCTTCAGAGAGACTGATTCATCCAGTTTTTCTTTCTCTGCTCAGGAGCCTCTGCTGAGGGTTGCTACCAGTCAGCCATTTTCCCAGAATTCCTATATAAATAAATATAAAGGAACACTAGAGGACAACAATATGTCCTAGCAAGTACCCATCTTAGGATGGGTCATAGTGCTAGAGACAAAAAGGTGTCCCCCATGCTAGAGTGTAGAAAAGACTGGCCATGTCAAAGCAGAGCAGAAGTTTCTAAAATAATATTTGGGTTATTTTTATCCTCCACAGTGCCTAGACATGCAACTTTGTACATAATAGGCCAGGGGTCCTCAAACTACGGCCCACAGGCCACATGTGGCCCGCCAAGAACATTTATCTGGCCCACTGGGTGTTTTTGCCACAGCTGCCTATCCTGCTTTGCAGCTGACTCATCCTGGGCCGCAGTGCGCATGTGTGGAATGTGCGCCAACTCTCTGACTCTGCTCCTTCTCTCTGTCTCTCCCTGCCAGGTGTTTTTGCCATCCTGCTTAGATGGCATGAGCACATGAGACAGGAGCACATGGCATGAGCACATGAGCCAGGAGCACAGTACTCATCCCAGCCCGCAGTGCTCATGTGTGGAATGTGCCCCACACTCTCTGACTCCCCTCCTACTCTCTGACTCCCCTCCTTCTCTCTATCTCTCGACTCCTCCTCTCAGTCTCTGGTGTAATTGAAGTAGTCACCAGGTTGCCTGTGCAGAGCCTGCTGCTGCCTAAGGACCGAGGTAAGAACAAGTTAGGATTTATTTTTGTTTTGAAGTTAGGAGGTCTATTTTTTTTTTTTTTTTATTTTGCAGTTAGTAGGGCCTTTTTTTTTGTGGTTAAGGAGGGCCTTTCTTTTCTGAAGTTAGGAGGTCTTTTTTTTTTTTGCATATGGGGGCACCTTATGTTTTTTTTTTTTGAAGTTAGAAGAGCCTTTTTTTGAAGTTAGGAGAGCCTTTGTTTTTTAAGTTGGTTAGTTGGTTGGGGATGATTTCTAGGGAAGTTGTATCACAGTGATAATGCAAATAGTCAGCGCTCAGTGCTAATGCAAATTGTCAGTGCTCAGAGGTAATGCAAATGGTCAGAGCTCAGAGGTAATGCAAATAGTCAGTATTCAGTGGTAATGATAATTATAAGTGCTCAGTGTTAATGCAAATTGTTAGCATTAAGTATTAATGCAAATTGTCAGTGGTCAGTGTTATTGCAAATGGTCAACAGTCAGTATTAATGCAAATGGTCAGTGCTCAGTGTTATCGCATTGGGGCCCCAAACTGGTAATCTGCCTAGGGCCCCATGGGAACTTAATCTGGCTCTGCAGACAGCTGAGGAGTAGGAAACCCAATTTAATTGACAGTAAGTGCATTTATATTCTGATTGCTATTCAGTTGTGTATGATGTTGTATGTTGTGTGCTGTGTAACCCCTGGTTCACACTGTTGCTATCTTTGAGCAGTGTGAGTTCAGCCATATGCTTGTATGGCTGAACTCGCATTAGATTCAGAAGAAAAAAGGCATACGTGCCTTCTTTTTTCCTGCAGTGGAATCTGATTGCATGGGTGAGATCATGCGATCAGATTCCTGTGCGAGTTCACAGATCACAGTGCAGTTTGCACCGGGTAGTGTGAACTGGAAAGGTGGTAGAGGAACCAGCTCTGTAATTGTGCCTGTTCCTGCACCACACCAGTGTGAGCCTGAGGTAAAAGTGGAGTTCCACCATATGGGCACTGGCGAGGCTGAAATGATGTGGACTGGCAAGACTGCATTGATGGGCACTGATCAGACTGCATTGATGGGCAGTGCAGTCTATATGTCTCTGTGTGGGTAAAGTTATTGCTGTTATATTGTTTTTGGAGTGCTGTATATATATATTGGTGTTTTACTAATAGCAATTTGGAATCCCTAGGAAACGATGATATCAAGAAAGAGAAAAATTGACTTGGAGTGTAGGATATTCAAAGAACAGTGGACTTAGGATTACTTTTTCATGCAGTTCAAGGAAAGAGCTGTGTGTTTGATATGCCAGAATATAGTGTCTGTGTTCAAAGAATACAATTTGCATTGACACTATCAAACTCAACATAAAGATAAATATGATTGTTTGGTCAGAGAAGTGAGAAAAGATAAAATATTAAAACTAAAATATACATTGACAACTCAGCAAAATACTTTTGTGAAGCAGAAACAGCTAAATACTTCATCACTGTGAGCAAGTTTTCAAGTTGCCAAGCTAATAGCATGTGCTGGCAGACCATTTGTGGAGGGAGAATTTGTTAAAGAATGCCTTCTTTCTGTCGCCAAAGTGATGTGTCCAGAGAAGGCCGATTTATTTAATACAGTCTTTCAAGACCCTCAATTACACGAAGGATTGAAGAATGGAAGACAATTTGCATCAGCATTTGCAAAACTCTGCAAAAAAACTTTCCTATTTTTCCTTGGCACTCGATGAAATTAATGATATTCAAGATTCTGCACAACTTCTAATTTTTATTCGTGGGACGGATGGCTATTTTGAAGTCATAGAAGAGCTTGCTGCACTGCAAAGCATCAAAGGGACAACTACAGGAGAGGATATCTATGAAAAGGTTTGCCAAACTGTGAATAGTTTGTAGCTGGACTGGGCAAAACTAGCCAGTGTGACAACTGATGGTGCTCCTAGCATGGTGGAGTCTAAGAAAGGAGTAATTGCTCACATTAACCAAGAGATGGACAAACATAACCATTCTCATCCAATAGCCATACACTGCGTCATCCACCAACAAGTGCTGTGTAGTAAATCACTGAAGTGGGACTCTGTTATGAAAACTGTGGTATCTTGTGTTAACTTCATTAGAGGTAATGGACTAAGCCACAGACAATTTCAGGAATTTCTGAGCTAAATATTGCCTGTGAAGATGTTCCATACCACACAGAAGTCCATTGGCTGAGTCAAGGGAGAGTTTTGAAACATTTCTATGACTGATTTCCACAGATTACAGCTTTTATGCTTTCAAAAAACAAAGAAGTACCAGAGCTCAATGATGCAGCATGGAAATGGCACCTTGCCTTTCTGACAGAGCTACTCAACAGTTTCAATGTGCAGCTTCAAGGAAAGGGGAAGCTCATTTGTGATATGCAATCACATGTGAAAGCATTTGAAGTAAAATTAGGCCTCCTCATCAAACAAGTGGATGAGGAAAATTTCTTCCATCTCCCCATAACTCAAAATCCGTTAGCAGAAAAGCCATTGGTTGCATTCCCAAATAAAACGTGTGGATTCACTGGAAAAGTTGCCAAAGGCATTCCAATTTAGATTTAAAGAACTTCATCTCCAGGAAGAGGACATACAGCTTTTCCGTAACCCATTTTCTATTGACATCGAAAATGCGGATATGATTTACCAAATGGAACTGGCTGAACTGCAGAATTATGACTCTCTGGAAGACACATTCAACTTAAGCAGCCTTCCTAATTTCTATGCATCTCTCCTGAGACATATCCTAATCTCAGGAACCACGCACTCAAAATGGCAACCATCTTTGGCAGCACTTATGTCTGTGAACAGACTTTTTCCAGAATGAAACATCTGAAATCTTCAACCATATCTAGACTAACTGATCCACACTTGCATCACAATTGGCAGTGACAAATATGGAACCGGACATTGACCATCTCATTAGCCAATAGAAAGCCCATAGTTCCCATTGAAATACTGGTAAGTTTGTTGATTTAATTTTACTTGTTCTTCATTTTAAATATTGTATTTATTCCCATTTTGTTTTTTTACTTCAAAATAAGATATGTGCAGTGTGCATAGGAATTTGTTCATAGTTTTTTTTTTTTTTTTTAACTATAGTCCGGCCCTCCAATGGTCTGAGGGACAGTGAACTGGCCCCCTGTTTAAAAAGTTTGAGGACCCCCTGTAATAGGCAAATATTTAATAATATTAAATAGTTGAAAAAACATAGACATGAATCTTCTTAGACATGGCCTAATAGTAAGGGTCCCATTCATGAACTACAAGGGTAAGTGTGTTAGGTCTGGTGGAGGGTAAACAGTTGGCAAGGAAGTGGCTAACGGCAGAAAGCAGGAGCCAAATTACAGCTAGGAACTATTCCCTAATGGGAACATACCCACACTAAGAAGTATCTAGTGGCCCATAACTGACCTAGAGCTATTATCTAATTAGCATAGCATGGCTGGAGTTTTGTGAAGAAGTCTGGGGGAGAAACCAATCTGTTAGGTCATCCACTATGTAAGCCCAATCTGTCAATCACCCGAGAGGGTGGAAAATAGCAACCAATCCTGGCAGGAGAAAGGTGGGACAAACTAGTGAGCTTATGAAAGGTAGTGTGTGCTCAGACTCTGGGTCCTTCTTCACTGTCTTTTCCTCTCTCTGGAGTGTATCTTTACTTTGTGTAGCTTCTTTACTTTCATTCTTTCTTTTATGTGATAAACTGTGTAAAATTGCTTTGTGGCGGTGATCACTCTATCACTGGATTGACTTGATACCATTTTTTTTTTTTTTTTGAGACAGAGTCTCACTTTGGTGCCCTGGGTAGAGTGCCCTGGTGTCATGACTCACAGCAACCTCAGACATGTGGGCTCAAGTGATCCTCTTACCTCAGCCTCCCAAGTATCTGAGACTACAGGTATCTGCCACAATATCCAGCTAGTTTTTCTATTTTTAGTGGAGAGAGGGTCTTGCTCTTGTTCAGGGTGGTCTCAAACTCCAGTACTCATTCTTGACACTGGGAACTAGGGGATCAGGGAACATCCGCATGGACTTAGCAAGAGGAGAGTGTCAGGCAGATATGATGGATTCTTTGCACTCATGACACAGTATTTCATGAAGCTGTCATACTACCCTAGCTCACTGAAATTAGAAGACCCTTAAGGCTTCAGATATTGCACACATTGAGAAAAGGGAAATTAAAAATTGAAGGCACAATGCTTCAAGACCCATACTAGATCACAAACCATTTCCTATTGCCTACAAAACCACTTATGTCTGAGTAAAATACGTTTCTTTGAAAAGCAACTTTAGAAGAGGTTGCTGTGAGCCGTGTGATGTCACGGCACTCTACCCAAGGGCGGTACAGTGAGACTCTGTCTCTACAAAAAAACAAAAAATAAAAAAATAGAAAAGCAACTTTAGAATTGTAGTTAACAGATCTTCAGGTGACTCCAGTGATTCTAGCCTTCTAGAATTCACACCCTTGTGCAACATCCCCAACACTTAAGTGTGGGTTAGACCTGTGGCTTGCTTCTAATCAAAAGAATATGGCAAAGGCAGTGAAAAGTTACTCCTTGATTATGTTACATTATATAAGACTCCATATTACTATTAGAGTCTCTCGGTTAGCCTTGAAGAAGGTAGCAGCCATGCAGTGACCTGCCTATGGAGATAGCCAAGTGAGAGGGGAACTGCAGGCAGCCTCTGACCATCAGTCAGCAAGAAAAATGAAGCTATCAGATCTATAGCTATGAGGAAGAGAATTCTAACAACCTGAAAAGTTTGGAAGCAGGCTGTTTCATAGTTAAGCCTTTACATGAGACCACAGCCCTGATCATCACCTTGATTATATAACACAACTAAGTTGTGGTAAGACTCCTGATCCACAGAAACTGTGGGATACAAAATAAATGTGTGGCAAGTTTATGGTAATTTATTGTGTAACATAGGAAACTAATACAGAAATCTTTATAAAAGAAAAAAAGGAAAAGTAATGTTGAGTTACTGGCCACTTGAGGTATTTATTAATGAAGATCAAGTATCCACAGGGGAGTCCTCAATGCTCATTTCCATGATTTTAAGCGTTGGTAATTCCACGTCATGATTATTGTCACCTTTGACACCAGAGAACTGAACAGATTGGGAGAATGGTGGGTCAAGACAACATAATTCATTTGAAGTCTCAATCTTTTCAGTATCACTGTCACCTTCAAGGACATTCACAGAAGTTTCCTGATCTATTAAACTGTCAGAAATACTTGGATTGTTTTCATCCGAATTTGAAGTTTCAAGATTTGTTTCATCATTCACTTGTTGAATTATAACCCCTTCTGAATACTTTGATTTATAGATAGGCATGAAAAATTCACTTGGTGAAGAGCAAGTCTCGTTCTCATCCTTTGGTGCAGACAGTAACATATCCAAAGCATTTCTGTATTCTTGGCGTTCCTGCTGAATTGTTACTTCTTGCTTATTTTTAAGTTCATTTTTTCCAGAATTCCCAGCCTTTTTCAAATCAAGTAAATTCAAAATTTCAACATCATTTAGCTTTACTGAGTTTTCCTGGGGCATGCAGCCTAAGTCTACCTTCAGGACATGCAGCAGGTGGCGCATTTTTTCCTAGGATTAAGAAGAAGATGAGAATAATTACATTCATTAAGCTAGTCAAATTGAATTGCTTTTATCTGTACTGCTTTGAATCTCACAGGATTACTACTTTCCCCTCTACTCCCCCTCTCCCTCCCTCAAAAAAGTTCAAGGGGAAAAAAAGCACTCTCTTTTAATGCATTCTTTGAGGGTATAGAAAAACTTAAAAATTATTTCTAAGTTAGAATTTTTCTAATGAAGTTCTAAGGAAAGACAAACCTCCTCCAAATGATTATTTTGTTTAATATGGCGCTCAAACAGTCGTTCTAAAAACCTACAAATGATAAATAAAAATGTTAATATCTCAAAATCAAAAAATCAACTAAATATAAAATAGCCATGTAATACCCAAACTACTAAAGGTTGTCATGTTTTTCTTTCTAAAGCTAAAGATGAATCCTTCCCTGTTCTGTTCTGTCAAGTTCTCCAACTTGGAAGACAGCATGGTTTCTACTATGCATTTGCACCCAGTGACATAATGGATGCCAATGTTTCTGAAATATACTACTTTTATTTCTTTGAAAAAAATTCTCCTCTCTCACACATCCCTCCAAAAGCTTTTTCTCACACATATGCAATCCCATCTTCTCTTTCACATACATACACACTCCCCCAAAACCAAACCCTAAAGAAAACCCTCTTACAAGAGATTTTACAGTGCTTCCTAAATTATACTTGAAAAAATCCTGCTAATGATAAATCCACATAATAACCTAAAAGTTATCACTTATTAAGTACCACTAAGTGGTACACACACACCACACACATAATAATCATTTTGCCTCTAATCTTGATCAATGTTGGGTGAGAAAGGTATTGTAAAAAAACATTTTAAAGATGAGAAAACTACCTCCCTAAGATAATTTTCTCTTCCCTAAGGGTACAAGCTGTTAGGAGAATTTAACTCTGATTGTGTTTGGAAATTTATTCTTTCTACAACACCATGTTCATCTCTCTATCACATGAGTGTATCAAAAGTTTTCTTGAAAAATAACTAATTTCTTTTGTTACTATCAGTGAAGTCATGAGTCAACCTCAGAGTTAGTAGTTCTGAATTATTTAGGAATTAAAAAAATAACAAAATTTAACTTTTTAAACATTTTCAAGTGTACAGTTAAGGATATGAGGTATTCACAATATTATGAAACAGATCTCCAAAACTTTTCATCTTGTGGATTAGAAACTATTGTAGTATTCAAACACTTTTTACCAACTTTTTAAAATGGAAGAGGGAAACAGAATTACTGCCAAAAATCTTAGGTCTTTCTACCCTGTTTCCCCGAAAATAAGACAGTATCTTATTTTAAGGTGTGCTCCCAAAGAAGCGCTAAGGTCTTATTTTCAGGGGACGTCTTATCTTTCCTGTAAGTAGGTCTTATTTTCGGGGAAACAGGGTAGTATATCTTTTAATACCAATAATTAAAATATTTGCTTTAATAAAAGAACACTTGATGTGTAGGATAGAAATAATTTACTGGAAATGTCTGCACATGAAATATTATGTAGAAAAAAGCATATATTACATAAATAATAGGGTCCTATGCTATGTAACAAAGTGGAGCCTATTGCCCAGTAAATTTTATTTAAGAAACTTTTTAATTAAAGCAAATATTGACAATGAATTTTAGATACATAAATGTTGAAGCTAGATTTAAAACATACAGTTTCCCTACAATACACAATATCTAATCCGGGTTTGCAAAATTTGCTTTTTAGTTGAAATGTGCAAACCTAGTTTTTAATTTGTCCTCATTTTTACTATTTCTAATACTAGTAACAGATGTGATAAAAATGGTTCCTTTTTATTCTCATATAGTTTCAGAAAGTAAAATAGGATTATGGGGTTTTGTGAATAAGAAGCAAAAATTTTTATTTTACTAGTCTGTTATAACTAAGAGATGTAGTAATATTTAAATGAGTAAAATATCTGTTCCTTCCTATAATTCCCCTCTAATGTGAATTTACTTTAGAGTATGAATTAAACATTCCTTACAACTTGGTATCAATTATAAGCTATGATCCCAAAAAGCAATATAATTTTTCATTTATTAATAGGAAGAAATAACTTTGAAAAATTAACCATATGAAGAATATTTTATGTACTCAACTACTGTAACACAATTTTAAAAATCTCACCTGTTTGAAAATAAACCAAGTTTCAAAATTTCATCAGTTACGTCTTCAATAAAACTCAGGTACAACAGTTCTTCTTCACTATAAAGGGAACACAATACGTAGCATAAAAATGATTACTTACATATTCTCAACACTATAAGAAACGTGAGTACTTAATTAGAAATCTCTTATTTCTGCTAAATTACGTCTATCTCTTATTAAGGGGAATATTATAAAATAAAATGTTCATTTACCTTCTCAAGTTATGCAAGGATAAATATTTACTAAAAATGAACTATTACCTAGTAGAGTAAAATTTCATAGATGTCAGCAATATCCATAGGAGTGAAAAAGAGGCAGAATTAAAAGAAATAAGAGAACAAGAGGACAATCAAATGCAACCCACTGGAGCAAGTATTCCCGGGGTGTTTTAAATGCCCTCTGGTTCTTGAGCATTGTCAGCACCTACAGGAAGGAAGGAGGAAAGTAGTCTAGAGAACTCGGACCTTCAACGTGATGTCCACTCCTAGTTCTAGGATAGCATCTTGTTTTAAGGTTGAGAGATTTATTGGGTAGAAAAATGTATTTTTTCCCCTGAAAATGTTTGGAGAAGAAAAATAATTCTAATAGGAAAAATTGTAAACATGAATATAACAGTAATTCTAAATTACTTAAGCATATTTCTCTTTTATACTAAAAGATAATTATATTTAGCAGCTATTGTAAGAAAATTAGGATACTATTGTGAATTTGATTTTAATTAGCTGAGGTTAATAAATTAATAGAAAATGTTAAATAGCAAGTAATTAGTAATTATGTTATAAGGTAAATGTAATTAGTAAAAAATGTTAAAATGAAGAATAGTAATTACTCAATTACTGAATAAACAAATATAAGGGGAAGAGTTAATAAGCAAATTATAAAATAGATTAAAATGTTTTCTAAAAAGTTATACTTTCAAACTGTTATCTTCCTTGCTTAAAAGCAGCAAATTTGGAAATAAGTTTTATAAAATAGATTATTTTCCCTGAAAAAATACAATAATGTACAAGTAAAATATCTGCAAAAAATTGGTGAGGTTAGAAACCTTAGAGTATCTTGATTTGCCAAAAGTCTGTTTCTTTGAAACACTTTTATTTATTTATTTTTTTTGAGAAAGTCTTGCTCTTTGCCCAAGTTAGAGTGCATTAGTGTCATCATAGCCCTCAGCACCCTTAAACACCTGGGTTGAAGCAATTCTCTTGTCTCAGCCTTCCAAGTAGCTGGGACTACAGGAGCACACTACCATGCCCAAGTAATTTTTCTGTATTTTGTAGACATGGGGTCTTGCAATTGCTCACGGTGGTCTCAAACTCCTGCTTCAAGCAATCTTACCACCTTGGCCTTGCAGCTAGAATTACAGGTGTGAACCACTGTGCCTGGCCACTAAAATACTTATTATTCTTTATTGTTTTAACATATAAAAATAAATAGGAATTATGGGCACTAATTATTAAAAAATAGCAAGTATTCTTAACATAGGGACAAATTTCTACTTGAGATAAAAACAATGTGATAGACTATTCCAGAAAACTCTGCTCATTTTCTCAAATTCAGCATGTATTATATGATTGACACCCCAAGGCTGGTTATAAGAGAGATCAGTACTCAATCCTGACTCATTTAATAATGGTTTCTATTATTCTTAATTTTTGATTCCCACTAAGCAAAATGAAGAGGTCTTAAAGATCTTACTCAGAGTAGATTTTACTCCCTGAAGGAGAATGCAGGGAATACTGACATACTGTCCTAGAAAGAGAAAGTTAAATATTTAAGCAAAACAATGATTAGCATACAATAAGTGTCAAAAATATTTTATATTTGCACAGGTTAAATATCCATTAACCAAAATGCTTGAAACCAGAAGTGTTTTAGAATTTTTTTAGATTTTGGAATATCTGTATTGTCTTCTCAGTGGTTGAGTATCCCAAATCTGAAAATCTGAAATCCAAAATGCCCCAATAGAGTCATGTTGGAAATGGAACATTCTGGATTTTGGATTTTCTGATTTGGGCTGTTCAACCTGTAATACTATGTTTCAGAATTTTTAAAGCATGTTCATATCCATGATCCAATGTTAATTTTCTCAACAACCCTGTAGAGTATATTGGGAAGGTATTATTTTTCCAATTTACTTATGAGTTCACCAAGTATCAGAAAGGCTAAGTAACTTGCCAAGGTTGATGTTAGTAGGTAGCAAAGATGGGTTTTTAAACTAGTTACCTAGTTACAAATTCACAATCTTTTTTAAAAACTATCACACTTCTCTAGTAAAACAATGACAATTTGACTAAGGTTAAGATATAAATAATGCTATAAACAGACAATTTACTATGGTAATTTTTCTTAAGCTGGTCATTATAATAATTTTGTCATTATTTAGTTAGGTTACCCATTTGTTAATTCAAATCTTTTTATTTAGGTATACTAATTTATAATATTTTGATTTATTTCTTTTAGATAGAAACTACTAGAAGAGAAAAATATTCCTGTCTTTAGGTCATGTTTTATATTCAGTGCAGACTGTGTTTGCTGAAGCACAATGAATTTCTTTTTTTTAGCAGCTTTTGGCCAGGGCTGGTTTGAACCCACCACCTCTGGTATATAGGCCTGGCGCCCTACTTCTTTGAGCTACAGGTGCTGCCCCACAACAAACTTCCTGTGGCCTTAGCAGGTGAGATATCCCTAGCAAAGACCTGAGGAAGAAGCTGGCCTGAGGGGCTTACATGTACTTTCCTTCTGGTCTGCTACATGACACCTCATGTATGCACTGTTTCTAATCTCTACTCCTTCCTTTTTTTCTCCCTCCATCTCATATCTAGTCTCTAACACCAAAAATACATTTGACAGCTGAAACTGTCAAGGCATCTTTTAGTTCAACCAATGCTAATATATCATTTTTATTTAGATGTAGTGTTCCTTTAGTCGGGGGGTCCGTCAAGGATGGTTTGTTTCTGCATGTCACTGACTGCCCCCCTCCCATTTGTTTAGTAATTGGTTAATTACTAAACATAATGACAGTACTTAGGAGTACTTCCACATAGCACAGGTAGATCAAGCACTAGCATATGGTGAATATTCAAAGTAGAAATTATGATTCCTCAAATGGTAAGGTTCTCTTAGCACTACTTGTGCCATGTAAACTAGTTAGCATCATTGCTGGGGCACCTGTCTTGGGGAAAATAATTTTTTAAGGAGTAGTGATGACAAATAATATGTTAGTATGCCTTTTACCTTTACTAATGTATTAGAAAAATTAATTTGTTTAAACCTTTATGAGCACCTAACTTTGTAAAATTTCCTTGGTAAAACTAAAACTGCCACTGAATTGCATAATGCCAAAACAGATTAGAGCATATAATTAAGTCAGTACTATATGTCTGTTATATAGGAAAGCCATCAGGTAAAGATAGTAAACTGTTTACCTTGGTGAGAAATACCGAAGAGTACCATGTTTAATCTTGCCCCATGTGAAGTCAGACTCTTGTAAAGCTACAGGTGTTATTTTTTCTTTGGTATCATATGTTATACAATTAGATGCCTGAGGATGCAATAAAAAGAATAAATATTTTGCTTCAAAAATACATTATGAGAGCAGAAATAAAACTGCCAATTTCAAGGAAAGTAAACAGAGATATCCGGTAGATAAAAGTGACATAGTACAACAAAGAATGTTCTAGAATAATTCTTCTATACAGTAAGCACCTTCTTCCTTAAAGATCAAAGGACTTTGTATTTTAAAGAGCAACATTTTAAATTATATTAAGAAATCATTACAATAAACTTACAAAGAGAAAATAAAGCAAATTTATAGCTTTTAAGTAAATTTGAGAAAAAAAATCCCATTATTCAGAAATTCAAATAGCTTATCTGTTTCAAATACCAATATGCCAAATTACATTGTAGCCTGGTAATACAAACAATAATATCAACTAATTAACAAAAATAATGGGAGCTTACTTTTATTTATTTTTTTTCCTCAGAGTTACTTATCCTCATGGAAAGGAAGCTTACTGTTATAGAATCCTTCCTTACAATGTGCCAGAAATTGTGCTAAGCATTTAATCACATCATTAGATTTTTTTTTTTCCAACAGAATCTCACTATATTGCCCTCAGTAAAGTGCTGTGGCGCACAGCTCACAGCAACCTCAAACTCTTGGGCTTAATCGACTCTCTTGCCTCAGCCTCCCAAATAGCTGGGATTACAAGCACCTGCCACAACGCCTGGCTATTTTTTGTTGTTGTTGCAGTTGTCATTGTTATTTAGGTGGCCTGGGTTCGAACCCATGCCAGCCTTGGTGTATGTGGCTGGCGCCGTAACCACTGTGCTACAGGCGCCCAAGCCCACATCATTAGATTTTATTTTTATTTATTATTTATTTATTTTTTTGAGACAGAGCCTCAAGCTGTTGCCCTGGGTAGAGTGCTGTGGATCATAGCTCACAGCAACCTCAAACTCCTGGGCTCAAGCGAGTCTCCTGTCTCTGCCTCCCAAGTAGCTGGGACTATAGGTACCCGCCACAACGCCCGGCTATTTTTTGGTTGCAGCCATCATTGTTGTTTGGCGTCCCGGGCTGGATTCGAACCCGCCAGCTCAGGTGCATGTGGCTGGCGCCTTAGCCGCTTGAGCCACTAGGTGCCGAGCCTTTATTTTTATTTTGAGATGAGTGTCTCATTTTGTCACTCTCGGTAGAGTGTTGTGGTGTCACAGCTCACAGCAACCTCAAACTCTTGGGCTCAAGTGACTGTCTTGCCTCAGCCGAGTAGCCAGGACTACAGGTGCTCACCACAACACTTGGCTATTTTTAAAGATGGGGACTCACTCTTGCTGTTCTCGAACCTGTGAGATCAGGCAATCCATCTGCCTCAGCATCCCAGAATGCTAGGATTATAGTCGTGAACTACCATACCTGGCCCAGATTTTATCTTTGTAATACTAATTTTTATACAGTGCTTCACAGCTTTAAATGTGCTGTTACCATATGGCCCTATTGCTCTCCTAGCTTTCTCAAGTCAATTTCTGGTGGCACTGATGGTGGAGAATGGAGACACACCAATTTGCTTGCGAGGTTATGGATAAACATTTGAAGTATGATGTAATAAGGATGGACTTCTGCTTTAGTTTATACAGTTATCTATGGTGTTCTCTTCATAAACTTCAAGCTAGTAATAGTCTTCATTGGTCAAGCCCTTACCAGGCTAGACACTTTACCTACATCATTTACTTCTCCCCACATCCTGCAAATTAAGTACAGTTGTTCTACATGAGGAAACTCAGCTCTCTTGGGCCTTAAGTGGCAGGGCCCTATGTCAAACAGCTATTAAAGACTGAGAAGAAAACATACTACCCTTGAGAAAGAAAAATAAAATCTAAGCCCCCTAACCAACTGAACAGACTTCTTCTTGGCCAAGGGGATTCCTGAGAAACCTTAAAAACTGAATTTTTGGACATAACAGGATGAGAGGTTGGATATGCCTCGTTATATTCCCTCCCTTGCTAACCACTATCAACTTAACTTTCTTTCCTAACAGTTAAAAAAAAAAAAAAATCTAGCCATTTAGAAACCCCTGTTCCACCGCTGATTTACACAACATCTGACTAACTTCTGTTCCTGATAAGAGACCACCAACCCTGGACTGGTTCTGGCTGGTTTACAGAGGATGCCTCTGTCTTTCATTTTACCTTTTGACACTTAGAGCCTATGTTTAAAGCATTTAAATGTTAAGTCACCACCCCAAAGTGAACATGGGGCATATGTAAATACATGTTTGCTTACTACACATGTGTGCATCCCCTTTGCAAATACTCATAGCCCCTCTTACAACCTACTAAATATGTACACTTAGCAATTTGACCAATTTCCCCTAAATTTCTATCTTACTGATTCCCTGCCTTGAAGTGGTTACTTTAGGTCTTCACCAGAGACTTCCCATTTCCAAGCCTGTCAGAATGGCCAGCCTAAAGGCTATAACCCTTTATAAAAAAAAAAAAAAAAATGAAGGTCTCCTTTCTAAATTTATGAACTTGGCAAATCTTCAGTTGACACCTTTTACCCATTTTCAAAAGAGAAATAGGAAATTGAGTGTGATTTATTTTATCCTTGTCTCCCTGAATCCATGATATTTTTTTTTTTTTTTTGAGACAGAGTCTCAAGCTGTTGCCCTTGGTAGAGTGCTATGGCATCACAGCTCACAGCAACCTCTAACTCTTGGGCTTAAGCAATTCTCTTGCCTAAGCCTCCCAAGTAGTTGGGACTACAGACACCTGCCACAACACCTGGCTATGTCATTGTTGTTTGGCAGGCCTGGGCTGGATTCGAACCCGCCAGCTCTGGTGTATGTGGCTGGCGCCTGAGCCACAGAGCTACAGGTGCCAAGCTGAATCTGTGACATTTTAATAGACAAATCATTTTTATAAACAGTAAATTTAAGTTGGGACACGAGTGTATGATTGATGCTCTAAAAATAAAATAAATCAGTCTGTCCCCAAATCAGACTTAAAGCAGTTAATATTAAAATGTTTTTCTCCTTTATTTTTTATTTGTATGTATTCATGGGGTACAAATGCAATTTTGCTACACTGAGACCAGCCTTAGCGCACCCTCCATGGAGCAATGGGAACCATGACCACCAAGCAACTTCCCATTATCCATCCCCCAAAGCTGTAATATTTTAAATGAAATGACTGCCAAGCATTCAAAACGTAAACACTATAGTAAAGAAGCTTTATGGTATACAAAAAGGCAAATATAAGAGAATGATATCCATCTATTCTTTAAATGTATAATTTCCAATAATACAGTCAGTGGAAATTCCTTTAAAAAATACATGCATAAAAACTCCAATAACCTCTATAGAGCTTTGCTGGCTCTTTTAGTAACCCACATCCACAACTTTGAAAACAATGCTTAAGGTATTTTATTCATCCATCCATCTGTCCAGCCAGACAACCATTTAGAAAAAACCGCTAACAATAAATGATTTTTCAGATTTGTCAGGATCTACCTTGCCATCTAGAGAAAGCTATAACCATATGTACATGGTAAACCTTCTGTATACTGGCTATAGTATATACGGGTGCTACCAAGAGATTATTATTTTGTATATGTATTCTATTTACATTAAAGTATCTGTAATTCAAATGTGGCAACCAAAAAGATTTCATATTTATTACCTGCTTTATGTTCACTTCAGAATCTGTCAAGTTCTTATTCTCAACTGTCCCAAAATCAGAATTAAAGCTGCAATATTTTAAAAGAAATTATTACTAATCCTTTAAAATATAAACACTGTGATAACAAGCTATACTAGCTAGAAAAAAATAAACTCAAACATAAAAGAATGAGACAGGATCTCGTTCTTGCTCAGGTTGGTTTCAAACTTCTGAGCTCAAGAGATCCTCCCACCTCAGCCTCCCAGAGTGCTAGGATTGCAGGTGTAAGCCATTATGCCTGATCCCCCACCTCATAACTTCTAATTATATAACCAGAAAATAGATATTGTTTGGATTACATGTTTCTTTTTCCTTTCTAGAACAATGACTAGATCTCAGACAGAAGGAAACAGAAATTATTATCTCTAAAACATTCATTAATATAATCACAAAAGGATATGATGACATGATCTACTTCCCTACTCGACAAGTTATATTACAGATTCAGTTCCTTAGGTCTTTGATTAAATGTATGCAAACTCACCTGAGATTACTATGTCTTTTATGTATTTCCCACCCCAAACTAGTTTTTACTTTCTAGAATAACTAAAACCTTAATATCAGATAAATCATTTGTTTATGCAACACTAGAAAAGACAAACATAATTATAAATCTGCTAACTCAGTACTTTACAAGAGTTGCTGAATATTCAGGGTATGCTAGACACTACTATATTTGAAAGCTTTGAATTAAATGACATTTAATTTCCAGAAAGTATCCCAATTGTTTAATTTATTCCTGGGCAGTTGTTGCGATACCAGACTGCATAAATATCTGCAGGGAAGGGTAGATAGATAAAGGATTGGTTTTCTTCCCTTTTTTTTTTTTTTTTTTTTTTTTTTTTTGTAGAGACAGAGTCTCACTGTACCGCCCTCGGGTAGAGTGCCGTGGCAGTCACACGGCTCACAGCAACCTCTAACTCTTGGGCTTATGCGATTCTCTTGCCTCAGCCTCCCGAGCAGCTGGGACTACAGGCGCCCGCCACAACGCCCAGCTATTTTTTTGTTGCAGTTTGGCCGGGGCTGGGCTTGAACCCGCCACCCTGGGCATATGGGGCCGGCGTCCTACTCACTGAGCCACAGGCGCCGCCCCCGGTTTTCTTCCCTTTTATAGCCAGTGTTTTGCTACCTTTTTTTTTTTTTTTTGCTACTTTTAACATAAATCAATATGCTTATTTACACAAATGCTATCTGATGACATATTTTAAGAATTCTCTGAAAGTATATTTAAAAACATATGAAGTTCTAGAACCATGTCTGAAACAATATGTAAAATCTGTATTTATAAGAAGCTTGAAACATTTAATAGCTATTTATTTTTCAACAATTACTCTGAAAGTCTGGTGACACACAGAAAAGGACAAGTCACATTAATCTCATCAATTAAGAGGGTATTATCAAGTCTGGCATATAAGCTACTCGATAGAAAACAAAGACTATTAACTGATTTATATTCATTTAGTTTCCTGAAGGATTTACTATTGGTTGTTGACGTACCATACCTGCTTAATTCAGTCTGGGTTTCAGCTTCTATCCGTTGATCTGTAAAATCCTTTTTTCTTTTGGCAGGTGTATAATATCGATACTGTGACAGGAAAGATTTTGCCTCTGTTTTTAAAGTGCGGGGAGTGAATGGCAATTGTTTGTTAGAAAAGAGTTCAGAATGTTTATCCAGAAGATCTCCACTGGGTGCTTTTGAAATGACTAGCTGAAACCGGTGGGAATTTGGGAATGAGCTCCTGGGCCTTCTGCCATATGGAGTTCCAGAACAGGGTTTCCTGGGCCCAGAGGCTATATAATCCATACTGGACAGGGAGGAACTGGAGTTCTTCTCAGTACCATTCACGAAGACTTTATCAGATTTAGGTAAATTTAGTCTCTCTGAAGAAGGTACTAGCGACCTTGCAAAGGACTGAAATCCATGCACTTCTTCTAATAACACTTGATGCTCATTTTGTGGTTCCCCTGAGGGCTAAGAACATTTGATTTGATAGTCATCAATTACATTGCAAATTCATAAAATTGGAGATATCCAGATTATACATTAAAAATTATAAAATTAATTTAAAATGTTCCTGAAGATGTTAGAATTTTATATGAGTTCTATGCAAGTATTCAGATTAAGATATCAAGATATAACTCTAAATATAAGCAACAGCAATCATTTTCCTTTCTGAAACTAAAAAAAAAAATAAAATCTGTATTTGGGGTCATAAACTTGTATGTTAAGATTTCCTGGTAGATCTCAGTTTTGTCTGAAAGCTTCCACATTAATTGTGACATCATTCTCACCTTGCCATCTGGTCATTATCAAAGGCTTCAGCTGTGCATCAGTGATGTCAATGCTTTGTAACAAAAACTAACTTTCCTCATAATGTACAGAGTCTTAATTTACATAATTGATAATTTGAATATAAATAAGAAGGCTTGGTGTCCATAGCTCAGTGGTTACACCAGGGCTGGTGGGTTCGAACCCAGCCTGGGCCTGCTAAACAAACAAACAACAACAACAAATAGCCAGGCATTGTGGTGGGCACCTGTAGTCTCAGCTACTCAGGAGGCAGAGGCAAGAGAATCGCTTGAGCCCAAGTGAGTTTGAGGTTGTTGTGAGCTATGACGCCATGGCCCTGTACTGAGGGTGACAAAGTGAGACTCTGCCTCAAAAAAAAAAAAACAGAAAAAATTAATTAATTAATAAAGAAATATAAGAAATACTTATTCCATACAAATTTCATATAGTTTCTCCACTTTATGGGGATGGGGGGGTAAGTCTTTGCAAAGGGAGATGTTTTGATCTGTTCCATTTCTTTTTGTTTTAACTTCAGGAAACTCATTTTTATAGGCTATCTGTGAAGTCTAAAAACATAGATAATATTTTATTTTTTTACTGAAGATGCCCAAGTAGTTTTACCCATGGTCTCAGCCTTTGTAGACATTAAATCCTTTACAAAACTCTGAGGCCCTTTCATTATGAAGGTTGGGAGGATGCTACCTGAAGTAACAGAAGTTGAGGTGAAAATGGCTAGGAGTTAGTCGATTATTTCTGTCCTACAAGCTCATGGAGGGAAAAAAAAGATGAACAAGTGGAGTAAGGGACAAGCCAAGTGTTTCCTATGTGCAAGATACTGCTCTTGATACTGACTAGAATTAAAGAAGAATAAAAGGCTGGGTGCAGTCGCTCACGCCTGTAATCCCAGCAGTCTTGGAGGCCAAGGTGGGTGGATAGCCTAAGCTCACGTGTTTGAGACCAGCCTGAGCCAGAGCCAGACCCCATCTCTAAAAATAGCCAGGTGTTCTGGTGGGCACCTGTAGTCCCAGCTACTCGGGAGGCTGAGGCAAGAGGATCACTTAAGCCCAAGAGTCTAAGGTTGCTGTGAGCTGTGATGCCATGAGTAACAAAAAGAGACTCTGTCTCAAAAATTAAATAAAGTAAAAAAAATAAATAAATAAAAAATACAAGAACAATAACTTACTATTTCTGCTACTAATATGTATGGAGTACTTACTGTGCATAAGCTGCTATTTAAATTATTTATATGTATAACTCATTTAATCCTCATTTCAACTTCTGGGTGGTGGCACAACTATTATGCCTATTTTATAGACAAAAAGCTGAGGTCCAGGGTTTCACAGATTCAAGCTTAGGCCAAGCCTATGCTCTTTTACCACTTCATCATATTATCTATTATTTTAATTTCATTTGGACATAATCTAATTGTAGAATTTTTATATCATGAGGAAATAAACTGATTTTAACTCTTTTCCAGGTAAAGAATAAGTCAGTTAGTCTAAAGTACTGATTTATTTTAGTAAAGAAATCACAGACTGGGCCCAGTGGCTCACACTTGTAATCCTAGCACTCTGGGAGGCCTAGGGAGGTGAATCACTTGAGCTTAGGAGTTTGAGACCAGCTGCCTCTACTAAAAATAGAGAGAGAGAAAAAAAACAAACAAAAAAAAACACTTAAACAGTCACAGTGGTACACGCCTGTAGTCCCAGCTACTTGGGAGGCTGAGACAAGAAGATCTCTTGAGCCTAAAAGTTTGAAATTGCTATGAACTATCATGCCACGGCACGCTACTCAAGGCATGGTGTGAGACTGCCTCACAAAAAAAAAAAAAAAAGAAAAAAAAGAAATTGCAGATAACTGGCTAATGTGACTACTACCTAAAATAGGTCAAATCATTTCATTCCTTTCCAGTTGCTTTCTAACCTTATCCCAAATACAAAGAAAATTATTCAAAGCAAGTAAATACTCTGGCATTAAATTCTAAGTCACTAGGGCATTCTTTGGTAAATGTCTTCAATACATTAGTTTTAGCAAGTGCTTCCAAAGTATCTTGCATTCCAATTTTCAAGCTCCTGGAGAGTTTAGCTCCCAAAGAAAAGTTTTAAATATGAGCTGAATAAATCCTGTTAATTAATATGTACATAAATTATTCACACTTAGAGGAACAGTAAAAGGTGAGATTAGAGCAAGGAGAAGAGCATAAGGCATTAGATGGTCTGTGGAGAAATCCTTACTGGTAATGGTGATTTTAATAAACAAAATGAAACACCAAAGAAAGTCTTTACAGATAGAAGTACACCCATCTGTCTGAAATGGGCTGGAAAAACTGTCACTAAACTTTCTGTTTGAAAGCATGAAATTTTTCTCATTTTCATATCTTGTAATTTCTACCTTGTATCCTACTTTTTTTCCTTGGAAAACAGTATAACATAGTATCAATCAACTGTATGTATCTGCTTTTTGAGATTCTATTGTTTCCTTTAGCTACAAATATCAGAAAGGTTGGATAGGTACTTGCATAGAACAGATGTAACACATCACTAAATTCACCAAAATATGAATTACAGAGTTTTGAATTTTTGTAATTCAAATTTAATTGCATCATCAATTATGTGCCAACAGTATAAAAAGTCAGATAGTACTCTTAACCACTCCCTTTTTCATGTCATGTCTATAGGATATGATTTGTTCTAAACGGTTTCTGTGGTTTCAGAATTTATGTAGATTCATTCCATGATTTATGTATTCATCAGATTTTCATCCCAAGAACACCTATAAAATTTTATAATCACAGAACTGAGTAATCACTCTTTTTCTGGGATAATAATACAAGAAATGGTATGTAAAGATTTTCCAACTATCAGATTTTAAAAGTTTAAGAATCAATTCAATTGCAGAATAGGATGAGTTATGTATTATATTACAGTCTAACCTTTGTTTTGTAAAAATATGTCAAATTCCATTTGAATTTTGTAAAGTAAGAACCTGATAGCTCTTGATTTTCACTATTTTATACTGCTTTTAAAATGTTTCCTAGATTTATTTAGAAATACAGATCATATCCACATATTCAGTGAAGAGTATATAGTAAGTGCTACGCCAGCAAAGCAAGTGAGTAGTGTAGGACCATTAATCAAGGAGCAAATAACTTGGGGGAAGGGGTACGGGGTGAAGACTGGAAGGGCTTAGTTGGGACTTGATGCATATGAATCAGATAGTGAGAGAAAGAAAGTGGTATGGGAGTATGGACAATTAAAATAAAAGGTTTTAACTTATGACCTCATGTATATAAAGGGCTAAAGATAACATTTTCTTTTTAACTGTATCAACTTTTTCAGCAAGTACAGATAATAACAAAAAGGTTTCTGTTAACCATAAGACATCCAATGTGTCTAAAATATTTATCATCAAGGATTATGAAAAATGTAGGCCAATTGTGTTAAATCTAAATGGAGCCAATAAAAACATATATAGAAGCATATAAATGAACTATCATGGAGGCAGAAAGTTATAGGGTTACAGTTGTTACTGGAAAAATGAATAGAAATCATCTTATACATACCGAAATGTGTTAAAAACATATATAGTATATATTTTTACTTTACTATATGATACATAAAATATACAAAAGATATATTAAAATGTTTTATTTTCAGCAAATCTCTATTCTTACCTCAAAGGATAATTATTAATATGTACTCAAAATACTGAAAAATAGAAACATTTAAAATTTTCAATTAAAGAGTACAATCACTAAAAATGAAAATACACTTGTGAGTCAAACACTGAGGAACAGATTTCCAGATGGCAAAGTGTCATATGGAGCATCTAACAGATTTATTCTAGAGGAAACAGCTCTACTCCTGATCCTTTTATCTACGTAACAGCCCTAGGAGCTCTTTTATCATATTCACTATTTGTCCTTATGACTCCCAATATTTTTTCATCCCAAACTTCCTTCCTGACCCAGATGCTTATATTCAACTGCCTATTGAATATATTAGAAATTCCAAAGGCAGCTCAGCACCTGTAGCTCAAGCAGCTAAGGCGCCAGCCACATACCCCAGAGCTGGTGGATTTGAATCTAGCCCAGGCTTGCCAAACAATGACAACTACAACCAAAAAATGGCCTGGCATTATGGCGGGCGCCTCTAGTCCCAGCTATTTGGGAGGCTGAGGCAAGAGAATTGCCTAAGCCCAGGAGTTGGAGGTTGCTGTGAGCTGTGATGCTACGGCACTCGACCCAGGGCGACAGCTTGAGGCTCTGTCTCAAAAAAAAAAAAGAAGTTCCAAAGGCACTTCAAATCAAGTATGTCCAAACAAGGACACTCATTTATAACCCTCACCCCAAAGAAAACCTGCATTTTGTCCTGTTATCATTATTTCTGTGAATGATAGATCATCCTCTTCCCAGTTGCCTAGCCAGAAACCTGGGACTGTCTTGAAGAGCCTCTTGCTCTTCACATTATTGTATCAGTCACCCAGTTCTGGGGATTCTACTTTCTAAGTATCTCTTAAATGTATTCCTTGTGCTCCCTCCTTTTAGATCAGGTCTTAATCTCTCTTTCCTGATTACTACAACTGACTCTTACTTGGTCTGTGTTCCACAGATGCCAGTGTAGTCTTTGTAAAGTCTTTGACACAACTTCCCATCTAAAAACTGGCCTATCGCTCCCCGACGTTTCTCAAGAAAAAAAAAAATCCAGATTCAGTTATTATAGCACAAATGCTTAGTCTTTCCCCACTTCATTGCAATGGAAAGAGCTAAATTAAAAAAAAAAAAAAAAAAAGCACTTGAAACCTGGAAGCCAAGTAGTGAAACTGGCTTTTGCCAAATAGGCCACAGATTGCTTTTTGTTTTGTTTTTAACCATATCATGGGTGATCAGGGCTGAAAACAAAGCTCTAAGAGATAGTGCTTAAGAATCTGGGAGTCAGAAAGTTCTGCTTCCAGACTCAAAACTGCAGCATCAACTCTTAGAATTTCCAGCTGGAGTGCCTGCCCTGAAGGTTTCACACTTGTTAGCTCCCACAATCTGGGTGGAGCAAGATGGTGGCCAAGTAACAGCTACTTTGCAACTGGGAGTAGTGAGATTTGGGAGAGAAGACTCCAGGAATCTCTGGCTTGTGGGCTCTGCCCAGAGACAGCAAGAGACTTCTGGACCCCAGGAGGAGGACAAACAGTGGAGAAGTGATTTCATCAATTGGGAGGAGGCAGAGCAAGATGGCAGCCGAGTAACAGCTTCCTTGCATCTGGGCACCGTGAGTCTGGGGAGATAGGACTCCAGGCATCTCTGGCTGGTGGGATCTGCCTATCATCACCCCTGAGAGGATACAGGGAGTCAGCGAGAGACTTCTGGACCCCAAGAGGAGGACTAAAACAGTGGAAAACCAGCAAGTGGTTGCGTGTGTTCAATCCGTCTAAACCCGCCCGCAACTGTAAGTTCAGTAGCAGCGAGACTGCAAACCAGAAAGGCCTTACCTGTGAACTGTTTTGGTATCTTTGGACTTGGCACTCAGCTGAACTGCCTTGGGGAGAGCCTGAGCGGGAGCGCGGAGAACTTTGGCCATTGTCTAGGGCCCCAGTCTGAGCCGCTGAGTCAGACGGAGCTAATAGTGTTTGGCTCTGGGTCACAGGCAGCCATTGTGAGCGATCTGCCCCAGCAATCTCCGCCCTCAGGATCGCAGAGCTAGAATTGGGTGGGAGCTGGTAACCCAGTGACCAAATAGCCTAAGGGCGGGGTCTGAGCCGCCTTGCAGCCCTAACCCTTGGGGGCAGAGGGAGACCAGTTTTGGCACACAGGGTAAGTGGATAGCCACTTCAGCAGTGATTCCAGCGACAAGCACTTCCCCTGGGAAAGCTTCTGCTCAGCAAGTGAACAAGTTCAAAGTGCCTTTTAAGTGGGCTGAAGAGAGATTTAGGGTGTCTACCTGCCAAGGTCTGAGAAACTAGCAGCCTCCAGTCGTATCAGAACTGTAATTAACATCTCATACCCCAGAAGACCACGTGTTGCCCAGACAATATTCAATAACATATACATACTGCTTTGTTTTTGGTTGTGTGTGTTTTTTTGTTTCGTTGTTTTTTTTGTTTATTTTGATGTTGTTGATTGTTGTTTTGTTTTTTAAGTTCAACCTTTTCCATACAGATCCTTTTTCTTTCTCAATTTTTCTAGTTTAACTATAATTTCCCATTGCTGCCTATTTCAATAATTAGAACTTCATTTTTGTTAGTGTTTCTACCACTATTATTTGGTTTTTCCAGCCAATTTTATCCTGTACAGTTTTCTGTTTGCTTGTTTTGGTTTGATTTATAGCATTTTTGTCTTTCCTCTGCACTTGGTGGAGGTGGGGTACTGTGTCTGATCAGGTTAGCAAAGAGCTGCTGACCTCAAGGGAACCACACAACTGGGCACCCCCAGAAGGTGGTTTCTTTTTTAAGGTTGTGTCACAGTACCCTACTGTACACCTATATTGCTCTGTCTCCCTATTTCTGTGCCTCTCTGCCTTTTGTCAATATTCCTTTTACCCATCCCCTCTCCTTTCTCTATTTTTTTTTCTTCTTTTCACTTGGTCCTCCTTTCTTTCATCCCTTTCTTGCTCTTCAACCTTCTCACCCTTCTAGTCCTGTACCAAAAGGACTCATCTAACCCTTAGTCCACAGGCACGAGAACTTAAAGAGCAAGAGGAAGTGAAAGGAACATTAGGGCAAGAACATTAGGGCAAGGAAACAGATAAAAGAAATCACTCATGAGGAAGAATCAGCAGAAAACTCCAGGCAACATGAAGAACCAGTCCAGAACAACCCCGTTAAGGGACCATGAGGTAGCTACTGCAGAGGATTTCACCTATACAGAAATGTTAGGAATGACAGAAAGGGAATTTAGAATACACATGTTGAAAACAATGAAAGAAATAATGGAAACAATGAAGGAAACTGCTAATAAAGTGGAAAATAACCAAAAGGAAATCCAAAAACAGAATCAAATAAGAGATGAACAATATGAAGAATATAACAAGGATATAGCAGAGCTGAAGGAAATGAAACAGTCAATCAGGGAACTTAAAGATGCAATGGAAAGTATCAGCAACAGGTTAGACCATGCAGAAGAAAGAATTTCAGAGGTAGAAGACAAAGTTTTTGAGATAACTCAGATAGTAAAAGAGGCAGAAAAGAAGAGAGAGAAAGCAGAATATTCACTGTCAGAATTATGGGACTTTATGAAGCGTTCCAACATACGAGTTATAGGAATTCCAGAAGGGGAAGAAGAATGCCCCAGAGCCATACTAGAGAATATTATAAAAGAAAATTTCCCAAATATCACCAAAGATTCTGACACACTGCTTTCAGAGGGATATCGGACCCCAGGTCGCCTCAACTCTAACCGAGCTTCTCCAAGACACATTGTGATGAACCTGTCCAAAGTCAAGACAAAAGAAAAGATTCTGCAAGCTGCCAGGAGTAAGCGCCAGTTGACCTACAGGGGCAAATCCATCAGAGTGACCGCAGACTTCTCTAATGAAACTTTCCAAGCAAGAAGACAATGGTCATCTACCATTTTTGTGGGTTTTTTTTTTTTTTTTTTGCCAGGGCTGGGTTTGAACCCGCCACCTACGGCATATGAGACCGGCGCCCTACTCCTTGAGCCACAGGCGCCGCCCGGTCATCTACCTTTAATCTACTTAAACAGAACAATTTCCAGCCCAGAATTCTGTACCCTGCTAAACTAAGCTTAAAAATTGACGGAGAAATCAAATCATTTACGGATATACAAACATTGAGGAAATTCGCCACAACAAGACCAGCTCAACAGGAAATACTTCAACCTGTTCTGCACACTGACCACCACCATGGATCAGCAGCAAAGTAAGAACTCAGAAATTAAAGGACAGAACCTAACCTCCACACTGTTGCAAAAGATAAAACTAAGCAATGGACTCTCACAAAATAAGATGAATAGAATACTACCACGCTTATCAATTATCTCAATAAATGTTAATGGCTTGAATTCCCCACTGAAGAGATATAGATTGGTTGACTGGATTAAAAAACACAAGCCATCCATTTGCTGTCTGCAAGAAACACACCTGGCTTCAAAAGACAAATTAAAGCTCCGAGTCAAGGGTTGGAAGACAATTTTTCAGGCAAATGGAATTCAGAAGAAAAGAGGAGTTGCAATCTTATTTTCAGATACATATGGATTTAAAGCAACTAAAGTCAAAAAAGACAAGGATGGTCACTTTATATTGGTCAAGGGAAAAATACAACAAGAAGACATTTCAATTCTAAATATGTATGCACCCAATTTAAATGCTCCCAGATTCTTGAAACAGACCTTACTCAGTCTGAGCAATATGATATCTGATAATACCATAATAACAGGGGACCTTAACACTCCTCTTACAGAGCTGGACAGATTCTCTAAACAGAAATTAAACAAGGATATAAGAGATTTAAATGAGACCCTAGAACAACTGTGCTTGATAGACGCATATAGAACACTCCATCCCAAAGATAAAGAATATACATTCTTCTCATCACCCCATGGAACATTCTCCAAAATTGATCATATCCTGGGACACAAAACAAATATCAACAGAATCAAAAGAATTGAAATTTTACCTTGTATCTTCTCAGACCATAAGGCACTAAAGGTTGAACTCAACTCTAACAAAAATGTCGACCCCACCCAAAGGCATGGAAATTAAACAATCTTCTGTTGACTAACAGATGGGTGCAGGAAGAAATAAAACAGGAAATCATTAACTTCCTTGAGCATAACAACACTGAAGACACAAGCTACCAAAACCTGTGGGATACTGCAAAAGCAGTTTTGAGAGGAAAATTCATCGCTTTAGATGCCTACATTCGAAAAACAGAAAGAGAGCACATCAACAATCTCACAAGAGATCTTATGGACTTGGAAAAAGAAGAACAATCTAAGCCTAAACTCAGTAGAAGAAAAGAAATATCCAAAATCAAATCAGAGATCAATGAAATTGAAAACAAAAGAATCATTCAGAAAATTAATGAAACAAGGAGTTGGTTTTTTGAAAAAATAAATAAAATAGATAAACCATTGGCCAGACTAACGAGGAATAGAAAAGTAAAATCTCTAGTAACCTCAATCAGAAATGATAAAGGAGAAATAACTGATCCCACAGAGATACAAGAGATCATCTCTGAATACTACCAGAAACTCTATGCCCAGAAATTTGACAATGTGAAAGAAATGGATCAATATTTGGAATCACACCCTCTCCCTAGAGTCAGCCAGGAAGAAATAGAGCTCCTGAACAGACCAATTTCAAGCACTGAGATCCAAGAAACAATAAAAAAGCTTCCAACCAAAAAATGCCCTGGTCCAGATGGCTTCACTCCAGAATTCTATCAAACCTTCAAGGAAGAGCTTATTCCTGTACTGCAGAAATTATTCCAAAAAATTGAGGAAGAAGGAATCTTCCCCAACACATTCTATGAAGCAAACATCACCCTGATACCAAAACCAGGAAAAGACCCAAACAAAAAGGAGAATTTCAGACCAATCTCACTCATGAATATAGACGCAAAAATTCTCAACCAAATCCTAGCCAATAGATTACAGCTTATCATCAAAAAAGTCATTCATCATGATCAAGTAGGCTTCATCCCAGGGATGCAAGGCTGGTTTAACATACGCAACTCTATAAACGTTATCCACCATATTAACAGAGGCAAAAATAAAGATCACATGATCCTCTCAATAGATGCAGAAAAAGCATTTGATAAAATCCAGCATCCTTTTCTAATTAGAACACTGAAGAGTATAGGCATAGGTGGCACATTTCTAAAACTGATTGAAGCTATCTATGACAAACCCACAGCCAATATTTTACTGAATGGAGTCAAACTGAAAGCTTTTCCTCTTAGAACTGGAACCAGACAAGGTTGTCCTCTGTCACCTTTACTATTCAATGTAGTGCTGGAAGTTCTAGCCAATACAATTAGGCAAGACAAGGAAATAAAGGGAATCCAAATGGGAGCAGAGGAGGTCAAACTCTCCCTCTTTGCCGACGACATGATCTTATATTTAGAGAACCCCAAAGACTCAACCACAAGACTCCTAGAAGTCATCAAAAAATACAGTAATGTTTCAGGATATAAAATCAATGTCCACAAGTCAGTAGCCTTTGTGTACACCAATAACAGTCAAGATGAGAAGCTAATTAAGGACACAACTCCCTTCACCATAGTTTCAAAGAAAATGAAATACCTAGGAGTATACCTAACGAAGGAGGTGAAGGACCTCTATAAAGAAAACTATGAAATCCTCAGAAAGGAAATAGCAGAGGATATTAACAAATGGAAGAACATACCATGCTCATGGATGGGAAGAATCAACATTGTTAAAATGTCTATACTTCCCAAAGCAATCTACCTATTCAATGCCATTCCTATCAAAATACCAACATCGTACTTTCAAGATTTGGAAAAAATGATTCTGCATTTTGTATGGAACCGGAAAAAACCCCGTATAGCTAAGGCAGTTCTCTGTAACAAAAATAAAGCTGGGGGCATCAGCATACCAGATTTTAGTCTGTACTACAAAGCCATAGTGCTCAAGACAGCATGGTACTGGCACAAAAACAGAGACATAGACACTTGGAATCGAATTGAAAACCAAGAAATGAAACTAACATTTTACAACCACCTAATCTTTGATAAACCAAACAAGAACATACCTTCGGGGAAAGACTCCCTATTCAATAAATGGTGTTGGGAGAACTGGATGTCTACATGTAAAAGACTGAAACTGGACCCACACCTTTCCCCACTCACAAAAATTGATTCAAGATGGATAAAGGACTTAAACTTAAGGCATGAAACAATAAAAATCCTCCAAGAAAGCACAGGAAAAACACTGGAAGATATTGGCCTGGGGAAAGACTTCATGAAGAAGACTGCCATGGCAATTGCAACAACAACAAAAATAAACAGATGGGACTTCATTAAACTGAAAAGCTTCTGTACAGCTAAGGAGACAATAACCAAAGCAAAGAGACAACCTACACAATGGGAAAGGATATTTGCATATTTTCAATCAGACAAAAGCTTGATAACTAGGATCTATAGAGACCTCAAATTAATCCACATGAAAAAAGCCAACAATCCCTTATATCAATGGGCAAGAGACATGAATAGAACTTTCTCTAAAGATGACAGACGAATGGCTAACAAACACATGAAAAAATGTTCATCATCTCTATATATTAGAGAAATGCAAATCAAAACAACCCTGAGATATCATCTAACCCCAGTGAGAATGGCCCACATCACAAAATCTCAAAACTGCAGATGCTGGCGTGGATGTGGAGAGAAGGGAACACTTTTACCCTGCTGGTGGGACTGCAAACTAGTACAACCTTTCTGGAAGGAAGTATGGAAAAACCTGAAAGCACTCAAGCTAGACGTCCCATTTGATCCTGCAATCCCATTACTGGGCATCTACCCAGAAGGAAAGAAATCCTTTTATCATAAGGACACTTGTACTAGACTGTTTATTGCAGCTCAATTTACAATCGCCAAAATGTGGAAACAGCCTAAATGCCCACGAACCCAGGAATGGATTAACAAGCTGTGGTATATGTATACCATGGAATACTATTCAGCCATTAAAAAAAATGGAGACTTTACATGGTTCGTATTAACCTCGATGGACATGGAAGACATTATTCTTAGTAAAGCATCACAAGAATGGAGAAGCATGAATCCTATGTACTCAATTTTGATATGAGGACAATTAATGACAATTATGGTTATGGGGGGGGAACAGAAAGAGGGAAGGAGGGAGGGTGGTGGGGCCTTGGTGTGTGTCACACTTTATGGCGGCAAGACGTGATTGCAAGAGGGACTTTGCCTAACAATTGCAATCAGTGTAACCTGGCTTATTGTACCCTCAATGAATCCCCAACAATAAAAAAAAAAAAAAAAGAATCTGGGAGCCTTGGGTGGCGCTTGTGGCTCAGTCAGTAAGGCACTGGCCCCATATACCGAGGGTGACGGGTTCAAACCCGGCCCCAGCCAAACCGCAACCAAAAAATAGACTGGCGTTGTGGCGGGTGCCTGTAGTCCCAGCTACTCGGGAGGCTGAGGCAAGAGAATCGCTTAAGCCCAGGAGTTGGAGGTTGCTGTGAGCTGTGTGAGGCCACGGCACTCTACCGAGGGCCATAAAGTGAGACTCTGTCTCTACAAAAAATAAATAAATAAATAAATAAATAAAAAGAATCTGGGAGTCTTTATTTATTTTGATTTTTTATTTTTTTTTAGAGACAGAGTTTTACTTTGTCACCCTCAGTAGAGTGCCGTGCCGTCACGGCTCACAGCAACCTCCAAGCTTAGGTGATTCTCTTGCCTCAGTCTCCTGAGTAGCTGGGACTACAGGTGCCCACTACAGCGCCCAGCTATTTTTTTGTTGCAGTTTGGCCGGGACTGGATTCGAACCTGCCACCTTCGGTGTATGGGGCCAGTGCCCTACTCAGTGAGCCACAGGTGCTGCCCAAGAATCTGGGATTATTTCAACAGCTACTCTTCAACTAGATGACTTGCAAGGAAAAACTTGCCCATCTTGAACCTTGGCACTGAGTGAAAGGAGACTGCTGGTCTTTGAGAAGCTGAAATCATATGTTGCCAACGCATAAGCTTGTAGCCTAAATTTGCATTACCAGATGGTCCACAAAAATCTTAAGCCAAGACAAATGACTCAGGTTTTTTTCTCCCTATACAAAAATTGTAGGGAGATTAAAAGGTGGGGGAGAGGAGAAAGCTATAGGTTAAAAGAAAATTAGCAATTAATTGAAGTTATTTTGATATAAATTCTAACAAACTAAAAAAATATGACATAATGGGAAAATATGAACATTTTATATTTGAGGTTATTAAAAATTATTATTAATATTTAAGGCATAATGCTATTGTAGTTATGTTTTTAGAAAGTCTTTTGTTATTTATTTTATTATTTTTATTTTACTATTATTTTTTTTTTTGAGACAGAGGCTCAAGCTGTTGGGTAGAGTGCCATGGCATCACAGCTCACAGCAACCTCTAACTCCTGAGCTCAAGTGATTCTCCTGCCTCCACCTCCCAAGTAGCTGGGACTACAGGCGCCTGCCACAATGCCTGGCTATTTTTTGCTTGCAGCCATCATTGTTGTTTGGCAGGCCCAGGCTGGATTCGAACCCACCAGCTCAGGTGTATGTGGATGGCGCTTTAGCCACAGGCGTGGAGCCTGCTATTTATTTTTTTTAGAGATAGGGTCTTATTCTGTTACTTAGGCTGAAGTGCAGTGGTACAATCAAAGATCACTGTAACCTTGAACTCCCTGAGCTCAAGCAATCCTTGTGCCTCAGCCTTCCACATAGCTGGGACTACAAGTCTGTGCCATCATATGTGGCTAGTTTTTTTCTTTTTTTTTTTTTTTTTATAAATAGGGTCTATGTTGCCCAAGGCTGGTCTCAAATTTCTGGGCTCAAGCGATCCTCCTACCTGGTTCTCCCAAAGTGCTGGTATTATGGGCACAAGCCACTTTATTCAGTCAAAAATCTTTTAGATTTATCTTCAAATATTTGCTGATAAAATGATATGGCATCTGGGATTTCCATCAAAATAATCAGAGATAGGGGTGTTGAGTGGGATATAGATGAAATAAGACTGGCTATGAACTAATCATTGTTATACCTGGTGATAAGAACATGTGTGTTCATTATTATTTTTGCAAATGATAAGGTCTTCAAAATTAAAAAGTTCAAAATAAGAAAACATGTGTAAAATAAAACAAACTTCCAGTTCCAGCTGAAGTTTGAGATGAAAAAGAGCACAGTGGTCACCATTCCATGAAGAAAAAACAGCTAAACTAACTGCACATTAATTATCATTTTTTTGAACTAAAGAGAGAAATGAGGTCACAGAGCAAACTAACCTGAAATTTGGAGAGAGACGGGCACCTGCAGAAAACAATGCCTAAGCATTGCTTACTTGGGACAGATGCCATAGATTGACATACAAACTGAAAAGATCATATTATAAATTTTTGTTAATTTGCTAAAGACTGAGTATGAACTACTAGTGTGAGTGTGTGCTGGCCCTGAGGTTTAGGGAATTTGTACCTTTTTGCAGGCTTTTCTTCCAAGAAACCCACCAGGAACTTACAGGGAAGAGCAGAGAGAATTGTGAATGCTTTCTCTTTTCCCCCCTTCTCGTAGTGTGGCTGGGAAGAAGAATAAATAGCTGCCATTGTCAAAATTCCTCCCAGACTCATCTTCCTTTTCTCTTTTAAGGAATAGAATCCTTAATCTGCAGAAGGAAAATCTCTGCACCTCTGCCATGTAACAGAATCACAGAAGAGATACCACATCGCCTTTGCCATATTCTACTGCAGATGGGTGGGACTTGTAGAAGCATGTCCCATCTACAACTCAAGAGGAGCAGATTGTTTATGAGGGAGGGTCATCGTGAGTGGTCATCTTTAGAATTCTGCCTACCAGAGTAAGTCAAATAGAAAGTACAAAGCAAGAAGGTAGAAATAAAAACATACTAAATGCTGCATTTAAAAGACAAAGATTACAGATTGAATAATCTGATTCACCTAACAATTTAGGACTCACCTAAGACATTAAGATTAAAATATGGGAAAAGATGCATCAGGTAAATAGTAGTCAAAAGAAAGCTGGTATAATTATATCACTATCAGAAAATACATTAATAGAAAAAGCATCAAAGAAATTCAAAGCACAGTGACAATAGGTTTGATTCACTAAGAAAATGTAATCTAAAATCTGTACATATGTAATAATACAGGCTCAAAATATATAACTCAAAACTTGACAGTATCATAAGGAGAAATAGATAAATACATAATTATGTGGAAGATTTCTTTCAATAACTGATAGATTAATCAGACCAAAAGAATAAGATATGAACTTCTAGAAGATACAAAGTTTAATGTAATGAATATACTATAAACACTGCTTACAACTATAGAATGAATTTTACTTACAAACACATAATGACAAAGTAAAGTATGAAAAAATTGTTGACCTACTGACACATAAAACAAGTATTCACAAATTTTAAGAAATAGTTATCATGGCCGGGTGTGATGGCTCACACCTGTAATCCTAGTAGTCTGGGAGGCTGAGGCGAGTGGATTGCTTGAGCTCAGGAGTTGAAGACCAGCCTGAGCAAGAGTGAGATCCCTTCTCTACTAAAAAATAGAAAAAACCAGTCAGGCATAATGGAGCATGCCTGTACTTCTAGCTACTTGAGAGGCTCAGGCAAGAGGATCTCTTGAACCCAAGCTTTGAGGTTGCAGTGAGCTATGATGCCAGGGCACCTTTACTCAGGGTGACAGATTGAGACTCTGTCTCTTGGCACAGTAACTGAGAGAATGCCAGGAAGGCTATGATAACTAGTGTGATGAAAGTGTGTCAAATGACCTATGAAGCTAGTGAATGATGCCCCATGATCATATCAATGTACACAGCTATGATTTAATAAAAAAAAAAGAAAAAAATAAGAATAAAATAATAAAAGAGAAAAATTACATCATCATTCTAAGACATGCAAAAAAGGATTTGATAAAATTAACATTCATTAATGAGAAAGGAAAAAAAAAAACAACTGTCTTTGCAAACTGGGACTAGAACTTCTTTAACCAGATGTTAAAGAGTATCACAAAAAAACCCCCCTCTATCCAGGGTCAGCAAAGCACATCCGGCACAATAAATTTGACTTTTTGTCTTTTTCAGTTAATGAAAATTTTAGTGGAACACAGGAATATTCATTCATTTATGTATTGCCTGTGGCTGCTTTTCAGTGGTGAACAGTTGTGACAAGGACTGTATGGCCTAAAAAGCTTTTTAAAACATTAACTGGCTCTTTACAGGAAGAGTTTGATGACTCTGACCTAGTAAACATGTTACCAAAAAGTCAGATTGCACCAATAATGAAATACTTTAGAAACATCTGCTTTTAAAAAGTAAAAATACTATCTTACCTTTTGTAGGGTATTTAAAAATGACTTGGAATTATTTTTAGAATTGGCTTGCATTGCAGTTTTAGTTAATTTGAATTCTTTTTCACATCGTGCTAATTCTTTTTTGAGTTTCTCTCTTCGTTGTTGGTCTGCATCTAAGAAAAAACAAATCTTTTAAGATATGGAACAAAATACAAAAATTAATTTTTTTGGTCTTGTTAGACTAATAAATTGATTTTGTTTCTTGCTAAAAATGTTCATGCTACAACATGTGAATAAAAATCCATATACTTCTCTGTATAACGACAGAGATACTAGCAAATATTTAATTCATAGAAACTCTAAGTAAATTACCTATTTTAAGAGCACAGAAAAGATGTGACTAGAGCACAGAAAAGATGTGACTAACTGGCTAAGCCTATTGGTTTAAAAAAGCAATTGCTGGCCTGTCCCAACGCTGTGGGAGGCCGAGGCGGGTGGATTGTTTGAGCTCAGAGGTTAGAGACCAGTAGGAGCAGCAGTGAGCCAGAGTAAGACTCGGTCTCTACTAACATCAAAAACATCCGGACATTATGGTGGGCGTCCGTAATCCCAGCTACTGGGGAGGCAACGGGAAAGAGAATCGCCAAAGGAAGAACATTAAAAAAAGAAGAAAATGAACAACAACAACAAAAAAAGTACTTCAAATGAAGAAGAATGAACAAGCAAGCTGAAATTAAAATAATAATAAAAAAATAAAAATAAATAAAAAAGCAATTGCTACATCGTATCAGATAATTCTAGCGATACGCAAATTAGCAATGCTTAACCATGTTTTTTGTGACCATGTAATCACCAAATACATAAGGGAGCGTTTGAGCTAGTCCACAGACTTCTCCTGCAAATGAATATTATTGTTAATACTATCACATGGTGCTAACATATTAAGTTTTATATGATTAAAAAAGACATTAGGCTGGGTGTGGTCGTTCAGCACTTTGGGTGGCTAAACTGGGAAAATGACTTGAGCTCAGGAGTTTGAGACCAGCCTGAGTAACATAATGAGACGATTTCTACCAAAAAAAAAATTATAAAAATAAAAAATTATGCAGGATTGGTGGCACTAGCCTAAAGTATCAGCTACTAGAGAGCCTGAGATGGGAGGATTGCTGGAGCCAGGAGTTCACAGTTACAGTAAGCTATGATAATACCACTGCATTCCTGCTTGGACCACAGAGCAACACTCTGTTTCTGTTTGATTCACAAAGACAGACCACATTTTAAAAACATTTTTTAACAGGGCAACTGACTATTGTTACTCTTAACTGTTTTTTTTTTTTTTTTTTTTTGGTAGAGACAGAGTCTCACTGTATCGCCCTCGGGTAGAGTGCCATGATGTCACACGGCTTATAGTAACCTCTAAGTCTTGGGCTTACGCGATTCTCTTGCCTCAGCCTCCCGAGCAGCTGGGACTACAGGCGCCCACCCCAACGCCTGGCTATTTTTTGGTTGCAGTTTGGCCGGGGCTGGGTTTGAACCCGCCACCCTCAGCATACGGGGCTGGCGCCCTACTCACTGAGCCATAGGCGCCTCTTCTCTTAACTGTTATTTATCCAAAAATACAAACAAAAAAGTATTTTTTTGTGCTTTAAGTCAGATACTGCCACATTATTAAAGACTTATCATTGTATAAAGACTGAAAATGGCTAAAGGAAAGCTAGCCAGAGTTCAGAATAAAACAGAAGGCTATCAGTAGAATGATTTGTATTTTCATATAAAATTAAAAATCTAACATACTTTTTTTTTGTTGAAATCTATCCCAACTTAATAGACAAGATAATTTCAAGTTTCAAATCACCCTGATTTGAATCAGATTTTATTGATGAAAATTTCTATAAGCTTAAAAAAAACCTAAAGTAACTTATATGTCTATTTAACATTTCAAGTGTAATTATTAAGAAAAATCATAAGCATGCTAAAGTAAGTGTTCATCTGTCATTCAGGGTCTCACTTTATCACCCAAACTGGAGTGCAGTGATATGATCACAGCTCACTGCAGCCCCCAACTCCTGGGCTCAAGAGGTCCTCCTGTCTTAGCCTTCTACAGAGTTGGGACTACTGGCATCAGTCACTATACTTTGCTAATGTTTTTTATTTGTTGTAGAGACAAGGTCTCACTATGTTGCCTAGATTGTTCTCAAACTCCTGGCCTCAAGCACTCCTCCTGTCTCAGCGTCCCTAAGTGCTGGGACTACGGGTCTGAGTCTATCTGTCATTTAAAATGTAGACTGAAACACTACTTTCAGCACATTCTCTCTCAAATATTTGTCTAATAAATGTATTCATTAAATTATAACAAATGATAATGTTTGTAGAGTGAATTAAAAATAGACCTTTCTCAGTTGGATCTATTACCTTACAGGTAAAACAGCAAATAAAAAAATCTAACAAAACTCTAAGACATCATTATAAAAATGTTCTAAAATGTTTTGGGCTGAACATGGTGGCTTAAATCTTTAATCCTTGCATTCTGGGAGGCCAAAATGGGAGGATTGCTTGAGGTCAAAAATTCAAGACCAACACGGACAACATAGTGGACCCCATCTCTTAAAAAAAAATAGCAAGGTGTGATGGCACACACATTGTAGTTCCAGCTACTTACAAGGCTGAGGCAGGAGATTGCTTAAGCCCCCAGGAGTTTGAGGCTGTCATGAGCTGTGATTATGACACTGCACTAAAGCCTAGGTAGGCAACAGAGTGAGACCCTGTCTCTAAGAAGAAAAAAATTATTCTGTATTACCAAATCATTATTACCTATTTATTTCTAAGTAATGCCTCCTCACACCTGCCACAAAAATCAACTCCACATGAATCACACTTCTCAATGTAAGAGCAAAAACTTATAAAACTCTTAAATTAGACGGTCAAAGTTAAAAACTCTTTAAACTCTTTCAAAAGACATGTCCATAAGAAAATAAAAAGGCAGATAGGGAAAACATATTTGCAAAGCAAGTATCTAGTAAAAAATTTGTATCCAGAACATAAAAATAACTTAAAAAATAAGATGACAAAAATGAGCAAAATATTTGAATAGATATTTTGCCAAAGATATGCAAAAGAAAGAAAATGCTCTATATCCATTAGTCATGGGGTAAATACAAATTAAAACCACAGGAGATACTACTTCGTTCTCACTAGAACAGCTATGGTCAGAGTCAATAATAAGTGTTAGCACTTGTTAGCACTGAAACCGTAACACATCAGAGGTGGAGTTTAAAATGGCAATTAGAAAACAATTAGTTATAATTACTTCAAAAGTTAAACGGAGTATTACTAAGTGACCTAGCAATTCCACTCTAAGAGAAATGAAAACATATGTCTACACAAAAAGTTGTACACAAATGTTCATAACAGTGCTATTCATAATAGCCAAAAATTTAAGCAATGCAAATGTCCATCAATTGCTGAACAGGCAAAATATGGTATTATTCATGTAATGGAATACTATTTAGCCATAAAAAGGAAGAAAGTATTGATACAGATTATAGCATGGATGAAGCTCAAAACCACTATGCAAGGTAAAAAGTCTAACACAAAAGGCCACATAAATGACTTTATTTATATGAAATATTAAGAAAAGGTAAATATATGTAGAAAAAAAGTAGATTAGTAGTTGCTTGAAAGGTAGGAACAGGGAATGGCTGTAAATGGGTACAAGAGATCTATACAGGATGATGAAAATGTTCTAAAATTGGTTTATGGTTGCCCAATTCTGTAAATTTAGTAAAAATCAGTGAATTTTATGGTATGTAAATTATTTTCCAATAAAACTGCTACATAAAAAGTAAAGCCTATCTAACATATTAGAATATGGAATTATTTAAACACTTCAACAAACTATATTCCAGTTCATACTATGAAGATTGAAGTGATCAGGTCAGTAGTCTGCTATGACAGAAGAACACAGAGTATATTGTAAAAACAAAGATGGCTCAAATCCAGAGATTTCTTTTTTCATATATATCTATAAAATCTGTTGCTAAGTTAGCTAAACTGATTATAATGAATGACTATGTATAACGAAGTAATAATTATTAATTATATTTTAGTTTGGAGATAATATTTCCAGTTCCTCTAGCCATCACAATTTTCTTTGTTAATGTGGCTAAAAAGCAACACAGGAAGAGTCAGAGTATAGGCATGTGAATAAAAGCTTAAATAAGTACACAGCTATGATTTAACAATAAAAAAATTTTAAAAAAAGCTTAAATAATAAGAATTTTATCAAGCGTTTACCTTTTCTCCAATGTTCTATGAATAAAAAATGAGAAGGGCAGACAAAAAAAAAAAAAAGCTAAAAAGCAAAACTCCTGCCTTATGTGACCAAAAGGAGAAAATAAGCAATAGCTAAGTCTAAATTTAATAACAAAAAATGGAAGCAACTTTTATTTATTTATTCTTATTTCAGATTAATATAAGGGTTCAAATGATTAGGTTACACCAAAAGGAGAAAATAAGCAATAGCTAAGTCTAAATTTAATAACAAAAAATGGAAGCAACTTTTATTTATTTATTCTTATTTCAGATTAATATAAGGGTTCAAATGATTAGGTTACACTGTTTGGGTTTGTTAGGTACAGTCCAAGTTGTAGTTGACCCCTTCACCCAGGTGGTGGGCCAAATACCCTCACATTGTGCTTGTTAGGTGAGAGCTTATTAAAACCCTCCTCTCTCCCCCCTCCCCTCGATCTTAATCATGTTTTTCTCTCTTGTGGGCACGTAGTTGTTCATCTATTGGTTTCATATTAGTATTGAGTACATTGGATACTTCGTTTTCCATTCTTGTGATACTTTACTAAGGAGAATGTTCTTTAACTACTTCCAGGTTAAAATGATATGGAACACTTCCCGCATCTGCGTGTCATCCTTGTGCAGGGGCCATGCTCATCTTCTCTGTACTGTTCAATTTTAGCACATGTGCTGCCAAAGTGAGCACTGGAAGCAACTTTTAAAACACTACCTACATTTTGTTGACTTTCAAGTTTTTATCCCCATCTTGGAACTCATGAACTCTAAACTCATGTTCCAACTGCCTTCTTTGGCTTGTCAATTGGATCAAATAGGTATTTATTTCCAACTTAATGATCAAAATTGAACTCCTGATTCACTTTCTCCCCCCAATGTTTTCCTGTCATATTCCTCACTTCAGTATAACTCCATCCTTTTGTTAAAGGTTCTAAGCCTTGGTGAGAGCCATGCTTGACTTATTCCACTTTTTTCTCTGACACCCTATCTACATCCAACCCATCAGTATATACTATTGAAGCACATTTTAGAGGTTTTCAGAATCTAATGGATTTCACTCTCTCTTCACTGCAACCACTCTGGTCCAAGTCACCATTATTTCTCAACTGGATTATTGTCTTCTAATTAGTCATTCTGCTTCTACAATTGCCTCTTACAGACTATTTTCAACTCAGAAGTCAAAGAGATACTTTTAAAAGTAAAATTGGCCCTGCTACTCCTCTTCTCAAGACCCTCCAATGACTTTGGATTTCATTCAGAGTGAAGGCTAAAGTCCTTGCAACAGACTATATGATCATCCTATATGATCTGCCTCTCTCTGTCCCCTCTCAATCACCTCATCCATTACTCTTCAGTTGGCTTGTTCCACACCAGCTATATAGCTCTCCTTGCTGTTTTTTTTTTTTTTAAAACACCAATCATGATGCCTTTTCAAGGCTTTTATATTTGCTGTTTCCTCTGTCTGGACTGCTCTTTCCCCACATAGGCACCTGCTTTTCCCTTAAGTCTTTCAGGTTCATGTGCCAACTTCTCAGTGTGGTCTTCTCCTCCAAGGAACTCCCAATCTCTCTTATCCTGCTTCATTTATTTCCTTAACATATATCACCATCTGACATAGCCTATATTTATTTGTTTGTTTGCATTTGCTTATTGTTCTGTCTCCTACAATTACAATGTAAACTCTATAAAAGAAGGAATTTTTTTTTTGTTCACCTTTTTAGCTCCAGCCCTTAGAATAGTGTCTGGCACAAGTGAAGCAGATGCCCAATAAATATTTGCTAAATAAATCAGTGAATGAAGTCTGGCACTAAACAAAATATTATGCAAAATAACTTTTAAATCTGTGGATTTAGACTTTATGTTTCAAATTTGTTCTGCTTTTTAATAGAGAAATTATTAAAAGTACCACATAACAGCAACAAGCAACAAAATTTCCTTTACTCTCAATCCAGTTAAACAGCTATAGAGCAAATATGTGTACTTGGGTTTATCTGAGTCCAGAACTTGAACTCTCCATAAAAAGAACTACATATGCAACTTTCACCTCAAGAGGGTATTTTGTTCCCAAGTTTGTTTTGAGGTTATCTAACTTTGAGAATGAGAAAAAAATAAAGCAGTAGAGAAAAAGTAGTGTTAGCTTTTGTGAATACCCTGTTTCCCCGAAAATAAGACATCCTCCGAAAATAAGACCTACTTACAGGAAAGACAAGACGTCCCCTGAAAATAAGACCTAGCACATCTTGGGAGTACACCTTAAAATAAGACACTGTCTTATTTTTGGGGAAACAGGGTACTACTCCACTTTTGAAAATGGAAGCTAAGAACAGACTATTGTTAAGAGTTTGAATATAAGTATGCTTTGGCTTCTTTTTACCCTTTGGTATTTTAAAATTCAGATTACTCTCTGGCTTCATATTTTAAGACATATTATTGATCCAACAGAATTTTTTATTAGAGACAGGATCAAATGGGAGAAATACATTAATTTTTATTGCCCAAATGGCTAGTCAACTGCCACTTATTAAATATTTATCACACACATTTGATGTTATCGTTTAAATATACAAAATTCTTGTGTGAGTTTGATCTCATTTCAGAATTTCATATTATGTATTTATTCAGATTTCATATTAATACGTTTTAGTACTAAACTTCTGAGTTGCTGTGATTTTAAAATTCTTTTAGATACTCAGTAGGACTACTCTCTTACATTATTTTATTGATATTGCAATTATTTCTGGCTATTTTCTTATATTTATTTATTTAAGTTAATTTCAGAATATTTTGTTAAACAGTAAATGAACAACATTCATTTTTGGCATCTTAATAGAGTTCACTCTGAATTTAGAAATTACTTTAAAAATTATTTATCAATAAGTACATCCCTTTTTAATGAAACAGGTTCAGAAAGTATAAATAGATACTTTTAAAAGAAACTAAGTGTTCAAGGGTGCACCAGACTTTGAGTTTTTTTGTGATATAATTATCCTGTTTGAAAAGCATTGTTTAATGACCAAAAGCTGATTTCTCCCTCTAAACACATCCTCCATGTCTGAAATCTGCCAATAAATCTCAAGTGTGATTGTTGTAGTAATCTGAGAAATAGCAGATATAATGCCCCAGTGACTAAGATCAAAAAATAAAAATGAAAAACTCAAAAAAAAAAAGTATGTACCAATATAATACACCTATATTCTATTATATTTTAGTCTGTCTTAGAATAATATATGCCTTTTCTTTTGGTCATGTCTCATTGTTCTAGTTCTTAGTGTGTCTTACTTTTGGTTAACACATTCTTTTTTTTTTTTTTTTTTTTGTGGTTTTTGGCCGGGGCTGGGTTTGAACCCGATACCTCCGGCATATGGGACCGGCACCCTACTCCTTGAGCCACAGGCGCCGCCCGGTTAACACATTCTTTCCAGTCGTGACCAGCCACTCTATCTAAGATAAGTTTGTATGTTATCAGGTCACTACATAATTTTTTTTAGCTTTAAGGTAAATTGGCAAATAAAAATTATATATATATTTAGGATATATAACGACATTTTGATATACACATACATTGTGAAATGAACACATAATCAAGATAATTAACATATATATATCCATCACCTAACATAGTTACCATTTTCTTTTTTCCCTTTTTTTTGTGATGAGAACACTTAAAATCTACTCTCTTAGCAAATTTCAATTATACAATGCAGTACTATTAACTACAGTTAATGCTGTTAGACCTCCAGAACTTAGTCAACTTGCATAACTGAAACTGTGTACCCTTTGAACAAATCTTCCCATTTCCTTCTCCCCCAGCCACTAGCAACTTCCACTCTCTCTGTTTCTATGATGTTGATGATTTTAGATTCCACGTATAAGTGAGATCATGTGGTACTTGCCTTTCTGCATTTGGATTATTTGCTTAGCATAACATCTTCAAGTTCATCTATGTTACAAATGGCAGAAATGACAGCATTTCCTACTTTTTAAAGGCTAATATTCTCAAAACATATACAAGGGCTGCCCGAAAAGTATCCAGCCATAGTTAACACAATTTTTCATATTACATAGCTGATACTTTCTGGACAACCCTCGGGCATCTATACATGTGTCACACATCACATCCTTCCTTGCATCTGTCAATGGACATTTAAGTTGTCTGTATATCTTGGCTACTGTGAAAAATGCTTCAACGAATGTGGAATATAGATATCTCCTTGACATACCTGTTTTAATTTCCTTTGAATGTATACCTGGAAGTGGATTGCTGGATCATATGGTAGTTCTATTTTCAATTTTAGGGAAACCTCCCTACTGATTTGCCTAATGACTGTACTAATGTACATTTCTACAAACAGTATATAAGGGTTCCCTTTTCTCCATATCCTTCCCAACACTTGTTTTGTCTTTTTTTCTTCGTATAATAGCATCTCACTCTGTCACAAAGCTAGAATGCAGTGGCACGATCATTGCCCACCACAACCTTGAATTCATGGGCTCAAGAATTCCTCCTGCCTTAGCCTCCTTGAGTAGCTGGGACTATAGGTGTGTGTTACCACATTTGGCCAAATTTTGAATTTTTGGTAGAGATGGGGTCTATGTTGCCCAGCCTGGCTTTGAATTCCTGGCCTCAAGGGATCCTCCTGCCATGGCTTCCCAGACTGCTGGTATTATAAGCTACCACACTTTGCCTTGTCTCTTTAATAGAAGTCATTCTCACAGGTGTGAGGCGAGTACACTGTTTTATCAGTGGATGAGCACAAGCCTTATTAAACAACACATGAAGACCAAGGCTGATGAAAGGCTCGGCGCCTGTTTTATCCAAGTTTTCAGCAGAACGAACATTTTCTAGGGTGCAGGGAAGGCTAGAAGTGCCTAGGGCCTATAGGCTCTCCTGCATTATGACGGGAAAAGAAGAAGGCCACACTCCTCTCCATCTGGTGGCTCCTATAGGAAAAGCTCCTTTCCTCATTTTTTATCAGGTTTTTTTTTCAGACAGAGCCTCAAGCTGTCGCCCTGGGTAGAGTGCCATGGCATCACAGCTCACAGCAACCTCCAACTCCTGGGATCCAGAGATTCTCCTGCCTCTGCCTTCCAAGTAACTGGGACTACAGGTGCCCGCCACAATGCCTGACCATTTTTTTTTTTTGGTTGTAGCCATCGTTGTTGTTTGGCAGGCCCAGGCTGGATTTGAACCTGTGGTTGGTGCCTTAGCCACTTGAGCCTCAGGCGCTGAGCCTTTTATCACATTTTTTTTTTTTTTTGGCTACTGAACTGTATTTGTTACTTACATAGTTGGGATATTAACCTCTTATCTGATACATGGTTTGCAAGTACTGTCCTCCAATCCGTATCCTGCCTTGGCACTGACCGTTTCCTTTGCCGTGCAGCAGCTATTGAGTTTGATTCAGTCGCACTTGTCTTTTGTTGCTTTTGTTCTTGCCTTATTCAAACCCTTAAGAGAAAAAGCTTTCAGTTTTTTCTCATTAAGAATAATGTTACCAATGGGCTTTTCATATACAGCCTTCATTGTGTTGAGTTAAATACCTTTCATATATATTGTGTTGAAAGATTTTATTATGAATGGATGGTGAATTTTGTCAAGTGGTTTTTCCGCAGCTATTGAGATGATGATGTAATTTTTATCTTTCATTATGTTAGTATGGCACATCATTATAAATCTGCATATTTGAAACTACCTTTTCTACAGCAAACCCAAAGCCAATATCGTATTGCATAGAGTTAAATTAAAATAATTTCCACTAAGATCAGGAACCAGGCAAGGTTGCCCATTGTCTCCACTGCTCTTTAACATTGTAATGGAAGTTTTAGCCATTGCAATTAGGGAAGAAAAGGCGATCAAGGGTATCCATATAGGGTCAGAAGAGATTAAACTTTCACTCTTCACAGATGATATGATTATATATTTGGAAAACACCAGGGATTCTACTACAAAACTCTTAGAAGTGATCAAGGAATACAGCAGCATCTCAGGTTACAAAATCAACATTCATAAATCGGTAGCCTTTATATATACCAACAATAGTCAAGCTGAAAAAAAAGTCCAGGTCTCTATTCTGTTCACAGTAGTGCCAAAGACGATGAAATATTTGGGAGTTTATCTAACAAAGAACATGAAAGATCTCTATAAAGAGAACTATGAAGCTCTAAGAAAAGAAATAGCTGAAAATGTTAACAAATGGAAAAACATACCATGCTCATGGCTGGGAAGAATCAACATTGTTAAAATGTCCATACTACCCAAAGCAATATACAATTTTAATGCAATCCCTATTATAGCTCCACTGTTATACTTCATTTTATATGGAATCAGAAAAAACCTCAAATAGCCAAGACATTACTCAGAAATAAAAACAAAGCAGGAGGAATCAATGCTACCAGACCTCAGACTATACTATAAATCGATAGTGGTCAAACAGCATGGTATTGGCACAAAAACAGAGAGGTAGATGTATGGAGCAGCATAGAGAACCAAGAGATGAACCCAGCTACTTACCGTTATTTGATTTTTGACAAGCCAATTAAAAGGATTCAGTGGGGAAAAGATTCCCTATTTAACAAATGGTGCTGGGTGAACTGGCTGGCAACCTGTAGAAGACTGAAACTGGATCCACACTTTTCACCATTAACTAAGATAGGCTCTCACTGGATTAAAGATTTAAATCCAAGACATGAAACTATAAAAATACTAGAAGAAAGTGCAGGGAAATCTCTTGAAGAAATTGGCCTGTGTGAATATTTTATGAGGAGGACCCCCCCCCCAACACCCCGGGCAATTGAAGCAGCTTCAAAATTACACTACTGGGACCTGATTAAACTAAAAAGCTTCTGCACAGCCAAGAATACAGTAAGTAAAGCAAGCAAACAGCCCTCAGAATGGGAGAAGATATTTGCAGGTTATGTCTCCGACAAAGGTTTAATAACCAGAATCCACAGAGAACTCAAATATATTAGCAAGAAAAGAACAAGTGATCCCATCTCAGGCTGGGCAAGGAACTTCAGAGAAACTTCTCTGAAGAAGACAGGTGCACAGCCTACAGACATATGAAAAAATGCTCATCATCCTTAATCATCAGAGAAATGCAAATCAAAACTACTTTGAGATATCATCTAACTCCAGTAAGATTAGCCCATATCACAAAATCCCAAGACCAGAGATGTTGGCATGGATGTGGAGAAAAGGGAACACTTCTACACTGCTGACGGGAATGCAAACTAATACGTTCCTTTTGGAAAGATGTTTGGAGAACACTTAGAGATCTAAAAATAGACCTACCACTTGATCCTAAAATTCTTCTACTAGGTATATACCCAGAAGACCAAAAATCACATTATAACAAAGATATTTGTACCAGAATGTTTATTGCAGCCTAATTCATAATTGCTAAGTCATGGAAGAAGCCCAAATGCCCACCGACCCACGAATGGATTAATAAATTGTGGTATATGTACACCATGGAATAATATGCAGCCTTAAAGAAAGATGGAGACTTCACCTCTTTCATGTTTACATGGATGGAGCTGGAACATATTCTTCTTAGTAAAGTATCTCAAGAATGGAAGAAAAAGTATCCAATGTACTCAGCCCTGCTATGAAACTAATTTATAGCTCTCATAATGAAAGCTATAACCCAATTATAACCTAAGAATATAGGGAAAGGGGAAAGGGAGCGGAAAGGAAGAGGGAGGATGGGCGGAGGGAGGGTAATTGGTGGGACCACATCTACGGTGCATCTTACAAGGGTACATGTAAAACTTACTAAATGTAGAATATAAATGTCTAACACAATAACTAAAAAAATACCAGGAAGGCTATGTTAACCAGTGTGATGAAAATATGTCAAATGGTATATAAAACCAGTGTATGGTATTCCATGATTGCATTAATGTACACAGCTATGATTTAATGAAAAATAAATTAAAAAAAAAAAGAAACTATCTTTACATTGTAGGGGTAATCCCACTTGGTCATTGTGACTGAGCACTTTAATATGCAGTTGAATTAGTTTGCTGGTATTTTATTGAAGATTTTTGTGCCTATGTTCATCAGGGATATTGGCTTATAGTTGTCTTTTCTTGTGGTGTCTTTGGCTTTGGTATCAGATTGTGCTGACCTTATAAATGATTTTGGAAGTATTCCCTCTTCTGTTTTTAGAAGAGTTTAAGAAGGTCTGGGATTAATCAATTCTTCCTTGAATATTTGGAATTCAAACAGGTTAATTCAAATTAACCTGTGAAGTCATCTGGTCCTGAGCTTTTTTTAGTTGAGGGGTGTCTGATTATTGATTGAATCTCCTTATTTGTTCTTGGCCTATTCATGCTATTTCTTCTTGATTCAGTTTTCTTTTTTATTTAATTTTGGAATATTATAGATGTATAAACATTTTGGTTACATACATTATTTTTGCATCAATTGGATCAAAGTTATAAGTGTGTCCATTTTATTCAGTTTTCACAGGTTGTATGCTTCTAAAATTTCACCTATTTCTTCTACATTTGTTCAAAATAGTATCTATGATCCTTTTTATTTCTGAGGCACCTATTGTAACATCTTTTTCACTTCTGTTTTTGAGAACTCTTTTATGCTTAGTCTAGCTAAGGATTTGTCAGTTTTGTTTATCTTTTCAGAAAACCAATGAGGCTTATACTTATTCTTTTTCTAGTTCCTTGATTGTGTTCAGTTAGGTTGAGATTTTTAAAAAAAATTTTTTTAAGACAGGGTTTCACTCTGTCATTCAGGCTGGATTGCAGTGGCACAATTGTACCTCACTACAGCCCTCAACTCTTGGCCTCCAGTGATCCTCTCACTTCAGCCTCCTGAAAGATCAGCTGATCTTCATTTTTAATGTGTTTATTACTACAAAATTCCTTCTTAGTACTGATTTTGCTGCATTCTGTAAGTTGGGTCATGTAGTGTATTTTCATTTGTCTCAAGATATTTATAAAGTTCCATTTGAATTTCCTCTTGACTCAATGGTTGTTTGAGAATGTGTTGTTTATCTTCTATGTATTTATGAATTGTCCATTTTCTTACCATTATTAATTTCTAATTTTATTCCACCTTGATTGAAAAAGATACTTGAAATGATTTCAATTTTCTTAAATATGTTAAGACTAGTTTTGTGGTCCAATATGTGCTTTATCCTGAAAAATGTCCCATGTGCACCTGAGTCAAACACATGTTCTTCTGTTGGATGAAAGTTATATATATATATATATATATATATATATATACACACACACACATATAAAGTTTATTTGTTCTATTGTGCTGTTCAAGACAGCTGTTTCTTTATTGATTTTCTCTCTGGATGTTCTGTTCATTATTGAAAGTGGAATATTAAAGTCTCCTGTTATTGTATTAATATCTATTTCTTCAGATCTGTCAATACTTGCTTGACATATTTAGACTCTCTGATGTTGGGTGTATACATAATTGTTACATATTCCTGTTGAATTAACCTTTATTATTAGATAATGGCCATCAACCTTAGAAATCATTTTGATTTAACATCTATTTTGCCTGATACAAGTATACCTACTCTTGATTTCTTTTGGTTACTATGTGTATGGAATATCTTTTTCCATTCCTTCACTTTTAGTATGTATGTCCTTAAATCTAAAATGATCCTCTTGCAGACAGTGTATCACTGCACCTTTTTGTACTCCATTGAGTCACTCTATGGATTTTTGGTGGGAAGTTTAATCTATCTACATTTAATGCAATTTTTTTTTTTTTTTTTGCAGTTTTTGGCCAGGGCTGGGTTTGAACCTGCCACCTCGAGCATATGGGGCTGGCGCCCTACTCTTTTGAGCCAACAGGCGCCACCCATTTAATGCAGTTAGTAATAAGTGAGGATTTATATTCCCATTTTATTAATTGTTTTGCAATTGCTTTGTTTCTTGTCTTCCTTTTTGATGATATTTTGGTACTGATTTACTTTGGTTCATTTCTCTTTCTCTTTTATGTATCTATTAAATATATTTTCTTTGTGCTTACCTCAGGCTTGCATAAAACATATCTAGGAGTTGATAGCTATCTATTTTAAATTGATAACTTAACTTCAATTGCATATAAAACTATACTTTCATCCCCTCCTCCAATACTTTGCTTTCTTATTGTCAAAGATTATTTCTTTTTATATTGTATATCCATTAACATTTTTGTGGTTATAGTTATTTTTTGATATTTTTGTATCTTTTAACTTTCATATTAGGGTTAAAAGTAATTTATGCACCACCATTACAGTGTTACATTATTATGTATTTGTCTAGATATTTACCTTTACCAGTGAGATTTATGCTTTTGTGTTGCTGTCCAACAGGGTTTTATTTTAATTGGAAGAAGTCCCCTCAGCATTGGGATTTTAAATCCAAAAGTTTGGTTCAGTAAGAAGATTAGTACATACATTCAGGCTTTTTAAAAAAGAGATAATTTTATTTTATGTATCTTTCAGAAAATGCCAGCATGAAAATTTAGTAAAATATTCCTAATTAGAGTTGACACATAATCTAAGAGGATTATCTGATCTCATGACAATTGTTAAGACCATCTTAATTCAAATGATCCAGATATTTAAAACCTGTAAGTACTGAATCTGTTTTTAAGTGCTATAAAAAAGTTACAATTACTATAAAGCACAGAAATGAACCATCTGGACCTATCCTTAGAAATGATCTAATTTCATTTCACAAAAAGGGAAGGCACAAGGTAAAATGACTTGCTTATATAACTTGTGTGCAGTGACCAAACTGGTCTTTAAAATACATACTCAAAAGGCAACATGCTGATGGAGTGTATCAATGACATACTGCCTTTTGAGAAGGTATTTGACATATTGTTAGTAATTGTTGGGGAGGATGTAGAGAAATTAGAACCCTTGTGTAGTACTGTAAAATGGTGCAGCTACTATAGAAAACAGGATGATAATTCATAAAAAATTTAAAAATAAAATTCCTAGGTGATTCAGCAATTCCATTTCTGGGTATATAACCAAAATATTAAAAAGCAGAGTCTTTAAGAGACATTTGTATACTCACGTCCATAGCAGCATTATTCATAAAAGCCAAAAGGTGGATGCAACCCAACTGTCCATCAACTACTGAACACATAAATAAAATGTGCTATATACACACAATAGAACATTATTGGCCTTAAAAACAAAAGGAAATTCCAACACTTTATAACCTAAATGAACCTTGAGGACATTATGCTAAGTGAAATAATACGCCAGTCACAAAAGAACAAATACTGCATGATTCCACTTATGAGGTACCAAAAATAGTCAAATTCACAGAGACAGAAAGTGGAATGGTGAGATAGAAAGCAGAATGGTGGTTTCTAGGGCCTGGAAGAGGAGGGAATTATTGTATAATGAGTATGAGAATTTCAGTTTTGCAACATCAGATAGTTCTGGAGAAGGACAGTTTTGTACACAATGTAAATGTACTTAATGTCATTGAACTGAACACTGAGAAATGGTTAAGATGGTAAATTTTATGTGTATTTTACCCAAAATTTTTTAAAAAGGCAGGTATGTAAGAAAGTTACTTACATTTGATGCTAGCACTCATGCTTATTGGAACTGAGCAGTCTACTGCAGCTGAAAGAGGAAAATTGATTGTTAAATAATATTCTTAATATTTATAAATGCAATAAATACAAATGTGGAAATTAAGAAAAGTTCCAGAACTTGCAGTTCCTTATTTTGCTTTCTGTTATACTTCTAGAGATGAAAAATACAATATCCTTGATAAAAAAAAAATACACTGATTGGGTTTAATAACTCATTAGATACAACAGAAGAAAATGACAGTGAACTTGAAAACATACCAATATAAACTATTCAAAATATGACATTCTTAACATATTTGTCATTGTAGTTCTAAAACAATCCTGGGGGAGCAGGAGCAAAATTAAGGAGCAAAATTAAGGATAAAGACTTATACTACCTGATTTCAAGACTTGTTGTAATGCCCCAGTATTCAAGGTAGTGTGGTTTGGGCATAAAGATAGATATACAGATGAAAGAACCAAAGAGTTAAGTCAAGAAATAGACCCACAGATATAGTCAACTGCCTTTCAGAAAGTGCCATGGCAATCAAATAAAGAATTATTGCTTCAACAAACGTACTGGAAAATTTGGATATAAATAGGCAAAAAACCCCTCCAAATCTTATATCATGTCATATGCAAAAACCAGTTCAAAATAGATCACAAACATAAAGGTAAGAGCTAAAACTATAAAACTTCTAGAAGAAAATACATTAAGACAATTCTAGTGACCTAAGATTAGGAAAAGATTCTTTAAATAGGACATGAAAAAAACTATTAAAAAAATGAAAAACTAAACTTGATTTCACATGATTTTCACATCACGTTTTTCTTTTGAATTTTCAACCATCGAAAAATATAAACATCATATGAACAAAAAGTTAAAAACTTTAGCTCTTCAAATGAGAAAATAAAAATTTAAAAACACATTAGTAAAAACTGGTGAAATTTAAATAAGATTTATAGCTAATAATATTGCATCTATATTAACATTCTGGTTTTGATCACTATACTACGGTTTTTAAGATTTTAACATTAGGGGAAGCTAGATAAAGGGTGTTTACTATTTTTGAATTTTTCTGCAAATCTAAAATTATTTCAGAATAAAAATGATAAAAAGACCAATCATAGACTATGAAAATATATTTGCAAAACATATATTTGATATAGAATTTGTATTTAATATGCAAAAAAAGTTTCACAACTTAACACAAAGGAGACAAACAACCTGTTTTTAAAATTGGGCAATGTATTTGAAAAGGCATTTCACCAAAGGAAATAAACAGTTGGCAAATAATTAAAAAAGTTGTTCACCATCATTAGATATCAGGGAAATGCAAACCCAAACTACTACTACTACTGCAACATATCCACTAGAATGGCTAACAAAGGACTATAAATACCAACGGTTGGTGAGAATGTGAAGTAATGAAAATGCAAAATGGGATAGTGCTCTGGAAGACAGTTTCTTACAAAGTTAAACATACACTTAGCATATTGTACAGTTCCATTCCTAGAAAATAAATTTACCCAAGTGAAATGGAAACACGTGTTCAAAGATTGTATGTGAATGTTTATAGCAGCTTTATTCTTAATAGGGAAAACTGAGTTAAAACAATCCAAATGTCCACCAATTGGTGAACTGATAAACAAATTGTGGTAGATTCATTAAGTGGAATGCTCTTAAACAATAAAAAAGAAAAAATATTGATACACATAACAACATGGATTAGTTTCAAAGGCATTATGCTAATTGAAGAAGCCACACTCAAAAGGATACATACTGAATGATTCTATTTATACTGAAGTATAGAAAAGGCAAAAGTATAGTGAGAGGGAGCAAATCCGTGGTTGCCAGGGATTTGGGGAGATGGGACTGATTGCAAAGAACTAGGGGGAACTTTATTGGGTGATGGAAATGTTGTCTATCAGGGGTCAGCAAACCTCTTCTACCAAATGCTAAATACTAAATGCCTCAGGCTTTGCAGGGTGATAGTCTGTTACAACTAGTCAACTCCGCATTTTAGTGCAAAAGCTGTGTTTTAAAATGTAAAAGATTGAACGTGATTAAGTTTGTTTATGGAACAAACAAACTTGAATTGAATTGAACAATTCAATTTAATTTGAATTTCATGATATTCACATGTCACAAAATACTATTTTTTTGATTTTTTGCTACCATTTGAAAATATAAACTCCAGTCTTAATTTATGAGCTATACAAAAATAGGTGGCAGGAGAATTCGTCCTGCAAAATATAGTTAGCTAACCCACGTTTTATAGCATGAGGGTGGTAGTGGTTATACAAATGGATCCATATTTCAAAATACTTAACTGTACAATTATAATTAATGCATTATATAAATATAGCTGATAAAAAGAAAACAATTAAATAGAAAAGTATTAGCTCTTATCTTTTTTGTACAGCCTTAGTAGAATTGGAAACAAAAAAAGATAAACTTTTATTATATTAAGAATATCTACCCAACAAAGTAATATTATGGATAACACAGACGAAATGAAATAACTTATGCATTACATAGATTTCAAATATAGTTAACAAAAATCACATGCTGGATTTATTGTGTATATACATAGAGTTAATAGTTACAATTTCACAATCCTTTTAAAACACAAATCCTTTTCTACATAATGTATTCATTTTTGTTACAGATGTATGCTAGTGAGAAGTGAAGTTGCAGGTTTAATTTGGGCACGGAAAGTTCACATTTGCACATTTTTACCTTTGGCTGAAAGGATTTTATTATAGTGAACAGCCATGTGATTCTTGACCAGCTGGAGAGTGCTTAGTCTGAGAGAAGAGGAGTCAGTGCAAAAAGCTAAAAATTAAAACATATTTAATCATTATATATTTAAAATTAATATAAAAATCATCATGAGATAAACAAGTTACTGATTATCAAGCTCATTCTCATAAAATGTCTGAAATTCAATCACAGAGGATACTGACATTATAACATTGTGATACTGAATATGGCCTAGCCTTAATCTTGCAATGATATTTGCCAATGAACTATTATTGATCACTTGGGTTCAACAGTAAGTTGAACAGTAAGTTTTATAAGCCTGAGAGTTTAAGGAAGAGATTCTAGAATATTATCTATTATTACATTTACAGAACTATTTCCTTTTGACAGCTTCTAATCTTATAAGTAGGAATGTTTAGCCTGTTGCTTAATTATAAAATAATGTTACCATTGCTAATACTTAAACAATCCGTGGAGTTTGGGAGATTAAATGAATCCCAAACCACAAAACCCTGTATACAAAGATTCTATTCTGAGAGGGAAATTTCTAAATTAAACCTGAAAACAAGACCTACAAATCAGTTTACTGCAGTCTTTAGGAAGTAGTAGGACTATCTTAAGACGAGTATAATCACATAGAAATTCCATAACATCAAACTCCTTGGCCCTCATCCAAATTGTATAAACAAAATCTTAGAAACAGTTAAGCACTTATATACAAGTATAAAATGCAAATGCAGGTGTAATTTTTTAAAACTATTTTGAGACTATATACATGTAGTTAAAAAAAAAAACCCAACAGCTAAAATAGCACATAGAGATTAAAAATAAGTAACTTTTCTACACTGACCGTTACTTAGTCTCTCCTCCCAGAAATATGTTACTTTTTTACTCATCCTTATAGGAAAACTCTATGCATATTTTAAGCATATACAATAATTATTGTAAGGGTAACATTGCATGCATTTTTTACCTGTATAACTTATCTAGTCATTATTATTATCATTTAATGGAGTGGAAACTGAGACACATGAGTTAGGCCTTCAAGGTCACACTGCTGATAAAGGATGCAGTTTAGATGTTAACCAAGGTAACCTCATACTTACACCTACTATCCCTATACCATTTCTATACATACCTTTGTTTTTTAAAAAAAAGTTAGCAATCTTTACATATTATTTTTCTTCCTGCTTTTCTATATATGTGTATTTTAAACCATCTCAAGTTTTTATTTAAAAATTGCTTTTTTATGATTCTGGATATATCTATACACACATATATGTGTATCACATTCTAATACAAAGAAATAAGTGAGATAACAGAAAACTTGATCCTTCTTTCACATTTGGAGGTAACAGTTATCAAGGATTTTTCATGTAAATAAGGAAAAAAGGTATTTGATTATTTTGCCTAAAAAACCAGAGTCATGTTTTTAATCTATAATTATAAAAATTTATTTTGAAACGTATTAAAATTTTACCTTAAAGGCTTTAAAATATCAAAACATCACAGGACCTAGAAATCCGGTCGGATAAAGAACCCTGTAAGTGTTTTGCTCCTGATATACAATGCATTATTCAAGTGCTCTTTTTCACTGCACGGTTTTTCTTTTTCAGTGCCGTGCTTTTAGCATCTTCAAATCACTATTTTGACAAGGCAGGAGTGCCTTAAACCAGGGAAATACCCTGGCATAAGTAGAGCTGGACAGCAGTTGTTGGAGGGAATAGGAGGCAGCCAAGACCACGTCCAGGGCACAAGAATAGTTTGAAATCATAGACTCCAAAGTTCTCTAATTTCAAGAATTCTTATAACATTTAATTGTAATTAATAATATGAAGTTCTAGTATTCATTAAAATTTTTTTCATCATCTCATACAATTTTCATGTAAAGGAAACATCTAGTCTTTTAACAGAGCTATCATTTTAAGTATCTCACTTACCATTACTTTTGGTGCTCAAGTGTCCTTTAAATAGGCAGGGAGGACCATATCTGGGAAGGACAGAGGTTGCTCTGACTTTAACAAAAAAAAACAAAAAAAAAACACAAATCAGAACAAAATGAAATACAACTTTTACGCTATAACAGTACTAAATATTTTAAAAATGTTTCTCTTTTAACTACCAAGTTGTCTAAATTTTATTCACTCATATTACTAGCCACCAATGATATACCAAAAATTCTTCAGTCATAAAAAAAGTCCTCTTTTAAGAAAATAAGTTATTTTCAACTGTACCTGAGACTTTTATGTATTTATTTTCTGGCGATAGTATTTTGCTTTATCACCCAGGTTGGAATATAGTGGTACAATCAGACCTCACTGTAACCTCAAACTCCTCCTGCTTCAGCCTCCCACGCTGCTAGAACTACAGGCACGTACCACCACACCCACTTAATTATTTTATTCTTTTGTAGAGATGGGGTCTCACTATGGTGCCCAGGCTGGTCTCCAATGCCTGGCCTCAAGAGATCCTCCCACCTTGGCCTCCCAAAGAGCTGGGATTATAGGCATGAGATATTGCACTAGGCAGAGACTTTCATTTCACTGTATAAAATGATAAATACATCAATTATGTACTCTACTGACCTACTAGATTTTTAACTATTTGGAGATATAATACAGCTAAGATTTTAAGTTAATTACATGCTAGTCTGTCCTTAAAAATAATTTTAAGACAGAAATCCTCTCACAAAGTAATTGAGTGTATTATAAATTATATCATGTTACAATGTATAAAATATATATATGTAAAATCAGAATTTGATGATTGAAAGATGTCTTAAGATTCATCTAGTCTAGCCCACTTACCCCTTGGCTTGGATCCTATCCTGATCTTCCAAACTATACTGGCTACTGGAAAATCATTTATAGACCTCATCACAAAATAAATCCTCTCTCAACACTTGACTGGTTTTTAATGGTAATCTCCAAAATAGGAAAGCTGAGTTATAGCACTATATATTATTTAGTGTGCAAAACATGAATATTATAACCCCAAGATGGAGATGTTTTTGGAGTACGTAATGGCTAGTTTGCTATGAGGTAAACTATGAAGCTATAAGGATACACACAAAGTCTAATAGAAATATAGATAACTGCTCCATGCGGTGACTCACACCTGTAATCCTAGCACTCTGGGAGGCTGAGGCGGGTGGACTGCCTGAGCAAGAGTGAGAGCCCTGTCTCTAAAAATAGCTGGGCGTTGTGGTGGGTGCCTGTAGTCCCAGCCCATACAAGAGACTGAGGCAAGAGAATTGCTTGAGCCCAAGAGTTTGAGGTTGCTGTGAGTTATGATGCCACGCACTCTACTGAGGGTGAGAAGGTGAGATTCTGTCTCAAGAAAAGGAAAAGAAAAGAAAAGAAATTTAAATAACTAAAAACAGAAAAAGAGGTATGGAGTTAGGAGAACTAAAATCTAGGACCAGAGAAGAAAATTTGCTAGAATAGGCTAAAATGGAAAAACAATTTGTGATCAGAATATCCAAGAAGCTCCTTACACATCACAGGTCAGAGAGCAGGAGGGAAAAAACACTAACTTATTTAGGACAATACAAGTCATGGTGATAACTTTTGAGTTGGGGGATAAAGACAGTCATGAAATTAACATAGTCTCTATCAGGAAAGAAGAAAAGGTGAGAACTGAACTAAGAAAATATACTAGCGAACTCTACAGTGAGCTATGATCAAGAAAACCTTATTTCTCTAGACATAAAATGTTTTGCTTGTCTATAATTCACGTCTCTTTATCTAGAAATAGTACCTTGACTTTCCCTTGGGAAATGTCACCCAATCTACACTTAGCCCAGGTGGTTCAATAAAGCTGATTCCATTGTCAGGGTTGGGCATAGAACCCTAATCTGGCCAGCTGTGTTGACCGAATCTGCAATGAATATGTGACCCAAGTCCAGCCATGAGATAAAATCTTGGGATTTTTGCTGAACTATTAGGACAGACACTATCATTTCCCTGGGCTGCTAAACCCAGTGTAGGATCTCAGCAAGCCTGGTAATGCTGGTGGCTATCTTACACCATATATAAGGCAGTCCAGGAGTTGTAAACATCTGACATCACATGGAAGCTATTACAGGTAATAGGTAAATGTACCTGTTCCAAATTACATACACCTTCAAGTTAAGAATCAACCTATAGAACCTATCCCATTCATAACCTGCCAACTGCATGTAAGGGGAACCTGTCTGAGAATGAAGCCTCATGGAGTAAAGTAGAACCAAGAAAGAAAGAGATTCCTGTAACATTGTTTGAAGCTCTATCATTCCTAGGCTTTTCTTTACATGAGCCCCCCAAATCCCATTTTAGCTTGAACCAGTGTGAGTTGGATTTCTTTATATGTAAACAAAATGCTAATTCTTGAAGACTAACTGTGCCAAGCACAATTCTAAGCACCTTGCAGATACAAATTCATTTAATCTTTAAAATAACACTATGAAATAAGAACTATCATTCTCCCCACCTGATAGATGAGGGGAACTAAAGCACAAAGAGGTTCAACATATAATTTGCTCAAGATTACACAACTACAATATGACAGATTTGGGATCTGAACCCAGGCAGTCTGGTTCTTCAGTCTTAAACATTATAATATAATTACTCAGTACTTAAACCATGTTTGAAGCTACATATCGTATGACAGAGAAGAAGAAGATATCTCAACTGTATGTCGTTCTAAATATGCATGTTTCAAAGGGGGATTAAAGATGTCAGCTGAGGAACAGCTTCGCTGAAACTGGGCATGGTGAGTCTGGGGAGATAAGACTCCAGGCATCTCTGACTGGTGGGATCTGCCTATAATCATCCCTTTGGGGATACAGGGAGTCAGCAAGGGACTTCTGGACCCCAAGAGGAGGACAAAAAAAGTGGAAAACTGGCAAGTGGTTCGTGTGTTCGATCGACCTAATCCCGCCGGCAACCATAAGTACAAGCAGCAGTGAGACTGCAAACTGGAAAGGCCTTACCTGTGAACTGTTTCGGTGTTTTTGGACTTGGCACTCAGTTGAACTGCCTTGGGGTGAGCTTGAGCAGGAGTGCGGAGAACTTTGGGCACTGTCTAGGGCCCCAGACTGAGCCACTGAGCTGGGCCACAGGGAGCTATTGTAGAGAACTGCCCTGGAAAGCTCCGCCCTCAGGGTCCCAGAGCAAGGATCTGGCAGAACCTAGTAACCTAGTGACTGAGCAGCCTAAAGACGGGGACTGAGCTGCCTTACAGCCTTAACCCTTAGGCGCAGAGTGAGACGGTTTGGGCACACTGGAGCCTCGGGCTATTGCCCTGGGTAGAGTGCCATGGTGTCACAGCTCATAGCAACCTCAAACATCTGGGCCTGGCACCGCCCGGACCTCCATAAGAGCTGCACCACGAACCCTGAACCGTGACCCGCACCCACTGGGCCTCTGCTTGCCCTGACCAGGAACTATGGGAGCCGTGCAACCCTGCATCTTCCCTCCTGTGTCCTCCAGGCCTCCACACTGGCCCGCTTGTCTGGCCAGGGATACTGGTAGCCACGTGCCTTCTGGAGCCCTCTCTGCCTCTGCGTAGAGCCCTTCTCCTGGCCAGAGACTGCTGAAGCCTTGGGTTCTCTGTGCCAAAGTCACTGGGTGCCAGGCACTACTAGAACCATGCGCACCACCTCCAATCCTGTTGCTGGATCCGGGTGTGTCACACGCCAGAGCGCCAGAGCTGCTTCCACAACCAGAACTCCCTAGCTGGGGCAGCCCCAGAGGAACTACACAGGGTCACTCCCTACAAAGATCCAGCAACAATAGAGTGATCCCGCTGGGGTCTAATCTTGGAGAGACACCTCCCCAACTCTGAGGATGGCCAGAGGCAATGGTAAAAAACAATCATGAGGTGAAATCAACAGAAAAACTCTGGCAATATGAATAATCAGAGTAGATCAACTTCCCCAAGGATTAATGGGGCAGACACAGCACAAGATCCCAAGCACAAACAAATAGCTGAGATGTCAGAAATCGAATTCAGAATCTGGATAGCAAATAAGATGGAATTAGAACTCCAAGCAGTAACCCAAAAGATATCTCAAGAATTCAACAAATTCAAAGACCAAATGACCAAAGATTTTGACACATTAAAACAAGAAGTTGCAGCCCTCAAAGATCTGAGAAACACAGTAGAATCCCTCAGTAACAGAATGGAGCAAGCAGAAGAAAGGATTTCTGACATTGAAGGCAAAGCTTTCAAACGCTCCCAAACTCTCAAAGAGGAAGAGAAATGGAGGGCAAAAACAGATCACACTCTCAGAGAGCTCTGGGATAATTCAAAGAAAACCAATATTCGTCTAATAGGGATCCCCGAAAGCGACAAAGTGGCTTCACAAGGCACATAGTCTCTTCTCCATGACATTATGAAGGAGAACTTTCCAGACGTGCCAAGAGATTCTGAAATTCAGATAGCACACAGTTTCAGAACTCTACCATGACTCAACCGAAATAAGACATCCCCCAGACACGTCATAATCAATTTCACTAAAGTTAATATGAAGGAGAAAATTCTGAAAGCTGCCAGACGAAAGAAAGAAAGAAAATCATTACCTACAAGGGGAAGAATATTAGAATAACTACAGATCTCTCTGCTGACCTTTCAAGCTAGAAGAGGATGGTCATTGACTTTTAATTTCCTAAAACAAAATAACTTTCAACCCAGGATCCTATACCCAGCTAAACTGAGATTCATTTATGATGGAGACATTAAATACTTCAATGACATTCACATGTTGAAGAAATTTGCCATAACTAAACCAGCTCTCCAGGATACTCTCAGACCTATCCTCCATAAAGACCAGCGTAATCCTCCACCACAAAAGTAAACCCACCCAGAAAATTTTGATCAAATTCCAACTTCCACAGTCGCAAAAGGATTAAAAATGTCCACCAGACCCTTGAAAGGCTTACCAATATTCTCAATTAATGTGAATGGTTTAAACTGTCCTCTAAAGAGGCACAGGTTGGCTGTCTGGATACAAAAACTCAAGCCAGATATCTGTTGCATACAAGAATAAAACCTTACATTAAAAGACAAATATAGACTCAAGGTGAAGAGATGGTCATCTATATTCCAGGCAAATGGAAAGCAGAAAAAAGCAGGTGTTGCAATCCTGTTCACAGACACAATTGGCTTTAAACCAACCAAAATAATTAAGTATAAGGATGGACACTTCATATTTGTTAAAGGTAATACTCAATATGATGAGATCTCAATTATTAATATTTATGCACCCAACCAGAATGCACCTCAATTTATAAGAGAAACTCTAATAGACACGAGCAACTCTATTTCCTCCACTTCCATAGTAGTTGGAGATTTTAACACCCCTTTAGCAGTGCTGGATAGACCCTCCAAAAAGAAGCTAAGCAAAGAAATTTTAGATTTAAACTCAACCATTCAACATCTGGATTTAACAGACATCTACAGAGTATTTCATCCCAACAAAACTGAATACACATTCTTCTTATCAGCCCATGGAACATACTCCAAAATCAACCACATCCTAGGCCACAAATCTAACCTCAGCAAATTTTAAAAAATAGAAATTATTCCTTGCATGTTCTCAGACCATCCTGGAATAAAAGTCGAACTCAATAACAACAGGAACCTGCATACCCATACAAAAACATGGAAGCTAAACAACCTTATGCTGAAGGAGAGATGGGTTATAGATGAGATTAAAAAGGAAATCACCATATTTTTGGAACAAAACAACAATCAAGACATGAATTACCAGAACCTCTGGGATACTGCAAAGGCAGTCCGAAGAGGGAAATTTATAGCACTGCAAGCCTTCCTCAAGAAAATGGAAAGAGAGGAAGTTAATAACTTAATGGGACATCTCAAGCAACTGGAGAAGGAAGAACACTCCAACCTCAAACCCAGTGGAAGAAAAGAAATAACCAAAATCAGAGCAGAACTAAATGAAATTGAAAACAAAAGAATTATACATAGATCAATAAATCCAAATATTGGTTTTTTGAAAAGATCAATAAAATAGATAAACCTTTGGCCAACCTAACTAGGAAAAAAAAGAGTAAAATCTCTAATTTCATTAATCGGAAATGTTAATGATGAAATAACAACAGACCCCTCAGAAATTCAAAACATCCTTAACGAATACTACAAGAAACTGTACTCTCAGAAATATGAAAATCTGAAAGAAATCGACCAATACCTGGAAGTACGCCACCTACCAAGACTTAGCCAGAATGAAGTGGAAATGTTGAACAGGCCTATATGAAGTTCTGAAATAGCATCAACTATAGAAAATCTCACTAAAAAGAAAAGCCCAGGACCAGATGGCTTTATGTCAGAATTCTACCAAACCTTTAAAGAGCTAGTACCTATATTACTAAACCACTTCCAAAATATAGAAAAAGAAGGAATACTACCCAACACATTCTACGAAGCAAACATCACCTTGATCCAAGAAGAAAGGAAAGACCCAAAAAGAAAAGAAAATTATAGACCAATATCACTAATGAATATTGATGCTAAAATACTCAATAAGATCCTAACAAACAGAATCCAACAGCATATCATAAAAATTATACACCATGAGCAAGTGGGATTTATCCCAGGGTCTTAAGGCTGGTTCAATATATGTAAATCTATAAATGTAATTCAGCACATAAACAAACTAAAAAGTAAGGACCATATGATTCTTTCAATCGATGCAGAAAAAGCTTTCGATAATATCCAGCATCCCTTCATGATCAGAACACTTAAGAAAATTGGTATAGAAGGGACATTTCTTAAACTAATAGAGGCCATCTACAGCAAACCCACAGCCAATATCGTATTGAATGGAGTTAAATTGAAATCATTTCCACTTTGGTCAGGAACCAGGCAAGGTTGCCCATTGTCTCCATTGCTCTTTAACATTGTAATGGAAGTTTTAGCCATTGCAATTAGGGAAGAAAAGGCGATCAAGGGTATCCACATAGGGTCAGAAGAGATCAAACTTTCACTCTTCGCAGATGATAGGATCGTGTATCTGGAAAACACTAGGGATTCTACTACAAAACTTTTAGAAGTGATCAAGGAATACATCAATCTCTCAGGCTACAAAATCAAAACCCATAAATCTGTAGCCTTTATATATACCAACAATAACCAAGCCGAAAAAAACAGTCAAGGACTCTATTCCTTTCACAGTAGTGCCAAAGAAGATGAAATATTTGGGAGTATACCTAACAAAGGATGTGAAAGATCTCTACAAAGAGAACTATGAAACTTTAAGAAAAGAAATAGCTTAAGATGTTAACAGATGCTCATGGTTGGGAAGAATCAACATTGTTAAAATGTCCATACTACCCAAAGCAATATATAATTTTAATGCAATTCCTATTAAAGCTCCCTTGTCATATTTTGAAGATCTTGAAAAAATAATACTTTTTATATGAAATCAGAAAAAACCTCGAATAGCCAAAACATTACTCAGCCATAAAAACAAAGCAGGAGGAATCACGCTACCAGACCTGAGACTGTACTATAAATCCATAGTGATCAAAACAGCATGGTACTGGCACAAAAACAGAGAAGTAGATGTCTGGAACATAATAGAGAACCAAGAGATGAATCCAGCTACTTACTGTTATTTGATCTTTGACAAGCCAATTACAAACATTCAGTGGGTAAAAGATTCCCTATTTAACAAATGGTGCTGGGTGAACTGGCTGGCAACCTATAGAAGATTGAAACTGGACCCACACCTTTCACCATTAACTAAGATAGACTCTCACTGGATAAAAGATCTAAACTTAAGACATGAAACTATAAAAATATAAAAAAGAGAAGAAAATGCAGGGAAAACTCTTGAAGGAATCGGCCTGGGTGCATTATTTTATGAGGAAGACTCCCCAGGCAATTGAAGCAGTATAAAAAATACACTACTGGGACATGATCAAACTAAAAAGCTTCTGCACAGTCAAGAACATAGTAAGTAAAGCAAGCAGACAACCTTCAGAATGGGAGAAAATATTTGCAGGTTATACCTCCAATAAAGGTCTAATAACCAGAATCCACAGAGAACTCAAACGTATTAGCAAGAAAAGAACACGTGACCCCATCTTAGGGTGGGCAAGGGACTTGAAGAGAAACTTCTCCAAAGAAGACAGACGCACAATCTACAAACACATGAAAAAAAGCTCATCATCCTTAATCATCAGAGAAATACAAATCAAAACTACTTTGAGATATCACCTAACCCCAGTGAGAGTAGCCCACATCACAAAATCCCAAAACCAGACATGTTGGTGTGGATGTGGAGAAAAGGGCACACTTCTACACTGCTGGTGGGAATGCACACTAATATGTTCCTTCTGGAAGGATGTTTGGAGAATACTTAGAGACCTAAAAATAGACTTGCCATTCGATCCTATAATTCCTTTACTAGTTTTATACCCAGAAGACCAAAAATCACAATATAACAAAGACATCTGTACCAGAATGTTTATTGCAGCCCAATTCATAATTGCTAAGTCATGGAAGAAACCCAAGTGCCCATCGACCCACGAATGGACTAGCAAATTCTGGTACATGTATGCCATGGAATACTATGCAGCCTTAAAGAAAGATGGAGACTTTACTTCTTTCATGTTTACACGGATGGAGCTGGAACATATTCTTCTTAGCAAAGTATCTCAGGAATGGAATAAAAAGTATCCAATGTACTCAGCTCTACTATGAAGGCTATAACCCAACTGTAGCACAAGAATGGGGCGGCACCTGTGGCTCAGCGGGTAGGGCGCCGGCCCCATATGCCGAGGGTGGCGGGTTCAAGCCCAGCCCCGGCCAAACTGCAACAAAAAAATAGCCGGGCGTTGTGGCAGGCGCCTGTAGTCCCAGCTACTCGGGAGGCTGAGGCAAGAGAATCGCGTAAGCCCAGGAGTTAGAGGTTGCTGTGAGCCGGGTGACGCCACGGCACTCTACCAAGGGCGGTACAGTGAGACTCTGTCTCTACAAAAAAAAAAAAAAAAAAGACTATGGGGAAAGGGCCAAGGAAGGGGAAGGGAGGGGGTAGGTCATGGTGGAGGGAGGGTAATGGGTGGGGCCACACCTACTGCTTATCTTAGAATGGGTACAGGCGAAACTTACTAAAGGCAGAATACAAATGTCTACATATAGTAACTAAGAAAATGCCATAAAGGCTACGTTGAACAGTTTGATGAGAATATTTCACATTGTATATGAAACCAGCACATTGTACCCCTTGATTGCACTAATGTACACAGCTATGATTTAACAATAAAAAAATAAATATGCATGTTTCACTATAAATCACTGTAAAGTCACTTGTATATGAGACAAATTTGAGACAATGAAGACAGAATGAAAGAAAGGCTAGAACCTAGTGATACCACCTTGAATAAAACCAATCCTCCCACTCCCCAATGTGAACAAAGGTATTTAAGATTTGCCACCAGGTACCAATCCAGGTTCTCTTTAGCATGAGATGGTGATAACAAAAATGGAACTTCCATATACCCTGATGCCTGTGTTCCCTTGTGTTTCTTCAAATGTATACCAAGGCATACACTCATTAGTGTCTAACTAATTCCTGTACATAAATAGTGTACAAATAGTGTCTATTCCTGTACATAAATATCATATTTAAAATGACAGAATTGAAGGGAGAAATAGAAAATGTAATTTAACTCAGCCATTTCACAGGCAGTTTCTTGTTCCTGCTTTGTTTCCTGTACTCAGGTCACACTTTTCTGCTTGCGTGATTCACCATTTTTTGTTGAAAAGTGAACATTTTAGGTAATATATTGTAGTAAGTCTAGACACAGAATCCTCTCTTGAGCTTGTTTTCATTGTTGTTTGCTTATTTGTTTAGTGACTTTGCTAAATTATTTAATCAATTACATTTCCTGAGCTTGTTTTCATTGTTGTTTGCTTATTTGTTTAGTGACTTTGCTAAATTATTTAATCAATTACATTTCCTGAGGAATGCGAAGGCTCTGATGTCACTACTCATCAGTGAAGCTTTGGGCATGAGCAGTGACATCTTATCCTTAAAGTCTGAGCCCAAGTCTTTGGAAGGAGATTTCCCTTTCAAAGGGAAAGCTTTAGGGTACCATACAGAGTCTTCTCATATCTGATAGTTACTCTTTTATGATAGCTTGATAATTCTTTAAACTTGCCTTGTATAAATCACTGTATGATTTTTATCTTTCGATTAGACCCAGAATGAATGCTCCAATGAGTCAAGGAAAAGTAGCCTCAAACCAAACATAAGGAAAAAGAACATTATCCTCTAATGATTAGGACTACAATCCTGTCCAAGAGATTGAAGGTCTTAGTAGGGTAGTGAATTCATCAGTATATAAGAGAAGCCAAGTTTCCTACATAATTTCATTTTTCTAAGATATCCAGAAGAAAATCCACTGAGGAAAGGTAAAGCTGTTTCTTGTGTAAGGTTTTCCCAGGAATACTAGAGGTTTGGGAACCTAACTGCCATTTTTTTTTTTTTTTTGAGATAGATTTTATGTCGCCCTTGGTAGAGTGCCATGGCATCACAGCTCACAGCAACCTCAAACTCTTGGGCTTAAGCAAGTCTCTTGCCTCAGTCTCCCAAGTAGTTGGGACTACAGGCACAGGTGCCTGCCACAATGCCCTGCTAGTTTTCTGTTGATTTTTTCATTGTTCTTTAGCTGGCCTGGGCCAACCCCAGTGTATGTGGCTGGTGCCCGTTTAACCGCTGAGCTACCAGCACGGAGCCTTAAGTACCATTTCTAATTGTCTCTATGGGACCAAAAGATTTAAAACAATTATTTTCCAAGCTACTTTCAGTTATGTATACTAATAAGTTGTCTTCTCTCCAAAGGTCATTAATAGAGTGGATGACATTTGATAGTCTCAATCTTCTCCTTCCCCCAAGAGAAGTTGGAAACACCACCTTACAGATTATCTAGTCCAAGCCTTCATTTTACAAATTATCATACTAAAACCCAGGGAGGTAAAGTGACTTGAAGATTATTACCTAGTTAGTTAATACCCTGTTTCCCCGAAAATAAGACAGTGTCTTATTTTAAGGTGTGCTCCCAAAGATGCGCTAGGTCTTATTTTCAGGGGACGTCTTATCTTTCCTGTAAGCAGGTCTTATTTTTGGAGGATGTCTTATTTTAGGGGAAACAGGGTAGCAAACAAGACAGTATTTTTCAGGGGGCTGCTCTTTCTAATACACCACCATTCAGAAAGTGCCTTACAAAATAAAGTTTAAAATGGGATTAGAGTAAGAAAATGACAAAAGTTAATATTTTTGTTTTAATATTTAATTAAATAACCAAACTAACCTCTTAATGAAATCAAAGAAATGTATTTTTAATTAAAATTATTTTAGCTTTGGCTAAAATTTATGATTTTTTTATTAATAATAATTTATGGTATTATGAGAACTAACCCCCAGATATTTGTCAACTATGACATTTATTTAAAGAACTTAAAATTGATAATATTTGATATTCTTATATATTACATATTAACAATATCCTTAAAGTGAAGCTTATTAAGTTATAAAAATATAAACCTTTTTACATTTGGCATAAACCTAATTTTTAAAATAACTCCATAAACAAATACTGAGAACTTACTAAGTCTATTATACTATAAATTTTACAAACATCTAGAGGGCCTCTAGCTAGGGGTCCTTAAACTTTTTAAACAGAGGACCAGTTCACTGTCCCTCAGACCATTGGAGGGTCGGACTATAGATTAAAAAAAAAAAAAACTATGAACAAATTCCTATGCACACTGCACATATCTTATTTTGAAGTAAAAAAAAACAAAACAGGAACAAATACAATCACACTGCCTCAAGTGGCCCGCGCCATAGCTTGAGGACTAGCCTCTTCCTCCTGGGATAGTAAGTAAATGCACTGACTTTGGGGTTTACCTTCCTCACCTGTTTTCAAAGCCTGTTCTGCCAATAACAGTGGCCTTAGTAAGTTGTTTATGATCTTTTGTTTCAGTTTATTTACTGCGAAATAAAGATAAAGATAATACCTATCTGTACATTAAATGAGATAATTTGTAAATAGTTCCTATTTACTAAGCAAGGGCATAATGTTAGTTTATGTGTAAAGGTTTTAAGAACATAAAAGCGTTTGGTTTGCTTCCTCTGAAACTTAGGTTGGTAAAGTGTCAGAACATATGGTTTGCTGATCAATGGATAATTATCTCCTACACTGATAGCACTTTTGATCAATAATTACATAATAAAAACGCTCATTCAAATTCAAAGCAAGACATACTTCAAGGAATCATTTAGCAGCCTGATTTAAAGATAACTCTTTTAAATAGATAAGAACACTGAATTGGGAGCGAGGGGAGTCTAAAGCTTGCCTTATAGCTTGCCTTATTTGGCTTGAGAAAAGAATGATACTTGCTCATACAGTACGAAGATAATATTATTGGGTTGATTGGTACAGGTATGAGGTTACACTGCTCCACCGTGACGTCCACCTGACACAACAGTCAAAACAAGTATATACAGTGATTATGGATTAATCCTTTGCTGCTAAAACTGGAGTCCGTTGACCTACAACACCGATCAACAACACGAATCACCTGGAAACTAATTAGAAATGCAAACTCTCAGCCCCCCCCCAACAGAATTATTGAATCATAATCCACATCGTAACATGATTCTAAAGGGATTCTCAAAGTTACAGAAGCCCTGGGTTACTCAGTAGTTTTGGAGGGAGTTTTAGTTTAACTGAATGGGAGATTTCCTATTTACTGAGTACTTACAAGGTGCCTGCTACGCATTATTTGCATTTAATCCTCAAGAAACCTACAGCATGGGTATTTGACCCCTACTTTCAAGAGATGAAACTGAAGGTCGTCCGTACGGAGAGCTGCAGGGATTGATTCTAGGCCTCCAGAGGTCTTTGCTTCAGAGCTACGGGGTAATAAGACTCCATGTCCCTGAAGTTCAGGAGACTGGGCTGCATGGTTGTCAGGGCGACACATTCAGGGCAAGGAAGCGGGCCTGCGAGCCTGGCAGTGGGGCCTATTTCTGTGCGCGGGCCTCAGGCAGCTCCGTGCAACACCTGGGGCAACGCCTGGAACGTCCCGGGCGCGAGGTTGGGGGTGCAGACCCGCGCGGTCGCTCGCGAAAGCTGCCCTTTACCTCTCCGGCTGCCATCCATGTTTAGTCTTCTTGCAGCCGCCGTGGGGACGCACTGTGTCCCCGCCGGTCCTTCCCTTGGCCAGGCCCAGCCGCTGCAGCAGAGGACTGGCAAAGAGCCGGAGGCAGCAGCTGCAGCTGCTCCGCGACCGTTGCTAGGTCGGTTGCTAAGGGCTGGCTCTATGACGTCGGGATCGTTACGTCACGGCGCCGGGGACGTGCGCTGCCCAGCCCCGCCCCCGGAGTACCCAGAGCGAAAGTGGAACGGAAGAGGAAGGAACCAGGCTGGGGGAGTCTCGGGAGTCAGTCAGTCGTTCTGGGATCCTGCCCGTAGTTCACAGAGCAGCCTCCTGTCAGGAGCCACGTCACCAGCACATGACAGTCTTTGTCCCTGCGGGAAGAACGAAGAGAGGAGGGGGTCTCATCTGGCATCTGCGTCCCCGGGGTCCCGGAAAAAGTCAAACACAAATGTTAGTTGAGGTCAGGGTAACATTTAACCAGTTCCAAATAGATTTCCAAGTAGTCTGTGAACTTTTGGATTAGTGAAAATCCTGGTGGTGAAAAACATCTGAGTTTACATCTTAATTCCTAACCTTAATTATCAGTTTCAGTTGTCCTTCTGTTTTGCCTACGGAGCTTTTCTCTCTCCTGTCCGCTCGTCCCCCTTTTATAGTAAGGCTCCAATCCGTTTCCTTTATCATGGAAGAGAGATGCAACAAGAATAAGGAGTTGATTTATTCGTTGCCTTCTACAACGTGTTTAATTTTGAATCCTTGGAAATAAGATATCGGGGAGCATTTTGTCATTGTAGAGCTTCTCAACAGCGACTCTGTAGACATTGTGAGCTGGTTGTATACTTACAAAATTTGAGGAATGTGGAAGGGTGTGTGCTGGCTCTGTGGTCCCCAAAACAAAAGTCATTTAGAAGACTACAGGGGCAGAAAGTCAGATATTACTCAGAAAAAACTCTTCCCTACCTCCTCTATATTGTTTGAAATCCATTTCTAAGTTTATGAGCTTTTTATTCCCACTAATTAGCAGCTAGAAAATACCTTGCATATAATAGGCCTCCAGTAAGCATTTGCTAAATTGAATTAGAACTAAAGCCTAAAGGGCAAACACCTCTGGGAAAAGCAACACAGTGTCTTGATTCATGCAAAGGTAATGCCAGCTCCTCTTGTTAAAGTAGATTTTAGGCACAGTGGCTTACACTTATAATCCTAGCATTTGGAGAGGCTAAAGTGAGAGTATCTCTTAAGGCCATGAGTTCAAGACCAGCCTGGACAATACAGTGAGACTCCTGTCTCTAAGAAAAAAAAAAATTAGCCTGCTGTTGTGGGAGCAGCTATAGTCCCACCTACTTGGGAGACCAAGGCAGGAGGATCACTATTCTGGGAGTTTGAGGTGGCAGTGAACTATGATCACACCACTTCACTCTAGCCTGGGTGAAAGAGTGAGACCTTGCCTCTAAATAAATAAATGTAGGTTTTAAGATGACAAGTAGATTTTGCTTTAAAGTAGAAAGGGACCCCATGATTGAGAGATGACAGCAGAATGGGAGAGAAGGTTTGAAGATAACATTGCCTGGTATCTGACTTTGAAGCATCTTGATTTCATTATTTCTCTTTAAACATATCAATTCGTTCAAGAATGTGTGCATAATCCGAAGGAATATAGGGTCTGTTTCTCTCCAGTTTTAGCGGCAAACACGTTATCATAAATGTATTTAATTTGTCCTTTGCTATTACTCCATGTATGTGAAAAAGAGAGAAGATCCTTTCTGGTTGCTATTCCCGTGGAATAATCCATGATCATGGGCAAGTGCATACAGCTGGTATGAGCTTATTATGAAGTAAGCTCCCAGGAACACCCTTTGTGGGAGCAGCGTCTGTAGCTCAGTGGGTAGGGCACCAGCACATGCACCGGGGCGGTGGGTTTGAACCTAACCTGGGCTTGCTAAAACAAAAAAATGGCCAGGCGTTATGGGGGTGCCTGTAGTCCTAGCTACATGGGAGCCTGAGGCAAGAGAATCACTTGAGCCCAGCCCAGGAATTTGAGGTTGTTGTGAGCTGTGATACCATGGCACTCTACTGAGGGCAACAAAGTGAGACTCTGTCTCAACAACAACAAAAAAAGAACACCCTTTGGGGAAGTGATCACCAGCTGTGATGGCCTTGGAGAGCAGGCATGCCGAAGACCTTTTGTTGAATATATAAACATGAATTTCGTGTTCTGAAATTTTCCAATGCTATAGTTTTGTTATTAACATTTAGGAATTTGTATATCTGTATTTTAGAAGGAAAAACTTCATCTCCCTTGGCATGTATAAACCAATTATTCTATCTCCCTTTTCTTTCTTAGCTCACAGGAAGCTCAAAACGAAGATTTGTGTCCAGTTGTGATAATTATGCATAGCCTACTTTTCTACTTATGTCTTTAATTCTCTTTACTAGGAATGTGGCTTTTCTTCTTTTATTTCAATGGTTCAATTAAACGTATCTTATTGGATAAGCTCTATGTCCCTTGGAAGTGGGGATGTAAATAAAAGAAATTATATATTATACAAATGGTCTGATACAAATAGTATATAGTTTATTATTTATTATACTTTATACATTATTTTATTTAAAAGCCCTGTAAGATGCTAAACATTATTATTTAACATGTTATTACTATTATACATTTAATATAAACTTTATAGATGACCCTTAGTTTCATAATTTAGAGGATTCCTGGAATTTATGTTTTTTTGTTTGGAAAATGATTCAATAAATGCAGTAAAAGCAACAAGAAACAAAAGGTCAAGCCAACTCTTTTTTTAGTTCTAGAGTTAATATGAGCATATTTTAATCCTTAAATACCCTGAAGGACAAAAATGAAGGGAATGTAGGGAATTTTAAAAATAAATACATACTAGAGCAGAGTAAAATAAATAGAATTCAATGGTATAGGTACACTTTGTGTTGACCTCAGACTCAGAGAAAATCCCTTAGGTTCTGGTGCCTGTAGAATGCTTTGAAATTCAAGCTGTTATTATTTCTCAGCCATTCTCTAATCAAAACACTGTAGCTATTGTCCATCTAAGTAAAAGAGAAAATGGAACTTCAGAGCTTGTTGATATTAGCATCTTACGTAGTGATAGATTAAATTTCCGTTTTGTCACTAGAGGGGGCTTTAGGAAAGTTTTAAATTCCATATCTGTGAGGAAAGCAGCTATGTCAAGGCGGTATTTACTTAGTAGTCCTATTTGAGGACTGTAAGGTGCAACTGATAAACATTTTAAAAAGTGACTCCAAGGTAGAGCTTCTCCGATTATGCATATAATTATAGTTTTATTTTTATATATGTTGCAAATACATACACTGAGTTCTTTATGAGCATAGGGAAAAAATTACTCTATCCTCTAAAGGCCCTGAATGAATTTTAAAAAGTTATCAATACCAGCCTACACCTTGATTTTTCTTAATTTTATTGTTAAAAGCAGGAGAGTACAGGAATGCTTGTAATTTTCTGTAAGGCAATTTGTACCTAACAGTATTACAGAGTGAAAAAAGAGAGTGATAATAGAATATACTCACCCTCTCATGACTATTTTGAGTTCTCTTAAAGAACAGAACTCCAATATCTGAACACAAATATAATCTTGTCTTCTGAAGATTCTCAGAACTATCAAACCACAGAGAGGTTTTTGCTACACTTTTTACTGTGCTTAATTTCACACTTTATTTTCATCTTTTCCTATGGTTAAATGTTAATGTTTTCACACAGAATTGTGACTTTTTAGGTAGCTTCACTGGCTTCTTTTCCAAATGGAAGTTTCACTCGTATCATGACCCTTTGGCTAAGGCTGCTGAGACTGCAGATGTTAGGGCCGCTAATACTGCCACAATCATTTAATCTTGCCACTTTGCCCCAGCTGTGTTCTTCAAATCTTTTCGTCCAATTAAGAGAACAAGTATCCGTGAACAGAACTTAGTCATTCTGTGGTTACTAGGTAACCTGTCCCTATAGCTTAAGAAGAGCATTCTATCCCTTTTTCCACTGCCAGTTACCACTACCACAATACATTAGGGATGATGCTCACCCCAAAGGTTTGATAATCTCCACCAAATGCATTCTCTGTTTACAAGTGGTTTCACTACTGAACACATAATCTATTGATCTATCTTGACAATATTTTTTCCATCATAAAAAAAGTGTCCAGAGTTTTAACAATTAATGAACTTCTAAAATGAAGCTCTCATAGAAGCACCTATGATTCACAAACTGCTATACACAGTATAGCTGATTTCTATAAGCTACCAATGAAAATCATTCTTTAAAGATATCCTACTTAGTGTTTCTAAGGGACTTCTATCTCTATCCTACTTATTCTTTAGTTTTTTGTCTTTCTGGGTATCTGCCTGCAATATACTTGAATACTTAAAATTATTAGGATGAATGTCACAAATTGCAATTTTATACATTAAAAAATGGTCAAATATAGGCAAACCATTTAGTTCTACCTAATGAAGAGCACTCTTGGAAACTTAGATTTAATTTAGACTACATTAATTACTTCTTAGAATATTTGAGCAAGTAAGCTTAGAAAAGGGAAGGGGATGGTTACTGACAACCCTCGGGTATATTTAATCTATGACTTAAGTCAAATATAAGTTCTCTCTCTCTTTTTTTTGAGACAGAGCCTCACTATGTCACCCTTGGTAGAGTGCTATAGCATCACAGCTCACAGTAACCTCAACCTCTTGGGCTTAAGTGATTCTCTTGCCTCAGCCTCCCAAGCAGCTGGGACTACAGGTGCCCACTACAATGCCTGGCTATTTTCTTGTTGCAGTTGTCACTGTTTAGTTGGCCTGGGCCAGGACTGAACCCACCAGTCTAAGTGTATATGGCTGGCACGGTAACCACTGTGCTACATGCCAAGTCAAATATAAGGTTTCTCTTTAAATCCTTCCATTTCCTTATCTGCAATTAGTCAGTGTTAATTATGTTTTTAAACAAAATCTAAATTGTCTAGAAGTATGAAAATATGTTGTGAAAACAGCTTCTAGTTAGGTGACATTAGGTGTCCACTAAAGTTTATATACACAAGCAACCTTAAATTAAAAATATTGAGGTCAGCATGGTGGCCCATGCCTGTAATTTTGGCATTCTGGGAGGTCGAGGCCGGTGGATTGCTTGAGGTTGCTGTGAGCTATGACACCATGACACTCTACTGAAGGCGACAAAGTAAGACTCTGTCTCAAAAACAAACAAACAAACAAACAAAAAAACAACAAGGAAGCAAAATACGGGAAAAGTATTTACAATGGGGAGAGCACAGTCTGGAAAGAAAGTTTGGTGGTAACCTGGGCACAGAAAGACTTTTGTATGTCATAACATGCAGAGTGATTATTTATGTAACCATAAACAAGGTAGAATAAGTGATGCTCTTAGCGTCCTTAATTCACTTTTTAAACAAGGATGAAAGTAAGGAAATATTCTCCCTTGTCAGAAAATTTAGGGGCTAGTGATCACTAAGCAAAAATTCTCATCTTGCAGAAAAGGTTACTAGAGCCCAGAGAAGATGAGTAATTAGTTTATACAACTTGGTTTTCTGACTCCAAATTTAGTGTGCATTCCTTTAAATCAGGAAATAGGCAGCACAACTATTATTTCAGTGACTTTTGATTACGCATGATCATGCTCTTATGCACATGTTATCTAAAATAATGGAAAAATGATTTTCTTTTTTCTTTTTTTTTTGTAGAGACAGAGTCTCACTTTTTATGGCTCTTCGTAGAGTGCCATGGCATCACACAGCTCACAGCAACCTCCAACTCCTGGGCTTAAGCGATTCTCTTGCCTCAGCCTCCCGAGTAGCTGGGGCTACAGGCGCCCACCACAACGCCTGGCTATTTTTGGTTGCAGTTTGGCCAGGGCCGGGTTTGAACCTGCCACCCTCGGTATATGGGGCCAGCACTTTACCGACTGAGCCACAGGTGCCACCTGGAAAAATGATTTTCATATCCAATGATGGATACATAAAATAGAAAAGGTAAATGAGAATTGCTTACATTTTTTGTCTTAGGCAAACTTTTAGCTAAGCTACTCTACATAAATGAGAATACATATATTTTACAGTCATTTTTTTTCTAAAAGATCAATATGTATTTTTCTTCCCACAAGAAATAGAGCACAGTTGAATCCAATTTTTCTTCTACCCTGGAGATGATTACTTTACCGTAATCCAGATTATCATTCACCTTGAGTTCAGGAAAATTTTACACTGGGGAGTTATTCCTCAGAAAGGGCAGCTTCTCTTATTCAAGGATTGCATAAAAGAATAACAACACTGACAACTTCCTGCAAACTAAAAGTTGCCACATGATATTTCAATCAAACTTAAAGGGCCCCTAATATGTGCGAGGCTCTTTAGCTCACATTTTCCCCTCATATTCGACAGGACAATAATACTGTCTCTAGTTCATTGACAATTCCTTCAGTGATCCTTTGGGCTTTTACTGCTTTCAGGAGAATCACAGAAAGCTGGGTGTCTATAGGCATAAAGAGTCAGGTAACATGGAACAGCTATTAAGCATGTGTTGGATGCAACCTACTCTGAGCTCTATTACCCAGCTGTGGGACCTTTACTGAGGACCCATTCACACACTCATGACATTGTTGTGAGAAGGACAAGGGGTAGTATGTGTAAATGGTTTACCACATTGTTGTTATATGTTGGTTTCCTTCAGAAACAGACCCTGAGACAAGGACTCAAGTACAAGTAGTTTATTTAGGAGACAATCTGAAATAAACACCTGTAGGGGGATACAGAAGCAAGACAGAGAAGGAAGCCCCAAAAGGGGGGTTATCAAGCAAGTTACCATTCTGGGCAACTGGAACTCATTATCAGAGGGAAACTCTAGGAAACAGTAGAGAACACAACAGTTATCCAATCAGATAACTATTATCCACCATCTACCAAGAGGACTTGTGTAAGGGCTGCTGGGGGCCTTGGGTGGCTAATTCCATGGCCTTCTGACCTGCCCTGTACGAAGCTAAGTGGGCTGTAGTGGTCAGAGAAAGTGCTAGGCATTCAACAGAAGTGCAGGATGTTGGAAGTCGGGACTGGCATGAAGGAAGAGGTGAGGAGTGAGGGCACATGGGCTCAGTGATCACCAGCCGTGTCTGCTGTCCTGGCAAAAGGGGCATTCAACGCACATTTATTCTTTGTATTTTTAAATATATTATGAAGTGACTTTTTTTTTTTTTTTTTTTTTTTGTAGAGACAGAGTTTCACTTTATGGCCCTCGGTAGAGTGCCATGGCCTCACACAGCTCACAGCAACCTCCAACTCCTGGGCTTAAGCAATTCTCTTGCCTCAGCCTCCTGAGTTGCTGGGATTACAGGTGCCCGCCACAACGCCCGGCTATTTTTTGGTTGCAGTTTGGCTGGGGCCGGGTTTGAACCTGCCACCCTCGGTATATGGGGCCGACGCCTTACCTACTGAGCCACAGGCGCCGCCCTATGAAGTGACTTTTAAGGTTCTTTCATCATTAACTATGGCTGGCACAGAGAAGGCATTTGTTGTACAAACCTGTTGTTTTTGTCTGCCTAGAACCTTTCTCCTTTTCTTTTAGTAGAAGCTCACCCCCTGTCCTGTGGGTGATGCTGTCTCCATCTCCCCTCCCTCCTTTTTCCTACTGTTCCATTATCACAGGAAGGTGAAATATGACATGGGGGAATACTCAGCCAGCTGGCTACAGGGACGGATTCAAGGTGGGTGTGCAACTCTAGTCGGCCTGCCACCCCCTCAGCATCCTTCCTGGGACTCAGGTGCTAGCACTAATGTTACCGACTTTTCTGCTGGGATATATGAGCTCTGTGCTGCTGGCAGCTATCTTGCTCCCTGTGGAAAGCTTGTGTCCAACGAGAGAGAAAGAAAGAACACAACCAAAGACATTATTTTATCCCACAAAAACAACTCTGGTTGAAGTGAGCTATGCTCTGGGCCCACCAGTTTACCAGTTTGTATGAGCCAATAACTTTTTTTTTTTTTTTGAGACGGAGTCTCACTATGTTGCCCTCAGTAGAGTGCCATGGCATCACAGCTCACAGTAACCTCAAACTCTTGGGCTCAAGTGATTCTCTTGCCTCAGCCTCCCAAGTAGCTGGGACTACAGGCGCCCGCCAAAACGCCCAGCTATTTTTGTTGTTGTTGTTGTTGTTATAGTTGTCATTGTTGTTTAGCAGAACGGGTCAGGTTCGAACCCACCAGCCCTGCCCTAACTACTGACCTACGGGCACTGAGCCAAGCCAATAAAATCTTTGCTTGCAATGAAAGAGTTCTGACTGACAGAGGGTTTAATATGTATTGTAGTATTTAATGCTCTAAGATTCTAAGACTTATCTTTTATCACATCACCTGCCAATGTAAGTTCCCCAGTAGTTAAGCTGCTTAACAAGATGTTGGAGGCAGGTATGTACTGGCTGTGTCATTATATCCCAGAACATCCTTCCTCTCATATGAGGTTTTGGCATTTCAAATTATTCCTCAATCACAGCATTAACTAACTTGAAATTAAGTTATTCCCTTTGTAATTCTTTCAATTCTAGTTTGGCAAGGAGAAAGTTTCTGTTTAACCCCAGTATATCTTTTATACCTCTCATCCTTGCTAATCTCCCTTTGTAACAAAGACCAAAGGTGAGACTCAGGCCACAGGGCCCAGATAAGGTCCCCCTTTATCCGTGGTTTCACTGTCAGAAGTTTTAACTGTGCTCCAAAAATATTAAATGGAAAATTACAGAAATAATTTGTAAGTTTTAAATTGTTTGCCATTCTGATTAGCAGGATCAACTCTTACGTCATCCTGCTCCTTTTAGCCTGGGTCATGAATCCTTCCTTTGTCTGGCATCTCCACGCTGTCTATGCTCCCTGCCCATGAGTCACTTACAAGTCCTCTTGGTGATCGTCTCACATCATCACAAGAAGAAGGGTGAATACAGTGCAATAAGAGATTCTGAGAGAGAGAGACCTCCATCACATAACTTTTATTATAGTATGTTTATTATGAGATTTTGTATTTTATTATTGTTACTGTTGTGAATCTTTTAATGTGCCCAATTTATAAATTAAACTTCATCATAGGTATGTATGTACAAGAAAAGACATAGTGTATATAGGATTTGGTACTATCCACAGTTCCAGGCATCCACTGGGGGTCTTGGAACATATTCCTCATAACTAAGGGAGGATGACTGTACTGTTTTTCCTATTGAGATGGAGTCATAGTTTCTTTTCAAAAGTTGCTTAATTTTAAAAATGAGTAAATTCAAAGGAAAATCATAAAATAAATAATAGTATGAGGAGTGTAACAGTATGGTGAAAGTCATGTAGATGATATTTAAAAGACTTAACTTTGGGAATCACATGCTTAGTATAATGGTATCCCTGCTTCCACCTGGAAAAAAGAAGGTGTAGGCATGGGTCCACTCAGATTTGCATAGCCTGATTTGTTGCTGTGATTCTGACTAAAGGACAAAATTGGTTTATTGAGGGAGTTGTCTCGATTCAGTTGGGAGTGAAAACATGGAACACTTATTTTTCCCAGTCACTGCTTTCAACTCTGTTCTAATGAAGTCACCTCCCCACTTGGTGGCAGGGGCTCTTAATGCTTTGTCTGATTCCTTAGCTGTCAGTCATTTTCAGTTATTAAAAGTTACCTTCAGTTTTTAAGACTCAACCCTGTTTATTTAAAACATTTAGCCTTTTTATTAGGTCCAAAGCTCTTCTCTCCCTTTCCCCTCTGCCAGCACTAGCTAGACCAGTGGGCTCCAGTGGCCGGTTTTGGAGCAGGCATGATCTGCTTTCATACACACTAGCAGTCCCTGCCTCCGTACACTGGCTCCTCTGATGCTGAGATGGGGAAGAAAAAGGAATAAGGAAGACCTAGCTCCTTCTTTGATTTATTGTCTTTACTTAGCTCTCATAGATGGTTGAAACTATTCCAGTCTAAAGGCTCAAAGTAATGGAACAATCCAAGATGGAGGCAGAGTAACAACTTCCCTGCAATAGGGCACGGTGAGTCTGGGGAGATAAGACTCTAGGCATCTCTGGCTGGTGGGATCTGCCTATAATCATCCCTTTGAGGATACAGGGAGTCAGCAAGGGACTTCTGGACCCAAGAGGAGGACCAAAACAGTGGAAAACTGGCAAGTGATTGTGTGTGTTCGATTGACCTAATCCCGCCAGCAGCTGTAAGTACAAGCAGCAGTGAGACTGCAAACGGGAAAGGCCTTACCTGTGAACTGTTTCCATGTTTTTGGACTTGGCACTCAGTTGAACTGTCTTGGGGAGAACTTGAGCAGGTGTGCCGAGAACTTTGGGCATTGTATAGGGCCCCAGATGGAGCTAATAGTGTTCAACTGTAGGCTGCAGGGAGCCATTATGAGAGAACTGCCCTGCAAGCTCTGTCCTCAGGGTCCCAGAGCAAAGATCGGGTGGGATCTAGTAACCTAGTGACTGAGCAGCCTAAAGGCAGGGACTGAGCTGCCTTATAACCTTAACCCTCAGGGTCAGAGTGAGAATGGTTTCGGCACACTGGAGCCTCGGGCTGTTGCCCTGGGTAGAGTGCCATGGTGTCACAGCTCATAGCAACCTCAAACTCCTGGGCTTGGCATTGCCTGGACCTCCATAAGAGCTGCACCATGACACCTGACCCGCGACCTGCGCCCCCTGTGCCTCCGCATGCCCTGAACAGGATCCGCGGGAGCCATGCAATCCTGCATCATCCCTCCTGTACCCTCCCTGCCTCCACACCAGCCCACTCATATGGCCAGGGATTCTGGTAGCCACATGCCCTCCAGAGCCCTCCCTGCCTCTGCACAGAGCCATTCTCCTGGCCAGAGACTGCTGGAGTCTTGGGGTCTCTGGGTGTCTCTGGAGTCACTGGGTGCCAGGCACTCCCAGAACTGTGCACAACACCTCCCACCCTGTTGCTGGATCCAGGCGTGTCACACTCCGGGGCTGCTTCCACAACCAGAACTCCCTGGCTGAGGCAGCCCCAGAGGAACTACACAGGGTCACTCCCTACAAAGATCCAGCAACAATAGAGTGATCCTGATGGGGTCTAATCTTGGAGAGACACCTCCCCAACTCTGAAAACGGCAAGAGGCAATGGTGAAAAACAATCATGAGATGAAATCAACACAAAAACTCTGGCAATATGAATAATCAGAGTAGATCAACTCCCCCAAGGATCAATGGGGCAGACACAGCACAAGATCCCATGCACAAATAAATAGCTGAGATGTCAGAAATCGAATTCAGAATCTGGATTGCAAATAAGATCGAATTAGAATTTCAAGCAGTAACCCAAAAGATATCTCAAGAATTCAACAAATTCAAAGACCAAATGACCAAAGATTTTGACACATTGAAACAAGAAGTTGCAGCCCTCAAAGATCTGAGAAACACAGTAGAATCCCTCAGTAACAGAATGGAACAAGCAGAAGAAAGGATTTCTGACATTGAAGACAAAGCTTTTGAACGCTCCCAAACTCTCAAAGAGGAAGAGAAATGGAGGGCAAAAAAAGATCACTCTCTCGGAGAGCTCTGGGATAATTTGAAGAAAACTAATATTCATCTCATAGGGATCCCCAAAAGCGACAAAGTGGCTTCACAAGGCACAGAGTCTCTTCTCCATGAGATGAGGAAGGAGAACTTTTCAGACATGCCAAGTGATTTTGAAATTCAGATAGCAGACAGTTTCAGAACTCCAGCATGACTAAACCCAAATAAGACATCCCCCAGATACATCATAATCAAATTCACTAAAGTTAATATGAAGGAGAAAATTCTGAAAGCAGCCAGACAAAAGAAAACCATCACCTACAGGGGCAAGAATATTAGAATAACTGCAGATCTCTCTGCTGAAACCTTTCAAGCTAGAAGAGGATGGTCATTGACTTATAATCTCCTGAAACAAAATAACTTTCAACCCAGGATTCTGTACCCAGCTAGAGTGAGATTCATTTATGATGGAGACATTAAATACTTCAATGACATTCACATGTTGAAGAAATTTGCCATAACTAAACCAGCTCTCCAGGATATTCTCAGTCCTATCCTCCATAAAGACCAGCATAATCCTCCACCACAAAAGTAAACCCACCCAGAAAATTTTGATCAAATTCCAACTTCCACAGTCGCAAAAGGGTTAAAAATGTCCACCGGGCTCTCGAAAGGCTTATCAATATTCTCAATTAATGTGAATGGTTTAAATTGTCCTCTAAAGGCACAGGTTGGCTGACTGGATACAAAAACTCAAGCCAGATATCTGCTGTATACAAGAATCGCACCTTACATTAAAAGACAAATATAGACTCAAGGTGAAGGGATAGTCATCTATACTCCAGGCAAATGGAAAGCAGAAAAAAGCAGGTGTTGCAATCCTATTTGCAGATGCAATAGTCTTTAAACCAATCAAAATAAGGAAGGATAAGGATGGACACTTCATATTTGTTAAAGGTAATACTCACTATGATGAAATTTCAATTATTATTTATGCACCCAACCAGAACACACCTCAATTCATAACAGAAACTCTTAAGAGACATGAGCAACTTGATTTCCTCCAGTTCCATAGTAGTTGGAGATTTTAACACCCCTTTAGCAGTGCTGGATAGACCCTCCAAAAAGAAGCTAAGCAAAGAAATTTTAGATTTAAACTTAACCATTCAACGTCTGGACTTAACAGACATCTACAGAACATTTCATCCCAACAAAACTGAATACACATTCTTCTCATCAGCCCACAGAATATACTCCAAAATCGACCACATCCTAGGCCACAAATGTACCCTCAGCAAATTTAAAAAAATAGAAATTATTCCTTACATCTTCACAGACTATCATGGAATAAAAGTTGAACTCAATAACAACAGGAACCTGAATACCCATACAAAAACATGGAAGCTAAACAACCTTATGCTGAAGGATAGATGGGTTATAGATGAGATTAACAAGGAAATCACCAAATTTTTGGAACAAAAGAACAATCAAGACATGAATTATCAGAACCTCTGGGATACTGCAAAGGCAGTCCAAAGAGGGAAATTTATAGCACTGCAAACCTTCCTCAAGAAAACGGAAAAAAGACGAAGTTAATAACTTAATGGGACATTTCAAGCAACTGGAGAAGGAAGAACACTCCAACTCCAAACCCAGCAGAAGAAAAGAAATAACCAAAATCAGAGCAGAATTAAACGAAATTGAAAACAAAAGAATTATACAACAGATCAATAAATCCAAAAGTTGGTTTTTTGAAAAGATCGATAAAATAGATGAACCTTTGGCCAACCTAACCAGGAAAAAAAGAGCAAAATCTCTAATTTCATCAATCAGAAATGGTAATGATGAAATAACAACAGATCCCTCTTAAATTCAAAAAATCCTTAATGAATACTAAAAGAAACTCTACTCTCAGAAATATGAAAATCTGAAAGAAATTGACCACTACCTGGAAGTACGCCACCCACCAAGACTTAGCCAGAATGAAGTGGAAATGTTGAACAGGCCTATATCAAGTTCTGAAATAGCATCAACTATACAAAATCTCCCTAAAAGGAAAAGCCCAAGACCAGATGGTTTTACATCATAATTCTACCAAACCTTTAAAGAAGAACTAGTACCTATATTACTAAACCTCTTCCAAAATATAGAAAAAGAAGGAATATTACCCAACACATTCTATGAAGCAAACATCATCTTGATCCCCAAACCAGGGAAAGACCCAAAAAGAAAAGAAAATTATAGACCAATATCACTAATGAATATTGATGCTAAAATAATCAATAAGATCCTAACAAACAGAATCCAACAACACATCAAAAAAATTATACACCTCGACCAAGTGGGATTTATCCCAGGTTCTCAAGGCTGGTTCAACATACGTAAATCTATAAATGTAATTCAGCACATAAACAAACTAAAAAATAAGGACCATATGATTCTTCCGATTGATTCAGAAAAAGCTTTTGATAATATTCAGCAACGCTCCATGATCAGAACACTTAAAAAAATAGGTATAGAAGGGACATTTCTTTTTTTTTTTATTGTTGGGGATTCATTGAGGGTACAATAAGCCAGGTTACACTGATTGCAATTGTTAGGTAAAGTCCCTCTTGCAATCATGTCTTGCCCCCATAAAGTGTGACACACACCAAGGCCCCACCCACCTCCCTCCTTCCCTCTTTCTGTCCCCCCCCATAACCATAATTGTCATTAATTGTCCTCATATCAAAATTGAGTACATAGGATTCATGCTTCTCCATTCTTGTGATGCTTTACTAAGAATAATGTCTTCCACGTCCATCCAGGTTAATACAAAGGATGTAAAGTCTCCATTTTTTTTAATGGCTGAATAGTATTCCATGGTATACATATACCACAGCTTGTTAATCCATTCCTGGGTTGGTGGGCATTTAGGCTGTTTCCACATTTTGGCAATTGTAAATTGAGCTGCAATAAACAGTCTGGTACAAGTGTCCTTGTGATAAAAGGATTTCTTTCCTTCTGGGTAGATGCCCAGTAATGGGATTGCAGGATCAAATGGGAGGTCTAGCCTGAGTGCTTTGAGGTTTCTCCATACTTCCTTCCAGAAAGGTTGTACTAGTTTGCAGTCCCACCAGCAGTGTAAAAGTGTTCCCTTCTCTCCACATCCACGCCAGCATCTGCACTTTTGAGATTTTGTGATGTGGGCCATTCTCACTGCGGTTAGATGATATCTCAGGGGTGTTTTGATTTGCATTTCTCTAATATAGAGAGATGATGAACATTTTTTCATGTGTTTGTTAGCCATTCGTCTGTCGTCTTTAGAGAAAGTTCTATTCATGTCTCTTGCCCATTGATATAAGGGATTGTTGGCTTTTTTCATGTGGATTAATTTGAGTTCTCTATAGATCCTAGTTATCAAGCTTTTGTCTGATTGAAAATATGCAAATATCTTTCCCATTGTGTAGGTTGTCTCTTTGCTTTGGTTATTGTCTCCTTAGCTGTACAGAAGCTTTTCAGTTTAATAAAGTCCCATTTGTTTATTTTTTTTGTTGTTGCAATTGCCATGGCAGTCTTCTTCATGAAGTCTTTCCCCAGGCCAATATCTTCCAGTGTTTTTCCTATGCTTTCTTGGAGGATTTTTATTGTTTCATGCCTTAAGTTTAAGTCCTTTATCCATCTTGAATCAATTTTTGTGAGTGGGGAAAGGTGTGGGTCCAGTTTCAGTCTTTTACATGTAGACATCCAGTTCTCCCAACACCATTTATTGAATAGAGAGTCTTTCCCCCAAGGTATGTTCTTGTTTGGTTTATCAAAGATTAAGTGGTCGTAAAATGTTAGTTTCATTTCTTGGTTTTCAATTCGATTCCAAGTGTCTATGTCTCTGTTTTTGTGCCAGTACCATGCTGTCTTGAGCACTATGGCTTTGTAGTACAGACTAAAATCTGGTATGCTGATGCCCCCAGCTTTATTTTTGTTACAGAGAACTGCCTTAGCTATACGGGGTTTTTTCCGGTTCCATACAAAATGCAGAATCATTTTTTCCAAATCTTGAAAGTACGATGTTGGTATTTTGATAGGAATGGCATTGAATAGGTAGATTGCTTTGGGAAGTATAGACATTTTAACAATGTTGATTCTTCCCATCCATGAGCATGGTATGTTCTTCCATTTGTTAATATCCTCTGCTATTTCCTTTCTGAGGATTTCATAGTTTTCTTTATAGAGGTCCTTCACCTGCTTTGTTAGGTATATTCCTAGGTATTTCATTTTCTTTGAAACTATGGTGAAGGGAGTTGTGTCCTTAATTAGCTTCTCATCTTGACTGTTATTGGTGTACACAAAGGCTACTGACTTGTGGACATTGATTTTATATCCTGAAACATTACTGTATTTTTTGATGACTTCTAGGAGTCTTGTGGTTGAGTCTTTGGGGTTCTCTAAGTATAAGATCATGTCGTCGGCAAAGAGGGAGAGTTTGACCTCCTCTGCTCCCATTTGGATTCCCTTTATTTCCTTGTCTTGCCTAATTGTATTGGCTAGAACTTCCAGCACTACATTGAATAGTAAAGGTGACAGAGGACAACCTTGTCTGGTTCCAGTTCTAAGAGGAAAAGCTTTCAGTTTGACTCCATTCAGTAAAATATTGGCTGTGGGTTTGTCATAGATAGCTTCAATCAGTTTTAGAAATGTGCCACCTATGCCTGTACTCTTCGGTGTTCTAATTAGAAAAGGATGCTGGATTTTATCAAATGCTTTTTCTGCATCTATGGAGAGGATCATGTGATCTTTATTTTTGCCTCTGTTAATATGGTGGATAACGTTTATAGACTTGCGTATGTTAAACCAGCCTTGCATCCCTGGGATGAAGCCTGCTTGATCATGATGAATGACTTTTTTGATGATAAGCTGTAATCTATTGGCTAGGATTTTGTTGAGAATTTTTGCGTCTATGTTCATGAGTGAGATTGGTCTGAAATTCTCCTTTTTGCTTGGGTCTTTTCCTGGTTTTGGTATCAGGGTGATGTTTGCTTCATAGAATGTGTTGGGGAAGATTCCTTCTTCCTCAATTTTTTGGAATAATTTCTGTAGTACAGGAATAAGCTCTTCCTTGAAGGTTTGATAGAATTCTGGAGTGAAGCCATCTGGACCAGGGCATTTTTTGGTTGGAAGCTTTTTTATTGTTTCTTTGATCTCAGTGCTTGAAATTGGTCTGTTCAGGAGCTCTATTTCTTCCTGGCTGAGTCTAGGGAGAGGGTGTGATTCCAAATATTGATCCATTTCTTTCACATTGTCAAATTTCTGTGCATAGAGTTTCTGGTAGTATTCAGAGATGATCTCTTGTATCTCTGTGGGATCAGTTGTTATTTCCCCTTTATCATTTCTGATTGAGGTTACTAGAGATTTACTTTTCTATTCCTCGTTAGTCTGGCCAATGGTTTATCTATTTTATTTATTTTTTCAAAAAACCAACTCCTTGTTTCATTAATTTTCTGAATGATTCATTTGTTTTCAATTTCATTGATCTCTTTTTTGATTTTGGATATTTCTTTTCTTCTACTGAGTTTAGGCTTAGATTGTTCTTCTTTTTCCAAGTCCATAAGATCTCTTGTGAGATTGTTGATGTGCTCTCTTTCTGTTTTTCAAATGTAGGCATCTAAAGCGATGAATTTTCCTCTCAAAACTGCTTTTGCAGTATCCCACAGTTTTTGGTAGCTTGTGTCTTCATTGTTGTTATGCTCAAAGAAGTTAATGATTTCCTGTTTTATTTCTTCCTTCACCCATCTGTTACTCAGCAGAAGATTGTTTAGTTTCCGTGCCTTTGGGTGGGGTTGAGCATTTTTGTTAGGGTTGAGTTCCACCTTTAGTGCCTTATGGTCTGAGAAGATACAAGGTCAAATTTCAATTCTTTTGATTCTGTTGATATTTGTTTTCTGTCCCAGGATATGATCAGTTTTGGAGAATGTTCTATGGGGTGATGAGAAGAATGTATATTCTTTATCTTTGGGATGGAGTGTTCTATATGCGTCTATCAAGCACAGTTGTTCTAGGGTCTCATTTAAGTCTCTTATATCCTTGTTTAATTTCTGTTTAGAGGATCTGTCCAGCTCTGTAAGAGGAGTGTTAAGGTCCCCTGTTATTATGGTATTATCAGATATCATATTGCTCAGACTGAGTAAGATCTGTTTCAAGAATCTGGGAGCATTTAAATTGGGTGCATAGATATTTAGAATTGAAATGTCTTCTTGTTGTATTTTTCGCTTGACCAATATAAAGTGACCATCTTTGTCTTTTTTGACTTTAGTTGCTTTAAATCCACATGTATCTGAAAATAAGATTGCAACTCCTCTTTTCTTCTGAATTCCATTTGCCTGAAAAATTGTCTTCCAACCCTTGACTCGGAGCTTTAATTTGTCTTTTGAAGCCAGGTGTGTTTCTTGCAGACAGCAAATGGATGGCTTGTGTTTTTTAATCCAGTCAACCAATCTATGTCTCTTCAGTGGGGAATTCAAGCCATTAACATTTATTGAGATAATTGATAAGTGTGGTAGTATTCTATTCGTCTTATTTTGTGAGAGTCCATTGCTTAGTTTTATCTTTTGCATCAGTGTGGAGGTTTGGTTCTGTCCTTTAATTTCTGAGTTCTTACTTTGCTGCTGATCCATTGTGGTGGTCAGTGTGCAGAACAGGTTGAAGTATTTCCTGTAGAGCTGGTCTTGTTGTGGCGAATTTCCTCAATGTTTGTATATCTGTAAATGATTTGATTTCTCCATCAATTTTGAAGCTTAGCTTAGCAGGGTACAGAATTCTGGGCTGGAAATTGTTCTGTTTAAGTAGATTAAAGGTAGATGACCATTGTCTTCTTGCTTGGAAAGTTTCATTAGAGAAGTCTGCGGTCACTCTGATGGATTTGCCCCTGTAGGTCAACTGGCGCTTACTCCTGGCAGCTTGCAGAATCTTTTCTTTTGTCTTGACTTTGGACAGGTTCATCACAATGTGTCTTAGAGAAGCTCAGTTAGAGTTGAGGCGAGCTGGGGTCCGATATCCCTCTGAAAGCAGTGTGTCAGAATCTTTGGTGGTATTTGGGAAATTTTCTTTTATAATATTCTCTAGTATGGCTTCCATTCCTCTGGGGCATTCTTCTTCCCCTTCTGGAATTCCTATAACTCGTATGTTGGAACGCTTCATAAAGTCCCATAATTCTGACAGTGAACGTTCTGCTTTCTCTCTCTTCTTTTCTGCCTCTTTTACTATCTGAGTTATCTCAAAAACTTTGTCTTCTACCTCTGGAATTCTTTCTTCTGCATGGTCTAACCTTTTGCAGATACTTTCCATTGCGTCTTTAAGTTCCCTGATTGACAGTTTCATTTCCTTCAGCTCTGCTATATCCTTTTTATATTCTTCATATCATTCATCTCTTATTTGATTCTGTTTTTGGATTTCCTTTTGGTTATTTTCCACTTTATTAGCAGTTTCCTTCATTGTTTCCATCATTTCTTTCATTGTTTTGAACATGTGTATTCTAAATTCCCTTTCTGTTATTCCTAACATTTCTGTATAGGTGGAATCCTCTGCAGTAGCTACCTCATGGTCCCTTGGCGGGGTTACTCTGGACTGGTTCTTCATGTTGCCTGGAGTTTTCTGCTGATTCTTCCTCATGGGTGATTTCTTTTATCTGTTTCCTTGCCCTAATTTTCCTTTCACTTCCTCTTTCTCTTTACGTTCTTGTGCCTGTGGAAGTTGTGGGCGGGTTTAGACGAATTGAACACACGCGACCACTTGCTGGTTTTCCACTGTTTTAGTCCTCCTTTTGGGGTCCAGAAGTCTCTCGCTGACTCCCTGTATCCTCTCAGGGGTGATGATAGGCAGATCCCACCAGCCAGAGATGCCTGGAGTCCTATATCCCCAGACTCACAGTGCCCAGATGCAAGGAAGCTGTTAACTCGGCTGCCATCTTGCTCCGCCTGCAGAAGGGACATTTCTTAAACTAACAGAGGCCATCTACAGCAAACCCACAGCCAATATCGTATTGAATGGAGTTAAATTGCAATCATTTCCACTTAGATCAGGAAAGAGGCAAGGTTGCCCATTGTCTCCATTGCTCTTTAACATTGTAATGAAAGTTTTAGCCATTGCAATTAGGGAAGAAAAGGCGATCAAGGGTATCCACATAGGGTCAGAAGAGATGAAACTTTCACTCTTTGTAGATGATAGGATCATATATCTGGAAAACACTAGGGATTCTACACCACAAAACTTTTAGAAGTGATGAAGGAATACATCAATCTCTCAGGCTACAAAATCAACACCCATAAATCTGTATCCTTTATATATACCAACAATAACCAAGCCGAAAAAACAGTCAAGGACGCTATTCCTTTCACACTAACAAAGGACGTGAAAGATCTCTACAAAGAGAACTATGAAACTTTAAGAAAAGAAATAGCTGAAGATGCTAGCAAATGGAAAAACATACCATGGTAATGGCTGGGAAGAATCAACATTGTTAAAATTTCTGTACTACCCAAAGCAATATATAATTTTAATGCAATTCCTATTAAAGCTCCATTGTCGTATTTTAAAGATCTTGAAACAATAATACTTCATTTTATATGGAATCAGAAAAAAACCTCGAATAGCTAAAACATTACTCAGCAATAAAAACACAGTAGGAGGAATCACACTGCCATACCTGAGACTGTACTATAAATCGATAGTGATGAAAACAGCATGGTATTGGCACAAAAACAGAGAATTAGATGTCTGGAACGGAATAGAGAACCAAGAGATGAATCCAGCTACCTACCGTTATTTGATCTTTGACAAGCCAATTAAAAAGCTGATTCCATATAGAACTAGGAATGCTTACATCACACTGGTTAGTATATACCTCATCTCATTTACTTAATTATTGTGTTTAAACATTTATACTCTGGACAATTAATGAAAATTATGGTTATGGGGGGGAACAGAAAGAGGGAAGGAGGGAGGTGGGTGGGGCCTTGGTATGTGTCACACTTTATGGGGGCAAGACATGATTGCAAGAGGGACTTTACCTAACAATTGCAATCAGTGTAACCTGGCTTATTGTACCCTCAATGAATCCCCAACAATAAAAAAAAAAAGGGCAAAAAAAAAAAATTTATACTCTATAGTAATAGATCCAACACGTACCCTTGCATTATGCACCATAGGTGTGATCCCACCATTCACCCTCCCTCTATACTTCTACCCTTTTGCTCTAAATTATACCAGTTCCTATTAGAAAATGCTAAAATCAAACATTCCACTAAGTGGCTATGTGGGTAAAATAGTTGACCAGAGAAATCATGGTTATGTGGGGAAATAGGGAAATGATTTTCTATTTAACAAATGGTGCTGGGTGAACTGCCTGGCAACCTGTAGAAGACTGAAACTGGACTCACACCTTTCACCATTAACTAAGATAGACTCTCACTGGATAAGAGATTTAAACTTAAGACATGAAACTATAAAAATACTTGAAGAAAGTGAAGGGAAAACTCTTGAAGGAATCATCCTGGGTGAATATTTTATGAGGAGGACTCCCCAGGCAATTTAAGCAGTATCAAAAATACACTACTGGGACCTGATCAAACTAAAAAGCTTCTGCACAGCCAATAACATAGTAAGTAAAGCAAGCAGACAGCCCTCAGAATGGGAGAAAATATAATATCCAGAATCCACAGAGAACTCAAACTTATTAGCAAGAAAAGAACACGTGATCCCATCTCAGGGTGGGCAAGGGACTTGAAGAGAAACTTCTCTAAAGAAGACAGATGCATGATCTACAAACACATGAAAAAAAGCTCATCATCCTTAATCATCAGAGAAATGCAAATAAAAACTACTTTGAGATATCACCTAACCCCAGTAAGATTTGCCCACATAACAAAATCCCAAAACCAGAGATGTTGGCGTGGATGTGGAGAAAAGGGCACACTTCTACACTGCTGGTGGGAATACACACTAATACGTTCCTTTTGGAAAGATATTTGGAGAATACTTAGAGATCTAAAAATAGACCTGCCATTCGCTCCTATATTTTCTTTACTAGGTATATACCCAGAATACCAAAAATCACAATATAACAAAGACATCTGTACCAGAATGTTTATTGCAGCCCAATTCATAATTGCTAAGTTGTGGAAGAAGCCCAAGTGCCCATCAACCCACGAATGGACTAGCAAATTGTGGTACATGTATACCATGGAATACTATGCAGCCTTAAAGAAAGATGGAGACTTTACCTCTTTCATGTTTACATGGATGGAGCTGGAACATATTCTTCTTAGCAAAGTATCTCTGGAATGGAAGAAAAAGTATCCAATGTACTCAGCCCTACTATGAAGCTAAATTATAGCTTTCACATGAAGGCTATAACCTAACTATAGCACAAGAATATGAGGAAAGGGCCAAGGAAGGGGAAGGGAGGGCGGAGGTTAGGGTGGAGGGAGGATAATGGGTGGGGCCACACCTATGGTGCATCTTAGAATGGGTACAGGCGAAACTTACTAAAGGCAGAATATAAATGTCTACATACAATAACTAAGAAAGTGCCATGAAGGCTACGTTGAACAGTTTGATAAGAATATTTCAGATTGTGTATGAAACCAGCACATTGTATCCCTTGATTGCACTAATGTACACAGCTATGATTAAACAATAATAAAAAAAAATATGACTAAAAAAAAAAAAAAGGCTCAAAGTAGATAAGTGGTGGCTCCAGCATGCCCCTTTGATGATGGCTCAGTTGAGGGCATCCCCAGATGTTGGGAATATGTTGCAAGATTTGATCCAAGTGAACATGCTCTGGCTGCATCATTCCCCACTGCATCAGTGCACCTGTGTCCTTGACACCATTGTAGCCATTCCCACACAGAATGTAAGTCCCATACTCACTGACTTGTATGTGTATGTGGAATCTTTTCCTGTCCTTCTTGGGAACTCGAACTATTAAAGTTGTACATAGAAAAGCAGGAGTGCCCCCTCTCAGTCTGATCACCCTCCATTGTGCTTTGTCTCCTTAGTTCATTCCCCTTTACCAGTATCATAGGGGCAGATGAGCAGATCCGCTGACTAATATAGACATTTACCAGGGTATGGAATCAGAATTCCCCTTCTCGTAGGCATCTCCAAGTACACCAGTGAATTATTCTCATGGAAACTGTCTCCCTTGGTTTCCAAGAAGAGTAGCTGCTTTTCCCTTCCTGATGACATAGAAGAGAGGCAGAGAATGACTTCTAAAAGTGATGGCCTCACCCAAAGGCAATCTCTTCCTTAACTCTAATTATCTTCATGTTTTCTTATTGATGGGTGTAGTCAGCTAAATAATGGCCACCCAAAGACATCAGGTCCTAATCCATGGATCATGTAAATATCATACAAGGAAAAAGGGTCTTTGAAGATGTGATTAAGGATTTTGAGACGAGATTATCCTAGATTTTCTGGGTGGGCCCTTAGTACAATCACAAGCATCTTTATAAGACAGGCAGAGGTAGATTTGACAGACACATGGAAGAAAGGTAGCATGAAAATGAAAGCAGAGGTTGGAATGATGCAGTCACTAGCCTGGATGCCAGCAGCCACCAAAAGCTGGAAGAAGCAAGGAATAGATTATCTCATAGAATATCCAGAGGAAGTGTGACCTGTCGACATCTTGATTTTGGCCTAGGAATATCGATTTCAAACTTTCGAACTCTTTCCAGAATTGTGAAAGAATGAATTTGAAACCACCCAGTTGTAGGAAACTATAATAATAAACTAGTGCAGTGGGACACTTTTCGCTGAATTGCTACCTCTCAGCGACTATGAATAACAAGATAGGTAATGATAAAGATTCTTTGGCCAAACTTTAGTCAAACCTCTGAACCTTCTCCTGAGCATTTCTGTAAATGGAGATACTTCAAAGAAATAAAAAGCAGACCTACCATTTGATCCAGCAATCCCACTTTTAGGTGACTACCCAAAGGAAACAAAGTTCATTTTATCAAAAAGAAACGTACACGCAAATGTTTATTGCAGCACAATTCACAATCTCGAAGATGTTGAATCAAACCAGATGCCCATCAATGCATGAGTGATTAACAGAATATGTATATGATGGAGTGCTATTCAGTCATGAAATATATGAACTAATGCCTTTTGTAACAATCTGGATGGAACTGGAGACCATTCTTCTAAGTGAAGTATTGTAAGAATGGAAAAACAAACACACATGTTCTCACTATTAAATTGGAACTAATTGATAACACCCATTGCACATAGGGCAGTAAAGCAGGTGGGAGAGGGAGGGGTAAATTCACACCTAATGGTTACAGTGCACACTAGCCAGGTGATGGGCACACTCAAAACTTTGACTCAAACTCTACAAAAGCAACTCGTGCAGCCAAAACATTTGCACCCCATAATCTGAAAATTTAAAAAAGGTAATTAGAAAAAATAAAAAGAAAGGAAAATCCAGTTTAACAAAAACCCCTGCTAAGTCAGTTTAGTAAGAATCCCCTCCTCCACCCTTGATAACAGATCGGGTTCCTCATCCTTAGCTATCCCCCAGATGTCTGGTCACGCTGGCCTATCTCTAGCAAGAATGCTGTTAGTCAGGTTAGCCAGAATCCCTCTCACCCCTGATGTCTCCTGTTAGTAATTTCCGTCCACTGACTCCCACCCTGTACCTGGGCTATAAATTCTCACTTGCCCATGTTGTATTTGGAATTGAGCCCACTCTCTCTCCCCTGCTGTGAGAACCCATTGCAATGATCCCTGCTCCTATTGCCATAGTCCTAAATCAAGTCTTCTTTACCATCCTTTAACAAGTGTCATTGATGACTCTTTTTCTTTAATGGTACCCATCACTTTTTGTTCTGCCTTTGAGTCTTGGTCACAATTCATGGAGCCCCTGGGTGTGGGGGGAGGATATCTCACTAAATACTTAACGCCATCCTGTTCCAAAATTATTAACTCCCAGCATGGTCATTAAAAAAAAAAAATCTTGCTTTCCTAGACAATTGAGAATGTTGGTTTTGTTTACATAGAGGATTCTCTTATGAGTTGCAACGGTGACTGTGATTCACTCCCAATGCAATATCTATTTTCCCTCATGTAATAACTGCACTCCCAATTTTTATTTTTTTACATATATTTTTTCTTTCTTTCTCTTTCTTTTCTTTTTTTAAGATGGAGTCTCACTCAGTCACCCTGGATAGAGTGTGTGGCATCACAGCTCACAGCAACCTCAGACTAGGGTTCAAGGGATCCTCTTGTCTCAGTCTCCTAAGTAGCTTCACTCCCAACTTTTAGATGAGCCATGTGGAATCAAAACTACATTGTCATTCTTCTTGGCAACTAGTATGGACATATGACAAAATTCTAGTTATTGTCCTAAAATAGAAGAGGTATGTGGAATGTTGCGGGGTGTGCCCTTTCCACCTTTCTGCTGGCTAGAATGTAGATGTGATGGCAGGAATGTAGAGGAGATGGCAGCCTTCTCAGACCATGAAGTGGCCTTGGGAATGAAAGAAACACTCATTATAGTAGAAGGAGCCTAAGGTAGAAGGTAGAAGGAGCCTAAGTCCCTGACATCATGGAGTTTTATACCAATATAGAGGGGCTACTATCTCTAAATTTTCACTAGAGAAATAACTAAATTTGGGGGTTTTCTATTACAATTATAAATAATCCTAGCCAATCACAGTTAGGCTTTTCATAGTGTTAAAACCAGACTATAGAAACTGCCTTTATTGACCACTTGAAACAGTCAATCAACTCAGAATGCCTAGTTGGGTTGTACTGATATATATATAATAGTAATATTATTGCCAAGATTCTTGCCAAGAGGATTAATATTTGTATTGAGCTATTAAGAGTAATTTCACTCTTATGCTTGGGTAAAAATATGGTATTTTTGCAGTTTTTGATAAGAGCAATTTGAGGACTGATTTGATATAAACCAAACCATCTTCAAATTTTATTCGAAGTTGCCTTTTCCCACTGTATTCTCTGCTCTTGGGATTATCCAGAATAATTGTTTTAATAATAATAAAAATTTGGCAGTAGCATGGAAACATTATAGAATAAAGAATTAAGAGATTGGAGTCCTTGGGATATATGAACTTAACTAGTTGTCTGAAATTGAACAGTCACCTCTCTGAGCCTCAGTTTCCTTACCTTTAAAATAAAAGCGTTAAATTGCCACATATTTTGCTTCCAGTTCTTTACTTCTGTTAAAAGCTTGGTATTCTTTTAAAGGCAGCCTTTCCTTAGTGTTCTGACAAAGCCCAACTCTCTATAACTTTGAAGTTATTTTAGGACTTGTGCTGTCACAAGCTGCTCTGAGGAAGACGGCAGATTTACTATTAGTGATTTCACTGATATTTTGTTCTTAGAAACTATTATTCATGGTCTTAAATCACATTCAAGCACTCCAGTTGTTAACACTACCATTTATAAAAAATGAAGGGTTTAAAAGTGAAGAAGTAATTTATTCTGTCTGGTTCCTCCTTGACTGATTGGAGCAGGGCATCTTGTGTTCAACTTCTAAGAAGCTGGTTTCTTCTATCCTCTTTCACTAACCGTGTGATTTTGTTTTTGTTTTGCTTTGTTTTATAAAATCCTCAGTGTTCTCTGGTAGTTACAGTCTGGAGCAGAAATGACAAAAGCCTGAAGGGAGTGGGCAGTTGACATAAATGGATAGGTTCTCAAATGATGGGCTAAGCTGTGGGGACTGTTGCCAGGTGTATCCCCTGCCCCTTCTTTGCTTTTCAACAACAGAAATAATCAGACCTTCGGCTAGAGACTCCATCTTCTAGTAATTCACCAGAATGACAAACACAAAGGGAAATAAATGTGCTCTAGGCCTTTTAGAAAACATGGAGTTGTTCCTTTGGCCACAATCCACAAGTTGATATGGTAGACATAAAGGGAATGGGTACTGTTCAAAAAGGCATGCCACACAAATGTTACCATGGCAAAACTGGAAGTCTACAATGTTACCCAGCATGCTGTTGGCAATGATGTAAACAAATAAGTTAAGGGCAAGATTCTTGCCAAGAGGATTAATGTTCTTATCGAGCATATTAAGCCCTCTAAAAGCTGAGATAGTTTCCTGAAACGTATGAAGGAAAATAATTAGAAAAAGAAGGAAGCCAAGGAGAAAGGTACCTGGGTTCCACTGAAGCACCAGCCTGCTCTACCCAGAGAAGCACACTTTGTGAGAACCCATGCAAAGGAGCCTGAGCTGCTGGAACCCATTCCCTATGAATTCATGGCATAATAGATGTACTACACAGTACACAGTAAACCAAGAGAACCAATGGAACAGGAGCATAAAATGCTGGAACCTATTCCCTATGAATTAATGGCATAATAGGCATAGCAAGCTTTGTCACATTCAAAGGAAAGATCCTTCCCTGAGCTGCTAGAACCTTTTCCCTATAAATAAAAGGCTACTGTAAAAAAAAAAATAATAACAGACATACTCAAACACTTCCCAGGGCTGCACATTTACACATGAGCACCAATTGGTAACCATGATCTAAAGGGGTTAGTGGCTAACCCTGGAGTTTACTAAGAATCTTTTGGAGAGCTTTTGAAAAATATTGAAGACTGGTGTCTTCCTCCCAGAAATTCCGATTGAATTTATTTGGGGTTAGGCTTAGGCACTGGTATTTTTTTTCTGTATCTTCTCATGTAGAGCAGGGCTGATTTCAGCACCAGGGCTATATTGTTACACTTTATGCTACAAGTAAAATGGTATCATGTACTTATAGTTAGGCTCTGATTACAGATGTATGTTGTAAACTTAGGGCAGCCACTAAATATTTTTTTAAATTGGTACATTTAAATTTTTAAACTGGTACAAATAAGTCTACAGAGAAGATCAAATGGAATCCTAAGAAATGCTCAATTATCTAAGAAAGGCAGGAAAAAAAAGAGACAAAGAAATGATGGGACAAATAGAAAACAGAAAGTAAATTTGAATGCATTATAATCGTGAATCATCTAAAGTTCATGCAACATAGTGTTTAGACTCTATTAAACTAATTAAACAACAGAAACCATCTGATTGGATAAAAAACCCCAGTATCCAACTATGTGCTTCTTTGCATGTATCAGCAAGCTGATTCTGAAATTTTTAGGGAAAGGCGAAGGAGCTGGGGGGTAGAATTCTACAATTCTGTAAATAAGCACAAACTATAAGTTGTTAACTTTGAGACAAGTTGGATGAAAAGTAGATGGGAACTCTTGTGACTCTTCTGTAAGTTTAAAATTATTTCAAAGTATGAAGTTGAAAAATTTAACACTGTTGATCAGGTATTCTACCAGTGTAAAGATGAGGAAACTGAGGCACAGTGTGATTATGTAATTTTCCATAAATTTACCAAGTGAGGTATCTGGTATTTCAACCCAGCCCGTCTGACCATAAAATTTGTACTCTTTGATTAGCCAACTATCTTTATAGTCACCTTTCCCGAAATAGTTTGCAAACTTTTGGAGGAACAGGACTGTATTTTTTTTTTCTTTTTTCTTTTTTGTGACAGAGTCTCACTATGTCGCCCTTGGTAGAGTGCAATGGCGTCACACCTTACAGCAACCTCCAACTTAAGTGATTCTCTTGCCTCAGTCTCCCAAGTAGCTGAGACTACAGGCGCCTGCCACAACGTCTGGCTATTTTTTGTTGCAGCTGTCATTGCTGTCTAGCTGGCCCAGGCCAGGTTCAAACCCACCACCCTTGGTGTATGTGGCTGGCGCCGTAACCACTGTGCTATGGGCACCGAGCTGGGACTGTATTTTTTTTATTTGTTTTGTTTTCATTCCAAGGTAGACATGAAACTTCATACCTCTGTATTCCCAGCACCTAGCAGAATGAGAGCTTTAGGGAAGGAACCCCAGGAACATTTGTTGATTGGGATAGTCTTTCCCTCCCCAGGAATGTGTGGTCTTCACTATCTTTGCTTGTTTTTTTTGAGATAGAATCTCAACCTGTTGCCCAGGCTAGAATGCCATGGTGTCAGCCTAGCTCCCAGCAAACTCAAATTGCTAGGTTCAAGCCATTCTCTTGCCTCAGCCTCCTGAGTGGCTGGGACTACAGGTGCCCGCCACAACACCTGGATAACTTTTCTATTTTTAGTAGAGACAAAGTCTCACTCTTGCTCAGGCTGGTCTCAAACTACTGAGCTCAAGGGATCCTCCCACCTCTGCTGCCCAGAGTGCTAGGATTATAGGTGTGAGCCACTGTGCACAACTGGTCTTCACCATCTTAACATCTTCTTTTCTAAAATTATATTGACATGCTAGTGTACAACAGCCCAACATGTGTCTCTTCATCATCTCCAGCTCTCGTCAGTTATTAGAAGCAAGCAGAGGAGGAGATCGAAGAGAAGATGGTAAGAAATGTTGATCCTCTCTTTTTCTGAGGTCTTGATTTCTGTATGAGTCAGGATAGGTTAATTGTTGGCACAGACCTCCTCCATCTCCCTGCCTACATTCCAAGAGCCTGATAGCTTACACATTTACATTAATTTTTTGTAAATTACCCCTGTCAGGTTCTGAATTCTTCATTTATCTATCAGATGTGTGAAATCAGCCTCTAATCTTTGTGCTTAAGGTCTAGGACTACACCACCGCAGGGCAGCACTAGTTGTAAAACACTCTTCAGTTTTCTTACAAATCTGTGACCTATGTACCTCAGGGGACCTCTCATGCATTGTCAGAATCTCTTTTGGGTCCTTTTGTGGGTCACCAGAAACTTCATGTCAGAGGCCGTGTGCCAGTGGGAAAGGCCCAACTCTCCCTAGGTCCTGCAGTCACATCTGGGATCCTGGGTTGGCTGCCACTGCCTGCCCCATCACCATGGCACCTCCTCCCTGGAGGAGCAGAGGGCTGAAAGACTGTAAATTCCTCCAGTTGGTAGGGGTAGGGGTGCAGGCAGTCTGAGCATCATGTGGTCATCACCATTCTTCAAACATAACATCATGGGGGAAAAGACAGCAAAGAGAATTGCCCATGGAGGTTTTTAAGGGCCAGGCCTGAAGGTGACCACATCATTTCTGCTCACATTCCATTAGATATAACCTCAAGGGAGACTGGGAAACAGAGTGTAGGTATGTGCATAGGAACAAGAGGTTATGGGTTTGGTTGTATGCATGCATCTTATTTTTGTTGTTGTTGTTTTTGAGACAATCTTTTTCTGTTGCCCTAGCTAGAATGCTAGTGTGCAGTGGCATTGTCATAGCTCACCGCAGCCTCAAACTCCTGGGCTCAAGTGATCCTCCTGCCTCAGCTTCCCAAGGAGTTGGGACTAGAGATGTGTGCCACCATGCCCAGCTATTTTTTTCTATTATTATTAGAGACTGGATCTTGTTCTTTCTTAGGCTGGTCTTGAACTCCTGCACTCAAGCGATCCTTCCAGCTTGGCCTCCCAGAGTGCTGGGAGTATAGGCATGAGCCACTGTGGCCAGCATACACATGTATCTAGATGCCCAAACATGATGTTACCTGTAGGGAACAGGCTGGACTAGGCACTCTAGAAATCATCACAGCAGCAACTACTAAACATAGAACTCCATACAGCCAAGCTTGCCTCCTTGGTATCAGTTGAAGAGAATCCCTCACCTCTTTGCCTGTGCTCTGTTGTGCCATCTTCTGCTTTGCACCTGTGCATGAGCAGTTACTGATGACAAATGCCTGGTAATAAATGGGCATGAGAGAGAACAAAGCTGCACTTGTTCCAATAAACCCCAGCTGTCAGGACACGTCTCTAACACCACCAAGTACTGATCCCAAGTGTTTCTGGGAAGTGATCTTGTTAAAACAAATCAAGTCGGAATGCACTTACCCATTCATTATTTCTTGCTTTCATGTAACTCTGCAGTATAAGCTCTATGGGTTCTCTTCAGACCCTCTGTTGTTGTAATAACACATTTGAAGAAAAAAACGATGGCAAGTTAGAAAGGAGAGCATGAGTCTACTGTAGTATATTTAATAGACTCTCTCTGCTTCCTGGGAGTGGGCTGTCATTGCAGTCCAAATATTCTCCCTGTGGCCATTCTCTTTTATGAAGAGACTCACCTTATAGTGAAGAAGGCCAAAATCTAAGGCTTGTCTTATCCAAGAGTCTGGGAACCCCACAGGCATTTACCAAAATCTACGTCTTCCCAGCTTAATCAGTGCACATGGGACACTTAGTCATTGCATGGAAATGTGGCTTGGCTTCATTTACCAGGGAGGTTCACAGGACTTTTATAATGTAAATGTGCATGTCTTTCCAGCTGTTTTTTGAAGGTATTTCATTCGCAGACTTGAATTGCAGCTTGTCAAATATTTAAACAAACTAAATCAAAAAGCTGTTGTGGCTGGGTGCAATGGCTCATGTCTGTAATCCTAGCACTTTGGGAGGCCATGGCAGAAGGATTGCTTGAGTTTGAGACCAATCTGAGCAAGAGCATGACCCCAACTCTACTAAAAATAGAAAAATAAATAAGCCAACTATGGTGGGCATCCCAGCTACTCAGGAGACTGAGGCAGGAGGATTGCTCAAACACAGGACTTAGAGGTTGCAGTGAATCATGATGATGCCACTGCACTCTAGCCCAGGTGACAGAGTTGAGACCATCTCTTTTAAAAAAAGTTATTTTGTACTATGTGAGATATAAAATATGTATTAAACAATTTATTTGCAAAAGTGGTTATATAGAGTCCAGGTCTTAGATCTCATGAATGCACATCGACCAACAACATTTGTACCTCTTGGACCACAAATGAACATAACCAATCGACCTCAGTAATTTCCTGGTCCTGAAATATTATACACTATATTAGCTCTCAGAACTCAGTAACTAACTAGAGTGGTAGTGGTTGAAACGTACCATTTGTAAGCAACATTAAACCATAGTAAGTGTGAATTACTCATTGCTATGGTCTAAATGTTTTTGTTCCTTCCAAACTTCATTTGCGAAATGCTAATGCCCAATGTGATGGCATTAGAAGGCGAGGCCTTTGAGAAGTTATTAGGTGAGTGAGATTAGTGCCTTCAAAAATGAAACTCTAGAGAAAATCCCTTACCCCTTCCTTTATGTAAAGAAGACGCAGCAGAAGGATGACCAGCACCAGAAAATACTTTGATCTTGAACTTCCCAGAAATGTGAGAAACATGTTTTTGATATCCAGGTGTCCTCAAACTTTTTAAACAGGGGGCCAATTCACTGTCCCTCAGACTGTTGGAGGGCTGGACTATAGTTAAAAAAAACAAAACTATGAACAAATTCCTATGCACACTGCACATATCTTATTTTGAAGTAAAAAAACAAAATGGGAACAAATATAATCACACCACCTCCACATCTACAGTGCATCTTAATGTACACAGCTATGATTTAACAATAAAAATAAATTAATTAAAAAATAAATAAAAATAAAGAATGTCATTTTCCCACTGGAAAAAACAAACAAACAAAAAAATGGGAACAAATATAATCACACCACCTCATGTGGCCTGCGGGCCGCAGTTTGAGGACCCCTGACTAGTCTATGGTAGCTTGTGATATCAGCTTGAACAGACTAAGAAACTCATGACTAGTGATTAACAATAATGATTATGTGATAAAGTCTAAAGACACTCTGAAAATGTCAGAGGGCTAGAGAGAAAACATCTAGTGTAAAAGATGAAGTAATAAATTAATCAGATTATATAAAAAAGTGAAAGCAGAACTTTGAAAGTATAAATTGCCTCGTGTATACCCTGGAGCTGAGTGTCTTGCTCTCTCTGAAGTTCAGTCCTTTCCTCTGAGCTCATGACCAGGTTTGGAGGAGAGAGGGCTAGCAGTTAGGTGATACATTCAATCCTGAGGCTGAGAGTTTTCTAGCTACTAGGCAACCAGTTTACGGGACAGTGAGTAGAAACCACCTTGTTCACAGAAAAGCTGGTTTCTGATTGTATATGCCCCCACCCCCAGCCGGGTATTTGAGCAGACAGGGAGGAACACGACAATGCTGAACATTTGCTAGACGTGCATTGACACATGGAGGGGGTGGCATGAGATGGTGGTGCTGTGCAGTGCTGGAAATGATCTAAATATTTCTAAATAGGAGATAGCTTAAATAAATTATGGTATACCCATGCAATAGAGTACATGACAAATCTATATTGATCGGAATAGAAAGATATTCAAAATGAGTTGAGTGGTGGAAGCAGTCAAAAATATCATGCAGTGTGTAGTCTCAGGCATGTAAAGTTCTAAGAAACCCTACTGTATGCTCAGAGGGCTGTAGGGATGATGGTCACCACAATTTTAATAGTTGCCTTTGGATAATTTAGGATTTCTTCTTTTATTTATTTATTTATTTATTTTTAATTGTTAAATCATAGCTGTGTACATTAGTGCAATCAAGGGGTACAATGTGCTGGTTTCATATACGATCTGAAATATTCTCATCAAACTGTTCAATGTAGCCTTCATGGCATTTTCTTAGTTATTGTATGTAGACATTTGTATTCTGCCTTTAGTAAGTTTTGCCTGTACCCATTCTAAGATGCACCGTAGGTGTGGCCAAACCCATTACTTTCCCTCCACCTTAACCTCCCCCCTCCCTTCCCCTCCCTTGGCCCTTTCCTCATAGTCTTGTGCTATAGTTGGATTATAGCCTTCATGTGAAAGCTATAATTTAGCTTCGTAGTAGGGCTGAGTACATTGGATACTTTTTCTTCCATTCCTGAGATACTTTGCTAAGAAGAATATGTTCCAGCTCCATCCATGTAAACATGAAAGAGGTAAAGTCTCCATCTTTCTTTAACGCTGTGTAATATTCCATGGTATACATGTACCACATTTTGCTAGTCTATTCATGGGTCGATGGGCACTTGGGCTTCTTCCATGACTTAGCAATTATGAATTGGGCTGCAATAAACATTCTGGTACAAGATGTCTTTGTTATATTGTGATTTTTGGTCTTCTGGGTATAAACCTAGTAAAGGAATTATAGGAGCGAATGGCAGGTCTATTTTTAGGTCTCTAAGTATTCTCCAAACATCCTTCCAGAAGGAACGTATTAGTGTGCATTCCCACCAGCAGTGTAGAAGTGCGCCCTTTCTCCACATCCACGCCAACATCTCTGGTTTTGGTTTTCTGTTATGTGGGCTACTCTTACTGGGGTTAGGTGATATCTCAAAGTAGTTTTGATTTGTATGTCTCTGATGATTAAGGATGATGAGCTTTTTTTCATGTGTTTGTAGATCATGCATCTGTCTTCTTTAGAGAAGTTTCTCTTCAAGTCCCTTGCCCACCCTGAGATGGGATCACGTGTTATTTACTTGCCAATAAGTTTGAGTCTCTGTGGATTCTGGTTATTAGACCTTTATCGGAGGCATAACCTGCAAATATTTTCTCCCATTCTGAGGGCTGTCTGCTTGCTTTACTTACTATGTTCTTGGCTGTGCAGAAGCTTTTTCGTTTGATCAGGTCCCAGTAGTATATTTTTGATACTGCTTCAATTGCCTGGGGGAGTCATCCTCATAAAATATTCATCCAGGACGATTCCTTCAAGAGTTTTCCCTGCCTTTTCTTCAAGTATTTTTATAGTTTCATGTCTTAAGTTTAAATCTTTTATCCAGCGAGATCTATCTTAGTTAATGGTGAAAGGTGTGGGTCCAGTTTCAATCTTCTACAGGTTGCCAGCCAGTTCACCCAGCAACATTTGTTAAATAGGGAATCTTTTACCCACTGAATGTTTGTAATTGGCTTGTCAAAGATCAAATAATGGTAAGTAGCTGGATTCATCTCTTGGTTCTCTATTCTGTTCCAGACATCTACGTCTCTGTTTTTGTGCCAATACCATGCTGTTTTGATCACTATCGATTTATAGTACAGTCTCAGGTCTGGTAGTGTGATTCCTCCTGCTGTGTTTTTATTGCTGAGTAATGTTTTGGCTATTCAAGGTTTTTTCTGATTCCATATAAAATGAAGTATTATTTTTTCAAGATCTTTAAAATATGACAAGGGAGCTTTAATAGGAATTGCATTAAAATTATATATTGCTTTGGGTAGTATAGACATTTTAACAATGTTGATTCTTCCCAGCCATGAGCATGGTATGTTTTTCCAATTGTTAACATCTTCAGCTATTTCTTTTCTTAAAGTTTCATAGTTCTCTTTGTAGAGATCTTTCACATCCTTTGTTAGGTATACTCCCAAATATTTCATCTTCTTTGGCACTACTGTGAAAGGAATAGCGTCCTTGACTGTTTTTTCGGCTTGGTTATTGTTGGTATATATAAAGGCTACAGATTTATGGGTGTTGATTTTGTAGACTGAGACATTGCTGTATTCCTTGATTACTTCTAAAAGTTTTGTAGTAGAATCCCTAGTGTTTTCCAGATATATGATCCTATCATCTGCGAAGAGTGAAAGTTTGATCTCTTCTGACCCTATGTGGATACCCTTGATCGCCTTTCCTTACCCAATTGCAATGGCTAAAACTTCCATTACAATATTAGAGAGCAATGGAGACAATGGGCAACTTTGCCTGGTTCCTTGATCACTTCTAAAAGTTTTGTAGTAGAATCCCTAATGTTTTCCAGATATACGATCATATCATCTGCGAAGAGTGAAAGTTTGATCTCTTCTGACCTTATGTGGATACCCTTGATCGCCTTTTCTTCCCTAATTGCAACGGGTAAAACTTCCATTGCCATGTTAAAGAGCAAGGGAGACAATGGGCAACCTTGCCCTAAGTGGAAATGATTTCAATTTAACTCCATTCAATACGATATTGGCTGTGGGTTTGCTGTAGATGGCCTCTGTTAGTTTAAGAAATGTCCCTTCTATACCGATTTTCTTTCATGAAGGGATGCTGGATATTATCTAAAGCTTTTTTGTGTCAATTGAAAGAATCATATGGTCCTTATTTTTTAGTTTGTTTATGTGCTGAATTACATTTATAGATTTACGTATATTGAACCAGCCTTGAGACCCTGTGATAAATCCCACTTGGTCGTGGTGTATATATTTTTTGATGTGTTGTTGGACTCTGTTTGTTAGGAACTTATTGAATATTTTAGCATCAATATTCATTAGTGATATTGGTCTATAATTTTCTTTTCTTGTTGGGTCTTTCCCTGGTTTGGGGATGAAGGTGATGTTTGCTTCGTAAAATGTAAGATTTCTTCGTTTTACTCTGCTAAAATGCATAGATTGTCAATACTTGAACATGTATCAACTATATTTATTTATTTTTGAAAGTAGTTTTATTTATTTATTTATTTTACAGTTTTTGGCCGGGGCTGGGTATGAACCAGCCACCTCCGACATATGGGGACAGCGCCCTACTCCTTTGAGCCACAGGTGCCACCCTGGAGCCCATTTCTTTCTTTTTTTTTTTTTGGTGTTCTTATTTTATTATTATTAAATCATAGCTGTGTACATTAATGTGATCATGGGGCACCATACATTGGTTTTATAGACCATTTGACACATTTTCATCACAGTGGTTAACATAGGCTTCCTGGCATTTTCTTAATTATTGTGTTAAGACATTTATATTCTACATTTACTAAGTTTCACATGTACTTGTAAGATGCACCACAGGTGTAATCCCACCAATCACCCTCCCTCTGCCCATCCTCCCCCCTCCCTCCCCTCCCTCTCCCCCTTTGCCATATTCTTAGGTTATAACTGGGTTATAGCTTTCATGTGAAAGCCATAAATTAGTTTCATAGTAGGGCTGAGTACATTGGATAGTTTTTCTTCCATTCTTGAGATGCTTTACTAAGAAGAATATGTTACAGCTTCATCCATGTAAACATGAAAGAGGTAAAGACTCCATCTTTCTATAAGGCTGCATAATATTCCATGGTGTACATATACCACAATTTATTAATCCATTTGTGGATCGATGGGCACTTGGGCTTTTTCCATGACTTAGCAATTATGAATTGGGCTGCAATAAACATTCTGGTACAGATATCTTTGTTATAATGTGATTTTTGGTCTTCTGGGTATATACCTAGTAGAGAAATTATTGGATTGAATGGCAGACCTATTTTTAGATCTCTAAGTGTTCTCCAAACATCTTTCTGAAAGGAATGTATTAGTTTTCATTCCTACCAGCAGTGTAGAAGTGATCCCTTTTCTCCACATCCACGTGAACATCTCTGGTCTTGGGATTTTGTGATATGGGCTAATCTTACTAGAGTTAGATGATATCTCAAAGTCGTTTTGATTTGCATTTCTCTGATGACTAAAGATGATGAGCATTTTTTCATATGTCTGTAGGCCGTGCACCTGTCTTCTTCAGAGAAGTTTCTCTTCAAGTCCGTTGCCCAGCTTGTGATGGGATCACTTGTTCTTTTCCCTGCACTTTCTTCTAGTATTTTTATAGTTTCATGTCTAAGTTTAAATCTTTAATTCAGTGAGAGTCTATCTTAGTTAATGGTGAAAGGTGTGGGTCCAGTTTCAGTCTTCTACAGGTTGCCAGCCCGTTCACCCAGCACCATTTGTTAAATAGGGAATCTTTTCCCCACTGAATGTTTTTAATTGGCTTGTCAAAGATCAAATAATGGTAAGTAGCTGGATTCATCTCTTGGTTCTCTATTCTGTTCCAGACATCTACTTCTCTGTTTTTGTGCTAGTACCAAGCTGTTTTGATCATTATTGATTTATACTATAGTCTGAGGTCTGGTAACGTGATTCTTCCTGTTTTGTTTTTATTTCTGAGTAATTTCTTGGCTATTCGAGGTTTTTTCTGATTCCATATAAAATGAAGTATTATTTTTTTCAAGATCTTTAAAGTATGACAGTGGAGCTGTAATAGGGATTGCATAAAAATTGTATATTGCTTTGGGTAGTATGGACATTTTAACAACGTTGATTCTTCCCAGTCATGAGCATGGTATGTTTTTCCATTTGTTAACATTTTCAGCTATTTCTTTTCTTAGAGTTTCAAAGCTCTTTTTATAGAGATCTTTCATGTCCTTTGTTAGATAAACTTCCAAATATTTCATCGTCTTTGGCACTACTGTGAACGGAATAAAGTCCTGGACTGTTTTTCAGCTTGACTATTATTGGTATATATAAAGGCTACTGACTTATGAATGTTGATTTTGTAACCTGAGATGCTGCTGTATTCCTTGATCACTTCTAAGAGTTTTGTAGTAGAATCTCTGGTGTTTTCCAGGTATACAATCATATCATCTGCAAAGAGCGAAAGTTTGATCTCTTCTGACCCTATATGGATACCCTTGATTGCCTTTTCTTCCCTAATTGAGATGACTAAAACTTCCATTACAATGTTAAAGAGCAGTGATGACAATGGGCAGCCTTGTCTGGTTCCTGATCTGAGTTGGAAATGATTTCAATTTAAGTCCCTTCAATACGATATTGGCTGTAGATGGCGTCTATCAGTTTAAAAAATGTCCCTTCTATACCAATTTTCTTAAGTGTGCTGATCATGGAGGGATGCTGGATATTATCAATAGCTTTTTCTGCATCAATTGAGAAAATCATATGGTCTTTGTTTTTTAATTTGTTTATAGATTTACATATATTGAACCAGCCTTGAGACCCTGGGATAAAACCGACTTGGTCATGATGTATAATTTGTTTGATGTGTTGCTGGATTCTGTTTGTTAGGATCTTGTTGAATATTTTTGCATCTATATTCATTAGGGATATTGGTCTATAATTTTCTTTTCTTGTTGGGTCTTTTCCTGGTTTGGAGATCAGGGTGATGTTTGCTTCATAGAACGTGTTGGTTAGTCTTCCTTCTTTTTCTATATTTTGGAACAGGTTGAGTAATATAGGTACTAGTTCCTCCTTAAAGGTTTGGTAGAATTCTGATGTGAGGCCATCTGGTCCCGGGCTTTTCTTTTTAGGGAGATTTCGTATGGTTGATGCTATTTCAGAACTTAATATTGGCCTGTTCAACATTTCACTTGTTTCTGGCTAATCTTGTAAGGTGACGTACTTACAAGTATTGGTCAATTTCCTTCAGATTTTCCTATTTCTGAGAATAAAGTTTCTTGTAATATTCATTAAGGATTTTTTTGATTTCTGAGGAGTCTGTTGTTATTTCGTCTTTGTTGTTTCTGATTGATGAGATTAGAGATTTTACTCTTGTTTTCCTGGTTAGGTTAGATTTATCTATTTTATTGACCTTTTCAAAAAACCAACTTTTTGATTTATTGATCTGTTGTATAATTCTTTTGTTTTCAATTTCATTTAATTCTGGTCTAATTTTGGTTATTTCTTTTCTTCTACTGGGTTTGGGGTTGAAATGTTCTTCCTTTTCTAGTTGCTGGAGTTGTCCCATTGAGTTGTTAACTTCGTCTCTTTCCGTTATCTTGAGGAAGGCTTGCAGTGCTATAAATTTCCCTCTTAGGACTGCCTTTATGGTATCCCAGAGGTTCTGATAATTTGTGTCTTCATTGTCATTTTGTTCCAAAAATTTGGCAATTTCTTCTTAATCTCATCTCTGACCCAGCTATCATTCAGCATAAGGTTATTTAACTTCCATGTTTTTGTATGAGTATGCAGATTCCTGTTGTTAATGAGTTCAACTTTTATTCCATGGTGGTCTGAGAAGATGCAAGAAATAATTTCTATTCCTTTAAATTTACTGAGGTTAGACTTGTGACCTAAGATGTGATGGATTTTGGAGTATGTTCTGTGGGCTGATGAGAAGTATGTGCATTCAGTTTTGTTGAGATGAAATGTTCTGTAGATGTCTGCTAAATCCATATGTTGGATGGATAGGTTTAAGTCTAAAATTTCTTTGCTCAGCTTCTTATTGGAGGATCGATCCAACACTGCCAAAGGAGTGTTGGAAATCTCCAACTATTATGGAGCTGGAGGATATCAAGTTGCTCATGTCTGTTAGAGTTTCTCTTATAAATTGAGGTGAATTTGGTTGGGTGAATAAATATTGATAATTGAAATCTCATCATATTGAGTATTACCCTTAACAAACATGAAGTGACCATTCTTATCTTTTCTTACTTTTGTTGGTTTAAAGCCTACTGTGTCTGCAAACAGAATTGCAACACCTGCTTTTTTCTGATTACCATTTGCCTGAAATATGGATGACCATCCTTTCACGCTGAGTCTGTATTTATCATTTAAGGTAAGATGTGACTCTTGTATGCAGCAAATATCTGGCTTGAGTTTTTGTACCCAGTCAGCTAACCTGTGCCTCTTTAGAGGACAGTTTAAGCTGTTACATTAATGGATAATATTGATAAGTCTGGTAAAATTTTACGTATCAAGTTTTTCAAAAGTCCAGTGGACATTTTCAATCCTTTCACCACTGTGGAAGGTGGAGTTTATCAAAAGTTTCTGAGTGAGTTTACATTTGTGGTAGAGGATTGGGGTGGTCATTATGGAGGATAGGTCTGAGAATATCCTGAAGAACTGGTTTGGTTATGGCAAATTTCTTCAACACATGAATTTCATTAAAGTATTTAATTTCTCCGTCATAAATGAAACTCAGTTTAGTTGATTACAGGATCCGGGGTTGAAAGTTATTTTGCTTTAGGAGATTAAAAGTCGATGACCACCCTCTTCTGGCTTGAAAAGTTTCAGCAGAGAGATCTGCAGTCATTCTAATATTCTTCCCTTTGTAGGTAATGGATTTCTTATGTCCGGCTGCTTTCAGAATTTTCTCCTTCATATTAACTTTAGTGAAGTTAATTATGATATGCCTGGGGGATGTATTATTGGGATTGAGTCATGCTGGGGTCCTGAAACTGTCTGCTATCTGAATTTCAGAATCTCTTGGCATGTCTGGAAAATTCTCTTTCATAATTTCATGGAGAAGAGCCTCTGTGCCTTGTAAGGCCACTTCATCACTTTCAGGGATTCTAATGAGGTGGATATTAGCCTTCTTCGAGTTATCCCAGAGCTCTCTGAGAGAATGATCCATTTTTGCTCCCCATTTCTCTTCCTATTTGAGAGTTTGGGAGCGTTCAAAGGCTTTGTCTTCAATGTGAGAAATCCTTCCTTCTGCTTGCTTCACTCTGTTACTGAGGGATTCTACTGTATTTTTCAGATCTTTGAGCGCTGAAAATTCTTGCTTCAGTGCATCAAAATCTTTGGTGGTTTTGTCTTTAAATTCGTTAAATACTTGAGACAACTTTTGCATTTCTCCTCGAATTTTTAATTCTGACTTTTGAATTGCTCCTTGAATTTCTAATTCCAAATTTTCCTCCATTCTATTAATCTTGTTTGCAATCCAAATTTTGAATTCAATTTCTGACATCTCAGCCAGCTGTTTATGAATGGGATCTTCAGTTACATCTGCCGTATCTTTCCTTGTGGAGGTGGCGGGTTGATCTATTCTGGTTATTCATGTTACCAGAGTTTTTCCGCCGATTCTGCCCATGATTATTTTTTACTGTTTGATTTTTTCCCCTGGAGCTTTGTTGAAGACCCGTACAGTGCTATGGCATGAGAAAACTGGGGACCTGTTTGGTGCGGTGGTGCTAAGTGGTTCTGTCTTGTTTGCAGCTGGTCTCTGTCTGACCCTAGTGAAATAGTTACTCTGGGTTGAAGTCTCAGCTGTGGAGAAATACCATCAATTAAGTCACCCTGCCCACCATAGGCAAAATTGGAAAAGGAAAATCAAACCTTTCTACAACCACACACCCAGGGCACCACTTGGATAGTTTTCAGGAGATTGGCTCAGTTCAAAAGGTCCAAATCAATTGTCTCAGTCAGCACATGTCTCAGGTGGGAGAGTTTAAAAGCTCTCTGGCAACTGGATCACAGGGTCTGGTGACAACTCTGATATGACTTGCTCAAGTGCTCTGTGAAGTCAGGAGGACCCACCTAGGAAGTAGATTAGTCTGGGAAGGTTGATGCCTCCTTCCCCACTTTGCACCTCTGTCACACCCAGTCACTGATAGCCCTGCAGAGCTGTGACCCAATTGCCTCTAGTGAACAGATACTCCAGGGGTTTGCACCTGCCTGAATCACAAGGAAATCTATATCTGCTCAGCCAGGCAGCTGCACTATGCCTCTATCCAGCAGGGGGAGGTGAGGCCTGACAACCTCAGGCACTTGATAGAGGCTGGGGGGTGTTCACTCAGTTCCAGCCCCACCTCTGATTGATGTTACTGACAGAATAGAATAGAACAACTTTGTGGTAATTTGTTTCTGTCCCTGCTAAATTCCCCTGCAGAAGAGATGCTGTTTTGAGTTCCCAGAGCCTGTGCCTCAGACCCTGTCTTTGCTCCTGCAGGTTTGTATTCGGTTAGCTGTCAGTTCTAGCCTCCTGCCTTCCTTTGTCTATAGGCTGATGATCCTCTGAGGACCGGGTGCATCTTAGGCTCAGTAAAACCGTCCTCTGGGTCAGCCCTGCCCTGGGAATTTCCCGGCTCTTAATGTGCGTTTCTAGTTCCCACGCTCCACCCAGGCTGGTACCGCCTCAGGCAAACCCTTTACTCACAGGGCCTGCGTTTTCATCTCAGATCTGTTCTGTGGTGGTTGCCACCTGAGAAGATGCCCAGCCTCTTCTGGCTGCCCAGGGAGACAGGGGGTGTGGCTTTGGAATATCCGGGAGTGAGCCCTATTGTTGCCAAAAATGGCTGCTGCTCTGTGCCTCAGGGCACCACCGCTCCAGTGTGGTTCCCTCTCAGCCGACCGTCCTCTCCTCACTCACGTGCCACAGAATCAGCACTGACCAGCTGTAGTCTAGGCCCTGTCCACACCCCTTGATAAATCACCTAAGTATCTGGACTCCTGGGGGACAGGCCTCCAGACCTCAGAGTGAGAGTGGACGGGAGTGGTGGGAACTCAGAATTGCAGGTAGAGAATATATCTAGTTTTATGCCTGGCAGGAGAATGCCATGGCACCCTAGTAGGGGAGACAGGTCCAGTTTTTAGAGGGTCTCTCCCGTGGAGTGTGGGAGGACCTTTGAACTCTGCTTGTTGTTTGTTGGGCACTCCGAGCTGTTCTCTTGGTGGAGAAGAGAACAGCTCGTGATGTTGGTGATGGATTTTGTACCTTTTGTTTGTATCCTTGGGGTAGCAACTTGCCTCAGCGGGGTTGATGTGCATTCTTCAATCTTCACTCTTGGTTCAGCTCTAATCCACCAGGTTACTTGCTAAATTTCTATCCTTTAACTCTCCTTCTGAATGGGAGCCTCTGTGGGAAGCTGGCTTCAGTCAGCCATCTTGTCTCCGCCTGTATCAACTTTATAATCAGAGAAAATCATAAAATTATTTTCAATTTTAAAAAAATGACAGAGAAATAAAGATCCCTTCATGTTTCCTGGTTTAAGAGTAGTACTTAAAGTACTTAAGAGTAGTAAGACAGTGTCAGTGTCATTGTACAGAATCCATATTTATTTAATTTATTTATTATTTTAGAGACTGAGTCATATTTTGTTGCTCTGGGTAGTGTGGCTGACATCATAGCTCACAGCAACCTCAAACTCTTGGGCTCAAGAGATCCTCTTGCCTCAGCCTCCCAAGTAGCTGGGACTATAGGCATGTGCCACAATACCTGGTTAGTTTTTTCCTATTTTTAGTAGAGATGGGGTCTCACTCTTGTTCAGACTGGTCTTGAACTCCTGAGCTCAGGTAATTCACACACCTCTGCCTCCACCTCCCAGAGTGCTAGGCTGACAGTTGTGAATCACGATGCTCGGCCTCCAATTTTATTTTCATCATTTAACCTGAACGCCAGACCAGTTGTTAATGCAGCCCTAACTGCAGAAAGTCCACAACCCAATACTTCTCAGTTTTCCTCATCTCTCCTTTTGGAGATTCTAGGACCTACTACATATCTTTTTTTGAAAAAAGGCAGTAATAAATAAGTAGTACAAATTACTCTTGTTTCTCCCTAATGGTAAAGCTTACATTACCATAAATCCATTTTTCCTCTAAATAAAAGAAGATGGTTGACCGTTGTGTAATATAAATCTGCCCTTCAGTGACATCCAAAATGAAACAGATTTCTTGTCTTGAGATTAAAGAATTTTAAGGGCTACCAGGCAAGATGCAGGATATTTTCTGTATACTGGTTGCCATGGTTTTGTTCTGACTGAGGATGGGCTATTTAAGTTTATCTTTAATTTGGACAGGCATGAATCTCAGCTTTGCAGAGTTAAAAATGGTGCAAAAGACATGGCTTTTTTTAGATTGAATGAGAGCCTGTCTATAGTAACAGCTAAAAATAGAGGGCCGTATCTTTAATTAACTCTTTGGCTGCCAAACTAAATAAAGAAATAAAGTGCAGTATATTATTTTTAGAAAATAAATTGGCATGATAGAAAAATGTTGGTTTCTAATTATGTAGACAGTTTTTGAACAAACATCCTAATACTAAAAAAAAAAAAAAAAAAAAAGAAACCAACCCTGAAGTATATATTGAAAAGGCTTATTTAGGCTTTAAAAACAGCCAGTCAGTTCCCATAACACCTTTCTCCCTTGAAGGATTCCAGATTGTAACCAATTTAATGTTTTTAGCAACTACTTTCTTTTTCCATTTGCGAATAGCACTTTAGGGTAAACAGAAGGTGTTCTCTTAATAGTCTACTGTTGATTCTATTATCCATACTGTTTCACGTAGCAGGTCATGCGCTATTAAAACACAGATGGTCTCTGTATCAAGGGCTTTAACACTGACGGCAAAGGAATCTATAAAGTCTAGATAAATAAACACAATAATTTCAGACTCATTTCTACACTGCTGGTGGGGTTGCCAACTAATACAACCTTTATGGAAAGAAGTTTGGAGAATTCCCAAAGAACTAAAAGTTGACCTTCCATTTGATCTCATAATCCCATTACTAGGTATCTACCCAGAAGAACAAAAATTATTTTGCCACAAAGACATTTGTACCAGAATGTTTATTACAACTCAATCCATAATTGCCAAGTCATGGAAGCAACTCGAACGTCTGTCAACCCATGAACAGATTAAAAAATTGTGGTATATGTATACCATTGAATATTATTCAGCCATAAAAAGATGGAGACTTGATCTCTTTTATGTTTATGTGGATGGGGTTGGAACACATTCTTCTTAGTGAAGTATCTCAAGAGTGGAAAAAAGTATCCACTGTACTCAATACTATTATGAAACCAATATATAAACACTTACATTCTCATATGAATGATAAAACACAAATACAGTTTAGCAAGGGGGAGGGATCAGGGAGAGAGGATAGGGTAAGGGTGGAGGGTGATTGGTGGGATCTCACCTAATGTGCACAATGCAAGGGTATATTTCAAAATAACTAAGAATAAATTTTAAATGTCTTACCATAAAATATAACTAAGTGAGGTGATGGCTATATAGTCACTTGGATTTAAGCTTTCCACATTGTATATTTAAAAATCACATTGTACCCCCTAAAAGTATACAGTTATGATTTTAATTAAAAATTAGTAAAAAATGAAAAAACATAAAAAAGAAATATAAAAGATAGCTCATTTTATAATAGCATGTAATTTATTGAATACTGTACTGGAAATGAAAAAGAGAACAGTTGTATGGGTACGTGAAGTATAGTTTCTTGTGAAAATGTGTCACTTTCACACTGTCCTAACATCAAAAAAATGGAAAGTCAAACTACTGAAAAGCTGGAGAGTGTTTGTATTTGACATCAAGGGACATTCAGGCGAATCATCTCCCCATTGCCCATTTTTTTATGAGACCTTAGAATAAATCAATTTGCTACTTGATACATATCCTTTGCTATTTTGTCTTTTTACGAATGTCTACCTGTTGACTGGTTCATAATTTTTTTTAAGTTTCTATGGCTCTGCTATAAATCTCTGTTACTGAATAGTAGAATGCTGCTTTTAAGAACAACTTGTTTACTCTCAATGTTAATCCAGCTTCTATCTGATATATGCAGAACGTTTGTGCTTTTATTTATAGGGGATGTTGAAACACTTAGAAGAACTCTGATTGGGTCAAAGGCTGGTGGGCACGTATGAAGGAGTTGGAGTTGGCACCCCCCAAATGGCCGTGACCAGATATAGGCTACTAGTGGGAAAGGGTAACAAATCTTCCCAGACTTTCTTCTTTATCTCAAGCTGGATTTCAGGATCAACAAAGGAGGCTTTATGTGATTCCTGCCTTAGTTGAATTTCTAATAGCTGAGATCACCATAGAAATCAACTAGGGTGTAATCTGCAGCTGGAAATGAGGAGTGCTTCCTGGGTGGTACACAGATAAAACAACGACTATGACTTAATAATGCCATCTCCATGAGAAAAAATATAGTGTTCACTCCCAACTGGTTAAAACTAACATTTATGGTTTGCTTCCTAAACTACTAGGAAGTTAGAGAGAGAAATCACATCAAGCCATTTATAGAGAAATCACACCAATGACCTATCCCTTGTTAAAACAGAGCAAGTATTTCAACAGTGAAAGGCAGCTTTATAAAACAACATGGGATATGGAAATGGAAGAAATGACTGGCTGGAGACTTAACTGATGTCTTCCTTTTTTATTCTAAACCTTTAAAGTATAACATATATTCAGAAAAATGCACACAAGTGCCTTTTAGCTGACTTCTCATCAGCTGATGCATTGTGTAACGGGCCCATATCACGAAACAGACTCTTGCTAATAAGACTCCCTTAATCCTGTTCTTGCTTGTTTCTAGTATGGGCCTTCCCTCAAGGCTACCTGGTATCATGTCTTCCAATTGCATAGATAAGTTTAGCCTGTTTTTAGCTTTTATGAAAATGGCCTAACACAGCATGGACTCTTTTTGTGCCTGTTGCCTTTCATTTAACTTTTGTGTTTGTGGGGCTTATCTATTGTGTTTGTGTTTCTTCATTCTGATGAAGAATATTTAATTGTGCTATTATGCCACAACTTATTGACCTGTTTTGTGGGTGATGGGCATTTTGGTGGTTTTTGGTTTTCGACTGCTACAAATTGTGCTTCCAATGAACCTTCTCGATCATATCTTTTGGGTATGTATCTAGGAGTAAAAGCACTGTCTCATAAGATAAACACATGTCCATGATACGTACTACCAAAGAGTTTCCAGATGGTTATACCAATTTACTCTCAATGGTAGCAGGTGAGAATGCTGGGGGCTGTACGCACAGTTGACCCCTGAACAACACAGGTTCGGGCTGTGCATTCACACTTATATGAGGATTTTCTTCCACCTCTGCCCTCCCCGAGACAGCAAAACCAACCTTCCTTTTCCTCCTCCTCATTGTTGTCTTCAACTTGAGTAGGGTGAGGAGGAGGGGGAGGAAGAGGAAGGGTTGGTTTGGCTGTCTCAGGGGTGGCAGAGGCAGAAGAAAACTCATATGTGAGTGGACCTGCACAGTTCAACTGACTTTCATACAAATTGGTTTTTGATTGGACCTACAAAGAATACATCCACTCCCTTGACTATTTAGCAGCTGATACAATAGACAGAAAAAAACCCAGTTATTGTTGATCTTCTTCAGGCAAAAATTTTCTTGTTCATATACATTATCTAAACTAAAACATAAAGGGTTAATTTGACTTCAAATACAGTTTTGTTTGTGAAAAGACTCTTAATTCTTAAATGATGTAACAAAACACCCAATAAACAATATTGAAACCGCTTACTTTATAAATGTCTAACCATGCTCTGACAGCCCAGGAATATTACATTACACTTTGGTGTCATTGGTTATATTTTAGGAAGGAGGAGCAAATAACTTGAGCTCTATTTTATTTGAATCCCTGTAATAAAGATCTATAAATATGTGAATTCAGATTTGCACATTATATTGTATTTAATACTGGAAAATTATTTTGAAAATTAAAATAAAATTAATATTTACCTTAAAAGTTAAAAAGAACTTAAGTTTAAAAATTACTTAAAAATCAATATTATTTAATTTTAAATATAAATAAAATAGAAATAAAATCTGGGTAGAAAAACTTTGGGACCCTTTCTTCTAGTTTTGCTATTTCATGTTCTGCTTTAAAATGTAAGTAAAACAGATTTTCTTCAGTTATGAAGTAAGTGAAAAGATCTTTAGATACTGGCTGAGATACTGATTCCTAGCAGACACAAGTAAGGAAATGGTAAGCTATGTCTTCCTGCCAGAACCCCCAAAATGAGAACTAACACAATAGCTAAAGTAAAACCTGTTATTTCCTAATGACATAAAACAAAACAACCCGTATTAGTCATTTTTGGAGGATATTATAGAACTAACTCTTTATTCTGAAGATTGGCAAATGAACAGAAAGAATCAAATATTTATGCCATTTTTCTCAGATGAACTATACCTCAAGGTAATCTAATAGTTTATGAAGGAAATTTCTTTACACAATAGTTACAGATCATAAATGAAGAAAGAATGGTAGAAGTAAATAAATTATTTTGTAACCCCAAGCAATGATGGATTTAAAACATTTAGGGGAAAAGCTAATGTGGAACTTTATAATGAGTAGATCAGGTTGACAATACCTGAAATCACTGATCAATCTCAGTGTGACACAAAAAGACATCCAGACATTACGGTGATGAGATGTAAAGTATAAAGCTCCACCATGAAGTATTCTTGCCCAAAATATTGAACCTGAGTAGGTTCTCAATCTAATTTATTTTAAAATGGAAATATATTAAAGATACTCAGAGATGGATTAAAATCTGAAAAATTCTACAGTGCAAACAATCTTACCTGTTTATTCAATAAACTGGAAAATTAGAAGGAAAAGAAAAAAAGGATGTTTTATCCAAGGAACTCATGGATAAAACTTACAGGACATACCAACCAAATAGTGTTTAGATCTTGTTTAGATCCTGTTGTAAACAAACCAAGTGAATAAAGAAACTATGTATCCAGATAAGTGGAGAACTTTGAATACTGATCAGATATCTGATATTATTAAAGATATTTTGTTAATCTTTAGGTGACACATGGTATTTTGGTTACGTTTTAAAAAGCAGTCATTGTGTTTTAGAGATGAATTCTGGAGTATTTATAGATGGTGCAGTATGATGTCTAGGATTTGGTTCAAAATAATCCAGTGGCAGGGTGGTGAGTGGGAGCATAGATGAAACTGGAGATTGTTCATGCATTTGACAATTGCTGAAAATGGCTTTTGAGTATGTGAAGATTCATTGTATTTCTGTTTAAGTGTATGCCTGAAAATTTCCATCATTAAAAGTTTTTTTATGGGAAAAGTAATAAACACGTTGTGATAATTCATAAAACTGTAACTTAAGATTTATGCATTTAAGGTCTTTCCCCCAGGTTTTTGTATCTATGACTGTATTAGTTTTTTGTTCCTGCTATAACATATTACTGAAATTTAGTGGCTTATACCAGCAGAAATGGACTCTCTCGCAGTTGTGGAGGAAAGAAGTCTAAAATCCTGGGGATCCAAACTTCCTCCAGGGGCTCTCAAGGAGAATCCATTCTTTTCCTTTTGGCATTGTTTGCCTCGTGGCCATATCACGCCAATCTCTGCCTTTATGGTCCCGTTGGCTCCTCCTCTCGTGTCTGTGGAGTCCCTCTTTTCTTCACTCTTTTAAGGATACTGGTCATTGGATTTAGGGTCCACCAGATAATCTAGGATGATCTCCTCATCTCAAGATTCTTAATTATATCTGCAAACACCCTTTTACCAAATAAGGAAATATTTGCAGGTTCCTGGGATTAGGTTGTGGTCATATCTTTTTCTTTTGGTGGGGGGGCACCATTCAACCCACTACAATGATATGCCAATAAAAAGCTTTGAAAAACTAATAAATACAAGGTGTGGTTTTGTCTTTACACATTTGATATTAAAGAATAACTGTCAGAGTTAACCCTGTTTCTAAGTATGTGAGATATCCTTGATTTTTTTCCTTTCTACATTTGCACATAGGCAAGTTCTGTCATTTTTACTTTCAAAATGTAAATCAGATGCTTCTACTTCCTGGCATCTACACTGACTATGGCTTAATTCATCTACAAGATTCTATGATGTCCTCATTGTTTCTAACCTTAACTTTATTCCATTCTACTCTCCAAACAAAAGCCAGACCTAGTAATTAAAAACAAAATAAAACAAAAATCTATAATCTAATTATTGCCTCTTCTTTGCTCTGCCTTTGAAATGCTGGTCCAATATTTTTTATAATAGAATAAAATTTAAACTCCACCATGGCTTCAAAGCTGGGAGTAATTAATTCCCCAACTCTTTGTCTATATTTCTCTGGGTGTGGGCAGCTCCTTTCTTGCCCATGACTGTCCAGCACCACTCATTTCCCTCCCTTCAGTATCTTGGACATGCCAAAGCCAACTATACCGAAGGCAGGTCCCAGAAAGAAAGAAACCAGACAATCTTTATCACTAGAATTATACTGATAATTGGGTAAATTGTTTCTGAAATAGAAATAGTAATTCATAATGGAAACATGTTGGATAAAGATAGAATAGAAAACATGTAAAAATACGTAAATGTTCATTCCTCCATCCCACCCTTGGGGACCATGCTACTTTAGTGTAAATCCTTTCAGATTATATGTTTAAATATCACAAATATATGATTGTATAACTTGTTTTTTCCACTTAACAATAAACTGAGGATATGTTTTCATATTACTACACATATAGTTTCATCATTATTTTTCAGGCTTTTGATCCATATTTCCAAATTTCCCTCCCAGGGACTTTTACCAATCTTCATTCTCACCAGCAGTGCATGCAAGAGCCTGTTCCCCCACCTCCCTGACAATCTTTTTAATCTCTGCCAATCTGAGAGATGGAAAACAGCATCCTATTGTTCAGTTTGTATTTTCGGATCCTAATGATGTTGAACATTTTTTGAAAACTGTTCACCTGTAGTTCTGCATAATTGTATAATAGGAAGTGTTTGCTTATACCCTCTTTCACCCTCCCTCCCCCAAGCAAGCTAGTTAAAGAGGCGTTTGTGAAAGCAGTTTAATGCCAAATTGTAGTAATCTCACTACTACACCTTGGAGCACAGTTTCATCAGTGCCTTGAATCTCTCCCACCTTGGGTATATGAGCATAAAGCTAGGGCTTTATAGGGAAGTCTTAATTTTTTTCTTACAAAATGTGTCACATAGATCCTCCATAATCAGATTTAAGGGCTTTTTTGCTTCTAAAAACATACATGTGGGGAAACAAACAAGAGATTACAGATTTGAAATCTAAGTTTCAGAATAGGGACCAACAATCAGCATGCACCACTGTCTGGGGTTTCGATCATCTGTAAGTTTTAGTTTGGAGCTCAAGTAACTTGGCATGTCAGAATATGCAGTAAAACATTTTCCTGTTATTTTAGAAAGAAGGTCAGAGAAAAGTGTAGGAAAAACCCTCACTCTCTACATTATTTTTGAACAGCCAATTTTATTTTGCTTCATCTGAAAAAAATAACAGCAGGCTATTTCAAAGCATCATTTCTGATATAGTACTGTAGATTTTGAAATGTACCACAAACTTGCTTATGAGCCAATACCAGAGATTACTGCCAGAGTACTAACTGTCCAAGGTCCTGAAATCTCACATATTTTTGTTCTATGATCTTGTTTATGATTTTGAACTCAGAGTTATTTATTCATTGAAAAGACCCTTTCTAGACTCGGTGCCCGTTGCACAGTGGTTACGGCGCCAGCCACAGACACTGAGGCTGGTGGGTTCAAATCCGGCCTGGGCCAGCTAACACTAATGGATGGCAACTGCAACAAAAAAGTAGCTGGGTGGTGGGTGCCTGTAGTCCCAACTACTTGGGAGGCTGAGGCAAGAGAATTGCTTAAGCCCAAGAGTTTGAAGTTGCTGTGAGCTGTGACAGGACAGCACTCTATAGAGGGAAGCATAGTGAGACTCTGACTCAAAACAAACAAACAAAAAAAAGACCCTTTCTATCATTCCATAGGTCTTATTCCCTATTATGTTTATCTTAAGTTAATCCACTTGAATATGGATCAGCTGATGGAATATAGCAATTTTATACAAACTATAGTGCCAGATGTTTTAAGAGCTATTTTTAAAAAATTAAAAACAAATAAATGTGATTATGGTTATAATTATGAGACTAATTATCTTCTAAAAAAAATCTCAAAAACATAAGCCAACATAACCCAAACCACAGCTGAATAGACCAACTACAAATAAAAATTCTAAAGAAAGAGGTCATTAGGAACAAAAATAAACAGCATGCCTTGATAAATGCAAAAACAGGAGTATCATACTTAAAGTGAAAAATAATCTGTAAAATAAAAGGGACACATGGAGATAATGTTTTGTTTTAATGGTAAATATGAAGGGCCAAGGAACAGGACATTATTTCATATGGATGAATGGTGACATTAAAAAGGCACACAGTTTGTACTACTTAACAAAATCTAGTCTCACCAAAATCAAAGGTCAGTGAGATCAGACATTCAGCTCACGCATCATCTGTGATGGGAGGAAGCCAAACTAGACCGAGAAGGAAGAGTCAGCACTTATTGAATGAATATTCTATGTAGCTTTATGAAATGGGTTCAGTGCAAAGAGGAAAATAAACCAGAAAACATAGTTTTTGTCCTTACAGAGATGAAGTGGACACATTGAAAAGATGCAGAATCTCAGAATTCAACCCTTCCATTGAACAATAAAAACTCACAAAGGTGGAGGGACTCAAGTTCACACGGCTTATTAGTGGCAGAGCTGAGGCTAGAAATAGGTAGGTCCAATCTCTGTTACAGTGGTTCTCCACTCTAGGACAGCTATGTCATGTGTGCACAAGCATGCGCTAAAGTTAAACACAAAGGACTAAAGAAAGAGAGCTATGAAGTGAATGAATGATAAAGTGAATGGTATTTAGTGCACTCAGGGGGTGCAACATGAGTCAAGGGAGCTGTGTCTGGCTTAAGATGTGATTTTTTTTTTTTTTGAGACAGAGTTTCACTCTCTTTCGGTAGAGTGTTGTGGTGTCACAGCTCATAGCAACCTCAAACTCTTGGGTTCAAGCGATTCTCTTGCCTCAGCCTCCCAAGTAGCTGGGACTATAGGTGCCCACCACAGCACCCAGCTATTTTTAGAGATGGGGTCTTGCTCTTGCTCAGGTTGGTCTTGAACTCCTCAGCTCAAGAAATCCACCCACTTCAGCCTCTCATTAATATGTGTTTTAATGAGGGGGAAGAACAATGGTGAAGAGGCATGAGGAAGTTAGAAGTGATGATAAGCCTCGAGTTACTGAGAGGAGCCCATAAAACCACATGCAAGCAGGATTTGGGGGCCAATCCAAGAAAAAGAATGAGGGTGTCACAAATGCTTGACTAACCAGAAGGCACCTGAAACCAGGAGTTTTGGATAACTGAAACTTCTGTTTATATAACTTTGCTTTTTCACAAACCCTTACCCCCACCTGGTTGAAAATGTTTTTCCAATATGTTAGTTCGTTTTATGAAGACTTGAGGCCTGTCAGAATATTTCTGATCCAGTCCCAACTCCATCATGGACCAGCTGCTTAGCCTCAGCAAAGTCACCTTGCCTCTCAGGACTCACCTTACGTGGGAAATAAAGTGCTCCAGTACATCAGAGTTTCCCAGGCTTTGCATGAAAGCATCACCTGGGGCTCTTGTTCAAGAAGTAAGTCCCCAGGACCCACTTTAGATGCACTGAAACAGGATCTCAGAGAAAGTACTTGCACCTGGGGATCTGCACCTTGTCACCAGAAAAGTCAGGAAAGATCTCACTACAAGATTGCTATAGTCCTTCTAATGATTACAATCCATTACGATCCTTTCTTACTGGATAAGCTCAGGATTTTTATTTATTTATTTATTTATTTATTTTTTGATTGGGGGTACTTTTTATTTTTGAGACAGAGTCTCAAGTGATTATTTATTTATTTTTATTGTTGGGGATTCATTGAAGGTACAAAGAACCAGGTTACATTGATTGCATTTGTTAGGTAAAGTCCCTCTTATAAGTGTGCCTCACCCCCAAAAGGTGTGTTGTGCACCATGACTCTCCCACTCCCTCCCTCCTTACCTCTCTCTGTTCTCCCCTTCACTCACCCCCCACCATGTACTAGGTCATTAATTGTCCTCATATCAGAATTAAGTACATAGTATTCTTGCTTCTCCATTATTGTGATGCTTTACTAAGAATAATGTATTTCACTTCCATCCAGGTTAATACAAAAGATGTAAAGTCTCCATCTTTTTTAATGGCTGAGTAGTATTCCATGGTATACATGTACCACAAGCTCAGAATTTTTCAAGCAACTGCACCTCTGTTTGATGGCCTGGAGATCACTGTGAATATTATAAACTATTTAATTAATTAATTAATTTGGGGGGAGACAGAGTTTCACTTAGTTGCCCTGGGGTAGAGTGCTGTGGCATCATAGCTCACAGCAACCTTAAACTCGTGGGCTCAAGCAATTGTCTTGCTGCAGTCTCCCAAGTAGCTGGGACTACAGGTGCCAGACACAATGTCGGCTATTTTTTTTTAGAGATAGGGGTCTTGCTCTTCCTCAGGCTGGTCTCAAACTCCTGAGCTCAGGCAATTTATCCACCTTGGCCTTCCAGAGTACTAGGATTACAGGCTTGAGCCAACATGCCCGGCCCACTGTGAATATTATAAACATTGCTTAAGATTCTCTAGCTTCACATACAGAAAGGGCAAGAGAATGGATAAATGTAGTAACTTCGAAGTATTCTCTTTTGAATATAAAATCTAATAGATGAGGTCTCTGATGACAGCTTTTAAAATTCTACATGCCAAGGTCAGGTGTGGTGGTGTGTGCCTATAATCCCAGCTATTCAGGGGGCTGAGATGGGAGGATCACTTGAGGCCAGGAGTTTGAGTCTGCAGTGCTGATGATGGTGCCTGTGAATAGCCGCTATACTCCAGCCTGGGCAACATTGTGAGACCCCTCTGCAGAAAAAAAAAATCTTTTATGCTAGGAAAAATACCCAAACCCAATGCTTTTGTATTACAAATAAAAGTCCTAGCACCAAAGACAGAAAATAACAGATGATGCTATCTTCTAGGAGCAGATTAGAACAAAACATATCAGTATAAATGTATGAGCTTTACATCTTATCAGTAGCTTCATAAATAAAATAACAAGTTACCTGGTTGGTCGGAGGCAGAGTATGGATTTTCCTTCCTAATACCTTAGAATTAAATTTATTTTTATCATTCATGGATCAAAAATAATTGAAGCTTAATGCTATGCTCTCAAGAAAGAACATGGTTGTGATGTTGCACAGCTATAATATTTTGATCTTTTTCCAACTGAGAAAAATAGCACTTAGGAAAACAAGAGTTGCTGAAAATGTTCAGAAATGACAAATAATTTATATTCTCCCTCAGAACTAAGCTAAACTTAATTTGAATTCATGTATGATTTAAAGTGCTTAAATATTTTTTTCACAACTTGACCTTGAATAATAGGAATTCATCATACACTCCCACTCATTGTATTTATCTATATATTTTACATAAAGGTCCAGAGCATGCAGTTGCTTAGTGTATGCATTAAATACAGGCACCAGGCTGAAGGGGTGAGTGTGGAACATTGCTGTGCTTCCTAATATCAGCATGTCCTTCCTATACATCCCTACCACCCCACTCCCCCCCAAAATGTCTTCCACCATGAGCAAAAAACTAAAGCTCTGTGGGCAAGTCAGGTTAGTGCCAATGTGCTCTTCCAAGGGGGCGCCTTTTCCCATTGCCATCTAGGCTGGAAGGGCCATCCTAGGCTTGGATGAGTCCTGAGTAGCCACGATTTTACCACGGTCTGAGCATAACAAAGGGACGTTATCTAAAATTGTTGGGTTCCCTCTAACTGAAGATTACGACCACTTTTACAACTCTTTAAAATCTGAGGACATGGTTCTTTTGAAACCCTTTTTGAAAAATAAATAAATTTAGAAAGAAATTAAAAAGAATAATGTTTCATAAGAGATGCAGTAAGACTTCTAGAAATTATAGTTTTTAGCTTAATTTTGATTCCTGATGAAATTCTTTTCCAGGTCCAAATGGATCACTATTTTATTGGTATCAATAACATTAGATGGCTATTAAAAATAGAGCATTAGAATCTAAACATAGAAGCACTATATAAACTGGAAAGAGATGCTCTTTCTATACTCAGTGCTATTAATCAACCACCAAAAGAGTACAAGTAGGCCAAGCGATGTGATGTGGTCATGGAGAACTGGGTTAAAGTCAAAGCAATTCCAACAAGACTGCATATCTGAGTAAATACTTCAAATTGGCCACATGTTTAGTGTGATTACAGGGGCATAACAAAGTTTTCCTACCTCCCTCCCTACTCACTTTTTCCCCATGCTTCTTTTATTTGTTTGGTGATACCTGATGGCCTAAGATTTAGTTTTTACTACTTTGGCTTACTGGTTCACCTGCTATTAAAATGCAAATCCCTCTGGAGTGGAAAGAATACTGTCTTTAGGTGTTAGTCCTCTTAGAAAGCACACTTGGATAGGGAGAATAATATAAAAGCACAGGACTCTGGAGTTGGGGAGATGACTGAGAGATGGGAAAAGGGTTGAGACAATTTCAACTACATCTTCCAGTGGAACTGACTCTACTCAAGAGGTCAAAACTTTATGTAATTAGCTCTACATGGGGAATGGTAATTTGACTTAGAGATTTGTGGGTCCTGGACTTCAGTCCAACAGCTCTGGTTTGATTTCTACTTCCATCTTTAGCCATGTTTATTTGGACAAGCACTAGCCTGTCCAAGTTCCAATTTTCTCCTCCATAAATATTTATGTGCCTCATACATGACAGGTATTATTTAAATGAAATTACGATAACAATAATACCAGTCTTCTAGGACTGTTATGAAAAATAAATGGGGTTATTTTAAAAAGTGGTTGCTATGCGCCTGGCGGAGAGTAAGGACAGTCTTACAGAGCAAGTAATCCTATGGATGATCCATTTAATCTGAGTCCTTGTGCAGTTTACAAAGCACTTTCACATCTAATATCTCCTTAGAGAAACTCTGTAGGTAGAGCTAGTCAGATATTCAGTGCCTCATATTATAGAGGAGGAAACTGAATGAAGCTTGGCATTATGCACTTGCTTAATTGTGCAGTACTCCCACTGAAAAGGATGGCTGACTAAAATGTGTGTAAGTTGTTCAGATACCTTGTACTTATTACTGATCTTTAGTTTATAGATGGAAAATCTCACCAAAGCTTAGAGAAATTTTGAATGTTTTTTTCTGCAACTTATAGTGAAAATGATGCTTTAAGAAAAAGAATGAGTTGGCCAAATGTCTTCACATATTAATAAAAGGGTAAAAAGAGTTATTTGACATGTGGAAAGGATGTTGGGAAGTTTAATTCTCAATAGATAAAAAAATCATTGGAAGGGTCCTATTACCTCTTCATCTTCATTTAAGTATTGGAAAACCCAAAGAAGGAAGAGATTTACACTGGAAGAAAAGATTTTTACCTCACCAAAGGTTCTTAAATATTGGGAAAGTCTATCAACAAAGGGTTTGAAATATCTTTCTTTAGACAGAGTTAGAAATTTTGGATAGTCACATAGTCTGTGTAGAATTTTGTTTCGAAGTAGAAAACTGCTGGGTGCAGTGGCTCACACCTGTAATCCTAGCACTCTGGGAGGCCAAGGTGGGAGGATCTCTTGAGCTTGAGAGTTCAAGATTAGCCTGAACAAGAATGAGACCCCACCTCTACCAAAAACAGAAACATTAACCAGGGCATGGTGGTGGGTACTTGTAGTCCCTGCTACTTGGGAGGGTGAAGCAGGAGGATTGCTTGAACCCAGGGGTTTGAGGTTACTGTGAGGTAGGCTGATGCCATGGCACTTTAGCCTCGGCAACACAGTGAGACTCTGTCTTGAAAAAAAATAGGAGTGGAAAACTGAACTGGGAATCTTGAAATAACTTTTTTCAAATATGGTTCTATGACTCAGCAAACAATTAGCTAACTTAGCTGTAGGAGAGGAAAGTCCTAGCATTACCAATCATTTTCAACCAAACAGTAGCTTTAAAAGCCACAAAAATGAAATAAATATATTTCAAACACTCTCACTGGATGCTGAAGCTATTGCCCTATCCCCTAAGAACAAAATCTTTTCTACTGGTTAGACTATTCTAAGCCTTTTGTTGGCTCTCTGGGAGAAGTATCTGTAAATATGCCCAGACGGTAGGTCCCTCTAAAGAATTTTCAACTCTGCTAAGCTGGAAGACACTGGGAATAAGATTTCTCATAAATAAATAGGTTATTAAGAGCATGCAAATCTTCTACATGCCTGAAAGTTTTGGTTCAAATTAAACCTTCCCAGAATGACATGAATATCAGCACTCATTCACTATGGTGTATGACCTTGCTAAGATTTCATTTTTAAATTCAGTAAAATACCATATGTGCCTGTTATCTTGTAGTGTATATATGAAAACATTCATCCATCTCTGAAACATGGCCTTTTGGGGGATAAGAAACAAAGATGACTTCTTTGAGTAAATCTAAGGAAGGAGAAGAGAAACTTCAGTGAGTGGGATAAAATTGCCTTCTAGTCTATGGATACTAGCACAGATACTGAGTTTATAGAAGGCAATACGTTATTAAAATAACCTGCAGTTGTCAGGAAATAATTTTCTTCTTTATAACTAAATTTGTGTTTAGATACAGTGTGACATTAAGCATTACCAGAAAGCAAACATCAATGTCATTTAAAAAAAGACAGAAGGACTTTTATGGAGTAAAATACATTAAACAGACATAACAACTGAAGACGATCTTTGGATGCTGGTTATCTTAGCCCTTTCGTGGTGCTATAACAAAATACCTCAGACTAGGATTTGTTCTGTAAAATTGAGATTCAGCCAAAAGGCTGCACTCAAGCATCTAGAAAGGCCCTAAGGCCACAGGTTCTTCACCCCTGGACCAGGTAATTCATAAGTAGTAGAAATTTACATCTCACTGCTCTAGAGGCTGGAAAGTCCCAAATCAAGGCACCATCAAGTCTGGTAAGGCTTGCTCTCTACTTCCAACGTAGCATCTTCTCGCTGCATCCTCACATTGCAGAAGGGCAAAAAAAGCCAAACTCCCTCCCTCAAGCCCTTTTATAAAGGCCCGAATTCATTAGGTGTCCACATGACCTAGTCATCTAAAAGCTCCACCTCTGAATACTATTGCATTAAGAGGGATTAAGTTTCAATATTAATTTTGGATGAACGCAAACAAACCACAGCACTGGCTTTCTTTCTTCTTTCTTCACCCTCACATCAGACACATGAAACAAGCGCTGATGATTTGAGGGAGGCGCACCTCACATATGCATGTGAAAACCCAATCACCATGCTTATGAACTACAAAAGGATCCCACAGCTTTGGTCTTAAAACACCTGTATCTTTTCTGTGTGTTTGAAAATTGAAAATAAGAAGTTGAAGGGAAATACAAAAGTATTATAGCTCTACCTTAAAAGAATGACCTGGGGTTACGGTTTGGTGGTAGCCCAGAAAGAGGGAATCGCCTTAAAACTTGTTTTATAGGAAGCAGGATTCTAGGTCTGTACATTTTTGCAAGCTATTTGGCTTACAGTATCTTAACAATATCTCGTGTAGTTTGGCCAAGAGGAGTACTTCTAAGGTGACTGTAGAGCTATTCAGCACTGAGGCGTGTAGCACTTTTTCTAGGATGTGTTGGAGAACTTAATTGTCAGACCAATACTTTGTTAAGGGCTGAGTTTAAAATACAGAAGCTTACAGGGAAGATCAGTTCTTTCGAGGTTATGAAACATGTTCATCAGCCTGACACTTTAATTACAACGTCTTTGGAGTCCATGGCGTGTCGTCCTTATTAATCCCCAATCAGGGGTTTGAGTCATCAAAACAAACCTTCAGGGTTTACGCACAGAGTTTGTTATGGACCAGCCCTACTTCGTGTTTCCATGAGTATGATACATGACACCCTCTGCCCTTTCACTGCTGACGTGTTTCCAGTTTTTCCAAGCCAAAAGCAAAGCCCAAGATTAGAGCAACGTGTATTTAAGGGTGTGTTTTTGCAGATGCTGGTTGGGACAAGAATATAAATGTAGGAGTGGTTAGATTTTGATAACAATGTGGAAACTTCCCTGGGGAAAGAAAACATTTCTGGTGGGAGACGAAATTCAAGTTAACATCTATGTATAACCCTAGCAGTTTTACCACTGAGTGGGTCTACGCGGGGCGTGTGAGTGTGCGTGGGGGCGGGGTATCTTCACAAAAAGACCTGGAAACCCGACTGCAGTTCTTTGGAGGCGACTTGAAGGTGTGTCAGAGGTGGGGGAAAGATGGGAAACTGGATCTCTTCTGGAGTTCAGGGAAGAATGAAGAAACCAAAGGGAAACAATCCAAGACAGATTAATGAATCCATCTTCATATCGGTGAATTCAAAGCAGATACTAATCAGTTTCACCCCCCCAACCCCCGCCCCGCCTTCCGTTTGCAGAACCAACACTAAGCAGGATTCCCCAAGCTGCACCATCACTCCCCGGGATTTTCTGTCCCAGGAAATTCTCCTGCCTCACCCCGGAATCCGTGTTGGACTCTCCTCTGGCTGGGCTGTTCACTGCCAGCCACCCCAGGCGCCCGCGCAGCAGGCAGCACCCTCTCGGGTCTCACAACCATTCGGGGCTGCAGCGTGGGGAGGGAGTTCAGGAGCAAGCCAACTCCGGGAAACTTCGTCTTCAGGGATGGTTGAGGTTTTTGGGCTTCCCCAGCCTGCTCTTGTGGGGACACAAGGCACGCGTTTAAGCGGTGCGGCAACTATCGCTGCTCCCCGGTCGGCCGGGCAGATTCTGAGCAGCAGAGACCCGCGCTAGTGGCAGCAGAGCTTTCCACCGGATGTCCCCGGGAAGCGGGCGCAGCCAGCCTGGGGCTCCTGGTGGGGGACGGCGAGCACAGGGAGACTTTGCTCCACGATGCTTTGTTTTCCTGCCATAGGAACGCCAGGCGGCCTCTTTCCACCAGTCTCAACCCGCCCGAAGCAATAGCTATGGAAGTTGCGGTGGCGCAGAGGGAGAGGGAACCGCTCCGCGCAGCGTCTCTTTTAGATGTGTTTTCTCTACACAGATCACTTCTTTCCTTCTGTGGGTAAGTGGAATCCAGTCTGTCAACAACCAAAGGGTAGAAGTGAAGGCGATGGAAGGGGACTGCAGTAACCCAACGGGTTAATGTGTTGAGTTTTCTTAGAGCAGGTCTCACCTACCCGCTTCCCCCCATCCCAGCCCCACGCCGGTGCAGTCTTGGTCAAATAACGCAGCTGAGGAGTTGGATTTGATCTCAGGCACTTTGGGGGAGAGGGTGCTGGGGTTTATTTACTTTTTTATTTCTGGTGTGGTTTTGTTTTGTTTTGCCCCAAAGTTGTCTTTGTCCACATTCTGAGAAAAGAGAATAGAAGTGGAAGTGAGAGGTTGGTGCTAGAAAAAGAGGAGAGGCAGGAGGCGCCCAGTGATTTAGCAGAGAGGTGACCCCAAAGGTCAGTGCCCACACAAATCTTTAACTCAGACCAGGAGAACGACTAGATTCAGGTCCTGCTCTCCCTACCCACAACTGCATACAACCCAAACCTCTCCAGCGCCCCCTCCCCCGTAACTGTCCTGCAGATGCCATTCTAGAGAAAGTCCTTGATTACCCAGAGACAAAATACCTTCTGCTGAGGATCACAGGAGCAATGCTCAATGAATGTTTGTTGATTGGCTGAATGATGATACATCCTAAGGCTGCCATTTTTGTGGAGGGGGGGCACAGGAATTTGCCTTGGACATCGAACTAACTCCCTGATGTTGATCCTAAAAAACGATAGCCCAATTCAAAGGAAGAGGGGCTGAGGTCTTAGATAACACAATATTTAGATTTTCATTCCCCCCAAAGAACGCATCTGACAGCTTCAGGATTAGATTCATGGGTCCAGGGACCAGATGAGCTCACCAGGTTCTGGCATAGAGAACATGGGCCTTTGGGTCATGCATTCTTGGGTTTGGATCTGTGTACTGTGGCCTTGGGAGTGTTGCTTTATCCCTCTAAGCCTTGATCTTCTCATCTGTAAAGGAGGCCAGTTAGAGCATCCTCAAAGTGATGCGGGGAAGATGAAAGGAGAGAAATATGAGAAATGAAGGGGGCATTCAATAAATGTCAGTCTTGCCTCTCCCTCCTCAGAGGATTCAGGAGAAAGGGTAGCTTGCTCTGCTGACACCCCTTTCTGACTCTGATGCAGGTAAAAACATTGTCTTGCAGTGACTGAGCTGGAGCTCAACTGCTCATGAACAGCTAAGGTGGAGAGGATATAGCAAGGCTTGTGAGCCTTTCCTAGGGGCTCAAAAGCAGCTCCTCTGACTTCAGAACAGAATTTATTAATACATACACACTGGTGTTCCCGAGGACATGGCTGGGAGAAGAAGAGATTCCTTGTTTGTGTCATTTCCATGTGCCATGATCCTCTCAGCTTTCTTCTTGTAGAGGGAAACAAAGGGTGGAAATAGTCTGCAGGAGGTGATTCTGAAGCACCTGGGGAACTTGTGATCAGATTGGCACAAGTTTTGCCTGATGGGGATCTGCAGAGAACTCAGGGCTCTAGTCCAGCTGCCTGTAGGGTCAGTGACAAAGCACTTACCAACCTTCCCCATAGATCACAGGGGACCTCTGTGGACCTTGCCCAGGGACTCAGAAACCTGCATGTTGAGAAAGATGCTGACATAGGGCTCCCCAGAAGCCACAAGGAGCCCTAGAGTGACACGTAATTTGGAGAACAACTGCTGGTGTAGAGTTCCCACACCTGGCAGGCTTGGGAAGTAGCTGGGGAGTCATTTGCCATTTCATAAGCAAAGGTGATGGTACTCTACCTATGGCACTAGACGGTAAGCCCCATGAGGGCAGGGGCCATGTCTATCTTGTTCCGTGCCACATGGCCAGCACCAAGCACAGGGATGGCACATAGAAAGTGTCCGATATATATGTTGAATGAACAACAAATTTCAGTCACCTTACCTCTACGCCAGAGTAGGAACTTAAATTACTTCCTACCCAACAGTGCTGCCTGCAATTCACGCCCTCATTTATTAAGTATTTCTTGAGCATCTACTACACGCAAGGCCCGTTGCTAGGCATCCGAATGAGTTTGTCAGCACCATTCATGTTGATGCTTGGAGTGATCATTCAAGAGCACCTCAGCACCACTAGGCATTTCTGGAGACTGAGGCCCCCCTCCACAAAACCCTGTGGGGTTTCAGACAGGGCCGCTGAGAGGGGTGGGAGAGGAGGGGAACGCTCCAGGGTTAGCCTCTTTCTGGGAATATAACTGGGGTCCCTCCCCACCCGCCCCTACTGGGTGTCTGGGTTCCCGGGCTGCGGATTCCCAGAGCTGCAGGGTCTTGGCAACTCCGTTTTCCTCGGGGGCCGCCGCGCCTCTCTCCAGCTCCGCTTTTCAGCCTCCATCTGCTGCCCCAGCTGGGCTGCAGGTAGCTGGGGAAGGGACCAAGTTGCGCCTGGGGAGCGAGCATCCTCGTGTGGGGAAAGCCGAGCCGACGCGGAGCGGTCCCCGAACAAAAGGCTCATGGCTGGCACCAGCCTCCTCGGAGCGCGCGGGTACGTGGGTTCGGTGCTCAAGCGGGAGAACCAAGCGCGGGAAGAGACGGGAGAGAAAAAATGAAGTGAGAAAAGAAGGAGGGAGCGAGAGAGGCGACTCCCCGAGGCTGAGGTCTGCTGCGAGGCCGCAGCGGCCCTTCCTCCGCCTTCTGCAGCGCCTTCCAGGCAGCGAAGCGTGTCTCCGGCTGCAGTTCTACCCAGCGCGCCGCGGCCGCCTCCACACCCGCCGGCCGGCCGAGTCAGTAAGTAGCTGCGTGCACGCCGCTCGCTTCGCCGCCCGCCGCGGCTCTCCTGACGCCCCACCGCCGTCCCCCGCCGCCCCCTGGGCAAGTCCGCCGTCTCCGGCTGCCTGGGGCCGGACGCCTGGGGCTCAGCGCGGCTCCCCGAACGGCGCGCCCCTGCCCAGTGCGCGCCCTGAGCCCACAGTCGCCGCGCGGAGTCTGCGGCGCGCGGCGGGGAGGGTCGCCCTCGCCGCGCGCTTCCCGGGCACCGCGCCATCCCTGCGTCCAATGGCTTTCGGGGAGCTCGGAGTAGGGGGCGTCGCCGCGGGCGAGGAGCTGCTGCCAGGGTGGGGCGTGTGCGCTATGCGCGGTCGAGCGAGGCTGACGTGCTCGGCCGGGCGCGCGTCCGGGAGAGTGTGTGAGAGTGTGTGTACGGGAGTGTGTGCGCACACGCCTTCGGGGGCCGGAGTGACACTGCAGTGGGCTTCTCCCTAGCCCCGGCCTTCCGGCTGCTTAGCGCCCAACCAGCCCGTTTCGCTTTTGGGAAGCAGCTTGGCTCTCATCTTTCCAAGCCTTCCTCTCCATCCTCTCGTCCACCCCTTTCAGATCTTACTTTTCCTTTTACCCACGGGGCCGCGGCCAGCCACCCCACAACCGGGGCAAACACCCAAGCTGTCCCCAGTACTCTCTCAAGCTGCTATTTCCCCACCTGTCTTTCTCTGGGATTCCTCCCCGAGCCAGTCCAAGGCTCCCCCATCTCTGGGAATTGTTTTATCCGACCGCTGTACCGAGCAGTGTAAAGCTTGAGGACTTTGTTATTATTTTGATTCTTTTCATTTCCTCCCCTTCTGGGCAACGGAGCAATGAAATTTCCAATTGAGACGCCAAGAAAACAGGTGAACTGGGATCCTAAAGGTTGGTATTTCCTACTTTTGGCCGCCCTCGCCCTGCCTGCATCTCCTGCGTGTGCGCGCTTCCCTGAGTGGAAGCACTCTCGCTCCTGGCACCGTGTGTCCTGAGGCTGGGAAATGCGCCTGGGAACCCAGCGCGGGTGGGAGGAGGGCGGAGGCAGCGTGGGCTCCGAACCCAGATAGTGCCCATCATCATCACATAATCCTGGCCCTCCTTGATTGTCTGAAAAGTCTATTTCAATAGACCAAACCGGCGGTTGGGTTTGAAATTGCACCACATCGGCATTTGCTTTTGACTTTGAGTGTGTGAGTGTGCGTGTGTGTGTGTGTGTGTGTGTGTGTGTGTGTATACGAGTGTGTGTGTCTGTCCTTTGTTTCTGGTGATCTTTGTCTGTCTGACAGATGGGTGGGGTGCCTTCGCCTGGACCTGGAGCTGCGCCGCGTGCCCAGGGTGTCCTCAGTGGAAAAGGTTTCCTGGCAGCGAGTGGGGTTGGATCTGCAGCAGCCGTCCCCGGGGGTGGACCTTCTCGCCGGGTATACAGAATAATGGAGCCCACAGGGGCCTCCTGAGTCTGTGCTCAGTATTATTACTAAACCTGGCAGCTAGTTGGGCTCAGGACGGAGTAGAAAGGGGAGGAGGGGTGGTTTGCAAGAAGGGTGGGGTTGGCGAGGGGCGCGCAGTGTGGCCGCCAGGGAAGTGGTATGGTTTATACGCTTTTATGAAGGTGATCGTGTTCCCTTGGTGCATAAGGGAGTGATTAAGACAGATTTGTGTGTGCTTAGCGTTGGCCACCGTGTGTGTAACTAGCATGCAGATGTTAAGGCTTCTCCTGAGTGAAGCAGTGAAAGCAGAGGAAGTTGAAATCACTTGTCCAGTTATTACTAGGATGCTCTTGGGCATTTCTCATGGCAAGTGGGGCTAAGCAATGCCTCTGTGTGTACTGGGCTTGACATTTGTTTATTTGAGGGGTGTGTGTGTGTGTTTAATGTTCTTCGGGAGCCCGTTTCTTCTTTTTATCCAAAGTGGAATGAGGAAACCTGCTTATTTGTTGAGTTGATGTCTCATGAATTGACTGGCAGTTGAAGAATGGGTGAAGAGGTATTTTGCCTTTATTAACACCCAAGCTGTTACACCCTAAGTACAGCCAAAATCTTCTATTTTGTCTGTATTTTGAATCTCTGGAAATATGAATGTGTACCTGGGCTTTTGTGGGGGAGAGATCCCTGCAAAATATATTTATCAAATACTTACTATAAGCCAAGCACTGGCTTAGGCACTGGAGATACAGCCAGACAGGACAGTCAAAAGCTCTGCCTTCTCAGAGTGAGACAGAGCTGAGTCGTTCATTGCATGGAAGAGTGCATAATTAAAAGTTTATACACGTTCTGTGATAAGGAGAGCATCTGAGTTTCCAGAAAGTGTCCCATAGAAGAGATTGACAGGGACAGGGGAAGAAGGTAGTTAGGGAAGGCTTCCCTGAGGAGGTGACAGTTGTACTTAGAGTTGTATAGGTGTTAATTGCTTAAAGAGTAGAGGAACTGTTGCAGAAGATGGAACAGCGAGTGCAAAGGTCCTGAGGCAGAGGAGCATGTGTATATGAGGAACAGGAAGGAGTTTCTCAGGGCTAGAGCAGAGCAAGGGAGCTTGTGTTTTGAGATGTGACTGGGGGATGTGCAGGGTGAGATTCCAGAGCCCTGTGTAGGCGGAGGTAGGATAATGTTGTAGGGCGGAAGGAGGAGTGCAGTCTTTCTCTTAAGCCACTAAAGAGTTTTAAGCTGAGGAGTAACATGATCTGAACTAAGTTTCTTTTTTTTAAATCTTTTTTTGAGATAGTCTTACTCTGTCTCCTTGGGTAGAGTGTCATGGCATCATAGCTAACAGCAAACTCAAACTTTCAGGCTTGAGCAATCATCTTGTCTCAGCCTCTCACGTAGTAGGACTATAGGGATGTGCTACCATGCCCGGCTAGTTTTTTTCTATTTTTAGTACAGACAAGGTCTTGCTCTTGCCAGACTGGTCTCTAACTTTCGAGCTCAAGCAATCCACCTGCCTAGGCCTCCAAGAGCGCTAGGTATAATATAATGAGTGACCATTCCGGCCTTGAACTTAGTTTCAGAACAAGTACTATGTGGTTCTTGAGCGACCAGATACAGTGGTGGCCTGGGCCAGGGGGTCTGATATGGGCAGGGAGTGATGAATGGAGCAGGGAGCTATGGAGGACATGGACTCAACAGGCTTTGTGTACAGAAACTGTGGAGGGGGAAGAATTGGAATGACTAGGATGGCAGCCAGGGGGACAAGTCTTGAGGAAAACCTTCTGAGTTAAGTTCAGTCCAAGGGGTGTGTCAAGTGGGCAGCTGCCGAAATGGTGGGGTCCGGCTCTTCGGAGAACGCTGGCACAGAGGCAGTGCTGCAAGACTGCCTCTGCAAGACTGCAAGAGTTTGTGAAGCTGGCCTTGCCTCTTCACACATATATTTAGAATGATCATGATTCTATATGTTCATGTCACAGTGATAAACACAGGTGGATTTTACACATTTTACAGCCTGACACAGTGAGGAGAAGTGTGCAAATAGCATCTGCAGTTACCACCAATGGTGCTAAAAATGAAAAGATCTCAATAAAAATAACAGCATTTAATGAGCAATCATTGCATGCCAGGTGTTTTATGTGCATTATTTCATGTGATTACTTTCGCAATACTAACCTGATGGTGTAAGTGTTATTGTCCCATTTGGCACTTGATTGCCATCAGGACACCAGTAAGCTGCCTCCCAGTGAGGTGCTCTGACTTTGTGCACATTTGTTCTTGAAGGTGGGGGTGACAATAGTTTTTTCTAGCCAGGGGGTGGAGGCAAAAGCAGGGTGTGGCGGGAGGGTGGTTTATCTCACATTTGTATAGAATTATAAGGAACTGGCTAATGCCTTCCATATATTAATGTTCACAAAACGTTTTATCATAATATTCACAAATATCTCAGGAGGGAGGCATTATCCTAATTTTACAGATGCGTGAACTGCAGAACAAAGAGATTGAGTAACTTGCCTAAAGTTGCACAGCTAGTTAGTAGGTGGTGGGACAGGACTAGAATCTGGACTCTTAAACACGCTACTGGTCTGTGTCTCTTAAGTTATTGGGACCTCCGGCTCTTACCTGGTGAAGTGCCCAAAGCCCAGGGGTTGGAGAAGCTTGTTGGGAAGAGAAAGGATGACGAGGAAGAAGAATTGGAAGAGACAAAACAGAAAAGAGGAGGAGAGAGAGGAGAAATGTGAGTGAGGCAGTGAGTCAGCCTTCCCTTACTCATCCCTTTCTCTACTGATTTATCCAGCCAATGGTAGCTTTACTTCTATGTCTGGTGGACAAGTCACTGACCACTGGAAAGCATTTAGGTCTGTTCTTGGGAGGTTCATGTTTACCTAGACCAAGCGTGGTTAGCAGGGCAAAGATGAAGGGGAGTGTAGGATTGTAAGGGGAGAGGGGAGGGACAATTCACATTATGCAGACTGTAGGACATGGCTGTCAACAGACTTGAACCTTCAGGTGGAGGTGCTCACGAGGTGTGGAAGGAAGGTGTAATTATAATGTTTTGCTTACAGCCTCATTTACCTGACAGTTTAATAGCATAAAATGAGGGTGGTTTGAGGATAGATTGGTTTTGATTGCACTTGGGTGAATTAAGCCAAGCACCGTCAAGAGGTGGAGGTGAAAAAATAAGACCTAAATGTAAAATGATTAGTCTCTGGTGAGCTATGGCCTTCCCCCATGCTCACAGAACAGAGCCATCAACAAAGAGAGGTGGTGTCTGTGTAAGGAGGTCTTAGTTTTCAAAGCAGAATTTATGTGCTTTTTAAACCACCAGGATCACTTGTTGATGTTTTTCTGCTTAAAACTGGTATTTGCTTGCTGCTTGTGTACATTAAGAGCTTTTAAAAACCAACAAGGTCAGCAAACAGTCTCCTGACTAGAGGCAAACAGATCAATGTGGTGTAAAAAACTCTGGCTTTGGGGACAAAAGAGTTAGATTTTACAACCAGCTGTAGCGTTAATTAGCTGTGTGACTTTAGGCTGCTCATTTAGCCTCTCTGGGCTTCACTGTCCTCCCGTGTGGAAAGTGGCCATTGACGTTGCCTTTATCTACCTCCTTGGCTTTGTCTCTCGCACTTCCCTCCCTTAATTTGACCTTCAGGCTGGTGGGCTTCCTTTTGTTTGTCAAATAGATCACACTTGTTCTTTTATTGGGGCTTTTGCATCTGCCGTTTCCATAGCTGGTAATATACGTTCACACAACTGGCTTCTTTCCATCACGTCCTCTTGTTAACAGGAGCTTCCCTGTCCCATCTGAAGACTCTTTCCCTGTTCCCTTTGCCCTGTCACTTTCTATTATGTCACCTGCTCAATTGTCTTCCTGGTATTTGTCAGGAACTGAAACCATTTTACTTACTTAGGGTCACATATGAAGCCATCCTCCTTCACTAGCACGTGAGCTTTTTGACTTTCCCTGTTTGTTCATTGTCACACTCCCTATGCCCTGGGACATGCCTGGCACACAGTAGAAACTCGCTGAATGAATGGGTGGCTGGAAGGATGGATTGGAGAGGACTGAAGCTTTTATACATCACAGAAATTCCAAGACTCCTTTGAGCTACAGGTGGCAAAGTACAAATAAGGAGAAAGGAAGGTTATCCCTAGGTGATGGGAGATTGGAAAGCACACTAATATTCCCGCTGCCTCGTAGGCTCCCAGCTAGTATGTCCAAAATGTGGCATGTGGGCCACATGCTCATTTTGTGAGGACTTTTTTGCTTATCTGTGGTGTCAGATATCACAAAAAGTATGCAAGTTCCCCCCCCACCCCAGTTTTTTTGCTCATCAGTTTTTGTTAGTGTTTGTGTATTTAACGTGTGGCCCAAAACAACTCTTATTCTTCCAATGTGTAGGAGAGAGAAAAAAAAGATAGGACACCTCTGCTCTAAACCTCCAGTGGACTGTTTTTCTTCCTTTCTCCTCATTCACCAAAAATGAATAGGCTGCCTGGGACTGGGGTGGGTGGACAGATGTAGCCTGACAAAGATATGGTCGTATTAGCTATTGTAGTGTGGCTATTTCTAGGTATTTAACCCATTTAAGAACGAAGCAAAAAAAAAAAAAAAAGAGAGAGAGAGAAAAGAAGCAAAGCTGTAACCTGGAGTTAATTTTTTTTTTTTTTTTAAGCTACACTTTTAGTGCACACTTGAATGCAAACTTCCAGAGAGGCCCATCCCTTGTGTGGATAGCACCTTTCATTTTACAGAATGCTTTTTACAAATGATCTCATTTGTTCTTTCAACAGCTCTATTTTTGTAGATATTAGAATCCTAGATTTACCGGTGTATAAACTAAGATGTTGAAAGGATAAATGATTTATCTGAGAGCCCAGAGTTGCAAACTGGCAGAGTTGGGGCCAATCAAGTCCTTTTGATGTCTACATCCAGGAAAATGTCCTTCAATCTTTCCTTTCATCTGGGGTCTTTGTCCATTCCACACTCTCCTGTTTTTTTCAAACCCAGAAGTGTATTCAAAGATTTCTCTGAGAAATTGAGAGGAAACAGTTTGTTGTCGATCAGAGAGTCTTTAGTTAGTGGCTGTTTTCAGTAGGTTGTATTTACTGCCATAGGCTAACACTTACGTCATCCTATAAACTCAGGTGAAGGCCTTTGGACCCCACTTATGCTGTTTTGGCTGAAAGGAGATTTAGGTCTCTTGTGACTAGGAGCCATATATATTCAACTTGCTAGGTTACTTAAGTGCTTTATTAATATGTTTCCAAATACACATTTGTATAATTTAGATTTTGCAGAAAGAAAATAATCTGGTTTTGATTTAATATTCAACTTTCAGGAGATCGGCATTCCAAATGAGATAAATAATGTGCCAAAATTACCACAATTATCCTAGAAAGAGAAATGATGTTCCAAACATTGTTTGGGCCAAGATTTGGTTCAGCGTTTTTTCCAGCAGTGTCTAAGGAGCTTCATTGTGCTTTTGCCAATCCCAGCCCTCCCTAGGCAAAATCAAGACTAGACGGGTTGACTGTGCTATTCCATCCCCTTTCCAAAACGTCTGTGCATTGGCTCCATATGAACCTCATTTTAAATCAGATGCATTTAAAAAATACCATATAGTCTTGCCCCCAACTGGGAAACTTCAACCACAGCTGAGATATGGTGTGAAGTGTATTTGACATAGGCACAGGGAGCTAGTGGATTCCTTTTTTACTTTTAGTAAGCAGGGAATTAGAGAGTAAGTTTAATGATAAAACAGAAAGAAGACAATTTACTGGTAGCCAATTAGGAGATTTCAGTTTGGACAGCTCCTGTGGCTGAAGAAGAGAGGTGAACGAAAGTGACAATCTTTTCCTGTACTCAGATTCTGTTATAAAGGGCACTTACCAGGTGACCCAGATAAGGTTAGAATCGGTTATGGGCTCAGCTCTGCACAGCTTGGTTACAGAATCTACCTAAATGTGGCACTCAGTGTGCAGTCATTGTGCTGGTCACACCCACTTGGCTGATTTCTCTCTGTATGAATTACAGAAGATAAAAGGACCACCCGCTTCTGGGCTCTGGCCCTAGGGGTGCTGTCTGGAGACACTTTACAGTTTATCTGTGTCAGACCTCATATTTACTTTCTAGAACATTTATTTGTGATTTATGGACACAGTTTGAGATAATTTTTCTCCCTCATGAGTGTCTGCAATTGAGTCCTATGAATCCCCACAATTGAAACCTGACTTTCTTTCTTTCTTTTTTTTTTTTTTTTTTTTTTTTTGTTTTGTTTTTGGACACCTGACTTCCTAACCCTCCATTTAGGTTGGAGGGTGAGGGCAACCACTGGCAAAGGACAGTGGTGGTCACAAAAGGAATCAAGTTTTCTTCCTTTGCTATTCCCAGTGCCAGGGAGATGGGAGGGAGGGGAATTAGAGGTTGTTGAGGTGAGGTTAGGGGTGGATAGGGTATCAGGAGATTCTGGTTTTTAACTCAGGTCTCATCACCTCCCCTTCCCACGGAGGTAACTTTGAAGCAGAGTGAAATGGTGGAAAAAATGTAGGATTGGAAAGGAAAACACAAGATTTGCTTTTCTACATAAACCAGAGAATCACAGGGAATTTTTTTTTTTTCACTTCTCCCTTCCATCCTCTACACCCCTCCCCAGTTCCTATAGAGTTCTGATTTCAATTACTATCTGTTCAGCAAAGGATCCTTTTATCTCCCCACTCAACTTCCCTATGTAAGAGAGTTAGTGGTATTTGCAGTTTAAAAAGAGATGCCTGAAGAGACAACAAAGATTTGCTCAGGTGATGGAGAACCTGGGAGTCACAGTGACCTTTGCAAACAGGCCTAAAAATGCCGATATTTGTAATTCGGATAGTAAAGCTAACAACAATTCTACTGCCAGGAAAATCAGTTTCTTCTGTGTAAGCAGACCTGAAGGTCCCCCATATAGTAACACACCAAATATTTTAGCAGAATAGAGACAAATAGTATAACTTATTAAATTTAATGTGCTATGAGCCTGACAGGCAGGAGAGAGATGCTTTGTATCTGGTGTGATAAAATATTTGACAACTACACATTCACTTGTTTTGTCATATGAGACAAGCAGTGAGGTATCAAATATTTAAGAAAAATTGATGGGAAAAAAAACTTAGAGAGGAAGAGATCATATTTATTAACTTATTTTTTTTCTCTGCAAATTGGGGAAGTCTCTTGTTACCTATTTTAACCATGGACTAACTTGGGTCAGTTCCTGGATTCTACTGGTTGAGAAGGTTGATTTAGGCCAATGGGATTCATTTCTCATGGTGGAATTTGAGGCCATAAGGGAAGTAGTTATTCAGCATACACCTTCTTACAATAACCTGATAGGAGATAAATGCATGTTATAGTGGTTTAATGTAGACTCTGGGCCAGTTGTCACCCTCTGTACCTTGTAGGAATTTAGAGTAGGAAGACCTGGGTTCGAGGGATGGCTCTGCCACTCCTATGGAAAGGAGTTAAAGTCTCTTCCTTCCCTGATAGTCTTAGATAGCCTAGGTCCTAATTCAAACTACATCACTTACTAGTGGCTGATTTGGGCAAATTGCTTCATTTCTCTGGGCCTTGGTTTCCTCATCCATAAGACAGAGATAATCACAGCCAGCTTCGTTGGTTATGCACATTCAATATAGTGATACGTGCAATACTCTTAGAAGAGTGCTGGAGCATCATAAGGGCCTCAGGAGTGGTACCTGTGCTATGCTGCTGTCACCATTGCAGGGGTCAGCCTTTGAAGTCAGGGCAGGTGCCAGGTCAGCCTCTTGAGAAGCATTTGGTTCACCATCTAGATCATCTGGGAGGGTTGCCCATAGCAGACTCTCTTTCTGGGACTCTCTTAGGCTCCCAGGATTCTTAATCTAGATTTAAAAAACACTGTTAAATTTGAGAAAAGATCAGGGAAAGAACATGGTTGGGAATCACAATACTTGTGCGAGTTATTATTCTACAGAATTTTTGAAATATTTACAAAATATTCTCTACGTCACTGATTTTCAACTAGTGTGCCATGAGAGGATCTTAGGTGCGCCCCCCAAAGTTTTAAAGATCATTAATGAAATTATTTTTGAAACAAGTTCAAAGCACAGTAAGTATATTCTTTATTTTTATTTTTTTAGATCAATATAATTTAATTGTGCCAGGGAAGTTTAACTGTAAGGTTAAGTGTGCCATGAGTTAAAAAAAGTTGAAAAACACTGGTCTAAGGCTGGGCGGGTGTAGTGGCTTATGCCTATAATCCTAGCCCTCTAGGAGGCTGAGGTGAGTGGATTGCTTGAGCTCAGGAATTTGAGAACAGCCTGAGCAAGAGTGAGACCAGGTCTCTACAAATAGCCTGGTGCTGTGGTGGGCACCTGTAGTCCCAGATACTTGGGAGGCTGAGGTAAGAGGATCGCTTGAGCCCAAGAGTTTGAGGTTGCTGTGAGCTAGGATGCCACAGTACTCTACTGAGTGAGACTCTATCTCAAAATAAATAAATAAATAAAGGACCAAACAAATAAACAAACACCACTGCTCTGTTGGCCGCCTCTTTGTAAAAGTTTGTAATGAATGTTTTGTGAACAAAGGTATATTTAGCTATAATTTCCCATTTTTCCTATGTGTGGCAACTTTATGGATGACCTTGGGGAGCCCCTGTACTAACTTTATTAGCTGCGCCTCTTAGCACATTTGGTCTGCTATAACAAAATATCATAAACTAGGTAGAGTGCAAACAACAGAAATTTATTTCTCACTGTATTGGAGGTTGGGAAGTCTAAGATCAAGGTACCAGTAGATTTTGTGTCTGGCTTGGGCCCACTTTCTAACTCATAGGGTCACTGAAGTTACCTCCCATTTAGGGAGGGGTGGGGGTGATGAAGCTTACTTTGAAAAGAGGAGCGTCAGTGAATTTGAGGACGTATTTTATTTATTATTAGTTTTTTAATTAATTAATTAATTTATTTATTTATTTGTGGTTTTTGGCCGGGGCTGGGTTTGAACCTACCACCTCCAGCATATGGGACCGGCACCCTACCCCTTTGAGCCACAGGTGCCACCCGAGGACATATTTTAAAATCACCGAAGTATTTTTATTTTTTCCAATTATTGATTGACTATGTGCTAAGTGCTAGGCTAAGTGTTTTATAGTCGTTATCTCATATAATCCTCTTTATAATCCAAGGAAACAGGGGAAATCACTACCCCTGCTTTCTGAATGATGCTTATGCCTATGGAACTTAAGTAACTTGCCCATAGTTATCTGTGGCTTGAACCTGGGTCTGTCTGACTTAACTCTCACCTTTACCTTGCATGCCTCTGTCTGGTAATCCTGCATTATGGAAATCTGTTTAATTTTGCCTAAGCCTGGATTTTCCACTTAACCACAGAACCATGATTCATTTAACTTCATTTTTATCCTTTCTTTCACCCAATTGCACAAAACTTTATTCTAGAAAGACAGTAAGCATGATGATGATTTATCTAAAACATGAATGCATGGTCTTAGGTCCCTGTCTACAAAAAGCGTCTATTGAGTCTGTCTTATATGGACACTATGCTATGTAAAACATGAACCAAAACCCCCAACCCTACAGTATTCCCTATTTTTTTTCTCACTGGGAACCAGAGGTTGAATGTGAAAACTCACGGTCTCCTGGTACAGATGCCCCTTCTTTACCTCCCTTCTTTTATAGATTCAGTGATGGAAAACTCAACGTCCTTGGATAAAGCCTGGAAAAAAAACCCAGCATGGTCTTCAGGCAGTAGAAATGCCGGGGAATGGGTGTCTGGTGCTTGCCTGGTGTGTTTCTGCAGTGCGTGCAGGCCACGTGTCTGTGTGGTGTGATTGAGATGCAAGTCAGGATCCAGCTGAGATGGCAGGGCCAGGGAGCCTCTGAGCTATGTGCCTGGGGGTGTCGGGCATGCACGGTGAGAAGCCGCTAGTGGTGGGTGGACGGGGAGTGCTCCTTGTCATATTTTGAGTCAACATTTTATTTTTGACAGCCTTGTTGCTTTTTCTGTGTGTTCTTGATTTCCAGGAAGCAGAACCTCTGATACCTCAGAGGTTCCCATGTTTCCAAATGGTACACGCCTGTCTTTTTTCTGAGGTGATTCTAGATACAGAGGAAAGTTTTAGAGCGTTTGTGTTCTGGGCAGAGGAGAGTGAATAAGGCTTCTTTTGAGTACCACTGTAGACTTGAGAATGATTGAGAGCTGGACATTGTTGAATATGTCCCTTTCCACACAAAATGGCAAAGACGGGGTCTGGGACAGGGCGAGAGAGGAGTTGAATGAGGCTGCCTGGGGCCCCAGTCACGTTCAGGGGCCAGCATTCATGGTGTCAGTAACCATAGTAACCAAGAGTGTGTGTGGGGGGAAGTATAAGATGCCAATTTAGCGTCGTACCCCTTCTCATTCTGTTGTCTCCCTCTTTGTTCTTTCATCCAGAAACTCCCCCTATTCCTTCTCTCCCCACCCCATTCCCCTTGGCACAGTGACTGACTTGCAGGGTGGTTTCTACGCGTATACCAGTGATTTTAACTTCCGGCTAACTGACTGCTGCTGAGGCCTCATTTTCACTTCTTGGATCCACAGTGTACTCGTTAGGACCCAGACTAAGCTACGTGCATATGATTTCCTCAGTTTTTCCATTTTTGCTATGAGAGATGGGTTATAAGTCAGGAAGCATTCATACTCTAGATTTAATTGCAGTGGTGCATAACGGTGGTGGCTCATGACATAAAGTTTCTAGTAATATGCCTCAACTCATGATCTGGTTGAGATCTTGAGATTTTTGTATTCTTAACAAACAGAAAAGCCAATGAAGTATAATAAAGAGAACCTGGTCTCAGGTGGGAGATGTGGATCTCGGTACTTGCTGGAAACTGAGGTGTGGCGTGGTGCATGGGGGTGTGGAGGTGGGAGGTGATCAGATTACGCAGGGTACAGTAGTTCATATTAAGGAGTTTTGTTTTTCCTGAGAACACGGGATGGCCTTGAGTGGTGTGACATGGGAGGGTGGCAAAATCAGATTTCTGTTTTAAAGGTTACTTAAGCCATTGAGAAATCCATTGATTAATTCAGCTAATGTTTATGAAGGTTACCTACTATGTGACAAGCATGGTGCTGGGAGCTTGTCTGACCTGGGTTAACTGTGAATTCTTGTAGGAATCATAGAAATTGTTGACAAACACTGATGCAGGAAAAATCTTTTTTGACATCTTTGGCTTATGACAACCAATCCCAAACTTCTGGTTGCAAATAGGAACTACATTTTAAAGCTATGGCTGTGGCATTATCAATTTCTGTTAATTAAACTATTCTTGTCCCTGGCTTTGTTGCACGACCTTCGATTCTGTGATAATTTACATATCTGTAGACAGAAGATCAATAAACCAAAAACTATGGCATGCTTATAATGCTTATATTCTCTTAGACTTCAGATGCCTTTTGGAAGCATGTGGCTGTCGGTCCAGCAAAAAAAAAAAAAGAAAATGGGCCTAATAATAATTGCCCCTCCATACCCACTGTCACTTTGTTCCTGGTGTGTCCGGGGCTATTGTGACACTGGGCTATTTTTCCTTTGACTATGATGGGACCCCTGCAGGTTGTGTCCTTGTGGCCTCAGCTTGGATGGCCTCCCAAAAGCCTGAATTAATGAGAGGCTATGATGTGCTGATCCTTTCCTCTGGCTGGATGAGAATGAAATTTCTATAGGAGCCTGGAACGCCTGCTGGTCAGGCAGTTAAGCCCTGCATTCAGCCTTGGTTCTGAAGACAGGCGGAGCAGACAGCCACAGGGGGTGGGATGTGAGGAGCCCTGTCAGTCTCTCTCCATAAGTGACCCACACCATTCCTTCCCATGATACCAGGATGTCTACAATCTATCATTTACTGTATTCATTCACTCATCTGACTATTCCGTAAACAAGTATTGAGTGAGTTCCTGCAGAAATGGGGCTAAGCATTAGGCACAGAGAGATGAAAAAGACCCGAGGCTGTGTACCCAGAGAAGTTGCAGTCTAACCCCTGACAGCAGTGCATATTCAAGTAATTATGATGTGCCATGATAAATGCATTGATTGAGATATGGATTAAAACATCATCTCCAGAACACATCTCGTTAAAATGTAAATATAGTTCCTCAGGGTTACATACTAATCCCCAATTACCCGTGGGTCCAGCCAGATTAATTATTTCTATGAGAGAACTGGGCCAAGAGGGAATGGAACATAGGAGCAATATGTATTAATGGGTTGGTGAGAAGAGAAAGGCAAGAAGCCTGGGTGGCAGGCTTTGGTGTGGTGCCTTGTAGGAAGCAGACAGAGGGCTGTGGAGGGTGGGGATGCCGGGAAGGGAGGAGAAAGGCTCTGAAAGCAAACTTGCTCCTGTGCAAATATTGTTTTAGTGCTTGCTCTGCTCATGTCAGACTCACCTTGGACAGTGGAAGGAACTTTTGAGATATCCCAGCCCAACAGGGCTTCTCAGAGAGCAACACTGAAGTCTAAATTGGTCAAGTGACTTTTGCGTGCCCAGATAGCAAAGAAGAGACAAAGTATGTCTTTGAGCCTTTATCTGCTGGCCCCCAGTATTCAACAGTACCATTTACGGCAGTGCTGACAGCTGCTAGGGCCTGTTTTCTCTTCTTGTTTTGTGAGAAAGAATGAAGAGCTACAGGCTCTACTGGAGCCTGGAACATATTGGTTCTGAGATTTCCAATTAAATTCTTCCTGTGTTTATAACAAGTATGGATATGAGTGTATATTTAGCCTATCGGAATATACATCTATTCATTTATTCAGTGAATATTTGCCTGGCAGGAAAGAAGGTACCTGCCTTCCAGACCCTGGAGGGTCAGTGATGAGCAAGATGCCATCTCTTCCCTCAGGAAACATACCATCTAGACAAAGCTTAGCATCTCTTAGACAAAGCTTAGCATCTCTCTCTTATGGTTGCTCAGGTCAACTTTTGCATTTTAAATATCTGTTTCAAGGACACATTTGACAGGTAAAGGAGTCTAAAAATTATTGTCATAAGGATGAAAATGAGGCCATTCTGATGTTCCATTGCTCTGCAAAAAGTGCTTAGTATGATAATTTAGTACGGCATGAGAGTTGGTCCTACTAAAGGCGGTGACATTCTGTTGGAAAATTCAGTGATTTCATAGGCCTCAGAGCTGCCTAGTTTATATTTCAATTTTGCGAAGGACCTTTGTTAATTAGGAGTGTGTGGCTTGTGCATGGATACTGGGATGAGACAGGAGTTTGAGTCTTCCCCTATGGTGATGGCATGTAAATTAATCTCCAAAGGATTGTAAGAGGCCAAAATGTGAGGGACTTAAATACACACGCACATGCACATACTCTAGCAGATGGGAACTTTTTGCTACGTGTGGTTTCCAAAGTGTCTAAATTTACACGTTTTCTGAATAGGGGGAAATTGGGATTTCTGTTTGCTATGTGCCTGGCAGTCTCTTGGCTGCATCTGGGCTGCTGGGGCAGCCTGAGGCCAATCCAGGATGCCAGCCTGGGGTACCAGGGCTTAGAGGAAGCAGCAGATGTTTGGGCCAGCTGGGGTGTCCACCAGGAATCCAGGGGTAGTAGGAGTGGTACCCAGAGTTTGAGGCAGGTTGTGTGAGGCCACACTTCCTCGGCCAGGACTCTCAGTCCGGTGGCTGGGAGAGACCTGTGGGCACTATCCTGCTGGCAGTTTCCAGAGGCTTCTGCTCTATTGCAGACTGGTCCTAGAGAGTGAGGGAACTGTGGCTGAGGTTGTGAGACTTAAAAGTGAGACCGTGCACACAAAAAGCACAGTGCCTGGCACACAGCGGATGCCTACTAAAAATGACGGTGAAGCTGGTAACACCCATGTACTGAGGGTCTTGAGTGCATCACGCACTGTGCGCAGCACTTAACACATAATGTGTAGTTTATTCTTCCCAACAGCCTGCGTCCCTTTCTTTGTTCTTCCAGGTAATATCCTGATGTTTATCCAACTGACCTAGATGTTCATGGCTTCCAAAGAACCTACCATAGTGAGGGCTCCATATCTATTTTTTTAAACTGCTTCACTAAGGTATAATTTGCACACCATAAAATTTACCTATTTAAAAGTCCAGTTCAGTAGTTTTTAGTTTATTCATAGAGTTGTGCAGCCATCATCACTAACTAATCATAGAAAATTTTCATGGTTCTAAAAAGAAGCTTCAATGTTAGGCACAATGGCTCATGCCTGTAATCCTAGCACTCTGGGAGGCTGAGGCCAGAGGGTCACTTGAGGTCAGGAGTTCGAGACCAGCCTGTGCAAGAGTATGACTCATCTTCCTAAAAAGAGAAAAATTAGCTGAGCATGGTGATGTGTGCCTATAATCCCAGCTATTCAGGAGGCTGAGAAAGGAGGCTCACTTGAGCCCAGGGGTTTGAGGTTGCTGTGGGCTATGTGATGCCACTGCACACTAGCTTGGGCAACAGAGTGAGACCTTGTCACAAAAAAAAAAAAAAAAAAGAAAAGAAAACCAAACCCGCAAACAACTCTGTATCTATTGCCAGTTGCTCTTCATTTCCCCCCAGTCTCTCCATGTCCTTGGCAACTGTAAATCTACTTTCTGTCTCTGTGGATTTGCCTATTTTGGACATTTGGTATAAATGGAACTATGCAACACATGGCTTTTTGTGATCGACTTCTTTCTCTTATCATAGTGCTTCCACGGTTTGCTCATGTGATAGCATCCATATCTATTTTGAATGAAGAAATAGGCGAGCCTCTGAAATAGTAGTATGTGGTATTAACTCCATCTTGAAAATGAAGAAACTGAGGCTGAGAGCTATGTCTATGTCAGCAGCCTGAGTCCCTTTCCTCATTCTTCCGGGTAATATCCTGATGCTTATCCAACTGACCTAGATGTTCTGCTGGGACTCAGGCTGCTGAGATAGACATAGCTCTCAGCCTCAGTCTATGTCACCTCCTCATGGCCACCCAACTTGGAGGTATTGAGGTTGGGATTTTTGCCTAGGTCTGCATTGGCTCCAAGGTGAGATTTTTGGCTCTCTTGCTGTCTACTCCCTGGTCTCTGGCTGGTGCTCTGCATAGGGATGAGTGCCACCTGTGTGCAAGTGAGTGTGCTCCCATTGGTGTGGATGCCGGGGGTCCTCCTCATTGCGGTGGTCCTGGGGGACCCTCCTCACCGAACTCTGATGTACTCCACTGCCCACCTCATCAAGGGTATGGTTTAATGGCTGTCAACCCACATGGTGGCTTCTGAGGCTTTTGTTGTCCAGCCTGGTTTTTCTGTCCATTTTCCAAAGGCACTGTGAACTGGGAAAGTTAGTAGAAATAAAAATGACAGGATGAATATTCTTTGTGGGTTTGAAGCCTAGCAATACAGTCACTGAACGTGATGGAGGAACTGTTGTCTTTCCTGCTTCATCTTCTGCAGCAGATTATAATGATGCACTATGGAGAGTAAGGTGGTGCCCCTCCCACCCTCCCAGCCTTGAGCTCTTCTTGAGATGTGAGATAGTGCATCCCTTCCTCAGTTGGCATGGCAGCGGATGGGGAGGTGGGCACTGATGTTGGTAGAAGGAAAGGTGTGGTTCCAGCAGGCTCTTGGGCTGGGATATGTGTTTTCTTCAGTCATCAGGGAACTAACTAGTCTGTGATGGTGAGAGCACTTTGTTTGAAGTCCCAGTCTTCCCCTGTGTTTTCTGGAAACTGTCCTGCTCTCTTCTGTCACCTGCTATTCCAGGGAAAAGGCCCCTTTTGATCATTAAATATGCAAGTGAGCTTTTCATCTTGCTTCTCCTAAAGAAGAAGGTAAATAACCTTGTGTATTCCCAAATTCCTTCAGAAACACCATAAAACCTGACTTTGACTTAAAACTAGTGGAAATTGTCCTTGAATTAGCTAATTAGCAGAAATCCCATAAAGACTCCAGGACTTGGGGGGTCAGGTGTGTGTTGCTGTGTAGGAATTTCATCTACTGCAGATTTATCCTGGAAGTGGCCCCGTTCCTGGTCTCAGTTCCTGTGGACTTTCAGTGGTGGCTTTGTATGATGTAACTGCCAGCAAGTATGCCAGGGTCAGTTCCGTTCCTCTCGCTCTTACCATCTCAGCATGTGCTGGCTCACTCTAACTGCAAAACTCTTGGGGTTTTTTTGCCTTTGATTTGACTAAGCCCACTTTGCTGTTCCATGGAAGGCAGGAAGTGCTAGGGCATTAGTTTACCCCAACAGCAGCCCTCTACCTCCCACAGTGACTGATGGGAGATGGTACATAAACACCCCAATTCCCTCAGCCTGGTGGGATGACTCAGGAATATGTTTTGCTTGCGGGCCACAGTCTTCCTAGAAATTCCACTGGCCCACAGTGGTAGCTAGGTTGATGCTGGGTCTTCTACTGGCGCTCTGGGCTACCGTCCCACCCCTGTCTCTGTTTTCCAATTTCCTACTATTGGTAAACAAACTACTTGTGCTCAAATCCTAACTGTAGGATCGGCTTCAAGGGAAGCTCAAATTAAGACACATGGGAAAGCTTTAAACTTCCCTGGTCTCTGCTGTGTGCCTCAGCCAGCGGCTTTGACAGTGGGGGTGAGGGCACGGTTGACTTCTCAAGCAGGCTGAATGGCTCTCAGCAAATGAAGTCTACAGTGGATCGGCAGCTTTCTCCCCAGGACATCCTCAGTAAAAATCCTGCCGATTTTCTTTATTCAAGGTAATTATTACGTTCTATAAAGTTGCTGCAAATACTGAGTCAGCAAATACTGAGCTATTGCTTCTAAGAGAGTTACAAGGTTAGATTCCCGTGAGCCTCTGGTCACAACATGTTCATCAACTCACGATCAACACATAGCCTTGTTTTATTTATGCTTCTTTTTAAATACATCTTATCCAATACATGCTGTATTGTTGATTCATTAACATTGAACTCACAGCGACAGCGTTGTAACTCATGAGCTCATGAGCAAAGTTTATCCAACACATATATTTTCTCTATGAAGCACCTCCCATCCTGCACTAGGAACAGTAGATAGTGCATTCGGGGGCAACTTTAAACAGTGAAACCACCAACAAAAAGCACAGACATGTGAAAACATGGCACTAACTAGATCAGAAAAGGATACTTTTTTAAGGCCTTGGGAGCTAAAACAAGGAGACACAGCACTGCCTTGTGCACCCTCAGCTGGGGACATTGTACGTCAGGTGACTCAATTCCACACTGTTCTGTCCAGGTCTGCAAATGTCTGCAAAAGCCATCGATGTTGATGTGGGACTTACAAATAAATTTTAGCAAATATGAGAATTTGCAAATATAGAGTCTTCAAATAATGAGGGGTAATTGTCATTCTTACTCCAGCACAGTAAGACTCTCTTTCAATTCAGTATATCCATTAAACTCATGTGCCAGACTCTGTCACTGATGATGAGATGTTAATGAGATGGTCACTGCCTTTATGGTGCCTTTACTCTGGTGGTGAGTGAGACAGAGCACCTGCTTACTCCAGAAGAGAGAGACACAGTTTGGTGGGAACATGAAGGAGTATAAGTCAGGAAGGACTTCACATTGGTAGGAGTGTTTTAGATAGACCTTGAGAAACATTGTACATTTTGGTCACCTCATACATCATTTTAAAAAAAGGAAGCAGTTGGTCAGAACAACATCATTCCCCCCATCAAGTCTGCCAGTTTACCTGTAACTGTACCCACCAGTCCTGCTTTGATTCCTCTCTGGGTCAAGTGTGCCTTCTCTCTAAGGCCAACCCCCGTACTGATGATGAGGACCCCTTTTCTCTTTTGGACATCCTCTCTTCTAAAGCCTCTTTGGACATCCTCTCTTCTGATCCCTTCCTTTCTACTTGAATTTTACCACCACCCAATGGGCCTTCTTATCTCTGAAAGGTGTAAGTAGTGGTGCCCAGAGATGAGACTGCGACTGCAGTGAGACAGAGTGGTGATGTTCAGGCCAGGTTTTTTGAAAGGGGAAGATGACCTCCCTGGGCAGTACAAAGGTGGCATCTGCATCCTGGGGCAGTTAGAGACCGCTTTTTAAAAAATATAATTTTCTTTTTTCTTTTTTAATTTTTTGTAGGTGCTTAATATTTATTTGATTCATTCTAATTTTTTTTATTAAATCATAAACACATAGATCATGTATACATTAATGCATTTCTGGGGTACAATGTGCTGATTTTATATAGAATTAGGAATGCTTAAATCACACTGGTTATTTGCTCTTTTCTTATTAATTGAGTTCTTTTTAGATTCTAGTTATTAGGCCTTTGTCAGATTCATAACATGCAAAAATGGGCAATTGGTGTGAGGAGGGAGGGTATTTGATGAGATCTCATCTAATGTGCAAAATATGAGGGTACTCAGCACACCCCCCTGAGTGAGAGGCTTGAGCACTCAACCAATAAGAAAAGAGCAAATAACCATTTCTATGTGGGCAAGAGATTTGAACAGAAACTTCTCTAAAGATGACAGATCAATGGCCAATGCTCACCGCCTTTAAACTTCAGAGAAATGCAAATCAACGACTCTGAGATATCACCTAACTCCAGTGAGATTAGTTCACATCACAAAGTTCCAAAACACCAGATGCTGGCATGGATGTGGAAAAAAGGGAACACTGTTGGTGGGATTGCAAACTAATACAATCTTTATGGAAAGAAGTATGGAGAATCCTCAAAGAATCAAAAATAGACCTTCCATTTGATCCTGCAATCCCATTGCTAGGTATCTACCCAGAAGAACAATAATCATTTTACCACAAAGACATTTGCACCAGAATGTTTACTACAGTGCAATTCATAATCACCACGTTGTGGAAGCAACCCAAATGCCTATCAACCCATGAGTGGATTAACAAACTGTGGTATATGTACACCATGGAATACTATTCAGCCATAGAAAAGATGGAGACTTTACATCATTTATGTTTACCTGGATGGAGTGGAAGCACATTCTTCTTAGTAAAGTATTTCAAGAATGGGGAAAAAAGTATCCACTGTACTCAGGACTAATATGAAACCTATATATAAACACTTAACTGCTGGTATGAATGTTAAAATACAAATATGGTCTAGCAAGGGGGAGGGTTGTGGGGGGGAGGGGAGAGACCTCTTTTATGTGGGGCTGTAGCTGGGGTAGGTGAATTCCACAGCTTGCCTGGAAAGTTAGGGTCCTTTGGCAGGAACTTTTGGTGGAGAGCTAACTACCCTGTTTTCCCGAAAATAAGACATCCTCTGAAAATAAGACCTACTTACAGGAAAGATAAGACGTCCCCTGAAAATAAGACCTAGCGCATCTTTGGGAGCACACCTTAAAATAAGACACTGTCTTATTTTCGGGGAAACAGGGTAGATCCTTTGTCTTAGACAGTGGTTCTTAACCTGTGGGTCGCAACCCACAGGAACTGTATTAAAGGGTTGTGATATTAGGAAGGTTGAGAACTGCTGTCTTAGGAGGACAGGAGGAGGAGGAGGGGGAAGAGTTTGTGTGTGGCTACATTAGGCCCCCCCCAACAATCTCCAACCATCTCTCTTGAACTCTTGTCTCCTGCAGCTGCCACCTAATTTAGGCTCTTCACAGCAAAATTGCTGGGAAGAGTAGTCTGAAGTCACCATGTCCACTTGCTCCCCTCACACTCTTCCCAAGCCACCGTCACCTCATGGGGACTGTTCTTGTGGAGGTCACCAGTAGACACTGCATCATCTTTCTGCTCTTTTATCTTAAGTATCAATTAGGATGCTTTCAGCAGAATGTTGCAGAATGTCTAGCTAAAGGAGGCTTACACAATACAGACATTGACTGTCAGAAGAGCTCTGTTCTCACTGAGCAAGGGCATTCTGGGGTGGCTTAGCTGTTTCCTAATGCCTGCAAGGACCCAGGCTTGTTCAGATTCCTGCCCTGCCTCCCTTCCCCATGTGGGTAAAGGCTCCTGGGTGGTGGTAGGAGGGTATAGCAGATATTATGTTATCTAAAAGAAAGTAAGGGGGTGAAGTGGTCTTTATTCCTTACATTTTTCTTTTTATGATGGAGGATTGTGCCACCCTGGAAGCCCCAAACATCCTTCTTAAATGTCTCTCCCTTCCTGTGAAGCAAGAATCCATGTACTTGATTCTAATATTAAGGCAGTAAATGAGCTAATACAGGGAGTGGGGTAGGGGAATGAAGGAGCTGGGAGAGGGGAGGAGGGGAATGGGTGTCAGGGTGTGTGGCACACCTCTTGGGGGCAGGACACAATTGTAAGGGGGACTTTATCTAACAAATGCAATCAGAGTATCCTAATCCTTTGTACCCTCAATGAATCTCAACCAACAAAGAAAAAAGAAAAGTAAAAAAAAGTCACTTCCTAAGCTCATCACCAGCAAAGAGGGGATCCTCCTGTCTTAATTAAGATTCACCCGGTTCCCCAGGCTGTGAGTGGGGCCCACCTTTGAAATGTTGCCATTTAACTAAAATCCAGTCTTTAGCAAGGAATGGGGAGGGGCTAAAGTGAAATTGCCAGAGAGTGTCTGTGGCTTCTTCCTTGACATCTTGCAGCAGTTTTGACGACCCCCCTTATTAATTTCACGCTGCTAAATTAATAAGTCCTCCTTCCTAAAACTCTCTCCTCCCCTGAATTTACAGAGCTAAATGCCTTCCTTCTTAAAGCACTTCGCTTCCATCACTTGCTTTGTGACAGCATTTCCTCTGAGTTTTCCTTCAGCTTTTGCGGCCCCTCCTGTTTCCTGTTGCCCCTTCCTGGTTGCTGTACCAGTAAGTGGTTGTACCGGTGCTTAGGCTTGGGGTCCGTCTACTCTCGGTCTGTAGGTTCTCCTGGGTGTTCTCAGCAGCCCCGTGGCACCATCACTTCTGGGTGCCTATCTCCAGACCCGCACACCCAGCTGCCCCCTTGACGTTTCTCCACGTGTCTCCTTGCCCCCTCCAACTATAAAGACTAAAACTGGACTGGGGGCTTTGCAAACCTGCTTCTCCCAAGAGTTCCTCATCTCAGTGAAAGGCACCACTGTCTGTATAGTTGCCCAAACTCAAGTCTGGGCATCATGCGTGAGTCTGCTCTTTCTGCCATTCCACACACTCAGGAAGCCTTGCCCCCTCCAGGCCGTAAAACATATCCAGAACCTGTTTGTTTCGCTCTGTTTTGCTCCTGCCCCCCTGGTTTCATGCATCTTCTTTCTTGCGCGCGCGCGCGCGGTGTGTGTGTGTGTGTGTGTGTTTGGCCGGGGCTGGGTTTGAACCCGCCACCTCTGGCATATGGGACGGGTGCCCTATCCCTTTGAGCCACAGGCGCCGCCCTCATGCATCTTCTTATTTGGAAGGCTGACAGAGCCTTTTTATTGGTCCCCTTACTTCTCCAACTTCTAGTAATTGATTCTCCATGGTGCAGCCAAAATGATCCTTTAAAAATATGAATAAGAATTCTGTCACCATCTCAGCTTAAAACTCTAACAATGCCCCTTTCTGTTGGGCGTGAAGTGTAAGTTTCTGGTGCTGGCCTGCAGATCTCTGAGTGCTGTGGCTGTTGCTTCCAAACCTTGTCTTGAGCCATCTCCAGCCCACTCTGCACTTGCTTCTGTTTTTTGAATAAACCAAGCTCCTCCTGGTCTGAGGGCTGTGTGGCAGGACCTGTTTTTTTCCCTTTGGAAATCTCTTCTACCCATTCTTCATAGGATTGGCTTCTCCCCACCTCTGAATCTCAGCCCAAATGTCACGTCCTCAGAGAAGCTTTCTCTAACCGCCCACTCCTGCTGGGCACCCTCTGTCACAACACACTGTTAGAATTCTTTGCATTATGCTTTCCCCCCAAAATTGTGTTTGCTAATTTAATAAACTAGAACTTAAAAGAATTAATAAACTCAATTAAAAAATTTTAAATTTATAAACTAAAGCCACTAAAATGATAGCTCTGTAAATTCAGGGGAGGAGAGAGTTTTAGGAAGGAGGGCTTATTAATATAGCAGCGTGAAATACTCCACAAAGTGAGATAATGATAATGATGATGGTGGTAATGATGGTGATAACTAACATTTATGGTAACTATGTACTTGGAAGCATGCCAGACATTTTGCATGCATTATGTTATGATGTCCTGACAATATCTCTGTTGGGAACCTTATCATTCCCATTCTCAAAACACTGAGACTTATGGAGGTCAGGCACAGTGCCTGGCACTTTGTGGCTTTCAAGTAATGTTTGCTTTGTGAGTAAATGGATTTTCTCCTCGGTCCTAGAGCTGGTAAATGGTAGAGTTGAGAGTCCAACTTAGGTCTGAGTAAATCCAAAGTCCATATTTATAACCATCAGTCTATATTTGCTTAGAGGATGACTAAAAAACCCTTAAAAGATTGAGAAAGGGAACTATAATATAGGGTAACCAAGTTCCATGTTTGACAAACAAGTAGAGTGTTGTACGTTTTCTGGACATGTTGGTTTCTGGTTTATCCTATTGTAGGACACATGTCTAAGGTTTGTGGTATGCTTGAAACTCTTATGGGCTGAAGGAGACCTCACACAACATTGAGGAAACAGTCTTTGGCCTTTGGGCAAGAGTGGGGGACCTATAGCCTTCTGATTTGAAGATCATTCCTTTTTAAGCACCAAAGGAAGCAAGCAAAGCTTCACTTTGCTGTATCACTTTTTTTTTTTTTTTTTTGTGGTTTTTGGCCAGGGCTGGGTTTGAACCCGCCACCTACTGCATATGGGACTGGTGCCCTACTCCTTGAGCCACAGGCGCCGCCCTGCTGTATCACTTTTAATGCAAGTATTTGTTATGTAAAATTTGGATTCAGTCAAAAGGCCAAATTTAAGGACCAGGAAGGCCACCAGTTTGCTTAAAGTCTTAGGTTCTTGGTCACTCTGATGAGATTGATGAAACATACATGTGGATAAATGCAGAGTCACGTGATGAAACGTATATGTGGATAAATGCAGAGTCACGTGATGAAATGTTCGTGTGGGCAAATGCAGAGTCACGTGATGAAACGTACATGTGGGTAAATGCAGAGTCATGTGATGAAACGTACATGTGGGTAAAGGCAGAGTCACATGATGAAACATGCATGTGGATAAATGCGGAGTCACTGGTAGAAACCCCTAGCATGACTGATGAAAACAGAGATGGATTGGAATGAGAGAGAGAAGTGAGTGGTTTTGGACTTCTGCTGCTTAGGGGAAGGAAAGTGCATGGATTGGTGGAGAGCAAAGAAGAGGGAGACAGAGTTAAGTCCAGGTAAGATGGTGTAAGTTTGCAGATTTTGCCCCAGGGGTCAGAAAGGTCTGAGACCAGCTTGGGAGCGATCAGAGGGGAGTTTGGAAGAGAAGATTAGGGAAATGAGAACTGTCAGTAGAGGAAGTGAGATTAGACTGGTCATGGGAGCTATTTGGGGTTTCTGAGAACTGATGTGACATAAATGAATATTTATGAGGGAGAAATCTTGCCAGGAGTGTCTTTGGGAGCAAGACCAGATTCAAATAGGAAATACTAGTTAGGACAAGGTTTCTTAAACTTCAGCCTTTCCTATGCCATCTTCACTTTTTAATTTTTGGACAGCCATGTTTAAATATCACCTGTACAACTATTTACTTAACACTTTTCTCTAAGATGATTGCACTTCTAAAAACTTAAATAAATTCAGCTTGTCCTAAGCTGATATTTATCTCTATTTACTTAATACTTTAACAAAATTTATCCCTTATTTTAAAAACTTAAATAAATGTAGCCCTATCCCCAGAAATAGTACCTATGAAATCATAGGTATTTGGTGCCAGTCCTATTTTTTCCTAGTTAAAACCATGGCCACTAAAAAAAGGTAGCGTCTTTGTGTTACCTAGCATTGCCTTGTGTACCACTGATAGTTCATTGCTACACTTTTGGGAATACCCAGGGCACGGTTACAGCTCTCTAGCTGGGACATGATGATACTGAATAAATGAGAGTCAGCCCACTTTTATTAGATACTTACTATGTACAAACCACTGTTCTGATGGAGATGAAAATATGAATTAGATGCAATCTTTACTCTTAACGGAGTTGGAACAAACAAAGCAGGGGGAGAATGGTGCAGCAATAAGAAGGTGAGATGTAGGCTTGAAGAATCTGATCCCAGCCATATGGAGCAGCTTTTAAATATGCCATGGGACATCAGGTCTGTCAGCTGGGCAGCTGGAATCAGGGCTGGGTAAGCTTTCCTCAAGTTCAGTTTACTTCAGCAAGTATTTGCCAGACACAAAACGATGCTTTTGCTAATACTAAGGAAACTGAAGTGTGTTAAGGGGTGACAAACCAGAAACCAAAGGATGAGGTGGGAGAGCAGGAGAGAGACCATGGGAGAGATGCAATGGGTGTACGTTCAGGGCTTATGGGAAGAAGAGTTCATTGCCATCTCTGGGGAGTGGAAGAAGCCTCCTAGAAGAGGGGGCATTTCAGATGGACCTTGAAGGATGGATGAGCAAAAGGTAGGGATAGAGGGTGTCCAGCAGAAGGAAGGGCATTGATGTAGCACCAAAGAGGGAAACTGAGGTGCCTGTTTGGAAGAACAGTTCTCCAGTTGTTTGGTGAAGGATGAAAGGAGAAGGGAAGGTGGGTCTTATGAGTGCCCTAGATACCAGGTTGGGAATGGATTTATTTCCATAGATGATCAGGAGCCATGGAAGGCATGACATGTTACAAGTTGCATTTCAGGAAACAACTAGGTGGGTGTACATAATATGAATTAGGAAGAAGCTGCAGCAATCTGGGTGACACACAGTGAGCTCATGAATGGTCACTGTGGCAACAGTCTGGGCTAGAGGGGCCCCTGGGCAAGTGGAGAGAAAAGGTCTAAATAGTCAGAGAGCTGGGGACTGACTGGCCACCAGCACAGTGGAGTCAATCATTTCTCTCAATTTACTAGGAGGAGGGTGGTTGATCCGTGAGGCATGGAGTGGGGGAATGAGGATAATAATTGAAGTTCCAGGACATGATGAGTGAGGGGAGGAGGCGGCACCCTCAGATTGCTCTTCACTGTGTAACAGGCAGTCTAGGCTGCAGTCTCTTCCTTTCATTTCTGGCTTTAAGCACACTCAAGGATAAATAGCCATATAATTTCTGCTTGGACTTTCATGCCTGAGAGGCACAGGGATATCACTGAAAATAGACATACTGCTCTTGACTTGTGCAAGGGTAACATGTCCTGAGAAACTGGCCTACAAGTTTCCTGTGAAAAGTCATTTGAGTGGCTCATTTTTATGCATAAAGCAGCTATTTCTTTTCCAATTTCCCATGTTTAGGGATACTTACATGACAGGATTCCTCCCTTTCCATCTCTTGTTTTCTACTTGAAGATGATACTGTGGTTGTTTGTGGATGCAATTCTGCTTTTATACAGAAGGGACTCTAAGATGAACTCATTTAAGCAAAGAGCAGACAAAGGCTTCACAAGAGCAGGATTGGGATTTGATATTCCCATTGCAAAGCAAACAGAAGGGTGGACCACTGGAAGGTTCCCCAGAGAAACTTCTGAATTTATAAATCTCCCAAATTAATTCATTTTCATTTAAGGTTCTTTTATCTATAGTTCTTGTTCTTTCATCTATCTAGTTTATGTAATACCCGTCTCTGTAGTACCTGGGATGAAATTCACCAATTTTAATTGCAATGAATAGGGCAAAACAACCCTTGGGAGCTGCTCTGGGAAGGAAGAGGAGGTTGAATTCTTCTAATGGAAACTTCCCAGGGATCATGACTCACTGGCCTTCATCCCTGACACCACGCAGGGATTGGTGGAGCTCCAGGAAACGCCCGGAAGCTTACAGCCAATTTAATGACACAAATGAAAGGAGAAGATAACTATTAAATGGATCTGTATTCTCAGTTATTAAAAATGCCAATGCTGTCTCTTAGCTAAAGTGTGTTCTGAGCCCGCTGTCAGATGTTTCTAAATAGAAGACTACATTTTATGACCTCAGATAGTGCACACTTAAAAATAGTGTCTACTTTGAAACTGGATATTAAGTAGACACCAAACTTTTAGAGTCTATTGCTGGCTCTAGGTCTCCAATCTAGTGGCACAAAACGTTTGAAGTTTATTTTATTTTTCAGTATTAATTTAATTTTTTTTTGAGACGGAGTCTCACTTTGTCACCCTCAGTAGAGTACTGTGGCATCACAGCTCACAGCAACTTCAAACTCTTGGGCTTAAGCAATTCTCTTGCCTCAGCCTTCTAAGTACTGGGACTACAGGTGCCCACCACCGATGCCCAGCTGTTTTTTTGTTGCAGTTGTCATCGTTGTTTATGCTGGCCCAGGCTGAGTTTGAACCTGCCAGCCTCAGTGCATGTGGTCAGCACCGTAACCACTGTGCTACAGGTGCCTAGCCTATTTTTTAATATTAATTTTAAACAGAAGATTTGGTGAGATGATAAGCATTCAACTTTGTTTTTTTGCATGTTTTTCCTATTGCATCAACTTTTCTTTTTAAATGATAGAGCCTTGTTATGATAGAACCTCATTATGACTGGTAGGAAATTCATTTATTCGTGCATATATCTATCCATTCATCAAATTTATTTACTATCTGCCAGGATCAGTGTAGGATTCCGAGAAATAAGGATAAGAGCTGTATTTTGTATGTTTTATGTTGCTCCAAGAGATATGTTCTCTTGTATTACACCAACACAGGCGAACTTGTATTGCACTAATTTGTAGGTCCATTTTTAAAATTATTTAACACTTCTGTAATAAGAATATGTCTTACTGCCACAGTGTCATAGTTTAACAGGTGATTTTAATTTTTTTAGAGATACATAAAATAATGATTGAAATAATGGTGTATTATATTTGATAAGAGATATCGCACAATACTATATTGATACTATGCTTTGAGCAATAGAGTGGCCACACTTGGAGTTTGGGATTGATCTTAAGCCTCTAGTTTTGGGTGTTGAAGTTGGCCCAGGGATGCCAGGACTCAGATGCTCAGAAATCCAGATCTAGGAGGAAACAATCAGAAGGCAGATGAAGACAGTTACAGCATGATGGAGAGAAATTCTCTGATGCCTCATGTCTGGCCATCTTCTCATCCTTTCTCACCTGCTGCATAAATTTGTTGTAGTGTGACACTGCCAGGCTTCAGAACAGAGCAGGAGGAGTGAGTGAGAGGCTGCACTGGGGGCTACAGTGCAGAAAATGAGCTTCACGGCAGGAGAGATTAGGGTCAGTGTGTGTACCTGATCATGGTAAAATGAACAGCAAAGTTACAGTGATAGAGGCAACATCCACTTAGGAAGTGTGTTACTGTTGCCCACTTCAGAAACACTACATTTTAAGATAAAAATTCTGCAAGATAGATATTCATTGAGCATCATTATGATCGTTGTTTCATGACTGAAACTGGAACTCAGAGGGGGTGACTTGTCCAGTGTCCTGTAGTGAGTAAGTGGTGGAACCAGGATTCAGGCTGGTGGTTTACGGCATCAAATTTTACTTGACTTTCAATGTGCTGCACAGTATCCCAAAATCTCAGACCAGGCATTGATTTTATCCCTAGTCAGGAAATCTCAAAGCCAAGTAGGGTCAGAACACGAAGAGTTACATAAAGTAACCTGAATTTAGGGTTGCAGAGCAAGATTCCACCCATGTCTTGAGTAGCTTCCTTTGTGTGGAAAAGAACAGAGCGGGAGGGAGTGGGTGTCCAGTGGTGCAGGGAAGTAGCTGGTAGCTTGGTGAGTTAAGTGCTGTGGTTTAAGAATTTGTTACTTGGCTGAAATCAGAGCAAGAGCAGAACTGCTCTTGTAGTTGATTCCAGAACTCATGACAGGGTATTTTAATAAAGCTCATGATCCCAAGAGGGGCTTGCTGAAGGGATGAGCTCATAGTCCATGGTTGGGAGCTGATGAACAATTTTAATCATGTTTCTAATATATGTGGGGATGTTCTGTCAATGTATTCCCCTTAGGTTTTGATCCCATGTAGATCTCAAGGAAATTTAAAACGTTTTCCTTCATTATTTAAAATTACTATTATTTGCTTAGAGCTCTTATAAGAACCAAGATGAATTTTATAAATTACAGGAAAAAATCCAATCTTTCAAATGCCCATGGTGACTATTCAAATCTGGGCATAGGAAGAATTCTAAGTTGTTCATGCAAGCCTGTTTCTCATTTCTTCTCACAAAGATGACAGAACAAAATAGATTTTGTTAATTTAGAGAAAGAATCTCCCCAGAATGGTCAGGATAATCAATCGTCTTTGTAATGACGCATGCAGCAAGACCACTATCACCCTTGTCATCAGTAAGCATTTATCAAGTACCTGGCTATTTGTTGCCTTGCTCCAGTTGTCTTACTAAGAGGCTTGCAAAGTCTCATTTCCTGCCTTCCAGAGTTTCCAATATAAAACCAAATAGATGAGGAAATGCATGCAAGAAATACATGGAATTAGAGTATTCCGTGCTAGAATATTAATCAACACACAGTTAGAAATCTATAACCTACCTAAGTATCCCAGGTGACTGCAATTACATGTTTCCTAAGGGTGGAAAGCAGCATTAGTAGACTACCTGAGAGGGGAAGGTTGGGACAGTATCCTTGAAGTTGCACATTAAATTTAGGTGAAGAAAGAGAAAACTGACAATGTCTCTGCTCAGGAATTGATCCTAAAGGTGGCACTGTGCTGCTAGCGTTGGTGCTTTAAAGGCCCAAGTACTCCTGTGAGGACATTTGCACGTTTGTATGCTTGAAACCTGGGCCTCACGGTACCCACTCAGCTTCTGCCTTGGGCATACCCTGGGCACTTTTGCTCAAGTAGATAGACTTCTTGGTGAAGGCTGTGACCTAGCTACCCTGTCACCCTATCCTAGCATGCACGTGGCCCATGAGAAACTATTAGGCATCAATGTGTTGCCAAATTTGGGGAGAACCACCTGTCTGCTGCTGCCCTCACTCTGCACCCTGCCATTACAGGCCAAATTATGGGAACCTACATCTGATTCATTGCACACCTCCAGAGGGCACCATTCATATGTATTCTCCTAGAATTGTACTGTTAATATGGTAGTCCTGTGTTCTGACTAATCTTTCATGCTCCTCCCTGGAGCCGTCCATGTAAGGCACATCTTATGAAGTGTGCAGTCCAGCCAGCACCCAGCTGGTCTCTCGGGAGCTGAGACCCCCTTCTGCCAGTCCCACCCTTTCCCTGCCCCCTGAGCTCTCTCAGCAGTTCTCCTGCTGCCAATGATACATTTTTTTCTTCTAAGAAACACCTTTCCTCTAATGGCTTATATGTGGATTGAAGGCCAACTAGAGCTCATCTTAGCAAATTCTGCCTAAATAAATGCTCAGTCTTCAGCTTTGGGGCCTCAGCATGACCCCCAAGACAATAGGAAAAGCCTCACTTAATGTTATGTTGTGATGGAGAAATCCTTCCTTTCAAAGGAAAGCTGGCAGGAGAGTCTGAGATCTGTGGCAGGTGAAGTGGCACCATGCGCTGAGTAGTGGGAAATGGTCAAATGCTCAAGATTGACTCCTGTGCATACGTTGAAAACCTCTGTGCCTGGAAAGCCAGCATGGTTTCCATGACCAGGAGAGTTTCCCAGTTTTTCTAGTTTTGCTGTGTTTGCCCTGTTCATGATTTTCTGGTGAGCAAAATAATCGCGGTGCTGTCCATTTCCACTGCAGAGGGACTACCCATCGGGCCACCATGGCGGGCCTCTTCCCAGAGCACCGCCCTGCCAGGTGTGTACCGGCCTCCCTGTCTCCTGACACTGACTTAGAAGCTTCTGGCCAATGCTGTACAAACTTGCTTGGTGGCTGCTGCTTCTTCTTTTTTTTTTTTTTTTTGTGAATGGAAAGATCTGCCTCTGGCTCTGAATATAGCAACTGCACAACCTGCAGAAATAATTTTGTCTTTTTTTTGTGGCCATGCTAGCTTAGGGCTTTGTGCCTTATAGAAAAGTTGGTGAGAAGTTTTTCTAAAGGTTTCTCCGTAAAGGTCTCCATCTTTGCACATAATAGAGTACTTAGAAGGCCAGTTTAGAAGGTCAGTTTCATTCTATCTATTACACATACAAGTTTTAAGGCTTTGGACAAATGACCTAAATTCCCTAGGCCTCAATTTCTCCATATCTGAAATTGGGGCAGGAGTAGAACATTTTTTTCTTTTTTACAGTTTTTGGCCAGGGCTGAGTTTGACCCCACCACCCTCGGTATATGGGGCCAGCACCCTACTCCTTTGAGCCACAGGCACCACCCAGGAGTAGAACTTTTTTTTTGTAGAGACAGAGTCTCACCTTACCGCCTTCAGTATAGTGCCAAGATGTCACAGGACTCACAGCAACCTCTAGCTCTTGGGCTTCAGTGATTCTCCTGCCTCAGCCTCCTGAGCAGCTGGGACTATAGGCGCCCGCCACAACGCCCAGCTATTTTTTGGTTGCAGTTCAGCCGGGGCTGGGTTTGAACCTGCCACCCTCGGTATATGGGGCTGGTGCCCTACTCACTGAGCCACAGGCGCTACCTGTTGTAGGAGACTGTTGTGAGGCTTAGCGAGAACGAGAACGTTCATGGGAAATACACAGAGTGCCAGCTCAGAACATGTCCAGAACAGATTACTAATTGTGTTAGTTTGTTACTCTTGCTGTAGCAAGTTACCCAAATTGGATGTCTTAATAGGTTTTTATATCCTATCCTTTTGCAAGTTAGACTTCCATAATGGGGCTAAAATCAAGACATTCATGCTGCTGTGTTTCTTCTGGAGGTCCTAGGGGAGAAAAGTTTCCTTGCCTTTTCCAGTTCCTAAAAGCTGCCCACATTTCCTGGCTTGTGGCTCTATTACTCCACCTTTGTTTTGGCTCTTCTGTCCCCTTCTTCTGCCTCTGGCCCTCCTGCTTCCTTCTCGTAAGGACCCTGAGGTTACATTGGGTCCACTCACATAATCCAAGATCATCTCCTGATTTCCAGATCCCTAACTTTAGTCACATCAGCAAAGCCCTTTGGCTGTGTGATTTAAAAAAATTATTTAAAAAAATAACTTAAATATTTTTGTAAGTATCCACGGTATGTTAGACCTTCTACTTCATGACTTGGCATACACAGTGACTCAGACACAATCAATGCTTATGCCAAGATAGATCAATGGCAACGGTGCTGTTTATGATAATCATAGTAGTTGACATTTACTGAGTGTTTACCATTCACCAGGTCTTGTGTTAGGCATTTCAAGTCTTGTGATGGAACAAAGGGAAAGGTATTATTCTCATTTTATGGATAAGAACACTGAGGCTAAGACAGCTTAAATATTTCCCCCACCCCATCCCCAAAGACCATGTAGCTAATGACAGGAGCTCAGGTCTGTCTGATTCTAGGCTTACACCATTAATCACTGCACTCATACGGCCCCCTTGAAGGTTCTCCTCTTAACAGTGTGTGTAAATAAAGGTTGACCAGCTTAAGAAGAGAAGATCACACATATGGCCATGACTGGGGCAAGTGGGCAGAGTTCCCAGGGCAGGCAAGTGCCACATTGTCCCCATCCTTGCCATGGTCCAAAGATGCAAGTTTATGGCCCTAGCCGTTGGGCAAATGTTGTCTTGTCTTCAAGTGGCTCTAACATGGTGGTTCTCAACCTGTGAGTCGTGACCCACAGGAACTGTATTAAAGGGTGGCGGCATTAGGAAAGTTGAGAACTACTGCTCTAACAGAATGTGTTAGGGAATGATTAATTCCACCAAACCGATTCTTCCCTGAGATCATTTATCACTGTACTAATGAGTTCCTGCTTCAACCTAAGGGAGTGTGTGAATGTCAGAGAAGGTGCCCAGTGAGACTCCTCTTTCATGATTCATATAAACACCAGCTGGTGGTTTTAAAAGGCAAAAAAGAAGGTACATCTAGGTGAGTCAAAAAGGAAAGGCAACATTTGGATCTTAAAGGCCTACATTACTCTTGATCTTTGCCAAGATTTCCTTAGTGGAAATGGAAACTTTACATGGAGGGCAGTGGTGGGGCGAAGGTTGGAGTGTCGACTGAGTGGTGTTGTAACGAGGCTGATCCAGCCGCTGGGTGCAGGGGGTTGACCAGGAGAGGAGGGGAGGGTTGCAGAGAGGGTCTGCCTGGAGCGTGAGATGGGCTGTTGAGGTGGAAGGAGGTAGAGCTGACTCCTCCCCAGCCCCATCCCACCCCCCCCGCCCCCACCGATGGGCAGGTTGTTTGCAGGGTAGACTTTGGATTTATATTTTCTCCATTTCTCCTGAGATGCCTTTTCTCTTTCCACCCCTTTGGTTACACCCTTGACCTCAGAATTAGAGATTAGACACATTCACAGATTGGAAACCAGAAAAACACCTGTTCAGTTATGGTAGTTAGAGTTAGGTTGTCTATACATCCTGGTTGTTTTAGCACATCCTTGACTTTGAGTAATGACTTTTTCAATAATAATTATCGATTAAATGTATAAGATATGTAATTTAATTTTTGGATATTTGAAAGACTTTGTATCTGTACAATGTACAAATCAGAAAAACTTAATGGCATACTGTGACAGTCTGTGCTTCCTTCTTCCCTCTTCTCTCTCCTCACCCCTTTCTTTCAGAGTTCAGAGGTGGCCCGCATGTAGAGAATATTTTGTACATGTTTTTAAATTTAATGAATATTTTGTAAATAAAGGTAGATTTAACACGATTTCCCATTTTACCTATGTCTGGCAACTTTAGGGGCAACCTTTGGGACATCCTTTATTACACTATGGAAGCGTGACCTTTTCTTTCTTCCTATTGTCTTTTCTCTCTCGCTCTTTCCTCCCTCCCTCCCTCCCTTTTTTCTTTCTCCCTTCCCTTTCCTTTCCTTCCATTTCCTCTTCTTCCCTTCCTTTTATTTCCCTTCCCTTCCCTTTATTTCCTTTCTCTTTCCCTTCCTTCCTTCCTTCTTTCCTTCCTTCCTTTCCTTTTTATTTTTCCCTCCCCCTTTTTTCTTTTCCCCTTTCTTTTTTTCACTGCCTACTATGGTATAAATTTTGGGCTTGGAATTTGGGATACAAAGATTGATAATTATGACTCCCTGACTGCCAGGGACTTCAAGTCCTGTAAGAGGATATATCAATTGCACCAGATATTTACTGAGCATCTCTTATGCAACAGGCACTAATCTAGGTGCGGGGATGCAGCAATGAACAAAACAGATAAAATCATAGATAGACTCTAGATGGGAAGCTTATATTCTATTGGAGGGAGACACACAGTGAATGAGCAAGTAAGTCCAGAATGGAATTTCAGCCAGTGCTAATTTGCTGGGAGGAAAATGATGCCAGGCAGTGGGCTGCAGGGAAAGGACAGCCCCTCTGAGGAGGCAGCCTGAGCCCTGGGAAGGAGCCACCCTGCCAGGATCTGGGCAGGAATGCTCCAGGTGGAGGGAACAGCACATGTGCAGTCCCTGAAACGGGGGCTAACTTGCGCAGATGAGATCAGTGTGGCACTGAGGGACAGTTGGTGGGGGATGAAGCTGGAGGGGCAGGCAGTGATCAGAATGTTGGGGACTAAGGGCAGGAGTTTGGTGGTCTCTTGGAGTGTGGTGGGAGCCCTCTGGAGGGCTTTGAGCTGTGCAGTGAAGTGGGCAATTTTACATTTTGGCTGGCTGGTTAGGATGCTGTTGTGCAGAAATGGCAATGGTTTAAATTGCAGTGGCTGAAGTGGGAGTGAAGTGGTGGAAATCAGGATATATAGGAAGGCAGAGTTGGCTGAATTGACAATGGTTGTCAGGGCAGAGTGGAATCACAGACGAGTTTGGGCTCCTTGGTGAGTCTCTGGGAGGATGGCAGTATCATTAATAGATGCAGAATTCTAGGGGAGAGAGAGATTTGGGATAAGAGTGTGTGTGGGTGAATCATGTCTCATATGAGCAGCTAATGGACATCTAAGTGGAGATACTGAATAGACAGCGAACAGTGATTGTAACAAAATGTTAGAATGGCACATTTTGCTTTAGGAAGGAATGTACCTTTTGCTTTAGAAATTATGGCAGTCTAAATTATAATGTCAGTGTTGGGGAAGGAAGGAAACAGTATCCACTGGGTGTTGACTACATCCCAAACACTGTGCTAGCTGCTTCACATGTGTTAGTTTTCACTGGGCATAAGCCTCCCTAGTGTACTGTGTCAGATTACTCACTCTGCAGCCAGATTACTAGGTTCGGATCCCAACACTGCCTTTTGATAGTTGCATGTTCTGTGCTTTGTTTGCTTATCTGTAAAATGGGGTAATAATAGTACCTACCTCAAAAAGTTATTTCGACATCTAAAGGAATTAATGCATGCAGAGTACTTAGTATAGTGCCTGATGTTAATATGCATTCTATAAATGAGCAGTTTAAATGTTACCATTACAGTATATTTACTCCACGTGTTGCACCTCGGTGGATGAAGGAGTAGTGTGTGCTATAACGAGAGTGTTGCTTTGCAATCTTGTTTCAACTTGTTATCAGTTATTTATAGGATACTTGGGTTCATGTTCTGGTTTTTGCTGTGATTCAACCTTTTTTTTATTGTTAAATCATAGCTGTGTACATTAGTGCAATCAAGGGGTACAATGTGCTGGTTTCATATACAATCTGAAATAATCTCATCAAACTGTTCAACGTAGCCTTCATGGCATTCTCTTAGTTATTGTATGTAGACATTTGTATTCTGCATTTAGTAGGTTTCGCCTGTACCCCTTCTAAGATGCACCATAGGTGTGGCCCCACCTATTACCTTCCCTCCACCCTAAGCCCCCCTCCATTCTCCTCCCTTGACCCTTTCCCCATATTCTTGTGCTATAGTAGGGTTATAGCCTTCATGTGAAAGCTATAATTTAGCTTCATGGTAGGGCTGAGTACATTGGATACTTTTTCTTCCATTCCTGAGATACTTTGCTAAGAAGACTATGTTCCAGCTCCATCCATGTAAACATGAAAGAGGTAAAGTCTCCATCTGTCTTTAAGGCTGCATAATGCCAGGTATATTCCAGGTATATTCCATGGTATACATGTACCACAATTTGCTAGTCCATTCGTGGGTCAGTGGGCACTTGGGCTTCTTCCATGACTTAGCGATTATGAATTGGGCTGCAATAAACATTCTGGTACAGATGTCTTCGTTATATTGTGATTATTGGTCTTCTGGGTATATACCTAGTATATAGGTTTTATAGTTTCATGTCTTAAGTTTAAATTTTTTATCCAGTGAGAGTCTATCTTAGTTAATGGTGAAAGGTGTGGGTTCAGTTTCAATCTTCTACAGGTTGCCAGCCAGTTCACCCAGCATCATTTGTTGAATAGGGAATCTTTTCCCCACTCAATGTTTTTAATTGGCTTGTCAAAGATCAAATAATAATAAGTAGCTGGATTCATCTCTTGGTTCTCTATTCTGTTCCAGACATCTACTTCTCTGTTTTTGTGCCAGTACCAGGCTGTTTTGATCACTATCGATTTATAGTTCAGCCTCAGGTCTGGTAGCGTGATTCCTCCTGCTGTGTTTTTATTGCTGAGTAATGTTTTCGCTATTCGAGGTTTTTTCTGATTCCATATAAAACAAAGTATTATTTTTTCAAGGTCTTTAAAATATGACAATGGAGCTTTAATAGGAATTGCATTAAAATTATACATTGCTTTGGGTAGTATAGACATTTTAACAATGTTGATTCTTCCCAGCCATGAGCATGGTATGTTTTTCTATTTGTTAACATCTTCAGCTATTTCATTTCTTAAAGTTTCATAGTTCTCTTTGTAGAGATCTTTCACGTCCTTTGTTAGGTATACTCCCAAATATTTCATCTTCTTTGGCACTACTGTGAAAGGAATAGAGTCCTTGACTGTTTTTTTGGCTTGGCTATTGTTGGTATATATAAAGGCTACAGATGATTTTGTAGCCTGAGACATTGCTGTATTACTTGTCACTTCTAAAAGTTTTGTAGTAGAATCCCTAGTGTTTTCCAGATATACGATCATGTCATCTGTGGAGAGTGAAAGTTTGATCTCTTCTGACACTGTGTGGATACCCTTGATTGCCTTTTCTTCTCTTATTGCAATGGCTAAAACTTCCATTACAATGTTAAAGAGCAATGGAGACAATGGGCAGCCTTGCCTGGTTCCTGACCAAAGTGGAAATGATTTCAATTTAACTCTATTCAATACGATATTGGCTGTGGGTTTGCTGAAGATGGCCTCTATTAGTTTAAGAAATGTTTCTTCTATACCGATTTTCTTCTATACTGATCATGAAGGGGTGCTGGATATTAGCTTTTTCTGTATCAATTGAGAGAATCATATGGTCTTTATTTTCTAGTTTGTTTATGTGCTGAATTACATTTATAGATTTACGTATGTTGAACCAGCCTTTAGACCCTGGGATAAATCCCACTTGGTCATGGTGTATAAATTTTTTGATGTGCTGTTGGATTCTGTTTGTTAGGATCTTATTGAATATTTTTGCATCAATATTCATTAGTGATATTGGTCTATAATTTTCTTTTCTTGTTGGGTCTTTCCCTGGTTTAGGGATCAAGGTGATGTTAGCTTTGTAGAATGTGTTGGGTATTATTTCTTCTTTTTCTATATTTTGGAAGAGGTTTAGTAATATAGGTAGTAGTTCTTCTTTAAAGGTTTGGTAGAATTCTGACGTAAAGCCATCTATTCCTGGGTTTTTCTTTTTAGGGAGATTTTGTATAGTTGATGCTATTTCAGACCTTGATATAGGCCTTTTCAACATTTCCACTTCATTCTGGCTAAGTCTTGGTAGGTGGAGTACTTCCAAGTATTGTTCGATTTCTTTTAGATTTTCGTATTTCTGAGAGTAGAGTTTCTTGTAATATTCATTAAGGATTTTTTGAATTTCTGAGGGGTCTGTTGTTATTTTGTCTTTGTCATTTCTGATTGATGAGATTAGAGATTTTACTCTTTTTTTCCTGGTTAGGTTGGCCAAAGTTTTATCTATTTTATTGATCTTTTCAAAAAACCAACTTTTGGATTTATTGATCTGTTGTATAATTCTTTTGTTTTCAATTTCATTTAATTCTGCTCTGATTTTGGTTATTTCTTTTCTTCTGCTGGGCTTAGGGTTGGAGTGTTCTTCCTTCTCCAGTTGCTTGAGATGTCCCATTAAGTTATTAACTTCATCTTTTTTCCATTTTCTTGAGGAAGGCTTGCAGTGCTATAAATTACCCTCTTAGGACTGCCTATGCAGTATCCCAGAGGTTCTGATAGTTCATGTCTTGATTGTTCTTTTGTTCCAAAAATTTAGTGATTTCCTTTTTTTTTTTTTTTTTTTTGGTAGAGACAGAGTCTCACTTTATGGCCCTCGGTAGAGTGCCATGGCCTCACACAGCTCACAGCAACCTCCAACTCCTGGGCTTAAGCAATTCTCTTGCCTCAGCCTCCCGAGTAGTTGGGACTACAGGCGCCCGCCACAACGCCTGGCTAATTTTTGGTTGCAGTTTGGCCGGGGCTGGGTTTGAACCCGCCACCCTTGGTATATGGGGCTGGCCCCTTACTGACTGAGCCACAGGCACCGCCCGGAGATTTCCTTTTTAATCTCATCTGTAACCCATCTATCCTTCAGCATGTTTGTTTAGCTTCCATGTTTTTGTATGGGTATGCAGGTTCCTGTTGTTATTGAGTTCAACCTTTATTCCATGATTGTCTGAGAAGATGCAAGGAATAATTTCTATTTTTTTTTAAATTTGTTGAGGTTAGATTTGTGGCCTAGGATGTGGTCGATTTTGGAGTATGTTCTGTGGGCTGATGAGAGGAATGTGTATTCAGTTTTGTTGAGATGAAATATTCTGTAGATGTCTGTTAAGTCCAGATGTTGAATGGTTAAGTTTGAATCTAAAATTTCTTTGCTAAGCTTTTTTTTGGAGGATCTATCCAGCACTGCTAGAGGGGTGTTAAAATCTTCCACTACTATGGAACTGGAGGAAATCAAGTTGCTTATGTCTGTTAGAGTTTCTCTTATAAATTGAGTTGCGTTCTGGTTGGGTGCATAAATATTAATAATTGAAATCTCATCATATTGAGTATTGCCTTTAACAAATATGAAATGTCCATTCTTATCCTTCCTTATTTTGGTTGGTTTAAAGCCTACTGCATCTGCGAATAGGATTGCAACACCTGCTTTTTTCTGCTTTCCTTTGCCTGGAGTATAGATGACCATCCCTTCACCTTGAGTTTGTATTTGTCTTTTAATGTAAGATGAGATTCTTGTATGCAGCAGATATCTGGCTTGAGTTTTTATATCCAGTCAGCCAACCTGTGCCTCTTTAGAGGACAGTTTAAACTATTCACATTAATTGAGAATATTGATAAAGCTTTCGAGGGTCCGGTGGACATTTTTAATCCTTTTGCGACTGTGGAAGTTGGAATTTGATCAAAATTTTCTGGGTGGGTTTACTTTTGTGGTGGAGGATTACACTGGTCTTTATGGAGGATAGGTCTGAGAATATCCTGGAGAGCTGGTTTAGTTATTGCAAATTTCTTCAACGTGTTAATGTCATTAAAGTATTTAATTTCGCCATCATAAATAAAACTCAGTTTAGCTGGATACAGGATCCTGGGTTGAAAGTTATTTTGTTTTAGGAGATTAAAAGTCGATGACCATCCTCTTCTATCTTGAAATGTTTCAGCAGAGAGATCTGCAGTTATTCTAATATTCTTCCCCTTGTAGGTGATGGTTTTCTTTTGTCTGGCTTCCTTCAGAATTTTCTTCTTCATATTAACTTTAGTGAAATTGATTATGATGTGTCTGGAGGATGTCTTATTTGGGTTCAGTCGTGCTGAAGTTCTGAAACTGGGTGCTATCTGAATTTCAGAATCTCTTGGCATGTCTGGAAAGTTCTCTTTCATAATCTCATGGAGAAGAGACTCTGTGCCATGTGAAGCCACTTCCTTGCTTTCGGGGATCCCTATAAGATGAATATTGGTTTTCTTTGAATTATCCCAGAGCTCTCAGAGAGAGTGATCTGTTTTGCCCTCCATTTCTCTTCCTCTTTGAGAGTTTGAGAGCATTTGAAAACTTTGTCTTCAATGTCAGAAATCCTATCTTCTGCTTGCTCCATTCTGTTACTGAGGGATTCTACTGTGTTTCTCAGATCTCTGAGGGCTGCAACTTCTTGTCTCAATGTGTCAAAATCTTTGGTCATTTGGTCTTTGAATTCGTTGAATTCTTGAGACATCTTTTGGGTTACTGCTTGGAATTCTGGTTCAATCTTATTTGCTATCCAGATTCTGAATTCGATTTCTGACATCTCAGCTATTTGTTTGTGCATGGGATCTTGTGCTGTGTCTGCCCCATTGATCCTTGGGGAGTTGATCTACTCTGATTATTCATATTGCCAGAGTTTATCTGTTGATTTCACCTCATGATTATTTTTTCACCATTGCCTCTAGCTTTCCTCAGAGTTGGGGAGGTGCCTTCCCAAGATTAGCGGGATCACTCTATTGTTGCTGGATCTTTGTAGGGCGTGACCCTGTGTAGCTCCTCTGGGGCTGCCCCAGCCAGGGAGTTCTGATTGTGGGGGCATCTCCAGAGTGTGACACACCTGTATCCAGCGGGGGGAGGAGTGAGGGGGTGCACATGGTTTTGGGAGTGCCTGGTGCCCAATGACTTTGGTTCAGAGAGCCCAAGGCTCCAGCAGTCTCTGGCCAGGAGAAGGGCTCTGCACAGAGGCAGGAGGGCTCCGGAGGGCACGCGGCTACCAGAGTCCCTGGCCAGATGAGCAGGCAGGTGTGGAGCTAGGAAGGGTACAGCAGGGAGGACGCAGGGTTGCGCGGCTCCCGGAGTTTCTGGTTAGGACGTGTGGAGGCCCAGTGGGCACAGCTCTTACCAGGGTCTGGGCAGGGGCAGATCGCTGATCTCGTGCAGCTCTTACGGAGGTCCAGGCACTGATCGCTGATCGTATTCAGCTCTTACGGAGGTCTGGGCGCTGATCATGATTCAACTTTTTATGAGTAATTCCTCTTTTACAATATAGATTAAAGCCCCTTTTTCTATTTCTATTGCTGCGTAATAAAGTACCTAACTTACTGACAGAAAATAAGTATTTTATTCTGCTCATATAGATTCTGTGCTTTGGGGATCCAGGAAGGACACAGAGGGGATGACTTGTTTCTAATTCTATGCCATTTGTGCCCTCACCTCGGAAGATTATAAAGCTGAAGTTGTTCATGGTGGGGGGGTGGGGGCTGCATCTGCGGAGGCTCCTGTGACTAGCAGTTGATGCTGGGATCAGTGGAGATCTGATGTTGGCTGGAACATTACACATGATTACTCCATGGGGTCTCTCCACATGGGCTAGTTGGGCTTCCCCTCAGCATGGCAGCTGGATTCCAAGAGTGAGTGTCCCAAGAGAACCATACAGAAGTGGTGTGGTCTTTTATGATTTAGCTTCACCTCTGCTTTAGTTGTAAGTATGACCAAATTCAAAGAGAAGGAACATAGATTCCTGCTGTCATGGGAGGAGAATTAAAGTCATATGGTAAGAATATTGTTGTGGTCAATTTAGTAAAATACACTTTCCTGGGAGATTTAACCAGGAGGCCACTTAGGAGGCTGTCTGGCTTAAAGGATTCAGTACCTTTTAAATTTTGGACATTCTCTGAAATCATGGTCTTGTCTATTTATTAAGGGATCTGAGGGCTCTTAAGTTGTAGTAGAATTCCAAGATTGCCTTGTCATAACTGGTAGGCTTTCATTCACTTAATTAATGCTGATTGAATCTTGACTCTATGCAACATCCTGTGTTAAATGCTGGAGGGGAATGTTGAGATGCCATCAGAAGTTGGCATGCTGAAAGGTGAAGACAAATACAACTGGCTTTCAATTAACTAGTCTCTGGAGAGACAGAGGCCCCTGAAAATCCTCAATGGTAGTTTAAACAAGACACCACTAGTTAAAACAAGTAACAAAATGAGTAATGCAAACATATTTAGTTGGAATGGAATTGCATTTAATTTCAGGAACATATTTTCCATTTTGTAAACTTAATTAATAATTATTACAAGCAGCAATCATTAAGTACTTACAACAGTCATTCACTGTATCAGGGACCCTGTATTATATATTTAATTTCTAGTGAGGCAGATACTTTACTGTATCCATTTTATAGACAAGGGAGTGAGTAGTAGACAGGTTCAGTTGCATAGGCCTGCATTTGTACCCTAGTCTCCTGGTCCCCCAGTGCAAGCTCAGGGTGGCAATGATAGTTCATACCGAGTTGGGACTAGAATCTAAGTTCTGCATTTTCTTGTTGGTGTTCTTTCCTTCAGACTTGAGGTTTCCAACTGCATTCCTTGAGTCTTCTGGGTCCCCAAAATATCTTGGGAGTTGGTCCTAGTATTGAGAGGGAGACAAAGGTCATATGACTCTGGGACCCTACTTCAAATTCCAGCCATTTTTCCTGCTTTGAGATAATTTGTATTTTGCTTAATATATGATGCATAATATAATAAAATATACAATAAATATATTAAATATATGTATAGCTATAATATACAATAGCCAAGAACAATGTGAAACTAGTCAGACTTTTAGAATAAAACTCTTCCTTTAAATGAATTTTTTTGTCTGTATCTATGATTTCTACTTAAAGTTTGAATTTTGTCCAATTTAGTTGAATGTCCACTTAAAATTCAAAACTTGAACACCTCTGATCTATTCCATACAGATCTTGGAGACTTTTAGTTGAAAGATTTTGTCTGTAAGCAGTATCGGTATCATTATTCTAACTTTGGGGTCAAGGTCTCAGACACTAGCTGATTGTCAGTCTTTTGACTGGTAAAAGTCACATTGCCATATACTGCAGAAAATAACCTATAAAGTATGCAATGCAAGCACAAATTTGTAGAACTAAAAGTCTAGAAAAAGAAGTTTATTTGTTTTCTGAAAGCACAGTTTGATTTAGATTTTGTGTCTGTTAGGTTTTATGACTTATTTTGCACATAAATATGTCCCAGAAAGAGTGATTATACTGTGATCTTCATTTTCAGTTTTCCTTTTTCACATCAAGATTTCTTGATGGAAAATGATTAAAAAATAACCTTAAAGCGTGAGAATCACTCTCTTCTTTTAACAGGCAATGGATTTTGAGAGACACATACAGCAGTTGTTTACTGTGAATTTTCTGGCACAAGGACAATTCTATTTCATATGCAGATTTTACAGAGATCCCAGCATGACATACAGCAGAAGCAGGCTTTAAGAGGTGGGGATGCCATGTTTAGTTGTTCAGGTTGTACACTGTGGAACTGTGAAGGGTATCTTCTGGAGTTGTGTAATACAGCAGCACTGCCAGGAGGTCATGGATTTCAGCTTTTTTGAAGAAATTGATACCAAGCTTCAAGGTAATAAGAATAAGAAGGTATTACATGCTATCATTTCCAAGATAGTGTCTTTCTCTACGTCAACTGCTTTCAGTTTAGGGAATTTCTTCTGGAACATTTGGTGGGTGCCCAGGAATAAAAAAGTAGTTGATTTGAGACAGTGTGCAATTATGCTGAAATGGAGGATTCTGGGATAGATATAGTTCCCTTTCATGCCAGGATCTAACTTGTTTAGCTGGCGATTTGTTCCAGGATATTTCTGAAAAATAGTTATCTTTTGAATCCCAGCTTTTGGGCTTTGAGATGTGGCATGGCTATCTGGTGTCTGCTCCCACTGAGCTAAATACCATATTGATTGCCAAAGAATCATATTTGGGATTATTGAAGGGCTATTAGTATCAAATTGAGAAACTTAAGCTAAATCTATAAATTTATTCTAAATCATGGCTTGAATTTCTCTTTCTGAAAATACCTTACAATAGAATTTAAAGGTGGCAGGGTGTCTTGATAGAGCAGGGGTTCTGGGGTTGGATGGGCAATGGGCTTGTATTCTGGTTTCAGCATTTGCCTTGGGCAAGTTACTTTCAACCAGTGGTGGAGGGAGTTGAACTAGTCAATATCCAGGACCACCTTTAAGGTAGTAATTATATTTGTTTTTTGTGTAACGCAATTACAGTATAAGAAACTTCTTTAGTTTCACTCATTAATTCAAAGTATTTATTGAATGTCCACCATATGCCAAGTGCCATGCTGGGCACTGGGTGTTATAAGTGAACCAAAGGAGCAAGGTCTGTGCCCTCAGGGGGTTGACAGCCTAGTAGACCACCTTAGCAAGGGGAAGATGGTAGTTGGAAATGATGGCTCATCAGTAAGAAATAGCAAATGATATAATGACAATCATGATACATGCTGTGGTAGAGAATAATGGGGAGGACAGAAGTATCAGCCAGGGTAACTCCAAAGCAACAGAAACAATGAGATCTACAGTTGTAGGACTCAAGTCATGTTTGACTTCTGCGGTTACGACAGGTGCTCAACGTGACTTGTCTTCATTTTGTGTTGTTAGTATACGTTACAATTTTGATCCAGTTTTTTCGCTCCTTAAAAATGTGTGTGCATATTTTTGGCACCTTCTGTATATTATATAATACAATTTATCTATTCATAAATAAAGAGATTTATTATAAGGAATTGGCTCACACAATTATTGCTCGGTCCCAAGGTCTGGAGACCCAGAGAGAGTATAAGGTTTAGTTCCAGTTCATGTGGGGAAGTTCAATGTTGTGATTGAAGGGCCCGCAGGTTTGGGACCTGTGAAGAGCTATGTTTCAGTATGGAAGCACAAAGAAGGAGGCAGGAAGAATTTTCTCTTCTTCAGGGGAGAGTCGGCCTTTTTTCTTTTGTTTAGGCCTCCAACTGATTGGATTCCAGCCATGCACATCAGGGAGGGTAATCTGCTTTGCTCAGTCCACTGATTTAAATGTTCATCTCATCCAAAAGCACCCTGACAGAAATACCAAGAGTAATGTTTGACCAAGTACCTGGGCTTTCTGTCGCCCAATCAAGGGGACACACAATTAACTACCCTGGGTTGGTTAATTTAGAGAGGTCAGAAGAGACCTTGCTAAGGTGGTAACATTTAATCTGAGACCCAAAGGATGGGAAGGAGCCAGCCATGGGAAGAGTTGGGGGAGGGATTTTTTAGACAGAAGGAAACTGCAGGAAAACTAAACAGGAACTGACTGGAAGCTGGAATAAGAAAGGTGAAGGGGTATGAGGTGAGATGAAAATTAGGAGGGCATGGGCCCTGCTCTCAGATGTTGGGAGCCCTGGTGAGGAGCTTGCTTTTTCTTTCTTTCTTTTTTTTGCAGTTTTTGGCCGGGGCTGGGTTTGAGCCCACCACCTTCGGCATATGGGGCCGATGCCCTACTCCTTTGAGCCACAGGCGCTATCCCAGAGGGGCTTGCATTTTAGTCTGGATGCAGTGGTGGGAGGCTCTGAATGGTGTGAGCAGGGAAGGATTTGAGATGATTTATGTATTGAAAAGGTTTTTCTGGCTGCTATGTGGAAGTGGATGAGGAGGGGGTGACAGTGGAAGTGGGGAGACCAGAGAGGGCGCTGTGTGTGATTGAAGTTCAGGAGAGAGAAGGCTGGGGAGACAGAGGGCAGTGGGTTGTTTCTAAGTCTGTGTGGTAGAAATGACAGAATTACTGGGAGGAGAAGGAGAAGAGAAAGTAAGGGGGTCTCAGGTTCTTGCCTTTTTGTCTTGAGTATCATTCTGAGAACTTTCTTTCTTATATAACTGAGGTATCCAGAGGAACTTCCCAATGCATCAATGTACACAGTTATGATTTAATAAAAAAAAAATTAAAAAATAAATAAAAAAAGAACAAAAACAACAACAACAAAAAACAAAAAACAAAGGAACTCCCCAGTAGGCAACTGAGTGTGTGCAGCTGGAGTTCCAAGGACATTTTAGGTCTAGCTGTATGGATCTAGGAATCATCAGTAAGTGAGCAGAGTTATTCAGGGAGAGGCTGTAGGTCAAAAGGCATCCAGGAAGTAACCCATGAAAGCCCAGCATTTAGGTAGAAGAGTCTGCAGCCTGGGTGCAGAGGCTCACGCCTGTAATCCTAGCACTCTGGGAGGCTAAGGCAGGTGGATTGCCTGAGCTCACAAGTTTGAGACCAGCCTAAGCCCGAGCAAGACCTCATTTCAAAAACTAGCCGGATGTTGTGGCAGGAGCCTGTAGTCCCAGCTACTTGGGAGGCTGAGGCAAGAGAATCACTTGAGCCCAAGAGTTTGAGCTTGCTGTGAGCTGTGATGCCGCAGCCCTCTACTGATGGTGACAAAATGAGACTCTGTCTTAAAAGCAAAAACAAAAACAAAAGTGTCTGCAGATTGGATTTAAAAAGGCCCAACCAGAGAGGGTGAAGGAGCATCTTGAGAGTGTACTGTCACTGAGCTGTCAGTGGGAAGCATTTTAAGAAGGAGCAAGGTCTTCTGTGTAGAATGTTGCAGAGAGGTCATGTACCCTGTGGCTGGTATGGTGTCACCCGGGCTCAGCCACGAGGAGACAGTGGAGATCGTTTGAAGAGCAGTTTGGTGGAGTGACAGGGGAGAAAGCCTGGTTGATTTTATGCAGTTTTATGACTGGTACCACCCAGTTTCCTGCTTCACTGCCTCATCAGCTGATTATGTTAGGTAATTGGTGGCTGTGCTTCTCCTGTCCCTTAACCTAGAGTTGGCAGATAAAATATTTGATACTAGTTAAATTCGAATTTCAGAAAAAAATTCAAAGTGTATTTGTTTGCACTGAATATAATTATCACATGGAGTGTAATTACCCTAAAATTGTTGTTGTTGTTTATCTGAAATTCACATTTAACTGTGTGTCCTATCCTTTTGCTTCCTGAATCTGGCAGCCCCAATTGAATTGCACACTTGAAAATGGCTAAAATGGTGAATTTTATGTTTTGTGAATTTTGCCACACACACATAAAGCTGGCAACTCCACCCTGACTAGATACAATCCTATGATCTACTTCTGGGTTTAGACACTAGGGCCAATGAGGAAAGCCAACCTTGAAGGAAGTTATTTCTGGTGGTAGTTAATGCTGCCACTAAATTCCCTCACAGGGTGTTGAACACCTCAGAGGGTGCTAAACGCATAGTAGGCCCTCATGAGATTCTGGTTCAGGGAAACTGCGTTATGTGCTGTGGGAAAAATCAGCTGACGTTGATACCTGATTGGAATGAAACTACCCAGTACCTGTGGTACACGTACAACTTAGAGAACGCCATGAAGGGGGCCTCACGTGGGAGTCCTCAGTGGGTGGTGTGGCACATGTGGCTGTGCCTGTGGAACCATGTACTTACTCTGTTTGCCTGTGGCACACGTGACTTTGCTGAGCTGGGCACTTCTCAATTACGGCAGCCTGTGTGTACTGGCTTCGGAGGGGCCGTTCAAAATCTGTAATTGGCAGAGAGCTCTCAGGCAGGCCCACGAATTCCAAGACGCTGGGATGAGCCATGTGCTGTTTTAATTGGTCACACTGGTTTCTAGGCTTTCCTTTCTCCTCCTTTCTATGAGATAGAGAAGACCATAAGACTGTTTCCCATGACTTCTTCTGAGTTTCAAAGCAATTAAGTGTAAGTAGGGTCCGAAATGTATATAATGAAATGTTATAAAATATCAGCTAAGATTTCCTATCTTTGGCTAGCACCTGAACCCAAAGGTGAGATTGAACTACCTATGGAAATATTTTTTTTTCTCGTGTGGTTCTCCCCCAACCTTTGCTATTCACAAGGATCTTGCATTGAAAATTAACATTCATTTAAGTGGAGAGCTTGAATGCACGCGGCACTTTCATTCTACACTAACTTAGTGAACTCTATTATTTGCCAGTATTCAATTTCTAATTTGTCTTAGATTTCCAAATAGTGTCCTGTGGCTCTCCTGACTGGTGAGTTCCTTGGAAGGAAGTATTAGTATGTTTACAACGGCTGCTTTGTTGTGGCTAATGTATCGCTTAGTGATTTTCCTTGGATAACTGATTTGGTTCTGAGGTCTGGGAATAGGAGCCCTTCTCATGGTGGGGAAATGATGTGGAGCAAACATCTTACACCCTTTGCTTTATGACCTGCTTTATGAACAGCTTGAGGACCATGTAACAGCTTGGCAGATTTTCAAATGAGCCAGGCAAGGGCCTGTTCACTCTCTGAGATTTTGGATGCCTCTTCTAGGCCTTGGTGCTGGGTCTCTTTTGAATTACCTGGGGGTGGAGGTGAAGTTTCCACCCCTTGTCCATCACATACCCTTCTTATACCTTGGTGAGCTTCTGGACAGCAGGGATTCTGTTCATCACCTTGGTGCCACCTGGTGCTGGAAGCATAATAGGTCTCAGCAAACATTTGCTGAATTCATTCCATGAACATTAATTGAACTCTGGGTATCTGCTGTGCACTGGTATTGAGAGTATGGGAGATTCAGAGTTGAAAGGCCCACCCTTACGGGGCATCCAGAAAGGAGCTTACTCTCTAGCAGGAGAAATTGCCAGTGAGAAAGGATATTTTCCGGGTTGGAGCGAGATCTTGATCTAGCTAGCAGGTCCAATTTTCTCTGGTGTGGAAAATTCCCCAGAAAGCTGGGTCAGCTCTAAGATTTCCCTGGCAGCACTGACTCTTGTCTTAATTAAACCGCATTTTACCCTCTAAACCTACTGGGAGCACACCAAGATGTTTTATTGAAGGGAATCCACTTCCCCAATTTTTTTTTTTTTTTTTTTTTAGTAAGTCTGTTGATTCCTTGAAGACTTCACTAATAAGTGCTATGAATATTTCAAAACACTTCCGAGTTTTCCGATGAATGGATTTGTTCATGTTCTACGCCGCCGCCTTCCTAGCCTCATGAGGAATAATGTGGGTATTCTTTTCCCTTTTAGGTTTCTCTCTGCTCTAACTCGCACCCATTCCCAGCCTCTTGACAGCCGCACTTGCAGTAAATCACAGAAATGTTGCTGATGTCAGCAGCCCTGATATGCGTTAGAGGAACCCGTTAGTGGAAATTACCTGGAGGGTGATGCCGAGCTGCAAAACTGTTTTGTAGAAACTGTTTTCTCCCTTTGATGGATCTTGTTTATTTTTGTGACCTGGTAGGCACGGTGAAGCAAGAACCATTTTAATTCTTTTTTCCCATTTAAGTTTTTTGTAGGAGGTTTCAGTGGCTATGAAATGAGCCAGGAGCACCGAGCAGCTATGTTGGCAGGTGGAGAGGCTGAGGCTGCTTACAGAGCAGAATGTGCCGGGTGTTGAGCCTCCGTCTCAGTGACCCGGGGAGAAGGGCACATGGGTGCACACACTTTTCTACTTATATGGGCTTTAAAAAACATGTAAGTAGAAATCAAAGTTCATTTTAGATGTACACAGAACGTGCTGTTTAAATACTTTCTGCAGAATATACCTTTGTAAAGTAAATATCTATCTGGCAGAGTAGGATTTCTGGACATGGTTTAGCGAGGTGCACCTTAATGTCCTCAGGACATTTATTGTGACAGCTGTCTCTGGGCAGGGAAACAGTGCAGCACTGCTGTGGGGGACATCAAGGGCCAGTTGAGGAAGAAAGCTGTGGATTTAGTGATAACCATCTGTGAGTCTGTTCGATTTTTCCAGCAGTGTTCAGCAGCCTGGATGTGCACTCTGAGTAGAGGGGAGGACCAACAGAGGGGTATTCCGGGGAGCTACAGGAGAACACAAAAGGAGCCAGCTGAAATGAGGTGTTGAACATGGAACCTAGGCTGAGCAGGGAAGAGAAAGGGAGCACCGGGAGGGCGTGATGGAGAGGAGAAGGCAGAGGCGGGAAGGGACGTGGAAGTAATTGGGGGAGTTGCCAGAAGGGTAGCACCTGCAAGTTGGTGTCTTAGTCTCTCGGGCTGCTGCATGTAACAAAACATCACGGAGCGGGTGCTTTTGAACAACAAAAAATTGCTTCTCACAGTTCTGGAGATAGGGATGTCCAAGATTATCTATGCTGATTCAGGTCTGGTGAGGACTTATTGCCCAGTTTATCATGGACAGCTGCCTTCTGGCTGCGTGTTCATGTGGTGGCGGTGGGGGCTGGGGCACTTTATAAGGGTATTGATACCATTCATGAGGACTCTGCCCCCGTGGCCTGATCACCTCCCAAAGGCCCCACTTCTAAGGCCCTTACCCTGGAGGTTAGGTTTCAAGGTATGAACTTGGGGGTGGAGGCAACACAAACTTTCAGACCATAGCAGTCATAACTTCTTTATTTGAGTATTACTGGGGCAAGAACAGCTCTCCTGATGACAAGGTCCAGGATGTGGCCATGAGGCAAGGGCAGTTGTAGTGGATGACTTTGGTGCCCCATCAAGGTCACCCAGATCTGTTTTGTCCTGTGCCTGTGCACCCCTCTCCTCTGGCTTCTGTGGGCTTCTCCCTTTCAGGCTCGTATCAACAGCCATTTCCAGAGGACTTTCCTTGGTCTCCTAGAGCCTCTTTTCGGGAGTTTATGCCCTCTGGGAGTTCTCTGTAGCAAATGACCAATCGGCAAGAGTATGGAAGCCACACTCAGAGCACAGTGTCTTCAGGGAAAGCTCAGATGCCAGGGGAGAAGGTGCGGGAAGGTCTTCAGTTCTGCAGCAGGGGCCCCTCAGTGGATGTGGATCTTTGAAATGTGTTGAGGTTGGGGGTGAGGAGAAGGAAAGCTGGGTCAGAATAGAGGAAGTTGAGAGCAGAAGAGAGGTCAGCATGGAGTGGCTTCACTAGGAAAGGCCTAGGAAATGCTGCTGGCTTTGTATTTCTAAGAATTGGTTCGTGCAGCCTTCTGGTGGGTAGTGGCTTGGCAGCCTGGACACAGGTGTGGAGTTTGGCATGATTCCTAGCACACAGCAGGTATGCATTGGTTGAGTAAGTGCATGAGTGACACCTCAAGTTTCTAAATACTCCTCCTTTCCATCACTATAAACGATTAGTGTGCTCAAAGTTTCTAAATGCTCCTCCTTTCCATTACAGTAAACTGTTAGTGCACTCATCACCCATGGTGTACTTTTGGCTCTGACATATATGGAGTTTATTGACATACCTCTGGCTACTTGTGTCACTGTTATTGGGTAGGATGCAATGAACGGATCTCCTGAGATTAGGGAATGAGGCAATAGGATGGGTCCCGGACTTAAAGTCATAGGCTCTTTCTCCCTAATAGGCTAAAACTATTTTTCAGGTTTGTTTTCAACTGTGGCTCTGTAGGAAGTAAGTGATGAGCCCGGGACAGCCACTCATGCTCTCTATGTTTGTGACTGCAGATGCTGAAGGGAGTTAGCTGGGCGGGGAGAGCAGCATGTGGGGATGGGGAGGGCTGGAGAAGTGAGATGGGCCCTGAGCACATGGGATGCTGCAGGCCACGGACACAGGCACAGGAGTGGTTGTGGGGTTTTAAGCAGGAGCAAGATGGGAATTTTAGAGAGATCATCTGCCTGCTAACTGCAGCCTGGTGGAGAGGGGACCCCTGTGGGAGCCTAGTGAGAAGAGGTAACAGCTTTTGAGAAGACACCCGGGAAAGGCAAACCTCCATCTCAATGAAATGGCCCTGACAATAGGATTTAAAATACTTGGCCCCAGGGGAAAAGAGATATTTTGGGGATTGCAATTGCTTATATTATTTTTAATCCCAAGGAGAGGAAAAGATCTTTCCTTTTAAAACTGCTTTAGTTCATTTGAATGGCAGAGGAAAGAACTTAGAGTCGGAGGCAAAATTTGATGTGCAGGAAGCATTTTAGAATAAGACACATGAGCCTCAGCTGTGGCTATGCACCTTCAGGGCCTTGACCATGATGTCAGGACAGATGAGGCCATCTTATCAGCACAGTAGAGTCGGGGTCTGTTGGGAGAACCATGAGGTGGGCAGTTTTGGAGCCTGAAAGATGAACGTGGGAAATACCTGGGTAGTTCTGCCAACCTCCACCCACACAGGGAATAGCTCTGGCCCCGGGCTCTTTGTGTCCTGGATGAGAGGATAAGGGTTCATTTTCTTGGAGCGATAAAGGCATCGCATATGCTACCAGGAGTAAGATAAAATGCCCAGAAGTTCTGGAATGGGGCTTCTGTTGAAGAGGGTTTCCTGGCAGCCAGACAGAGAAGGTATTGAAAGCAGCAGCTTGATACTACAGGATAGTACTGCAGGCATCAGGCACACACTGAGACCTCGCAGGGACAGGCCTAGGAAATGCTGCTGGAGCAGAGGCCAGGGTAAGCTGTACTCCCTTGAAGCTGCCGCCCAGGAAGCCAGGAAGTGGCTGCTCCCTTTTCCTCTCTCGCTCTTTCTCTTTCTACTTTGTGCACTTCCCTCTGTTATCCCTTAAATGTTGCTCCCTTGAGCATCATCTTCCACTCTCTTCTCATTTTGCGTGTCCCTCTGGGCCAGTTCATTCTGTCCTGTTGCTCCAATACCACTTAGGTACTTACCACTCTCAGACCTAGGGATCCAGCTAGATTTTTCTCCTGAGTTCAAGTCCCTTGTGCCTAATATCTACTGGGTAGCTCTGCCTGGATGGGACACAGGGACTGCAAACCTGTCCCCTGCATTTTTCTGTCTTGAAGGACACTATGCTCCTATAAGACAGATACTGGAGTCATCCCAGACCCCTCGTGCTCTGTACTTCTTCCTTTCCATCCATCACCAGGACCTATAGATTAACTTCCTTGATACCCCTAGTCTCTGGCCCCTCCTCTGCTACTGCCTGAATTGAAGCCCCATAATCTACTGCAGCAAACACCCACCCACACTCCCTGCTGTTGGTCTCTTGCTTGTGCCAGCAGAGTCAGCCTGCTAAACCCAGATCTGACCCCCTGGCTCTTCCCCTGAGCTAGCCTTGATAGCCACCTGCAGGCATTAATAAGTCTAATAAGACCCTCGTGCTCTCCCCGGCCTGCCTCCTCAGCTTTATTTTGGTGTAGCTGTCTTCACAGCCTCCAGTCCTGACACACAGACCTAGCACAAGTTCCGAAATGTCCCAGGCTGATTCATGGCTGAGTGCTGAGTACTCCTTGGCCTCTCTTGCTTGTCTGCCTTCCTCTCTGCCTCCCCTTGCCCTCTGGCAGGTGCTTAATCCTCTCTCCACACAAGTGGGTTTCTTGTCTTTGAGGTTTGTCCGATCTCCTCTTTGCTGGGTTGATCACGCCCTCTTCCCTCTGTGCCCTGTGCCCAGGCCCAGCACGGCGTGTGCATTCTGCTGCACTTGTTCTCATAGACCTCATAGTCCTCTCCACCTCCTGACGACGTGGCGGTTGTTCTCGTAGATCACACAGTCCTCTCCATCTCCTCATGATGTGGGTCGTTCCCGTTGATTGAGGACTTGCTTTGAACGAGGTATCGAGCAACATTATTGTGTTGAATATTCCCAAGGTGCAACTTTTATACCTTTCCAGCAGGAAGGAGGGAGGCCCAGATAGAGGACTCTTGTTCTTAGGAGCCCTGCTGAATGTTTCCTGGGGAGGGCAGGACTCTCATGGAACATAAACTTGTGGTGAGGGGTGGATGGCTACCGAAGTCCTCCTTTCCCCTGTATGCCCCATCCTGACAGCCTCATTTTCTGGGCCTTGTCTGCTGGTGGAAAGGACCCTGACTTTGTGCCATGCCCTTGGTTTATAAATACAAGAAGAGATTTGGAGGATGATTAGGAGAAACCATTTATTTATTAGTCCTGAGAAGAAAGTCATTTGGTCCTTTGATCCCTAAATGAACTCAGCTCCCTTTGTGCTCTCTCCAGGCTGAAGCGTGCAATAATCGGACAAGGCAAGAAAGCCCTTCTATCTTTGGGGTCTTCCAATCCAAGTTCATGCAGTTTGGTCTTTATCCGAAGCACTCCAAGAAGGCAGAGGGAATTTCTGTCTGCCTGCTATCAGAGAAATGATTCACCAAGCATGATTTGTGTCATTCCGTAGATTTTTTTTTTAACCCACAAAGTATTTTGTACCCATAAATAAAAGAGAACCTTCTAGCCTTTTGTAAGAGATTAAGAAAAGCCAGAACTGAGTGTTAGGAGCACCGCAAAGTGAATTACTGCTGTTTCCTTTCTCATGCTCTCTAGCAGTTGTATAAACTGTGAAGAGCCTTCCTTGGATCGTTTACTTTCCAAGAACTTTAGCACCTCAATTCTTAAAACCCCACAACAGTACCAGCATTGCTTCTATCCACTAGATCAGTGGTTCTCAACCTTCCTAATGCTGCGGCCCTTTAATACAGATCCTGTGGGTTGCGACCCACAGGTTGAGAACCGCTGTTCTAGATGAACTGTGCAGTCAGATTTTCTTTTGGACAGATGTACGAACTTGATATAGCTGCTGGCCCAGGGCACGGATGGATGAACTGACAGATGCAGGAATGGAAGGAGCTGTAATAAGAGCCTCCCAGTTACAGGCACTCTGCTAAACTCCACATTGAGACAGAGGAAGGGGATCTGATCCTACTGGGGCGTGTGGGCACTCAGGGAAGACTACTTGCAGGTGGTGATACCAGAGGTGAATTGTGAAGTATGAGAAGAAATCAGTCAAAAAAAAAAAAGAGTTAAGGCGAAAGAGGAATCTGGGAATCAAGACCTGTTTCTCTGGGGCAGGCTGGAGCAGGCTTGGTGCTGCTGGGTTTGGTTGGGGCAAAGGTTGCTTGTGGGGCGTGGCGACAGGTGAAAGAGGCGGGTGCCAGGCCCTGGAAGGCAGTCCGGGGGCAAACCATGGAGATTGCACATTACTCTGCGTCTCCACGCGGTCTTCAGAGGGTCTTAAGCAGGGGAGGCTGTGACCAGATTCCCACCTGAGAGCTCGCCCGTGGTGGGATGTGGAGGATGGATTGGAGGGGGAGAGGCCTGGAGGCTGTCCCAGCAATTCAGGTGAGAGGAGACGAGGGTCTGGACCAGGGAGAGAGGCGCACACAGATGTGAGAGCGGGCGGCAGCCTGTTCTAGCTCCCTCTCCCTCCCGTCAGCCTTGTTTCCTTTCTTCCTGGCTCCTTTGGGTCCCAGTATTGGGTCTCTTCCATCTGGGAGCATGGGCTGACGTTTTAAAGAGGGCGAGAAGGCAGAGACTCTCCTGGGTGGCACTTTGGGAGCACGGCTTGCTCACATATTGTGCCTAGAGTGAGCCATTCTCACCAGGGACAGCAGCATAACCACCTTTAAGGCACGGCTGAGCTGTCACATGGTAACAGGAAAAACAAGCTTTGGCCATGGCAGTGTCAGGAGTAAGAAGGAGCACACACACTGTGTCTGTTCTAGGAGCTGCAGTGTCAGCTGTGGACAGGTGTCTCCTGCCCTCTTCCTAACACTTTCCCCCATGTCACCCTGAAGTCTGCCTGAGCCCAGAGAAGCCTTTTGGGGACTACAGGCTGTGCTGTAACCTGTGACTGGAAGCTCTGAGCATCAGTGCCGGTGGTCCTGGAGAGATTCCAGACCTGGGGGTAGTGCTGTAGGGGTGGGGAGGTGTGAGGAGGGTGTTTCTTTTTCTCATGCCAGTGAGTCTGCCGTCACAGTTGTACTTTGCCTGGGTCGATAGGCAGAGTCATGTTGCTGTGTGGCAGTGGCACCTCTGAGGTGGCTGCGTTTCAGGTTTCCAAGGAACTCTGAATCTTTCAGATGCCATTCATTTCAGATGGATTGAAGGATGCCACTGCTTATTAGCTTGTGATAGGCTAGTCGATGTCACCCTCTGGGCCTCCGTTTCTTATCTGTCAGTAGGGACAGATAATGAGACCACTGCCCTCCACAGAAGATTGGTGGAGATAAAATAGATTCACACATGCAGGAGATCTTTGTCAGTTCTCCCACAGACACTAACAGTGCCAAGCTTGGTGCCAGGAGAGCTCAAACGTTTGTTGATTGAATGCATGAATGGATGATGCAGTGGAATCTATGGAGCCCGAGAAAGCTGGAGTAATATAAAATTATTTAGAACTTGTTCAACCCCCCAAAAAGCAGATTTCCACCTCCAACATCCACCCACATTTAGGTAAAAATGAAATGTGTCAACATTCCCGAGGAAACATTTTAAAATGGAAATTAGCTGAAGACAGAAGTGTTCCAACCTTTCCTTTCTCATCAACTCTTGGCAGCACTTTTGCTGCCAAATACTTTTCTGCTGGACATTATAGGATTCATCCACTTTATAAGATCTTCATTGCTGCTCAGGATCTGAAGTAGTCAATCTCATAGACTGCTTGTGTGAAATGCCTTTCTCATATTTTGTTAAAAGGCTGTTTCCACCTGGAATTGCTTTGTTTTCCATTTTCCTCTTCCTGTGCTCCAAGGACTAGACTTTGAAGTCAGATTATTCTAGTGTTAATCCTGCCCTCTCCAATTTCTGGCCACTTGACCCTGGCTTAACTATTTACTCTGTCTGGGTCTCAGTTTCTTTACCTGTGAAATGGGGCTGTGTAGGGCTGTGAACAAGTGCTTGCAGAGCCACTGCCAAGGGTCCCCACTGCTGCCCTGAAGTCATTGCTGGGCATGCATCCAGGCACATTTCCCACGAGCTGCTTCCAGTGGGTGACAGAGCACAGCAAGGATGCTGTGGCAGGATTGTCCCCAGGAGACAGAGGACTCCTCAGACAGCTGACTTCGGCTAAGGAACTCCTTGAAGGGCTTGCCAAACTTCCTTAGACTGCAGGTGCTTTGGGATACTTACCCCATCCTTCCTTCCCTCTCTCCTTCGCTTGTGGTCACAAATTTTCCCCTAATAAAATTTGTATACATTTAATCCCCTCTTGGCATCTGCTTCTGAGAGGACCTAGACTCACACAGTGTGATAATACCTCATAGTGAGGACCACATGCAGCTGTGTAAGCAGAATGTTCATCAGAGTGACAGGCACAAGGCAGTGCTCATTAGGTAAGCAATGAGGGCTCCCGTCACCTTCATTGCCATTGCCACCACCATCCTCATCACCATCTGCTCGGTTTTGCTTCTTTGCTGGTGCCATGTCATGGCACATCCCGGTCACAGGGCAATTTTGCATTAGAGAGAGAGGTACTGCAGTGTCTGAGGAGAAGAAATGGATTAAAACACCCTTTGGAAATTTGTGCAACTTAAGCACAGTTTAAATCATTTCCAGTCATTGAAATGTGCAGTCACATTTGCTAAAGTGACTGACTCAAATGCACAAAAGGCTTGGTAACGTTCTGAGGTCCCTGCTGGCACCCTCGACGTCTACAAATATGCTTCCGTCATATGACAGGGCAGCTCAGTTGCTGTTCCCAAGAACCCTATGGAAAGTTTTTTTTTTTTCTTTTGAAAAAGCATCTGTTATTTTTCACAGATAAACAGAAAACCTAAATGAAAGTTTCAAGGTCAGCCAGTCACTGACAGGTTTGGGGCTGAAGCACTGGTTTTTGCTCCGGTGTTTTAGAAGCTTAGGAGTTGGTAGATTCTGTTCATATTCTACTCCTGGGGACAGTCTCTGGTATCAGGACCTGGCCTGGAAAGACCTTTCTCAAGTCTGACTGCCCCACCTCAGGGATGCTAGAAGCTCTGGAAACTTCCATGCAGTGGGTCAGTGATGAAGGCCTGGCTCCAACTGGTCCCCAGGCTTAGGCCATTGTTTGTCACTTGACGACACTTTAAGCTCATGTTTTTACCTGGCCCTGTGTAGGGTTCTTTACGTAGACTGGCAACTCTCTGAGACTGGGGTTGGGAGAACCATGGTTTATCCCCACCATGGCACAGCCCCTGGTGCCCTTCAGGGTTAAATAAGCATTTGTTATTGAGGGTAGTGGTGATTCCGTTGAGGCTTTGTGTGTGTAATCGGAAGGAATTATCAAGAACAACAATGGCAACAACAATAGTAGAAAGCAAACATTTGCTCTATGCCAGCCGCTGTGCCAAGACATGGAGCTCCCGTGATTAAAAGATGAGCATTCTGACTCCAGAAAGCTGGAGCTGACCTACTGGAGGATATCAGCACACTGAGTGTGCCTGGAAGAATCCAGGATGATCTCATGGAGGAGGGGGCTTTAGGCTGCGGAGGGTGGGAGTTTGCCAGGCAGATGAGGGTGGGAAGGGGGTTACTGGCCCAAGAGAATAATTTCTGCAAAGATGTGGTGGTGTGGGCAGTGTGCAGCTGTGTTTGAGGCCCTGCTGTTCAGGATTGCAGGGGTGTCCTGTTGTTTTCTGTTTGCTGCTGCTCATCCACATCTGTGTGGTTCGGATGTGCCAACATTCCTTCTTTTATATTTCATTCATTTTATAATTGGCTGCCCGGTGTGTGCCAGGCACTGTGAAAAGCCTTGGGGATTCAGAGGTGAGGGGTAAGCAGGGCATCTGCCCCCTGGAGCTTTCAGTCTAATGGGAAATCTGGCCAAGGGCACAGGCTCTATCAGCAGCAGAGTGCAGGGAGTGCAGGGAGTGCAGGGCAAGGGGTCCTAATCTAGTACAGGGTGTATAAGTTTCCTGGGGCTCTTATGACAAATTGCCACAATCTTACTGGTATAAACAACACTAATCTATTATTGCAAGGTTCTGGTGGTCAGAAGTCCAAAAGTAGTCTCATTTGGCCAAAATCAAAGTGTAAGTAAGGCTGGTTCCTTGGGACGCTCTAGGGAAAATCCTTCCCTGACTTTTCCAGCTTCTCGAGGGACCATAGTCCACGTCTCAGGGCTGCCTTGCTTCAGCCTCTGCTCCTGTCCTCGATTTGCTTTTCTCTCTGCTCCTCCTGCCTCCTTCTTATAAGGAGCCTTGTGATTACACTGGGCTCACCCAGACGACACAGGGTCACCTCTCCACTCAACATCTTTAACTTTGTCACATCTGCAAAGTTTCTTTTGCCATGCAAGGGGACACATTGATAAGTCCTGGGATAGGATTGCAGGCTTTTTTTGTGCCTGCTAGGGTCGGAGGAGATGCTCCCAGAAGTGGTATTTAACCTGAGATCTGCAGGTCAGAAGCAGGGTACAAATGGGAACAGGGAGGTCACTCGGGAGGCTGTTGGAGTGATTGTTCCAGGCAGGACGTGATTGGTGGCCTGGGCGAGGCTGCTGGCCATGAGGATGGAGAAAAACCCAAGGGATGAGATATACAAGGAGGCAGAAGAATGGGAAGCACAGGCAATGTCGAAAGAGAACCGCCCTGGACGGGCTCACCTTCTCAGCATCAACAAGGACGATTAGGGACCTGAATGCGGCATTTTCAGGGAAGGGTTACCCAGAGCGTAACCCAGATTGCTGATTCTAATTTGTAGATCTTTCAGTCAAAGATTTCAGACAGTTTGTGTTCATGTACATCTGAGGGAAATTTAACATTGAATGGTTTTATTGGACAGAATAACATACCATCAAAGACTGATGTTCAGCTTGCTTCTCAAAGAGAAAAGCTGATTTCCAGGGTCTAGGAGGAGAGGCAGGTGTCTATGGATTTAGAGTCTTTTAAGTGACCACCCCCATGCCCAGGTGTTGTCAGGATCACGGGTGTTTCGAACGAGGAGTGACATTTCTTGGCTTTACCAGCACGGAGATTGGGCAGTTTAGACCTCCCCACCCCCGGACTGGGACAGTTTGCCCCATGTAGGTAATTAGGTTTGTCATCTCCTAATACCTGATTTACGCAACAGCTGGGCTGCTCCACGTCAGAGTCTGTAATAAGAATTAGAATAATGAAGGGAGAACAAAATTGAAGGCAATGGCCATTTGTTGCTGCGTGAGCCAGATTTCAGTAATGCATGATAGCATTATGCGTTTGATGCTATCCCGAGCTTCCTGCCATGGCAGAAAAGCCTCCAGCTTAACATATTTATTTCCAAGGTAATAAAATTGCTCATACACAGAACAGTGACCTTAGAGAATTCTTCGTGTTCTGAAAACCATGAGAAATTCCCTTTCCAATGGCATCCGATAGAAGAAAAATTCTATTACTAATAGATCAGGCGTGGTTATATCTAAGTCATCACATTTTCTATCAGGAAATACAGTTAGGATCTAATATTATTATATTTTTCAGGAAACAAGGTTAATTGATATAAAACATCACTCATCGTTTCCTTCTATTATTACAACCATTTTTCTTTATATTTACTATTGATAGTCTTCAGAGATCCAAAACTTCTTTACTGTGCTGTATTTTTGGTTCTTCTCCCTTATAGCAAACTCATGCTTTTTTCCTTTGCTTTGTGTAAAGAGGGACTTTTGAAGTTGCTATATGGTCATCTCTTCTTTGCTGTTGGTATTCTTTAGTCCTTGGTAATTTTATAGAGTAGCTGGGTATCCTCTTACTTATTTCTTCTCTAAGTTGAACTATATGTCTGTTTTAAAAAATGGTGGTTTGTCATATTTCTTATACATTGTTTAAACAAGCTGGGCTCAGTGGCTCATACCTGTAATCATAGCACTCTGGGAGGCGGAGGTGGGTGGATGGCCTGAGCTCAGAAGCTCAACACCAGCCTAAGCAACAGTGACACCCCGTCTCTACTAAAAACAGAAAAACTATCTGGGTGTTGTGGCAGGTGCCTGTAGTCTAAGCTATTGGAGAGGCATGAGGATCGCTTAAACCCAGGAGTTTGAGGTTTCTGTGAGCTATGATGATGCCACGACCCTCTAACCTGAGCTAGAGTAAGACTGTCTCAAAAACAAAAAACAAAAACAAGGAAACTAAGGGAGGAGATGAATTATAAATAACAGAGAGATGGCTTTCCAATTTGGACCTTTGTGGAAAAATATGAACATTTCAAACACAGTTAATACCTTTTTTTTTTTTTGAAAAAAAAAAAAAGAAAAGAAAAAGAAACTAGGATTCCTGGTGCTCATTTTTTAGAACTCAAATGGGCACCTAGCACTGATGAAATTTTCTTGCTGCAGGCTTGGTGAACCAATTTGTAATTCTCACGTTGAAAGCTGGCTCAAGGAAGACATCTGTGCTTTGTTTCCATCAAATTTCATGCTTTGTATTTGTAAACAAACTCTCTTCTCCCCTCTCCCCACCCTGACTCCTCAGTGGCCGTCCCCGCAGCAGCGCCAGTGTGCCAGCCCAAGAGCGCCACTAACGCCACGAACACCACTAACGGGCACCCTGCGGCTCCACGCCTGTCCATTTCCTCCCGAGCCACGGTGGTAGCCAGAATGGAAGGCGCCTCCCAGGGGGGCCTGCAGACCGTCATGAAGTGGAAGACAGTGGTTGCCATCTTTGTGGTCGTGGTGGTCTACCTCGTCACCGGCGGTCTTGTCTTTCGGGCATTAGAGCAGCCTTTTGAGAGCAGCCAGAAGAATACCATCGCCTTGGAGAAGGCAGAATTCCTGCGGGATCATGTCTGTGTGAGCCCCCAGGAGCTGGAGACCTTGATCCAGGTGAGCAATGCCGGGAATCGACCATACGGCAACCTGGGGGAGGCACCACACAGCTTTGCTTTTGTTCTTTCTGGGGGGTCAGGGAAGCCCTCTCAGGGAGGGAAGAGGGGCCACAGATGCAAAGGCCCTGATGTAGGGGCAGGCTGTGTTCTGTGTCACCTGGTTTCGAATGAACCGTGGGAGGCAGCAGCAGGCAGGCCCAGGGGCTTTGGATTTTCAAGTTCAAGTCCACCCATGTGTGCTGATTAACTTTCTGGCTCTGAACTCTCTGTGGAATGCTGGGATAAGAGGCTTCTTTCCTAGAAGCCGAAAGAAAAAATAATTTATTTTATTTTGTATTTTATTTCTACGAGGTCCATGAGGATGGGGTAGAGAAAAGGCCATTGGGTATGTGGATGAAGAGACTGTTGGTGGCCTGAGAGAGCCATTTTAAGCAGATTTAGGGGGATGAAATAGTAAGGCTAACAGTAATAGTAACCATCAGGCTTGCTGTGGGTGATACTTGCTGTGTATCAGGCTGTGCACTGAGGTGAGGGGGAAAAGGGTCCATGAAAAAATGGAGGCAGAGCACTTGGATGCAACCATGGGCTTGGCAGGGTAGAACGTGGAGGTGAAGGGCTGTAGGAAAGCAAGACCGTCATCTAAGATGGTGTGATGGGACAGGATGGAACACGATGCTTGAGAAGTCCAGGAAGCCTGAGAGAGGACCAGGTCCCATGAGGAAGAATGGGAGACGGGGACAGCCCAGTTGGAGGTCTTCTCCTTGGAGGGGTCTCTGAGGCTGAAGTTTGACTTTGAGGACACCTTCCTGAACTGCAAAGAGCAGGTTTTGGTGGGAGGTGATGACATTTATAGAGACAAGGGAGTCTTATCTTTATGACGGTTGTAAAGTTTAGAAGGCAGAGGCATGGAAAAGATAGCTTCCACGATTCCTTCTGGCTCTGGGATGATGTGCATGTCATTCTGATGGCTACCACCGTCTAGGACTGTACAGGAGTCACAAGTCTGGGCTGGCTTATTGTTTATTTATTTCAAACTATACTGATAGGGTAGGGGAATTATGATGCTACCTGTGATCTGGCACCTTTCTAGTAATCATATTCTTTTCAGTTAGTTTTAACAATCTGAATTGACTCTTAAATAAATAGAAATATAAATCCACCTCCCCTCCAGAAATAAATACAATTTCATAAGTATGTCCTATATTTTTTATTTAAAAGTAAATTTTTAAAGTTCAAGGGAAGCTTTTCACATAATTTTCATAAGAAGTCATTTCTTTGGCTGGCCTTGTCTTTTTTTTTTTCTTTCATGGGAAAATTCTACCAAAGAAATGGTGATGGGAATATTGTACTAGTCAGGGCCAGGTTTGAGGCCTCATGTGCCACAGAGAATGGAAGAAACAATTCTGGAATAATTTTAAGTGAGAGTAAAATTATATTTATACAAGTTGTGAAATGCGTTGGGATCCTTTTTTGAGTTGTAATACATGTAGTAACCTAATAGGTGAATTGAATCTAGTACCAAACTTAAATTTCCTCCCTAAGACAATGAGATCTTCAGGACCAGAGACCATGACTTCTTGTCTTTGCATCTATGTGCAGTCCATGAATTTCTTTGCATCTAATTATTGTTCCATAGATAAATGCTTTTGGAGTGAGATATGAAAGAAAAATCTAGAACATTGGTGATGTAGCAAGATATATCTGAGCCTCAGGTCATACATTTGTGGATTAATTCAGTATTTCTGTAGGGCCCATTCTTTGACATTTCTTCTTTCTGAAAGGTCTCAGAGGCCAGGACGAAGGACAGGGTAGGGGAATGTGAGGTCCTAATTCAGGTGCTGCCATGAATACCTTCCCCTTTTTTGACCTCAGAGATTATCTGTGAAAAGAGGTGTATGTGTGTGAATGTGTGAGTGCTTGCACATGGGTGTGTATACGCTTAAGATAATTTTATAACAATTAAGAATTTTTGGCACCTGTTATGAGCCAGACACTGTATACTCTTTATCTCATTTAATCTTTTCAACAATACTCTAAGCTGGTAACATTATCCCTATTTTACAGGTGGGGAAACTGATGCTGTAAGAGTTTGAGTAATTTTCCAGCCATCCAAGTGACAGAGCTGGGATTCCAAGTGAGGTCTGTCTGACAGACGCATGGACTCGCCCAATGAGTCTACAAGCCCTTTCAGTAGGTCTTGCTGTATAATAAGCTCCACTCTTTCTTAAACATTTGCTCTATGTTTACCTCTCCAGAATGTTAGCAATCACACATCACTGGACTCCCTAACAGGGAGCATTTCTCTCTCTCTTCCCCTTGACCCCTTTGAGCCTGGGATACTTTCCAGTTTTCCATCTACTATGATTTGAGGATTTGTACTGGTGCTTATCTATGGTCTTGCTCACACTACAGGTTAAACCGGTTTGATTGTTGAATCTGTGTCAATCAAGAACAAAATCATTATGTTTTGCCGTTTAGTTCACTGATAGTTTCCTAAGGATGAAAGTGTCCACACTTAGAGACCAGGGACGCATCCTCACACTGTGTTCCTCTGAGCACGGTGTATACAGTGCTCCCTGGAAACACAGCATTTAAAAGTAGTTTATCTTCACATTCAGAAGGGTTTTCTGTGTGCCAGGTTTTACGGTGGAGAAATAGTATTAATGTATCTCACCCAAGGCTGAAAGGAGTGACTGGTGGATAGAAAATAGATTGATGGTATTTATTTGGTCACGACTCTTGGCTGGATTGAGTGAACTTCTCATAAAGCTAAGCTAGAAGGTGTAATTCATATTTATTTATTTATTTATTTATTTATTATTGTTAAATCATAGCTGTGTACATTTGTGCAATCAAGGGGTACAATGTGCTGGTTTCATATACAATCTGAAATATTCTCATCAAACTGTTCAATGTAGCCTTCACAGCATTTTCTTACTTATTGTATGTAGACATTTGTATTCTGCATTTAGTAGGTTTTGCCTGTACCCATTCTAAGATGCACTGTAGGTGTGGCCCCACCCATTACTCTCCCTCCACCAAGACTTCCCCCCTCCCTTCCCCTCCCTTGGCCCTTTCCTCATATTCTTGTGCTATAGTTGGGTTATAGCCTTCATATGAAAGCTATAAATTAGCTTCATGGTAGGGCTGAGTACATTGGATACTTTTTCTTCCATTCCTGAGATACTTTGCTAAGAAGAATATGTTTTAGCTCCATCCATGTAAGCATGAAAGAGGTAAAGTCTCCATTTTTCTTTAAGGCTGCATATTATTCCATGGCATACATGTACCACAATTTGTTAGCCCATTCGTGGGTCGATGGGCACTTGGGCTTCTTCCATGACTTAGCATTATGAATTGGGCTGCAATAAACACTATGGTACAGATGTCTTTGTTATATTGTGATTTTTGGTCTTCTGGGTGTATACCTAGTAAAGGAATTATAGGATCAAATGGCAGGTCTATTTTTAGACCTCTAAGTATTCTCTAAACATCCTTCCAAAAGGAATGTATTAGTGTGCAGTCCCACCAGCAGGGTAGAAGTATGCCCTTTTCTCTGCATCCACGCCAACATCTCTAGTTTTGGGATTTTGTTATGTGGGCTACTTATACTAGGGTTAGGTGATATCTCAAAGTAGTTTTGATTTGCATTTCTCTGATGATTAAGGATGATGAATTTTTTTTCATGTGTCTGTAGATCATACATCTGTCTTCTTTAGAGAAGTTTCTCTTCAAGTCCTTTGCCCACCCTGAGATGGGATCACTTGTTCTTTTCTTGCTAATACGTTTGAGTTCTCTGTGGATTCTGGTTATTAAACCTTTATGGGAGATATAACCTGCAAATATTATCTCCCATTCTGATGGCTGTCTGCTTGATTTACTTACTTTGCTTTTTCTTCCATTCCTGAGATACTTTGCTAAGAAGAATATGTTTGAGCTCCATCCATGTAAGCATGAAAGAGGTAAAGTCCCCATTTTTCTTGGAGACTTTTGGCTGTGCAGAAGCTTTTTAGTTTGATCAGGTCCCAGTAATGTATTTTTGATACTGCTTCAATTGCCTGGGGAGTCCTCCTCATAAAATATTCACCCTGGTCGATTCCTTTAAGAGTTTTCCCTGCACTTTCTTCAAGTATTTTTTTTTTTTTTGGCCAGGGCTGGGTTTGAACCCACCACCTCTGGCATATGGGACTGGCGCCCTACTCCTTGAGCCACAGGTGCCACCCTTCTTCAAGTATTTTTATAGTTTCATGTCTAAAGTTTAAATCTTTTACCCAGTGAAAATCTATCTTAGTTAACGGTGAAAGGTGTGGGTCCAGTTTCAGTCTTTTACAGATTGCCCACCAGTTCACCAGCACCATTTGTTAAATGGGGAATCTTTTCCCCACTGACTGTTTTTAATTATTATTATTATTTTTTATTGTTAAATCATAGCTGTGTACATTTGTGCAATCAAGGGGTACAATGTGCTGGTTTCATATACAATCTGAAATATTCTCATCAAACTGTTCAATGTAGCCTTCATGGCATTTTCTTAGTTATTGTATGTAGACATTTGAATTCTGCCTTTAGTAAGTTTCGCCTGTACCCATTCTAAGAAGCACCGTAGGTGTGGACCCACCCATTTCCCTCCCTCCACCTTAACCTCCCCCCTCCCTTCCCCTTCCTTGGCCCTTTCCTCATAGTCTTGTGCTGTAGTTGGGTTATAGCCTTCATGTGAAAGCTATAATTTAGCTTCATAGTAGGGCTGAGTACATTGGATACTTTTTCTTCCATTCCTGAGATACTTTGCTAAGAAGAGTATGTTCGAGCTCCATCCATGTAAACATGAAAGAGGTAAAGTCTCTTTCTTTAAGGCTGCATAATATTCCATGGTATACACACACCACAATTTGCTAGTCTCTTTGTGGGTTGATGGGCACTTGGGCTTCTTCCATGACTTAGCAATTATGAATTGGGCTGCAATAAACATTCTGGTACAAATGTCTTTGTTATGTTGTGATTTTTGGTCTTCTGGGTATAAACCTAGTAAAGGAATTATAGGATCGAATGGCAGGTCTATTTTTAGGTCTCTAAGTATTCTCCAAACATCCTTCCAGAAGAAACGTATTAGTGTGCATCCCCACCAGCAGTGTAGAAGTGTGCCCTTTTCTCCACATCCACGCCAACATCTCTGGTTTTGGGATTTTTTTTGTGTGGGCTACTCTTACTGGGGTTAGGTGATATCTCAAAGTAGTTTTGATTTGCATTTCTTTGATGATTAAGGATGATGAGTGTTTTTTTATGTGTTAGTAGATCATGCATCTGTCTTCTTTAGAGAAGTTTCTCTTCAAGTCTCTTGTCCACCCTGATATGGGATTACATGTTCTTTTCTTGCTAATACATTTGAGTTCTCTATGGATTCTGGTTATTAGACCTTTATCGGAGATATAACCTGCCAATATTTTCTCCCATTCTGAGGGCTGTCTGCTTGCTTTACTTAGTAAGTTCTTGGCTGTGCAGAAGCTTTTTAGTTTGATCAGGTCCCAGTAGTGTATTTTTGATACTGCTTCAATTGCCTGGGTTGTCCTCCTCTTAAAATATTAACTCAGGCCAATTCCTTCCAGAGATTTCCCTGCACTTTCTTCAAGTATTTTTATAGTTTCATGTCTTAAGTTTAAATCTTTTATCCAGTGAGGATCTATCTAAGTTAATGGTGAAAGGTGTGGGTCCAGTTTCAATCTTGTACAGATTGCCAGCCAGTTCACCCAGCACCATTTGTTGAATAGGAAATCTTTTCCCCACTCAATGTTATTAATTGGCTTGTCAAAGATCAAATAATGATAAGTAGCTGGATTCATCTCTTGGTTCTCTAGTCTGTTCCAGACATCTACTTCTCTGTTTTTGTGCCAGTACCAGGCTGTTTTGATAACTATCAATTTATAGTTCAGTCTCAGGTCTGGTAACATGATTCCTCCTGCTGTGTTTTTATTGCTGAGTAATGTTTTGGCTATTCGAGGTTTTTTTCTGATTCCATATAAAACAAAGTATTATTTTTTTCAAGATCTTTAAAATGTGAAAATGGAGCTTTAATAGGAATTGCATTAAAATTACATATTGCTTTGGGTAGTATAGACATTTTAACAATGTTGATTCTTCCCAGCCATGAGCATGGTATGTTTTTCCATTTGTTAACATCTTCAGCTATTTCTTTTCTTAAAGTTTCATAGTTCTCTTTGTAGAGATCTTTCACGTCCTTTGTTAGGTATACTCCCAAATATTTCATCTTCTTTGGCACTACTGTGAAAGGAATAGAGTCCTTGACCTTTTTTTCGGCTTGGCTATTGTTGGTATATATAAAGGCTACAGATTTATGGGTTTTGATTTTGTAGCCTGAGACATTGCTGTATTACTTGTCACTTCTAAAAGTTTTGCAGTAGAATCCCTAGTATTTTCCAGATTTATGATCATGTCATCTGCGAAGAGTGAAAGTTTGATCTCTTCTGACCCTATGTGGATACCACTGATCATCTTTTCTTCCCTAATTGCAATGGCTAAAGCTTCCATTACAATGTTAAAGAGCAATGGAGACAATGGGCAACCTTGTCTGGTTCCTGATCTAAGTGGAAATGATTTCAATTAAACTACATTCAATACGATATTGGCTGTGGGTTTGCTGTAGATGGCTTCTATCAGTTTAAGAAATGTCCCTTCTATACCAATTTTCTTAAGTGTTCTGATCATGAAGGGATGCTGTATATTATCAAAAGCTTTTTCTGCATCAATTGAGAGAATCATATGGTCTTTATTTTTTAGTTTGTTTATGTGCTGAATTACATTTATGGATTTACATATATTGAACCAGCCTTGAGACCCTGGGATGAATCCCACTTGGTCGTGGTGTATAATTTTTTTGATATGTTGTTGGATTCTGTTTGTTAGGATCTTATTGAGTATTTTTCCATTCATATTCATTAGTGATATTGGTCTATAATTTTCTTTTCTTGTTGGGTCTTTCCCTGGTTTAGGGATCAAGGTGATGTTAGCTTCATAGAATGTGTTGGGCAGTAGTCCTTCTTTTTCTATATTTTGAAAGAGGTTTAGTAATATAGGTACTAGTTCTTCTTTAAACGTTTGGTAGAATTCTGATGTAAAGCCACCTGGTTCTGGGCTTTTCTTTTTAGGGAGATTGTATATAGTTGATACTATGTTGGAACTTGATATAGGCCTGTTCAACATTTCCACTTTGTTTTGGCTAAGTCTTGGTAGGTGGTGTACTTCCAAGTATTGGTTGATTTCTTTCATATTTTCATATTTCTGAGAGTAAAATTTCTTGTAATATTTGTTAAGGAGTTTTTTGAATTTCTGAGTGGTCTGTTGTTATTTCATCTTTACCATTTCTGATTGATGAAATTAGAGATTTTACTCTTTTTTTCCTGGTTAGGTTTGCTAAAGGTTTATCTATTTTATTGATCTTTTAAAAAAACCAACTTTTGGATTTATTGATCTGTTGTATAATTCTTTTGTTTTCACTTTCATTTAATTCTGCTCTGATTTTGGTTATTTCTTTTCTTCTGCTGAGTTTGGGATTGGAATGTTCTTCCTTCTCCAGTTGCTTGAGATGTTCCATTAAGTTATTAACTTCCTCTATTTTGTTTTCTTGAGAAAGGCTTGTAGTGCTATAAATTTCCCTCTTAGAACTGCCTTTGCCGTATCCCAGAGGTTCTGGTAATTAGTGTCTTGATTGTTGTTTTGTTCCAAAAATTTGGTGATTTCCTTCTTAACCTTGTCTATAACCCATCTATCCATCAGAGCATAGGGTTATTTAGCTTCCATGTTCTTGTACGGGTAAGCAGATTCCTGTTGCTGTTGAGTTCGACTTTTATTCCATGATGGTTTGAGAAGATGCAAGGAATAATTTCTATTTTTAAAAATTTGCTGAGGTTAGATTTGTGCCCCAGGATGTGTTTGATTTTGGAGTATGTTCCGTGGGCTGATGAGAAGAATGTGTATTCAGTTTTGTTGGGATGAAATGTTCTGTATATGTCTGTTAAGTCCAGATGTTGAATGCTTAGGTTTAAATCTAAGATTTCTTTTCTTAGCTCTTTTTGGAGAATCTGTCCAGACTGCTAAAGGGGTGTTAAAATCTCGAACTACTATGGAACTGGAGGAAATGAAGTTGCTTATGTCTTTTAGAGTTTCTCTTATATATTGAGGTGCATTCTGGTTGGGTGCATAAATATTAATAATTGAAATCTCATCATAGTGAATATTACGTTTAACAAGTATGAAGTGTCCATCCTTATCCTTCCTTATTTTGGTTGTTTTAAAGCCTATTGCATCTGTGAATAGGATTGCAATGCCTGCCTTTTTCTGCTTGCCATTTGCCTGGAGTATAGATGACCATCCCTTCACCTTAAGTCTATATTTGTCTTTTAATGTAATATGAGATTCTTGTATGCAGCAGATATCTGGCTTGAGTTTTTGTATCCAGTCAGCCAACCTGTGCCTCTTTAGAGGACAGTTTAAACCATTCACATTAATTGAGAATATTGATAAGCCTTTTGAGAGTCCGGTGGACATTTTTAATCCTTTTGTGACTGTGGAAGTTGGAATTTGATCTAATTTTTCTGGGAATTATGCTGGTCTTTATGGAGGATAGGTCTGAGAATATCCTGGAGAGCTGGTTTAGTTATGGCAAATTTCTTCAACATGTGAATGTCATCGAAGTATTTAATTTCTCCATCATAAATGAAGCTCAGTTTAGCTGGGTACAAGATCCTGGGTTGAAAATTACTTTGTTTTAGGAGATTAAAAGTCAATGACTATCCTCTTCTAGCTTGAAAGGTTTCAGCAGAGAAATCTGCAGTTATTCTAATATTCTTGCCCCTATAGGTGATGGTTTTCTTTTGTCTGGCTGCTTTCAGAATTTTCTCCTTCATATCAACTTTAGTGAAATTGATTATGATGTGTCTGGGGGATGTCTTATTTGGGTTTAGTCGTGCTGGAGTTCTGAAACTGTTTGCTATATGAATTTCAGAATCTCTTGGCATGTCTGGAAAGTTCTCATTCATAATCTCATGGAGAAGAGTTTCTGTGCCTTGTGAAGCCACTTTGTCACTTTCGGGGATCCCTATAAGACAAATATTGATTTTCTTCAAATTATCCCAGAGCTCTCTGAGAGAGTGATCTGTTTTTGCCCTCCATTTCTCTTCCTCTCTGAGAGTTTGGGAGCGTTTGAAAGCTTTGTCTTCAATGTCAGAAATCCTTTCTTCTGCTTGCTCCATTCTGTTACTGAGGGATTCTACTGTGTTTCTCAGATCTTTGAGGGCTGCAACTTCTTGTCTCGATGTGTCAAAATCTTTGGGCATTTGGTCTTTGAATTTGTTGAATTCTTGAGACATCTTTTGGGTTACTGCTTGGAATTCTAATTCGATCTTATTTACAATCCAGATTCTGAATTCGATTTCTGACATCTCAGCTGTTTGTTTGTGCATGGGATCTTGTGCTGTGTCTGCCCCATTGATCCTTGGGGGATTTGGTCTACTCTGATTATTCATATTGCCAGAGTATTTTTGTTTGATTTCATCTCATGATTATTTTTCACTGTTGCCTCTTGCGGTCCTCAGAGTTGGGGTGGTGTCTCTCTGAGATTAGACCTGGGGGGATCAATGTATTGTTGCTGGATCTTTGTAGGGAGTGATACTGTGTAGCCCTTCTGGGGCTTCTCCAGCCAGGGAGTTCTATTTGTGGAAGCAGCTCCAGAGTGTGACACCCTGGGATCCAGGATCAGGGCGGGGGTGGTGCGCATTGTTCTGGGAGTGCCTGGTGTCCAGTGACTTTGGCACAGAGGGCCCAAGGCTCCAGAAGTCTCTGGCTAGGAGAAGGGCTCCACACAGAGGCAGGGAGGGCTCCGGAGGGCACGTGGCTACCAGAGTCCCTGGCCAGATGAGCAGGCATTGTGGAGGCAGGAAGGGTACAGGAGGGAGGACGTGTGTGATTCATATTTTTAATAACAAAAACAAAGTACCTGGAATAATGTAACCTGCATAAAATGCCTCTATATTTTATTTTTAATTTTTATTTATTTATTCACTTTTTTTTTTAAAGTGAGGCACAGAGAGCATTTATATACTTTGCCCGAGTTCACAGTGTCTGGATGTTTTAGAAGAGCCATAGCTGGGGAGGTATTTCTGATAAGGTAAACCACTTTATGGAGTACTGTGGGACTTTGGGGAGACTGACGGGGCACTGTCCCTGAAAGGTGAGGAAAGAGAGAGGGGATTGTGTCGCTCCCCCATGGATGAGCTGGGCTGCTTTCATCATAATAGTCTGTCTTTGTGGCTTGAACTCAGCGTAGCAATTTTCTATCCCATTTAAAGGGCCTACCCCAGCCACCTAGATAATCACCTTTACTCTGCGCTTTGGTGGAGAGAGTCAGCCTCACATTTATTAAATAGATACCAGGCCTGGCTTCACTGACCTCTGTCTCTTCCGGTTGTTTTTTTAAGTGGTTAGATAGAGACACAGTTTTAGAGAACCTCGAAGACCTAGTTGGACTCAGGCAGCCTTAAAAGAGCAGATTATCTGGTAGGTGAGGTGAAGGTTGTTCCAAAGTGTGATTGAGTGAAACTGCTTACATCCCCAATGCCCGATTTCTCTTTAACCCCCAGTGAGGAAGAAAGGTCAGGTCCCTTTTTAATGCAGACCCTTTGGAAGAAGGAGACGGTGGCCCTAATCTCAGTTGCACTAGTGCTGTTTTTGGTGTGCTAGAGTGAGCCACTTAACCTGATGGGGGCTCAGCTGTTTGGTTCACAGAGGACATCTAAAATCCATTCAGTTCTAGAAACTTACCCGCAAGATATAAGGGAGTGTGTAGGGTGGCTTTCTGCAGAGCTGGTGTAATCACAAAAAACAGTTACCATTGATTGGTTGTTCGCTTTCCTGTAGGCCTGTGTTTTCTTTCTTTCTTTTTTTTTTGTAGAGACAGAGTCTCACTGTACCGCCCTTGGGTAGAGTGCCGTGGCATCACACGGCTCACAGCAACCTCTACTCTTGGGCTTACGCGATTCTCTTGCCTCAGCCTCCTTAGCAGCTGGGACTACAGTCGCCCGCCACAACACCCGGCTATTTTTTTGTTGCAGTTTTGGCTGGGGCTGGGTTTGAACCCGCCACCCTCGGCATATGGGGCCGGCGCCCTACTCACTGAGCTACAGGCGCCGCCCTAGGCCTGTGTTTTCAACCTTTTTTATCTCATGGTATACTTGAACCTATAATTAAACTTTCATGGCATGCTTAAATTATGTTGATCCAAAAAAAAAAGTTAAAAAAAAGAATATGCTTACTGTGCTTTGAATTTCTTTTGAAAATATTCTAATTAATGATCTTTAAAAACATTTTTGAGCACACCTAAGATCCTTTCCAGGATGCAAAGGTTGAACATTGCTGCTGTAGGCTCTGTTGTAAGTGCCTTAATCCTTTAGCTCTTTTAACTGTTGTGACAGCCTGTGACTAGGTTCTATGATCACTATCTCATTTTACGGATGAGCAAATAAATTCTAAGAAGTTAAGTAACTCACTCAAGTCCACACAGCCAGTAAGTGGTTAAAGTGGGGTTCGAGTCCTCGGGAAGCCAGGGTCCGGAGCCCATCTGTCTAACCGTGTGCGGTGCTGCCCAATGTGTCAACCATGGTACTCCTCACACTATGCTTGGACCTCTTCTTGAGGCTTTACTCCAAGGAAAAGACTGAAGGGAGAAAGTGAAATGAGTTGGGAAAACTAGGCTTTCTGCCATGGAGCTATAGTGCTCCAAATGGGTAGTATTTTATTTTCAAAGAAGGGAGAGTAACAGGAGGAGAAGGTCCATGGGCATTATGTAAGACAGAATTGGTCACTTAGCCTTACTGGGCCTAAGGCTTCTTTCATATTTAAGGTATCAGACCTTCTCATTTGGATTACTGGGAGGAGTGGGTGAGATAACCCACATGCGGGGGCAGGCAGAGTACCCTGCAGGTCACTGGCATTCAGGATGTTCCGTTTCCTTTCCTCATCCATCTTTTTTCTCCAAAGAGAATCGAATAGAGAAAGATAAGTATACCTGGAATACGTACATTTCTTTGGCAGTGGAATAAAGTAAATTAAGTGTGTTTTTGAAGGTACAGTTTCCATGAACTTGATTTGACAGTCACTTGGTCCCAAGACCCTCTTGTCTTTGCTACGCTCACTTGCCACAATTGCTTATCTCCCTGTCCCCAGTGCAGGTGTCTCTTGAAGCCTCTGTACTGACTAGTCTTGGAGAAGCCATAAAACATTCATCTTCTGGGATGCTCCAGGAATGAAATTGGGAGGCAGTTTCACTGACTGACAGGGAACGGAAGAATGAGGCTTCAGCTTGCAGGGATAGTGATTTACAGTGGCCATTTTTCAGTCTGTACTTGTTGGATGTTTTAAGCCTGAATGTCGTCAGTGGACCTTGTGGGGTCACTTGGTTGCTGTTCCTCCCTGTTACAGCCACATTGAAAGGCAGGGTGTTTCATGGGGGTGGGCTTAGTGTTGGATAGGGTGCCCACCAGGGAGGACACGGAATTTTCCATTCTAAGTACCTAGCTGTAAAGCAAAAAACCCACAGATTTATTCCTCTCTCACTGGAAAGCATTTCTGGTGGCAGGTTGGTTACCTCACTGCCTAGAAGACTGACTTTTGCCCTGGGATACTTCAGTACTTGCCTCTAGCAAATTACTTAACTTCTTACAGGCCTCTTGACCTTGAAATGGGTGTCTTCTGTTTGTGATAGTTTGTCTTGAAGGTTGTCCTGAAGGTTTCATCTGCCTGGCGTGGGCTAGATCTGGAATTTCCTGGAGTGTGAGCCTTTGGGAAGTGTCTTTTCTCATTCTGCTTTGTCTCCTCCTCCCCGACGGGTTCAGGGACCTTTTATGTTGGTGAATATAAACTTTGCCATTGATTTTCACTTTATGACCTCTTAGGGATTTTTGTCCTTTCCAAATAGAGGCTCAAGTACTTTGCTCCATAGTACTTGGGTCTTAAACCATGTTTGAAGAGTACTATTTGGTACTGCTTATTACTATTATTTTAATTTTAAAAAGTTATTTTATTTTTAAATCAATATATAATAATTTACATATTTATGAGGTACCTAGTGATATTTAAATATGCGTAGTGCATAGTGACCAGATCAGGGTAATTAGCATATCCATCATCACAGACGGTTATCTTTTCTCTGTGTTGGGAATGTTCAGTATTGTCCTTCTTGCTATTTGCAACTGTGTAATATGTTATTAACTATAGCTATCCTATAGTGGTATAGAACACCAGAACTTATTCCTCCCATCTAGCTGTAACTTTGTATCCTTTAACAAATCTCTTCCTATCCCTCCTTTCCCCCTTCCATTACCAATTGACACCATTTATTTTTATTTTTTTTAGTGGGGGTCTCACTACATTGCCTAGGCTGGAGTGCAGTGCCTATTCATAGGCACAATCCCACTGCTGATCAGCACAGGAGCTTTGACCTGCTTTGTTTCCGACCTGGGCTGGTTCACTCCTCGTTAGGCAACCTGGTGTTCCCCTGTTCCTGGGAGGTCACCATATTGCGGCACAGTGCACTACAGCCCAGAACTCCTGGACTCAAGTGATCCTCCTGTCTCAGCCTCCTGAGTAGCTGGGACTACAGGTGTGCGCCATTTCTTAAGCACTAACTCTGTGCTGGATGTTAGGGAGTCTACATACATATGTGACTGAACCTCATTTGACTCTCCCTGGGAAGCCAAGAGGTGGCCACTGTACTGCTCCAGTTTAAAGCAGGTAAAGCTCTAGGATAGCTAGCTGGTGGCAAAAGTAGGACTGGAATCTAGCTAGATCAGTTCAATTCCAGGGCCTACAGTCTCCAAATCACATTATCCCCTTGGCTTTACACAACGGGGTTAGAGAGTATATCTCTGGATCAAGACAAATTCCTCCTAAGGGAGAGTCCTCTCAAAGGGATAATGAGAAAGCCCCTCTGTGAGAGTGTTGTCTTCTGACACAAAACCCCCACTTCCACCCGTCTCTGTATTTGTAACTTTCCCGATATACAGACTGTCTCCATGACCAGGCCAGGGTGCGGGACCATTAGCTTCTGTCTTACTGACTCATTTTGTTGGCTGTGCTCACCGGGCCTGACTCCCCTGTGCTTTGGTTGGGGAGGATTTGATCTAAGATACGGGCAGCTGAGTGTGAGGTCTGGGAACCATGCTGTGGTCCTGGGTGTGGACCTTTGATATTGTCATGGCAACCAAAGATTCGACCCTTCACATACAGAGAGACCGTGAACTGCCAAACCATTCTCTCCAGACACAGGAGATTTTGGGTAATTTGTGTGAAATTTCCTAAGGCTAGGGCATTGCCTTTATGGCAAATCACTCACTTGCTTATTCACCTTCCTCGCTAATTCATTCATTCATTCGTTCATTCATTCAACAAATTTACTGAATGCCCAGTGTGCAAGGTGCAGTGGGGGGAATAAAGCAGAAAATACAGACATGGTCCCTGCCCTCTGGAGCTTATAGCTAGGATGACCAAACATCCCAGTTTTCATGGTTCTGGAGTAATTGTTAATAGTAATCTTTTCTCCTCAAAAGTGTCTTGGTTTGAAAGATAAAATACATGGTGACCTACTTCTAAGAAGTGGTGGAGACAAACCTTATGCAAACAACCACACAAGTAAGTGTAAATAAAGCCTGGATGAAAGCTGCGGTTGGGGTGGGGAATGAGAGTGGTGGGACACTGGGCCAGGAGAACTGATTCAGGAGGAGCAGGCTTCTGAGCAGAGGAGTCTAGGCCAAGGCCCTGGACAGTGGGAAGCAACGGAATGTCTGAAGACTTGAGAGAAGAGAGCAAATGTGTCCAGAAAATATTTAGCAAAAGGAATGTTGCAGGCAGTTTTGGCTGGAGACAAGCAGGGATCTAACTGTGCAGGGGCTGATTATGTTTTATATTTAAATTTTTACTTACTCATTTATTTATTTATTTATTTTTGAGATAGGGTTTCATTCTGTCACCCTAGCTAGTGTGCAGTGGCATCATCACAGCTCACTGCAACCTCCAACTCCTGGGCTCAGCGTCCCCAGTAGCCGGGACTACAGGTGCCTGCTGCTACGCCTGGCTAATTTTTTCTATTTTTTGTAGAGACAGGATCTTGCTATTGCTCAGGGTGGTCTTGAACTCCCAGCCTCATGTGATCCTTCCACCTTGGCCTTGCAAAGTGCAGTTATCACAGGCCTGAGCTACTACTGTGCCTGCCTAATGGGGGCTGATATGGGATTTGACCCTAAGAGCACTGGGAAGCTACAGTTAGGTTTTAAGCAGCAGGGTGGCATGATTTGGTCAATCTGTGTATATTGACATTTGGGTCCCTCATATAAACCCAAACAATTTTTTGAAAATTATTTTTATTATTATTATTGTTATTTTTTAAAATTGAGATAGAGTCTCACCTTGTCACCCTCAGTAGAGTGCTGCTGGGACTACAGGTGCCCACCACAACGCCTGGCAATTTTTTTTGTTTAGCAGACCCAGGCTGGGTTTGAATCCACCACCCCTGGAGCACGTGGCTGGTGTCCTAACCACTGGGCTACAGGCACCCAGCCTAAACGCAAACAGTTTTAACATTTATGGAGTGACGACTGTAGCGCTCTGCTCAGTGTTCTGCTTTAGATTTGTGATCTGATTTATCCTCAGTGGTGTCAAAACTCAACTCTAGGGAAGGCTCTTCATGTTGGGGCACACCTGCTCGGCCCCCTGGCATCAAGCACTCACATTTGCCACTACGCTTATTAGGCTTTATTGAGTGACTGTTACTTTACTCATCTGTCCCCTTCCCAGGGCTATGAGCGCTTTGAAGTTGAGTCTGTGTCTTTTATCAACATATCCCTCACGGCTGGCATGGTGGTTAGCCAAGAGAAAATGCTTAAGATTTGAGGAAGGAAGGAATAGTGCTTTTTGTATCTGTTCTGAAGACTAAGAGCCCTTCATGTAGTACTTTCACAGAAGTGGAGCAGAAAATTCTTTTGTTTCTATGTAATACAAGTCTTTTTTTTTGTGGTTGGGTTGTCAGTGGTTCTTCTCCGAACTCATTTTTTGTCTTCTTTATGCTTGAGCAAATTCCCTTGGTATCTGTAGCCATCAAAGCTCTCCATTTTTAAGGAACATAAGGATTTTTAGGAAAGCAGCTTGTTGTAATGCATGGCACACGAGATCTTCATGGAAATCCTTGCTGTGATGTCAGAGTGCAGGACTAGTCTAGTCTTTTCTTTCCCTGCCCTGGGCCATATCCTATTAGCCTTTTTTTTTTAAGACAGAGGACAGGGTCTCATTATGTCACCCTCGGTAGAGTGCTGTGGCATCACAGCTCACAGTTCACAGCAACCTCCAACTTTTGGGCTTAAGCGATTCTCTTGCCTCAGCCTCCCAAGTAGCTGGGACTACAGGCACCCACCACAACGCCCGGCAAGCTTTTGGTTATAGTTGCCATTGTCGTTTTGGCAGGCCCAGGCTAGGTTCAAACCCTCCAGCTCTGGTGTATGTGCTGGCGCCCTAGCTGCTGAGCTACAGGTGCTGAGCCCCTATTAGCCTTTAGTCTAGAAAGTTTAGGTAGCAGCCCAGGCAGCCGGTGACCTCTGGTGAGTGCAGGTTTGAATTCTTTATACCCAAAGGCACAGATCTGAGGAGTTGAAGTGACTCCTCTAGGCTGTTGCCTTAACTTCAGAGGAGCTGCCCTTTCACCAGTGAAGTGATCAGGCAGAAGATTGTTCAACCTGTGCAAGATGAGGCCTGCAGCTCCTGGCCTGTCTCTACAGGCCACTACTTCATTATTATTTTTGTTTTAATCCCTGGGTTTATTGATTCCATTCATTATTTGATGAAGAAGAAAGACCTAAAGCTTTTAAGCTAGAAATTTAAGAGCTAATGGAAATGGGCATGCCGGTGGAAAATAAATTTGCAAATGAGAATTCAATAGTCCACCCAAAAACCTCCCATAAAAGCAAAATCCAAACCCAGAAATGAAGGCTATGTGTCTGCATTTCTATACAATGGAATCTTGCTGGTGGAGGTTGACTTAGCTATGTGAGGGCTTAACCTTTTGTTCTTTTAAAAATGGGGGCAAGAAATACGAATTCTGACTTTTCCGTACTGGCCATTTTGGGTAGAAGAAGGTGATGTAACAGAGGAGTTTTAGAAAGATGTTTACAAGCTGGGCAGGGAGCTACTTGTAGAAGACAGGCGAAGGCTAGAATTGAAAGAGAGGATTTTAACCAGCCTCAGCTATGCCACTTACTAACTACTATAATTGTGGGCAAGTTAATTCTGTTTTCCATTGTCTCATTTATAAAATGGGGACAGTAGTGGGATCTATGATTACAGGGTTTTGTGGGGACTGAATGAGATAAGAAGGCAGAGTCTGGCCCATGGCAAATGCTGGCAACTATGATTATTTTTATGAATGTTCTAGAACTTTCCTTGAAGTCTCTAAGATTGCTCTTACTGCCTTGTCTGCCCCCTTGTCAAACTGTACTCATCAGCGATATGCTAGTAGTAGTTGCCAGCTCGTTCTCTAGGGGGACACAGGGATTAATATTGAGCACTCAAGAGCAATAAGGACGCCAAGGTAAATATCCCTGACTAAGAGAAACCAGCAGAAGCAGCTGTTGTCATGATGTTGTTAATCATCTATTAAATTCCAAGCTTTCTCCAAGTCAGTGACAATGGAAGGAATAGTAATCTGTCATTCAGGTCACACTGGAATGAGTCAGAACTCCTGTAGCTACTTTTGTAGCCTAGCACATTTTTTTTAATAGAAATTGGATAGACATCTTTAGTAGGAATAATCTCAAGTGCAGAGATAGCAGGGCATATATCAAACATTCTCCGCAGGCTCTGGGTGATTTATCAACATCACTTGGCAAATTTGTTATTCAGCCTTATAGGTTGAGTCTAGTTGGTTAGTCTGAAAGTTTATTGATCATATCAAAGTACACACATATATTCCTGCTTCCTCAGTAGACTTGATGCTTTCCTTGTGGTTTAAAAATATCTCTTACTGGCTTGGCGCCCGTAGCTCAGTGAGTGGGGCACGGGCTACATGCACCAAGGCTGGCGGGTTCAAATCAAGCCCAGGCTTGGTAAACAACAATGACAACTGCAACAAAAAATAGCTGCACATTGTGGCAGGCACCTGTAGTCCTAGCTACTTGGGAGGCTGAGACAAGAGAATCACTTAAGCCCAAGAGTTTGAGGATGCTGTGAGCTGTGATGCCACGGAACTCTACCGAGGGTGACATAGTGACACTCTGTCTCAAAAAAATTAGAAAAGAAAAATAACCTCTTATTTCATCCTTACATATAGTCAGAAAGAGAGAGAGAGAGAGAAGATTTAGACATCCTACTTGACAACATTTAGATAGATTAGTCATTAGCCTATACCCAAGGTGCTAATAACTTGAGTTTCAGAACATTGCTGCTGCAAAGGATTAACTTGCGGCGGCAAGGACAGCTAGCTTCTCTGAGACCATAGACTGTGTGCATGTGCAGGCTAGCTCATCCCAGGTGTAAGAAAACTCTAACTCTCAGATTCTCTGCTCACCTGTCCCCTCTGCAGGTGGCCTCCACTTTAGATTTATAACCAGGCTGTAAAGTTCTGATGAAAGCCTGGCTCCACCAAGGGCCTGAGGAAAGGCTAATATTTGCACATAACTGGATACTTAGGGCAGCAGGAAAACAAACACCATTATGAGATTCACCTCGGCACTGAAGGCGCCTCTCTCTGCCTTTTTATGGTCTGACCTGCTTTTTGTGGGAGACCCTAGGCGGTGTGGCAGTGAGGATGGCCGCTCGCTTGTGGCAGGTTCATTCAGGGCAGCACAGGCCTGACTGCCACATCCACTGTCTGCGGGGTGGGAGGTCTTCACGTGTGCACCAGCTCCCTATCTCTCTGCTTGCCCTCTCATAGACAGTTGAGGTGTCCCGGCCCCCGGTGTGAGCCAGTCTGCCCTCCTCAGAGGCAGGAGGCTGAGCATCTGAGATGGAGAAGAAAAAGAACTCAGAGGGGAGAGAAGCTGCCTTTCCAGTGTTCAGGGCGGTGACCTTCCTGTTACCCATTCTAATAGCATCACTTGCTGGCTATACCGTGCACTTGTGGACATGGCATCTCACTATTCTCCATCGCCTGTGTCTCTTGAGCATGGTAACAATGACCATATTGTAAGGTCTTCATGAGGGCTGAGTTAAATCTATGTGCTAGGAAGTGACCCAAAAGGATTCCTGTTACTAATATTACTAGGTAAGAAATAACAAGGCATGGTGCTTGAAGTCTTAAGTACAATTTTAAACAACTGTACAAGAAAGGCATTAGTCCCTCATTTCTTTATTTTATTTTATTTTATTTTTTGAGACAGAGTCTCATGTAGTTACCCTGGGTTTGGGTACTGTGGCGTTATAGCTCACAGCAACCTCAAACTCTTGGGCTCAAGTGATCCTCCTGTCTCAGCCTCACAAGTAGCTGGAACTGCAGGTGCCTGCCACACACCTAGCTATTTTTAGAGATGAGGTCTCGCTTTTGCTCTGGCTGGTTTTGAAATCCTCAGTTCAAGTAATCCACCCACCTCAGCCTCCCAGAGTGCTAGGATTACAAGGGTGAGCCACCAGGCCTGGCCCAGTCCCTCATTTTATAGATGAAGAAACTGAGGCTCAGAGAAGCTGAGTAACTTGTACAGGCTGAACATTGCAGCTTTATCCAATAACTTTCTCTGTTGCAAGAGTAATAAGGAGGTGTTTACACTCTCTGTCTCTCTGTGTTGAAGCAAAGACGTCCTTGAATGGGCCACAGAAGTACCTTGCTGGGTGTGGCTCCCTGATACCCTCCCACAGTTGTTTGAAACAGTAGGATATAGCTGTGCCCTTGGATGTAAACTTGCCCTTCCCCCAGCCATAGCATATTCACTTCTGTGGCTATGAAATATTTATATATGAAACACTTATGAAGCCGGAGAAAGAAGAAAGCAATTGTGGTAAACAAATTAAATATCGTCTTTCCACTTCAAACCTGAGGCTCTTCCGCCACCAACGTGTGAGCATGTGGAGAGATGTTGCTGCCCTGCTGCGGGGGTTTGGAATCATTAGAGACATTTTTGAGTGGTAATGAATGTGGTCTGCCAATTGCCTTTCTCACAAGGGTTGTGGTTTTCCTTCTGTCCATTAATGGCTGGAAAATCTCACTTTTAATACACTTATGAAGCCACGTTTCACAATCACGCCCTCAACCTGCTGAAACCCTGGCTGAAGATGTAATTCATAAATCGGATGATTGACCGTGCCCTTAGGGAGTAAGAATGTTATGGTCAGACACAGAGCCGTTGTTGCACACTTTCCTTTTGTCCCAGGGGTATAATCTGTTAGTAAAATAGGGTTACAGCTCTACAGGGATCTTGGTGTAATTGTTAACAGAGCCCTAGATTGCACAATAAATCAAATGGTCACTTAGCTGTTAGTGTCCCTGTATATGCCACTGATCAGTTGTGTTCTTTAGCCGGTCTGAGGCACGCAGGGTGACTACTGCTCCACCTTTCTTTGTCTTTCTTTTTGGTGCCACATAAGGAAACAGAAACAGATGATCTCACCAAGTGCATAGATCACAGGAGAAAAGCCACAGGCAGTTAGTGGTCCCCTGTGGGCCGTCATTCATGCACATGTAGCACTGACACTTACGAGGGCATCTCACACTGTCTGGAGCAGTGATTCATGGCCTGGAGGGGGGCGTGGCGGGTGTTCTGTGATGGAAAGGGTTCCCTCCCCCACACCTCCCTTCACAGCGGCTATAGACCCGCCTCACCTTGTCGGAGGTCGCACTGTCTCTCTTGGTCCTCATGCACCATATAAGGGTGGGAGGAGGAGGGAGAGAGGGATACAGATTCTTTTTGATCTTACCTTCTTTCAAGTCAGTTCCCTACCTTTTTTTTTTTTTTTTTTTTTTAAATAAATAAATGATTCCAGTTTTCTTTGTTGGGTTACTTTGGGGTTTGTCTGATTTTACAAAAAACTAAAATGTTTTCCTCTTCCACCTCTGGGAAGATTATACGTCTAAATTTATTGTTTCAGTTTGTTCATTCTTTTATTGATGGCTCAAGCATTTGCTCCTGAGTCATTTATTGAGTAGCTGGGTTGGTGCTGGAAATTCCAATTTAGAGGCTAACAAGGAAATTCAAGATGGGGGGGGGGATTAAAATTTAACACAATGCCCTCTTTATCTATAGTATTTTATTATTTATCTCTCTAACTATTTATTATCTATCTATGTTTTTGTAGTAAGACTTCTCTGAACTTGATAATGTTTGAACTTGTAAGTGAACAAATAATGCTCTGTGTGTCTGAGGTTGTGGCTTAAAATGACGCTGCTTGAACCTCTACCCTGTAACATCTTTTGAGCTAAACTGTACACTGCTAAGTTGTGCCATTTCATTATCTATCTACGTCTATCTCAGTCATTCCTAATGGGCTGCTTGTATTTACTTGGGCAGCTTCAATGCAGAGGAAAAACTTAAAAGCAAATGCACTTAATTTTAAAATGTTTTGAGTTCAAACAATTTAGATCATTAAAAAAAATGCTTCAGTAAACGAATAGGAATTAGAACTATGAACTCATTTAGAATTATTATTATTGAGTTAAAAATGATGTTACTAACTTAAGTGATCATAGTTGTAACCCGAGTTTGCTGATTCATTTTAATTCTTTTTTTTTTTTGGTCAGAGTTTTTCTGACCCATAAGGTCTACATAGAAACAAACCTCAATCTCAGCATTACCAAGAGAGTTTGGTCACTTGTTGGAGAGCTTATTTTTCTCCTTCTCACTTCTAGTTCTAGGCATAGCTCTCCTCAAATTAGTTCAGACCATCAAGGGTGGTCCCACTGTGCCTTAACAAGCCTTATAAGTAATTCCCACACAACTGCTTCCGCAAGGCATTTGGGTATGTTGTCTGTTTCACTGAAGACTTGCTGGGGGGGTATGCAGAGGGAGGAACTGACATCACAGATAAAAAGCAGTCGAAACTGGCTATTAGATGGAGCTGCTCTTCAAAGCCCTGGGCATTGCTGTTCCTGAACTTGCACTGCCCATCATCTGTTAGTTGACAATCCTCTCTCTTTTTCTTCTTTCAGGCCCTTGTCTTTCTTTTCTTTGCTCCTTCCCTCTTAGTATATAAAAATCAACCATTTTCCATTTTAATTAATTTATTTTTAAATTTTATTTTGAATCAGAGCGGTTAACTTCTTACCAGCTCCAACAGCCAAAATAAAATTTGTTGTCTCTCCACGTATCTTCAAAGAAGTAATATATTTAGAAACTATCCCTTGTAAGGTTCCTTCTGCACAAGTTCTTGGACCATGGCTGTCCTCTTCCCTCATCTTTCTGCAGGTGAGGACTGGGGTAGGGGACATAGAGTGTGTTGTGGTTACCATATGTAGAGAAAAGGCAAAACCATCTGCTTTGGGTTAGACAGGGATTGAGTCCTAGCCCTCCACGTCATGGCTGTGTGACCCAGGGCAGGTCACTTAACTTTCCTGAGCCTGTTTCCTCATCTCTAACCTGAAGATGATGCTACTTTCTTGCAAGTCATGGAATGGATAGAATGGAATAACACACAAGTTGTGGATAGTTAAGTGCATATTTACAGGGCTATAAAATGGAATAACATTTCTAACGCACCTGGTGAAATGCAGACACTTAACAAATGTTAGTTTCCTTTTCCTTTCAACTGATAAACACTTTCCTTGAGGATTACATATGTAAACATTAAATATTTATAACTTGCATAATTCAAGGAAAAGGAAACTTGAAAAGAAATCATACTTCAGATTTTTCGATGAAACAAATAATCAGCCCCGTTTATCTCTTGTGACAATCTGTATTTTCGTGTGCAGTTCTGAGCAGGGTGAGACTTGAGGGAACCTAAATTCTTTCTGTGGCTTCACAGGAGTTGTAAATATTATGTATTTGTGACGTGATTTGGGGCAGCCTAAGTAACTGAGGCCTATAATCATCCCAGAGGTATTATTTCCAGGTGGGCCCATCAGAACTGAATAGATAATAAAGATATGAACACTGGTGAATGAAGGCTTATGACTCAAACAGCTCAGCAAAAATGGGTATTTTACTAGCCGAAAGGACTCGCCATCTGTCTTTCCTGTAAAGCCGAGCAGAACATAGCCCTAGATGAGTATGTGACCTATGTCAATTAGGCCAATTTAAACTACTGACAAAGCCAGTCTGTTCACATCCCGTGCAGCCAGATTTTAAATTCTGGGGGGCCATAGATGGTTAGGAATGGTGGCTGGCTAGAGCTGTGGATAATATTTCATGTTCTCTTAGAGGCAGGAAAGAATAGATTAAGAACATAAAAGGTGGCTTTTTTCCCCCTATTGTCCAGTCAATTTATCTATGGGTCTGCCAAAACAGCCCACAGCCTGTTTTTGTACAAGCCCTGAGCTAAAAATGATTTTTGCATATTTAAAGGGTTATAAAAAAGGAATGAAAAAATAATCGACAGAGACCATATGTTGCTCACCAGGCTGAAGAATTTACTATCTGGCCCTCTATGGAAAAAGTTGCAGATCTCTGGCCTAGAGGGTTTGAAATATTACAGATTAATGAAAGAGGCAAAATGTAATGACAATTGACTTTTTAAGTTGTAATTCTGACTTGTGATAATCAGTATATGCCTGTTTTAATGCAGCTTAATGGGCATTATTTAGGATAAATATAATTACATTTTAATATTTGGTTCTTTCTTTCTCTATACCTATATACTTATTGTTGTCCTATAAGTAGCTCTACACCTGTCACCTCCTCTCTGAAGCCCCCACCTGTCGCTGTCTCACCAGCTTACAGCTGAACAGCTTGCCTTTGAGATGCTGGGACAGCTATTCTTACCTTGTCCCCTTGCCCGAAAGAAAATGGCAGGGGCCAGTGCAGGAAGAGCTGCGGAGGAGTTTCTGACCTTATTCTGCTCACGATGAAGCTAGGGACAAATTTTTAGCAGTATATTTAATTGCAAAATTATAAGCACAGAGAAGGGGGCGGTCGTGGGGCTGTAATGCACACAGGGAGTCTGCGGGAAGAAGCAGGGCCTGGGTTAGATACTGATGGATAGGCGTAGTTTGCAGAAGGGCATAAACACAGGTACAGAGGTGTAAGGGACCATCTCATGGAAGGACCTGCCCAGATGGGAGACTGTTATAGCAGCTGAGATACAAATGGGTCATCATTGTGGCCAGTATTGGGAATTTTAAGGTATATGGAATCCCAAATCCAGTAGTCATCGAGGAATCATTAAAGCTTATTTTTAAAGAGAGAGGGGTGTGTGTGTGTGAGAGAGAGAGAGGTGAGGCTAGGGGAATGAATTGACAATCATGAAATTGGCTACTATTTGTTAAAACTGAATGGGGTGCCTGGCATCGGCCTAAGGGCATTTGGACCATCTCATTTAATTCTCACAATGATTGTAGGAAAAGGTATTATCCCCATTTTGCAAATGAGGAAAGCAGGCTTAGAGTGGTTCAAAAAACTTGCCCAAATTTCTGGCATTAATAACAAGCACAGCCAGGATGGCCTGAGCTGGGAGCCCACACTCTTAATCCTGTGCTGCTGAAACAAGCTCCATGTAAAATATCCTTGCAAGACAGAAAAGAGTGAAAAAGCAATTGAATTCTTACCTTCCGGAAATGAGCAGTTTGAGGGAATGTTCTTCTACACATCTTTTTATGTACATGCACAGCAATATATATGTGTCCTGTATAATCTGGGCCTTCAAACTTTATATAAGTGGCATCATGTTCTATATCCTAGTTCCCTCCTACTTAAAACTAATTTTCATCAGTGCGTGCACAGAATTCCACTTTATGATTGTATCCTGATCTGCTTAACCATTTCTCTCTAGATCATTGCAGGTTCGTAAGCAGGAGAATAATTCACTGGAATCTTTTTTTTTTTTTAGTAAAAACTTTTTAACTGAGTCTCATGTTTTCCCCCTTTCCTTGCAGCATGCCCTTGATGCTGACAATGCGGGAGTCAGTCCAATAGGAAACTCTTCCAACAACAGCAGTCACTGGGACCTTGGCAGTGCCTTTTTCTTTGCTGGAACCGTCATCACCACCATAGGTACCCATTTCTTTGCTGCTACCTTTTCCTCTGCAGGTCATCCTGAGTAATGGTGCATGATCAGTGTTTTGCCCTCACAGAATGCACCATAGTTTGAGGCCCAGAAGAGCTTTCTGAAAAATAGTTGTGGTGGCTTTCAGTAAAAGGCAAAGCAGAAGGAAATATCCCCTTTTTTCCAGAATGAAAGGCTAGAGAGCATGAAAAGTTTAGTGTAGTAACTAACATACTGGTAAGTTGAACTCAGGTTGCTTATTTGAGCTCAATTTCTTTCTTTATTTTTATTTTTTGTAATTGTTTGGGATTCATTGATTCAAAGAATCAATTGAAAGAATCATTGATTCTTGAATCAATTCATTCAAAGAATTAGGTTACACTGATGGTATTTGTGAGGTAAAGTCCCTCTTATAATTGTGTCCTGCCCCCGAGAGGTGTGCCATACACTGTGACCCCCATCCCCCTCCCTCCTCCCCTCTCCCTGCTCCCTCATTCCCCTATCACTCATCTTGAATTAGATCATCTACTGCCTTCATATTAGAATTGAGTACATTGGATTCTTGCTTCTCCATTCTTGTGATGCTTTCCTAAGAATGTGTTCCAACTCAATCCAGGTTAATGCAAAAGATGTAAAGTCTTCATCTTTTTTAATGGCTGAATAGTATTCCCAGGTATACATATATCACAGCTTGTTAATCCATTCCTGGGTTGGTGGGAATTTAGGTTGTTTCCACCTTTGGCACCTTTGCCACCAATTGCTCTTTGGCAATTGTAAGAGCTCAGTTTCCTTTTAAAGATTGTAGTTCTTATTGAAGTTGTACAGGAAAGAACCAAAATGGCTCTACAAAGTTTGGTATGAAAAACAGCAGCAGCCTCTGCCTCCTTCCCTTTTCTTTTCACCTTCCTCAAGACAGCCAGTTCCATCTCTCTTGACAGATTCTTTGGATATTCATCCCCATGTCTTTAAATGTCACTTATGGAGGTGTCATTTGGGGGAATTGTTTCCTGACTTCCCATCGTGGAAGATAAGGAGTTAATTCTTTCTTCCTCCCTGCCCCACTGCAGAAAGGACCCCTCTTGGTCTTTCTGTCTTCCCAGTATAGTTTAATTAGATAAAAGTTGAACGTTTGCTTTATTTTGACAAGGTAAATGCTCTTTGCAACTGGTGATATGGGGTGAACTTTGATTACTTCTTTTCTGCACTATTATTTGTCCTGTTTTATATGTGTGCCTTTGTTTATGATACCTGGGGAGTTTTGTATATTAGTCTTAGGGGTTGACTTTATAATTGTAATAGCTTGAATGCTCTGTTCTCTAACCAGTATGTTTAGATCTCTGTTATGGTGATGACATCTCTTCTCCTTCTCCACCGTACAATTTTAGTCAACCCCATCTTTTGAATGTTTACTTTTAAATGATTAAAGATGCTTTGTTCTTCTCTTACGTGATCTGTCAGCTTTAAATAGATCGTGGCTCTCAGCTATTACATGTAATGCACTCAGTGAACTTAGCATCTCATACTCACCATATCATTCTGTATACAGGCCTACCTAGTTTTATTGCATTTTATTGCTCTTGCAGATACTGAATTTTCCTTTTATATACTGAAGGTCTGTAGCAGCCGTGCACTGACAAAGTCTATTGGTATAATTTTTTTCCAAAAGTACGTGCTCACTTTGTGTCTTTCTGTCACATTTTGGCAATTCTTTCAATATTTCAAACTTTTTCATTATTATTATAGCTGTTATGTGATCTGTGATCAGTGATCGCAGATATTACAATTGTTATTGTTTGGGGGCACAATAAATGCCCATAGATCAAGGTGTGATTTCAACTCTCCAGTCTTATTTAAGAAATACATGTTGCAAGGCTGTGGTTGCCATGATGACTCCTCTGATGGGTCTGGGAATTTTCTAGAAAGGATTTAGCATTCTAGATGCCATTAAAAACATTGATGGGAGAGGCCAAAATATCAGTATAAATAATAAATTTGGAAGAAGTTAATTTCAAATCTCAGGGATGACTCTGAGGGGTTAGGACTTCAGTGGAGGAAGAAAGTGGAGTATGGTAGAAATAGCAAGAGAAGTAGAATTAGAAGCAGAATGAGAAGTGGAGAAGGTGGAGCAAGATGGCGGCTGAGTAACAGCTTCTGTGAACTGGGAATGGTGAGTCTGGGGAAATAAGATTCCAGGTATCTCTGGCTGGTGGGATCTGCCTATAATCATCCCTTTGAGGATACAGGGAGTCAGCAAGGGACTTCTGGATGCCAAGAGAAGGACAAAAACAGTGGAAAACTGGCAAGTGGTTGCGTGTGTTCCATCGACCTAATCCTGCCAGCAGCAGTAAGTACAAGCAGCAGTGAGACTGGAATCCGGAAAGGCCTTACCTGTGAACTGTTTCAGTGTTTTTGGACTTGGCACTCAGTTGAACTGCCTTGGGGAGAGCTTAAGCAGGACTGTGGAGAACTTTGGGCATTGTCTAGGGCCCCAGACTGAGCTGCTGAGCCAGACGGAGCTAATAGTGTTCAGCTGTGGGCCGCAGGGAGCCATTGTGAGAGAACTGCCCTGGCAAGCTCCACCCTCAGGGTCGCAGAGCAAGGATTGGGCGGGAGCTAGTAACCTAGTGACTGAGCAACCTAAAGGCAGGGACTGAGCTGCCTTACACCCTTAACCCTCAGGGGCAGAGTGAGGCCAGTTTTGGCACACTGGAGCCTTGGGCTGTTGCCCTGGGTAGAGTGGCTTGGCATCAAAGCTCATAGCAACCTCAAACTCCTGGGCATGGTGCCACCCGGACCTCCATAAGAGCTACACTGTGAGCCCCGACCTGCGACCCGCACCCGCCGGGGCTCCACATGCCCTGAACAGGAACTGCGAGAGCCACGCAACCCTGCGTCCTCCCTCTTGTACCCTCCCTGCCTCCACACTGGCCCACTCGTCTGGCCAGGGACTCTGGTAGCTGCGTGCCTTCTGGAGCCCTCCCTGCCTCTGCACAGAGACTGCTGGAGCCTTAGGCTCTCTGTGCCAAAGTCACTGGGCACCAAACACTCCCAGAACCATGTGCACCACCTCCCGCCCTGTTGTTGGATCCGGGTGTGTCACACTCTGGAGCTGCTTCCACAACCAGAACTCTCTGGCTGGGGCAGCCCCAGAGGAACTACAAGGGGTCAATCCCTACAAAGATTTAGCAACAATAGAGTGATCCTGCTGGGGTCTAATCTTGGAGAGACACCTCCCCAACTCTGAGGACGGCCAGAGGCAATAGTGAAAAACAATCATGAGGTGAAATCAAGAGAAAAACTCTGGCAATATGAATAGTCAGAGTAGATCAACTCCCCCAAGGATCAATGGGGCAGACACAGCACAAGATCCAATGCACAAACAAATAGCTGAAATGTCAGAAATCGAATTCAGAATCTGGATAGCAAATAAAATCGAATTAGAATTCGAATCAGTAACCCAAAAGATATCTCAAGAACTCAACGAATTCAAAGACCAAATGACTGAATTTTGACACATTGAGACAAGAAGTTGCAGCCCTCAAAGATCTGAGAAACACAGTAGAATCCCTCAGTAACAGAATGGAACAAGCAGAAGAAAGGATTTCTGACACTGAAGACAAAGCTTTTGAATGCTCCCAAACTCTCAAAAAGGAAGAGAACTGGAGGGCAAAAACAGATAACTCCCTCAGAGAGCTCTGGGATGATTAGAAGAAAACCATATTCATCTTATAGGGATCCCTGAAAGCGATTAAGTGGTTTCACAAGGCACGGAGTCTCTTCTCCATGAGTTTATGAAGGAGAACTTTCCAGACATGAGAAATTCTGAAATTCAGATAACAGACAGTTTCAGAACTCCAGCATGACACAACCCAAATAAGACATCCCCCAGACACATCATAATCAATTTCACTAAAGTTGATATGAAGAAGAAAATTCTGAAAGCAGACAGACGAAAGAAAACCATCACCTACAAGGGCAAGAATATTAGAATAACTGCAAATCTCTGTGCTGAAAACTTTCAAGCTAGAAGAGGATAGTCATCAACTTTTAATCTCCTAAAACAAAATAACTTTCAACCCAGGATCCTGTATCCAGCTAAACTGAGTTTCATTTATGACGGAGAAATTAATTACTTCAATGACATTCACATGTTGAAGAAATTTGCCATAACTAAACCAGCTCTCCATGATATTCTCCAACCTATCCTCCATAAAGACCAGCGTAATCCTCCACCACAAAAGTAAACCCACCCAGAAAATTTGGATCAAATTCCAACTTCTACAGTCACAAAATTTTAAAAATGTCCACCAGACTCTTAAAAGGCTTATCAATATTCTCAATTAATGTGAATGGTTTAAATTGTCTTCTAAAGAGGCACAGGTTGGCTGACTGGATACAAAAACTCAAGCCAGATATCTGCTGCATACAAGAATCTCATCTTACATTAAAAGATAAATATAGACTCAAGGTGAAGGGATGGTCATCTATACTCCAGGCAAATAGAAAGCAGAAAAAAGCAGGCGTTGCAATCCTATTCGCAGATGCAATGGGCTGTAAAACAACCGAAATAAGAAAGGGTAAAGATCGACACCACATTTGTTAAAGGCAATACTCAATATGATGAGATTTCAATTGTTGATATTTATTCACCCAACCAGAATGCAACTCAATTTATAAGAGAAACTCTAACAGACATGAGCAACTTGATTTCCTCTAGTTCCATAGTAATTGGAGATTTTAACACCCCTTTAGCATTGCTGAATAGATCCTCCAAAAAGAAGCTAAGCAAAGAAATCTTATATTTAAACTTAACCATTCAACATCTGGACTTAACAGACATGTACAGAACATTTCATCCCAACAAATCTGAATATACATTCTTTTCATCAGCCCACGGGAACATACTCCAAAATTGACCACATCCTGGGTAAGAAATCTAACCTCAGCAAATTTTAAAAAATAGAAATTATTCCTTGCATCTTCTCAGACCATCATGTAATAAAAGTTGAATTGAATAACAACAGGAATCTGCATACCCATACAAGAATATGGAAGCAAAATAACCTTATGCTGAAGGATAGATGGGTTATAGACGAGATTAGGAAGGAAATCACCAAATTTTTGGAACAAAACAACAATGAAGACACAAATTATCAGAAGCTCTGTGATACTGCAAAGGCAGTCCTAAGAGGGAAATTTATAGCACTGCAAGCCTTCCTCAAGAAAATGGAAAGAGAGGAAGTTAATAACTTAATGGGACATCTCAAGCAACTGGAGAAGGAAGAAAGCTCCAACCCCAAATGCAGCAGAAGAAAAGAAATAACCAAAATCAGAGCAGAATTAAATGAAATTGAAAACAAAAGAATTATACAATAGATCGATAAATCCAAAATTTGGTTTTTTGAAAAGATCAATAAAATAGATAAACCTTTTGTCAACCTGACCAGGAAAAAAAAGAGTAAAATCTCTAATTTCATCAATCAGAAATGATAATGAAGAAATAACAACAGACCCCTCATAAATTAAAAAAATCCTTAACGAACACTACAAGAAACTCTACTCTCAGAAATATAAAAATCTGAAAGAAATGGACCAATACCTGGAGTACGCCACCTACCAGACTTAGCCAGAATGAAGTGGAAAGGTTGAACAGGCCTATATCAAGTTCCGACATAGCACCAACTATAGAAAATCTCCCTAAAAAGCAAAGCCCAGGACCAGATGGCTTTACGTCAGAATTCTACCAAACCTTTAAAGAAGAGCTAGTACCTATATTACTAAACCTCTTCCAAAATATAGAAAAAGAAGGAATATTACCCAACACATTCTACGAAGCAAACATCACCTTGATCCCCTAACCAGGGAAAGACCCAACAAGAAAAGAAAATTATAGACCAATATCACTAATGAATATTGATGCTAAAATACTCAATAAGATCCTAACAAACAGAATCCAACACCACATCAAAAAAATTATGCACCACGACCAAGTGGGATTTATACCAAGGTCTCAAGGCTGGTTCAATATACGTAAATCTATAAATGTAATTCAGCATATAAACAAACTAAAAAATAAGGACCATATGATTCTTTCCATTGACACAGAAAAAGCTTTTGATAATATCCAGCATCCCTTCATGATCAGAACACTTAAGAAAATTGGTATAGAAGGGATATTTCTTAAACTCATAGAGGCCATCTACAGCAAACCCACAGCCAATATTGTATTGAATGGAGTTAAATTGAAATCATTTCCACTTCGATCAGGAACCAGGCAAGGTTGCCCATTGTCTCCATTGCTCTTTAATATTGTAATGGAAGTTTTAGCCATTGCAATTGGGTAAGGAAAGGCGATCAAGGGTATCCACATAGGGTCAGAAGAGATCAAACTTTCACTTTTCGCAGATGATATGATAGTATATCTGGAAAACAATAGGGATTCTACTCCAAAACTTTTGGAAGTGATCAAGGAATACAGCAATGTCTCAGGCTGTAAAATCAACACCCATAAATCTGTAGTCTTTATATATACCAACAATAGCCAAGCCGAAAAAAAGGTCAAGGACTCTATTCCTTTCACAGTAGTGCCAAAGAAGATGAAATATTTGGCAGTATACCTAACAAAGGACGTGAAAGTTCTCTACAAAGAGAACTATGAAACTTTAAGAAAAGAAATAGCTGAAGATGTTAACAAATGGAAAAACATACCATGCTCATGACTGGGAAGAATCAACATTGTTAAAATGTCTATACTACCCAAAGCAATATGTAATTTTAATGCAATTCCTATTAAAGCTCCATTTTCACATTTTAAAGATCTTGAAAAAAATAATACTTTGTTTTATATGGAATCAGAAAAAAACCTCGAATAGCCAAAACATTACTCAGCAATAAAAACACAGCAGGAGGAATCATGCTACCAGACCTGAGACTGAACTATAAATGGATAGTGATCAAAACAGCATGGTATTGGCACAAAAACAGAGAAGTAGATGTCTGGAACAGAACAGAGAACCAAGAGATGAATCCAGTTACTTACCTTTATTTGATCTTTGACAAGCCAATTAAAAACATTCAGTGGGGGAAAGATTCCCCATTTAACAAATGGTGCTGGGTGAACTGGCTGGCAACCGTAGAAGATTGGACCCACACCTTTCATCATTAACTAAGATAGACTCTCACTGGATAAAAGATTTAAACTTAAGACATGACACTATAAAAATACTTGAAGAAAGTGCAGGGAAAACTCTTGAAGGAATTGGCCTGGGTGAATATTTTATGAGGAGGACTCCCCAGGTAATTGAAGCAGTTTCAAAAATACATTACTGGGACCTGATCAAACTAAAAACCTTCTGCACAGCCAAGAACATAGTAAGTAAAGCAAGCAGACAGCCCTCAGAATGGGAGAAAATATTTGCAGGTTATACCTCTGATAAAGGTCTAATAACCAGAATCCACGGAGAACTCAAACATATTAGCAAGAAAAGAACAAGTGATCCCATCTCAGGGTGGGCAAAGGACTTGAAGAGAAACTTCTCTAAAGAAGACAGATGCACGATCTACAGACATATGAAAAAAAGCTCATCATCCTTAATCATCAGAGAAATGCAAATCAAATCTACTTTGAGATATCACCTAACCCAAGAGTAGCCCATATAACAAAATCCCAAATCCAGAGATGTTGGCATGGATGTGGAGAAAAGGGCACACTTCTATACTGCTGGTGGGAATGCACACTAATACATTCCTTCTGGAAGGATGTTTGGAGAATACTTAGAGACCTAAAAATAGACCTGCCATTCGATTCTACAATTACTTTACTAGGTTTATACTCAAAAGACCAAAAATCACAACATAACAAAGACATTTCTGTACCAGAATGTTTATTGCAGCCCAATTCATAATTGCTAAGTCATGGAAGAAGCCCAAGTGCCCATTGACCCACGAATGGACTAGCAAATTGTGGTACATGTATACCATGGAATATTATGCAGCCTTAAAGAAAGATAGAGACTTTACCTCTTTCATTTTTACATGGATGGAGCTGGAACATATTCTTCTTAGCAAAGTATCTCAGGAATGGAAGAAAAAGTATCCAATGTACTCATCCCTACTATGAAGCTGAATTATAGCTTTCACATGAAGGCTATAACCCAACTATAGCAGAAGACTATGAGGAAAGGGCCAAGGAAGGGCAAGGGATGGGGGAGGTTAGGGTGGAGGGAGGGCCACACCCACGGTGCATCTTAGAATGGGTACAGGCGAAACTTACTAAAGGCAGAATACAAATGTCTACATACAATAACTAAGAAAATGCCATGAAGGCCATGTTGAACAGTTTGATGAGAATATTTCAGATTGTATATGAAACCCGCACATTGTACCCCTTGATTGCACTAATGTACACAGCTATGATTTAACAATGAAAAAGAAAGAAAGAAAGAAAAAAAAACTGAGAAGTGGAGCCCGTAGGTGTGACTGAACTGCTACATCTCAAGATAAAATTCGAACAGATGAGTTTCTTCTTAGGCTTGAGCAAAGAAAGTGGTTTCGTGGGGTAGAATCTACTCCTGGTAAAGATGCTGTCAACATTGTTGAAATGACAACAAAGACTTGAATATTATCAAAATTAGTTGAGAAAGCAGCAGCAGGATTTGAGAGGATTGACTCCAATTTTGAAAGAAGTCCTACTGTGGGTAAAATGGAATTAAACAGCATGGCATGCCACAGAGAAACTTTTAGTGAAAGGAGGATTCACAGCAATCTTTCTTGTTATCTTATTTTAAGAAATTGCCACAACCACCGCAGCCTTCGGCAACCACCACTCTGATTAGTCAGCAGCCATCCACATCAAGGCAAGACCAGCAAAAAGATTACAACCTGCTGAAAGCTGAAATGATCATTAGCATTTTTTAGCAAAAAAGCATTTTTTAATCAAGATACACTTTTTGGATATAATGCTATTGTGTTGCGTGACCGGAGACAGTGGGAAAAAAGCAAGCTATTTTAAACTCATACTGAGTTCACGTTGTGTACTTGATGTAGGATATGTTTATTTATAAATATAATCCTACACTATTGTACACTTAACAGAGTGTAGTTTAGTGTAAACATAACTTTTATATGCACTGGGAAATCACTGTACAGTCCTGCCTCTTCTATTTTCTGAATTTCTGATCAAGTTCAGGGTGACTTCTGTTGTTCACACCTTCTTCCCCCAACTAAATTCCACACTTAGTGCAAACACAGATAATCTCTTTTAAAGCTCAAAGTGAGACCCTCCCCTTTAACCTTGAATATTTGCTGGCACTTTCTGAGATTTGCCACTTATTGGCCCTACCATTATTCTCTGGGCTTCTTCTCTTTATTTCCCCCCATGCAGTTTCTGTTCAAATTGCAGCTTCTTTTGGTAGTTCTTACACATATGCTGGAATCTATAGATTATATTCCATTTACAGATCTGCTGACAATGAGTTTGAGTGAAGTATTGCAATATTGAAGTATCACTGCAATAAACATTCTCACTCAGAAGCATGCAAGACACAGCAGTCACCTGTGCACAGCAAGATGGACTGCCATTGAGAGGCTCCTCCATCCCCCACCCCCTTAGAGGATTCCTTCCTTAAAACCTGTTTATACTCTCTGGGAGGAACTCCCTGCCCTCCTGCTCTGTGAGGCCCAGCCATGTCTTCTGAGAGGTTCTTTGATGCATAGCTTTGACAACCAATTTCCTGTTGGCACAAGTCTCAGAGGCTAAGGGCTATTTCAGGTGCATCAGTTTTTATTTTTATTTTCTTTTGGGGGGGCTTAGCCTTCAGGGCCTGTGTTATTTCTGAGTTGGCAAAATCAAGAACATTATGTGCGGGTGGTGCCTGTAGCTCAGTGGGTGGGGTGCCAGCCACATATACTGAGACTGGTGGGTTCAAACCCAGCCTGGGCCTGCTATCCAACAATGACAACTGCAACAAAAAATAGCTGGGAATTGTGGTGGGCATCTGTAGTCCCAGCGACTTGGGAGGCTGAGGCAAGAAAATTGCTTAAGCCCAAGAGTTGGAAGTTGCTGTGAGCTGTGATGTCACAGCACTCTACTGAGGGCACCATAGTGAGACTCTGTCTCCAAAAATAAATAAATAAATAAAAAAGAGTTATGTGCAAGGAAATCATTTGGTATAAAAGAGAATTGTTATTCTTATTTAGAAAGCCTTTTAACCTAATGATATGACATGCTAGTTTTGCACTTGTGAATCTGAAAATGTATTAATGTCAGCTGCTATAGGTATTTAAGATGTCCATTACACTAATGGGTCTGGGATTCAGAAACCTTTTCTGCCACTGCAGGCCAGGGTAGGTCAGCTTAGTCCACAGACTCACAGTACCATTTGGTATAAGGTCAGAAAGTGTTTATAAACCTCAACAGCACCTGAGGACGTTACTGTGGTATATCAGAGAAGACCAATATCAGGTAAAATTGTGTTCAACAGTCTGGTTATTAAGCTGGAGAAAAGAGTTATGCATGTTAGGAAAACTTAGTGTAAAACAATTAAAATGGAGCAAGTCTGGGCCACTTCAAAAGTACATTTTGGAAATTCTTTCCAGTACCCAGTATTGGATCCATAGATATATTAGTGTTGAATAAAGAAGACAGAAAAAGGAAAACCCTAATTCTTATTTTATGTCATAATTTATGGACTATCTGATGCATTAAAAAACAATTACATTGCAATGCACACAAAGGGTTTGTGTTGTGTCACCTGGTTAGGAAACCAGGGACTTGGATTATAGAACAGTTATGTTCATTGACTTGCATAACATTATGTGATTGAGGAATGGGTAGCCCCATTTGCCCAATGAAGAGCATTTATATGTAATATTTTCTGCTCTTCTTTGTGCGCTGACATTGGAATTGATGATTTTGTGCAAATGACTTTTAGTCCTTGGTTTCTTCTATTTGGTCTCCATTTACTTATTCACCCCTGTTCTGATAACCATATACCCAACTGTCCCCTTCCCCACTCTTGCCCCGTAGGCCTCAGGGGAAGAATCACTTTTTCTAGACTAAGAAGTCTGGTGTCTGGCCACAGTCATTAGTTCAAAGTTGGACATATGATCTATATTAGGTGCTTTTGCTTGAGCTTTTCATACTGGAAGTAAATCTGGAAAGAGACAGCCTCAGGCACTGCCAGTCTTTTTCTTCCCTGGATGGGTTTCTCTGCCTAGTATTCATCTAGCAACAAAAAGGCAGAGGAAGAAAAGGGAAGTGATAAATAGGGTCTTGCCCACATCCTTTGAGCTCTAGATGGAGATACCCATGAAATGTTAAAAAATAAATGTTAAATCTCCTTCTATTTACCCGGGTCAATGCATTTTCTTTTGTTGCTTAAGTCACTCTTTGGGTTTTCTATTACCTGCTATTGAGAAAAAAAATCCTAATACACATGGGTCAGAGGTTATGGAGGGCCAATAAATATCTTTTGCCCTCCACTGCCTGGGCCTGACCCTGCTGGCCACTGATGCAGGCAGAATGGGGACCCAAGACCCCATTCTTGACAAGGGAAAACAGAAAAGGGGGAAAATAAAATAATAAGCTGAGCAACGCAGAACAAAGAAAAGTCAGCTAGTTTACCTCTAAGCCAGCTGCTGCTAAATTTCTTATCTGAACAGTTTTCTGGAAGCTTGGCCTGTACGGGATACAGCTTGCAATCACCCCTGCTAGGTCTGTGAACACTCTGAAGGAATAATGGCTGCTGAAGATACTGTGTGCAAGGCCTGACAAGAAACATTAAGTAGACTGTCCCCTGCCCACTCAGCAGCCAAAGCAAAAATCCATTGTGGAGGTTTGTATTTGGCTAGGGCAGCAATCAAGAGAACAGCTTGAGCCCTGAAATACGGGTAGGAGGGCTTAGATCCCTTATCACAGAGGAAGACACCTCTGGGGTGGTGATGAGTGGAAAATTCCTCTTTCCTACCAATTTTTTTTTTTTTTCTTGAGACAGAGTCTCACTATGTTGCCCTTGGTAGAGTGCTATGGCATCACAGCTCACAGCAACCTCCAACTCTTGGGCTTAAGAAATTCTCTTGCCTTAGTCTCCCAAGTAGCTGGGACTACAGGTGCCCACCACAATGCTCGGCTATTTTTTTGTTGCCGTGGTTTAGCTGGCCCCGGCCAGTTTTGAACCAGCCACCCTCGGTGTATGTGGCTGGTGCCATAACCACTGTGCTACGGGTGCCACGTCATTTTGTACCAATTCTTTTTTTTTTTTTTTTTTGGCAGTTTTTTTTGGCCGGGGCTGGACTTGAACCCACCAACTCCGGCATATGGGGCCAGCGCTCTACTCCTTTGAGCCACAGGCACCGCCCCCTACCAATTCTTCAGAAGAGACTGATGCAGTGGCATTTTACTCCACAGTGAGCTAGTGGGGATTAACACCCCCCTAGGAATCTGTGTGTGTGACCATAAATAGAAGGCTGCCCACACAAAAGGCTCAGGTTCTGGATTTCTTAAGGCTGCTCAGAGCCTTAAAGTTAATGATTATAGAAACAATAGGAGATGATATTCTTGCTCAGAGAAACTGCTGATGTCCTTGTTCCCTTCCTCAGCTTACCCTCTGGGCTAATGAGCAAATAGCCCTCAATAAAAGCTGAGTAGAACAAACACTTGGGGCCACTCACAGGAACCTCACAAACGGGTGGTGGTCTCCTGTGCTCCCACCTATGAAAAGTCTATTCTGCATATATTGTCTATTTGTCTCTCATTGTTTCTAACTTTATACTTCTCCAGTCTATTGCTGCCAGATCCACAGGTCTTAACGGACCCGGGGGTTCCCAGGGCAGAACCCTGGCACACTGCAGCTGCCATCGACCACCATCTTTGGGGTATGGCTCTTGATTGAAAATCTTAGGAAGAGCCATCCTACTGGATGAGATGCTAGGTTTATATGCCCATGTCCTGGTGGTCTGGGAGGCTGTTTCTTCTACAGTGAGAGGGAGGATACTGTGTCACACCAGTAATGCACAGAATGGGAACCTCCCTCCAAATCAGAAGGAAGGTAGATGCTAAAGAGGGAAGTGCTACAAGACAAGGATGCAAACAAAAACAAATAAAAAGAAAACCTAACTGGGAAAAAAGTCCACTTCAGTATCATGGTGCAGTGTTAGCACTAGATATTAGGTCCTATGCAATTTAGACAAAGCTATTTTTCTCTCTTGCTCTCTCTTTATCTTAATAGAAAACTAAGTTGAACACCATTTAATTGGCTAAATTTTAGCTCAAGAGCAGAAGGTCTTTATAAAGTTATATAGTTAGAAAATTCCAAAGAAAACCTTAGTACAATGTAAGAATAATGAGGTACAGAAATAATTGTTTTTCCAATTATTTGGTGGGGCACTCATTCATTGAGTGCCGTAGCAAGTCTTATAAGAAAATCTGGAGTCCAGTAATTCATCCAGCTCTTTCCAAGAAGTTTTCCACTGTTTAGAAGTCAGGAAAGTGGAGCTGCTAGAGCAGTGGTTCTTGACTTTCCTAATGCTGCGGTCCTTTAATACAGTTCCTGGGGGTTGTGACCCACAGGTTGAGAACCGTTGTGGTAGAGCCTAGGAGCTTTGTTTTCATTCATTATGAGATACACAAATAGTAGCCTGTTTGCTTGCATTCCTAAAATTTACAACATAATATTGTAAATGTTTCCTCCTATGTAACTAAAATCCTTTGAAAACGTAATCTTTGATGGTTTCCATTGGATCCTCTATCCACACTATAATCACATGCCCTTGGAGGCTTACCCTGTTTCTACTTTGAACGGTGTGGTCTACATCTCTGCTTGTTTCTTCGGAAAGATTCCCAAGGGATTGCTTTGTCCCAGAACATGGACCTTTTAAGGGCTCACCAAATCTCTTTCCAGAAAGACTCTCATGAGAAGCCTGAGGTTAGGTACTTTTCAGACACACACAAAATGTGTTTGTCATTTAGAATGTGTATACAGAAGATCTTAGAAAGAATACATCTTTCTTGAATAGCAACAATGCTTCTTAGCATCAGAGATGCTTTTATCTGAGGATATCAAAGCACTTCTTTTTACAAAAGCCTTTTGTTCTGAGATGCACAGAAAGATTTACACACACAACAAAGGGCACTTCGCCAGACCAGTAGCCACCACTGGGCTGTGCTGAGCACACTTTGTCCCTTTCTCAGTAACTAATTCTGATGTGAGAACGTCTCATCCGTCTTTGATCGTTGACTCTGCTGGTGGGTTCCTGGCAACCAGCTTTCCTAAGCTGGTGGAATGATGCTCCCTGTTGTCTGCAGATGCTTTTCCGCAAACATCATTCACAGAAGAGCAAGTGATCATGTTCTTACCAACACCTGTGAAATGTAATTAGACTTTAGTCCTTGGGGCAGTTTTCGGATGGAGTCACCTGTCTCTATACACATCAGAGAGCGCCCCTGGTCAGGTCCCAGGTGGCAGTCCATGGCTGTGTTACTTTTTTGGAAGCCTCAATGAAGGGTCTACCTGCCAAGGTTTCAAGATGGCTGTTTGGACTTACCCAGCCCTCGGATAGGATGTTCAACCCAGGGCTTTGGACCAATTAACTGGGTTCTTACCAGGTACTCTATATATGTTATTTCATTTAATGCTGCATAATCACATGAGGTAGGTACTGTTCTTAGCCTTGTTTCATTTACGAGAGACATTAAGGAACTTGACCAATATTTCACAGTTAGTAATCAATGGAGTCTAGCTTCATTCTCCAGGACCATCTAATTAATTTGTGGGGCCCAGTGCAAAATACAAATATGATCCCTTGTTAAAAAATGATAGAGAACATCGACCACAGGGCGTTAAATACCAAGCATGGGATACTTCTAGGTGTGGGGTGCTATGTGCTTTCACAGTCTACACAACCGTGATGCAGCCCTACAGTGTGCACACAGTCTGGTCCTGGAAAGCTCACTTTTAACAAAACAAGTAGTGCTGAACAGCACACATGAATAGAAAATGGAAGCTTACACGTGTTCCTCAGGCACAAGTCCTTTTTATTTATTTATTTATTTATTTTATTTTTATTGTTAATTCATAGCTGTGTACATTAGTGCAATCAAGGGGTACAATGTGCAGGTTTCATATACAATCTGACACAAGTCCTTTTTAAGTGTCAGCTTTCTCTTCACAAAGGACTTAGAATTGTTTTCTTGCTGGGGTAAACAGAACTGAACCTGTTTTGGTCCTGTTCACCATCTTTTTACTTATATATTGAGGTGAAGGTGAGAGTGGTCTCGCTCTGTTGCTCAGGCTTTGAACTCCTGGGCTCGAGGCAGCCTCCACACCCCAGCCTCCTGAGTAGCTGGGACTACAGGTGCACACCACCAGGCCCAGCTGACCCTGTTCATGGGTAACAGCTTCCTCTTGGTTTCTGTGTTTGTACTTGCTGGGCTGACCGTCTTCTGCTGAAAGTCATCAGATACCAGTTGGTTGAAATGTTTTGCTTTAGTTAAATCCAGTTCAGATGTTCTGGACTGGTTCTGCTGGACCGTTGTTCCTCTGGTATCATCCTCTCTCACTTCCCAGCCTCCATGGCTCCTACCTGCCCTAAGAGACACCCACGCCTCAAAGCCAGCTGTGGGGGCCCACTCACATCATTCAGACAATCTAACTCAAGGCACAGACATTCTCTCCCTTGTCCTGGTGTTGTGGGAGAATAGCGAAGTTTCTGAAGGGAAAATGGGAACTAGCCATCTGTTTTCTCCTGGGGTTTAGTTTTCCTGGAGACATATTGCTCAGAAACGATTCCCTCCCACAAAAAAGCACAGAGCACTATGCTAATTGCTAATACTTACTGAGTGCTTACTTAGCATCATGATGCACAAGTATTTAATCTTCATATGTCGCTCATGCTTCACATGCAATTCATTTAAACTTTAATAGCTATAAGGTGGGTGCTTTAATAGCCCACCTTTAGGATGAAGGAAGTGAGGCAGAGAGGGTAAGTGATGTGTCAAGACTGGAGAGTTTGTTAGTGGAAGAATTAGAACAGGGATCTGTGTAGGCTTGAGTCCTAGAACCTACAGACAACCATCACATCACCAGAATTCTATTGAGCATTGTGGAAGGATGGGCAGAGCAGCCTTATAGGCCGGGTATAACTAGAGCTCAAAATCTAGTAACGTGGCCTTGTCATTGCCTCAGAGCAAATTTAGCCGTAGTGACATAATTGAGGGTTAAATCATCTCTATTTACAGTTCCCTAGAGGCATAGAACACAGGCAGACACACACACACACACACACACACACGCCCATGTCTGAGATACAGCATTACTCAAGAATGGTAATTACTTTATGTCTATTAGAAAGTGTATCAAAGAAAGGTGGCCTTACATATAAAGACTTATTTGAATATTATATCACTTGTGCCCTTACCCAGGAACTTTAAGTTTATTTTAGTGTTTTAGTCATCAAAACACTGAACAAATGAGCAGCCAACTGTAATGATAATAATAATACTTTGCATTGTTATAGTACTTCACAGTACATAATTTTTTTTTCACATTTTCTTTGAATCCCTCAACTATGATTAGGAGAGGTTAGAGGGGTCTGAGGACAACCAGTTAGTATGAGGTAGAATTGGATCTGAATCCTGCATCCTTTTACTTCTCTCTGATGCTCTCTAGATGACATAGGAAATGTTCCATGACACGGAAATTTATCAAGGAAGTAGGGGCAGTCATCTCTGCAAGCTGGAGGAAGGCTGGGTAGCACTTGTCAGGATTAATGAGGCCTGTTCAGCAGGCTCAAAGCCTCAATTCGTTTCTTTATGAGCCATTTAGACTAAAAGACAACTTCTGTTCCCCAAAGTCAGGGGATGGTGAGACAGTCAAGCTAGAGTCTTGGTTGTTTCCACAAGTTCCAGAATGTTTCCAAGAGTCACCGTAAACCCTTTTCAATAGAGCTAGATTGATGTAAATTGGATTATTCTAGAGAGGAATGCTTGGGAAAATGATTTTGCCCAAGTTCCTGGAAGAACCTGAAAAAAGTTCTGAGAGCTTTCTTGTACATTTTAATCAAAGTCACGGTGAGTAAAAGATGAAGAGATAAGATTAGGAAGGTTGGCTTGAACACTCATTTAAGAATGGAAACTGGAATTTAGATAATTTGTGATAAGAGGTTTGGATGATTCAGAACAGAAAATTGAAAAGGTTCTGCTGGACTTTTTATTATTATTATTATTATTATTATTGTTGGGGATTCATTGAGGGTACAATAAGCCAGGTTACACTGATTGCAATTGTTAGGTAAAGTCCCTCTTGCAATCATGTCTTGCCTCCATAAAGTGTGGCACACACCAAGGCGCCACCCCCCTCCCTCCGTCCCTCTTTCTGCTCCCCCCCCATAACCTTAATTGTCATTAATTGTCCTCATATCAAAATTGAGTACATAGGATTCATGCTTCTCCATTCTTGTGATGTAAGATGTGAGCCAAATGTCTCATCCCCAAAGGCAGAAATGCACATTGAGTTCTCCAGGTCCATAGGTGGCTGAATGACGGATGAACCGTTAACATTTTCTTTACTGTATTACATTCCCAGTGTGACTCAATGGACCCAATGACTCACCCATTGTCTGGATTCAGAAATAGGCCCAACATAAGTTGCCCAAATTTGGGAGAATGGTTAGATGATTATCTGGATAGTAGTTAGCATAAGATTGTAATGCCAATCGGCATGAAATTGAGTATCAATTAATTTAGATTCTCATCTCTCCATAAATTGTGCTGATGTTATAAGCCTTTTTTTTTCTTCTGGCAATACTCTCTGTAACCCCATTCCTATAGAGTAGGTTCAGTTCCCTATACATAAGTTACCTATGTAATTGCAAAACTCTTAAGAATGCAGATGTTGTCGGTGGTGCCTGTGGTTCAAAGGAGTAGGGCGCTGGCCCCATATATACTGGAGGTGGTGGGTTCAAACCCAGCCCCAGCCAAAAACTGCAAAAAAAAAAAAATGCAGATGTTGTTATTATCAAAGCACGTTTAGAACCTATTAATAGACCTGACTATAAATAGATTCTTTTTTATTCAAATGTTCATCCTACCAACAAGCATTTATTTAGCACCTGTCCTCAGTGCAAAAGGTGGGTGGGGGAGAGGCAGACCTCAGAGATGGCATAGAGTTCTCAGTAAATAGGCAAAGAGAGCTAGGAGCTAAACTTCACTGTCAGTGGGAGAAGAAGGACAAAGTTCTTTTCTACTTTCCCCCTTTTCTAGGTTTCCCCAGCCTTGGGCTATATGATTCACGGGTCCTCTATGAATTTGTACTAGACCACGTTACCTCTTTAATGTGGAGCACTCATCACCCTTGAAGACAGCCCCAGTCTGTCCAGGTGGAGAGGATGTCCACAGATAAGACTGCAAAAGAGAAGTCTTGTCAAATCTAAAAAAGGCAATGGTAACTCCTTCCCAGATGTTCAGCTCTCCCTAAAGCAGACATGCCAATTACATCTGCTGTGTCTGAAAAAATGATCATTTTCCATCAGAAAAGCAGTTCTGAGTGACTGCAAGTTTCCTAAAATGTTTTCAGATCCAGGAAACCTTTATTTGTTTATTTATTTATTTATTTTGAGACAGAGTCTCATTATGTCACCCTCCGTAGAGTGCTGTGGCATCACAGCTCACAGCGACCTCAAACTCTTGAGCTTAAGCGATTTTCTTGCCTCAGTCTCCCAAGTAGCTGGGACTACAGGCACCTGCCACAACACCCAGCTATTTTTTTGTTGTAGTTGTCATTGTTGTTTTTAGCAGGCCTGGGCTGGGTTCGAACCCACCAGCTCTGGTGTATGTGGCCGGCACCCTGGCCGCTGAGCTACAGGTGCCAAGCTGATCCAGGAAACCTTAAAAACTGTACAAGGAGAGAAGCAAGAGAAGCAATGGAGCAATGTTCCGACTGTATCGACCCTTTGAAACGAACTTCTATTCCCTAAAGCTTGTGAAGTGGAGGGAATGTATAAACCTTTTAAAAAAGTGTGTGGATTCTTGTGTGGTTAGTACTCTAATTTCTCTGCCACTCTTCCTCTCTCTTTTTAATATTTCTCACCAGGGTATGGGAATATTGCTCCAAGCACTGAAGGAGGCAAAATCTTTTGTATTTTATATGCCATCTTTGGAATTCCACTCTTTGGTTTCTTATTGGCTGGAATTGGAGACCAACTTGGAACCATCTTTGGGAAAAGCATTGCAAGAGTGGAGAAAGTCTTTCGAGTGAGTATTGCTTCCTATTTGCACCCTAACCACTACTATCCAGTTGGCTGTAGCCTGACAGGATCCAGAGCAGTATCAGGGCCATCGTCTGCTTTTAATGGAATAGTTCAATGTCATGATTGTATGTTCTGCTTTGGCCAATGGCAATCAGAGACACTGAGCCCAAACTCCCTCCTCTTGCCTAGCTTCGTGTTTTAGAGGGTTTTTCTGCAATCACAATAGAGGGGAGTTAAGAATGAATTTACCCATACGGATTTTCTGAAGTGGTGAGACAAACTCAGTTTCTCCCTGAAGATGGAAGATGGGTTCCTTGTTGTGTTTGCGGTGAAGTAGAGAACTGTCAGTCCATCGATGTTGTTATTGGTGCTTCTTCACTCTATCTTATTTCCAACCACAGCATCTTCAGACTAATCCCGGTTTCCTCTAGAAGCTTGCATTCTCCAGACATGGTTCTGTGCATTGCACCTGTCTCCTAATGGCCTCTCCCTCTCCCTCCTCCCACTGCTGAGTGCTCCTCAGCACTCAGGATTAGTAATAATTAGCTCCTCAGCAATAGTACCCTGATGTATGATTTTATACTACAGTGTTAATGATTGCCATTGCCTCACTGGGCATTTTCTCCCATGTCGGGAATATTTATCTTTCAACAAGGGACAAAAGTCTCAACTCAAGGAATTTATTTACTAAGGATGGTATTCCTGGCATCAGCGATAAGCATGTGGAGCAGATGAGTGATTGACTTGGGGTTCCTGAAACCCTTTAACTCACACTCATTCATATGATTTCACAGAACACTTATTTTGCTTAGGTGTAAGGTCATTTCTGCTCTCTTACTCAGTGTTTACCTCATTCTCAAGCCTTTCAAACCTGCTTCAGAGAATTCTTTCTTATGATGACAATATTTAAAAATGACATCTAGAAATGATGGGCAGAGATAGCTCAGTAGTAATCTCTAAAGCTGAGATTTCCTCCCCTCTGAGATAAGAACTCTCAGACTTTGAGTTCAAGACTGTGTCTCTGAAATCCCAGTTTATACTTCTCTTTATAATATAAGAGAGTCTCCCAGTTGAGAAGTGTCAGAGTTTTTTTGTTTGTTTGTTTTTTTGTTTTTTGTTTGTTTGTTTATTAAGAGGAGAGTGAGAGGAATAAGGCTCCATAGCTGGATGAGAGCTACTGTTTATAAGCTCAGGGATCCTGGATAAGTAAACTGCCTCAGTTTACTCATCCACAAAAGGGTATAGAACTTAAATCTACTTTATAAGGTTTTGGTGATGATTAAATGAAATAGTGTGTGTGAAACAACTTGGCACAGGGCCAGACACATAGAGCCCAAAGTTGCTGGGCACTCTGTCTCACAAGTCATTGTGGGCAGGGTAGCTCCTCATTCAGGTTTCACTGAATATCACCGTGCTGTGTGTTTTATTAGAATGTCCCACAGCCTTTGCTCCCTAAGCCCCGGGGCTCATTAGAGTGAACACCTGGGGCTTCGGTGGTCACCATGGAAACCGGCAGTGCTCAGCTTCTCTGCTTCTCAGATGTTTCGTTCTCCCTGCCCTGGACATGGCAGCCCTGTCTCAGAGCTGTTTTAAACTTCTCAGAGGTACCCTCTTAGCTACCACCTTGCGGTTCTTTAAGTTTGGACTAAAAGCTTTTGAAATCCCCCTTTGCCAAAAAATTCTAATTACTGTATTCTAACTGAGGGACATCGTAATTGTTTGGACTACATCTGCTACTAAATCTGGGGACTTAGTTTCCCCTAATTTGAATTTCAGACAGAGTGGTACTATTCTCCTCCTCCCTAAAGCTGCCTCTTAAATGGGTCATTCAACAGATTCTGGGACTGAGCCTTAAAAACCTCACATTTCATCTTTATGCTGATTGCTCAGTTTTCCTATAGCGCCATCAAAGACCAGGAGTCTTTTAGGAAGGCCTGACAGATGTAAATTATTGAATTGGCAGCACAAAAGGAATGCATTTGCCAAATGTTGGAGGGTGGCTGTTGGAAGGAGTGACTGAATTCGAAGAGGAATATAAGCAGATTTCCTGAATATACAATTGATCCTACATGTAAAGTTTGGTAGAAAATTTCTAAGTTCTTTGCCGTTCATTTAAACTACATTTGAAAGGCCAGTTACCGATAGGTGATTAATTGGGAAGTTAAAATTATATACACTAAGAAAGCTTGGGGGTGTGAATTCTTACTTTTCATGGGGAAAGTTTACTTACCTTTTTCCTGCTTAATGATTATTAAACCTTTGTCTTCATTGATTATGTTTCCTCTCAGCTCTTGGGAAGAGAGGATTTATTGTGGAGCAAAAATAAAATAGAAACTTGGCCTTCATCTTGAGGTGACTCTAGTTTGGGTCTTTCCAACACATCTCAGGTCTGATCCTTGTTCTAAAGAATTAAAGAGGAGTATTGAATTACTTAAGAATGCTTTCAGTTGCAGAATAATAAAATGCCTGACTGTTGGGGTTTTTATGGAATGAATAAATAAAAACTCTTTCTTCTCCTCTGGAGTTCAGAGCTACTTGGAAATAGAGGAGTCAAATGGAGAGCAGAATGTCAGCTTTATTGCTGATAAGCTGATCCAGAGAATGTAGCTTTAGCTCTGTTGCCAAAAGGTCCACTTTATTGTAAATTAAGACTTCCTGCTATATTGGTTTTCTATTGCTGCGCACAAATGACCACACTTATAGCAGCTTAAAACAATTTTAAATGGCCATAATGTGCTGCCATTTAGAATGTTTAATTTTGCTTTCAGAAGATGTTCAAAAATAAGGGGAAAAAAACATGCCAAATTATTTCAACATGTGTAACCACACCAAAATTGGTGAAGTGAAATCAAAATAAGAGTGCTCACAAAATTTTTAAACTGGGTGTGCAAACCAAGTAAAATATTAAACTAATATTTTAGTTTAAGATGTGTAGAAAGAACCAAAAATGAATGTAACAGAAAAGACACGCATCACAGACAAAATGTAAATTCTATAGAAACCAGAGTACTCAAACCAGAAAGATGCTTGCTTTTCTAGCAGAAAGAGCCTTCCTAAAACAAAAACAAAGCTCCCCACTTTGATAGTCACAAAAGAGATACGGGAGTTCCTTTATTTAAGGTAGCCTCATAACCAAGCTCAGATTCTGCATAAAGTTTGAAACAAAACAAAACCAAAAAGCCTCAAAACAAACAAACAAAAACTCACCAAAGGAAAGGAGCCCAAGAATCTCATTTCACTGGAGCCAAAAAGGTAACTCACAGATGTGGAGCACAAAGGGCTCAGGTAGTATCACACCTGATTCCAGGGGCCTCTGATTCCTATGAGGGGAGCTCACTTCCATCCCACTTCCGACACCATTTATGTCACCTTCTATAACAGCCAAAGAGAGGCTCATTAAAAGAAAATCATATTTATTCAAGAATGGGCATTGCAGTGGTAATACACATGCCACAGTGAACTGTGTATGTATTCAGGGAGGTAAAGGAAGACAAATATTTTTAAAGGAAAAATGAGAAAGATGACATAATTGTTTTGAGATAATTACCTTGGCTGTAGGGATCAATAAGTGTACGACCAGTCCAGGGTTGGAGGGGCAGTTGCTGGGCAGGGGTATTTTTTTTGGCAGAAGTATTTTTTTAGTGTAAGGTTGTAATGATCTTTGTGCAAGGCTGTGTTTTTTTCAGAGTCTTTTATGATATTATAGTTCTTATTATCCAGGCTTTGTGCATGAGAACCCTCCCTTTCTAGCCTTCCCTGGCTCTGTTGGTCAGAATTTTTAACATAAGTAACTATTTTGATTCTGACAACTTCCACACTCCCAATACTGATTAATAATCGGTTAAGAATTTGGACCCTTAACCTCACATAGCAAGAAGCCTGGAGATAGGTTGAATCAGAATGGTGCCACCAGTTCTACAATGTCAGTTATACCAAGATTTGTTCTCTCTCTCTGCTCTGTTCTCCCTGGCATGTTGGCCCTTCATGCTCAGGCTTGTCAACTCATGGTTGCAAGATGGATGCCTCATGACCAAACATCACGTCTTCACCCAACCTCATTGAAGGAAAGATAAAAAGAACCTCTTTAAAAAAAAAATATTTTTAAGAGGAGTTTTATATTTACAGCAAAATTGAGAGGAAAGTACAGATATCCCATATGCTCCTTGCCCCCACATGTGCATGGCCTTCCAGAGTGGTACATTTGTTACAATGTACAACTTCCCCTTCCAGAGTGGTACATTTGTTACAATTAATGAGCCTACATCAACACATTACCACCCAGAGTGAATAATTTACCTAAGAGTTTACTTTTGGTTTTGCAAGTCTATGGATTTGGGCAAATTTTATAGTGATGTGTATCTGCTATTAATAGTATCATCCAAAGTATTTCACTCTCCTTAAAATCCTCTGCCTATTCATGTCTCCCTCTCCGCTAACCACTGACAAACCCTCATCTTTTTACTCTCTCTGTGGTTTTGCCTTTTCCAGAATGTCATATAGTTGGAATCATATTGTATGTAGACTTTTTCAAGTTAGTAATATGCATTGAAATTTCCTACGTGTCTTTTTATGGCTTGACAGCTCATTTCTTTTTAGCACTGCATACTATTCCATTTTCTGGATGTACTACATTTTATCGCTATTTATACATTCCTCTCCTAAAGCACATCTTGGTTGCTTCCAAGTTTTGGCAATTATAAATAAAGCTGCTGTAAACATGCCTATGCAGGTTTTTTGTGGGGACATAAATCTTTAATGTCTTTGGATAAGTATAAAGGTGTGTGATTGCTTGATCACATGATAAGAGTATGTTTAATTGTGTAAGAAACGGCCAAACTGTTTTCCAAGGGGGCTGCACAGTTCTTCATTCCCCCAGCAATGAATGAGAGTTCCTATTGCTCCACATCTTCATCAGCATTTGCTGTTGTCATGTTCTGGATTTTTGAATTCTAAGTGTGTGGTGGTATCTCACTTTAATTCGCATTTCCCTGATGATACGCCATGTGGAACATCTTTTCATATGCTTATGTACCATCTTTGGTGAGGTGTTTGTTAAGGATTTTGGCCTATTTTTAAATTGGGCTGTTTGTTTTCTTTTCTTCTTCTTTTTTTTTTGAGACAGAGTCTCATTTTGTCACCCTCAGTAGAGTGTTGTGGTGTCACAGCTCACAGCAACCTCAAACTTTTGGCCTCAAGCAATTATCTTGCCTCAGCCTCCCAAGTAGCTGGGACTACAGGCACCTGCCACAACGCCTGGCTGTTTTTCAAGACAAGGTCTCGCTCTGGCTCAGGCTGGTCTCGAACCTGTGAGCTCAGACAATCCACCTGTCTTGGCCTCCTAGAGTGCTAGGATTGTAGGCATGAGCCACTGTGCCAGGCCTGTTTATTTTCTTATTGTTGAGTTTTGAGAGTTCTGTATACATTTTGAATTGCAGTCCTTTAACAGATATATCCTTTGCAAATGTTTTCTACCAGTGTGTGTGTGTGTGTGTGTGTGTGTGTGTGTGTGTGTGTTTCATTCTTTTGATAGTATCTGCAACAGAGAAGAAGTTTTTAACTTTAATGAAGTCCAGTTTATCAATTACTTCTTTTATGGATTGTGTTTTTGTTGTCATATTTAAAAAGTCATCACCAAACCCCAGGTCATCTAGATTTTTTTCCTATGTTCTCTTCTAGGATTTTGATAGTTTTGCATTTTACACTTAGCTATTTTGAGCATTTTAAGTTAATTTTTATGAAGGGTATAAGTCTGTACTTAACGGCCATCCTCTTCGCGTGTGGATGTTTCATTGTTCCAGCACTATTTGTTGAAAAGACACTTTTCTCCATTGTATTGTCTTTGCTCCTTTGTCAAAGACAAGTTGACTTTACATGAGTCTATTTTTTGCACTCTCTGTTCTATTCCATTGATCTATTTGTCTTTTCTTTCCCTTCATGCTATCTTGATTATTGTAGCTTTATACTAAGTATTGAAGTTAGTGTCAGTCCTGCAATTTCCTTCTTCTCTTTTAATATCATGTTGGCAGGGATTCTTTTTAGAAAAAAGTTTCCCCAGAAATTACCCTGCAAACTTCCCTTTCTATCTCATTGCTTGGAGTTGGGTCACATGGCCATTTCCACCTACAAGGGAGGATAGCAAAGCAAGTATCTGATGAAGGACACCGATACTCCCATGATTGACTTATACCAGTGATTCTTAAAGTATGGCCCCTCAAACATCAATACCATCATCCCCAGACCAGGAGCATCAGCTTTCACTGAAAACTTGCTAGAAGTGAAAGCTCTTGGAGGGCTTGGAGCCAAGCAATCTGTGTTTACCAAGCTTTCCAGGTGATTCTGATTCCTGTAAAGTTTGAGAACCCCTTGAGTAGAGGAATCATTTTTCATCTTTGGGGGCTGAACACGTTGCTGTGATGAACAAAATTAGAATTCAGTTAGCACAGAAAAAATTGTGGTAAGTATCTGCTCCAGCTGTCAGTTAACTACAAGGCACAGGGACCACTCACTGGGAAGTTGTCTTCTTTTCTTCTTGTAAATTGGTGGCCTTTGGGATCATCGAATCAGTTAGGGGAGGCCAGCTTGTGCTCTGATAACACACAAACAGTTTACTCTCACTCCTGGCCAGGTCTTCAGTGTCTGCAGTTTGCTATGGCAGGGGAAGAGAGCTGGGCATTTCACACTGGTTCTTAAAACCTTTGGCCTCTAGTCAGAGCCCATTAGCCTGTACCAGCTACATGGCCCACCTGTAACTGCAAAGAGGGCCTAGAATGTGTTGTTTCATCTCCAGGAATGGGAAGGGATGGGAAAATTGTTGAGAACTAGTGTTGTGTATACACATTTCCTGGGCTATACCTTTGGGCCCTACTCTGGGGTGACAAAAGCATCTCTGGCATTTAGATGCAAATGGCTTGTGCATCACTTTTTGGGAAATACTACCACTGTGAGACTCATTATTCACATCATTATTCTTTCAGTGACTTGCCTGGAGCCACACAGCGAGTTGGGGGCAGGACCTTGGTTAGAACCAGTAATCCTGCCTTAGCCTCTTCCAGGTGGACTGAAAATATGAATGTCAGATACATTAATCCACATATTGACACTAATGTAGAGTTTAGAATTGTTTAGCACACCATGCTAAGTATGGTAAAAATAATTCTTCCTAGCTTTCCAAGGGGGGAGATCTGGGCAGTTAGCTGGGAAGGTCGATTATTTGGGATTAAGCAGGCTGACACATTGGATTCCCAGGCAGGTTCTAGAAGTGGGCAGTTCTCTCCCCTACTTCTTGTGGGCCAGGCTGACTGTCACTTAATTGAATGCTGTAGGAGAACAGGTCACATTTTTGACTGGATTTCATTTTCTTACTCCAAGTTGGATTTTGGCAGCTGCCTCTGTTTATCAAGCTCAACTACAGGCTTTCTGATATTTCCTTTAAAACGAAAGGATGCTTTTTTTTTGGGGGGGGGAGCTTTCCCTAAGGATATGACAGAAATGTTTATTTGCTTTTAAATCCAAAGGACAAATAATAAAACATTACCCTAGACTTATCTGTGCCACGATTACTTGGGAACTTTAGGAGCTGCCAAATGTTTAAGATAGGGTGGTGACAATCTCAGTGTGCTAATCATGTTCAATTGGTGGGCTAATCAATAACTTTGGATTATAGGAAAGGGCAAATGGTGGAAACCAAAGACTCCCACATGCCTCTGCCATCAAGGAAAGACTTTAAAGCGCACATTTGGCAGGAGGCTTCTTCTTTTCACAAGGTGTCTTTGAACTAACATCTAGCAGCAAAGTGGTTAACTTAAAATGATTATTATTTGAAGCAAGAGAAAATCCTTGTTTTGGAAACTGGGTGTTATTTTCAGCTTCATGGCTTCACTACAGATCCCGATACCTATTGGAGTGAAAATGTTCACTGGATATCAGTTATGCACACTAGCGGCACGCCCAAATGGGCAGGTTGAATTGTTAAAGAAATGACTGCCTTTCAGTGGTGTAAAAAAGATGTAATGTTGGTTAAATTCAGTTTATGACTTTGGGAAAGGGCCCGTGTGTCTGTCTGTGTGTAGTTGTGTCTGTCTGCATCTATAACATGCCTGCATGAGTGAAAACCTTATTATAAATCCCAGACAAACAATTCAGTAGGATTCATGTTACATAGATAATGTGAATTTCTTTTATTAGCGAGAAGACTCAGGTTTTAATATGAAAGATTACCTTCTTACTTTCCCTAAGGGATGAAAAGGAGGTGGGAGGTAATTATTATAAAATGCAAACAATTTTAAAGCTTTATCAACCAAATCTTTTCCAAATTAGTTTAAGGATATTATCTAGCCTTAAGGATAAGCCCAGAATGTACATTTGGGACATCCACAAAGCAGACTGCACAGCCTCTCTTGACAACAGCCTGTGACACAGTTTTTCCATGGATGGTCCTTTTCTGCCTTCTTCTAACATTGGCAGTGCCTCAGTTAGAAGGCACTCATTAGAATGTGCCTCAGTACTATTGATAGTTTGGCCTGGGTGATTCTTTGTCATAGGGGCTGTCCTGTCATTGTAGGAAGTTTACCAGCATCCATGGTCTCTACTCACTACATGCCAACATCATGAGTGCCCATAGTTATAACAGCCGAAAATGGCTCCAGACATTTCTAAATGTCCAAAATTGCCCTAGTTAAAAACCACAGCTCTACTGGGATGTGAGGAGTTAATTGCCCCGCTGTCCCCAAGGTGCGTCTTCTACATGAGCCCTGCGGTCTCCACCTGTGGTCCTGACCACTTCCTCAATGTGAGAGCCATTTCTGCCCAGAGCTCTCTTCTCTCAGATGAGTCTTTAAGGAGGGTATTTGACATTTTATACTCTGGGAATAAGATCATGTCTCATCAATAAGGGAAAATGCTTGGAGACTTAATTCTGGTGCATGTACATAATGATACATGGTTCTGCTGTTATTCTTTAGTGGGCAAACAGTCTTGACACTAGCTTTAACTGACCCCCTGGGGACTAATGTATGACTCTTCCTCTTTCTCAGCTCATCTTTGGTGTTTCCTTTGCCTTCTGAGATTACTGTAGGTGGCCTTAATGGCCTTTAAAGTATACTTTCACTTTTTTCTGTAAACAGTAAAGTTATCAAATTCTGCTTAAAATATAATTACTTAAAATATTGCCTGGACAGTGTTTAGCATTCAAATATCATTCAGGTAGCTTTAACAGAGTTTCTGTCTTTTTTTTTTCCTGGCAATCTTTGATCACGGGTAACTTCTGGGGTGGGAAATACTCATTAACTCCCTAACTATGTAGGGATCTCTTTAGGGAGCCTTGTTTTTTCATTTGTCCAACAGGATTTGGTTGAGGTCAGAGTGAATATTATGGCATCTCAGTGTCAAAGTCTAGAAATAACTCACTAATGTGTTTTGCCCCAGTTTATTATGTCAGACACAGGGCAATGAGCTTTACTTAAAGTAAACCATACAATACCCCCTTCAAAGAGACCATTATTGTTTCTTAATTTTATGAGGTTGGAATGCTTATACTGGTTCTGGGACTTGTCCAAGGTCACCCAGGCCATAAGTGACAGAGCTCTCTCTGTCCCAAGGCGCAGGCACAGACTAGTCATTTCACTATACTTGTCTCCTTTCTCTTGTAGAAACAGCATCTGATGGTTCAGAGGGTTTTATGCAAGACCCAGGGACAGGTAAAGATAGCTAATAGAGAGAAAGTTAACACTGGCTCTGTCTGCTTTCAAAGGGTTTTAGTTGTCCAGCGCTATGCTCTCCATAAGTGCATTGAATTCTGATTCTTTGTGCACCTGCTCTATCTCCCCAATACCATTGTTTGTTATTATAAACACACAATTCTTCTTGGTGTTCTCTGTGCTTGGAGACTCAACTTAGATTTACATGCCCTCTGGGTCCCATCTTCCACGTGACTAATACAGAGTGGGTTTATAAAAGAGGGGACTGTCCTGTCCTGACAGCTGGCTTATGTTGGCCCTCCCTCACAAGAGCAGTTGCCAGGCAGAAATACCCTACACTCTCTGTTCTTCATACTGTTGCTTCACTTTGGACAACTCCCTAGTGCTGAAACCAAAATAAAGCACACAGCTCAAAGCCAAGCCTCTCAGCAAGCTAGGGTAGGTGGCCTTGCCCTCCAAAAGCATTCTTCTTTTTATGGGTTAATCAGATTGCTTCAACACTCTGCTTCAATGGTTTTGAAAACATGGAGTTTGAAGGCATCAACACCAAGTTTTTTTTGTTTTTTGTTTTTTTTTAGAAATCATAAAATATGGCATTCATTAAGTAAAATAGCTGGTAACACTAATGAAATGAAAATTGAACAGAATAATAATACCAAGCTAGAGGACAATTAAGCGACTAAACATCATGATTGGATACACAAAATTTCCTCCCTCCCTCCCTTCCTTCCTTTTCTAATTCTTTTTTTTTTTTATTGTTGAATCATAGCTGTGTACATTAGTGCAATCGCCTGTACCCATTCTAAGATGCACCATAGATGTGGCCCCACCCATTACACTCCCTCCACTAAAACCTCCCCCCTCCCTTCCCCTTCCTTGGCCCTTTCCTCATATTCTTGTGCTATAGTTGGGTTATAGCCTTCATATGAAAGCTATAAATTAGCTTCATGGTGGGGCTGAGTAATTGGATACTTTTCTGCCATTCCTGAGATACTTTGCTAAGAAGAATATGTTCCAGCTCCATCCATGTAAACATGAAAGAGGTAAAGTCTCCATCTTTCTTTAAGGTTGCATAGTATTCCATGGTATACATGTACCACAATTTGCTAGTCCATTCGTGGGTCGATGGGCACCTGGGCTTCTTCCATGACTTAGCAATTATGAATTGGGCTGCAATAAACATTCTGGTACAGATGTCTTTGTTATATTGTGACTTTTGGTCTTCTGGGTATAAACCTAGTAAAGGAATTATAGGATCTAATGGCAGGTCTATTTTTAGGTCTCTAAGTATTCTCCAAACATCCTTCCAGAAGGAACGTATTAGTGTGCATTCCCACCAGCAGTGTAGAAGTGTGCCCTTTCCTCCACATCCACGCCAACATTTCTAGTTTTGGGATTTTGTTATGTGGGCTACTCTTACAGGGGTTAGGTGATATCTCAAAGTAGTTTTGATTTGCATTTCTCGGATGATTAAGGATGATGAGCTTTTTTCATGTGTTTGTAGATTGTGCATCTGTCTTCCTTAGAGAAGTTTCTCTTCAATTCCCTTGCCCACACTGAGATGGGGTCACGTGTTCTTTTCTTGTTAATACGTTTGAGTTCTCTGTGGATTCTGGTTATTAGACCTTTATGGGAGGTATAACCTGCAAATATTTTCTCCCATTCTGAGGGCTGTCTGCTTGCTTTACTCACTATGTTCTTGGCTGTGCAGAAGCTTTTTAGTTTGATCAGGTCCCAGTAGTGTATTTTTGATACTGCTTGAATTGCCTGGGGAGTCCTCCTCATAAAATATTCACCCAGACCAATTCCTTCAAGAGTTTTCCCTGTACTTTCTTCAAGTATTTTTATAGTTTCATGTCTTAAGTTTAAATCTTTGATCCAGTGAGAGTCTGTCTTAGTTAATGGTGAAAGGTGTGGGTCCAGTTTCAATCTTCTACAGGTTGCCAGCCAGTTTACCCAGCACCATTTGTTAAATAGGGAATCTTTTCCCTAGTGAATGTTTTTAATTGGCTTGTCAAAGATCAAATAATGGTAAGTAGCTGGATCCATCTCTTGGTTCTTTATTCTGTTCCAGACATCTACTTCTCTACTTTTGTGCCAGTACCATGCTGTTTTGATCACTATGGATTTATAGTACAGTCTCAGGTCTGGTAGCGTGATTCCTCCTGCTTTGTTTTTATTGCTCAGTAATGTTTTGGCTATTCGAGGTTTTTTCTGATTCCATATAAAACGAAGTATTATTTTTTCAAGATCTTTAAAGTATGACAATGGAGCTTTAATAGGAATTGCATTAAAATTATATATTGCTTTGGGCAGTGTGGACATTTTAACAATGTTGATTCTTCCCATCCATGAGCATGGTATGTTTTTCCATCTGTTAACATATTCGGCTATTTCTTTTCTTAGAGTTTCATAGTTCTTTTTGTAGAGATCTTTCATGTCTTTTGTTAGGTATACTCCCAAATATTTCGTCTTCTTTGGCACTACTGTGAAAGGAATAGAGTCCTTGACTATTTGTTCGGCTTGGTTTTTGTTGGTATATATAAAGGCTACAGATTTATGGGTGTTGATTTTGTAGCCTGAGACATTGCTATATTCCTTGATCACTTCTAAAAGTTTTGTAGTAGAATCCCTAGTGTTTTCCAGATATACAATCATATCATCTGCGAAGAGTGTAAGTTTGATCTCTTCTGACCTTATGTGGATACCCTTGATCGCCTTTTCTTCCCTAATTGCAATGGCTAAAACTTCCATTACAATGTTAAAGAGCAATGGAGACAATGGGCAACCTTGCCTGGTTCCTGATCTAAGTGGAAATGATTTCAATTTAACTCCATTCAATACGATATTGGCTGTGGGTTTGCTGTAGATGGCCTCTATTAGTTTAAGAAATGTCCCTTCTATACCAATTTTCTTAAGTGCTCTGATCATGAAGGGATGCTGGATATTATCAAAAGCTTTTTCTGCATCAATTGAAAGAATCATATGGTCTTTATTTTTAAGTTTGTTTATGTGTTGAATTACATTTATAGATTTACGTATATTGAACCACCCTTGAGACCCTGGGATAAATCCGACTTGGTCACGGTGTATAATTTTTTTGATGTGTTGTTGGATTCTATTTGTTAGAATCTTATTGAGTATTTTAGCATCTATATTCATTAGTGATACTGGTCTGTAATTTTGTTTTCTTGTTGGGTCTTTCCCTGGTTTAGGGATCAAGGTGATGTTTGCTTCGTAGAATGTGCTGGGTAATATTCCTTCTTTTTCTGTATTTTGGAAGAGGTTTAGTAGTATAGGTACTACTTCTTCTTTAAATGTTTGGTAGAATTCTGACGTAAGGCCATCTGGTCCTGGGCTTTTCTTTTAGGGAGATTTTGTATAGTTGATGCTATTTCAGAACTTGATATAGGTCTGTTCAACATTTCCACTTTGTTCTGGCTAAGTCTTGGTAGGTGGCGTGCTACCAGGTATTGGTTGATTTCTTTCATATTTTCATATTTCTGAGAGTAGAGTTTCTTTTAGTATTCATTAAGGATTTTTTGAATTTCTGAGGGGTCTGTTGTTATTTCATCATTACCATTTCATCATTACCAATTAGAGATTTTGCTCTTTTTTTCCTGGTTAGGTTGGCCAAAGGTTTATCTATTTTATTGATCTTTTCAAAAAAACCAACTTTTGGATTTATTGATCTTTTGTATAATTCTTTTGTTTTCAATTTTATTTAATTCTGCTCTGATTTTGGTTATTTCTTTTCTTCTGCTGCGTTTGGCGTTGAAGTGTTCTTCTTTCTCTAGTTGCTTGAGATGTTCCATTAAGTTATTTACTTCCTCTCCTTCCATTTTCTTGAGGATGGCTTGCAGTGCTATAAATTTCCCTCTTAGGACTGCCTTTGCAGTATCCCAGAGGTTCTGGAATTCATGTCTTGATTGTTGTTTTGTTCCAAAAATATGGTGATTTCCTTCTGAATCTCATCTATAATCCATGTATCCTTCAGCATAAGGTTGTTTAGCTTCCATGTTTTTGTATGGGTATGCAGGTTCCTGTTGCTATTTAGTTCAACTTTTATTCCATGATGGTCTGAGAAGATGCAAGGAATAATTTCTATTTTTTTAAATTTGCTGAGGTTAGATTTGTGGCCTAGGATGTGGTGAATTTTGGAGTATGTTCCATGGGCTGATGAGAAGAATGTGTATTCAGTTTTGTTGGGATCAAATGTTCTGTAGATGTCTGTTAAGTCCAGGCGTTGAATGGTTAAGTTTAAATCTAAAATTTCTTTGCTTAACTTCTTTTTGGAGGATCTATCCAGGACTGCCAAAGGGGTGTTAAAATCTCCAACTACTATGGAAGTGGAGGAAATCGAGTTGCTCATTTCTGTTAGTTTCTCTTATAAATTTGAGGTGCATTGTGGTTGGGTGCATAAATATTAATAATTGAGATCTCATCATATTGAGTATTACCTTTAACAAATATGAAGTGTCCATCCTTATTCTTAATTATTTTGATTGGTTTAAAGCCTATTGTATCTGTGAACAGGATTGCAACACCTGCTTTTTTCTGCTTTCCATTTGCCTGGAATATAGATGACCATCCCTTCACCTTGAGTCTATATCTGTCTTTTAATGTAAGATGCGATTCTTGGATGCAGCAGATATCTGGCTTGAGTTTTTGTATCCAGTCCGCCAACCTATGCCTCTTTAGAGGACAATTTAAACCATTCACATTAATTGAGAGTATTGATAAGCTTTTTGAGAGACCGGTGGACATTTTTAATCCTTTTGCGACTGTGGAAGTTGGAATTTGATCAAAAATTTTTGGGGTGGGTTTACTTTTGTGGTGGAGAATTACACTGGTCTTTATGGAGGATAGGTCTAAGAATGTCGTGGAGAGCTGGTTTAGTTGTGGGAAATTTCTTCAACATGTGAATGTCGTTGAAGTATTTAATTTCTCTGTCATAAATGAAGCTCAGTTTAGCTGGGTACAGGATCCTGGGTTGAAAGTTATTTTGTTTTAGGAGATTAAAAGTCGATGACCATCCTCTTCTAGCTTGAAAGGTTTCAGCAGAGAGATCTGCAGTTACTCTGATATTCTTCCCCTTCTAGGTAATGGTTTTCTTTCGTCTGGCAGCTTTCAGAATTTTCTTCTTCATATTAACTTTAGTGAAATTGATTATGATGTTTCTGGGGGATGTCTTATTTGGGTTTAGTCGTGCTGGTGTCCTGAAACTGTCTGCTATCTGAATTTCGGAATCTCTTGGCATGTCTGGAAAGTTCTCTTTCATAATTTCATGGAGAAGAGACTCTTTGCCTTGTGAAGCCACTTCGTCACTTTCGGGGATCCCTATTAGACGAATATTGGTTTTCTTCAAATGGTCTGAGAGCTGTCTGAGAGAGTGGTCTGTTTTTGCTCTCCATTTCTCTTCTTCTTTGAGGGCTTGGGAGCGTTTGAAAGCTTTGTCTTCAATGTCAGAAATCCTTTCTTCTGCTTGCTCCATTCTGTTACTGAGGGATTCTACTGTGTTTCTCAGATCTTTGAGGGATGCAACTTCTTGTCTCAATGTGTCGAAATCTTTGGTCATTTGGTCTTTGAATCCGTTGAATTCTTGAGATAACTTTTGGAATTCTAATTCAATCTTATTTGCTATCCAGATCCTGAGTTCAATTTCTGACATCTCAGCTATTTGTTTTGTGTATGGGGTCTTGTGCTGTTTCTGCCCCATTGATCCTTGGGGGAGTTGATCTACTCTGATTATTCATATTGCCAGAGTTTTTCTGTTGATTTCACCTCATGATTGTTTTTCACCATTGCCTCTGGCTGTCCTCAGAGTTGGGGAGGTGTCTCTCCAAGATTAGACCCCAGCGGGATCACTGTATTGTTGCTGGATCTTTATAGGGAGTGACCCTGTGTAGTTCCTCTGGGGCTGCTCTAGCTAGGGAGTTGTTGTTGTGGAAGCAGCTCCGGTTTGTGACACACCTGGATCCAGCAACAGGGCTGGGGGTGGTGCGCAAGGTTTTGGGAGTGCCAGGCGCCCAGTGACTTTGGCATAGAGAGCCCAAGGCTCCAGCAGACTCTGGCCAGGAGAAGAGCTCTGTGCAGGGAGGCAGGGAGGGCTCCAAAGGGCACGCAGCTACCAGAGTCCCTGTGCAGATGAACGGGCTAGTGTGGAAGCTGGGAGGACACAGGAGGGAGGACTCAGGGTTGCATGGCTCCCGCAGTTCCTGGTCATGGAATGTGGAGGCCAGGTAGGTTGGGGTCACCTGTCGGGGGCCGCTGCACAGCTCTTATGGAGGTCTGGGTGGTGCCAAGCCCAGGAGTTTGAGGTTGCTATGAGCTGTGACGTCACGGCACTCTACCCAGGGCAACAGCCCAAGGCTCCAGTGTGCCAAAACCGTCTCACTCTGCCCCTAAGGATTAAGGCTGTAAGGCAACTCAGTCCCTGCCTTTAGGCTGCTCAGTCAGTAGGTTACTTTGACCCACCCAATCCTTGCTTTGAGACCCTGAGGGCGGAGCTTGCCGGGGCAGTTCTTTCACAATGGCTTCCTACGCCCAGCTCAGTGGCTCAGTCTGGGGCCCCAGACAATGCCCAAAGTTCTCCACACTCCTGCTGAAGCTCTCCCCAAGGCAGTTCAACTGAGTGCCAAGTCCAAGAACACCGAAACAGTTCACAGGTAAGGCCTTTCCGATTTGCAGTCTCACTGCTGCTTGTACTTAACGGTTGCCGGCGTGATTAGGTCGATCGAACACACACAACCACTTGCCAGTTTTCCACTGTTTTTGTCTTCCTCTTGGGGTCCAGAAGTCCCTTGCTGGCTCCCTGTATCCTCAAAGGGATGATTATAGGCAGATCCCACCGGCCAGAGATGCCTGGAGTCTTGTCTCCCCAGACTTGCTGTTCCCAGTTGCAGGGAAGCTATTACTCGGCCACCATCTTCAATCTCCCCTCAGCACCAAGTTTTTAATTCCTAATGGGGATTAGTCCCAAACTCAAGGTGTGCTTTGGCAACAGCCTCAAATATCTCTTCCTTCTAAGAGCTGTTTAGTTCTTTCCTCTTGCTTTTCCCTAAGCTTCTGAAATTCTTTAAATCTCTCCAATAGAGAAAACTACCTAGAAAATTTTGTGTGTGTTCATTATCTGCTAGGTCTTGCCCATTGAAGAGATAATCATTTCCTAGAATCCCAGGGGTTTTATTAATGAAAATGTTTTATATCTTTCCATTTTTGGGCCACTGAAAGTCCAGTGATGCTTTAGGTCTACACCATAGTAACTGGGAGCTAAAATGTTCAGGTAATTTGGAGTTAGGAATTCAATGCAATAGTTTTATGAGGGCTCACATTTTTATTAGTATCATAAAATTAGCTAAATAGGTGAATGGTTTCCCATGTTCATCCTTTATCACCAGTTTTCAGAGGTTCGTTTGATTTCTCTGGAAGGCACTGATTTAACAGAATAATTATCTTTTGTTCTTTTACAGAAATCTTTACTTTTGGAAAAGTACATTTATTGATGTAAACTAATCCTTTTCTCTTCTTATTCTTTCTTTTCTCTTCATTCTTCCCCTCCCCTCCCTTCCCCTCTCCTCCCCTTCCTCACTCCTCCCCTCCTCCATTTTACATTTAGTTTCCTGGTACTTCAGTGAGCCGCATAAGCAATAATGCACTGTGATATAGCTTCTAAAAAATTAAATTTCTGGAAAATCGAGAGATGTCCTTGTTGAATAGGGTCTGCCCTTCACAGAGCTAGGCATACCCTCTGTGTGTTCACACTAGGATGACATCTAAATGACTGACATGTCTGTAGTCATTAAGAAATTCCAAATAGCTGTCAGATGTTTTGCTTTAGGGACAGGAAACTGTATAGAACACACATCATTATTGAGAGGTGTGCCAGTGTTCTGAACCATCACCCCAAAGAGGCAATTCCCTTGGGAGGTGACAGCATGGGGCGGGTGGGGGGGTGTAGTCCCCTGCAGAGCAGGCTCTGATGGCTTTGCCTGCGGGAGGGCTGCCAACACACTGCACTCTCCTCTCCAGTCAGCCTGGGCAATGCGCATTCCTGCCAGAGGAAACGCACAGCTGTATTTCTGGGAGAGAAGGCACTGTCTTTTTCTTTCCTGAGAGGAGCTGCATTTGTACATAACGGTGTAGTTTAGTGCTATGCCAGGGAGATTTACTGCTGAATTTTAGGCTCTTGTTAGTATAGAGCTGGAGTTCTCACCCTGTGGGTGGTGGGTTTCCAGGGGCCTGGGGTGCTATTTCAAAGGATCGGAGAACCCTTTTGTGCTTCAAGCATTGCTGATGGGCAAACAATATGTTTCCTTCACACATGTACCATCCTTTTCGAAATGTATGCAGAGGGTTGTCATCAATAATTTATTTCAATTCATCTCAAAGGGTCATTCTTGAGTTCGTAGTATCTCTGTTTATATGTATGTTTTTCACAGTCAGTTGGTACCAAAAGTTCTCTTGTTATGTGGGGATTGAGGAATTCATTTCAGCCTTCAAAAAGGATTCCTATGCTCAGAAGAGTTGAGTGTGCTGGTCATGCTATCGGCACTCTGTTATGCAGTCTTGAGTTTTCTTTTTTCCTTGTAATTAACATTTTTGTCTTGGCCTAGTCACTATTATGAAGAAGTTCTCTTTTCTTATATAAGTTAACCCCAAGGGTGCATTGGATACTTTACAGGCTCCTTCAACTCTTTTTTTATGCCATTTTTAAAAATTGTGGTAAAATATACACAACATAAAATTTACAATCTTTCACATTTTTAAGCAAATAGTTTAGTCACATTAAGTACATTGTTTTGCAACCATCACTACTATCATCTCCAGAACATTTTCCACATCCCGAACTGAAACTCTGCACCCCATAACTCCTCATTCCACCCTCCTTCCAGCCCCTGCCAGCCACCATTCTCTGCCTGTCTGTATGAATTTGACTGTTCTGGGAAACTCAGATAAGCAGAGTCAGATAGTATTTGTCTTTTGGTGTCTGGCTTACTTTATTTGGCATAATATCTTCAAGGATTTGAGCATATTGTACACGTGTTAGAATTTCCTCCTTATTTAATGTTGAATAATATTCTGCTGTATGTATGTACCATATTTTGTTTATCCCTTTATTCGTTGATAAACTTGTTATTTCCACTTTTTGTCTATTGTGAATAAAGCTGCTGTGAGCACAGGTGTGTAAATCTGTTCATGCCCTTGTTCCCTATTACTTTGGATATATACCCAGAAGTGGGATTGCCGGATCATATGATAATTATATACCTAATAGTTTGAGGAGTTGACACACAGGGTTATCCCCAGGGCCTGAAACCCCAGCAATGGGCAGGGACGCTATTTCTCCACTTCTTTGCCATCATTTATTTTCTCTTTTTTATTTTTATTTTTTTTTTGTGGTTTTTGGCTGAGGCTGTGTTTGAACCCACCACCTCCAGCATATGGGACTGGCGCCCTATCCCTTTGAGCCACAGGCGCCGCCCAGTATTTTCTCTTTTTTAAAATTTAACTTTTGTAGGTCATGAAGATGGTGTTTGGTGAGTTGTTGTCTGGCTGCCCCTAGCTCCTGGCTGTTCCAGTAGTTGCTACTCAGGTCATCATCACAGCAGGGGCAGAGGGTGCCTGATGCTGTGTCCCAGGCAGGTGTATTCTCATCTCTGCTTCCTCCACTCCTGCAGCTGGGCTGGTCATGGGAGGACAGCTCTGTGCCAGGCAGACTTGGGCCACTGCGTGCGGAAGACATGCACTTTCCACCAGGCTTTTTTTCTACTCTGAAATCCTCTTATTTGCCTCATCGTGATTTGTGATCCAGTTCTCATTTGTGGCTGTCCCTTTGTTCCTGTTCCCAGGTCAATTCAATAAACAGTGATCAAATAACGCCTTTTGTGTTCTCAACACTGTGATGGTGCATGGCAATAAACAGGAGACAGCCCTTTCTCCCAAGTTGAAAACAGCCATGTGTAGTACTGTTCACAATACAGTGCAGAATGATGCTGAGGCAGTGGTGGGCAGGCTCTGAAGTCACACTGGCTCAGCCGTAAATCCTTACAAGCTATGTGACCTTGGGCTGTGACTCAGTTTCCTTATTTAGGAAATGGGGATAATCGTGCCTATCTCTTTTGGCACTTGGTTGGTGCATGAGGGCAGTGCCTGCCACACAGCACTCAGTAAATTTTATTCACTGTTACTATCGCATGCTATGGGAGCCCAGACGAAGGACTTGTGCATTCTAGCTTATGTATTTGACATCACACAAGCACCTGTCTTATCTTGCCAGGGGACTGTTCTCCTCAAGTAAAGCCCTTCTGGTCCTATACCCTTGGCAAGACCTGCTCAGTGTGAGCACTTTGGAGGTGTTCAGTAAATGCTGACTGATTGGGAATTGATTGGAGGGGAGAAAGACACACACTAGGCTCCTTCCCCTGCATCCAGGGGTGTGTGGGCTATACAGACTCAAATGAAGAAGTGATGCTTGCTGAGTCCGCCCTCTGTCCTACCCTTCCTGGAAATGGCTGTGGACATGGGTCAGGCTGGAGAAGTGGAGGCAGGGGTACAGAAAGGGCAGTGACAGAGAGGTACACCTGTGGGCAGCAGGAATAGGTCTGGGACAACCCCCAGCCATAGCATTGAGGGTCAGGGCTCTGGGTTCCCCGAACCCAGTGACCTTACCGTAGAAAGCTCAGCTGAGGCATGGCGGTAATTGAAAGCAAGAGTGAGTAGAAACTGAAAATACAATTGAAATGGCATAGGTGGTGTGGATAGAAAGCCAAAGTAAACCCACACAAGTTTCAGGGTAGCAAGGAGAGATTTTATTTAGGAAGAACAAAGAGAAAGTTTGGAGCACTTCCAAAGAGAGTTGGAGGTGGGTCCCTCTCATGAAAAGAAGGGGAGACGCATGCAAGGGCAGTGTGGGGGTATAGACGCCCGTCCTCCCAGTGTGAAATTGGTCCTCTTTCACTGGTCTCTGCACTGCCAGGCATTATTTATCAGTTGGGTGGGGAATGATGCTCTGGGCCCTCCAGACTTCCTTGTTCCACAGGCCAGGTTTTCCTCCCATCCGCCTTGAAGCCCCTTTCTTGGTGTCCCTTCTCAATAGTCATTGCCCTGGGAGGAGAGGATGCAGTGGCCGAGACTCAGTGAGCCCCTTTGAGAGGCAGATAACAAAAGGAAGGGTGCAGACAGCAGGCTGGTCTGCTTCTCTGGGGCTCTGTCTGCGCCAAGCGGGGAGGCTGGTCTGCTTCTCCGTCCTCAGCTGCACTTCATGGGCTATGACTGTTGACATAGATGTGTCCATAATATTCTACTACACACATAGGTTCTAGTTAAAAAAGAAAAAAAATGAAAGAATGCAAAAGGTTTTATTTTAGCTACATGCTGATTCCCTTTCAGCGTGCCTGTGCTCTTACTAAATCTTGAACACTGCGGCCACTTTGTGTTTTTCTGAAGCATCAAAGTGTTACTAAAAGATGCTAAAGGAAGAAACTGAAGTTTCCTGCTAAAGGATACCTGGCTTTTCAAATATCAACAAGAGACTCTTGGAAGATAGGTTTGCTGAGGTCAAATGCTGTTTTCAGATACCGTATTATTACACTGTTTCTCCACTTAGACTGAGCAGTGTCCCTTCTGTTAGTTTTTTCCATTCTTTGGCAGAAATGAGTTTTACTGTTAACAACATCAACAGTCTTTCTACATGAGCCTGGGGAGTGGTTGACATCATCATCATCATCATCATCATCATCATTATTGTTGTTATTATTATGATTTGAGACAAGGTCTCTGTTGCCCAGGCTGCAGTGCAGTGGCATGATCATAGCTTTCTGCAGCCTTGAATTCCTGGGCTTAAGGGATCCTCCTGCCTCAGCCTCCCAGGCAGCTGGGACTTTTTGTAGGGACGAGATCTCACTGTGTTGCCCAGGCTGGTCTTGAACTCCTGGTGTCAAGCAGTCTTTCCTTCTCAGCCTGCCAGAGTGCTGAGATTACAGGTGTGAGCCACTGCACTCAGCGTAAAATTATTATTAATATTTGGTTGTAGACCAATCCATCCCTTACTTCTCAGGTCCCTTCTCACTGAAGAGTAGGCACCAATAAATGCACCCTGTGTCTGTAGTGAGGACTTTCCCTTCTAAAAATGCCCTGTCGATTAGTTTGCACAATTAGAAACAGGGATGTGTATCATTCAGTTAAAAGAAGGAAAGGAAATTATGTATGATTTTAAGGATAGAATATAGCAAATTTATGTGTGATTTTTTTTTAAAAATGAATTTTACTAAGTACTGTGACAGAGTTGGCACCAGAGCTAAAAAGGAAGCAAATATCGACATTTAAAATGACATGTATGACATATAAATGCTGTGGGGCGCTCTTGAGGTGCTATCACCACTATTTATGGGTTTCATCCTTTTGCTGACATTACTGTTTGCTTTGTGACTTTGCTGCTCTTTAAAAAAGTCTCAATTATCCTTAGCCCTTTGATTCTGTATTTACATTAGGTCCCTTTCTCTATCTCTCTCTTACCCGCCCTTTGGAGGTGTGTCAACCCTTTCCCCAAAGAGGAAGAGGACCAGTGCTGGTGGCTGTATAAACATGCACTTGCTTCTGTGAGCCACTGTTGCAGGAGTTTAAGAGTTGATGGGATTGCCCCCTGCCTAGAAAGTGGGCACACATTGCTTCCTATCTCCTTTCTATTTTTAAAAAGTGATCACATGCCAGGAATGTCTTGAATTAAAATTTCTTTTCTATTATTAGGCAACAACAACAAAAAAGGAACCCAATAACTAAATTGTGTGAAAAGTTCATATTAACCAAAAATGTAAATGTTTTTCACAGTTGAAGTTCTTTCCTGGAGGAAGAGCCTTGGTGATCACCTCTGGGGAGAAGTCGCTTCTTCCCCATGGGCAATTCAGGGGCCTGTGCACCTGTGCATTTGTGCTAAATGTGCCACACTCCTTCCTCTGCAGACCTTTGAACGTGATATTTATGGTGCTTCAAACAATCTTCCCACCTCCTCCTGGTCTCAGCGCAAATATCAGTTCCTCGGGGAGGTTCTGCTGACCTCTGCATGAGGTCAGCATCCCTGCACCCTAGTAGCACCTTGTATACCCCTAGAATAATGTTCATCTTACCGTACTGGGGTTCCATGCTGGATGCCTGCTGTCCCCATCAGCCTGAGAGCTGTGTGAGTCAGGTCCCACCTGTCCATTCATGCTGTGTCTTTAGGTACCAACCAGCACGGGGCCTGGCACCCAGAGAGCGCTTAATCCATACCGAATGAATGAATGAACATTGCTAGACATGACCCCATATATCTTGATACAGAAAATGATCTTGAAGTTGGGTGTGGGGGTGCACACTTGTAGTCCCAGCTATGTGGGATGCTGAGTTGGGAGGATGCCTGAGCTCAGCCTAGGCAACATAGTGAGATCACCACTGCTAAAAAAAGAAAGAAACAATCATTCAAAAGAGAGAGAGCGAAAGAAAGAACTCTTGAAAACAAAAGTAGTATTGTATATGCAAATAAATGGCAATGAGGGAAACAAAGAACCTAATCTTTGAAATACAATTATTTTGATGAAAAGATGGTTCATCAGGGAAGCTGCCCCCAATAATGCTATTGCAAATGGTATTTATATGCACAGGGACTCTTATCTCATCAGGGTACAGCTAGAAATGTTATTCTACAGACTTCTCGAGTCAACCTGGTTAAATACAGCACACTGTTTCTTTTTACCCAGTGGTTCTTAACATCCAATACCACTTTTTATAGCAAATATTCATTAATACTCCTTTACTACATTGAAATGAATTTCACAAATATTGCAACACAGATATATGCATGATATACACTTTTTCTAGCTACATCATGAAGGAGAAAAAAAAAAGGAAAGTAATTTGTGAACAAATAATACAGTTCAATAATAGGTGCTGGTCGTGAAACCCTAGGAGACCCTGCCAAAGCAGTGTGTTTTGACATCTGTACCTAGAACGCAGTAGCTCCAAATGCAGGTGGGTTCAAGTACGTTGTCTCGGTGACTAGGATGCCACAAGGGACTTTTCCTCCAGTGATGTGGTTTTCCAAACTAGAGAACAACTCTCAGCAAGGTTCCAGCTAAGCAATTTACATTAGAATCATATTCTCGTAAACTCCGGTCTATTTTGAAGCAGTGCAAAGAAATATTTTTTGTGTGTGTGTCTTTGTATGTAGATAGGAGTTAGATTCTTGGTTCGGATAATTATAAATGTGAACTTTTCTCAGTAGTGTGTTCAAAAGTCACACTAACCGTGGGATAATTCTCTGCTTTGTGGCACTGACTCTTGTACTGTAGGATGTCTGAATGCCTGACTCCCTCCTCCGCATGCCAGGAGTGTCCCCGCCCATTGTGTGACAATCACCAAACACCCAGACACATTTACAAATCACCTTTGGAGTGTTATGATCTAAACAGGGTTATATAAAAACCTCCAGGAAGCCCCCATGTAACTTTCAAGAATTCTCAGATATGATTTCTATTCTTATGTAGATGGCCATGTTCAAATAGCTAAGCCTCTTCTCCTGAGGTAGTTCCATGCTATTAATATTCAGTACTATTCAACAAGTATTTATTACATACACGCGTGCCTTTGCCTCTCTGTAATACACACTTCTACTAGCATTCCTTATTATAAAATCCTGTCAGTTTATCTCTTGCTGGAAAAATAGTTTTATTTCTTCCATGGCATAGTTGACCTTGAACATCACTCTCATATTTTCTCTAGGTGCTAAAATGGGGCAGTCGTAGGAAATGCGTAGGCTGGGCACTCAGGATATGCAGGGGAAGGGACGCGCCGTGTATTAGGGACACAGACAGACAGCTATGCAAGGTGAGCCACTGTGTGGACAGGTGCGTATGCAAGGTACACAGAAAACAGAGAGGAAGGAACAATAACTTTAACCAGAAGGGCAGGGAAGGCTCTCTGAGGGGGGTGATGTGGAATTGTGTTATGAGGAATGAATGAGGGTCTGACAGAGGATTAGAAAGGGGGAAGGAGCATCCTAGCAGATGGAACAGCCTTTACTAGGGCACAGAAGCTAAAAAGAAATGAGCTGTGGGCCCACAAAAAGACATAAGAACATTAAATGCACACCACAAAGTGAAGGAAGCCAATCTGAAAAGGCTATGTGCAGCATGATTCCAACTGTATGACATCCCGGAAAAGGCAAAACTACGGAGACAGTGAAAAGGTCACTCGTTGCAGGGAGTGAGGGGAAGAGAGGGCTGACTAGGTGGAGCACAGAGGGGTTTTAGGGCAGTGGTGAAACTTCTGTGTGATACTGTAATGGTGGGTGCATGTCATTAGACTGTTGTCCGAACCTTCAGAATGTACGGTAGCAGGAGAGAGCCCTAATGTCAACTGTGGACTCTGGGTGAGGATCATGTGTCACTGTGTAACCAGTGTCCCACTCTGGTGCAGGATGTTGATGGGGATGGGGGTGGGGGTCTGGGCACATGTAGGGATCTGAGGTGTATGGATGTCACTGTACCTTTTTTAATTTCACTGTGAGGCTAAAACAGTTCTAAAAAAAATAAAGTCTTAGAGAAAAAAAGCACGGAAGCATAAAATGGTATGTATTCGGGCTCCAACAATCCAGTCTCTCCAGGCTGCAAACTAACTGCTGTTCTAAAGTGGGGGATGTAAAGTGCTGCTGATGGCAGGGATCCCCACCAGCTGTGCTGGGGGAGGGGCTGCTGCACTCCCTGGTAGAGGCAGCAGGGGCAGCAAGCAGGGTGCAGTTGCTGCATTGGAACCAGGCCAGGTCCTCATGCTCCCCCCACTCCCACCCCACCCCCCACCAGCTTTGGCAAATGTTCCCGAGATTCTGAAGGCTCTCTTGCTTTACCATAAGGAGTCCCTATGCCTCTTTCTCTCTACCAGTTTTTCCTCAAGGGAACGTTCATCACCCCTTTCCCAAAATGAATGCTTTTCAAGGGCATCAGGCTCCACGTTCATGAGCTTGTTCACCTTTTGTCTTGACCTTTTCTCTTCTCCCTCTTGCTCTCTACCTCCCCCTCCCCCCCCCCCCCCCCCGCCTGTTTCCTTTTCTTTTGTTGCAAAGATTACAAAGAGAATACGTGGTCCCATAGAGACTTTAAAAAATGCAGAGGAGTACAAAGAAGAAAATAAAATCAGGTGAATGTTCTTTGTTCAAAGAGATCTACCACTCACATGTTATAATTATCCTTCTAAATCTTTTCTCTTTGCCATCTACATTTGGGCCAAATCTGGTGCTCTCGGGACACCATGGCAGCACTCCCCACCCCACTTCCCTCTTCATGTTTCCCTGCCCTCTGGCACTGGCAGGGGTGGTCACCATGTCCTGTTATTTCATTAGCTCCTTCTGGATTGCTGGCCTCTCCTCTAACCACTGACAATTCTTGGTGTGTTGCTGGCCCTGTGCTCTAGGGGCAGATACTTCTGCCCTTCTAGCCTGGGGTGGGTGGTGGTGACACCACTGTCTCCTCTAACGCTATATTCCCAGGAATAGATACAACCCCTTCCACAGTGCAGTCGGGACCAGCTGTACATTTTAACACAACTTTCTAAGACTTGGGAATGCTAGAGAGATGGTGGTTCCATCACTTCTAGTTATAGTTCTGGCTGCTCTTGGAGCCCAAAATTGGATCCAGGTCAGTCATCAAGGGGCCCAGTGGGGCTGTGCCCTTGACCTGCCTCGGAGGGGCTGAAGCTGGCTAATCCAGGAGTGGCTGTTGCAGGCAGGCAGCTTAGTTCAAAATGAGAGAAACCAACTATGGCTAATTTAAACAGAAAAGAAGTAAATTTTTTTTTCAGGGAAGAAAAATTTTTTAAAAAAGGATATTGACTAGGAACCAAATCCCTAGGGTGGTCGAAAAACCAAACACCTGAGAACAGTGACCAGAATCACACTGCAGAGTGGGTCCTGGGAGAAGCCACTGCTTTCCGCCTGCAACAGCAGGCATCTGGCCCTGGATGCTGCCACTGGAGCCATCCTTGTGACAGCCTTGAAGGGGGCTATAGTGCCACCATTGCTGCGACCAGCCCTGGAATGGCTTCCACACTATCACTGTTTCTTTATAGAATATCAGTGATGTATCCACCCCTCCCTACCCACCTGGTGGAAACTCCTGCCTGATACCATTAATTCCACTTTGATCAAGGATAAGGTTTCCTACTATGTCCACCCACTCAGGGTTCTAGTCTCTCACCCTCTGTTGAGAGGCGGGCTGTGCACAGGTGGTAATCATTTGGTGCCCGTGCCAGAGTGAGCTTGGCCTCCGGTATCCTCCTCTTAGCCCTCTGGCCCTCTAGGCTGGGGCTTTTTCTAGGCCCCCTGGAAGGCCCTAGGAAGACTTACTTCTCTACTGTCCTTTGCTGCAGGTAGAGTGGCCATTCCTCCTTTTGTCTGTCTCTGTCCATGGCCCAGTTTTAGTTAGTGTCTAAGAAAGAAGAAAGTGGTTCTGCAAGCATGCCTCTGAAAATCTTCATCTCTCACTTAGGAACAGTCTTGGGGGTGCCAGAGGAGGAAAAGGGAGGAGGAAAATGCACAGAAAGGTATCAGATTTGACCCTGTCACATCTGCGTGGTTGGGGGAGCCTGGACTCCCTGCTTGTGTCCTCACGGCAAGAGAAGCTGGGAAAGTGTGCAGCTGGGAGGAAGTGTCTGTCCTTCACCAAGCTAAGAAAGAAGGTCAAAATGATTGGTGGATGAAACGAATGACCCACATCCTCTATGGTAGTCACACCCCGTGATCACATTAGCTCTACTCCGTCACAACAGGACAGTGGGGCTGCTTAGGTGACCTAGGGCAGCATCCCACGGATGGTCACTGAACAGGACATTCCAGGCTGAGCATCACAAGGGGTGGTCCTAATTTTACTTCCAATGCAAGGTGAGCATCAGGAGTGCCAGGGGTCTTTTTTTACTATCTTTCATATGTCACTTTCTGGTTCTGTGTGAAGAATTGTTCACATGAGAGCACACACATCCCTGCTGAACACTTTTCCAGAGCGGTATAATCTAAAACTCTATTCTACAGAGGATGCCTTTCTAGAGAAATGATTATCTTCAGAGACACAAGGTTAAGGGTGGACCGCTGTTCACTACTTTATCTCACAGAGCCTGCGTCCTTAGTCACAGCCTTATGGTGTCCAAGTCACTTCACAAAAGGTAAAAGTACACTTTATTCATCACATCAGCCTCTGTTAAAGGGTTTGTATATACCTTAATTTTTTTGAGAGGAAGCAATGTATTAATTAAAAACAGGGACCTTTATTATGTGTGTTCAGCAATCCAGATAGGCTTCACTGCAGGCATTCTTTTTTTTTTTTTTTTGTAGAGACAGAGTCTCATTTTATCACCCTTGGTAGAGTGCTGTGGCATCACACAGCTCACAGCAACCTCCAACTCCTGGGCTTAGGTGATTCTCTTGCCTCAGCCTCCCAAATAGCGGGGACTACAGGCACCTGCCACAATGCCTGGTTATTTTTTTGTTGCAAGTTGGCTGGGCCTGGTTTGAACCTGCCACCCTCGGTATATGGGGCTGGCACTCCACCCACTGAGCCACAGGAGCCACCCCACTGCAGGCATTCTAATCCAATCCATTCTAATCATACTAAACGGCAAGTGCTACTCCTTAATGATCATACATGAATGATGGATGAGTAAGCCATGGGTGAGATATGTAGAGGACAAGACTCAGTGTGTCAGGGTCCCTGCCGTGGACGATTTCTGCCACGAGGCTGTCATGTAACTTTGTCAGAAGCAGAAAATAGCCAGTGTATGTAAGGTCCAAGTTCATCAGAACCTTCTTGACCTCATTGCAGAGTTCTTTCTTTCCAGCACTAATGTATTGTCTGGGATCATTTGCAACAACTTCCTTTACACAAAGGGGAATCTTGAGGCACAGCCAACAGACGTGTATATGGGGACTGTGATGGCCACACGGTGTCACGAGGGTCCCTTATTCAACTCTCTCCTTTTACGGTTCCTTTCTCTTCACAGCACGTGATTATAAATACATAAATATTATAAATATTATAAATACATAATCACAAGCCATGGTTATGTATTTGCTTGTGTGGTTGTGTCATGTGAGACTGGGGCCCACTGGGCTTTACTCACAGGTGAAGTTAGCTCAGTACCTGACAGGGAGTAGATGGACGATCAACAGCAGCTGAAAGAAAGAACAGAATATGGCTTACGGAGTCCAGCCATATTCATAGCTTGGAAAACATCCTGCTGAAGGGGTTTTCTCAGTTCTGGGTGTTTCTGTTGAGTTCCCTCAATGCAGGGCTTTCTACTTTAGGATTTATTTCTGCACAACTTTTCATAAATTTGTGTTCCCTTCTTGCTCATTTAAACTTCTCTGCTCTTAGCCTAACCGGAGAGTCCACTCACATCCCTTTCTCTTTTTCTCTCCATTTTTTGTCTCTGAAATCTTTAGGTACAAGCCCACCTGGGAAGACTCCTTCTACCTTCAGGAAAATCCTCCATCCCTCAAACCTTTGTTCCATCTTTGCCTTCAGTACCCGAAAGCCTTTTTCTTCAATTAGGCTCTGAAATTAATCTTTGCTAAAGATTTTCTGAGTTTTTATTGCTGCTCACGGGAGTGGGGATGGATGCATATTAGAGCGTTCTTCTCTTTTACGCTTTCTGGGTACTCTTGGCTGGTGGTTCCAGTGAACTGGCACGTGGCTGAGAGGTGGCTGGGAAGGACAAGAGAGGGTAACGTGGGGCAAGTCAGTGTTTTACTTTACCTTCTTTGTTGGGCTGCCGCATTGTGATCCTTTCCCCCAGCCCCTGGGTGAGCTTCTTGTCCTTTTTTACAGCTCCAGCCAGGGCTCAGATCTCCTTAACCGCTTTCTCAATCCACCCTCCTTTTAGGAGAGCGCCCTCAGCAGGAGACCCACTGTAACCTTGCTCTGACTTTCCTGCCGTTAGGAGACGTGTTTCTTCTGGGAAACATGGACAGTCTAAAGAAAGCCACTCACCTCCCCTCCAGGAGCGCTTACTCCACACCAGACTGTCAGACTGACGGCTTTTCTCCTTTATAGTGAAATGACCATTGAACTTTCTGATAAAATAAAAAAATCATACAAGAAAACTGCGAAGAGGGGAGTTGAGGTGATTGGGGTCTTTGAAAGAGTCCAATAAGTAGCCTCGGCTGTGAACCACTTAGAAATAAGACAAAGGGGATGGGCTTAACATCTTCCCTCCATGCCAGAGAACATGGCCTATATCTACGGGAAGCTGGGTTTCCTAGTACAACCTGAGGATCAGACAGGAGATCACAAGAGGCATTTCTTGGGGGCAGCTTGTTTCCAAAACCAAAGGGACAGCAAGAGGCTGAGCTCACAGTTCCTGGGTCAGAGTAGCAGCCAAGGGGCTGCATGTGTTATAGGAGGTGGACCTCCCTGTACAGCAGCAAAGCATTGGATGTGAAACGCGAGTTTGTCCTTTTAGAAGGACCTTGTGCCTCGATGACTGTGCATTACTTAGACAATAAACTGTGACTTGAGCTTCGTTAGCCAGTGGAGGGAGAAGAGTGAGATTACCTTTCCATGGTCTCTAGCACTGTTACTGTAGTATGATTGTACGCTTCTGTGTGTGATGGTGGGAAGGGTGTCTGGGGGTGAGGGCATCATTCATGCTGGGCAGACAGCTGGGCATTTGGGTGGAGCATCTGTCCGGCTTGCCAGGAGCTGCTTCTTTAGTTGATGTGGCTCCTAAGCAAGCCTCCCTATCCTTTTTTCCTTTCTGTGGGCCTTTTAAAAACTCACCTCAAGTGAGCAAAAGTGAAAGAAGGAGCACGCTTCAGTTCAGGTTTTGTCTGGATGTTTCCTTCCTGTGATGTGATTGCTTATGGTGGCTTGGGTCTCTGGGACACAGCTTCTGAATGCTTGGCTGACAGAGATCCAAGGATCATCCCTTCTAGTTGGCACACTGGTGTATTCCACACACCAAAGCTACACGAACATTATTCTTTCCTTCCTTCTCTCCCAGATGATATTTTTGATCACTGGGATGTCATTAGGTACTAACTAAACTTTGCCTTCCATAGCTACCAGGATGGGGCACCATGGACAGCGCCGCAAAGATGCTTCAGCCAAAGGCTCAGATATTCCTGGGGAATTTGTCCAAGAGGAAGGAGCTTTTCTTGGCTCCCTCCCTCTCTTCCTTCTCTCTCTCTCCTTTCTTCCTTCCTCTCTTCCTTTCTGCCTCTATCCCTTCTTTCTCTCATTTCTTACTTCCTTTCTTTGTTCTCTTCTTCCCTCCTTCCTTTCCTTTCTTTCAGCTGCCATGTTCTTTGCAGCTATAATGGTAAAATATCTTAATAATTATGTACAGAATGAAGTAACTCATTTTGAATGCAAAATCTTGTGTTCCGATAGTGTAGTATCTTCACATGTTAGTAGCTACCAACTTTCTGGAAACAGAAAACTTCAAAAATTTTAATTAAAGTCTCTGTGGAGTGAAATAGCTAACAGCTTAATTTTAGTTACTTAAAAATTAAGTTTAATTTTTTTTCTATGCCAGATGCACCTATGTTGGTAGTCCTATGCTGAGAACAATTTGATTGTATCATCTATACCAAGATCTTTTTTATTTATTTATTTATTTATTTATTTATTTATTTTTGAGACAGAATTTCACTCTGTCACCCTTGGTAGAGTGCCACAGTATCATAGCTCACAGCAACCTCAGCCTCTTGGGCTCAAGAGATCCTCTTGCCTCAGCCTCCCCTGTACCTGGGACTACAGGTGCCCACCATAACACCTGGATGTTTTTAGAGACAGGGTCTTGCTCTTGCTTACACTGGTATTGATCTTCTGAGCTCAGTCAATCCACCCGCCTTGGCCTCCCATAGTGCTAGGATTACAGGCATGACCACTGCACATACCAACATCTTTTTAAAGAACTTTTCATGATAAAACCAGCATAGCACTGAATTGGCCAGTCTGTTTCATGTTGCAATGTGACTCAGAGTCAGCTGGTGGATTGAACTTTTTCGTGTAGATAGAATCCATTTGTGTATTCCTTTTTTAAGTGGGATATTTTCAGTAGGCTCCACGTAGATTCCACTATATTCTTCTCACTTGTGTGATTAGAATGTTTCTGCCATAGAGATTTCAGGCAAACCATGTTTACAAGCTTTCCTCATAATTTATAGAATTGCTGGTGCTACAAGATTATTCACTGTGATGTTGAAATTATTAGCTACAATTGGACTTTTTAAAAGAAACCTTTGAGGAAAACATAGTAAGAAAATAAAATCAATCCTTTTGCAAGGCACTCTCTATTATCTTTCCGTTTTGAGAAATTATCCTCAGTTCAATTGTATTGCCATGGTGATCTGTTTGCATTTCTTTTTTTTTTTTTTTTTTTTTTTTTGTAGAGACAGAGTTTCACTTTATTGCCCTCAGTAGAGTGCCGTGGCGTCACCAGCTCACAGAAACCTCCAACTCCTGGGCTTAGGCGATTCTCCTGCCTCAGCCTCCCTATTAGCTGGGACTACAGGCACCCGCCACAACGCCCGGCTATTTTTTTGGTTGCAGTTTGGCCGGGGCTGGGTTTGAACTCGCCACCCTCGGCATATGGGACCGGCGCCTTACCCGCTGAGCCACAGGCGCCGCCCCGATCTGTTTGCATTTCAACAAATCCAAACTGAGCCATAAACTAGAGCTCTGCATGCCCAGCTCCTATTTTAGAACTTTTATTACAACATCTTTATATCGAATGAAGTCTCGGATGTCCTGGCTAAAAATCACAACACAGAAACAATTTTCCAACCAGACAAAGCAATCTGGATTGTTCATCTCGGGATTCTGAAACGTCACTTAAAGATGATAAGAAGAATGGTGACTAAAGGGGGTAAAAATCAAATAATAATAAAAAACTATGAATGAATAGAAACGTACATGATCTTTAAAATAACAGTGTGGAAATAAACAGAAACAGTCAGAGAATTGTGCTTAATGAGAATTGGACACGTAGCTTTAGCCCTCTGTGGTATGAAACAAGTAAACACTTCCAGATTGTCAGTTCATACACACCTCTCCCAATGGAGAGTGCTTAGACCTGGCTTCTCCTCCTTTTGAAATAATTGCACATATAATTGCGCTCAGTCAACTCTGTAGGAGATAGATGGGTTTTGAGTTCTTCAAAAATTCTTATAGTTAGTGCCCACTGGACATGGGAGATAGTTTTGCATAATAGTGTTTGTGGTAAGAAGAGAAGCCCATGTCTTCTATTCTGACCAGTCACCAAAGTGTGAAACAAAGATTGTGACATAAATACAGAACTGTCCTATCACTTCTGCCCAAACATCATATCAAGCCATCTCTTCACAGATAACCATTTTGTTAGCCTTAGGACACATTAGCTCAGTTAGCCCTGGGCTCTCACAAACAAGCAGTGCAACTGTGCCTGGCAACCCGCTTGGAAACCCAGCTCCATTCTGTAAGTGGTGGGGGACCTGGATTGGGAAGGTGGGGAGAGTGAGGGTCATGCCCCTCAGGACCCCTCTGCAGCTGGTTCCTGACATCACACACGTTATCTGGCATTCTTGGCAGTCTCAGAAGAATGATAAAAAATGAGGAGAAAATGAATTGGGAGGCAAATAAAAAAAGCTTTTGAGATTTTGAGCCGGGTCTGTCTGAGAGCTCATTCTGGAGTCAGCGGAGGAGAACCAAGGGAGAATGAGGACTTTTTTTCTCATTGAGGCAATTATATGAGATTATGTATCCAGGGAGGGGCAACCAGCAATGACCTCATGAATCCTAACAAAGATTATCTGAAGCTGGATATGAGGAAAACATTCCTCAGCAGTAAGGAGACGCATTACATCCAGGACTGTCTACACCTAAGGGAAGATTTGAATCAAAAATTCAACAGTCATTGAACACTTACCAGGCACTGTACTAAGCTTTTCCACACTTACTTATTCTTCCAAACAATCCTATGGGGTGGGTTTTCAGATTGCTATTTTATAGAGGAAAAATTAACATTAGCACAGAGAGGTTGAGAAACTTGCCCAAGGTCACTCAGCTACTTAGCAGGCATGATAGGATGTGTCTCAGGCAGCCTGTCCCCAAACTCTGTATTTTTAAGCACCACTACTATTTTACAGTCATAGTGAACAGTGGCAGGGCTAATGGGGATAAGAAATATGAGATGGTTTGTGGTTCCATCGTGCAAGCTACAGTTTAAAATGTTTAATTAAGGCAACTGTTTTTCTTTTTTTAAATACTCAGAGGGCAGCAACAACATGGGTATCCAGAATAACAGATATTGCTAAAATTTCCACCCACACCTCTTCTTTTTATAGTGAAGTATGTGTATACACATATTTCTGCACACCTACGCACACACACATACACATGCAAGACATTTGTTTCTTAAGTCCCTAAAATACTCTGATAATTAAATGCTCCAGGCTCTGAGCATCGCCTTGGATGTCTGGGACAAGCAGCCTGGGGACACAGTGGTGGTTGGGCAGTGAGCAGCGGTGAGATGTTTACCTCTCTGATGAGCTCACCTGCAGATAATGCAATGAAGATGCCACCATCTAGCCTTTGTCATACACCTCATCCTCTGCCACAAATCCAAACAAATCCACTCCTGTCCCTTCCACACCTTCCCTGCTCCTCTCTCTCCAAGCCCAGGACTGCCTCCACTTCCTACATGCTTGCAGCCCTCCTGTGCCAACCTCAGCCTCATTTAGATTGCAATTACATTCACATCCCAATTTATGACTTAATGAGCATCTCACAAACATTTAATTCACTGTAATTTCTTTATGCTTTGAGTTCGATTTACAGAGGGGAGAAATGACGCACCCATTGGCAGCAATTATTATAGATTGACTTAATGATCTATGGTAAAGTCTCCTTTGGGGCTTTGGACTTTTCATGGACGTCTACAGAGTGTCCCAAAAGTCACCCCTAAAGACACCGTACATAGCCAACAAAGAGATGGCCAACACATAAAGAATATTTTGTAAGTATTTTGTAATGACTATTCTGTAAATAAAGGTACATTTAGCTACAGTTTCTCCTCTTCTCTATGTGTGGTGACTTTAGGGGAGTCTTTAGCAACACTCTGTACAAACAAAACGGGCCCAATTAAAAAGTTCCTGGTTTCTCAGAGGGGCTCAACCTACCCCCACAAAGTCCTCCTAAAATATCCAACATGGAAATTTATGAAACAGACAAACACATTCCCTGTAGTTCTCAAGTAATTTACCTTGTCACAATACTTTCCTGTGTGGAAAAAAATCGGCATTTTCATATGCGGTTTTCACAATATCAATAAAATTGTAATAGTTTTCAAATAGCTTTTCTGAGGTGATGGGCAGGGGAACTATATGAGAGAACAAGTTATCTTTCCCTGTTCCCACTTTATGTATGAGTACCTTTCTACGAGTTAGAGAAGTGGCTCCTTTTTATACAGAAGGATTGTATTTCTTTAGCTTCTCCTGGACAAATCACCTAGTGACTATTTTTTTTTTTTAATTTCCATTCTTCCTTCCCAGAAGGGAAAGAGGATGGCCTCCCTCCAGGAGGGGTTAGTCTGATTTCTTTTGTGAGGGGAGGACCACTTCAGCTGCTTCGTTGGAACTGGTGAATTGTTGAATAACTTGAAAAGCTATTTCCATTGCTAAGTGCAGGGATGGACTGAGAGTTAATCACATCAAAATGCTAATGTCAGCTCTATCCGTCCTCAGCATCATTTTATGCAAGTCCCTTAACTCCCCTTGGCTTCGGTTTTGCATCTGTAAAATGAAGAGTGTGAATGTAAAGGTTTCTCTGTGCTGAGATTCTCTGCCTCTGACCCACTGGAAGGCCATGAGTAGGAAACAGACCTCATGGTAAGATTTCCACCATCAGTCACCCCCAAGCCAGTGTAGTTTTGTAGAAAATCACTCTAAGCAATATGGAAAGGCCATGCATTCTGGCATTAAGCATATAGTTAACATTTATTATAGTATAGGGACCCAGGGGTCCCTGATGACAGTCTCCAGCACTAATTCTGGGAGTTTTGAGAAGGCCCGGGGGTTATTCAGCTTAGAGGCAATGCCAGTGTCTTTAGTCTTTAGTCAATACAGGAGAAGAGCAGTGATGTTATCAGTCTATCCCTGAACCCCGCTGGCATGGTTCCTTTACCTCAGTATTTAATTCCTGTTCTGAATGCATTTTTTACTACGTAATGACTGACTCTTTCAGAGGCTGGCATGAGATGAAGCTCCTACTATCCGTTTAGGCAGTGGCCCTGTCATACTGACTCCTGTCATGTCTCTTGTGGTCAATAAAGCCAAAATCAGGACAACCACAGCACTAGCTCAAACACCTGAGTTTTAAAACAAAAGTATGTTGTAAATGTAAAGACTCAGGAGGGCGCAGAAACACACACTTAGCCAGAGTCTGTCACCCATGAGGATAGGGGTGGCTGTGTTTCCTTTTCATCCAAACCTCTTGGCCTGACTCTGGTTTTTTCCAGCATATTCTCTTTAACCCAAAGGGAAACTAGGTGCAAATCCATCACTGCCAGTGGGGAAAGAGCTCCAAACCCATGCTTCTCTGATGGAGGGTCAACAATACCACATGAAAAAAATGGCAGCAAGCCTTTCTTGGGAAATAATTTGCACTAGGGAGGAAATGAGAATTGCTATCTGGGCCGCAATCATGGTATCATGGAAGAAACATTCAAAGCATAAGCTAAGCAAGGTTTCTTGACCTCATGTCCACAAATAGGCTTCCAGGGGCCTGAGAACCTCCTTGATCACATGAAACTTCTATATCTGCATTTTTCCAGGAGGGATTCCAGAGCGTCCATCAGATTTCTACCAGGTAGCTGTGATCTAAGGAAGGTTAAAAGTCACCAAGATAATGCCTTTTTGTGTGTATTTGTATCTTGAATCTAGCATGATGACACTGGCTTGCTGTCTTAGGGTGTGTGTTGCTATAAGGGAAAACTTGAGGCTGGGTAATTTACAAAGAAGAGAAGTTTGACTTACGGTTCTGAAGACTGTACAAGAAATAGGGCGCCAGCATCTGCTTCTGGTGAGGGCTTCCACTCATGGAGGAAGGGGAAGGGGAGCTGGTGTGTGCAGATCACATGGCAAGAAAGAAGAAAGAGAGAGGGGCAGGGGTGCCAGCTTCTTTTTAGGAATTGATTCTTTTGGGACTAATAAGAGAACTTATTCAGACCTGGCGGACAGTGTATCAAGTCCTTAAAGACCCATACCTTCTAGCAGGTCCCACCTTCAACACTGAGATCCCATTTCCAAATGAGGTTTGGAGGGGCCACATAGCCAAGCGGTATCATTTGCCTCTCTTTCTCCTCTGTTCTCCCTAGAAAAAGCAAGTGAGTCAGACCAAGATCCGGGTCATCTCAACCATCCTGTTCATCTTGGCCGGCTGCATTGTGTTTGTGACGATCCCCGCCGTCATTTTTAAATACATCGAGGGATGGACAGCCTTGGAGTCCATTTACTTTGTGGTGGTCACTCTGACCACGGTGGGCTTTGGTGATTTTGTAGCAGGTAAGCACCCTGGGCATCCTCGTCCCTGGGGCCTCGGAGGGGAAAAGAATCTGTCGGTTGTGCTTTTCAAAATCACAGTAAAAGATGCTGCAGGAGAAGCCAGTGACAATGACTCAGTGTCATGACTGCTGTAGACGGGCTCATTTCACACCACTCACCCTCTGTGATGTAAACACCTCAGGGGTTTTCTGTCGTGAAAGGAAAGGCTGTCCCTTCCTTCTCAGGATGCTTGTGTCCCTTGTCATCACATGAATTATGCAAGAGCAAAATGAATTTCTCATTGAATCAATCTTCTGAATTGTGTATTGAGACTCCTTGAATCAAATGATGGCTATATTAGCAGGTGGGAAATATGGAAGTCAGGTGAGGTTAGCATAGAAAGTGGTCTGCCGTGACCTGCGGGTTAAGCTTCCTGCCTAATAGGTGAGAAGAGTTGTCCCTGTAAATGTTGTCCTGGATGTGCCAGACACAGGACTTAGGACTTTGGTTACTACAGGGAACTAAGAACTGTCCAGAGGGGATATTATCTAATGGGAATCTGAATGAATGTGCATAGAGGCAATAGCCTGTGTTGTAAAAATAAGTATCGATGCGCTATGTTTGAGGAAGAGAAAGAAAACCACTGTCAATTTCATCTAGGGACGGGCACTTGAGAATGAAATGAGATTTGGCTACGCACATGTTCCCAAAGTGTGGAAGAAGGTAGGAATAGCAGAAGAGGCCACCCTCTTCTCCTAATGGGATAGTTCTAGGTGTTCAGACAAGTGATCATTTTCTACTCCAAGGAGTGAACACTTTGCTCACACATAATTCTGTCATTCATGCAAATGTATGGGTGTAGTCTGTGTGTGTTTTCTTGATCAGTTCCTGGTTAAGCAGGAGTGGATATTCACAGCCTGAGCCCCCAGGCAGACTGCCCTTGGCATTTGACCCCAGGAGTGCCTTAGCTTCCCCATGGATAGTGGCACACACCAGGAGGGTGGATATCTGGTCTCTGGGAATCTGATAAATTAAAAATTCTAGAAGGGATATTGAAGGCTAATCAATGGAAGCGCCAATGTCTCTTTTAATTTTATAATACGAACAACTGACAAAGTGGTTTAATAGCTATTTGAAGTGGATAGATGAAGACTAAAGTCCTCTTTGTAGAAATAGTAGTTTTGTTTTGTTTTCTATTCCTTCCTTTTTATCAACTTAGGACTAAGAATTGCAAAGTCAAAGCCAATAAAAATTGTTAACAGCCTTGGGCCTGGGACCCCGACCAGTCTTTTCTTGTGAACAGAGCTCAGCCATTGTTGTCTGATTAGTAACTCTAAAGAGAAACTGCACAGAGAAACTGAGCAAATAAAGAGAAATAGTTGCAGATGTGTTCTGGTTAATTCCTTAGCACCATCAGCAGTTGGTCTGTGGGAAATCTCAGTGAAGTCCCATCTAAGGTACATACACGTAATGGCAGATGGGGTTTTGAACTATTTCATACACTTCTTGAAACACCGCAAAGCATAATTTGGAGCGGGTTATGCTTCAGAGATCTCTGCACTGGCACTGGGCTGTCCCGAGGACCATCAAACTATAAATAAGATACTTGAGGCAGACGCTCCTCTGTAATCAATTGCTCACTTCAGTCTGCCAATCTGGGGCACAAATAGCAGAGCTTTGGGAGTATGAGATTAAAAAAATATTTATGCTTGGCCAGGTGCGGTGGCTCACTCCTATAATCATAGCACACTGGGAGGCTGAGGCAGGATGACCACTTGAAGTCAGGAGTTCGAAACCAACCAGAGCAAGAGTGAGACCCTGTCTCTACTAAAAATAGAAAAAGTAGCTGAGAGTTGTGGTGGCCGCCTGTAGTCCCAGCTACTTGGGAGGCTGGAACCCAGGAGTTTGAGGTTACAGTGAGCTATGATGCCATAGGCACCCTAGCCTGGGCAACAGAGTGAGACTTGTTTCAAAAAAATTATTTATTAAAAAAAAGAGAAAAATTATTACGGTTTTAATTATTTATTATCCACCAGGGACAGAGCGCTTAGTGCAAGCCAGAACTTTACCTTATTGTTGCTTATGCAGTGAGGGTGAAGCCTGTGTGTTCCCAGGCCCCCACAGTGTTGCTGTCTGAGGCTTCCACACAGTAGGGTGTTGATAATTCACACAGCTGACTGCAGTTAGACTACGCTGTCCTACTGTTCCAGTTTCCAGACCTCACACACAGCATTCTGGAGAAGAGATGCCGTACAGGACTGGAAACTTGTCTTTTTGGTACCTTCTGAGAGCCATGGGAAAGCTTGTACAATCATTAGAAAAAGATATATTGACAAGACGTGAGGGTTGCTGTGATTTGGCCTGTATCAGCTCTGATAGTACAATCAGGACGTCGATCGCAGAAGCTTGATTGCTGGCTTCTTTTGTAGCTGGCTCACTTTAGGACAGCCTAACAACAGGACAGCATTCATCACCCCAACAGGGAGAACACATAAATCTCCAAATCCAGACAAGCCTCTGAGGAAGGGTGTTGACTGCCTTGTTCGCTGGCGCACCCTAGTGATAATCTTTGTTGGGTGACTGTGTCTTGCAAAGGTAAATGTTTATTCCTGGGTAGCCAGCTGAGAAAGCTAGACTTCTCCAGCATAGCGCGGAAATAACTTGAACCTCAAAAACTACTTAACCTTGCAGGAAGTCGAATTATATCCTAGAAAAAGCTGCAGGGGAGAGTTGCCTAAAGGGGAGAAACAAAAAAACAAAAACAGAGGCAGGAAAGCTGAACCAACAGGGGCTTGACACAGAGAAGCTGGAATTCTAAAGTGAGGTGGCAGCTGCAATTAAGACCTTGTGGGTGCCTGGGTTTGGGCATGTTGAGAAAAGCCACAGGCCAAAGTATGTTCCCAGCTGATGCCAGAAGAGCGCAGTATGGACTCAGAGGTGCTAGATGAAGTTACAACCATGACCCAGTGGGAGAGTGTAATAATTATTCATCATCTACTACCACAATTACCAATCCATTGCTAATATTGATCATCTTAGGAACAACTACCTCCTGCTTCAAGAGACAGCAAGGCCTCTCAGAGTGAGGACAAAGCTGATGTCTATTTCATGAAGCTTCCTCACTTCTTCAGGAGAGTAGGCTGGGCTGGGCCCCTATTCTGCATGGCTGCCTTCAGCCAGGCCTGTAGGAAGGCTGGGATAAATGGGCTAATTATTCATAATAAATGACCAGTCCTTTCAATGGAACAGCCAGTCAATGTAATAAGGCAACTGGCCAATTTGGTTTGATGGATTTTCTTCACTGTAATCCTTATTTATTAAATAAAGAGATTGGGCTAGGTAGCCTCAAAGGTCCCTTTAGTTCTAGCTTATGGTGATTTAATTACTCAGCCTAATTGACCCTTTGGGTCAGCATGATGTAAACACCATCCCTCAGTGTTAAATCACTATTATATGCATCAAAGTCTCAGTAATGCCATTAGGCCTAATTTTACTTCATGTTCATTTGTCTCCTGGCAAACGCATGTACACTTAATATGGAAATGGTTCCAAGAATTCCAAACCATATGGGATGATTTAGTGACATTCAATTTTTATTAAAATAAATTTAGGAAAGTTTAAGGAAAGAAACAATGACAGCGGGCCTGACGTGTTATCCTGTAGCTCCAACTCTTTCATTGTCCGTGCTCAGGTTGGCCACAGGGGGCTCAAGTTGGCTGCTGACATTTTTTATTCCTAGTATCGAGGAAGTAAACCTCCTTTGGGCTCCTTTGGGGGGAAGATACACATCTTTCCCTTGCTCTGAAACCCCTTGTCCTTCTAACATGTTGAACACTTTAGTGTTAGATGATGGAGTGACATCTTTGTTACACGGACTGGAATACGTTTGCTCTGCAGAGACCACATGCTAGATCATGGTTAAAGTAACGTTTGGTTGTTTTCAGGGGGAAACGCTGGCATCAATTACCGGGAGTGGTATAAGCCCCTAGTGTGGTTTTGGATCCTTGTTGGCCTTGCCTACTTTGCTGCTGTCCTCAGTATGATCGGAGATTGGCTACGGGTTCTATCCAAAAAGACAAAAGAAGAGGTAGGATCCCTTCCCAACTCTACGAATGTTCCTGAAATCACATGAGCTTGTGGCAAGAGTTGTCTGTCTCTGTTCTGTGGGCTGGAGAGTTTCTCACTCAGTGGGGGGGTGGGGGTGGGGTCATGGGCTTCCTCATTTTGAATCATCACCTCAAAGCCAAGCACTTACTTCAGGATCTCTTTTTGGCAGATGAAAAAATACGGTGATTTGTTTACCAGCCAACAAATCCTGGAAAGACTAGTAAACCACCACGGATCTTTAAAAATTGACTAAAAGTAGTCAGCAGAAATAGACTGTGGCTGTCGGTGTGCACTTGCCCCTTATCAGCAAATACGGGGGGAAGCCTAGAGAACTCCCACAGAGCCCAGGAGAGCCAACCTGTCCTTCAGGTCTCAGAGTCTGTGCGAAAATGCAGTTGAATACCAAGAATTGTTCCTGAGTCAGTGTGAGTTCCTGAAGTCATCCAACAGTGGCCAGCCATGGGGAAGCAAACTCACAGGGTCCCTTTCACCTGTATCCCCTCCTTGTTGTTATATCTGTAGAGACAGGCCAGGGCTGAGCACATAAATTTACACAGAGAAAACCTGCGCAGAGGACAGGGAAGCCATAAGAAGGAAAGATAGATTTGGGGATTAAAATAATGTCCATGTGATTAGTTCTTCTAGGAAGAGAGGAAAAGAAAGGAGGAAGGCAAGGGAAGGAGAGAGAAAGAGCCAAAAAAAAAAAAGGGAGGGAGATAAGAAAACCCAAAGAAATAAGGGGAGGGACAGCCTCTGTGTACCTCATTCTATATGAAAGGCTCAGGAGAAAGTCACGGAGTGGAGAAATTTCCTGTATCATTTTGCTGGGCCCCAGGGTTAATTTTCCTGGCTGACATAAGCACTATCAATGCAGTTTCAATGCGGATTCCCCAGAGAACTCACTGACCTGCTGAAAATCAGCTTATAGCAGAGGGAAGAAAACAACATAAATAGTGACTTTCCTGAATGCGAAAACTTAGTTACTCACCTGTGAGGGAAGCATGGAACTAAAATGTCTGTTTTGTTGATTAAGAGCCAAGAAATTTGATGCTGGTCCTCAGGCAAAGCTTCACTCTAAACGAAATGTGCTCTGTGGGCTTTGGCAGAACACGCCCTCTTGCTGCACTCTGCCCAGCGACATTTGGTCCCAGGTACCCTGGAGGATCTTCTTAATCCAGAGGAAGCCCCATAGCACAAGGCCATACTATGGCTCAGAGATGGGGTAACCTCCCGCCCCAGTTTGCTCAGGACTCAGGGGATTCATAGGCCCAGGGACTTCCTATTTTAAAACTGGGACTATCCCAGGCAAACTTGTAAAGGCTGTCCAGGTGGAGCTATCAGGACAGGGAGGGCCTGCTGAGCACCTCCTCTGCCCCCAGGATGAGCTGGGTACATTTCTTCATCTCACGTGATAAAGCTACAAACTCTGTGAGCTAGATGTGATTATTCCAGTTTACGTTGGGGCAGTGAGGCCAAACAATTAACGAGAGTGAAAACACACCTAGAAGCCAGCTATGTCCAACCCCAAGTTTCAGCTCTCCCCCAGAGCACTGCCTCCCTGTCATTCCGTCACCATCTCCAAATTCCAGGCTTCCTTTGGGTCCTCCGCCATGTGTGCGTCCTTGAGCAGCATCAGTTGCTGGCCAATTGGAGATGGGCATTGGAAGCAAGGTTGCTGGGAAGTCCTGGGCCTTCCCTGAGCCATGGCCCCCACAGGGACCCCAAGGCTGGTGGCACTGGGGAGCCTGAGGGAGGGCGGGAGGCATTTATCAGTGTGTTGCTGCTCTTCTGTCTGTTGGCCAGGTTGGCGAGATCAAGGCCCACGCGGCTGAGTGGAAGGCCAACGTGACTGCCGAGTTCCGGGAGACACGGCGGCGGCTCAGCGTGGAGATCCATGACAAGCTGCAACGGGCGGCCACCATCCGCAGCATGGAGCGGCGGCGGCTGGGCCTGGACCAGAGGGCTCACTCGCTGGACATGCTGTCCCCAGAGAAGCGTTCTGTCTTTGCCGCCCTGGACACGGGCCGGTTCAAGGCCTCATCCCAGGAGAGCATCAACAACCGGCCCAACAACCTGCGCCTTAAGGGGTCGGAGCAGCTAAACAAACACGGGCAAGGCGCCTCAGAGGACAACATCATCAACAAGCTGGGGTCCACCTCCAAACTCACCAAGAGGAAAAACAAGGACCTCAAAAAGGCCTTGCCCGAGGACGTCCAGAAAATCTACAAGACCTTCCGGAATTACTCCCTGGATGAAGAGAAGAAAGAGGAGGAGACAGAAAAGATGTGTAACTCGGACAACTCCAGCACAGCTGTGCTGACTGACTGTATCCAGCAGCATGTGGAGCTTGAGAATGGAATGGTGCCCACGGACACCAAATGTGGGGAGCTGGAGAATGAAAACAACTCATTACTTGAAGACAGAAACTAAATGTGAAGGACATTGGACTCAGATTGAGCGTTGGTTTTTTGTTTTTGTTTTTTGTATTCACACTGAGACACGTGCCTTAAACAGACTTCTTGTTAGTCCAAAATTACATAGCATTGGAGAATATATTTCACTGTGCCATAAACAACTGAAAGCTTGCTCTGCCAAAAGGAATCAAAGGACAAGAACTTTGTGTCAGATAGCAACCACAGGACACATGGGGAGTGTTCACACACATAGCAGGTGACAACTGTGCATGTTAGGGTGTGTTAGTGGCGGTGCCGTGCAGCAGCACCCTGGCATGACACATAGACAAGGGCAGCTATTCTGTAGACCAGCCTCCTGAAAGGAACAGGTGTGTCTTTTAGAATTTTGTGCACATGCAGAAGGGGACGTGTTTGGGGGTGAACTGGTAACTGTAACTAGGGTTAGAGTTGACAGTTTGGCATGTGCTCTGAGCTTGAATTTTGATACAAACCATTCAGTGCATAATACCTAGTCTTTCTAAGCTCCCAATGATGTCTGTGGGACCTGAGAGCACCTGGAGTTTGTTGGAAACAGATCAGAGCACATGTATTAAAAGGTGCAATTGCTTTTCTCATTGCAAAAGAAAAAAAATTACAAAATCACCAATGCATCACACTGTGGATACTACCTTAACCAATGACAGAAGCTTACTGAGTTTAGTCTTTCTCACAGGGGTAGGTAGTCAAAATGATCGTGCACTCACCGGTGAAAACTCAGCATCAGCCGCTGCATGGTTAAAGGCCAATCACGCATTTTCCTCAGTGGGTGCAATGGTGGAAATAAACTGGTTATGAAACATCCATGTTCACTTTTCTAGTGGGACTTTGGTTATAACTCATTTTGATAGGAGGGGGGAAAATACCAAAACTATTGCCTTGCATGATGCCAGTGGCTTGCTGTTCTATCTAGCTGATCCCAAATTTTTATAAAAATAGACATCCTGCTTTTCTGAGACATACCAAGGAGGACCATGGCATCTTTCCATCTCAGGGCTTTTTGTCCCTTTGGGTGTTTTAGGGTAGACGTAGTTATGAGATCCAATCTTGCTATTTCCAAACGCAAGGAAGATTAATCTCTCACCCAACCCTTGTATAGTAAGCTTGAAATGTTTTTATTGCTTGCATCATAAGTGCCATTAATTCCACTTAAAAATAATGCTTAGAAGTATTTAAAGTATTTTATGTTACTTTTATGTTTGGACATTCCTTTGTTCTGAAAGCATCACTTCTTACCTGTTACATCTCATACCTGTTAGTTTTACTAAAACTGGACCGCCCCTGTGATGGATTCTAGACCAACCATAGCCAATATGTGATAATTATGATCATCCCCTGAGGATAGAACATTCAAGCGAAAGAAAGTGGGGGAATGGCTAGTCATAGGCTTTGAGAGGATAATTTCTTTAATGGATTTTTATCAGAATGGGGAAAGTATATAACGAGGCTGTCATCTTTTGTGTCCCTTAATCTTTGTAATTGGCTGTAATTGTAATTAAGCTGTTGCTATTTGGGGCCACACACTTAAAATTCTGGACCCGGCAACACCAGGAAGTTGCTGGTTATGGGCCTTCCAGGTTTACTACAACCTTTTGGAGAATTCATGGGATTTCACATAACTAACCCACATATGGATTTATCAAAAGAAAGATCGCAGCACTAGTGGAAGGCTCCAGAAGCTATCTGGAGCTTTCTGACTTCCAGATAAAGTTATACCCACTACATCCTTGGCCATGGGCATCGTAGAAGACCAGTGCCTGCTTGATTCTCAAAAATTCGCAGCTCTCCCCTGCCTGGAGCACACGCAGTCCTCCCTCCTCACCTCCAGAACACCTTTAGGCTCCAGTTAGAGTTCTGGCACTAGTTTGGAGAAGGAACTAAATAATAATCAACTTTGATGAGGTCCTTTCTATCTAAGGCAGGTCTGGATTAACTTCTCCACTTGGGAAATGGTGTATATGCAGCTATGGATCCCATGTTTTTACTAAGCGCGCTTGTTCCAGTCTGACCTAGTGTGTTTTAAGGAATCTGTCAATAACCAAGACTTTCTAATTCTGACAAGTCGAAGTTTCCTGATTGAACTGTCCATGGATCTCAATCATTTTACCAGGTACCTTCCTTACAGCAGTGTGTTCCAATTCCAGGCCTGATAGTCAGATCTGGCAAAGAGGCTTTCCTATCATGCATCCAGTGCCATCCATGGGCCAGGCACTGGGTTAGGCACTTTACGAACGTCAGCTCACTGAAACCTCACGATACTCTGAGGGAAGTCTTTGCAAACCCATTATGTAGATGAGGACATGAAGGCTCAGGGCAGTTAAGGAACTTACACGGTGGCACATAGCATGAAGGTGGTAGAGCTGGTATTCAAAGTCTGACCAAAGTCTGCTTTTAACTTTGCTACAGTTTCTGTGTCATGCACCCTTATGTGTGCCTGCTTTGTGTGTATGTGTGTTGTTCTAGCTTCTAGAACCCAGCTCACAGATGTGGGGAGAAGATGTGGAGGAGTCTTTACCACTAAGAGGAAACAAGGTCTTTGTGTAAACATGACCTAAGAGGTCCCCCGTGCAGATACCTATCACACCGTTTTTTTTTTTCAGTCTCAATTTTTATTACTCAAAAAAACCTTCATTTTTTTATTTAGCTTTCTGGCTCTGTGCTTGTGCCTTCAACACTTTCACAACGATTTTCTGCTCCTCAATAAGGAAAGCACGCTTGATCCTGTCACGAACACATTTAGCACACATGGAACCACCATAGGCCCTGCTGACATGTTCTATTGTTTTAGACAACCTCATAAGAACTTTAGGTCTCACAGCGGGAACCCCTCGAAGTCTGCCTAGGCACACACTACATGCAGATTTTGGTGCTTTCCCAACCTTCTTGGTATAAAGGTAAACAATTCTGTTACCAGGAGTGCGGGACAGCTTGGTTCTGGTAGAGGCTGTATTGTAGGAAAGCCTACCATGGTATGTCAACCACTGCACCATTTTGAGTGTGGTTTTGGAAGTGCAGTCAGGATCGATGGAGGGGTTTCCAAAGCTCTAGACAGCGTCCCCGTCACACGGTTTTTTGTTTGTTTGTTTTGCTTTGCTTTTGGGAGGGCTGTATGTATGTGGCACCCTTTTCGTATTGTTAGAAATGCCCTTGGAAAGCACTCTTTTGCACTTTACTTGCTTATCTTGCAGGCATAAAACGGTTCAAAGCACTAAGCTGCGTACTCTACCAAATGGAGCAGGGGCCTGTGTTGGTGTGCACACAGGCGCCTCCCCCAGTGAGGCAAACCCTAGTAAGACACAAGGATCAAAAAGAGCTTTGGACCGGGAGCACAAACATCTTTTTGTATAACCCATTCCCTGAGTACAGTGGGCTGAAGCCCTGATGAATAAAATCAAAGAAGACCCTTTATCGATCCACTAAATAAGCAAAGTGTTTAGAAAACTATAAAGTACTCTCCAGAGGAGAAGCTGAGAGACACTCAGAAGTTGAATTCCTCTTTCTATAAGCTAAGATTTGAGGGGAGAACAGTTGTTCTGAAGTTACTTGAATATTCCCTTTTCTAGATGGGGCCAAATAGCATGTAGAATACACGTGGATAAGGCAGACCTGCCACTTACTCCATACATGCCCCAGCACAGCCCTCCTTGTCCAAGCTGCACTCCCACCCTCCCACAAACCTGGAGTGCAGGTTTCCATCCGGCATCCAGAGAGAGCACGTGTTTCTGATCTTCAGTGGGCAGTGTCTTTGGCTTCACCTGGCAATTGGGCACTGAATTTTTCTTTAGTAACAGACATGGAGGCTTACTGGTGAGAGCCAAGGACAATTTGGAGAGATGACACCTCAATACCCAATAATGATGCCAGGAATTTTGGGGTAAGGTGGGCGTAGTTGGGGTTGGGTAAGGGTGTCATGGGCGCACCAGTTCCCTTCCTGGAGCCCTGTCACCTCGTCTGCACATCATAGAAGTTGAGCACAGATAATAATCAAGGCCCCTTTTAGTTGTTCAATTCTCTGATAACATTCCCCAGTCCATAAGTTAAATTTATGAAGAAAGTTACAAGTTGGATTTATGGATACTGACTAATGATCCTACCCATTTTAGGTTAAGGTGAGAACTTGGTCTCCTGCCATTTGGGTTTTTGTTTTTTTTTTGGGGGGGGGGTGATTGATGGGGACCAGATGTACTTGGGAGACGGGAGTCCAAATTAGGATTGTGTACTGTATAGGCTTTCTCTACCCTCCCTGGTAGCTCTTTAGCACACTGTCACGGGAGGGCTCATGCTACGTGGGCATTTTTTTGCATGGTGTTAAAACTAAAGAATTTTAAGCTGTTGCTATTTGCGGTAAATTGTACTTAAAGTTTCCTTGGATTACTTCATGGATTAATGCACTATGGACAGACTGACACCTCTCATTCACACACACACACACACACACACACACACACACACACACACACACACACACACAGGAAATGGCTACTTTGGGTTCTGTGGGGACCATTCCATGTTGAAAGTCCTAGTTGTCCTAAATGTTAGGGTGGAAAGCTCAGTAGGTGCCCTGTGGGTTTTGAGAAAAAATTCTCCAAAGATTAGGATAGAAAGAAGAAGTTTATTTACTTTTTTCAGATGGGAAAGGGCCAAGACACAGAGGTAGAAAAAGGAAGGATGTGTTAGCCTAGAAAACCAGTTATTCAGACTTTTTATTTAGGGAATGGAAAAAAAGGGATGAAGAATAATTTGTGGCTGTAGTCAAATAACAGAGTTCTGTGAAGTGCCACTTCCGCTCCCTCTGCTCTTCTTGGGGCCTCAGGCAGATAGGAGAATCTGCTGTGTGAAACTGTTATATCTTCTTAGCAGAAATGACTGTTAGAGATCTTGTCCTGATCTTGCCCTGAAGATATGGTTTTAGTCAGGATTTGAGATCTGCAGTTTGCCCCCTACCCTTGTCTGCCTGGTTGCTTTTTAGGAACCACCTATGGCTATGGGAACAAATACTGAAAGGCTGATTTAGTCAATAGGTCTAGTGATTTGTGGAGAAAGTTTACATTTCCCTTTTGTCTGCTGGGCTCCTGTTGGATTTTGTAAAAATGGAGAGCTTCCGTCAGTCAGTTAAGGAGAGGAAAAAGAAAGCAGAGAGCAGAGAGATTGATTTTTAGCCCTTACTAAATCTATGAGTTTATAATATTTCTGTTATTTCACTATTGAGGCTGACCATCTTCTCCGTAAACAAGTGCCCCTTGCCTGCCTCTGAGCTGATGGCATTTCCGGGCTGGTCAGCGCTGCATGTCTGTTTGACTGCTTGGTTTTGAGGATTACTGACAGTGTGGCCAGAGCTTAGGAGAGGCAGGTTTTTACTCACTGGACTGGGTAAGAATGTGACCGTCCCATGTGTTCTGTGGCTTCTGAACCATGGGAAAGGGATAGGAAAACAAACATGCAGGGCCACCACCCGAGTAAGAAAGAAAAACCAAGCCAGTGTTGTGTTGCATACCTCTGCGTTCCGCATTCTGTTCAATGTTTCAAGTGGTGTTCTCCCTTCTCACCGTTATGATGCCGTTCTGTGCAAAGACACAGGGGGAGCTTTTGGTGAGATAGTGCAAGAGCTAGTCAGTAATGGCCTTAAAAGTAAAAATGGCAACTCTCTGAAACAAAGGTGGCCTTCATGTGGCTATGTGGATGCTGTTAGTTCTGCATATGGAAACTTGGGAACAGCGTGCTAGTTTTGTGGCTGTGCGTGAAGCCCTCCACTCTGCCCTTGGACTATCTCGGTGGTACACTTCACCACCCTGCCCGTACTCCACACAAACCTCAGTCCTCCCATGGCAGTGAGTAAGTCATGTGACATCAGCTGGTGGAATGAGAGGTGTCTCTGATTTTACTGAGCATGATTATCATTTTCACAGGTGCCTAAGATTTGGAATCTACTTTGTGTTCTTGGCTCTTAGGTGAAAAAATCTCAGATAGTTTCCTGTGCATTAAAAAAAAAAATTCCTTGAGAGGGCTCCCACTCCACTGTTGTAACAGATCTGTGCTGCAGAGGATAATTGCAAAACCTCTGGGCTTTGAGCTTGAAGGAAGGAGGTGCAGCAGTGCCTAGAAGCGATATGCAAACCACCCCACCTCTCAGCCTCCAGCCTCTTCCCCATCCCAGAGTCACAGGTAGGGGACTCAGTGACAATGATAAACCCACGTGTGGAGGTGTTTTACCTATTTTTCTCTGTAGGATTTCATGGTGCTTTAAAAAAAAAAACAAGTCATTTTACAGAAAATAATGCGGGGGGAGGGGGATTTCGTAATGTTCTTAGGAAAAGTACAAAACCAATTTGCTTGTAACATTTCAATAAGCTGTGCTGCTATTGTCTTTATTTGATGATGTAATTTTTTTTTTTTTTTTAATGATGGAGAAAATTGCAACAAAGACCTTCTGGAAGATCCAATCCAGTGTCTCTCCTGTTTTCCTTTCCTTTGTGGGTCAAGCATGGTTCATAGTGGCTGGTTTGGGAGCTCTGGTCTGGACCACAAGCCTTCTGTCCTGACCACAGGAAGGGGGCCTTCCACGCATCCATCAGCACAGAGCCTGGGAGACTCACTGTCTTGCAGGAGGAAGAGTCCAAAACAACCCAAGAAGAGGAATCTTAAACAACTCAGTATTGTTGCACATTTACTTTCACTTCCCCATTTTTACCTCATCTTGATTGCATGTTGCAGGGAGTTGAACAGCATGATAAATCACATTGTCTTGATGAAAAACAAAAAAACAAACAACACAGTTTGGATATTATATCAGGCTTGCCAGTATAAAATGAGCAACCTGTTGGGTGCCAATATTTCAAGCTATGTCTGGCTTTGCACTTGCTATGGGTCCACCATCCATGGGCTTATTAATATGCATAGATATAAAATGGTGACCATTTTTGAGCACCTATTGTGTATCAGGTACTCTGCTAGGCAGTGTGCAAACATCCCATTTAGTCTTCAAAAATGAAACGAGAAGTTGAGTGTCTTCATTTCACAGAAAGACTTTGAGAAGTCTTTAGAAACCTCCAACCCTGGTCGCTCACTAGATCACGCAGCTGCATCATACATATGCTTTAATGACTTTTCCAGCAAAGGTGACTGGCTTGTCTCCTGGAACGGCCTATGTGGTAGTCAAAGGCAAGACCTTGACCCTAGCAAACCTTATGTGATTCCTGGTCATGAGCTGGGCAGGGACAGGCATGGCCCATATCTTTATTGTTTTTCTGAGTTTGGCAAGGGGCATATAGCATGGTGGAAGCTCAAAGTGATCTTTATTAAATGCAAACATGTCAATACATCTTTGCCTGCAGGATAAAACCCAAGAATGTGGGCCTCTCAGGGCCTGTGTGCCTTCCTGCCTCATAGTTGCTTGTCTCTGCTGCCAATCTGAATTACTGGCAAGCTCCCCAAATAGTCCAGGAGTTCTATCTCCGGGTCTATGCATCTGCTGTTCCTTTGGAAGTTCTCCTCACTTATGTGCCACCTCCTCCGTCCCACCACAATCTGACTCATTCAGGTCCCCCAGGGCTCAGCTGAGAGGGACCTTGGGGAGTCTTTCTTCTTCTTTCTCTCAGAGTGAGTTAGCTGCCTGCAACACAGCTTAAGCCCCCTCCACGTTAGATGGCACGTGTTACGCTGGATATTGTTAGGGTGAAAAGCTCTGTAGGTGCTCTGCCTGGGACACAAAAAGGATTTCTCTAAGCCAAGATTGGGAAAAGGTACAGACTTTATCTTCTTAGAAGGATAAAAAGAATGAGAGCTAGAAAGAGAGTGGGAGGAAGAGACAGAAAAGAGAGACGGTGTGGTACCCGAAAGAAAGAAAGAATGCCCGCCGCTGAGATCCAGCCGTTAGCTGAATTTAAGGGGGATGAAAACAAAAAGGTAACTTCAGCCTAATTCACAAGGTGTTGTGAACCTGAAAGTTGTATCCATTTTTCCTCTGGCCAGGTTAAAGACAGACATTTTTACAGGTGTTTCTGATTACATCTGATGTTCACACCCTTATTGTTCCTCTGGGGGCTTTTCAGGAACCCCGTGAGGCCATAGGAACAAATTCTAAAAGACAAAGGAGCTGGTTAATGTGAAGAGAACAATTTACGTTCCCTTTTGATGTGCTGGGGTCCTCAGTGTTTTGTAAAAAGGGAGCTCTATGGGGTGGGGTGGGAGAGGGATTTGCTGTTAGTAAGTCTGCTAGGCAAAGAAAGAAAGTAGGCAGAGGGTGAGTTTAGTCCTTACCAAGACCTATGAGCTAATAATTTCTCCATCTTTTCACTATAAAGACCAACCATCCTTACAGATTTTAACTGCAGGTTTCTCTGTTCTGTGTGGATTATAAACTCCTCATGGGGGGAGGAGTCGTGCCTTTCATTTCCATCCTCAGCATTGAACTAGGTACCTGATACAATACAGACACTCCAATTATTGGTAGGATTATTTTTATTTATTTATTTATTTTGAGACAGAGGCTCAAGCTGTCATCCTGGGTAGAGTGTCGTGGCGTCACAGCTCCCAGCAACCTCAAACTCTTGGACTTAAGCGATTCTCTTGCCTCAGGCTCCCAAGCAGCTGGGACTACAGATTCCCACCACAACACTGCTATTTTTGTTGTTGCAGTTGACATTGTTGTTTTTAGCGGGCCTGGGCCGGATTAGAACCTGCCAGCCTCCGTGTATGGGGCCAGCGCCCTACCCACTGAGCAACAGGCGCGGTCCAGGCAGGATAATTCTAATACCCTTTTTGATAGCACATTTGTGTCCTTGTCGACGGAAAAGAAGCTGTACTCTGTAACATAATTTAAAGAGGTTTATTCTGAGCCAAATTTGGGGACCATGACCTGGAACCACACTCAAGAAGTCTTGAGCAAGTGGACTTAAGGTGGTGGGGTTACAGCTTTTATACATTTTAGGGAGACAGGGATTACAGGTAAGTTCATAAATCAACATGTGCAAAACATACATTGGTTTGGCTCAAGAAGATGGGCCATATGGAAGTGGGAGCTTCCAGGTTTATAGGTGGATTTATAGAGTCTTTATCTGACAATTGGCTGAAAGAGTTAGGTTCTGTCTAAAAGACCAGAAGCCAGGGAAAAGGAATGCTTAAGATAAAGGGTCTGCTAATTAGAGCAAAGTATCAGGCAGACTTAAGTGGTTTGTTATGTATATTGAAACCCGTGGGTAGGTCTTGCATAGCTGTAGGCCTGTTAATCAGTCACTGAGGACATCTCTAAGAAGGGGAGGGGGCACAATGAGGCATATCTGATCTCCTTTCTCAAGGTTAGCAACTCAGTTTTAGGGGTCCTTTTTGATAAGAAAGAGGGTCCAGTGAATCACTGAGGGGGAGCCTTAAGATTTTAGTTCACGTCCTTCAAGACAAGATTTAATTTTTTCAGGAATCCAAAGTCATTTGGAGCCAAGACTAGTGCTACAAGTAATTTATCCAACTCCCAAGTATCTTTCTGGCCAAAACCAAGTTTGCCTATAAAATGTAATGAGTTTGATTTGTACTTTGCATTTCTGAAGAACTGCAAACTTTTAATCAAACTGACAGTAGTTGAAATAGCTAGATTCTAAAAAGGATTGCTTTGAAGGACAACTCTCATTTAGATATAGATAAGGAAATGCTTATTTAAAAACCAATCTTATTACTATATAGAGTCTGAATGTCTGTGTACTTAGGAAATATGAGATTATGCTTCACACCTGTGCCCAAGGCTGATGTCATCCAGGTGCATTCTTAGCATCTATTTTAAGGTTATACTCCAGTTTAGCACTTCTCAAAATACTGTCCAGTGACCCTTGTAGGTCTCTGAGAGTACTTCCGATGTCCATGAGGTTACAACTATTTTCAAAATAGTACTAAGTTATCATTTGCCTTTTTCACCATCATTCTGTCATGAGGATACTTAGGGAAGAGAGCAAGATAATATCAACATCAAAAGAATTTTCCAAAATGATCAGAAGTGGGCCTGTATTTCTTAGAGAACTCAAAAGTACCTAGACATAATAATTACATTGCAAAGGGCTTCGTTTGCTCTCATAGGAGTGGATCATAGCTATGGCCATAAAACAATATTTCTCTGGCTATACCCCAGCTGCTCTGTGGGGCTCTGGCCCCTACAATTTGCCTGGTTAGTCCTCAGAGTCCCTGGTAGGGTCTCGCGTGTGCTATTTCTTGATGGTCATGTTATGGGGATTGGCTTTCCAGAAGCCTTTTTACCACTCCAGGACGGGATCAGCTGGCCTTCCAATGATCTGTGGGTAACAGCAGTCACTCAGTTTTGTAATTGTCATTTTCTGAATATTAAGAGCTCTTAGTAGGAGCTCTCCCTCTCATTGTTTTCAGGGGCCTGGCAATGCGTGTTCCGAGGTAGGCGCTTGGAAGATATTTATTGAATAAAGAGCAAATCCCAAACTACGGTGTTAAGGGGCTTTACAGAGAATGGGAGCAGAAGAGAGACTTAATTTGAGGTGAGCTGGATGGGAATTTAGAAGGATCTAGTATGTGAAAGGAGCTGGGACAAAGGGTAGTGGTCCAGGCAAATGGGATGTATCTTGGAAGATTTCTGGAGACAGAATCCTGATCACAATAGCAGCTTTTTGCCTGGTCATTTCTATGAATTTCTACTAATCTGGAAGGTGCAAACACCCTTAAAACAAAACTATCTCAGTTTTAAATTGCTAGTGCATTTTATAGATTTGAGATAGCACACAAGTCACATCCATCCATTGTCTTCCTGTGAAATATTTCAGATTTTTGATGACTTGTTCTTAGAAATAAATTTAGAAAGACATAAAAGTCTAAAACTAAAACAAAAATCTCACACAATCTATTTGGGAAAGTCATGTTTATACAATGAATTCTAAAGGTCATTATTATTCAAAATCATTCCAGATAAATGAGGATTATTTTGCTCACTTGGAATGTGACAACATTAAAATATTTTCTAATATAACAATCTATGTTGTTAATTTGTAAACTTATGACTTACGATACCAACAATTTTCTGAGTTATTTACAAATGCCTAAGCCAAAAAACAACTACAAAACCTCAGAAAGATGTGAATTTTGTGTTGAAATGAAGAACCCTAAAGAACTCTGTTTGACTTTCTGAAATCAACAGCATTAAGTCACAAATGTAAGGAATAGAAATACACATCTGCATAATGCCAGAGTTATTTATAGCTGCACATTTAAGTATTTTATTTAGAACATTAATCAATGCTTTAAACAACATTTTGTTCTTCAGTTGTTTGGGTTCATAGAAAGACGAAAAGTTTTGGGCCATTCCATTACTTTCTACGAGTGAATATAAACCCCAAATAATTTTTTCGCTGAATTATTTCCAAGGAAAAAACAAGAAAGAGAGAGCTAATAGCAATGGTGGTGGGTTAAGACTATATAAGGCATCCATTCACTGAACAAATATTTAAAGAACCCTACTGTGTATAAGGCTCTGGGAGACTGAAGGGGACAACTGGGCCTTAACAATTTCAGATTGTATTATAGGGTTAGGTAGGCTGGGCTGTGTGCTCTGGGGAGGTCAAAGGCTGGCACTAAAGCAATATGCGTTTAGGTTATTCAAATTACAAGGAATTATCAAAGAATGATAGGAAATAAGACAGCCTGAGGATCAGTATGCCTCGAGGCAGCCAGGGCAGGCTTCCTTGGAAGAGGGGGGCATCTTCCAAAAGGTGTAGGGCCTGTTAGGTAATAGGAAACTGAAAGGCTCCAAAGCATAATTCTGCTTAATAGTATTTAAGATTAATCGGTTTGTCCTGAGAATACTGCAAATATATCCTCATTTGGTATCACTTGGTGGTAAGACATCTTTTTTTAATGAAGGGAGGGATACTTTTAAAGCGACTGCAATAAATCACAAACTGTGAGCCAAACTTAAAAGACAGCAGAAGATTAGTTCTATGGGTCACCAATCACAGCAGGAATTGTAACTCTTTCCGAAGGCAGCGTGATTGATGTACAGTATATTAACGCTTCTTAGTTACAGGAGAGTGGTCCCAACCCTGTGATCCCCTTGGAATCCAAGCGGGTCATTGGCTTCATGCAAGAAAGAATTCAGGAGCACTTTGTCTCAGTGGGGTTATTGACCACCTTGGTTTCTTCTCCTTGTGATATCTCCCCCAATTTCAAGTACCCCGAGTTCACTTCAGTCCAATTTTCCTCCTCCTGTGATGGGAGCTTCTGATCATAGCTGCTTCTGGTCAGCCATCCTCCCCAGAAAGCTGACAATACAAAGCAAAAGCAAGTGTTATTTAGGAAATCTAGAAGATCTGCTTTACAGACAGAGTAGACGGTAGTTCTCCCTGCTGAGGAGAATAGCACCTTTGGTTTTTTTTTTTCTTTTTATTTTTTTTAATTCAAGCACTAGCTTAACCGTAGTCTAAGCAGGTGAGGAGAGGGGCAGTTGATTTCCCCAAACTGGGAACCTCAGGTCCCTCTGGAACTGTCATTGGCATGCTGATGTATCATAACTAGGGTATAATGAGCTGCAAGGTCAAGTGGGGGCTAATTTCCTCCCCATCTTGGTTTCCACCTCTTATTCAGTCACCACTTTCTGATTGTGATCAGGGCAGTGAGGGGCGGTGGGCTCTGTTACACGCCTGCCTGTTTCCTTGTTTCACCTCCCTGTATTTTTCCCTTCCTTTGTCTCACATCAAGCAGATCCCAAGTTCAGCTTCATTTCCTGCAGGGAGGAATATAGTGCCAGGAAAATTCCTGGCTCTTTGTTTCAAAAGCCAGGCTCACAGGAGGATTTCATTTGACAGGGAGCAAAATGATTTGGAAAGCACCAATGGGAAAGAAAGTCCTCCCTTGTAGGCTGGGGACAGGGCAGAGAAAAGTCTGAAGTCCCCCAGAAGGTTGTGGGTGGGGTGCAAGCATAGCCCCTGGAAGGGGGAGGAAGGCCTAGTGGGCTTCAGCATAGGAGACTTAGGGCAGCTCCGCCAGAGGGCCAGGGCCACACGGGCAGGTGGAGGGCCCTAGGATTCTAGTGCAGGTAGACTTTCCTATAGCCTTGGTGGGATGGGTCTCAAAGGTGAAGTCATATTGATTTACAGGAAATAAAAAGCTTCCCCGTTTATTGTACACTTGAACTTCATGCCCCCTCCCCCCCGCCTTTGTATTAAATGGTTCTTCTTCTTTGTTTGGACCTGTAGAGTCTTGTTTCTTTGATAGGAACAGAAGATCATTTTTCTTCCTGATTTGGAGAAGATTCACTTCTGAGAAACACTTTATATCAGGCATGATGCCACTTACTGGGCCATCTCTTTCTGAGGAAGGGGTGGGGAAGGCAGTTTTCTGTAGCTGGAGGCTGAGCTCCTACTTTCTCAATCCTTTCTGCCTGAGGCTAGTGGATGTGGAGGGCAGAGCAGAGTCTACTTCCTCCCTCTGGCAAATAAGAGGTGGATGGGACAGGACTGGGGGATTCTCCTCGGGAGAGGGATAAAACAGGTCCCAGATCTTGGCTCCAGACCCATTCTCTTGGAAACCAGACACTCTTGGGCTTGTTCCCTTCCCTGGCTCAGCTCTATGGGGGCTGGGATGCAGGACCAACGTCCTGCCCACATGTGAAGGGTTTAGGCCAGAAAACAGGCGTGTGTGCCTCCAGGAAGGGGTGGGGAAGCCCCTCTGCCTTCTCCCTCTCTTCTCTCCACCCACTTCTTGTCCCCAGGCCTCTGAGGAGCCCCTAGAAGAGGTATTATTAAATTTATTATGATAATCTGATTGCATATTATGCATGGGGGGCTGGGTAATACTGTGTGGTATGACATTTTTTTCTTAAGCCTTACATTTCTTTCTTCCTTTTCCTCACAGTTCACCCCCTCCGTAGCCCCCTACCTCCTTACCCCAGTGAAAGAAGGATGTGACTAGGCAGAAAACAGAAATAGCCTAACATTTCCTTGGCTTTTTATTTTCTCAAATGTCTGAATCCTTGGGGGATACCCACAGAAGAATGGAAAAAGGTAAAAGAAAAGAAAATGTGGGGGACAGGCACCAAAGTCTCCAGAAGCAAAAAGACAAAAAGGAATTGAATCATTCTGTAAGAAACAAATCTCCCAGCCTGAGAAGAGAAAAAAAGTGAAACAAGGAAAGAGGGAAATTGGCAAGACCCCAAGGAGAGGGACCTGTACAGCATGTCTAGGCAGATGGGGTGAGAGCTCTGATTTCTAACTGGGCCCTGAATTCTGTAAGGATCACAGGGTGTCTTTCCAGTGTGTCATGGTGGGGAGGCTTGGGGAGTTCACTGACTCCCTGGGCAACAGCAGGGTGAATGGGGTCCCCTGTCAGAGGCATGGAGGTGTGTCAGGGAGCTAAAGGAAGGGCCAGGTCCTGAGCAGGTGAGAAGTTTGGGAAAAATGATTTCAGATACAATCAATATAAAATAAAAAGAGTTATCCTGAAATGATTCTTGGCCATGAAAAGAACCCAAAGAGATTAGGGAGCGCCTTTTAGAAGGATGTGGCCTGAGGCTCTCTTGCAGGCCCAAGGGGGCCTGTTTGCTGCTTGGGGTGGGGGTGGGGGGCTCTGTTTTTATTCCCGTACTATGCTCCATAAGAGGGAAAAAGAATTCTCTGGAGAGAAGAGGAAGCCTCCAAGGGCCCAGTCATGTGCTCAAGACAAAACAACTCACCTATCAGCCTCTGAAGACAACATGTGAAACCTGCTTCCCAGAGGGTCTGAAGACCCTTAAAAAGAGTCTTTGAAGACCCAGGTGAGATGCTGAAAATGCTTGGCTTTGACTCTATACATCTCAAGCCTTCATGAGGGCAGAGGGGATTAGTTAGCACCAAATTATATGCCAGACACAAGCAATGTGTCAGGCTGGGTACCCCTGCCCAAATACTTCCCATCTGTTGACAGTGAGATGCCCAACTTTGTCTGTGGTTACCAAATAGGGAGACAAATGTAGAAATGTTTTGTGACTTTACTAAAGTTACGAAGCAGATCCTCTGCCCCATGAACCTCCCGGTAGGACAGTTTACTGTGTTCTAACATGCAAAGAACTGGCTATAGGTGGAGCAGGAAAGTATGACGTGTTTTCTCCCCCCTTACCCATTAAATAAAAACAATGCTCATTTCATTTTGTATCTTTAATCCTAGGCTTCTGGGCCTTTTCTGACAGACACCTAGATGTCCCAAAGGTGATTTAGAACAAAGCAAGAAGTCACCTATTAACAAAGATTAAAAATCAAGAAGTTAGAATTCTCTGGGTTGGAATGCCCCAGAGATATGGTACACGAAGCTATTGAACATCGCACACTCTCACCCCTCCCTCTACATTTAAAGACTTTACTATCAATTATGTAAATAATTACTTATTTCAATATTTAATATCAACTATTTCTATTACTCCTACTATTGTAATTTTTATCCAGTGCTATTCTCTAACAGAAAAACAAAATTGATCCAATGGGAAAAATATACAACTCAATTGTTTGACTACTGTAGACAAGTATACTTCGTCTGAGAACCGTTTCCCTTTTCAACCTGTTTTCTTTTCTTCTGTTAACTTATTTTTTATTCCCAAGAGAAATCTGAACAGCCTTTCTCCAGTGGCTTGTCAGATTCATGGAAAAGTTCCATGTACAGTCTCTCTTGGGCATGAATACAGAGCAGCAGTTTGTGGGGGTGAGGGGCATCCTAGGAGTCAGAATTTAGTGACACCCACCACCAGTGAGTGACAGGGCTGGAACCTAAAATAAAGACATGCTTAGCTCCATATCTCACATTCTTCTTGGCAGTTCTTCATGGCCATGAAGCCTCTACTCCAAATGTGAAAACCACAAAAAGCAGGAGGAATGAAGGGCTCCAGGAGGGGCCACCCACCTCTCTGCCCTCAGTGGCACCAGATGGGCTAGGGCACCTCCTTTCTCCCAGAGTCACTTGGACAAGTTCCTTGCAGCCAGGTTATTGACCCCAGGGGTTAAGGGTTCTTTCCCCTTGGCTAGAAGATGAGTAGCAAACCAGATGGGCACCATCTGCTTGTGGAGCCCTCCTCCCAAGCTCCCGTTGGCTGCTAAAGCACGGAATTGGCAGTAAGGCTCAGCTGATAGTGGTGAGCCGTGATGACCAGTGAATGGCTACAAGCAGTGCTCTTAGCCAGGCCCATTCCACATGAGGAAGGTAAGTCAGCTTTCAGATTGAGGGCTGGCTATGATAAAATTACTGGCTGATTCCTTACTTGTTAGAAAATATGTTCTGTAGCCCAGGATAGAAACAACTACTTAGGGGAAAATGTATAGGTGAGGCCTTTTACCTTCCTTGCTTTCTGTCTCCCTCTTGTGTTTCTCTAAGACTGGGGTCTCCCATCCTCATCCCGGGCAGCAGACTGCTACCAGTCCATGCCCGGTTAGGACCCTGGGCACACAGTAGGAGGTGAGGGGCAGGAGGCGAGTGAGCAAAGCTGCTTCTGCATTTACAGCCACTCCCCATTGCTAGCATCACTGACTGAGCTCCATCTCCTGTCACACCAGTGGCTGCACTAGACTTTCATCGGAGTTCCAGCTCTATTGTAAACTGTGTACGTGAGGGATCTAGGTTGGGTTTTATATGGGAGAGCTTATCTTATCCCCCTACCTCCCACCACGTCCATGGAAAAATTGTCTTCCATGAAACCAGTCTCTGGTACAACAAGTTTGGGGACTGCTGCTCTAAGAACTGTCATTTTAGACACAGCTAAGGGAAGATCTCTGGTGGAGGGAAGTGGGTGGACCTGCCCTTTATAATGGCATTTGAAATAGCACCCCTGTGCCATCCTGGTCCTCCCAACCATGGACACTTTATCTTCACCCTACGTGGCTCCTCAAGAGAGAAAATGGGGGTGACAATCTCTTCATCCACTCCTTTTCCTCTCTGGTTCTCCTTCCTTGCATATTCTTGTGAGCTGATCAATGTCCAGCATGCTAAGGAACTAGCCTTTATCTAGGGGTTCCTCCCTCACAGTGTGGGAGGGTTTGGCTGCCTTCATACCGTTGAATCTATCATCTCCTCATGTTTCACCTGGGCCCTTTGAAGTCTTGCATGATTCTATTCTAAACACCTCTTGGCATTTAGAGTCATTTCACCTTTGTGGAGCCCACTCCCTTTTAGGCCTGGAGAGGCCAGGAAAACTGGCTTAGGACAGGTTCATGAGCTGGAAGTACTAATGGTATTTGTGTGTGCTTTGAAATTCAGTTTCTGTTTTCTTTGTGAAAGTTTCCAGTTTTTCTTTCCTTTTAAAAATTTTTTATTTTTTTATTTTTAAGGTCTATCCTATGAGCCTCGCAGAGTTTTGGAGGGGTGGGTGGAGATGGTGCAGAAATAGGCACAGGGAGGATAGCCTGGGGCAGCCTGTCCCTCTTTAGGGGGGCCATAGCAAGAGGCAGCATAGCATTCCATTGCTCTGCTTTGTGCAGAACCTGGGCCACTGCCCTGCGGAGCCAGGCAAAGTACTCGGGAGCTTCATGTCCTGGGTCTGGGTGGGTCAGCCAATTGTAACTGGATAGTTACAATAAACTGGATAGTTACAATGAAAGGGGTCTTCCTTCTCTTGCCCTCATTATTGTCACCTCCTCTTGCATTGCCATCAAACAACATGGTCTTCTCTGCCTTTGTGGCTTGCTGGAGATGTCATTGAGAGCCCTGTGTTGTCAACCTCTGGCCTCTGCTCCCCGCACCCCTACTCTGCAGGGGTTTTCACGAATGCCTAAGAATTATTGTTCCTTATTTTGAAATTCATCATCAAAAGCAGGAACAATAATTATTAGGCATAATAATTATTAGTTCAGTTCTGAATGCAACAAAACTATGTGGTGAAACCACCTGTTTTGCTGGGGCTTAGAATTATAGCAGAAGCTGGAAAACAACATTTTTCTGGCTCCCACCCCCCTGTTTCTCCAGTCCCAAGAGTCCAAGAAGGGTGACTCTTTCGCGCAGTACTTATTGGTTTCCTCTGTGGCTCCTCGTCTGGGTGAGGGATCTGGGCTGCTGCTAATATTCAAACTGACAGGTAAGTCATAGAAGATATCAGAAGGTCCTGTGGCTGAAGTTTAACTGTAGGGATTCAGGCCCAAGTCCAGGGCTATGGGTATCCAGGCCTAGGTCCAGGGAAGTGCTCGTGCCAAGGGCATTGAAAACATCACCATCAAACCTGCTGCTGCTGCTGCTGTCCACGTCACCCTGAGTAACCAGGGAGGTGTCACAGGTTTTGGGTGTATGTGTCAGTAGGACCGAGGGGTGGATATTTCTGGTCATTTAAGTTTTGGTAACTATCTTTAATATTCTCCTTTGTTTTCATAGGTTGGATCTTGGAAGAAGTCAGAAGAGGAGAAGTCTCAACCCTTCCCTGGGGCAGGGCCAAGAGAATGGATATGCAGAGGTTCAGAGCCTTTCTCATCCTACTGGCAAGGGAAGAAAAGGGGAATGAGATGATAGGGGTCAGAGTTACAGCCCTAATCACAGACTCACTTCAGCTTCTCCAAAGTGGACTCAGAGGCTGAGACCTGCTAGTACTGGGGCAGGGAATGTTCAAGTCACTTATCCCAGCAGCTATCACCTTGGCAGCCATTTTGATTGATGGCTCTGGGGCTGCAGTTTGCACCTTTCCAATGTGAAGTGGCGAAGGGTCCAGAATGGAATATGACATTCCTGATGTGGCACCCATCCTTGCCTGCCAGCTTCCCCCAGCACATACACACTCTGAGCGAGTTTCAGGAAGGTCACTACCTCCTGATGCTTCCCAGCTGCCCCAGGGCCACCTCCCAGAGTCAATAACTTTCTGTGGTATTGCTATCACTGGGCTTCTGGCCTGGTCAGCTGCTCAGCATAGGGAGGCCGGGGCATGCCTTTAAAGTGACAAGGGGAATAAGAACTGAGAGAGGGTACGAGGAGAAAAAGGAGCAAAATATGCACCTGCCAAGAGGCTGGAGGAAGGGAGTGATGATCACAGTGGGTGCAAGCTTAGTGCTCAGTCTTCTAAAGGACATGTGGGTTTCAAGAGCAAAGAGAAGATGCTCATTCATTTGTTCATCCCTTCACCCAAAAAACATTTATTGAATGCCTACTGTGTGTGGGAGTGGTGCTCCAAGGTGGAGATGCAGAGATGAGGTAAGACCTCGTTACCTAGAGTATGAATACAGATGAATGCTCTGTGCAATGAGAGAGTCATGCCCAGGACTGGGGGGGTGGGAGGGCCAGTGGTCACATTTGGGGGACAGAGGGAGGAGCCACAGCTGGCTTCAGGAGGAGGCCTGAGGAGAAGTTGGCCTGGGTCGTGGGTAGGTGAGGGTCCCAGGCAGAGCAGAGCAATGAGCAAAAAGTGCAGAGGGATGTCAGGCTGGGGTGGCTTCAGGGAACTATGAGCTGTGTGATGCTGTTAGAATGGAAAGACCTAGAAGGGGGTGCCCACTGTGGCCTCAAATACCGTGTTGAGGAACTTGGACTTTATCCTCCAGGCCATGGAGTGGCACTGAAGGTCTGTGAGCAAAGGTGAGCTAAATGGGAGGAATCCATTGAAAACTCTGTCTAGGAACACACAGAAGGACTCTGCCTCAAATGTGAAGTGCTTCCAGGCCTGTCACAGAGAAAAGGCTGAAAGAGACTTCTTCACCCAGGTAGAAAATAGCAGCACTGAAGCCTAAACCTAGTTACTTAGAACTTCCACTTGGTGGCTTCTTCCTTCTCAGAAATGCATTTCACTAAGTGCTTTTTAGCTGGGACTTGAGACAGGAGCTGTTAGCTCCCTTTAGTTCTTCTTTCTTCGGTAACTGTTATGTCTGCTTATCAGTTACTGCGGGTAGCCCTTTCTTCTTCCCTCTTTCCCTCCCCTCTCCCTCCTTCCCTTCTGTCTTAGTTGACTGCCCATTCATAAACACATGCACAAATCTGTTAGTAATTCTCCCCACCGTGGGAACCCCTGACCCGTGTGCCTTTAGTTAAGGCACTGAGAGGTCTCTCATCATGCATCCTTAGGCGAAGACCAAGAAGGCTTAGCACTTTTGTTGGTGGGAAAAAGAAAAGAACAGAAGGAAGAGTGGAAATATGCCTGCTGCCTGGCACCAAACCTTCCTTTTTACAGAATTAGGTTATGGAGGGCTCCCTTGTGGAAAAACAAAACAAAAAAAAAAAAACAGCGTTTTGTGGTGCAGACCATCAAACAAGGAGGTAATAAGGAGGTGGTTGCTGAATCCTGGGTCTCCTTCCAACACAACGTCCTTTGCCATTAATCAGCAGAATGGCCTTTCGCAGACCAAACATCAATTTAGTCAGCTATAGCAGTGAGCATCCACGCTGAAACAAGTGAGGTTCTTCTCGACATCAAGCTTTCATTTTACCTCTCTCTAGCTTCCAAACTACAATTTTATCCTTCTCTGTTTTGTCACTCTGGGCATGGGAGGGTCAGAGCAGTTTGCCTACCCCGGGGAGATCCTAAAAGGCAGAGTCATCATGTCAGAGCTAGAAAGGGCCTTAGAGAGGAGCTTCACTTTTATTCAACATGCTTTTAGGGAGTACCTGCTTGCTGGACTCTGTGCTAACTTCTGGCCCTGGTCCTCAGGGGAACAAAGAATAGGGCCTAGTATTCTGTGTTCCCATCCTCAGACTTGCCCTGTTTGTCTTGACCACAGGGGACATTTTAGACCTCTTCTCCATTGAGCTGAGCCCAACTGGATTTTTCAGAAATTGCACACAATTTTCTGGGCCCTGTGCTATCTACTCAAGCCAATTTACTTCTTGTTTCAGATGCTTTTCACTTTCCCTTCTTCCCCTCCAGCCCTTTGCTCCCTCATCCCCTCCCTCCTTTCCTTTCCTTTATCCTTGCTTTCTTCCCTTCCTATTGAATGATGACCTGCTGTGTGCCAGAATCAGCTGGAGCATCAAGATCAGTGGCCTATGATCAAGAGGAAGATGAACAAGAAAATGAGTAAGTGACTGCAGGAAAGAGCAGTGTGTTCGCCCTGAGTGTGAGAGCAATCAGAGTCTGAAGTCCTCAGAGATCCTGCTCTAGGACTTGAGGGTTGCTATGGCACCTTGCCTTCACCAAAGTTCCATTCAGTTAAACTGTCTTTTGAGCTGCTGCTCTTAACACCTGTATCCCCTCAGAGACACAGCACCAGCTTCTCTCTGTGTCTGATGACACCTTGCATCTCAGGGTTAAGATCTAATTTCTCCAACTCTCATCATTTTCCCCCCCTACATGTGATTTTCATGGGGTTTGCTCCTTCCTTTAGAGTGAATTTCCCAATTACTCAGGACCACAGGTTTCCAGGGGGAACATGTAACCTCTTCTCTACTACAAGCTTGAGAGGAAATCTACTTTGAGGAGTTAGCACAAATGTGGACTTTCTAGGCAATGTATTGGAGGCTGCGCAGGGCCTGGAGGGACACAGGAATCAATCTTCCTACCCTGTATGTCACCCAAAATCTGGAGGTCCAGTGGGAGGCATTTATTAGGCAAGGAGAAAAACAACAGAACATCAATGTGCCTTAGTTAAATATTTTTTGAATGCTCTTGCACTGCAGAAGTATTTAGTGAGTAGCTAAGGGAATCTAAATTTAGAAGTACATTTGTAAGCAATTGGACTGACATTGTGATTTCGATAGTATTGGTCAGAATCATTTTCCCTTATTATCACATTTAAAGAGAGTATCTGGCTTCTTAGTTTTTAATTATCCTATAAGGAAGTCACCTTGCAGGAGAAGTGATTTTCAGTGGTAATTCCCCGAGGGACAAATGCCTCCACCTACCGCCAGTACACAACACACAAACTTCACATATACCCACCAACCATCCCTGAACCATCTAGTGTAATTGTTGCTGGTCTTCACAATCTATTTCCAAAGCTAAGTAAAAGAGGAAGAGACTACTCACTTGACTCACAGGAAATCCTAGTCAGTTTAGAGAAAAAGCCAAAGAAAAAAATAAAAAAATTATGGAGCCCTCACTCCATCTCCAGCCCCAGTCCTATCATAAGAACTCAATCTAATCATGAAAACTACAGGGATTTTTAATTTAAAAATTAGTGATGCAAGTGAAAAGCAGTGACCAAGATTAAGCCTCAGGAAAATATCTCCAGGCTCCCTGGGAGCAGCTGTTGGGAATGTTTACTGTCCATGACACCAGAACTGGAAAGCAACATTGAGGTGTACAAAATTTCCTCATCATGCTAGGTCAGGAGTGGAAAAATACAACAGTCACCGGATGGAGGCACAAAGAATCTCCATTCCTCTTCTTACCTTTCTACTCAAAATTCAAAAAAATGATAAAGACCAGAAACAAGATTTAACATATATGGTTTTTTAAAAATATCATTTGGAAGGGGAAATACTTTTCATCCAGCTGACTATTGAATTTTATGGTTCCTAAAAAAGAAAGGGACATTAGGTATAGGGAAATATTCCCCACATTTTATGTTTATTACATTTTGGGATGCTGCTTTTCTCTTATTCATATTCATGTTCATGTTCAGTAGCTTGTCAGATTTCTCAGTTTCTCTTCCCTCCATCTTCACCTTTCTCTTCTTGTGCTGAGGGACATTGACTTTGGAGAAAGTTGGGTTGAGTCTTGACTTTGGCACTTACTAGCTTTGTGACCTCAGGCAAATTAACCTTGTTTGGCATGTATTTTCTCTTCTGTAAAACAAGAATGACAATCCCTACCTTACAGGATTATTATGATTAGTGACTGAACCTAATGTATGCCAAGTACTTAATATTTGTTGGCACCTATAGGCATGCATAAAATACCAGTTTTCTTCTGAAGAATAACTATTATTTATGTCTGAAGTGATATTCTGTCAGTCCCTCAATAGTCACATTCTTTCCTGATTTTGTAGAGACCCTTCTCCCCCTTCTCTTGCATTTTCAACCTTTCTATCTTGAGACCCTTTCCTGTATGAAGGCACCCATATTTATTTAGTCCCTCTTTGTGAGTTGGAAGTTTCAAGAAAGGAAGAATCAGAAAGTGAGATACCTGTGGGTTCTTTGGAAAGATCAAACCAGGAGATGGTTAGACAAGGACTTGGTTACCCTCTGTCCACTTGTCTATTTGTGAGATACAGCCATGGAGGGTGAGGAAGAGCCCTGGCTGAGTGTGTGGGTGGAAAAGAGTAGAACTTTGGTGGCTGCTGAAGGAGTAAAGGAAGACAGGAAACAAGCAAGAGTCACTTAGAAGAGATTAATGAGGGGCAAAGGGAGAGGAACACAAGAGTGGTATCACAGAAACCAGAAGTCAGGGCTAAGAACAGGGTGAGGGAGTTTTGAGCAAAAAGTAGCAGGACATTCAGCTAGGATGAAGTCTAAAAGGTGCCCACTGAGCCTGGGTTTGCCACTGAGGAAGCAACGTTTGCCAGAACATTTGCCAGAATATTTTCAGTGGTGAGAAAATGACCACAGCAAGCTGAAGGAAGCAGAGTAGGGCAAGTATAGTTAGTCAATTGCTTTGACAAACTTGGCCAGAAAGATGGAGTGGTTGCTGGAGAACATGGAAGATGAGAAGAGACCTCCACAAATGTGGCAGGCCCTGGGCACATGCACACACTGCACAAAGGGAGCCTGATAGGAGAGGCTGAGGACATTGGAGAGAGAGAAAGGAGGCACTCATGAGGGAACAGGGCCTTAGGCCAGGAAGAGGAGGAATGGGGACCCAGGCAAAGCACTGGTGGCAGGATTGTCTTGAACCATGACAGGAGAAATCATTCTCCAAAGGAGATGAGGGGAGAATGGATGCAGATTCAGATTCATTTGCAGGCATGGGAGATCTTGCCTGATTTGATCCTCTTGAGGGCTTTATTTTACTCAATGAAGTAGGAGGCAAGGCCAATGTGCTGAGGGCAGAAGGTTGGAGACAGGATGGGGATTTAGTAAGACTGGTGAGGATTTGGAATAGCTATGGTGGGATACGGGAGAGGGTTGGTATGGGCTGCTGTGCCCTCAAGAGAAGCCGGAGACCCACCCTGCAGGGTGACTTTTTCAAGCAGTGCTCAGCAGCAGAGGGGTAGAAGCAGAAGAGAAAAGGTTTTGACTTTTCAAAGGGAGTAAATCCTGGAACTGAAGGGTCTAGGGCATTGATATGAGGAGGAGGGGGGAAGGGGATGTAGTGTGGGTCTCACCGTGGGTCTTTTCTCCTTAAGAGGGAAAGCCATAAAAAGGAGATTGGGAGGGAGGGGAGTCCAGGACTAGTGGGGCCAAAGAGCTGGTATAAGGTGAGGAATGCAGTTAAGCATTACAAAGATAATGAGAGATGATGAGGGCCAGGTCTGGGAACCCAACATTTCAAGATGGTGCTGTTTTAGGGGGTGGCAAGGTCCTCATAGATGATTTGGCAGTTGGAGGAATCGAGTTCCCACCTTTCTTCTGAATAAGTAGTGAGTTCTTACTAGTGTGTGTGTTGCTCATATCAGTACTGTAACTACATTTCCCTGCATCTCGACAGAACAATCCACATCCCCCCAAAATTATTGATAGTAGAGGTAAGGGGATCCAAACACTCTTTCCCTAGCACTTAGGGATTCTGAGAATCAGTCCCTTTGTCCTTCTCTCTTCATGTCCATTTATGGTACTCAATAATTCCAAAGAAGACAGAGAAAGTTACAGACCTTGAATATATGGCCATACTTCTGAATACATTCTTACATTCTTGCCCAGTTCCAGCAGGTTCAAGTTTTTACTTCTGGCTGCGGTAACCTGAGATGATAAAAAGAATGTCCTTCAAGTGAAAGTGCAATCTTTGACGCAGGTGCTAGAAATAGGCTTCTCCCCTGCCACAGGTGCACATTGTTTGGTCCTCAGTTTGGCTCCTCATCCTGTCCCTGGGACTGTGACACATGGCTGGTTCTGCCCCTCTTTCAGGGAATCTGCTATTTTCTACAAGCTGTCAGTGCAGAGGAAATAAGCATTTAGGGAAAAATTTCCCCTCTTGCCCTTTTGCTCTTTCCCTATCATTTGGGAAGGCAAAGGAATTTAACATGAGTTCTGAATTTGAGCCAAGCTGAATCCGTACATCTACACTGTATGTAGCCTCTGTGATTGTACCACAAATGACTCTGCCTTCCTGGTATGGGAGAACAGTCTCCCAGCTGGGAGTTGGGTTTGGATGATTCACTACGGGCCTCTGTGGATCTGAGAATCTGGAAATAGAATCTTGTCTAACCTGACAAGGCTATGGTGTGGGGATACCTGAACACACTCTTACCCATTTTACATAAATGAAATCATGAAGGAATAAGCATGTTTGATAGACTCAAGAAAAGAGTGGGTGCAAATGCTTCATTTAGACAAGAAGTACGTGTATCTTCCCAGATGTACTTAGTTTATGTACGTCCCATAATAATAAAACATTGGAAATTAGAAATGAAAAAGTCTCATTGCTCTACCCTATTTAATCAATCTGCCCTGGAGTTCATGTGTTTGTGCAATTACATTTCTTGTGTTGAATGCAGGCAGAGCCTGATTAGTTACTGGTTCCCTGATGTCTCCAGCAGGCATGAATCACCTGTGGTGGCGGTGACAGCATGATCCCTTTTCCCTTCCTGAAAACCCTGCCTCTTATTGCACAATATTTTGGATTCCAAGAGAAAGTAGTTAAGAACATCTATTATCTCTGTTCAATTTCTCTGTGTTTCTGTTTCTGGGGTTGTTTTGGTGCCTGGGTTTCTTTTGGCTTCAATAAAGTGCGGCACCATTTGTTTTAACCCTTTAGCTCGTAGAGCAACTTTGGGTTCATCCTCCCACCACATGTCACTGTCTCTCTAGTGTTCTATCTTTCTCCCTTTTCCTCCCATTTTTATCAGGTGTTCAGGACACAGAAGTCCTGGACTTTTTTTTTTTTATATATATAATATTCCCTGGTGAGGGATGAGCCTTTCACCACCAAATTCAATTTTCCTTACCTTGGAAGGCAGCTATGCTCTCCACTACACTCTCAATGCTAAATCTTGCTTGCTTTGCATCAATCACCATTAGGCAATCTTGACCAATGCTATCCAGAAGACCCAAAGCCTGGAAAGGTCAAGGTCCTTACTCTCCAAGGTGTGGACCATGGATGGACCAACCATCTCATGAGCATCACATGAGAGCTCATTAGAAATCCCGAATCCTAGGCTCCAGGCCAGACCTAAGGATTCACATATTACCGAGATCCCCAGGTGATTTCATATGCGCATTAAAGTTTGGGAAGCACTCATTCAGATGTCATGTAAAGGCTCTGAAACAGCTCCATCTGTGCAGATGGAGAGAGCACAAAGATCAGCTCAGAGAGTCAGTGTTATCCTTCACTCTACTTGATTGGTCAGCCAGCATTGGGCTTCCTCAGAAGCTGTTTGGGTGTTTTGTTTTAAAATTCTTTGAGGGGAGGAAGAGAATTGGAGACCATTGAGAGTCTTTCCAGGACAAAAGGAAGCCCTGTTGGAAGTAATAGTGCTGTAGGAATTTGTCCCACCTGCTTGGTGTGGAGTCTGTCATCCTGTTGCCAATCTCTTGCAAATGTAGGTAGCACTTCTTTCTAAGAAAAGAAAAACATGCAGATAGAAAACATATACTATAATTCTGGTTTCCATCCAAAGACTCACAGATGCAAAATGTAGCCCCCTTGTGGTAATTACCAGTGGGTTTTCAGGATAAATATTGAACAAGAAGCAGAAACCTGCTTTGATAACTACTATTACATATATTAGCAAGTTTTATATCCTTTCACTGGACAGCAGTGTAAGGATGCCACTAAGAAATAATGCTAGTATGTTTTGTGACATTCTAGTTACAGGCAGGACTTTATCTGTCTGTGGTCTCCTCCTCCTCCTGAGACCCCAGGCAGGTGATAGGCCAGGATGGAGATAGGACATCCTGTTACCCAGATGCCCTTCTCTGCTGCATCACATTGCAATGTAGTGAGATGTGTTAATGGCAACTGCTTGATTTGGAAGATGAGGAAGCAAGAGATTCTTTTAAATGAAACCCACATCACATTGGCAGTCATAAACTTAGGACATGAAAAGGACTTAAGTGTTTGGGAGTATGTGAGAACATACAAAAAGATGGGATTAAACTATTTTGAATTATATATCACTGGTCTTCTTTTTAAGGTTATCTGTTTTTACTTCATGGACATCTATCACACTTTCCTTCATTCTGGCTAGATTTACTCACTTGTGCCTGGATTCTTTATCTGTCAGAGAGTCTCTGCCCCACCCCCAAAATGCCCAGTGACAGTAGTGGAGTACTGTAACAAGTTCACAGCAATCAGAGACTTGTTTTGACTCTATCGTCAGATTGCTTAGAAGGAGAAGGGCAAAAGACTCAGGGACCTTCTGTAATCAGAATTGTAATGCTTGAATCTCGTCTCCTCCCTATTCCTATGGAGTTTTAAAAAACACATTTATTAGTTAAAAAAAAAACTTGATCTAAAACATGAACAGAGTTAAAAGGGAGAAAAGCAACAAAAATTCACATACACCTCCATTCCAAAATAACGTAATGTTTTACTTTATATTTATCTTCTCCCCCTCAAATTAAAAAAATATGTAAATGCATATTTTATATATAGGTGTTGTTTTTGCAAAAATTAAACCTTACTGTGTCTGAACTGTTTCTCACTTGCTTTTGCATTTAGCAATGCATTATATTTTGTCATGCTAATAAATGTCTTTTCTATATGATTTTTAATGGCTGCACCCTACACAGTTTAGATATGCTAAAAAATGGGGATAACTATAGATGTGGGCCTGATTAAAATAGGGAACAAGAATTTCAAAAAAAAAATCCCTTGGTTTCAGGAGCATTGAAGTTCACTAAATAAATTTCATTTCCTGTGGGAAATTGTATGGCCGAATGGCAATTTGGTTTCTTGTTTTCATACATTGTTGTGACTGCACGTGAAAACCTGCATGTACTTGACTCTTAGGATGGTCTTTGTGTGGTTTCTTACTATCACCTCTTGCTGATTCCAACCATCATTTTGGAAAATGATTGGGGATCCAGATGTCTTTTTCCAAGATTCTCAGATGTCTCAATATCTTGCTCTTCATCTGCTTCTAGAAGCTTAAATTATGTAAATTAATATGGAGTAGGATGAGGAATTAGCCAAGGGGGGGAAAAATGAGTTCTTCCTTATCTCTGTTTGTAAAAATGAGTTGCCCTCTCATATGATCTGCATTTACTTTGGGTGCTTTGGAAAGCTTGGGACTGTATGCCTGTGAGATATGCCAAATAACCTTTCAGAACCAGCTTTCTGTCAGGACTCTGCCCTGCTGAGCCCTTGAACGTGGCTGCTAGCTTCCCATTGGAGAAATATTGAAGTATGTGGCTCCACCCTGCCTGTCCATCCTGATTTCATGGTGTTTATCTACACTGATCTTGCATCCAAATGGGTTCACTCATATCCCTGAGGCTAACTCCTTTGGCTCTGCACAAATCCTTGGCAGGCCTCCTCCTCCCAAAAGAGTCCTCTATTTTTCTTCTTTCCCCTTGTAAATCCCATCCATCCTTAACTCAAGACTCAGCTCCTCCATGCAGCCATGCAGGCTTCCAGACTTTCCTAGCTTAGGAAGCCTTCTGCCACAAATGGGCAGCTCCCAGTTGGTATTCCTCATACGCTTTTGTCACTTGGTTTCGTGTTTATGCACATTTGATTGGTTATATGGCTACGAATGTAGGCACATCCCCTCTTGAAGCAGCAACTCTTTCATATACACATCAGATTTTCCCTAAGTTGATATACTTTAGGATATACAGTTTTATACTTTCATTTCACTGAAGCCTAAAGGCCTCACCAATCACTTTGACATCATAACCATAAGCATGGGTTTTACATTTTCTGAATCAGCGATGACTCACCATGCAATGAATTAGGATCTCTGCATTTTCTTTCTTATGTCCTCAAGGAGACTTGCACCCTTTGCCTGAACTGTAGTTTCCAATCACAAGGAAAATGTAGTAACAGTGTGCAGGCAGGTAGGCAGATAGGGAATAATACACAAAACACAGAAAGAATGCGTGCTGATATAGGAAGAATTCAGATAATTCAGAAACATGGGTCTGAAAGCAAAATTCTCCCTCTTTCCCATCCCTCCCTCCCTCTTCTCTCTTTGGTTTTCATCTATGCTCAGACTGCTTTATGTCTACTTGAGTAATGTACCCTTTAAAACATCTCTTAAACTGTAAGTTCCTCTCAGAACAATTTATGCAAGGGGGAATTTTCCCATGGGTAGTTCACAACCCAGGGAGCATCTGTAGAGCTAAATTGCAAGATCATAGTAGTAAGGATATGCTATTTTCCAGGGGTGCCTGGCACTAGATTCTTATGCATGGTGTCTGCCTAATGGTTTGAAGCATCTGGGCTATAGGGTATGAGGGAATCTGTTTCCAGTAAGCTGCCAGTGACATAGGTAAAGTTATTCCTAATGTCTGGCTAGACACAGACCTACATAAGACCACACATTTCCATAAGGTGGTTCTGCCTTTTGGGGCGGATGGTGGCATTAGGGGCATGTCTTGGGGAAACCCTTACCAATGGAGGCTCCATTATGGGAGCAAGAACATATAGCCAAGAACCGTTAGCGCCCATACCAAGTTGAGTCTTGTGGTAGTGCTCCCTGAGGGTGTAGTGGGAATAGCCCTTGGCAAGGTGGATGGACTGTCATAGATGAATGGGTTGCTAGGACCTCTTAAAGAGAGAAGAAGGGAATTAATGTTGAAAGGATAAAAAATTCACTATAGATTTTAGAAGAAGACAGGAGCCCTGAGGGCCAGACAATCTCTTTTGGTTTAAACAGAGGGAATTTCTTTGCTGCCTTCAAAATGCTGACAACCTCAATGCTCTTCTCCTTCCTTCTTCTACCACACTTTAAAAAATCAGTGGGTATAAAGAAACTGGTGCCTGGTTTTAGGATTCTCCTTACCTCCTCTACCCAGGCCTTTTCCTGGCAGCCTTCCATTCAGGCAGTGCACTTGGATTCCTCCCTCTTCCCAAGTTGCCTCCCATCCCATTTCTCACAGATAGCTCTTCTTAATGAGAACCATTTCTGTGAATTTGGAATCACTCTCTGGCTTCTCTACACTTGTGCAGATAGATGATAAACCCTGGAACTAGAAGAGCTCCTCCTGTTTCTCTAGGCCACCCTTCTGATCTTAGAGATGTTTAATGGCTCCCTTGTTTTTACATTTTATACTGGCACACCTGGGAGGCCAGGCTAGGCCAAGCCTCTCTCACTGCTGCCCAAGCACATTGAGACAAGAGCAACCCCAGTGGATCTCTCTCTTTGGACTCATGTTGGACTGAAGTACAGCTGGACGGAAGTACATGCTGATCTTGCCAACGTGGGAATCATCTGAGCGATTCAGTTATTAGAATAACAACCACATTATCTGGAACCCTTCCAGCCAAAGCTTTAGTTTGAGGACAAATCATAGTATCTACTCTTCTCCCATTCCTTCTAGCAAGCCTTCCAAATTAAGAGGAGTCAGCAAAACAGACCTCCTCTTGTTTTCTAAAGAGCAGAGTATCACTATCACAGAGCAATGCAGCTCCCGGCATTTGTTCTCCAGCTTTCTTCTTCTAAAGCATGATCCTCAAACAGCCAGCACAGTGGTCCTCATGTTTCTCTGGTTCATTCTTCACACTGCTGTGAAGGTGGGAACAGGTGGTTCTAACTACTTCTTTCCTCTGTGGCTCTCAACCTTCTGTGGCATTAAGTCTTCGCTCCTGGGCGTAGTCAATAGTCTGCCTTATAGCCTGGCTTCCACCTGGCACCCCAGCCTCCTGTGTTCCTTCTGGTCTCCTTGGGTCCTGGTCTTCAGACGTGTGGAAATCCTTACCCTTACCTGATGTGTACTGCTGTTTCAACAGCTGGGATTTTGTACTTGCTTTGTTTTTGCCCTAAATAACCTGTTCAACTTTCTATGCCTGTAAAACTCCCTTTAATCTTTCTAATGGGTAAACTCAGAAATTTCTCCCCCTGGGAAACCTTTTCAGATTCTATTTTCTGCTATTTAACAAATGTATTTCGTTTTGTCATTATTTGCTTACAAACTCCATGGAGACAAACTTTGATTCATTTTTTTATATATGCCAGGGTCCAAGAATAAAGCAGGCACTTAATAAATACTTGTTGAATTGACTTATATAAGTTTCCTACAGACAGCATTTCCTGTTAGTTTGGGTTTATGTTAATTTGTAACATAACAACATAGTTGCCCAAGAAAAACCAAATCTGGAATGTCTCATAATGGATTGGGTGATTACACTAATAACTTCAGTCTTTAAATTTTAATGAACTCACTGAGGTCTAAAATTGCATTCCTTCTCTGCCCGTCAGAAGGCCTCTGTCAAATGAGTCAAGAAAGGAATTTATGTTTTGGTTAACTCATCTTCCTTCTGGGAGGAAGCAATGGACAAAGCATCATAGTGGTGTAAATCCAGGAAGCTCCGATGACATTAGAGCTGATTGGAAATCCAAGTGCTAAAGGCAGTATTGCTAGCCAAAGATTGACACATCTTTCAATCGCTAGAAGATAAGATCATTTGTCAATTGTCAGGCATTTGAAGGCCTAAAATCTCTCCTTACTTTGGTATCCAAGGATGGAGTTGAATGTGACCTTTTGGTGAAAAGAAAGGAGTATCTCTAATTTTGAATCACTCTCTCTCCCAAATCATGTCAGAAGATAAAGGAAGCAGTTTGATTAGCAAAAGGAGGGAGAGAGGTAGATGGCAGGACAGTCACTTTCATTAAGGGGTTACTCATTGCTTGAGTCATAGCTAGGCACTTGACACACATTATGTAATTTAGTTTTTACAGGAACTTTGCCAGGTAGAATTATTCAGGGAGGCAGACTACTGCAAGATGGCACCCAATGTGGGGCTCTCTTCCTGGTACTCTGGTTTTGATTTGCAGGGGAAGAGAGATCACCTGGCTAGGTCCCCAAAAACTGCCCAAATGGGCTTTCCTGTCTCAGCAGACTAAACTTTGCCCCAACTCTGCCCCAAATGGGCTCCCCCCACTCTACCTCAACAGGATATATGAGCAACTAGATTGTAAGGGAATCTACCTTTCCACCAAGTGGAAGGCCCTTCCCAGGTTTATCTGAATAAACCTGTCTTGATCATTGAGCCACACTCTGTTGCCATCCTTTCCTTACCCACTCTGTGTCTGTCCTCTCTTTAGTTATTTATTTCCATTTTACAGATGTAAAAACTGATTCTCAGAGACAGTAAATAGATCCACCTAAGGTAAACTGACTTAAGAAGTGGCAAAGTCCCCATCTGCCTGACACCAGAACAATTTTTGCACACTTTCATATTGGTTTTGTGTCTTGACTAGAGAAAGTAAACTATCGTGCCAGGTTGTAGGGTTATGGAAGCAAATGGATATTTTGGAGGAAAAAAAAAATCAGATTTTATGCAGAACAATACTGACCTTTCACTTTTTTCTCAACATTTATGATTATATTATTTTCTTCCCTAAATCCTGTGGAGTCTACCTTGCCTAGATAGAGCGGAATATGTAGAAATGGCAGACTTAGAACTAACTCAGACCACAGTTTGGAGTAGGCTGGTTAAAAAAAAAAAGTATCAAGCCTTCAGAAATAAAAGCGGCCTTGAATTGGTGACTTTTAGCCTCAGCCTGTCTATGCAGTTATTAGACAGCCTGAATGTCAGTTCTTCAGGGGGCTTTCAAGGCTTTAGAATGACTAAATGGGTGATTGTTTCCATAATATTCCCCTACACACTCTAAAAGGAAGTCGACATTAGAAGTTGGATCAATCTTTTGTGTTTTCATCATTTAATAAGTCTGCAGGAAGATGTGAGGTTGACGTCAGTGGAAGTCTTTACGATCAAATTGTGTTGCACAGGAAGGCCATATGAAGCTCTATGCTCTGATTCTAATTAGTACTAGGATAGTGGAATGAAAGAAAAGAGAGAAGAAAAGGGAATTTTCTCCAAGTGAACCAGAGAGTCAAGTACAGATTCCTCATGGGGCTGCTCTGGGGAAGTAAGAATGTGAGTGTATTTGGATAAAAAGGGGTGGAAGGACAAGGGCCATGGAAGTCCAGGGAAAGTAATATGATATTAGAAGGATGGAAGAGACAGAGCTGGCCTCTGGCTGAGCTGGAGGGTAACTGACTTGATTGAGGCAGTGGAGGTGCCGTGAGGATGGACTGAGAAGATAAGGTCCACGGCTGGAGGAGCAGGGAGAAGGTTGGCTTTGCTGAGCAACTTCCTTTTTTTTTCTAACTTGGGCCCTGGGTCTTCTTATCTTCCCTGATCAGGGGTTCTCTCCTCTAGAGACCAGACTGCCTCATCTTTAGACCCTGAGCAGTCCTCCCAGTTACCTCCAAGGATTTTCCATGAGCCTTGAATTTCTCCAGTTGTTTCATTTCTCCATTTTATTGATGCTAATGAATTCTGTCTTGTCACTTTCCTGCCTCCCCTCCCCCACCTTTTTGCCCTTGTCATCCCAGATTGAAACAGTGCTACACTTCTCTTTGTGTAGCTGAATGTTTTGGGTTAATAGAAGAGCTTTTAGCACTGCATAGAAAAAAAAATTCCCTAATTGTTTCAGGTTGTGAGGAGTTTTTCCACAGGCCCCATCACCCGACTCCTCCTTCCTCCCTAAACCCCAAATGGTGGCATTTGCACACAGCTTCAAAATTCTGGTGGTTTTATTAAGGAAACCAATTTGCTTTCTTTGGCTTAATCCACACTCATTTAGACAAACTCAGAGGCCTCACTCTATACATCATAAAGGGCCCATCCAGGTCCATCAGATCCACTGCTGGACAGATAAACTACCTACAGAGAGACAGATCATGCCACTTGCCTTGAAGGCAGAGCAGCTGAAATGCCTGATTGTTTTAAATAGCATTTTTTTTTTTTCATTAAATGGGAGTAAGTATGAGAGATTGAAAAGGATATAGGGACTGCAGGGGTGTGCACTGAGCCTCCAGCCCCACCAGCACCTGGGCAGTCCATGAATCCTTCCTGGAAGGTGTTCTGCTAGATTCATTACCTTTGCCCTGGGAGAGGCCAGTGGCTTGGTGGTGGGAGTGCTACTCAAATAGACAACTGGGGAAATTTCCTGGAATTGATGATTCAAGACTTCAGTGTAACACGACCTTGGGCGAGTTCTTGGCAAAAAGGAAAATGGTCTTTCAGATACAGTAGCCTTCCCTTTTAAGTATGACCCTTTAGAAAAGAGGTTTTTGCTCATTTTGGGGGTCTCAGATGACACGGCCTTGTCCCTGCATCCTCTTTGCCTCTGATACAGGTTCTATACCTAGTGAGTGGGCACTGGAATGTCTCCTGACATGGAACACCTGCTCTGCATGGCCCGGGTCTCAGGGCTGTGCATGCTGGGGCCAAGAATTATTCTTAATTGAGTACACACAAGAATGGAAGGGTGCTCTGGTGTTCTGGCTCTGTTTCCCTCCTCTGTGGCCTTGTCTGCCTCTGCCTTGTTATTAGGTTTCCTTTTGAGCAATCTTTTTCTCTCCACTATTTTATAACGTGCTACTGGAAGTCAGACCCTTCTGCCCCCATTATGCAGGGTGCATGGGCTGCTTAATTTGTCACCCAGACAGAATTCTGCCGTGGTTTAGTAAGAAGTTCAGTTCTTAGGGACAGGGATAACTTCTGCTGGAAAACAACCAGGAAGAGCCAAAATCAAGAGTGCCACAATTATCTTTTTGTGATGTGGAATTGAGAGGGCACAGAGTTTGTGGTAGACCCAATTCTATTTACAGGACCAATGGCTAAAAAATCATAATCCTGGGCTAAGTTAGAGATTTTTTTCCTACCCTTTGTCTCTGCGGCAAATATCATGCATGCTATTTGTTCAGTGTCAGTTCACTGAATTATCTACAGATTTCTTTTCCAGAGAAACAGAACATGGATTTCATTGCTGTGTGCTCACAGCTTAAATAGGCTATTTGTGTCAAGGACATAAGAATCTTGCCTCTCTGTGCTCTTCTATGACTTTGTAAAGGCCCCAATTCCTATTGAATGTCCCCATTTTCATTCACCCTGCACAGACTATCCCTCATGGTGCTGTTATGCAGGAAAGTGTTTAGTAATTGTTTGCCAAGTTTTACAAAGAGTCAAACTCAGCTATTTAGGTTTATAAAGGGTAAAAAGTCACCCAATCATAGGGCCTGGCATAAGGCTACTTGGATTTCTAGTAGGCTTTGGGGAGGAGGGGGGGTGGTAACAGGCTCTGTGGCCTGTGTGGGGACTCTTGAGCTTTCTGGTCCCCAGGCTTTCCTACCCATAAAGTGTCAGGAGCGCTGAAGCACAGGTCAGATCTTCTGAAAGTGCTACATCAGTTCAGATTTGTGTAAGTTTGGATTCAGGTGAATCTGTTAGAATTTGTATTATATTTCACCCTATTTGGGGTGCTCACTGGGATTGAGCTAGGTTGGGATGGTACTGTGGTTATTGCTCTCAGTGTTGGGCATGGGTTGAAACTGAGGATCCAAGTTTCAGTAACCCAGACTTGCCCAGCAGACACCCTCCTCAGGTCCTGTGATTCCAGATGCTGTTCCTTCCTCCCTTCCTGTTTCCTGATGTAACAACATAGCAGATGATAAAAGAGTCTCCTCTCGCATGAAATACGAGCAGTGTGGGTCTCATGGTCTATAGGCAAGAGCATATTGAGCTCTGCAGCCTTGATGTGCATGTATCTCTGACCATTTCATTCTGCAACATACCAAAGAGTGACAGTGCTCCTAGCAGTGAGGAGTTAGGATATGGAATCTCATATACTCTTCATTCCCTTACCCAGCACTTTTCTTTTCCTTCCCAGACAGATCTGAACCTGCACTTGGATTTGATTGAAGAGGAGGGAAAGGGAAAGAAAAGGAGAAGAGTGTTGAACTAGCGGATTGAGAAAGTAGGGGGTCGCAGGGCGCCATCAAGAGGAGTGACAGAGTTGGAGTGCTGAGATGAGCCCTCTGCTGTACCCACACGTTTCTCATATATCTGCCCCCTTGGGGAAGCAAAGCCGCTGGGACTCAAAGTCATCACTCTGTTCGGTGGGCAAATTCTGCTCTGAAGGACCAAAAGACACCCAGCCCATAAGGTCATTTTCCTGTCTGCCTACCAATGGCATTTGCTAGTTCCATCTGAACCTCATCTTGGATGGTTCCCAGGAAGGAAAGAAAGACTGTGAAGTGTCTCAAGGGAATATGTGGATCAGGACCAGGGATTTGTGTGCAAGATATTCAAGAGGTGCTGTTTGGTTGAGAAAGTGCTGAAGTATCAATTGATTGTGTGATGGGACTGAATATTTGAAATCAGCACTGTTCTGGAAAGTCCAGCATGGTAGGAAGGATCCCATGCCTCAGCCTCAGTGCCTTTCCAAACTTCTCCCTGAAGAAATGGACTCTCCTGAATTAACTCACCTGATTATTTACCTGTGTACTCTCATGAGACACTGAGACAAATACAGCAAAACACACCAAAACCTCTAATTGTAAACTGCTAGCATTTGATGATTAAGAATTTTGAAAGGCCTTGGACACTTGTTACTTGAGTGTGATTTATAAAATGCCCCTTGTTGCTCTTCTACCCTTCTCTTCCATAGCCTGTGAACTTGTTGTTTCTGAAACACAAGTCATTTGCCATTGAAGTATTAAGAAGACCCATGTCAATACTGTATTTAAAAGGGTATCAGTTTCCACCCTCACTTAAAAGGGGTCCGGGTTGCACATCAGGATTTGTAGCAGGGCTGGATGATTTTGCTCTCCATGTGGTATGCCCATGGTACAGAGTGGACAGAAGGGTCACCTGCCACCAACATTACCATTAGGATGGGGTAGACTATGGGTCCCTGGGCCCAGCAGAAGACCCCTACAGCTGAGGTTTAGGTAGATGGGCACAGTGACTCAGCTTTCCTGGAAGGCCCAGCAAGCCTTCATCATGAGGTTGGACTTAGGTTATGGAAATTCAAGGGGCATTGTGAAGTCCAGGCTGGCTGGCTATTGTTGAGAAGAAAGCCCATTCATTTTCTCATTTATCCATCCATCCAAAATTCTTTGAATTGACTTACATTTGGTCATTCTCTGTGCTAGGCACTGTGTTTGCACTAAGATTGTAGGAATGGTCAAAATTTGATTCCTACCTTGAGGTCAAGGCAGTCAATTTGAAGCAGAATGTGAGCACACTGCCCTGGACATCAGGCACAAGGTGGTTCTGCAGCCCAGGGCCAATGCCCCTCACCTTGCTGGGGTGGAGAGAATCAGGAGAGGCACACAAAGGAGGGGGTTTCTGCTCTAGATCTGGATCTGGTCCAAGGGAGTGGGGCCAGATGGGAGATGACACTTGACTTTTCGGCAGAGGATGCCCATTGCTGGGTTGTACAGACCTGAAGTATGTGGCCAGGGGCCAGGGGCCAGGGTTTCTGTCCTCTTGGGGACTGGAAAATCAGAGTAGGCATCTAGAGGAGCAGACTAGAGAATCAGAATAGGACCTTGGGGGTACAGCAGATGAGGCAGAAACCCAGTTCTTTAATCTGGGGTGATGTGGCACACAGAGACTGTGCACTTGGGAGCCCCTGGGAATGGGAGCTCTGGCTGCCCTAGTAAGCAGAATGGGGAATGTATGGGAGCTCAGGGTTCAGGCATGGGGTCTAGGGGTCTGGACAGCAGCCAGTACCCTTCTAGGCATATTGCTGCCCTGTCGGTCTTAAGGTAGAGGACCTGAAGCTACGCAGGCTGTGGGGTCAGGAGACATGGCAGGAGTGAACTGGAGCTGCACAACCACTTCTTTCCTCACACTGGGTATGGTCTGGAACTAGACTGGGGTTTGGATAAGGCCTGGCCATGGCAGGAGAAATGGAGAGCTGGTGTGGGAGTGTGGATACAGCAAGAGATTATTTACACCAATGTTCTGTAAAGCTGGGAGTTTTTCTGCTTGAGGGCTGGGCTGTATGAAAGCAGTCATATAGGGACAGACCCTTATGCTTAATGTATTTGTAAAGACTGATGACAAAGTTGAACAGTAGTAGAAGGAAGAAGACTTGTCAGGGTTCACCCAATTTGACTTGGACCAGTGGCGGACCCTCAGAGTCTCTGTCCCTGTGACCCCCAAGATGTCCCTGACATTGCTGCATGCCTCCCTCTCTTCTCAGGACACCTCCAAGGAGATGGTAGAAGCCAGGAGGGTCTAGTATTGTCCACCCCTTTATCTTGATTCCCCCAAACCCACCCTTTTCAGGTAGGTGGTTTCTTCTTATACCACCTTGCATTCTGGCTCAATCCCTGGCTTGAGAGCTTTGCTTTAAGAGAATTAAGCCTTTTGAATCCTTGTTTCTGACCCTGACTACTCTTTAATCTGCCTCTATTTCCTGTTTCTCCAGGACCATTGCTTCTAGGCCCCACCTTGGCCAAACTTGTCCTTCATCTAGATTGTACTCTTGGCTATGGCTTTGCCAATGGCATATCTCAAACCTCTGCTAGAGGAAGATGTGTTTATAAGTATTCAAAGCAAAAATATTGTACACCCAGATTGTATACCTGGCCTACATGAGTAACTTGTGGGAAAGAGAGAATTAGTCCTAAGAATAATAACTCTGCTTTTGGGTGAGATTTAAAACTCAGGACCAGAGCATTGCTTAGAAGACCACAGATACATTTTTTTTTTTTTTTTTTAGTATAAAGGCACAAACTGTTAATAGCAGTATCAAGTTCCTGAAGTCTATATAAAATTGTATCTGTTGGTTCAAACATAACTGGTATGAAATACATTTCTCTTCACCTTCTGGGACTCGAGCAGTGGTTGGCTTCCTTCTTTTTTCTCGCTGTGTGTGGTCTTTTTCTTGCCAGCCTCTTATTACCTACTTACATGTTTTCCAAAAAATCAAAACCTTGCCGAATACTCTTGGCATGTGGTTGTCTTTTCTTGTTTTTTAGTTGATCCAACATCTTTCCTCTCAGATTGGATTGGCCCTCTCATACTTCAGAGATGCCCATGAAATACTGGAATCCCTTGGCCTCTGATGAAGCCATTTGACTCGATAGCCCTGGAGATAATTGCTCTCCATTGGCAGACTTTTTTTTTGTTGGTGGGGGGGGGCAGTTATTTGAGTACTGTAAGTATATATGTATGTATTTCAGTCCAATGCTTCAAAAGTGACAAAATATTTTGGCAAAAACAGAAACTTATATAACTGCAATTTTAGAGTTCACAAGAGTACCCTGACTTATATTTTGCTATACTGATTCTCGAGCAAAAAAAAAAAAAAAATTTAATTCGTGGATTTTTTTTTTTTTTTTTGAGGGAGAAGAAATTTGTGTTTTTTAAATATTTATAGAGTCCAGGCCAGTTGAGCCTATGACTTAACATGCCATCACCCCTCCTCTGTGATTATATGGCAAGGTCAGGAACTGCTGGACTGACACTTGCTTAAGCTGTCAGCCCAGGGCATGTGAGGAATAGGCAGCATGTCTATATTTAAATTGCTCTTAGGGTATATTTAGCCTGTAACTGAGATGCTGGAGGAAGAGCTTTCTCTAGAGATTAATTGCCAGCTGGTGTTGATAATACTTTGGGCTCCCAAACACCTCCGTGTAGGCTTTTATTTCCAGGAAATGGCTGGTGCCTTAATCATGACTACTTAAATGAGCAGCCTTTGCCCACTAAAATGGAACTTAGATTTAGGAATCTTTCTTTGGTGGGGGCTTCTTCCTGGGATGCCAAATGGAGCGCCTTATCAGGGAAGGAACAGAAGCAGCTGGCTCAGTCCCATTGGAGCGGTGAAGAAGAATGCTCACGGAGGCCCGTGCAGTTCTTCTTGACCCCCAGAAGAGAGAGAAGCCCCAGTTCTGAATGATGGATTCTCTTGGAACTTTCTGGTAGCTTTGCGGTATGATGGTGATATGGAGTGGGCTTCTCCTTTGTTTAGAGAAATACATTATTTGAGACAGAAATTTCTACATGTGGAGATGGACGTTTATAAGTCATGTTACCTAAAGGTCAAGACAGCCAAAAAAGAAAAAAACCCATTAAAAATGTGGGCATGATGCTTTTCCCCTCTATGGAGGCAGATCTCACCCGTGTGAGTGATGTGTTTGGTCATTTGGCTGGTTATGGTTGTAGGCAGTCTTGGGACACCTGAAGAGCAACCAGGGCTAACAACAGAAGAAAAGCCACTGGTCCTAAGCACAGACCTAAGTTTCTTCATCCTTTCCTTGGGGTCCCCGTGCAGGGGGGTGTGAGCTGGCCCTGCACCATACTTTGTTTACCGTTGGAATCCGTTCTGATTGGTTGGTGCCTGTACCACAGACCAGTTGTTAGATATTTTGAACCTCACCTCCACCCAGCTTAGGATAGGGTTGGGAAAGGGGTCTCACCCCAAAGGACGTGACAGGGGCCAGGTACAATGTTCCCAGATGGGAACAGTCTCTGTTCTGACATCAGTTGCTGTGGGGAGGGGATATGGGAGGCTGACTGAGGAATTGCCTGGACTTCCAGAAGTGGGAGCTGATGGGGACAGTGAGGCTCTGAGGCTGCCCCGGGGAGCAGGATGGGCAGAGCAGGAGTGCAAATGTCTTGCCAGTCATAGGGTGGGTGGAGCGGGCTGCTCTGGAGGCCATTGGGTGATGGCAGACACAGCTTCAGTATCCTTCTCTCTCATCTGTTTCCAGCATCCATATCAGAGGCAGGCCCTTGGTGTGTCTTGGCTGACACTCAGCTCCTCCCCACTCCCCATTCCCCCCAACCTCCTCACTACTTGTGAGAGGGTTCAATACAGGCCAAGTTGATCATTCTTATATGGACTCATTTTGTCAGTGCTGGGACCTCTGAAAAAGGAAAGCCCTGACTTGCCATATACTGTGGTTATGGTATATCATCACCCTGTCAACTTTCAACAGCTTTGATGTGTAAACAAATTCAAGCCTATGAATGCTTTGGTTTTTCCTATCAGATTCAACTGTGTTACTCACAGACAATTTAATGTAACAGGATTTCTGGAGGTAACAGGTATTTGGCTTTGGGTAACAGGTATCAAGGCTTTTTCCTTGAGCAGATCAACTGTCTACTTCTTTTAGAGGTGTGATATTGAGTTTATTCCTTGATGCCACACTGACACAGGGGCAGGTAAGCCAGGCACACACTGAGCCTTGGATAAGATGAATATCTTCCTCTCAGTAAATCTCATGGTGGTAATTGAGAGTGGATACTATTCATAAAGGGCCAACTTACGACGTATCTTTTTGGTATGTCTTAGCTTGATTGCTTCTGATGATTTTTTTTTTTTTTTGGAGGGGGGTTAGAAGAAACATTTGATGCTTAATGAGCTAATACATGATGCTGGCTAAGGACTTTCAATTTCTAGTATGTATGTAGCCAGTTTTCCTAATGTAATGCTCCAGTGCCTTATGGAAGTAAAAGCTTGAAGACCCATCTGGGTGGTCTGAAAGCCCCTTGAAAATGTTAGTGTTCCTTCGGGGATAGGACACCAACCCTTGGAAGAGGGATCAGAATACACAGGGCTGGGGCTAGACACATCACTCTGAGCAGAGGGTCAGAGCCGAGGCCTCCTTGGGTCAGCCAAAGGGAAGTCCAGGAGAGGTGGGGGATCACTGTGGAAACAGACACTTCACTCCATCGCTTCATCTTGTGACTTTTCTCATCCACATAGAGGCGGAATCTGTGTAATGGCATATGAAAAGAGACTTTTTCTCTCCTCAGTGTAACGTGAGCTAAAGCCTTCAAGTTATTTAGCTTGGCAAAACAGACAAACAAAACCAAAAACAGGCAAACAACAGACACACACAAAATACGACTGCAAACACCTGCACCTCCCCCACCCCCCACCCCCTGCCAAAACAAAAAACCTCTTGACATTCATCCAGAACTTTCCTGGAGTAACCAGACTTGTCCTTGGAACACCTATAGCCATTATCCAAGTCTATCTCCTAAATTGCAGGACTGAATTTTATTGGGTAAATGATTTTGAAAGGTATTTGTGTGAGTAGAGCCAGTTGTGGGTCTCTCCCTGGAGAAAGAAGATAGGCTGTTGCTTCTTTGTGCTCTCACTACCCAAACCAAAAGGATGCAATAAAGCCATGATGATGTCTCATAGACTTTGGGGTTGTCTGCTTGAAGGGGAGAACATGTCACATTCCCTAGCTGAGTGCCTCTGGGGTTTGGAAACTCAGTAGCTTGCCTTGGGCTGCCGTAAGAGCACAGAATTCACTAGAAAGATTGACAGGTGTCCTTAGAGAAGTTAAAGGTGGATCCTTGGCTGGGGGGCAGCTCATAGTAGAAGGGAAGAAGCCCAGGGGTAGTGCCCGAGTAGGCTGCACCTGCTTTGTTTTGAAGGGTCAGAATGTACCCCCAAGGCACCAGGCAAACATGTGAAAGGTTCCAGGATCAGGAAGTCCTGAAAGATGGGGTTCCCAGACACGTATTACTGGGCAGGAGCAGACCAGACTGGGCCACAAGAGCCCCACGAAGGGACTCGTTATTGGGGTTAGAAGATGGTACCCCAGGAGGTCCCCTCAGTGGTTTTCAACAGACCCGTAACTGTCCCTAACAAAATAAAGCCCCCAACACAACAGAGGCTCTTCAAGAGCCAAAAGAGCACTGCAAACTGCACTAGTGAGGTGTGAACTCCTTTAACATCTCCTCTCATTCTTCTTATGCTTGGAGAATCCAAAAGCAGGTGGTGGGTGAGGTGGGAGGAGCAGATAATGATTGTACCCCAAATGCCCATTCCCAAATCTAAACCCAAGACCGAGCCGGGGGCAGAGAGAAGTTTTAACTGAATATAAGGTTAACATTTTGATTTAGAAGGGAGTAGACTAGATTTTTAAATTCCCGGGTATGGAACTATTTTTTTTTTTTTTTTTGCGGCTAAAATGGACTCAAAAGTGATGGAATCTGTCCCAGGCATTAGTGGGAGAAAACAAAACTGTTTCCTGATTGTATTTAAACTGTGTACAAACCAGATGGAAAAATCTGCTTTCCAAACGTACTAATGTAGTTTGCTTTCTTCTTTTAGCTGCACCGGCATTATTATGAATACATGCCAAGGCAGTGGTAGTTTTAGGTATGAAATGTCCATGTAGAGTCTAGGTATTTAAGGAGAGGCAAAAATTCACCTGAGGAGGACAACAGCATGATGTTTTCCAAGGCTGGAGCATCCTGGGGAAGAGCCATTCAAGATGTTCTTGTCCTCTCTAAAGCCAGGAGAAGACTCTTTGGGCACTGGAAGGATTTTTTTTTTCCTATAATACTTTTTATCTCTTCTTTATGGACACATACAGCTCCCTTTTTCTCCACTGGGGTGCCCAATCCAATGCTTGATGAGTCTGCTTTCTCCCCAGCAATGACTCACCATAGGGATCAAAGGGATCCGATTGAGCTCTGTAAAGGAAGATGGGCAGTCACAAGCCAATTATGCCTCGAGAAAATTTTCTGACACCTTCCACTTAAACTCCCGAGAAGAATCTAGAAACTCTCTTTATCTGTATTCATACCATACAGATAATTCACACCACTATCTGTATTCGTTATCTGTAGTCAGATCAAAAGCAGGCAAGGTTTTGCTCCAAGAGCATTTTCTTTCTCCTCAGAGTTCGCTTTTAGGAGAGTTTCAAGGAAGCCCAGACAAACCAGACAAAGGACAACTCAACAGCTTCCCTTGTGAATGATGGAGAATCATTTAGGCGAATGTTCCCGGTTAGGTCTCTTCCCCTCCCATAAATTGCTCTACTTGGCCATAGTTCAACAAGAAGACCATTTCCTTTGGTTTTTTACTGGTGGCCCTATCTTCAATGTCTCAAGAGGATATTTTCCAAAGAATAGTAAGGCATCGCTAAGGACTTAGGGGAGGCTGTTCTTTGATAGTTCATTCTTCTGTAGTTGACAAACTGCTGCTTGAGCCATAATCCCTCTTTGCAGAGGCAGAGGCAGGAGAAACAGATAAGCAGGGTTTCAGAAGTGAGAAATCCTGTGTTCTTTCTCCAACTCTGCCACAGTCTTCCAGAAAAACCTGAGATGCACAGCCAAGTATATATGGTTGAGTAATTTAATGCTAGAGGGAGCTGCTGCCTGGAGGGCATTCATGAGCTTTTCTGGAAGAGGTCAGCTCCTAACACACAAATTCTAGACTTTAAGGTCTTTCTTTTGACTTTGAACCCAACTCCTAAAATCTGGATTTTGTTCATTTCATTTTTTCTCTAGAGCTAGTCAGATTTCTCATTACTAATACAATATGTATTTTAAATTGCTTTCATTTTGAGTCAATTTTTCTCTCTCTCTCTTTGATGATACGGAAAAAGCACGAGGAATGTGTTCCTGTCTCGTCAAAGTAGAAAAAGTTAGGAATCAGGGGAATCGCTGTAATGTGCACCCAGAAAAGACATGGATGAAGCCATCTTTGTTGGCAGTTCCAAACTTTGCAGGAACCACAGGATGAAAGTTATAACAACTTTTTTTTTTTTTTTTTAACTGAAAATTCTTGACTGAGAACTCAGGTCTGTTTTTCTCTCATCCTGCCAACAAATCAACTTTGGTTTAAAAGACTGGTTTGGCCAATTCAGATTTGGTGGCAGTTGATGTCGAAAATTCCTGCAGTGAATGTTTCTGGTTTGGCTCAAATTAACGCAGGCAGGGAGTTGGGACTGTTAGTTTTATTTTATGAAGGGAATATTGGAACACATGGACTTAGTGAGGGAGTGAGTCTTTTGTGTAGAGACCTTTCAAACAGTGCAGGGACTGGTGCAAAAGTCATTAAAGGCAGCCTTAGCCTCCATTTGTGATGAGCTCTTTGCCCCATCTCTCCCTGCTGGGTTTAGAACCTTATCCTAAGTCTGTGGCTTTCTTGACCAACTGACAAGATAATTAGATATTTTTATGCCTCTGAGATTGTGGACATTTCTCCATGCTCCCCGGTGCTCACTGGGGTAGTCTTCTTCAAATAATAGGTGACCTAGATTAACTACACTGCTGGCTTTCTGAATTCTGGGGGTCGTGCTCTCTGGAATCCTCTTCCCGTGTTTGACTTCACGGGATTGACAGCATTAGGTAGTAACTCTGGCTGAAGTCTGTCCTGAATTCATCACATCCTGCTAGGGGCTGTGTTTGAGCTGCTACGTGGCTTATCTTCTCTTGTTTAGGGTTTCTTGACCTAGGACCAAGTTAGTTCCTCTAGTTTTCACAGGGTCAGCTTCTTCTCTGTCCCTACTAGCCCACCGACAAAAGTGTACAGTGTGCCTTGATGTCTCTTTCATCAGAAGGGTGATACATGAGGGGGGTGACCAGAGGGAAATATTTTGAGAGCAGTAATTTTTGAGGACTTCAGAAGTTTTTCTATTGAGTGCTGCTTAACCACAACAGTCATCAGAAGTCTGCAGAGAGGTAGAATTTCAGCTCTTTTGAGTATAAACTTGAGATGATTCCACATAATTCTGTACTGACAACTAAGTGCAATTGACTACTCATTTGGTAGTGAGCACACAAAAATGATCATTATTATCATTCCTAAAAAAATCTGTTATTTCACTTGTTTTTTTATGTCAATGACACAGAAACAGCATTCCTTGTTTAAGAGTTTACAACTCAATGCGGTGCAATTGAACAAATATTCATTGGGTTTTAACTATGCGCAAAGAATTATGCCACCCATTGCATGGAACCCAAAGGTAACTAAGACAGGATGGTAAAATATAGTGAAAAGAGATGAGAAGACCTAAAAAATGTCATAGAAAATTAAATTGACCTAAAAAAATGTGTAAAAAAAAGATTATATATAAGAAGAAAAACACCCTGCAGAAATAGTCTTCTGCAAAAACATGAAAGTATTCCTCATGAAACTTCTTTGTTCATAACTTCAGTGAGCAGCAGTGATGCTGAGAGTGACAAAGAAGAGAAAGGTGGTCAAAGAAGGGGAAAGCCAGAGTAGCTGTGAGGCTTCCATGGACACATTAGGAGACCAGAGGTCAGCAGGGGTACCCTTTGGTTCAAGATGGTGGATTGGACACACATGTCTAATTTTGCTCTATCCTGAAACATAAAATTACTTATAACAAAATGTTTTCTAAAGATACAAAGCTATAAGGTTGGGGAACAGTTGACCCCTAAAATTTGCACAGTCTTGAGCAAGAGTTTTGGATAGCCATGCCGTATGTTTAAATACTTAAAAATGATAACTCAAGCTCAAGTATACTCTTAAAATGAACAAATTGTAATCTATGCATACATTTATACCATTTTATAACACATAACTGCAGAGTGCAGCTTCAAAGCTTATTTTGCTTTTGTCAAAGCTATGACTTGCTTTGGGAGGAGGTTGTCACACACATTAGCATCTGAACCCCAGGGCACGTGCAGTTAGCTTCATTCTCATCTCACGGGAAAGAGCCCTTTGTGGCCATCCCTCAAGTGAGGGTGTACACACTGGCAATGCAGTTTGCCAGCTTGACCCAGAAAGAAATCTTTGCAGGCCCTAGATGTCCTGAGGGTGGTGTTAGTCCGAGGTCTCCTCTCCTTCAACTTTTTAAAAAGTAAAAGTATTAATTGTTCTTACGCTATCCTTTTATTTTTTTATGCTTGGTTTTTAGTTCATAGGTTGCTGGATCAAGAGGATCAGGACCAATAGACACTGTTGTGTTATTACCTGGTGATAAGATGGGGTCTTGGGTTATCTTCTGTCTACACACTGGGAAAAGAAAATGAAATGATTTGGTGACCAGACAGGCCGACTGGGCACTGGGCACTAAATGTTCCCCAGTGACACTTCCTATACCTGGCATACATGCCTCAGTCCCTCTTGGTAGCTTGGGAGTCTTATGACCGAGTTTTGGCCAGCCAGGGGTAGACAGAAGCATGGGAGCCATCCGTAGGCCTGCCCCCCAGTAATCCCCTGACAATATTGTACGCCTGCCTCAACCTCTGTGTTTTCCCTTCACTGACAAATTTTGGATGGCACATGAAAGATATGCCTGGTCCCAGTGACAACTGACTGTGACATACACGAGAAATAAAAATGTGTTGTGCAAATCCTTAAAACGTCAAGCTTTGTGTCAGCTGGAATTGGTTGCTCTAGCACATGTGTGGTATTGGGACTGGGAGACAGGAGATGGCAACGAAACATGTGACACCCCGGGATGATTGGAGTGGACCAAGAATTCTGGACCATTGATGAAGGCAGGTCTGGGAGGCCGCTCCAGTTAAGATGAGCCTGAAGGAAAGGAGACTGAAAACCCTGCCGGAAAATTTGAAGTGGAATCAGAACTAAGGGTAGGGAGGGTAAGGGCAATGATTGACTCTAAGCAAAAGGAAAATGTGTTCCATAAAGGAAAAATTAGCCAGGCATTGTGGTCAGCACCTGTCATCCCAGCTACTCAGGAAGATGATGCAGGAAGATCTCTTAAGCCCAAGAGATTGAGGTTGCTGTAAGCTATGATGATGCCATGGCACTCTACCCAAGGCCACAGAGTGAGACTCTGTCTCAAAGAAGCAAAAAACAAAAAAAGTTATAGTTTGCTGCATGTTACACTTATAAATAGCATTTAGAGTCATAATTTTATAAGAACTGATATAACAATGTTGTGTAAAACAAGGTAGGGATAGAAAATCTGCAAGTGTTGGTAAGAGCAGGAGAAGAAGAGTGGTAACTAACTTATTTGTATCAGGAAGCCAGAGGATAACATTGAAAACCAAAAAGTATATATGTCGTGCTAGTAGCATGTTATTCATTGATACACATTTTTCATATTCAAAGAATCAGTTCAAAAGAATCTTAGAATCCTTCCTGACAATCTTTAATGTTAGAGAAAGAGAAAATTTTAGAGCAAACCATTTTTAATGGTTAATTTTTCTGACAGTGGCCTTGACAGTAGACATCCTTCAGCCAACCAAGTAAGAGAAGTGAGCCTGGTTGTGTTAGGGATATAAAAAATATCTGGACAGTCAAGTGACTCATTACCTTATTTATCTACGTGGTCCTGCTTTTCTGTGCAACTCCTGATCTGCACAGATGGCTCAAAAAATGATGTCCCTGTCCATGGTTTCTTCTTGAATAAACCAGAAAGCATAGTTGCTGTACTTTTCTGTCTCTGTAGATGATGATATAAAACTAATCATGGCATATCAGCATGTACAAATCATTGCTGCTGTGATGAAATTCTTTCTTGTTTTTCTTTTACTCCATTTTCTTAAGTCACTGGTCTGTAAACTATGACCCATGAGACAAATCTAACTCATCCCTTCTTTTTGTGTGTCCTATGAGCTAACAATTGTTTACCTTTTGCCTTTTCTCCATTTGTAAATATAAAGGATAAAAGTGGTAGTGAGGTCTGAATCAAAGAGACTTTATAACGAACAGGAATTAGTCTATGGGAATTAGTGTATAAACATCTCTAGCAGGTGCTAATCAATTAACTTTTCAAGGAAACGTTTTATTATTGTCTCTGGTGTCTTCTTTTTTTTTTTTTTTAATTAAATCATAGCTGTCCATCACAGAATATGTGACAGGAAATGTTCCCTGGATTGATTGTCATCCCAGTACCTGATTTATAACAGGTCCCCAACAAACAAATGAACAGATAACTGGGTGAACAACATATAGCTATCATGCAGCCCTTCTTACATGTGGAGCACAATGGGAAATTGAGTGAACATTAGAAGTGGTCCTTGACTTAAGGTTCTTAAAATGTTGTAAGATTAAAACATTTTACGATGATGTTGTTGATAGACGCTTGTCAGTTGAATTGCATGGTACAGACCAGAGCTTTCCAACTGGCATGCTCAGACCCATGGGATCTTCTTTCTTGGCATCACAGGGTTGTTCTTTCCTATTTTTCCCTTTTCAGAGTCCAGCTCCCACTTCATCTGAGAAAGGCAAACACCTCACTTCCCCAGTTCTTACTGCACTCCATTGCTCTGGGTTGTGAAATTCCCCAGGGCACAGATAATTTGAGAAACTGACTTGAGGAAAGAGTCTTCAAATAAATTAAATGAAGAACTCTCACAATCTTCTTTTCCTTTTTTCTTTCCTGTACATATTTTCTTTAAAGATAAGGTATTACAACAGGAGAAAGTTTGGCCCTTGTTGGTCTGTCCTGAAGTGACAAAGGCAGCCACGGGCCTGCCTTTCATATAATGACCCATTGTTTCATCTCTCTCTAGTATCAAAAAATGCACAGCTCTTAGGGGTTTAATAGAGGTAAAACAAAGAGTATCGATTAGAAATAAAGCTACATTTCCTCTCCTCCCAGTGTTTCTCATAAGTGATTCTTTCTAGTTCTCAATACTTATCCCCAGGATAAATCATTACTTGAAAAAAATTGTGAGCAGCCGCAGTAGAATAGGTTAATATTAACAACATAGCTGTAATAGTTTAGGGACTAATCACATTTTCATGTTACCTTATGCATGAAGCCTCTGCATAAAATTTTTCTCTGATTCTTTTTAGTTTAAATACACTTTATAATCATAACAATGAATATATATTTGAATATGTATTTAAATTACAATGTCAATTATCTTGCCTTTTAAGAGTTTAATATTTTCTACCTTTTCTACCTATTTTCTACCAAAATAAAAGCATGATGAAAAGTTGAAGAACCACATAGGTTTTGGTAGTATATAATCTTCTCTTTATTTACATAAAATAGATTTGATTAGAACCTGCAGTGCATCTTACAAGGGTCTATGTGAAAACTTAGTAAATGTAGAATGTAAATGTCTTAACACAATAACTAAGAAAATGCCAGGAAGGCTATGTTAACCAGTGTGATGAAAATGTGTCAAACGGTCTATAAAACCAGTGTATGGTGCCCCATGATCTCATTAACGTACACAGCTATGATTTAATAATAATAAAAAAAAGAATATCCAATGAAATTAATGGAGCTATTTATTTCCTTTTTTCTTTAATTACTGGCAAACTTGGGGTGGGACTCTTCCCTTGGTCATATATATGTATAATTTTCCCATGATCTTTATTATGGAGAAGACAAGGAAACTCACACCACTGAGATGAGACAATTGGAGATACAAATTCTTAAAAGCAGTCCAAGGTACTAGAGAAGAAATAAATTATGCACCAAAAGAATGATATGAGGACAGAGTATCAGTTTGTCCAAGGACTTCACACTTAGTAGCTTCACATCAATCTCTGAACCAATTGCAAGTGCTAGTGGATCAGTGAAGTATGTATGAGTTCTTATATCATGAAGGATGCCAAGATCTTGTGACTCTAACTTAATTTTCTTGATCATCTTAGGCCCAGATATATGGGCTTAGGATAAACTGATGAACCAGTAGTACCCAGGTAGCTCCCTAAAGAAGTATCGATCAAAACATACAACACTGTACCTACAATTGGTGATGCAGAGAACAATATTCTTGTATATTGTTGGTAGTAAAATGTTCTGTTATCATTGAGGGTTACAGGTGGATATAGTATGTTATTTATCCATGTAGCAAACTGTACTTCAGTGGTCTCACAAGGCCAGTAGAGAGTTGTTTGTCCATTGACCATCCCAACTATCTTCTGTTCACCAGTAATATGTTCAATGAAAGATGTCATATTGGTCAGAGGTTGTGGTATAGAGACTTTGCAACAAACTGATCATTGTATGTGTGAGAATGTACCCATCAAGCAATGGGAATATTGAGGCAATAGTGTATTGCTGTGAAGTTTCTGTCTTCATCTGGGAAGATTCTACCGGTATACTATGTAGAGGCTTTTCTCGCCTACAATTAATTTGAAACATATCATCTTGAAACTCTAGGTTCTTTTGTTTTTTCATTTTGGATTACTATCAGACTACATATGATTGGGTTACATGGTTTGCATTTGTTAGGTAGCATCCAAGTTGTAGCAGAGTCCTTCTCCCAGGAGGTGTGCCATATACCCCTATGTGGTACTCATTAGGTGGGAACTTAACTGAGCTCTCTTCTTCTCTCCATACCACTTGTATTTAATTGTGTTTTTCCCTCATGGGCCTGTAGTTGTTCATCTATTAGTTTTAAATTAATATTGTGTACATAGGGTGCTTGCTTTTCCATTCTTGAGATACTTTCCTAAGGAGAATATTCTTTAACTCTATTCAGGTAAATACATACGAAAGGAGTAAAGTCTCTATCTTTTTTATGGCTGAATAGTATTCCATGGAATAAATAACCACAGTTCATTGATCTGTCCATGGGTTGATCAGCACGTGGGTTGTTTCCACATCTTTGCCATTGTGACTTGACTGCATAAAAATTTGAGTGCAAATGTCCTTATAGTGAAATGTTTCTTCTTCTGGGTAGATACCTAGTAATGGGATTGCAGGATCAAATGGAAAGTTTACTTTTACCTCTTTGAGGACTCTTTATACTACTTTCCAAAAAAGACTGTGCTAATTTGGAATCTCACCAGCTTTGTAAAAATATTCCTTTCTCTCTGTGTGCACACCAGCATCTGAGGCTTTGGGACTTTTTGATGTGTGCTGTTCTCCCTTGAATTAGGAGATGCTTTAAGGTTGTTTTGATTTGCATTTCTCTGATGAGTAGGGATGATGAGCACTTTTTTTCATGTGTAGGTTTCACCCTAGGTTGCTATTGAGAGAGAATGACAGGTGCAGGTCATCAAACGTAATATGGTTTGGGTGACTAAGCAATCAGCCTTTGGTTGTATACTCTTGGGATTACGATGGGGGTACAAACTAGATCAAAGTTCCAGAACCTAATACACAATGTCCTCTCTCTCTGTCACTTTGCCCATATGTTCTGCTGTCATCAAAGGAGAAGTAAAGGTGTGGTGGGTGGTGGCTAATTGTAATTTTGACCTGTGCATCTTCTAAACAGAGGGAAAACTCAGGCTTAATGATGTTACCTTGCCATGGCCCAGATATTGGGACCATTGCCTTGATAGCACCATGCAGAGCAAGGATCAGATACATAATTCTAAATCATTGTCCACCCAGGTTTATATAGCATGGGCCTATATGAAAGAAGCATTCCTGAAATACTCCATAAAATGTGTATGTTTCTAGAGTCTTGCAGCATTTGATAGTCCCAGCAAGCTGTTCTGAGGTAAAGTCTGCCATTTTAACGACACAGGAAAGCTTCACAGTGGCTTGAGATGAGATTGGTGGATACTTGAACTTCACTACTCCAGGAGTTGATGTTGTGTCACAGAGTTTGGCTTCAAAGATTTGCCCCTGGACCACAATTGTCATTATTAGGAGGAGGATAGGTGGAGTAGTTGGGTGAAGACTTGAAAGGTCAGGATACATTGGAGCTGAAGGTGCATGCATTGCCCCACGCAAATCAACAGGTTCTTGAGGTGCCTTACTGGAAACAAAAGAGGATTTTGTTGGTATAACCATTTTCATTTCTACTGTGCTTAACCAATTTATGCCCAAGGTTGAAATTTTTAAATTTTTTATTGCATGAAATTCATGCAGGTTACCTAGAAAAATTCAAGGAACAAGAATTTGAAGAGAAAAAAAAATTATCATATTTCATTGTTGAGTTCTATGGTATTCCACAAATGGAGCACTAGGCAGAGCTCTTGCTACATTTTATGTATGTAACGTATACAATCCTGTTTCTTATCTCAGGAGGTGGTGATACCTGCTATTCAGTGTGGTATTCTACAGAACACTTCACACGCAAGGCAACACCAGATTTTTCACATCGAAAAGTGGTGTTCTTATGACATTCAGCCCACTGCTCCCTTTGCTTTCCCTGTTTGACTAGCATTTAGTTCATGCCATCATCACATGAGTCAATCTTACACTTCTGAGAAGGTCTTCCTCTTCAGCCAGGTTCTGGAGGATTACCATGGGTCTCCAGATGATGGCATTCCTCACGTCGATGAAACTCCAGAAAATTCACTGGCTTCTCATTATGTGATTTATGAAGTTGCCGAGCCCTTTATAAGACCATTTCAAAACAACAGAAGAGAGCTTGAATAGCATTTCTTTTCACGGATTGATGACTGATACTTACCAATGTTGTCATCAGCTCTGTGTATGCCTCCCATGAAATGGTTATATACTTTGATTACATTTGGCGGCTGAACTTGGATCTTCTTTTTCAGTTTCAGGGAATAACAGTTGACAAGGCACAGGGGATTGATACTAGGACCAGATGAGGCAACAGTGACAACACTGTCACCATTCCATCTGCAGACAATATTGCCGTTGCCATCAATTCAGTCATACAATGTGCCTCATTCTTTTTTCTTCAGAGCAACATCTGGTTCCAATGGAGGTTTGTCAGTGCAATCCTTTGTCACCGTACCTGTATCTGCGCTTGATGTCTCATTGAACTGAGCTTACCAAGCATTGTACTACTGGTGAAAAAGCTGTCAAATACAAAATAGTATTGTCCAGCGTGTGCCTCACTAAACTGAAGGACAAGTGATGTACCAACACCACATTCCTCATGTTTAGTATTTAGGTTTTTACCCTGATGTGGCTGAAACGAGCTAAGACAGCCTAGATGTGTTGCACCACACCAATACTTACAGCCAAACCAATGCGCTTTCCTCTAATACGTTGTTTGCACCTGTGATGACCAAAATAAGGAACCATGCATTCATCAAAACTGAAATAAGTTTCATTGGGAACAAATTTTATACATCTCTCATTGAGTGTGCTTATAAGAGGTTGAGACTTGGAAAACTTGTCCATTGGGTCCAAATTTGCACTGTCAGCAACAAGCAAATTAGAAAATATAGTTTCAAAGAGGTCACATCTCATGGCTACACTAACAAGTCTGTTATGTACATCTGTTCTTTGTTCCCAGAATGTACGCCTTTCAGTAACCACTCTGAAAAACAATCCCCAGAAAACATTTGAATTTGGAGCTAGTCAAGCCAAGATTTACACCCTTACTTGCAGTGTATAAGTTGGAGTATTTGACAATGAGTTCAATGAGTTTGTTATCAAGAAAAATTTCAAGAATTTCTGTGAGTGTTCTCATTTCAGTGAAGAAATTGTTTGATGATTCTATAACTCCACCTGCTGTGGGCTGTGCAGTGAGGTCGGCCTTTTTCATTTGTGAACAATTTTTGTCATTTTCTTTTTGTTTGATGGAGGAGGTGGCTGCTCAGTAGACATTGATGGAACATCATCGTTTAGAGATTCATCTTCAGGTGCACATGAGGGATCATTTGAGTCAGACTCATTATCATAGCCATCCTGAATAAGATATGCAGGTGAGCGCAACAAAGAATGTGGAAAAGAATCAATAATTGTTCCACCTTCTTCATCTCCTGAGTCCTCATCAGAAACAAGTGCTATAGCATTTTTAGGTGGTTGTATCACTATCGCATTGCTTCCATGCTGTTATCTGTCTCTAACAGGTCAGTCATTTCATGTAAACTTAGATTTGAGGTGTCTTGGGACTTGTATCTTGAGGCATTGTTGATTTCACCTAAAAAAGATTTTCCCTAGATATGATTAGTCCTAGTGGAAGGGGGTCTTGCCCAATGCTCCAAAACTGGAACACACACAATGTCAAACCCATAGCCAATAATAATAATTTTGGTATTTTCTTTTTAGAGTGCAACAGCATAAGTAGTAGAGGAGTAATATAAAAAAAAAATTACTAGTATAAGATGTAGTGCAGTAAAGTTGTATTTACCTGTCTTTGAATAGTTCTTCAAAAATTTTCCAAAAATTCACAATAGTTTTTGACAAGCTCCCAGAGTGTCAGCATCTGCAGCAGTGAGTAACTGTGTGCAACATGTAGTAACATGTGCCCTCAGGAGGCAGATGCATGAGAAATCAGACCTTAGCGATGGCCTGGACAGCAGGAGTGTCAACACAGCAGGAACGATCCCTCTGAGTGTCATGGCATTTGCCCTAGGTTCCAAAACACGTGCCATGCATGAAACTACAAGAACACCGGGTGGCTCAGGGACCACAGTGTCCTCCTGAGAGATGTCACCTATCTCGAGAGACATGGCTATGGCATCAGTGCTGCTATTTCTTAATCTTATATATTATTATTAATAAATTTTTCCTGTAATTTAAGTTTGGTGTATTATTTGAAAACATTGAATTCTACTATAAGAAGTGAGAAAACAAATGGGAGGCATAGAACTCATAAGGATTGTTAAGTGTAGTAAGAAAGCTAGTGGCTTATGAATGGGATACTGGCAACATTCATAGGACATGCTTAGGATAAATAATGGCCAAGAAAATAGTTGAGAGACACAGGCAGAAGACAGTAGGAAACCTGTAAGATGTGTTGGAGATAAGAAATGAATGGGCTGGGCGTCCATAGCACAGTGGTTACAACGTCAGCCACATACGCTGAGACTGGCGGGTTTGAACCCAGCCTGGGCCAGCTAAACAACAATTACAACTGCAACAAAAGATAGCCAGGCATTGTGGTGGGCTCCTATAGTCCCAGCTACTCAGGAGGCTGAGACAAGAGAATCACTTAAGCCCAAGAGTTTGAGTTTGCTATGAGCTGTGATGCCACAGCACTCTACCGAGGGCAACACAGTGAGACTCTGACTCAAAAAAAAAATAAAGAAAGAAATGGAAAGTATGATGGAATGGGCAAGAATGTTACTTACAGATACAAAGACATGGAAAGACAAAGTCATAACATACAATGATGCTTCTTCTGGAGTGTCAAGCAAATCATCCTTAAATCAGCCATCCACTGGTGACTCCCAGTATGGTTGTATTCTGGTCCCACATATGCTCTGCTAAGAAATCAGTTAAAACCAAAGTTGTTGAGCCAGCTAATTCCCAAGTGATATCGTGGGTGGGCATACCTGGCCCTGAGCCTCTCAGATAGAGCTGTTGTTTGTATTGGTTCCATGTATAAATATTGGGTGCTGCTTGTTTGCTAACCCTCCTGTTCAAACCTCAATACTGGTCTTCAGATCGCCACTGTCAGTGGGTGAGATTGATGCAGAAAAGACAGCCTGTGAACACCATGACCCCTGAGATTTGAGCAGTGTGGTTTCTTTGTTCTGGGCTACAGGATGTCTTGCCTGGGGCCCTCCTCCAGGAAGAAATATTAAAAATTATATTTTACCAATACATTAGTATAAAGGTTAATATAATCCAAGCTGGATTACTTTTCTAGTCTTTCTTTCTGATTTTAAGTAATGTATGGGATCCTAAAAGTGTGGGGTCATAGGAACTGTCTGCCATATCTGATGGAGAAGTCAAGCTTGGTTTCACCAGCCTATCCTAAATGTGTTAACTTATCCCATCTCTTTGCCTTGCTTCTGGCTGTATTTTAAATAGATTAAGCAAGGTGAGTGATCCAAGTGTTTTAATTTGATTGGTGAGCCTTTCTGTTCCATGCTTTAAGATAGCTTGCCTGAGAGCATACTTGGAGGCTACCATAGCATCAAAGTAGTATCCTTCATGGCATTCCCCAAAACCAAACATCTGCTTTAGTACACACAGGTATACCCAAGTGACAAAACGATACTTTGCCTTAAGCCTCCTTTCATAAAACACTTAGAATTTTAGCTACAGATTAAATGTTACTCTATTATAGGATAATTAATGAAAAACAGCAAATATTCTTAATTTTATAACTTATAAAAATCCATAATTGTATAATGATTAGTTTATAATATATAATTATATCATTTTAATCTTGACAACTTTTTGCAATTTTTTGTTATGTATTATAAACTTAAAAGTGTGATTCATGTCTTAACCAGTGGCTTTTACAATTAATGCATTTATTTGGATAAAAAAAATCAAGCCAGAGTAATTTTCCTGACAGTATGCCCAATGTAATTGATTATGTTTTTAGGAGGACAGGCTTTGCTAACTAGGTTATATAGTAGATATTTTTCATAAACATATGTATATATGTTCTACATGTATGTTATATATTTACACATATACTTAGAAAACGTATATTGAAATTAACATTTATTTCTATAACATTTTCCAAGTAGATTGTATTTAACAAGATAACTAAAAAGAAATCACACATAAAGGTGGCATCTCTTGGTCTAAGCTAATCTCCTCACTGTACTTGGCAACAATCTGGCTTCAGTGTCTTCTGTCGAAGGCAGCATGGTTGTCCGTGTCCTAATCCCTGGAAACTGCATATGTTTCATTACATGGTAAAAGGCACTTTGAAGCAAAATTAAGGTTATGGATCTTAAAAATAGGGAGCTCATCCTTGATTATTTAGGTAGGCCCAATCAAATCCCAGAAGTCTTTAAAAAGCAGTGGACTTCCCCCAGCTGGAGACAGGAATGTGGGAGAAGAGAAGACAGAGGTGCTTTTAGCATGAGAAGTACTTTACTCACTGTTGTTGGTTATAAAGATGAAGAGAGCCATCCATGATCGAGGCTCTAGGATAGTGTTTTTCAACCTTTTTTTTTTTTTAATCACACAGCACACTCGAAACTATAGTTAAACATCAATAGCCCACTTAAATTATGTTGATCAAAAAAAGAGTAAAAAGGGAATGTATTTACTGTGCTTTGAACTACTTTTGAAAATAATTTAACCAATGATTATTAAAAATTTTCGTGGCACAGCTAAGATCCTCTCACTGCACACCATGGCACACTGGTTGAAAGTCAGTGTCAGCCAGAGGGAAATGGAGACCTCAGTCCTATAACCAAAAGCAGCTGAATTCTGTGTCGGTATGAATGGGCCTGGTGGCATGTTCTCTTGCAGAGCCTGCTCAGAAGAGGTGGGGATACCTGGAAGGTTGATTTTTGGCCTTTTGGGTTTGGGAAGGAAGAAAACAACCAAGCCCATTTTGCAGAACTGTGACCTTTCTGAACAACAGAGCTGTAAGATAATAAATGTGTGTTGCGTTAAGCCACTAAATTGGTTGTAGTTTGTTGCTGCAGCAACAGAAAACAAATATAATATGCTCTTCTGGCTTTCAAGAAAGTGCCACTCCTATAACTGACCTGTTAGCCGGTTAATTTTTTTCTTTCATTCCACCTGGTGAAGTGGTCCTTAAAGAGAAAAATAGGACTATTTTTAGTTATGCTGTGGGCCTGTGTCTTACCACTGTAATGACTCTAGCCACATTCAGTTGAAATGAAACAAAATTCAAAAAGATTAATTTAAAAAACCTTCTTACCTATGGAATTTTTTAATGCCCTGAGTGGGCAAGAGATTTGGGGATAGTCTGACTGTCTAGAAGCTCAGTGGCTATAGCTCTGGCAAGTGAGTTCACTGAACCTGGACTCAGTATAACTTAACTGTGGACTAGATCCTTCACAATGGAAGAGAGAAGGGAGAAATGAAACACTACATTATAAAACAACCATAACCCCTAGTAGTGCAACCAAACCACAAAGTCCAAAAGAATATTTAAAAAAGAGTCCTTTACACCAGCTTTGGGTTTCATGTGTGAGCCCATTCCATGCTGAAAGGGAGGATTTGTGAGTGGTTCCTGTTCTTTCCAATTCATCCCGGACTCCTTTGCAGTCTCAAGTCCTACATCTTTGGTCTAGTGGGTAGTGTCCAATGTTCATTCCTCCTGCAGTTATGTTGGGGAAACCATCCTCATCCTTAGAATGTGCTTCTTCCTTACCCAGCACTCCCGTTTAGTTCCTCAGTTCCAGGATCCCGCCGCCTCTTCTCAGCCACTGGTGAGTCCCCTCAGTTCCACTGGAAAAGAATGAAGTGGGTGATGGTGGTCACTGAGTGTGGGGCATGGGTGAGCTCTCCAGACTCTTTGGTGGAACTATAGGACAAGTAGCCCTTTGACATTGTCAGCATGAACCTCCTCTTTTCACAATTGTGATGAAATGCGCTTAAAGAGTCTTTGACTCCCCTAGCATATTGAGCTAAATTGCCAAAAGCTACCTATATTATTTTACCTTTGTTACATGTTGTCAAGACCCAAGACAAGAATTGAGAAATGGCAAAAAAAAAAATATGAGAGGTTAGCAGAACTTGCAGAGAGAAAGGCTTTGTGGGCAGAGAACTGTGGCCTTCAGCCAATGGATGCCATTAGCCTGTGGCAACCCCACAGGAAGGGAGTTGGGGAATAGATGCTATGATTTTACTCCTCTTCCTTTATCTGGTCTTCTGCAGGGGCTCTCCAGTAGCTGTACTAAACTCAGAGCTAGAGAAAAGGCAACCCTTTAGTGCATCCAGATCAGCTTCACAGGGTATGGGCAGTTTGGGAGTAGACCTGGGGATAAAATGGAGGATATCCACCAGCCCAGAACAGCATGGGACTAGAGACAGCCATGACCTCTGTAAGGCTCACTGGATGAAGTCCTAAGACCCTGTAGGAGTAGGGGTGCAGAGCTTAAGGAAACAGGGATGTGCAGTAGTGGCTATGTCGTCAGGAATCTAAACCCCTTACTTTAAGGGTACTAGGTCTGAAGGACTGACAAATGGTGTCCCAGGAACGGCACTCTGGCACCTTGAAAACAGGGTGTGTGTGTACTTGTATATACACCCATTTGATTCTAGGCAGCCAAGTGACAGGATGTATGGCTCACCTCTTGGTATGATTGTCTTATTCATACATTTTCCTTTTACTCTGGGAGCAGCCCTTAGTATACAGAAATCAGTTTCTCAGTGGTACGTATGTGTTAAATAACAGTGCCTTTTTGGCTATAGCTGAGTGATTCAGGATTGGGTTGTCAGGCCAGTTTGAATTCTTTCCTAGGAGTTTTCTAAATGAAAGTATACATGTAAATAAATAAGTTTCTTTCTAGTCTGGGTGAAGAAGACATCGCTAGATGGAATAGTCAACAGTTATCAGATGCCCTATTTCCCACCACAGAGAGGAAGCCATCTGTTTTGACAGGAAACAAAAGTCAAGGAATGAGACGCAGAGGCGAGACACAGAGAAGGGTTCAGAGAATATTGGTTCCATTTGCTCTTTAAATCCAGCTGTACTGCTGACAGTGCCATTCGATTATAATGATGTAAGTTACCCCAGTGTTCTTTCAATAAATATCCTTTTGTGTATGTGTCAAAGCTTGCTTGAGTCGCATTTCTAACAGAGTCTTGACTGACACAGCTGATACAGGTAATAGTCCATACCACTTCTGCCATACATAGCACTGATCACAGTATGAACAGGTCAAATGATCAGCAACCAGAAGCTAGAGAGATCCCTACAGGGTGGCCAGGTAAGATGGGAAAGCTTAAACAAAGCTGTGACTTAGAAGGATGGGGAGGGTTCTTTGGTTGCAGAATATTGTATTCCAGGCAAGGAGAAAGGCATGATCAAAAGGATAGCAGGCCAAATTTCAAGACATATTTGTAGACAAGGACTAGTTGGAGTGACTATGTGTGTAGTGGGAGACTAAGATGGGAAAAGAGCTTCACCATTGAGAACTTGGAATGCCAAGCTAAGGAATTTGTATTTTGTTGTAATAGGGATCTGTTAATGTTTTTGAACATGGAAGTGATATAATGAAAAGTTGTGTTTTAGGAATGTTGACCAGACAGCATGCAGGGTGAGATGAGGGGAGTTGAGAAGTGGTGTTAGACACCTGAGTTGGAAGGCAGTTGCCAATTTCTTGATGTGAGCGGCCAGGGCCTGGACTTGGGTATTGGAAGTGAAAATGGAAAGGGAGGAGGGGCATGCCTTCCACAATTCTATTTCCTTCATATCACTGAGGACAGGAACTGGCACCTTTGAAGTACTCATCAACTCTTGTAAAGAAGTGAGGAATTCACATCAAGAGATATAATATCCACATTATCAACATATGTTATATTTTAGTATTTTAGGTTACAATGTTAAAATAACCTCCAAAAATTAAATTCTATTGTTGCATTGTCATGGACACTGAGTCTGAATCTTTTAGTTGACAGTGAATTTCAGAATAACCTTGGGCAAATTAGAGAAATATATGTGATTTATTGTTCCAAACTAATAGTTCTAAGAACTAATGGTTCTAAGTAAATTTCACAATAATATTGTCAGTCACAAAAGACTAGATGTTGTTCGATTCCATCATGTTAAATGTTTGAAATAGGCAAATCCATAGAGACCAAAAGTTGACTATGTGTAAAGCTATTCAGTAGTGTTTTTAGTCTATTCACAGAGTTATGCAACCATAACCACCATCTAATTTTAGAATATCTTTAATGTCCTATAAAGAAACACATTAGCAGTTATTCCCCATTTCCACGCTTTATTGCCTCCACACCAGACCTGGACAGCCAATGATGTTTGTTAGTGTATTCACAAAGTTGTATAAAGCCATTAAAAAAAATAGTATGCTTATTATTATTTGTAAATTATGATATTTGTATCTTTTATAATATAAGGAAACAGTATATAATAAACACATGTTTTGGGAGCTGATTTTTAAACATTTTTATCAGCATTCCACTGGACAATTTAAATCTGGGTTTAAATTATGAGAATTTTAAGTAAGTCATTTATTCTAATACAAAAGATCCACATTTATACTGTTATAGTAAGAAGTTATTAATACTAACCACTAGATAAAGGGTAGCAAAATCTTTCTGTAAAGAGCCAGAGAGTAAATATATTTGGCTTTCTAGGCCGTATGGTTTCTGCCACAACTACTCAACTCTGTTGCTGTAATATGAAAGCAGTCTTAGACACTACACAAATAAATGGTTATTTAATAAACTGGCAGAAGGCTGGTTTTAACCCATGAACTGTGTAGTTTGCTAAATTCTGCACTATAGATTACACTCTTCTCAGGAGTGTGAACTGTGCCTATCCTGATAAAACTTGTATCCTTATAACTTGGCATAGTTCCTAGCACACATAGCAAGAGATAAATACAATTTGTTGAGCTATCAGATAAAAAATGCAGTGAAAATGAATGACCTGACAGTCCTTGAAATTATGTGGTTAGTACACAAAGATAATGTTTAGCAAAAGAAGCCAAAGGAAAAAAGAAAACACACCACATAAATTCATTTCTATAAAGTTCAAAACCAGGCAAAACTGGACTCTTGCTTCCAGTCATAATGGGATAACAGACATTGAATAGACTCTCCCACCCACAATCTCAAGTAACTAAAAAAGAAAACAAACTATATGATATAATGATTTATGACAAGAGGTCAGAGAAAGTATTGGACTGGAATCTCTGAGAGAAGAGAAACAAATGAAGTGAGCTCTAAAATCCTGGTTTCCTGCCTACATGCAATTTCCATGTTGAAGCACAGGAAAGAAGAAACTAAACACAGCTTCATTATCTTGCTGAGGGAAGGAGACAGGGATAAGAATTTGGAAAAGCCAATTTTTACATAAAAAAGATGATTGAACCCAAAGTCACATCAATATAAATTATCCAAAAAGAAACACATAAAGAGAAAAAAGACTTAGAACAGAATGAACAAAGCACTAAATGGTCTACAATACATGTCATTGGAGTCTTAAGGTTAAAAAAAAAATAAAAAAAAAAAACAAAAAATATTTGAAGGAATAGTGAAAAACATTTTCTATAAGTTATGAAAATCATAAACTCAATCCAAGAAATTGATTGAATCTCAGAATTAATATAAAAAATCTATAGTAAGATGCATTATAGTCAAATTAGTGAAAATTAGTGATAAAGAGAAAATCTTACAAGAAGCCAGAGAAAAATACATTACAAATCAGGTAAGACTGACAACATATTTCTGATCAGAAACTATGTAAACCAAAAGAAAATTGAGCATCATTGTTATAACATTCATAATACATATGTGTATATGTAAACACATACATATATACATATATACACACAATATGTTACAATATACACGAAGTAGTTAAAATGTTTGATTATAGATTTTGTTAAGTTAAATGTATGTACGTTAAACCCTAGAACTACTACTTAAAAATAATGCAAGTAGTCATTAATAGGTTAATATTAAAGATGTAATAAAAAGTAATCTAATTGAAGGCAGAAAAAGAGGAAAAATGGAACAAAAAATAGATAGGATAAATTGGAAAATAGATGAAAACATGGTGTGATTAACTGTGCCAAAGTTAAGACAAAGGAGAAAATTCTGCAAGCAGCCAGACGTAAGAAAAGCATCACCTACAACGGGGGAAATATCAGAATGACTGCAGATCTCTTAGCCAAAACATTTCAAGCAAGAAGAGGATGGTCATTGACTTTCAATATCCTAAAACAAAACAATTCAGCCCAGGATCCTGTATCCAGCTAAACTGAGTTTCATTTGTGATGGAGAAATCAAATACTTTAATGATATACACATGTTGAAGAAATTTGGCATAACTAAGCCAGCTCTCCGGGATATTCTCAGACCCATCCTCCACAATGACTAGCACAATGCTCTACCACCAAAGTAAACTCACCCAGAAATTTTTGAACAGAACCCAACTTCCACAGTGGTGAAAGGATTAAAAATGCCAATTGGACATCCAAAAAACATGACATATGGTTAGTACACAAACATAATGTTTAGCAAAAGAAGCTAAAACACAACCAGGTTTATCTATTCTCTCAATGTGAATGGTTTAAATTGTCCTCTAAAGAAGCACAGGTTGGCTGACTGGATATACAAAGTCAGACCAGATATCTGCTGAATACAAGAATTTCATCTTAAGGGATAAAAATAAACTCAGGGTGAAGGGATGGACATCTATAATACAGGCAAATGGAAACCAGTAAAAAGCAGGGGTTGCAATCTTAGTTGCAGATACAATTGGCTTTAAACCAACAAAGATAAAGATAAGGATGGGCACTACATGTTTGTCAAGGGAAACACCCAACATGAAGAGATTTCAATCATTAACACCCTATTAGAATGCTCCTCAATTATAAAGCCAACCCTAATGGATATGAACAATTTGATATTTTCCTGCACTGTATGTAATAGTTGGAGATTTTAACACCCCTTTGACAGTTTTGGATAGATCCTTCAAGAAGAAACAAAACAAAGATTAGACTTAAACCTGACCCTAGAACAAATGGACTTTACAGACCTCTACAGAACATTTAATCCTAATAAAACTGAATATACATTCTTCTCCTCAGCCCATGAATCATCCTCCAAAATTGATCATATCTAGGACACAAGTCTAACCTCAGCAAATTTAAAAGAGTAGAAATTATTCCTTGTATCTTCTCAGACTACCAAGGAATAAAAGTTGAACTCAACAACTCAGGAATCTTTTTTCTTTTTTTTTTTTTATTAAATCATAGCTGTGTACAATAATATGATCATGGTGCACCATACACTTGGTTCATAGACCGTTTGACACATTTTCATCACACTAGTTAACATAGCCTTCCTGGCATTTTCTTAGTTATTTTGCTAAGACATTTACATTCCACATTTACTAAGTTTCATATATACCCTTGCAAGATGCACTGCAGGTGTAATCCTATCAATCCTCCTCCCTCTACCCACCTCCCCCCTCCCTCCCAGGAATCTTCATATTCAAGCAAAGTCATGGAAACTAAATAATCACAGGCTGAATGATAGCTGGGTCAAAGATGAGATTAAGAAGGAAATCACCAAATTTTTGGAACAAAATGATAATGAACACAAAAATTATCAAAACCTGTGGGATACTGAAAAGGTAGTCCTAAGAGGGAAATTTGTAGCATTGGAAGCCTTCATTAAGAAAACAGAGAGGAAGCCAACAACTTAATGGATCATCTCAAGCAAGTCAAAAAGGAAGAACATTCCAACCCCAATCCCAGCAGCATAGACACATTGTCTATGGCAACTGTTGTGTTATAACAGCAAACATCAGGATGACAAATTCTAAAATGCAAGATTTTCAGGATGAAAACTGGAAAGTCTTAGGTAAATTAGAATAGTCAGTCATCCTACCCATTGCATAATAAATGTTTGCTGAATGAGTAAACAAAACTGCTTGCTACATAACTTCAAGGTAAATATAAAATATATTATCAATGTATTTTTGTTTGCAACTTTTTAATACTATTATTGCATAAAGCAATAATTATTCATCTTTGTTGATGGGCATATAATGGATAAAGATATCATTTTAATAAAAATAGCACAAAGGAGAAGGAGGAAATGGAGCTACATAGGAGCAAAATTTTTGAAAACTAATAAAATCAAGTTGGTAGGATGCCAAACTAGACTGTTATAAATTAAGATATTAAGTATAAATCTGAGAGTAATCATTAAAAATTATATATATGTGTGTATACATATTCCTTTGCTATATATGCAGTTATATACATAGAGTTATATATAGAGAGGGCAAAGGAATTTAAATAGTATACTAGAAAATATCTATTTAATACAAAAGAAGGAGGCAATAGAGGAATAGAGAAACAGAAATTAGGACATATAGAAAACAAACAGCAAATGGCAGAAGTAAATTTCATCTTATCAATAATTACTAAATGCAAGTGAATTAAATACTCCAAAGAAAATACTGAAATTGGGCCAGGTGTATTGGCTCATGCCTGTTAATTCCAGCATTTAGGAGGCCAAAGTAGGAGAATTGCTTGAGGTCAGGAGTTCCAGACCAGCCTGGGCAATATATGGAGACCCTATCTCTCTAAAAATTAAAAATCTGGCTCAGTGCCTATAGCTCAGTGGCTAGGGTGCCAGCCATATACACCAGAGCTGGTAAGTTTGAATCCAGCCCAGGCCTGCCAAACAACAATGACAGCTGCAACAGAAAAATAGTTGGGCATTGTGGTGGGTGCCTGTAGTCACAGCTACTGTGGAAGCTGAGGCAAGAGAATTGCTTAAACCTAAGAGTTTGAGGTTGCTGTGAGCTGTGATGCCACAGCACCCTACCAAGGGTGACATAGTGAGACTCTGTCTAAATAAATAAAAATAAAAATCTTAAAATGTTTTTAAAAATTAAAAAATGCTGAAACTGGCATATGGATAAGCAAATGTGATCCAACCATATGTCACCTACAAGAGACACACTTTAGATCCAAAGACAAGAATGAGTTGAAAGTGGAGGGATAGAAGATATTCCATGCAAACAGTAGCCGAAAGAGTGGTTATATTATATCAGACAAAACAGACCTTAAATCAAAAATTACTAGAGGAGAAAAAGTACATTATGTATTGATTAAAGGGTCAATTCATCTGTAAGTTATAAAAATCAATAACATATACACACCTAACAACAAAAATCTAGGATATATGAAGTAAAAATAGAAAGGAAAATGTATTTTCTTAATTAATTTTTAAAGACAAAGTCCTGCTGTATGACTTAGGCTAGAATGCTGTGACATAATCACAGCTCCCTATGACCTTAAACTCTTGGGCTCAAGCAATCCTCCAGCCTTCTGACTAGGTGGGACTACAGGCATAAGTCACTGCACCTAGTAGTAACTAGGGACTTTAACAGCCCCCTTTCAATAATGGGTAGAAAAAACTAGATAGAAAATCAATAAGGAAATAGAGAACTTAAAATATACTATAAACTGACTCCAGCCAACAACAGCAAAAGACATATTCCCAAGTGCATATTCAAACATTCTCCAGGATATAACATATGTTAGACCACAAAATTAACCTCAATAAATTTAAAAATGTTTAAATTACACAAAGTCTGTTCTCTAACTACAATGGAATGGAGCTACAAATAAATGTGGGAAAGTAATAACATGTGGAAACTAAATAACACATTCCTAAATAACCAGTGGGTTAAAGAATAAGTCAACGGAGTCATTAAAAAAATGAAGATGAAATGAAGATGAAAACACAGCATATCAAAACAAGATGCTGAATCCGTTCCTACAGGAAAATTTATAGTTATAAATACTCATGTTGAAAAAATAAATATTTTCAATAAATAAGCTAGTCTTATCTCACTTTAAGAGATTTAGAGTAAAATGAGCAAACTAAATCCAAAAGAAGAGTAAGGGAAGAAATAATAAGGATTAGAGCAAAAGTAAATGGAATAGAGAATAGAAAATCAACAAAACCAAAGCCTGCATCTTTGAAAAGATCCACAAATTGACAAATTTAGCTAAACTTATCAAGAAGGAAAGAAGCAGGGAAAACCCTTGAAGAAATCAGTCTGGGCGAGTATTTTATGAGGAGGACCCCCCAGGTAATTGAAGCAGCTTCAAAAATACACTACTAGGACCCGATCAAACTAAAAAGCTTCTGCACAGCCAAGAACACAGTAAATAAAGCAAGCAAACAGCCCTCAGAATGGGAGAAGATATTTGCAGGTTATGTCTCCGACTAAGGTTTAATAAACAGAATCCACAGAGAACTCAAACGTATAAGCAAGAAAAGAATAAGTGATCCCATCGCAGGATGGGCAAGGGACTTGAAGAGAAAATTCTCAAAGAAGACAGGCACACAGCCTACAGACATATGAAAAAATGCTCTTCATCCTTAATCATCAGAGAAATGCAAATCAAAACTACTTTGAGATATCATCTAACTCCAATAAGATTAGCCCATATCACAAAATCCCAAGACCAGAGGTGTTGGCATGGATGTGGAGAAAAGGGAACACTTCTGCACTGCTGGAGGGCATGCAAATTAATACATTCCTTTTGGAAAGATGTTTGGAGAACACTTAGGGATCTAAAAATAGATCTGCCATTCAATTCCATAATTCCTCTACTAGGTATATACCCAGAAGACCAAAAATCACATTATAACAAAGATATTTGTACCAGAATGTTTATTGCAGCCCAATTCATAATTGCTAAGTCATGGAAAAAGCCCAAGTGCCCATCGATCCACGAATGGATTAATAAATTGTGGTATATGTAACCATGGAATATTATGCAGCTTTAAAGAAAGATGGAGACTTTACCTCTTTCATGTTTACATGGATGGAGCTGGAACATATTCTTCTTAGTAAAGTATCTCAAGAATGGAAGAAAAAGTATCCAGTGTACTCAGCCCTACTATGAAACTAATTTATGGCTTTCATATGAAAGCTATAACCCAGTAATAACCTAAGAATAGGGGGAAGGGGGAAAAGGAGGGGAGGGAGGGGGGAGGATGGGCGGAGGGTGGGTGATTGGTGGGATTACACCTGTGCTGCATCTTACAAGGGTACATGTGAAACTTAGTAAATGTAGAATGTAAATGTTTTAACACAATAACTAAGAAAATGCCAGGAAGGCTATGTTAACCAGTGTGATGAAAATATGTCAAATCTTCTATAAAACCAATGTATGGTGCCCCATGATCGCATTAATGTACACAGCTATGATTTAATTAAAAAAATTTAAAAAAAAAAAAGGAAAGAAGATGTAAATTAACTAAAATCAGAAATTAAAGACGGAACATTACTATTGGCCTTACAGAAAAAGAATTATAAGGGAGCATTATTGATAACCATATGCATACAATTAGAAAACTTAGATAAAGTGGGCAAATTCTTAGAAAGACTCTAATTACTGAAGCTGAACCAAGTTGGAATAGAACTGGTTAGTTCTATTGAACTAACCAGTTAGATCATCTATTCAGATGGTTAGATCATCTGAATAGATCTACAACAGATAAAGAAATTGAATTAGTCATTAAAAAAATAAAAAGAACCTACCCACAAAGAAAAGACCAAGCCCAGATGGCTTGACTGGTGCATTCCTCCAAACACATAAAGAGTTAATACCAATTTTTCATAAATGTTTCTCAAAATAAGAAAAGGGAACATTTTCCAACTCATTCTATGAATTCAGTATTATCCTCGTTCTAACAACATACAAAAACACCATCAGAAAAAAAATCTACAGACTAATGTCCTATGAATATAGACACAAAAATCCTCAACAAAATATGACTAACAAACAGAACTTGGCAATGTATAAAAAGAATTAAATACGAATGACTGAGTGGGATTTACTTCAGGAATGCAAGTTTGGTTCAACACAAAGCAACCAATGTAATATTCAACATTAATTGCATTAAGGGCCCAAACATGATCAGCCTAATAGATGTGGAAAGACAATTGCCAGAATCTAATGTCCTTTAATGATAAAAACACTCAATAAATTAGGAACAGATAGGAACTTCTGCAAGGTGATAAAAGGGCCTGTATGAAACACCCACAGTTAACGTCATATGTAATGGTGAAAGACCAAGAACTTTACTCCAAAGATCAGGGACAAGACAAAGCTGTCCACTATTACTACTTCTATCAAAGATTGTTCTGGAGGCAAGGAAAGAAAGAAAAGGAAGAATAAAGCCATCTCTATTCACAGATAATATGATACTGTATGTACAAAATTCTAAGGAATTTACCAACCCCCCCCATTAGTGCTTATGAGTATAGCAGGGCGGGGAGATACAAGTTCAAAATATACTATCAATTGCATTTTAATACACTAGCAATAAGTACCTTGAGAATGGAATTAGGAACATAATTCTACTTACAGTAGCATTGAAAAGATAAAATATTCAGAAATAAAGTATTAACAGAAGAAGTATGTCTTAGCCCATTGGGGCTGCTATACCAAAATACATTGGGTAGCTCATAAGCAACAGAAATTTACTTCTCACAGTGCTAAAGGAGGGAAGTCCAAGATCAAGGTTCCAGCAGATTTGATGTCTGGATCCTCACTGACAGCTGTGTTCTAGCTCTAATGTCACATAGTGGAAGGTGTGAGGGGTCTATTGGGACCTTTTTTTATAGGGACACTAATCCTATTAATGAGGTCTCCACTATCATGACCTAATCACCTCCCACAGGTCCTACATCCTAAGGCTATCATCTTGAGGGTGAGGATTTCAACTTGTGAGTTTGGGGGAGAAATAAACAGACCATAATGTGGTCCGAATGTGTCCACTGAAAATTGTAAAATGTTGAAAAAGTGATCTATAGAGTCAACACGATTCCTGTCAAAATCCCAGTTTTTTTCCTGTAGAAACTGACAAGCTAATCTTAAAATTCATACAGATACGTTTGGGACCCAGAATAACTAAAATAATCCTAAAAACAAAGAACAAAGTGAAAGACTTATCTTTCTGGAATTTAAAACTTAGTATAAAACTACAGTAATGAAAACTGAGTGATACTGGAATAAGGATAGACATTTATCAGTGGGAAAGAATTGAGAGTCGAGAAATACACCCTTACATTTATAGTCAATTGATTTTTGACACGAATGATTTTTTGACAAGATAATTCAAATGGGGAATGAATAGTCAAACAAATGTTGGGACAACTGGATATCTAAAGGAAAAAGAATAAAGTTGAACCTATACCTCACACCATCACACTATATGTAAAACTTAAGTCACAATAGATCAAGGACCTAAATGTAACATATAAACCTATAAGCTTCTTAGGAAAAAAATAGAAGTACAAATTTTTTGACCTTGGATTGAGCAATAGTTTCTTTTCTTTCTTTCTTTTTGGCCGGGGCTGGGTTTGAACCCGCCCCCTCCAGCATATGGGACCAGCGCCCTACTCCTTGAGCCACAGGCGCCGCCCAAGCAATGGTTTCTTATATCTGACACCAAAAGCACAAGCAGCAAAAGAAAAATAAATAGATAAATTGGAGTTCAAGGAAACAAAACAATTTTTGTGTTTCAAAGAACACTATCAAGAAAGTAAAAAGATAGTCTATAGAGTGAAAGAAAATATTTGCAAATCATATTTGTGATAAAAGACTATTCCAGAACATATAAAGCATTCTTATAATTTAACAAAAAGACAAATGGCCCAATTAAAAATCGAACAAAGTATGTGAATAGAATGTTTCTCCAAAGAGGATAACACAGCCAATTAGCACATTAAAAGATGCACAACACCATTGGTCATTAGGGAAATGCTACCACTTCTCACCCAGCAGTGTTCCCAAAATACAAAAGACAGACATTAACACGCATTGGCAAGTATGGGAGGAAACTGAAACTCTGATTCATTACTGACGGAATTGTAAAATGATGCAGCCATTTCAGAAGACAGTTTGGCGGTTCCTTAAAATGTGAAATGTAGAATTACCATTTGACCCAGCAATTATACTCTAGGTATATTTCCCAGGAAAATGAAAACCTGCGCTCACAGATAAACTTGTACACAGACATCAAAAGCAGAATTATTTATAACAGCTAAAAAATGGACAAAAATGCCAATGCCTTTTAAGTTTCAAACAGATAAACAATATGTGAAATATTTGTATGGAATATTATTCAGCTATAATGGGAATGAAATACTGATACATGCTACACACGGGTGAATTTTGAAAACGTCAAGCTAAATGCAAGCAGCTAAATGCAAAAGGCCACATATTGTTTGATTCCATTTATATAAAATGTCCAGAATAGGCAAATCCTTGGAAACAGAGAAATTTGGTGGTTTTCAGGGACCAGGGACAGAGAGAATGAAGAGTGGCTGCTTATGGGTTTGGAATTTCTTTTTGGGTTAAAAAAGAATTCCAAAATTATTAATAAATAGTCTAGATGATTACATGTCTTTGTATATGTCCTGAAAACCACTGAATTCTAGACTTTAAAATGGTGAATTTTATAGCAAGCGATGTATGTATTAATAAAGCTGTATTAGCTCACAGTCCTATGTAGGTCAGAATTCTGACAGGACCTGGCTGCATTCTTTGCTCAAGCTGAAATGAAGGTGTTGTTTGACTATATTCTTTATCATCTGAAGCTTAGAGTCCTCTTCCAGGCTCATTGCTGGCTGTCAGCAGTGGGTAGGGGGATTACTTTCTGTTGCCAGTGGCCACTTGCCTTCCTAACCACTAGGTCTTTTGCACTCTCAGGCCCACAATGAGGCATTGAATACTTCTTATGTTGCAAATACCCATCTGCTGCTTCCAGCTGAGAAAACAAAAAAACCTCTCTGTTTTAGATGGCTCATGTAATTCAATCAGTCTCTGTCTTAAGATCAACTTATTTGGTACTTTTTCATTACATTTGTTTGATTCCTTCAAGGCAATACCCCAGTTAGTGTTTGGAATAATAATAACCAGGGGATGGTGATCTGGAGGGGAGGTGGCGGCTCATCTTTAGAGTTCTATCTAAAGGCCTATCACAGCCCATGTCTATGCTTACTGTCCTTGGAGAGGGAGTGACAGCGACCCTCATTTAGTTCCAGGCTCCACCTTGCTGAGATTCTGTGAAGTACTTTGACCTTCCCACCTGGTCTTCAAGGCCATCTGTTGGGAATGGTGCATGTGAACATCTGGAGTTGTTTTGCTCCAACCTTGGTTTGAAAGGGGGAGCCCCTTACATGCCTCACATGAACTGATCTCCTAAAGAAGATTCTACTGGGGTACTAGTGGGAGAATTTTATGCCACATGGCCTATGGTGATTGCATTACCCTGTTTTTTTTTTTTTTTTCTATTGGTGAAGGAGTATTGTCCTGTTCTGTCTATGCTGCTTTCATTAGTGTCTTGTGAGACCCCCTCTAGGTGACTCTGAAGTCCCCTCTCTCTGTATTCCTCACTGGCTTAAGCTTTGTGGTACTAAATATTCACTGGGGCATGGTGGTTGTTTGGGGTGATTTTGAGAATGTGAGAGGGTGTTGGGTAGGTAGTAATTTATAATGAGAAGCATGATATGGAAATTAAAATAAAGGCTAATTATATTATCCAGTAAAGAACTGAATAAGAATGAATCAAATGGTTATGTACTGTTTTTTTTTTTTTTTCTCTTTAAAAAAAAATCACCAAATTAAGGAACACATCCTGGTAATATGCAATAATTGACAGTGGGGTGAAGAACCTAAGTGAAGGCTATTTCAGATGCCTTAATGTGCCTGGTCTATGGAAGGATTCAAGGCCTGTTTCCCTCTCAATTGCTTTTTGGGGGTCAAGACACAGACTCTCTCTTCCAATTTATGACTAGTATTGGACATCATTATTTATGGTTAATTCTGTAGAGGGGGGTCACAGAAGCAGGCATACATCAATTCTGCCCAATTGGGAGCCTGAGAAAGGTGATGGATGGCAGCCTGGCTGCTCCCCGGCCCCTCGCTCTCAGAGCTTAACCTTTACATATGGCTACTGAACAGGCCGGCTGCAATCCTGGTGAGCCACCTGATGAATATTTCCTTACTCAGAATAATCAGATTTTGAGAATGTGCTGCAGGAAGAAACTGTCATATTGCATTAGGTTGGCACTGTGTGACTTACATGGAAATTGTCAGGTAACTCAATTGCCGGTGCCCAAATGTTCACCAGCATAATTCGGTTCACTTAGAGTTAAGAGAATGAATGATTAACAAAATGTCCCATTTGGGATTGCTGCAGGCAAGCAAAGAACCATGGAGCATTAGATGGTTCCAAGGAGCTATAGGAACCAACTACTAAGATTAGAATAGGCATAATTTTATAAAGAGGTGGCCAATACACGCAGAGTATTTTGTAAATAAAGGTACATTTAGCTACAATTTCCGATGTTCCCCTTTATGGGTGTCTTTGGGACACCTTGTTTTAATAAATGGTGTTCTCATAAGAAAAGGAGACAAGGCACAGAGGTAAGATGGGCACAGGAAGCCGTGGAGGTACAGGGAGAAGGCCACGTGAAAATGGAGGCAGAGACTGGAGCGATGTATCTACCAGCCCAGGAGCACCCAGAGTTGCCAGCCCTCACCAGAAGCTGGGAGAGGCATGGAGCAGAGCCCTCAAAAAGAACTGACTCTACTAACATCTTGATTTTGGGCTGGAATCCTCCAGAACTGTGAAAAATAGATTTCTGTTCCTTTAAACCATCCAGTTGGTGGTGCTTCATAGCACCACCCCTAGGTAGCTATTAATAGCTCCTAAGAATAACAACAGTTTCCATTTATAGTGCCCTGACTGTAGGCCAGGTACTTTGTATATATTATCATGACTTTTAGGAACACTTCAAAGTAAAATAATTATTAATGTCACTTCCATGATTTACCTTAGGTCAAATACTTAATAAATGGTGAAGCTGGAATTCTCACCTTGAGCCTGAGTTTAAACCTGTTCCCTGTCCACTTTGTCCCTAAGCCAGTGGTGTCCCAAATGTTAATGGCAATGTGAGGGAGAGCAGCCTCCAACTTCTGTGGGTGTCTTGGACAGCTGCTAACCCAGTTGGAATTCCACTGTGCTGATTTACATGCATTTATTATTATTAAGAATAACCGCGAAAAAGTGCCTGACACAGAAAATGCTTCGCATTTGTTCAGTCTACAGTACTAATAAGGTTTTAACATGTTACATTGCTTCAAAATTTATGAAGTATTCTCACATAGGTTCTTGTAAGGTCTTTTAAAAATAAGTGGAGGATACTTTAAGCATATTCCTATTTGTTTTCTTTCTAAACTTTTTTGGTTTATCATATTATGCCCAACCAGATAGGAAGCTTTTAGAACAGTGTTTTTGGGACATCTTGTTTTTTTTTTTTTTTTGGTTTTTATTTTTTATTTATTTATTTTTGGCTTTTTTATTTTATTTCGTTGCTTATTTTTTATTTCTTTACTTTTTTTTTTTGTTGTTGAGACAGGGTCCCACCCTATGCCCCTGAGCAGAGTGCAGTGGGCGTGGTAGCTCACCACAACCTCAGACTCGGGCTGCGGGCACCCTGCTGCCTCAGCCTCCGGAAGCCGCTGGGATTACAGGAGCTCGCCACGGTGCCCGGCTGGGTTTTTCCATTTTTTTCACGAGTCGGGGTCTCACTGTCGCTCAGGCGAGTCCCGAACTCCTGAGCTCAAGCGATTCTCCCTCCTCAGCCTCCCACAGTGCTGGGATTACAGGTGTGAGCCACTGCGCCCGGCGGGACATCTTGTTTTAATAAATGGTGTTCTCATAAGAAAAGGAGACAAGGCACAGAGGTAAGATGAACACGGGAAGACACGGAGGCACAGGGCGAAGGCCATGTGAAAATGGAGGCAGAGACTGGAGCCATGTATCTACCAGTCCTGGAGCACCCACAGTTGCCAACCCAAGAGTTGTCCCATGGCGCACTTGAACCTATAGTTAAACTTCTACAACACACTTAAATTATGTTGATACAAAAAAATACTTGCGTAATACCGGTTCTTCCATCAGTTTTACTGGATGTAGACTTACAGTTTTGAAATGATCACCCATGTCATCCTGAAAGTGGTTATAAAGAATAAACTACATAATCTATACATAAAAATCAAGAACAGGACTTTTGATTTTTTTTTTTTTTGTAGAGACAGAGTCTCACTTTATGGCCCTCTGTAGAGTGCTATGGCCTCACACAGCTCACAGCAATCTCCAACTCCTGGGCTTAAGCGATTCTCTTGCCTCAGCCTCCCGAGCAGCTGGGACTACAGGCGCCCGCCACAACGCCCGGATATTTTTTGGTTGCAGTTTGGCCGGGGCCGGGTATATGGGGCCAGCGCCTTACCGACTGAGCCACAAGCGCCGCCCAGGACTTTTGATTTTTATCTTCCAAATCATTGAAATCATTGCTAATGTTTCTCAAGTGTTGCTTTGAACCATTTTAACTCTTTCCCTCCTTTAATACACTACAAGGTTAACTACCATTGCCCCTTTTACTCTGTTAAACTCAGGGCTAGAAATGGATCAGCCCACCTGTTCAGGCCTTTATAGTTGTTAGGGTCCAGGAAGATGAGAATGTCCTCCCTAGAATAGTCACATAAACTAGGATTGCCTTTCCAAGATCCAAGATACACCACAGCCATGTTCTCATCCGTTACGATGTTTGGCCTTGTTGGGTGATCACTAAATTCCTTGCCAATATTAATGAGCTATATTTCATTTTCTACAGTGTTAGTTTTCAAGATGATTTTGCCTTATTTGATCCCCCAGGTAGCTTATTCAAAAATAAACACATTCAGATTTTTAGAGATTTTGGGAAATAACACTAAGTAAACATAGCAGGTAAAAATAAGTGCAGTGTGGTTTCAGTTCTCACGGCGTCTTTCTGCTACCTGTAGATGTGCGACTTTGGGCAAGTTAACTATCCTCTGTGAGCTTCTGGTTCCTTAAACGTGCACAATCATATGTACTTCTTGGGGTTAATGCGAGGATTAACAGTGATACCTTGGACAGTCCTTTACAAATGTTTAAGAGTTATACTTCTGTTGAGTTTGTTAGGCTGCCACAACAAAGTGCCATGGACTATCTTAACATCAGAAGTATTTTCTCAACATGCTGGAGGCTACGAGGCAGGGATCAAGGTGTCAGCAGGTTCTTTGTCCTGAGACTTTCCTCCTTAGCTTCTAGATGGCTGTCTTCTCTCTGTCTTCATGTTGTCTCCATCTCTTTTCACGACTGTCATATTCAATTAGGACTTATCCTAGTGAGTTAATTTAACCTTCATTAACTCTTTAGAGACTCTCTGCAAGTAAGACAGACATTCCGAGGTGCTGGAAGCTTGGACTTGAATGTATAAATTTGGGGAGGACATAATTCAGCTCCTAGGTGAGCCTCTTTCATTTGTGACAACCCACTCTCCTGGGCTCTGTGGTGTCCTTCCCAGGCCCAGGGAAACTAGTTCACTCTGCCTGGGATGTCCTACCTGCCTCCTTTGCAGGTCCAGCCTTTCTTCCTTTCCTAAGTTCAGCTCAAATGTAGGTATCTTTAGAAAATATGGTTTGTTTGTTTTAGTTTTTTAAAATCCCAATCATAAGAAATTCATCTTTCCCTTTAGGCAATTAGGGCTTTTTGCTTGCACTTGTGCCAGAGAAATCTTCTGACTTATTTACTTTTGCATCCCCCTTAGGGCTAGGATCTGGCACATAGTAGGCATTCAAGAAATAACCTGTTGAATTGAACTAATGCCAGTTAATGACACCAATGCTTTTCTTTTGTCTGACTTAGCTGAAAATCACTCTAAGGAGACCATCAACAGAGCACCCAGCAGGAGGCAGAGACCAGGAGGAGTTAACGTGATCCCAGACAATTCATTAAGAGACTGAGAATAAATAGGTTTGTTTATTTGATTTTCCTTTATGTATATTTTAAGTTTAATAAATCTATTTTAGGATATGTTTGAAGCAGCTTCACATTTATGGATGCTAACATGAATGTTAAGTGACTTTCCTAATTTATAGATACACTGTGAATTTTTAATCAATATCAGAAAAGCCATTCTATTCAGGAAGTTCAGAATATCATGTGGGCGGGTTATTTAAATGCTTGTGTAGGTGGGTAAATAGGGCAAAAAAAGTTTGCAGTGAAAATAGAGATGATTTAAACAGGGCTGTTTTAAAATGTATGGAGAATACATACACATATATTTTGCTCAACAATTTCATTGTGAATTTCCTAAGGGTATTTGGGATTACAGTACAAGTACATGACTGGCTATGTGAAATTATTCTCACTTTAAGGACCTTTTCTTTCTTATACGCTCTCATCCCCAACAATGGACTGTTACGAAATCTTAAAGCTAAAAATTGTACCTCACACACTCCCCATGTCCAGGCTGCTTATGTAAACCTGAAACAGCACTAAGCCAGGTGATAAATGATCTGTTAATAGCTCAAGCCACGGCGGGTCTAACACACCTGGGTGTAATCTTTAGCGCTCTGTATTTTACTACCTGTACAGGTGAGATGTCAATAGATAATTTAGAAAAATTAAAACTACTTGGTTGCTAATACACATGTTAGGAAAGAACCTTTCTTCTTTATACACAGTACAAAGTCAGTAAAAGTTTTATGAATGGATGAACAAATGAGATGAAAACTGAGGTCTTTCTTGCTAAACTTCCAACTCCTCTAAAATGTTTGGCAGTAATCTCAATTCTCTTGCAGTAACCTAAATTCTCTTGCATTTTGTCTTTGATAACATCACCATCCATCTACCCAGTCTTGAAGCAAAGGCACTCTGGGTGGGGGACACAACTGATACCTTCCTCTCTCTCATTCACTATATCCTGTGACTAAGTCCAGTAAGTTTTCTCTAATCTGTTGTCACATTCATTCCCTCTGCCCCACATCAGACCACCTCCTTTTCTAGGAGATGGGTTTGTTCCAATGTAGGTTGATTGCTTGTGACAGAGATCCAAAGTAACAGTGGCTTACAAGAAAGAAGTGATTTTCTCTGTCCCATAATGATCCAGGCGGGTGTGGGGTCTTTTCCTCTCTCTGCAGGGGCTTATACTCCTTCTGTTAATACTTTTTTTGCTCAATATCTTTCACTGCTGCTATCATCTGCATGGTCCAGGATGCTTGCCATCACGCCTGCATTTTAAGAAGAAAATGTAGGGAGACGGTTGGGTGCAGTGGGTCACGCCTGTAATCTTAGCATTCTGAGAGGATAAAGCAGGAGGATCCCTTGAGCGCAGGAGTCTGAGACCCGGCTGGGCAAAAGCGAGACCTTGCCTCTACTTAAAAAAAAAAGAAAGAAAAGATTAGCTGTATGGTGGTGGGTGCCTATAGTCCCAGCTACTCAGGAGGCTGAGGTAGAAGGATTGCTTGAACTAGGTGTTTGAGGTTGCTGTGAGCGAGACTCATGCCACTTTACGCTAGCCCGGGAGACAGAGTAAGACTGTCTTACTCTGTAAAGTAAAGAGTAAAAAAGAAAAAAAAGACTGTAAAAAAGAAAAAAAAAAGGGAGAGGTAGGAAATGAGAGGGTATGTCCGTTTCCTTAAGTGTGAAACACAGAAGATTCACAACTAATTTAAGCTCACACCCCGTTGGGCAGGATTAGTCACAGGCACAGGGTTTATCTCAATGCAAAAGGATAGCTGGGAAATGTAATCTTCATTCTGGGGAGCCCTGAATTCAGGTAAAAATTCTGTCCCTATGGAAGAAGGGAGATGGCATGTCAGTGGCAAGCCTGGAGTCTCAACCTCATCTCCTGTTTCCTGTCTCAACTAACGTGCCCTTTTTCTTAACTTGTGACGAAAGTGACCTGGCCTTACTTTTCTCTGTCTAAAGCATTCAACAAGCTTCTCACTACTGACAGATATACTTTAGTTCCAGAGTGGATTGAACAGTCTTCATGTTCTGGTTCCCCTCAGTGTACCTCCTCATTTCTGTCTTCCTGTCACCTTGCCCTCTGGTATTTTTAAGTAAATAATATAGTGTTTCTTACTTCAATGACTTTGAACATGCTAGTCCTTCTTTTAGGGACACAGTTCCACCTGATAAATTTCTAGTTGACTCAAAGAGGTAAGTTCAAAGGCATTTCCATCAGGAAACCTTTATTAACCTTTCCCCTCCAACCTTTAACCAGGAGAAGTAATTTGTCACTCCTTACCACTGCATATTTGCACTTGTTCCTTTTTTGCTGTTAATGTATTATGTGGTAACTTATCTGCTTACACATTTGTCTCCCCTTCTATATTATGCATTCTCATCTTCTGCTCAGATACCCTCAGAGCTCAGCACTGTGCTTGCTACAGAGCAGTTCAATGACTGGCCACTTATTCTTGATTGAATAAATGAATTAACATGAGACAGAATGATTGACATAATGTTGTCTTAAGGCTGGACACTTTTAATGTGGATTCGTCTTTAAAAAATAAAAACAAAGCTACTTTCAGGCACTTACTCTAACTTGAGATACATTCACTTTGTTTGTGTTAGAAAATTAGCACATTGTCTAACTTAATCCTTACAAGCCGTCCTAAGAGGTAGCCATTATTATTATTATTATTATTTCATTTTAGATCAAAGTAACCCACCTCATTTCTTTCTTAATTTTCTTGACTATAGGGAAAGTGGACAATGAAAGACAGTAGAGCTTAATGTGGAATCATACGTTAGAAAAGATATTCGATTGGCAGTTTCCGGGCTCTTGAGCAAATCTGTAATTTATTAGTCTGAGTGATCAAGGAAATGCCACTTTCCTACTCCGGACTTCAGTTTTTCTTATTGACAATAGGAAGAGTTGTCTCAATAATTTCCAAGTTTATTTCAGATCTAAAAGTTAGTAATTTTCTTATAGCAAGTTGAAATGTAACCCTCCTCCACACCAATATGTTACATTCACACAGCTGTGATTTTGCTAAAAACGGACACTTTCTAAATGTTAAAACAGTACATGTTCGAGAATAGTCAGTTTAGATCCAAAAAACCCCATTCTGCTAAAGGATAAACACCAAAGTTCTGCATCCCACTCAGTAAAAAACCATACCAGAATGGAATATGTGAAAAGATATTGTTTAAATTACATCCAGATATATTTAGCCACCAAATAAATTTTGGATCTGGAAGTATTATAATTGAAATGCAGCTACAAATGCACCCTGGATTCTATCTACGACATGGGTCCACAGTGTGGGGGAATTCTATACAATTCCCGTGAGAGTTGCTGCATTCCCTGAGGGGTCTTTTATTCAATGAGTTACTCTGGGAATCTTGAGGGTCTCAATAACACCATTCTTCTCTAGCCAAGTTCTGAAACCACTGAAAAGAAGGTACATTGTTCAGCAGATAGAGATAAGTATGTCGCCTTTGTTGGTGTTAAAGATGATATTGAAGAACATGGCCTATATTTGTGGCTAAAACAACTTCCTATTATGAAGTCCTAGAACTAGGCACCCTCCAAGCCCTTTGAGATTAGGGTGAGCTTTCCCTATAGCAAGTTTATCAATTAAGTACGCCCAGTTTCCTTTTATAAACTCACCCCAACACAGACTGCCCCAAATCTCTTCTCCCCTTCTTCTTTGGGAATACAACTCCCACTTTTTAGTGGGGGGACAGTGACCTATCAGAATAAAGACTACATTCCCCGATCTCTCTTGCAGTTAGGTGTAGTCATCTGACGTGGTTGAAAGGAAGAGAAGTAAGGAGAAGACTAAAGATCTGAGCTTTTCTCCCTAGTTTTCCTTTTCCCTTCTGGCAAGAATGAGGAGCTGGAATCTCCATTTTGGACCATGAATTAGAAATTAAACTTTGAAGATGGCAACAAACTAGAAGGAACTCAGGGTCCTGAAGACATCATACTATACCCCTGGACTGCTTACCTTAGATTTTATTTATCAGAGAGAGATGATCTTTATCCTGTTTAAGTCACCATTATTTTGGTTTCCTGACACTTAAGGCTGAGCCCTATACTAACTGATGTACCCTCCAATCAGATAAATTGTTCCATCTTCTTGAGGATGGAACATTACATGAATTGATGTCCCTCCACATAGAAGGGAACATTAAGGAATAGGGAAGGAGAGTTCTCCCCTGACAGGTTTATTCATTAGTCAAATTATTATATACCACTTATTGTGTGTCAACTACTGCTGTAAGCACTTTACAACTGTTAATTAATTTAATCCTCATAACAATCTTCCAGGGCAGGTACTAGTGATATCACCATTTCAAAGGTGAGGGAGCAGAGGCAGACAGGTTAGGTAACTTGCCCCAGGTCACACAGTGCTTGGAAGTGAGGGCACTTGGATGAAGACCCAGGGCAGTTACCTCCAGAGCTCTAGATCTTCACCACTACCTGAGGCAGTTTCTTATGAAGGACAGGAACAGAGACACTCTCCTGTTACCTCAAGGAAGGGGAGACTATATGTAGAATCAATGGAGAGGTCAGCAAAATAATGTTAGTGATCACTGGGGATGCACTTATGTCTGGTTATGCTCTCAGCAGCAAGAGGCCATCTTGACTCTTGTGCCACCGATGTGTGACCCAGTCACTTTCCACTACTCCTGGTCACTGCTTCTCAGGCTTCTTTTCTCCTGTTGCACTCAGCTATTAGGCTGTTTCCACACCATTTCCTTCTTATGCATATCCTCCATCCCTTTGGCTTCCTCATGTTGCCTTCTCTGTGTGTACACACTTCTGCCTACCTTGGTGTCTTTATTATCCTCTCTAAACAGATGGATGGAGTCAGTCAGTCATCTTCTAGGACTGAGAACACAGAGAGGTGGTGAGGCTTTTGTACCAGTCACTGTCTTTGCATAATCTCCCCAGTCCCTCAAGGTCACCAAGAGTGCTGCAGGATATGCCACACCCTGAACTCTTTGCTGTTCAGCTCCTTACTTAATTTCCTTAAGTAGGAGACATGCCCAGAGTGGAGTTTGGGCATGCTGACTCTATCGCTTTCTCTTCATTATTCTTTCTCTTTATATCCTATAAATGAGTGTGAGGGGGAGTCTGAATCATTATTATAATGGCCAAAGACATACATGGGCTATTTTTCTTATGTCCTTTATTTCCTATATCTCATCAAAAGAAAATGAAATGAGATTTGGACAGGCACCCAAAGGTATCTTCCAACTCTCATACCTGCTCCATCTAGTTTAAACATTGCACTAGGCTTCTTCCTCATTGTTGGCCAGACTATCAATGAGGGCTTGTGGATCAGTGACCACCATGGTTCAAACTTCTGGGACCAGCATGGTTGGATATGAATAAGTGTGGAGACTATCATCTTTATAGGCTGTTCTCTAAGAATAGCAGCACAAAGCAAGGTTAGTTATGGGGAGAGGTAGGTGGATCCACTCAAGGTTTCATTAAGTTGAAAAGAATTTTTGTGTAACCATTGATTTATGAACTCTTCTTATGGGTTCTAGGTGTTTAGAATTTGAATTAGGAGGCAACTTCTCTAGTAGAAAACTGTTCTGGACTAGAAGTTCTAATCTGAGCTCCCTGCTAAAGGCAGAGAGCGGGCCCCAGGCTTCCTGTCTTTTTTTTTCCGACTTTGTTTTAATTACAGGTATACAGAAGTAGTCTTGGTTTATGACCTACTCTTATTATGGATTTGCAAATAGCTTGCTTAAATTTATTTCATTACTTTTTAGTAACAATACCAATGAATAATATTTTTTAAAAAAGCTAAGATTTTGACAATTATCTATATCTACCTATAGACGTAGGTCCTAGTTTTCTGTCACTGTATAACAAATTACCACAAATTTAGCAGTTTAAAGCAACACCCATATATTTTTTCATAGGTTCTATAGGTCGGGAGTCTGGATATAAGTTAACTAAGTTTACCACTTATGGTTTCATAGGGCTTAAATTATGGTGTCAGACTGTGATTTTATCTTGAGTCTGGTCATGGAAAGCTCCTCCAAGAATTTGGATGAAGGGGAAAGGGGAGGGAGGGGGGAGGGAGGGGGGAAGAAGGGGGATTAATGGGATTACACGTGCGGTGCATCTTACAAGGGTATATGTGAATCCTAGTAAATGTGGAATGTAAAGGTCTTAGCAAAATAACTAAGAAAATGCTACAAAAGCTATGTAACTAATGTGATGAAAATGTGTCAAATGATATATGAACCAAGTGTATGGTGCCCCATGATCATACTAATGTACACAGCTATGGTTTAATAAAAAAATTAAAAAAAAAAAAAGAATTTATTTCCTTGAGGCTGTGGAATTTGTGGAAGCTTGTGTCTTCAAAGTCAGCAAGGGGGCGAAAGAGTGTTGCTTTGAACCTCTGACTTCTAAATTCTCTTTTAATGGCTCACTTGAGTGGGTCAGACTGACTCAGGGTAATATTGTTTTTGATTATTTAAAGGCAACTTTTAATGACTTTAATCATGTCTTCGAAATTCCTTCACCTTTGCAACATAGCAGAACTTAATCACAGAAGTGATATCTGTCACCTTTGCCATGTTGTATTGATTAGAAGCAAGTTACCCCACCAAACTTAAGGTGGAGAGATTACGTAAGAGTGGGGGCCATTGTGATCATGTTAGAAGTCTACCTACCACACTCCCTAGATGGAATCCCTTCAAAATTCCATTCTCCTGGCTCTCTCCCTCCTAAATCTCTTATTTGTCATTCCCTTGCTTTCTTTGCTTTTTTTTTTTTTTTTTTTTGTTGATGCGCAAAAAGACTTTATTATAAGACAGGCTAGTAATTCCGGAGAACAGCGAGAGTAATTTTTTAAACACTGTTTTTTCTACATAACACATTTTCATAATTTATATATGGAATAATTTTGCAAGTATATTAGAAATATATGTTAACAAAATATAGGCAAGTTAAATACGTATAACAAAAAACTAATCAAAAATCATCATCAATAAAACATCATTAAACATGCTATTAACTTGTTCTATAGTGCCTCATTAATGCCTCACTTTTTTTCCCCCAAGATTATTATCTTTATTCCCTATTTCTGGTTTAGCCTGTTTGACTGGCTTCCTCTTCCTATGTTTTAAAGTGCATTCTCAGTTCAGAAATAGCTAAGAAAGGTTGTGGGGGGTCTGTGTCTACCTCATTCTCTACCTTTATTTATTTTAATTTCACATCTATGAAATTGATTTAAAATGAAAATCCCCTTGCTTTCTTTGTTCTACAGATTTATTTGCCTTGAGATTTGCTTTTTCATCATTTAGTATTATAAGTGATGTATTATAAGATTCACTCATCTTAGTATATGTTTTTATACTCCATTCATTTAAAATGCTACTTAATATTCCACAAAATAAATGTTTATGTGATGTATTCATTTAATCTCACATTGATGGACATTTGGGTTGTTTCTAGATTTTCTGCTGTTGAGAAAAAAATGCTGATACAGACATTTTTATACATGGCTCTTGGTGATGCAGAAGAATATATTTTGAGGATATATGTAGGAGTGAAGTTTCTGGGTCACAGTATAAATGAATTTCAACTTTAGTAAAGAATGTCAAATTTTTCTAAATTTGTATTTCCATCAGCAGTGTATAGATCCCATGACTCTATTTTATCTCTTGGTGTAGATAGATTTTTTTACATTTTCACCTATAAAAGACATGGAATTGGTATGCCATTCTGGCCTTACTTTGCATTTTCCTGCTCACCGACACTGTTCAACACCTCTTTGTAAGTTTGCAAGCCATATGTTTTATCTTCTGCAAAGTATCTTTCCACAGCTTTGTCCATTTTTTTTTTATTGAATTGTGTTACTTTAATTTTTATTGGTAGGCATTTTTTAGACACACACCTTTACTTTTCTTGTCAGAAATGTAAAGAAATTGGAGAAGTTGATCTCTAAGTTCCTTCATTTGAATCATTCCTGCTAGGCTTACTTCTCAAAGCTGATAAAAAAAATCAAATGAAAAACTGTGAGTGAAAGCACTTTCACACTAAAAGGAAGGAATAACTGGTTTTAGGTTAAAATAAATCTAATAACTAGGAAGTAAGGAAACATTCAATTTGAAATTGAGAGGTAATTTAGTGTGGTGATTAAGCACACAGATGTTTGCACCAGGTTGCCTAGGTCCACACCTTGACTCTAGCAGTTACTAACACAGACTATTAAAGCTGAAAGAGAACTTAGAGGTAGAATTATGCATTGTATGATGTATTATTACCATATTATATAGCGGTCTTAGGTGACTTATTTAACCTCTATGCCTCAGTTTTCTTATCTGTCAAATGGGGATAGTAATAGTCTCTACCTTACTGGGATTTTTTTTTAAACAGGGTTTAAATGAATTAACACATAGATAACATCAAGAACAGTGTCCAGAACATAATAAGCACTACATTAATAGATGCTGAGAGTATTATTTGACTTGGATTTTCATAGGTCCTGCTGGATGCCAGGGAAGTGTTTTACTAATCACACATTCCCAGATGTGTACATTCTTTTAATATTGACTCATTTCTAACAAGTGAAAATAGATTATTTTTTTTCTTTCCTGGATAATTCTTTCTTGAGTAAGAAATTAGTGACTGACAGAAAAATATTAATTCAGGCCAATGAAATGCACATATAATAATAGAATACAAATAATACATTATATGGTAATAATATATCATATAATGCATAATTCTGCCACTAAGCTCGCTTTCAGCTTTAATAGCCTGTGATTCTAAAAGGGATGCTGAATTACTTATTATTCCAGGCTGACCACAGCATGACAACAAGGCATGACGGAACTTAAATTGCATTGCTTTGTTGAGTCTGAAATCACATTTTGAGGCAATAGTCATTGTCCAAGTGAAAAAACCCTGCCAATTATTTGAATAAAGGGAAACAGTATTGTCCTATATTAGCTATCTTTTTTCTCATTAATAAAGTTAATTTTTTCTCATTAATAAAGTTAATTTGTTCACCTTTTCTTCTGTTCTTCAGGGACTTTCTTAAGATTGCTGAATCCATATATTGTTTTATCCACTCCAGACAGACAGAAGAAGTCTGATTCTTCTAGTGAATATATTTTTAGCAACAATTAAAGCTTATGTATCCTGCTTTTCTAAGCAACTGGCATACTGCAGCATTGAGAACCACCTGCATTCAGCCTTCAGGGAACCGGACTGCTTTGCTGATGGTTTAACTATCAAGTGGAGGCATAGACACGGCAGGTTGTGTGTAAGCTTTAGAAGACAGCTAATTATGCTAAAAAGGAATATTAATAATACAAGATCTGCAAACAAAAACACTCTTACCAATTTCAAGACATGCTGCTTCTTTCTTTCTGCTCCCCACTCTCTAGTCATTTGAAGAACATAATAGTAGCAAAAGGTAAGTCTCTACCAGCAGATACTGGATCCTAAAGGGCAAGACATGAAATTGACTGTGAAATTACTCATCATGAGATAGAGAAGTGCCATCTTTATTTGCCTTGGAACAGGAATGTTATGAGGGGTTTGGAAATCATAGCAGTGCAGAAATGAAGAGAAACTGGAAGAAACCAGCAGAGTCTATTACAGAGACTCAGGTTAAAGGTCAAGGTCAGACATTGGCAGACATTCTAGGTCATTCTTCTACAGCCTACAGTAAGGAAGAACTTGGCATGTGGGCAGGTAAATATTAGCTTTATTAGGAGGATCAAACTCTTCTTTCCTGCCCTCAGAGTAAGAACACCTGAATAAATGTCATTTTTGGGGGGCCCTGTCAGCTGGTATAGATATAGATCTTAGGCCAAGCCCCCGAAAGTCTTAATATGATCATTGGCACACATTCTGGTTATCTATTGCTATGTAGTAAAATGCTCCAAAACTTGTGGCTTAAAACATAATTTATTGTCATCTGTCATGGTTTTATGGGCTTTTGGGGCTTGGCAATTCACCATTCTTGTTGTCTATCAGTTGCAGTTGGATAGACGCAGGTGCTGGTGGCATCAGAAGCCTCAAATAAACTGGACATGTAGTGTGGCCTGCTACTCATAGGTCAGGTCCCTCAGTGCTCTTCCATGTGCACAATATCCCTTTTGTCATGTTGGCAGTGAAAAGCCAAACCAAATTCTCTCAGAGAATGGAGTAGCCTGTGGTCCCCAAAAGGGAATGAATTGATGGAGGTTATTTTTGGAAACAAGCTAAATTCTTCCAGACCTACAAAGAAGAACTGGTATGTATAATGTAAGAAATTATTCCATAATATTATTAAAAGGAAATCCTCCTCAACTCATTCTATGAAGCTGGTATCACCTTGATACCCAGGACTAACCTACCTTATGAATATACGTGTAAAAATCCTCAGTAAAATACTAGCAAACCGAATTCAATAGCACATTAAAAATATAATCCACCATGACCTGGTGGGCTTCATCCCAGGGATGCAAGGATGGTTCAACATTATGTAAATCAACAAATATGATTCACCACACAAACAGAAGCAAAAACAATTACAATAAGATTATCTCCATAGATGCAGAAGAAGCATTTTACAAAACCCAGCACTCTTTCATCATAAAAACCTTCAATAAACTGGCATAGAAAGAACATATCACAAAATTATGAGAGCCATATGTGACAAAGCCACAGCCAACATTATACTGAATGAGGAAAATTTGTATATTAAGAACTGGAACAAGACAAGGGTGCCCACTGTCACCACTTCTATTCAACATAGTGCTGGAAGTCCTAGCCAAAGTTATAAGTCAAGAGAAAGAATTAAAGAATATCCAATTTAGGAAAGAGATCAAACTATATTACTTTTCACTGATGATATGATGCTATATTTAGAAAACTCCAAAGACTTTGTCAAGAGACTTCTGGAATTGATAAATAAATTCAGCAAAGTCTTAGATTACAAAATCAATGTGCAAAAACCAATAGAATTTCTATACACCAATAATGGTCAATCTGAGATTGAAATCAAAGACTCAATACCATTCACAATAGCTACAAAGAAAATAAAATACCTTGGAATATACTTAACCAAGGAAGTGAAAGATCTCTATACAGAGAACTCTAAAATACTAGGAAAGAAATTTCAGAGGACACATACAAATGGAAAAAACATCATGTTCATGGATTGGTAGAGTTAACATTGTTAAAATGTCTGTATTACCCAAAGTGATTTACAGATTCAATCAATCCCCATCAAAATACCAATATCGTATTTTGCAAATCTGAAAAAAATTATTCTTCACTTTGTTTGGACCTAGAAAAGAGCCTGAATAGCAAAAGCAATCTTAGGCAAAAAGAGCAAATCTGGAGAGATCACATTGTCAGACTTCAAACCTATACCACAAGGGTATAGTAACCACAATGGCATGGTATTGGCACAAAAATGGAAACAAAGACCAATGCACAGAACAGAGAACTCAGATATAAAACCATGTACATACAGCCAACTGATCTTTGACAAAGCAGACAATAATATTCAATAAATGGTGCTGGGAAAATTGGATAGCCACAAACAGAGGAATAAAATATGATCTATATCTCTCACCACTCATAAAAATTAATTTAAGATGGATAAAAGATTTAAATGTTAGGCATGAAGCCATAAGAATTCTTTTTTTTTTTTTTTTTTTTGGAGACAGAGTCTCACTTGGTCACCCTTGGTAGAGTGCTATGGCGTCTTAGCTCATAGCAACTTCAAACTCTTGGGCTCGAGTGATCCTCTTGCCTCAGCCTCCCAAGTAGCTGGGACTACAGGTGCCTGCCACAACGCCTAGCTATGTTTTGAGATGGGGTCTTGCTCTAGCTCAGGCTGGTCTCAAACTCGTCAGCTCAGGCAATCCACCAACTTTGGCCTCCCAGAGTGCTAGGATTATAGGCATGAGCCACTGCACCCAGCCCTCCATAAGAATTCTAGAAGAAAATGTAGGAAAAACTCTTCTAGATATCAGTCTAGGTAAAGAATTTATCCCTAAAATCCCGAGAGCAAATATGGCAACAACAAAAATAAATGATGGGACTTGATTAAATTAAAAAGTTTCTGCATAGCTAAGGAAATAATCAATAGAACAAATAGACAGCATACAGAATGGGAGGAAATATCCACAAACTTTACATCTAATAAAAGGCAAATATCCAGAATACAAAAAAAAAAAAAAAAAAGAAAACTGAAAGAAATAGCAAGGGAGAAAAGCAAACAACCTCGTTTAAAAAATTGGCACAAGATACCAACAAAAGCTTTTTAAAAGAAGATTAAAAAATGCCCAATAAATATATGAAAAATGCTCAATGTCACTATCAGAGAAAAGCAAATTTAAACCTCAATTTTCATACCACCTTACTCAAGTTAGATGTTTTTGTTAAAAAGTCCAAAACCAATATATGCCGGTGTGGATGCAGAGAGAAAGGAATTCTTATACATAGGCAGGACTGCAAATTAGAACAACCTCTATGGAAAACAGTATGGAGATTCCTCAAAGAATTAAAAGCAGACCTACCACTTGATCCAGCAATCCCACTACTGGGTACCTATCCAAAGGAGAAGAAGTCATTTTATTAAAAAGGTACCTGTACTCTAATGTTTATTGCAGCACAATTCACAATTGCAAAGATGTGGAATCAACCCAAATGCCTATCAGTTCATGAGTGGATTAACAAAATGTGGTATATGTATACCATAGAGTACTATGCAGTCATAAAGAGGATGAATTAATGTCTTTTGCAATAATTTGAATGGAACTAGAGACTGTTATACTAAGTGAACTATAAAAAGAATGAAAAAATACACACCACATGTACTCACTATTAAACTGGAACTAACTGATGAGCACACATGTGCACAGAGGGAAGTAAAACTCAGTGGAAATCAAGCAGGAGGGAAGCAAAGAAGAAAAGAGGTGAAAACCTTCCCTTATGGGTACAATGAACACTATTTCGGTGATGGGCGCACATTTAGCCATGACTCAAGCATTATGAAAGCGATCCATGTAAAGAAAAACATTTGTACCAGAAATATGCCAGGTGCTAACTGCAGTGTAGATTCTAATTAATGAATGAAGTCAGATGACCAGTCAAAAAACTACTGTAATCAGGCAGGCTGGGACCTAAAGATATCAGCTGAGACTAGAAGTGTGTTACTAGAGTAATGAAGGGATTTAAAATCAGGTCATAGATGTTCCAAATGGGAATATGAGAGATGTTAAATATATGATGGCTGTCATGTTAAATATAGGTTAAAATTATTCAGAGTCTCAATAGGCAGCATGGTGGATGGAAACCACAGGGTATGAGATCTGTGCTCAGAATAAGGAAGCATTTTTTATCCAAGCTGCGCAGAAATTGGGAGCCAGTGAGTTTCCATCCTTTGCTGTGTTGGAGCAGGAGCTGGAGGAGCTATTGGAGATGTGCAGATAAGAATGGATTGTGGGAGGAGCTATTGGAGATGTGCAGATAAGAATGGATTGTGGGATTGGATGACATCTAGGCTTCACTCGGAGATTCACTGCTTTGGGGGAATTCATAAATGTGGCAGGATTGAGAGCTATGGATAGCCTCATTTTGGTGTAATATCACTAAGTTGGAGAAAATTCAGAATTATGTCACTCATCTTGGGGGCTTTTTAGAGAAGAACTTTGAGTATTTGGCACACAGCACACCCAAGGTGGGTGTTGCTACTGCTGACCTATTCAGTAGAGATGTGTGAGGTTTCCTCTCCATATCTTGGCTACATTTCTCAGAAGATTTTTTTAAATAAGAGAGAGATAATGTAGGGAGGGGGAGTCTAGTCTAGAGAGAAATCCTGCTTGAAATTCTCTATCCACACTCTGTAGTTATTCAATGGTTCAAATTATTCAATGGTTCTGAGCCTCATTTACTCATCCATTAAATGGGACTAATACTACCTATTTTAATACATCAGAACCATACACAGAACAAAACCCCAAGAATTTTCTTGTGTAAGCAAATGGGACCCATTCATTCCACGTGGGAACTAGGTAGTATGAATCACAGTAATTGAAGAGTTAACTGGCAGAAGGAAATGCTCACTGATTGAATTGGTGGAGTACTAACTCCAGGATGTTATTCATATTTTCCCTCTAATTTGATGCATCTTTAAAGACAACCATTTGCATGAATTCTTAAACACTCTTGAGAAATTAGCCACAGTTCAGAGGCAATGATGTATGATGCTCAGAGCTTTCTCCAGACTGGTGCTGGGAAACGGAAAGGAGTAATTGAGCCTCTACTATGAGTGCACTTCTTCCTGTGGATACAGGGTGGGGGTGAAATTTGTCTTCAAATAAACATGATTCATAGTTTAGTGGAGAAATTGCAAAGTTCTCATGAAAATTGAATAGCAAGTCAGTTCATTATGCTGTAGTTATTGATATTGCAATCTGCTCCCAATGAATGCAATTACAAATCCATTTAGGAAAGAGTATGATCAGGGATTTTGTTTGCTTTCACTTAACCTTTAGGGGCCTGGACAATGTTTTGCAAATAAGAGCCCCTCCTCTCCACCCTTGGGTTCTATTCATTTCTATATCACCAGCACCTGCCCTAGTGCCTGGTACACTGATGAGTTTTGCTAGTATTTGCTGACGGATTGGAAATGCCCTCATTATGCAATCTCTGGTGTGGTTTTGCCCAGTGAACACTGGGATGCTCAGGAACTGGTTACAAAGTTACCTATACGTGAGTCTCCATATTATAACGCATGCCCAATGACACTAGCAGCTTTAGTTCTTACTAGTGCCAACCTTGACACTCAGCTTCTACAGCTCTGGATTTACAATGAAGACCCATTCACACCAATGCAATAGAGTGCATAACCTGTTTAGGCATGAGATGTTCTCTGTTTTTTCAGAGTTTATGTAAAGCCCCAAAACTGAACAGATCAGACATGTCTTCCTCCATTCTTCTTCTTCTTCTTTTTCTTTAATTGTTTCAGGTTAATTGAGGGTACAAAGAATTAGATTACAATAGTTGTATTTGTTAAGTAAAGACCCTCTTATAATCGTGTGCCATACAACCTAACATTGTGTTGATTATCTTCCTCCATTCTTAAGAGAGTGCCCTCCAGCTGGTAGAAGTGCCCTCTATTGCTTTATAGTCTGTTGATCCTGTGACTTTAACTCCTCCCCCCATCCCCTAATCATCCTACATAGGGTGGATATGTGATATTTGAAAGGAACACACCAAAGAATTCATTGGGTTCGGCACCTGTAGCTCAATGGATAGGGCGCCAGCCACATACACCAGAGCTGTGGGTTTGAATCCAGCCTGGGCCTGCCAAACAAGAATGACAACTGCAACCAAAAAATAGCTGGGCGTTGTGGCGGGCACCTGTAGTCCCAGCTACTTGGGAGGCTGAGGCAGGTAATGGGAAAGAAGGAAAAGGAAAGGGCTTGGAATTAGATATGAGGTCCAGGTTTGGCCCTAGATTTAACAGGATGTTAGAGTATCTGAAAATGTGTCATTATAAATGAAAGGAGATTGCTCATAAGAAAAACAAGAGGGTTTAAATCATCACTGCATCTGCTTGGGATGTCACTAAAAGGTAGAGAAAGTGGTCCATCAGAACATGCCAGATGCAGCAGAAGGAGGAAAAAAGAAAACTATTCCTGTTTGTTTTCTCACTAAGTTCAGACTATTCATAAAACTGCTTTACTTTTTTTTTTTAATTTAAGAATATTATGGGGGTACATGTTTTGGTACATAGTTTGCTTTTGTATATTTTAAATCGAAGTTATAAGTGTGCCCTTCACCCACAAAGTGTGCTTTGTACACCTTAGGTATGAATTTACCCATTCCCTCCTCACTCCTCCCACTTAGTTGAATTCCACTGAGTCTTGCTTCCGTATGTGCACATAAGTGTTGATCAACTTAGTTCCCAGTTAGTATTGGGGATATGTGGTGTTTGATTTTCCATTCTTCCATACTTCACTTAAGAGAATTGTCTTCAGGTTCTTGCAGGTTGTTACAAAAGCATAATAATGTCTGAGTCTTTCATGGTACATAAACCATATTTTATTAATCCACTCATGTATTAATGGGCAGTTGGTTATTTCCACATCTTTGCAATTCTGAATTGTGCTGCTATAAACATTCGAGTGCAAGTATCTTTCTTATAAAATGTCTTTTTTTCCTTTGGGTAAATACTTAGTAGTGGGATTGTTGGATCAAGTGGTAGGTCTACTTTTAGTTTTTTGGGGTATGTCCATACAATTTTCCATAGAGGTTGTACAGTTTGCAGTCCCACCAACAGTGTAAGAGTATTCCTTTCTACCTGCATCCTTGCCAGCACGTGTTGCTTTTGGGACTTTTTGATATGCACCCTTGTCATTGGAGTTAGGTGATGTTTCAGTGTGGTTTTGATTTGCATTTCCCTGATGATTAGAGACATCGAGCATCTTTTCTTGTGCTTGTTAGCTATTAGTCTATCTTCATTTGAAAAGTTTCATTTCCAGAGGAGGCGGACCAAGATGGCAGCCGAGTAACAGCTTCCTTGCATCTGGGCACCGTGAGTCTGGGGAGATAGGACTCCAGGCATCTCTGGCTGGTGGGAACTGCCTATCATCACTCTTATGAGGATACAGGGAGTCAGCGAGAGACTTCCGGACCCCAAGAGGAGGACTAAAACAGTGGAAAACCAGCAAGTGGTCGCGTGTGTTCAATCTGTCTAAACCCGCCCACACCTTCCACGGGCACAAGAACTTAAAGAGCAAGAGGAAGTGAAAGGAAAATTAGGGAAAGGAAACAGATAAAAGAAATCACTCATGAGGAAGAATCAGCAGAAAACTCCAGGCAACATGAAGAACCAGTCCAGAACAACCCCGCCAAGGGACCATGAGGTAGCTACTGCAGAGGATTCCACCTATACAGAAATGTTAGGAATGACAGAAAGGGAATTTAGAATACACATGTTGAAAACAATGAAAGAAATGATGGAAACAATGAAGGAAACTGCTAATAAAGTGGAAAATAACCAAAAGGAAATCCAAAAACAGAATCAAATCAGAGATGAACGATATGAAGAATATAAAAAGGATATAGCAGAGCTGAAGGAACTGAAACAGTCAATCAGGGAACTTAAAGATGCAATGGAAAGTATCAGCAACAGGTTAGACCATGCAGAAGAAAGAATTTCAGAGGTAGAAGACAAAGTTTTTGAGATAACTCAGATAGTAAAAGAGGCAGAAAAGAAGAGAGAGAAAGCAGAACGTTCACTGTCAGAATTATGGGACTTTATGAAGCGTTCCAACATAAGAGTTATACGAATTCCAGAAGGGGAAGAAGAATGCCCAGAGGAATGGAAGCCATACTAGAGAATATTATAAAAGAAAATTTCCCAAACATCACCAAAGATTCTGACACACTGCTTTCAGAGGGCTATCGGACACCTCAACTCTAACCGAGCTTCTCCAAGACACATTGTGATGAACCTGTCCAAAGTCAAGACAAAAGAAAAGATTCTGCAAGCTGCCAGGAGTAAGCGCCACTTGACCTACAGGGGCAAATCCATCAGAGTGACCGCAGACTTCTCTAATGAAACTTTCCAAGCAAGAAGACAATGGTCATCTACCTTTAATCTACTTAAACAGAACAATTTCCAGCCCAGAATTCTGTACCCTGCTAAGCTAAGCTTCAAAATTGACGGAGAAATCAAATCATTTACGGATATACAAACATTGAGGAAATTCGCCACAACAAGACCAGCTCTACAGGAAATACTTCAACCTGTTCTGCACACTGACCACCACAATGGATCAGCAGCAAAGTAAGAACTCAGAAATCAAAGGACACAACCTAACCTCCACACTGATGTAAAAGATAAAACTAAGCAATAGACTCTCACCAAATAAGACGAATAGAATACTACCACACTTATCAATTATCTCCATAAATGTTAATGGCTTGAATTCCCCACTGAAGAGACATAGATTGGCTGACTGGATTAAAAAACACAAGCCATCCATTTGCTGTCTGCAAGAAACACACCTGGCTTCAAAAGACAAATTAAAGCTCCGAGTCAAGGGTTGGAAGACAATTTTCAGGCAAATGGAATTCAGAAGAAAAGAGGAGTTGCAATCTTATTTTCAGATACATGTGGATTTAAAGCAACTAAAGTCAAAAAAGACAAAGATGGTCACTTTATATTGGTCAAGGGAAAAATACAACAAGAAGACATTTCAATTCTAAATATTTATGCACCCAATTTAAATGCTCCCAGATTCTTGAAGCAGACCTTACTCAGTCTGAGCAATATGATATCTGATAATACCATCGTAACAGGGGACTTTAACACACCTCTTACAGAGCTGGACAGATCCTCTAAACAGAAATTAAACAAGGATATAAGAGATTTAAATGAGACCCTAGAACAACTATGCTTGATAGACGCATATAGAACACTCCACCCCAAAGATAAAGAATATACATTCTTCTCATCACCCCATGGAACATTCTCCAAAATTGATCATATCCTGGGACACAAAACAAATATCAACAGAATCAAAAGAATTGAAATTTTACCTTGTATCTTTTCAGACCATAAGGCACTAAAGGTGGAACTCAACTCTAACAAAAATGCTCGACCCCACCCAAAGGCATGGAAATTAAACAATCTTCTGTTGACTAACAGATGGGTGCAGGAAGAAATAAAACAGGAAATCATTAACTTCCTTGAGCATAACAACACTGAAGACACAAGCTACCAAAACCTGTGGGATACTGCAAAAGCAGTTTTGAGAGGAAAATTCATCGCTTTAGATGCCTACATTTGAAAAACAGAAAGAGAGCACATCAACAATCTCACAAGAGATCTTATGGACTTGGAAAAAGAAGAACAATCTAAGCCTAAACTCAGTAGAAGAAAAGAAATATCCAAAATCAAATCAGAGATCAATGAAATTGAAAACAAAAGAATCATTCAGAAAATTAATGAAACAAGGAGTTGGTTTTTTGAAAAAATAAATAAAATAGATAAACCGTTGGCCAGACTAACGAGGAATAGAAAAGTAAAATCTCTAGTAACCTCAATCAGAAACGATAAAGGGGAAATAACAACTGATCCCACAGAGATACAAGAGATCATCTCTGAATACTACCAGAAACTCTATGCCCAGAAATTTGACAATGTGAAGGAAATGGATCAATATTTGGAATCACACCCTCTCCCTAGACTTAGCCAGGAAGAAATAGATCTCCTGAACAGACCAATTTCAAGCACTGAGATCAAAGAAACAATAAAAAAGCTTCCAACTAAAAAATGCCCTGGTCCAGATGGCTTCACTCCAGAATTCTATCAAACCTTCAAGGAAGAGCTTATTCCTGTACTGCAGAAATTATTCCAAAAAATTGAGGAAGAAGGAATCTTCCCCAACACATTCTGTGAAGCAAACATCACCCTGATACCAAAACCAGGAAAAGACCCAAATAAAAAGGAGAATTTCAGACCAATCTCACTCATGAATATAGATGGAAAAATTCTCAACAAAATCCTAGCCAATAGATTACAGCTTATCATCAAAAAAGTCATTCATCATGATCAAGTAGGCTTCATCCCAGGGATGCAAGGCTGGTTTAACATATGCAAGTCCATAAACGTTATCCACCATATTAACAGAGGCAAAAATAAAGATCACATGATCCTCTCAATAGATGCAGAAAAAGCATTTGATAAAATCCAGCATCCTTTTCTAATTAGAACACTGAAGAGTATAGGCATAGGTGGCACATTTCTAAAACTGATTGAAGCTATCTATGACAAACCCACAGCCAATATTTTACTGAATGGAATAAAACTGAAAGCTTTTCCTCTTAGAACTGGAACCAGACAAGGTTGTCCTCTGTCACCTTTACTATTCAACATAGTGCTGGAAGTTCTAGCCAATACAATTAGGCAAGACAAAGAAATAAAGGGAATCCAAATGGGAGCAGAGGAGGTCAAACTCTCCCTCTTTGCTGACGACATGATCTTATACTTAGAGAACCCCAAAGACTGAACCACAAGACTCCTAGAAGTCATCAAAAAATACAGTAATGTTTCAGGATATAAAATCAATGTCCACAAGTCAGTAGCCTTTGTATACACCAATAACAGTCAAGATGAGAAGCTAATTAAGGACACAACTCCCTTCACCATAGTTTCAAAGAAAATGAAATACCTAGGAATATACCTAACAAAGGAGGTGAAGGACCTCTATAAAGAAAACTATGAACTCCTCAGAAAGGAAATAGCAGAGGATATTAACAAATGGAAGGACATACCATGCTCATGGATGGGAAGAATCAACATTGTTAAAATGTCTATACTTCCCAAAGCAATCTACCTATTCAATGCCATTCCTATCAAAGTACCTACATCGTACTTTCAAGATTTGGAGAAAATGATTCTGCATTTTGTATGGAACTGGAAAAAACCCCGTATAGCTAAGGCAGTTCTTAGTAACAAAAATAAAGCTGGGGGCATCAGCATACCAGATTTTAGTCTGTACTACAAAGCCATAGTGCTCAAGACAGCATGGTACTGGCACAAAAACAGAGACATAGACACTTGGAATCGAATTGAACACCAAAAAATGAAACTAACATCTTACAACCACCTAATCTTCGATAAACCAAACAAGAACTTACCTTGGGGGAAAGACTCCCTATTCAATAAATGGTGTTGGGAGAATTGGATGTCTACATGTAAAAGACTGAAACTGGACCCACACCTTTCCCCACTCACAAAAATTGATTCAAGATGGATAAAGGACTTAAATTTAAGGCATGAAACAATAAAAATCCTACAAGAAAGCATAGGAAAAACACTGGAAGATATTGGCCTGGGGGAAGACTTCATGAAGAAGACTGCCATGGCAATTGCAACAACAGCAAAAATAAACAAATGGGACTTCATTAAACTGAAAAGCTTCTGTACAGCTAAGGAGACAATAACCAAAGCAAAGAGACAACCTACACAATGGGAAAGGATATTTGCATATTTTCAATCAGACAAAAGCTTGATAACTAGGATCTATAGAGAACTCAAATTAATCCACATGAAAAAAGCCAACAATCCCTTATATCAATGGGCAAGAGACATGAATAGAACTTTCTCTAAAGATGACAGACGAATGGCTAACAAACACATGAAAAAATGTTCATCATCTCTATATATTAGAGAAATGCAAATCAAAACATCCCTGAGATATCATCTAACCCCAGTGAGAATGGCCCACATCACAAAATCTCAAAACTGCAGATGCTGGCATGGATGTGGAGAGAAGGGAACACTTTTACACTGCTGGTGGGACTGCAAACTAGTACAACCTTTCTGGAAGGAAGTATGGAGAAACCTCAAACACTCAAACTAGACCTCCCATTCGATCCTGCAATCCCATTACTGGGCATCTACCCAGAAGGAAAAAAATCCTTTTATCATAAGGACACTTGTACTAGACTGTTTATTGCAGCTCAATTTACAATCGCCAAAATGTGGAAACAGCCTAAATGCCCACCAACCCAGGAATGGATTAACAAGCTGTGGTATATGTATACCATGGAATACTATTCAGCCATTAAAAAAAATGGAGACTTTACATCCTTCGTATTCACCTGGATGGAAGTGGAAGACATTATTCTTAGTAAAGCATCACAAGAATGGAGAAGCATGAATCCTATGTACTCAATTTTGATATGAGGACAATTAATGACAATTAAGGTTATGGGGGGGGAAGCAGAAAGAGGGATGGAGGGAGGGGGGTGGGGCCTTAGTGTGTGTCACACTTTATGGGGGCAAGACATGATTGCAAGAGGGACTTTACCTAACAATTGCAATCAGTGTAACTGGCTTATTGTACCCTCAATGAATCCCCAACAATAAGAAAAAAAAAAAAAAAAGAAAAGTTTCATTTCCTGTCTTTTGTCCACTTTTCAATACGGTTGTTTGATCTCTTCATGCTGATTTGCTTGAGTTCATTGTAGATTCTGGTTATCAGCCTGTATAACATGCAAATATCCCCCGCCTCCTGCAGGTTGCCTATTATCTATTTGTTCTATTAATTGTGTCTTTGGCTATGTAGAAACTTTTTAGTTTGATCAAGTCCCATATGATTATTTTTGTTGTTGCTATGATTGCTTCTGGGGTTTTCTTCATAACTACTTTCCTGCACAATGTAGATATCAGTGAGGAATCCATAGGTAAGATGGAGCTGAGGACTTAAATCATACACTGCCCTTAGCATCCTCATGAGGTGTGCTTTTCCTTTCTGAATCTCCCAGCTCTGCAGAGCTAGTAGGTTATTCTTCCTCATGGTGCTTATTCTTTCTTCTTCAGTTGCAAACTTGCATATACCTCCTCGGAAAGCACTTTGGTGATCCCCCTGTGAAGGGCACAGTGCTGAGGTCACCAGGCAAGAGAAGGCAACATTCATTCATAGTCACTCTAGATGTCTTTTTTCTGAGAGTAAAGTTTGTATTTAGGTGTATGGATTAAACACAGTCTAATATAATATGCTTTCATTTAGGTCAAATGAAGCAGATATTGTGCTCAGGAAAGACAACAGAAAAAACTTCTTAAAGTAATCCTAAAATGTCATTGAAAAATTCAGTGAAATGTCTTGGGAATTTGACATGAAAGGCTTACAATGACATTTGATATGTGCTATTTATGCCCTTTTTCCAAACTTCAGCTGAATTTCCTATTTGGGGAAATTGTCTATACCTAGTTGAAAATTGTTGAGCTCTTACATGATGATCCATGATTTTGAGTTCTCGTTCCTGTTAGTAGATGAGTTTATTTGGAAAAGAGAAATTTAAAAATAATATTAACAAGTGAAAATGACAATGATGGGTCTTTTTGTGGAAATCACAATGGGATGGTATATAATTGGATGGTGTTACAAGCAACCTTTGGGATGGCCCCTTCAAGGTAAGATTGTGATAGAGCTAAGGAGGGAGAGTAATATTTTATTGGGTTGGCCTTTTGAGAGTTTCTACTCCAGCTATGTATTCAAGTGTGCACTCTTTGAAAGCAGAGACATTTCATCCACCAGCAATCCTGTTGATTGTATCACCAAAGTATATTTGTAATCAATTCTCTTCTCTTCACCTCCATTATTACTACTTTTGTCTGGGCACAATTCCCACACAGCCAATGTGACAGTAAAATAGAACAAATGGAGGACTTCTGGATTAAGATGATGAGTTGAAACCAACTCAGAGAACTTCTCCTTTCCAGTACCTAGTAAATGAGGGTGGGGGAGTACAGACCAGCTGAGAGTATGCCAACAATCCGATTAACTAAATTAAGAAAAAATCTTCTCATTCTTTTTTCATCTCTCTGGATTTGGAAGTATTGTAAGAATGCTCAGACTTTTGCTGACTCACCAAATAGCTTCTGGGAGATGGATACTGAGTTAGGCTAGTTCCTCCTCTTCTATTCACATTAGACTCTCTCTTCTCTTTTTGTGGTGAAAAAAAAAAAAACAGTTCCTGTCTGTGGTGGCTAAGAGAATGTGCTTCTCGGATTTTGAACTGTAAGTATAAAGGGCTCCAGCTGCTTGGCTCTAACATCTACCACTGAGTTTGTGTCAAATCCATGTTTCCAGTGGGCTTTTCCCAGCCATGGGCTATGCATGGCAGAGATGCCAAGACAGACCCACTCCTGAGAGATGCAAGACACCACTGATAAACAATTTATCTCAAGAATTCTTCAATGGCCTTGCCCAACTTTCTTTAGATTGCACACCAATCGAGCAAGCTTACATCTAGCAAGCTTTCTATCTAGCAAGGTTTCTTCCTTCCCTCTCTCCTCTACTCAGAGTCAGGCCTGCACGACAATCTGATGGTTCTCCCAGTTTTTCCTGGCACTTGTCCAGTTCTCTCTCATACATGCTTCCCTTGATAACTTCCTTGCACATTTCATCCTATCTCAATGCTTGCTTCATGGAGGTCCCAGATTAACATGCTGGCACGTAGGAGAGGGCTCATTAAATTTATTCAGCAAGTGAATGAAAAAATGGATCTAAAAGGTTTTAAATTACACTTTTTTTTGAGACAGAGTTTCACTATGTCACCCTCGGTAGAGTGCCATGGAGCCACAGCTCACAGCAACCTCAAACTCTTGGGCTTAAGCAATTCTCTTGCCTCAGCCTCCCAAGTGGCGCCCATCACTATGCCCGGTTATTTTTTTGTTGCAATTGTCATTGGCCCGGGCTGAGTTTGAACCTGCCAGCCTCAGCATATGTGGCCAATGCCCTAACTACCAAGTTATGGGCACTGTTTTAAATTACATTTTTTAAAAGTCAAACTTTTAAGAAAGGTTCACAGAAAATTTGAGCAGAAAGTACAGAGTATTCCCATATACCCCATCACCTCCATACCCTCATAACCTCCCCCACTGTGGATCTTCAGCACTACAGTGGTACATTTGCTACAATCAGTGAGCCTGCATTGAAATATCATTATTACCTGAAGTCCATAGTTTATATTAGGGATGACTTTTAGTTTTGTATATTTTATGGGTTTGGACACATATATAATGATGTGTATCTCCCATGCAGAACAGTGTCACTACCCTAGAAATTCTTTGTGCTCTATCTATTCATTTCTCCCTCCCCCTTAACCCCTGGTGACCTTAAAGGAATTTTCTATTGTCATATCTTAAATCTCAGAGATTTTTTCATTACCCATGTCTAGTAATAGACTAGTAATAGACTGGACATGGGTTTACCAAAGGCATTCTTCATTTCTGTTAAGGTATATTTGAACTCCAGCGTTTCTTTTGGTTCTTTCTTAAAATTATCATCTTTCTGCTTACATTACCCATTTGTTCTTGCATGTTTTCTACTTTTTCCATGAAAGCCCTTAGTATATTAGCCGTAGCTGTTTTAAAGTCCTGGTCTGAGAAGACCAACATTTCTGTTAACTCCCACTTTGGGTGTGAGTTCAGTCTGCCCATTCAATCTCTTCAAATTCTTTTTGCCTTTTAGTATGCCTTGTAATTTTTTGTTGAAAGATGGTGTCTTAGTCTGTTTAGTGTCACTGTACAAGCCCGAGACTGGGTAGTTTATAAAGAAAAGAGGTTTATTTGACTCACAGTTCTGATGAAAGTTCAAGGTTGGGGTTTTGCACCTGGTGAGGAACTTATGCTGGTTCAACTTGCAGTGGGAAGCAGAAGGGGAACCGGTGTGTGCAAAGAGATCACATGGCAAGAAAGGCAGCTGATGGGGGGAGCACTTGGAGGTGCCAGACTCCCAACTCTTGTAGGAACTAATGGAGGGAGAACTCACTTGCCCCAAGAGGGGATATTTATATATTTATCAAAGATTCTCTCCCCATGGTCCAAACACTTCCCACCATGCCCTACCTTCCAACATTGCAACATTGGGGATCAAATTTACATTGAAATTTAGTGGGAACAAATATCCAAACCATAGCAGATGGACATGATGCACTGGTTAAGAAGAATTGTGGTGAATAAACCATTAGTAACAGTGGGGAGAAGGGAAGCATTCTATGGTTCTATGATTAAATCTCAGTGAGCTGCACCCTGGACTGTAATCATACACATAGTCTCTCCAGGATAATCTGTATAGGACTGAACATCATGCTTACAGTAACATGTAGAGAATTGTACATCATGGTTACTATAACAGTCACCAATCTCAGAACTCATCTGAGGAATTGCTGAGAACAAGACATTCTCCTGGCAAGCCTGGAAATCTCTTATCACTTGCAGGCAAGCTGCCAAGTAACTCAGTAATCCCGGAGGAGCAAAGATCAGTCCTGTGGTAAGTAAGGTTAAACATCAAGCATTTTATGGCAGTTCCTTGAAGGATTAGTGGAGAAAATTGCACATTGCCTTTTTGGAGATCATTTCCTTAAGCTCATACCCTCTTGCCACCTTTGGAGATCATCTCCTTGAGCATGTAATCTGTTGCCACCTTTTGTTTTACCATTCACTGCAAAAGTTGTTCAGGGCTCTCCTGCACCTTTGGTGAGCCTCACCTCTTGCAGCTTGTACTGTCAATCCATGTTCTGACCGATTCTTTCATGCAGTTGCGACAATAATCTGATTTCTTACATGCAGCCTTAGAGCTCCAAAAACAAATAATTACAGAAATAGGAAATGGAAACTCCCAGTCTCTTGAGAACTGGGTGGGAAAATAGTACAATGTGACTTCTTCCATATTCTACTAGGTAATCACAGAGCCAGCCCAGATGTAAGGAAGTGAACATGGGATCCACCTGTAGTGGGAGGAGTAATGAAGAATCTGCAGTCATCTAATCTGCCACAATATATAGTATAGATTGATTGTTGTTAGGGAATTAAGCTCTTAGGACAGAGAATTTTGGCCTGCATAGATACATTACTTACACTAACTTCACATTTCAGTTTCTTTGTCTGGAAAATGGGATAAAAATTTACTACATATTATAATGCTATCTCTCTGCTTCCCAATCTTGAATTACATTACAACAATACCTTGAAATGCATCAGACTCCAGGAGAGGGAGAAAAGGGAAGAAAACCAATTTGCCATACAAATAAATGTATCAAGAGTCCATTGTGTTATTCCTACCAGGCTAATTGCTTTATGTGTGTTTCCTCATTAATCCTTACAATAACTGAAAGGTACCAATTGTTTCCATTTTTTTTTTAAATGAGAAAACTGTAAAGGCTCCCAGAATTGGGAGCTGTAATATCACTCCTAGATATTAAATGAGTCTAACATCACACAGATAACACAGCTAGCGGGATGATTGTTCCAACCAGAAATGTTGTCCTAACATCAGATTCTCTTTGGGCAACAGTTCCTTCCCTCTAGGACTTACATTTCTCTGCTGCACACAGTGAAGGATTTCCACATCACCTCTATAAGCCAAAGGCCAATTGTCTGAGCTGGTAAGGGAAGATACTGTAATAAAACCAAAGATAATTTTCTCTGCTATTTCAGTGCATCATAACTTTTTCAAGTCTGCAAGTTTATCTTGATGATTGCTTTTATCTTAGGTTAATGATTCCTAATATTTCAGTAATTTCAATATTCAATTATTTCATAGGCAAGGCAGCCTGGGAGAAGACAGATTTTCACAAAGTTTGGAAAGTAAACTTCTTCTGACACGTGGTTGAAAAGTAATTATTTTGCCAGCCATCTATGACAAGTAATGCTGTTTTAACTTTTTTTAGTGATATAAATCTTGCTTTAAAATAATATGAATGAAGACATGAGTTGACTTAAAACACATAAATGATAGTAAGATAGCGGGTGCATGTGGTACAAATTGGGAATCATAAAGTCCTAAAATCTAGGGAATACTGGAGCAATGGATACAGATATCTCCTAGATATTGAGAGCCCGGGTAAATGTAAAGATCTGGAGATAGAGAGGTATAGTTACAGAAACATTTTGTTTATAGAGAGTAGAGAGTCATAGTTAGTGCTGACAGCTACTGTGTGACTTTGAGCAACTCACGTATCCTCCTTTATGAACATCAGCCTTCTCATGAAAATTTATTCCAAGCCTGCTTTTCTTGCTGTAAGATTTTTTGACATTGCATCCCTTCTTCCAAGAAACAAGCCACCCTTCCCCACTTACCTTTATCAGGAATGAAAAAAACAAGTTTGGATTATATTTTATATGTGTCTGAAAGAAGTAGAGAAGACAAGATTTTTTACCTCAGCATCTTTTCCTAAGAAAAGTATTTTTAATGACTTCTGGGGAGGGGCTGACCTCAGTGGACTTTATTTTTCTTCATTGACTTTCAAATACATTTTTGTCAGCATCATTAATTCTTTGTCATAATTATATCTTCAGCCGACGTAAAACCTGAACTCTATTATTATCTTTTGTTATTATTTGTTGGAATACTTCATCAAAGACTGCCCCAATCCTCCATAATTACACTGCCAATAAAACCGTTGTGTATGTTGTATTCAGGAAAATGCATGAAGTTCACAAGAAAGCATTGTGAACACAGAGACATTTCCTGCTGAACCCAGGCTGTCGGTGGTGTGCCCAATGAACCAAAAAGTAGAATTGCTCACCAGTCAATGACCCTAGAGTTGATACTTTCCAAAATGAACAGTCCTTGAGTTATTGAAAGCTTTACCTCAACTCATCCCACAACCTGAGGCCATCAGGTTGGTGTGAAGGGAGATGGGAGACAAAAGACTGGAAGAAAGAAAGTCTACCACGTGAAGGCTTGGGATGGTGTCCTGGGCATGGCAGTAGTCTTAAAGACTATACATGCTTTCCCATCTTGATATTCAGGAACAGTACAATGGTGAGCTCTAGAGTTTTAAAGAGCTCTTTCTCAGATGAAGACACTGGACCAGAGACATTAAATGACTAACTCAAAGGTCAATAGGACTTAATTTGCATCACTCCTGTTAGCCTGATGCTTTCAACTCTCACTCTGAGGTGTTTTTTTTTTTTCATATTTACTTTTATTTTTTAATTGAATCATAGCTGTGTACATTAATGCAATCATGGGGTAAAATGTGCTGGTTTTACATACAATTTGAAATGCTTTCATCAAACTGGTCAACATAGCCTTCATGGCATTTCCTTAGTTATTGTGTTAAGACATTTATATTCTACACCTAGTAACTTTCACTGTACCATTCGAAGATGTGCTGTAGGTGTGGTCCCACCAATTACTCTCCTTACACCCATCCTCCCTCCTCCCCTCCCATCACTCTCCCCTTTCCACTTCTTCTTGGGCTATAATTGGGTTATAGCTTTCATAAGAAAGCTATTAATTGGTGTCATAGTAAGACTGAGTACATTGGATGCTTTTTCTTCCATTCTTGAGATACTTTGCTAAGAAGAATATGTTCCAGCTCCATCCATGTAAACATAAAAGAGGTAAAGTCTCCATCTTTCTTTAAGGCTGCATAATATTCCAGGGTGTACATATACCACAATTTATTGATCCATTCATGGGTCAATGGGCACTTGGGCTTCTTCCATGAGTTAGCAATTATGAATTGGGCTGCAATAAACATTCTGGTACATATATCTTTGTTATAATGTGATTTTTGGTCTTCTGAATATATAGCTAGTAGAGGAATTGTAGGATTGAATGGCAGGTCTATTTTTAGATTTCTAAGTATTCTCCGAACATCTTTCCAAAAGGAAGGTATTAGTTTGCATTCCCACCAGCAGTGCAGAAGTGAATTTTGAGCAGGAATGGTCCTAGAAAATTACATCTAATTTTGTCTATGTGTCCTCTCTCAGCCTTCCAGGTACACACCAATATGACATGGGTATCAGCCAGATCTAGAGTTTTCCTGATGCTTGAAGTCTGTCCACTCATTTTTCCATTTCTTTTTGCCTGGAGGGTTGCAGCAATTGTGCCTCATGCTCAGAATGACCACAGATATACAACATATGGGGCCAGTCTGAGCACTGGCTCTAATGTCTGTAGAAAGTGCAGAGCTGTCCCAGGCAACATAGGATGGCTGACATCCTCTGAGTGCAACAGCCCCAACATCTCTCTTTGGGTGGCAAACTGGCCCCACAATTCCGGCTACTATGTCAGAAAGGGGGTACTTGGAAAAGGCTAGAAATGTTCTGATAATAACCATAGCCAGAGCTGTCTCTTCACCTGGCACCTGTGGTAGGAGATTTTACCAATGCATCTCCTTGTGTGTAAATGACCACCAAATGGGATTGTTACTTTTGATTTTGGAAAACTTGTGGGTGACACATGAAAGTATAAATAAAACAAATACTAAGATGAAGATCTTAGGCCTTGGTAACTGAGTAGGGATCCAATTTACTTGCTTATTGGGTGCAGCTCCCAAGCATGTTTGTTTCCTAACCCCCCAAACCTTTGAATATTACCTCCATGGTAAAGAGGCTTTGCAGCAAGTGAAGGATCTTCAGATGATCCCAGATTATCTGGGTGGGCCAGTGTAATCACAGGATTTATTGAAGAGGAATCCAGGAAAAGTTGGAGACAGAGGAAAGGGTGATATACTAACATTAGTAGAGATTAACTTGGAAAGTAGAGGAAGGAGTCATAGGTCAAGGAAAATGGACAGCCCTTAGAAACTGAAAAGGCAAGGAAAGGGATTCTCACGCTAGAGCCTCCATTAAAAACAGAATCCTGCATAATACCTTCACTTTAGCACCATGGAAGTGATTTTAGAATTCTGTTCTCTAGAACTGGGAGAGAATAAATTTGTTCTGTTTTAAGCCACCAAATTTGTAGTCACTGCTACAGCAGCAACAGGAAAACAAAGAGACTGAACTTTGCAAGGACTTACTGAAAGCTGTTTGAGACTGACCTCCCTGCCCTAGTAGCATGAGCTTGGGTAAACTGGTGAAGCTGCTCCATCAGAAAAATGAGGAGCTGTCCTTTTCATCCTACAGGCTGTCGAACGAAGCATCGTCAATGAAGCCGCATTGTGAAATTATAAAATTCTATACAACTGTGAGGCTGTCTGACCGAGGCAGCAAAGCACTATTATCCTCCTCTTCTCCCCCTTTCCCAGAGGACAGAAGGAATTTGGTGGCTTCATTTAAGAGAGAAAAACTATAAATTGTCAGCTCCTGAACCCAGTAACTTATGGGATACAATCTCTGCAATGCTGGATGTTGGGTGATGATCCCTCCTAAATATTTCCCTATCCCATATTTCTCTAAGAGTCTCTACAGCTACAGTTTGTTTACATCATGAATAAAAGCTGAGCACACACTCACTTATTGACTCATTACCCATTCATGCATTTACTCATGTCATCAAGAAGTATTTATTGAGGGCCTAATAGGCAGCAGCACCATGGTGAGTGTTAGGTATATGACAATGAACTAGAGAGGATTACTACCCTCGAGGAGCTTACAGTCTGTGGGGGGAGGCAGTCATGAGACAGTTTTCATGTCAGGAAGTGTCACAGAGTGACACAACAGAGAGGAAGGTACACGGCTTCTAGAGAAGACTGGTTTTATTCAGGAAACCTCTCCATGTGGTTGAGGAGCGATCAGGCCATTGGTCTCCCCTACTTATGACTCATATACCCTGTGGTCTTTAATAAAGCCAAGAAAGGTTCTTCACACAAGGATAGCTGAGTATGAGAGAGAGAGGCTGGCAGAAAAGCCTGTACACAGCAGGAATCACGAGGGCAATCTTGTCACATACAGAGTCAATGTTTAAATTTATTACAATGACCTTTCTTACCAAGGCAACTACCTACTGAAACTATAGTTTCTTAGAACTGATGCTCAAAACATCTTTTACAAAAGCTGGGTTATTTTAGTCATAGGAGAAAGGCAGATTCACTTGGACCAATGGGCTAAGTTTGTCCTCCTTCATTTTGGCAGCCAAGGTTTCAGGGCACTCTTGAAATTTTCTCTTTTTCCAGCCTTTCCTTACTCCCTTCACTTTCAAACTAGTTTAAGCTAAGCATGAATGTATTGACTCATGAAACAGAGAAGGTCACAGGTGGAGTTTGTCCCAGACACGTGGAAACAGGTCTAGAATGCTGGCGATGTTGCTTATCTTCCCACCCCACCCCATTTCTCATCTCCGATTTTCCCTCTTCATTCTTTTCTGCTATAGATGAGCTTGCTTTTTGCAGGGATGAATGCTACCATAGTGTATTTCTGCCTAGGGATCTAAGTGGAAAACGAAATTCTCTCATCAGCTCTATTTTAAATTCTGAGGGAAGGATTATGATTGGCCCAACTTGAGGCATGTGCTCATTTCTAGACCAATCAGTGTCGTCAAGGGAGTGTAGTACTATGATTGCCTAAGCCTGAACGACATGCTCATTATCCTCATCAGAATCACATGTTGGTTAAGAAAAGAAGCATCCCCCAAAGATACAGAAGGTGGGTGTGGGTGGGGTGGATATTGTTATTAGAAGAAGGAGGAAGTTGGTCATGAGTAGGCAAAATGAAAAGATATGCTCTAATCCCTTTCCATTAACATTCTCCATCCTATTTCATCATGGCTGATATGCTTTTATTAAGAGACAAAGACCTGAAAGATTAGAAATAAGGTTTAAAATACATATTTTCAAATGGCAATACAAATGAGGTAAAAAAGTTTACTACAAAGTTAGGAAAAGATGAATTTTTCTACAGCCATGGGAAGAAGGAGTTACCAGGGACCACACCTACCAGTGCATCTTACAAGGGTACATGTGAAACTTACTAAACGTAGAATATAAATATCTTAACACAATAACTAAGAAAATGCCAGGAAGGCTATGTTAACCAGTGTGATGAAAATATGTCAAATGGTATATAAAACCAGTGTATGGTGCCCCATGATTGCATTAATGTACACAGCTATGATTTAATAATAAAAAAATTAAAAAAAATAAACCTGTTCTATAGGTCAAGGCAATCATTTTGGTGAACATGCATTTGCTAGCCAGCCAGCATTAGTCATCTCTGCTTCTGAAAGTCAGCCAGTCAGCAATAGCCTCACTCCTGTAAATACATCAGGGACTGCAAACCAATCAACAAGAGTCTCCTCTGAGTAACCACATTTCTGTAGGTGATATCAACTGCTTAAACCTCTGAAGGTCGGCTGATCTTTGAACTCCATGTTGCCCCCCAAATCAGTATCAAATTAGTACTCTGTTCTGCTCAGAAAGACTGTGTCTAATTGGTTTCACTGTCCCTTATTGCAGTGAGCAATAAGTTCAGTATTTTTTCTTTCTAGCTTCATGTGATAACATATTAGAATTCCATTTTTATTTACAGTGTTTTTGAGTGCAGACCTTTGTGCAACATTTTAAATAGTTGCTCTAGGTATGACATACATAATTTAATAAGGTCTACTAGTCTTGACATTTTGCCAGTTTAAGTGAAATATAGAAACCTTACCTTCATGTCCCTTTGCCTTCTCTCATCAGTACTATAATTATCTTAAATATTTCCTATTCATACATTGAGAACCACATTAGACAGCATTAACATTTTTGCTTCAGCCACCCAGCATAACTTAGCAAAGTCAAGAGAAGGAAATTCCACTTGTCATATTTTTCCTATTATTGAGTTATTTCTTACTTCCTGATGTCCCGTGACTTTTTCTTTCATAATTTTACAGACTGTCTTAGTTTTCTTTTATATGAGACTATCTTGATTTCCCCTTCATGTTTGAAGGATAGTTTTGCAAGGCACAGAATTCCAGGTTCATACTCCTTTTCTTTCAGCACCTGAAAAGTGTTTTGTCCATTTTTTTCTGGCCTCCATGGTTTCTGGTGAGAAAAATGCTGTTGTTCTAATTGTTTTCTTCCTTTGTTGATAATGTATTGTTTCTCTCCGGCCTTTTTAAGATTTTTTCTTTGTCTTTAGTTTTGACAAGTTTGACTCTAATGTGTCTTGGTGTGAATGTCTCTGAGTTTATCCTGTTTGGGATTCGCTCTCTTTCTTGAACCTAATATTATGTTTTTTTGCCCAATTTGGGAATCTTATTTCTTTGAATATTTTTCAGCCCCCACTTTCTTTTTCTCTTTTTCTGGGATTTGTTATAGTCTCACATAGGTTCTACTCATTTTTTCAATCTCATTTGAGATTCAATTTCATTTTTTCAACCTCATCTGAGGTTCTATTCATTTTTGCAATCTATTTTTTCTCTGTTGTTCTAATGAAGGTATCTTCAAGTTCACTGATTTTTTTCCTTTGTTTTTTAAATTCTTCTGTTGAGCCCATATATTGAAGTTTTTATTTTGATTTTTATAATTTTTTTATTGAAAAATCTCCTCCTTCTTTTCTTCTTCTTCTTTCTTCTCCTTCTCTGACAGGGCCTCTCATTGTCACTCAGGCTGAAATGGAGTGGCATGGCTGTAGCCTTGAACTCCTGGGCTCAAGTAATTCTCTTGCTTTAGCCTTGCAAGTAGCTGGGACTACAGGTACAGGCCACCATGCCTGGAAAATTAAAAGAAATTTATTTTTTATTGTGAAAACAGGGTCTTGCTATGTTGCCCAGGCTGGTCTTGAACTCCTGGCCTCAAGTGATTCTCCCACCTTGGCTCCCCAAAGCTCTGGGATTACAGGTGTGAACCACCATGCCTGCCCCTGCATTTTGTTCTTCTTTATATCTTCTACTATTTCTGAAACTTCCTGTGTTTTCATTTGTCTCAAGTGTTTTCATAATTGCTTGTTGAAGCATGTTTGTGACGGTCGATTTATAACCCTTCTCAGACAATTCCAACATCTATTACATCTTGTGGTTGGCATCTGCTGGTTGTCTGTTTTCATTTAATTTGATATCTTCCTAGTTCTTGGCATAAATTGATACCTGGACATTCTGGGTTTATTTTAAAGAGTCTGAATCTTATTTAAATCTTTGTGTTTGAGCTGGCTTCCACTGACCTGATAGTGCCACCTCTTTACTGCCAGGGATTGTCTCCAGCACTTCCAAATGTCCCCTAAGGAAAAGGTAGTCCTTCCTAGTTGAGAACTACTGGCTAGTTGATCCTAGTCAACCCCTAGATTCCTGAGTGAAATAAATGATTGGTTATTGTTCTAAATCATTATTTGAGCATGATTCATTATACAGCAATAGATAATCAGAGAACCTGAGGGAAGCATTCAAGACACATCACGAATTTAGGATTCAGAGCATCTTCACCTCCATCACAAATTTATTGGATCAACAAACTTCAATGAGTAGTCTGCTGCTACCATCTCTCGGGTTTTTTGGTGAGCTATTTTCTATATGCAGTAACTAGATATGTATTTACTTGTCATTTATAGAAGGACATAAAGACATAAAAATATACATATGCCATAGACACATTTACCTTATATCTAAAATGTACACAAGACAGTTAAAACAAAAGGGAAATCAGAAATCATTCAGAACAGGTAAATAATTATTTTAAGAAGAAAAGTAATTGCTTTCTGATTTCATTTGTTTCTAGTCTTCCTCAAAACTTTCTCAAAACTTGGAAACTCATTGTGAACATTAATTGTGAGTATTAAGTGTTTTCCAGTCCCTAAATCCTAAGAGAGGTTTACAACATTCATTCTTTTTTTTTTGAGACAGTCTCATTTTGTCACCCTTGGTAGAGTGCCGTGGTGTTATAAGATCACAGTAACCTCAAACTCTTGGGCTCAAGCCATTCTCTTGCCTCAGCCTCCCAAGTCACTGGAACTACAATTGCCCGCCCTAATACCTGGCTATTTTTAGAGTGAAGATCTTGCTTTGGCTCAGGCTGTCTCGAACCTCTGAGCTCAGGCAATCCACCCACCTTGGCCAGAATGCTAGGATTACAGGCGTGAGCCACCACACAGCACAACATTCATTCTTAAAAGAAGAACATTGAACATGTTGTCAATAATAGTTTCACTTTTTTTTTTTTTAACAAGCTGCAGAAAACTTCTTATGGCCAAGGACTTCATACTGAATTGAAACTCAAAGAAGTATTTTATGTCAGAATAAAGCTGATGTAGCCAGCAGTTTTTGATGAGTTAGCAAGACACCAGGAGAGCACTCAGAGGAAGATCGACCATGGGATGTAATTCAAATAGTGACCAGATCTTCAGCATCCCTTTTTCTGGTAAATAAGGATTTCATAAGATCATCTTTTAAAGTCCTTCCTGTTTAACCATTTCTGATCCTATGCTGGACCTCATATGACATAATGATCTTATTGTTCCACTATGATGTCAGAAGACACCCAACATATTTTTTTTTGTGGCTCTCATTCCATGACAAGAGGTTAGCAACAATGCTGAGTACATTCTTGAGTATGTATGTATGTACTTGAGGACTGAGCATATCCTCAAACACAGTCCATTACTGGCTATAGGAAAAAACAGCCTTTCAATTTGAAAAAACTGACAATTATTCTAGAATACACAAAATTTATGGGAAGAATAGACATAGCTGATAAGTACTGTGGGTGTGATGGATTTACTTGGATTTTCCTACAAATGGTAAGAAAAATTATTCCTGTGGCTGATGGAAGTTGCAGTTGCGAACAGCTACATTCTTTACTCATCAGTTAAGAAGGAGAGTGGAGAAAAAGTGCAGACACACTTTTCTTACAGGAAAAATCTCATCACTCAGCTTGTAAGCAATGTGAGGAGCAGAAGTTCAAGAAAGAGGCCATCATCTTTGGACACTAAGGAAAGGCTAAATAGGAAGATGCATTTTATAATATGAAATGAAAAACAATCAGCAAAGGATTGTGTGGTTTATAGCAGAAGAATTGAGAAAGATGGGAGGTGAGAAACCATATTCTACTGTGAGATATGCAAGAGGGAGCCTGGACTTCATCCTGGAGATTGCTTTAAGAAGTATTACACTCAAAAAAATTTATAAACAAAAATTATAAAAAATTATTTTATGTAACCTAAAATAGATAAAAAAATCATCAGATGAGTTCATATTTATGTTTTTTCTCTTTTAAAACTGTAGGATAATTACAAGTAATCCTCCGATCTCTTTCCCACCCCAAATAAATAAGAGCTGGTGAGTATGCAGGTGACTCATTGGAAAGGCTTAAGATACATAGTTCTCAAAACCATATCATACATATCCGTGGTATGTCTATGAAAGAATGCTTGTTTTCCATTTGTTATTTACCAAGAGAGAATATGAATGGGATCAAATTATTAACCAACAATTTAAAAAGAAATAGGTATTGGGGGGAAATTCTCTCTGGATTTGCACAGCCACCTTCTTACATGTTTGAGAGATCTATCCAAATCCTCTGACTCTTACAATTGGCATCATGGAGCAAGATATTTATTGGTACTCCTAATAATCAGGGATAGATTAATAGCCACCCTAAAAATCTTGTTATTCATGATGGTTTTCTCTTAAAGGTAAGGAGTGTAAACCTAGATTGTGGTAGAAGAGTCCAGGCAAAGCAGCTGACTCTTGAGAAAGAGGTGCCTAGGATGCCTTTTGGACCATTTCTTCTTAACTACAGGATCATGGTGCATTTAATAGGACTGTAAGGTGGCCTGATTCTGGGATATTAAAATGCATTCTTAAGATCCTGGACCACCAGCAAGCCTGAGATGAGGGCCATCTACCCCATCTGAGAATAATCAGTGAAGTATCTGTGGAAATGTGTGGTATTACTTTTGAATCATACTTGAATAATGAATGATTTGGGTTATCAGCCATTGGATCCACATGTATGAATCTGTTGATTAGTGGAACAGATTCAATGTTAGAAATTCTTTGCTGGATTATACCTTCTGCCTTGTAGGATAAGCTATGTTGCACAACCTGAGCATCTCTTAGTTTCTCTTATTGTTGAATGGGAAGAAAATCTGATCACCCTGTGGGGATATTACGATGATCGTTAGAGATGAAGAACTTTGTCATCAGTCACTTCTTCACAACTAGACCTAGAATTGCCAGTTTTTGTATGACATGATGTTTAATAGAATTATGAGAGGTAGACAAATTTGGTCTTTGGCTGGGCAGAATACACCATCCTATCCCTTTATGTGGGGGGCAATCTGATGTTTTCTTGAAAAAAAATATCCTTCAAAGACTCCAAAACTCTTATAGCTTTTGTTGTTGTTTCCAAAATAAATGGACATCTCTGATTTCAGTGGCCAGTATTTTTTATGGGACTTATTCTCTGCAGTAAGTGGGTGCCGTAGGGTGGAAAAGTTTCATTTTGGAGGTTGTTTATTCATCTGTCTGATGACTCCAAAAAATCATGATGAGTCCTCTCTTACGGCCCAGGGCTGGCTTGGCACTGGTAGCTCAGTGAGTAGGGTGCTGGCCACATACATCGAGGCTGGCAGGTTCGCGCCTGGCCTAGGCCTGCTAAACAACAATGACTACTGCAACCAAAAAATAGCTGGGCATTGTGGCGGGCGCCAGTAGTCCCAGCTACTTGGGAGGCTGAGGCAAGAGAATCGCTTAAGCCCAAGAGTTTGAGGTTGCTGTGAGCTATGATGCATAGCACTCTGCTGAGGATGACATAGTGAGACCCTGTAGAAAGAAAGAAAGAAAGAAAAGGGGAGGGGAGGGGAGGGGAGGGAAGGGAAGGGAAAAGAGAAGAAGAAAAGAGAAAAAGAATAGAAAGACTAAGGGCTACTAGTGAGTGACTAAGGATGGAAGGCAGGCCCAAGAAAGGTAAATTGACAAATGTGACATACAGTCACTCTTCACAGGTCAGGTTGAATTGGGATCTTTATTAGGAAGACACATCCCTTATGTACCTTGTGCCTCCCCTTCTTCAAGTTTACCTTTGGGTTTTCAACAATTGACTTACGAATAGTTATTAGTATTTGTTAAGTAACAGATGGACTAAGGAAATTTGTGCTGTTTGATTGAGTTTATTTCTTGGTTCCTTTTGATCACCAAGTTAACTTAGGGTCCTGGGTGGTGCATGATATTTGTAATTTCATACTGTGGGAGTGAATCCTGATTCTGTTTTTGGAAAGACATACATTTTTGAACCTGTTGTTTATGAGTCTTTGTGGTGGCTGCCGCAGTCTGACAGGAAGGAAGCTTACCTGTAAATCACAGTGCCGTAGAGTGAGCTCTTTGTATGTTTCCCAGAAAAGCCAATTTGGGAGGCAGTTTATTAAAATCCTTTTTATTTTTATTTATTTATTTTTGAGATAGTCTCACTTAGTAGAGTGCCTTGGCGTCACAACTCACAGCAAACTCAAATTCTTGGGCTTAAGTGATTCTCTTGCCTCAGCCTCCCAAGTAGCTGGGACTATAGGCGCCCACTACAATGCCTGGCTATTTTTATTTTTATTTCTTTGGTTTAAGACAGAGTCTCACTATGTCTTCCTGGGTAGAGTGCTGTGGCATTACAGCTCACAGCAACCTCAAACTCTTGGGCTTAAGTGATTATTTTGCCTCAGCCTCCCAAGTAGCTGGGACTACAGGTGTCCACCACAATGCCCAGCTATTTTTTGGTTTTTTGGCGTTGTCATTGTTGTTTGACAGACCCGGACTGGATTTGAACCTGCCAGCTCTGGTGTATGCGACTGGTGCCCTAGCTGTTGAGACACAGGCATCAAGCCATGCCTGGCTATATTTTGCTGTTGTTGTTGTTGTTGTCAGTGTTTTTTAGCAGGCCTGGGCTGAGTTCGAACCCACCAGCCTGGGTGTATGTGGCTGGCGCCCTAACCACTGAAATACCAGTACCAAGCTAAGATGTCATTTTTAGAAGGGTTTTTAATTTTTGGATTCAGAACCCAGGAACACATTGAGTCACTTTCTTCTACCCTGACAAAAATTCCAGCTACTTTGGTACTTAGACATTTTGATCTACTTAGAAAGAACACTGGCTGAGTGAGTAATCCCATCCAGCTATAGCACTGATTAATCATACTGTGGGTCTTGGTTCCTCTACATCCTAGCTGAGTGATGCTGGGCAGGATTTTCACCTCTCTAATCAATAATTCTTTTTTTCTATAAAGTGATGCCAATAAAGGTACTTTCCTTTTAGAGTTATTATAGGAATTAAATGAAATAATATAAAAAGTTTTTAATCTCAGTTTCCAGCAAACAGCAAACCCTTGAAAAATATTAGCTATTATGATGATTGCAAATAATATTGGGGAAAGGAAAATATATCAAATCCTAGCTCTTTGGGAGGCTGAAGCAGGTAGATTGCTTAAACTCAGGAGTTCCAGGAGTCCAGCCTGAGGAAGAGTGAGACCCTGTCTCTAAAAATAGCCGGGTATTGTGGCAGGCGCCTATAGTCCCAGCTACTCAGGAGGCTGAGGCAAGAAGATCACTTGAACCCAAGAGTTTGAGGTTGCTGTGAGCTATGAGGCCACAGGACTCTACTGAGGATGGCAAAGTGAGACTCTGTCTCAAAACAAACAAGCAAGCAAACAAACAAAAACCAAATTCAGTTTCTTGTAGCATAAAAATCTAGTAAAATGACTCCATTTTACTAATTGTAGATAATAAGAATGTTTTGGGAGACTTCAATGAATTGCTTTGCAAGTGCAATTTTAATTTTCTAAGAATGATTCCATATTAGCATAAATTAAGTATAAATTTTCTAAGGATAGAATATAAGAATTTATTAAATAGACATACATACCTCTGCCTTTTAGGTACTTACAAAAAGATAATCATTTTAATGTGTCCAGGATGTCCATTTCTCTCCACACTCACATTCCAACTTGGAGCAGAGGTTCTGTTTCCTATATCTAGTGTGGTTGCAACAAAGTCCCTGCATCTATTTAAATCACAGACAGAATGTTTTGGCATAAGCCAGTGGTTCTCAACATTCCTAATGCCTCCTAATGCTGTGACCTTTTAATACAGTTCCTCATGTTGTGGTGACCCCCAACTATAAAATTATTTTCGTTGCTACTTCATAACTGTAATTTTGCTACTGTTATGAATCGTAATGTAAATATCTGATATGCAGGATGTATTTTCATTGTTACAAAGGGGTCATGACCCACAGGTTGCAAAGTGCTGGCATAAGCCTTCTTCTTGCTATTATGGATTGTGACTCATGTCTTCTTCTTCCTTAAAATTATTATCACAGGGTTACATTTCCTACGAACTTTGCTTGTTTGGGCTGAGTGGTAGTCTTCTTTTCAGTTCCTGTGAAGGATGATTCATTATACTGAAAAGTATAAATTACACAGATATACAGTCTCATCTAGAGAAATATGAATGGTGATGGAAAAAGACTGTGGTCTCATGAAAAGAGCAACCTCTCTGGAGTCAGCCATGTCTGGGTTCTGATCCAAATTCCTCCGTGTCCAGGCTGTCTGATCAAGGGCAAATTGTTCTTCTCTCAGACTATTTTCTTTCCTACAAAATGGAAATCTACTACTATACTATATGCATAATACTACACACAGGTAAAACACTCAGAAGTCTCCTCCAGTTGATAGTAAAATCTCACCTTACATTGTCTGTTATTGTTAGGATAATCATTAGCCTCCTGATTATGGTAATCTGGTGAATTCATTGAGATAACATTGCATTGTAATAAAGCGTACAAAGAAGCTAGCACAGAGCTGAGAGGCAGAGCAGACCAGTGAGAGCTATTAATACTATTAATAATTTATTCCTTAGACAGAAGAGGTGAAGGAAGTAAGTTTAGTGTATGAATGCTGCCTTTCTTAGGGCCTTCAACAAGCCCAGGCTCAACTCTCTTTGCAAGAGGTTAATGATGATGATAACAACATTTACCAGACATGGTACTCAGTACATTCTCTTACTTACTCCTCATAACAAATATTTGAAGTGAATACTAGAGTTACCCCCATACCTTAGCCTGGATCTCCCTAAACTACACTCTGAGACATAAATTCAGTTGCAAGAAGTTCATTTGGGAGATGATTTTAGAAGCATGGTGGGGGACTTAGATGTAACACAGGGGAGGGAGGGAGATGAGAAGGATGAGATAATGGGTAAGTCTTCTTTGGGCAGTTGAAGGTGGAAACCCAAATTTCGCAACATGTCACTGTATGTTATGATAAGTGAAGTCTCTCCTACTTCTCTTTCTTGGTCCCCAGACCCATGTGTTCTAGTCATTGAGGATATGGTGCCATATAATGATCATTGATTTAAGAAGCTTACTACATCCTGGAGGATGACACTCATCTGGTAGGATGTCATCTCCAATCAGGTTCCTTAGCTATGCATTCAAAGAGCTGTGCTATTGCTCTGAGTGGTGTGGTATATGATAGGATTAGGGGACTCCAGCTCAAGAATCATAGCTATAAATCATTTGCCAGTGAGTAGGTTCCTTTGTCTGAAGTGAGAGCATTTCCCTTAACAAAGTACACACCATTTTGCATCCCAGTTATGTGCCTTTATTACCTATTGTCCAAAGGAGAATTTGGCTTCACAAGACTTAATTTGTGGGCAGGGTATCAGGGAATAATTGCACAGGCACCTCTGGTGGGAAACAGATATGAATTCACATGAGAATATTAATACTACCGAAGAGATGGGTGCAGAGTTGCTTAGCCAAGTGGGGGCTGCTTGATGCTGTCATTAGGTGCTCTCAGAATGAGTCCAGAGGAGAAATAGTAATTATAAAGGAACAAGTCCTGACACCCAGGAATCCAATTAAAATCATTTAAGCAGTCAGCACTGTTCTTGAGCCAAAGCCAAAAAGTGAAAATTCCAGAATCCATCCTAGAATTTTATGACAAAAAGGAATATCTGTTCTAAGGATACCATTTTACTTAATAAATAAGGAAAAAGAGCTTGGGAAGATGGAGCTACAGTCAAAGTAGAGTCTATTTCAGGTGCTTGGGGAAAACTTGGCATGGGAGGAGTTTGTGCACATGTGAAATCATCAGTGTGAAAGGTCTGCCAAGTCAGAGGATGAGATTCCAAGAACAGAAAACAAGGATTGAGCAAATATCAGCACAGAAGGAGTGTGGATCAAGGCAGAATAAAACACCAAGAATGGCAACAGACAGATCATCATTGAAGCTGAGTGCCATGCACAGAGGCTCATCACACTTTCTGTGCTTTCTGCAAGTACGAAACGTTTAATAATAAATAGAAAAACATATAGGGCAGGCTTGGTGGGTGAGATTGAAGTCAGCTGTGGAAGGTCTGTTGTGCAGATGAGGTTGAAAGCCTTTGGGGTGGAGAGCAAGATGGCGTCTGAGTAACAGCTTCCCTGCTATGGGGCACTATGAGTCTGGGGAGATAAGACTCCAGGCATCTCTGGCTGGTGGGATCTGCCTATAATTATCACTTTGAGGATACAGGGAGTCAGCGAGAGACTTCTGGACCCCAAGAGGAGAACAAAAACAGTGGAAAACTGGTCAGTGGTTGTGTGTGTTCAATTGGTCTAATCCTGCCGGCAGCTGTAAGTACAGCAGCAGTGAGACTGCAAACTGGAAAGGCCTTACCTGTGAACTGTTCTGGTGTTTTTGGATTACAAAGTTAAACTGCCTTGGGGAGAGCTTGAGCAGGGGTGTGGAGAACTTTGGGGGTTGTCTAGGGCCCCAGACTGAGCCGCTGAGCCAGACGGAGCTAATAGTGTTTGGCTGTGGGCCACAGGGAGCCATTGTGAGAGAACTGCCCTGGCAAGCTCTGCCCTCAGGGTGACAGAGCAAGGATTGGGCAGGAGCTAGTAACCTAGCGAGTGAGCAGCCTAAAGGTGGGGACTGAGCCGCCTTACAGCCTTAAATCTCAGGGGCAGAGTGAGACTGGTTTAGACACACTGGGTAAGTGGATAGCCACTTCAGCAGTGATCCCAGCAACAAGCACTTTCCTGGGAACACTTCTGCTTAGCAAGTTTAGAAGTTTAAAATGCCTTTTAAGAGGGCTGAAGAGAGATTTAGGGTCTCCACCCTGTGGGGTTTGAGAACTCAGTGGAGGCCTCCAGTCGCATCAGCATTGTGATTAACATCTCATACCCCAGAAGACCACCTGTTGCCCAGACAATATTCAACAGGATATATATACTGCTTTGTTTTGGTTTTTTTTGTTTGTTTTTTGTTCATGTTGTTGTTGTTGTTTTTTAATTTCAACCTTTTCCATACAGATTTTTTCTTTTCTTTCTTTTCTTTCTCCATTTTTCTAGTTTAAATACAATTTCCCATTGCTGCCTTTTTCAATAATGAGAACTTCATTTTTGCTAGTGTTTCTGCCCTATTATTTGGTTTTTCACCCAATTTTATTCCATAAAGTTTTCTGTTTGCTTGTTTTGGTTTGATTTATAGCATTTTTGTCTTTCCTCTCTACTTGGTGGAGGTGGGGTACTGTATCCTATCAGGTTAGCAAAGAGCTGCTGACCTCAAGGGAACCACCCAACCAGGCACTGCCAGAGGTTGGGGTTTTTTTTAAGGTTGTGTCAAAGTACCCTACTGTACACCTAGATTACTCTGTCTCCCTCTTTCTGTGCCTCTCTTCTGTCAATATTCCCTTTTACCCACCCCCTCTCCTTTCTCTATTTTCATTCATTCATTCTTTCTTTCTTTTTTTTTTTATCCCTTTCTTGCGCTTCAACCTTCTCATCCTTCTGGTCCTGTACCAAAAGGACTCATCGAACCCTTAGTCCACAGGTACAGGAACTTAAAGAGCAAGAGGAAGTGAAAGGAAAATTAGGGCAAGGAAACATAAAAGAAATCACTCATGAGGCAGAATCAGCAGAAAACTCCAGGCAACATGAAGAACCAGTACAGAGCAACCCCTCCAAGGGGCCACGAGGTAGCCACTGCAGAGGATTCTGCCATTAAAACAATGTTAGGAATGACAGAAAGGGAATGTAGAATACACATGATGAAAACAATGAAGGAAATGATGGAAACACTGAAGGAAAATGCTAATGAAGTGGAAAATAACCAAAAGGAAATCCAAAAACAGAATGAAATAAGAGATGAATGATATGAAGAATATAGAAATGATATAGCACAGCTGAAGGAACTGAAGCAGTCAATTAGGGAACTTAAAGATGCAATGGAAAGTATCAGCAACAGGTTAGACCATGCAGAGGAAAGAATTTTGGAGGTAGAGGGTGGTGCCTGTGGCTCAAAGGGTAGGGTGCCAGCCCCATATGCCAGAGGTGGTGGGTTCAAACCCAGCCCTGGCCAAAAACTGCAAAATAAATAAATAAATAAATAAAAAATAAAGTGTAGGCCCCAATTTGTTAAAAAAAAAAAAAAAAGAATTTTGGAGGTAGAGGACAAAGTTCTTGAGATAACACAGATAGTTAAAGAAAAAAAGAGAGAGAAAGCAGAATGTTCACTGTCAGAATTATGGGACTTTATGAAGTGTTCTAACATACAAGTTATACGTATCCCAGAAGGGGAAGAAGAATGCCCCAGAGGAATGGAAGCCATACTAGAGAATATTATAAATGAAAATTTCCCAAATATCACCAAAGATTTGGACACATTGCTTTCAGAGGGATATCAGACCCCAGGTCGCCTCAACTCTAACCGAGCTTCTCCAAGACACATTGTGATGAACCTGTCCAAAGTCAAGACAAAAGAAAAGATTCTGCAAGCTGCCAGGAGTAAGCACCAGTTGACCTACAGGGGCAAATCCATCAGAGTAACTGCAGACTTCTCTAATGAAACTTTCCAAGCAAGAAGACAATGGTCGTCTATCTTTAATCTATTTAAAGAGAACAATTTCCAGCCCAGAATTCTGTACCCTGCTAAGCTAAGCTTTAAAATTGACAGAGAAATACAAACATTGAGGAAATTCGCCACAACAAGACCAGCTCTACAGGAAATACTTCAACCTGTTCTACACACTGACCATCACAATGGATCAGCAGCAAAGTAAGAACTCAGAAATTAAAGGATAGCACCTAACCTCCATACTAATGCAAAAGATAAAACTAAGCAATGGACTCTCACAAAATAAGATAAATAGAATACCACCACACTTATCAATTATCTCAATAAATGTTAATGGCTTGAATTCCCCACTGAAGAGACATAGATTGGCTGACTGGATTAAAAAACACAAGCCATCCATTTGCTGTCTGCAAGAAACACACCTGGCTTCAAAAGACAAATTAAAGCTCCGAGTCAAGGGTTGGAAGACAATTTTTCAGGCAAACGGAATTCAGAAGAAAAGAGGAGTTGCAATCTTATTTTCAGATACACGTGGATTTAAAGCAACTAAAGTAAAAAAAGACAAAGATGGTCACTTTATATTGGTCAAGAGAAAAATACAACAAGCAGACGTTTCAATTCTAAATATCTATGCACCCAATTTAAATGCTCCCAGATTCTTGAAACAGACCTTACTCAGTCTGAGCAATATGATATCCAATAATACCTAATAACATGGGATTTTAACACTCCTCTTACAGAGCTGGACAGAGCTGTTTAGATCCTCTAAACAGAAATTAAGCAAAGATATAAGAGATTTAAATGAGATCCTAGAACAACTGTGCTTGATAGACGCATATAGAACACTCCATCGCAAAGATAAAGAACATACATTCTTCTCATCACCCCATGGAACATTCTCCAAAATTGATCATATCCTGGGACACAAAACAAATATCAACAGAATCAAAAGAATTGAAATTTTACATTGTATCTTCTCAGACCATAAGGCACTAAAGGTGGAACTCAACTCTAACAAAAACAATCAACCCCACATAAAGGCATGGAAATCAAACAACCTTCTGTTGAATAACAGATGGGTGCAGGAAGAAACAAAACAGAAAATCATTAACTTCCTTGAGCATAACAACAATGAAGATACAAGCTACCAAAACCTGTGGGATACTGCAAAAGCAGTTTTGAAAGGAAAATTTATCGCTTTAGATGCCTACATTTGAAAAACAGAAAGAGAGCACATCAACAAACTCACAAGCCATCTTATAGAATTGGAAAAAGAAGAACAATCTAAGCCTAAACCCAGTAGAAGAAAAGAAATATCCAAAATGAAATCAGAGATCAATGAAATTGAAAACAAAAGAATCATTCAGAAAATTAATGAAACAAGGAGTTGGTTTTTTGAAAAAATAAGTCAAATAATAGATAAACCATTGGCCAGACTAGTGAGAAATAGAAAAGTAAAATCTCTAGTAACCTCAATCAGAAATGATAAAGGGGAAATAACAACTGATCCCACAGAGATACAAGAGATCATCTCTGAATACTGTCAGAAACCCAATGCCAGAAATTTGACAATGTGAAGGAAATGGATCAATATTTGGAATCACACCCTCTCCCTAGACTTAGCCAGGAAGAAATAGAGCTCCTGAACAGACCAATTTCTAGCACCGAGATTAAAGAAACAATAAAAAACTTCCAACCAAAAAATGCCCTGGTCCAGATGGCTTCACACCAGAATTCTATCAAACTTTCAAGGAAGAGCTTATTCCTGTACTGCAGAAATTATTCCAAAAAATTGAGGAAGAAAGAATGTCCCCCAACACGTTCTATGAAGTAAACATCACCCTGATACCAAAACCAGGAAAAGACCCAAACAAAAAGGAGAATTTCAGACCAATTTCACTCATGAATATAGATGCAAAAATTCTCAACAAAATCCTAGCCAATAGATTACAACTTATCATCAAAAAGTCATACATCATGATCAAGTAGGTTTCATCCCAGGGATGCAAGGCTGGTTTAACATACGCAAGTCCATAAACGTTATCCACCTTATTAAGAGGCAAAAATAAAGATCACATGATCCTCTCAATAGATGCAGAAAAAGCATTTGATAAAATCCAGCATCCTTTTCTAATTAGAACACTGAAGAGTATAGGCATAGGTGGCACATTTCTAAAACTGATTGAAGCTATCTATGACAAACCCACAGCTAATATTTTACTGAATGGAGTAAAACTGAAAGCTTTTCCTCTTAGAACTGGAACCAGACAAGGTTGTCTTCTGTCACCTTTACTATTCAACATAGTGCTGGAAATTCTAGCCAATACAATTAGGCAGGACAAGGAAATAAAGGGAATCCAAATGGGAGCAGAGGAGGTCAAACTCTCCCTCTTTGCTGATGACATGATCTTATACTTAGAGAACCCCAAAGACTCAACCACAAGACTCCTAGAAGTCATCAAAAAATACAGTAATGTTTCAGGATATAAAATCAATATCCACAAGTCAGTAGCCTTTGTATAACACCAATAACAGTCAAGATGAGAAGCTAATTGAGGACACAACTCCCTTCACCATAGTTTCAAAGAAAATGAAATACCTAGGAATATACCTAATGAAGGAGGTGAAGGACCTCTATAAAGAAAATTATGAAATCCTAGCCGGGCGTTGTGGCGGGCGCCTGTAGTCCCAGCTACTCGGGAGGCTGAGGCAAGAGAATCGCTTAAGCCCAGGAGTTGGAGGTTGCTGTGAGCTGTGTGAGGCCACGGCACTCTACCGAGGGCCATAAAGTGAGACTCTGTCTCTACAAAAAAAAAAAAAAAAGAAAATTATGAAATCCTCAGAAAGGAAATAGCAGAGGATATTAACAAATGGAAGAACATACCATGCTCATGGATGGGAAAATCAACATTGTTAAAATGTCTATACTTCCCAAAGCAATCTACCTATTTGATGCCATTCCTATTAAAATACCAGCATTGTACTTTCAAGATTTGGAAAAAATAATTCTGTGTTTTGTATAGAACCAGAAAAAAACCTGTATAGCTAAGGCAGTTTTTAGTAATCGCGTAGGCCCAAGAGTTGGAGGTTGCTGTGAACCATATGAAGTCATGGCACTCTACCCGAGGATGGTACAGTAAGACTCTGTCTTTACAAAAAAAAAAAAAATGATAAAATAAAATAAAATAATAAATTTGAGGGCATCACCATACCAGATTTTAGGCTGTACTACAAAGCCATAGTGGTCAAGACAGCATGGTACTGGCACAAAAACAGAGACATAGACACTTGGAATCGAATTGAACACCAAGAAATGAAACTAACATCTTACAACCACCTAATCTTTGATAAACCAAACAAGAACTTACCTTGGGGGAAAGACTCCCTATTCAATAAATGGTGTTGGGAGAACTGGATGTCTACGTGTAAAAGACTGAAACTGGACCCACACCTTTCCCCACTCACAAAAATTGATTCAAGATGGATAAAGGACTTAAATTTAAGGCATGAAACAATAAAAATCCTCAAAGAAAGCATAGGAAAAACACTGGAAGATATTGGCCTGGGGGAAGACTTCATGAAGAAGACTGCCATGGCAATTGCAACAACAGCAAAAATAAACAAATAGGACTTCATTAAACTGAAAAGCTTCTGTACAGCCAAGGAGACAACAACCAAAGCAAAGAGACAACCTACACAATGGGAAAGGTATTTGCGTATTTTAAATCAGACAAAAGCTTGATAACTAGGATCTATAGAGAACTCAAATTAATCCACATGAAAAAAGCCAACAATCCCATATATCAATGGGCAAGAGACATGAATAGAAACTTCTCTAAAGAAGACAGATGAATGGCTAACAAACATATGAAAAAATGTTCATCGTCCCTATCTATTAGAGAAATGCAAATCTAAACCACCCTGAGATACTATCTAACCCCAGTGAGAATGGCCCACATCACAGAATCTCAAAACTGCAGATGCTGGCATGGATGTGGAGAGAAGGGAACACTTTTACACTGCTGGTGGGAGTGCAAACTAGCACAACCTTTCTGGAAGGAAGTATGGAGAAACCTCAAAGCACTCAAGCTAGACCTCCCATTTGATCCAGCAATCCCATTACTGGGCATCTACCCAGAAGGAAAAAAAATCCTTTTATCATAAGGACACTTGTACTAGACTGCTTATTGCAGCTCAATTTACAATCGCCAAAATGTGGAAACAGTCTAAATGCCCACCGATCCAGGAATGGATTAACAAGCTGTGGTATATGTGTACCATGGAATACTATTCAGCCATTAAAAAAAATGGAGACTTTACATCCTTCATATTAACCTGGATGGAAGTGGAAGACATTATTCTTAGTAAAGCATCATAAGAATGGAGAAGCATGAATCCTATGTACTCAATTTTGATATGAGGACAATTAATGACAATTAAGGTCATGGTGGGGGTGGGGAAAGAGGAGATCAGAGAGAAAGAAGAAGGGAGGGGGTGTGGTGTGTGCCACACCTTTTGGGGGCAAGACAGGATTGTAAGAGGGACTTTACCTAACAAATGTAATCAGTGTAACCTGGCTTATTGTACCCTCAATGAATCCCCAACAATAAAAGAAAAAAAAAAGAAAGCCTTTGGGGTGTGGGCAACTCAGTGAGTATGAAGATCTCACATGCGTTTTGGAAAGCACTACATAGTAACTGGCTTCTCAGAAATGTACAATTTAAAAGTAACGTTGTTCTGGGAGGGAGCTTCAAGTTTAGGTGGCCCTGAAGGTGCATAATTGAAGTGACTCAGGGAATACTCCCAGAAGATATGTGCCTGACCCTAGGGCCTCATATTCTATCATCACAATTTTAACCTTTTTAACAACAACAACAAGAAAGATCTCTTAGTAACAAGGTCGATATGCCTGGGAGAAACAACAGATAGCATTTATCATCCATCATCAATCTCTTTGATCTCATTCATTCATTCATCAGTTATTAAGAAGCTCCCATGGACTAAATGCTAGATGCTAAAAGGAATACAACAAAAGCAAATAACACTTTCTACGTAGCAGGCATTGTACTAAAGGAGCTTTGCATACTCACTTAATCCTCATTAAAATATAAACTATTTGGGAATACAAAGGTATAAGCACTGGCTCATTCAAGTAGAACATACATCTACTGCAGTGTAGTATAGCCTAACAGAGACATCTGCCTAGGGCATTAGGAACTCTCAGCAGAAAAACACCTAACCTATTCTGCAGTCTGGGAAGGGTGGGGCAGTCTTTCCTGTTCAGGACAGACCTAAAAGACCTGTCCTTTCTTGGAAAGATGGCATGATGGCGCAGAAAAAGCCTAGCTATGGAGTCAGTGAGACCCAGCTTCAAATCTCTGCCCCACTGTCTTAGTCCGTTTGTATTGTTACAATAAAATACCATAGACTATGGCATCTATAAAGCACAGAAATTTATTGCTTACAGTTCTGGAGGCTGGGAAGTCCAAGATCAAGGTTGCAACAGGTTCAGTGTCTGGCGAGGGCCTGCTTTCTGCTTTGTAGATTGCGCCTTTTCTCTGTGTTTTCACAAAGCAAAAGGAGCAAACAAGCTCTCTTAAACCTCTTTAATCAGGGCACTAATCCCATTCAGTAGGGCTCCACTCTAGTGACCTAATCACCTTTCGGGCCCCACCTCTTAATACTATTGGATTGGTGATTAGGTTTCAACATATGAATTTAGGGGAGGGAGATACAAAGATTCAGACAATAGCACACACCACTGACTTGGGATGAGTTATTCATTCTCTGAGCCCCATCTCTAAAAAAGAACACTTCCCTTATATTGCTTATGTGAGAAGATGGCACAAAGACATTGATTGTGGCTGATACTATTATATAAGGGAGTCACCGAGCATCTGTCCCAACTCCCCTGTAGTTTGCCTTTTTAGATAGCTAGGAACCACATTTTCCAAGCCCCTTCACAGCTTGGTTCAACATGGAACTCAGGTTTGGGAAAGCATTTGCATCTTCCTAGGAATGGGGAGCAGAAGTGAGCAACATGGCCAGCCTTTGGAATGAGAAGTAGCCTTTTGTGGCCATAACAAATATGGAGGCATCCAGTTCCCCTAGCATGGCTGTAGTAAAGCTTTAGATGTCCAGTTCCTAGTCTCTTAGGAGCCAAGCAACAAGCAGCAGTGATTCTGCCCCAGTTGTCCTAGAGCCTGTGGCTGGGCTTGCTCCTGACTACTTTGTTCCTGGCTGTAAGCCTTCTACATTGGGTTTTCTGCCTCTCCTTCAAATTGTGTTGCCTCCTAAGATCTTCAAACAACCCCTTTCTGCTTAACCAGAGAATTGGATTCTGTTTTTACCACTAAGACCCCAGATACCTATGTCATCCTTGATTTCCTTTTTCCCTGCACCCCCAAATCCACTCAATTGACAAACCCTATTGAGGGGACCTTTCTAATCTGTCCTTGTCTCTCCTTCCTCTCTTCTGCTTTGTTGGTTCAGAGCTCTACTGTGTCCTGCCCAGATCCCAGCCACTGCATCTCTTCTACAGCCTCCCAGTGGCTCTCTCAGACCCCAGAATCACCCTCAACCCACTCTATTCTCCACACTGACACCAGAGTTATCTTCATAAAATGTCAATACACTCATGACATGACCCAGCACAAACTTGCCTCCCACATACACTCTCCGGGCTTCAGCCATGTGGGGTTACTTTCTATTATCAAGTGTGCAGTTGTTCCTCTTATCACTGGAGTTGAGTGCAAGTTGCCTTTTCCTCCTAGAACACTCTTCTCTCCCCTCACCAGGCTAACTTCCATTCATCTTTCAGGTTTTAGTCTTAGGTTAAGTGTAATCTGCCCCAGCAGGCATTTTTTGACTTCTCATATTTGAGTTAGGCATCTTCATACTTCTATAGTGTCCCCAAATGTGTTGTACTTGCTGTTTATTTGTCTGTGTCCCCCACCAGGCCAAAAGCCCTATGAAGGCTGAAATCTTGTCTGTTAACTTCATTAATAATCATGCCTCCAAAATCTGGCACACAGCCTAAAACTTTTCCGGCACTTAATACAAACTAGTTAAATGAAGAATGATGTCAAATGTGATGGAAAGGTCTAAAGCATGAAGACTGAATATTGCCCAGGGTTTGGCAATCAAGAGGTTGCTGAGGACCTTATGGGGCAGTTTCAGTGGAGAAGTGGCGGCAGAAGCCAGTCCTTCATGGTTGATGAGGAAGTGGAGAAACCGATTATCACTTTCTTGGCCTAGCGCTGTTGCTGGCCAAGATGTTTCTATTAGTTAGCAGTGGGCAGGGCAAGCAATACCTGGCATATCTGTATGAAAAGGATGATGTCCCAAAGAAGGGCAAAAAGGCTATAGCCTCACCTCTGGTGCTGAATTCTCCATTGTGCACAGGAGGCGCTGTGCCCAGGCCCTGGAACTGTTTTGACTTTCATTTCTTTTAAAATAAGAACAAAAATTGAGGCTCAGAACTTGTAGTTCAGTGGTTAGGGGGCAAGCCACATACACTGGGGCTGGTGGGTTCGAATCTAGCCCTGGGCCTGCTAAACAACAATGACAACTACAACATCAACAATAAAATAGATAGGCATTGTGGCGGGCACCTGTAATCCCAGCTACTTGGGAGGCTGAGGCAAGAGAATTGCTTAAGCCCAAGAGTTTGAGGTTGCTGTGAGCTGTGACACCATGGTACTGTAGCCAGGGCCACCTAGTGAGACTCAGTCTCAAAAAAAAAAATTGACTATAATCATAGTAAATTTATTCTAATGAAGCTAATCTTCATGGTATTCATCTTTAAAGCAGCACCATAATAAAATATATTTTTTAATGTTTTTGGTGGAGTACGAGGTCAGGAAGGAAGGCCAAATTCCCAGGGCCCAGGGCAGATGTGAGCTCAGCTGTGAGCAACTTTGCTGACTTCACATTCTAGTCTTGCCATTCTAGTCATGTCACACTCATTTGACATGAATTAGTTCACCTGCTTTTTTCTCTCAGCCTCCAGTCCCCACCTTGGCTCTCTCATGCTTCTGGGGTTGACCTGGGGAACCACATCTATATGCTCTAATATCAAGGGGACTATGGTCTGGCAAGGTCTTGTCAGAGGCTCTGACAAGGCTAAAGTTGATATTGTTTTTCATGGTTTTCAGAGATATTGGGTTCAGCCTTTGGGTATGTCTGTTTCAATTTCTGCTCAGGGTCATCAAGATCTATAGGTTAAAAAGATACCATCTTCCTGGAACTGTTGCAAGACAGATTACATAGTTAACTCTGCCAGGGCAGCATAGTATCTAGAAACATGAAGTGCTGACTTTGTTCTATGAGGCAGTTAGAAACTGCTCTAATGACTAGACAAACTAAAGGTGGCAGGAGCAGGGAACAAAAGGGGACCTTGGGCAATGATTACTTCCCCTCTAAAGAAATTAAAGACCAAAGAAAATTTATCAGAACACATTTGAACTTGCAGACTCATTTCCCAACATGGTAGCCTTGGTTCCAAATAGAGATCTAATTTGCTTTAGAGAATGCAGAGCATCGAACTGTGGGATGTCCCACATAAGAGTCCCAGTGTTGTACAGGAGGTAAGGTTTCTCTGCAGCTCTCAATATGTGAGGAGGAAAGAGGTCCAGATGCAGACTTTTGTTTCCCAGAGCTTTTCCTTTTGGGAACCACCTGCCCCCAACACATATAACAAAGCCACAGTTTGTGGAAGATGGAGCCAAAAACATGCATAACCCCACACAACTCCATTCTATGGCCATGGAGCAAATGTTCTGTCTGATCAGAGATTCTAAAGGTAGAGTTTATCATATTAAGTCATTAGTTCATTTATCCCTTTAGTCCCCTTTTCAAGCCTCAGATGAGGTGATGAAAGGATGAACCTTCCTTCATAGTTCAAACATATCACCCGTTTACTTATTTATTGTCTGTCCCTCAGTTAGACTGTAATCTCCATAAGAGTGTGGATTTTGCTCTTACATTTATTGCTGTGAGTTTGGTGGATAGAACAGTAACTAGTAGTATTGCTAGATAAATATGTGTTGCATGATTTTGCTGAATGAATAATGAATGAATGAGATTATTTTGTAGTGATTCTTAATCCTGGAAGAACCATTAACAAGAAGAGCCAATGAACCCATTCAAACAGTTTTTATTACCATTTTCCAAGCATTTGGTTTTCAAAGAATTTATAAAGACAGGGTCAGATTAAGACAGAAATACTAATACTTTCCTTAAAAAAAACAACAACATAAATATTAAACAGGGTGGTAGTACTGAGCTCTATAGAAAGCTCTTATGAGCGATTCACCTTGAAGAATTTGAACTAGCAATTGTTCGAATTTATGTCTTTAGTAACGCCTAAATATAGCATTTACCAGCTAAATAATGCAATTGTCCTTTTAGTTGTTTAAAATAGTAGATCCTTGATACCAGGCTAGATCCCTTTCTAGGAAAAATTAATTTGTTTGCAATAATGTCTGCATATGTCCAAAGCCCAGTTGGCCTGTATTGACATTTCAAATGAAAATAATTTGGATTCTGAACCAAATCAAACAACTCTCCAGGATGAGCTCTGGAGTAATATGGTAGATGGAGTTTCACTTTTAGAATGGTAGGCATATAACTTTAGTATGTGGAATGACTGTCTCCTGATGCCTGGAGTTCCACACTAAAGCGCCAGTCATTCTTTGAGGTCTCAGAATACCTCTTAACCTTTTGAGTTTTCTTCCATAAATTTATGAGGACTAAAATAACCTATTGCCATTATTTGCCTAGCATACGACTTCAGGAACCAGACAGATATTATGAATTAGTGAAGTGAGTGGTTATATGACAACAGGGAGTTGGGGGACTATACACTATAGAGTGCCTATGCCATTTAATATCTAGCCAGTGGCAACTTTAAGCTTTTTATTTGGAGAGATGACCATCTAGCTGGGCAGGGTTGGGGAGAGAGAAATGGGGAAGATGGCATGGGGTGGTGGTGCCTAAAGCCAAATTTGCACAGCAGCTTCTGGTAAATAAAGACAGTGCTCATTGTCCATATCAAGGAATGAGGGCAGCATCCTGATGGAAATCACATGGGAAGAATGACTGAAAGCCCCCCTAAGCCCCACTGGGCTGCTACTCCTGGCTCAAGTCCCTATTTGCTCTGTGAGAACTTGGGCCCAGTATCTTCAGAGCAGTTGCTTTCCCTCTGGGATGTTTTCTGGTGGTGGTGGTGGTGGTGATGGTTTAGACTGAGTGGTCAGAAAAGGCCTGTTTGATAAGATGACATTTGGGTGCAATCTTGAGGAAAGAGACAGAGTGAGTCACAAGATAATAGGGCTAAGAATCTTCCAGGAAAGAGAGAGAATGGCACTGCTCTGCAGTAGGAATGTGTCTGCAAGCCAGGCCTTGGGCCCCTGCATCTGCAGAGAAAGGAATGGGGTCCAGAGTGCACAGAGCTGAGAGCAGAGGAGGAACAGGGGCCAGAGCACAGAAGAATGAACATGTCCAGGGAAAACACAATGAGTGCAGCAAGAGGAATTTCCAGAGAGCTTTGGGCACAAGAGTGGCATGAACCAAGCTGGGTCTTAAAGGGGCCACTCTGGCTGGTGCTGTGGGGAGAATAGTTATAAAGGAGCAAGGTCAGAGCAGAGACGCCAGTTAGAGGAAGAATTTCAGTGATGACACTGAAACACAAGTGACAGTGGCTTTAAATAGTAGTTAGTTTCTCACTCAGGTCTGGAGGTCAGAATCCAGAGGTGGATAGCAGCTGTTTCAGCAAGTCCTCAGAGACCCCCAAACCTTCCATCTCACTGCTCTAAGGACTCAGCCAGAGCATGAGTGTAATAGAAAAAAGTAAAAGGAGGGTGCATCTCTGTGATCTAAGGAGTCATCTCTGTACCAGAAGGCAGGATGGAAGAAAAGATGAAAGGGAAGCAGAAAAGGCTACCTTCAAGCTCTCTCTCTTTTTAGGGAGTAGGGTAGAGTGGGAACAGAGTCTCACTCTGTTGCCCAGGTTAGAGTGCAATGGCGTCAGCCTAGATCACAGCAACCTCAAACTCGTAGATTTAAGTGGTCCTCTTATCTCAGGCACCTGAGTAGTTGGTATGGGCATACCCCACAATGCCCAGCTTGAGCTCTCTCTTAAGGAATGTTTCCAGAAATTCTATAGACATTTCTGATTGCATCCTCTTGGCTACATCAAACTACAAGGAATGTTCTGGGTACCTGGAAGACTGGGTACCCAGATAAATATTTTATGAGTATAGAAGGAGAGGACAAAGATAATGAGAAGGACTGAGCAGTGTTGGCCACAGGATACTGCATATTGCAGTCGTCTGGGTGAGAGATTATGGTGATAGGGGTTGTGAGAAATAGTCAGAATACGAAGACAGCTTGAGGTAGAGGCAAGAGGATATGCTGATGCACTGGGTGTACAGTGTCAGGAAAAGAGAATAGTCTAGAGTGATGAGGGTCTTGGCTTAGATGACTGAAAAAATGGAGCTACTTTTATTGAACAGGCTTGAGGGTAAAAATAATCAGAGTTTGATTTTCGGGGAATGTGAATTTCAAAGTCACAATGAGACATCCAAGTAGAGATGTCAAGAAGGCAGTTGGGTATATAATCCCAGAATTAGAGGGAGACATCTAGCTTAGAAATAGAAATTTGGAATCTATCTGCATAAACTTGGTATTAAAAATTACAAAAATTTTACAAGATTATCAAGAGAATGAATGTAGATAGAGAAGAATCAACATACGGGACTGAACGTAGGGCATTCCAAGATTTAAGGGTTTAGGAGAAGAGGAAGAGGGACCAACAAGGAAGGCAAAGAACCAGAAAGAAGTGTCCCTGGAAGCCAAGAGAATAATGTGTTTCGGGCGGTGCCTGTGGCTCAAGGAGTAGGGCGCCAGTCCCATATGTTGGAGGTGGTGGGTTCAAACCCAGCCCCGGCCAAAAACCACACACACACACAAAAAAGAGGAAGTGAGCAATACACTGTATCAAATGCTACGGACAGGTTAAGATGAAGATTAATAATTGATCATCAGATTTGGTAACATGAAGATCACTGGTGATCTTGACACAAGTTGTTTCAGTGAAATGGTGAGGAGGAAAGCCTGCATTCAAGAAAGAATGATATTAGAGAAAAAACAGAGTGAATATAGATAATTATTTTCAGTAATATATCTATAAGAGCTAGCAAAGAAATGGGAAAGTTGGAAGGTAATGATCTGTGAAGTCAAGATTTTTTTTTTAAAGATGGAATGTATTACAAGATGTTCTGTGTATTGATGGGAAAGATCCAGTGTAGAAAGAAATTTTGATGATGCAGGAGAGAGAGGAGAGAATTATTGGAGTAAGATCCTTAAGTAGATGAGAGGAAATGGTGCCCAGTGCACATATGGAGGTTTTGGCTTTCGAAAGGAGCACAGACAACTCACCCAGGAGGGAAGGCAAATTACACAGGAACAGATGCAGGTAGGCAGCAGAGGAGGTGGTGAGAACCAATGGAAAATTTCCCTTGATTACTTCTATTTTCTTACTGAAATGGAATTCAAACTCATCAGCTGAGAATGAGGAGGAGGGGGCAGGAACTAGAGATGTGCGGAGAAAAAAGAAAGTATGAAACAGCTGTGTAAGAGACTGGATGAATGAATGAACTATGTAAATGTAGTGAGATTGCTGGGCAGAACTACGAACTTTGCATCAGTCATGAATTTAAAGTGAAACTAGCTGCAGGAAGCTGTGAATGTGGGAGTAGATGGAATTGGATGAAACCAGAGCTGGGGTTTTGCCAAGAGAGTACAGCAGGAGGGTGGGGGAAGAGAGGGGATAAAAGGAGGGGAGGAAAGAGGAGCATGAAAGAAGAGGTTAAGAGTATGTTTATTCTAGGTAGTCATAAGAAGGGACCATGCAATCTAATCTGGCCAAGGGGATAGTTAGGGACAGTATAAAGGTCTCAGATTCAAAGGGTCAATTGTAGCAATTCCTGGAAAACTCAGTAAATTCTGCAAAAATAGATATTGCTACTTTTTACAATATTATATATCAGAGTATGTTAAACTGCAGTTAAAATAAAAGTGAAATTTCAATGGCTTAGAAAAACAAAAAGTCATTATAATAGGATAGGGTTGATGGCAGCTATCCTCCACAGTCATTTAGAGACCCAGGTTAAGGAAGGCTCTGCCCCCCTCAATACGTGGAAACTAGAGGTCATCCAAAGCTTTGCTACGTCAATCAGCCAGTAGGAGGAAAGGACATATTGGATAAGTGTGAGAAGCTTTTATGGGCCAACATAGAAATGGCACATATTTCTGCAATCATATTTCTTTCTTTCTTTCTTTTTTTTTTTTTTTTTGGAGACAGAGTTTCAAACTGTCACCCCGGGTAGTAGAATGCTGTGGCATCATAGCTCACAACAACCTCTAACTCTTGGGCTCAAATGACCCTTTTGCCTCAGTTTTTCTATTTTTAGTAGAGATGGGTTCTTGTTTTTGCTCAGGTTGTTTTTGAATTTGTGAGCTCAAGCCCACCACCGGCCTCAGCCTCCCAGAGTGCTAGGATTACAGGCGTGAGCCACTGCACCTGGCTGCAATCATATTTCAATGAAAAAAAACTTAGTCACTTCACTGCAGGGGAGGTCTAGCTAGGTGCTTAGAAAAAAAGGGAGAATAGATTTTTGTTTTATAGCTACCAATTTCTATCATAGTTAGCCCACTTGGTCACCATCACTCCTTACTTAAAACATACTCATATAACGTGTGTATTCCTCAGGGGAGAAACTCCAAATTGTGTCTAGGTTTTGCATCTGTCTCAAAGTCTAGGCGGTCCAGGTGATGCGTAGGCTTCTTTTGAAAGTCCAGATATGGTTTCTAAAGGCCCAGCATCCTTTGAACTAAAAGACAAGTTGTCCATGCTCCATCTACCCATCCAAAATGCAAAAGTGGACAGACTAACCACAATAAAATCTCCCAAGGAAGTCCCTGGTTCAGAGCAATGATAGGATTCTATTGAGTAGGTATTGCGAAGACCCACGAGCCTTAAGAGAAAATGTCTTACTAGACCCTGGGACATGCAAGGAATATTATTGCCCATTTTCTTCTGTGGCCCTTGGCTCTACCAGCCTACAGAATACTCTTATCCATTACTCTCCATGGTCACATATGAGATGACTATGGGGGAGTATATTATTAGGAGTCCTATGTCTTTCAGAGCCCACTTTATGCTGTTGCATGGAGGTAATTTTCAGATTCAATCTTGTGGTTTCTTGGGCTTTATAGTTTTCTCAAACATTTGGTGGGGGGTCTGATCTACTTGTTTTCAGTTTCATGTACTAGTAAATAAACCCAAAATTCTTTTCTAGACCTCTTCGAACATTCATCTTCTTTGATCAGTGTGTCTACCTCACCATCAAGGAATCTATATCGAAATATGAAACAGGCTTGGGTATTGAGGAAACATCACTTTACTGCTGGGCTGAGTCTCCGTTTTTTGACCAACGAATCTTATCTTCTAGTATCTGAACCATAGAAATTATCAGTTTTTTTCCAGCCCCACGAAGCCTTGAAAAATTTTTTCCAGTTCCACTTCAGCTGGCCGACTATGCAATTGTTGCCTGAGTTCATCTCTTTTTTGTAGTAGTTGGCTGAAAACAACAAGTAGTAGCCAACACACGCCAGTATTCTCATTGTCTCCAACTTTTTCCAAGGGCCATAGATTCAATTAGTTCTTGGTCTGCCCTCCAAGTTAATTGAAGATGATAGTTTTTAAACATGTTTTTAAAATAACACTTTTATTTTAAAAAAGTGTTTTAAGATAACATGGGGCTCTAGCTTTTAAGCCTTTGATGTCCATTTTCTTCCTGGCTTTAGTCTGAACACTGAGTCAATACCATCTATTTCAGGTGTTCGTTACAGCACTCACTTCGAAGTGCTGATTCATGTATTGATTAGGGAAAATGGTAAACACAGGAACCCATACCATCCAGTGGCTTAAAGAAAAATGCATTCCTTTCTCGAGGAGGGAGTTTAGGTCAGCAGCAGCAGTGATATCGTTTTTCAGGGACTCAGGTGTAATATTGAGTTTGTCATTTTCAGCACATAGCTGTTAGATTTCCTTATGGTTGTCATTCTAGTTGGTTATCATTCTAGTTGGTCACAGAGAGAAAGGAGCATGGAAGAATGTGACCAGGAAGTTTTAATATGCTAGGCCTGGAAGTGGTACATTGTATATCTGTTCAAATTCTATTGGTGAGAACTTAGTCACCTGGCACAAATGTAAAAGAAACAGGGACATGTTCTCCTGCCGTGGGTCCAGAAAGGAGGAAAGAATGAATGTTGTGGCCAGCCTGTCATCTGTATCACACACAATAATAAACAGGGAGAACAAATAAAAGAGACTAATTCATCCTATGGGATGGCTGGATATCTTTAAAGTGTCATTATTATTTTGGAAAGAATAATTAGAGTAGCTTATAAGATAATAGACAGAGCCAAGGGCTAAATAAAGCAGTGGACTTTTTTGGTCAATGACTGGAATTAGTGATAACAAGTGCCCAATAAAGATAAAATTTAGGATTTGATCTGATTTGCAGAACTAGGGGACAACTGTCTTTTGAGGGTTGTTGGAATTTTCCATTTCTGTAAGTTGAGATTTTCTTTGTTTTGAGAAAATCTCAATTTAGGATTTGAGAGGAAAAAAATCCTCAACTGGGAAGTTATTTTTTTTTAAATTTAAATTCATATTTATTTTCTTTATTTCAGATTAATGTGAGGGTACAAACAACTATGTTACAATGTTTGCATTTATTAGGTGGAGTCCCTCTTGTAGTTGTGTCCTGCACCCAAGAGATGCCATAAACCCTTACACTGTACCTATAAAGTGGGAGCACACCACTCCACTCTCCTCCCCTCTCCTTCCTTGTTCCCCCTCCCCCGAAGGTGAATTAAATTGAGTTTTTCTCTTATATGGGCATGTATTAAATCATCTACTGGCTTCATACTAGTATTGAGTACATTGGATACTTTCTTTTTAATTCTAGTATACTTTACTAAGAAGAATGTATTTCAACTCCATCTAGGTTGGGAAACTATTTTGAAGGAAAAAACAGTACACCTTTCTTTCTTTTCTTTTTCATGTATACATTAATGCATTTATGGGGTATAATGTGCTGATTTCATATAGAATTAGGAGCACTTACATCACAGTGGTTAATATATCCCTCATCTCGGTGAAGGCAATGTTAACCAGTTTGATGTAAGCACTCCAAATTGTACATAAAATCAGCACATCGTACCCCATAAATGCAGTAATGTACACAGTTATGATTTAAGAAAAAAAAAAGAGAAAAAAAGAAAACAAAATAGAGGACACAGCTAGAAGGTACCATCCATGAGCCCGAAAGCAACCCCGGTGGATACCAAATCTCCTTATTCTTGGACTTCCCAGTCTCCAGAATTGTGAGAAATAAATTGCTGTTGTTGACGAGCCCCTGGCCTGTGGGATTCTATTACGGCAGCCCAGACAGACTGAGGCCATTCATTTCTTCCGCTCTACTCCCGTGGCACTCTACCCTCCGTGGCTCGAAAGCCCCCCCGCTGTGGGCTGGAGGACAGTGTGGGGTGAAGAATTGGTGCATCAGTCCCAGCCAGAAGCCCCTCTCTGGGGAGAGAAGGAAGCTAGAGCCCTGTGGATGCCCCATGCTGGTAACCTCTGCCTAGGGAGTGTGTGTTAAACTGCTTTTATTTCAAACTGTCTGATTGTGCTGCCATTTTAAAGCTAATGGTTGTGTCAAAAGATCAAACTGGTAATTTTGGAGGGACTGAACTTCCAGAGGTATTGGAAATACTCAGTGTATTGCTGGTGTATGGTTCATCAAGGCTGTGTGTTTTACTGTATGCAAATGAAAACTCTATTTTATAAGAAAGTAACATCTTCTTTTTCTGAAGGCAGCTTTTTGTGGCGTGACATGTGTTACCAACACAGCATCCTTGTGTAAAATTTATGTAACAGTTCTAGCATTTCACTACACAGGAACAGTGAAGCACAGTCTTCCCCCACAGCCTGGTTTGTACCCAATATGGGTTGAGCCAGTTTCTTACATTTTTAACTGTCTGCAAAAACTCATGAGAAGAATAATTTTATGATACATGAAGACTGTATGAAATCCAAATTTAATAAAGATGTGTTGGAACATAAAAAAAATATATATATATATATATACCTCATCTCATTTACTTAATTATTATGTTACAACATTTATACTCTATACTAATAGATCCAACATGTACCCTTGCATTATGCACCATAGGTGTGATCCCACCATTCACCCTCCCTCGATCTCACTTCCCTCCTCCCCTCCACCTCCCCTCCCTCCTTCCTCTTGGGCCATAGTTGTGATTTATTCTTCATATGAAAGTGTAATTATAAATTGGTTTCATAATAGTACTGAGTACAATGGATATTTTTTCTTCCATTCTTGAGATATATTACTAAGTAGGATATGTTCCAGCTCTATCCATGTAAACATAAAAGAGGTAAAGTCTCCACCTTTTATGGCTGCATAGTATTCCATGTTGTACATATATCACAATTTGTTAATCCATTCATGGGTCGATGGGCACTTAGGCTGATTCCATGTCTTAGCTATTATGAATTGGGCTGCAATAAACATTCTGGTGCAAATGTCTTTGTTGTAAAATAATTTTTGATCATCTGGATATATATCTAGTAGAGTAATTGCAGGATCAAATGGTAGGTCTACTTTTAGATCTGTTAGTATTCTTCATACTTCTTTCCAGAAGGGATATATTAGCTTGCACTCCCACCAGCAGTACAGAAGCGTTCCCTTTTCTCCACATCCACACCAACGTCTGTAGTTTTGGGATTTTGTTATGTGAGCCATTCTTATGGGAGTTAGATGATATCTCAAAGTGGTTTTTATTTGCATTTCTCTGATGATTAAAGATGATGAGCATTTTTTCATGTGTCTGTAGGCCATGCACCTATCTTTTTCAGAGAAGCTGCTGTTCAAGTTCCTTGCCCACAATGAAATGGGATTACTTGTTCTTTTCTTATTAATAAGTTTGAATTCTCTGTGGATTCTGGTTATCAAACCTTTGTCAGAAGCATAACCTGCAAATATCCTCTCCCATTCTGAGGGCTGTCTGCTTGCTTTACTTACTGTGTTTTTGGCTCTGTAGAAGCTTTTTAGTTTGATCAGATCCCAGTAATGTATTTTTGGTGTTGCTTCAATTGCCTGGAGGGTCCTCCTCATAAAGTATTCTCCCAGGCCAATTTCTTCAAGTGTTTCTCCTTTTCTGTCTCCAAGAATCTTTATTATTTCATGTCTTAAGTTTAAATCTTTTATCCAGTGAGAGTCAATTTATGTCAGTGGTGAAAGGTATGGGTCCAGTTTCAGTCTTCTACAAGTCACCAGCCAATTCTCCCAGCACCATTTGTTAAATAGGGAATCTTTCCCCCCATTTATATTTTTGATGGGCTTATCAAAGATCAAATGATGATAAGTGTCTGGGTTCATCTCTTGGTTCTCAATTCTGTTCCATACATCACCTCTCTATTTTTGTGCCAAACCATGCTGTTTTGATCACTATAGATTTCTAGTATAGTTTGAAGTTTGGTAGTGTGATTCCTCCTGATTTGTTTTTATTTCTGAGTAACGTCTTGGCTATTTGAGTTTTTTTCTGGTTCCAAATAAAACGAAGTACCATTTTTTTCAGATCTTTAAAGTATGATGGTGATGCTTTGATAGGGATTGCATTAAATTTGTACATTGCTTTGGGTAATATGGACATTTTAACAATGTTGATTCTTCCTAGTCATGAGCATGGTATGTTTTTCCATTTGTTAACTAACATCTTCAGCTATTTCTTTTTTTTTTTTTTTTTTTTTGTAGAGACAGAGTCTCACGGTACCGCCCTCAGGTAGAGTGCCGTGGCGTCACACGGCTCACAGCAACCTCTAACTCTTGGGCTTACGCGATTCTCCTGCCTCAGCCTCCCGAGCAGCTGGGACTACAGGCGCGCGCCACAACACCCGGCTATTTTTCTGTTGCAGTTTGGCCAGGGCTAGGGTTTGAACCCACCACCCTCGGCATATGGGGCCGGCGCCCTACTCACTGAGCCACAGGCGCAGCTATTTCTTTTCTCAGAGTTTTATAATTCTCTTTATAGAGATCTTTCACATCATTTGTTAGGTAAAGTCCCAAATATTTCATCTTCTTTGGCACAACTGTAAAGAGAATAGAGACCTTGGCTGTGTTTTCAGCTTGATTGTTATTGGTATATATAAAAGCTACTGATTTGTGAGTATTGATTTTGTATCCTGACATGACACTGTATTCATTGATCACTTCTAAGAATTTTGTGGTTGAGTTCCTGTGGTTTTCCAGGTATAAAATCGTATCATCTGCAAAGAGTGAAAGTTTGATCTCCTCTGACCCTCTTTGTATACCTTGATTGCCTTGCCTGATTGCGATGGCTAAGACTTCCATTACAATGTTAAAAAGCAGTGGAGACAATGGGCAACCTTGCCTGGTTCCTGATCTGGGTGGAAATGTTTTCAATTGTACTCCATTCAATATGATATTGGCTGTGGGTTTGCTGTAGATGGTCTCTATCAGTTTAAGAAATGTCTCTTCTATACCTATTTTCTTAAGTGTTCTGATCATGAAAGGATGCTGGATATTGTCAAAAGCTTTTTCTGCATCTATTGAGAGAATCACACGGTCTTTGATTTTTAGTTTGTTTATGTGATGTATTATATTTATAGATTTACGTATATTGAACCAACCTTGAGACCCTGGGATAAAACCCATTTGGTCATGGTGTATAATTCATTTGATGTGTTTCTGGATTCTGTTTGCTAGGATCTTATTGAATATCTTTGCATCTATATTCATTAAAGATATTGGTCTATAGTTTTCTTTTCTTGTTGGGTCTTTACCTGGTTTGGGGATCAGGGTGATATTTACTTCATAGAATGTGTTGGGAAGTATTCTTTCTTTTTTGATGTTTTGGAAAAGGTTAAGTAACATAGGTACTAGTTTCTCTTTAAAGGTTTGGTAGAATTCTGATGTGAAGCCACCTGGTCCTGGACTCTTCTTTTTTGGGGAGATTTTATATAGTTGATTCTATTTCAGTACTTGATATAGGTTTGTTCAGCATTTCCAATTCTCTCTGATTAAGTCTAGGAAGTTGATGTGCTTCCAAGTATTGGTCAATTTCTTTCAGATTTTCATATTTCTGAGAATAAAATTTTTTGTGGTATTCATTAAGGATTTTTTGAATTTCTAAAGTGTCTGTTGTTATTTCTCCTTTGTCATTTCTGATTGATGAACTATGGACTTTAATTTTCTATTTTTGGTTAGGTTGGCCAAAGGTTTATCAATTTTGTTGAATTTTTCAAAAAATCAACCTTTTGATTCATTGATCTTTTGAGTCATTCTTTTTTTTATTTCATTTAATTCTTCTCTAATTTTAGTGATTTCTTTTCAGTTTGGGGTTGAAATGCTCTTCCTTTTCCAGTTGCTTAAGATGTCCCATAAAGTGAAACTGGAGGTGGAGCAAGATGGCGGCCGAGTAACAGCTTCCTTGCATCTGGGCACCATGAGTCTGGGGAGATAGGACTCCAGGCATCTCTGGCTGGTGGGATCTGCCTATCATCACCCCTGCGAGGACACAGGGAGTCAGCGAGAGACTTCTGGACCCCAAGAGGAGGACTAAAACAGTGGAAAACCGGCAAGTGGTCACATATGTTCAATCGGTCTAAACCCGCCGGCAACTGTAAGTTCAGTAGCAGCGAGACTGCAAACCAGAAAGGCCTTACCTGTGAACTGTTTTGGTGTCTTTGGACTTGGCACTCAGTTGAACTGCCTTGGGGATAGCCTGAGCGGGAGTGCGGAGAACTTTGGCCTTTGTCTAGGGCCCCAGTCTGAGCCACTGAGCCAGACGGAGCTAATAGTGTTTGGCTGTGGGTCACAGGGAAACATTGTGAGCGATCTGCCCCGGCAAGCTCCGCCATCAGGGTTGCAGAGCTAGAATTGGGTGGGAGCTGGTAACCCAGCGACCAAGTAGCTTAAGGGCGGGGTTTGAGCTGCCTTGCAGCCCTAACCCTCAGGGGCAGAGTGACACCAGTTTTGGCACACTGGGTAAATGGATAGCCACTTCAGCAGTGATTCCAGCAACAAGCATTTTCCTGGGAAACTACTGCTCAGCAAGTGAACAAGTTCAAAGTGCCTTTTAAGTGGGCTGAAGAGAGATTTAGGGTGTCTACCTGCTGGGGTTTGAGAAATCAGCAGCCACCAGTCGTATCATAACTGTGATTAACATCTCATACCCCAGAAGACCACGTGTTGCCCAGACAATATTCAATAACATATACATACTGCTTTGTTTTTGGTTGTGTTTTTTTTTTTTTTTTTTGGTTTGGTTGTTTTTTTTGTTTATTTTTATGTTGTTGATGTTGTTTTGTTTTTTTAGTTCAACCTTTTCCATACAGATCCTTTTTCTTTCTCAATTTTTCTAGTTTAATTATAATTTCCCATTGCTGCCTTTTTCAATAATTAGAACTTCATTTTTGCTAGTGTTTCTACCGCTATTATTTGGTTTTCCACCTAATTTTATCCCGTAAAGTTTTCAGTTTGCTTGTTTTGGTTTGATTTATAGCATTTTTGTTTTTCCTCTCTACTTGGTGGAAGTGGGGTACTGTGTCTGATCAGGTTAGCAAAGAGCTGCTGACCTCAAGGGAACCACCCAACTAAAGGTGGGTTTTTTTTAAGGTTGTGTCAAAGTACCCTACTGTACACCTATATTGCTTTGTCTCCCTCTTTCTGTGCCTCTCTTCTTTTTGTGAATATTCCTTTTACCCACCCCCTCTCCTTTCTCTATTTTTCTTTGTTTTTCTTATCACTCGGTCCTCCTTTCTTTCATCCCTTTTTTGCTCTTCAACCTTCTCACCCTTCTGGTCCTGTAACCCTTAGTCAGATGAATGACAGATGAATGGCTAACAAACACATGAAAAAATGTTCATCATCTCTATATATTAGAGAAATGCAAATCAAAACAACCCTGAGATATCATCTAACCCCAGTGAGAATGGCCCACATCACAAAATCTCAAAACTGCAGATGCTGGCGTGGATGTGGAGAGAAGGGAACACTTTTACACTGCTGGTGGGACTGCAAACTAGTACAACCATTCTGGAAGGAAGTATTGAGAAACCTCAAAGCGCTCAAGCTAGACCTCCCATTTGATCCTGCAATCCCATTACTGGGCATCTACCCAGAAGGAAAGAAATCCTTTTATCATGAGGACACTTGTACTAGACTGTTTATTGCAGCTCAATTTACAATCGCCAAAATGTGGAAACAGCCTAAATGCCCACCAACCCAGGAATGGATTAACAAGCTGTGGTATATGTATACCATGGAATACTATTCAGCCATTAACAAAAATGGAGACTTTACATCCTTCGTATTAACCTGGATGGAAGTGGAAGACAGTATTCTTAGTAAAGCATCACAAGAATGGAGAAGAATGAATCCTATGTACTCAATTTTGATATGAGGACAATTAATGACAATTGAGGTTATGGGGGGGAAGCAGAAAGAGGGACGGAGGGAGGTGGGTGGGGCCTTGGTGTGTGTCACACTTTATGGGGTCAAGACATGATTGCAAGAGGGACTTTACCTAACAATTGCAATCAGTGTAACCTGGCTTATTGTACCCTCAATGAATCCCCAACAATAAAAAAAAAAAAAAAGATGTCCCATAAAGTTATTGACGTCCTCTCTTTCCGTTCTCTGGAGGAAGGCTTACAATGCTATAAATTTCCCTCTTAGGACTGCCTTTGTAGTATCCCACAGGTTTTGATAATTTGTGTCTTCATTTTTGTTTTGTTCTGAAAGTTTGGCATTTCCCTCTTAATCTCATCTATGACTCAGCTATCATTCAGCATAAGGTTATCTAGTTTCCATGTCTTTGTGTAAGTATGCAGATACCTGTTATTGGGGAGTTCAAATTTTATTGTGTGATGATCTGAGAAAATACAAGGAATAATTTCTATACTTTTAAATTTTCTAGAGTAGACTTGTGACCTAAGACGTGATCAATTTTGGAGGAAGTTCCATGGGCCGATGAGAAGAATATGTATTCGGTTTTGTTAGGATGAAATGTTCTATAGATGTCTGTTAAATTCAATTATTGTATGGTGAAGTTTAAGTCCAAAATTCCTTTGCTTAGTTTCTTATTGGAGGATCTATCCAACACTGCCAAAGGGATATTAAAATCTCCAACTATTATGGCGCTGGAAGATATTAAATTGCTCATATCTGTTAGGGTCTCCCTTATAAATTGAGGCTCATTCTGGTTGGGTGCATAAATGTTAATAATTGACATTTCATCATGTTGAGTGTTTCCCTTAACAAATATGAAGTGACCATCCTTGTCTTTCCTTATCTTTCTTGCTTTAAAGCCTAGTGTATCTGCAAATTTAATTGCCACCCCTACTTTTTTCTGATTTCTGTTTGCCTAGATTACAGATGCCCATCCCTTCACCCTGAGTCTATATTATCCTTTAAAGTAAGATGAGATTCTTGTATGCAGCAGATATCTGGCCTGAGTTTTTGTATCCAGTCAGCCAACCTGTGCCTCTTTAGAGGACAGTTTAAGCTATTCACATTGAGAGTATTGATAAGCCTGGTAGTATTTTGGGTGCCAAGTTTTTCAAAACTCCAGTGGACATTTTGAATCTTTTCACCACTGTGGAAGTTGGGTTTTGGTCAAGAATTTCAGAATGAGTTTACTTTGGTAGTAGAGCATTGTGCTGGTCATTATGGAGGATGGGTCTGAGGATATCCTGAAGAGCTGGTTTGGTTATGGCAAATTTCTTCAATGTGTGTATGTCATTACAGTATTTAACTTCTCTATCATAAATGAAGCCCAATTTAGCTGGATACATGATCCTGGGCTGAAAGTTGTTTTGTTTTAGGAGATTGAAGGTTGATGACCATCCTCTTCTGGCTTGAAAAGTTTCAGAAGACAGACCTGCAGTTATTCTAATACTCTTCTCCTTGTAGGTTGTGATTTTCTTACATCTGGCTGCTTGCAGGATTTTCTCCTTCATATTAACTTTGGACTTTGGAAGTTAATTACAATATGTCTAGAAGATGCTTTCTTTGGGTTTAGTCATGCTGTGTTTCTGAAACTGTCTGCTATCTGAATTTCAGAATCTCTGGCCATTTGGGAAGTTCTCCTCAATTTTCCCGTAGAGTAGAGTATCTGTGCCTTTCGGATTATCCTCTTCTCCTTCAGGGATTCCTATGAGGTGAATGTTTGCTCTTTTGGTGGGGTCCCACAGTTCTCTCAGGGAATGATCCATTTTTGTTCTCCACTTCTCTTCCTCATTGAGTGTTTGGGATCATTCAAAAGCTTTGTCTTTTTTTTTTACGTTTTATTTATTTATTTTTATTTATTATTTTATTATAATTTCTTTTTTTAATTAAAAAAAAAAACAATAGCCACTTCAGCAGTGATTCCAGCGACAAGGACTTCCCTGAGAAAGCTTCTGCTCATCCACAGACACGAGAACTTAAAGAGCAAGAGGAAGTGAAAGGAAAATTAGGGCAAGGAAACAGATAAAAGAAATCACCCATGAGGAAGAATCAGTAGAAAACTCCAGGCAACATGAAGAACCAGTCCAGAACAACCCCGCCAAGGGACCATGAGGTAGCTACTGCAGAGGATTCCACCTATACAGAAATGTTAGGAATGACAGAAAGGGAATTTAGAAAACACATGTTGAAAACAATGAAAGAAATGATGGAAACAATGAAGGAAACTGCTAATAAAGTGGAAAATAACCAAAAGGAAATCCAAAAACAGAATCAAATCAGAGATGAATGATATGAAGAATATAAAAAGGATATAGCAGAGCTGAAGGAAATGAAACAGTCAATCAGGGAACTTAAAGATGCAATGGAAAGTATCAGCAACAGGTTAGACCATGCAGAAGAAAGAATTTCAGAGGTAGAAGACAAAGTTTTTGAGATAACTCAGATAGTAAAAGAGGCAGAAAAGAAGAGAGAGAAAGCAGAACGTTCACTGTCAGAATTATGGGACTTTATGAAGCATTCCAAGATACGAGTTATAGGAATTCCAGAAGGTGAAGAAGAATGCCCCAGAGGAATGGAAGCCATAGTAGAGATATTATAAAAGAAAATTTCCCAAATATCACCAAAGATTCTGACACACTGCTTTCAGAGGGCTATCAGACCCCAGGTTCCCTCAACTCTAACCGAGCTTCTCCAAGACACATTGTGATGAACCTGTCCAAAGACAAAAGAAAAGATTCTGCAAGCTGCCAGGAGTAAGCGCCAGTTGACCTACAGGGGCAAATCCATCAGAGTGACCGCAGACTTCTCTAATGAAACTTTCCAAGCAAGAAGACAATGGTCATCTACCTTTAATCTACTTAAACAGAACAATTTCCAGCCCAGAATTCAGTATCCTGCTAAGCTAAGCTTCAAAATTGATGGAGAAATCAAATCATTTACGGATATACAAACATTGAAGAAATTCGCCACAACAAGACCAGCTCTACAGGAAATACTTCAACCTGTTCTGCACACTGACCACCACAATGGATCAGCAGCAAAGTAAGAACTCAGAAATTAAAGGACAGAACCTAACCTCCACACTGATGCAAAAGATAAAACTAAGCAATGGACTCTCACAAAATAAGACGAATAGAATACTACCACACTTATCAATTATCTCAATAAATGTTAATGGCTTGAATTCCCCACTGAAGAGACATAGATTGGTTGACTGGATTAAAAAACACAAGCCATCCATTTGCTGTCTGCAAGAAACACACCTGGCTTCAAAAGACAAATTAAAGCTCCGAGTCAAGGGTTGGAAGACAATTTTTCAGGCAAATGGAATTCAGAAGAAAAGAGGAGTTGCAATCTTATTTTCAGATACATGTGGATTTAAAGCAACTAAAGTCAAAAAAGACAAAGATGGTCACTTTATATTGGTCAAGGGAAAAATACAACAAGAAGACATTTCAATTCTAAATATTTATGCACCCAATTTAAATGCTCCCAGATTCTTGAAACAGACCTTACTCAGTCTGAGCAATATGATATCTGATAATACGAAAATAACAGGGGACCTTAACACTCCTCTTACAGAGCTGGACAGATCCTCTAAAGAGAAATTAAACAAGGATGTAAGAGACTTAAATGAGACCGTAGAACAACTGTGCTTGATAGACGCATATAGAACACTCCATCCCAAAGATAAAGAATATACATTCTTCTCATCACCCCATGGAACATTCTCCAAAATTGATCATATCCTGGGACACAAAACAAATATCAACAGAATCAAAATAATTGAAATTTTACCTTGTATCTTCTCAGACCATAAGGCACTAAAGGTGGAACTCAACTCTAACAAAAATGATCGACTCCACCCAAAGGCATGGAAACTAAACAATCTTCTGTTGAATAACAGATGGGTGAAGGAAGAAATAAAACAGGAAAGCATTAACTTCCTTGAGCATAACAACAATGAAGACACAAGCTACCAAAACCTGTGGGATACTGCAAAAGCAGTTTTGAGAGGAAAATTCATCGCTTTAGATGCCTACATTTGAAAAACAGAAAGAGAGCACATCAACAATCTCACAAGAGATCTTATGGAATTGGAAAAAGAAGAACAATCTAAGCCTAAACTCAGTAGAAGAAAAGAAATATCCAAATCAAATCAGAGATCAATGAAATTGAAAACAAAAGAATCATTCAGAAAATTAATGAAACAAGGAGTTGGTTTTTTGAAAAAATAAATAAAATAGATAAACCATTGGCCAGACTAACGAGGAATAGAAAAGTAAAATCTCTAGTAACCTCAATCAGAAATGATAAAGGGGAAATAACAACTGATCCCACAGAGATACAAGAGATCATCTCTGAATACTACCAGAAACTCTATGCCCAGAAATTTGACAATGTGAAAGAAATGGATCAATATTTGGAATCACACCCTCTCCCTAGATTCAGCCAGGAAGAAATAGAGCTCCTGAACAGACCAATTTCAAGCACTGAGATCAAAGAAACAATAAAAAAATCTTCCAACCAAAAAATGCCCTGGTCCAGATGGCTTCACTCCAGAATTCTATCAAACCTTCAAGGAAGAGCTTATTCCTGTACTGCAGAAATTATTCCAAAGAATTGAGGAAGAAGGAATCTTCCCCAACACATTCTATGAAGCAAACATCACCCTGATACCAAAACCAGGAAAAGACCCAAACAAAATGGAGAATTTCAGACCAATCTCACTCATGAACATAGATGCAAAAATTCTCAACAAAATCCTAGCCAATAGATTACAGCTTATCATCAAAAAAGTCATTCATCATGACCAAGTAGGCTTCATCCCAGGGATGCAAGGCTGGTTTAACATATACAAGTCTATAAACGTTATCCAGCATATTAACAGAGGCAAAAATAAAGATCACATGATCCTCTCAATAGATGCAGAAAAAGCATTTGATAAAATCCAGCATCCTTTTCTAATTAGAACACTGAAGAGTATAGGCATAGGTGGCACATTTCTAAAACTGATTGAAGCTATCTATGACAAACCCACAGCCAATATTTTACTGAATGGAGTCAAACTGAAAGCTTTTCCTCTTAGAACTGGAACCAGACAAGGTTGTCCTCTGTCACCTTTACTATTCAACGTAGTGCTGGAAGTTCTAGCCAATATTATTAGGCAAGACAAGGAAATATGGGCAATCCAAGTGGGAGCAGAGGAGGTCAAACTCTCCCTCTTTGCTGACGACATGATCTTATACTTAGAGAATCCCAAAGACTCAACCACAAGACTCCTAGCAGTCATCAAAAAATACAGTAATGTTTCAGGATATAAAATCAATGTCCACAAGTCAGTAGCCTTTGTGTACACCAATAACAGTCAAGATGAGAAGCTAATTAAGCACACAACTCCCTTCACCATAGTCTCAAAGAAAATGAATACCTAGGAATATACCTAACGAAGGAGGTGAAGGACCTCTATAAAGAAAACTATGAAATCCTCAGAAAGGAAATAGCAGAGGATATTAACAAATGGAAGAACATACCATGCTCATGGATGGAAAGAATCAACATTGTTAAAATGTCTGTACTTCCCAAAGCAATCTACCTATTCAATGCCATTCCTATCAAAATACCAACATCGTACTTTCAAGATTTGGAAAAAATGATTCTGCGTTTTGTATGGAACCGGAAAAAACCCCGTATAGCTAAGGCAGTTCTCTGTAACAAAAATGAAGCTGGGGGCATCAGCGTACCAGATTTTAGTCTGTACTACAAAGCCATAGTGGTCAAGACAGCATGGTACTGGCACAAAAACAGAGACATAGACACTTGGAATCGAATTGAAAACCAAGAAATGAAACTAACATTTTACAACCACCTAATCTTTGATAAACGAAACAAGAACATACCTTGGGGGAAAGACTCCCTATTCAATAAATGGTGTTGGGAGAACTGGATGTCTACATGTAAAAGACTGAAACTGGACCCACACCTTTCCCCACTCACAAAAATTGATTCAAGATGGATAAAGGACTTAAACTTAAGGCATGAAACAATAAAAATCCTCCAAGAAAGCATAGGAAAAACACTGGAAGATATTGGCCTGGGGAAAGACTTCATGAAGAAGACTGCCATGGCAATTGCAACAACAACAAAAATAAACAAATGGGACTTCATTAAACTGAAAAGCTTCTGTACAGCTAAGGAGACAATAACCAAAGCAAAGAGACAACCTACACAATGGGAAAGGATATTTGCATATTTTCAATCAGACAAAAGCTTGATAACTAGGATCTATAGAGAACTCAAATTAATCCACATGAAAAAGCCAACAACCCATATATCAATGGGCAAGAGACATGAATAGAACTTTCTCTAAAGATGACAGACGAATGGCTAACAAACACATGAAAAAATGTTCATCATCTCTATATATTAGAGAAATGCAAATCAAAACAACCCTGAGATATCATCTAACCCCAGTGAGAATGGCCCACATCACAAAATCTCAAAACTGCAGATGCTGGCGTGGATGTGGAGAGAAGGGAACACTTTTACACTGCTGGTGGGACTGCAAACTAGTACAACCATTCTGGAAGGAAGTATGGAGAAACCTCAAAGCACTCAAGCTAGACCTCCTATTTGATCCTGCAATCCCATTACTGGGCATCTACCCAGAAGGAAAGAAATCCTTTTATCATGAGGACACTTGTACTAGACTGTTTATTGCAGCTCAATTTACAATCGCCAAAATGTGGAAACAGCCTAAATGCCCACCAACCCAGGAATGGATTAACAAGCTGTGGTATATGTATACCATGGAATACTATTCAGCCATTAAAAAAAATGGAGACTTTACATCCTTCGTATTAACCTGGATGGACGTGGAAGACATTATTCTTAGTAAAGCATCACAAGAGTGGAGAAGCATGAATCCTATGTACTCAATTTTGATATGAGGACAATTAATGACAATTATGGTTATGGGGGGGAAACAGTAAGAGGGAAGGAGGGAGGTGGGTGGGGCCTTGGTGTGTGTCACACTTTATGGGGTTAAGACATGATTGCTAGAGGGACTTTACCTAACAATTGCAATCAGTGTAACCTGGCTTATTGTACCCTCAATGAATCCCCAACAATAAAAAAAAAAAAAAAAAGCTTTGTCTTCAATGTCAGAGATCCTTTCTTCTGCTTGCTCCATTCTGTTACTGAGGGATTCTACTGTATTTCTCAGATCTTTGGTGTCTGCAAGTTCTTGCCTCAATGTGTCAAAATCTTTGGTGATTTTGTCTTTGAATTCATTGAATTCTTGAGATAACTTTTGAATTTATCCTTTAATTTCTAAGTCCACATTTACCTCCATTCTGTTAATCTTATTTGCAATCCAAATTCTGAATTTGATTTCTGACATCTCGACCATTTGTTTATGAATGGAATCATCTGTTGTGTCTCCTTTGTCATTCCTTGGGGAAGTTGATCTACTCTGATTATTCGTGTTGCTGGAGTTTTTCCACTGATTCTGCCCCATGATTATTTTTCACCGTTTGGCTAGAGAAGCTGGCAAGGTGAAATTGAATTGAGGGCTCCTGGAGTTGTAATTGACCAGCCCTTTACCAAAGAACTGGGACTGGTGATTGCAGCTTTTTCCTTAGAGCTTTACAAAGGTCCCATTCAGAACGACTGCCTGAAACTCTGGGCACCTGCTTGGTGTGGTGGGGCTAGATGGTGCTGACCAGTATTCAGCTAGTCTCTGTCCAATCCCAGTGAGTTAGTGGCTTAAGGCTGAAATCTCAGCTGTGGAGATATTTAAGGAACTAAGACACCCTGCCCCCCCACAGGTGACAACTGGAAGGGGAGAATCCCACACTCCCACAACACAGCCAGGGTACAACCTTGGTGGGTCCCCAGGTGATTGGCCCAGGTCAAGAGTTCCAAACCAATTGTCCTGGTTGATACAAACACTGATCAGGTGGGAGTGTTCAAAAGCTCTTCAGCATCTAGGCAGCAAGGGCCCACTGGCAGTTCAATTTGACCCCAGTGGGAGGGACCATGGAGCTGCCACCACTGTTAGGGGTGGCACTGCCACTGTTGGGGGTGGTGCTGCTGGTCTGGGGTATTGCTATGTGCTGGTTGCAGAAGCTGGCAGGGAGCTGGTTCCCCACCCAGCTCCTGTGACCCACCAGGTGCAAGGGTCACAGGAGCTGGGTGGGGAGCTGGAGGGCAGAGCTGCTGACCCCCGGCCTTGGGCTGTAGGAGCTGGGCCAGAAGCCCCACAGGGGAGTCACAAGCCTGGGGGCCTTAGGGATCGCAGGAGCTGGGCAGAAGTTGCCAGCCATGGGCTACGGGTCTTAGGAGCCAGGTAGGGAGCCAAAGGGCAGAGTCCTTGGCCCTGGGTCTGTGGGTTGCAGTAGATGGGTGGGGAGCCAGATGGCAGAGTCACTGGCCGTGGGCTGTATGGGTTGCAGGAGCCAGGTGGGAGTTGCCAGCCATGGTCAGTGGGTCACAGGAGCTGGGTAGGAGTCGCTGGCCATGGGCCATGGGCCATGGGCCAGGAGTAGGGCAGAGAATTGGAGGGTGGAGTCTCTGGCCTTGGGCCACATGGGATTTGCTGGGCAAATTCAGGGGCCGGGTGGGATTTTCCAGCCATGGGCTGCAGGTTGCAGGAACCTGGTGGGGAGCCAAGCCACCAACTGTGGGCTGCTGAGAAGGTGGGTCATGGTCCCCAGTGGTCAGTAGCGCGGGACCTGAGCTATGCTCTTTCCAACATGGGGAAAGTCTCTCTCCCCTTGTAACTCCCCACCTCTATTGAAGTTATAGTTTCAGCGCAAGTGTCCCACAGCTCATGAGGTGCCCTGCCCTAGCAAAAATATGCCAAACATGCCAGACTTTGCAGTCTAGTCTTCTAGACTGCTAGGAGCGGGGGAGGGGTGGATTGGGAGTTCAGAAAGGTGGGGAGAATACTACATCAACTTTTGGTCCAGACAAGAGCCTGCCTGGGCTTGCAACAGTATCTCTCCATGGAGAGAGTCCCGGCCCTCAGTTATTCTCTCCCTTTTGGTGAAACAAAAGGTCCTCTGTTCTCTACTCCCTCAAGCCTGGGTGAGGGGAGGGGAAGGATTCCCATGTCTTTAGGATGGGTTTTGTACTTGAAATTTGTTTCCTTGGAGTCCCAGCTTTTGGCAGCAGGGGTAATGTGAACCTATCGATCCTCTCTCTCAGTTCAGCTCCCAATCTTCCGCTTTATTAGGTTATTTCTGGGCATTATTTCTCCATCTAGATGGGAGCCTCTGCCGAAAGCTGGCTTCAGTTGGCCATCTTACCTCCCTCCCACCTTTCATCTTAATATACATTTCAGAATTAAAAGATAATGCCTTGCTTATTACACAAATTAACGTCAGTTTTAACCTATCCTTTTGAATAAAGCAATTATTTCTCCTTGAATATATAGCTGGACTCAAACAATGGTATCCCTCTTATGCTGTTATTTATATTACATAGCCCATAATTTGGGAAATACACTAATGGCCATTATGATTCCTTTTCTGAGGCCCTAGGTCAGATTACACTCTGTGAGGAGAAGAAGGACTTTTCTTTAAAGGAAATGAATTTTTCCACTGTAAATCATTCCAGGGTAGGGAAAAATTATGGGCTTTATTCCTGGGGAGAGGTAGACTCTCTTAGTAATATGAAAGGGTGAGGAGACTGGAAGTTTTTTTTTTTTTTATTGTTGGGGATTCATTGAGGGTACAATAAGCCAGGTTACACTGATTGCAATTGTTAGGTAAAGTCCCTCTTGCAATCATGTCTTGCCCCCATAAAGTGTGACACACACCAAGGCCCCACCCACCTCCCTCCTTCCCTCTTTCTGTTTCCCCCCCATAACCATAATTGCCATTAATTGTCCTCATATCAAAATTGAGTACATAGGATTCCTGCTTCTCCATTCTTGTGATGCTTTACTAAGAATAATATCTTCCACGTCCATCCAGGTTAATACGAAGGATGTAAAGTCTCCATTTTTTTTAATGGCTGAATAGTATTCCATGGTATACATATACCACAGCTTGTTAATCCATTCCTGGGTTGGTGGGCATTTAGGCTGTTTCCACATTTTGGCGATTGTAAATTGAGCTGCAATAAACAGTCTAGTACAAGTGTCCTTATGATAAAAGGATTTCTTTCCTTCTGGGTAGATGCCCAGTAATGGGATTGCAGGATCAAATGGGAGGTCTAGCTTGAGTGCTTTGAGGATTCTCCATACTTCCTTCAAGAAAGGTTGTACTAGTTTGCAGTCCCACCAGCAGTGTAAAAGTGTTCCCTTCTCTCCACATCCACGCCAGCATCTGCAGTTTTGAGATTTTGTGATGTGGGCCATTCTCACTGGGGTTAGATGATATCTCAGGGTTGTTTTGATTTGCATTTCTCTAATATATAGAGATGATGAACATTTTTTCATGTGTTTGTTAGCCATTCGTCTGTCATCTTTAGAGAAAGTTCTATTCATGTCTCTTGCCCATTGATATAAGGGATTGTTGGCTTTTTTCATGTGGATTAATTTGAGTTCTCTATAGATCCTAGTTATCAAGCTTTTGTCTGATTGAAAATATGCAAATATCCTTTCCCATTGTGTAGGTTGTCTCTTTGCTTTGGTTATTGTCTCCTTAGCTGTACAGAAGCTTTTCAGTTTAATGAAGTCCCATTTGTTTATTTTTGTTGTTGTTGCAATTGCCATGGCAGTCTTCTTCATGAAGTCTTTCCCCAGGCCAATATCTTCCAGTGTTTTTCCTATGCTTTCTTGGAGGGTTTTTATTGTTTCATGCCTTAAGTTTAAGTCCTTTATCCATCTTGAATCAATTTTTGTGAGTGGGGAAAGGTGTGGGTCCAGTTTCAGTCTTTTACATGTAGACATCCAGTTCTCCCAACACCATTTATTGAATAGGGAGTCTTTCCCCCAAGGTATGTTCTTGTTTCGTTTATCAAAGATTAGGTGGTTGTAAGATGTTAGTTTCATTTCTTGGTTTTCCATTCGATTCCAAGTGTCTATGTCTCTGTTTTTGTGCCAGTACCATGCTGTCTTGAGCACTATGGCTTTGTAGTACAGACTAAAATCTGGTATGCTGATGCCCCCAGCTTTATTTTTATTACAGAGAACTGCCTTAGCTATACGGGGTTTTTTTCAGTTCCATACAAAACGCAGAATCATTTTTTCCAAATCTTGAAAGTATGATGTTGGTATTTTGATAGGAATGGCATTGAATAGGTAGATTGCTTTGGGAAGTATGGACATTTTAACAATGTTGATTCTTCCCATCCATGAGCATGGTATGTTCTTCCATTTGTTAATATCCTCTGCTATTTCCTTTCTGAGGATTTCATAGTTTTCTTTATACAGGTCCTTCACCTCCTTCGTTAGGTATATTCCTAGGTATTTGATTTTCTTTGAGACTATGGTGAAGGGAGTTGTGTCCTTAATTAGCTTCTCATCTTGACTGTTATTGGTGTATACAAAGGCTACTGACTTGTGGACATTGATTTTATATCCTGAAACATTACTGTATTTTTTGATGACTTCTAGGAGTCTTGTGGTTGAGTCTTTGGGGTTCTCTAAGTATAAGATCATGTCGTCAGCAAAGAGGGAGAGTTTGACCTCCTCTGCTCCCATTTGGATTCCCTTTATTTCCTTGTCTTGCCTAATTGTATTGGCTAGAACTTCCAGCACTATGTTGAATAGTAAAGGTGACAGAGGACAACCTTGTCTGGTTCCAGTTCTAAGAGGAAAAGCTTTGAGTTTGACTCCATTCAGTAAAATATTGGCTGTGGGTTTGTCATAGATAGCTTCAATCAGTTTTAGAAATGTGCCACCTATGCCTATACTCTTCAGAGTTCTAATTAGAAAAGGATGCTGGATTTTATCAAATGCTTTTTCTGCATCTATTGAGAGGATCATGTGATCTTTATTTTTGCCTCTGTTAATATGGTGGATAACGTTTATAGACTTGCGTATGTTAAACCAGCCTTGCATCCCTGGGATGAAGCCTACTTGATCATGATGAATGACTTTTTTGATGATAAGCTGTAATCTATTGGCTAGGATTTTGTTGAGAATTTTTGCGTCTATGTTCATGAGTGAGATTGGTCTGAAATTCTCCTTTTTGTTTGGGTCTTTTCCTGGTTTTGGTATCAGGGTGATGTTTGCTTCATAGAATGTGTTGGGGAAGATTCCTTCTTCCTCAATTTTCTGGAATAATTTCTGCAGTACAGGAATAAGCTCGTCCTTAAAGGTTTGATAGAATTCTGGAGTGAAGCCATCTGGACCAGGGCATTTTTTGGTTGGAAGCTTTTTTATTGTTTCTTTGATCTCAGTGCTTGAAATTGGTCTGTTCAGGAGCTCTATTTCTTCCTGGCTGAGTCTAGGGAGAGGGTGTGATTCCAAATATTGATCCATTTCTTTCACATTGTCAAATTTCTGGGCATAGAGTTTCTGGTAGTATTCAGAGATGATCTCCTGTATCTCTGTGGGATCAGTTGTTATTTCCCCTTTATCGTTTCTGATTGAGGTTACTAGAGATTTTACTTTTCTATTCCTCGTTAGTCTGGCCAATGGTTTATCTATTTTATTTATTTTTTCAAAAAACCAACTCCTTGTTTCATTAATTTTCTGAATGATTCTTTTGTTTTCAATTTCATTGATCTCTGATTTGATTTTGGATATTTCTTTTCTTCTACTGAGTTTCGGCTTAGATTGTTCTTCTTTTTCCAATTCCATAAGATCTCTTGTGAGATTGTTGATGTGCTCTCTTTCAGTTTTTCGAATGTAGGCATCTAAAGCGATGAATTTTCCTCTCAAAACTGCTTTTGCAGTATCCCACAGGTTTTGGTAGCTTGTGTCTTCATTGTTGTTATGCTCAAGGAAGTTAATGATTTCCTGTTTTATTTCTTCCTGCACCCATCTGTTATTCAACAGAAGATTGTTTAGTTTCCATTCCTTTGGGTGGGGTCGAGCATTTTTGTTAGAGTTGAGTTCCACCTTTAGTGCCTTATGGTCTGAGAAGATACAAGGTAAAATTTCAATTATTTTGATTCTGTTGATATTTGTTTTGTGTCCCAGGATATGATCAATTTTGGAGAATGTTCCATGGGGTGATGAGAAGAATGTATATTCTTTATCTTTGGGGTGGAGTGTTCTATATGCGTCTATCAAGCACAGTTGTTCTAGAGTCTCATTTAAGTCTCTTATATCCTTGTTTAATTTCTGTTTAGAGGATCTGTCCAGCTCTGTAAGAGGAGTGTTAAAGTCCCCTGTTATGATGGTATTATCAGATATCATATTGCTCAGACTGAGTAAGGTCTGCTTCAAGAATCTGGGAGCATTTAAATTGGGTGCATAAATATTTAGAATTGAAATGTCTTCTTGTTGTAGTTTTCCCTTGACCAATATAAAGTGACCATCTTTGTCTTTTTTGACTTTAGTTGCTTTAAATCCACATGTGTCTGAAAATAAGATTGCAACTCCTCTTTTCTTCTGAATTCCATTTGCCTGAAAAATTGTCTTCCAACCCTTGACTCGGAGCTTTAATTTGTCTTTTGAAGCCAGGTGTGTTTCTTGCAGACAGCAAATGGATGGCTTGTGTTTTTTAATCCAGTCAGCCAATCTATGTCTCTTCAGTGGGGAATTCAAGCCATTAACATTTATTGAGATAATTGACAAGTGTGGTAGTATTCTATTCGTCTTATTTTGTGAGAGTCCATTGCTTAGTTTTATCTTTTGCATCAGTGTGGAGGTTAGGTTCTGTCCTTTAATTTCTGAGTTCTTACTTTGCTGCTGATCCATTGTGGTGGTCAGTGTGCAGAACAGGTTGAAGTATTTCCTGTAGAGCTGGTCTTGTTGTGGCGAATTTCCTCAATGTTTGTATATCCGTAAATGATTTGATTTCTCCGTCAATTTTGAAGCTTAGCTTAGCAGGGTACAGAATTCTGGGCTGAAAATTGTTCTGTTTAAGTAGATTAAAGGTAGATGACCATTGTCTTCTTGCTTGGAAAGTTTCATTAGAGAAGTCTGCGGTCAATCTGATGGATTTGCCCCTGTAGGTCAACTGGCGCTTACTCCTGGCAGCTTGCAGAATCTTTTCTTTGGTCTTGACTTTGGACAGGTTCATCACAATGTGTCTTGGAGAAGCTCGGTTAGAGTTGAGGCGACCTGGGGTCCGATAGCCCTCTGAAAGCAGTGTGTCAGAATCTTTGGTGATTTTTGGGAAATTTTCTTTTATAATATTCTCTAGTATGGCTTCCATTCCTCTGGGGCATTCTTCTTCCCCTTCTGGAATTCCTATAACTCGTATGTTGGAACGCTTCATAAAGTCCCATTATTCTGACAGTGAACGTTCTGCTTTCTCTCTCTTCTTTTCTGCCTCTTTTACTATCTGAGTTATCTCAAAAACTTTGTCTTCTACCTCTGAAATTCTTTCTTCTGCATGGTCTAACCTGTTGCTGATACTTTCCATTGCATCTTTAAGTTCCCTGATTGACTGTTTCATTTCCTTCAGCTCTGCTATATCCTTTTTATATTCTTCATATCGTTCATCTCTTATTTGATTCTGTTTTTGAATTTCTTTTTGCTTATTTTCCACTTTATTAACAGTTTCCTTCATTGTTTCCATCATTTCCTTCATTGTTTTCAACATGTGTATTCTAAATTCCCTTTCTGTCATTCCTAACATTTCTGTATAGGTGGAATCCTCTGCAGTAGCTACCTCATGGTCCCTTGGCGGAGTAGTTCTGGACTGGTTCTTCATGTTGCCTGGAGTTTTCTGCTGATTCTTCCTCATGGGTGATTTCTTTTATCTGTTTACTTGCCCTAATTTTCCTTTCAATTCCTCTTGCTCTTTAAGTTCTTGTGCCTGTGGACTAAGGGTTACAGGACCAGAAGGGTGAGAAGGTTTAAGAGCAAAAAAGCGATGAAAGAAATGAGGACCGAGTGATAAGAAAAAAAAAAAAATGAAAAAAAAGAAAAATAGAGAAAGGAGAGTGGTTGGGTGAAAGGAATATTGACAAAAAGAAGAGAGGCACAGAAAGAGGGAGACAGAGCAATATAGGTGTACAGTAGGGTACTTTGATACCACCTTAAAAAAAAAAAAACACCTTCTGGGGGTGCCAAGTGGGGTGGTTCCCTTGAGGTCAGCAGCTCTTTGCTAACCTGATCAGACACAGTACCCCACCTCCACCAAGTAGAGAGGAAAGACAAAAATGCTATAAATCAAACCAAAACGAGCAAACAGAAAACCTTACGGGATAAAATTGGCTGGAAAAACCAAATAATAGTGGTAGAAACACTAACAAAAATGAAGTTCTGATTATTGAAATAGGCAGCAATGGGAAATTATAATTAAACTAGAAAAATTGAGAAAGAAAAAGGATCTGTATGGAAAAGGTTGAACTTGAAAAACAAAACAACAATCTAGAACGTCAAAATAAACAAAAAAAACAACCAAACCAAAAAAAAAACCAAACAAACAAACAAAAAAAAACACACACGCAACCAAAAACAAAGCAGTATGTATATGGAATTGAATATTGTCTGGGCAACACGTGGTCTTCTGGGGTATGAGATGTTAATCACAGTTCTGATACAACTGGAGGCTGCTAGTTTCTCGAACCCCAGCAGGTAGACACCCTAAATCTCTCTTCAGCCCACTTAAAAGGCACTTTGAACTTGTTCACTTACTGAGCAGAAGCCTTCTCAGGGAAGTGCTTGTTGCTGGAATCACTGCTGGAGTGGCTATCCACTTACCCTGTGTGTCAAAACTGGTCTCCCTCTGCCCCCGAGGGTTAGGGCTGCAAGGCGGCTCAGACCCCGCCCTTAGGCTACTTGGTCGCTGGGTTACCAGCTCCCACCCAATTCCAGCTCTGCGACCCTGAGGGCGGAGCTTGCCAGGGCAGATCGCTCACAATGTCTGCCTGTGACCCAGAGCCAAACTCTATTAGCTCCGTCTGGCTCAGCGGCTCAGACTGGGGCCCTAGACAAAGGCCAAAGTTCTCCGCACTCCCGCTCAGGCTCTCCCCAAGGCAGTTCAGCTGAGTGCCAAGTCCAAAGACACCAAAACAGTTCACAGGTAAGGCCTTTCTGGTTTGCAGTCTCGCTGCTACTGAACTTACAGTTGCTTGCTGGTTTAGGCGGATTGAACACACGCGACCACTTGCTGGTTTTCCACTGTTTTAGTCCTCCTCTTGGGGTCCAGAAGTCTCTCGCTGACTCCCTGTATCCTCTCAGGGGTGATGATAGGCAGATCCCACCAGCCAGAGATGCCTGGAGTCCTATATCCCCAGACTCACGGTGCCCAGATGCAAGGAAGCTGTTACTCGGCTGCCATCTTGCTCCACCCTCGAGACTGGAAGTTTTAAGTAGCTTAGGGATCAGGTTGTCTCAGGTCTAAAGTAGTGTTTTTCTCCTAAAACCCAGCAAGAGCTAGACAGAAATGCTAAGATCAGATTTTGGCCTCTAATTAGTTTTAGTAGCACTTGGTAATGTTTTGAATGGTAGTACTATTATTCCTTAAGGACTTAATATTTTTAAAAACTTTTTTCATTAAGAAATTGAAACACAGATATAGAGAATTTCATGACTCACAAAATTATACTTTAATAAATTATAAAGCAAATTCTCTTGTAGCCATCACCAGGTCAAGAAATAGAAATTTGCTAACTCCCCAAGAAGTTCTCCATGTGTTGGGCCCCTTTTCCATAACAGAAACCACTATCTTGATTTTTTTTATTGCAATCACTTCCCTTTCTAAAGAAATAGTTGTACCACCTAATGTACATCCATAAACAACTATAGTTTAATTTGATGTGTCTTTTAGCCTAAATATTTTTCTATACTCCTTTTATCCCATGTAAAGTGTTTGTTGAAGAGTTTTTTGTCCTATAGAGTCTCATGATCTGGGTTTTGCTATAAATTGGTGGTTGGATCAGATTCAGGTTTGTTTATGTATCTTGGCAAGACTGTGGGTGACACAGTGTTCTTTCTTCAAGAGGCACAGACTGGTTGCCTCTCTTTTTGTGATCTTAGCAGCTATTACTGCTCCATGCTTAGATCTATAATTTGAACAGGGGCTTTTTAATTTATCTACTGGAATCTTTCTATGAAGAGTCACTTCCCCTCATCTACTATTTAGTTACTGAGATAAAATTCTTATGAGAAAGACAGAGTGTTTGATGCTTTTTTCTTTGTTAGTTTTCAAGATGAGTTGGTTTCCCAAATCTTTCATCAAATATGACTATTTTTTAAGGATCAATATAAACTAGTGGACTTAAATGTATTTGATACGTAGCAATCCATTTCAGTGAACATCCTTTTTGAAACTCAAATTGCCCCATTTGGGGTCACAGGGAGTCTCTTCAAATTGGTTGTTTTGGACCAACCTTCATGGTATGAAAACATTACCATCCTGTCTATTTCCTGCTGCTCTTCCCAAATTAGTCATATCTCCAAGAAGCCTTCATTGCAAATCATATTCTGGGTGCTAACTCATGGTATTGGGTTGGGTTCTTGTTTCCAGAAATTTTTAATGGACAGGTGTAGGGTCAACCCAAAGATATCCTAGTGCTCCTATTGTGATCTTGAAATGAGAACTTCTTGAATACACATGGACACAATACATACACACATATACATTCATAAATGTTAATTGAATGGTAACCTCATCTAATGCAACTTTAGGATAACTGAGTTTTTACATAACCTCTTCTAACTTAATCCATGTTTTTTTCTTCCATACTAAGATTCCTGGTTTTCAACAAGACAGTGGATGATAGAATAACATTAGGCATTAAGTACACATTTATTTTATCCTACAATGCATAAACAATGGTTGACTCACAATACTAATATCAATACCTCAACATAGAATTACTGAAAAGAATTTTTAAAATTTTGTGTATGCTCTTTCCCTGTTCCCCCATTTTTTAGTTACACTGTAACTATATTACTAGCACACATTATAATCTTGCCTTTTGAACTTTTTTTTTTCCTTTTTTTTAATTGTTGGGGATTCATTGAGGGTACAATAAGCCAGGTTACACTGGTTGCAATTGTTAGGTAAAGTTGCTCTTGCAATCATGTCTTGACCCCATAAAGTGTGACACACACCAAGGCCCCCCCCTCCCTCCTTCCCTCTTTCTGCTTCCCCCCCCAATAACCATAATTGTCATTAATTGTCCTCACATCAAAATTGAGTACATAGGATTCCTGCTTCTCCATTCTTGTGATGCTTTACTAAGAATAATATCTTCCACGTCCATCCAGGTTAATACGAAGGATGTAAAGTCTCCATTTTTTTTAATGGCTGAATAGTATTCCATGGTATACATATACCACAGCTTGTTAATCCATTCCTGGGTTGGTGGGCATTTAGGCTGTTTCCACATTTTGGCGATTGTAAATTGAGCTGCAATAAACAGTCTAGTACAAGTGTCCTTATGATAAAAGGATTTCTTTCCTTCTGGGTAGATGCCCAGTAATGGGATTGCAGGATCAAATGGGAGGTCTAGCTTGAGTGCTTTGAGGATTCTCCATACTTCCTTCAAGAAAGGTTGTACTAGTTTGCAGTCCCACCAGCAGTGTAAAAGTGTTCCCTTCTCTCCACATCCACGCCAGCATCTGCAGTTTTGAGATTTTGTGATGTGGGCCATTCTCACTGGGGTTAGATGATATCTCAGGGTTGTTTTGATTTGCATTTCTCTAATATATAGAGATGATGAACATTTTTTCATGTGTTTGTTAGCCATTCGTCTGTCATCTTTAGAGAAAGTTCTATTCATGTCTCTTGCCCATTGATATAAGGGATTGTTGGCTTTTTTCATGTGGATTAATTTGAGTTCTCTATAGATCCTAGTTATCAAGCTTTTGTCTGATTGAAAATATGCAAATATCCTTTCCCATTGTGTAGGTTGTCTCTTTGCTTTGGTTATTGTCTCCTTAGCTGTACAGAAGCTTTTCAGTTTAATGAAGTCCCATTTGTTTATTTTTGTTGTTGTTGCAATTGCCATGGCAGTCTTCTTCATGAAGTCTTTCCCCAGGCCAATATCTTCCAGTGTTTTTCCTATGCTTTCTTGGAGGGTTTTTATTGTTTCATGCCTTAAGTTTAAGTCCTTTATCCATCTTGAATCAATTTTTGTGAGTGGGGAAAGGTGTGGGTCCAGTTTCAGTCTTTTACATGTAGACATCCAGTTCTCCCAACACCATTTATTGAATAGGGAGTCTTTCCCCCAAGGTATGTTCTTGTTTGGTTTATCGAAGATTAGGTGGTTGTAAAATGTTAGTTTCATTTCTTGGTTTTCTTTTTTTTTTATTGTTGGGGATTCATTGAGGGTACAATAAGCCAGGTTACACTGATTGCAATTGTTAGGTAAAGTCCCTCTTGCAATCCTGTCTTGACCCCATAAAGTGTGACACACACCAAGGCCCCACCCCCCTCCCTCCTTCCCTCTTTCTGCTTCCCCCCCATAACTATAATTGTCATTAATTGTCCTCATATCAAAATTGAGTACATAGGATTCATGCTTCTCCATTCTTGTGATACTTTACTAAGAATAATGTCTTCCACGTCCATCCAGGTTAATATGAAGGATGTAAAGTCTCCATTTTTTTTAATGGCTGAATAGTTTTCCATGGTATACATATACCACAGCTTGTTAATCCATTCCTGGGTTGGTGAGCATTTAGGCTGTTTCCACATTTTGGCGATTGTAAATTGAGCTGCAATAAACAGTCTAGTACAAGTGTCCTTATGATAAAAGGATTTCTTTCCTTCTGGGTAGATGCCCAGTAATGGGATTGCAGGATCAAACGGGAGGTCTAGCTTGAGCGCTTTGAGGTTTCTCCATACTTCCTTCCAGAATGGTTGTACTAGTTTGCAGTCCCACCAGCAGTGTAAAAGTGTTCCCTTCTCTCCACATCCACGCCAGCATCTGCAGTTTTGAGATTTTGTGATGTGGGCCATTCTCACTGGGGTTAGATGATATCTCAGGGTTGTTTTGATTTGCATTTCTCTAATATATAGAGATGATGAACATTTTTTCATGTGTTTGTTAGCCATTCATCTTTCGTCTTTAGAGAAAGTTCTATTCATGTCTCTTGCCCATTGATATAAGGGATTGTTGGCTTTTTTCATGTGGATTAATTTGAGTTCTCTATAGATCCTAGTTATCAAGTTTTTGTCTGATCGAAAATATGCAAATATCCTTTCACATTGTGTAGGTTGTCTTTTGCTTTGGTTGTTGTCTCCTTGGCTGTACAGAAGCTTTTCCGTTTAATGAAGTCCCGTTTGTTTATTTTTGTTGTTGTTGCATTTGCCATGGCAGTCTTCTTCATGAAGTCTTTCCCCAGGCCAATATCTTCCAGTGTTTTTCCTATGCTTTCTTGGAGGATTTTTATTGTTTCATGCCTTAAGTTTAAGTCCTTTATCCATCTTGAATCAATTTTTGTGAGTGGGGAAAGGTGTGGGTCCAGTTTCAGTCTTTTACATGTAGACATCCAGTTCTCCCAACACCATTTATTGAATAGGGAGTCTTTCCCCCAAGGTATGTTCTTGTTTGGTTTATCAAAGATTAGGTGGTTGTAAAATGTTAGTTTCATTTCTTGGTTTTCAATTCGATTCTAAGTGTCTATGTCTCTGTTTTTGTGCCAGTACCATGCTGTCTTGAGCACTATGGCTTTGTAGTACAGACTAAAATCTGGTACGCTGATGCCCCCAGCTTTATTTTTGTTACAGAGAACTGCCTTAGCTATACGGGGTTTTTTCCAGTTCCATACAAAACGCAGAATCATTTTTTCCAAATCTTGAAAGTACGATGTTGGTATTTTGATAGGAATGGCATTGAATAGGTAGATTGCTTTGGGAAGTATAGACATTTTAACAATGTTGATTCTTCCCATCCATGAGCATGGTATGTTCTTCCATTTGTTAATATCCTCTGCTATTTCCTTTCTGAGGATTTCATAGTTTTCTTTATAGAGGTCCTTCACCTCCTTCGTTAGGTATATTCCTAGGTATTCATTTTCTTTGAGACTATGGTGAAGGGAGTTGTGTGCTTAATTAGCTTCTCATCTTGACTGTTATTGGTGTACACAAAGGCTACTGACTTGTGGACATTGATTTTATATCCTGAAACATTACTGTATTTTTTGATGACTTCTAGGAGTCTTGTGGTTGAGTCTTTGGGATTCTCTAAGTATAAGATCATGTCGTCAGCAAAGAGGGAGACTTTGACCTCCTCTGCTCCCACTTGGATTGCCCATATTTCCTTGTCTTGCCTAATAATATTGGCTAGAACTTCCAGCACTACGTTGAATAGTAAAGGTGACAGAGGACAACCTTGTCTGGTTCCAGTTCTAAGAGGAAAAGCTTTCAGTTTGACTCCATTCAGTAAAATATTTTCTGTGGGTTTGTCATAGATAGCTTCAATCAGTTTTAGAAATGTGCCACCTATGCCTATACTCTTCAGTGTTCTAATTAGAAAAGGATGCTGGATTTTATCAAATGCTTTTTCTGCATCTATTGAGAGGATCATGTGATCTTTATTTTTGCCTCTGTTAATATGGTGGATAACGTTTATGGACTTGCGTATGTTAAACCAGCCTTGCATCCCTGGGATGAAGCCTACTTGGTCATGATGAATGACTTTTTTGATGATAAGCTGTAATCTATTGGCTAGGATTTTGTCGAGAATTTTTGCATCTATATTCATGAGTGAGAGTGGTCTGAAATTCTCCATTTTGTTTGGGTCTTTTCCTGGTTTTGGTATCAGGGTGATGTTTGCTTCATAGAATGTGTTGGGGAAGATTCCTTCTTCCTCAATTTTTTGGAATAATTTCTGCAGTACAGGAATAAGCTCTTCCTTGAAGGTTTGATAGAATTCTGGTGTGAAGCCATCTGGACCAGGGCATTTTTTGGTTGGAAGATTTTTTATTGTTTGTTTGATCTCAGTGCTTGAAATTGGTCTGTTCAGGAGCTCTATTTCTTCCTGGCTGAGTCTAGGGAGAGGGTGTGATTCCAAATATTGATCCATTTCTTTCACATTGTCAAATTTCTGGGCATAGAGTTTCTGGTAGTATTCAGAGGTGATCTCTTGTATCTCTGTGGGATCAGTTGTTATTTCCCCTTTATCATTTCTGATTGAGGTTACTAGAGACTTTACTTTTCTATTCCTCGTTAGTCTTGCCAATGGTTTATCTATTTTATTTATTTTTTAAGAAAACCAACTCCTTGTTTCATTAATTTTCTGAATGATTCTTTTGTTTTCAATTTCATTGATCTCTGATTTGATTTGGATATTTCTTTTCTTCTACTGAGTTTAGGCTTAGATTGTTCTTCTTTTTCCAATTCCATAAGATCTCTTGTGGGATTGTTGATGTGCTCTCTTTCTATGTTTCAAATGTAGGCATCTAAAGTGATGAATTTTCCTCTCAAAACTGCTCTTGCAGTATCCCACAGGTTTTGGTAGCTTGTGTCTTCATTGTTGTTATGCTCAAGGAAGTTAATGATTTCCTGTTTTATTTCTTCCTGCACCCATCTGTTATTCAACGGAAGATTGTTTAATTTCCATGCCTTTGGGTGGGGTCGAGCATTTTTGTTAGAGTTGAGTTCCTCCTTTAGTGCCTTATGGTCTGAGAAGATACAAGGTAAAATTTCAATTCTTTTGATTCTGTTGATATTTGTTTTGTGTCCCAGGATATGATCAATTTTGGAGAATGTTCCATGGGGTGATGAGAAGAAGGTATATTCTTTATCTTTGGGATGGAGTGTTGTATATGTGTCTATCAAGCACAGTTGTCCTAGGGTCTCATTTAAATCTCTTATATCCTTGTTTAATTTCTGTTTAGAGGATCTGTCCAGCTCTGTAAGAGGAGTGTTAAGGTCCCCTGTTATTATGGTATTATCAGATATCATATTGCTCAGACTGAGTAAGGTCTGTTTCAAGAATCTGGGAGCATTTAAATTGGGTGCATAAACATTTAAAATTGAAATGTCTTCTTGTTGTATTTTTCCCTTGACCAATATAAAGTGACCATCTTTGTTTTTTTTGACTTTAGTTGCTTTAAATCCACATGTATCTGAAAATAAGATTGCAGCTCCTCTTTTCTTCTGAATTCCATTTGCCTGGAAAATTGTCTTCTAACCCTTGACTTGGAGCTTTAATTTGTCTTTCGAAGCCAGGTGTGTTTCTTGCAGACAGCAAATGGATGGCTTGTGTTTTTTAATCCAGTCAACCAATCTATGTCTCTTCAGTGGGAAATTCAAGCCATTAACATTTATTGAGATAATTGATAAGTGTGGTAGTATTCTATTTGTCTTTATTTGGTGAGAATCCATTGCTTAGTTTTATCTTTTGCATCAGTGTGGAGGTTAGGTTCTGTCCTTTAATTTCTGAGTTCTGACTTTGCTGCTGATCCATTGTGGTGGTCAGTGTGCAGAACAGGTTGAAGTATTTCCTGTAGAGCTGGTCTTGTTGTGGCGAATTTCCTCAATGTTTGTATATCCGTAAATGATTTGATTTCTCCATCGATTTTAAAGCTTAGCTTAGCAGGGTACAGAATTCTGGGCTGGAAATTGTTCTGTTTAAGTAGATTAAAGGTAGATGACCATTGTCTTCTTGCTTGGAAAGTTTCATTAGAGAAGTCTGCAGTCACTCTGATGGATTTGCCCCTGTAGGTCAACTGTGCTTACCCCTGGCAGCTTGCAGAATCTTTTCTTTTGTCTTGACTTTGGACAGGTTCATCACAATGTGTTTTGGAGAAGCTCGGTTAGAGTTGAGGCGACCTGGGGTCCGATAGCCCTCTGAAAGCAGTGTGTCAGAGTCTTTGGTGATATTTGGGAAACTTTCTTTTTTAATATTCTCTAGTATGGCTTCCATTCCTCTGGGGCATTCTTCTTCCCCTTCTGGAATTCCTATAACTCGTATGTTGGAACGCTTCATAAAGTCTCATAATTCTGACAGTGAACGTTCTGCTTTCTCTCTCTTCTTTTCTGCCTCTTTTACTATCTGAGTTATCTCAAAAACTTTGTCTTCTACCTCTGAAATTCTTTCTTCTGCATGGTCTAACCTATTGCCGATACTTTCCATTGCATCTTTAAGTTCCCTAATTGACTGTTTCAGTTCCTTCAGCTCTGCTATATCCTTTTTATATTCTTCATATCGTTCATCTCTTATTTGATTCTGTTTTTGAATTTCCTTTGGTTATTTTCCACTTTATTAGCAGTTTCCTTCATTGTTTCCATCATTTCCTTCATTGTTTTCAACATGTGTTTTCTAAATTCCCTTTCTGTCATTCCTAATATTTCTTTATAGGTGGAATCCTCTGTAGTAGCTACCTCATGGTCCATTGGCGGGGTTGTTCTGGACTGGTTCTTCATGTTGCCTGGAGTTTTCTGCTGATTCTTCCTCATGAGTGATTTCTTTTATCTGTTTCCTTGCCCTAATTTTCCTTTCACTTCCTCTTGCTCTTTAAGTTCTCGTGCCTGTGGAAGTTGCGGGCGGGTTTAGACGGATTGAACACATGTGACCACTTGCTGGTTTTCCACTGTTTTAGTCCTTCTCTTGGGGTCCAGAAGTGTCTCGCTGACTCACTGTATCCTCTCAGGGGTGATGATAGGCAGATCCCACCAGCCAGAGATGCCTGGAGTCCTATCTCTCCAGACTCACGGTACCCAGATGCAAGGAAGCTGTTACTCGGCTGCCATCTTGCTCCACCTCCCTTTTAAACTTTCTTTTCAACTTAGTTCTATTAGTAATCATGTTTTTAATGCTCATTAGAAGTACTCATGTTGATGCCTCTTTAATTTGAGTGTTTGCAGTTTGTTCTTGACTAAAGGAAAGGGTTAAGGAAAAAATACTCTCAGAATTCTGAGATATTGATAATGGCTTATATAGAGCTTTTAATGTTGAAAGTCAGTTTGGCTGGTTGTAGAAACTTTGGCTCACCTTCTTTTCTCTTGGATATCTTAAATATATTATCTAATTATATTTAGGAATAGAGCATTGTTCTTCAAAAGGCTAGTATTCTTTTCATTATGAGCTACTTTATCATCTTCTTTAGATGCTCGCCAATATGTTTTGTTAAATATGTGAGCCTCTTCTTAGCTCTACCTTGGGAATTATGAGAGAGTTTTGTGTCCCATGTTGGAGAGAAGCTGTGAGGAATATGAAGGGCATTATGAGGTGGTGAGAGGGGTCCTACTTGTCTTTGCAGGAGCAGTGTTTCTGAGCATGATGAACTCCAGGAGCCAGGGAAGGAAAACACCAGCAGGAGTCATTTACATTGACCCATTTCTTAGGAACTCCAAAAAACTTACTGTGACAGTCTGGGTGCATTTCTGATAGTCCATGCAATGGGCCTAGTGATTCTTATATTTTTGAATACAAAAGGAAGTAAAATATTTTACAGTTACAGGCTGCTGAATCTGGTAATATATTGGGCAAATTGTTAAGAGTTTTTAGCAAAGTGACTGAAAATGAATGCAAATATTCTTCCTATGTACCAGCATTGACTAGCTAGAATATATAATAAAATTCACTCAAACAAAACCATTCATTCTTTTCATAAAAACAATCTGAGATTTCTGATTCTAGAAAGCTGGTGTACCAAGTTAACATAAAAACCTTACATAACATGTAGAAATGCAGGATGCTATCTATAATATACAGCAATTGTAAAAAACATCTTACTGAATTCACCTGGAAGAAAGAAAATCTATAGGTGCAAGAAATAAATAAGGAAAGAAGAATGGATCTATGGGTCTAGATGATGTCATATACATGTTGTAGCAATTCTTCAAAGAACAAATACTTTTCTTATACAAATTGATTTAGTAAATAGAAAGCAAAGGAAAAATTTTTTCATCTCATTTTATGCCATATAATCTTTATGTATGCAGAGAAAGCATTTAGTAAAATCCAATAGAAATTCATAATAGAAACTTATGATTATTTTTTTAACCTGAGTAAGAAAATCATAAAAACTCTTAGAATAAATGTTGTATTTAATAGTGTGAGACCTGGTAAGGGTGTTTACCATACCAATTTTATTCAATGTTATTATTCTGAAAGTCAGAATTAGCATAATAATATACAAAAATAGATAAAAGTTAAAAGGATAGGTAAAGAAAAATGAAATTGTCATTATTTGTAAGCAAAATTAATATCTACATAGAAAATCTAAGCAAGGTCAAAGACAAATAATGAGAATTAATAAGTGACTTTATCAAGTTTGCTAGATACTAGACTATCTTATGAAAAAGAAATTCATTTCTATGTATCAACAACAAGCATTTAAAAGATAACTTTTATAAAAATACCACTTATAGTGTCAAAAATCTATAAATTACCTAGGAATGTAATAGAGATGCCTAATGTCTTTATGAAAAATATTATAAAACCTTACTGAAGGGCACACAAGAAGATTTACACAAAATAAAAACATATGCTCATTTACTGAATGAAAAGTCAGAAATATGTAAAATCTCCCCAGGTTTATCTATAAAATTCAGTGCAGTACCAATTAAAATCAAAGGAGTTTATTTACAGAAGTTCATCCTAAAATTCCAATGGAAATGAAAAGGATCACAAATAACAAAGACAATTTTGAAGAAGAAAAATTAATAAGGGGAGAAGAACTCTCCTTACCAGATACAAGTATTTATTAGGTCAATCTATGTAGTAATTAACACAGAATGGTACACATATATAGACATAAAAGTCCAATTAAAGAGAATACAAAGCATAGATACAGACCTAGGTATATACTAAAATTAAGAATTACATTTACAAGAAAAGTATTGCATAGTAAAAGGGATGCCAAATAATCAATAAATGATACCAAAAATTGGCTTTCCACATGGAAAAATATGACATATAAAAATATAAATTGGATTACATTAAACTATAGATTGGATTGTTACCACACACCTCTCAATAAAATGAATATTAGACCAGGTAATGAGTGGTTATCATACACTCTCCAACCTGATGAACTGTGGCATGCTCATCACCTATATGATGATGACATGAAGAAATAGGGGAAGGAGGGTCCTTGGCTGAAGGACCAGCATTTGACCTGAAGCAGAAAGAAGCAAGGTGTAGAGGGAAGGCCAGAGTGACTGACGCTTCACTCTATTCCCTTCACTTTGGAATGGGAGTAAGTGGCCAGAGCTGAGATGTGAAAAACTATGGTCAGCCATGTTTAGAATCTGTCCTAAGAGCAATGGAAGCCAGAAGAGTTTTCAGTGGGACAAGTACTGAGCAGATTTTTAAAAGATCCCTCTACCTGCTGTGTGAGAAATGATTAGAAGGCTAGGAGTGGATATGGAAAGATCACACTGTAGCTTCTATTAGTCATCCAGGGGCTCAGCCTATGGATGTGGCTGTGGTGTAATGGAAGAGTCTGACATTTTAAAATGGGAAATGGTCACATGAGTCAAAATGTACAGTCATTTTTTTGGTGTCTGTGGAGGTTTGGTTCTAGGATACCAAAATCTATGGATGCTCAAGTGTCTGATGTCAAAATGGTGTAATATTTGTATATAACCCACATACATCCTCCCATATGCAGTAGAACCTGTATAAGTTGACCACCCAAGGGACTGTAACAAACTGGTTAACATATAGAAGTGGTCAACGTAAGGTACTAGGCCTACTATACTGATATATACATGTGGTACATGTCCTGTCTATGAAAATTAGGTCAGCTTAAGGAGGTGGTCAGTGCAGGGAGGTGGTCAGCTACGGACATTCTACTATTATTTATAGTACCTAACACAATGTAAATACCATGTAAATAGTTGTTATACTATATTATTTTGGAAATAATGACAAGAAAACAAAGTCTGTATGTGATCAGTACAAACGCAGTCATCCAGTATTTTTTTAAATATTTAAAAAATATTCAATTTATGGATGTGAATTGCTGATTATATTTTGTCTGCAGCTCTTCCTCAATCTCAGACAGGAAGGCTAAAACCCCCGAAGAAAGGAACCTTTAAAAAAATACTGAGGCCAACACAAATGGCCTGCTTTTTTTATGTTTGGGAGCAAAACAATCGGGGAAAGGGTGAAATGGAGGAGACACAGAGAGAATACCAGAATCACTGAGAGATTATAGACATCTGGGTCACTTGAACCCTCCTAGACAGCAAAAATGTTATATAAAATAAAATTTTGTCCCGAATTTTGGGACAAAATTAGGTAGATTATTGAGAATGTGATATCATAGTATATGAAAATCCAACCACTTGTTTTGGCTTACTGCTTCTAAGAAAACGCATACTGACCTTCCTGGGACATGGTAGAAAAGGTGTTGTACATAGAAAGACTGAGCTCTTCACAACCGTCAAGAAAATATTGGCTCCACTCGGTAATTCCTCCTGATCCATAAAGAAGTACAGGGCAGAGGGAAAGAAGGGGGCGACATGCCAAGTCAGGGACAGCTACAAGGGTAGAAGGCTAAGCAGGTGTGAAGAACTACAGCTTGGGCCACCAGAACTCACCAGCAACATCATGTTGAAATGCAGGGCCTGGGTCTTTATCATTTTTCCAGCAGCATGTGAACCCAGGGATTTTGAGTGATCCAGTGGAGTAAGGGAAGGACCCAGGAGGGACTGATGCAGTGAAAGTTCATAGGCTGGGACAGCTTTCTTAAAGAAAGCACTGTATCCTCGCTGCCCGTGGTCCTAATCATGGCTGTAAAACTTCTGGGGTCTCTTTCTTAAGATGACCCTTGTTTGCAGGTTCTGAGTTACCCCAGCTTTTTAATAGTAACTTTGGAATGGCTTACATTAATTACTGCATAGTTATCCAGAGAGACAGCTGAGAATTTGGCCAAGGTCACATAGCAAGAGTATAGTATCTGCCTCCCATCCCATTACTATATCCATCACACACTTCCATTTCATAAACAGTACCTTCACCCAGCAGCACACTCTATTTCTAACCTCCCGCTGTGCAACTGCTTCTCATTCTGCGTTAGACTTTGGTCTGCATAAAAGATCATGACTGTGCTACCAGAGAAGTTTAGCAGGATGAATTTTTGACTTTCAGCCTCCCTACTGTCTTCACATGTATTCTTCCAGCTCTCACCAGGGAGTGTGAGTTTCAAGGAATGAGTGAAATAAACACTGTGGAGCTATTACCTCATGTTACATTGATTTGGGAATAAACATTTATAGACTTTATGATGCCTCTGGCAGTGGCAACATCTTGTTTTTAAGAAACCTTGTTTCTAGAAAAGGATATTGAAAGGAGAAACAACTTACTTTTGTTTTGTTTTAAAAAACTAGACACATTGGGCAACACCTGTGGCTCGAAGGAGTAGGGCGCCGGTCCCATATGCTGGAGCTGGAGGGTTCAAACCAAGCCCGGTCAAAAACTGAAAAAAAAAAAAGAAAAAAAGAAACTAGACACATTTAAAATGTATCAGTGTGTGACCTTCTTCATTAGTGTCTCCTGGTCATTTCTTACAAAATAATTTCATGTGGTATCATTCATTCATACATGGGCCAGCACAGGTGTTTCCTAAAGTAACTCTCAGGGAATTCTGGTTCTTTGAGATATTTCATAAGAACAGACACTAGAGTTGCAGTCTAGACCACCCCTCTTGGAATATGCTCATTAGCATATTAAAGGTTTTAAAAGTCTTTTCATGTAGCCTATTTCCTAAACTTCTTTGATTATGGTATCCTTGGAATCCTTGTTAGTTCTTTTTCTTTTCTTTTCTTTTCTTTTTTTAACTTCCTTTTACTCAAGTTCCACAGAACAGTCTTGGGAAGTCCTGGTTTATGAGTACCCTTTAGGAGTTGAATGCATAGAGGGGCATTTTTGGTCATCATGGCTCTCTGTAGAACCTTTAACTGTGAGCCTGTGACCTAGGTGAGCATCTGACATCAGCAAATTCTCTTCTGTCACAATGTGACAATATTTTCCTATTATTTTTCAACTCCTGAATGTCTACAGTATTCTCAATGCTTATTAGCATCACCACGGCTGAGACTCAACCTCACAGAGACATTCCTGACCTTCCAGCCCCTACTTTGTACTGTGCATGTCAGAAACCTTAGTATTAAATAGCTGTGTCTGTAAGAAATCCTAACCGCAGCATAGGGCGTGCCATCAGTGATCAAATCCTCAGAAATAGGAAACACTTAAGTATTCCACCGAGAATTAATACACCTGGTCACCCATGGCACCTTCTCTGCAATTCACCTGACCACCTACAATTCTTCAGATACAGATTTCCTTCCAGATGCTCAGAAGAATGTGACACCATAGTAATTTGTTCCTGCTCCTGCTCATTAAATGCCAACCATTTCTGAGACTGGGGAAATAAACCTACATTTAGTCACCTTACTGATACCTGTTACTAGAATTTGTTACACTTAAAAATTACAGCTGGGGCTGGATATTCAACTGGCTCCCATGGGCCCTGTCCAGAACACCAGTACTAACTTGCTACTTGAAGGAAGCTGGTATAATTTGCCTATCTTAGATATGTGAGAAAGCAGAGTCTAGCAGATATTATTTTTTAAAAAAAGATTTTTTTTTTTTGAGGAACAAAACCAAGTTTATTGCTCAGGGTTATGAAAGGGACAGGATTGGGGCAAGGGGACTGAGGAAGTTGGTGACTGTATGTTCTTGGTCATCACTGGATTCTCAGCACCCTGGGATCTACTGATCACTTGCCAGGCCCTTACCAAAGTATTAGGCTGCCTAGCACTGGGAGCAGGGTGCTCTTCCCCTGGTGCAGCTGCAGGGTCACCTGCAAGGTTCGAGCATGGAGGTGGGGCTGCAATTTTGACCTCTGTTGGGGCTGGTACCTTTAGGAAGGCGTCTTAGCAAAGGAGGCAGCTGCCCCCTTCTTCTTGGCTGGGGCCTTCAACAAGGCCAGCTTCTTGGGCAGGCTGCTGCTGACTTTCATCACCACATCATGTCCAGTCTTCTTCCAGATCCCAACTTCCAGGTTCTTCTCGAACTTCTGCTCCTGCACAATGCACACATTCTTGGGAGCGAGAACACGACCACCAGTCAGAGGTCATCGCATTCTTACTCTTTGGGGGTTTGAGAGCCTGGAACTTGAGCTGCCCCTGCGCCATGACCCAGCACACACCAGAAGAGGTGGTGCTGTGAGAATCATACCTTGAAGACGCAAGGCATCATGGGATCCTAGCAGACATTATTAATTAAGGTGACTGGGGTAGCTCCTAAAGTCAGGTAGTAATGAGGCAATAGTGGCCAAGGCAGCCCAGTTAGACAGGAGGTCAAGCAGTCCTACATCTTATTCCAAAGTCAATGTTCTGAACTGTCATCCCAGATCCCCACCTCTGCCTCAGGAGTGGAGATAATGACATCCCTTAAGTCAGGTGCTTTGCAATGTGACACTAGTTCTCCTTGAGATCCACTCATTACCTCCAGGACAATAACCAGAGTCAGGTATCCGCACAATCTGATCAGGGAAATACCACCTCTACTCCAAAGGATTTTCAGGACATGGAGAACACATTAGGAAGTAGATCTAAAGGGTAGTATTGGCCTTGCATGGGACAGCAGATACAAAACTGGGTAAAGGGCATTTATTGACAAGAAAGAGGTCATTCACGACTTGGGTTCAATACTCCAGAAACATCCTAAGATGATTCTAAAAATCTGTTAGGATGACGCCTTAAAGCTTGTACAGGGTGAGGCCTTCAGTGAATTAAGGGAGATGCTAGGATGTTCTTGGTGTGGTATTAAAGAAAGGATCAGAAGGCTCATGAAGATGGGAGTATTATAATTAATTATGTAAGATCTAGAAACATATTATCTAGGGATGTTCACTGAGAGGATCCAGAAGACACCTGTTTAACCAAAACAATAAGGAATGCAATAGCCAGACAGTACTGACAGTTGTTCAGAAATTTCAGGGAAGCTTTTTACAGATAAAAAAGACTGATGTTTTGAGATGCTGCCATAAAATGGTGCTCCACATTATCAGTAGGGTGACAGAATTCTGGAGTGGCAGAGCCTGAGACTCTAATAGTTCAATTATCAGAGCTTGATGTCTATAATGGGCAGCAGGGACAGACAGTCAGTTAAAATGCCTTAACAAAGCTCTCTGGTGTTGGCTAATAGATCACGGTGTTCCTGTATGTGAGATAGCTAGACTGATGACTGGGGTTGCTGACTTGCACTATTTTATTTTTAAAAATTGAGAGCTGCTGAGCAGAAACATGATATCAGTTACCAAAATGGAAATTTGTGGTCTTTATAGTTTCAAGATTTAAGTTAATTCACAGACTTAAAACCCACATATTGCAAGAAAGGCTGCATTTCCTGGAAGAATGACATTGCAATGCTGTTGCAAATCTATATACATATATTAAATATACCTCTAATCCTTTCCTACGGGGACCTGTGGCCATTTCATAAAGTATTGTACACTGGGAGAAGGAAATACACAGATATTTTTTAACACTGTTAAATAGAGGATTTGATCTTTCTGATCCTAGTGGACTCAAAACTTCACCATGGATTTCCAGTTAGAGTAGGTACAGGGAGGCTAGGTGATAAAGGCAATCTTAGCCCAAGTTTACCTCAGTTATTTTCCCAGTCTCCAAGTATATAGTTATTTTAAGCACCTAGGAGGACACTCACTTTGTTTCTCTGACTTGTAGAGTAAGGGCCATTATGGTAGGAAGGGCCAACACACATCCTTGCCCTATATGATAAATGAGAAGTAATCTGCATCCCAGGAGAAATTGAGAGATTTTTACCACCATCAAACATTTAAAGGACACAGAGGTGTTGGTCTCATTATGTCCCTATTCAGCTGACCTGCGTGTGTCCTGAAAGAAAAAAAATATGCACAGGTTATGGCAGACAATATTGTACTATCATAACTCTCACTGCAGCTTACATGTGAAATGATGTATCTTCAATGGAACAGATCAAGACAGCTTTGGGCATTTTGTGTGTAGCTACTAACCTAGAAAACACATTTCTCTAGGTCTGGGGTAGGCTCATGGAATAAATATGACCAGAGACCTGAAAGACAGAATTGAATGATTATAATAGAACCATGTGGCTGAAAATATTTACTGAATGACCTTTTATGGAAGAAGTTTGCTGATTAGGTCTCTATCAGTAAAGATGATCAAAAGAAATTTGCCTTGCCATTTAGAGGAACAACTGTACACATTCACTGTTTTAACTCTCCTGTTGCCTGTAAGATAGTATTTAGAGCCTTCGATAATCTTGAGCATCTTCAGAACATCCCAATATTGTACTTGTCTGCTATATTGATGACGCCATGCTTATTGGAAATAAGCTAAGTTCCCCAGTAAGTATGTGTGTGCCAGAGGACAGAAAATAAATCCTATGAAGATTCAGTGTCCCACCATATTGGTAAACTTTATTGGTATACAGAAGTCCAGAACATGCTAGGACATTTTCCTAAGGAAATACTGTTTTGGTCTACTTTATGGGAGATTGGGAAGTTTTGTGTGGGCCACAGTTAAGAGCAGCTTTTGCAGCAGCCCTGTCATTCAGGCCATGACTCAATAGATCCACTGGGGTGGTAGAGGTCTCATATCTATATCTGATGAAGGTTCAGGCTGCTTCACTCATTGTGGAAAGCAAACAGGATCTGAGAGAAAGAGAGAGAGAGAGAGAGAGATTGATTGGAGGTGCCAGGCTCTTTTTAACTATCAGTTCTCCCAGGAACTAACAGAATGAAAATTCACTCACTACTATTATAATTGTTCCAAGCCATTCATGAGAGCTTCTCCCCACAGGACTCAAACACCTCCCTTTAGGCCCCACTTCCAACCAAACTTTAACATGAGATTTGGAGGGGACAAATATCCAAACAATAGCAAGCTGTATACTATTGGATCCACTGAATCATAGATTGGATAGGCACAGTAGCAATCTGTCATATCGTGGAAATGTTATATCTAGGAATGGGCCTGAGCAGATCCAAAAAGCAAGAGTAAATTTCTTAAAGAGGTGGCCCATATTTGCATGTCATCTGCTTCTATTGCTTCGATGTTTTCTACCTCATCTTTCACTTATCCGTTATGGGGCATTCTTTATGACTAGCTGATAGGGGTTAAAAACTTCAGATGTAGTTCACAAGTGTGTCAATAGAAGCCAGTCAAAAATGCACTGCTGACATTCTATAGATCTACCTAACAGTATCTCTAAGTGACAGTAGTAAAAGTAAGTTACCCAGTGGGAAATTGGTGAGCAGTAAACTTGGTCAACCACTCCACTTAGATGACTGGTCAGGAGATTGGAAGGAACAGATGTGGAAAACTAGGGACAAAGAGGCCTGGTGAGTAGGAATACAAAGTATGCAGATATTACTATCTACCAGAGAACACACACTGCCTGGGAGTCTCTTAACAAATAATGGGGGAAATCATTATGTATGTCAGCCAATCTGTCTCATTGATTGCCTCTATGCTGGATGATGGGCCCAAGAATGGTGTGTTCATGTGGTGGTGATAGAGGCTTATAGAAACTCTCTTTGCTCTAGCTAATGTTACTCTTGAATGTCCAACCTCAGCAGAGACTGAGGAGATCAACCAGACTCTTGGTATCAGGTTGATCATATTTAGACATCATCCACTTTGGGGAAGATGAGGAAACCATAAATTTGTCCTTACAGGAATTGATCTTTAATGTGATATGAGTTTTCCCTCCCTCTCTGCAGTAACTCAACTGGCATACCATCTACAGGTTATAGAAGGCTTGAGTTATCAACACAATGTCTCAGACAACGTTGCCTCACACCAAAGGTATAATAGACAAGGTAGAGTAATGCATAGATGCCCACAGGGCCCACTAATTGTATCTTGTCACCCAGAATCAGCCATTCTAAGAAATGGTAGAAATCCTGTTAGAGGCTCTCTTAAGAAGCCAGCTTGGAGACAACCTATAGCAGAGCTGGAGTGCGATCCAAGATATGGTATATATGTGAACCCAAGGACGAATAGGTGGTTCTGAATCCCTAGTAGCTTACTACATGAGATTGGCAACCAAGTGATTATAGAATTTGTTTTCCACCCTGCAGCCTTACCCTGTATTAAATTAGAAGTCCTGATTATGGTGGTAGATGTGGAAAAGAATGAGTCTGTCAGAAGAAGTACACAAGTTCTCTAAATTTTAAGCTGAAAATAGTATCAATTAGACCCCTTGTGCCTATGGTACAGCAGGGAATAAAAAGTTACTACCTTGGTGAAGGTGATACCCCTGATTATCTTGAAGAACTAGGATTGCTGTACTCAGTGGGGACAAGGAGAAGCATGTCTGGAACCCAAGAGTTTCACATGGGATATCTGTGTCCAGTAACAACATAGTTGTACAAAGTTGTATTGTCCCTACACAGTTGTATTGTCAAGTTGATACATAGTTGTATTGCCACAACTATAACCAATAAAGGGAAGGCAAATAAGGGCTCAGGCCCCTCAAGGATAAAGGTTGGTGTCATTTCACCAGGACACTAACCCCAACAGCGAATGTTCTGGCCAGTGGTGGGAAAATGTAGAATTGTTGGATGAGATCAGAGATACATATTTCTTAAGACTTCAGATCAAGCTATAGCTATGGGACTAAAGCTTGTTTTACTTATTTCCAATCAAATTATGGCTGACCATTACATTGAAGGGGACTTTGTGACATATTGGACCAGTGCAGTGCAATAGATGAGGACAACTTGTTCTTACAAAAATGGGAACCTATATTGTAGTCTGGGAATGAGATATTATCCTATAATGGCAGATCAAAGTGAACCTGAATGGTGCAAGGGGTGAACTGTATTAATACCTTTCATGTGCTACTTCATATTCTTTGGCTCACTTAACTCAAGATGCCACTGAGATAACTTGTTCAGGGTATGTTCCAACCATTTGCATGCAGGTGCAACCTGATGTCATCAAAATTTCTCAACTCTTTCCCCAGCTGCTCTCTCCACTGGTGATCCATAAGACCTTCCGTGTACTCAAGAATGTGCGGTATGGAAGTACAAGGTCCTTTGAGATAAATCTGTGACTAACTGGAGACTGGAGCCAGTGGTTAAATTCATTCCTTTATTTCTTCCATGATGAAATGATATAACTTCTCAGAAGATGGTCCCAAGAAATTGAGCAATCAGTCACACCTAGCAGTAGTCAGGTCTATAATGCAACTGCATATTCTCTCTCTATTTCTTTTCTGTTTCACTTCCTTGCTCCTCTCTCCTGCTCCCTGGGATTGTACTGTCTAATGCAGGCTAGGATAAACTCCTACCTCCCAATCTGACCCACTTGTGCCCTCTGGCCATCCCACCACCACAATGAAAGTTCCCCCCAGTTGCACTTTTACTGAAACAAAGCTGTGTACAGCTTTCCATGCAGCCCGCTCAAATAAAGACCCCTGGCTTAAGTAAATATTTTTCTCAGATCATTCTTATTCTTTCTTTCTCCTTTGACACATACGCCCTCCAGCTATAATATCCTCTAGTCCTTCCAATTATTTTTGTGTCTGTTCATTTCTTGCCATTCAGATGTCATCTGCCTATTTCAGTCCTGGTTATTTCAACAGCTTTCCATTCTCAACATCAAATAACTCTCTGCTTCTGAGCTTTCCTACCTTCACCCATCTTGGACACTGACAAAAGAGCAATCTTCCTAAAACACAAATATAATCATGTCCTTTATCTGCTTAAAACTTTTCAATGGCTACTTATTGATCTTAACATAAAAGTACAAATTATTTATCTTAACAAGTAGATTCTCTAAAATTTACCTTCTATTTCTTTCTAGCCTTTATCTTTTGCCACTTCCTCTCTCACAGTCAGCTCTACTAACACCGAACTACTTTCACTTCCTTACATTGGAGCCAAAGCCTTGGCACATGTTACCCATGGCCGGAAACACCCTCCACTACTTGATTAATGACACTCAGCCTTGAAGGTCTTGGAAGCAACAAGCAAGGCTCCTGGGACATTTTCCTGGGCCTTCTACACTTGAGCTCATACTAGCCATCTACCTTTGCCCTTCTTACTTAACACTTATACAACATCCACACCTTTGTATTATTTGTCTCTGGATCTTCTGTCAGACTCTGGGCTTCCCAGTCCTCATAGCATGTAGTGGAAAAGAAGCACTGGACAAAAAATTGTTGAAAGAATTAACTCATGAGTTAAGTGCTTTTCTTTCCTTTTTGTTAAATGTTCACCATCTTTTTGACTAGGAACTTTCCCAGTGGTAGTTTATATGACTGGACTTTACTGCTTACAGTCAGAGTTTAGGAAAAATAGATTAAATTTCATGCATAGATTCATAATCATTTACTATCCTTCTTCTATCCTTTTATATTTTAAAAATCCTGTGTTATTTATTTTAATACAAATAGTCATCACAGAGCTGAACAAAGCTTCTCTTCCACATTTATCTTACTAATGGCCTTGAATCTTACATGATATCATGATAATTAGAATTTGGACTTCATAGTGATTGACAGAGAACAGAGGCCAAATATGGCTAGCCCTCCTTAGCTATTGAAATGGGGTCCTGAGGGAGTACTGATAGCCCCTTTTCCAACACAGTGCCATATATTTGCACAGATGTGAAATTACAGAAGCAAAACTTCCTCTGCATCTCAACCCTGTTAACATCCATTCTTCAGTAGTTATCAGTTAGATTTTATTGTAAGAAAAAAGGAAACCAGGAACCTGATGGAACAACATGGCAACAGGTAGGCTACATAGGGTGATGGTTAAGATTACAAACTTTTGACTCAGACATTTGGATTTAAATTGTTATTCTGCTTTTAGACCCCTAACTTTCAGTCTCTTCATGTGCAATGGGGAAAATAGTTGTTACTTTATAAGATTGTTGGAGAAATTAAGTAAAATATCAGATGTGGAATTTTTAGCGTGTATTATATTCTCCATTACTCACAGCATCTATCAATGATGAGTTCCCAGTAACCTGGGACAATAAGAAAATATGATTAAAGGAGACTTGGGAACCAGAATATATTTGGGGAGAAGTCAGGGTCAAGGAGCCTGGATAGGTGAGAGGGGATGAGGGAAGTGTGGTTATTTTCTCTAAAGCAGTCTTTATGAAATTACAGCTTCCCATCTGGGGTTCAGAACTGTACACAATCACCTAGGAGCCAACAAGACAGAAAGAAATTGTGCTAAGTCTAGATCTATTATGAAAACACTCAGAAAACTGCAGGGGAGAGATAGCAGGAAGATTCATGGCTAATGCACCTCTTTTAAAAGACTTTCATAACTCACTGGACACAGAGGGATGTTGTGCTTTTTCCTAGTCACAAACAGATGATCAGCAGAGTGATTTACTTGTCAGAAAAAGCTCTAACTTGTCAGGCAGAAAACTTGATGAACTTTTTTTTTTTTTTCCTTTAGTGATAAACCGAATCCGAGGCAATCATCCCCTTTAGACAAGTCTGGAGTAAACTGGAGGTTCATCTGTCATTAATTCATTTCAGTATTCACATGGTGAAAAATACTGCCACATGTGGGATGAATCAAGTAGGATTTAGAGCTTTTTCTGAAATAAGAATGATAAAAAATCATACCCACTAAAAACATGTTAATATAGTAACATGCTCACATATTAAGGTTAAAATTATCAATATAAAGTGAGTTCTTCATTACTCTCCAAACACTTTTATAGCCAACATTTCATTTGCACTGAATAACAGGGGAGATGTTCTTATATTATCCTCATCTTAAAGATGAGGAAACAGTCTCTGAAAGGTTCACAAGTCTCATTCTTTGTCGCATAACTTATAAATGAAAGAACAAAAGTTCAAACAAAGCTCATGCCTCCAAATCAAGAAGCCCCAGTAGACCACACGGATGCTGTTCACAATCTATGTGTTTTGATGTTTATACAGGTCATTCTGAATGCAGGTATTTAGCAGTCAATGGCACAGGGTATGTCTTTAGACAAAGGTACAAGTTTAAACATCTCACAGGCATTTCCCTGATTAGGCCCATGAATAGAATGCAAATACAACTGTAAAACTGAATTCCATTCCTGTTTGTTCCTCTGGTTCCACTCTTTGCCCTCTTCATCCAGACTTGAGCCCTGGGGACTGGCCTTATGACCCAAAACAAAGGGATTCCTCACCTCTGGCTTCCCAGCAATTCATCGAAAAGGGAATTCCTACAGAACGTTGGAGGGAGGGATGAGGGGAAGCCTTGTGTATTTGTTTCTTTCCCCAGCTCTCATTTTAATGGGTGGTCACAGGCTGGCTGTGTCCTTAATAAAGATCTCAGCTTCTGTCCAGAGGCCCACTGCAGGCAGACCTCTGTGCCTCCAGGTTTGGTAATCATTCCCTCCTCTTGCTCCTTCAAGGCCAGGGGTGTCAAGGTGCCCAGATGTTACTGTGTCCATCCCTGCAGCACTATCCCTGTGCCTTGCCTGAACCTGGCCATGCCCTTTTAAATATCTCTTAAACTCTCCTCAGATTGTCTGAATTTGAGCAATCCCTCAGTTGTTTGCTAGGATTCTTTTTAACATTATCTTTCAGAATGAACCTTGTTGAAGGTGTTTATTCTCTAGGCAAGTTAAGTCCAATTTCCCATCTCTTATAAAAGGAAATGAGCCAACATCTTTTTAAATTGAGAATAAGACAAGATGTGTGTCTGGAACACATAGCCTAGGAAGATATAGTCATAGAAACAGACTTTTCTCTCCTCCTTTTGGTAGCAGTATCCATATTTTCCTTTGAGAAACTACCTTCTCTTCTTTCTGGCTCTGTGGTTAGAATGGGACCCTACACTCCAAGAACAGGCATGGGACCCTACCCTGGTCTGTAAGAGAACTAGTCACCCCTAACCACACTGAATAGGTTAATGATGGGAAGGGACCACAGCAGGGAAACCAGAATCATGGCCTTTGCCAGAAGAATCAGGAAGGAGGCTCTCTTCCTACCAGAAGAGGCTCTCTTCTTATCCACCTTTGACATCATATAGAAGAGGCTCTCTTCTTATCCACCTTTGACATCATATAAAAGTTAAAATAACAAAAGGTGGAACTGAGATATGGCAAAGATGTCTTCCTGGCAACGTGGGATGAACATTTGAATTTAGCTATACCTGAACCTGCCCTTGGACTTTTCTTCCCTAGACCAATAATTTATTTTTTCTTAGTTTGTTCTGTCACTTTCTTTTTTTTTTGGCCGGGGCTGGGTTTGAACCTGCCACTTCCGGCATATGGCACTAGCGCCCTACTCCTTGAGCCACAGGCGCCGCCCTGCTCTGTCGCTTTCTTTTTTTTTTTTTTTTGTCTGTGACAAGAGCCCGCTTTATTGGGAAGCAGAGTGCTGCACACTGACCAGCAGATGAAGGCCACCCAAGGGGCAGCTTATACATCATATTCCAAAAGATACAAAGGATGTTTGCTAATATCAGTCAAGTGGAAAACGTACAACTCTAGGCAGCTTCTCCAACCTCATCCCTCTGGGGTCAGGTAAACTCCCATTTTCCTGATAGCAGCTGTGGTTCACTAGAGATAAAGCCCCTCAGGGGTGCCTTCTTGTTTTTTATACAGAACATTTTCTTTAGATTTTTTGAAGTCTTCATTTGTTACTTTCATTCTACGTTCTCTTAAAGCCATCAAACCAGCTTCTGTACAAATTGCCTTAATGTCAGCACCAGAGAGGTCATCTTTAGCCATGATCAAGTCATCCAGAGTTACATCATCAGCCAGGGTCATCCTGCTTGTGTGAATCTGAAAGATGCGCTTCTTAGTCTTTTCATCAGGCAGGGGAAACTCGATCTTCCTGTCAATACGGCCAGGTCTGATAAGGGCTGGATCCAAAGTTTCTATTCGGTTTGTAGCCATAATAACTTTCACATCTCCCCTTGAATCAAATCCATCCAACTGGTTCAACAGTTCCAACATTGTTCGCTGAATTTCTCTCTCACCACCAGAATTTGAGTCGTATCTTTTTGTCCCAATGGCATCAATTTCATCAATAAACACGATGGAAGGTGCATGTTCTTCAGCAACTCGAAACAATTCCCGAACAAGTTTGGGCCCATCACCTAGGTACTTCTGAATGAGTTCAGAGCCAACCACTCTCAAGAAAGTGGCCGAGGTTTGGTTTGCTACTGCTTTGGCTAACAAGGTTTTACCTGTGCCAGGTGGACCATAGAGAATTACCCCTTTAGGGGGCTTTATACCCATCTCTTCATAATATTCAGGATGGGTGAGAGGAAGCTCCAGGAATTAAGGAAGCTTCCTTAATTTCCTGGATTTGGTTGTCCAAGCCCCCAATATCAGCATAGGTCTCCTGGGGTGCCTTTTCCACCTTCATCACTGTGACCAGGGGATCTGTGTCATCCATCAGCACCCCTATCACAGCATGCACCTTGTGGTTGAGCAGGACTGAACAGCCTGGTTCCAGCAGATCCTTGTCAACAAATGAAAGGATGCTGACATAGTGTTCTGAGCCCACAGATGTAGACACAATGGCATGATTGTCATCAATGATCTCTTCCAAGGTTCCTACTGACATTGGGGTCCCCCTCAGATCATCCACTTTTGATCTTTCCTCCTCTTGCTTTTCTTCCAATGGTTTCATTTGTTCCTGATTTCTAATGAATTCCTCCTCCATGAGAAGATAGTCTTTAATTCTCTCTAACTTCAACAATTTTTTTTTTTTTTTTTTTTTGTAGAGACAGAGTCTCACTTTATGGCCCTCGGTAGAGTGCCGTGGCCTCACACAGCTCACAGCAACCTCCAACTCCTGGGCTTAAGCGATTCTCTTGCCTCAGCCTCCCGAGCAGCTGGGACCACAGGTACTCGCCACAATGCCCGGCTATTTTTTGGTTGCAGTTTGGCCGGGGCCGGGTTTGAACCCGCCACCCTCGGTATATGGGGCCGGCGCCCTACCGACTGAGCCACAGGCGCCGCCCTAACTTCAACAATTTTAATCGGCACTGAGTGTGAGGTGTCACCAGTGGTAGTTTACTGGCTGCATCTGGTCCCTTTGTTTTCTTCTTCTTTTTCCCCACTCTGGTTGGTACAGGAGGTTCGTATTTCTTTTTCTTATCCTTGTCATCCTTCTTGCCACCTCCAGGACCATGGCCACCACTCTGACTTTGACCCATCTTGCCTCGGCCGCTCGATCTCGCTCTGTCACTTTCAACCAGAAAAGTCCACAGTAAAGAAAAAACTCATGATTTGGAAGACTTAAAACTCTTTCCAGTCTCTGCCCTTTAGAAGGTATATGATCTTTAGTGAATTATTTTGCCTGTCTGGGCTGAGATTCCTCATCTATAAAATGAGGATTTTGTATTGGCTGCCCTTCATATACCTTTCTAGAGATGCATGTGGAGAAGGATAAATAGTGGCCAATTTCCAGCTGAGCTAGAACTAAAAGGAAATTATGCTTCAGAGTGAACTCACTATCTATTCCCACCACATTCACTATAGCAAACAGGCAGCCACTGCTACCCATCCAAAAGCAGCTATTATTACAATTAACAACCATACCCAATGATCATAATAGCCACACTGATATTCCTAGGAGATCTCACCTCATCGTTTCACTTTAATTCAATCAACCAAATACATTATATAATTTTCATATCTCTCTTCAAATCTAGTCAGCACATCAAATGTCCAAATAAATATTCAGTTCCTACCAGAAGTAAAATGTGCAAGATAGTGTGATTTTTAGCATTCCATCTTTACGTGTAGTCTCCTTGCAAGGGACTCAATTCATTTTCATCTCATTTAAAACAAATGAGTTTTAAAGTAAAGACAAAGGAAAAATTTTAAGAGTACTTAATCTCCTTATTGTTCGTTCATTCTTCCATGACCCAATGACCCATATTATTTCTCTTTATGCAATTTACTAATTTTCTTTTCATAAATTTGTTTTCTGCTATTGCTTTCTCGTGGATGAAAATTTAGTGTAAATAAACTAGGCTTATGTGAAACTAAGTATAATTTGTCAAACGGTTATTGAGAGGTCACATATTTATATACTAAATTTTTTTCACTTTATGTATTTTACCAATTTCAATAAGTTAGACAAAAAAACACTTATGAAGCCCAAAATGTAGTATGAAGGAAATCACAAAAGTAAGAATACATATTTACAAGCAGAAACTCAGTAGACTTTATGTAAAGATGTGTTATTTAAACTACTATATATTTAATATACTACATTTAGATGTGGGAAAGAAACTGTTGTCATCTTTTTTTGAAAACCTCATTCCTAGCAAGGGTGGAAAAGAAAAACCTAAAAAAAAGTGCATAGAAGTTATTTCAGTCTCTGCTGGCTTAAACCGTCTTTTAAAGACTTGGTCAGTTGGTGAGTGGGCTCCAGCGGACCGAGGTTTAAGCCCCGCGGGTAGCCTTGTGGGTTGCCGTATGGAACTTCGGATCCTAAACTTCCCGTCTTGTCCTTGTATGTTCTAGGTTGGGGGCCGTCCCGCATCTAGGGCAGGAAGATGGTGGCTGCAAAGAAGACGAAAAAGTCGCTGGAGTCGATCAACTCAAGGTCCAGCTCGTTATGAAAAGTGGAAAGTATGTGCTGGGTTACAAGCAGACTTTGAAGATGATCAGACAAGGCAAAGCGAAATTGGTCATCCTCGCCAACAACTGCCCAGCTTTGAGGAAATCTGAAATAGAATATTATGTCATGTTAGCCAAAACTGGTGTTCATCACTACAGTGGCAATAATATTGAATTGGGCACAGCATGTGGAAAATACTACAGAGTATGCACACTGGCCATCATTGATCCAGGTGACTCTGATATCATTAGAAGCATGCCAGAACAGACTGGTGAAAAGTAAATCATGTACATTTTTTCTTTAATAAAACTTGCTAGAGCTTGTTTAAAAAAAAAAAAAAAAGACTTGGTCAGTATTTATTTATTTATTTATTTGATAAATACTTGACCAAATTTAGGGTATATGTTCCTCGTGGTACTGTCTCTAGCTTTAGATAACCACAAGGTGGCAGTTTCCACAAGAGGTATGTTCTACAAGAAGGCATCTTCCAAAAGATGACAGCTGTAGGAGAGTAAAGCTTACCTGTCCTCTTTGCAATGAGGAAAGAGGTGAGGCTACCTGGTCCTCCTGGTGCTGTCTTCTGATCCTCTCTTGTCTTTGAGAAGATGTTCTGTCTATCTATTGGGCATCCTCCTGACAAAAGCTGCTGACACTCAATAGCTAGTGTGTCTATGACATGGTGGTCTAGCTGGGATCTATCTGTTACACTTTCTTACCTTGATTCTCACTAGAGTTGCAGGTCCTCTTGGTCTGGCCCTAGGTTTTCCAACTTGCAGCCTCTGCCACAGCATTGAGTTTCCCCTCCAACAGTGAATCATGGTGGGTCTACTGGCTGTCATCTCCCTTCCCTGTTGGGAGCACATAACAATGTTTGGATTTCTTCCCTGCTCCACAGGATTCAGCCTATTCCCAGCTGCCTTTTTTTGCTTAAGTATTGTGAACCACCATGTCTATTTTTCTGTTCTATTGCAGTTTTCCCATTCCAGTGCAGAGGTTCCCTAAAAGGTGGTCTCCTCTCAGAATGTCAAAAAGGAAATGGGTTTCCTTGTTGACCTCTTTTGATTTGATCCTGGGAACTTGTTCTCTCTCTTGCTCTAGCTGTCTCTATCACTTGCCTTCCTCCTAGACTCAAGATGAATATCTATCTACTTTATCTTTCTGCCCAGTAGGACATCACCAAGTAATATGTTTGTCCTCTTTCTTTTGCATGCCATAACTTTTCAATACTTCTTTCTCCGGACAATAAATAGGTTTTAATGATGGAAGGCCTTTGGCAGAGAAATCACTTATATGGGAAAGGAAAGTGTAACTATTTAAATAGGATTCCTGTTATTTATAATATAAAGCTCTATACTATTTTCTAGAAAGGGAGCTGAGGAGGGGCTCAGAGGAGAATAAAACAGGGTTTCTTCTCTTAAATAGCTTTTAATTTTGTGAAAGGGAAAGATGTGATCATGAGTACCACTAGGTAAGGCATAGCATAGGAACCAAATGTGGCCGCACCACTGCTGTGATAAGAGACATGGGGTGAGAGGTCATAGGGCTCCATTAAAAACCTTGGAGCTTTCAGTTTAATTGCTTCTTCTCAGTTCTGCAGGTTAGAAACCACACACAGTTAGAAACTTTATTGGCAGTCACGTCATCTTGATGAAGGGAATATTATAAGAAGACATTTCAATTATAAATATTTATGCACCCAACTTAAATGCTCCCAGATTTGTGAAACAGACCTTAATGGGTCTGAGCAATAGAATATCCTATAACACCATAATATTATAGAATATCCTATAACACCATAATATTTAGGGACTTTAACAGCCTTCTGAAAGTACTGGACAGATCCTCTAAACAGAAACTAAACAAAAATACAAGGAACTTGAATGTGACCCTAAAACAAGTGGGCATAATATTTATGCAGAACATACCATCCCAAAGCTAAGGAACATAGATCATATACTAGGACACAAATCAAACCTCAACAAAATTTAAAAAATTGAAATTATACCTTATATCTTCTCAGACCACAAGGCATAAAGGTGAAACTCAACTTCAACAAAAATTTTCATCCCTACACAAAAGCATGGAAATTAAACAACTTTATGCTGTATGACAGTTGGGTCAGGAATGAGCTAAAGGAGGAAATTATTAAATTCCTCTAACATAACAGCAATGAAGCTACAAGTTACCAAAACCTGTGGGATACTGCAAAAGCAGTCATAAGAGGGAAATTTATTGAATTAGATGGCTATATCAGAAAAATAGAAAGAGAGCACATCAACAACTTAATGAATCATCTTAAGGAAATGGAAAAGGAAGAGAAATTCAATCCCAAACCTATCAGAAGAAAATAAATAACCAAAATTAAATCATAAATAAGTGAAATTGAAAACAAAAGAATAATTTAGAAAATTAATGAAACAACAAGTTGATTCTGGGGCTGGGCACAGTGGCTCACATCTATAATCCTAGCACTCTGAGAGGCTGAGGCAGGTGGAATGCCTGAGCTTCTGGGCTCAAGACCAGTCTAAGCAAGAGTGAGACCCTGTCTCTAAAAATAGCTGGGCATTGTGGCAGGTGCCTGTAGTCCCAGCTACTCAGGAGGCTGAAGCAAGTTAATCACTTGAGCCAAAGAGTTTGAGGTTGCTGTGGGCTATGATGCCATGGCACTCTACTAAGGGCGAGAAAGTGAGACTCTGTCTCAAAAACAAACAAACAAAAAAGTTTATTTTTCAAAAAGATAAATAAAATTGATATACCTTGGCCAGATTAACTAAAAACAGAAAAGTAAAATCTCTAACAACCTCAATCAGAAATGAAAAAGGGGCCGGGCATGGTGGCTCATGCTTGTAGTCCCAGCACTGTGGAATGCCGAGGCGGGTGGATTGCCTGAGCTCGGAGGTTCGAGACCAGTATGAGCAGAAGTGAACCAGAGTGACACCCCATCTCTACAAACATCCAAAATAGCCAGACGTTGTGGCAGGTGTCTGTAATCCCAGCTGCTGGGGAGGCAAAGGGAAAGAGAATCACTAAAGGAAGAACAGTAAAAAGAAAAAAAAAAACCAAAAGAAAGCAAACAAACAAAAAAAATTTCAAAAAAAGAAGAATTAACAAGCAAGCTGAAATTAAAAATAAAAAAAAAGAGGGAGGCGGAGCAAGATGGCAGCCGAGTAACAGCTTCCTTGCATCTGGGCACCGTGAGTCTGGGGATATAGGACTCCAGGCATCTCTGGCTGGTGGGATCTGCCTATCATCACTCCTGAGAGGATACAGAGAGTCAGCGAGAGACTTCTGGACCCCAAGAGGAGGACTAAAACAGTGGAAAACGGGCAAGTGGTCGCGTGTGTTCGATCCGTCTAAACCCGCCCGCAACTTCCACAGGCACGAGAACTCAAAGAGCAAGAGGAAGTGAAAGGAAAATTAGGGCAAGGAAACAGATAAAAGAAATCACTCATGAGGAAGAATCAGCAGAAAACTCCAGGCAACATGAAGAACCAGTCCAGAACAACCCCGCCAAGGGACCATGAGGTAGCTACTGCAGAGGATTCCACCTATACAGAAATGTTAGGAATGACAGAAAGGGAATTTAGAATACACAGGTTGAAAACAATGAAAGAAATGATGGAAACAATGTAGGAAACTGCTAATAAAGTAGAAAATAACCAAAAGAAAATTCAAAAACAGAATCAAATAAGAGATGAACGATATGAAGAATATAAAAAGGATATAGCAGAGCTGAAGGAAATGAAACAGTCAATCAGGGAACTTAAAGATGCAATGGAAAGTATCAGCAACAGGTTAGACCATGCAGAAGAAAGAATTTCAGAGGTAGAAGACAAAGTTTTTGAGATAACTCAAATAGTAAAAGAGGCAGAAAAGAAGAGAGAGAAAGCAGAACGTTCACTGTCAGAATTATGGGACTTTATGAAGCGTTCCAACATACGAGTCATAGGAATCCCAGAAGGGGAAGAAGAATGCCCCAGAGGAATGGAAGCCATACTAGAAAATATTATAAAAGAAAATTTCCCAAATATCACCAAAGATTTTGACACACTGCTTTCAGAGGGCTATCAGACCCTAGGTTGCCTCATCTCTAACCGAGCTTCTCCAAGACACATTGTGATGAACCTGTCCAAAGTCAAGACAAAAGAAAAGATTCTGCAAGCTGCCAGGAGGAAGTGCCAGTTGACCTACAGGGGCAAATCCATCACAGTGACCGCAGACTTTTCTAATGAAACTTTCCAAGCAAGAAGACAATGGTCATCTACCTTTAACCTACTTAAACAGAACAATTTCCAGCCCAGAATTCTGTACCCTGCTAAGCTAAGCTTCAAAATTGATGGAGAAATCAAATCATTTACAGATATACAAACATTGAGGAAATTCGCCACAACAAGACCAGCTCTACAGGAAATACTTCAACCTGTTCTGCACACTGACCACCACAATGGATCAGCAGCAAAGTAAGAACTCAGAAATTAAAGGACAGAACCTAACCTCCACGCTGTTGCAAAAGATAAAACTAAGCAATGGACTCTCACAAAATAAGACGAATAGAATACTACCACACTTATCAATTATCTCAATAAATGTTAATGGCTTGAATTCCCCACTGAAGAGACATAGATTGGTTGACTGGATTAAAAAACACAAGCCATCCATTTGCTGTTTTCAAGAAACACACCTGGCTTCAAAAGACAAATTAAAGCTCCAAGTCAAGGGTTGGAAGACAATTTTTCAGGCAAATGGAATTCAGAAGAAAAGAGGAGTTGCAATCTTATTTTCAGATACATATGGATTTAAAACAACTAAAGTCAAAAAAGACAAAGATGGTCACTTTATATTGGTCAAGGGAAAAATACAACAAGAAGACATTTCAATTTTAATATCTATGCACCCAATTTAAATGCTCCCAGATTCTTGAAACAGACCTTACTCAGTCTGAGCAATATGATATCTGATAATACCATAATAACGGGGGACCTTAACACTCCTCTTACAGAGCTGGACAGATCCTCTAAACAGAAATTAAACAAGGATATAAGAGACTTAAATGAGACCCTAGAACAACTGTGCTTGATAGATGCATATAGAACACTCCATCCCAAAGATAAAGAATATACATTCTTCTCATCACCCCATGGAACATTCTCCAAAATTGATCATATCCTGGGACACAAAACAAATATCAACAGAATCAAAAGAATTGAAATTTTACCTTGTATCTTTTCAGACCATAAGGCACTAAAGGTGGAGCTCAACTCTAACAAAAATGCTCGACCCCACCCAGAGGCATGGAAATTAAACAATCTTCTGTTGAATAACAGATGGGTGCAGGAAGAAATAAAACAGGAAATCATTAACTTCCTTGAGCATAACAACAATGAAGACACAAGCTACCAAAAACCTGTGGGATACTGCAAAAGCAGTTTTGAGAGGAAAATTCATCGCTTTAGATGCCTACATTTGAAAAACAGAAAGAGAGCACATCAACAATCTCACAAGAGATCTTATGGAATTGGAAAAAGAAGAACAATCTAAGCCTAAACTCAGTAGAAGAAAAGAAATATCCAAAATCAAATCAGAGATCAATGAAATTGAAAACAAAAGAATCATTCAGAAAATCAATGAAACAAGGAGTTGGTTTTTTGAAAAAAATAAATAAAATAGATAAACCATTGGCCAGACTAACGAGGAACAGAAAAGTAAAATCTCTAGTAACCTCAATCAGAAATGATAAAGGGGAAATAACAACTGATGCCACAGACATACAAGAGATCATCTCTGAATACTACCAGAAACTCTATGCCCAGAAATTTGACAATGTGAAAGAAATGGATCAATATTTGGAATCACACCCTCTCCCTAGACTCAGCCAGGAAGAAATAGAGCTCCTGAACAGACCAATTTCAAGCACTGAGATCAAAGAAACAATAAAAAATCTTCCAACCAGAAAATGCCCTGGTCCAGATGGCTTCACTCCAGAATTCTATCGAACCTTCAAGGAAGAGCTTATTCCTGTACTGCAGAAATTATTCCAAAAAATTGAGGAAGAAGGAATCTTCCCCAACACATTCTATGAAGCAAACATCACCCTGATACCAAAACCAGGAAAAGACCCAAACAAAAAGGAGAATTTCAGACCAATCTCATTCATGAATATAGATGCAAAAATTCTCGACAAAATCCTAGCCAACAGATTACAGCTTATCATCAAAAAAGTCATTCATCATGATCAAGTAGGCTTCATCCCAGGGATGCAAGGCTGTTTTAACATACGCAAGTCCATAAATGTTATCCACCATATTAACAGAGGCAAAAATAAAGATCATATGATCTTCTCAATAGATGCAGAAAAAGCATTTGATAAAATCCAGCATCCTTTTCTAATTAGAACACTGAAGAGTATAGGCATAGGTGGCACATTTCTAAAACTGATTGAAGCTATCTATGACAAACCCACAGCCAATATTTTACTGAATGGAGTAAAACTGAAAGCTTTTCCTCTTAGAACTGGAACCAGACAAGGTTGTCCTCTGTCACCTTCACTATTCAACATAGTGCTGGAAGTTCTAGCCAATACAATTAGGCAAGACAAGGAAATAAAGGGAATCCAAATGGGAGCAGAGGAGGTCAAACTCTCCCTCTTTGCTGACGACATGATCTTATAGTTAGAGAACCCCAAAGACTCAACCACAAGACTCCTAGAAGTCATCAAAAAATACAGTAATGTTTCAGGATATAAAATCAATGTCCACAAGTCAGTAGCCTTTGTATACACCAATAACAGTCAAGATGAGAAGCTAATTAAGGACACAACTCCCTTCACCATCATTTCAAAGAAAATGAAATACCTAGGAATATACCTAACGAAGGAGGTGAAGGACCTCTATAAAGAAAACTATGAAATCCTCAGAAAGGAAATAGCAGAGGATATTAACAAATGGAAGAACATACCATGCTCATGGATGGGAAGAATTAACATTTTTAAAATGTCTATACTTCCCAAAGCAATCTACCTATTCAATGCCATTCCTATCAAAGTACCTACATCGCACTTTCAAGATTTGGAAAAAATGATTCTGCGTTTTGTATGGAACCGGAAAAAACCCCATATAGCTAAGGCAGTTCTTAGTAACAAAAATAAAGCTGGGGGCATCAGCATACCAGATTTTAGTCTGTACTACAAAGCCATAGTGGTCAAGACAGCATGGTACTGGCACAAAAACAGAGACATAGACACTTGGAATCGAATTGAGCACCAAGAAATGAAACTAACATCTTACAATCACCTAATCTTTGATAAACCAAACAAGAACTTACCTTGGGGGAAAGACTCCCTATTCAATAAATGGTGTTGGGAGAACTGGATGTTTACATGTAAAAGACTGAAACTGGACCCACACCTTTCCCCACTCACAAAAATTGATTCAAGATGGATAAAGGACTTAAACTTAAGGCATGAAACAATAAAAATCCTCCAAGAAAGCATAGGAAAAACACTGAAAGATATTGGCCTGCGGGAAGACTTCATGAAGAAGACTGCCATGGCAATTGCAACAACAACAAAAATAAACAAATGGGACTTCATTAAACTGAAAAGCTTCTGTACAGCTAAGGAGACAATAACCAAAGCAAAGAGACAACCTACACAATGGGAAAGGATATTTGCATATTTTCAATCAGACAAAAGCTTGATAACCAGGATCTATAGAGAACTCAAATTAATCCACATGAAAATAGCCAACAATCCCTTATATCAATGGGCAAGAGACATGAATAGAACTTTCTCTAAAGACGACAGACGAATGGCTAACAAACACATGAAAAAATGTTCATCATCTCTATATATTAGAGAAATGCAAATCAAAACAACCCTGAGATATCATCTAACCCCAGTGAGAATGGCCCACATCACAAAATCTCAAAACTGCAGATGCTGGCGTGGATGTGGAGAGAAGGGAACACTTTTACACTGCTGGTGGGACTGCAAACTAGTACAACTATTCTGGAGGGAAGTATGGAGAAACCTGAAAGCACTCAAGCTAGACCTCCCATTCGATCCTGCAATCCCATGACTGGGCATCTACCCAGAAGGAAAAAAATCCTTTTATCATAAGGACACTTGTACTAGACTGTTTATTACAGCTCAATTTACAATCGCCAAAATGTGGAAACAGCCTAAATGCCCACCAACCCAGGAATGGATTAACAAGCTGTGGTATATGTATACCATGGAATACTATTCAGCCATTAAAAAAAATGGAGACTTTACATCCTTCGTATTAACCTGGATGGAAGTGGAAGACAGTATTCTTAGTAAAGCATCACAAAAATGGAGAAGCATGAATCCTAGGTACTCAATCTTGATATGAGGACAATTAATGACAATTAAGGTTATGGGGGGGGAAGCAGAAAGAGGGATGGAGGGAGGAGGGTGGGGCCTTAGTGTGTGTCACACTTTATGGGGGCAAGACATGATTGCAAGAGGGACTTCACCTATCAATTGCAATCAGTGTAACTGGCTTATTGTACCCTCAATGAATCCCCAACAATAAAAAAAAAAAAGACGACAGACAAATGGCTAACAAACACATGAAAAAATGTTCATCATCTCTATATATTAGAGAAATTCCAATCAAAACAACCCTGAGATATCATCTAACCCCAGTGAGAATGGCCCACATCACAAAATCTCAAAACTGCAGATGCTGGCATGGATGTGGAGAGAAGGGAACACTTTTACACCGCTGGTAGGACTGCAAACTAGTACAACCATTCTGGAAGGAAGTATTGAGAAACCTCAAAGCACTCAAGCTAGACCTCCCATTTGATCCTGCAATCCCATTACTGGGCATCTACCCAGAAGGAAAGAAATCCTTTTATCATAAGGACACTTGTATTAGACTGTTTATTGCAGCTCAATTTACAATTGCCAAAATGTGGAAACAGCCTAAATGCCCACCAACCCAGGAATGGATTAACAAGCTGTGGTATATGTATACCATGGAATACTATTCAGCCATTAAAAAAAATGGAGACTTTACATCCTTTGTATTAACCTGGATGGACGTGGAAGACATTATTCTTAGTAAAGCATCATAAGAATGGAGAAGCATGAATCCTATGTACTCAATTTTGATATGAGGACAATTAATGACAATTATGGTTATGGGGGGGAAACAGAAAGAGGGAAGGAGGGAGGGGGGTGGGGCCTTGGTGTGTGTCACACTTTATGGGGGCAAGACATGATTGGAAGAGGGACTTTACCTAACAATTGCAATCAGTGTAACCTGGCTTATTGTACCCTCAATGAATCCCCAACAAAAAATAAATAAATAAATAAAATAAAATAAAGAAATGAAAAAGGGAAAATAACAACAGATACCAGAAAGATACAAGAAATTTTCTCTAACTACTATAATAAACCTCATACCTGGAAATTTGACAATGTGGAGGAAATGCACCAATGCTTGGATCACATCATCTCCCTAGACTTAACCAGGAAGAAATAGAGCTCTTGAACAGACTGTTAATAAACACTGAGGTCAAAGAAACAATAAAAAAGCTTCCAATGGCAACAACAAGAACAAAAAAGCCCTGGACCAGATGGCTTCACACAAGAATTCTATTAAACTTTCAAAGATGAGCTTGTACCTATGCTGCAGAAACTACATTCCAAAACACTGAGAAGAAAGGAACCTTCCCTAGCTCAGTCTATGATGCCAGCATCACTCTGATTTTAAAATCAGGAAAAAGTCTAACTAAAAAGGAGCACGACAGACCAATTTCACTAAGGCATACAGATGCAAAAATACTCAATTAAATCTTAGCCAATGGATTACAGCTACACATTAAACAAATTATACATCATGATCAAGTAGGCTTCATCCAAGGGATACAAGGCTGGTTTAACACACACAAATCCATAAATGTAATTTACCATATCAATAGAAGCAAAAACAAAGACCATATGATCCTTTCAATAGATGCAGAAAAAGCATTTGATAAAATTCAGCATCCTTTCCTAATTACAACACTTAAGAATTATAGGCACAGGTGGCATATTTCTTTTTCTTTTTTATTGTTAAATCATAGCTGTGTACATTAGTGCAATCAAGGGGTACAATGTGCTGGTTTCATATACAATCTGAAATATTCTCATCAAACTGTGCAATGTATTGTATATAGACATTTGTATTTGTATTCTGGCTTTAGAAAGTTTCATCTGTACCCATCCTAAGATGCACTGTAGGTGTGGCCCCACCGGATACCCTCCCTCTACCCTAACATCCTCCCTCCCTTCCACTTCCTTGGCCCTTTCCCCATAGTCTTGTGCTATAGTAGGGTTATAGCCTTCATGTGAAAGCTATAATTTAGCTTCATAGTAGGGCTGAGTATATTGGATACGTTTTCTTTCATTCCTGAGATACTTTGCTAAGAAGAATATGTTCCAGCTCCATCCATGTAAACACGAAAGAGGCAAAGTCTCCATCTTTCTTTAAGGCTGCATAATATTCCATGGTATACATGTACCACAATTTGCTAGTCCATTCATGGGTCGATGGGCACTTGGGCTTCTTCCATAACTTAGCAATTATGAATTGGGCTGCAATAAACATTCTAGTACAGATGTCTTTGTTATATTGTGATTTTTGGTCTTCTGGGCATAAACCTAGTAAAGGAGCAATAGGATCCAATGGCAGGTCTATTTTTAGGTCTCTAAGTATTCTCCAAACATCCTTCCAGAAGGAATGTATTAGTGTGCATTCCCACCAGCAGTGTAGAAGTGTGCACTTTTCTCCACATGATGTCTCCACGCAAACATCTCTGGTTTGGGGATTTTGTTAAGTGGGCTACTCTTACTGGGGTTAGGTGATATCTCAGAGTAGTTTTGATTTGCATTTCTCTGATGATTAAGGATGATGAGCTTTTTTTCATGTGTTTGTAGATTGTGCATCTGTCTTCCTTAGAGGAGTTTCTCTTCAAGTCCCTTGCCCACCCTGAGATGGGATCACTTGTTCTTTTCTTGCTAATATGTTTGAGTTCTCTGTGCATTCTGGTTATTAGACCTTTATTGGAGGAATAACCTGCAAATATTTTCTCCCATTCTGAGGGCTGTCTGCTTGCTTTACTCACTATGTTCTTGGCTGTGCAGAAGATTTTTAGTTTGATTAAGTCCCAGTAGTGTATTTTTGATACTGTTTCAATTGCCTGGGGAGTCCTCCTCATAAAATATTCACCCAGGCTGATTCCTTCAAGAGTTTTCCCTGCACTTTCTTCAAGTATTTTTATAGTTTCATGTCTTAAGTTTAAATCTTTTATCCAGTGAGAGTCTATCTTAGTTAATGGTGAAAGGTGTGGGTCCAGTTTCAATCTTCTACAGGTTGCCAGCCAGTTCACCCAGCACCATTTATTAAATAGGGAATCTTTTCCCCACTGAAAGTTTTTAATTGGCTTGTCAAAAATCAAATAACGGTAAGTAGCTGGATTCATCTCTTGGTTCTCTATTCTGTTCCAGACATCTACTTCTCTGTTTTTGGGCCAGTACCATGCTGTTTTGATCACTATTGATTTATAGTACAGTCTCAGGTCTGGTAGCATGATTCCTTCTGCTGTGTTTTTGTTGCTGAGTAATGCTTTCGCTATTCTAGGTTTATTCTGATTCCATATAAAATGAAGTATTATTGTTTCAAGATTTTTAAAATATGACAATGGAGCTTTAACAGTAATTGCATTGAAATTATATATTGCTTTGGGTAGTATAGACATTTTAACAATGTTGATTCTTCCCAGATATGAGCATGGTGTGTTTTTCCATTTGTTAACATCCTTAGCTATTTCTTTTCTTAAAGATTCATAGTTCTCTTTGTAGAGATCTTTCACATTCTTTGTTAGGTATACTCCCAAATATTTCATCTTCTTTGGCACTACTGTGAAAGGAATAGAGTTCTTGACTTTTTTCGGCTTGGTTACTGTTGTATATATAAAGGCTACAGCTTTATGGGTATTGATTTCATAGCCTGAGACATTGCCGTATTCCTTGATCACTTCTGAAAGTTTTGTAGTAGACTCCCTAGTGCTTTCCAGATACACGATCATATCATCTGTGAAGAGTGAAAGTTTGATCTCTTCTGACCCTATGTGGATACACTTGATCACCTTTTCTTCCCTAATTGCAATGGCTAAAACTTCCATTACAATGTTAAAGAGCAATGGAGACAATGGACAACCTTGCCTGGTTCCTGACCTAAGTGGAAATGATTTCAATTTAACTCCATTCAATATGATATTGGCTGTGGGTTTGCTGTAGATGGCCTCTATTAGTTTAAGAAATGTCCCTTCTATACCAATTTTCTTAAGTGTTCTGATCATGAAGGGATGCTGGATATTAGCAAAAGCTTTTTCTGCATCAATTGAGAGAATCATGTGGTCTTATTTTTTAGTTTGTTTATGTGCAGAATTACATTTATAGATTTACGTATATTGAACCAGCCTTGAGACCCTGGGATAAATCCGACTTGGTCATGGTGTATAATTTTTTTGATGTGTTGTTGGATTCTGTTTGTTAGGATCTTATTGAGTATTTTTAGCATCAATATTCATTAGTGATATTGGTCTATAATTTTCTTTTCTTGTTGGGTCTTTCCCTGGTTTCAGGATCAAGGTGATGTTTGCTTTGTAGAATGTGTTGGATATTATTCCTTCTTTTTCTATATTTGGAAGAGGTTTAGTAATATAGGTACTAGTTCTTCTTTAAAGGTTTGGTAGAATTCTGACATAAAGCCATCTGGTCCTGGGCTTTTCTTTTTAGGGAGATTTTCTATAGTTGATGCTATTTCAGAACTTGATATGGGCCTATTCAACATTTCCACTTCATTCTGGCGAAGTCTTGGTAGTTCCAGGTATTGGTTAATTTCTTTTAGATTTTCATATTTCTGAGGGTAGAGTTTCTTGTATTATTTGTTAAGGATTTTTTGAGTTTCTGAGGAGTCTGTTGTTATTTCATTGTTACCATTTCTGATTGATGAAATTAGAGATTTTACTCTTTTTTTCCTTGCTAGGTTGGCCAAACGTTTATCTATTTTATTGAACTTTTCAAAAACCAACTCTTGGATTTATTGATCTGTTGTATTATTCTTTTGTTTTCAATTTCATTTAATTCTGCTCTGATTTTGGTTATTTCTTTTCTTCTGCTGGGTTTGGGGTTGGAGTGTTCTTTCTTCTTCAGTTGCTTGAGAAGTCCCATTAAGTTATTTTTCTTTTTTATTAAATCATAGCTGTGTACATTGATATGATCATGGGGCATCATTCACTAGCTTCACAGACCGTTTGACACACTTTCATCACACTGGTTAACATAGCCTTCCTGACATTCTCTCAGTTACTGTGCCAAGACACTTACATTTCACATTTACGAAGTTTCACATATACCCTTGTAAGGTGCACCACTGGTGTAATCCCACCAATCCTCTTCCCTCTACCCACCACCCCCCTCCCTGCCCTCCCTTTCCCCCTTCCCTCTATTCTTAGGTTGTAACTGGGTTATAGCTTTCATGTGAAAACCCTAAATTAGTTTCATAGTAGGGCTGAGTACATTGGGTACTATTTCTTCCATTCTTGAGATACTTTACTAAGAAGAATATGTTCCAGCTCCATCCATATAAACATGAAAGAGGTAAAGTTTCCATCTTTCTTTAAGGCTGCATAATATTCCATGGTGTACATATACCACAATTCATTAATCCATTCATGGATCGATGGGCACCTGGGATTTTTCCATGACTTAGCAATTATGAATAGGGCTGCAATAAACATTCTGGTACAAATAACTTTGTTATGATGTGATTATTGGTCTTCTGGGTATATGCCTAATAGAGGAATTATAGGATTGAATGGCAGATCTATTTTTAGATCTCTAAGTGATCTCCATATCTCTTTCCAAAAGGAATGTATTAATTTGCATACCCACCAGCAGTGCAAAAGTGTTCTCTTTTCTCCACATCCACGCCAACATCTCTGGTCTTGGGATTTTGTGATATAGGCTAGTCTTACTGGATTTAATTGGTATCTCAAAGTAGTTTTGATTTGCATTTCTCTGATGATTAAGGATGATGAGCATTTTTTCATATGTCTGAAGGCTGCACGCCTGTCTTCTTCAGAGAAGTTTCTCTTCAAATCCCTTGCCCAGCCTGCGATGGGATCCCTTGTTCTTTTCTTACCAATGCGTTTGAGTTCTCTGTGGATTCTGGTTATTAAACCTTTGTCAGAGACATAAACTGCAAATATCTTCTCCCATTCTGAGGGCTGTTTGCTTGCTTTACTTACTGTGTTCTTGGCTGTGCAGAAGCTTTTTAGTTTGATCAAGTCCCAGTAGTGTATTTTTGAAGCTGCTTCAATTACCCGGGGGGTCCTCCTCATAAAATACTCTCACAGCCCGATTTCTTCAAGGGTTTTCCCTGCACTTTCCTCTAGTATTTTTATAGTTTCATGTCTTAAGTTTAAATCTTTTATCCAGTGAGAGTCTATCATAGTTAATGGTGAAAGGTGTGGGTCCAGTTTCAGTCTTCTACAGGTTGCCAGCCAGTTCAGCCAGCACCATTTGTTAAATAGGGAATCTTTTCCCCCAGTGAATGTTTTTAATTGGCTTGTCAAAGATTAAATAATGGTAAGTAGCTGGATTCATCTCTTGGTTCTCTATTGTGTTCCAGACATCTACTTCTCTGTTTTTGTGCTGTTTTGATTACTATTGATTTGTAGTATAGTCTGAGATCTGGTAGCATAATTCCTCCTGCTTTGTTTTTATTTCTGAGTAATGTCTTGGCTATTCGAGTTTTTTTCTGATTCCATATAAAATGAAGTATTGTTTTTTCAAGATCTTTAAAGTATGGCAGTGGAGCTTTAATAGGGATTGCATTGAAATTATATATTGCTTTGGGTAGTATGGACATTTTAACAATGTTGATTCTTCCCAGCCATGAGCATGGTATGTTTTTCTATTTGCTATTTCTTTTCTTAGAGTTTCATAGTACTCTTTATAGAGATCTTTCACGTCCTTTGTTAGATAAATACCCAAATATTTCATCTTCTTTGGCACTACTGTGAATGGGATAGAGTCCTTAACTGTTATTTCAACTTGACTATGTTGGTATATATAAAGGCTACCGATATATGAACGTTGATTTTGTAACCTGAGACGCTGCTGTATTCCTTGATCACTTCTAAGAGTTTTGTAGTAGAGTCCCTAGTGTTTTCCAGATATACAATCATATCATCTGTGAAGAGCGAAAGTTTGATCTCTTCTGACCCTGTATGGATACCCTTGATCACCTTTTCTTCCCTAATTGCAGTGGCTAAAACTTCCATTACAATGTTAAAAAGCAATGGAGACGATGGGCAGCCTTGTCTGGTTCCTGATCTGAGTAGAAATGATTCCAATTTAACTCCATTCAATACGATATTGGCTGTGGGTTTGCTGTAGATAGTCTCTATCAGTTAAAGAAATATCCCTTCTATACCAATTTTCTTAAGTGTTCTGATCATGAAGGGATGCTGGATATTATCAAAAGCTTTTTCTGCATCGATTGAGAGAATCATATGGTCTTTGTTTTTTTATTTGTTTATGTGCTGAATTACATTTATAGATTTACGTATATTGAACCAGCCTTGAGACCCTGGGATAAAACCAACTTGGTCATGATATATAGTTTGTTTGATGTGTTGCTGGATTCTGTTTGTTAGGATCTTGTTGAATATTTTTGCATCTATATTCATTAGTGATATTGGTCTATAATTTTCTTTTCTTGTTGGATGTTTTCCTGGTTAGGGGATCAGGGTGATGTTTGCTTCATAGAATGTGTTGGGTAGTCTTCCTTCTTTTTCTACATTTTGGAACAGGATGAGTAATATAGGTACTAATTGCTCTTAAAGGTTTGGTAGAATTCTGATGTGAAACCATCTGGTCCTGTGCTTTTCTTTTTAGGGAGGTTTTGTATGGTTGATGCTATTTCCGAACTTGATATGGGCCTGTTCAACATTTCCACTTGATTCTGGCTAATCCTTGGGGACGTGCTTCCAAGTATCGGTCAGTTTTCTTCAGATTTTCATATTTGTGAGAATGAAGTTTCTTGTAATATTCATTAAGGATATTTTGGATTTCTGAGGAGTCTGTTGTTATTTCATGTTTGTTCGTTCTGATTGATGAGATGAGAGATTTTACCTTTTTTTTCCTGATTAGGTTGGCCAAAGGTTTATCTATTTTATTGACCTTTTCAAAAAACCAGCTTTTTGATTTATTGATCTGTTGTATTATTCTTTTGTTTTCAATTTCATTTAATTGTGTTCTAATATTGGTTATTTCTTTTCTTCTACTGGGTTTGGGGTTTGAATGTTCTTCCTTTTCCAGTTGTTTGAGATGTCCCATTAAGTTGTTAACTTCCTCTCTTTCCGTTCTCTTGAGGAAGGCTTGCAGTGCTATAAATTTCCCTCTTAGAACTGCCTTTGCGGTGTCCCGGAGGTTCTGATAGTTCGTGTCTTCATTGTCGTTTAGTTCTAAAAAATTGGCGATTTCTTTTTAATCTCATCTCTGATCCAGCTATCATTCAGCATAAGGTTATTTAACTTCCACGTTTTTGTATGAGTATGCAGATTCCTGTTGTTACTCAGCTCAAGTTTTATTCCATGGTGGTCTGAGAAGATGCATGGAATAATATCTATTCTTTAAATTTTCTGAGGTTAGACTTGTGACCTAAGATGTGATCAATTTTGGAGTAAGTTCTGTGGGCTGATGAGAAGTATGTGTATTCAGTTTTCTTGGTATGAAATGTTCTGTAGATGTCTGCTGAATCCACACGTTGGATGGTTGGGTTTAAATCTAAGATTTCTTTGCTGAGCTTCTTGTTGGAGGATGGATTCAACACTGCCAAAGGAGTGTTGAAATCTCCGACTATTATGGAGCTGGAGGAAATCAAGTTGCTCATGTCTGTTAGAGTTTCTCTTATAAATTGAGGTGCATTCTGTTTGGGTGCATAGATATTAATAATTGACATCGCGTCATATTGAGTATTACCCTTAACAAATATGAGGTGACCGTTCTTGTCCTTCCTTACTTTTGTTGGTTTAAAGCCTATTGTATCTGCAAATAAAATTGCAACACCTGCTTTTTTCTGATTACCATTTGCCTGAAATATGGATGACCATTCTTTCACCCTGAGTCTGTATTTGTCTTTTAAGTTAAGATGTGACCCTTGTATGCAACAAATATCTAGCCTGAGATTTTGTATCCAGTCAGCTAACCTATGCCTCTTTAGAGGACAGTTTAAGCCATTTGCATTAATGGAGAATATTGATAAGTCTGGTGAAATTTTGGGTATCGGGTTTTTCAAAAGTCCAGTGGGCATTTTTAATTTTTTTGCCAGTGTGGAAATTGTAGTTTGATTCGAAGTTTCTGAGTTTACTTTGTGGTATAGGATTGGGTTTGTCATTATGGAGGATAGGTCTGAGAATATCCCGAAGAGCTGGTTTGGTTATGCAAATTTCTTCAATATATGAATGTCATTAAAGTATTTAATTTCTCCATGATAAATGAAACTCAGTTTAGGTGGATAGAAGATTTGGGGTTGAAAGTTATTTTGCTTTAGGAGATTAAAAGTCAATGACCACCCTCTTCTGGCTTGAAAAGTTTCAGCAGAGAGATCTGCAGTCATTCTAATATTCTTCCCTTTGAAGGTAATGGTTTTCTTTCTCCTGGCAGCTTTGAGGATTTTCTCCTTCATATTAACTTTAGTGAAGTTAATTATGATATGCCTGGGGGATGTCTTATTGGGGTTGAGTCGTGCTGGGGTTCTGAAGCTGTCTGCTATCTGAATTTCAGAATCTCTAGGCATGTCTGGAAAATTCTCTTTCATAATTTCATGCAGAAGGGCCTCTGTGCCCAGCAAGGCCACTTTATTTGTTTCAGGAACTCCATGATTCAGATATTAGCCTTATTCGAATTATCCCAGAGCTCTCGGAGAGAATGATCCATTTTTGCTCTCCATTTCTCTTCCTCTTTGAGAGTTTGGGAGCGTTCAAAGACTTTATCTTCAATGTCAGAAATCCTTTCTTCTGCTTGCTCCATTCTGTTGCTGAGGGATTCTACTGTATTTTTCATATCTTTGAGGGCTGCAAATTCTTGCTTCAGTGTTTCTAAGTCTTTGGTGGTTTTGTCTTTAAATTTGTTAAATTCTTGAGACAACTTTTGAATTTCTCCTCGAATTCCTAATTCCGCTTTATTAATCTTGTCTGCAATTTAAATTCTGAATTTGATTTCTGACATCTCAGCCAGTTGTTTATGAATGGGATCTTCAATTATATCTGCCACATCTTTCCTTGGGGGCGTTGATCTATTCTGGTTATTCATGTTGCCAGAGTTTTTCCACTGATTCCGCCCCATGGTTATTTTACTCCCTTTGATTTTTTTTCCCTGGGGCTTTGTCGAGGGCCTGTACAGTGTTGTGGCCTGAGAAACTGGGGCCCTGTCTGGTGTGGTGGGGCTAGGTTGTTCTGTCTTGTTTTCAGCTGGTTTCTGTTCCACCCTAGTGAAATAGATACTCTGGATTGAAGTCTCAGCTGTGGAGAAATATCAGCAATTAGGTCACCCCACCCCCAACAGGCAAACAATTGGAAAGGAATATCAAACCTTCCTACCACCGTGCACCCAGGGCACCACCCGATTTGTCCTCAGGTGATTGGTTCAGTTCAAAAGGTCCAAATCAATTGTCTCAGTCTGCACCTGTCTCAGGTGAGAGAGTTTAAGAGGTCTCTGGGAACTGGATCACAGGGGTCTAGTGACTACTCTGGTGTGGTTTCTCAAGTGCTGGGTGGAGTCAGGAGGAGCCACCCAGCCAATAGATCAGTCTGGGAAGGTTGCTGCCTCCTTCCCCACCTTGCACCACTGTCACACCCAGTCACTGATAGCCCTGCAGTTGGCAGACCCAGTTGCCTGTAGTGAATCGGTACTCCAGGAGTTTGCACCTGCCTGAATCACAAGGAAGTCTACCAGGCTGCTGTGCTCTGCCTCTCTCTAGCAGGAGGAGGTGAAGCCTGACAACCTCGGGCATTTGATGAAGGTTGGGGGGTTTTCTTTCAGGTCCAGTCTCACCCCTGATTAATGTTACTTACAGAACAGAACAACTTTGTGGTTCCCCTACAGAAGAGAAGCTGAATTGAGTTCCAAATCAGCTTGTCTTTGCTCTTGTTTTGTCTATAGGCTGACGATCCCCTGAGGATCAGGTGTGTCTTAGGCTCAGTAAAGCGGACTTCCAGGTCAGCCCTGCCCTGGGAGTTTCCCTGGTTTGCAAGTTGGTGTTGCCTTAGGCAAATTCTATACTCACAGTCTCTGGTTGCCCAGGGAGACAGGGGGTTTGGCTTCAGAATATTCAGTAGTGAGCCATATTGCTACTAAAAGAGGGCTGCTGTTTTATGCCTCAGGGAACTTTTGCTCCAGTGCAGCTCCCTTCCAGCAAACCGTCCTCTCTCTGCTCCCGTGCCCCAGAGTCTGCACCGACCGGCTGCAGCCCCGGCAGTGTCCACACCCTTCGAGCAATTGCCCAGGAGTCTGGACTCCTAGGGTACAGGCCTCCAGATCTCAGAGCGAGGGTGGAGGGGAGTGCTGGGAGCCCAGGGTTTCAGGCAGAGAACACACACTGTTCCACAGAGTTTTATGCCTGGCCGTATTGTCGCCAAAAGATGGCTGCCACACTGTGCCTCAGGGAACCACTGCTCTAGTGCAGCTCCCTCTCAGCCGACTGTCCTCTCCTCAGTCCAGAACCCCAGAGCCAGCACCCACTGGCTGCAGCCCAGGCACTGTCCACATCCCCCCAAGAAGTCACCCAAGAGTCTGGACTCCTGGGGGACAGGCCTCCAGACCTTGGAGCGAGAGTGAAGGGGAGTGCTGGGAGCCCAGGGTTGAGGACAGAGAACACACACAGTTTTACACAGTTTTATGCCTGGTCATATTGTCGCCAAAAGACGGATGTTGCACTGTGCCTCAAGGAACTGCAGCTCCGGTGCGATCCCCTCTCCGCTGACCATCCTCTCCTCACTCCTGTGCCCCGGAGCCGGTGCCAACCCACTGCAGTCAAGGCACTGTCCACACCCCTCGAGAAATCACCCAAGACTCTGAACTCCTGGGGGACTGACCTCCAGACCTCAGTGTGAGTGGAGAGGAGCACTGGGAGCTCAGAATTCCAGGTAGAGACTATATACAGTTTTACGCCTGGCAGGAGGATGCTGTGGCACCCTAGTAGGGGAGGTAGGTCCAGTTTTTAGAGGGTCTCTCCCATGGAGTGTAGTGGGAGGACCTTTGAACTCTGCCCAATTGTTTGTGGGGCACTCCGAGCCATTCTCATGGGGGAGGGAACTCCCGTCCACTTGGTGATGGATTTTGTACCTTTTGTTTGTATCCTTGTGGTCGTAGCTTGCCTCAGTGGGGTTGACGTGCATTCTTCAACCTTCTCTCTTAGTGCAGCTCAAATCCACCAGGTTACTTGCTAAATTTTTGTCCTTTAACTCTCTTTCTGGACGAAAGCCTCTGTGGAAAGCTGCCTTTAGTCAGCCATCTTGTCTCCTCCCCCCATTAAGTTATTAACTTCCTCTTTTTCGTTTTCTTGAAAAAGGCTTGCAGTGCTATAAATTTCCTTCTTGGGACTGCCTTTGCAGTATCCCAGAGGTTCTGATAATTCATGTGTTGATTGTTGTTTTGTTCCAAAAATTTGGTGATTTCCTTCTGAATCTCGTCTATAACCCATCTATCCTTCAGTATAAGATTGTTTACCTTCCATGTTTTTGTATGGGTATGCAGGTTCCTGTTGTGATTGAGTTCAACTTTTATTCCATGATGGTCTGAGAAGATGCAAGGAATAATTTCTATTTTTTAAAATTTGCTGAGGTTAGATTTGTGGCCTAGGATGTTTTCAATTTTGGAGTATTTTCTGTGGGCTGATGAGAAGAATGTGTATTCAGTTTTGTTGGGATAAAATGTTCTGTACATGTCTGTTAAGTTCAGATGTTGAATGGTTAAGTTTAAATCTAAAATTTCTTTGCTTAGCTTCTTTTTGGAGGATCTATCCAGCACTGCTAAAAGGGTGCTAAAATCTCCAACTACTATGGAACTGGACGATATCAAGTTGCTCATTTCTGTTAAGAGTTTCTCTTATAAATTGAGGTGTGTTCTGGTTGGGTGCATAAATATTAATAATTGAGATCTCATCATATTGAGTATTACCTTTAACAAATATGAAGTGTCCATCTCTATCCTTCCTTATTTTGGTTGGTTTAAAGCCTATTGAGTCTGCAAATAGGATTGCAATGCCTGCTTTTTTCTGCTTTCCATTTGCCTGGAATATAGATGACCATCCCTTCACCTTGAGTCTATAGTTGTCTTTTAATGTAAGATGCAATTCTTGGATGCAGCAGATATCTGGCTTGAGTTTTTGTATCCAGTCAGCCAACCTGTGCTTCTTTAGAGGACAATTTAAACCATTCACATTAATTGAGAATATTGACAAGCCTTTCGAGAGTCCAGTGGACATTTTTAATCCTTTTGCGACTGTGGAAGTTGGAATTTGATCCAAATTTTCTGGGCGGGTTTACTTTTGTGGTGGAGGATTACACCGTTTTTTATGGAGGATAGGTTTGAGAATATCCTGTAGAGCTGGTTTAGTTATGGCAAATTTCTTCAACATGTGAATGTCATTGAAGTATGTAATTTCTCCGTCATAAATGAAACTCAGTTTAGCTGGGTACACGATCCTGGGTTGAAAATTATTTTGTTTTAGGATATTAAAAGTTGATGACCATCCTCTTCTAGCTTGAAAGGTTTCAGCAGAGATCTGTAGTTATTCTAATATTCTTCCTCTTATAGGTGATGGTTTTCTGTTTTCTGGCTTCTTTCAGAATTTTCTCCTTCATATTAACTTTAGTGAAATTGATGTTCCTGGGGGATGTCTTATTTGGGTTAAGTTGTGCTGGAGTTCTGAAACAATCTGCTATCTGAATTTCAGAATCTCTTGGCATGTCTGGAATGTTCTCCTTCATAATCTCATGGAGAAGAGACTCTGTGCCTTGTGAAGCCACTTCGTCGCTTTCGGGGATCCCTATAAGAGAAATATTGGTTTTCTTCAAATTACCCCAGAGCTCTCTGAGAGAGTGATCTCTTTTTGCCCTCCATTTCTCTTCCTCTTTGAGAGTTTGGGAGCTTTCAAAATCTTTGTCTTCAATGTCAGAAATCCTTTCTTGTGCTTGTTCCATTCTGTTACTGAGGGATTCTACTGTGTTTGTCAGATCTTTGAGGGCTGCAAATTCTTGTCTCAATGTGTCAAAATCTTTGGTCATTTGGTCTTTGAATTTGTTGAATTCTTCAGATATCTTTTGGTTTACTACTTGGAATTCTAATTTGATCTTATTTGCTATCCAGATTCTGAATTTGATTTCTGACATCTCTTTGTTTGTGCATGAGATCTTGTGCTGTGTCTGCCCCATTGATCCTTGGGGGAGTTGATGTACTCTGAGTGTTCATATTGCCAGAGTTTTTCTGTTGATTTCACCTCATGGTTGTTTTTCACCATTTTCTCTGGCCGTCCTCAGAGTTGGGGAGGTGTCTTTCCAAGATTAGACCCCAGCAGGATCACTCTATTGTTACTGGATCTTTGTCAGGAGTGACCCTGTGTAGTTCCTCTGGGGCTTCCCCAGCTAGGGAGTTCTGTTTGTGGAAGCAGCTCTGGCGTGTGACACACCCAGATCCAGCAATAGGACTGGAAATGGTGCTCACAGTTCTGGGAGTGCCTGGTGCCCAGTGACTTTGGCACAGAGGGTGCAAGACTCCAGCCATCTCTGGCCACGAGAAGAGCTCTGAACAGAGGCAGGGAGGGCTCTGGAGGGCACGCAGCTACTAGTGTCCCTGGCCAGACAAGCGGGCCGGTGTGGAGGCAGGGAGGGTACAGGAGGGAGGATGCGGGGTTGCGTGGCTCCTTCAGTTCCTGGTCAGGGTATGTGGAGGCCCAGCAGGCACAGGTCGTGGGTTGGGTGTCGAGGTCCGTGCAGCTCCAAGCCCAGGAGTTTGAGTTTGCTATGAGCTCTGATGCCATGGCACTCTACCCAGGGCAACAACCTGAGGCTCCAGTGTGCCAAAACTGCTCTCTTGCTGCCCCTAAGGGTTAAGGCTGTAAGGCAGCTCAGTCCCCACCTTTAGGCTGCTGAGTCACTAGGTTACTAGCTCCCGCCCGTTCCTTGCTCTGCGACCCTGAGGGCAGAGCTTCCTGGGGCAGTTCTCTCACAATGGCTCCCTCTGGCCCACAGCTGAATACTGTTAGCTTTGTTCGGCTCAGCGGCTCAGTCTGGGGCCCTGGACAATGCCCAACGTTCTCCACAGTCCTTCTCAAGCTCTCCCCAAGGCTGTTCAACTGAGTGTCAAGTCCAAAAACACCGAAACAGTTCACAGGTAAGGCCTTTCAAGTTTGCAGTCTCGCTGCTGCTTGTACTTATGGCTGCTGGTAGGATTAGTTTGATTGAACACATGCAACCATTTGCCCGTTCTCCACTGTTTTTGTCCTCCTCTTGGGGTCCAGAAGTCCCTTGCTGACTCCCTGTATCCTCAAAGGGATGATTATAGGTAGATCCCACCATCCAGAGATGCCTGGAGTCTTATCTGCCCAGACTCACCATACCCCGTTGCAGGGAAGCTGTTACTTGGCCACCATCTTCTATTTCTTTTTTTTTTTTTTAATCACATTTCTTAATCTGATTGAAGTCATCTAACACAAACCCACAGCTAATGAATGAAGTAAAACTGAAAGTTTTTCCACTCAGAATTAGAGCAAGAATGTCCTTTATTTCCACTACTATTGAATATAGTTCTCAATATTCTAGCCAATGCAATCAGGCAAGAGAAGGATATAAAGGGCATATAAATTGGAGCAGAGGAAGTCAAATTGTTGCTCTTTGTCAATGATATGATCGTGTACTTGAGAACCCTGGAGACTCAACCACAAGAATAAGTCTTCCAGAATAAGACTCCTAGAAGGTATGAAGAAATATAGTAATGTCTCAGGGTATAAAATCAATGTCCACAAATCAGTAGCAGTTGTGTATGCCAATAACAGCTAAATTGAGAAGCTAATCAAAGACACAATTCCCTTCATAGTACTTCAAAGAAAATGAAATACCTAGGAATATACCTAACAAAAGAGGTGAAGGATCTCTACAAAGAGTATTATGAAACCCTAAGAAAAGAAATAGTGGACGACATTAACAAATGGAAGAACACACTATGCTCTTGGCTGGGAATAATCAACACTGTTCAAATGTCTACTTCCCAAAGCAATCTACAGATTCAATGCAATCCCCATTAAAATACCAATGTCATACTTTCAAGAACTGAAAAAAATAGTTCTTCATTTCATATGGAACCAGAAAAACCCTGTAGAGCCAAGGCTATTCTTAGTAATAAAAACAAAGCCAGAGGCATCACTCTACCAGATTTTGGGTTATATAACAAGTCCACAGTGATCAAAACAGCTTGGTATTGGCACAAAAATAGAGACATAGACATATAGAATTGAAGAAAACCAAGAGATGTATCCAGTTTCTTATAGCCATCAGATATTTGATAAACCAAACAAAAGCATATACCGGGGAAAAGAATCCCTATTTAATAACTGGTGTTAGGAGAACTGGATAACCAGATGTAAAAGACTGAAACTAGATCTGCGCCTTTCACCACTCATAAAAATTGACTCAAGATGGAGAAAAGATTTAAATCTAAAACATGAACTGATAAAAATCTTAGAAGAAAGTGTGGGAAAACTCCTGAGGATGTCAGACTGGGGAAAGATTTTATGAAGAAGACTTTAGTGGTAATTGCAACAGCAAAAATAAATAAATGGGACTTAATTAAACCGAAAAGCTTCTGTACAGCTAAGGAAAGAACAATTAAAGAAAATAGATAACCTCGAGAATGGGAAAAGATATTTGCATGTTACGAATCTGACAAAGGCTTGATAACTAGGATCTATAGAGAACTCAAATTAATCAACAAGAACAACAACAAAAGGAGGAAACAATTCCATCTATCACTGGGTAAGAGACATGAACAGAACCTTCTCTGGGGAGAACAGACGAATGGCTAACAAACACACGAATAAATGCTCATCATCCCTAATCATGAGAGAAATGCAAATCAAAACCACCCTGAGATATCACCTAACAACAGTAAGATTAGCCCACATCACAAAATCCCAAAGTTGCAGATGTTGGCATGGATGTGGAGTGAAGGGAACTCTTTTACATTGTTGGTGGGACTGTAAACTAATACAACATTTTTGGGAAGAAGTATGGAGAATCCTCAAAGAACTCAAATTAGACTTCCCATTTGATCCTGCAATTCTTTTACCTGGCATCTACCCAGAAGAAGAAAAATAATTTTATCATAAAGACATTATCGCTAGATTGTTTTTTGCAGCTCAATCTATAACCATCAAGATGTGGAAACAACCTAAATGCCTACCAACCCAGAAATGGATTAACAAGCTGTGGTATATGTATACCATGGAATATTATTCAACCATAAAAAGAAGGCGACTTCACATCTTTTGTATTTACCCAGATGGAGTTGAAACATTCTTGGTAAAGTATCATAAGAACAGAAAAGCAGACATCCAATGTACTCAATACTAATATGAAGGCAGTAGGCAATTTAATTTATGTCCACATAAGAGGAAAATCTCAATTCAACTCAAGTTGTGGGGAGGGGTAAGGAGGGAGAAGGGAGGGGGAGAAGGAAGGGGATGGATGTGCTCCCATTGAATGGGCACAAATGCTATAAGAGGGACTCTACCTAACAAGTGCAAATATTGTACCTAGTTATTTACCCTCACATTAACCTGAAATTTAAAAAAACAATTTAAAAAGAGACTTTATTGGTCACAATTTTTGAGCCTAGACCATGGCTTGAGAATTTCTGTGTCTTAGCAAACAGGAAGTGGGGACTGAACTTAGGGGTGTGAGAGATCCATATCTTCACTGGGAGGAACTGCACCTTATCGTTGGCAGTTAATAAGAGGCCCTTAGAAGAAGGCTGTATTTTATTTTTAGAGCAGTTCTCAAAGCGTGACCCATTCACATCAGAGTCATCAGGGAACTTGTCAAAAATACAAATTCTTAGGCTTTACCCCAGGTTTACCGAACCAGCATCTCTGGGGGTGAGGCCTAGTATTCTGTTTTAACAAAGCTTCTGGGTGATTGTGGTCTAGGCTAAAGTCTGAGAACCATTGCTCTAGACTCAAAAATCATGCAACTCACTACCCAGGGCCCACCTGCACTGGCAGTGCCCAGGAATGTTAGACATGGAGAAACTCAGCTTCCAGTTCAGATTTACTGAAGAAGGAGCTTTTAAAACAAAGATTCTCAGGTTATTCCTATAAACTGTGAAGTTTGAGAACCATTGCACTAGGTGATTTGACCCAGATGCAACCTGGATTATAATCTCAAGTGGATATGATTGTTCTAAAAATAGATATTTTTTTTTTCTTTCTGCTCCAGATATCTGAAAGACTATGGATCACATTATTACTAAATTGTGCACACACCAAAAAGTGGGTTTATATTCTCCTTATTGCTCTGTTCTGCCTTCCTGTCTCACCAACCTGCTGGGTAACAGGGTACAAAAATTATCTCACTTGCGAATTAATATCTTCACCATATACTTGCTTAAACCTCTCCTATCCTAGCTTCTTCCATGATGGTTCTGGGGTAGAAGAATCTTACATGGCCTTGTGGGACCAGGATAGAGGTAGGGTTATGCTGCTCATAGGACATTCAATGCAAATTAGATGTGTCTTCCTCAAGACACTTCCCTTTCTGTGGTGGGAAAATTGTCATGGTGATTTGATTAGAACACACACTTTGCTGCCATATGCTACAAAACTGCCATAAAAAATATGCAAATAAGCAATGTCTGTGAAATGAAAGGTACCCCTTAGACATGAATTTCTTGTGTAGTGTTCAACCTGTGCAACTGTATGCCAGTATCTATTTTTATATCATAGTAATAAGCAGTAGGCTATATGGGCTTTCTCCCCAGAAGCTTGCAGCTGCCTTCAAGGAAAGCAAACTGCTAGCTTTGACTCTTCTGTAAGTTTCTACTGCTCTTAGGCCATGAGGTTCAACATTTATCTCCGAACTTTTCATGTTAACTCTTCCTTGCCTTGTTCCCATAGTCAGGAAGCCAGTTTTTTTTTTATTTCCCCGAATAGCAGATTTGTTTACCCCTTGGTATACAGGAAACTCCAAACTTAAGTTATTTATACCTGCTTCTTGATATGAGATGGGAGCCTAGGGATTTAAAAAATTCTCTCCTGGCTTGGTGCCCCGTAGCTCAGTGAACAGGTTGCCAGCCATATACATCGTAGCTGGCAGGTTCGAGCCCAGCCCAGCCCTGCTAAAACAACAATGACAACTTCAACCAAAAAATAGCTGAGCATTGTGGCGGGCACCTGTAGTCTCAGCTACTCCAGAGGCTGAGGCAAGAGAATCGTTTAAGCCCAAGAGTTTGAGGTTGGTGTGAGCTATGACACCATGGCACTCTACCAAGGGCGACATAGTAAGACTGTCTCTAAATAAATAAATAATAAAATAAATAAAAAATTCTCTTCTTTCTCCACAATGTCTAGCTTTTGAGACTGTTTACTAGTGACTCACAAACAACATTGACTTCCTTTATTCAGCTAAAATTTACCCTTTCCTGGAGCATGGAAACACTTTCCTTCAGTGGGTGAACACCAGTATTTTCTGGATTCGAAAGCATAGCAGGAAAGTTCACTCCCCAAATGATTATGATCAGCAGTGACAATACCCTTAAGAACAGTTTTTCAGAGGTCAGAAAAAAGTTGTTTTCAAATTTCTAATCAAGATTTCCAAATTAATTGTTAGTGTCAATAATCTAGGAGGCAAGATCGGAAACTTTAGACAAATCCTAAAAAGGATTCTTTCGGAAGGATGTTTACAAGTTCAAGCAATTATCCAAGAAGTTTCAATGAAGTGCTGAAAACTGACGTTAATATTTCTTGTAGTTTTGGCAAGTTAAGTCATTGCAGGGTAAGTTTTCTTGATTACATAGGATTTAAAATTGAATGGCTGCACATTTCCTAGATAATAAAATTCATGTCATGTCAACAATCCTGTAGAAATTACACAGTTTAGCTGTACATTTTCTTGTGTCCTACGATTGAGTGTAACTAACTTTAAAAAAAAATAACTGGGATGATATATGGAATTTAAACCAAGTGAAATTATCTGATGATTGCTGAGCTTTTCATACAGCAGAGAATTAAATGAATGTGAAGGGAATCTTGACATTTCCCCCCATTCATTTCCAGTTTGTAGTGTATCTACTGCATACTATTTCTTGTTTCTTCACCAAGAAAATGTCATCTTAGGTGGCTCTGTTTTTCTAGGATGTTGCCTGGCAGTGAACTCGATTTTGTACAGAACATGATTGACACCTAGTGGCCACAGGCAAGACCCTGGCATTGCTTTTCTTGGCTAGCCACAAGTGATGTAGTGAGTAACAGAATCTTTTAGGAGAAAAGAAGAATTTTAACCCTCTTATCATTTCCCCCTCACCCCATATCTGACACACTTTTCGATTCTTTAAAACCAGCTGCATTCAGCTAATGTAACTAATAACATGAAGCGAATGGGGTTGTGCTCCGTCTGTCTTTAAGCTATTAGAAACAACAAACAATAAAAGGGATAATAGAGGTCATGGTCAAACATATACATATACATACGCATATATTTGTACTTGGGTTGAATCAATCATTAATATTATGAACAAAAAAGTTTTAAAACAGTAAATTTCTGCATTCTTTTAAATTTCTATGATTTTTCCTCAAGGCTGTTTACCCAGCAGATATAAATAAAACTCCTTCAGAACTGGAGTTTCCCAGACAAGTACAGCAAAGAAAAAAATGCAGAGAGGAGTTTTCCTACCATAGGTCCCTTAGCAGCCACTTTTGATTGAGGGAGAATGAAGGAAAGAGGGTGAGAGAAGGAGAATCTTAAAAACGTCCCCCTCCTCCATACCCCCTGGGCTGTTGATTTAGTTAGTAAGACAATAAAAATAGCTGGGGGATTGCTTCAGAAGTCAAGGAGGTAACATGGGTTCTACTGGTTGGTGTTAAAAAATGTATAGACCAGTAAAAGCACATGTTAAAAGGTCCCAGGGATTTTTGCTTTTTTCTTTGTTTTGTGAGATAGGGCAAGTCATGTGTGTGTGTACTGGAGAAACTCTTCTGATTCAACAGCAGGGTCACCCAATAGACTGAGACAAAGGTGTCTATCAGCACAAAGGCCTTCCTGGATTAGGATGATATAGTAGCTATTGTGTTTCCATGGCAACCTATGGATAGGTTTAGCCGGAAAAGAACAGGGGCCTCATGCATGGCTAGCAGAATGATGACAGTGAGGACAGGACTAAAAGAATCACAGGGCAAGATGAAAGTATTGTCCAAAAAAATACCTATATGCTCTATATCACAGATTCTATTTTAAAATCGGCATTGTCTCACTAAAAATATATCAAGTTAAAGTCAACCAGAGGCAATTGGTAAGTAACTGTTTTTTGGATCATCACATTAAAGAGTAGAAATCTAATGTCATGGGGAAACCTGTTAGCTTAGCTTGAATATGAAAAAGAACTAGGAGCAGTGGCTCATGCCTGTAATCCTAGCACTGAGGAAGGCCAAGGTGGTTGGATTGCTTGAACTCAGGAGTTCAAGACCAGTGTGAGCAAGAGTGAGATCCCATCTCTACTAAAAATACAAAAACTAGCTGGGCATTGGGTGGGCACCTGTCGTCCCAGCTACTTGGGAGGCTGAGGCAAAAGAATCACTTGAATCCAAGTGTTTGAGGTTGCTGTTAGCTATGAAGCCATAGCAACTAGGGGCAACAGAGTGAGACTCTGTCTAAAAAAATAAAAAATAAAAAAGGAATAAAGGAAAAGGAACAAAACAGGCTGGATAAAGCATATTTTCTCATGGTGATTCTCATGATTAGCTCCAGGGAAGATAATGTTAAATAATTTGGACGAAATGAAGTGGTTATTTTAGGTGTTTTAAAGTTCTCCTTAATCCATGAAGCCCCAGAATAAGGAAAATGGAGATTTCAAAAACCTGTATTTGGTCCCTACCCCAGGCTATCAAGGATACCTGTTTTGAGTTTTTAAATTCTAAAATAACATTTCAAATAATTTAATAAAAAATCAAAAAGTTAAACGAATTAAAAATAAGTATCTACCTGTATGTTGATGTGTGAGTCTCCTCAGAATCACGAAATCCTAGAAGCGGACACTATTGAGAATGTTCTGCAGAACTGGAAACAGTGAAGGTCCTTACGTTACCTTAATGGATGTATTTAACCACCTGGAGGAAGTAACTATAGCAGTGGTGTCCTGGAATCAGCACCTGTCAGCTTACATCACTACATTCTTACATCCAGTATCCCTTCAGGTACTTTTCTATGTCTTAGGTAAATTTTCCTACAATCCTGATAAAATATGAGAATAACTAATAACAATGAACCTTTAGACTGCTCACCACAGTTTACAGAGTGTTTTCACATCTACTTACTAAAAGCAGGTGTTACTATTGTCCCTGCACTTTGTAGAAATTGAGCCTTGGGGAAATTATAAACATTTTTGAAGTCAAACAGCTGGATGATTTGGTCTTCCAGTCTGGGTCTTTAGACAATAAGACCTCAGGTAATAATAGCTAAAAGGGCCCAGCTCTTCTAGAAGCATTTTCAGTTTACTGGGTAACTTTAGTTAAAAACAACAACTTAAAAGGCCTTTAAAAACCAAAAGATTAACTATTAACTTTCCAATGTTGAGATTGTAGATAATTTTAGATCATTTCTAGAGTATTTTGTCTTAAACCACATGAGTGCCACAAATTCCTACTTGTGATGTCTCTTTGACCTCAACCAGTGTGGCTCAGTCTCCTTGATTGGTCCTGCTCTGATAGGAAAGACAGGCTGCTGGGTTTGGGAAGCCTGGTTCACTTGGGAACTTGTCGCACAATATCTAACACATGCTTGCTGTTAATCATTAAGTAGAACATTCTCTCTCTTTTTTTTTCTTTTTTGAGACAGTCTCTCTCTGTTGCCCCAGGCTAGAGTCCCATGGCATCAGCCTAGCTCACAGCAACCTCAAACTCCTGGGCTGAAGCAATCCTCCTGCCTTAGCCTCCCAAGTAGCTAGGACTATAGGCACCTGCCAACACACTTGGCTAATTTTTCTATTTTTAGTAGATGTGGGGTATTGCTCTTACTCATAGAAACATCAAATTCCTGAGCTTGAGCACCATACCCGCCTCAGCCTCCCAGAGTGCTAGGATTACAAGTGTGAGCCACTGCACCTGGCCAGAAGAACATTCTCAAATTCCTATTTGTGATGACTTTTTGATCTCAACCAACTCTCTCCCTCAAACAACTGAGGGAAAGTGCTAATCAGTTTTCTATAACATTAGTTTAATTACTTTCTATATGATCTTTAGAAGTATATTCCCAGAGGTATTTATTAATGAAATCACTCTCCTTTTTTCCTTTATCCTGACCTAAACCTAATGACTACATTGAACAGCTCTTCATGCATCTGCCTTTATCATTTTTAAAGAAAGAAATAGCAGAAGTTTAAAAAAAATCAGAAAGGGGAAAAGACAATTCTGTAGGGAAGTTAGGTTCTTGGGTTTGAGGCCTGGCTCTGCCTTCCACCAACGGTGTGATCTTGGACAAGGCCACATCTGCATCTGAGTTTCCTGATGTGGGGAAAATTGTTTTTATTTTATTTATTTATTTTTTTTATTGTTAAATCATAGCTGTGTACATTAGTGCAATCGCCTATACCCATTCTAAGATGCACCATAGATGTGGCCCCACTACTCTCCCTCCACCAAAACCTCCCCCCTCCCTTCCCCTTCCTTGGCCATTTCCCCATAGTCTTGTGCTATAGTTGGGTTATAGTCTTCATGTGAAAGCTATAATTTAGCTTCATAGTAGGGCTGAGTAAATTGGATACTTTTTCTTCCATTCCTGAGATACTTTGCTAAGAAGAATATGTTCCAGCTCCATCCATGTAAACATGAAAGAGGTAGTCTCCATCTTTCTTTAAGGCTGCATAGTATTCCATGGCATACATGTACCACAATTTGCTAGTCCATTTGTGGGTCGATGGGCACTTGGGCTTCTTCCATGACTTAGCAATTATGAATTGGGCTGCAATAAACATTCTAGTACAGATGTCTTTGTTATATTGTGATTTTTGGTCTTCTGGGTATAAACCTAGTAAAGGAATTATAGGATCGAATGGCAGGTCTATTTTTAGGTCTCTAAGTATTCTCCAAACATCCTTCCAGAAGGAACGTATTAGTGGGCATTCCCACCAGCAGTGTAGAAGTGTGCCCTTTCCTCCACATCCACGCCAACATTTCTGGTTTTGAGATTTTGTTATGTGGGCTACTCTTACTGGGGTTAGGTAATATCTCAGAGTAGTTTTGATTTGCATTTTTCTGATGATTAAGGATGATGAGTTTTTTTTCATGTGTTTGTAGATTTTGCGTCGGTCTTCTTTAGAGAAGTTTCTCTTCAAGTCCCTTGCCCACCCTGAGATGGGGTCACGTGTTCTTTTCTTAATACGTTTGAGTTCTCTGTGGATTTTGGTTATTAGACCTTTATCGGAGGTATAACCTGCAAATATTTTCTCCCATTCTGAGGGCTGTCTGCTTGCTTTACTTACTATGTTCTTGGCTGTGCAGAAGCTTTTTAGTTTGATCAGGTCTCAGTAGTGTATTTTTGATACTGCTTCAATTGCCTGGGGAGTCCTCCTCATAAAATATTCACCCAGGCCGATTCCTTCAAGAGTTTTCTCTGCACTTTCTTCAAGTAGTTTTATAGTTTCATGTCTTAAGTTTAAATCTTTTATCCAGGGAGAGTCTATCTTAGTTAATGGTGAAAGGTGTGGGTCCAGTTTCAATCTTCTACAGGTTGCCAGCCCGTTTACCCAGCACCATTTGTTAAATAGGGAGCATTTTCCCCACTGAATGTTTTTAATTGGCTTGTCAAAGATCAAATAACGGTAAGTAGCTGGATCCATCTCTTGGTTCTCTATTCTGTTCCAGACATCTACTTCTCTGTTTTTGTGCCAGTACCATGCTGTTTTGATCACTATGGATTTATAGTACAGTCTCAGGTCTGGTAGCGTGATTCCTCCTGCTTTGTTTTTATTGCTCAGTAATGTTTTGGCTATTCGAGGTTTTTTCTGATTCCATATAAAATGAAGTATTATTTTTTCAAGATCATTAAAGTATGACAATGGAGCTTTAATAGGAATTGCATTAAAATTATATGTTGCTTTGGGCAGTATGGACATTCTAACAATGTTGATTCTTCCCAGCCATGAGCATGGTATGTTTTTCCGTCAGTTAACATCTTTGGCTATTTCTTTTCTTAGAGTTTCATAGTTCTCTTTGTAGAGATCTTTCACGTCCTTTGTTAGGTATACTCCCAAATATTTCATCTTCTTTGGCACTACTGTGAAAGGAATAGAGTCCTTGACTGTTTGTTTGGCTAGCTTATTGTTGGTATATATAAAGGCTACAGATTTATGGGTGTTGATTTTGTAGCCTGAGACACTGCTATATTCCTTGATCACTTCTAAAAATTTTGTAGTAGAATCCCTAGTGTTTTCCAGATATATGATCATATCATCTGCGAAGAGTGAAAGTTTGATCTCTTCTGACCCTATGTGGATACCCTTGATCGCCTTTTCTTCCCTAATTGCAATGGCTAAAACTTCCATTACAATGTTAAAGAGCAATGGAGACAATGGGCAACCTTGCCTGGTTCCTGATGTAAGTGGAAATGATTTCAGTTTAACTCCATTCAATACGATATTGGCTGTGGGTTTGCTGTAGATGGCCTCTATTAGTTTAAGAAATGTCCCTTCTATACCAATTTTCTTAAATGCTCTGATCATGAAGGGATGCTGGTTATTATCAAAAGCTTTTTCTGCATCAATTGAGAGAATCATACGGTTTTTATTTTTAAGTTTGTTTATGTGTTGAATTACATTTATAGATTTATGTATATTGAACCAGCCTTGAGACCTTGGGATAAATCTGACTTGGTCATGGTGTATAATGTTTTTGATGTGTTGCTGGATTCTGTTAGGATCTTATTGAGTATTTTAGCATCTATATTCATTAGTGATCTTGGTGTATAATTTTGTTTTCTTGTTGGGTCTTTCCCTGGTTTGGGGATCAAGGTGATGTTTGCTTTGTAGAATGTGTTGGGTAATATTCCTTCTTTTTCTATATTTTGGAAGAGGTTTAGTAATATAGGTACCAGTTTTTCTTTAAAGGTTTGGTAGAATTCTGACATAAAGCCATCTGGTCTTGGGCTTTGCATTTTAGGGAGATTTTCTATAGTTGGTGCTATGTCGGAACTTGATGTAGGCCTGTTCAGCCTTTCCACTTCATTCTGGCTAAGTCTTGGTAGGTGGCGTACTCCAGGTATTGGTCCATTTCTTTCAGATTTTCATATTTCTGAGAGTAGAGTTTCTTGTAGTATTCGTTAAGGATTGTTTAAATTTCTGAGGGGTCTGTTGTTATTTCTTCATTATCATTTCTGATTGATGAAATTAGAGATTTTACTCTTTTTTTCCTGGTTAAGTTGGCAAAAGGTTTATCTATTTTATTGATCTTTTCAAAAAACCAACTTTTGGATTTATCGATCTGTTGTATAATTCTTTTGTTTTCAATTTCATTTAATTCTGCTCTGATTTTGGTTATTTCTTTTCTTCTGCTGGGTTTGGGGTTGTAGTGTTCTTCCTTCTCCAGTTGCTTGAGATGTCCCATTAAGTTATTAACTTCCTCTCTTTCCATTTTCTTGAGGAAGGCTTGCAGTGCTATAAATTTCCCTCTTATGACTGCCTTTGCTGTATCAAAGAGCTTCTGATAATTTGTGTCTTCGTTGTTGTTTTGTTCCAAAAATTTGGTGATTTCTTTCCTAATCTCATCTATAACCCATCTATCCTTCAGCATAAGGTTATTTTGCTTCCATGTTCTTGTATGGGTATGCAGATTCCTGTTGTTATTCGATTTAACTTTTATTACATGATGGTCTGAGAAGATGCGAGGAATAATTTCTATTTTTTAAAATTTGCTGAGGTTAGATTTCTTGCCCAGGATGTGGTCAGTTTTGGATTATGCTCCATGGGCTGATGAAAAGAATGTGTATTCAGTTTTGTTGGGATGAAATGTTCTGTTCATGTCTGTTAAATCCAGACGTTGAATGGTTAAGTTTAAATATAAGATTTCTTTGCTTAGCTTCTTTTTGGAGGATCTATTCAGCAATGCTAAAGGAGTGTTAAAATCTCTAATTACTATGGAACTGGAGGAAATCAAGTTGCTCATGTGTGTTAGAGTTTCTCTTATAAATTGAGTTGCATTCTGGTTGGGTGAATAAATATTAACAATTGAAATCTCATCATATTGAGTATTACCTTTAACAAATGTGAAGTGTCGATCCTTATCCTTATTTCGGTTGTTTTACAGCCAACTGCATCTGCGAATAGGATTGCAATGCCTGCTTTTTTCTGCTTTCTATTTGCCTGGAGTATAGATGACCATCCCTTCACCTTGAGTCTATATTTATCTTTTAATGTAAGATGAGATTCTTGTATGCAGCAGATATCTGGCTTGAGTTTTTGTATCCAGTCAGCCAACCTGTGCCTGTTTACAAGACAATTTAAACCATTCACATTAATTGAGAATATTGATAAGCCTTTCAAGAGTCTGGTGGACCTTTTTAACCCTTTTGTGACTGTGGAAGTTGGAATTTGATCAAAATTTTCTAGGTGGGTTTACTTTTGTGGTGGAGGATTACGCTGGTTTTTATGGAGGATAGGTCTGAGAATATCCTATAGAGCTGGTTTAGTTATGGCAAAGTTCTTCAACATGTGAATGTCATTGAAGTAATTAATTTCTCTGTCATAAATGAAACTCAGTTTAGCTGGATACAAGATCCTGGGTTGAAAGTTATTTTGTTTTAGGAGATTAAAAGTCGATGACCATCCTCTTCTAGCTTGAAAGGTTTCAGCAGAGAGATCTGCAGTTATTCTAATATTCTTGCCCTTGCAGGTGATGGTTTTCTTTCGTCTGTCTGCTTTCAGAATTTTCTTCTTCATATCAACTTTAGTGAAATTGATTATGATGTGTTTGGGGGATGTCTTATTTGGGTTGAGTCATGCTGGAGTTCTGAAACTGTCTGCTATCTGAATTTCAGAATCTCTTGACATGTCTGGAAAGTTCTCCTTCATAATCTTATGGAGAAGAGACTCTGTGCCTTGTGAAGCCATTTTGTCACTTTCGGGGATCCCTATAAGGCGGATATTGGTTTTATTCAAATTATCCGAGAGCTCTCTGAGAGAGTGGTCTGTTTTTGCTCTGCATTTCTCTTCTTCTTTGAGGGTTTGGGAGCATTCGAACGCTTTGTCTTCAATGTCAGAAATCCTTTCTTCTGCTTGCTCCATTCTGTTACTGAGGGATTCTACTGTGTTTCTCAGATCTTTGAGGGCTGCAACTTCTTGTCTCAATGTGTTGAATTCTTTGGTCATTTGGTCTTTGAATCCGTTGAATTCTTGAGATAACTTTTGGAATTCTAATTCGATCTTATTTGCTATCCAGATCCTGAATTCAATTTCTGACATCTCAGCTATTTGTTTGGGCATGGGGTCTTGTGCTGTTTCTGCCTCATTGATCCTTGGGGGAGTTGATCTACTCTGATTATTCATATTGCCAGAGTTTTTCTGTTGATTTCACCTCATGATTGTTTTTCACCATTGCCTCTGGCTGTCCTCAGAGTTGGGGAGGTGTCTCTCCAAGATTAGACCCCAGCGGGATCACTCTATTGTTGCTGGATCTTTGTAGGGACTGACCCTGTGTAGTTCCTCTGGGGCTGCTCTAGCTAGGGAGTTCTTATTGTGGAAGCAGCTCCAGTTTGTGACACACCCGGATCTAGTAATAGGGCTGGGGGTGGTGCGCACGGTTTTGGGAGTGCCAGGCACCCAGTGACTTTGGCACAGACAGCCCAAGGCTCCAGCAGTCTCTGGCCAGGAGAAGAGCTCTGCACAGAGGCAGGGAGGGCTCCAAAGGGCACGCAGCTACCAGAGTCCCTGTGCAGATGAACGGGCTAGTGTGGAAGCTGGGAGGACACAGGAGGGAGGACGCAGGGTTGCATGGCTCCCGTAGTTCCTGGTCAGGGAAAGCGGAGGCCTGGTGGGTGCGGGTCACAGGTCTGGGGTCTCTGCACACCCCTTATGGAGGTCTGGGCGGTGCCAAGCCCAGGAGTTTGAGGTTGCTATGAGCTGTGATGTCACGGCACTCTACCCAGGGCAACAGCCCAAGGCTCCAGTGTGCCAAAACCGTCTCACTCTGCCCCTAAGGATTAAGGCTGTAAGGCAGCTCAGCCCCGCCTTTAGGCTGCTCAGTCAGTAGGTTACTTTGACCCACCTAATCCTTGCTCTGAGACCCTGAGGGTGGAGCTTGCTGGGGCAGTTCTTTCACAATGGCTTCCTGCACCCAGCTCAGTGGCTCAGTCTGGTGCCCCAGACAATGCCCAAAGTTCTCTACACTCCTGCTGAAGCTCTCCCCAAGGCAGTTCAACTGAGTGCCAAGTCCAAGAACACTGAAACAGTTCACAGGTAAGGCCTTTCTGGTTTGCAGTCACACTGCTGCTTGTACTTACGGTTGCCGGCGTGATTAGGTCGATTGAACACACTCAACCACTTTCCAGTTTTCCACTGTTTTTGTCCTCCTCTTGGGGTCCAGAAGTCCCTTGCTGGCTCCCTGTATCCTCAAAGGGATGATTATAGGCAGATCCCACCGGCCAGAGATGCCTGGAGTCTTGTCGCACCAGACTCGCTGTTCCCAGTTGCAGGGAAGCTGTTACTCGGCCGCCATCTTTAATCTCCCAAAAATTGTTTTTAGATCTTTTGATTTTTCTATGATGTACACACCCCATCATGGAAGACTTTAATGGAACATGTTGTAAGTTTGTGCACTCACTGATTTTTCAGTGTGTGTCTAGAAATTCATTATTGAAAGGATATTTGTGTATCTTGTCAGGATTTTATTTTCTAGTGTGAGAGCACTAAATGTTACCAAGACATTTGCTGCCTGATCATTTTAGAGGGAGTAGAAAGAAGAGACAGGTAAGAGAAGGAAAGAAAGGAAAATATAGTAGAAAAATCTTTAGACATACTTTAGTTAGGAAAAATGTCTACCTAAAACTAGAAAGAATAATTTCCACAGTGAGGATTCAAAAGAATATAAAAGGAGATTTAGTCTTAATATACAAGACTCTGTAAATATTCTAAATCAAAAAAGAAGCCTCTGAATGTAAAATTTAATGAAAGTACCTATTTATCTAGGTACAGAACTTAGGATAATTTCAATGTTGCACTCTGTACAAATTCTAAAAAAAAATCAAAACAAAACTTGGAGACTATTTTTTTTTTAATATAGAAGCATTTCAAGTTCCGTGACTAGGATTCTGAATTGATGTAAACTTCATGAGGCTTCATGAGACTATTTCTTTTGTAGCCTCAGTAGTTTACACAAACTGAATATTTGAGGTGGGTTCAATAAATATTCGTTAATGACTGAAAAGACTAGAGTAGTATTCAGAAGTTGAGGTTGTTGAAAATAGCTACCTAATATTGAGAGAACTAATGGCTAAAAGCCTAAAATACGAAGGAGTGAATAAAATCATAAACCCCAGATACAAAGTCCTATACACCTTACTGACCTCTGAGGGATTATAGCACAGATACAAAAAAAAAAAAATTGCCATTAATAATAATGACCCTGAGTCATGAGAAAAATATTTAATTTTAATATACCTCATTTAATCAAATTGAAGGGGTGAGCTATACAATGAGCTTTAAAAATATTTCTATTGGATAGGATAAAAAAAAATCTCTGTGAGCCCTTAGTTCTAGATTTGCTTTTCAAAATATAATTGTATTATCAAGATGACTTAATACTGTGTACTTTATTTCCCCTCTCTCTACCCTCCCCACCCCTAAAATATCCTTGGCTCTATTCCATGACCTCTAATTCCACAGTATCTTTTGTAGATGTAGAAAGTAGGTGTTTTCTTTGCCTTCGTGATGTACCACGCTTCCCAGTGCAGAATTTTAATATATTCCACATATCATATCTTCCTGTTTCAGTTACAAAACAGTACAGAATTGGGTCAGCAACACAATTTAAACTTGTTAATGCGACCGTGATTCTATAAATTGTGTAAGTCCGCTTCCCAGATCTGCTGTGGTTATCAAAATTTGTATCACCTTCTAAAATGCAGCGAATCAGCAGCATCACGTGAAAGGGAGTGAAGCATAAGACAAAAGTCAATGTGATGCTAATAAGTAGTTTTATAATTCTTTTTTTCTCACCGTTTTCTGTGGCTTTGTTACGCCGCACAGCTTGGTAGACTTTCTGGTTGCAAGTCATTATGGTGACCAAAGGGATTGCGTAGCCTGTACATGTCCTAAACAAGTTGAGGTTGATTTGCCATTTCTCCAAAGGGTATTTGTCATAGCACAAAGTAAAATTAGACTTTTGGCCATCACAATATTCAATAGTTGTTTCATCTTCCCACAAAATGATAGCATTGAAGATGGTTTCCAATACCCAGATGGATACGCTGACCATGAATGCAAATCTTCTTGTCCTTAGGAAGAAAAACCTCAAAGGGTAGACAACTGCCAAATATCGGTCAACAGCTATGCAGGTGAGGAATGCTGTGCTGCTGTAAAAGTTTATGTACATGGCGAATGTACTCCCTTTGCACAAGGTGTGAGAGAAAGTCCAGTTGTCTTTATTCCAAGTATAATTGACCCATATGGGGAGAGTTAATGCATATAGCAAATCTGATAGTGATAAACTGAAGAGGTAAATCCCTAATTCACTATTTTTCTTTGCTTGCAGAAAAGACACACATAGAGATCCAATATTGGCTGGAACGCTGATTATAATCACAAGGACGTACACAATTGGAAATAAATAGTGATCCAGGTCGTGCTGTTCGTCAATACATGTGCTGTTCATTTTTTCTTTTTAAGGTGGCAATTACATTAGTTCTTGGAAGATAAATAGAAAAGTTAGTCTTGCCTCAATGTAGTTTTCAATACATCAGATTTTTTAGTAAGTTTTTTTTACTTTTCTTTGTTTGCTAAAATTCTGATTCATTCATCAATGCTTTTCAAAGGTGTATATAAATCAATTTTCTCAAAGATGTCAATGGTTGGAAGTCAGATCCAGGCTCTTGGCAGTTAGCTAAAGTGGTCGATGAATTTGACGAACAGAAGTCCATGTGCTCATTATCACAGGATGCTAACAAAGAGTCCTCAAGGACCACCTGCTGTATCTGCTAGCTTCCACGGAGTGTTGTCCTCAATTGGGTTTTCTTCATGAGTTTCACAGGAGATTGGTGCAAACATGAATATATAAGGCTTTTTTTTTTTTCACAGAGATTGAAATCTCCTTTTAAAATGCCTTTGTTTCTGTAATGAAAGACAAACAAGTATAGTTTAGATGTTTAAAAGATATATAGCATCAGTTTGATCATGATTTTGAAACAATTTCTTTCTTTTGAACAAAAGGTTTTTATTGGTGAGGGAGAAATGCCGCAGAGCAGCACCAAGGAGGAGAGAAAAGGAGAGAGAGAGGAGAAAAGAGAGAGAGAGGAAAGGGGGGGGGGATTGAAACAATTTCTTTTTAGTTCATTTATTAAAGATATTGCAAATGCATTAAATCTTAATGAAGGTATTGAAAACGAAATATTATAAAATTGATTTTAATAAATAAAATCAAGCTGAGATGTTTTACTTATTTCAAATAAGAATTACCCAAGGATGCTACAGGGAATTATATTTATCACTGGAAATGACCTAAGAACACAAAACTAAAGTTAAAGAGCCATTTTAGCAACTAAAGATAGAAAATTCAATTATTTGTTTGGGATAAGTAAAAATGCATTTGAATGTGTGAGAAACTGTATGATTTTCAAAATTTTAATTCCATATACCATCTAGTACAAGGGGCATTTTCAAAATAACCTCATTATTCAAGGAAATACCATAAGAAATACAATAACATTGTAGAATTTTAAAATATAACCTGTTGAACCTTAATATATGATTAGACAACCTTACCTCTTTTGTTTATTCTTTTGCTTCCTTTGTGGGCTGATTTTATCTTTCTTATAGTTTTCTAAATGAGAGGACAGAATGTTCTCAGTTCTGGGTAAAATCTTGGGATCACCCGTTTTCACCCTTACAGCTGATTGTTTACCAGGTTAGCTTCTTTTTAAAGCTATGAAGTCATAGACTCACGTAAGAGTAGAGGATCCACCCTGGTCTCCATCCAGGAGTAGAAGAAGACTTTTGTCTACATTCCTTTGCTAGTGAGGCCTATTGGATGATTTACCTGATGGATACCTTCCCAGAGAGCTTTGTGGGAGCACCTCACAGGCCATCAGAACCATTCCCTCCAACTGTGCTAGGCACAAAGAGGCCTCCCATCACAAGGCATGAGGGTTCTGCTAGCAGAATAAGCCATATCCAGATGACAGTCGGCTATCTCAGTCACAAAACAAAATGGAGAACTAAAATAATCCTGAAATCATCTACTTTTATCACACCTAAAACTGATTAAAATGTGAAAAACAGCCTTTCAAATAAATAGGAAGCTTCCCAAGTGGAAAAAAAGTGTAATGGGCAAAAAGAGGTGGGAGCTGACCTCAGGAAACTGAGTAAGCACTACAGCTCTGGGTATTCTGGAGGCACATGTGGGCAAGGAGGAACCAACCGGAGTCCCTGGATTGGAGGAATTAGGGACCAGCTTTGGGTCCATGCAGGCAGGAACGGGTCTTTGACCACTCCAAAGATGGTGGGATTCAGGAACCGCTGCCCTCAGGGAAAGGGCAAACTAGAAAACAAATAAAATAACAACCTCTGTGGCCATTTGCAGATAGCAGAGAAAAGATGGTGAATTCTCTTCTCCAGCTTGATTTTTGTGAGGAGGTATAATAAAAAAATCTTTCCCGGAGCACTCACGGACTCTGGCTGGTCCTCTCTTGGAAGTTGAGCCTCAGTTTACATTATTAGTTTGATCCCACAAACTGCAGGCCAAACTACTTATTCAATTTCCTTAGCTATCTGGGAAATTCAAACTAAAATTACAATGACATCCATTACACACCCTCCAGAATAAATGAAATGGAAAAAAGACAAAATATCAAGTGTTGGTGGGGATGTGGAACACTTGGACTCTTATCTACTGTTGGCTGGAAAGCTGTGTGGCAGTTATATATACCTTATAATTCACCAATTCTACTTCTAGGTATATGATCAACATAAATATGTAGCTATGTTAACAAAAAGGTACATACTAGAATTATTTATTTTTTTTTTTTTTGGCCAGGGCTGGGTTTGAACCTGCCACCTCCGGCATATGGGACCGGCACCCTACCCGCTGAGCCACAGGTGCCACCCCATACTAGAATTATTAATGGAATGTTCACAGTGTCACCATTTGTATTATCCTAACCAGAATGCCCCTTAGTGGTAAAATAATTAAATTGTAGTACAACAACTCTGCTAAAATCTATGTATCAATGAAAATGAGCAAATTATTGTTATATTCAACCACATGGTAGAAGCTCAGAGATTTAATGTTGAGTGATAGAAAAAGACAGGCACAAAGAGTATACACTATCTGATAAAAACCAGGCAAAGTTAACCTATGCTCTTAGGAGGCTGGGAAGTGTTTGCCTCTGGGTAAGGGCCATGTAATGCTGGAATAGGGCATGAGGGAAACTTATGAGACCTTGGTAATGTTCTGTTTCTTGATATGGGTGCCATTTTACACAGTATGGTAGGTTTGTAAAAATTTAGCCATCTGTACGCTTAGGATATGTGCATTTTTCTGCATATAAACTGTTTTGCAACTAAAATGTTAAAAATTGGAATCAAAATGCTATGTGAGATGGGATGTAAAGCTTCCTGACAAAGATTTCTTTTACATGAAGATGTGGCATATACACCTTCCGAAGAAATGACATGGTTTTACTTCTATCATATGAGTGCAAAAAGTGATTCAGAGAAACAAAATAATAAATAAATAATTTAAGTAGTTGGGGAAAGAAATACACCAAAAACAAAGGCTTACTATATTTAAAAAATAAATTCTGGGCATCTGGAAGAACTTAAAGTAAATATTCCCTTGAGGAAGGTTCCCTCAACTCAGGCATCAAAGTATCTCACAGATAAGTTCTAACAAATATGACCTAATTAACACCCCACCCCACGCACACCCAGACACACGCAGACAAATAATAAGCCCTTATGAGTGAGATTGAGAAGAAAGAAGAGAATCAGCTATGTAAAAGCTTTACAGATAAAATTAGTATATACATAACACAAAACAAATGTGCTTAAGTATGTTTAAAGAAATATAATTTAAACACATGAATAAGGAGCAAGAGACTATAAAAAATGATCAGACATATTTTTTAAAGCTTGAAATAGATGTTCTAGAAATAAAAACTTTATTTCTTTATTTATTTGACAGAGTCTCGCTCTGTGGCCCAGGCTGTCTGCATTGTGGTGGCATCAAAGCTCACAGCAACCTCAGTATTTTGGGCTCAAGAGATCCTTTTGCCTCAGCCTCCCAAGTAGCTGGGACTACAGGCACCTGCCACAACACCTAGTTATTTTTAGAGATGGGGTCTCACTGTTGCTCAGGCTGGTCTCAAACTCCTGAGCCCAAGGGATCCACCTGCTTCAGCCTCCCACAGTGCTAGGATTACAGATGCGTGCCACTGCATCCAGCTCTGTGATAATTTAAATAAATCAACGCAAGGACTAACCAACTGATTTGGGCCAGCTGAAGACAGACTAAGTATACTTTAGATAGAGCTTAAGAAATAATACATTATTAGAGAGTTAAAAGAGATGGGAAAATATCAAAGAGACATGGCGAATAAAGTGAAAACGTCAGCATATTTAAAATTAGAGTTCCATAAAGATAGAAAAATAGAGAATAGGGAAGAGGCAATATCCACAAAGATAATGGCTGAGAGCATCCAGAGCTGATGAAGAACTTGGAATCTTCAGATTTATGAAGGCTAGCAAATCCCAAATAGAATTAAAGACAAACAAAAGTGGAAATCTATACTGAGAATGCAATAAAACTGCAGAACACCAAAGACTTAAGAAAAAAAGAGCCAGAGATAAGAGATGGACTACCTATAAAAAACGGAATTCAGACTGCCAAAGCACTTCTCAACAATAACAGAAACCAAGTAACTGGGATTAATACTTTTAAAATGCTAAGAAAATATCTATAATATATAGATATTTTTATATCCTATAATTGTATGCCTAACAGAACTAACTTTTAAGGACTAGAGCAAAAACTAGGACTTCAGCAAATGTGACTTGATTAAATTTAAAAAGCTTCTGCTCAGCTAAGGAAAGGATCAATAGTGTGAATGGACAGCATACAATCAAACAATCCCATTAGAAAGTGGGCAAAAGACATGAACAGAAGCTTTTCAAAAGAAGACCAATGACCCATAAACATATGAAAAAATGCTCAACATCTCTAATCACCAGGGAAATGTCAATCAAAACCACAGTGAGATATCACCTAACTCTAGTGAGAATAGCATTTATCAAAAAGTCCCCAAACAACACATCGGGGCGTGGATGTGGAAAGAAAAGAACACTGACACACTGCTGGTGAGACCGCACACTAGTACAACCTCTGTAGAAAGTCACGGAGACACCTGAAAGAACTAAAAGCAGATCTACATTTGATCCAGCAATCCCACTGTCGGGCATTTATGCAAAGGAAAAAAAGAGTAATTTTATCAAAAAGGCATGTGCACTCAAATGTTTACTTCAGCACAATTCACAAAAATGTCATATCAACTCAAGTGCCCATCATTCACGAATGGATTAATAAAATGTGGCATATGTATACCATGGAATACTACACAGCCATAAAAATGGTGAACATTTGTAACAATGTAACAATTTGGATGAACTGGAGATCATTCTTCTAAGTGAAGTATCTCAACAATGTAAAAGAAAACACCATATGTACTCAATACTAAATTGGAACTAATTGATCAACACCCATGTGCACATATGGCAATAAAAGTCAACAGAAAGCAAGCAGGAGAGAGAGGGGAAGAAGGGTCAGGCAAATGCACATTTACTGGGTACAATAGACACTCTCTGGGTGATGGGTACACTTATAACTTTGACTCAAACGGCACAAAAGCAATTCATATAATCAAAACGTTTGTACCCCCAAAATGTTCTGAAATTTAAAAAAAAAATTAGAATATTTTCAGATAAACAGTACTAAAGAAACTTTTAAAGGGTATACATGAAGAAGGAAAATTACACCAGAATAAAGTCTGAGATGCACGAAGGATTAAATAAACTCCTGAGGATGGGACTCTGATGAGTGCCTAACACGAGCTCCACCACTAGGCTCATGTGACTGGGGGAGAACTATTGAGTCCTCAGTCCTCTAGGACTAGGATTGAGAAGATTGGTTAATGGCCAGTCGGTACCTCTTCCTCCTTTGTCCATGTTGCTCAACAAGTATATTATTAGAAAAAAAAAAAGCAATGAGATAGATAAAATGGGAAAAGTGAGTTTAGGAAGGTTTATAAAGTTCTCAACAGATTGAAATCCTCTAACTGTAAAAGTGTTTCCTACCTTTGCTTAAACAACCGCAAGACAGAACGGTTTAATGAAGCAGATACTGGGCCTCTTCTCCACGGTTCAGCAGAGGCAGTATAGGCTTGTGGTTAGGAGCGTGGACTCTGGAGACAGATCAAAAGCCTCTCAACGGCACTCAGGCGATCTGGGACTGTCTGTGTTTCTTCACCTCTGTATGTGCCAGTTTTCATGCATGTAAGTTAGTACCCATTTCACAGGGCTGTTGTGAGGGTTAAATGAAATGACTCATTAAGCAAATTACCTAGCACATGGTAAATACCATTTTAATGATAACATCAGTAATCTGCCACCGTGTATTGTGCTGTCCTCTACATTTCCTGAAAGGAGACCATCTTTGGCCATCTAGTGAGACAGAGCATAGCAGAGGAGTCACTTAGCCTAATTTGTAAAGTGACACAGTAAAATTAATAGTTGTTAATCTAATTCGTGTGGAGCTGTGATTTTAAAGGAGTACTGTCTATAATTCTTATTATAGTATTCATACATCTTTTCAGATATAATTAGGGGAAATCACGTCAAATCATAACCAAATTTTCAGAAAATTGCATATAGAATCAACACTGAGAAATTTGGGGGAGTTTTTAATTTTAATTTTTACCAAATGTATGTTAGATTATATCTGTTCCTGACCAGCTCTGAAAATGGTAAAAATCATTGAGGACAGGGACCAAAAATAAAATGTTTTTTCATAGTGTTATAGGAAATGCTGGCTTTCATCTATCAGTTTAAGAATTACTTATTAAGACTGTTATATTTCAGGCACTGTGATAGTCACTTACTGGCTAATAATTACTAATCAATAGTTATTAATATGGAAATATTATTTTCTAACCTCACATTATGTCTGATAGGTCTAGAAAGCATTGCCAGGCTATGGTACTGACGAGGAAATGGTGCCAGATAGTTCTACCACCAGGAGCTGGTAGGTTTCTGTTAAATACTTAAAGCAGTTTTCTAATACACTATTTCCTGAAAAGAGAGCACAAAAATCCTCCTTTTGTACATCTACGGTTTTACCCAACTGGTTCTAAATTTAAGTTTTGACCCTGTGCCACTGCTTACATCAGGAAACCGTGTGTCTTCTTCATTTCTCTCTTTAATGCTCATTCTCTCTCTTCTCACGCTTACTCAGCTTAAGCCAGACAAAATATCACAGATGTTACTGACAAGCAAATATTTAAATATATCTACTTAAAAATCTTATTTTCTAATCTTATACTTACCCACGTTTCTTGAGGTGATGCTTTCGTCAACTGAGGAGACTGAAAAATCTGCGTGCATTAAAAAGAGAAACCGACACTGGTGAGGGGACAGGAAATTGCACTCATATTTCACCATAAATCAATGAGGAAGAGGTATCTTAACAAGAAGGAGGTGCTTTATCCGGGTTTGAACAAAGGAAGTCTCTCAAGTACTACAAGAGATGTTTTTATTTATCATTTACTGTAGTGTGATTTTCATAACTCAGGTGTCTCACTGCATCTTAATTACAAATTCATACTGATATTTCGTGTGTTTAACTTAATATAATGTGTATTAGGTATTCCATTTACTTATTTATTCATCCATCACTCATTATATTTATAGGGCTACGAGGAACTGACTGTACAGTTCAGTTGGAGCATATCGCCTAGTAAAGGAGAAAGGCATATTCAACAGTAACCATAATGTAATGGCAAAATGGATAAATACTCTGAAACAGATACAGATGAGATAGGACAATTGGTCTGGATGTCTGAGATAGGAGAGGATCAATGCAGGTTAATCAAGAAGAGGAAGAGGAAGAGGAAAAATAGGGGTTGGATGTTTGATGGTGGGTATTGTGCTGTTTAATGGCAATGATGGGAATGGGGGGATGAGGGGGTGCTAAGATAGCCAACTTGGTAGTGTTTTTCTTTTGAGAAACTAACAGTATTTGATATATAGTATTTGATAATAGAACCATTTTCTCTTTTCATTATCCTCTTGGGCTAGAAAACAGAGATTGCTAAAACCTGTTAAATTAACTGGCTTAGGCAAATAATTTTATGAAACTTGAAAACTTAATGAGAAAGACTTAGGTTATTATTATAAAAACTCACATGGTACCTTAGCAAATTAAAGTTTGTGCTAAATTTGTAAGAGATTTAATATGAAGTGAAATTAGGTCCTAGAACTTCCTTACTTTTGAGATAAAAGAAAGTCAAAGACTTTTGCAACTTGCCCTCATAAACTTTTATTAGAGATGAAAACAGAAAATATTTCCTTATAAGGACAGAATTAAGTTGGGATAGGAAAAATTTAACTTAGTTTTAAAGAATTTAATCAGAGTCTATATTTTTAAAAGGACATTAAAGGTTGTTTGGTTGTGAATTATTTTCCTACCCAGAGATAAAAAAGGATGATCTTGCGATATTACCAAGACTTTTTATCTTGAAATTAATCAGGGTATATCAGAGATGTAAAGGTTTTCAACACTTCCTTTGTGGGTCTTTCACAGAGTTTTATAATACTTTACATTTATAAGTACATGAGAGTTTGTAATTTCGTATACGGTAACTCAAAGATTCAGAATATTTTATATTGTTACTGAAATAAAAAAATTTAAGTACATAGTGGAAAATTAGTAATAGTCTTAACATTTTACAAAAATGAAGATAATGATTTCAGTTTACTTGTGACTCTAATTCCAAATTCTCACTTTTGCTTGTTTTTTCATATCCATTTATCTGTGGTTTCTATATATGGGTATTTCATGACTCTCATGATCTCTTATTTTCCCTAAATAGACCATACTTCTGCTTTTAGGGAAGGGATACTTTCATAGCCATATCAAATATATCTATATAATTTGTTCATCAAAAAAAAAAAAAAAAGGAAGTAGTTAAAAAACACAAGAAATCTAACCAAACATTCACTTCTCCTAATTAAACAGGAGAAAAAACTGGAGATGGCTTGTGCTAAAACCCTGCCAACTCTATAAAATAAGCAGTATACTAGCTTCCAGAAATTTGCTTCTTATTTAGTACTGAAAATGTGACAATACCATATTTTCAACCACAGGGCTATCTGATGAATGCTTGGAAGTTTCAGAGCATTGAATTACTGTGACATTTTTAAGAACATAAAGTTAAGACAGTTAATTAGCAGTCATTCAGAGCACTGCCTTTAGGGAGTTGGCATTTCTGGCCAAGCCCTTAAAGGTTTTCTGTGGTTATAAACTGGACACTCACCACTGGCTAGAGGCAGGGCACCACTTGGGCTACCCATGAGGAAAAGGGGAAGAGAATGTGAATCTGCCTGGTTCCAACTTCTCCATGGGGCAGACAGTGCAAGAGCCTACTCTGCTGATGCAGTGTCCTTTGTGAGGCCACATTGTCTGTCTGGTGTGATTTCACCAGCTAAAGTGGCAACTAAAAGTGGCAGGCTAACAACTTAAAATACTGCTGTATTTTCCCAGCCACATTTCTAGCCCTACCCTTTTGCACTCAGTTAACAAACATTTTGCATTTATTGCCTCAAGAGAACAGATTCCTAGCAGAAAGCAGGGGAAAAAAGAAGACAAATGTAGGTTTTTAAGTTTCAAAAGATTATAGACAATATGCTTGGGAGAATAGCTATCCAAATAAAGTAAAGCTTCCAGCCCTAAGAACAGAAAAAGAGCTTTTTACTTGGTGGGGGTGAGGCTTAGTGTTGTGAGAGAGGAAGCAATGTGAGCTTTAGATGTGGTCAGATGCAGAAAGGCCCTGCGTGCTGGCTGCTGTACCTCCTTCTCAGCAGGTCCTGAGGCAGAGGTGGGAGACAAATTCCCCAGATGAGTTATGTGACCTGGGGACGTGGTCTGTGACTCAATTCTAGGATGAAGTTGTTATTTTTTTCAAGGCCAAAGTTATGGGTTCAAGGAAGTGGTGGAGGGAGACTGGTCATTCATTGCTAGATCCTGTCCTGCTGGGAGCAGGGAGAGGGAGAATCTTGCTCCTTTGCTTCTGAAGGAGGCAGAATTTTGCCTCATAGGAGACTCTGACCATGAGGACTCTGTCACATTAGATATGAGTTTGGATGATTGTAGACAACAACAACAAAACCCAGTAAAAGAAAAAGAGAAGTCAACAGTGAAGAAGAAAAACTTGAGACCAAGACAAATGGAATAATCCATTTTCCCAGAATTGTCTTAGTTATGGAGAGAACAGTAAACTCAAAGTTATGCTACAGTTAATGTGTATGTCATTTATATTATTACCTATTAAATAAGCATACCCGTATAGCATATACCATATGCTGGTCACTCTTCTAAGGGCTATATGAGTATTAATTTGTCTAATGCATTGCCAGCATCATCTAAATCTTATGGATGCGTAAACTTAAGCTGAAAGAAATTAAGTAACAGGGCCAAATTCACATAGCAAGCAAGTGGTAGAAGAAAGATTTGAAGCCAAACAGTCTGAGGCTCCAGGACCAATATCTTAACCACTACATTATATTGCTCCTGGCTATAGCAATTTTTATTTCTAGTTATACTTTAAAAATGATCTGATTAAAAATGGGCAAAGGGAGAGGGAGAGGAAAGATGGATGACTAGAGACACTGGTTGCCAGACCAACCCGGAGGGATGGAAGGGATTCAGATAAAGGAGATGGAATGGGCACAGCTCAGGAGTAGTTTGGGGAAAAGGTGCCAGGGTCTGTCAGAGAATTCACGGAAAGAAATTGTGAAGCAGAACAGGAAGAAAAAAGATATCGGCAGAGATAAATCCTGGAGTTGTTCGGAGCCTAGTGAAGTTGGTAGGTGGGAGTTTTGTTTCTCTTTCTCTCACACCTCTAGTAGTTAGCAGCCTGCCGAGCTGCTTGGGAGCTTACCCACTCTCATGAGCCTAAGGGCTGCTACATCCACTGAACTGGGACCTTTGTGAAAATAAAGCATCAGGCTCCTAGCCCCTTTGAGGTGATTCCTTGTAGACACAGCCCGGAGCACAGACACATGCGCCATATTGCTTTTCTGCACATTAGTGCCCCTTTTTACACTCCGGGGAGCTCCAGCCCTTCAGATTTCACATCACTCGTTCTCATACAGATAGTTCCCAACTCCTGCCCAGGCCAGGATGAGCCCCAGAGGATTTGTGTGATCCCAGAGCTTAGATATTCTGTGTGGGCTTCCTTCTAGGGAGAGGGATCAGAAGAGCTGGAATGTTGGCTCTTCTCCATTCAAACGTTCTTCCTCCCTGCAAAAGGGTCACTTGAGCTAAGACTTTCAAAAGTAGATACTTCCCTTCTGCTGGTATACCCATCAGGCTGAGTTTTCCACAGAGAGTGGAACCCATACATTTCTCCTTGAGGACTTGCAGTGGACCTAGGGATGCTAGGTCTGGGTATTCCCTGCCCTCCAGCACTATCCAGAGATGCCTGCTGGTGGGTCAGGATGCTGTACCCGTGGACTCAATTGGGTTGCTTGGGGGCACAGAGGGGACATCACAGTACTAAACTCAAGGGGCAAGGGAGCCATGTGGGCAGAACTGACAGGAGAGTGTAGTGTGGGTCAGAGCTTACAGAGAACTTGTGGAGCACCCATCTCTCCATAGGATAGCTATGCTTTCAGACTGGGGCAGGTTTCCTAAGAGAGAAGTTCCCAATGTGAGGTGCCTTTGCTGGTGATCTCAGTGAGCACCTGTTTGCAACCAAATTCTAGAAGGAGACTCACAGGACCAGGAAGGAGGGAGAAAAGCAAAACTCATTCCTGATAGCCAATCAGTAAATTACAGCTGGCCCTTTCCCCCTGAGCAGACTTTCCAGTTTGGTAAGTTCCCTTCCCAGAGGCTTTCCCCAGCAGCCTGGGAGTCACCTTTGATCCCTGTTGAGATAGTTCTAGGACCTACCTCTGAGGAGCCTTCCAATTCTAGCCCTGCCCAGCCTTACCCTCCTCCCACCTCTGCTATGGTAGTGAACAAGGAATCCCCTTGGAGGTCCAGGGTCCCTCCTACTTCCTGGGGTATTGAAGTGGTTTTCTTGAGCAGCTAGAGGTGATTACAGGTCACCAGTGCATAATACTACAGTTGCTTCTTTCCTATAAGCGGCAACTACTGACAGGAGAATGATCTATATAGCCCATTTCAGTATGTACTGACTCAATCAAACAGGGCCTGGCCAATTCCTACCCACAAGCACTACCCATTATCTCAGAGATTAAGCTGGAGGTCCCAATGCAATTCACATTGCTGGGGAGAGGGAAAGACAGCAAAATAGAAGCAGGCTATGGGGGTGCTGCCTCATAGGTGAGGAATAAAAGTTGCAACCAGCTTGAACTGTAAGGGGTCTCTCTCCTCCACTGCAGACTCCGGAGCTAATGGGAAAGCTGCTCAACGTCTGTGCAGAGACAATGCATAGGAGAGCAGATGCAGCAGAAGTCTGAAGGATGCTGATCCTGAGTTTCTGTAGCTAATGCTATTCTGATTGCTCTGATGTACAGCACCAGGTCTGCTCAGGACTCAGATTTTCAGTAGTAGCCTTTGCATCAACCCTGCCAGGCCAGAGGAAGAGCAAACAGAGTACAGGTTATCCATGTTGTGCCCCTACGATGGGAACCCCCTACTGACCCACTGTTTGGGATCTGAGCAGAGGAGGAGCCTCAGATGCCAGAGGTACCACCAGGGAAACCTTGGGTGACTGCCTAACCAGGAACTAGGCAGTGTGGAGAGGAGGAGAATCTTGGCTGAGCAGTAGCTCCAGTTGGCTTCTGCAGTCCCTGGGCTGCTAAGACAAGCATCTGCCTATGTGCCTGGCATAAGCAGTCTCCACACTACAGAAGAGCCCCTCATCTGTGCAGCACTGCCCACATAATCTCCAGATCCAGCTCTGAAGCTCTCACTGTGCCCAAGCCCAAGGCTCTGCCTCTGTAGCTCCAGAGCCCCTGTGGAGCCTGCAACACCACTCTCCTGAGATTCCAGAGTCGGGCCAGGGCATAACAAACCATGCCCCTGCAACTGATCTGGTGGGACTTCTTTGAGGTCCAAGAGGTCACCTGGGATGCCCCAGACCTGAACAGCCATAACTCCTGGACTTGCTTTGTGTAAATGCCCACAGGCCAGTCATCCACAACAACTGCCCAAGTAGACTCACCCAAATGTCACTATCACACTCCTCTTGGTGATTACAGCAGAGCAATCCCCCACAGCAGTAGTTGCTGTGGAGAAGGTCACATCCATTCCCCAAATTGAACTTCCAACAAGCTGGGGAAAAACCTTCCACCCTACATGAAGATATCCAGCACTGGCTAGGCAATCACAGGTCAACAAGTCAAAACAAAACAGCTATTATGCAGGCTCTCAGTGCACTCACCCCCTCCCCTGATGGATCAACATTCCAGAGTAGGGCCACAAGGCACCATATAACCTCCTTCTCTTCTCCTACCTAAACAGGAGAGTTCCTAGCAAAGAAGAACAAGTGCCCTGCAATCCTTTTAACCCAGAGCTAAGAGAAGAGGAGCCAGATGAAAAGAAACCAGCAAAAGAATCATGGCAACATGAAAACAAAATATTTTGACATACCCATGGGATCATAATGTGGAGCCTCATTATTGGACTCCACCCATAAGGAAATCCCCAAATGCCAGAAATGGAATTCAGAATATGGACGATAAAAAAGATGAATTGAATTGAAGAGAGAGTTAAAAACCAACAAAAAGAAGCCAAAAAAATTTTTAGGAAATCAGTGAAAAAGTAGCTAAAGAGCCAAAAAATATAAGAAAGGATACAGTAGACCTTAAAGAAATGAGTTATTTAGGGAATTTCAAAACACAACAGAAAGCTTCAACAGACTAAACCAAAAAGAAGAAAGACTATCAGAGCTTGAAGACAAGGCTCTCAAGCAAACTCAGTCATTCAAAGGATCAAAGAAGAAAATAAAAAAGTCTAAGCAATCACTGAGAGAGATATGGGACTATGTGAAACAAACTAACATGCAAATTAGAGTTATCCCTGAGGGAGCAGGAAAAAAGAGCAAAAAGCATGGAAAACCTACTTGAGGGAATGATTAAAAAAATTTTCCCTGGTATTACAGAGATTCAGATATCCAGATACAAAACAATCATCCAAAACTGAGAAGATTCGTAGCAAACAAAACTTCTCCAAGAGATATAGTAATCAATTGGGCCAAAGTCAAAATGGAGGAAAACATTCTGCAAGCAGCAAGACAAAAGCAACAACTAACCTACAATAGTAAACCCATCAAGCACTACCCACAAGCACTACCCATTATCTCAGAGATTAAGCTGGAGGTCCCAATGCAATTCACATTGCTGGGGAGAGGGAAAGACAGCAAAATAGAAGCAGGCTATGGGGGTGCTGCCTCATAGGTGAGGAATAAAAGTTGCAACCAGCTTGAACTGTAAGGGGTCTCTCTCCTCCACTGCAGACTCCGGAGCAGTGGAATTCTAACTATCTGTGGAATTCTCAGTGGAAACTTTATAACCCAGAAGAGATTTGGATCCCATCTTAAATCTTCTCAAACAGAACAATTGTCAGCCTAGAATTTTGTATCCCACAAAACTAAGGTTCACAATTGATGGAGAAATTAAGTCTTTTCCAGACAAGAAATCACTGAAGAAGTATGTCATGACCAGACCTGCCCTGCAGGAAATTTTCAGAACTGCATTATACATGAATCAGCATAATATATTCTGGCCAGTGTAAAATCATCCCTGTCCCTCAAAACCTAAATCCCATAACAGTCATAAAGCAATAGCACAAGAGGGAAAACAAAGCGGTAAGGTAATACTCAACAAGTGAATAGATCAGCATCCTACATATCATTTCTATCACTCAATGTTAATGGTCTTAATGCTCCACTCAAAAAACATAGGCTGGTTGAATGGATTAAAAAAACACAACCCAAGTATCTTCTATCTTCAGGAAACACATCTAAACCACAAGGATGCACACAGAGTCAACATGAAAGGATAGAAAAAAATATTCCATGCAAATGGAAAACCAAAAAAGAACAGGTGTAGCCATTCTTTGACTTTAAATTAATGAAAGTAGACAAAGAGGTCATCATATAGTGGTAAAGGGAACAATTCAACAAGAAGAAATAATATTTCTAAATATATATGCATCTAACACAGGAGCTCCCAGATACATAAAGCAAATCTTACTAGAGCTAAAGAAAGAAATAAATAGCAGCATTGTATTTGACAGGAATTTTATTGTCAGAGCTGGACATATCATAATAGCAGAGAATAAATAAATAAACACTAGACTTAAACTGGACTCTAAATCAAATGAACCTAACAGTCATTTATAGTCCCTTCTACTCTAAACTACTGAATTTACATTCTTCTAGGAAGCACATGAGATATTTTCCAAGATGAATCATATCTTGGGCCACAAAACATGTCTCAACAAATAAAAAAAACAAACAAACATACCATGTATTTTCTTGAAACACAGTGGAATAAAACTAGAAATAAATCAGAAGAGAAACACTCAAACCTACACAAAGTCATGGAAATTAAATAAGCTGCTAGTGAATGATTACTGGATCAAGAATGAAATTAAGAAGAAAATAAAAAGATTCCTTAAAAGACAAAGGGAACACAAGATATAAAAGTCTATGACACTCAGCAAAAGATTCTTCAGGGGAAAATTCTTAGCCTTAAATGCCTACATCAAAAAGACAGAAAGAGACCACAAATTAACAACCTAATATTATATCTCAAGGAATTAGGAAATAAAGAGGAAACCAAGTGCAAATCCAGCAGAAGAAAAATTAAAAAAGGTCAGAGCAGAACTAAATGAAATAGAAAACAGACCAAAAATAGTACAAAAGATATATTAAATAAAAAGTTGGTTCTTTGAAAAGGTAAACAAAACTGACAGACATCTTGGTTCATTAACAAGGAATAGAAGAGAAAGCACCAAAATAAACTCAATCAGCAATAAAAAAGGAGACATTACAGCTGATACCACAGATATATAAAACATCCATGAACACTATGAATGTCTCTGTGCACATAAACTAGAACATATAGAGAAAATGGACAAATTCCTGGAAACAAACCAAGTACCAAAACTCAATCAGGAAGAAATTGAACTCCTGAGTTGCCAAATAATGACCACCAAGATTCAAGCAATAATAAAAAACCTTCCAACAACAAAAAAAAATCCCTAGACAAGAATGATTTGTAGCTGAATTATACCAGATCTGCAAAGGAGAGCTGGTACGCATACTACAGAAAGTATTCCATAACATTGAGAAGGAAGGAATTCTCCCTATTCATTCTATGAAGTTAGTATCACCTTTGTCCCAAAGTCAGGAAAGGACACAATGAAAAAATAAAACTACAGACCATTATCCCCTATGAATATACATGAAAAAAATCCTCAATAAAATACTAGCAAACTGAATTCAACAGCACATAAAAAAAAAAAATCTATCATGACCAAGTAGATTTCCTCCCAGGGATGCAAGGATGGTTCAATATACGTACATCAATAAATTTGATTCAACACATAAACAGAAGCAAAAAAGAAAGGCCACATCATTATCTCAATAGATGCAGAAAAAGCACTTGACAAAATCCCACAGGCTTTCATGATAACAACCCTCAACAAACAAGGCATAGCAGAAACATATCTCAAACTTACAAAAATCATATATGACAAACCCATAGCCAACATCATACTGAATAGAGAGAAATTGAAAGCATGAAAGTATTCTCCTAAGAACTAGAGCAAGACAAGGGTGCCCGCTGTCACCACTTCAATTCAATACAGTGTTGGAAAGTCTTAGTCAGAATCATCAGTGAAGAGAAAGAAATAAAGGTATCCAAGTCAAGAAAGAGGAGGTCAAGTTACTACTTTTTGGTCATGGATTTTTTTATATATATAGAAAACCCCAAAGACTCCACCAAGAGACTCCTGGCATTGATAAATAAATTTAACATCTCAGGTTACAAAATCCAGGTACACAAATTAGTAGCATTTCAATACACGAATAACAGTCAAACTGAGAGTCAATCAAAGACTCAATACCATTCACAATAGCTATAAAGAAAATAAAATACCTTGGAATATACTTAACCTCGGAGGTGAAAGATCTCTAAAAAAAGAACTATAAAACACCAAGGAAAGAAATTGCAGATGACAAACAAATGGAAAAACATATTATGCTCATGAATTGGTAGAATCAACATTGTTAAAATGTTCATACTTCCCAAAGTAATTTACCAATTCAATGTAATTCCCACCAAAATACCAACATCATATTTCACAGATCTAGAAAAAATAATTATACACTTTGTTTGGATGTAGAAAAGAGCTCAAATAGCCAAAGGTTTGATCTTAAGCAAAAAGATCAAATCTGGAGGCACAATGTTACCAGACTTCAAATCAATACTACAAGGATATAGTAACCAGAACAGGTACAAAAATAGACACATCAATCAATGAACAGAACAGAGAACCCAGATATAAAACCTTCTACATACAGCCAACAGATCTTTGACAAAGCAGACAACAACATTCACTTCGGAAAAATATTCAATAAATGCTGGGAAAACTGGATAGCCACATGCAAAAGAATGAAACATGTCTCTATTCCTCACCACTCTCAAAAAATTAAGTTAAGATGCATTAGACTTTAATGCAAGGCATGAATCTATAAGAATTTTGTAAGAATATGTAGGACAAACTCCTCTAGATATTAGTCTAGGCAAAAAAGTTATGCCTAACACTTCCAAGGCAATTATAGGAACAATATAAATAAATAAATAAGTTGGACTTAATTAAATTACAAAGCTTTGCACTGCTAAGGAAATAGTCAACAAAGCAAATATACAACTTACAGAATGTGAGAAAATATTCACAAACTGTACATCTGATAAAGGACAAATATCCATGATCTATAAAGAATTCAAACAATTCAGCAAGAAAAAAGACAAATAAAAATAAGTCCATTAAAAATTGGACAAAAGACATGAAAAGAAGTTTTTCAAAAGACAGCAAATGGCCAATAAACATGAAAAAAATCCTCCACATCATTAATCATCTGGGAAAATCAAACTGAAACCATCATCTCACCCCTATTAGAATGTCTTTTAATAAGAAGCCCCCAAACAGGAGATGTTGGTGATGATGCAGAGAAAAAGGAATGCATATACACTTTTGGTGAGATTGAAAATTAGTAAAACTTCTATGGAAAACAGTAAGACGCATTAAAAGCAGACCTACCATTCAATCTGATAATTCTATTACTGCATATCTACCCAAAGGAAAAGAAATAATTTTTTATCAGAAAAATGCCTACACTCAAATATTTCTTGAAGCACTATTTACAATTACAAATATGTGGTTTCAACCCAAGTGCCCATCAGTTCATGAGTGGATTAACAAAATGTGGTATCTGTATGCCCTGGAGTACTAGTAAGTCATAAAAAGGATAGATTAGGCTTTTTGCAACAATTTGGAGACCATTATCATAAGTGTATTATCTCAAGAATGGAGCAACAAATACCAGATATACTCATTATTAAACTAGAACTAACTGATGGACACACATGTGCACAGAGGGAAGTAAAACTGCGGAAATCAAGCAGGGGTGAGGTGGAGGGGAGGGGGAAAAAAACTAACACTATTTGGGTGATGAGACAGTTACCCATGACTCAAGCATTACAAAAGTGATCCATTTGTACTCCCATAAAATAAAAAATGGGCAAAATTCTGAACCCTGTTTCTCAGAAGAAGACATACAAAGGCCAACAGGTATATGAAAATTTGCTGAACATTGCCAATCATCAGAGAAATGCAAATTAAAACTAGGAAGAAATATCATCTCTAGTTAAAATGGCTTTTATTGGCTGGGTGTGGTGGCTTAAGCCTGTAATACTAGCACTATGGGAGGCTGAGGTGAGAGGATTGCTTGAGCTTAGGAGTTCAAGGCCAGCCTGAGCAAAAGCTACATCCTATCTGTTAATAGAAAAATTAACCAGGTGTAGTGGTGTACTCATGTAGACCCAGCTACTCAGGAGGCTGAGGCAGGAAAATAGATTAAACCCAAGAGTATGAGGTTGCTGGGAGCTAGGCTAACCCCATGACATTTTAGCCCAGACAACAGAGATGCTGTCTTAAAAAAAAAGGCAATAACTAATACGCGTGAAGATTTGGAGAAAGGGGAAGCCTCATACACTCATAACTTACACTCTTGATGTGAATGCAAGTTAGTATAGCCACTATTGAGAGCGGTGTGGAGGTTCCTCAAAAAAACAAAAATAGAACTACAATATGATCCAGAAATCCCACTGCTAAATATGTAACCAAAAGAAAGGAAATTTGTATATCAAAGAGGTATCTGCTTTCCCATGTTTACTGAAGATTATTCACAATAGCTATGATATGCAATCAACCTAAGTGTCCACCAGTAGATAGATAGATAAAGAATTGAGGTACATATACACAATAGAATACCTATATTCAGCCACAGAAAGAATACTATTTGCAACAACATCGATGGAACTGAAGGACATCATGTTAAGTGAGATAAGCCAGGCAGAGGAAGATAAATATCACATGTTATCACTAATACATGGGAGCTAAAAAAGAGTTGAACTCATGGAGATAGAGAGTAGAATGATGCTTACCATAGGCTGGGAAGGAGAGTGTAGAGGGAAGGGTTACAGAGGGGATAGTTAGTGGGTACAAAAATACAGGTGACAGAAGGAATAGTATCTAGTGTGTGGTAGCACAATAGGATGACTATAATTACTGATAACATCGTGTTATTCTTCAGAATAACTAAAGAGTGTAATTGGGATATTCCTAACACAAAAAATGATAAATGCTTGAGGCGATGGATACCTCATTGTCCTGTTTTGATAGTATGCTTATATCAAAATATCACATGTACACCATGAATCCATATAGCTATTCTGTATACAAATAGAGACATAGACACTTGGAATCGAACAGAAAACCAAGAAGTGAAACTAACATCTTACACCATCTAATCTTCAATAAACCAAACAAGAACATACCTTGGGGGAAAGACTCCCTAGTCAATAAATGGTCTTGGGAGAACTGGATATCTACATGTAAAAGACTGAAACTGGACCCGCACCTTTCCCCACTCACAAAAATTGATTCAAGATGGATAAAAGACTTAAATTTAAGGCATGAAACAATAAAAATCCTCAAAGAAAGCAGAGGAAAAACACTGGAAGATACTGGCCTGGGGAAAGACTTCATGAAGAAGACTGCCATGGCAATTGCAACAACAACAAAAATAAACAAATGGGACTTCATTAAACTGAAAAGCTTCTGTACAGCTAAGGAGACAACAACCAAAGCAAAGAGACAACCTACACAATGGGAAAGGATATTTGCATATTTTGAATCAGACAAAAGCTTGATAAATAGGATCTATAGAGAACTCAAATTAATCCACATGAAAAAAGCCAACAATCCCATATATTAATGGGCAAGAGACATGAATAGAACCTTCTCTAAAGAAGACAGACGAATGGTTAATAAACATATGAAAAAAATGTTCATCATCCCTATATATTAGAGAAATGCAAATCAAAACCACCCTGAGATACCATCTAACCCCAGTGAGAATGGCCCACATCACAAAATCTCAAAACTGCAGATGCTGGCATGGATGTGGAGAGAAGGGAACGCTTTTACACTGCTGGTGGCACTGCTAACTAGTACAACCCTTTTGGAAGGAAGTAGAAACCTCAAAGTACTCAAGCTAGATCTCCCATTTGGTCCGGCAATCCCATACTGGGCATCTACCCAGAAGGAAAAAAATCCTTTTATCATAAGGACACTTGTATTAGACTGTTTATTGCAGCTCAATTTACAATCGCCAAAATGTGCAAACAGCCTAAATGCCCACCAACCCAGGAATGGATTAACAAGCTGTGGTATATGTATACCATGGAATACTATTCAGCTATTAAAAAAAATGGAGACTTTACATCCTTTGTAGTAACCTGGATGGAAGTGGAAGACATTATTCTTAGTAAAGCATCATAAGAATGGAGAAGCATGAATCCTATGTACTCAATTGTGATATGAGGACAATTCATGACAATTAAGGTTATGGGTGGGGGAAGGAAAAGCAGAGAGAGGGAAGAAGGGAGGGGGGTGGGGCCTTGGTGTGTGCCACACCTTCTGGGGGCAAGACATGATTGCAAGAGGGACTTTACCTAACAAATGCAATCAGTGTAACCTGGCTTATTGTACCCTCAATGAATCCCCAACAATAGAAAAAAAAATTAAAAATTAAAGAGGAAAATGTTCTGTACACAACATGTAGTTAATTCCATTAGGTGGATTCTATCCTCTGAACTATTTTCACTGTGTTTATATAACATTCTGAGCTAATAGAACCCTTCACATATTTTAGAGAGAAACCAGGGGATGTAATTAACAGTTGCAATTAAGAAACTTGTGTCCAGATTTAAAAGACCAGACAAATAGCAGGTGCTGTTGGGTAGTTCATGAAGAGAAAACACACACCCTCTTATGTCGCAGGAAACTTCTACTTTAAGGACTATTTCTAGCTTATTTTGTAAATAATCCTTACTGCTTACTCTTACTGATTTTTTTTTTAAAGCTCAATTCACTAACTTGGATTGAGTGCTTACCATGGTTTGGACACTGAACTTAGGAGGTACAAAGAGGAAAAAGACTTTTCCTCTGCTCTTGAATTTCTGACAGCCTAATTCTAATTTCTAAAAGTAAAGACTTTAAGTGAGACAACAGACTGCTATCAGACTTCAGCAATAAATTTTCATTAAAAGGTAAAACTGCTCATCTTTCTGAAGAGACTATCTGATTTTGACAACTTTTTTATTTTTTTAGAAAAAGGAGAGATTTCCTGTGACTGAGTAGTAGTTGTGGTACTCAGAAATATTTGTGGCTTAAGAGAAAAACTGTCATTTCTTTTGATAGTACTCCATGAAATTTGAGAATTGGGAGCCACCTTCTCTCTTTTCATCTTGTTTATCTCACTGACCCCAAGTTCACTGACCACAGATTAAGGGAAGCCAAGCACATGGTCACTTCTCTGATAACTGTCATTTCCTTTTCTCTCACATCTTGAGGAATTTCTTCCTCAGCTTGTATATATTTTCTTTTCAATATAATTTTTCTTGCCTAGTGGTCTTCTGAGTATAGATTAGAAATTAGAAACAAGTCTTTTCTCTGGTGAGCAGTTACTTTGGTTTCTGAACTCATATGAACTAGTGGGACTTCTAGGGAGTAGGCTTCCTTTTCTGTTTGTCTGTTTCCTCTTCTGAAGATTTCACACATCGACAGATATTTGTGGCATGTCTTTCAAGTACGCACAAGATACATTGATGTGCTACCCTGGATGATGTGTGCTGGGTAGCGGTTTCAACTTCCTAATTTCACGTGTATGGTGTTTTCCTCTGTTATGACCTTGGTACTTCCCATCTAGTCACTTCATTACATGATCCTCATGTGCTGTTTTAAGGTTTGTGAGAAGCTTAACATTCACTTGATGGATCATCCATAGCTTGCATCTACAGGTGCTATAGCTCATGTTTAAAATATGGTTAGAACAATTGGTACAGAGTGAGTTTTGCAAAGGTAAATCCATAGAATTGGAGTTATTGACAAGTATCATAGAATAGTTGTGGTGGGAAGGCAGAGAGTTCAGACATGTGCTGTAATGGAAAAAGAAGAAACTGAAGAAATAAAATGGCCCCTATGAGGTGACTTAATAATAGTACACTTTTGAGGGTAAGAAGAACAATATAAATAATTATGTTGGGACAATAGACCTAAGCTGGGACTATTCTTGGTAAACCAAGATAGACTAGTTTAAAAGAATAGAATAGAATAGAATTCTTGGAAAACCAAGATAGAATAGTTTAAAAAGAAAGGAAGGACAAATATAGCTACTGTCCATTATGAACCTAGGGATATATAAGGGACTTATGTGGGTGTTTATGGGATTTCTCAGAGAGAGATGTGACCTTCAATTTTAACTGTGACCTTTTTTTTTGAGACAGAGTCTCACTGTGTCACCCTTGGTAGAGTGCCGAGGCGTCACAGCTCGCCGCGATCTTAAACTCTTGGGCTGAAGTGATTCTCTTGCCTCAGCCTCCCAAGCAGCTGGGACTACAGGCGCCTGGTTATTTTTTTTTGTTGTTATTGTTGTTTTAGCAGGCCGGTCCGGGTTCAAACCCACTAGCCCCAGTGCATGTGGTCAGCACCCTAACCACTGAGTTATGGGCACCAAGCCTATAATCGTGGTCTTGAAACTTAGATTTAGGTTTGTGGTTAAGAACAATCAAATTCTAAATAGGAATATCCATTTTCCTGAAGCCTCTGGGTCTTCTCCTTGCTATTCTGCTGTCTCAGAGGCTTGTGTGGCCACTAATAACCAATTCCATGCTTCTGCTAAGGGAAAATATGGGGATCAGAAAAATTTTCCCTGCAGCTTCTTGGAATATCTTTAATTTGCTCTAATAACAAGGGAATCAGAAATCTCAGGCCAGCGATGGATGTGGTAGAAATTCTAGGGCAATTGACAACTTTCCTGCCAATTTGAGTTTATCTGCCTGGAATCATTTTAACTAATAGTGGAGGATAATTTAAGAGGAGAGAAGTATAAACATTTAAGTTGCATGTGGTAGAGGAGCTCCTCATAAGGAAATAAAATACCTAAAGAAGCAGTTAAGTGTATACCGACCTGGACAAAAACAAAAAAAAAACAAAACCACAAACAACAACAGTAAAAAAGAAAAAAAGAAGTGAAGTTGCAGTATGTGGTAATGCAGGTAAGACTTGGGCTAGGCTAGTTACTTGGGTAGAGTTGTTAATGAACCCATAAAGGGGGTTCACTGTTGCTGGCCACACAGAAAGCCACCTACTGAGATAAGGATTGTCAAGGAGGAAAAGGATTTATTTCAGAGGACGTGCCAACTGGGAAGGGGAGGCACAGGTTACCTCAAATTCACCCAATTAGCAGGGTTAAGGTTTTTTTTTTTTTGCCAGGGCCAGGTTTGAACCTTCCACTACTGGTATATGGGGCCGGCGTCCTACTCCTTGAGCCATAGGTGCTGCCCAGGTTAAGTGGTTTATGGAGAAGAAAATGAATAATGAACAAGGGGAGTGAAATCCATTGCATGTTTGGGGTGGAGTGCAGTGCACGCAAACACACTGAGCAATCATCTTAGTTCATACATACCATGAACTAAAAATGGTAGACAAATCCCTCCCCAAGATGGGGATTTTAGTATTATAATGAGGTAGGGGTTAATATTCTTTCTTGTTCATTCTTTCAGCCTTGTGTGCAGGCTTAGTGGCTCTTGGTCAAAATCTGCGGTGGCTTATCACTCATCTTGACTTTCTCCCGACATTCTGGTAGAGTAAGGCTCCATAGTCATCTAGGGCTATAAGGAGGTTCTGCTTTTTCCTGGGAAAAACTTAAATTGCATCAACGTACAAAAAAATGACAAAGTTATGTTCAGCGGTTTATACCGAGACCTCTCTCTCTTTTCTGTACTTTTTCTTTTCTTCTTTTTTTAAAATTTATCATTTTTTTATTGTTAAATCATAGCTGTGTACATTTGTGCAATCAAGGGGTACATGTGCTGGTTTCATATACAATCTGAAATATTCTCGTCAAACTATTCAATGTAGCCTTCATGGCATTTTCTTAGTTATTGTATATAGACATTTGTATTCTGCATTTAGTAGGTTTCGCCTGTACCCATTCTAAGATGCACCGTAGGTGTGACCCCACCCATTACCCTCCTTCCACCCTGATTTCCTCCCTCTCTTCCCCTCCCTTGATCCTTTCCCCATATTCTTGTGTTATAGTTGGGTTACAGCCTTCATATGAAAGCTATAAATTAGCTTCATGGTATGGCTGAGTACATTGGATACTTTTTCTTCCATTCTTGAGATACTTTGCTAAGAAGAATATGTTCCAGCTCCATCCATATAAGCATGAAAGAGGTAAAGTCTCCATCTTTCTTTAAGGCTGCATAATTTGAAAAGATCAATAAAATAGATAAACCTTTTGCCAACCTAACCAGGAGAAAAAAGAGTAAAATCTCTAATTTCATCAGTCAGAAATGGTAGAGATGAAATAACAACAGACCCTTCAGAAATTAAAAAAATCCTTAACGAATATTACAAGAAACTTTACTGTCTGAAATATGAAAATCTGAAAAAAATCGACCAATACTTGGAAGTATGCCACCTACCAAGACTTAGCCAGAGGAAGTGAAAATGTTGAACAGGCCTATATCAAGTTCTGAAATAGCATCAACTATACAAAATCTCCCTAAAAAGAAAAGCCCAGGACCAGATGGCTTTACGTCAGAATTCTACCAAACTTTTAAAGAAGAACTAGTACCTATATTACTAAACCTCTTCCAAAATATAGAAAAAGAAGGAATACTACCCAATACATTCTACGAAGCAAACATCACCTTGATCCCTAAACCAGGGAAAGACTCAACAAGAAAACAGAATTATAGACCAATGTCACTAATGAATATTGATGTAAATATACTCAATAAGATCCTAACAAACAGAATCCAACAACACATCCAAAAAATTATATACCATGACAAAGTGGGATTTATCTCAGGCTCTCAAGGCTGGTTCAATATACGTAAATCTATAAATGCAATTCAGCACATAAACAAATATAAAGCCCATATGATTCTCTCAATTGATACAGAAAAAGCTTTTGATAATATCCAGCATCCCTTCATGATCAGAACACTTAAGAAAACTAGTATAGAAGGGACATTTCTTAAACTAATAGAGGCCATCTACAGCAAACCCACAGCCAATATCGTATTGAATGGAGTTAAATTGAAATCATTTCCACTTAGATCAGGGACCAGGCAAGGCTGCCCATTGTCTCCATTGCTCTTTAACATTGTAACGGAAGTTTTAGCCATTGCAATTAGGGAAGAAAAGGCGATCAAGGGTATCCACATAGGGTCAGAAGAGATCAAACTTTAGCTCTTCGCAGATGACATGATTGTATATCTGGAAAACACCAGGGATTCTACTACAAAACTTTTAGAAGTGATCAAGGAATATAGCAATGTCTCAGGCTACAAAATCAACACCCATAAATCCATAGCCTTTATATATACCAACAATAGCCAAGCTGAAAAAACAGTCAAGGACTCTATTCCTTTCACAGTAGTGCCAAAGAAGTTGAAATATTTGGCAGTTTATCTAACAAAGGACGTGAAAGATCTCTATAAAGAGAACTACGAAACTTTAAGAAAAGAAATAGCTGAAGATGTTAACAAATGGAAAAACATACCATGCTCATGGCTGGGAAGAAGCAACATCATTAAAATGTCTATACTACCCAAAGCAATATATAATTTTAATGCAATTCCTATAAAAGCTTCTTTTCTGTACTTTTTCTAAGACTGATGTTGCTAGGCCACTGGAGCTGACTTAACACTCACTGTTTCATCCCTGTCCATTCAAGGTCACTTAGCCGCCTGCTTCAGTTCTGATGTGAACCCTAGAAAGTCTTTTGGAATATGAGGGAGCTAAGAGAATACAGAACTGTAAAATTTTGTTATGAAACCAGTCACAAAGTGACTGGGAAGATAAGGGTTTTTAATAGATTTCCCTCAGCTTCAACTTTCCATCTTTGATAAGAATGTTATTTTACAGGCAGGACATCTTTCAGAAGGCAATTTCATCTCCTGTATTCAAGAAATAGAATAACAGTCACAGCGATCTTACATTCCCTGTTTTTTTAAGTGCCTTTAATTCACAATGGTGAATATACCAAAGTAGCTTATTTGTGGGTGGCATATTTTTAACTCCGTCAAAGGCTAAAAGCCTTGGATAGAAATGCATACTTGACAGCATGGAAAACGTTTTCAGCTTAACATTTCCCAAGAGTGTAATACATTTAACTGGGATACACTGAGTGCTTACTTTTGTCTCATTTAACCTCATGTTCCCCAAAGCTGCTGCTCTTTCTGCCTCATCTTACGTAAGCGAAAACTCAGGCTCCGAAAGCTAAGTGATCCTACAAAGGTGACGGATGAACTGAGACTTGGTCAGGGGCTCTCAGCCTGGCCTTCTTCACACGAAGCAGACGCGCCCTAAGATGCTGGGGAAGTACATGGTAGGGCTATTCACTGCCTTCTTCCCTTGGCTTGCCTTGGATATCCAACTTCCCTGCGGTAAAGTGCTCCACCTACTGAGCTTGGAAACGAAGCCCCGAAACCAGTACACCTGAAAGGCTCCGACTGACTACAGACACTGTAAAGAGTCTCATTCCGCCTTTTACGGTGGCTGCGTCGCGGGCTCATGGCCCGCACTCAAAATGGCGGCGTCGGCGTCAGAGTTCTCTTGCCCGTCTCCAACATGGCGAGGACAGGACCCACCTCCGTGGGCACGGGAGTCATGTGACCCACACAATGGCTGAGTGCCTACTCCAGGCTTCCCGGCAACGCCGAGTGAAAGCCATGACGGCCGCCGCGGGTTCGGCGGGCCGCGCCGCGTTGCCCCTTCTGCTGTGCGCTCTCCTGGCGCCCGGCGGCACGTACGTGCTCGACGACTCCGACGGGCTGGGCCGGGAGTTCGACGGCATCGGCGCGGTCAGCGGAGGCGGGGTGAGCGGCAAACAGCGGGCGCGGGGCGCCGGGGGTCTGGTCCCGCCCCACAAGCCCCTGCGGCGTTGCCAGGCGTTTAGACGCGCTCCGGTCTGGGTCCCACTTTCGCGGCGGCTGAAATGGGTGTTCGCTCGTTTAACAGAAACCTAGAGAGGCAGTTAGATTTGAACAAATGAGGATCCAGAGATCCAGAGAATTAAAGTGACAGGTCTAGGTACTGACAAGAAAGAAGTTCAAATACCCACGACGGGCGATGGGGCCTGTGCCTTGTGGTGGATGAGACAGCATCCTGAGAGGGTTCCTCCGGAAGGTTAGGGAACCCGGGAGCGTCCGTGTGCGAAAGAGGAAGCCTAACGGGAAGCTTTGGCTTTGTCTCTTCCATTTTGGGGGTTGGTGGGTGGCAGATTAGGGGGCCCCCCAGCTCTTCCAGAGCGGTCAGTGCCAAATAGGATGTGTGTATAGGAATGACTGGTGCCTGGAAGTCTCTTTAGGAAGATTCTAAGAGACCTGAGACTATCTGGGACTTTATTATTATTATAATTTTTGATGGGAGACACCATGTTAATCACTAGGTCTGATGGAGAGTAAACAGGTGGCAAGGAAGTGGCTAAGGCGTGAGATCATGAATTACACCCCGGAATGGCAAGAGCCTATGCCTTTTTGGTGGCTATTTCTATTTGCCAAGAGGTGTGGGAAATGTTGGCTCTTAACTCTCAGAACGCGTAAGTGTGTACTTGTTAAGAGGTAGATTCTGTCTTACCTCTCCCATTGTGACTTTGTAGTTCTGGACTGGGGACTGAGAATCCTCTGTTTTACACCAGTTAATTCTCAAACTAGGTATTGAGAGATCTTTTTGATTCAGGGATTTCAAAAACGGGATGTGGGTTTTTTTTTTTTTAATTTTAGAATAGTTTTAGATTTAGAGAAAAGTTATGAAGACAATTGAGAATTCTTATACATCATGCAGCCAGTTTTTGTTAGTACCAGCATCCCACATCAGGGTGCTACATTTCTCACAACCAATATTGATAACGCTGTTATTAATGAAAGTTTATAGATCATTTACATTTCCCTAGCTTTTACCCAGTGCCCTTTTTATTTTCTGAGATTCCAGCCAGGATTAGCATGTATTCTTCGGGTTCTCTTGCCTCATAGTTGGGATGCTTTCCATAGGATTTGCTTGAAACATGAGCAAAATTGTGAGTGAGCGTGGCTGGTCCTTAATCATGCCTAAAAATGGCTTCTAGACCCCACGTGTTCTTCAGTAGTATGGCACCTAATAATGTTTACTTGCCTTAAACCTAATGCTGTTTGTAATTATTGTCCCTGTTTTAATCCCTTCAGTTACTGTGAGCTCATGGGCTTTATGATGGCAGACTTTTGGGGTTTTGTTTTTTGCTTTGTACCCCAAATCATATCTGGAGCTAATTTTATCTGACAATGTTTAGGTCGAACTGTTGGTTTTTCTGGGTTAAGTTAGATGGAGCTTGGTACTTAGATTCAACACAGAAGACAAATGCTTGCTCGCTGCATGAGTGACCTGGCCTGTAGCCTGATCTCATGATGTGGAGGAAAAGTATTTAAGGAGAAACCTGTGGGCTAGTGAGCTAATGCATTTGTTCTTTACAACTACTATTTTTAAATTTTGGGAGGGGGGTCTAAATCAGAAATAGCCATTATTTCATTAAACGAGGCTCCATATTTCCTTCTGATACCTTTACTTGTGATATAAATCTAGTGTATAAACATACTGAGAAATGGGAGTCTTTGGTTTCAATATGTTTATTAAGCTCAATTTAAATTATTAAAACGCGAAGAATTGTTTCACAACTCAGGGTAGGAAATGTCTAGCTAGTCTTATAGAATATCTAACAATTATTAGTGTCCCTACAGATAGGGCATTGCTCTTCCTAGGAACTCAATAAATAATGAAAATGATTGCACCATCATGTTTGTGCACTACTTTAAGCTTCATGTGGAGTACCTTGTACCTAGCACAGATTGTGGGAGTGTTTAGAATGTTCTAATATAATCTTCATATCAGATAAGGAAGGCAGTATGATTCAGTAAGTAGTTAAGAATTTTAAGAGAATAATCCCAAGGGTCCATTCTGGGCCATGCCATTGACTGTATGGCCTTGCCAAGTTATTTACCTTCTCTTTAAGGAGAAACCTGTGGGCTAGTCAGCTAATGCTGAGTTTTTGTCTGAGGTTTTTTTTTTTTTTTTTTTTTTTAAGATACAGTGATACCTGCCTAGCAGGTGCATTCTAAGGATAAATGATAAGGATAAATGATGTCTGGCACATGACTGATTTTGGTTAATAACTAGTTTCAGGGATTAGAGAGGAGGAAGTTATTTCAAGGACTTTGTATGAAGAAATGTTCCCAAGGGATCTTCCTGGGCTTGTAAAACAGCTCCAGTCTTTATGCAGGCAGTGTGGTTAGTTATCCCATAATTTGTTATTACTTGGTGGTACATTTCAACATTTGGTTATATTGCCATTGATGTAGGCTTTTGCATTAGGTGTGACTGTAGGTTGTAATAGCATAATAATGATGTGTGTTTGGCTAAAGCTGGTACTTTCTGAATTAAATGTGGGAGTGCATAGAGGGCAAAATAACCCACAAACAGCAAAAAAATATAATTCTAATGTATAATGCAGGGTAAGAAGCATTGTTTACCTAGGGTCAAGGATATACAGTGTTCATTCATTTAGAGAGTGCCTACTTTAATACAGTAGAACCTCTGTAAGTTGAACACCCAAGGGACTGTAACAAAGTGGTCAACATACAGAAGTGGTAAATGTAGAAACTAGGCTTACTGTACTGATATATACATACATGTGATGCATGTCCAGTCTATGAAAATTAGGTCAACATAGGGAAGTGATCAAGTACAGAGGTTCTGTGTTTGAACTTCTGCTGGGCTGTAAGCTCTTTGAGAACAATGTCTTCTAAGGCCAATTTGTATGTACAACACCCACTATTTATTGAGAGTTTAGTATGTACCAGGTACTGTACAAAGTCCTTTAGGTGCATCTTATTTTAGTCTTACAACATCTGAATGGTGGGGTAACCTAGTTTACAATAAGCTATTATCACATAGCTTGTAGATCACCGGTTCTCAACCTTCCTAATGCTGCAGCCCTTTACAGTTCCTGTGGGTGGCGACCCATAGTTTGAGAACTACTGTTGTAGATGATGATTTCAGGATACAAACTCCATTTGACTGAAAGCCTCCTACTTTATGATGCCTTTATGTATCAGTGTAACAAAGAAAGAAAAATAAAAAAAGTAAATGTGTATTGAATAACTAAGAATGGGGATATGAACTTAAGTAAGATACAGTCCATGTCCTCAAGGAACTTGGAGGTGAGTCAGAATAGTAAAGCAGTAATTAGGGTGTTGGAGTTAGAAGTGGTAGGGTAGAGATATGGACCTGGTGCTAAGGGATCACAAAGGAGGAGCACATCAAATCAGAGGGGGTCAGAAGGCATCCTTCCTTGAAGAGGTGGGGTTGGAGCTAAAAGCTGAAGGATGAAGTAGAGTTGTTCAAGTGAGGATATGGGGGTGCATTCCAAGCAGAAGGAAGAGAAAAAGTGGTTTGATCTGTTTAGATAGGTGTGACAGTGATAAGAGGTAAAGTGTGGGAGTTAGGATCCAAATAATCAAGGGATTTGGGTACAAAACAGTAATTTGAGTTTTATCCTCAAAGCTGTTAGAGAAGGGGAGGTCTTAGCAGGTTTAAACAGAGTAATTTCATGATTACGTTTATATTTTGGAATGATTAATCTGGTAAGTAATATGGAAGATAGAAGACACAGGCCTCCTCTCGGAGGCCGAGAGGAACCCTGAGACCATTTAGACTTTTTTAATAAGTGGAGGAAGATCAGTGGGGTTAAAGAGTAGGGGATGGATTTGAGAGATATTAAGGACATCTTGGTGACCAAGGATGGATGGCAAGTTTGGTAAAAGGGTGGCCCCGAATTTATAGTATAGGCAGATGATGTCATTCATTACTAACAAGTGCAGGAAAAAGAGCAGATTTAGGTGAAAGTGCTATGTTTGGTTTGGTGTGTGTCAGGTAGATGGTATGAATGGCTAGAGAGCAATGCTGTGGGTCTGTGTCTCACTGGCAGAGACTGGGAATGTTCTGGGTATGCGAGAATAGATCTGGCACCACCAGAATGTTAGTGGTAGCATGTATAAAAGTATGAAATAGAAAGTTGAGACTTATCAAAGTCAGGATATTGCCCCTATTATACATGCACCTGCAAGGTGTTAGCAATTAGAACCTAGAGTTGTATGGCTTCCAAGCATAGGGACATGCTACTGTCTCATGCTGAAAACCTGCCCTTTTTGTTCCTTTGCTTATATTGCCTCCCAAAGGATAGAATATGGGTCACTTACTGGTTTTGTGATTTCTTTTTTCAAGTAGTCATTGGCTTGGCTAGTCTAGGTGTGATCAAATATCGGTACCTGCACTGTGTACCTGCATCATTTGGTACATTCTGATGCCAGTCTAGTGTGAAGTTTCCTGGTCTGGGGAGTATTGTTGGTCATTTTTAATAGTAAAAGAATTTATAAGAATGAGGACAGTAGTGCTTCTTTTTAGCATTGCTGCTCATAGTGTTTTTCTGAAAGATGTTGAGGGGACATAATATCTAAGATTCTTTGCTCTCTATCCCCAGTGTATTTTTGCTGCCAAATTGTCCTAAGATAGAAAACCTAAGTTTCAAGATAGGTTGGATATGAGGTTCAGCAGTAGCCTTGCAAGCTTACCTCCCAGCCACCCCTCATCCCAGCAGCAGTGAATCTTATAGCTGTTGAACAAAGAGCAGCCTTACTTGTCCAATGATTGACAAAGCAGGGGCAGGCAAAAAACCTGGGAAGTGACTTTCTACAGCTTGATTTGCTGGAGAACTGGCTAAGCAGGGGTATGTCAGGTGGTGTACAAGAACACTGTAGATAAGTATTCATGATTAGATTTCTTTTATTCATACTTTTGAAAACTTTTCTTTTAGGCAACCTCTCGACTTCTAGTAAATTACCCAGAGCCCTATCGTTCTCAGATACTGGATTATCTTTTTAAGGTAATGAAAAAAATAATTATTTAATGGTACTTGTGATATTTTAGAATTTGTACAACAAATTTATCAGCTTCACAATTAAAGCTTTTGGAAACAATGACAAGTTACTTTTGGAATAAGTTGCCATTTGAATTTTTGCTGTTGTTTTAAATCTGTAAAACCAAAGGCAATAATTAGAAATTGTCTTAAAGCTTCACTGGATAAAGCACCATGTTAATACTGTTAATTCTTTCCACAGCCATATTTCGGTGCCTCACTGCATATTCTAAAAGTTGAAATAGGTGGTGATGGGCAGACCACAGGTAGGAGAATTTGAGTAGGATTTTTCCCTCCAACATTTTAATCTATAATGAAACATATGAACTATGATTTCAGACTATGGGTAAATAATACCAACACTTTTTAGATTGATTATTCTTTAGTAGATGGTTTCTTCTTGTTCCTTTTTAAATTGTAATTATTTTAAAAGTTATGTATAAATATGGATTTTCCATTAAAAACAGTGCAGTATTCAGACTTTAAATTGCTTATGTAGTTGAGGTAATCAGTAGTAAATAAATCCACATTTTTTTTTTAAAACCAGTATATACTAGACAGAGGATAGGGATAGTTTGGAATTTTATTGAGAAAATAAAAAAGAAAGATTTCAATTTTGTATAGAACGTTTAAGGTGTTATTAGTTTTAAAATATGTTGTAAAATATAAGTACTCAATATTTCAGAAATATGACTTTTTTCTTTTAAAAACAAGTGTTTTTAATTACTAAATCGTCAGAGGATTGGCTTTGTGTAGTACATATTATCAATTAGTTTATAGGCCTCTGATTTCCAGAAAGAAGAAAAAATAATTTAGTTCTCTCAATGGCTTAATATTTACACGTCACATTTCGTTATAATGAACTCTAGAGTATTTTCTGTATACTTGTGTTCCTGTTAGTGACTTAGAATTAATTTTTTGTTAAACAGATATATTAAACATCCGTGTTGTAGGATTAGTGTTTTTGTTGAAAGAAAAAGTACATATCAAAAACTAAACAAAACCCCATAACAGAAACTTCCCCCAAACTATTGCAAGAGTATATATCTTTGGTTACCTTTTAGGCAGAATCGGTAATGACTGGCCAGCTTCATTTGCTGAAGCTAAAATACAGTTAGAGATACAGAAATAGGCAGTTCTTGTGAATCTGATGTTTGCCTTTAAGAAGAAATGAACAAGGCCTCCTCTTTTTGGAATGCCTTACTTAGCAAGGGCTGACCTGAACCTAGGAACTCGTGAAGAAGTTGATGTCAATTAGCTGCTTTGATGGTATGATGATATTATCTCTGCTAACTACAGATGCTAGTATAGAATTTTGTAATTATTGTAGGGGGGTTGTATACTAGTTTCTTTTCTAAACTCTTGCTATATCAACACATATTATGGGCTTAAAATGTAGGGGTGAGAATTGGGGATTGAAGCTTACGAGGCCAGGGATTCACATCCAAAATTGAGAAGGTGAAAGTTGAGGTGATGTGAATTTTTTTTCTTTTTTTTTAATTAAATAATAGGTGTGTACATTAATGTGATCATGGGGCACCATACACTGGTTTTATAGACCGATTGACACATTTTCATCACACTGGTTAACATAGCCTTCCTGGCATTTTCTTAGTTATTCTGTTAAGACATTTACTAAGTTTCACATATACCCTTGTAAGATGCACCACAGGTGTAATCCCACCAATCACCCTCCCTCTGCTCACCTCCCCCGTCCTTCCCTTCCCTTTCCTCCTTCCCCCTATTCTTAGGTTATAAGTTGGGTTATAGCTTTCATGTGAAAGCCATAAATTAGTTTCATAGTAGGGCTGAGTACATTGCATACTTTTTCTTCCATTCTTGAGATACTTTACTAAGAAGGGTTTGTTCCAGCTCCATCCATGTAAACATGAAAGAGGTAAAGTCTCCATCTTTCTTTAAGGCTGCATAATATTCCATGGTGTACGTATACCACAATTTATTAATCCATTCGTGGATCGATGGGCACTTGGGCTTTTTCCATGACTTAGCAATTATGAATTGGGCTGCCATAAACATTCTGATACAAATATCTTTGTTATGATGTGATTTTTGGTCTTCTGGGTATATGCCTAGTAGAGGAATTATAGGACTGAATGGCAAATCTATTTTTAGATCTCTAAGTGTTCTCCAAACATCTTTCCAAAAGGAATGTATTAATGTGCATTCCCACCAGCAGTGTAGAAGTGTTCCTTTTCTCCACATCCACGCCAACATCTCTGGTCTTGGGATTTTGTGATATAGGCTAATCTTACTGGAGTTAGACGATATCTCAAAGTCGTTTTGATTTGCATTTCTCTGATGATTAAAGATGATGAGCATTTTGTCATATGTCTGTAGGCTGTGCGCCTGTCTTCTTCAGAGAAGTTTCTCTTCAAGTCCCTTGCCCAGCCTGCGATGGGATCACTTGTTCTTTTCTTGCTTATACTTTTGAGTTCTCTGTGGATTCTGGTTATTAAATCTTTGTCGGAGACAAAACCTGCAAATATCTTCTCCCATTCTGAGGGCTGTTTGCTTGCTTTACTTACTGTGTTCTTGGCTGTGCAGAAAATTTTTCAGGTCCCAGTAGTGTATTTTTGAAGCTGTGTCAATTGCCTGGGGGGGTCCTCCTCATAAAATACTCGCCCAGACCGATTTCTTCAAGGGTTTTCCCTGCACTCTCTTCTAGTATTTTTCCAGTTTCATGTCTTAAGTTTAAATCTTTAATCCAGTGAAAGTCTATCTTAGATAATGGTTAATGGTGTGGGTCCAGTTTCAGTCTTCTGCAGGTTGCCAGCCAGTTCACCCAGCACCATTTGTTAAATAGGGAATCTTTCCCCCACTGAATGTTTTTAATTGGCTGTCAAAGATCAAATAACAGTAAGTAGCTGGATTCATCTCTTGGTTCTCTTATTCTGTTCCAGACATCTACTTCTGTGTTTTTGTGCCAGTACCATGCTGTTTTGATCACTATTGATTTATAGTATGGTCTGAGGTCTGGTAGCGTGATTTCTCCTGCTTTGTTTTTATTTCTGAGTAATGTCTTGGCTATTCGAGGTTTTTTTCTGATTCCATATAAAAAGTATTATTTTTTCAAGATCTTTAAAGTATGACGGTAGAGCTTTAATAGGGATTGCATTAAAATTGTATATTGCTTTGGGTAGTATGGACATTTTAACAATGTTGATTCTTCCCAGCCATGAGCATGGTATGTTTTTCCATGTTTGTTAACATTTTCAGCTATTTCTTTTCTTAGAGTTTCATAGTTCTCTTTATAGAGATCGTTCACGTCCTTTGTTAGATAAACTCCCAGATATTTTATCTTCTTTGGCATTACTGTGAATGGAATAGAGTCCTTAACTGTTTTTTTGGCTTGGCTATTGTTGGTATATATAAAGGCTATTGATTTATGAATGTTAATTTTGTAACCTGAGATGCTGCTGTATTCCTTGATAATTTCTAACAGTTTTGTAGTAGAATCCCTGGTGTTTTCCAGATATACAATCATATTATCTGCTAAGAGTGAAAGTTTGATCTCTTCTGACCCTATGTGGATACCCTTGATCGCCTTTTCTTCCCTAATTGTGGTGGCTAAAACTTCCATTACAATGTTAAAGAGCAGTGGAGACAATGGGGGGCAGCCTTGACTGGTTCCTGATCTGAGTGGAAATAATTTCAATTTAACTCCATTCAATACCATATTGGCTGTGGGTTTGCTATAGATGGCCTCTACCAGTTTAAGAAATGTCCCTTCTATACCAGTTTTCTTAAGTGTTCTGATCATGAAGGGATGCTGGATATTATCAAAAGCTTTTTCTGCATCGATTGAGAGAATCATATGGTCTTTATTTTTAATTTGTTTATGTGCTGAATTATACTTACAGATTTATGTATATTGAACCAGCCTTGAGAGCCTGGGATAAAACCAACTTGGTCATGATTTATAATTTGTTTGCTGTGTTGCTGGATTCTGTTTGTTAGGATCTTGTTAAATATTTTTGCATCAATATTCATTAGTGATATTGGTCTATAATTTTCTTTTCTTGTTGGGTCTTTTCCTGGTTTGGGGATCAGGGTGATGTTTGCTTCATAGAATGTGTTGGGTAGTCTTCCTTCTTTTTCTACATTTTGGAACAGGTTGGGTAATATAGGTACTAATTCCTCTTTAAAGGTTTGGTAGAATTCTGACGTGAAGCCATCTGGTCCCGGGCTTTTCTTTTTAGGGAGGTTTTGTATGGTTGATGCTACTTCCGAACTTGATATGGGCCTGTTCAACATTTCCACTTGATTCTGGCTAAGTCTTGGAAGGTGACGTGCTTCCAACTATTGGTCAATTTGTTTCAGATTTTCATATTTCTGAGAATAAAGTTTCTTGCAATATTCATTAAGGATTTTTTGAATGTCTGAGGAGTCTGTTGTTATTTCATGTTTGTTGTTTCTGATTGATGAGATTAGAGATTTTACTCTTTTTTCCTGGTTAGGTTAGCCAAAGGTTTATCTATTTTATTGACCTTTTCAAAAAACCAACTTTTTGATTTATTGACCTGTTGTATAATTCTTTTGTTTTCAATTTCATTTAATTCTGCTCTAATTTTCGTTCTTTTCTTCTACTGGGTTTGGGGTTGGAACGTTCTTCCTTTTCCAGGTGCTTGAGATGTCCCATTAAGTTGTTAACTTCCTCTCTTTCCATTCTCTTGAGGAAGGCTTGCAGTGCTCTAAATTTTCCTCTTAGGACTGCCTTTGCGGTATCCCAGTGGTTCTGATTGTGTCTTCATTGTCGTTTTGTTCCAAAAATTTGGCAGTTCCCTTCTTAATCTCGTTTCTGACCCAGCTATCATTCAGCATAAGGTTATTTAACTTCCATGTTTTTGTATGAGTATGCAGATTCCTGTTGTTACTGAGTTCAACTTTTATTCCATGGTGGTCTAAGAGGATGCAAGGAATAATTTCTATTCCTTTAAATTTACTGAGGTTAGTCTTGTGACCTAAGATGTGATCAGTGATGAAGTATGTTCCGTGGGCTGATGAAAAGTATGTGTATTCAGTTTTTTTTTGGATGAAATGTTCTTTAGATGTCTGTTAAATCCAAATGTTGGATGGTTAGGTTTAAGTGTAAAATTTCTTTGCTCAGCTTCTTATTGGAAGATCTATCCAACACTACGAAAGGAGTGTTGAAATCTCCAACTATTATGGAGCTGGAGGAAATGAAGTTGCTCATGTCTGTTAAGAGTTTCTGTTATAATTGAGGTGCATTCTGGTTGGGTGCATTGATATTAATAATTGAAATCTCATCATATGGAGTATTACCCTTAACAAATATGAGGTGACCATTCTTATCCTTCCTTACTTTTGTTGGTTTAAAGCCTCTTATATCAGCAAATAGAATTGCAACCCCTGCTTTTTTCAGGTTACCATTTGCCTGAAATATGAATGACCATCCTTTCACACTGAGTCTATGTTTGTCTTTTAAGGTAAGATGTGACTCTTGTATGCAGCAAATATCTGGCCTGAGTTTTTGTATCCAGTCAGCTAAACTGTGCGTCTTTAGAGGTCAGTTTAAGCTGTTCACATTAATGGATCATATTGATAAGTCTGGTAAAATTTTAGGTATCGAGTTTTTCGAAAGTCCAGTGGACATTTTTAATCCTTTCGCCACTGTGGAAGTTGGAGTTTGATCAAAAGTTTCTGAGTGAGTTTACTTTTGTGGTAGAGGATTGCGCTGGTCATTATGGAGGATAGGTCTGAGAATATCCTGAAGAGCTGGTTTGGTTATGGTAAATTTCTTCAGCATATGAATGTAATTAAAGTATTTAATTTCTCCATCATAAATGAAACTCAGTCTACCCCTTTCCGGGGTTGAAAGTTATTTTGCTTTAGGAGATTAAAAGTCGATGACCACCCTCTTCTGGCTTGAAAAGTTTCAGCAGAGAGATCTGCAGTCATTCTAATATTCTTCCCTTTGTAGGTAATGGATTTCTTACATCTGTCTGCTTTCAGAATTTTCTCCTTCATATTAACTTTAGTGAAGTTAATTATGATATGCTTGGGGGACGTCTTATTCAGATTGAGTCATTCTGGGGTTCTGCAACTGTCTGCTATCTAAATTTCAGAATCTCTATGCATGTCTGGAAAATTCTCTTTCATAATTTCATGGAGAAGGGCCTCTGTGCCTTGTGAGGCCACATCATTACTTTCAGGGATTCCAATGAGGTGGATATTAGCCTTCTTTGAATTATCCCAGAGCGCTCTGAGAGAATGATCCATTTTTGCTCTCCATTTCTCTTCCTCTGAGTGTTTGGGAGCGTTCAAAGGCTTTGGCTTCAATGTCAGAAATCCTTTCTTCTGCTTGCTCCACTCTGTTACTGAGGGATTCTACTGTATTTTTCAGATCTTTGAGCGCTGCAAATTCTTGCTTCAGTGTGTCAAAATCTTTGGTAGTTTTGTCTTTAAAATTGTTAAATTCTTGAGACAACTTTTGAATTTGCGAATTTCTAATTCCGACTTTTGAATTGCTGCTCGAATTTCTAATTCCAAATTTTCCTCCATTTTATTAATCTTGTTTGCAATCCAAATTCTGAATTCAATTTCTGACATCTCAGCCAGCTGTTTATGAATGGGATCTTCAGATACATCTGCCATATGTTTCCTTGGGGGGTGTGGATCTATTCTGGTTATTCATGTTACCAGAGTTTTTCCGCTGATTCCACCCCATGGTTGTTTTACACTGTTTGAGTTTTCCCCTGGAAGTTTTTCTTGGACCTGTACAGTGTTATGGCCTGAGAAACTGGGGGCCTGTTTGGTGTGGTGGGGATAAATGGTTCTGTCTTGTTTTTAGCTGGTCTCTGTCCGACCCTAGTGAAACAGTTACTCTGGGTTGAAGTCTCAGCTGTGGAGAAATACCAGCAATTAAGTCACCCCACCCACCACAGGCAACAATTGGAAAAGGATAATCAAACCTTCCTACAACCACACTCCCAGGGCACCACCTGAATAGTCCTTGGGCGATTGACTCAGTTAAAAAGGTCCAAATCAATTGTCTCAGTCAGCAGCTGTCTGAGGTGGGAGAGTTTAAAAGTTCTCTGGAACTGGATTGCATGGGTCTGGTGACTACTCTGATATGGCTTGCTCCAGTGCTCCGTGGATTCAGGAGGACCCACCCAGCAAATAGATCAGTCTGGGAAGGTTGATGCCTTCTTCCCCACCTTGCACCTCTGTCAAACCCAGTCACTGATAGTCCTGCAGGCCTTTGACTCAAGTTGCCTGTAGTGAGCAGATACTCCAGGGTTTTGCACCTGCCTGAATCACAAGGAAATCTATTTCTGCTCAGCCTGGCCGTTGTGCTCTGCCTCTATCTAGCAGGGGGAGGTGAGGGCTGATAGCCTCGGGAGCTTGATGGAGGCTGGGGGGTGTTTACTCAGTTCCAGCCCCGCCCCTGATTGATGTTACTGACAGAACAGAACAGACAACTTTGCGGGAATTTGTTTCTGTCCCTGCTAAATTCCTCTGCAGAAGAGAAACTGTTTTGAGTTCTTAGAGCCTGTGCCTCAGCTCCTGTCTTTGCTCCTGTAGGTTTGTATTCGGTTACCTGTCAGTTCTAGCCTCCTGTGTTTCTTTGTCTATAGGCTGATGATCCCCTGAAGGCCAGGTGCGTCTTAGGCTCAGTAAAACGGTCCTCTGGGTCAGCTCCGCCCTGGGAACTTCCTGGCTTGCGCATGCATTTCTAATCCCTGCGCTCCACCTAGGCCTGTACCGCCTCAGGCAAACCCTTTACTCACAGGGCCTGTGTTTCTGTCCCAGATCTGTTCCATGGTGGTTGCCACCTGAGTAGATGCCCGGCCTTCTCTGGTTGCTCTGGGAGACAGGGGGTGTGGCTTCAGAATATCCGGGAGTGAGCCCTATTGTTGCTAAAAGATGTCTACTGCTCTGTGCTTCAGGGCACTGCTGCTCCGCTGTGGTTCCCTCTCAGCTGACCATCCTCTCCTCACCTCCATGCCCCAGAGCCAGCACTGACCAGCTACAGTTCAGGCCCTGCACCGGAGGCCTGTCCCCCAAGAATCTGGACTCCTGGGGGACAGGCCTCCAGACTTCAGAGTGAGAGCGGAGGGGAGTGCTGGGAGCTCAGAGTTGCAGGTAGAGAATATATACAGTTTTATACAGTTTTATGCCTGGCAGAAGAATGCTGTGGCACCCTAGTAGGGAAGATAGGTCCAGTTTTTATAGGGTTTCTCCCGTGGAGTGTAGTGGGAGGACCTTTGAACTCTGCTCGTTTGTTTGTGGGGCACTCCGAGCCGTTCTCATGGGGGAGGGAACTCCCGTCCGCTTGGTGATGGATTTTGTACCTTTTGTTTGTATCCTTGTGGACACAGCTTGCCTCAGTGGGGTTGATGTGCATTCTTCAACCTCTTTTGGTCAGCTCTAATCCACCAGGTTACTTGTTAAATTTCTGTCTTTTAACTCTCCTTCTGGATTGGAGCCGCTGTGGAAAGCTGGCTTCAGTCAGCGATCTTGTCTCTGCCCCAAAACAACCACTGAGGTGATGTGAATTTACAGTTAGACATGGCGATTTAAGACCACAGAGAGACTGAAACCCCTGAAGAATGTAATACTAGCAATTTTCAATTATAGAGGTGATAATGTTTTCTTTAATACTGCTTATACATTTGTGATTTTATGATGTAAGATCCTTACAACGCTTAAGATAGTGGAGAGGGATGAAATAATTAGTTTTGATCATCCGTCCTCAAGTTGTATATGATTATTCTTATTTGCCCAAATGCAGGATTCCAATTAGAATACTACTTTTATGAAGTAAGAGAAAGAGTGTTGTGTGTGTGGGTGGTGGTGGTGGTGGTTTGTGTATTGGGGAAAGTGATCCCAGAAGTATCATCCTTGGATCATTTACTTCCTTTTTTGCTCTTTCCTGTTCAGATGGCACTGAACCCTCCCACATGCACTATGCGTTGGACGAGAATTATTTTCGAGGATATGAGTGGTGGTTAATGAAAGAAGCTAAGAAGAGAAACCCTAATATTATACTCATTGGTAAGAAGTGAAGTTTGCAATGCTTCTGTGGTCTTTTGCTTTTAAATTCTGAATCATATTGGTGTGTCTCTGTTAATACTGAAGTACTAGTAATGTTGCTAACATTACCAGTATGATACCAGCAGCAAAGCATGTGCCAAGCATTAACCTGTCAGATCTTTATAATCTCTCTATAACAGTAAGGCATTATTATTTTCCTTATAATAGCAGTTGAAACCTTGAGACATTATGCCTCTGACCTAAGGTCACAGACTTAGTAAATGGCAAAATTCGTTTTAGAACTTAATTACATTGTTTTTTCTCTGATGCTAACTACTTTCCTTGACAAAATAACTCATCAAATTTGAAAAAGGGCAATATGTTTACAAAATCATATATTACGCACCATACTATACCCACCTACTTAACAAAATTGTTTATTACAAGTGGTAGACCATATTTTAGAAGAGGAACAACAGAGACCAGATGTGCTGGTCTCTGTTTTGGGGATTGGGATGCAGGACAATTCAGACTGACCCCATGGGGCTTAGGTTCTAGTGGCAGGATCATTGGATAATTGTTCGAAGGGGACTGCACTCCTTTCACAGTTCTCTGACAGGGTGTACAGAGCCTGTGAAGTATTTCAGACATCCAGAGTGGTGGAATACTTTTCATCATTTGAAATGAATTTGACTTTTTGCAACAGGCTTACAGACTTCAGACTAAGTTAAATGAAATCAATTATCTGTTTTAAAGACTTGATTTCAAGTTATTTAAAAATAATTTTCACAATTAAATTAAAGAATAAGAATAATATTTTTCTAAATTAAAAAAATGAATAGCGAGTGTGTTCTTTCCAAACGGATATTTCTAAATGTTTCCTGAAATGTTTCGAGCAGTAAAAGCATCACTGAATTCAGCACAAATGCACTCCATATCAGACTTCATTTAAATGTAGAAAATCTGGCATGCAAATCATGTCCAAACAAAGACACTTTGTGAGCTTTCATATTATAGTTAGCATTTGTTTTCAAATGTTCCATTATTTCAGTGTCACATTTCTTTCGTAGTACACTTAGGTATTCCTTCTGAGTTTAGAAAAATAAGCGTTTTGTCATTTTGATTTTCACTTTTTCAGTGATGAACTAGTTTGGTAATATATTTAATTTTAAGGAATTTATTATCTGTTAGGCATATTTTAATATATTAGGAATAGAATTTAGATGCAAATTTTTTTTTTTTTTTTTTGTGATAGAGTCTCACTCTGTTGCTCTGGGTAGAGTTCACTGGTGTTATAGCTCACAGCAACTTCAAACTCTTGGGCTCAAATGGTCCTCTTGCCTCAGCCTCCTGAGTAGCTGGTACTGCAGGTGCCTGCCATGATGCCTGGCTAGCTTTTTTATTTTTGGTAGAGATGGAGGTTTCCTTCTTGCTTAGGCTGGTCTCCAACTCCTGAGCGCAAGCATCCACCCACCTCAGCTTCCAAGAGTGCTAAGATTATAGGTGGGGGCCCCGGTGCCCAGCCTGGATTCAGAATTATAAGTAGTATTTTTTACTCCTCTCACTTTTTTACTTAAAAATAATAGTCAGGTATATGTATATCATTGTTTATATATATCATTTAACAAAGGTGTATTTCCCTATTGACTCATTGTCATTTGTATCCGTATAAGGACAAACTAGTTTTGCTAAATTAGATTGCCTGGCTGATTACTATTTTGAGTAGACTTAAATTGTGAAGATGTGCTAGTGAACGAGAAATTTGTGTTATACTTACCTTATATGAGTAGCTTGGCATAAACTCATTAGATCTTTTAAATTTGACCTCAGAGAAAAGAAACAGAACCTCCCAACAGAGAGTGGAGAGGTTGAGTTAAAATTAGTATGGCACAATTTCTTTCTATTGCTAAATGTCTTTGAGAGAGATTTTTCTGCATATTGTTTGTTTTTATATTTTTTCTTGAAAGAACATATGGAATTATGGAACTTGACTCTGGAGATCAATAAGAAACTATGGTTTCCAGAAATCTGAAAGAATTTCAACAATTTTTATGTGGTATATAAGTTTCCTTTAGTCAAATCCGTATTGGGCTTTTGCTTAACTGAGTGTGATTTTTTTCTTTTTTCTGGTTTGTTCTGTTCTGTTTTTTTTAAATAGTGCTAACGCTGTTACACCCCACTACTTTTGCCTCTTCCCTTTCCTCTGCAGGATTGCCGTGGGCATTTCCCGGATGGCTGGGGAAAGGTTTCAACTGGCCTTATGTAAATCTTCAGCTGACTGCCTACTATGTGGTGACTTGGATTGTGGGTGCCAAACGTTACCATGATTTGGACATTGATTATGTCGGAGTTAGTAATATATTTAAAATATGATTTATGCTTGGACATTTATTTTTAATTTTTAAAAGCAGTTTGATAATATGGAACATTGTTGATTAACTATTTTCTGTCCTGAGATTAATTTGTTCTGTTAGCATTTGATAATAACACAGATAAATTACATGTGACCTTTTATCCTTATTCTTTGCTCATCCAAATTCTTCCCACTTTTGAAACTGTTTTTTTTACCAACTTAAATTCTCCTTTTTCATAGCTTTCTCTAGTTTGTCTAATTTTTATAAGAACACCATTTCCTGTACAGTTTAATGATTATTCTCATTTTATTCTATTGTTGAATCTTCTATTGTCCTAAACTAAAGTTTGGCAAACTTTTTCTTAAAGGGTCAGAGTGCAAAGAGGTTTGGGTTTGTGAGTTAAAGGCAATATTAAGGATCTTTTAAAGGTAATTATATAACATTTAAAATGTAACCATTTCAAAACTAAAAACCATTTTTATCTCTCAGGCTGTATAAATACAAGCAATGGGCCAGATTTGGCAGATTAGCTGAAATCTGCCTCCACCTGTCCCAAAATGTTAACACCTTTTGATTTAAAAAGTGTGAAACATGATATTGTGTCTTTCCAGCTTGTCTGTTGGCAGGCTGCAGGCATGCCTCAGACTGCGTCGTATCTCACAGCACCTTACACATACATGTGCATAGTGGGTCATCTTAAACATTTGCTTATAATATACCATCTGTTGTAACTGATATTTAAAAGATTTTGTGCAATCACAGTCATGACTTAGATTACCAGCAAACAATTATTTAGCTCCTGCTGTATTGCAGGAACTGTGTTTGAATGTTGTAGGGATACCAAGATTAATAAGCTCTTGAGGAGTTCAGTGAGAGAAAGAGATACACTAGAATAGATGAACTGCAATATCTGAGGATGAACCAAGGGTTGTGGGAAGCCAGAAGCAAGAACATACTTGTTTTTGCTGTCTTTTCCTAAATGTTTCTGGTGAATAATGGGTGACTCAGATCTCATTTAGATTCTTGGTAATCACATGTTATGGTGAGGAGCTTCTTTGAAAGAAACTCTTCCCTGTATCTTGGAAGTAAAAAAATTATAGCGTCTGCACAATAGGCTCAGCTCTGGTATTAACAATTTTTTCAGTTATAAAAAGAAAATTATAGAAGTTCTCTTTTAACTCTAAAATTTCATGCCTCATGATTCTAAACATAAGAGATTTGTTGTGCTCCTTTTATCTATCCTCATTAAGAGATTGCCTTTATGATCTAACAGGGGTCCTCAGACTACGGCCCGCAGGCCACATGAGGCGGTGTGATTGTATTTGTTCATGTTTTGTTTTTTTACTTCAAAATAAGATATGTGCAGTGTACATGGAGTTTGTTCATAGTTTTTTTTTTTTTTAAACTATAGTCCGGCCCTCCAACGGTCTGAGGGACAGTTAACTGGCCCCCTGTTTATTAAAGTTTGAGGACCCCGATCTAGAATATCATTGTGTTTCTTTGTGTGTGCTGAAAAAGATCCCTTCTATATAGTGTGCTTATTTATACTTCGCTTTCAGGTGTACCTGTGAGAACCTTGTCAGAATTATCACAACAATCTCCATATCCATTAGTTCTCCAGTGCCTAGTATAGTCCTTACAGGCATTGCACTGCCTATATTTATTGAATGAAAGAATGAATATTCCCTTGTTGGACATCTCTGGAATAAATGACTTTTTGAAAAATATCTACAAAATATTTTATGTTTTTAAAAATAACATTTTAATTTAAAAAATTGTTTTGTCTTATAAATATCTATAAATTCTATGGAAGGATATTTCACAATTTAAGAAAAACAGCTTATCAGATAATGTGAAAGATGATGGGAGATGTATCAATGACAATGTCTACTTTTTGACATTTAAAAACTTTTGATTCACATTTTTTTGTTTTTGGTTTTTCTTTTCCAGATTTGGAATGAGAGGACATTTGATATCAATTATATCAAGGTCTGTACTACTTTAATGTCTTTCTATCTTTAGGGTATTAATAATTCCTTATAGAGCCACACACAGAAATTAGTAGAAATTTATAGTAGAGAACCTACATTGTTTTACACCACAGTTATTTTGTTAGTTATGACATCAAATTCAAGCAAAATCTTAATAATAATATTGATTCCTATAATTTTTTTGTGTGCCATGAATTGCCTTTGTCTAAACAGCTGTGTTTAATTTTCTTATTTTAAAATCTTAGAATTATGATAAAGGTGATAAAAACAATTGTATCATTTTAGATACAATTAGATATATTTTAGGACTTCAAAATTGTAGCTTTTTCATTCATTGTTTTATGTCAAAATTTATAGCATATACTATTTGCATTCTTATTTCCTTTGGAATAACTGATATGTACATGTGGTGCATGTCTAGTCTATGAAAATTAGGTCAACTTGAGGTGGTCAGTGTAGGAAGGTGGTCAGCTGTGCAGTTTCTACTGTATATTCTTTATAGTGTGTAAAGATGAGTCTGTTACTGAGCAAGGGTTCACTGCCTGATGTACGTAGAAACCAATACTATGATGCTAGCTTCTGAGTAAAGAAGCTTTATTGTGAGCTCACCGGCAAGAATACAGGAGGTTATACTCAAACCTTTTTCCCCCAGCTATAGGCAGAGTATAGGAAGGGTATAGCAATGAGCAAGTCAGGAAAATACAACAGGAGTGATCTGAATGGGTCATGCATTGAGGTTATGTCGGGTCTTTGGCCCTTGAGTCTGTACTGCAGTAAAACTGGGCACTCTTTGCTTCTTAGTTGTTCCCTGTCTGAGCCCTTAGGTTACACTTATGTTTGCCCTTTTTTGTTTCTGCTGGCTCCAGGGTCACCAACAGGGCATTGGTTCATCTGGGTGTGCTCAGGTCGCAACCTGGAGGGCCACTGTAGCTGAAAAACACCTTTTCATTTTTTTGTATTTTATTACAACATTGAACCAAATTAGACTAGTTCTTAGTTAAAACCTCTGGAAAGAATAAGGGTTTGTTACTCCAACTAGAAATAAATATATAAACGAACAATTTTGTTTGTTTCTTTTAAGGTATTATTTAAGTTTGCTTTCACTGCTTACTTTATTTTTATGTTTTACTCTGGTTGTCGTGGGATTCTTGGGGTTTTAAAATTGTGTTTGGAAAATCCCATGTATGGTAGTGGATGGAAGGATGTATGAGTCTCTGGACCCTCATTGAATTCAACCAGAATAGCTTTCATTTATCTTTTTTTTTTTTTTTATTAAATCATAGCTGTGTACATTGATATAATCATGGGGCATCATTTACTAGCTTCACAGACCGTTTACCAAGTTTCACATATATCCTTGTAAGATGCACTGCTGGTGTCATTTATCTTATAAATAGAGCTTCTATCTAAGCTTTTTCTGGGAGAGAAGGATTTTACAATAAAAACATGCATCTGATAATATATTAGATAAAACTTTCTGCTGTTCATACTGACTTTGGATGGAAACTTATTTAGAAATCACAGCTTATAGACTGGTATAAGGAAAGCAGTATGTTATTCAAGTGAAATGAAATGTTATTCAAACACACTTTATAAAAAAGTAAGCAATCTTTCTGGAGATTGTCTAGGCAAAGGACTAGAAAAACTAGGTACGTCCACAGTGATAAATCCAAGTTTGACTTAAGTTGCTCTTCCTCCCCTCTGTAAGAATAAAAAAGAAATTCAGGGTGATAAAACTCAAGATTGATCTCCTAATAGAGGGATAGGGATTCTCCCACCCCCTCCTGAATTTTGAGAGTTGGTCTCTATTTACTATTGTTAAGGATCTGTTCATATTGCTTCTAGGGTGCCCTAGGACTCAGCTGAACTATTCGAAAGATGAAATTGCATTGCCACTCTGATTCTCATCACATTTTCTAAAATGTGATAGTACATCTGTTTTAAGAAACCATCCATTGAAAAGTATACCATGGATTATTAGTTTTTTTTTTTGAGACAGAGTCTCACTATGTTGCCCTCGGTAGAGTGCTGTGGCATCACAGCTCACAGCAACCTCGGCCTCTTGGGCTTAAGCGATTCTCTTGCCTCAGCCTCCCAAGTAGCTGGGACTACAGGTGCTCGCCACAACGCCCAGCTATTTTTTGTTGCAGTTGTCATTGTTGTTTAGCTGGCCTGGGGCCAGGTTCAAACCCACCAGCCTTGGTATACCTGGCTGGTGCTGTAACCACTGTGCTACAGGCGCCGAGCCTATTCCATGGATTTAATTAGAGCCTTTATTATTTGCATCCTAAAGGAGCACTTTATTTGGAAATATCTCAAGTTCAGAAAAAGTTAGAATATGAAAAGAGAGTTTGTGAAATTCTTTGTTCTTTCTTAATTTATTCAGGCAATATTATGGAGTTCCTATTACTATGTGCCAGATAGTTCCAAGTGCTTAGGGGCATAGGTGGGGGCTTATTTGTATCCATTTATCAAAAACTGGTTCTGGTATGAGACTTGACCCTCAATCCTGGGTAAAATGATGTCTCCTTATTGCTGCTCTTGATTTACATATCGATGATCCATCTAATTTGGGTCATACCTGCTTTCTGGTTTTCTAGTATACCGTTAGTTTTGGTGTCCTGGTGAGTGTGTTTGCCACCTAAGGGGGAGGGCTCCAACTCAGGCTTCTTTTAGAGTCCTCATAGGGCCCAATATTATCAAGTACCAGAGTAGGAGCTTAGTTTGTGCTTTGTTGATTTATTTCCTATTAGAATTTAGCTTGTTACTTTTTATTTTTGTATGTAGACAGTCCTACAGGTAGATTTTATTTCTTCTCTTGTTTATAAATGGGAAAGACTTGAGGATAAGGATGGAATATTTTTTATTTCTGCTTCAAGTATACAAAATATTAACTGCAATACCTTCAAAAAAGGCAGAATATTAAAAGATGTGGAAAATACTAAAAATGATAAGTTAAAGCATTTTGCCAAATGGTATGTTTAATATGATTCCCATTTTATTATTTTGTCTACATAGGAAAATTCCTGGAAAGATGCATACCAAAATAATAATGTTATTTCTGGGTAATAGTATTTGATTATTTTTTATCTCAATTCTTTCTTCCTCCCTCATATTTCTATGGTTAAACATAAGTTTAAAATCAGAAGGAAAATTCCTCTAAAGCATTTCACTCCTTGGATTCTTTTTTCTTTTCACATTCCCATAACCTAGGTTATCTTAATGTTAATGCTTTTATTTTCTACAGGAGGCACATTTCTGTTGAGAAGTGCTGATTTTTGAAGATACTTTAGCTGTCTTGGTCATAAGTGAGTAGCTAGAAACTGGTTTTTAACCTTTCCTGTGTTGTGTTTATTCCTCTAAAAGGTGTTAAGAAAAATGCTGAACTATCAAGGTCTCCAGCGAGTGAAAATCATAGCAAGTGATAATATCTGGGAGCCTATTTCTACTTCCATGCTGCTTGACTCTGAACTCTTGAAGGCAGTTGATGTTTTAGGGTAAGGAATGTTTTACTTCAAAAACTAGCAGTTTCTGCTTCCTTGCTGTGTCTTTGTTTTTGCTGTCTTCTCCTCATTTGACTATATTCTCAGAAGATAGCACTCTTGTATGTATTAACTAGAGCGTGTATAGCTCATAGTTTATTACTTTCTCTTTGAATATATGTATTTTGGGATTTTTCTATGACAATGAAGTGTATGGATAACTTTTTTTGGGGGGGCGGGGCAGAGTCTCACTATGTAGCCCTCCAGAGAGTGCCATGGTGTCACACCTCACAGCAACCTCAAACTCTGGGGGTTAAGCAATTCTCTTGCCTCAGCCTACCAAGTAGCTGGGATTACAGGCACCTGCCACAACACCCAGCTATTTTTTTGGTTCAAGTTATTATTGTTAGCAGGCCCAGGGCAGGCTCAGACCCACCAGCGTCAGTGTATGTGGCCGGTAACTTTTAAAAATGTTGATGTTTGGAGTAATAAAATGGGGCTTTGTTTAGATTAAGGAACAGAGTAGTACTGTATTTAATTTTAGAAATTATAAAGGCAATGTTGTGAAATAATTTCCTAATTCTTAGGCTTCCTGTGGTTGGGAGTTCTTGCATGAACACTTTTGTAAATTAGTGGTTTTTGAAGATATGGTTTGGTATGATTACTGACTGTAACTTTTAACTTCTACCAGTCTTCTTAGCAGTATAGCTCTGACCCTATTCCTTAATCCATTTCTGTCTATCAGCCCTCTGGGCTCTGAGCTCATTGGGTTCATTTTCTTTTTAAAGTGAATTTATTTTTTATCCAATATGATAGAGGGTATAAAGGTTTGAAAAATAGAATACATATAGAAATGTATTACAAATTACACAAATAGAATACATGTGTAATTAGTTCTTTATCCAGTATAAGGACTGCTTGATTTCTAAATGTGCTTTATTTTTTTATGAAGAATTTTGAATGTGCCAAAATTAGACAGAGTAAAACAATGAATGTCTATGTTCCTATCACTCAGGCTTAAGAACTGTGGCCAATTCTTCATCCACATGCCTATCCACTCCTCTCCCCTTCCTCCGTACATTATTTTGAAACAAACCCTAGCCATTGTATAATTTACCCCATAAAAATTTGACCATGTATCTCTAAAGATGAGAACTCTTTTACTTTTTATCATAAACATTACTGTTACTATACTTAAAACAGTTTTCTGATATTATCGAATATCCGTTCTTATTTTTTAGTTTTGATTGAATCCATTTAAGAGTCAAACATTGTGATATTCAAGTCCCTTCTAATCTTTAGGTTCTTGCCCCTCCCCCATTTTTATTTGTTGAAGAAACTGGGTTGTCTTATAAAGTTTCTCACAGTCCAGATTTTATTGATTTCACCCTGTTGAGTTTAGTTTAGTTTGTTTAGTTTAACATGCTTATTTATCCTGTTTCTTATTGGAAGTTGGTACAAATCTGATTAGATGGATTTAGGCTTAATTTTTTTTTTTTTTTTTTTGGCAAGATGAGCAACATATTTATGCTTTATTTTTAAACATTTCAGTAATTGATACTTAAATGAAAACTTTGCCTTATCATTAAAATTTCTATAGCTCTAGTCTTGAAGGAAAACAAAGTTGTGTTGATCTTGGAAAAAAATATTTACTTGAAAGTATGGGTTTTGTTGTATCTTCAGGAAGAAGATGGGTAATTCATTTTGCCTTTGTTGATACGGGTATTTCAATGTAGTGAATTTCCCCCCTGGGCACTACTTTAGCTTTAGGTCCAGGGTCTGTTTTATCATTAATTCCTAATTTTAGTCATTTAATGCTAAATGTATTTTTTGAATTTCTCAAGATCTTATTTTTTTGAATGTTTTCAACATCATTTTTTAAAAAAGCTTGCTTTTTTTAACATCTCAAGAACTCATTTCTCAAGAACCTGTTTGGACTTTTTAGGATGTATTCTTTATCAGGATACAGAGATGAGTGTATAAGATCTACTACTGTATTGATTATATTGCGTCTTGTATCTTATTTTGTTCACTTGAACTGTACAAGGCTACCAAGAGTGTTTTGTTTCCTTTTATGAGTGAGTTTCTACATTTTCTTTCAATCTTAGGTAGTTTCTGATGCATGATAGGTACTGCTTTGTTGTTTGGTACATAGGAATTAATGTTTTGTCTTTTTTATGATTTGCAACTATTATCATTATTATTAAATGTCATTCTTCATTTCATTTAATGCTTCTTGGATTGAATTCTGCTTGCATGTTATTAAAAGACCCCCACTTTCTTTTCACTCATATTTGCCTCGTATATTTTTGCCCATCCTTCTATTCTTTACCTTTCAAAGTCATTTTGTTTTAGGTGAATTGCTTGCATATAGCAGAGAGTTAGATTTTGCTTTTTTGCAAGCTGCTCTGAAAATATTCTGTTTTTTGAGACAGTCTCAAGCTATCACCCTGGGTAGAGTGTGATGGTGTCACAGCTCACAGCAACCTCAAACACTTGGGCTTAAGTGGTTCTCTTGCCTCAGTCTCCCAAGTAGCTGGGATTACAGGCGCCTGCCACAACACCTAGCTATTTTTTGTTGCAGTTGTCATTGTTGTTTATCTGGCCCCGGCCGGGTTTGAACCCACCAGTCTCGGTGTATGTGGCTGGTACCATAACCACTGTGCTATGGGCACGAGCCTCTGAAAATATTCTTATTTTAAAGAATGAGTTAAACACATTTATATTTTTTGATATAACTGACATTTTGTGTTCTCTGTGCTATCTTACTATCTTTTGTTATTGAGTGAGTTATACTATGCATATACGAATACAAAATATTTTGCTATGCTATTTCCTTTTGTTTAAGGAGGTGTCTCTTTCGTTATTTAGCAAAGATTATTTTTGGTTCTGTTGATTACATTTATACTGATTTATACCTTTCTACTAGTGGTTTTCAGCTGGGGGTAATTTTGGCTCCCAGTGGACATTTTGCAATGTCTAGAGATATTTTTAATTTTTAATGTTAACTATTGGGTAAGGAGGTACTACTGTCATCAGTTGGTTGGAGGCCAGAAATGTTTCTAAACGTCATCTAATGATGCAGTTTTTACCAAGCCCTGGGCTGCAGGTTAGTACTGGTTTGTGGCCCATTAGGAACTAGATCGCTCAGCAGAGGGTGAATGGTGGGTGAGCAAGTGAAGCTTCATCACAGCTGTTTGCCATCACTCGAATTATTGCCTGAGTTCCGCCTCCTGTCATATCAGTGGCAGCATTAGATTCTCAAAGTAGTACGAACCCTACTGTAAACTGTGCATGCAAGGAATCTGGGTTCCCCGCTCCTCTGAGAATTTAATGCCCTGCCCACCATGTTTTCCATGAAACCAGTTCCTAGTGCCAAAAAGGTTGGGGACTGCTGCTCTAATGTACAGGCATAACAAAAAGTTATTCAATCTAGAATGTTAATAGTGCTGAAATTGAGGAACTGCTGATAACCTTCTCTCCCTCTCCTTCTCTCTCCTACCATAGAATTTTAATGACCAGAATTATCTTGGAGTTAATCTTTGTATTCTTACATGAGCTTCTATCATCTTGACTTGGCTGCTGCATGTTATAATCTTTTATTCCCAATCTGCAAATTTAGTTTACATTTCACTTCCATCTTCTCTTCTCCTATTGTTAGCTTTATGAATATTAGTGGTACATTAGTACATCGTATTTAGTCATGCTTTCTTTTAATCTGGCTTGATGATTAAACATATTTAATGCTCATCTTTAAGTCTTGCGGAAGTTTCTTCCTCATTTTCTTGAGTGTTAGAAGCTTAATGTCTATTAGATGCCTCAGAAAGTACTAATGGAAACAACATTTCTTAATTTTTTACATGTTTATTACTGCTTATCTATGGTCTTTATTCATGAAGGATAGTTTGGCTGGATATGTACCTTTTCTTAATCCTTGAGGATCATGAATTTGCTCCATTGGTTGCTTACATAAAATGTTGCTATTGAGAATTTTGAGTTCAGAGTTACTTTCTCTTTATGTGTCCAAATAATATTTTTCATTTATCTTTAAATTTTAATAGTTTTGTATGATTTATCATCTCCAGATATACATATACCCATTCAATATCTCCATTTAAGTATTTTTTTTATTTCAGTAAAGTTTACTTCAATTATAATTTAAATAATTATTTGGCTCCATCACTTTGGTTTTCCTTTAGAAGCTCTAGTCCTTTTCATTTGTTTTTATTCTGTATTTCTCTCAAATCTTCTTTATGTCTTTATTTCTGTTTACTATTCTGTGATTTTACTCTTACTATCTTATTTCCCTTATTGTGTTTTTCATAGTGTATGTCTGTCTCACATTCCTTCTAGTGTAGTCATTTCTAAAATGTTTTTTCCTTTTCAAAATAATAATTTTATAATTCTCTCATTTAGTTTTCCATGTCTCTGTTGTCTAATGATTCATCTTAAAAATTTTTAGTTGAACTGTAACATAAATACATAGATATATAAGAGTACACAAATCATAGGAATATAGTTTAATGAATCCCCACAAAGCAAACATGTACTTATGTAACCACCCAGAAAGTTATCAGTACCCAAGAAGCTTTCTTCTTGGAAATCTTTCTAACTGTTAACCATTTTTTTAACTTTAAAGATAACTACTAATTTGATCTCTCACACCACAGACTATTTTTCCCTGTTTAAAAACTTCATGTAAATGACATCTTTTAGTAGCTGCTACTTTGGTCAACATTACATTTTTAAGATTAACTCATGTCACCAGGTGTAGATGTAGTTAATTTTAATTGTTTAGCATCTAATTATAGGAGTATACCACAACTTATCTGTCTAGTCTTTGTTAGTGGTCATTTTCACTATTTCCATTTTTTGGCTTTTGTGGTATATTGGACCTTTGTTTGGGAGATGTTTATTCCTTGGCTCTCACTTTCATACAGACAATATAATTCCCTCACTCTTTCATGCTGTGCTTGGCTTGTGCCCTATCTACAGAGTTTTGTTTTGCAGTTACAGTACTCTCTGGGGCGTGTTTTCTCTGGGCCCCATTATCCTATTAATTAAATGTTGTTTTTCTCTCACTCTGAGTGTTGCTGCCTTACTCACATAATCAATAGCACCTCACCAAATTATTTTCCTGGTGAGGTGCTATTATTCTCAAAGGGATTGTTTGCTACATTTTTCTGAAATTGTTAAGGACTTATGCTTATATTATCCAAAACAGTAGCCACTGGACGCATTTGTCAATAGAGCACTTGAAATGTGGTTGATCTGCTGGGCGCGGTGGCTCATGCCTGTAATCCCAGCACTGCGGGAAGCTGAGGAGGGAGAATTGCTTGAGCTCAGGAGTTCGAGACTCGCCTGAGTGAGAGTGAGACCCTGAATCGTGAAAAAAAATGGAAAAACCCAGCCAGGCACTGCAGCAAGCATCCTGTAATCCTAGTGGCTTCCGGAGGCTGAGGCAGCGCGATGCCCACAGCTCAAGTCTGAGGTTGCAGTGAGCTATGATGCCACTGTATTCTGCTCAGGGACATAGGGCGGGACTCTTTCTCAAAAAAAAAAAAAAAAAAAAGCAAAGAAATAAAAAATAAGCAAGAAAATAAAAACAAACAAACAAAAAAAGAAATTTGGTTGACCTGAATTTAGGTTTGTTTAAGTATAAAATACACACTGGATTTTTAAAATTTAATATTAAAAAGCTAACATATGAATAATAGTTTTATTTTGCTTATATGTTGAATGATAATATCTTGCATAACAATAAAATTAATTCCCCTATTCCTTTTGTTTTTTAGATTAAATTGATTATTTTTCATGTATGTGTTTTAAACATGGTAAGAACTTTTTTTTTTTTTTTAGTGTGGCTACTAGGTAATTTTTTTTTTTTTTTTAGAGACAGAGTTTTACTTTATGGCCCTCGGTAGAGTGTCGTGGCCTCACACAGCTCACAGCAACCTCCAACTCCTGGGCTTAAGCGATTCTCTTGCCTCAGCCTCCCAAGTAGCTGGGACTACAGGCACCCGCCACAACGCCTGGCTATTTTTTGGTTGCAGTTTGGCCGGGGCCGGGTTTGAACCCGCCACTCTCGGTATATGGGGCCCGCGCCTTACCGACTGAGCCACAGCGCTGCCCAATTTGTTGAATTTTAAAACATTTCTTTTCTTCCCTTCTATTCTCTTTATTTATTAGGGTTTTATACTTAAGGCAACAAAATTAAAATTAAAATTAAAATTTCATAGTTCTCTTTATAGAGATCTTTCTTGTCCTTTGCTAGGTAAACTCCCAAATATTTCATCTTCTTTGGCACTACTATGAAAGGAATAGAGTCCTTGACTGTTTTTTCAGCTTGGCTATTGTTGGTATATATAAATGCTATAGATTTATGGGTGTTGATTTTGTAGCCTGAGACATTGCTATATTCCTGGATCACTTCTAAAAGTTTTGTAGTAGAATCCCTCATGTTTTCCAGATATACAATCATGTCATCTGCAAAGAGTGAAAGTTTGATCTCTTCTGACCCTATGTGGATACCCTTGATCGCCTTTTCTTCCCTAATTACAATGGCTGAAACTTCCATTACAATGTTAAAGAGCAATGGAGACAATGGGCAACCTTGCCTGGTTCCTGATCTGAGTGGAAATGATTTCAATTAAACTACATTCAATACGATATTGGCTGTGGGTTTGCTGTAGATGGCTTCTATCAGTTTAAGAAATGTCCCTTCTATACCAATTTTCTTAAGTGTTCTGATCATGAAGGGATGCTGTATATTATCAAAAGCTTTTTCTGCATCAATTGAGAGAATCAAATGGTCTTTATTTTTTAGTTTGTTTATGTGCTGAATTACATTTATGGATTTACATATAGTGAACCAGCTTGAGACCCTGGGATAAATCCCACTTGGTCATGTGTATAATTTTTTTGATGTGTTGCTGGCTTCTGTTTGTTAGGATCTTATTGAATATTTTTGCATCAATATTCATTAGTGATATTGGTCTATAATTTTCTTTTATTGTTGGGTCTTTGCCTGATTTAGGGATCAAGGTGATTTGTTTGCTTCATAGAATGTGTTGGGTATATTCCTTTTTTTCCTGTATTTTGGAAGAGGTTTAGTAATATAGGCACTAGTTCCTTTTAAAGGTTTGGTAGAATTCTGGCATGAAGCCATCTAGTCCCAGGCTTTTCTTTTTAGGGAGATTTTGTATAGTTGATGCTATTTTGGAATTTGATATAGGCCTGGTCAACATTTCCACTTCGTTATGGCTAAGTCTTGGTAGGTGGTGTGCTTCCAAGTATTGGTCAATTTCCTTCAGATCTTCATATTTCTGAGAGTAAAGTTTCTTGTAATATTCGTTAAGGATTGTTTGAATTTCTTAGGGGTCTGTTATTATTTCGTCTTTACCATTTCTGATTGATGAAATTAGAGATTTTACTCTTTTTTTCTGGTTATGTTAGCCAAAGGTTTATGTATTTTATTGATCTTTTCAAAAAACCAAGTTTTTGATTTATTGATCTGTTTTATAATTCTTTTGTTTTCAATTTCATTTAATTCTGCTCTAATTTTGGTTATTTCTTTTCTTCTGCTGGGTTTGGGGTTGGAATGTTCTTCCTTCTCCAGTTGCTTGAGAAGCCTCATTAAGTTGTTAACTTCCTCTCTTTCTGTTTTCATGAGGAAGGCTTGCAGTGCTACAAATTTCCCTCTTAGGACTGCCTTTGCAGTATCGCAGAGGTTCTGATAATTCATGTCTTCATTGTCATTTTGTTCCAAAAATGTGGTAATTTTTTTCTTTTTTTTTTTTTTAATTTTTTTATTAAATCATAACTGTATACAATGATATGATTATGGGGCATTATACACTCACTTCATAAACCATTTGACACATTTTTATCACAGTGGTTAACATAGCCTTTCCGGCGTTATCTCAGTTACTGTGCCAAAACATTTACATTCTACATTTACCAAGTTTCGCAAATACCCCTGTAATATGCACCACAGGTGTGATCCCACCAATTCCCCTCCCTCTACCCACCCACCCCCTTTCCCACTTCCCCCTATTGTTAAGTTGTAGCTGGGTTATAGCTTTCATGTGAGAGCCCCAAATTAGTTTCATAGTAGGGCTGTGTACATTGGGTATTTTTTCTTCCATTCTTGGGATACTTTACTAAGAAGAATATGTTCCAGCTCCATCCATGTAAACATGAAAGAGGTAAAGTCTCCATCTTTCTTTAAGGCTGCATAGTATTCCATGGTATACATATACCACAATTTATTAATCCATTCGTGGATCGATGGGCACTTGGGCTTTTTCCATGACTTAGCTATTATGAATTGGGCTGCAATAAACATTCTGGTACAAATATCTTTGTTATGTTGTGATTTTTGGTCTTCTGGGTATATGCCCAGCAGAGGAATTACAGGATTGAACGGCAGATCTATTTTTAGATCTCTGAGTGTTCTCCATATATCTTTCCAAAAGGAATGTATTAATTTGCATTCCCACCAGCAGTGCAAAAGTGTTCCCTTTTCTCCGCATCCACGCCAACATCTCTGGTCTTGAGATTTTGTGATATAGGCTAGTCTCATTGGAGTTAGATGATATCTCAAAGTAGTTTTGATTTGCATTTCTCTGATGATTAAAGATGATGAGCATTTTTTCATATGTCTGAAGGCCGTGCGCCTGTCTTCTTCAGAGAAGTTTCTCTTCAAATCCCTTGCCCAGCCTGCGATGGGATCCCTTGTTTTTTTCTTGCTGATGCGTTTGAGTTCTCTGTGGATTCTGGTTATTAAACCTTTGTCAGAGTTATACCCTGCAAATATCTTCTCCCATTCTGAGGGCTGTCTGCTTGCTCTGCTTACTGTGTTCTTAGCTGTGCAGAAGCTTTTTAGTTTGATCAAGTCCCAGTAGTGTATTTTTGAAGCTGCTTCAATTGCCCGGGGGGTTCTCCTCATGAAATGCTCACCCAGACCAATTTCTTCAAGGGTTTTCCCTGCATTCTCCTCTAGTATTTTTATAGTTTCATGTCTTAAGTTTAAATCTTTAATCCAATGAGAGTCTATCTTAGTTAATGGTGAAAGGTGTGGGTCCAATTTCAGTCTTCTGCAGGTTGCCAGCCAGTTCACCCAGCACCATTTGTTAAATAGGGAATCTTTTCCCCACTGAATGTTTTTAATTGGCTTGTCAAAAATCAAATAGCGGTAAGTAGCTGGATTCATCTCTTGGTTCTCTATTCTATTCCAGATATCTACTTCTCTGTTTTTGTGCCAATACCATGCTGTTTTGATCACTATCGATTTGTAGTAAAGTCTGAGGTCTGGTAGTGTGATTCCTCCTGTTTTGTTTTTATTTCTGAGTAATGTCTTGGCTATTCGAGGTTTTTTCTGATTCCATATAAAACGAAGTAATGTTTTTTCAAGATCTTTAAAATATGACAGTGGAGCTTTAATAGGGAGTGCGTTGAAATTATATATTGCTTTGGGTAGTATGGACATTTTGATAATGTTGATTCTTCCTAGCCATGAGCATGGTATGTTTTTCCATTTGTTAACATTTTCAGCTATTTCTTTTCTTAGAGTTTCATAGTTCTCTTTATAGAGATCTTTCACGTCTTTTGTTAGGTAAATTCCCAAATATTTCATCTTCTTTGGCACTACTGTGAATGGGATAGAGTCCTTAACTGTTTTTTCAATTTGACTGTTGTTGGTGTATATAAAGGCTACCGATTTATGAATGTTGATTTTGTAACCTGAGACGCTGCTGTATTCCTTGATCACTTCTAGGAGTTTTGTAGTAGAGTCCCTAGTGTTTTCCAGATACACAATCATATCATCTGCGAAGAGCGAGAGTTTGATCTCTTCTGACCCTATATGGATACCCTTGATCGCCTTTTCTTCCCTAATTGCGGTGGCTAAAACTTCCATTACAATGTTGAAAAGCAATGGAGACAATGGGCAGCCTTGTCTGGTTCCTGATCTGAGTGGAAATGATTCCAATTTAACTCCATTCAATATGATATTGGCTGTGGGTTTGCTGTAGATAGCCTCTATCAGTTTAAGAAAAGTCCCTTCTAGACCAATTTTCTTGAGTGTTCTGATCATGAAGGGATGCTGGATATTATCAAAAGCTTTTTCTGCATCAATTGAGAGAATCATATGGTCTTTGTTTTTTAATTTGTTTATGTGCTGAATTACATTTATAGATTTACGTATATTGAACCAGCCTTGAGACCCTGGGATAAAACCAACTTGGTCATGATGTATAATTTGTTTGATGTGTTGCTGGATTCTGTTTGTTAGGATCTTGTTGAATATTTTTGCATCTATATTCATTAGTGATATTGGTCTATAATTTTCTTTTCTTGTTGGGTCTTTTCCTGGTTTGGGGATCAGGGTGATATTTGCTTCATAGAACGTGTTGGGTAGTCTTCCTTCTTTTTCTACATTTTGGAACAGGTTGAGTAATATAGGTACTAGTTCCTCTTTAAAGGTTTGGTAGAATTCTGACGTAAAACCATCTGGTCCCGGGCTTTTCTTTTTAGGGAGGTTTTGTATAGTTGATGCTATTTCTGAACTTGATATGGGTCTGTTCAACATTTCCACTTGATTCTGGTTAAGTCTTGGAAGGTGGCGCGCTTCCAAGTATCGGTCTATTTCCTTCAGATTTTCATATTTCTGAGAATAAAGTTTCTTGTAATATTCATTAAGGATTTTTTGGATTTCTGATGAGTCTGTGGTTATTTCGTCTTTGTTGTTTCTGATTGATGATATTAGAGATTTTACTCTTTTTTTCCTGATTAGGTTGGCCAGAGGTTTATCTATTTTATTGACCTTTTCAAAAAAACAGCTTTTTGATTTATTGATCTGTTGTATTATTCTTTTGTTTTCAATTTCATTTAATTCTGCTCTAATTTTGGTTATTTCTTTTCTTCTACTGGGTTTGGGGTTGGAATGTTCTTCCTTTTCCAGTTGCGTGAGATGTCCCATTAAGTTGTTAACTTCCTCTCTTTCCGTTCTCTTGAGGAAGGCTTGCAGTGCTATAAATTTCCCTCTTAGAACTGCCTTTGCAGTGTCCCAGAGGTTCTGATAGCTTGTGTCTTCATTGTCATTTTGTTCCAAAAAATTGGTGATTTCTTTCTTAATCTCATCTCTGACCCAGCTATCATTCAGCATAAGGTTATTTAACTTCCATGTTTTTGTATGGGTATGCAGATTCCTGTTGTTACTCAATTCAAGTTTTATTCCATGATGGTCCGAGAAGATGCATGGAATAATTTCTATTCCTTTAAATTTACTGAGGTTAGACTTGTGACCTAAAATGTGATCAATTTTGGAGTAAGTTCCGTGGGCTGATGAGAAGTATGTGTATTCAGTTTTGTTGGGATGAAATGTTCTGTAGATGTCTGCTAAATCTAAATATTGGATGGTTAGGTTTAAATCTAAGATTTCTTTGCTCAGCTTCTTTCTGGAGGATCGATCCAACACTGCCAAGGGAGTGTTGAAATCTCCAACGATTATGGAGCTGGAGGAAATCAAGTTACTCATGTCTGTTAGAGTTTCTCTTATAAATTGAGGTGCATTCTGGTTGGGTGCATAGATATTAATAATTGAGATCTCGTCATATTGAGTATTACCCTTAACAAATATGAAGTGACCATTCTTGTCCTTCCTTACTTTTGATGGTTTAAAGCCTACTGTATCTGCAAATAAAATTGCAACACCTGCTTTTTTCTGATTACCATTTGCCTGAAATATGGATGACCATCCTTTCACCCTGAGTCTGTGTTTGTCTTTTAAGTTGAGATGTGACTCTTGTATGCAACAAATATCTGGCTTAAGTTTTTGTATCCAGTCAGCTAACCTATGCCTCTTTAGAGGACAGTTTAAGCCATTCACATTGATGGAGAGTAAGGATAAGTCTGGTGGAATTTTGGGTATCGAGTTTTTCAAAGGTCCAGTGGACATTTTTAATCCTTTCGCCAGTGTGGAAGTTGGAGTTTGATCCGAAGTTTCTGAGTGAGTTTACTTTTGTGGTATAGGATTGGGTTGGTCATTGTGGAGGATAGGTCTGAGAACATCCTGAAGAGCTGGTTTACTTATGGCAAATTTTTTCAACATATGAATGTCATTGAAGTATTTAATTTCTCCATCATAGATGAAACTCAGTTTAGCTGTATACAAGATCCTGGGTTGAAAGTTTTTTTGCTTTAGGAGATTAAAAGTTGATGACCAGCCTCTTCTTGCTTGAAAAGTTTCAGCAGAGAGATCTGCAGTTATTCTAATATTCTTACCTTTGTACGTTATAGTTTTCTTTCGCCGGGCTGCTTTGAGAATCTTCTCTTTCATGTTAACTTTAGTGAAGCTAATTATGATATGTCTGGGAGATGGCTTATTGGGGTTGAATCGTGCTGGGGTTCTGAAGCTGTCTGCTATCTGAATTTCAGATTCTCTAGGCATGTCTGGAAAATTTTCTTTCATAATTTCATGTAGAAGGGCCTCTGTGCCCTTGGCTGCCACTTCATCAGTCTCTGAAATTCCTATAACCCTTATGTTATTTTTTTTCGAATTATCTGAGAGCTCTCTGAGTGAGTGATCCGTTTTTGCTCTCCATTTCTCTTCCTCTTTGAGAGATTGGGAGCGTTCGAAGACTTCAATGTCAGAAATCCTTTCTTCTGCTTGCTCCATTCTGTTACTGAGGGATTCTACTGTATTTTTCATATCTTTGAGGGCTGTAAGTTCTTGTTTCAGTGTGTCTAAGTCTTTGGTGGTTTTGTCTTTAAATTCGTTAAATTCTTGAGACAGTTTTTGAATTTCTCCTCGAATTCCTAATTCCATTTTATTAATCTTGTCTGCAAACCAAATTCTGAATTCGACTTCTGACATCTCAGCCAGTTGTTTATGAATGGGATCTTCAATCACATCTGCCGTATCTTTTCTTGGGGGGGTTGATCTATTCTGGTTATTCATGTTACCAGAGTTTTTCCGCTGATTCTGCCCCATGGTTTACTCCCTTTGGTTTTTCCCCTGGGGTTTTATCAAGGGCCCGTACAGTGTTGTGGCCTGAGAAACTGGGGCCCTGTCTGGTGTGGTGGAGCAAAGTGGTTCTGTCTTGTTTTCAGCTGGTTTCTGTTCGATCCTATTGCAACTTCTACTCTGGCTTGAAGTCTCAGCTGTGTGGAAAAATCAGCAATTAAGTCACCCCGCCTGCCCACCTCTGGCCCCAGTTGGAAAAGGAGAATCAAACCTTCCTACAATCGCACACCCAGGGCACCACCTGAAAAGTCCTCAGTCTATTAGCCCAGTTCAAAAGGTCCGAATCAACTGTCTCGATCGGCACTTGTCTCAGGTGGAAGGGTTCAAGAGGTCTCTGGGAACTGGATCACAGGGGCCTGGTGACTCCTCTGAGACAGCTCACCCCAGTGCAGCGTGGAGTCAGGAGGAGCCACCCCGCAAACAGAGCAGTCTGGGAAGGTTGACGTCTCCTTCCCCACTTTGCCCCTCCGTCGGACCCAGTCACTGGTATCTCTGCAGATGGCTAAGCCAGTTGCCTGCAGTGAACAGACACTCCAGGGGTTTGCACCTGCCTGAATCGCAAGGAAGTCTGCCAGGCCCCCGCAGCCTGCCGCTATCTAGCAGGAGGAGATGGGGCCTGACATCTTTGAGTGTTTGATGCAGGTGATGGGAAGGAGGTGTTCACTCAGGCTTAGCCCCGTCCCTGATGGATGCTGGTAACAGAACAGAACAGAACAGACAACTTTGTGAGGTTCTGTCTCTGTTCCTGTCGTCGCCTACAGGAGACGGGCTGTTTTGAGTTCAAACGTCTTTGCTGCTGGAGAATTGCGTCTGAACACCTCTCTGGGTCGGCCGCCCTGGAGGCTTCTGGGTTTGTGAGCCGTGTCACCGGTGGCCTCCTCTGGTTGCCCAGGGAGACAGGGGGTGTGGCCTCAGAATATCCAGTAGTGAGCGTTCTGCCGTTAAAGAAAAAACGGCTGTTGATCTACCTCCAGGGAACTGCTGCTCTGGTGTGGGCACTCAGGCGACCCTTTTCTCCTCTGTCCCGCGCCCCAGAGTCAGCACTGAGCGGCCGCAGTTTGTGCTGGGTCCACACCCCTTAAGAGATCCCCCAAGAATCAGAACTCTTGGGGGATGGGCCCCCAGACCCGGATTGGGAGTGGGGCGGGGGGAAGCTAGAGTTTCATTCAGTTTCACGCAATACTACGGTCCGGGGAGGGCTCCTGCACTGCACCGCAGGGAAGTGCCGCCAAGGCTTGATTTCCCCTCAGCGGAGTGCCCTCTCCTCGCTCACATATCCCAGAGTCAGCGCTGACCTGACGCAGCTCAGGCACTGTGCACTCCCCTCGAGAAATCACCCAAGGAGCCGAACTCCTGGGTGATAGGCCCTCAGACCCCGAGTGAGAGTAGGGGCTCTCAGCTCTCAGCGGGGAGGGCAGAGTCTTATTCAGTCTTGTGCCCGGGGAGGGCTCCTGCACTGCACCGCAGGGAAGTGCCGCCAAGGCTTGATTTCCCCTCAGCAGAGTGCCCTCTCCTCGCTCACGTGTCCCAGAGTCAGCGCTGACCTGACGCAGCTCAGGCACTGTGCACTCCCCTCGAGAAATCACCCAAGGAGCCGAACTCCTGGGGGATAGGCCCTCAGACCCCGAGTGAGAGTAGGGGTTCTCAGCTCTCAGCGGGGAGGCCAGAGTCTGATTCAGTCTTGGGCCCCCTATGCCCGGGGAGGGTTGGTGCACTGCACCGCAGGGAAGTGCCGCGAGGCGTGACTCCCCCTCAGCCCGGTGCCCTCTCCTCACTCGCGCGCCTCAGAGTCAATGCTGACCAGTCGCAACTCGGGGACTGTCCACTCCCCTTGAGAAATCACCCAAGGATCCGAAGTCCTGGGGGACAGGCCTCCAGACCTCAGTGGGCGGGAGGGGAGCGCCGGGGATTCAGGGTTGCCGGCAAAGGATTCCCAACGTTTTATTCAGCCCTGTGTCTGGCAGGAGAACGCCACGGCACCCCAGTAGGGGAGGTAGGTCCAGTTTTTAGAAGGTCTCTCCCGTGGAGTGTAGTGGGAGGGCCTTTACTTTCTGCCCGCTTGTTCAAATGAGGGGTCTTGAGCCCGTCTCATGGGGGAGGGGGACTCCCGTCCGCTTGGTGGTGGATTTTGTACCTTTTGTTTGCGTCCTTGTGATCACAACTTGCCTCAGCGGTGTTGATGTGCGTTCTTCAGCCTTCTCTCTTGGTGAGGCTCAAGTCCACCAGGATACTTACTAAATTCCTGTCCCTTAACTCTCCTTCTGGACGGGAGCCTTTGTTGGAAGCTGGCTTCAGTCCGCCATCTTGTCTCCCCTCTGGTAATTTTTTTCTTAATCTCATCTATGACCCATCTATTTTTCAGCATAAGGTTATTTAGCTTCGTTTTTGTATGAATATGCAGATTCCTGTTGTTATTGAGTTCAACTTTCATTCCATGATGGTCTGAGAAGATGGAAGGAATAATTTCTGTTTAATTAAATTTGCTGAGGTTAGACTTGTGACCTAAGATGTAATCGATTTTGGAGTATGTTTCGTGGGCTGATGAGAAGTATGTGTATTTAGTTTTGTTGGGATGAAATGTTCTGTAGATGTCTGTTAAATCTGGATGTTGAAGGTTAAGTTTAAATCTAAAATTTCTTTGCTCAGCTTCTTTGTGGAGGATCTATACAACAGTGCTAAAGTGACGTTAATCTCTCTGACTACTGTGGAACTGGAGGAAATCAAGTTGCTTATGTCTGTTAGAGTTTTTCTTATAAAATGAGGCACATTCTGGTTGGGTGCATAAATATTAATAATTGAGATCCCATCATATTGAGTATTACCTTTAACAAATATGAAGTGTCCATCCTTATCCTTCCTTATTTTGGTTGGTTGAAAGCCTATTGTATCTGCAAATAGGATTGCAACGCCTGCTTTTTTCTGCTTTCCATTTGCCTGGAATATAGATGAACATCTCTTCGCCTTGAGTCTATATTTATCTTTTAAGGCAAGCTGAGATTCTTGTATGCCGCAGATATCTGGCCTGAGTTTTTGTATCCAGTCAGCCAACCTGTGCCTCTTTAGAAGACAATTTAAACCATTCACATCAATTGAGAATATTGATAAGCCTTTCGAAAGTCCGGTGGACATTTTTAATCCTTTTGCAACTGTGGAAGTTGGAATTTGATGAAAAGTTTCTGGGTGAGTTTACTTTTGTGGTGGAGGATTACGCTGGTCTTTATGGAGGAGAGGTCTGAGAATATCCTGGAGAGCTAGTTTAGTTATGGCAAATTTCTTCAACATGTGAATATCATTAAAGTATTTAAGTTCTCCATCATAAATGAAACTAGTTTAGCTGGGTATAGGATCCTGGGTTGAAAGTTATTTTGTTTTAGGAGATTAAAAGTCAATGACCATCCTCTTCTAGCTTGAAAGATTTCAGTAGAGAGATCTGCAGTTATTCTAATATTCTTCCCCTTGTAGGTGATGGTTTTCTTTCATCTGGCTGCTTTCAGAATTTTCTCCTTCATATTAACTTTAGTGAAATTGATTATGATGTGTCTGGGGGATGTCTTATTTGTGTTGAGTTGTACTGGAGTTATGAAACTATCTGCTATCTGAATTTCAGAATCTCTTGGCGTGTGTGGAAAGTTCTCTTTCATAATCTCATGAAGAAGAGACTGTGCCTTGTGAAGCCACTTTGTTAAAATATGGAATGCTTCACGAGTTTGCATGTCATCCTTGCACAGGGGCTATGCTAATCTTCTGTGCATCGTTCCAATTTTAGTATATGTGCTGCTGAAGTGAGCACAGCAGTCAGATTTTTCATGTTAGGCTTTATAGTGCAGAAGTAATAATTTCTTAACCTTTTATGTGCTAGGTTGCTTTTAGGTGTCTTTTTAGCATAGATTTGCAATATAAATGGTAGATGGCCTGAGTTCAGTGACTCAATAATCTTGGTGGAACTCAATTTTCTCTAATACTTCTTTATATATATTTTATATTATATGTTCTTTTCTTGCTCATGAAATTGTGGGATGCCAAACTTATGTTGTGCCCTAATTCATCTTCCCAAATAGGATCTTTTCTTAAAAGATCTATGACCTAAAATGGAATTAAGTAACTAAAAAGTAAAACAGATCTTCACATTCATTTTTTCGATGTTATGAATACTACTACATCAAAGTACAAAATTATAATTATTGCACAATCCAGTCTCCATTATTTTGCCTTTATTATTTTTTTGTAAATAATTGTGGACATAAGAAGTATACACTCTTATTCCTACAATTACTTAGCTAAGGTGCTCTCTTACTGTTTCATTAACTGTCCATCTGTTTTCTACCTTACGCTTAAAATTTCTTAATTGTTTTTATTTCTATAATCAGGAGCTTTCATAGCTATCGTGGCAGTATTTTACTCCTACAATCATAAATGTGCATTTATACTTCAACTGCATGGCTCCGCTCAAATGCTAAAAGGAAGGAAGTATTAATTTTCTGGGGCAGTTTCTCAGCCTCTGCACTAGTGAGGCCTTCACTGGGTTATTTTTTGTAGTGCATCTGTCCTATGCATGGTAGGGTGTTTAGCAGCATTTCTGGCCTCTGTTCACTAGATGCCAGTAGTAAACTTCCCCTGCTCCAAGTAGAACAGTTGGAAAAAAATGTCTCCAGATATTGCCAAATATCCTCTCTGAGAACAGAATCACCGTGGTTGAGAATCAACACTACTTTGAGATAGTAATTTCTAGTTTTCCCAAGGTAGTTTGTTCTCTTTATTCAAGAAATAACCATCTGGGCATTTTTGCTTTGCTTTGCCTGGGAGTACATGCCACGTTGTCTTTCTCTCTCTGTCTACTAGAGGAGAGGGTACCCCTTTATGTACTAGACTATCTAGTCTTATTTTAGGCTTCCTCCTTACTCCTATCCTACTATGACAAACTCTCTGGTTTCCCTTGAGAAGTCTGAATCTCATCTCCACTTCATTCTCTTTTTTCAGTGTTCTAGGCTGTGGCCTCATCGTTCATCCATCAGTGTGTTTCCATTTATTTTGTGGTTTCCAGAAACAGACTGAAATTTTTCATTCAGTGATGGTCTTCTTTACCTTGCTATGTGCTATAGTAGGTTTATCTCCTTTTATTTTTGCTGTCATTTTAAGGGATTCTTGAGACAGGACAAAAAGTACATGCTTACATCTATCTGTCATCTACCTGGAGCTGCACAGTTTAAATATAGAAAGCCTGGAGAGGACTTGTATTTTTATGTACTCAATAAGTATGTATAAGTGCCACGTTCTGACCTTTCCCCATTAACTCTCAACCTTTCTTTTCAAGGGCTCATTATCCTGGAACCCATTCAGCAAGAGATGCAAAGTTGACTGGGAAGAAGCTTTGGGCTTCTGAAGATTTTAGCACTGTAAATAATGACTTGGGTGCAGGTTGCTTGGGTCGTATATTGAATCAGAATTACATCAATGGCTATATGACTTCGTAAGTTATGAAAAACCTTTTAGGGCTTTTATTATGAAAAAGTTACATAATAGAAAAAATGAACTTTATATTTGTACAACCTAGATTCAATGATTGTAAACATTTTGCCTTATTTATTTCATCTATATTTTATCTGTAATTTATATCTATTGTCTTATATTTGAATATATTCTATATTAAATAAAGTCAGGTTTATTGAGGTATACTTTATCTATAGTAGAAGATTTGCAGCTCTCTAATTTTTGACAAGCTACATGTGTTTTTAATGAATAATTATACAGTAAATTACATTTCATGACACTTCACAATATATAAATATTTGAGCACATGTATCCAAAATGTAAGGATATTCTTCAACATGATCACAATATCATTTTCATACAGAAGGGCATTTTAAAATATTTCTAATACTCAGTCTATATTCAGATTTTACTATTTGTCTCCTTTATAAATTTACTGATTTTACTAATTGTCTCTTTATAAATGTCATTTATAGCAGTTTTTTAATAGGACGATCTAGTTGAGCACTGTGCATTACATTTAGAGGTTATGCTCTTCAAGTCTATTTTAATCTAGAATGGTTTCCTTATTCTTCATTTTTTATAACTGATCTTTTGAGAAGACCAGGCCACTTGGATTGTGGACTGTAAGCTTCTCCATCTGCCTGATTGATTCCTCATCACTTAACTTATATAATTGTTTGTTTACAAAATAGGCTCTTAAGAACACAACTCTTTTTTTTTTCCCTAAGGGGAACATTTTTTTTTTTTTTTTATTGTTGGGGTTTCATTGAGGGTACAATAAGCCAGGTTACACTGATTGCAATTGTTAGGTAAAGTCCCTCTTGTAATCATGTATTGCCCCCATAAAGTGTGACACATACCAAGGCCCCACCCCTCTCCCTCCCTCCCTCTTTCTGCAAGGGGAACATTTTTTAAATGCTTTGAAAAATGCTTTAATTGTAATTAAATTCAAATTAGCTTTCTAAAATAATGATAAATGGAACAAAAGCAAACGAATATATATACTTTTATGATGTTAATGTGAGTTGCTATATATTGCATTTGTTCTTTTACTTCTATTTTTGAGAGAAAATATGCATATCATAGAGAGGTTGGTTATAATAATTTGCAATTAGAAGTAATGCATATTCATGGCAGAGAAATTAGAAACTAGAGAAAGTACAAATAAGGAAAAAAATCACTCCTGATCTTACTATCCAAAAAAAAAAAAAATCCTTAAAAATTTTGGTGTATATTCTCTTATTTATATGTATTCATTTTTAGTACAAAATTCAGGCCATACTAAATAATCTGTTTATCAGTAAGCTGCTTTTCACTTAACATGACATTATGAACTTTTTCTCTTAGTTAAGAATATTTCTACTTTATAATTTTTAACGCTTATTTATATTCTGTCACATAAAGCAGTATTTCCCAAACTTGCCTTGTCTTAAGATGCATCTGAGTCACTTGGTCTACTGATTGTTCAGCAGCTACCCAGACTTATTAACTCAGAATCTGGAGGGAAGGCTCCTGGGAGGGAAGGCTCCAGAGACTAGAGGCCACACAGTGACTAGAGGCCTCCCAGTGACGAGAGGCCACACAAGATTGGGAAATGCCGATGTAGAAAATATTTTATACCTTGTCGAGTATTCCTCTCTTTTTAAAAATAGTAGTTGTTTCTATTTTCTTTTTTAATTTCAGATTATTATGAAGGTACAAATGACTAGGTTACAATGTTTGCATTTGTTAGGTGAGGTCCCTGTTGTAGTTGTGTCCCACCCAGGAGGTGTGCCCTATGCCCTTACATGGTGCCCATTAGATGTTGTCTGTATTTTAATTAATAGCTTTGTACAAACTAAAATGATCAATCGTATATTAGTATCTTTGTATACATTTATGATTATTTCCTTAGGATGTATTCTTAGAAATGAAATCCTTAGATCAGAGATATATGTATATAGATTTTGAAGGCTTTTGTACATATTTTAGGAAATTCTTTTCTGAAAGTTTGTTTCAATTTATTCCTCTCTCAGTAGCCAGACAGGTTATAAGGCATCTTGTAAAGTATGGGCAAAATCATGAGAACTCTTGAAATGTTTACTGGTAGTGAGGTTTTTGAAAGTTGGGACCATTATTTCTACTTTGTGTTGACAGAATAAGAAGGCTTTTGTTTGTTAAGAATGTCTTTTTATGATGGATGAGGACTTGATGAGAAAAATACAATTCAATAAGTAAACTTCTTTTTTTTTTTTTTTTAGCTGCAAGGAACTCAGTAGTACCAGGTTTGAGAATTTTTTTGCCCTTGAATTTTCTGAGAACTATAGAATCACAGCCTTAGGGTTCAGCACCTGCTATGCACTATCATGTCTTGACCATCTGAAAAATGGAGCAAAAACCAGACCAGAAGCTGATTTAGTTACTACTTGCAGATGAAGCAGCATAACAGCAATACTGTGGCCCAGACCATAGTCCATACTCTTCATACACTTTAGTAGATTTAATCCTTACCACCACAGTCACATGAGCTAGGTACAATTATTATCCTCATTTTATGGATGAGGATACTGAGGTCCAGAGAGGTTAAGTGGTAGAACATGATTTGAACCCAGGCAGTCTGGCTGTAAGAGTTCTCAGTTGCAAACTTTGGAGCAGTTCAGACTCAAGTTCATAAAAATTATGTCATGAAACTGAGGTCTTAAGAGGGCTCTTGAAAGGAAAGCAGGTATGGATAAAGCCTTTATTTGTATTTGGCTCAAATTTGTGACATGTCTGATACTGGTAGGACATGATCGACCTTCTGGCTATACCATTGTTCAGTAAAAAACATGTCTGTCCCATAAGACATTTATATTTTTTTTATTTGTGATTCACCATTAAAAATATTTAAATGGATCCAACACTGAATTTTTCAAAGTGTGGGTGAATTTAGGCAACTTATATTTTCTTGTTTTGGGTGATCATTTTATGGTCATTTACATTTATTTGTACAACTATGATAAAGTCTTTTTACTCCAAAGTTTTGGACATTGAAATTTTTATCTTAAGTTGTTTTGGTGTTTCTCTTTTATCAAACAAAACTTTTAGCACAATCGCTTGGAATTTGGTGGCTAGTTACTATGAACAGTTGCCGTATGGGCGTTGTGGCTTGATGACTGCCCAGGAGCCATGGAGTGGGCACTATGAGGTAGAATCTCCTGTCTGGGTCTCAGGTATGGTTCTGACTCCATCCCTTACTCCCTAAATTCCTCTCTAAAACACAAAGCAGCAAACACCTAGAAGAGATTATATAAGCATTTTGTGTGTGTGTTTGTGTGTATTCATGTTTTAAGTGTGTCTCAATTTTAAGAAAGATTTGCTAGTGTTTTAGTAATATAAGACTATTTAGAGTAACTACTTACTTTCTGTATTCCATTCTTGATTATTGTAGGACCAGGCTGTTAGGAAAGAATAGGAAAGGAGGAGGCGCGAGAGCTGTCTAGTGATGGAGTCAGAAATAATCATCTAAGTGCATAATTACAAATTATGTTAATTGGTAATAAAATGATGTCCTTGCAAAGATTCATTCCAACTCAGAGTATCTAAAAGTCTTAAAGTCAGTTTTGGAGTCATTTTGCTCTTTTTATATTGATTCAGTCTTGTTGATTAGCATAGTGTACTAACACAGTCAAAGGTAGATATTTAACAAATACCATATTGAGTTTTTAAATAATTAACTAAATATAAAAGTTATATTAAGTATCATGACTTTCTATTGTTCTCTAAATCTACTCAAATACATTGATAAAAGGTAATTTTTAGAAAAAGTAAAATCATGAATCTCAGATAAAAAAAATACACATACTGAAGATTTATGTTACTTAAATGGTAGGAGAGAATCAAGCAGATGTTAGAACTAGTTCAAAGGAAAACTTAATATAGCACAAGTTTTTGTGGAGTAAAGGAACTTGAGATGAATTGTTAATGAAAGCAGATTTCCCACACAGAGGGGAAATCGATTAAATCTTTGCCAGACAAGACATAATTTGTATCCTTCAGAGACAATAGACAGCTTCATTTTTATTGAAACATAAAAGTTTTTCTACAGTATCATTCATTAGTCACAAGGAAAGTTAAGATCATGCAGACAATGGATTACATGGTAATACTTTTTTACAGAAGGGATATAACCATACTACTAATATAATTTAAATGAAATTTGAAAAATTTATTGCTGATAAATATTGAAATATTTTTGTAAAAGATCAAAAATTTTTATCATTTGTTTAAAAATAATAATAAAAAATAATTTTCTTTAAAGGTAAGATGCTTTCAGAGGAAAATTATGAGTTCAAAGTAAATTTGTTTTTATTTTAAAATTGTACTTTGGTGGTTTTCTTTTTTAGTTGATGTGTTCTCCTAAGAGAGATTTGTAAACATGAAATTAATCATGTAATCATGATATTATCCTAAACTTCTTAAATTATTCTTCCAAAAAATATGGAAAAATTAAGTTGGACTTGTATGTCTTATTAGTTGGTTAATTCCTTTAATGTTGGAAATGTTTGACCTCTTATCTGGATGAACTAATGTACTCTTCCAATTTTGTAACTTTTGTGGGGTTTGGGACATGGAATATTGCTTGCTATCTTTTCAGGACCAGCTTTGGAGGTGACCAATTGACATACATATTATAGAGATAATTTTTTTTAAACCATAAAACTTAGTTTTTGAAATGCATTATTATCTTTTTTAACCTCTTTTTTGGTAGCTATATTAGGTTGGCTTAAATAGAGATGGACAAAAGTTGGGAGGTGCTTAACTTTATTTTGTTCTTTAAAAAAAAAGATAGATCTTGAACTGATAGATTCATTTATTTTTACCTGTTATCCCAAGAATCTTCCTGCAATTGTAGCATTTAATTGTATTAATTATTTAAAAATTGAAACGTGAGTTTGGTAGGTATTTTCCTCCAAAATAGAAACCAGCTTGTTAGAACCAATCAAACTCAAATTGGTAATATAGCTTTATGATTTTTTTGTTGTTGTTTAAAAAAAGAAAAAAACGTTATTACTATTTTTATCTTATTCGTATTGTTCTCTGCTTTTTTTATAGCTCATACCACTCAATTTACTCAACCAGGTTGGTATTACCTAAAGACAGTTGGCCATTTAGAGAAAGGAGGAAGCTACGTAGCTCTGACTGATGGCTTAGGTAACCTCACCATCATCATTGAAACTATGGTAAATTTTTGTTGCTATTGGATTAACTCATCTCTTTAGTACTGGAGAAATAACAATACAAAACTGAGTATCTGTAGAGACAGATGCCAGTATCTTATAGCTTCTTGGTTTTCTTGATTATTCTCTTGGGTTTTTCTTTTTGTTTTTTGTTTAATTCATTTTCCTCTGATCTTTGTTATTTTTTCTCTGCTTATTTTGGATTGAATTTGCTTCTCTTTTTGTAGTCTCTCAAGGTGGAAGCTGAAGTTTCAGATACTTTCTTTGTATCTCTGGGTATTTAGTGATATACATTTCCTCCTATGTACTATGTTAATGGCACACAAGTTCTCGTTCGTTCAGTTTTTGTTTTCATATAGCTCAAAATTCTTCCTAATTTTACTTTTCCTTTGACCTATGGATTGTTTATACATTTGTTATTTAGTGTATTTTAGTATTTTCTGTAGGGTTTTCTGTTATTCATTTCTGATTTAACTCTGCTCTGATCAAAAAACATACTTTATGTGACTTGAATCTTTTTGAACTTCTGAAAACTTGTTTTATGAATAAGGATATACTATGCCTTGGTCAGTGTTCCAGGTACAATTGACAAGAATGTGTATTCTGTTTCTGCTGGGTAGAGTGAGCTATAGGTCAATCAAGGCAAGTTACTTGTCAGTATTGTTCAAATCTCCTATATCTTGACTAATTTTCTGTCTTCTTGTACTATCCATTGCTTAGAGGGGGGTATTACAATCTTTAATTATGATTTTCATTTTTTTTTTGGTTTACAAAACCTGAGATGGAACCAGTGCTCTGTGATTGTTGAATCCCCTAAAGTAGGGCTATCTCATACCTCTTTTGGTCTTAGTTTATGGTAGTGATTATTTAGTAAAAAATGATGGCAGGGTGAGAACTATTAGTTTTGTGTTTTTAGCTGTTAGTGTACATTTAATGGTTATATTTAGATGAGATGCTTTTTCAGTAAAAACATTGAGCTTTTGCTTTTTATCTGATGTATTTTACTTGGAAAACAGTTATATCAAAAATTAATCTGTGTTTGCCATAACTTTTTCTGAAGTTTAGCTATGAATTCAAACTTTGATTCAACTTCAATGCCATTGAGCTTTGCTTTGAGTAAACACACACAATATACTCAGTAAAGGTTACTAGAAAGCCTTTTCAAATTTGAAATAAATTCTTGTTTGTTACCTAATGCGTAGCATTTCTGTAAATCTTGAGGCATAAACTATTTAACTTTTCTCTCCCTAGCATAGCTCGAATATCATTTGTACAACTTATGTGGTTTTTTTTTCAGAGTCACAAACTGTCTATGTGTATCCGGCCATTTCTTCCTTACTTCAATGTGTCACGACAACTTGCTACCTTTGTTCTTAAGGGATCTTTTGTAAGTAAATATGTGTGATTTTGATTTGAGAATTTATGAATCTGTCACAGTCCAGCAATTCTTTTCTTTTCTTTCTTTTTTTATTTAAGAGACAGTCTCATTTTGTTGTCCTGGAGTGGCATGGTATCACAGCTCACAGTAACCTCCAGCTCTTGGCTTAGGTGATTCTCTTGCCTCAGGCTTGTGAGTAGCTGAGACTACAGGCACCTGCCACAATGCCTGGCTATTTTTTTGTTGCAGTTTGGTCGGAGCCCGGTTTGAACCTGCCACCCTCGGTAATGAGGCCGGCACCTACTCACTGAGCCATAGGCGCCACCCTAGCCTAGTAATTCTTAAGTGGAGTCTTATATTATGAACTATTAACCGTTTGCAATGAATGGACAAGGGCCCTATGTCTTCTGATTGGCTTTAGTCAAACAGGACTGAAGCCAGTAGAAAGTAAATTTCTCTGTGGCTTTGTGGAACACTTAACAAAAGTCAAAGGCAAGAAAATTATTCTTGGTGATGGAAGCATGATACAGTCTAGGTTGCTTTTAAGCATTGATCTTTAACAGTACTGTATACCAAAAAAAGTTTAAAGGCATCAGATTCTTGCTATTGCTACCACTTAAATTTGAATTGAGAAATTGTAATGCCCTTTTCATTAATGGCATATGAATTGTTTTTTAATACCACAGAATTCTTAAAAAGCTTTTTATACAGGCACAATAATGAGTTTTTTGAAGCACAGACTTTTGAAATGTTTGCCAAAAACTCTTTAGTGTTTATAGAAAATAAAGTATTTACCTGAACACTATTTTTCTATTTTCAAAAATGTTACTATGTAAGATTAGAGGTGGGTCTTTTGGTAAATAGAAATAGAGTCACATTATTATCGGTCCATTCTTGTTGGTACTGATTTTAGAAATTGTCAAAGAGGATTTGATAAATCATTCAGATGTGTTTTTTTTGTCTTTTCTTTTCCAGAGTGTAATACCAGAGCTACAAGTGTGGTATACCAAACTTGGAAAACCATCTGAAAAATTTCTTTTTAAGCAACTGGATTCTATATGGGTAGTTTTAAAATAAATTTCTTCATTTTGGGCATTGCAACATTAAAAGGGAAAAGAAATTTGGTTAATGAATTAAGAATTGTTAATCTTTTCTTTTATGGCTGAAGGAAAATGGAGATAAAATTGTCCCCAGCTATTTTTTTTTTAAATGTCAGTCCCACTCAAAGCTTTACAGAAGTTGTGTGTTTATAGGTTGTTTTACTCTTAGAGACTTAGTTTGTAATGGCAAATGGTGCACCATTGGTTGGCTGTACAAGTCAGAAACTGAAGTCTAATTTGAGACTTTCTTTCCCATCCATCCTCTGTATCCCACCATTCGTCAAGTACAGACATTTCTGTTATTCACGTTTTTCTCATCTATTCCCGATGCTCCATTTCACGTTACTGCTTGTTAGTTCATTACTTTAGATTCAGAAACTGGATTTCAGAAACTACCTCCTGCTTTTCCAGCCCCCAGCCTGACTTTCAATAAGCCAATTGCCACACTCCTACCAAAGTGGGATGTCTAAAATAGAGATCTGATTTTCATCGACACTGTGCTTAGAGCACCTCAATGATTGTTCCTAGAAATTCACATTCCTTATAGCACATGAGGTGAAAGACTACTTTCCTTCCTAGATATCTGTCCTAATGAACTGGCCTCTCTTCACGGATTAAACTTCTCATATTTTTCAGAGCATGGTGTCCCTGTTCAGTTACCTGTGTCACTTCGCACGTGCTTTTACCTTCTCCTAGAATGGCTTCTTCTTGTCTCTGTCATCTTACAAGAGTCTGCTCAAGTGTCGCTTCCTCTGAAGCTTTCCCTACCAGTCTTAGCTCATAGCCTTGTAGGACTGTGTGTTCACCTAATTAAACATGTTTCTCACTGCGTTGAACACCTTGAAGATTGGGGCCCTGCCTTATTTATCTTTATATCCCTGATGCCCACTGTAGTTCTTAGCTAACCATGGTAGCTTCTCAGAAAGAGTTTCAAAGAATGAACACTTACTTCACCTTATTGACATAAATCTGCTATTTCTGGTACTTATTACTGTTCTGATAATCAAGTAGTCACTACAATGATGAAATATTAAGTTTTAAAAAAACGGTTTCTATTTTTTATATGGCATATTGTTGGAAAAAGCATAATAAAATTGATTTTTTCCCATAGGAACAAAAATAATGATTTGGGCTGTACCAAAAATCATCCATAAAGTTGTGATACATAGGGAAAATGGGAAATTATAGCTAAATGTCCTTTATTTACAAAAAATTCATTACAAAAATTGCTTCTCAGCCTTTTGGCTAAGATTGGGTGCAGATTCATTATAAAACTTTACAAAGTAGCCAACAAATAGAGAATATTTTATAAAATTTTATAATGAATCTTTCATAAATAAAGGTACATTTAGCCACAATTTCCCATTTTCTCTATGTATGGCGACTTTATGGGCAACTTTTGGGACGCTGTATAGCATCAAGTATTTCATGGAACTGACTGTCAATTTATTATTAAAGATCATAACTCCTTTCATTTGAAGGGAAGAAAACTCAAAGTTTCCTAAAATAGGCATAAATTTAATGTCTCCATTGATTATGTCAGGGATCCCAATGTCTTCAGAGACAGAGGGTAGAAGAATTATGAAATAGGGAGTGTTTCCTATTGGTCACGTACTGAGTTAAACACTTTCTATATATTATGAGGTTTGATCTTCATAATGGCCCTATTGCATAGTAGTTTTTTCTTATTTTGTGGATGAGATTGTGGCTTGAAGAGATTAAGTTGTCAAGATCATAAGTGTGGCATAAACTTAACTACCTAATTGAAATATAGGGTGTCCATAAAGTTCATGTGTGATTTAAATAGACAATTATTTTAAATTGCACACGTACTTTATGGATACCCTGTATATATTGAACATACAATGAGTAGGATGTTTCTTTTGTAATCGTAAAAGAATTTTAGCAGTTAGTAGCTGAGTCAACAGTGAGATTTTATGGATTTTTCTATCTTAGTAAAGCTCTAATAGAGAAATAAGCAGGTCTCTTAGTTGCATGTATCGAATATACAGATGCTTTAAAGAGCTTAAAGTATAGCGGGAAAGAGTAGAATAATAGAAGTAGACTTGGTGGTCATCTAGTCCTTTTTTTCATGAAGCATAATGCTTTAAAAATACTTTCTATAAAATATAGGTTTACAGAGACTTTAAAATACTTAAGAAAAAAGATTTCAAGGGCCTTGGTATTGGTGTGTCTTTCACAAGTGTTAAGGAAGTTTTAACAGAAATGAGTTGGGTTTTTTTTTTAATGTTTATTTTTTGAAAAGCTGTTTTGCCCAAGTGTGAGGAACCATATACCTTGCCTTGAATACAGTGGTATCTTCTTTTTCAGCTTCTTGACAGCAGAGGCACTTTCACCCTAGAATTGCAAGAGGATGAGCTGTTCACACTCACCACTTTCACCAGAGGTAGCAAAGGCAGCTACTTACCTCCCCCCAAATCCCAGCCCTTCCCAAGTACCTATCAGGATGATTTCAATGTTGGTAAGTATTTTTCATGAAAACTTGGTCTCCACCTTCAGCAGTAGTGTGTTGAGTTCCACCTGTCAAACTGGGTGCATGATGGAGTGGCTGTCAAAAGCAGGATCATTTAGCTCTCAAATCTCTACGTGGTAAAGGAGACCTAAATTAGCTCTCAAATCTCTACGTGGTAAAGGAGACCTAACTTTTATATTACTTTAGAGTAAATCTCAATTTGAAGACTGTATTTTTCAGGGGCAGAAAAAATGTAGAGGTCATTGTAAGAATGGATGTTGTAATTCTAAATTATTGTTGGTCAAACAAGTATTGTAACTTTGCCTCTGTAGCCATTGCTGGCATCTTCCTACTGTGTAGAGGTCAAGGCACTTTCATATCTATCTGTCTTTTCAGATATGGAAAGAGTGCTTATGGGCAGTTGTAGATAATTCAAGTCATGATAGACCTTCTTGTTGTGCTTGAAAGTTTTTTTGTTTGTTTCTTTTTTTATTATAGTTCTCCTGGTGTTTACTAGGAGGATCTGGCCTAAAGTTATCAGAGTTTTTGGTTATAGGTAACTTAAGAAAAGCATTTGGAAAAAGTTAGAAAACAATGGTCATTGTGGTTATATTCCTAAAATCACTCAGTAAGCAACAAAATACAGAGGGTGCCACAAAAATGTCTATATATCTTAAGAAAGGAAAAACTATTAAATGTGTAATACTCAAGTCACATTTGACTTCTGAAATTACAAGAGGTACTCAGTGTGACTGGTATTCATCTTTTGTTATCAGCATATATTGAGTATTACAATTTTAATACAGTTTTTTTCCTTCCTTAAAATGTGTAGACATTTTTGTGGCACCTTCTGTATGTTGATTAGTAGGTGGTGGTGTATAGGATTATGGGTCTCACAGACAGAGTTGGGTGGCTCTGTAATCTGCTCCTAAATCTGAAGCTATAGGAGAGGAATAGGGAAAAAACTGGCATTGTTAGAGAGTGACTAGAACATCATGTTGACCACAAAGCTGGTTGTTTCACCAAAGATGGAGATTCCTACTACCTCTCAGGGTCACTGCCACAGGGTCTCAGCTCCCCTTCTCAGGAAATGATCTAGAATCCTCTGGAATCCTCTCTGATCTCAACTATTTGGATAATATAGACAACAGTGACTCTCAGGGGAGCGTGGTGGATTGCTTTCCTGCACCTGTTTGAAATGACCTATTAGATAAAGCCATTAATTAGTGAAACATGTATCTTTGAAATTTATTTCTCAGTTCACTATTGGCAGAGGTGAATCTTCTTGCCTTTAGTAGGTGAAGAAGCTGTGTGGGATATGGCCTAGTTAATGAGATTAAAGAACTTCTGTCAACACCAAAACTAACATTCTATGACACTGAAGACAAAGCAATTCTAGACCTCCTAATCTCGAGTACAATATTTTATTGCTTTCAAAATAAAAAAAGGTAAAAATTATAAGCCAGGCTCTGAAATTACTTGACGTGGTTTTTACATATTTCACATGAGGTAATGAATGTAACAACACTTGGAAAAGCATGAAGTAGAAATAGCTGTAAGATATGAATAAAGTTGTTTTCCAGTAGCCTTTTTTTAATGTAAGACTATAATTAAATTTTAGTTCAGTAATACTAAACTAAAAAGGGATTGATAGCTTAATCCCCAAACTGATATTTGCTCTAGTTTAGAAGCAGAAGAAAATTTGTAGATTCTGTGCTTGATATGTTAATAATACCTTTCTGATGTTCTTTCAGCCAATGGTTATGAGCAGTGATGTCGAACCTTGCTTGACAGATATTAGAAATAATATAACTGTCCCTTATTGAGCCATTGCTAGGTGCTGCTCTCATTTAATTTTCTGTCCTCTTGTCTACCTACAAATGAAGAAGCTGAGATGCAAGGCAGTTAAAAAACTTTCCCAAGCTGACAGACTGAGCTAGATTTTGAACCTAGTCTGACTTAATCATGACCTTTCCTCTTCACCAACAGCCTAGCTTAAAAATTGTGCAGAGTCTTGTGTCAGACCCATGATCTTGTTACTTAATAATGATACCAAAACCACTTTCTCTTTATGAGACCTATATCCTAAATGTTGATTGATTATAAGTAATTATTTGCTTATTTTAAAAGTTTCGAAAGTGTTTCAAAATGTACTATAAAATATCAGTGAGGAGAGATTCTGTAAGGATTTAATACTAAACTCAGACTTTATTGTGTTCTGAATAGATTACCCATTTTTTAGTGAAGCTCCGAATTTTGCTGATCAGACTGGTGTATTTGAATACTTTACAAATATCGAAGATCCTGGAGAGCATCGATTCACATTGCGCCAAGTTCTCAATCAACGGCCCATCACATGGGCTGCTGATGCATCCAGCACGATCAGTATTATTGGAGATTACAAATGGTATGTAAGGTGATTATGTACCAAATGATAGATCTGGCTGAAACAACCTTGTACTGTTAGATACATTTTGAAGTGAAGAGTTTTCAAGTGTCTTTTTCATGAATCTAATACATGTGCAATAATTGTTGAATATCATGATAACCAAAAGCTGCAAATTGTTTTGCTTCCTCAGTGTCCTTCCTTCAGATTTGTGCAATTTAATAGAGATGAGAGCAGTTTGATTTTAATATAAACACAGGGTAGTCATAAAGTTCATATGCAATCTAAAATAGTGTGAAATTTAAAACAGTGTGCAATTTTAAATTGCACATGAAATTTATGACCACCCTGTATTGAAGACTTTTGGATCCAATTATAATTTAATATTTATTTATAAGTAGACTTTGAGATTTGTGTGTTATGTTTTTTGTTTTGCTGGTGAGGTGATTTATTAGTCTGGTGCTGCCACCTCCTGGATTAACACTGTTCTCAGCCTTTGTAGAAAATCCTTCAGATGACAGATGGCAATGGTGAAAAGCAAAATCAGCATCAGTTGCTTAGAAATTTAATTCTTTAAGTATCTAGTAAAGAGTCAAGTTGTATTTCTTATTCACTTAAAATATAATGATGAAATCAAAACTTCACCTTCTCCTCTAATTCCTTCATCTTTATGGAATGTCAGTGTGCTGACCTATGTTTTAGGTGTTTCTTTTCTATTTTTTTCTTATAACTAGTATAATTCCACTGTGAGGAAAAAAACCCTATACACAAGCATCCAGATTTAGAGATTAACTGGTAATGCCAAGTCAGCTTGCAAATTGGTCTGGGAAGAGAATTATTGTCTCCAAGGTATAGACACTTTCCCTGGATTTTCTGAACATGGCATGGAGTCTGTGACTTCCTCATTTGTGACTAATGGTCTTACTGTAAGACAGGTGGCTGGATTTAAGTGTCCAAGGTGTGGGCCCTATTGTTTTGATCATGAATTTGGAAGCCAGCCACCATAGGGAGCCTTCAATTTTTCTGTGACAACCTCTGTATTGTATGCCAAAGAATACTATAGAGGGTACTTCCTGAACACAAAATCTCTTTCTCCTGGCTGAGATTCTAGAAAAATTGAGAGGCCCCTTAATTGTATAGTGGAAAGATGAAATATAATGTCATTCAAAGATTAACTTAAAAAAAACTTGAAGTGTTTGAAGATTTTGTACTATTTAAATAGCAATACTCAGTCTTCACTAAGATCTATTCTAGTAGGGAAGGAGATAGGGAAGAGAAGGATGATGGGCAGTATGGAGAGAGGGAGACAGTGACACATCCTGAAAGAAAGGGAACCAGATTAGAAATGTATGCGTGTCAAGAAAGGACTGTTTCATCTTTCTGAAACCCTATTTCTGTCATGTTATTCTTCTGCTCAGGACTATGCAGTGTCTCTCTCCTGCTACTGAATCAGCTCTATCCTTCTGTGCCTGACATCCAAGACCATTTATAGTTTGGTCTCATGTATCTATTATGTGTTATTCTTCTAATATTCCATCCTCTACTCCACCACATCTTCTCAGAGATCACACAGCTCTTAGGTTTATTTCTGTTCTCTGGTTACCATGCCCACTTGTTTTGGGGAAAAAAGGGAATGAAAACTGGGTAACACCAGACACTTTTATGGACTACCCTCAACCACTTTATAGTGGAGGTATCATTCTCCCTACGTTGTAGATTGAGAAACCAAGGCTTTCGAATAAGATTTAACCAAGATCCCATACTTGTAAGTGGCATAACCAGGATTAGAAGTCAGGTCTGTCTGGCTGTATAGCCCATGCTCGTTTGATGACACCTCACTGCCTCATTTTAGTGATTATCTTCTTTGTAGGAGTCAGAAAAGGAAGATTAGTTTCTCTGTAGTGCTTTTCTAGTAACTCAGATCTGCATCATGCCAAAAGTTCATAGGATTGCGCTTTTCAGTAGAACTTCCTGTCTTAGATTTAGTCAAATACCAGCACAGTAACTTGACAATAAAGGGTAGACTTTACTAAAGCTACTTCAGCCTTTCTGTCTTGTTAGTAAACTTTGGCTGGAATCTGAAAACAATCACAAATTACCTTTCCTTGCACACAGATGAACTTTCTTTAGGTCATATTTGCTTAATATATTGGCTGGATTTTGTTCTCTCAGCACAATTGAGAAACTGTGGCTGTGGAAGAATAACACATTTCATTCTGTTTCATGCATTATCTTCAAAATTTCCTGTCAAGTTCTGATGCAAGAATCACTTATTCTGGAATGTGTTATGTAAAAAAGAAAAAGTTTCATTTTTTTCTCATTCCAATTCTAAATAGAATAATTTTATGGTGTGGACAGTATCTATAGCAGTTTCAAACTTCTGATGATCCAGGGAAGGGATGTAAGTAACTGTTGACCCTTAGTGGTTTTGTGCTAGAGCTAATCTGTAGAGAAAAGCTCCCTCTCATGGCAGAGAATGAATGGGAGGGACTGGGCTTTAGTTAGCATTTGATCTTCCTGTAAAGCAGCCCAGCTCTGATTAGATTATTAAATGAGTGTGGTCCTGATTATGTACCTGTTGTAGATGTTTCTTTTTTATTTTCCTCTATGTAGTAAAATTTCACTGTGCTTAATCCACTAATAAGAAACTTTGAGAAATATAAAGGCTGCATAATTCTAGATTCATTTCCAAAATAGATGTTCTTAGTCTTAGTTTAAATAAATTAATTTCCTTATTACCTGGCTGTGTGCAGGCTTTCTTTCTGGGTTGATTCTGTCCTTGCAGAGAAATAATTTCAGACCTTTGTTCTGGAATTCTTAAGTCTTGCTAGATTTAAGTGTAAACACTGGCCCTGAAGTAGCTCATGTTCTCCCAGAGGCTCCTTTCATTGCCTTCATTGCTTCTCTTTGTTGATGGAAATTTGAATAAACCATTTTCGTCAGAATTATGTAGAAATTTTTAACTTTTATGTGTTCGTAGAACATTTTTTTCACTATTATGTTCTTAAGATGAGAAGTTATTTTAGAGAGAGAAAGGAAATATTTTTTCTTTTCTTTTAAGAAATATTTTCTTATGAAACTGAAAAACAGTGACTTATTGTCCAGTAACCCATTAAAAGAGGCAATGAAATGACTTTATTTAGTGATGTAAAACTTAAAACCGTCATCAGTGCAAATTCTTGAAGCCTGGCTCTGCTGCAACCTCAGACTTAAGAAATCACATTGTAGCCTCAATTAGAAGCTTGAAAGTATGTGCTGTGAAGTGAAATGTTTGTGCTATGTTAGGAAATGCATAATTTAAGAACACTTATCAACCATTTCATTCTGCAGGACCAATATGACTATAAAGTGTGATGTTTACATAGAGACCCCTGGGATGGGAGGTGTGTTCATTGCAGGAAGAGTTAATAAAGGCGGTATTCTGATTAGAAGTGCCAGAGGCATTTTCTTCTGGATTTTTGCAAATGGATCTTACAGAGTTACAGGTGATCTTGGTAAGTGACAATTTTCATAGCACATGACTTACTGTGTGATTATGTTACTTTGGTTATCTGCTTGTTATCTGTGGGAGCAATAGAAGAATTCTACCTAACGGTCTTAGGCATCAATTGGGAAGAGATTCAACATAAGGAAGCAAATACCAAGCAATTAAAAATTATAGAGAGTTATTTGCTTCATATAGAAATGGGAAGCTCAGTAAAGTAGATAATAATTGTACAAACTTTTTAGGGTATGTAGAGTTGAGAGAGGTTATGAGGGTAGGATTTGTATAACTGGGGTGAGGTGGTAGTGGTAGAGAGAATCCTCAGGAACCACCATTAATAAAAGCAAGATGTTAATAATACTGCTCTTCTGCTGATGGAAACATCAGCCAAGTGATTGATCTGCTTAAAATGTATAAAACTTATTTCCTAATTTAGTTAATATTTGAAAACAGCTTTACTTTTCTTATTCATCTCATGGTAGAATACTGTTTTACCCAAAATAGATATTTAGAATATGCTCAAGTTGAGCTGCTTCCAGTTCACTTTGGTTTTGGAACACGACACTCCATTGAAACTAGGCCATAATGGTGGTACCTTTTCTTGATTCTCAGTCTCTTGACTTTTCTCCTGCATTTATGAAAGGTTTTGGCTCTATAAATAATATAAAAATTAAAGAGGGAGCAAGTAGTGAGAACCTTAGAGTAGGAATTGCGTATTTATAGCGTTACAATTGGGATGGTACCTCACTGATTTCCCAATGCAAAACAGAGAGCCAGAGAAGTTCATTGATTTGCTCAGTATCTCAAAGCTATTTAGTGGCAGAGTTGGAACTAGAAATTTAAATGTCTATCTTTAGTCGCTACCATTCTGTGTTTTAAGCTGTCTAATATCCTTTGTTTTTCCTAGTAAACCTAAAAGATTAACTTATTATTTTCTTCCTTTAATTCTAAGTTGATTCTATGACCGTGTAACCAGTTAGACGGATGAAAATCTTATAGTAGTCTTTGTCTCCTCCCTCGTATCCTCCATATTCAATCCAATCAGATACAGATGTATACCTGAACTAGAAATGTGAACTATAAATGTCATTGGTTTTTAAGTTTATTTCACTGGTTCTGTTATGAACTCAAATACCGTCTGGCTCAAGTAGGATATTCAATGCATGGCTCAATGAATGATATTTTGGCTTAAATCAGTTGTAGATCTGGGAATGAAGGGATATAATTCTTTACTACATACAGATGTCACCTGCAAATCTCCACTGAGTTAAATAGTTCTACAATTGAGATTTTAAAAATAAATCAGTTTTTTGATTTATTTATGTAATTTTTATTATAAAATCATAGCTGTGTACATTAATGCGATCATGGGGCACCATACACTGGTTTTATAGATTGACACATTTTCATCACAGCGGTTAACATAGCCTTCCTGGCATTTTCTTAGTTATTGTGTTAAGACATTTATATTCTACATTTACTAATTTTCACATGTACCCTTGTAAGATGCACCGCAGGTGTAATCCCACCAATCACCCTCCCTCTGCCCATCGTCCCCCCTCCCTTCCCTCCCTTTCCCCCTTCCCCATATTCTTAGGTTATAACTGGGGTATAGCTTTCATATGACAGCCATAAATTAGTTTCATACTAGGGCTGAGTACATTGGATACTTTTTCTTCCATTCTGGAGATACTTTACTAAGAAGAATATGTTCCAGCTCCATCCATGTAAACATGAAAGAGGTAAAGTCTCCATCTTTCTTTAAGGCTGCATAATATCCCATGGTGTACATATACCACAATTTATTAATCCATTCGTGGATCGATGGGCACTTGGGCCTTTTCCATGACTTAGCAATTATGAATTGGGCTGCAATAAACATTCTGGTACAAATATCTTTGTTATAATGTGATTTTGGTCTTCTGGGTATATGCGTAGTAGCGGAATTATAAGATTGAATGGCAGATCTATTTTTAGGTCTCTTAAGTGTTCTCCCAACATCTTTCCCAAAGGAATGTATTAATTTGCATTCCCACCAGAAGTGTAGAAGTGTTCCCTTTTTCTCCACATCTATAACAACATCTCTGGTCTTGGGATTTTGTGATATGGGCTTATCTTACTGGAGTTAGATGATATCTCAAAGTTGTTTTGATTTGCATTTCTCTGATGATTAAAGATGATGAGCATTTTTTCGTATGTCTGTAGGCCATGCACCTGTATTCTTCAGAGAAGTTTCTCTTTAAGTCCCTTGCCCAGCCTGCAATGGGATCACTTGTTCTTTTCTTGCTTATACGTTTGAATTCTCTGTGGATTCTGTTTATTAAACCTTTGTTGGAGACATAACCTGCAAATATCTTCTCTCATTCTGAGGGCTGTTTGCTTGCTTTGCTTACTGTGTTCTTGGCTGTGCAGAAGCTTTTTAGTTTGATCAGGTCCCAGTAGTGTATTTTTGAAGCTGCTTCAATTGCCCCAGGAGTCCTCATAAAATACTCGCCCAGCCCAATTTCCTCAAGGGTTTTCCCTGCACTCTCCTCTAGTATTTTTATAGTTTCATGTCTTAAGTTTAAATCTTTTATCCAGTGAGAGTCTATCTTAGTTAATGGTGAAAGGTGTGGGTCCAGTTTCAATCTTCTACAGGTTGCCAGCCAGTTCACCCAGCACCATTTATTAAATAGGGAATCTTTTCCCCACTGAATGTTTTTAATTGGCTTGTCAAAGATCAAATAACGGTAGGTAGCTGGATTCATCTCTTGATTCTCTATTCTGTTCCAGACATCTTCTCTTTTTGTTTTTGTTTTTGTGCAAGTGCCATGCTATTTTGTTCACTTTCGATTTATAGTATAGTCTGCGGTCTGGTAGCGTGATTCCTCCTGCTTTGTTTTTATTTCTGAGTAATATCTTGGCTATTCAAGGATTTTTCTGATTCCATATAAAACGAAGTATTGTTTTTTCAAGATCTTTAAAGTATGACAGTGGAGCTTTAATAGGGATTGCATTAAAATTATATATTGCTTTGGGTAGTATGGACATTTTAACAATGTTGATTCTTCCCAGCCATGAGCATGGTATGTGTTTCCATTTGTTAACATTTTCAGCTATTTCTTTTCTTAGAGTTTCACAGTTCTCTTTATAGAGATCTTTCATGTGCTTTGTTACATAAGCTCCCAAATATTCCATCTTCTTTGGCACTATTGTGAATGGAATAGAGCCCTTAACTGTTTTTTCAGCTTGACTATTGTTGGTATATATAAAGGCTACTGATCTATGAATGTTGATTTTGCAACCTGAGACGCTGCTGTATTCCTTGATAATTTCTAACAGTTTTGTAGTAGAATCCCTGGTGTTTTCCAGATATATAATCATATCATCTGGGTAGAGCGAAAGTCTGATCTCTTCTGATCCTCTATGGATACCCTTGATTGCCCTTTCTTCCCTAATTGCGATGGCTAAAAGTTCCATTACAATGTTAAAGAGCAGTGGAGACAATGGGCAGCCTTGTCTGGTTCCTGATCTGAGTGGAAATGATTTCAATTTAACTCCATTCAATATGATATTGGCTGTGGGTTTGCTGTAGATGGCCTCTATCATTTTAAGAAATGTCCTTCTATACCAATTTTCTTAAGTGTTCTGATCATGAAGGGATGCTGGATATTATCAAAAGCTTTTTCTGCATCAATTGAGAGAATCATATGGTCTTTGTTTTTTTAATTTGTTTATGTGCTGAATTATACTTATAGTTTTATGTTTATTGAACCAGCCTTGAGACCCTGGGATAAAACCAACTTGGTCATGATGTATAAATTGTTTGATGTGTTGCTGGATTCTGTTTGTTAGGATCTTGTTGAATATTTTTGTATCTATATTCATTAGTGATATTGGTCTATAATTTTCTTTTCTTGTTGGGTCTTTTCCTGGTTTGGGGATCAGGGTGATGTTTGCTTCATAGAATGTGTTGGGTAGTCTTCCTTCTTTTTCTACATTTTGGAACAGGTTGAGTAATATAGGTACTAATTCCTCTTTAAAGGTTTGGTAGAATTCTGACGTGAAGCCATCTGGTCCCGGGCTTTTCTTTTCAGGGAGGTTTTGTATGGTTGATGCTATTTCCAAACTTGATATGGACCTGTTCAACATTTCCACTTGATTCTGGCTAAGTCTTGGAAGGTGACATGCTTCCAAGTATTGGTCAATTTCCTTCAGATTTTCATATTTCTGAGAATGAAGTTTCTTGCAATATTCATTAAGGATTTTTTGAATTTCTGAGGAGTCTGTTGTTATTTTGTCTTTGTCGTTTCTGATTGATGACATTAGAGATTTTAGTCTTTTTTTCCTGGTTAGGTTAGCCAAAGGTTTATCTATTTTATTGACTTTTTCAAAAAACCAACTTTTTGATTTATTGATCTGTTGTATAATTCTTTAGTTTTCAATTTCATTTAATTCTGCTGTAATTTTGGTTATTTCTTTTCTTCTACTGCATTTGGGGTTGGAATGGTCTTCCTTTTCGAGTTGCTTGAGATGTCCCATTAAGTTGTTAACTTCTTCTCTTTCCGTTCTCTTGAGGAAGGCTTGCAGTGCTATAAATTTCCCTCTTTAGGACTGCCTTTGTGGTATCCCAGAGGTTCTGTTAATTCATGTCTTCATTGTCATTTTTTCCCAAAAATTCGGCCATATCCTTCTTAATCTCATCTCTGACCCAGCTATCATTCATCATAAGGTTATTAAACTTCCATGTTTTTGAATGAGTATGCAGATTCCTGTTGTTACTGAGTTCAACTTTTATTCTATGGTGGTCCAAGAAGATGCAAGGAATAATTTCTATTCCTTTAAATTTGCTGAGGTTAGACTTGTGACCTAAGATGTGATTGAATTTGGAGTATATTCTGTGGGCTGATGAGAAGTATGTTTATTCAGTTTTGTTGGGATGCAATGTTCTGTAGATGTCTGCTAAATCCAAATGTTGGATGGTTAGGTTTAAATCTGAAATTTCTTTGCCCAGCTTCTTATTGGAGGATCTATCCAACACTGCCAGAGGAGTGTTGAAATCTCTAACTATTGTGGAGCTGGAGGAAATCAAGTTGCTCATGTCTGTTAGAGTTTCACTTATAAATTGAGGTGCATTCTGGTTGGGTGCATAAATATTAATAATTGAAATCTCATCATGTTGAGTATTACCCTTAACAAATATGAAGTGACCATTCTTATTTTTCCTTACTTTTGTTGGTTTAAAACCTATTGTGTCTGCAAATACAATTGGAACACCTGCTTTCTGGTTACCATTTGCCTGAAATATGGATGACCATCCTTTTAAGGTCAGATGTGACTCTTGTCTGCAGCAAATATCTGGCCTGAGTTTTTGTATCCAGTCAGCTAACCTGAGCCTCTTTAGAGGACAGTTTAAGCCATTCACATTAATGGGGAATATTGATAAGTCTGGTAAAATTTTGGGTATCAAGTTTTTCAAAAGTCCAATGGACATTTTTAACCCTTTCGCCACTGTGGAAGTTGGAGTTTGATGAAAAGTTTCTGAGTGAGTTTACTTTTGTGGTAGAGGATTGGGCCAGTCATTATGGAGGATAGGTCTGAGAATACCCTGAAGAACTGGTTTGGTTATGGCAAATTTCTTTAGCATATGAATGTCATTAAAGTGTTTAGTTTCTCCATTATAAATGAAACTCAGTTTAGCTGGATACAGGATCTAGGGTTGAAAGTTATTTTCTTTTAGGAGATTAAAAGTCAATGACCACCCTCTTCTGGCTTGAAAAGTTTCAGCAAAGAGATCTGCAGTCATTCTAATATTCTTCCCTTTGTAGGTAATGTATTTCTTATTTCTGGCTGCTTTCAGAATTTTCTCCTTCATATTAACTTTAGTGAAATTATGATATGTTTGGGGGATGTCTTATTCGGATTGAGTTGTGCTGGGGTTCCGAAAGTGTCTGCTATCTGAATTTCAGAATCTCTTGGCATGTCTGGAAAATTCTCTTTCATAATTTTATGGAGAAGGGCCTGTGTGCCTTGTGAGGCCACTTCATCACTTTCAAGGAGTCCAATGAGGCAGATATTAGCCTTCTTCAAATTATCCCAGAGCTCTCTGAGAGAATGATCCATTTTTGCTCTCCATTTCACTTCCTCTTTGAGAGTTTGGGAGCATTCAAAAGCATTGTCTTCAATGTCAGAAATCCTTTCTTCTGCTTGCTGCACTCTGTTACTGAGGGATTCTACTGCTTTTTTTCAGATCTTTGAGAGCTGCAAATTCTTGCTTCAGTGTGTCAAAATCTTTGGTGGTTTTGTCTTTAAATTCGTTAAATTCTTGAGACAACTTTTGCATTTCTCCTCGAATTTCTAATTCTGACTTTTGAATTGCTCTTCGAATTTCTAATTCCAAATTTTCCTCCATTCTATTAATCTTATTTGCAATCCAAATTCTTAATTCGATTTCTGACATCTCGGCCAGCCGTTTATGAATGGGATATTCAGTTACGTCTGCCATATCTTTCCTTTGGGGGGGTTTCTATTATGGTTACTTATGTTACCAGAGTTTTTCTGCTGATTCTGCCCCATGATTATTTTACACCATTTGACTTTTCCCCTGAGCTTTGTGAAGGACCCATACAGTGTTACGGCCTTAGAAACTGGGGATCTGTTTGGTGTGGTGCAGCTAAGTGGTTCTGTCTTGTTTTCAGCTAGTTTCTGTCCAATCCTAGTGAAACAGTTACTCTGGTTTGAAGTCTCTGCTGTGGAGAAATACGAGCAATTAAGTCATTCCGTCCCCCACAGGCAACAATTGGGAAAGGAAAATCAACCCTTCCTACAACCACACACCCAGGACACCACTTGGATAGTCCTCAAGCAATTGGCTCAGTTCAAAAGGTCCAAATCATTTGTCTCAGTCAGCACCTGTCTCAGCTGGGAGAGTTTAAAAGTTCTCTGGCAACTGGATCGCAGGGGTCTGCTGACAATTCAAATATGACTTGCTCCGGTGCTCTGTGAAGTCAGGAGGACCCACCCAGAAATAAATTATTCTGGGAAGGTTGATGCCTCCTTCTCCATCTTGAACCTCTGTCACACCCAGTCACTAATAGCCCCGCAGGGCTGTGACTCAGTTGCCTCCAATGAGCAGATACTCCAGGGGGTTGCACCTGCCTGAATCACAAGGAAATCTATATCTCGTCCACCAGGCTGCTGCTCTCTGCCTCTATCCAGCAGGGGGAGGTGAGGGCTGACAACCTGGTGCACTTGATAGAGGCTGGGGTGTGTTCTGTCAGTTCCAGCCCTGCGTCTGATTGATGTTACTAACAGAACAGAACAACTTTGCGGGAATTTGTTTCTGTCCCTGCTAAATTCCCCTGCAGAAGAAAAACTGTTTTGAGTTCCCAGAACCTGCGCCTCAGGCCCTGTTTGTGTTCCTGCAGGTTTGTCTTTGCAGTCTGGTTAGCTGTCAGTTCTAGCCTCCTACCTTCCCTTTTTTGTTTGATTGTTAAATCATAGCTGTGTGCATTAGTGCAATCAAGGGGTACAATGTGCTGGTTTCATATACAATCTGAAATATTCTCATCAAACTGTTCAACATAGCCTTCATGGCATTTTCTTAGTTATTGTATGTAAACATTTGTATTCTGCATTTAGTAAGTTTCCCCTGTACCCATTCTAAGAAGCACCGTAGGTGTGGCCCCACCCATCACCCTCCCTCCACCCTAACCTCCCCCCTCCTTTCCCCTTCCTTGGCCCTTTCCCCATATTCTTGTGCTATAGTTGGGTTATAGTCTTCATGTGAAAGCTATGTTTGCTTCATAGTAGGGCTGAGTACATTGGATAGTTTTTCTTCCATTCCTGAGATACTTTGCTAAGAGGAATATTTTCCAGCTCCATCCATGTAAACATGAAAGAGGTAAAGTCTCCATCTTTCTTTAAGGCTGCATAGTATTCCATGGTGTACATATACCACAATTTATTAATCCATTAGTGGATTGATGGGCACTTGGGCTTTTTCCATGACTTAGCGATTATGAATAGGGCTGAAATAAGCATTCTGGTACAAATATCTTTGTTATGATGTGATTTTTGGTCTTCTGGGTATATGCGTAGTAGAGGAATTATAGGATTGAATGGCAGATCTATTTTTAAGTCTCTAAGTGTTCTCCCAACATCTTTCCCAGAGGAATGTATTAATTTGCATCCCCACCAGCAGTGTAGAAGTGTGCCCTTTTCTCCATATCCACGCCAACATTTCTGGTTTTGAGATTTTGTTATGTGGACTACTCTTACTGGGTTTAGTTGATATCTCAAAGTCATTTTGATTTGCATTTCTCTGATGATTAAAGATGATGAGCTTTTTTTCATGTGTCTGTAGATCATGCGTCTGTCTTCTTTAGAGAATTTTCTCTTTAATTCCCTTGCCCACCCTGAGATGGGATCGCTTGTTCTTTTTTTAATACGTTTGAGTTCTCTGTGGATTCTGGTTATTAAACCTTTATCAGAGGTATAACCTGCAAATATTTTCTCCCATCCTCTGTGCTGTCTGCTTGCTTTACTTACTATGTTCTTGGCTGTGCAGAAGCTTTTTAGTTTGATCAGGTCCCAGTAGTGTATTTTTGATACTGCTTCAATTGCCTGGGGAGTCCTCCTCATATAATATTCACCCAGGCTGATTCCTTCAAGAGTTTTCCCTGCACTTTCTTCAAGTATTTTTATAGTTTCATGTTAAGTTTAAATCTTTTATCCAGTGAGAGTCTATCTTAGTTAATGGTGAAAGGTGTGGGTCCAGTTTCAATCTTCTACAGGTTGCCAGCCAGTTCACCCAGCACCATTTGTTAAATAGGGAATCTTTTCCCCATTGATGTTTTTAATTGACTTGTCAAAGATCAAATAACGGTAAGTAGCTGGATTCATCTCTTGATTCTCTATTGTGTTCTAGACATCTACTTCTCTGTTTTTGTGCCAGTACCATGCTGTTTTGATCACTATCGATTGATAGTACAGTCTTAGGTCTGGTTGCGTTATTCCTTCTGGTTTGTTTTTATTGCTGAGTAATGTTTTGGCTATTTTAGGTTTTTTCTGATTCCATATAAAACAAAGTATTATTTTTTGGAGATATTTAAAGTATGACAATGGAGCTTTAATAGGAATTGCATTAAAATTATATATTGCGTTGAGTAGTATAGACATTTTAACAATGTTGATTCTTTCCATCCATGAGCATGGTATGTATTTCCATTTTTTAACATCTTCAGCTATTTCTTAAAGTTTCATAGTTCTCTTTGTAGAGATCTTTCACGTCCTTTGTTAGGTATACTCCCAAATATTTCATCTTCTTTGGCACTATTGTGAAAGGAATAGAGTCCTTGATTGTTGTTTCAGCTTGGTTATTGTTGGTATATATAAAGGCTACAGATTTATGGGTATTGATTTTGTAGCCTGAGACATTGCTGTATTCCTTGATCACTTCTAAAAGTTTTGTGGTAGAATCCCTAGTGTTTTCCAGATATACGATCATATCATCTGCGAAGAGTGAAAGTTTGATCTTTTCTCACCCTATGTGGATACCCTTGATCACATTTTCTTTCCTAATTGCAATGGCTAAAACTTCCATTACAATGTTAAAGAGCAATGGAGACAATGGGCAACCTTGCCTGGTCCCTGATCTAAGTGGAAATGATTTCAATTTAACTCCATTCAATATGATATTGGCTGTGTGTTTGCTGTAGATGGCCTCTATTAGTTTAAGAAATGTCCCTTCTATACCAATTTTCTTAAGTGTTCAGATCATGAAGGGGTGCTGGATATTATCAAAAGCTTTTTCTGCATCAAATGAAAGAATCATATGGTCCTTATTTTTTAGTTTATGTGCTGAATTACATTTATAGATTTACATATATTGAACCAGCCTTGAACCCTGGGATAAATCCCACTTGGTCATGGTGTATAAATTTTTGATGTGTTGTTGGATTTTGTTCGTTAGGATCTTATTGAGTGTTTTAGCATCAATATTCATTAGTGACATTGGTCTATAATTTTCTTCTGTTGTTGGGTCTTTCTCTGGTTTGGGGATCAAGGTGATGTTTCCTTCATAGAATGTGTTGAGTAATATTGTTTCTTTTTCTATATTTTGGAAGAGGTTTAGTAATATAGGTACTAGTTCTTCTTTAAAGGTTTGGTAGAATTCTGACATAAAGCCATCTAGTCCTGGGCTTTTCTTTTTAGGGAGATTTTGTATAGTTGATGTTGATATAGGCCTGTTCAACATTTCCACTTCATTCTGGCTAATTCTTGGTCGGTGGCATACTTCCAGTTGGTCAATTTCTTTCAGATTTTCATCTTTCTTAGAGTAGAGTTTCTGGTATTCATTAAGGATTTTTAGAATTTCTGAGGGGTCTGTTGTTATTTCATCATTAACATTTCTGATTGATGAAATTAGCGATTTCAATCTTTTTTTCTTTGTTAGGTTGGCCAAATGTTTATATATTTTATTGATGTTTTCAAAAGACCAACTTTTGGATTATTGATCTGTTGTATAATTCTTTTGTTGTATAATTCATTTAATTCTGCTCTGAGTTTGGTTATTTCTTTTCTTCTGCTGGGTTTGGGGTTGGAAGTTCTTCCTTCTCCAGTTGCTTGAGATGTCCCATTAAGTTATTCACTTCCTCTCTTTCCGTTTTCTTGAGTAAGGCTTGCAATATTATAAATTCCCTCTTACAATTGCCTTTGCAGTATCCCAAAGGTTCTGATAATTCGTGTCTTGATTGTTGTTTTGTTCCAAAAATTTGGTGATTTCCTTCTTAATCTTGTCTATAACCCATCTATCCTTCAGCATAAGGTTGTTTAGCTTCCCTGTTTTATATGGGTATGCAGATTCCTGTGGTTATTGAGTTCAACTTTTATTCCATGATGGTCTGAGAAGATGCAAGGAATAATTTCTATTTTTTTTAAATTTGCTGAGGTTAGATTTGTGGCCTAGGATATGGTTCATGGGCTGATGAGAAGAATGTGTATTCAGTTTTGTTGGGATGAAATGCTTTGTAGATTTCAATTAAGTCCAGATGTTGAGGTGGAGTCATTGAGGGGAGGAGACAAGATGGCTGACTGAAGCCAGCTTTCCACAGAGGCTCCCGTTCAGAAGGAGAGTTAAAGGACAAAAATTCAGCAAGTAACCTGGTGGATTTGAGCTGCACTCAGAGAGAAGGTTGTAGAACACACGTCAACCCCGCTGAGGTGAGCTGCGACCACAAGGATACAAACAAAAGGTACAAAATCCATCACCAAGCGGACGGGAGTCCCCTCCCCCGTGAGAACGGCTCTGAGTGCCCCACAAGCAACCGGGCAGAGTTCAAATGTCCTCCCACTACACTCTCATGGAGAGACCCTTTAAAAACTAGACCTACCTCCCCTACTGGGGTGCCACGGCGTCCTCCCGCCAAGCATAAAACTGTATAAGCTGTATATGGTCTCTACCTGGAATTCTGAGCTCCCAGCACTCGCCTTCGCTCACAATGGGGTCTGGAGGCCAGTCCCGGTTGGTCGGTGGAGAGGGGACTGCACCAGAGTGGCAGTTCCCTGAGGCACAGTGTGACAGCCATCTTTTGGTGATAATACGGTCAGGCATAAAACTGTGTAAAACTGTGTGTGTTCTCTGCCCGCAACCCCAGGCTTCCAGCGCTCCCTGTGCTCCCCTCTGCTCTCTCTCCAAGGTCTGGAGGCCTGTCCCCCAGGGGTCCAGACTCTTGGGTGATTGCTCGAGGGGTGTAGACAGTGCTGGGCTGCAGCCTGTTGGTGCAGACTCTGGGGTACGAAGCAGAGAGAGTGGACGATTGGCCGGAGGGGAGCTACACCGGAGCAACGGTTGCCTGAGCCATAAGGCAGCAGCCCTCTTTTGCTAGCAATACGGCTCACTACAGAATATTCTGAAGCCACACCCCCTGTCTCTCTGGGCAACCAGAGACTCTGAGTTTGCCTGAGGCAACATAAACTTGCAAACCAGAGAAACTCCCAGGGCGGGGCTGACCCAGAGGTCTGCTTTACTAAACCTAAGACACACCTGGCCCTCAGGGGATCGTCAGCCTATAGACAATACAAGAGCAAAGACAAGCTGATTTGGAACTCAATTCAGCTTCTCTTCTGCAGGGGAAACGCAGAGTTGTTCTGTTCTGTTCTGTCAGTAACATTAGTCAGGGGTGAGACTGGACCTGAGTGAAAACCCCTCAACCTTTATCTAGCGCCCGAGGTTGTCAGGCCTCACCTCCTCCTGCTGGAGAGAGGCAGAGCGCAGCGGCCTGGCAAACTTCCTTGTGATTCAGGCAGGTACAAACTCCTGGAGTACTAATTCACTACAGGCAACTGGGTCAGCCAACTGCAGGGCTATCAGTGACTGGGTGTGAAGTGGTGCAAGGTGGGGAAGGAGGCAGCAACCTTCCCAGACTGATTTATAGGCTGGGTGGCTTCTCCTGACTCCACGCAGCACTGGAGCAAGCCACACCAGAGTAGTCACCAGATCCCTGTGATCCAGTTCCCAGAGACCTCTTAAACTCTCTCACCCGAGACAGGTGCAGACTGAGATAGTTGATTTGGACATTTTTGAACTGAACCAATCACCTGAGGACAAATCAGGTGGTGCCCTAGGTGCACGGTGGTGGGAAGGTTTGATTTTTCTTTTCCAATTGTTTGCCGGTGGGGGGTGGTGACTTAATTGCGGATATTTCTCCACAGCTGAGACTTCAATCCAAAGTATCTGTTTCACTAGGGTGGAACAGAAACCAGCTGAAAACAAGGCAGAACCATTTAGCCCCACCACACCAGACAGGGCCCCAGTTTCTCAGGCCACAACACTGTACAGGCCCTCGACAAAGCCCCAGGGTAAAAAATCAGAGGGAGTAAAACAACCATGGGGAGGAATCAGCAGAAAAACTCTGGTAACATGAATAACCAGAATAGATCAACCCCCCCAAGGAAAGATATGGCAGATGCAATTGAAGATCCCATTCATAAACAACTGGCTGAGATGTCAGAAATCGAATACAGAATTTGGATTGCAGACAAGATTAACAAAGTGGAATTAGGAATTCGAGGAGAAATTAAAAAGTTGTCTCAGGAATTTAACGAATTTAAAGACAAAACCACCAAAAACTTAGACACACTGAAGCAAGAATTTGCAGCCCTCAAAGATATGAAAAATACAGTAGAATCCCTCAGTAACAGAATGGAGCAAGCAGAAGAAAGGATTTCTGACATCGAAGATAAAGCCTTTGAACGCTCCCAAAATCTCAAAGAGGAAGAGAAATGGAGAGCAAAAACAGATCACTCACTCAGAGAGCTCTTGGATAATTCAAGGAAGGCGAATATCCGAATCATAGGAGTTCCAGAAACAGATGAAGTGGCCTCGCTGGGCACAGAGGCCCTTCTGCATGAAATTATGAAAGAGAATTTTCCAGACATGCCTAGAGATTCTGAAATCCAGATAGCAGACAGCTTCAGAACCCCAGCACGACTCAACCCCAATAAGACATCCCCAAGGCATATCATAATTAACTTCACTAAAGTTAATATGAAGGAGAAAATCCTCAAAGCTGCCAGGAGAAAGAAAACCATTACCTTCAAAGGCAAGAATATTAGAATGACTGCAGATCTCTCTGCTGAAACTTTTCAAGCCAGAAGAGGGTGGTCATTGACTTTTAATCTCCTAAAGCAAAATAACTTTCAACCCCAAATCTTCTATCCACCTAAACTGAGTTTCATTTATCATGGAGAAATTAAATACTTTAATGACATTCATATATTGAAGAAATTTGCCATAACCAAACCAGCTCTTCAGGATATTCTCAGACCTATCCTCCATAATGACCAACCCAATCCTATACCACAAAAGTGAACTCACTCAGAAACTTCGGATCAAACTCCAATTTCCACACTGGCGAAAGGATTAAAAATGGGCACTGGACTTTTGAAAAACTCGATACCCAAAACTTCACCAGACTTATCAATATTCTCCATTAATGTGAACGGCTTGAACTGTCCTCTAAAGAGGCATAGGTTAGCTGACTGGATACAAAAACTCAGGCCAAATTTTCCTTTTAAAACAAAAACAAAAAACAAAAAACAAAAACTCTGGCCAGATATCTGTTGCATACAAGAGTCACATCTTAACATAAAAGACAAATATAGACTCAGGGTGAAAGGATGGTCGTTCATATTTCAGGCCAATGGTAATCAGAAAAAAGCAGGTGTTGCAATTTTATTTGCAGATACAATAGGCTTTAAACCAACAAAAGTAAGGAAGGACAAGAATGGTCACTTCATATTTGTTAAGGGTAATACTCACTATGATGAGATCTCAATTATTAATATCTATGCACCCAACAAGAAGGCACCTCAATTTATAAGAGAAACTGTAACAGACATGAGCAACTTGATTTCCTCCAGCTCCATAATCGTTGGAGATTTCAACACTCCTTTGGCAGTGTTGGATCGATCCTCCAACAAGAAGCTGAGCAAAGAAATCTTAGATTTAAACCTAACCATCCAACATTTGGATTTAGCAGACATCTACAGAACATTTCATCCCAACAAAACTGAATACACATACTTCTCATCAGCCCATGGAACTTACTCCAAAATAGATCACATCTTAGGTCACACGTCTAACCTCAGTAAATTTAAAGAAATAGAAATTATTCCATGCATCTTCTCGGACCACTATGGAATAAAACTTGAGCTGAGTAACAACAGGAATCTGCATACTCATACAAAAACATGGAAGTTAAATAACCTTATGCTGAATGATAGCTAGGTCAGAGATGAGATTAAGAAAGAAATCGCCAATTTTTTGGAACAAAACAACAATGAAGACACGAACTATCAGAACCTCTGGGACAACACAAAGGCAGTTCTAAGAGGGAAATTTATAGCACTGCAAGCCTTCCTCAAGAGAACGGAAAGAGAGGAAGTTAACAACTTAATGGGACATCTCAAGCAACTGGAAAAGGAAGAACATTCCAACATCAAACCCAGTAGAAGAAAAGAAATAACCAAAATTAGAGCAGAATTAAATGAAATTGAAAACAAAAGAATAATACAACAGATCAATAAATCAAAAAGCTGGTTTTTTGAAAAGGTCAATAAAATAGAGAAACCTTTGGCCAACCTAATCAGGAAAAAAAGAGTAAAATCTCTAATCTCATCAATCAAACAACAAAGATGAAATAACAACAGACTCCTCAGAAATCCAAAATATCCTTAATGAATATTACAAGAAAATTTATTCTCAGAAATATGAAAATCTGAAGGAAATTGACCAAAACTTGGAAGCACATCACCTTCCAAGACTTAGCCAGAATCAAGTGGAAATGTTGAACAGGCCCATATCAAGTTCGGAAATAGCATCAACCATACAAAACCTCCCTAAAAAGAAAAGCCCAGGACCAGATGGTTTCACGTCTGAATTCCACCAAACCTTTAAAGAGGAATTAGTACCTATATTACTTAACCTGTTCCAAAAGGTAGAAAAAGAAGGAAGACTACCCAACACGTTCTATGAAGCAAACATCACCCTGATCCCCAAACCAGGGAAAGACCCAACAAGAAAAGAAAATTATAGACCGATATCACTAATGAATATAGATGCAAAAATATTCAACAAGATCCTAACAAACAGAATCCAGCAACACATCAAACAAATTATAAATCATGACCAAGTTGGTTTTATCCCAGGGTCTCAAGGCTGGTTCAATATACATAAATCTATAAATGTAATCCAGCACATAAACAAATTAAAAAACAAAGACCATATGATTCTCTCAATCCATGCAGAAAAAGCTTTTGATAATATCCAGCATCCCTTCATGATCAGAACACTTAAGAAAATCGGTATAGAAGGTCTATTTCTTAAACTGATAGAGACCATCTACAGCAAACCCACAGCCAATATCATATTGAATGGAGTTAAATTGGAATCATTTCCACTCAGATCAGGAACCAGACAAGGCTGCCCATTGTCTCCATTGCTTTTTAACATTGTAATGGAAGTTTTAGCCACTGCAATTAGGGAAGAAAAGGTGATCAAGTTTATTCATATAGGGTCAGAAGAGATAAAACTTTCAGTCTTTGCGGATGATATGATAGTATATCTGGAAAACACTAGGGACTCTAGTACAAAACTCTTAGAAGTGATGAAGGAATACAGCAGCGTCTCAAGTTACAAAATCAACATTCATAAATCGGTAGCCTTTATATATACCAACAACAGTCAAATTGAAAAAACAGTTAAGGACTCTATCCCATTCACAGTAGTGCCAAAGAAGATGAAATATTTGGGAATTTATCTAACAAGGGACGTGAGAGATCTCTATAAAGAGAACTATGAAACTCTAAGAAAAGAAATAGCTGAAAATATTAACAAATGGAAAAACATACCATGCTCATGGCTGGGAAGAATCAACATAGTTAAAATGTCTATACTACCCAAAGCAATATATAATTTCAATGAAATCCCTATTAAAGCTCCACTGTCATACTTTAAAGATCTTGAAAAAAAAATACTCCGTTGTATATGGAATCAGAAAAAAACTCAAATAGCCAAGACATTACTCAGAAATAAAAACAAAGCAGGAGGAATTATGCTACCAGACCTCAGACTAGACTACATATCAATAGTGATCAAAACAGCATGCTATTGGCACAAAAACAGAGAGGTAGATGTCTGGAATAGAACAGAGAATCAAGAGATGAGTCCAGCTACTTACTGTTATTTAATCTTTGACAAGCCAATTAAAAACATTCAGTGGGGAAAAGATTCCCTATTTAACAAATGGTGCTGGGTGAACTGGCTGGCAACCTGTAAAAGACTGAAAGTGGACCCACACCTTTCACCATTAACTAAGATAGACTCTCACTGGATCAAAGATTTAAACTTAAGACATGAAACTATAAAAATACTAGAGGAGAGTGCAGGGAAAACCCTTGAAGAAATCTGGCGAGTATTTTATGAGGAGGACCCCCTGGGCAATTGAAGCAGCTTAAAAATACACTACTGGGACCTGATCAAACTAAAAAGCTTCTGCACAGCCAAGAACACAGTAAGTAAAGCAAGCAAACAGCCCTCAGAATGGGAGAAGATATTTGCAGGTTATGTCTCTGACAAAGGTTTAATGACCAGAATCCACAGAGAACTCAAATGCATTAGCAAGAATAGAACAAAGGATCCCATCGCAGGCTGGGCAAGGGATTTGAAGAGATACTTCTCTGAAGAAGGCAGGCGTGCGGCCTTCAGACATATGAAAAAATGCTCATCATCTTTAATCATCAGAAAAAGGCAAATCAAAACTACTTTGAGATACTATCTAACTCCAGTGAGACTAGCCTATATCACAAAATCCCAAGACCAGAGATCTTGGCGCGGATGTGGAGAAAAGGGAACACTTTTGCACTGCTGGTGGGAATGCAAATTAATACATTCCTTTTGGAAAGAGATATGGAAAACACTTAGAGATCTAAAAATAGATCTGCCATTCAATCCTGTAATTCCTCTACTGGGCATATACCCAGAAGACCAAAAATCACGTCATAACAAAGATATTTGTACCAGAATGTTTATTGCAGCCAAATTCATAATTGCTAAGTCATGGAAGAAGCTCAGGTGCCCATCGATCCACGAATGGATTAATAAATTGTGGTATATGTACACCATGGAATATTATGCAGCCTTAAAGAAAGATGGAGACTTTACCTCTTTCATGTTTACATGGATGGAGCTGGAACATATTCTTCTTCATAAAGTATCTCAAGAATGGAAGAGAATGTACCCAATGTACTCAGCCCTACCATGAGACTAATTTAGGGTTTTCACATGAAAGCTATAACCTAGTTACAACCTAAGAATAGGGGGAAGGGGGAAAGGGAGGGGAGGGAGGGGGGAGGTGGGTAGAGGGAAGGGGATTGGTGGGATTACACCAGCGGTGCATCTTACAAGGGTATATGTGAAACTTGGTAAACAGTCTGTGAAGCTAGTGAATGATGCCCCATGATCATATCAATGTACACAGCTATGATTTAATAAAAAAAAAAAAAGAAAAAAGTCCAGACGTTGAATGGTTAAGTTTAAATCTACAATTTCTTTGCTTAGCTTCTTTTTGGAGAAGTGCTATCTATCCAGCACTGCTAAAGGTGAGTTAAAATCTCCAACTACTATGGAACTGGAGGAAATCAAGACATGCTCATGTCTGTTAGAGTTTCTCTTATAAATTGAGGTGCATTCTGGTTGTGTTCATAAATATTAATAATTGAAATCTCATCATGTTGAGTATTACCTTTAACAAATACGAAGTTTCCATCCTTATCCTTCCTTATTTTGGTTGGTTTAAAGCCTATTGCATCTGCGAATAGGATTGCAATGCCTGCTTTTTTCTGCTTTCCATTTGCCTGGAGTATAGATGACCAATCCTTCACCTTGAGTCTATATTGGTCTTTTAATGTAAGATGAGATTTTTGTATGCTGCAGATATCTGGTTTAGTTTTTGTATCCAGTCAGCCAACCTGTGTCTCTTTAGAGTTTAATTTAAACCATTCACATTAATTGAGAATTTTGATAAGCCTTTTGAGAGTCCGGTGGACATTTTTAATCCTTTTGCTACTGTGGAAGTTGGAATTGTTCAAAATTTTCTGGGTGGGTTTACTTTTGTGGTGGAGGGTTATGCTGGTGTTTATGAAGGATAGGTTTGAGAATATGCTGGAGAGCTGGTTTAGGTGTGGCAAATTTCTTAAACATGTGAATGTCGTTAAAGTATTTAATTTCTCCGTCATAATTGATACTCAGTTTAGCTGGGTACAGGATGCTGGGTTGAAAGTTATTTTGTTTTGGGCAGTGCCTGTGGCTCAGTCAGTAAGGCGCCGGCCCCATATACTGAGGGTGGTGAGTTCAAACCCAGCCCCGGCTGAACTGCCACCAAAAAAAGTAGCTGGGCATTGTGGTGGGCGCCTGTAGTCACAGCTACACAGGAGGCTGAAGCAAGAGAATTGCTTAAGCCCGAGAGTTGGAGGTTGCTGTGAGCTGTGTGATGCCATGGCACTCTACCGAGGGCCATAAAGTGAGACTGTCCCTACAAAAAAAAAAAAAAGAAAGTTAGTTTGTTTTAGGAGATTAAAAGTCGATGACCATCCTTTTCTAGCTTGAAAGGTTTCAGCAGAGAGATCTGCAGTTATTCTAGTATTCTTCATCTTGTAGGTGATGGTTTTTTTTCGTCTGGCTGCTTTCAGAATTTTGTTCTTCATATTAACTTTAATGAAATTGATTATGATGTGTCTGGGGGATATCTTATTTGGGTTGTATCGTGCTGGAGTTCTGAAACTGTCTGCTATCTGAATTTCAGAATCTCTTTGCATTTCTAGAAAGTTCTCCTTCATAATCTCATGAAGAGACTCTGTGCCTTGTGAAGCCACTTCGTCGCTTTCGGGGATCTCTGTAAGACAAATATTGGTTTTCTTTGAATTATCCCAGAGCTCTCTGAGAGAGTGATCTCTTTTTGCACTCCATTTCTCTTCCTCTTTGAGAGTTTGGGAGCATTTGAAAGCTTTGTCTTCAATGTCAGAAATCCTTTCTTCTGCTTGTTCCATTGTGTTACTGAGGGATTCTACTGTGTTTGCAGATCTTTGAGGGATGGAACTTCTTGTCTCAATGTGTCAAAATCTTTGGTTATTTGGTCTTTGAATTTGTTGAATTCTTCAGATATCTTTTGGGTTACTGCTTTGAATTCTAATTCAATCTTATTTGCTATCCAGATTCCGAATTCGATTTCTGACATCTCAGGTATTTGTTTGTGCATGGGATCTTGTGCTGTGTCTGCCCCATTGATCCTTGGGGAAGTTGATCTACTCTGATTGTTCATATTGCCAGAGTTTTTCTGTTGATTTCGCCTCATGATTGTTTTTCACCATTTCCTCTGGTCGTCCTCAGAGTTGGGGAGGTGTCTCTTCAAGATTAGACCCCAGCGGGATCACCCTATTGTTACTGGATCTTTGTAGGGAGTGACCCTGTGTAGTTCCTCTGGGGCTGCCCCAGCTAGGGAGTTCTGGTTGTGGAAGCAGCTCCGGTGTGTGACACACCCAGATCCAGCAACAGGATGGGAGGTGGTGCGCATGGTTCTGGGAGTGCCTGGTGCCCAGTGACTTTGGCACAGAGAGCCCAAGGCTCCAGCAGTCTCTGGCCAGGAGAAGGGCTCTGCACAGAAGCAGGGAGGACTCTGGAGTACACGCACCTACCAGTGTCCCTGGCCAGACTAGTGGGCCGGTGTGGAGGCAGGGAGGGTACAGGAGGGAGGACGCAGGGTTGCGTGGCTCCCACAGTTCCTGGTCAGGGCATGTGGAGGCTTGGCGGGCGCAGCTGTTATCTTGGTCTGGGTGGGCACCGATCAAGGTCACGGTGCAGTTCTAATGGAGGTCTGGGCGACGCAGCTCTTACAGTGGTCCAGGCTGGAGCCGATCGCGGTGGCAGCCCCTCCTGCCTTCTTTTGTCTATAGGCTGACGATCCCCTGAGGGCCAGGTGCATCTTAGGCTCAGTAAAGCTGTCCTCTGGGTCAGCCCTGCCCTGGGAATTTCCTATCTCTGCCCGTGCGTTTTCTAGTCCCAGCGCTCCACCCAGACTGGTACTGCCTCAAGCAAACCCTTTACTCACAGGGCTGCATTTCAGTCCCAGATCTGTTCCATGGTCGTTGCCACCTGAGAAGATGCCCAGCCTCCTCTGGTTGCCCAGGGAGATGGGGTATGGCTTTGGAATATCTGGGGGTGAGCCCTATTGTTGTTAAAAACAGCTGCTGCTCAGCACCTTGGGGCACCACTGCTCTGGCGTGGTTCCCTCTTAGCTGACTGTCCTCTCCTCACTCCTGTACTGCAGAATCAGCACTGACCAGCTGCAGTCCAGGGCCTGTCTACACCCTCGAGAAATCACCCAAGAATCTGGGGTGATTCTCCTGGGGGACAGGCCTCCAGACCTCAGAGTGAGAGTGAGGGGAGTGCTGGGAGCTCAGAATTGGATGTAGAGAATATATATACAGTTTTATACAGTTTTATACCTGGCAGGAGAACGCTGTTGCACCCTAGTAGGGGAGGTACTTCCAGTTTTTAGAGGGTGTGTCCCATGGAGTGTAGTGGGAGGACCTTTTAACTCTGCTCGTTTGTTTGTGGGGCACTCTGAGCCGTTCTTATGGGGGAGGGGACTCCCGTCCGCTTTGTACCTTTTGTTTGTATCCTTGGTGTCGCAGCTCACCTCAGCAGGTTTGATGTGCGTTCTTCAACCTTATCTCTTGGTGCAGCTCTAATCCACCAGGTTACTTGCTAAATTTCTGTCCTTCAACTCTCCTTCTGGACAGGAGCCTCTCTCAGCTTCTGAACGTTGCTACCTTCAGACTACTAAAGAATTGCCACACACACACATACACATACCCATATCCTCCTGCATGGATGAAAGAAACATGACTGAGCCAGTTTTTTGATTTAAAAATAAATCTCTTTTTGTGTTACAGCTGGATGGATCATATATGCTTTAGGACGTGTCGATGTTACAGCAAAAAAATGGTATACACTCACGTTAACTATTAAGGTAGGTATTGCAGTCATAATGCCCGGAGGTAAAATGTGCTTTCCTCTACCTTCAAAGCACATTTTTTCTTCATTTTTATATCATATTGTCTTTTTATGATAGATTTTTATGACTTTATCATACATTCTGGTTAGTAACCCATTGTCTATTACATTTACAGATATTAGATTTACAGATATTCACTTCGTTTGTGTGTATTTTCATTTTGTTTATGGTATCTTTGATGAATAGATTAAAAAATTTTGATACTGTCAGATATTTCCCCTCTTTTCTCATTGCTTTTATGTTTTGTGTTTTATTTAAGAAGGACTTTCCCTTTCTCAAGGTTAGTAACAATTTTTGCCCAAACTAACAAAGTCTAGAATTTATTTTTATTGTTTAAGCTTTGTGTATCTGGAATTTATGTGTGAAATATAAGAGGAAATACCCAATATAATTTTTTAAAAACCATTGGATAGCCATCATCCTTTATTCCATGGACTGTCTTTTGCCCATCATTTGAAGGCCAACTTTTCGATGTAACATATTAGCACATGTGCATAGACTTGTTTCTGAACTTTCCTTTTTTCATATTGTTGTGTTTGTCTGCTATCCCAAGTTATACTTTAAATTATGTTCGCTTTCTAAATGCTTTGATTATAAGGCTTACTCCCTCACTTCCTTCAGAATTCTTTCCTGGTCACCTGCTGTAAAAAAGTGCCCCATCTCACTTTCTGTCTCTCTTCGGTTGCTTTATTTTTCTAAAGTTTTTATCCTCACTTGACATGGTGCATATTCTATTGATTGCTTATATGTTTGTCCTTCTCCCTTAACTAGCACACGACTCCTTAGTGACAGGCCTCTCCTGATTATCCATTGCTGGCTCTGCAGTGCTCAGAAAAGTGTTGGGCACATGGGCAGAGCAAGACCTCAAAGAATACTTAGTCAACGTGTGGATATCCAATGAGGCAGTTTCCTCATGGTTTCTTTTTCAAAATTATCTTTGCTATTCTAGTATGTTTAGTCTTCTGTTTGAATTTTTAAAACAGCTTTGCATCAAATTTATATATCAATTTGGGGAAAAATTAACATTTTAAATGATAACATGTTCCCCATAGAAGATAGGAACAAGAGCATGCTGTATGTCACCTTTCATTAATATCTCCCCCGTGTCTCTCCGTCTTTATTGTGTACTTTTTGCACATTTCTGATTAGGCTTGTTTTTAGTAAATAACTTAATAAATTCTTTAAAATTGTGAATGAGATTCAAAAAAATACATTAACTTTTTAAAGGTACTTTGCATATATTGTTCAAAATCAATAGGGCTATCGAATGCAGCTTCCTCCTGCCTTGTCTCTGTTCCTTCCTCCTCATACCCACTCTGTGTTCTGTATCTCTCATACAGTCACTCATGACTATTTTAGATGTTTCTTCTGGTATGTCTTTAATATAACATGATTTATTACTTTCAGAAATTGGTTCTTGTTTAGCCACAGGATGGATAGGGATTTTGCTGGTTTGCACCCATTCCACTCCCTTAGCTCCGTCATTTCCTGTTTCATTAGCTGTGAGCATTCTGCTTCTCTCTTGTATGTCAGTTTTATGCCATGCACTCTGAGAATTGAGTATTTTCTCTAGCTGGCCAATGTAATGCAGTCTCTCAGGCATCCATTGTCGCATTAACCTGTTGTAATTCTCAGCAAGCCACTCCTTCCTCATAGTATATGTGTGTTAGTGTGTCCCCTACTGGAAGGTAAGCTCACTACAAACTGGGACCTTGTCTTTCTTGTCATCCTAAATTCCTAGTCCATTAAACAGCATTTGGCATATACCTATTTTTGTATAGATACAAAAGACCCCAAACACCATCTTCTATGTTGTCCATATTCTAAATTACAGCTCATATGAGGATTTTATCATTTTAGCATTGGCCATTGGTTGAACTTTCCTCAGCAAATGCCAGCTTTTTGCATGTTTAGAACAACAGACATTGAAGTCTGTGAGGTTCCACTTGAGAGTGTTTTATGTTGCCCAGCTTCAGATGTCCCACCTATAGCATCACAAAGACATACCTTCTTATGCTGATTCAGTGAGATAACATATGTGAAATTTTGGTACAATACAGGATATGTGGTAAGCTCTTAATGAATCAAGTTAATATTCTAAGGAGTTAGCAGTATTTGGAACCAGACAGACCAGTATTCATATTTCCTTGCTGACATGTAGACTTCCAGTAAGTCATTTTACTTCTTTGAATCTCTGTTTTCCTTATCTGTAAAATGGAGATAATGTGCATCTGTGAGATTGCTTTTAGAGTTAAATATATTTCATTTTTTTACTAAGCCTCTACTATATGCACTTTCTCAAGCACTAGAAATACAGCAGTAGACAAGACAGAGTAGATTCCTGCTGTCTTAGAGCATATCTTCTGAAGGGCCAGATGCTTTAGACTCTGTTGCAGCTACTCAACTCTGCTGTAGTGAGAGAGCAACCCTAGACAATAAGTAAATGAGTGGGTATGGTTGTGCCAATAAAGTGTTATTTATAAAAATAGGTGGCTGGCCTGTGGGTTAGAGTTTGTTTACCCCTGCTCTAAGATAACACACTTGTAAATACATACATAAATAATTATAAAGAAAAAATAGGGTATTAATTCTTTAACCAGGGAGATCAGAGAAGACCTTGCTGAGTTGGTGATGTTTGAGTTCAGACCTGAATGATGGGAAGTACAATCTGAGTAGTTCACACAACTGGTGCCAAAGGCAGGCATGGCTGACCTTGTGTAAGGAGCAACCAGAATGCCAGGGTGGCGTAAGCCCAGGGACAAGAGGGCAGAAGGAGGAGATGAGGTGCTATTAGACAGATTTCGTGTGTAATATGATATGTGCATATGACTCCCTTGGCTCAGAGTTAATATTATTACGTAGCTGCAGAAGATGTTCAGTAAGCAATTTTAGAGCTGAAGATAGCTGTATATGTGTGTAATAATAGGAACGTGTCTCTGAATTTGGAGTTAGGTAACTTGGATTCAAGTCTCAGCTCTATTGATAAATCTGTACTTTTTTTTTTTCTGTAGTGAACTTGCTGTTAATAATTTTTGCTTTAATATATGAATTACATTAATACCGCACATTACATATATGAAATCAAAGTTTTTTAGTTTTAATCTTGTTAAGCCTCAGTGTCTTCACCTAAAAAATAAAAGAACTAAAATAAGGCCCATTGCATTATAAAAGACTTAAATACAGATTTATTTTGGTTCTTGGCTAATGCTTTGAATCTTGAGCTCTTTACCTTTTAAGAGTAGCTGGTTTTAAATGTTTAGTTGTAATTATTATGCTCATAAATGTACTATATTGATGGTAATAAGATCTGACATTGTTTACCTTGTGCGAGGCACACAGAGGCAACCTCATGGCAGCCTGCTGAGGAAGACAGCATTTTTTCTTTCTCTGTCAGGGACCAGTTAGTCACACCTTGTAGATACGTTCTTTCTTCTAATCACTCCTCGCCCCATTATCAGTTTAACTGATGGTTACTGTTTTTCCAAATTAAGCATAGGAGCTTCATAGGGCTTTGAATTAATATTCTGTACATGGCAATAGAACACTGAAACTAAGGTTAATTACTTTTCTTCTGGCTGGCAAAAGCTCCTTAATGAAGACTTTACGTGGACAGTAAGGTAGAGGCTAATGTTTTGTCCTCAGCACCGTGCTGTCTGAAGAGCTGGTGGCCATTAGCCACAACACCTACACATGCAACTACTTAAATAGGACATGTTTTTTATTTTAGTAGGCTTTATCTAAAACTTCATGGTATAATGAAAAGTTTTGGATTTTCGTCAGTTTTACATTTTGGTGGTACACAAAAGAAATGTTGAGGAATTCCTTGTAATATGGGATCTAGTTAAATAGGAGATAAAAGTTTCCTCCAAGAAAATGTTTTCTGTATTTTAAACTTTTGCTTGAACTTACCAGAGTTGTGTTTTGCTGAGAGAAATCCTAAGTAAGAAGGGCCATATATTATTAACAAACAGAATTCAGAGGGTCATTTCCCTGTTTTCAAAGGATGTTTTTCCATATGTTTTCAAAGTCAATTTTTTTGAGTTTTAATCCTGTAAAGCCTCAGTGTCTTCGTCTATAAAATAAAAGAACTAAATTAAGGCCTATTGCATTATAGTTCTAAGACTTAAATACAGATTTATTCTGGTTCTTGGCTAATGCTTTACCTCTGTTCCAGGATCATTCTGCTTCTGGTATGTTGAATGACAACTCTCTGTGGACAAACGTCCCTGTGAATTTCCCGAAGAATGGCTGGGCTGCTATTGGAACTCACTCCTTTGAATTTGCACAGTTTGACAACTTTCATGTGGAAGCCGCACCCTAATACTCACAGGGCATCATAGAACATTCTGGAGTTTTTTTCTTTCTTTATGATTTTGGTTCAGAGCCAATTCTTCTTTTGATGGATTGACATATGAAGCTTTGTAAGCTAAAGATAATGAAGAATAAGTGGGGAGAAAAATGTATTTTTGCTTGATTCTATGGAAGATTTTGTTGGAAATAATTCCAGGGAGAAAATAGGTGAATCTTTAACAGTACCTGATATGTACCCTGAAGTTCAGTCTGTACCTTGCTGCTATCTTTAGGAATGATTTTAGTGGTTCAGACCTGAAGCCTTAGTGCTAACATAAGGTTGCTGTTTTCATCTTACTTGCAAGTGATCACGCACATGGGAGTAACTTGACCATCACTGAGATGTATTTATGAATGCTGGCCTTGTGTCTCACTGAGCTAACGTCCTCCTTGTAAGATGATGCTGCCATAATTGAAAGCCAAATAACACTGGAACTAACTTTTTGAAAACCTCTTCAACATGTTATCCTTACACTCTAAAAAGTGTTTATTTCTTTTCATTTTAAGATAATACTTTGAATTTCAGGATATGAGTAGGATGATTTAAGGAACTATTTACTATTCAGGGTTCCAACTAGGAAAATTAATATTAATAAAATGTTAAACCAGATTGTAAACATGTACTCAAAAAATAAATTTAAAGTGCCTCATTAATAAACTACCTCTAAAGTTATTTCTGTAGTAATAAATATTAGGAGATTAACTGGGTTATTCTGCATAGATTTTTAAAATTTCAGAATATTATGGGAGTACAAACAGTTACAAGAATTGCTTTTTTTACAGTTTGAGTCAAAGTTGTAAGCGTGCATTGTACCTGTTAGGTGTGAATTTACCTCTTCCCTCCTCCTCACTTCTACTTGTTTACTTTCTGTCGAGTTTTTCTATCAAATGTGCATATGGGTGTTGATCAGTTAGCTCCAATTTAATAGCAAGTACATGGGTGTTTGTTTTTCCATTCTTGTAATACTTCACCTAGAAAAATGGTCTCCGGTTCCATCCAGGTTATTACAAAACGTATGTTGACCTTTTTTTTTTATGGCTGAGTAGTACTTCATGGTATACATATATCACATTTATAAATCTATTTATATGTTGATGGGCGTTTGGGTTTGTTCCCCATCTTTGTGATTGTGAATTGTGCAGCAATAAACATTTGAGTACATGTGTCTTTTTGATAAAATGACTTTTTTTCTTTGGGTAAATACCTAATAGTGGTAGGCCTACTTTTAGTTCTTTAAGGTATCTCCATGGAAATTTCCACAGAGATTGTACTAGTTTGCAGTTCCATCAACGGTGTATAGGTGTTCCTTTCTCTCTGCACCCAAGCCAGCATTTGTTGTTTTGGAATTTTTTAATAAAAGCCATTCTCACTGGAGTTAGGTGATATCTCATTATTTTTTCATTTGCATCTCCCTGATAATGAGATATACAAATTTTCATATGTTTATTGGGTATTAGCCTATGTTCTTGTGAAAAGCTTCTGTTAATGTCTTTTGCCCACTTTTTATGGGGTTGCTTGGTTTTTTTATCTGGGTTTTCTGTTCCGATGCATTGGTCCATGTCTGTTCAGTGTCAGTACCATGCTGTAGTAATTACTATAGCTTTGCATTACAGCTTGAAGTCTGGTAAAGTGATGCCTCCCAATTTGTTTGTATTGTTGAAGGTTGCTTTGGCTATTAGGCTCTTTTCTGGTTCCAGATGAAGCATAGGGTTATTTTTTTCTAGTGCAAAAAATGATACTGATATTTTGATGGCGGTTGCATTAAACATGCCCATCACTTTGAGTAGTACAGACATTTTAACAGTGCCAGTTCGTGAGTGTGGTATGTGTTTTTGCTTGTTTACGTCTTCCATGATTTCCTTCTTCAGTGACTTGTAGTTCTCCTTGTAGAGGTTTTCTGTCTCCTTGGTTAAATTTATTCCTGGATATTTTATTTTGTTTGTTGCTATTGTGAAAGGCACTGAGTCTTTGATTTGATTCTCACCTTGACCATTGTTGGTGTACAGGAATGCTATTGATTTGTATATATTTATTTTGTAGTCCAAGACTCTGCTGCATTTATTTATCAATTCCAGGAGTCTCTTGCCAGATTCTTTGGGGTTTTCTAGATATAAGGTCATATCATCAGCAAACAGGGATGGTTTGACCTCTTCTGTCCCCATTTGGATAGCCTTGGTCTCCTTCTCTTGTCTGATTGCTCTAGCTAGAACTTCCACCACTATGTTGAATAGAAGTGGTGACAGGCAACTTCTGTCTTGTTCCAGGTCTAAGAGGGAATGCTTTTAGTTTTTCCCCCATCAGTGTGGTATTGACTAGGCTTTTGTCATATATGGCTTTTACAATGTTCCATATGTGCCTATTTTGTTAAGAGTTCTTACCATAAAAGGGTGCTGAATTTTATCAAATGTTTTCTCTGCATCTATTGATGTTATCATATGGTCTTTGTTTTTGCTTCTGTTTATGTGGTGAATCACATTTATAGATTTGCATATGATAAAACATCTCTAAATCCCTGGGATAAAGCCCACTTGATCATTGGGGATTATTTTTATGATGTGCTGCTGAATTTGGTTCACTAGAATTTTTTATTGAGAATTTTTGCATCTATATTCATAAGGGATATTGATCTGTAGTTTTCCTGTTTTGTTGTGCCCTTTCCTGGCTTTGATATCAAGATGATGCTAGCTTCATAAATGAGTTGGGGAGGATTCCTTCCTTCCTTAATGTTTTGAAATAATTTCTGAAGTATAAGTACTAGGTCTCTTTGTAGATCTGGTAAAATTTGGTTGTAAAACCACATGGTCTGGGGCTTTACTTTTATTGAAAGATTTTTTATTGCTGTTTCAACTTTGTTACTTGATATTGGTGTTTTTATTAGTTCTGTTTCTTCCTTATTGAGTCTCAGGAGGTTGTGTGTTTACAAGAATTTGTCCATTTCCTCAGTGTTTTCCAGTTTATATACATAGAGGTTTTATGGTATTCAGAGGTGATGTTTTATATTTCCATGTAATATCTCCTGTTTCATTTCTGTTTGAGTTTATTAGAGTCTTTTCTGTTTTTGATTAATCTGCCAAGAGGTCTGTCAATTTTTTTTATCTTTTCAAAGAAGAAACTACTTTTTGTTTCATTAATCTTATGTATAATTCTTTTTTTATCGATTGTACTTAGTTGTGTACTTTCCTTAGTTGTTTCTTTTGCTGGGTTTGGGATTGGTTTACTCTTCCTTTTCTAATTCCTTGAGATAATTTATTACATTGTTAATTTGTGGTGTTTCTGTGTTTCTGATGTAGGCATGTAAGGCTATGAATTTTCTTCTTAGGACTGCTTTTGCTGAATTCCACAGGTTTTGATAACTTGTGTTGCCTTTGACATTTTAGTTCAAAGAATATTATGACTTCTGTTAATTTCTTCTATGACCCCGTAATTGTTCAGTAGTAGGTTGTTTAATTTCCATAACTTTGTGTAGAATTGAGTGTTTTTGTTGGAGTTGATTTCCTATTATATCCCAATGTGGTCTGAGAAGATATTTGGTATTTTTTTTTGTTATTTTTTGAGGCATGTTTTGTGGCCTAAGATGTGATCAGTTTTGGAGAATGTTCCGTGTGCTGATGAGAAGAATGTATATTCAATTGTTTTCATGTATAATGTTCTGTAAATGTCTGTTAGGCCCATTTCCTCCAGAGTTTCATTTAAGTCCCATGTTTCTTACTTAAATTTCTGCTTGGAAGATTTGTCAAGTTTTTTCAGCAGAGCATTGAAGTCTCCAGCTATTACAGTGTTGCTGTTTATTACTTTGTTTATATCTATTAGCATTTATTTTACAAATCTGGGTGCACTTGTGTTAGGTGCATAAACATTGAGAATTTTCTTTTTTTTTTTTTTGCAGTTTTTGGCTGGGGCTGGGTTTGAACCCACCACCTCCAGCATATGGGGCTGGCGCCCTATTCCTTTGAGCCACAGGTGCCACCAAACATTGAGAATTTTTATGTTGAATACTTGTTGCATGTTTCCATTTACCCTTATATAGCGATGATCTTTGTTTTTCTTTACTTTTGTTGCTTTGAAGCCTATGTTATCTTATAGGAGAATGACTACACCAGTTTTCTTTTGGTTTGTATTTTCATGGAATAGTATTTTCTGTCCCTTCACCTTGAGTCTTCCTGAGTTCTTGTGGATTAGATACCTTTATTGGAAATAGCAGGTACTGGTTTGTATTTTTTTATCCATTCAGCCAGCCTGTGTCTCTTGAGAGTGGAGTTCATTCACATTTATTGAAAGAATTGGTAAGTGGGGTAAATTTCTGTTGCTCCTGTTAAGTCTCTTGAGCCATTGTGGTATCTGGGCTCTGAAGTTGCATTTGGGTGGTTTTACACTGATGGGTGTCTGTTGTGCTGATCAGTGAGTAATGTTGATTGGAGTACTTCCTGCAGGGCAGGTCTGGTCTTGACAAATTTCTTCAGTGTATGCTTGTCTGAGAAAGTCTTTATTTCTCCCTCCTATATGAAACTTAGTTTTGCAGGATACAGAATTCTAGGCTGACCATTCTGTATGAAAAGACTGAGAATGGAGGCTCTAGTCCCTTCTGGCTTATAAGGTCTCAGTTGAGAAGTTTATAGTTAATGTGATGATAAGTGAGTTTTTCCTTTGTAAGTTACCTGATGCTTTTGCCTTCATTGGGGGTTCATAGGAGTTTGTCTTTCATGTTAACTTTGGCCAGTTTGATGACTGTGTGTTGTGGTGATTGCCTTTTGGTGATGAATCTCCCAGGAGTCCATTGTACTTTTAGTACCTAGATGTTCAAATTTCTAGGAAGACCTTGGAAATTTTTCTCAAGTATTCCCTTAGATAGGTTTTCCAGCCCTTGTGTATTTTCTTCTTCACTCTCAGGGATGCCTGTGATTCTCATGTTAGGCTTCTTTACATAATCCCATATTTCTTGTAGGCTTTGTTTATTCCTCTTATTTCTCTGTTCTTTGTCTTTGACTGACTTGCTAACTCAAAGGTAGTGTATTCTAGTTCTGAGATCCCTTTTTCTGCCTAATCTAGCCTATTTTTAAGACTTTCCACTGTGTTTTTATTTCTTTTTTTTCTTTCTCTTTTTTTTTACTTTTTTATTGTTGGGGATTCATTGAGGGTACAATAAGCCAGGTTACACTGATTGCAACTGTTAGGTAAAGTCCCTCTTGCAATCATGTCTTGCCCCCATAAAGGGTGACACACACCAAGGCCCCACCCCCCTTCCTCCGTCCCTCTTTCTGCTTTTCCTCCCCCCGCCATAACCTTAATTGTCATTAATTGTCCTCATATCAAAATTGAGTACATAGGATTCATGCTTCTCCATTCTTGTGATGCTTTACTAAGAATAATGTCTTCCACTTCCATCCAGGTTACTACGAAGGATGTAAAGTCTCCATTTTTTTTAAATAGCTGAATAGTATGCCATGGTATACATATACCACAGCTTGTTAATCCATTCCTGGGTTGGTGGGCATTTAGGCTGTTTCCACATTTTGGCGATTGTAAATTGAGCTGCACTAAACAGTCTAATACAAGTGTCCTTATGATAAAAGGATTTTTTTCCTTCTGGGTAGATGCCCAGTAACGGGAATCCAGGATCAAATGGGAGGTCTAGCTTGAGTGCTTTGAGGTTTCTCCATACTTCCTTCCAGAAAGGTTGTACTAGTTTGCAGTCCCACCAGCAGTGTAAAAGTGTTCCCTTCTCTCCACATCCACGCCAGCATCTGCAGTTTTGAGATTTTGTGATGTGGGCCATTCTCACTGGGGTTAGATGATATCTCAGGGTTGTTTTGATTTGCATTTCTCTAATATATAGAGATGATGAACATTTTTTCATATGTTTGTTAGCCATTCATCTGTCATCTTTAGAGAAGGTTCATTCATGTCTCTTGCCCATTGATATATGGGATTGTTGGCTTTTTTCATGTGGATTAATTTGAGATCCTAGTTATCAAGCTTTTGTCTGATTGAAAATATGCAAATATCCTTTCCCATTGTGTAGGTTGTCTCTTTGCTTTAGTTATTATCTCCTTAGCTGTACAGAAGCTTTTCAGTTTAATGAAGTCCCATTTGTTTATTTTTGTTGTTGTTGCAATTGCCATGGCAGTCTTCTTCATGAAGTTTTTCCTCAGGCCAATATCTTCCAGTGTTTTTCCTATGCTTTCTTTGAGGATTTTTATTGTTTCATGCCTTAAATTTAAGTCCTTTATCCATCTTGAATCAATTTTTGTGAGTGGGGAAAGGTGTGGGTCCAGTTTCAGTCTTTTACATGTAGACATCCAGTTCTCCCAACACCATTTATTGAATAGGGAGTCTTTCCCCCCAAGTATGTTTTGTTTGGTTTATCGAAGATTAGATGGTTGTAAGATGTTAGTTTCATTTTTTGGTTTTCAATTCAATTCCAGGTGTCTATGTCTCTATTTTTGTGCCAGTACCATGCTGTCTTGACCACTATGGCTTTGTAGTGCAGACTAAAATCTGGTATGCTGATGCCCCCAGCTTTATTTTTATTACTAAGAACTGCCTTAGCTATACGGGGTTTTTTCTGGTTCCATACCAAATGCAGAATCATTTTTTCCAAATCTTGAAAGTACGATGTTGGTATTTTGATAGGAATGGCATTGAATAGGTAGATTGCTTTGGGAAGTATAGATATTCTAACAATGTTGATTCTTCCCATCCATGAGCATGGTATGTTCTTCCATTTGTTAATATCCTCTGCTATTTCCTTTCTGAGGATTTCATAATTTTCTTTATAGAGGTCCTTCACCTCCTTCGTTAGGTATATTCCTAGGTATTTCATTTTCTTTGAAACTATGGTGAAGGGAGTTGTGTCCTTAATTAGCTTCTCATCTTGACTGTTATTGGTGTATACAAAGGCTACTGACTTGTGGACATTGATTTTATTTCCTGAAACATTACTGTATTTTTTGATGACTTCTAGGAGTCTTGTGGTTGAGTCTTTGGGGTTCTCTTAAGTATAAGATCATGTCGTCAGCAAAAAGGGAGAGTTTGACCTCCTCTGCTCCCATTTGGATTCCCTTTATTTCCTTGTCTTGCCTAATTGTACTGGCTAGAACTTCTAGCACTATGTTGAATAGTAAAGGTGACAGAGGACAACCTTGTCTGGTTCCAGTTCTAAGAGGAAAAGCTTTCAGTTTTACTCCATTCAGTAAAATATTGGCTATAGGTTTGTCATAGATAGCTTCAATCAGTTTTAGAAATGTGCCACCTATGCCTATACTCTTCAGTGTTCTAATTAGAAAAGGATGCTGGATTTTATCAAATGCTTTTTCTGCATCTATTGAGAGGATCATATGATCTTTATTTTTGCCTCTTTTAATATGGTGGATAACGTTTATGGACTTGCATATGTAAACCAGCCTTGCATCCCTGGGATGAAGCCTACTTGATCATGATGAATGACTTTTTTGATGATAAGCTGTAATCTGTTGGCTAGGATTTTGTTGAGAATTTTTGCATCTGTATTCATGAGTGAAATTCGTCTGAAATTCTCCTTTTTGGTTAGGTCTTTTCCTTGTTTTGGTATCAGGATGATGTTTGCCTCATAGAATGTGTTGGGGAAGATTCCTTCTTCCTCAATTTTTTGGAATACTTTCTGCAGTACAGGAATAAGCTCTTCCTTGAAGGTTTGATAGAATTCTTGTGTGAAGCCATCTGGACCAGGGCATTTTTTGGTTGGAAGATTTTTTATTGTTTCTTTGATCTCAGTGCTTGAAATTGGTCTATTTCTAAGTATAGAAGGAGCTCTATTTCTTCTGGGCTAAGTCTAGGGAGAGGGTGTGATTCCAAATATTGATCCATTTCCTTCACATTGTCAAATTTCTGGGCATAGAGTTTCTGGTAGTATTCAGAGATGATCTCTTGTATCTCTGTGGGATCAGTTGTTAATTCCCCTTTATCATTTCTGATTGAGGTTACTAGAGATATTACGTATTTCTTGTTAGTCTGGCCAATGGTTTATGTATTTTATTTATTTTTTCAAAAAACCAACTCCTTGTTTCATTAATTTTCTGAATGATTCTTTTGTTTTCAATTTCATTGATCTCTAATTTGATTTTGGATGTTTCTTTTCTTCTACTGGGGTTATGCTTAGATTGTTCTTCTTTTTCCAATTCCATATGATGGCTTGTGAGTTTGTTGATACGTTCTCTTTCTGTTTTTTGAATGTAGGCATTTAAAGTGATAAATTTTCCTCTCAAAACTGCTTTTGCGGTATCCCAGAGGTTTTAGTAGCTTGTGTCTTCATTGTTGTTATGCTCAAGGAAGTTAATGATTTCCTGTTTTATTTCTTCCTGCACCCATCTGTTATTCAACAGAAGGTTGTTTAATTTCCATGCCTTTGTGTGAGGTCGAGCGTTTTTGTTAGAGTTGAGTTCCACCTTTAGTGCCTTATGGTCTGAGAAGATACAAGGTAAAATTTCAATTCTTTTGATTCTATTGATATTTGTTTTGTGTCCCAGGATGTGATCAATTTTTGAGAGTGTTCCATGGGGTGATGAAAAGAATGCATATTCTTTATCTTTGGGATGGAGTGTTCTATATGTGTCTATCAAGCACAGTTGTTCTAGGGTCGTTTTTATTTCTTTAAATGAATTTTTTATTGCCAGAAGCTCTGCTTAATTTTTTTTTTTCAGTAATTTGATTTTTTTAGTGAATTTTGCTTTCATTTCCTACCTTGTTTTTGTGTTGGGTTTCTATTTTCTCTTGTATTTCATTGAGCTTCTTTATAATCCATATTTGAAATTCTTTATCAGTAATTTGAATATTCTTGTTTTGCTTGGTTTCCATTGGTACAGAGTTGTCTTTTTGGGGGGTGTTCTTTCACTCTGATTTTTCATGTTTCCACAGTTCTTTCCCTGATTCCTTCTCATCTGGAACAGCTGCTGTTTCTTATTTTTGGATTTTCTTTTATGTAGGTATTGGCACACCCATTTTAATCTCTGAGATAGTTGGTGATACTTGTGGGTGAGAGTCAACCACTCATATTATCGAGTTAGTCAGTAAATGCTGTGAAGGGTATGCAAACTGGCCTCCCTATCCGTAGGTGGAACTTTCCAGAAGGAACAAACTGCAGTGTTGATTTTGGGTCCTGTGACCAGCTCCAGTCCCTCAGAAGAATTTGATTCCGTAGGTGGTGGGTAGGACCCTGGAATTTCTGCTGTGTCCTTATTCTCCGCCACAGCAGAGGTAGGTGGGGGATTTGTGGCTGGGCAGGTCTGGGTTGGGTGAAAGTATCTTTAGGCTCCACCAAGGCTGGCAAGGCATCTGTTTCAGCAAGGGTCAAAGATCTAATTCTAGCTGTTAGGCAAAGCCACTAGGATGTGGCTGAAGTGGCCTCACCTAACTAGAAAGTCCAGGATTCTGGCTGGAGCTGAGAACACAGGCCTTCTGTGGGGGTGTGGGGTACCTTGCAATTACACTGCAGCAAGGACCCACACTATGCTCTTCCTCCCCCTCTGCCCACGTAGGCCCTCTCACGTCCCAAGGCCAATCCATAGATCTCTCCTCCATGCCACCAAGAAATATGATCAAGACCTGGGGGTATGGGATCTGGACTATGGGTCTTTCCTTAGGTCACAAAATAAATCCTGGACCATGCCAGGGAGAAGCACACTGGTCTTAGTTGCCCATTGGGTGCCCAAGCAGGTTTGATGCTTGAGGTGTGCCCTGCTGTGATGGAGTTGTCAGGGAAACAGCACAAGGGAGGGCTAGTGGGCAGGGAACTCACAGTCTGAGCATCCTTCAGTGTACGTGGGACCCCCAGAGGAAAGCTCCGAACCCCACTTTCTGTGGAAGTCTCACTGTGGTGGCTCAATTCTCTGTCTCAGCAGCCATGGAGTGGGCAGGGACGGGAGAAAAAGATTCTAGATGGAGGCAAATTAGCACTCAAATTAGCACTCTGGTGTCTGCCCTTTTCTCCAGAAGGCTGCCCATATAGAATGTTTAGCTCTAGAGTCACGCAGGGCACCCGGGACTCACTGGACCCCTATGGCTCTTGCAGTCTGGCCCAGAGTTGGAAAATATCTGTGTGAGAATGAGCTAGACAAACTGAGGAGTTAAACCCCCCTGGGGAGGACAAAGGCACATGGTGGGGGGTGAAGCAGTATGGTGCCTGCTGTCCCAAATCTGGTTGTGGAGATAGGAGGTGCCCTGGGGGCTGGGAGCCTGCTGTTCTGTCCATAAATTCCCAGCTTGCTGGTGGCGGCAGCTGCTGGGATCATGTGGGAAGAAAGTCCCGCAGCTTGGGAACCTGCTGCCTGTCAGAGATGCAAGGAAGGGAGAAACAAACTGTTCCACCTACCCTTCTCACTGGGCTCCAGGCCTTTCGGGGGTTGATCTCTGTTCATTCCTTGCTCCTTCATGTTTTGCTCTACAGCCTCCTCCCATGGAGGAGTCTCTGAAGGTTCTGGCACCTTACCTCAGACCCACACCACTCTTTGTTTTCTTCTCATTCATCTAAACTTCTCCTTCTTACTGAGCTGTCCTGGAAGTTGAGGTCTCTATTCAGACATCTTGATAGGCTGTTCTTATAAAAGGCTACCTAGGCCCCATAAATTATATTTCTTGAAGTAGATCTATCAAAGCCCCTAGATCAGGGTTTTTCAACCTTCTTTATCTCATGGCACACTTGAACCTATAGTTAAACTTCCGCAGCACACTTAATTATGTTGATCAAAGGAAAGAGTAAAAAAAAGAATATACTTAACTGTGCTTTGAACTTCTTTCAAAAATAATTTAATTAATGACCTTAAAAATCTCCATGGCACGCCTGGGGTCTTCTCATGGCACACTGGTTGAAAATCACTGCTGTAAATGAAACTACTTTGTAAGTTGATGAAGCTGCTTTATACACCTGACAGTAACGCCTGGGAAAGCAACAGGATAAGACTGTGGAACTCGTATCGTAAGATGTGGGTTGAAGGCCAGATCTATTGCAAATTTATTTATCAACTGAAGTTGCTGCTTCTATGAAACAAAGCTAGGTTAATGATCACTGAGACAGCTTCCCTCTCTTACTCTGTAACGCTAATGGTGTGACTTATAAATCTGTATTTCTTTTATTTAATACAATTTTTTTTTCTTAATCACTAAGATTTGTGATCTGTTCTCATACTGAAAGATTATATAATGCCTCATACATTTTAACTCTGGAAAAATGACTTCATCAAGTGACATAATTTTGAAAATGGAATTTACTTCATTTTAAAGTAACCTAGATAAGCCTTACAGTAGATTTCATTCCTCTAGATCAGGGGTCCTCAAACTTTTCAAACAGGGGGCCAGTTCACTGTCCCTCAGACTGTTGGAGGGCTGGACTATAGTTTAAAAAAAAACAAACTATGAACAAATTCCTATGCACACTGCACATATCTTATTTTGAAGTGAAGAAACAAAACGGGAACAAATACATCATCATGTGGCCCGCAGTTTGAGGACCCCTGCTCTAGATATATCACCCACTTGAAAGGACCATTCTTTTTATCACTCTCGCAGATCTATTAGTTGTATTTTAAACTATCATGGGGCCCAAGCATTGTGATGTGTTAGACCAGAAGTGAGGCAGACTAGAAGTGATTTAGAAATTACAGTGTTCTGCAGTCTTTACTCATATTCATCAGTGTATTCATCCTAACACTGATTTTTCTTCCATTTTGTTGGTATTTTACATTCACTTCAAAGAACGTCTAGTTTTCTTTGTATGTCAGAAGTTTTATAGTTTGATCATATTTTTCAAATTATTCATATTCTGAAAACAGCTTTTTTGCTTAATTTAAGCCCCTCAGGTTAGTCTCTCTTCATATGTGCCTGCTCCACTTTGGCACACATGAAAAGAAACTTTTTCACCATGTTTTGACAGCACAAGAGGCCTCAGCAGAAGCTGAGCCAGGCTTCTCATACAGCCTGTAGAACTGTGAGCCACATATACTTCTTTCCTTTATACATTACCCAGCTTCACATATTCCTTTATAACAATAGGAAACAGAGTAAGAGTAAGAGAGCCCCCCTCACCCCCTGTTGGTGTGAAACACTGAGCGTCCAGAAGTTTCTCTCCACATGTACACATGTGCTATAGGACAGATTTACATAGACTGTGACTATCTTTGCAACGAAGGTTTGTAAATAAAACTAAGCTGCTGTGATGACCAATTTTATGTATCAACTTGGCTAGGCCATAGTACTCAGATATTCGGTCAAATATTTTTGGATGTTTCTGTGAAGGTGATGCTTTTTGGATGAGATTAATATTTAAATCAGTAAAGCAGATTACCTTTCATAATATGAGTAGACCTCATCCAAAAGGTTGAAGGCTTTAATAGAAAGAGATTCACCTCTCCAAGCAAGAAAGAATTCTGCAAGTGGACAGTCTTTGTACTCAGACTGCAGCTCCGTCTCCAGCCTGATGGCCCCCACCCTGCAGAGTTTGGACTTGCCAAACTTCTTTCTTCTCTGTCTCTCAGTTTGTCTGGTCTTTTGGTAAACACACATACACACATGTATACCACATACATCCTATTGGGTGTGTTTTCCCTGGAGAACCCTAATAAAGATGCTTTTATCCTAGAAGTACATCTTAAATTTCTTAAATGTAAGTAGTAAAATCTTCTAATAGGAGTACTACATTACATTTTCTAATAAAAATGTAATTTTCATAGAGTGCAAAGATTTTTGGCTGTTTTTGCATGGTGTATAAGATTACATGGGAAATCTTCAGTGATCATAAATATTTATTGAATGAATATTAAATGAAAAGCTTACAAGAGTCCAGGTGTGATGACATTTTTTCCTTCTAGGAGATTGATGGGTGTAAGAACCATTAATTTAATCTTCTAAAGAAAATGCTTATGGCTTGCTGGGTTATGGTGAAATTTAACTAAAAAAATAATTACACAAATATTGAGTTTCAAAAATTCCTATTTTAGAAAAACTCAATTCAAGATAGGGGCAGGGTAGGAGGGGCCATTGGGTGTGTTCCCACTTCATGGCTACAGTGTTAGGGGCACACCTCTTGGGGGCAGGTCACATTTATAAGAGGGACTTTACCTAACAAATGCAAACATTGTAACCTAATTCTTTATACCCTCAATTAACCTGGAACAATAAAATTTTTTTTCTCTTTTACATGTTTCAGTAGCATTTTTTTTTCTAACATATTCTTTTTTGTTTACTGCTGTTCATTAGAGGAAAAGGGGTTTGTCCTTTTCCATTTAGGGAGACTGGCTGGAAAGACCAATTTGCATGTCATTGACCAGAATTTAGTATAATTCTACCCAGAGAGTCACATGGGAGGCAGTGCACATCGACACTTCAAATAAAACTGGGATTTAGCTACTAAGGAGGATAGAGAAAATGGGTGTTGGGGTAGGCAATGAGAAACCTTTGCTGCAGCATGCCTATTTTTATTCATGTTATTTACAATTTTAATTGGTGGAAAAGCATTTTGCCTAATTGTTTTCAGTACTAATATAGTAAATCTGGTAGATTGGAGTCATTTTTTAGGGGAAAAACAAAAAACACATAAACCTAAAATTATTGAAGAGTGTTAGAGCTGGCCGAGATCTTAAAAATAATTGGATACCGGGGGGGAGACAAGATGGCGGACTGAAGCCAGCTTTCAACAAAGGCTCCCGTCCAGAAGGAGAGTTAAGGGATAGGAATTTAGTAAGTATCCTGGTGGACTTGAGCCTCACCAAGAGAGAAGGCTGAAGAACGCACATCAACACCGCTGAGGCAAGTTGTGATCACAAGGACGCAAACAAAAGGTACAAAATCCACCACCAAGCGGACGGGAGTCCCCCTCCCCCATGAGACCGGCTCATGAGCCCCAAAATTGAACAAGCGGGCAGAAATTAAAGGCCCTCCCACTACACTCCACGGGAGAGACCTTCGAAAAACTGGACCTACCTCCCCTACTGGGGTGCCGTGGCGTTCTCCTGCCAGACATAGGGCTGAATAAAACTTTGGGAATCCTTTGCCGGCAACCCTGAATCCCCGGCGCTCCCCTCCCGCCCACTGAGGTCTGGAGGCCTGTCCCCCAGGACTTCGGATCCGTGGGTGATTTCTCAAGGGGAGTGGACAGTCCCCGAGTTGCAACTGGTCAGCATTGACTCTGAGGCGCGCCGAGAGAGGAGAGGGCACCGGGCTGAGGGGGAGTCACGCCTCGCGGCACTTCCCTGCGGTACAGTGCACCAACCCTCCCCGGGCATACGGGGCCCAAGACTGAATAAGACTCTGGCCTCCCCGCTGAGAGCTGAGAGCCCCTACTCTCACTCGGGGTCTGAGGGCCTATCCCCCAGGAGTTCGGCTCCTTGGGTGATTTCTCGAGGGGAGTGCACAGTGCCTGAGCTGCGTCAGATCAGCCCCGACTCTGGGACACGTGAGCGAGGAGAGGGCACTCTGCTGAGGGGAAATCAAGCCTTGGCGGCACTTCCCTGCGGTGCAGTGCACCAACCCTCCCTGGGCATAGGGAGCCCAAGACTGAATAAGACTCTGGCCTCCCCGCTGAGAGCTGAGAACCCCTACTCTCACTCGGGGTCTGAGGGCCTATCCCCCCGGAGTTCGGATCCTTGGGTGATTTCTCGAGGGGAGTGCGCAGTGCCTGAGCTGCGTCAGGTCAGCGCTGACTCCGGGACACATGAGCGAGGAGAGGGCACTCTGCTGAGGGGAAATCAAGCCTTGGCGGCACTTCCCTGCGGTGCAGTGCAGGAGCCCTCCCCAGACTGTAGTGTTGCGTAAAACTGAATGAAACTCTAGCTTCCCCCCGCCCCACTCCCAATCCGGGTCTGGGGGTCCATCCCCCAAGAGTTCTGATTCTTGGGGGATCTCTTAAGGGGTGTGGACCCAGCACAAACTGCGGCCGCTCAGTGCTGACTCTGGGGCGCGGGACAGAGGAGAAAAGGGTCGCCTGAGTGCCCACACCAGAGCAGCAGTTCCCTGGAGGTAGATCACCAGCCGTTTTTTCTTTAACGGCAGAACGCTCACTTCTGGATATTCTGAGGCCACACCCCCTGTCTCCCTGGGCAACCAGAGGAGGCCACCGGTGACACGGCTCACAAACCCAGAAGCCTCCAGGGCGGGGCCGACCCAGAGAGGTGTTCAGACGCAATTCTCCAACAGCAAAGACGTTTGAACTCAAAACAGCCCGTCTCCTGTAGGCGACGACAGGAACAGAGACAGAACCTCACAAAGTTGTCTGTTCTGTTCTGTTCTGTTAGCAGCATCCATCAGGGACGGGGCTAAGCCTGAGTGAACACCTCCTTCCCATCACCTGCATCAAACACTCAAAGATGTCAGGCCCCATCTCCTCCTGCTAGATAGCGGCAGTCTGCGGGGGCCTGGCAGACTTCCTTGCGATTCAGGCAGGTGCAAACCCCTGGAGTGTCTGTTCACTGCAGGCAACTGGGTTAGCCATCTGCAGAGATACCAGTGACTGGGTCCGACGGAGGGGCAAAGTGGGGAAGGAGACGTCAACCTTCCCAGACTGCTCTGTTTGTTGGGTGGCTCCTCCTGACTCCACGCTGCACTGGGGTGAGCTGTGTCAGAGGGGTCACCAGGCCCCTGTGATCCAGTTCCCAGAGACCTCTTGAACCCTTCCACCCGAGACAAGTGCCGATTGAGACAGTTGATTCGGACCTTTTGAACTGGGCTAATAGACTGAGGACTTTTCAGGCGGTGCCCTGGGTGTGTGATTGTAGGAAGGTTTGATTCTCCTTTTCCAAGGGGCCAGAGGTGGGCAGGCGGGGTGACTTAATTGCTGATTTTTCCACACAGCTGAGACTTCAAGCCAGAGTAGAAGTTGCAATAGGATCGAACAGAAACCAGCTGGAAACAAGACAGAACCACTTTGCTCCACCACACCAGACAGGGCAACAGTTTCTCAGGCCACAACACTGTACGTGCCCTCGATAAAACCCCAGGGGAAAAACCAAAGGGAGTAAACCATGGGGCGGAATCAGTGGAAAAACTCTGGTAACATGAATAACCAGAATAGATCAACCCCCCCAAGAAAAGATACGGCAGATGTGATTGAAGATCCCATTCATAAACAACTGGCTGAGATGTCAGAAGTCGAATTCAGAATTTGGTTTGCAGACAAGATTAATAAAATGGAATTAGGAATTCGAGGAGAAATTCAAAAACTGTCTCAAGAATTTAACGAATTTAAAGACAAAACCACCAAAGACTTAGACACACTGAAACAAGAACTTACAGCCCTCAAAGATATGAAAAATACAGTAGAATCCCTCAGTAACAGAATGGAGCAAGCAGAAGAAAGGATTTCTGACATTGAAGATAAAGTCTTCGAACGCTCCCAATCTCTCAAAGAGGAAGAGAAATGGAGAGCAAAAACGGATCACTCACTCAGAGAGCTCTCAGATAATTCGAAAAAAAACAACATAAGGGTTATAGGAATTTCGGAGACTGATGAAGTGGCTGCCAAGGGCACAGAGGCCCTTCTACATGAAATTATGAAAGAAAATTTTCCAGACATGCCTAGAGAATCTGAAATTCAGATAGCAGACAGCTTGAGAACCCCAGCACGATTCAACCCCAATAAGCCATCTCCCAGACATATCATAATTAGCTTCACTAAAGTTAACATGAAAGAGAAGATTCTCAAAGCAGCCCGGCGAAAGAAAACTATAACGTACAAAGGTAAGAATATTAGAATAACTGCAGATCTCTCTGCTGAAACTTTTCAAGCAAGAAGAGGCTGGTCATCAACTTTTAATCTCCTAAAGCAAAAAAACTTTCAACCCAGGATCTTGTATCCAGCTAAACTGAGTTTCATCTATGATGGAGAAATTAAATACTTCAATGACATTCATATGTTGAAAAAATTTGCCATTAGTAAACCAGCTCTTCAGGATGTTCTCAGACCTATCCTCCACAATGACCAACCCAATCCTATACCACAAAAGTAAACTCACTCAGAAACTTCAGATCAAACTCCAACTTCCACACTGGCGAAAGGATTAAAAATGTCCACTGGACCTTTGAAAAACTCGATACCCAAAATTCCACCAGACTTATCAATACTCTCCATCAATGTGAATGGCTTAAACTGTCCTCTAAAGAGGCATAGGTTAGCTGACTGGATACAAAAACTTAAGCCAGATATTTGTTGCATACAAGAGTCACATCTCAACTTAAAAGACAAATACAGACTCAGGGTGAAAGGATGGTCATCCATATTTCAGGCAAATGGTAATCAGAAAAAAGCAGGTGTTGCAATTTTATTTGCAGATAAAGTAGGCTTTAAACCATCAAAAGTAAGGAAGGACAAGAATGGTCACTTCATATTTGTTAAGGGTAATACTCAATATGACGAGATCTCAATTATTAATATCTATGCACCCAACCAGAATGCACCTCAATTTATAAGAGAAACTCTAACAGACATGAGTAACTTGATTTCCTCCAGCTCCATAATCGTTGGAGATTTCAACACTCCCTTGGCAGTGTTGGATCGATCCTCCAGAAAGAAGCTGAGCAAAGAAATCTTAGATTTAAACCTAACCATCCAATATTTAGATTTAGCAGACATCTACAGAACATTTCATCCCAACAAAACTGAATACACATACTTCTCATCAGCCCACGGAACTTACTCCAAAATTGATCACATTTTAGGTCACAAGTCTAACCTCAGTAAATTTAAAGGAATAGAAATTATTCCATGCATCTTCTCGGACCATCATGGAATAAAACTTGAATTGAGTAACAACAGGAATCTGCATACCCATACAAAAACATGGAAGTTAAATAACCTTATGCTGAATGATAGCTGGGTCAGAGATGAGATTAAGAAAGAAATCACCAATTTTTTGGAACAAAATGACAATGAAGACACAAACTATCAGAACCTCTGAGACACCGCAAAGGCAGTTCTAAGAGGGAAATTTATAGCACTGCAAGCCTTCCTCAAGAGAACGGAAAGAGAGGAAGTTAACAACTTAATGGGACATCTCACGCAACTGGAAAAGGAAGAACATTCCAACCCCAAACCCAGTAGAAGAAAAGAAATAACCAAAATTAGAGCAGAATTAAATGAAATTGAAAACAAAAGAATAATACAACAGATCAATAAATCAAAAAGCTGGTTTTTTGAAAAGGTCAATAAAATAGATAAACCTCTGGCCAACCTAATCAGGAAAAAAAGAGTAAAATCTCTAATATCATCAATCAGAAACAACAAAGACGAAATAACCACAGACTCATCAGAAATCCAAAAAATCCTTAATGAATATTACAAGAAACTTTATTCTCAGAAATATGAAAATCTGAAGGAAATAGACCGATACTTGGAAGCACGCCACCTTCCAAGACTTAACCAGAATCAAGTAGAAATGTTGAACAGACCCATATCAAGTTCAGAAATAGCATCAACTATACAAAACCTCCCTAAAAAGAAAAGCCCGGGACCAGATGGTTTCACATCAGAATTCTACCAAACTTTTAAAGAGGAATTAGTACCTATATTACTCAACCTGTTCCAAAATGTAGAAAAAGAAGGAAGACTACCCAACACGTTCTATGAAGCAAATATCACCCTGATCCCCAAATCAGGAAAAGACCCAACAAGAAAAGAAAATTATAGACCAATATCACTAATGAATATAGATGCAAAAATATTCAACAAGATCCTAACAAACAGAATCCAGCAACACATCAAACAAATTATACATCATGACCAAGTTGGTTTTATCCCAGGGTCTCAAGGCTGGTTCAATATACGTAAATCTATAAATGTAATTCAGCACATAAACAAATTAAAAAACAAAGACCATATGATTCTCTCAATTGATGCAGAAAAAGCTTTTGATAATATCCAGCATCCCTTCATGATCAGAACACTCAAGAAAATTGGTCTAGAAGGGACTTTTCTTAAACTGATAGAGGCTATCTACAGCAAACCCACAGCCAATATCATATTGAATGGAGTTAAATTGGAATCATTTCCACTCAGATCAGGAACCAGACAAGGCTGCCCATTGTCTCCATTGCTTTTCAACATTGTAATGGAAGTTTTAGCCACCGCAATTAGGGAAGAAAAGGCGATCAAGGGTATCCATATAGGGTCAGAAGAAATCAAACTCTCACTCTTCGCAGATGATATGATTGTGTATCTGGAAAACACTAGGGACTCTACTACAAAACTCCTAGAAGTGATCAAGGAATACAGCAGCGTCTCAGGTTACAAAATCAACATTCATAAATCGGTAGCCTTTATATACACCAACAACAGTCAAATTGAAAAAACAGTTAAGGACTCTATCCCATTCACAGTAGTGCCAAAGAAGATGAAATATTTGGGAATTTACCTAACAAAAGACGTGAAAGATCTCTATAAAGAGAACTATGAAACTCTAAGAAAAGAAATAGCTGAAAATGTTAACAAATGGAAAAACATACCATGCTCATGGCTAGGAAGAATCAACATTATCAAAATGTCCATACTACCCAAAGCAATATATAATTTCAACGCACTCCCTATTAAAGCTCCACTGTCATATTTTAAAGATCTTGAAAAAACATTACTTCGTTTTATATGGAATCAGAAAAAACCTCGAATAGCCAAGACATTACTCAGAAATAAAAACAAAACAGGAGGAATCACACTACCAGACCTCAGACTTTACTACAAATCGATAGTGATCAAAACAGCATGGTATTGGCACAAAAACAGAGAAGTAGATATCTGGAATAGAATAGAGAACCAAGAGATGAATCCAGCTACTTACCGCTATTTGATTTTTGACAAGCCAATTAAAAACATTCAGTGGGGAAAAGATTCCCTATTTAACAAATGGTGCTGGGTGAACTGGCTGGCAACCTGCAGAAGACTGAAATTGGACCCACACCTTTCACCATTAACTAAGATAGACTCTCATTGGATTAAAGATTTAAACTTAAGACATGAAACTATAAAAATACTAGAGGAGAATGCAGGGAAAACCCTTGAAGAAATTGGTCTGGGTGAGCATTTCATGAGGAGAACCCCCCGGGCAATTGAAGCAGCTTCAAAAATACACTACTGGGACTTGATCAAACTAAAAAGCTTCTGCACAGCTAAGAACACAGTAAGCAGAGCAAGCAGACAGCCCTCAGAATGGGAGAAGATATTTGCAGGGTATAACTCTGACAAAGGTTTAATAACCAGAATCCACAGAGAACTCAAACGCATCAGCAAGAAAAAAACAAGGGATCCCATCGCAGGCTGGGCAAGGGATTTGAAGAGAAACTTCTCTGAAGAAGACAGGCGCACGGCCTTCAGACATATGAAAAAATGCTCATCATCTTTAATCATCAGAGAAATGCAAATCAAAACTACTTTGAGATATCATCTAACTCCAATGAGACTAGCCTATATCACAAAATCTCAAGACCAGAGATGTTGGCGTGGATGCGGAGAAAAGGGAACACTTCTGCACTGCTGGTGGGAATGCAAATTAATACATTCCTTTTGGAAGGATATATGGAGAACACTCAGAGATCTAAAAATAGATCTGCCATTCAATCCTGTAATTCCTCTGCTGGGCATATACCCAGAAGACCAAAAATCACAACATAACAAAGATATTTGTACCAGAATGTTTATTGCAGCCCAATTCATAATAGCTAAGTCATGGAAAAAGCCCAAGTGCCCATCAATCCACGAATGGATTAATAAATTGTGGTATATGTATACCATGGAATACTATGCAGCCTTAAAGAAAGATGGAGACTTTACCTCTTTCATGTTTACATGGATGGAGCTGGAACATATTCTTCTTAGTAAAGTATCCCAAGAATGGAAGAAAAAATACCCAATGTACACAGCCCTACTATGAAACTAATTTGGGACTCTCACATGAAAGCTATAACCCAGCTACAACTTAACAATAGGGGGAAGTGGGAAAGGGGGGGGTGGGTAGAGGGAGGGGAATCGGTGGGATCACACCTGTGGTGCATATTACAGGGGTATTTGCGAAACTTGGTAAATGTAGAATGTAAATGTTTTGGCACAGTAACTGAGATAACGCCGGAAAGGCTATGTTAACCACTGTGATAAAAATGTGTCAAATGGTTTACGAAGTGAGTGTATGATGCCCCATAATCATATCTTTGTATACAGTTATGATTTAATAAAAAAATTAAAAAAAAAATAATTGGATACCACTGCTCCTTCATTCTGCACAGGAGGAAACTCAAGTCCAGAGAGGTGAAGTGACTGAAGTGGGAGTTAGAACACTGGGAAGACTTCATAAGAGCAGAAAGACGGTCCTCTCAGGGTGTATCCACAAGCCCATTAATCATCATTATTTCTAATTTCATCAAAGTCAGAAAGTTATCCAGCCCTTCAGGGTTGCTTTGTTTCTTACCGTGAAACTTAACTGCACACAAATCTGTCATTTGGGAATCTGCATGCTCAAGTAAAAGTTCACAAATTCTTGCTGTACCACTTACACTATTTATTTTTAGCAGTGAACAGATTGTTCCCATTCTTCGCATCTTGAAATAATAATAGTGGGCATTTACTGAGAATTAGCTTATAAGGTCCATGGAAACAGCGATCAAGTTGGATTTCATGCACCATCATGTCTGTAGTGCCTAGCATAATCATATGATTATGATGCATAATCATATAATACAACAAATGAATAGCTGTTGGTTGAAGGGATGGAGTGTTTATGAGGTGGCAGACATGGTGTTAAGCGCTTCTCATGAGTTATCTCGTTTTATCCTCGTAACAACCCCATGAGATACAGAAGATTTGAAACTAAAAATTGAAAAATGTGCCCAAGGGGACAACACAATGAGAGTTAGGACCTTGGACTAGTCTATCGGACTCCATCCTGGATTATCGGGGAAGCTGGAGGTTTTTGGATTGCCACTGATTATCACATGAAATGAGTAAAACTACTCTCAGATTGATTTTGAGGAATTTACAAAGCCTAACTTAGTTGACATGCTGTCCAGCACTAAAGATAAGTTAATTAGCTTTACCATAAAATGGAAGAAAAAAGATAGGAAAAGCCTGACCTCTTAATTCACACAGGTAAATGAGTACCCTGTTTCCCCAAAAATAAGACATCCTCTGAAAATAAGATCTACTTACAGGAAAGATAAGACGTCCCCTGAAAATAAGACCTAGTGCATCTTTGGGAGCCACCTTAAAACAAGACACTGTCTTATTTTCGGGGAAATAGGGTACTTTGTGAGGGGATAGGGTTAGGGTTGAATTGAAGAACAGTTACTTGATAAAGTTTCTACCTTATCTTGTTTGTGATCTGAGTGGCTTTCTTCTGAACTCTGTGTTTAATTTGAAAATGCCATCCTCTAGTGTTATCACATCTAGATCATGGACGGACGAGAGACATTGAATCTTACTCCCAGGATGTTAGGGTTTATTTCCATGGTTCTAAGTCTTTTTCCTGAAGACTTACCTCTGCTCTCACCTCAGCTGCATAGAGGTGAGCCACAGGAACTGCCTTTCTGAGGCTTTCGGGCCCCTAGCACTGCTTTTCCACTTTCACTGGGAGGGAACTTTTGCATTTTTGTATATGCGTGTGTTTTGTTTTGTTTTGAATACCTTGAGGTATTTCTAATGCCAGAACCCGTCTTAGGTAGTGAAAACAATGTGATCTTACGTCTCAGATCCCTACAGAAAGATTTAAGCCTTTGTGTCTGGAACTGAATCCTACAGCAAGCCCCACGATTTGGTTTGGAGCCCGAGTCTGTGAGTGGTAGATGTGGGCTGGAGACCAGGTGGTCTCAATCATCTAAAGACTTGGGTTCTTTATCCTCCTGCTATATTTCTACCCCCTAGGTGTTCTCAACTTTGGGTGCGCGTTATATCTGAGGAGACTTAAAATATTGATGCTTGGGTCCTACCCTGAAGAGTCTGATGGGAGTGGTTTGGGGAGGGGTCAAAGGATTGGAATTTATTTTTTAGGAGCACTTACGTGATCCTGATGTATAGTCAGGATTGAGAGCCATTCTTGTAGCCTAACAAACCTCCTGTCCCAGAAGCCATTGTTTTTCTTTGCCTTTCCCCCCTCCCTATGTGCTGGCTCATCTAGCACAAGGGCTTCTTCTTCAGTGGATGGCATGTCTAAGGACCGTCAAAGCCTGCACATTAGATTAAAGTCTGGAGAGTAGTAGGGGAAATTTCTGTGAGTAGTGTAGAGTGAGGTAGATGTAACAATGAGTAATTTTTATTTTTAATTAAAAGTCAGTGAATGAACTTGAGGAAAGAAATAATAAAAATGAAACAAGATGAACTAGAAAAGTTTTACAGTTTTTCTGTAACCAGTAAATCCAAATGCAATCTGCCAACAAATAGAAAAATCAGGCTAAATGAATGCTTTTTTAAGAAAAGCTTCAATAAAACTGACTGAAAAGAACTGATAAAAATGAGGATGACCAATTATTCTGGAAGAAATTGAACCAATTGTCAATAAAACATTAAGCACAGTTTTCAGTTGGATAATTTTAAATTATTGAAGATAGGACAGTTGTTAGGCTGTTTACAAGTGTCCTAGAACAGAGAAAGAGAAGTGAGCCTTCTGAATTATTTTTATGAAGCATGCACAACATTAATATAAAAGAGTGAGTGAAGGTAGCTCTTAAAAACAATTAGCTGTGTGATTTAATCTTTCCTAAGAATGTTGATAGGAAAATCTCAAAGTACAAGCATATAGAATCTAGCAATGAGTAAAATGTTAGCATCGTGGGAAAGTGAGGTTCATTTGAACAGAGATGGATCAATAGTGGAAATCTGCTAATATAATTCTCTATATTGAGGGGGAAAGGTGGGAAAAAGTATTGATTTTAATAGATGTGGCAGAGGCAGTTGACAAAAGTCAATACATATAGTAGATAAACAGTAAAATAGTAATAAATAATAACTGGGTAATTTCCATGATTATTTCCACTATGGTTAATAGTGAAACACTAGAACCATATTTGAAAGTTATAAATAGATGAGAATAAAGTATAACCACTATTTTCTAACAAATGAAACACAAAATTTAGGGCAATAGGTCAACAGTGCTTTCTGTGTGCCTGTAAATTATTTAATCTTCCCCAAATCCTGCAATAGAGATACTATTTCTACCAATGAGAAAATAGAACAGAAAAGCAACTTGCCCAAAGTCCAACTGCCTAGAAGAAGCCGAGCTGGGATTCGAGTCTCTGCCTGAATTGCTCTTCTAGGAAGAAAATTCATAGCAGGAGAATTGAGTAGAGGTCAAAGTACAATTTTGTAAAGATGGCATTTTCTTTAAGTTTTTTATGAATTATGTCATACTCTGCTTATAATTCGAATAAGATTTTATCAACTGGAGGAAATGATTCTAAAGTTTTTCTAGAGGAATTATCAAGAATAGCCAGAAAAATTTTGTGAAGCAGTATTAATGTGAAAAGACTTAGAGTTATGATAAACCAGAGGGCATGCCAACCCAAGAACAAGTAAACAAAGGTAAGGAACAAGACAGGTGTCAGAAAACTAAAGCTAGCAGGTCACATATGGTGTGTGCAACATTTATATATCATCTCTGGGTACTTTCATACTACAGTAATAGAGTGAAATAGTTGCAAATGAAACCACATACCCAGCAAAGCCAAAAAAATGTATACTCTGGTCCTTTACAGAAAGAGTTTGCCAATCCATAGCATAGAAAAAATTCCACATTTCAGTGGCCATAGAAGACATTCAAAAAGCGGGGGGACTATGGGCTATGGCCGTTGTAAAATAGTTGTAAATATTAATAGCAATAAAGAAAGAAAAAATAGTTTTTATATTGAGAAGAATAAATTTTTTCAGGGCCGCTAAAAACTAGGAACCATAAAGAAAGAGTTGTAAAATATGACTATAAACAAAATTCTGTTTAAATAGCAGAGGATCAGTGAAAACAGTATTGTTGATAGACGTATGGCACGCTTGGAAAAAATATTCCTAAGACGTGTTTAGCACGGTTTAACATTTAGTGGGCAGGGTTCAGATGCAGAGCCCACTCTGGCTTTGTAGGCAGGAAAGGATTTAATGTACAGAATTAGGTTTTTGCCAAATAGTTGGAAGGGCCAAAGAAGGAGATTCCAGAGATGGCTCGCCAAAGGAGACTGCTGTTCTAGTTAACCCAGGAGGCTGCTGAGGACACTGCTGTCTCCTCTGTGTAGGGTTACAGGGTCATTGGGTCACAGGGTCATAGCTATAAGCTGAAGATCAGGAAGCTGAGGCTAGAGCTGTTGGTTAATGAGCCCCACCAAGCCCACTGACGCCACAGCAGCAGCAGTGAACCCAGTAGTTGTCTCTTGGGCTGACTCTCTCAAGATTCCTACCATCTTGTCCAAGTGGTAGGATGACATCACATTTGAAGTCTTAGCTGTAAGAGACTTCGGAAAATGTGGTTTTTACCTCTCCTGGAACAGGAAAAGTTTAGGGCAGGTGCTGAAAGAAACGATTTACTGCCCATAACTGTACCCATTGAGGTGTACCTATGAGGAGAGTTGTGAAAAGTGAACCAACAAGAGATGAGCACCCTACTTTAAAAAAGAGGCAAAGGGAAAGACAAGTAACTCAAGAATAAAATCAAAATGTTGATAAAAAGGAAATACTGTTCAAACTTAGTCTAGCAAGAACTACAACTGAAATCACCAGGGACAAATCTGGTATTGCCAACAATGGGTGAAATGAAGCACTTTAACATCTGTACAATCAGACAACCTTTGTAGTCCTTTATAAAGGGCAAAGCAAGCCCTTTGACTTAATCCTACAAGAAGTGTCTACTAAGGGAGGAGGTAAACTCATGAGGTTAACAAAGCCATATCCAAGGGTGTCTATCAGAGTATTTCTTATGGTTGCAAAGTACTGCAAACAATCTAACTTCCCATCAAGAGGGGACTGAGTAAAGAAATTAACGTATATCCATATCACCAGGCTGCCTTTGAAAAAAAGTGGCATTGTTCAGAGATAGGTATCAGGTTGCAGTAAAGTACACAGGCTTCGGCACCAGAGTGCCTGAATCTCAATGTTACACTTACTAGCTGTGTGATCTGGGCACTTAGTCTTTTGATGCATGGCTTTAGCTATTTGTAAAATGGAGATAATAACAGCAAAATAGGCATAACAATGCATTATAACTTGGCTGGAGTTTTATGAGAATTAAATGGAGTAACACAATGTCTCCTTTTTAACTCTCAATACATATTACATGTTATTATGTTCACTGGTAAAGATTAATGACCATGACATGACATTTGAAGTCATAAATTAAGATTTCAAAAGATCGTATACAGTTTAATCCTATTTTATGTAGCAAGAAGAAGATGTATGAACATATATAAATGATAGAGGCAACAGCAGAAATAAGAGGTACAAAGCTCCCAAATCCACAGTGTGTTAAGATATTAACAGAGGTCCTCTTTGAATGAAATTTCAGGCCATTTTACCTTATTTGCACTGTATTATATTTGTGTGTGTGTAAGTATGTGTGTTTATGATGTGCCATGTAGTGTTTTTAAAAAGCGATTTCAAAAAGTTATTTAAAACAAAGGCCAGGGTTTAAATGTCCTCCTTTTATTATTTTTACTAAAGTAAGACACAACACACAGCTGGAAGCCAGGGCTCCACTGTCCCTGAAGAGAAGCAGAGAGTGTCGGCCAAGTTTAGGAACTCACGGTAGTGCTGCAGGGAGCTTGGGGTCTCCTAGCAGGAGGCAGGTACTAGCTCAGATCACCATGGCAACCGCATGGAAAGTTGACTAAATTTTGTAGGAAGAAAATGTCTCTCTTGATCATTAAGAGTACACAAGTAAGAAGTTTTTAATTCCAATTTTAATTTTTTGACAGTGATACTCCATTCCCAAAGTCCCAGAGCAAGCATTCCAGTCCTTTAACCATAGGTCCAAACAACAAACAGATCATTTGGCATATAAGCTTTTTTCATAAACAGCCCTCTTTGGCAGGTTTTTCTTGTTCTGATGACCTGTGGTGTCTATGGAGAGTATTGTTTAGTAAGCACATAGGAAACGAAGCATTCAGATGAGTGGTAACCTCTTCAAAACAGAATTAGCAGATCTTTGAGTTATTTGGAGGTTGCACTGGACTCTGAGGTGAGAATCCTCCCTTCTGCACCTCCGACCAGCAATGGGTTAGCCTCTGCCTGACCCCTCTAGTAACAAGTACCTGTAAACAGATGTCTTTATTGTAGGAGCATTATCATCATTAGAAATGATTTGTTTTAAGCCCAAATAGGCCTTTCTGGACCTTCCATCAGCCAATCCTCATTCTAGATCAGGATCAACTCTGAGAAACCCTAATTCTTGTAACATTTCATAGCCCTTCAAATAGATAAAGGCCACCGCCATTCGCCATTTTGGGGTGTGGTGTTTATTGTCTGATAGGGTGTTTTAGTTATTATGTATTAGAGTTACAAAGATGAATCAGACACCATTATAGTCTCATTCCAAAAATTAATGTTGTTTATCCCAGCCTCCCCCTAACATTGTCCTTTTGATCTAGTAATTCTTCAGAAATTGGGATGAATACTATGCCTCTGAGTTTCCTGGTTCTTACAAGAGAATTGCCTCCTCTATGACTGAGCTTTCCCTCTGTAGTGTGAGGATTTGTTTTCACATCTTTCCCTTTCCTTAAACCAAATGACACTCTAGAGAGGATGGATTCATCTCTGATTATCAAGTGTCTATCCTGCTTTGGGACTTGATAAATGCTGAATGTATCATATGACAGGTATAAAGGATGGGGAGACAAGGCCCCTATACCTGGTACTCCAGCAGGGCAGCCTGTGATGACATTCATTTCTTGATCTGTTACTAATGTTTTAATCAGTTTGGGTTAAGGGCTTAACTACATATAGACTTAACCTTTCAAATGCTGATAGTGTAATCTAATCATGTTTACCCTTATATTAATCTGAAATTACAAGAAAGTACTATAGACTGGGTGGCTGAAACAATAGACTTTTATGTTTCCAGTTCTTCAGGCTGGGAAATCCAAGATCAAGGTGCCTGCAGATCCTGTGTCTTGTGAGGGCTGGCTTGCTGGCTTAAAGACTACTGCCTGCCTTCTCCCTGTGTCCTCACAAGGTGGAGAGACCTGAAAGCTCTCCAGTGTCTCTTCTTATAAGGGCACTAATCCCATCATTGGGCTCCACCCTCGTCACCTCATCTAAACATAATCACCTCCTGAAAGCCCCACCTCCAAATAGCATCACGTTGGCATTACGGCTTCCCCATGTGAATTTGGGGAGGGGTCCACTGAGTCTGTAGCAGTGACCGTGTGGTTCAGCTATTGGTAGATCTGAGTCATCCTCTTTTATCAAGTGAGATGGTATGGAGCATGGCCAATTCTAACCACAAGCACAGGGGCCTCCTGGGCCTTTCAGGGCAATATTTTTTAATTTTCCATGCTCTAATCCATCTTGGTCTTGAAGTGTCAAAAATGGTGTAATGGGCTGGTATGTGGTGGGATCTCTGCCCCTAGAATTGCCTGCAAAGCCCCACAGCAGAGAGCCCAAGGCACTAAGCACCCTATGCCCTAAAGTCAGAGAAGTGTCAGCATTGGGCTTCAGGAGCGACACCAGTTAGTGAACTGGCCCCATTCCTGTTGTCCCAATGCTCCCTGGATGAAGAGAGCTGGTCTCCTCTGATGGAGAGAAAAAATTAGCTCCTTTGAGTGTATTGTTGGTTAAGACTATTTCTTTTGCTCTTCTCCCCCAAATAAGGGGTACAAAGTTCCCAAGTCCACAGAGGGTGCCTGAATCATTCCCACCTTCCCTGGCTTGGGAATTAGGAGTCATCTGTTACTTCCTCAGTCCAAGTGTTGATGCTTTTGGAGTGAGGAGACAGGGTCTGAGGAGGGATGCCAAAGCCCCAAGACAGCCCAATGAAGCTGCCTTCACTACCACTTTGGGCATGGCATGGATATATGAGCATCCTGTGGCTTTAGGGGGTGCCCCAGAGGGAGTGGCTATGCATTTACAGGTCTCCCCAAAAGAGAGTTGCCTATTAGGAAAGGAATGTCTCATCGGGGGTGCTGAGGAGGTGGGTAGTAAGAACAAACCCAGTGGAAATGTGTTCCTGACAGTCAGTTTGAATCCCTATCACAGAGGGGACTGATGTCTAGGCAGGGGTAGACAAGAAATAGAGGCAACTCAGGGAATGGGTCTGGCAGTTTGAGCACAGCTGGCTTGGCAGTTGGCACCTGGGCCACCTCTTTCTGTCCTCCTGCCCCAGTACCACAGTGGCAGGAACTGGAAGGAGAGACAGTGTGTGGGAGCAGCAGGGCCAAGTCCAGCCTGCCCTGTGGGGAGGGCTTTGGATCAAATATAAGTTACAAGAGCTAAAATGGAGACAGATCTTTAAGAACTGGAATTACTCTGTTTTAATAATTGAAAGCAACCAAGAAATGACAGAACTGGGCTGAGCTATTACAAATCCCCTTCTCTCTAGCAGGGAGCTGTTTGCAGAGCAAATTCTTGAGAGCAGGGCAGTGACTGGGGAAGGTAGGACCATTTCATGTTTATACCACCAATGAGTAAGATCAGCAAATAAGCTTCTTTGGGTAGGTTTGTAAATAATCTATGAGCCATAAAACTGTGCCCTCATGGAAGGATGAGGGGAGGCTTGATCGCCTTTCCTATTTTAGAAAGTTACCTGAAAGTTACCTGGTCTGGTGAATGAGGTTGTGAGGAGACAGCCGTCTTGTTCCTGCAGGTGTGAGGCATAGCCATGGTGTGGGAGAGGTTAAGACCCACCAAGAGCGTGAGATCATAGTGACCACCAATAGCTATGAATGAAACATGTTCCTTAGGCCAGAAAACAATAACGAACTGGATAAACTTAAGAGTACAGGAAATTTGGAAAACCCATTTATCTATTAATTCATCCACATGTCTCCTGCCCTATATTTCTCTTTTGGAGAATTTATAACAAGTACATAAATATTTATTTAATTTGGTTTATTGTGTGCCTCCTCCACTAGATCATAAGCTTCTGAGAACACAAGCATGTCTGTTGGGCTTGTCACTAGATCTCTGTCACCAGCCCAATGATGGGTATGTGGTAGGCATTCAATAAGTGTTTATTAAATAAATGCATAAATGAATGCTCAATGGCGATCATTAAAATAATGCTCTTCAAATTGCTGGTTTTATTGTAAGCCAAATGTCCTCGTCTCAGCAGGCTGTGATCCAAAGTAAGAACAGGTTTCCTTTTCCCTTGGCCATAGCAGTCCAGTTCCCAGGGTGATTCTGGGAGTTGTCTGGAGGGCTGGCCCTCCATGCTCTCCAACCTCCCTGTGGTATGCCCACGCTGCTGGACTCTCAGTGGGTGTATCTCTGGTGAGCATCTCTGTCCTGTGCTTACTCCCTCTCTAGTACCCCCATTCTGGCTTCAGGGAACATGAACTTCTCTCTCTTTCCCCCTTTCATCTTTAGCCTGAGCCAAGTTCTTCCTGTAATTTCAATAGCACTTCAGAGACCCCAAAACCACAGAGAATAACTTAAAACCAGCACTAATCACACTGTGTGCAAACTCCCAAGCCTAGACCTGTTCTCAGGCAGTTCCTGCCAGTGCAAACTCCCTGGCCACCACCAGGAGCAGGGGTAGCTCTTCATCCAGCAGTGGGGAGGCCCCAGGACCTCTCTTCCCTTAGTGCCTAGAGAAGAGAGAAAAGATGAGTTTATGGGGGCTTTGTTGTTGTTTCTGCCTCACTTAATTTAAAACCCATCACTCTGCTGAAAGCCCCTAAAATGAAACAGTTCGGAGCATCAGCATCTGGTTACTCCTCAACACACAGTCCTTCCCCAGGGACCACATGTGGAACATGTTTATACCAGTGGGGTAGTTTTCCTGAACCGGATTATGATCTTCTCTGAAAATAAATTCAAACCTCCTCCCTTAGGAAGAAGAAATCATTTGCAGCTTCAAAATGTTTAAGACATTTTCAGTGAGAGCTGCCCCATTATAATTATTAAAATCATGATCTTTTGCAGGAAAACCTTCATTTGGATGTCACATTGATACCTTGTTAGCAAGCCAGTCACTACTTTGCACATTTATCACATATTTGCTTATTATTTATTTAACCAATATTTATTGAACATTTACAAAGTCCCTGTTTTCATAACATTTACATTTTAGAGCAGAGATCAGCAAACTTTTCCTGTAAAAGACCAGATGATAATATTTTATACCTTGTGAACCATACAGTCTCTATTGCAGCTACTCAATTCTACTGTTGTACCACTAAAGCACCCAATCTGTAGATGAATGGTGTAAGAGAAAAACTTTGCACCAGATAGTTGCTAAAAATGGCAAGACAGATTTTATGCAAGCTACATAAAATAGGGGAGAGAGACTTTGCTATGGAATTGCTCAGTTCCACATTTAGGAGAATGAAGGGGTTAATTATGGAATGGAAAATTATGAAGAGAAGCTTGATTAGACATTAAGGGAAGAGGTGTTCTTGATAAACTAACCTAATAGAATTCTTATTAATGGCAAGCCAATGATTTATATGTCAAAGATGAGGGATGAGGAATTTGAAAAGATGTCAAGGGTTGGGGGGATTCTTGTTAAACTGACTTAGGATTCTACTAAAACTGGGCTCAGCTGCTGAGGGTAGGGAGGCAGACCAAGAACAAGGCCTAGGCCTAGTCAAGAAGAGAACTCAGAGGAGAACAGTTAGGTCAAGGAGGGGGTCTTTCTTAATGGGCATGGTTGTCTTCCTTTAGAATTTTATTTATATAACAGGTGCTGGCCTATTCTGGACTATAAAACAGATCTGTACTATGGCAGTATTAAATGCTAAGAATAGAAAAGGAATTGATAAATAGCAAGGGCCAGATCACGTAGGAATTTATGCTGAGTGAGATAGGAAATCTATGGAAGAGTTGAACAGGTTTGCTCTGACTCCCAGAAGAGCTGAGGCTGCTGTGTGGAGCATAGTGCAGAAGTGTGGAAACTTGGTGACCAGTTGGGAGGTGACTGGTCCAGATAGCAAGGGATGGTGGTTGGTACCAGAATGATAGTGACGAATGCGGTAGTAAGAAGTGGTTGGATTCTAGGCACAATTTATGGTCTAGACATAAGTTGTATGAGAAAGAGCTAAGTTCAAGGTTGACTTGAAGATTTTAGCCCAAGCAGTTGGAAGGTGAACAAAAGTAAGAAGAAGCAAGTTTGGAGCAGAAAACCAAAAGTTCTGGGACATATTGGGGACATGTTATGTCTGAGATGCCAGTGAGACACCCAGATAGAGATACTGAGTAGGCAGTTGGGTATACTAATCTGAGACTCAGGTGAGAGGTCTGGTGGTATGCATTTGAATGTCATCAGCATATGGATGGTTTTTGCACGGTGGATGAGATCAGCTAGGGAGTGAGGATATATGCAGAAGAGAGCTCTGAGGATTAAGCTCTGGGATGTTCCTATGTTTGGAGGTCAGGGAGAGGAAAGGAGAAATGCCAGCATATCAGGAAAGAGGCAAGGGAAGATGGGATCAGGGTGAAGAGCCTCACTGGGGTGTGTAGTGCTGCTGGCGAGGTGACCAGGAAAAGGGCTGAAAAGATCTGTTGCTCAGACCCTTTGATCTGGGCTTTCTGTGATTAGATGCTGGGGCTCAGCTGGAGAGCTCTTAGCATTTCCTTTCAGAATGTGCATCTCATTTCCCTCTACGGTTCCCTGCTGCTGCTTTCAGAGATCCCCCAGCCATCACTCTTTCCAGATCCTTTTGTCACTAGACAGGTCGCATTTCCTTCGTGACTTGGCAACTTGGCAGGGAAATGGTACCTCCCAAATTGCTCATAATCCTTGGCTAAGCTGCTCCCTTTGTGCTGAGAAAGGAAGCCAGCAGAGTCAGAGAATGATTTTTGGAAAGAACAGGAATATTTTTCTGACAAAAGTACAGGCACATCACATACCTGCAATCCCCTTTACACTGTTCCCTGAGGGAGGAGGGATGAAATCTTCAAATCTTTTTGCCAAGATAGCATTTTTCCTCTTACAGGGTAAAAACACAAGTATCCTGAAGAAGTATGGAAAGCCTTCTAGTTTCCATATAGAGGCAATAGCAACAGGACTGGTCCTTCATGTGTGGGTGTGTGGGTTTATGGGCAAAAGTGGGGTGACGGGAGGGTGGGCAGAGGTAAGCAAAACAGGATAGGTCAACCTAGCAGAACAGTGGTGACGGAGGTGGCAGGCTTTTTTTGTGCAGCATCTTGGATGTTTTTGGTGCAGAATTGGCCTAATGTTTAAGGTCATCGATCCAGAAAATCAGTCCCCTCCTTTTCTCCTCTTTTTGCCACATGAAAAAATGACACCTGGTGCTTTTGGGATTGCATCTGCTGCCACCTTTTTCTATATTTTCCTAGTCTGTTTAATTTTGGTCTTTGGCATGACAGATGCAGATTTGAAAGTGACACTACTGCTGTTCCTTCCCTGCTCACTTCTACTGAATGATCTTGGAATCCATTCTGCTTGTCATTACTTTCTTTAGTTCCTGAAGGAAAGTCTTCAGTAGGCCTCTGTCCTGATGTGGACTCAGGGTCATAGCACTATCCACCAACAATCTGCTTGGATTGTTGAACATCTGTCTGTCTTCTAGGCTTCCAATCTTATGGTTGGTAGATTTCCCACTGTCCCTGAACAGAGCTGGAGCCATAGAATTGATAAGGCCTCTAGTTGGTTTGGGTCTAAGCCAAAGAGTATACAGGTGCACCTTATGTTTGACACAGCTCAGGCCAGCAAAGCCTTTAGGTTAAGCGCACCTGTATATCCTTTGGCTTGGGACCCGAATCATCCAAGAGGCCTTTCAATTCTATGGCTCTCAGCTCTGCTCAGGGACAGTAGGAAATCCACCAAATGTAAGATTGGAAGCCTAGAAGAGAGACAGGTGTTCCATAACCCAAGAAGATTGTCTGTGGGTGGTGCTATGAGAATTAGTTACCAGGCATTGTCAAATCCAGAATGTAGCATTTGCTTATTGTCCTAGCTACCAAGTACATTGATTGAGTCACATAAAGGAGGGGGGAGAGAAAGAGCTACCCTGCTTCCCTGAAAATAAGACATCCTCCGAAAATAAGACCTACTCACAGGAAAGATAAGATGTCCCCTGAAAATAAGACCTAGCGCATCTTTGGGAGCACACCTTAAAATAAGACACTGTCTTATTTTCGGGAAAACAGGGTATGTAGGTGGTAGGAGAATATATTGTTTTCATATCTGCAACCAGAAGTATTCCCAGGAAGGCAGCTATTTGAGGAAAGTATCTTGACAAGTCATTTGTAGATGCAACAGGAAGCACAGAGAGCTTGCGACCATCAAGACAACCAAAGGAATTTCAGAATTTCTGTGCATGAGATATTGAGGGGTGTTAGGAATGAGGAAGTGGGGAGGAGCTGGAGTGGTAGCCAGAGACCAGTGAGTGTCCCTGTGAGTTGTAAGGGGGAATGTGCACAGCAATGCTCAGTTTGGAGGGGCAGCATTTTAGTACAATAAGGCTTCCACCTCTCCCAGTTTTCTGAAATCTTTAGTCAAGTGTCGCTCACACAAATGCACAACTTCTGTAAGTGGTGTATACATGTATGTGTGTGTGGGAGAGGGGTAGACACACACACAGAAACAGAGTGGCAGAGGGAGAACGGTCTGTGTGGATGGAAGAACCGGAGATTCTTCCTAGAGGGGTTGCTGCCGTAGAGCAGGGATGGGGCGAAGTCAATCCTGAACCTCTGTGAATTCAGCAGGTGAAGGATTCTCAATCAGAGGCGGTAGAAAGGCGTGAACACACACTGAAGTGCTGTGGATGGCAGAGATGAAACAGGAGTTACAACCAATCTTATCTAGATCATAAGGGACGTGGTGATGCCAGGGATGCACTCTGGAGGCTCCATTAATTCCTGGCAAAGTATACACGCCTGCGGCCAATAGATTTACAATCCAACCGTAACCGCCCTCCACTCTCAACAAAGCAAATAGGATTATTCCTTTGCCTTTATATCACTCTCTTGTTGCCGTTTTATGACAACTTTGCATCTCCTCCTTTAACAGGGGCAGTTTAACCTCATTTTAGCAGACAGAATTGTTACAGGTGAGGACGTGATTTCCTTCCATGGCTTGGGATTTCAAGCCCTTTCAACCGGATTTTCATTCAGGGCATTAAGAGTATAATTCAATGAAAGCAACTTAGTTTACATAGAACTACTAGGAGACTGGTTTTATAAGACAGATTATACTTTTATGCAAGACTCTGAATTGCCAAATGACAAAACATGAGTACCGTGTTTTCCTGAAGTCTTAAAAGGCTTTGCATAAATGAATTACTCTTATACCATCACAGCTACTCTTTGGGAGAGGTCAGCGCCCCCCTCCCTGGTCCACTTTTGCAGACAGCCTTATTATACATGTCAGCTTCTGAGACTGAGTCCTCAAAGGCTAATCAGATAAGAAATATATTAAGGAAGAATCATATAAATTATATTTCCAGAGTAAAAATAAATGGAACACAAATTTAAAATTCACAGTGAAGCTATCAAAGCTATTTAGGATAGCAATAAAAGTCCATTTTCCTAAGTATCACATAGTTTACCTGGAGCCCATTAAATGTACTTTAGAGATAGGCAAAGTGAAAAGTGTGATCAGGTTTTAAGCATTTTTCACTAATACAAATTAGCTGAATGGAGTATTTGGGTATGCTTGCACTGTTAAATGAGGCAGAAAACTTTACCAAACGTTTATGTTACTGATATTGCGTCCTTGACTGTGTTAGGAATGACTCATACAATATAAGTGAAAATTCCTTTCCCTGGACTTCCTGGGGGAGGAACAGACCTCCCCGATCTCTGTTTTTTGTTAGCTCTTTGATCTTGGGCAAATTGTTTAAATTCTCTGAGTTGTAGGTTCCTTATGTGTAAAACTAGGTAGGTTAATTAATCCCATGAGTATTGTTCTTTGGGTTAAATGAGATATGCAAAGTACTTAGCTCAAACCTGGCATATACTAAGTACTAAATAAATGATAGCTATGATTGCATGCTTGCCAAATTTAACTCAACACTTTTATTTTGACAGTCAAAAGGTATGTTTATTTAAATATTTAAGATGGAATTTGAAAACAAATAAATTATGTTCATCTCTTGCACAGTAAGCTGAACCATATGTAAGAACCATGATAGTAATGAAAAGGAAATTAAAAAATAATAATTCACTTATAAATCTTAAACCAACCAGAACCAGTACTTTCCTTTTTCTGGATTCCCTTTCTCTTCTTGCCTAAAATAGAGGCACATTTTCTATATCATTTTGATCAGTGTACATAGCATTATTCTATACTCTGCATTTTTATAAAATGCACTGTACATATTTTTTCTTTTTTTTCCTCTCAAAACTGCTTTTGCAGTATCCCACAGGTTTTGGTAGCTTGTGTCTTCATTGTTGTTATGCTCAAGGAAGTTAATGATTTCCTGTTTTATTTCTTCCTGCACCCATCTGTTAGTCAACAGATTGTTTAATTTCCATGTCTTTGTGTGGGGTCGAGCATTTTTGTTAGAGTTGAGTTCCACCTTTAGTGCCTTATGGCCTGAGAAGATACAAGGTAAAATTTCAATTCTTTTGATTCTGTTGATATTTGTTTTGTGTCCCAGGATATGATCAATTTTGGAGAATGTTCCATGGGGTGATGAGAAGAATGTATATTCTTTATCTTTGGGATGGAGTGTTCTATATGTGTCTATCAAGCAGTGTTGTTCTAGGGTCTCATTTAAATCTCTTATATCTTTGTTTAATTTCTGTTTAGAGGATCTGTCCAGCTCTGTAAGAGGAGTGTTAAAGTCCCCTGTTATGATGGTATTATCAGATATCAAATTGCTCAGACTGAGTAAAGTCTGTTTCAAGAATCTGGGAGCATTTAAATTGGGTGCATAAATATTTAGAATTGAAACGTCTTCTTGTATTTTTCCCTTGACCAATATAAGTGACCATCTTTGTCTTTTTTGACTTTAGTTGCTTTAAATCTACATGTATCTGAAAATAAGATTGCAACTCCTCTTTTCTTCTGAATTCCATTTGCCTGAAAAATTGTCTTCCAACCCTTGACTCGGAGCTTTAATTTGTCTTTTGAAGCCAGGTGTGTTTCTTGCAGACAGCAAATGGATGGCTTGTGTTTTTTAATCCAGTCAGCCAATCTATGTCTCTTCAGTGGGGAATTCAAGCCATTAACATTTATGGAGATAATTGATAAGTGTGGTAGTATTCTATTTGTCTTATTTTGTGAGAGTCCATTGCTTAGTTTTATCTTTTGCATCAGTGTGGAGGTTAGGTTCTGTCCTTTAATTTCTGAGTTCTTACTTTGTTGCTGATCCATTGTGGTGGTCAGTGTGCACAACAGGTTGAAGTATTTCGTGTAGAGCTGGTCTTGTTGTGGCGAATTTCCTCAATGTTTGTATATCCGTAAATGATTTGATTTCTCCGTCAATTTTGAAGCTTAGCTTAGCAGGGTACAGAATTCTCAGCTGGAAATTGTTCTGTTTAAGTAGATTAAAGGTAGATGACCATTGTCTTCTTGCTTGGAAAGTTTCATTAGAGATGTCTGCGGTCACTCTGATGGATTTGCCCCTGTAGGTCAACTGGCGCTTACTCCTGGCAGCTTGCAGAATCTTTTCTTTTGTCTTGACTTTGGACAGGTTCATCACAATGTGTCTTGGAGAAGCTCGGTTAGAGTTGAGGTGACCTGGGGTCCGATATCCCTCTGAAAGCAGTGTGTCAGAATCTTTGGTGATATTTGGGAAATTTTCATTTATGATATTCTCTAGTATAGTATAGAGGCTTCCATTCCTCTGGGGTATTCTTCTTCCCCTTCTGGGATTCCTATAACTCGTATGTTGGAACGCTTCATAAAGTCCCATAATTCTGACAGTGAACGTTCTGCTTTCTCTCTCTTCTTTTCTGCCTCTTTTACTATCTGAGTTATCTCAAGAACTTTGTCTTCTACCTCTGAAATTCTTTCTTCTGCATGGTCTAACCTGTTGCTGATACTTTCCATTGCATCTTTAAGTTCCCTAATTGAGTGTTTCAGTTCCTTCAGCTCTGCTATATCCTTTTTGTATTCTTCATATTGTTCATCTCTTATTTGATTCTGTTTTTGGATTTCCTTTTGGTTATTTTCCACTTTATTAGCAGTTTCCTTCGTTGTTTCCATCATTTCTTTCATTGTTTTCAACATGTGTATTCTAAATTCCCTTTCTGTCATTCCTAACATTGTTTTAATGGCAGAATCCTCTGCAGTGGCTACCTCGTGGCCCCTTGGAGGGGTTGCTCTGTACTGGTTCTTCATGTTGCCTGGAGTTTTCTGCTGATTCTGCCTCATGAGTGATTTCTTTTATCTGTTTCCTTGCCCTAATTTTCCTTTCACTTCCTCTTGCTCTTTAAGTTCCTGTACCTGTGGACTAAGGGTTCGATGAGTCCTTTTGGTACAGGACCAGAAGGGTGAGAAGGTTGAAGAGCAAGAAAGGGATGAAAGAAAGGAGGACCGAGTGAAAAGAAAAAAAAAATAGAGAAAGGAGAGGGTGTGGGTAAAAGGAATATTGACAAAAAGAAGAGAGGCACAGAAAGAGGGAGACAGAGCAATATAGGTGTACAGTAGGGTACTTTGACACAACCTTAAAAAAACCCCACCTTCTGGGGGTGCCCAGTTGGGTGGTTCCCTTGAGGTCAGCAGCTCTTTGCTAACCTGATCAGACACAGTACCCCACCTCCACCAAGTAGAGAGAAAAGACAAAAATGCTATAAATCAAACCAAAACAAGCAAACAGAAAACTTTACGTGATAAAATTGGGTGAAAAACCAAATAATAGCTTTAGAAACACTAGCAAAAATGAAGTTCTAGTTATTGAAAAAGGAAGCAATGGGAGATTATAATTAAACTAGAAAAATTGAGAAAGGAAAAAGATCTGTATGGAAAAGGTTGAAATTAAAAAACCAAACAACATCAACAACATCAAAATAAACAAAAAAACAAAACACAACCACAAAAAAAGCAGTATGTATATGTTGTTGAATATTGTCTGGGCAACACGTGGTCTTCTGGGGTATGAGATGTTAATCACAGTTCTGATATGACTGGAGGCTGCTGATTTCTCAAACCCCAGCAGGTAGACACCCTAAATCTCTCTTCAGCCCACTTAAAAGGCACTTTGAACTTGTAAACTTGCTGAGCAGAAGCTTTCCCAGGAAAGTGCTTGTTGCTGGAATCACTGCTGAAGTGTCTATCCACTTACCCAGTGTGCCAAAACCGGTCTCACTCTGCCCCTGAGGGTTAGGTCTGCAAGGTGGCTCAGACCCCACCCTTAGGCTACTCACTGACTAGGTTACCGGCTCCCACCCAATTCTAGCTCTGCGACCCTGAGGGTGGAGCTTGCCGGGGCAGATCACTCACAAGGGCTCCCTGTGGCCCACAGCCAAACACTATTAGCTCCATTTGGCTCAGAGGCTCAGACTGGGGCCCTAGACAATGGCCAAAGTTCTCTGCACTCCCGCTCAGGCTCTCCCCAAGGCAGTTCAACTGAGTGCCAAGTCCAAAGACACCAAAACAGTTCACAGGTAAGGCCTTTCCGGTTTGCAGTCTCGCTGCTACTGAACTTACAGTTGCCGGCGTGTTTAGACTGATTGAATACATACGCGACCACTTGCAGGTTTTCCACTGTTTTAGTCCTCCTCTTGGGGTCCAGAAGTCTCTCGCTGACTCCCTGTATCCTCACAGGGGTGATCATAGGCAGCTCCCACCAGCCAGAGATGCCTGGAGTCCTATCTCCCCAGACTCACAGTGCCGAGATGCAAGGAAGCTGCTACTCGGCCGCCATCTTGCTCCCCAGCCTCCTTTTTCTTTTTTTTTTTCAATCTCCCGGAATCCCAGTGCTGTAAGTATTTTTGTATGGTCTTCATAATTGTAATTTTTAATGAGCTTATAACATGTGGTTGAGTTTGTGGAACGTAATTGAATAGTCCTGTTTTTAGTCATTTGGTTGCTTCTTGTTTTATATATACTGCAGGGATGAATGTCTTGTGTAGAAGGGATTATAGATTTGTAGGGTTGGAAGAGGTGAGTCTTTTTGCTTGGAGCTGAGAGGGAGGGCTTTGGCTGAAGGGTCTGGGGTTGGCCCACTGGAGTTTCTGTGTGCTCTGGAAACCCAGCAGCAAGTGGAGATTAAGATGGTAGGGGGGAGATCCACAGGAGAGGACTGATGCAGGTTTTATGGAATGAGGCAGAGGAACTTTGAAGTTCCCTTCTGGAATACCTGTTTAGTTTATCAGGGAAGGGAAGCACATGGGCAGGGAGGCAATTGTCCCTTTGAGCAGGGGAGGAAGAGGAGTCAGCACTTTTGGGTACTCCTTTGCTTCTGTTAATTTATAACTGTGAGCCCACTTAATCCTATAAACTGCTATTAACCCTATGAAGTCAGTGATACCTATCTAAATAGGTGAGGAAACTGAGGCACAGAGAGTCAGAGTGAGTAACCCAGCTCAACAGCTGGCACCCTGTCAGGGTCATGGTAGGCTCCTCAGGACCTTCCTGAGCCCTATTGGGTGCACATTGGGGCACTTCTGGGAATCATGTTAACAACCTTGGGCCAGGAAAGATAAAGGTAAAATGTGTGCCCACAACTTATCGGAGGCTGACTGTATTCCCAGGACTGTTTTCCTTGAGTTTGACACCTCTAAGAACACAGCAACTCAGTGTTTGCACTACCTCTCTGGACCTATGAGAAGCCTAGATTCCATAGAGTATGGACTTTTTAGCAGTCTATAGTAAAAGAAACCATCTTTGCCTCTATTCTCAAGCAATGACTAAGTCAACTAAATTGTTTGACTCAATGACTGAGTCAACTAAATTGTTTGGAACTTTCATTGTCCTAGTTAATATGAGGTATGAAAATGTATAAGATAGTTAAAATAAAAAGCATTTTTTTGCCAATATTGGCAAATACATGTATGAAAATATTCATGTAATTATATATAATAAGTGATATATAAATATATGTATTTGAGCAATTTACAAATAGTATTTATTTATTTATTTTGAGAAAGAGTCTCAGTTTGTTGCTCTAGGTAAAGTGCTATGGCATCATAGCTCATAGCAACCTCAAACTCTTGTGCTCCAGTGGTCCTCTTCCCTCAATTTCCTGAGTAGCTGGGACTATAGGCACCCACCATTATGCCTGGCTACTTATTTATTTATTTATTTTAGAGAAGGGATCTTGCTTTTGCTCAGGCTGGTGTTGAACTCCTGAGCTCAGGCAATCCGTCTGCCTAGGCTTCCCAGAATGCTAGGATTACAGGCATGAGCCACTGTGCACGGTCATGTTTATATATTTATACATCTATTTAGAAATAAAAGGTACAAACATATATATATGTATATGGATGTTTGGGCTCTTTATAATAGTAACAAACTGGGAATTACTTAAATGCCTAATGATAGTGGAATGTGTAAAGAAATTAGGCACACTCATACTATGACACTGAATATTTTTCTTAAAAACAAATTATGCTTGTAAAGGAATATTTAAGTAGAGGGGAAGGTCTTCATCATATAATACTAAGTGTTAAAAAGGCAGTATATAAAATAATATTTTCATTGTTTCTAGTTTTTTGAAGAAAACAAAAACAAAATGAAAAAAGTATATAAAAACAACTGGAGATAAATGCATCAAAATATCAAAACAAAAACACTGATTAATGGGGCATTTCATTTTTTAAATTTATATTCTAAAGTATTCTGAAGAAAAAGTACATTTTCTTCAATGAACATGATAAATACACGTAGAAAAACATTTGTGCAAGTGAAGTCACTAAAAAAAAAACAAACCACGCAGTATCTAGATTTCCCCAAATTATCCTAATTCCAAAATTCTGTCCTGTTGTCAGGTTATGTAATTTGATTGTGACTTGGGAAATAAAGGTGCTGCAGAATTTTGGGGAAGAGAAAAGAGAAGGTTTTTCTAAAGTAGATTTCTAATGAATTGGCTAGATGGAAAGTGGGGGGCTGCAGAGGCATGTAGGGGGGAAGGGCTGTGACTGACGTGGCCATCAGTGACCTCTGGGAACAGGGCTTAGCATGTTACAGAGCAGCTAGAAGGGCCTAGGTTCAAGTTTCAGTCCAAAGTTACCTATGTTGGCTTAATCTTATGACATGTCCACATAATTACTGTAAAAGGGCCATCGGAAGGTTGTACTGAAGAGTTAGTAATGTGATGCATATAAACGTGGTAGCAGGGAGTCCTACTTATACAAAGTGTATTATAACTCACATCCAGCTATTGATCTTTCCTGGTTTATGTCTTTGCCTGTCAAATCAAGGACTTGGAATAGATGATCTCTAAATTCCCTTTTCTCTTTAAAACATCCATGGTACTTAAAAAGCCTTTAGCAAGGAGAATTTAATATTTCCCTTAGTTTCTATTTTTCCTCCTTTGGCAAAGAATGAATTATTGCAGCACACGCATATACATTAAGGAACTGAGTCACAGTGTTTAAAATTTACCAGTGGGAGCAGGTTTAAAGGAACGCAGAAGTGGGTCAGGGTTCTCAGGATGAGGGCTGAGGTGCAGGATGCTATCTTTCCTGCCCTTTCCTTCAAGGATTCACTTCATTATCCAAGGCCTCTGTGTTTTATTTGCTCTAGAGCAGAAGTCCTCAAGCTTTACTGAAAATTACAATAACCCAGAGAGCTTTAAGACTATCCAGAGTCCTAGCAGCACCCCATATCAATTAAATCTGAGTAGACCCCAAGTTTTATATTGGTTCTCCAGATGATTCCAGGGTGCACCTAATGTTAAAGAGCCATGTCCTATAATGAATGAAGGGCTGAGAAACAACTGTGTCTCCCATGTGTCGACTTCCCACTGAGTAGACAGAACCAGCTATATAAGTTATTAATCTCGGCACCTGTAGCACAGTGGTTACAGCACTGGCCACATACACTGAGGCTGGTAGGTTCAAACCTGGCCCAGGCCCACTAAACAACAACAGCTACAAGAAAAAAATAGCAGGATATTGTGGTAGGCACCAGTAGTCCCAGCCACTTGGGAGGCTGAGGCAAGAAAATCGCTTAGCCCAAGAGTTTGAGGTTGCTATAAGCTGTGATGTTACAGCACTCTACTGAGGGTGACAGTGAGACTCTGTCTAAAAAAAAGTTATTAATCTCATTTCTCCCAAGAATTAACATCAGTAAGAATCAAAATAGATGACCAAAAGCTTATAAAATATTTAATGTTTTATCTTTAATACGTTCTTATTAGTAACAAACATTTCCTTTTAAAAATGTATGTATGATGCTGGACGCGGTGTCTCACGTCTATAATTCTAGCATTCTGGGAGGCCGGGACGGATGGATTGCTTGAGCTCAGGGGTTCAATACCAGCCGGAGCAAAAGTGAGGCACTGTCTCTACTGAAAAATAGAAAAACTGAAGCAAGAGGATCACTTGCATCTGAGAGCTTGAGGTTGCTGTGAGCTATGATGCCACCGCACTCTACTCAGTGAACGAGAGTGAGGTTCTGTGTCAAAAAAGAAAAAGAAAAAAGAAAAGAAAATGGTTAAGTTGAATTCTCCTAATACTTTAGGTCAAAGCCATATGATGTATCCAATATTATATTTCAGATTTATTATGTAGATTAGTATTTGATATAGTTTGGATAGTTGTCCCCTGCAAATATGTTAAAATTTGATCCCCTATGTTGGATGTGGGGCCCAGGAGGTATTCAGTTCATGGGCGTGGATCCCTCATGAATGACTGGTGTCTTCTCCGTGGTAATGAGTCCTCCACTCTTAGCTGACAGGAGAGGTAATTTTCAAAAAGAGCCTGACACCCCTCATCCTTGTTCCCCCCTCACCATGTGACATGCCTGCTTTCCCTTCCTCTCGGCCATGGGTGAAAGATTTCTGAGGCCTTCACCAGAAAGAAGCAGATGCTGGCGCCATGCTTGTTGTACATCCTGCAGAGCCGTGAGCCAGATAAACCACTTTTCTTCACAAATCACCCAGTGTCAGGTATTCCTTCATAGCACTGCAAAGCACAGTTAGACAGCAATGCTTCTCTCTAAGTTTCTTTGGGTAGGAATGAGGGCCTGATGCCAACTGAGGAAGATAAAATTGGGGAAATCTTGCAGTTTCTATTTTATGTTTGTAATCCTGGCATGATACTTGCCTTGTTCTTACAGTGATTTAACTCACATATAATATTGTACATCTTGCTTGCTTTTGAGCAAGGACATATTTTAGCCATCATCTAATGGCACTGCTTGCTTAGCAAAGAGAGAAACTGAGACTCGGAGGTAAGAACTGATATACACGGGTCCTGCCGCTGACAGGAGCCGGCTTCTCTGCTTTCTCCTTCAGTCCAGCCATCCTGCCGGGTGCAACCTAGACACCGAAGATGAAGGGCTAATGTGACATGTCCCTGTCCAAATAGTAGCACATTTGTCACAAAGCAGCGTTCATAATCGTCTCAAAATGACAACAAAGAATTTTTTTAAAAAGGAAGTGATCTGTCAGTGTTTCCATTTGAGCTCTAGTTCCTCAAAGACACAACAGAGTTTAACAAAAGGGGACAGGCTATTCCCACTCCGATGGCCTTTATTTCCTAAGGGAACACATTGTCTCTTGTGAGAAAATCTTCTCATTTTTAGACAAAAGCAGAAAAACAGAAATTTTGTTCCGCCTCACTGAGTGTGACTGACACATTTGAAACTATCTTTCTATTAAGACAGGAGGGATAGTGTGAAAAATACTCTGATCTATGCTCAGAAAAATCTATAGAGGTATCCCAAAAATTAGTCTGTTAAAGAAAAATAGATGTCTGACATGAACCTTAGGGCTTTGAATCCTTTCTTGACAGTTGCCAGAAGACAGAAGGACCTCACTTCTAAGAGATATCCACTAGGTGGCAGCATGGCTATGGTTAAAGTATCATATCGGCTTTCTTAGGCAGAGAAAAGAGGATTTATTGTAACGAACGGAGGTTGGAACTCAAAAGGTTTTACGGATATGAATCTACTATTAAAATATTCTAAAAAATCTCTCTTTCTCCCTCTCTCTATATATTTAAAGGAATATATAACTCTTACTATTATTGTGTATCCTATGGCATTCTTAACTTTAGTCTTAACTATCATCACTTGAATCGTACATGATTTAAGTAGGTTTAATGTTATGGCTAAAAGTCCTTTGTTGCCTACCTCACCTTCGCTTGGTCAATCTCAGTGTTTTTTGCCTGGCTATGCCTACCTTCTTCAGGGGGTGGCGAATGTTTATTTATAAAATAGCTCTAGTCTAAAGTTGTAGGACCCAGCTGAGCTCCTACAAATTACTGTTCTATCATGATTTTCACTCAGTTGTAGGATATAGGCAATTTCTTCATTTCTAGTATAATTTAATATTAACAGATTTAAACATAGATGCAATGTGTTAAATAATCATTTTTATTGAGCGCAGGTCACGTAGAGTTGGCAATGCAGGATAAGATTCTCATGCAGGTTCCACTCTAGTGGAATACACCGTGATTCATGTATAAAGTACATATCTTAATGTGAAGGATTTACTTACAGATGCTTTTGAGACTGATATACTTACCCTGTTGATTATGGAAAGTTCTTTTAGAAATAGCTGGGTGATCTGGAAAAGGCTAAAAAGTTTGGCCCAGAGAGCGCCTGCAGAGTCTTTCCAAGTTTAAGGATTATTAGGAAGACAGATGCCGGTGTGTTTGTGGGGGACCAGGGCCCCACTGCAGCTGTCTGCTGTTGTCACCATCTGTCACCTCTAGGACACATCCGTGAGGCCAAGACAGAGTAAGTTAGAAATATTTAAATAGTTAGTCTGGTTTATGTAGTTAAATACATGCATATACATGTAGACTGGTCAAGTCACTGAGGTACATTTGGTAAAAGCTTTCCTTTTTAAAGCACTTCATAAAGCATGTTCATACATATCACACGTGAGTTTCAGAACCCTATGCTCAACAAATGAGGCAATCTGCCCCAGTTCACGTGGCTAGAGAGACTTCAGAGGAAGAAATGGTAAAGCACGTATCAAGTGTGCATCAGAGGTATCCAGTAAACTGCTGCTTTACTATGGCTCCTATTTACTAAAAGCCCAGTCATTGGTACCCAGACATTGTAGTCTTATATCATGCACTTTCCAGTTCAGTAATTTATGACTTGAGGTCTTCAGATGTTTCTTTAAGCTCCTGCTTTCATTGTATGCGCCTGATCTTCAAATTCTGCTCCTGGGGTCTTTGTGCATCTGTGTGTATCTGCTTGGCTTGTATTTTAGCCGGTGGGGGAAAGAGGGAGGGCTTGTCGATCTGCAGTTGGCAGGATCATAAACCATCCCAGCGATGTTACTGGGCAGAGTATAAATTAACCAACGGGCATTTCCAAGGATGAAATGTGAAAAGACTATACCTCATGCTATTAGGCTGGAAAAGACCTTTCTTGCTGCAGAGAGTGTGATAGGAAAGTGATGCTAGTTTATAGCCTGGGCAATGGGTGCTCTCACCAGCGCAGTGACTGTTAAAGAGCACTGAAATGTTAAAGGGAAAAGTAGATAAAAGGGGCTTTTTGTTTCCAACAACAGAAACAAAAAGGAAAAAAGGCTCCACAAGAGTAAAAATAGCACAATGATGCAAAAGTGTGGGTTGATACAGAACACAGGGGCTGGGGTTCCTAGGGATAGAATTTTCCATCAAAAACCAAATGTATTTAGAAAGCAGTAGCACCTTTTGGCACTTGCTAAGTGATTTTGACAATTGGCTTTTCAACTGAGTTTCTGTAGTGAGCAAAAGAGGGGTGTGAAGGAAAAGCAATTTTCCCAATGGGAGTATAAAATCCTTCAGACTAATGAAATGTTTTTTCTGGTTTAGAGATAACAACCCACTTTTGGGTTTTATGCCTAATATTGATTCTCTGTGTATTCTTTATAGACACCTTCATGAAATTCAGTTAATTGTATTTTGTTAGACTGAGAGATTGTCTGTTTCAATATTCTCCAGTCCTCCTTACTCACGGCTGTCCATCCGTTTTCCTCTTCTCCCTATTAGTAGTTTAACATTGACGGATGGTTTGTGGTTGTTAAAAAAAAAAATTAAAACTTGTGCTACCTTTATGATCCCTCTCTAGTTTAAACAATTGCAAAAATGCCGAAAAAGCCAAGTTCCTTTAAGCAATAAGACGCTGAAGTATGGTCATTCAATCCTGATGTATTTTTTATTCCGCATTCCATCATTTTAAGGAAAACCACTTTCTGAGATGGGAGGATAAATGCAAAAATATATAATAAAGGAGAAATGAGATCCCAAGCCAGCTTTGCAATCTGCAGGGTGCTAAGTTTATTTACAAATACTGTAAGAAGCTCTAAGTTATTAAAGTCTGCTTCACGAAGCAAAGAGATCCCAAGAACAAAACAGGGCAGGTTTGAGGGAATCAGCAGTTTGGTGGCTGCTGATGGGGGCTACCGTGTGGTCCATCTTTTTACATCCATGGTGTTTTATTGAGTGCAGGCATTCTCTTGACTGAATTGCATTGCTATTGGGCAATAAGATGAGTTACTCAAAAATGTTTGAGTGAGAAGACTTTCTCACAGTCTATAGAAGCTATGATCTTCATTGAATGACCGGGGTGGGCATGGGGAAAGGAATTACATTTATAATTGTCTAAGGGCAAGAAGGTGTAGAATGATTTAAACCCAGAACACTAAAGACTCAAGAAAATGAGAGATAAAAGAGAGACAGTAGGTAAAAGTGCAACTACTTCAGCCCTAGGGTTTAGAAGACTTGGGTCTTAATCTTGGTTTTGCTTGGGAGCCATTGTATCATTGGGTAAATCACTTAACTTCTTGAACTTCAGTTTTCCTATTTCCTATAAAATAAAGTTTTCTGTGGAGCACTGTGGGCTTATTATGGGACAAGCTGAGAACTTTACATGTGTTATCTAACTTATCCATCTCAAGAACTGTCTGAGGAAGTTACTATTAGGATTCATCTTATTCCTTTTATACAGATGAAGAAGGGTGGTCACTTTCCTAAGTCATGGACAGGGAAAGAATTTGGTAGAGGGTGGTCACTTTCTTGAGTCATGGACAGGGAAAGAATTTGGACGCAGACAATCCAAGGCTGGTGTGTGAAACCATTACACACATACCACAGTATTACGACAAAACAATCCTGGAGAGAGAATCCTGGCTTGCTCACATGATTGTGGTATGACAAGTTAATATTTGTGGTAAGTGTTCTATGAAATAAAAACTCACAAATAAATGTATGAGAGTCTTGTTTTTAAATTTCTTAACAATAGACTCCTTCTATGCTTTGAATTATGCTGTCCCCTCCAAATTTCACATTAAAAATGAATCCCCCTGGTGTTGGTATGAAGAGGTGAGGCCTCTGGGAAGTGATTAAGTCAAACCCTTGTGAATGGATTAGTGTCTTACCAAAGGCCAGTCTTGCCCAAGCTAGTTCCTGGGCCCTCACTAGATACTGAAACTGTGGCACCTTAATCTTGGACTTCCTGGCCTCCACAAGTGCGAGAAATAAATTTCTATTACTTATAAGTTATCCAATCTCAGGTATTTTGTTACGGCGGCTCACAGGACTAAGATACCTGAGAGGGAGACTGTCTCTCCAAGACCGTGGTCTCAAGCACTATCAGGCTGCTTTGAGGGGTCAGTATATTAATTGGCTAGGGCTTTTGTAACAAAGTACCATAAATTGGGTGGCTTAGAACAACTGAATTTTATTGTCCAGTTCTAGAGGCCAGAAGTTTTAAAACAAGGTGTTGGCAGGGCCACGCTTCGTCTGAAGGCTGAGGATATGTTTTAGGCTTCTTTCCTAACTTGGTTTGTAGACGGCCATCTTCGCTCTGTGCCTCTTCACTTTGCCATCCCTCTGGGCATGTCTGTGTCCAAATTTCACCCTTTTATAAAGGTACTAATCATATTGAATTAGGATACACTTTAGTGGCCTCATTTTAATTTGATCATCTGCAAAGACCCCATTTCCAATTAATGTCAGACTAATTTATAGATATTAGGGATTAGTACCTCAGCAATTTTTTTTTGGTGGGGGGTGTGATGATGAGGGGGCACAATTCAACCCAAAATGGTGGGCAAACATGGGGATGAAATTTGGAGTCAAGCTTACGAGTGTTCAAACCCAGCTTTTGCCCTTGACACATGCAAAGTAACTGTATTAGTTTCCTATTGCAGATATAAGAAATTACACACACCTAGGGGCTTAAAACAACACACATTTATTATAGGTCCGATTGGGCTAAAATTAAGGTGTTATCAGAGATGAGTTTCTTATGGAGGTGCTAGGGAGAATGTTTGTTTCTTTCAGCTTCCAGAGGCCACTTGGATTCCTTAACTCATGACCTCTTCCTCCATCTTCAGAGCCACCCAGAGATCTTCAAATCTCTCTCTGGATTTGACCCTGATTTTCTCTTCCACCTTTTAAGGATCCTTCTGATTCATTGGGCCCACCTGGATAACACACTATAACCTTCCTGCATAAGCTCCTAAGCTTTTTCTCATCTGCAAAGTCTCTTTGCCACTTATGATAATATCTTCACAGGTTCTAGGGATTAGGACATAGATATCTTCAGGGGGGGATTATTCTGCCTATGGTCCTATGCACCCTCTGTAAGTTGCAAACCATCATGTTTATACTTCATAGTGTTGTTATGAGGGTTAGAACATTTCTTGGGGCATCCTCACCCAGTGCCTGGCACAGAGCAACATCTCATTACATGTAAGCTGTTAATATTACTGTCACCCATGTCACCTTTAATGGAAAGGTTTATTTTTCAATCTTTCTAAGAAGTGGGGAGACCTGTGCACATATTTCTGATGTTTATGTGACTCCAAATCAAAGAATCGATGTTCTGTTTTCTGAGCAATCGGTAGAGTTACATGCACCTAATGGGGCAAGGGCAAGGAGGGAAGACTTGAGCCTCATTTGTGTTGCCCACATTTCAGTCTTTTTGGTTCACTGTTCAGTCAAGTGTCGATTATTAGCGATCATGCTTGGGAAAATGGTCAATTTAATTTGGCTATCTTAATACAGTTAAACATTCCATTTTGAGGCACCTTAATGTTGAAGACATTTTAATGGCCACTGCAACACTTACTCTGTCACCTCCCAATCCCCAGCCTCAATTTAAATCTTTTAAAAATGTTTAATGTGTCTTAGATAAGCTGCCTAAAGCCGTACCAATAGATTGGAATAATAAAGATCATTGTTTTTTATAACTACAATAACAATATGAATAATTGAAAAATACAGTTTTACAAAAGGCTTTCCCATAGACTATTTTTTTTTTTATTAAATCATAGCTGTGTACATTAATGCGATCATGGGGCACCATACACTGGTTTTATAGACCGTTTGACACATTTTCATCACACTGGTTAACATAGCCTTCTTGGCATTTTCTTTTTTTTTTATTTTTTTACTTTTTTTTTTATTAAATCATAACTGTATACATTGATATGATCATGGGGCATCATACACTTGCTTCATAGACCATTTGACACATTTTTATCACAATGGTTAACATAGCCTTTCCGGCGTTATCTCAGTTACTGTGCCAAAACATTTACATTCTACATTTACCAAGTTTTGCAAATACCCCTGTAAGATGCACCACAGGTGTGATCCCACCGATCCCCCTCCCTCTATCCACCCCCCCCTTTCCCAATTCACCCTATTGTTAGGTTGTAACTGGGTTATAGCTTTCATGTGAGAGCCCCAAATTAGTTTCATAGTAGGGCTGAGTACATTGGGTACTTTTTCTTCCATTCTTGAGATACTTTTCTAAGAAGAATATGTTCCAGCTCCATCCATGTAAACATGAAAGAGGTCAAGTCTCCATCTTTCTTTAAGGCTGCATAGTATTCCATGGTGTACATATACCACAATTTATTAATCCATTCGTGGATCGATGGGCACTTGGGCTTTTTCCATGACTTAGCAATTATGAATTGGGCTGCAATAAACATTCTGGTACAAATATCTTTGTTATGTTGTGATTTTTGGTCTTCTGGGTATATGCTCAGCAGAGGGATTACAGGATTGAATGGCAGATCTATTTTTAGATCTCTGAGTGTTCTCCATATATCTTTCCAAAAGGAATGTATTAATTTGCATTCCCACCATCAGTGCAGAAGTGTTCCCTTTTCTCCGCATCCACGCCAACATCTCTGGTCTTGAGATTTTGTGATATAGGCTAGTCTCAGTGGAGTTAGATGATATCTCAAAGTAGTTTTGATTTGCATTTCTCTGATGATTAAAGATGATGAGCATTTTTTCATATGTTTGAAGGCCGTGTGCCTGTCTTCAGAGAAGTTTCTCTTCAAATCCCTTGCCCAGCCTGCGATGGGATCCCTTGTTTTTTTCTTGCTGATGCGTTTGAGTTCTCTGTGGATTCTGGTTATTAAACCTTTGTCAGAGATATACCCTGCAAATATCTTCTCCCATTCTGAGGGCTGTTTGTTTGCTTTACTTACAGTGTTCTTAGCTGTGCAAGATCCTAACAAACAGAATCCAGCAACACATCAAACAAATTATACATCATGACCAAGTTGGTTTTATCCCAGGGTGTCAAGGCTGGTTCAATATACGTAAATCTATAAATGTAATTCAGCACATAAACAAATTAAAAAACAAAGACCATATGATTCTCTCAATTGATGCAGAAAAAGCTTTTGATAATATCCAGCATCCCTTCATGATCAGAACACTCAAGAAAATTGGTATAGAAGGGACTGTTCTTAAACTGATAGAGGCCATCTACAGCAAACCCACAGCCAATATCATATTGAATGGAGTTAAATTGGAATCATTTCCACTCAGATCAGGAACCAGACAAGGCTGCCCATTGTCTCCATTGCTTTTTAACATTGTAATGGAAGTTTTAGCCACCACAATTAGGGAAGAAAAGGCGATCAAGGGTATCCATATAGGGTCAGAAGAGATCAAACTTTCACTCTTCGCAGATGATATGATTGTGTATCTGGAAAACACTAGGGACTCTACTACAAAACTCCTAGAAGTGATCAAGGAATACAGCAGCGTCTCAGGTTACAAAATCTACATCCATAAATCGGTAGCCTTTATATACACCAACAACAGTCAAGTTGAAAAAGCAGTTAAAGACTCTATCCCATTCATAGTAGTGCCAAAGAAGATGAAATATTTGGGAATTTACCTAACAAAAGACGTGAAAGATCTCTATAAAGAGAACTATGAAACTCTAAGAAAAGAAATAGCTGAAAATGTTAACAAATGGAAAAACATACCATGCTCATGGCTGGGAAGAATCAACATTATCAAAATGTCCATACTACCCAAAGCAATATATAATTTCAACGCACTCCCTATTAAAGTTCCACTGTCATATTTTAAAGATCTTGAAAAAACCATACTTCATTTTATATGGAATCAGAAAAAACCTCGAATAGCCAAGACATTACTCAGAAATAAAAACAAAACAGGAGGAATCACACTACCAGACCTCAGACTTTACTACAAATCGATAGTGATCAAAACAGCATGGTATTGGCACAAAAACAGAGAAGTAGATATCTGGAACAGAATAGAGAACCAAGAGATGAATCCAGCTACTTACCGCTATTTGATTTTTGACAAGCCAATTAAAAACATTCAGTGGGGAAAAGATTCCCTATTTAACAAATGGTGCTGGGTGAACTGGTTGGCAACCTGCAGAAGACTGAAATTGGACCCACACCTTTCACCATTAACTAAGATAGACTCTCATTGGATTAAAGATTTAAACTTAAGACATGAAACTATAAAAATACTAGAGGAGAATACAGGGAAAACCCTTGAAGAAATTGGTCTGGGTGAGTATTTCATGAGGAGAACCCCCTGGGCAATTGAAGCAGCTTCAAAAATACACTACTGGGACTTGGCATTTTCTTAGTTATTGTGTTAAGACATTTATATTCTACATTTACTAAGTTTCACATGTACCCTTGTAAGATGCAGCACAGGTGTAATCCCACCAATTACCCTCCCTCCACCCATCCTCCCCCCTCCCTCCCCTCCCTCTCCCCTTTCCCCATATTCTTAGGTTATAACTGGGTTATAGCTTTCATATGAAAGCCATAAATTAGTTTCATAGTAGGGCTGAGTACATTGGATACTTTTTCTTTCATTCTTGAGATACTTTACTAAGAAGAATATGTTCTAGCTCCATCCATGTAAACATGAAAGAGGTAAAGAATATAATAATAAATTGTGGTATATGTACACCATGGAATATTATGCAGCCTTAAAGAAAGATGGAGACTTTACCACTTTTCTCATAGACTATTAAACAAATGAGTGATCTGATGGTTAACCAAGCATTCTAGTGCTCAGACAGAGGTTGTGACACTGGCCTTAGAATCACACTGACCCTGGGAACTCTGTGACCCTCCTGGAGCCTCATAAGGGACACATCACAGTTTTCCTGTAGGGTGATAGTGAGGATTCTATAAGAGAATGCCCTCAAGAAAGTTAATACAGGACCTAACGCTTCTTAGAGACACATAAATATTAGCTGCAGTTATCACCATTGTTACTATTATTATAAAGAGATATTGAAATGAATTTTTAATTACAGTTCCAATTTCTGCCGTGCACTCAAATTAATAGAAGCCACTGTCCCATATGGGGGGTGCAAAAAGGAGACTTGTCAAAGGAGGTGAGTGAGAACTTGGGCCATGCCAACATTCACCTTCAGCCTCTAATGGGTTGGAAAGATGGACATAGGGTGGGAGGCGAGTTGTACCGTGAGTCTCTTCCCTAGGTAGAAGAGGGGGTCCAGTGACAGGGGCTGTGAGGAATGTATCCAGAGAAGGTAATATGTAGCTCTGGCACTTACCAACCAGTGTGTGGCTCATCTCTAGAAATCCAGAACGCGAGAGAGAGACTGCCTGGCCAGTGGCTAAGAGAATGGAGTGAAGAGGGACTGTTGCTGCCTTGGGATGGGCTTCACTCCCAGAAAGTCTCTAGGCAAAGGAAGCAGGTCCCGTGGTGCAGATGGGGCTGTGTCTGTGAGTGGGGGCTTGAGGCCCTGAGCAGGAAGATGGAGTTGGGATGGCCAGGACTGAGGAGGCATTTGGAAGCGCAGCTGGAAGAGAAGCATTTCCCTAAGTCAACAGACTTGTGGGAGAGAAACCCTAGAAGGGGTGGTGAGAAAGGCCATGTTTCAGAGACTCAGGGAAGAGCGCTTGCAGGAGACACTGAAGGCCCCAAGCCCAGTCTCCGGAGATGAGACCCCTCAGAGGCAGATCCAGGAGAATCAGAAACCATGATGAATGTCTGCAGCGAGCGGATGCATGTGCGCATGTGCAAGGCGGAGGAGGAGAAGTCAGCACCGCCTCCTCTCCGGCAGGCATACTTGAAAGTGTCCAGAAGTGTTAGGAAACTTGCTTTAAATCTGATCCAGAGGGCAAGGAAAAGCCATTCCTGGGGAATGAATGGAAGGGCCGGTGAGAGAGAGAGAACAGAGGCTGGTCCTGGTCAGCTATAAGCTACACCTGTGCTTCCTAGTGGTGACCTCACTGCTTCTCACAGTAACCGCAGGAGGTAAGTATGATTGTGCAAAGTAATAACAAGCATTCCACAGAGGAGGAGATCAAAGCTTGGAAGAGTAAGGGGGTTCGTGCAAAATCCCAGACTGACAACAAGCAGAGGTGGGACTTTAACTGCGGCTTTCTGACTCGTCTTTGTCAAGCACCAAAATCCATGAGGACCCTGGATTCCCGAAGTATATTCTCAGACAGTCCCAGATTTCTCATTAGGAGCTGTGCACTGGCTGGTTGAGTATATTATTCTTCACCCTGGGTCCAGATGTGTGTAAGGAGGTTATTTTGGGAAAAAATGCACAGCAATCTTATGCTGCTCTTTTCTCTTAGCACACATATGTTGAAGGGGACTTTGGTTGTGGGGGGCATGTCTTCTGTGCGTCCTCTCCTGGGGATGAGATCTTGACTGCCTTGCTTTGGGGATCAGGCCGTGCTAAGGGGAATGACGTGGAGGAGAAACACAAAGCAGGAGCTGGGAACTGCTGCAGTGGATCACAGGTCGAATTCGGTGTGGGGCCCTGAAGACCCCACTGCGGCTCCCCTGAAATGAATGATCTTTTCTTTCTTGTGAGAACAATTGGCTTAACCTAGTGTGGCCACGGTTTGCCTGCTCACGGCAGCCGGGATGAGCGATGCCTGCCCTTTCCCACAAGAAAATTGGGGCATTCCTCTGCTATGTAGTAGCTCTTTGCCTGGAAACTCTTATTGCTTACTTCTGTGGAGTTGGGGAGGACCTGCCCCTTTATGCCTTAGATGAGGTGGAAACATTTCTGCTCCAGGGGAGGAAATGAAAGGGATCCCTTTTCCTCATGTGAAATCTGTTTCCAGGTTGTGCCCACCAAATTATCTGGGGTGTGTGGGCCTCTCCTCTGGTGTTATGTCCTGCTAATAGCGGGCAGTCCCAGATCGGGGGCCAGGACTCCCCTTGGTGCCGGTAATTCTTCCTTTGGCCAAGGGCTGGAAGCAGCATGCGGAAGAGCTACCTATTACAGTGCACTCACTTGAATAGTAACAACAAAACACAGAACCCCACATCTCTGACAAGTCTCCCTGTCTGTCTCTCCCTGTATGTCCTGAGGCTTCCATCTTGCTGAGATGACAAAACTAAAATTAGTAAGTCATCTCTGATTTAGGCAAATTCTAAAACAGACACCTTGCCATATCCAAAGCTACTGAAGAAGAGGAATACATTTAGCTCAGAATCAGACACTTACGGAGGCATGAAAGTCTGCTCAGTTGAAAGGAGCATGAGCTTGTTCTCAGTGACCCCAGAGGACAGATCCAGGGCACTTGGCAGACATACTTGGACTTGATAAAATGGATGACTTCCTGTCGCATACCTAGAAGTCACGGTGTTCTCTGTAGATTACCACAAAAAGAAATTTACCAATGGTTCTCCCATTTTGCCTGTGGTCTTTTCTCCTTGTCTCACCATACAGCTGGTTGTTCTATTACCCCGAAATGAGTCGAAATGGATTGAGAATGCGGTGGGGGAGGAGATGTTAGAGTTTGATGACATTCCCCTCTCTCAGTGGGATACAGAAAAGAGCTTAGGTTCTGTGATCAGAATGCCATTGGTTCCAGTCCTGGCTCTGTGACTCATAAGTTAGGTGACCTTAGGAAAGATGTTTAAACTCTCTAAGTTTGTAAAATTCTAGAATGGACATTACCAATGTCATAGGGTAGTGGTGAGAATTAAATGCATATCATGACCTGGCGCCTGATAATAATAACAACATACATATAGATAAATGATAACCTCAAAAGGCATGCTATATTGGATTGTTTCAAATAAGTAAATGGAAGCTTCCCTAAAATAATATAACATTAAAGTTATAAGAAAAAAATACTGTTTTTAAAAAAGAGATTTGCTCTTAGGCATTGACAATTTTGAGATTTGCTATTAATATCATTGCTTTCCACTTCATTTATATGGCTGCCATATGTACTGGAATATAAATAATATACTCCCGATATATAAGAAAAACCACTGGGAGAGGACTTAAGTTTGATAAATCTTTTAAATATTAAATTCAGGATAATTATTTTTACACTCAAATTTGATTTGAATCCCCATTTGGCTACTTAATTAGCTTTATGATCTTGGATATACTTTGAACAAATTATTTAACCTCTTTAAACCTGTTTGCTCACCTATGAAAAAAAGAATTATTATGAGCACTAAATTTAATAAAATACTACATGGAAAATCTTAATGGTAATATATTTTCAAAAACTGATAGCTATTACATATCTTCCCATAATTATAGTATTGATTATTCAATTGTAGCTATTAAGTATCTGGATTATGAGGCATGAACATCTTTTAGGTGCAAAGTTGTGTCAATAGTTAATCGCAACTGAGTTCTGGTGTATATTTATTTTCTTAGCATTGCTGTAATACATTACCATGAACTTGGTGATGCTACAGCTTTACTAGGTCCATTGCCAACTGCTCCAGAGGGAGCCAATGCACTGAGACAGGAGGGTTATAGCAGAAAATGAGTTTAATATCATAGGTACTGTGTGAGGACACAGGAGGACGTTCTCAAATCTGTCTCCCCGAGAATTTGAGAGAGTTTTAAAGACAATTTGGTGGGAGTAGCCTAGGCAATTGGGTCTGCTAATTGTCTGAGTTCAGGGTGGAACCACGGGGGTGTAGATACTGTCTTCTTTGTTGAGTTAGTTCTTGGACCAAGACCAGTTGAATCAGCTCCTCTGCTTGGACCACCAGTCTGGGAGGGCCAACTATTCTACTGAAATGCAGGGCCTGGAGGGTATCTCAAAAAACTAGCCTTAGGTTTCACAAGAGTGATGTTATCTATGGGAGCAATGAAGAAAACTGAGAATCTTTATGACCATCACTTACATGACTCCTGAGTAGTAAGCAACTATAAGAAAGCAAGCTGGGGAACAATGGCTGGTTTTATATACGTTTCCCACAGTTCCTACTGATGGCCCTCTATTAATTGTATAGGTGCAATTTCAATGACTTAGCACACATTTATTTTCTTAAAATTCTGAAGGCCAGAAATTTAAAATTAGTCTCACTGGGTTATACTGAAGATGTTTGCAGGGATGGTTCCTTCTGGTTTTGCTCGCTTCTGGAGCCTGCGCTTCTAGGCCTGGAATCTCTTCTTCTCATCACTCCATTCTGTTGCTTCCATCATTGTATCTCTTATTTCTATAGTTAAATCTCCCTCCTCCCTTTTATGAGGACACTCGTAATTACATTAGGGCTCACCTGGGTAATTCAGGCTAGTCTCCCTCAGCCAAAATCTTTAATAACATTGCAAAATCTGAGGTAACATTGCTAGGTCCTGGGGATTACGATGTAGACTTCTTGGAGGGCCCATTATTCAGCCTTAAGCAAAAGCTGGGGTCTGGCCTTGATTCAGGCATGATAGAAAGTGATCCCTGTATTGGATGGAAGCTTATTTAGGAAGGAGCTGTGGACACTTAGAATTTGTGATTTTAAGTGGGAGACAGTGAGAATATTGTACTACCCCCAAATGAAAATGCTATACTTCTCTTTCCCACTTTCCTGCACTGTAATGTTTCATCTCTATTAGCAAATCTTTTATCCATAAATGCATTTCCTTAGGATTAGTTTCATCTATTTTGTCCTAGTACAGAGGCTAGTTAGGCCCCCCTCCCAGTCCTAGGAATGCTCCCATTCTTCTGACAACCTTTCTTTTACACTCTCTTGCCCCAAACTGTCAAGTCCCTCACATTCACATGTACATAGCACTTTCATGCCACCCCTGTTTGAAACACTTTTATATATATACACACATATTCATTTATTTAATATTCAAATGTTCTATTATGGATGCATCCCCATTTCGCAGATGAAGGAACTGAGGCACAAGAGGAGAATTTACATGCCTGAAATCTCGAGTGAGTGTTTGAAGTGTGTCTGGCTCCAGAGCCCACAATTTTAACCACTGCACTATCATGTATCTTCACAAGAAATCTTCAATAAGTGTTCATTACTGTTATTTTTATAGACTCTGGAAAACAATGTTTTGGAGTTCACCTCTTCTGCTTCTACCCTTTTTTCCCTTCTGCTTGCTCTCAGTCAAAAAGAAAAGTAAAGAGAGAAAGGACAAAGAAACTGAGAGACGTTCTTGTTGACTTGGTAGAGAAGTCACATCCCATGGGTGAGCAACACATGTGTGAGGGATTTCACAACTAAGCAATTAGCAAATTTCGTAGTCTAGCATTTAAGCCAGTGCCAAGCAGCTGTTGACAGAGAGATTTTGGAGAAACATAATAAAATGATGATTAAGCTAAAGAGAATTTGAATGGTAAAAATTTAGAGTCTTAAATTTATAGATTTATGAGTACTCTGTGCATTTGTGTAAAAATTCAGTCTTAAATCTGTGTATGTGCTGTGAATTTGTAAAGGCAGGGAGTGGCAGAGGTGATACTGCCTGGGTAATTAAAGGCAGTGTGTTGGGGAGGGAAAAGGCTCTGGTCTTTCTTTCTGTTCTTATAAGGGCACTAGTCCCATCATGAGGGTCCTGGCCTCCTGACCTCATCTGAAGGTAACTATCTTCCAGAGGTTTACCTCCAATACCATGGTATTGAGGGTTAAGGCTTCTGCATAGGAATCTGAGAGAGACACAGACATTTTATCTATAATGTTAGCAAAAGGAAAAATTTAGAATATCATATCAAATCATAAATGCTATGAAGAGAATGTTTCATAAGAATGAGCTTATTTGTGCCTGGGATTGGGTTAGGGAAATCCAGTTTTGTCCTCAGTTTGGGCCTCTCTGGACTGAGATCTGAGTGAGAACAAAGATTACGGAGTTTTTAGGCAGTGGAGGTAGGAAGGGCAAAGATCCTGGGAGGGGAGAGAACTGGAGAGGTGAAGAAACGATGATATAAAAAGCCCAGTGTGGGTGGAGGAAATGAAGAAAGACCCAAGTGGCAGGAGATGCAACTGGGGAAATGGGCTGGGGCTGGGCGTGAAAGACAGTGGGTGGTTTTTATCCAGTGCAGTGGGAAGACACCAAGGACTGTTAGCAATGAGGAAAACAGCCCTGATCTGTGTTTAAAACTTGATTTGGGCCAGGCGTGGTGGCTCATACCCAGAATCTTAGCACTCTGGGAGGCTGAGGTGGGTGGAGTGCTTGAGCTCAGAAGTTTGGGGCCAGCCTGAGCCAGAGTGAGCTGCCATCTCTAAAAGTAGCCCCAGCTCCTTGAGAGACTGAGGCAAGAGGATCTTGAGCCCAAACAAGAGTTGGAGGTTGCTGTGAGCTGTGACACCAAGGCAGGGCAACAGAGTGAGACTCTGTCTTGAAAAAGAAAAAAAAAAAAAACAACAAACTTAATATTATTGTGCTTTCTGAATGCCATCACTTACCACTGGCATTATTTCTCTGGATAGAGGCATTTATTAAGTACTTGCTGTATGCCAGGCATTTGCTAATTACTGTGAGCATATGTGATCGGAAGTAAACCAGAAATTTCAGTGTAGGTAGCAGAATACTGTAGATGAAAAAACCCAAAGGACATGACAGACCAAATGCAGATTTTAAAAAAAGTACATAGCACCCAAAGTAGAAAGAATGGATTTGCGAAGCGGATTTCTTTGGAGAGAGCTGGCTTGGGGAGGGGAGAAGATTTGGAGTTAAGTCACATGTGATTGTTGGAATTGAACTTTTCAATTCCTGAATTGAGACTGCATTTGGGATAAAGTTGAGGGGAGTATTTTTATTATCTGAGGCCCATATGTTATTGACTGTACTTTGGACAGAACTTCTCCCAAGTGTGAAGCAGAAATTTCCCCCAATGAATAATTTTTTTTAAACTTTAAACAAATTTTTATTACACAAAGGTTGTCACATAATTGGATATTTCTCTACTTTGTACACAATTATTCTTACTCTCCACAGTAAGGCTGCTTCTTTACTTTTCATCTGGTGATGGCAAGCACTCAAATTTTGATTTTAACAGAATAGTAGTAAAAATGCCTCAGTGATTTAAGTTGAAAGCACTACAGTGGTACATGGCTCTTGCACCCAGTATCAGGAATGTACAAATGTCTTTTTATTCAAAAATACAAAATAAATTATCTGTAGGCATGGACAATGGATGACAGCAGTAAACCATTATATTTGTCAACTGAAACCAGTAACTGATGGTTATAGTGATTTTCTTAAACATCAGCCAGCCTTTTCTTCACTTTCTTCAAATGACTTCTCTGACGTTATTGGTGAGGAACACTGCCTTGTACTTCCTGTCACAGTTCATTAATGGTAAAGTACTATTCTAGGAATTAGAACATGCCACCTCCCATACCACCTCCCATACCACCTCCCATGCCACCCATTCCAGGGTCCTTCTCTTCTTTAGGAAGTTCCGTGACTGCACCTTCTGCTGTAGTTAACAGAGGAGCCATCCCAGCAGCATCCAGTAAAGCAGTTCTTACAACCTTTGTTGGATCAATGATTCCTTTTTCCACCATATTCACAAAATCTCCAATCATAGCATCATAACTAACTTCTGCGGAACTTTGCATTATTTTCTCCACTGTCAAAGATCCTTCAACACCTGCATTCTTAGTGATGGTCATTGCAGGAATTTTGAGTGTGCTTTTAATAATTTCTATACCAATTTTTTGATCTTCATTATCTGGAGTTAATGAGTCCAAGGCTGGAAGGCACTGAAGCAGGGTACAACCCCCTCCAAGAACAATGCCTTCTTCAGCAGCAGCTCTTGTAACTTTGTCTTTCTTTTCATTTACTTCAACATCACTTGCTCCACCAACCTCAGCACAGTTACCCCATCTGAAAGTTTTGCCAGACGTTCATTCAGTTTTTCCTTTTCATATTCACTAGATGTTCTCTCCAACTGCTCAACAATTTCTTGAATACGTTCTTTAATTTGAGCCTTGTCACCTTTTCCTTTCAAGAGCATGGTATCATCTTTGGTCACAATGACCTCTCCAATTTTTCCTAAGTCATGAGGCCGAACATCCTCAAGATCTAGGGTCAACCCCTCTTCTCTGAACACTGCACCTCCAGTAGCAATAGCCATGTCTTTAAGCTGGTTCTTTCTATTATCACCAAAACCTGGAGCTTTGACTGCTACAACTTGAAGACCAACGTTTAGCCTATTCAAAACCGGTGTGCTTAGAGCTTCTCCATCAACATCTTCAGCAATTATGACCAAGGGCTTACGGTGAGCATTAGCAAGTTCAAGAGCAGGTATGATTGACTGAACACTAGAAATTTTCTTTTCACTTAATAGACGAACATAGGCATCCTGGAATTCACATTTCTGACCTTTTGATGTGTTAATAAAATATGGAGAAATGTAGCCTCGATCAAACTTCATGCCTTCAATAATTTCTAATTCATCATTCAGTGTTTTCCCATCCTTTACTATGATGACACCTTTTCTTCCAACCTTTTTCATTGCATCCCAGAAATGATGCTGCCAATTTCTTTGTCTCCATTTGCAGAAATCGTAGCAACCTGAGCAATTTCTTCAGGAGTTGTCACAGGTTTAGACTGCTTCTTCAGTTCAGCAATGACAGCATCAACAGCTAACATCACACATCTCCTGATTTCCACTGGATTAGCACTTAGCTAATCTTTCCGAAGCCTTCCTTGGCAATAGACCGTGCCAACACAGTAGCCGTGGTGGTACCAGCCCCAGCCTCTTCATTTGTGTTATTGGAACATCTTAAACAAGTTTAGCTACCATATTTTTATATTTATCCTTTAAGTCAATTGACTTTGCAACAGTCACACCATCTTTTGTTACTTTGGGACTTCCCCAACTCTGTTCAATAATCACTGTTCTTCCCTTTGGCCCCATTGTAAAGGCTGCAGCATCGACTGAAAGGTCTACACCTTGAAGCATTAAGGCTCGAGCATCTGCACGAAATTTTACATCTTTGGCATAAGCCCGAGTGAGATGGGGAGCTAGTGCCCTGGACACTGGTCTTATCTGGCAAAGAACTGTGGGTAATTGAAGCATTTCTGCAGGACGGGGGCAGGGTGTGTGCGCAGCATGGCAGGTTGTCGGCAGTGAATGAGGGACCCCCAATGAATAAATTTTAAAGAGAAGTGCTGAGTTTTGATTATGACCCCTGAACCACTCTTGTTCCAACATTACTAGTTATATATAGTATTTTATTTAACCCTCTAAGAGATGGGTAATATTCTTAACCCCATCAGCAGGACGAAGAAGCTAAGGCTTAAGGAGTTTCCACTGATCAGCATAAAGTCACGGGCTGGTAAGGAGTGGGTTTGGACATACAACTTCTCTTAGCCACTGTGTTGTGCTGCTGGAGAAGCCATGAAGGACCCCACCATTGGTCAGTCTGAGAATGAACTGGAGGAAAAAGCACAGGGATGGTGGATTTTGATTTTTGTAAGAAAGAAGGCTGTTAAGGTATCATGCCTGTCTCAGTCTGTTTTGTATTGCTATAAAGCACTGTTTCCCACCCCTTTTTTTGTTTTTTTTAATCTCATGGCACATTTGAACCTATAGTTAAACTTCTGCATTATACTTAATTATGTTGATAAAAAAAGTAAAAAAGGAATATACTTGAATATACTTACTGTGCTTTAAACTTCTTTCAAAAATAGTTTAATTAATGATCTTTAAAAAAATTTCCCAGCACACCTAAGATCCTCTCACGGCACACCAGTTGAAAATCATTGCAGTATAAAGGAATGCGTGAGGTTGGGTAGCTTATAAAGGAAAGAGGTTTATCTGGCTCATAGTTCAGCATTCTGTACCACAGACATGGTGCCACGCCTCTGGGGAGGGCTTAGGAGGTTTTTACTTGTGGTGAAGGCGCAGGGAAAGCAGGTGTGTCCCAGGCCAGAGGGGGCGCAAGAGAGAGAGGAGGGGGTGCCAGGCTCTTACAACAACCAGCTCCTGGGTGAACTTGCTCGTTACTGTGGGGAGGGCACCAAATCATTTAATGGGGGATCCACCCCCACGACCCAAATACCTCCCATTAAGTCCCAATTCCAAATTTCAACATAGAAGCCAAATTATTTCAAAGCCTAATTCCCATCTCTCAATTTAGAACAACTTGAAAATCTCCCAGAACAAAGTGGCTCGAGGCATTGTCTCTGGCTCACCCAGTAAGTGCAGAGTTGGGCCTTCAGAGCCACAGGGAGCACGTGGGTGTAGTCACTGCTCACGTCCCGCCTTGCTGGGACCCTCTTTTCCCACCGGCTTGTGCTCCTCACCAGTAACTTCGGGGAGGGCCCCGAGTGGAGTCATCAGATCAGGGCAGACCTGTGGGTTGTGATTTTTCACCAGTTTGCTGAACTGCGCAGGGAGGGGGCTGTTCTTAGAGCAGCAGAGCCGAGCTGGAGAGGTGAGAATTGTATTTTCAGAGGAGCTTTCAGGGACCTCTGCACCTCAGCTTTTCAAACGGCTGCCCTTCTGTTCTCTTACCTTTCCTGGGGAGCTTCATTCGTGTGTGCCAGCATCTCCAGTCCAAAGCCATTGTTAAACGCCCGTTGTTAGGATCACTACTATTAGATAAATAAAATACTGCTTGTATATTCAAGCATGGCCTTTACAGCATTATATTAAAACGATAAATCAAGCCTCACAGACTCAGCGTTTGAGGCAGCTTTTATTGCATTATTCCATTCTCTCCATGATCCAGCTTTAAAAATCCTCTTGCATTTATGATTTTGAAACATTGCATCAGTTTTGTCCCCACAGCACTTTAATCTAATTCAACACTTTAAGGGGTAGGTAAGCATTTAGGACACAGGGCCAGGCTCTGATCATTTTATGAAACTGTTGTTTTATAGAACAACATTACCTTTATTACCAGATTCTATGGTGTGTTTGGGGGGAACAATCTGGTTACAATTACAAATAGTGTTTTTTAAGGGCTGTAAGTAGAAAGCTCAGCCGTTTGCAGATGAGATACAGCTTCCCGCATCAGGTGGAGCATGTTGGTACAAGATGTTAAAAAGGAGCACGTCTGTGCCCCAGCATGGTGCTTCTTTTTCAGGGTTTTCAGTTAACCATCAGTGCAGGTGGTTCCAATGGGAAAATGTTACACATGACTCTATACCCTGAAGTAATGTTAGTAATCCATAGCACAACCAACACCTATATCAAAGAAGAACCTTTATGGACTGGCTAATGCAGCTTGTTAAATTCACCCCAAATGAACTGGATGCCCTAAACCTTTAGGGCAGTTGGCCGCTTCTTTCACAAGAGGGAAGGTCAGACTCCCATTCCTCCCAGAGGAGGAATTCCTTTCTGCATCCAGGCTTCTCTATCCACAGGGCAGAAATGGGTGTCAATTCCCATCTATCCTTATGCACCTGCCAAATTTCAAGTGTGTAGTTGTAGTTTCCTTCATGCTCATCTACTTGACTTGTACTGGGGGGATAGTGCATGAATACAGCTATTTGTAAATGATAAACCGACCTATGTCCATAGGATAGCGTTTAAAATTCAGGTCATGAATGAATGTCAGAGAAATGTCAAATTATTTATGTGGTTTTTGGGTCCATGGTGCATTTCTGTGGAAACCTTGTGGCATTTGGCTGTCACCTTTGAAGGCATAACACAGTAGATGCCACAAACACATCAAATGGAAATCAGTGTTCACTTCTGCTCAATTGACTGCCCAGCATTAGAGAGTGTGCTGGGTACTTGCCTCTTGGGGATTTCTCTGCTAGATGATTCTTTTAGCTATGATGTCAGAAGCAGGTGGGCAGAGTTGTAGGTCCAAACGACCTGTGGAGGCTCAATTTTGCACAATCTTTGACATCATCAGCCCTGTTGGTGAAAGTCTTTTATATTACTTGGCACTGAACTGCCAGGGCTCTTTGGCAATCTCCCGTGGGGGCAAAGAAGGTCAGTGACAACGGAGAGTCAGATGCCTTGGGAGAAAACCATGAAGAGCAGAGCTTTGGCTAGCAGCATTGACCAGGGCTTTCTAGGGCCTCTCTGGCCCCTGCCCAGGGGACACATGCATCTTCCTCTTTGTTTCTCCTACAGAAAGATCCTGAAGTGCCTAGGCCTTTCTGAGTTGGCAGGGCCTGGACCTGCAGGGACTGAGCTAGACTGAGCTGAATTCATAGGCAGCCAGTTTGAAGAGCTGTCTTACTTTTTTTTTAAACTGATCAAGTTTAAATCAAGTTTCTGATTTAAAAAGCTACATCAATATGGGAAATAGATTATTATTTTGATATCTCATCCTACAGCCATTGTCTCAAACTATCTGACTTCTGTGCCCAACATTGGTTTCCTTTTCTAATACCATGTGTAGAAGCCAACATTTACAGGGTGCCTATTATGCGACAGATGTGGTGGTCAGCAGCTTATGTTTACGTCATCTCTAGTTATGCCTGCAAGACTTGTAGGATGATCCCTATTTCAGTAGTGAGGAAGCTGAGGCTCTGATTAGCTTGAGAACCTGGTCTGCTAAGTGCCCAGTTAAGTGTTTGAAACCAGGTTTTCCCGGCCCCTTCGGCCCACTTATGAAGGTTTCTGCTCATCACCTCAGGGGGACTCCCATGAACTACATGCTCCTGAATTTGGGGGCCCCTTTCCAAACAAATATAAATATCAGGGCAATATGTTCAAAGGCGTTTGCTCTGTGGCCCTTCCAGAGGTACAATCACTACAGAGGATTTCAAACCACACCCTCTGTTTCTCTAGCTCCTTCTCATAGGAAATGGAATCCCAGGTTCTTCACCAACACAAGTTACAAGGAAGATGTGAGGTTAATCTTGAAACAATGCAGTTCCTGGTAAAAAGAATGAAGAATGGGATAGGCTACCAAGGAGAGTGTGGCTATCTATAATTATTGTGTTGTATGCTATTTGTTTGGAGCTGTTTAAAATAAAAGTCTTGAATGAAAGATGATTTGCTCTCCAAAAAAAAAAAAAAAACAAAAAAAGTATAGTGTTGCAGAAAAGTAAGACTAGATACATCCCGTATGTGAAATGTGCTAAAAGATTTAAAAGAATTTTTCATTTGCCTGGCTCTTTTTTAATAAAAAGAAGGGACCTCAGAACTACACATGAACAAAGGTGTGTTTGTGGAAGTTTAGAAATGAATCTTCTTTGGAAGAAGACTCCATCAATCTAGTTTTACTGTTAGAACGACTCCTTACTCCCCATTTAATAAACCTCCCTAATGTGTTCTATCTCTCTGGAGCCTATCAGAAAACCGTTTTGCACTTGAATCGACCTGCAGTTTGGCCTTATGGGAAACTCAGACTCCAATCCAGCAGGCATTTATTCAGGTCCTGTGCTAGGCCTTACCTTATAATTCCTTCTGAAATATTCCTCCCTTCAAGGTTGCTATTGACCACACTAAAAGGGGCATTGCTCACTATGGAAGACAAGGGACATTTTCAACCTCTTCTCTGGGATTACACTAATGTGTCTTAAAAGCAAAAAAAGTTCAAATGCCCACTGAAATTGTTACACAAATCCTGCCTTTTTCCTACTTAGAAGAACCATAATAATTTGGACTTTGTTAATGTAGAATCTATTCCAAAAGCCAGACGTAAGGCTTAAAAAATTACATTCATTAAATGAAAGCTAGGCTGCATGAGACATGCTTGATCTCCTCCGAGAACACGTTATTTGAAAGTTCATTTGGTGCATATTCCCATACCAATAATCAATGTGCTGTTTACTGTTCATTTAAATCTGATTATTAAAGCAGATTCTGAAAGATATTGATGTGCTAATTTGCAGTGATCTTGTTTTGGCTAAAATGTATAGTTGTACTTACTAAGCTAGTATATCTTTGAATATCCAATAATTCAGGTTTTCTTCTATAACTGATCTTGGTCAGAATCAATCTAATGAGATTTGTGTGTGTGTGTATTTCAGTGTTGACAGCTTTCTTTTCATATGTTTAAATTTTACTATCATGAATTTGATTCTTCTAAACAAAAACAGATTACACAGGGCTTTTGAAGATATTAATAAACGGCAACTACGTGAGGGTTTACTAAGGAGAGAAGAGGCTCATTTCTTTTTTTTTTTTTGGCCGGGGCTGGGTTTGAACCCACCACCTCCGGCATATGGGACCGGCACCCTACCCCTTGAGCCACAGGCGCCGCCCTGAGGCTCATTTCTTAACCTTGGCTAGCATCACAGGTGCGATGATTAATTCTATGTGTCCAATTCCAGTGAGCCACAGTGCCCAGAGAAGTTCAACATTATTCTGGTTGTTTCTATGGAGGTTTTCTTTTTTTCTTTTTGCATGAGATTAACATTTAAATTGGTAGACTTCAAGTAAAGCTAATTATCCTCTATAAGGTGTGTGGGATTCATCCAATCACATGAAGGCCTTAATAGAATGACAACTGACCTCAGAGGAAGAAGGAATTCTGCTAGCAGACGGCCTTTAGATTCAAACTGCAACTCTTCCCTGGGTTTCCAGCATGCTGGCCTACTCTGCTAATTTTGGACTTGTACCTTCACAAGTACAAAATTATGTGAGTCACGCCTTAACATAAATTTCCCTCCACCCTCCCATATCCTGTTGGTTCTAATTCTCTGCAGAAACTTGACTAATACGACAGGCTTCTCAGGATATGAACTGTTTGAGAAAGTACCTAGCACCACCCTTGGCACACTTTAGCAAATGATTATTTAAAGCTTTCTAAATGCAGTGAGTTGGCCAGCTTTTAGGTCTGATGCAGAATGACATTTAGTATAGAGCGTTTGTCTCTATTTTCAGTTTGATGTTTGTGTAGTATTTAGCACAATGGTAATGGTTAGTAAACAGATGCAAGAATTTTGTAGAGCACCTGGACGAAGGAGAGCAAAATAGTCCAGTGGCATGAGATCAGAGAGAAAATAGACTTTTATTTTTTGGCAGGATGCCATTCACAGAAATGGTTTTAGGCAGTTTCTAAATGTCAGGCTTAAACCAGCACATGTGAAAAGTGGAAGGGAATAGCCTATTGAATTTAAATAGGAGAAAATGTTAATTTTTATGTGTTTAAGGGAACTTTGAAGTATTTAAACAAGTGTAATTGGACTTCACTGTATAGTTTAGATAATAAGGGAAATGCTGGTTTCTGTGCAAAATGCTGATAAAATGTGTAGTATTCATTTTATAAAATGATATTTTTCCTTCAAAAATATAGGAAAATATAGACAATTTAGAAAATATATAATACAGTGGGAATCACTTTTTAGAAGATGATTATTATTAATATCAATTTTGAGTATTTTCTTTCAGTATTTTATTCTATGCCTTTTCATATCATTTTTTACCTAATGTATTACATTATAATATACAAAATAATCTGTATTTCTCCTTTTGTCTCTTTATATAAAATGAAGATTTATTGGGAATTTGTAGAAGTGTGGCCAGTTGTCCAAAGAGGAGATAACTGTCCTGTAGATCAGAGCCAGAGGTTGTCAACATTTAAAAAGAAAATCTTTTATTACTGTGGTAACATTTTTTCCTTCCTGATTGGTTACCGTCTGTGTGAGGATCTCTGGGCTATAAAAGTATCATGGCATTTCAAAGGTGAGAAGTCCATGCTGGGGGTCAAGTGCCTCCTTCCTGGAGCCATGCAGCCTGGTTCAAATCCCAGCTCTGCCAATCACCTGTAGCATAAACTTGGACAAGTCTCCTTATCTGTAAAGTGGGAATCATAAACCTTCTTTTCTCATAGAACTACTGCTAAGATAACCCCGAAAATAGGAAAAACACCCAGAATACTGCTTAGTACATCCTAAGCTCTCAATCAATGGCAGCATTTATTGGATAACACAAGACGGCTTCTATAATCACACTGTTAATATAACTTGAATGGCAATAATACAACATTAAGCTCCTAGCTGGTGAGGGTCATGCAGTCAGTGCTCTGTGTATATATTTTTTTATTACTACGTCTGTTTATTGCAATAATTCTGTGATATAGGCATTGGCATCCCCATTTTGTAGATGAGAAAACCCTGGCTTGGGAGAGTTACATAAGCTTTCCCAAAGTCTCCCAGCTGGCGGGAGAAAGATAGGCCACTGTCTCTTAGCCTCTTTGTGGCCTTTAAAACAAGTACAAAGCAGGTGTCTTCTGTCTCCTTTCTGTGTGTGTGGGAGTAGCTGCAGCAGGAGAAGGACGTGGATGAGAGAAGGAGGGCTCTAAAGACGTTTGCTGTGGTCTGCAGGGGTCTGCAAATGCTCAGAAAGAATGGTATTTACTTCAAAATCTCTTTTAGTGGTTGCACTTACAGCCTCTCTACACTGAGACTAGACTATGTGAATTACAACTTTTTGATCATTGTGTTCAGCATTTTTATTGCTAAAAAACAAAAACAAAAACAAAAAAGAATGTCTGTTCTCCATGAGGAATTTCAGTAAAGGATGACATGTATTTTCCTTCTTCAATTTTCTCTAGCAAATAAGTCATTGTATCTGAGAATGGTAGCCCGAGAATACAAGTTTGTTCTTCTGTATGATTATGTCATCTGCAAACAGCTTTTGAAAGAAACACCCAGGGTAATTTATCAAGGAAACAGCTTTTGACTCTATTTTTTCCCCTGGGGTTTATGAAACTTCAGTAGGTGGTATTTTGGTGTTTAGCATGACAAGCTTTTGAAATTACAACTGCTAGCAAGTGGAAGGGCAAGATGATTTTGCTTCTTTCAGAGATGAAAGAAACTAACATGTATCGGGCCATTTGAGCATCTTGGGTCCTGGGTGAGGTGGTTTACTGTAGGTCTTGTCTCACACATGCCTAATTCAATTCTCATAGCATTCATATAGTCATTCAGCTAATATTTATCAAGTGCTTACCAATGAACAGATAGTAGGTGAAGTGCTGGGTTTATGAGGTGAGCATATAGTGCTAGTGAGGAAAATAGGCATGTGGGTGTCCATGTCAGTGTGCCAGATGGGGGAGGTGCAGAGTGCTGGGAGAATGAATGGTAGGACCTTTCTGCTCGTAGGAATGACCTCTCCCTTACAACTGTACAGTTGAGAAAATTGGGGCTTAGTGTTATTGAAATGACCATGCTAACTAGCAATGAGTAATGAGGCCAGGATTCCTTGCTGTTTGTGTGATTCCCCGTCATCTCTCAGAGAAAGGAATCCATTGAAAATGCTGGGTTCCTAACTTCCTTTCTCAAGTTCACAAATAGTTTTCCTCATCTTCCCTTCCTCACCATGTCTCTTTTTATCCTGAGCATCTGCCTTTCCAGCTGTCTGCTTCTCCTCTCCCCTTCTCTTAATTTCATCTTTGGAACTGAAGGTACAGTAACAATAATTGAGGGAGCGTAAATACTTGTAATCCTATACATGAAACAGAGTGAAACTAACTGCTCTTTACAGATCTTCAGTGACTCTTGCCTGCCTGTAAGTTCTAGCAGAGGGAAAATGTGGCTTTTAGATCGTCCTTCATTAGGTTTTACAGAGGAAGCCACAGTGGTTCACTGTTAACAAACACTTTCTATTCATTTAAGAGGTGTGATAAGTAGATATGGAGCTGGAGTCTACAGTCGTTTACTGTCCTGGTAGCATTTTATTAGGCTTTATGGATGTTATGGTCTCTTTCATAGTTATTCTACTCTGCTCTTATACTGCCAAAGCAGACACAGACAACTCCTAAACAAATGGACATGGCTGTGTGCCAATAAAACTTTGTGGACACGGACATTCAAATTTCAGGTAACTTTCGCATGTCATGGAAATGAGAGCTTAAGAAACTCATGTGAGGATACAAGATTTTGAGAGCATTGTGACAGGTATGATCTATTTATCCAGCCATCCATTTATCCACCCACCCACCCATTTACCCATCATACATTGTGTGTTGGGAAAGGGGAACGAAAAGGGGATATAATTGTTCCCTATTGCTTTGTCAAATGTTACCACAAACACAGTGGCCTAAAATAATTTATTATCTCATGGTTTCTTCAATTAGAAGGTTTGCGTGGCTCCATTGAGTGCTCTGCTCAGGGTCTCGTATTCAGGGTGTCTCCAGGTAGCTATAGTCTCCTCTGGGGCTCTTGGGGGAAAAATCTACTCATTTGGGCTGTTGGTAGAGTTCAGTTCCTTGGAAAACAGGACTGAGGTCCCTGCTTTATGGCTGGCATCTGGAGGCTGCTCTCATGGCTGATTGTAGTGCCTTTCCACAGACCTTCACACTGGCCTGCTCAAATCACTGCAGTGAATCCCCTTCTATCTTGAATTACTCTCTCTTTCTTCTGCTATCCACTAAGAAAACTCTCTGCCCCCTGGTAATGATTAGGTTAGGTCTACTCAGAGACCCTCCCATTTGATTTAGCCAAAAGTCAGCTATTGTTAACCTTAATTGCATCTGTAAGAATACTTTTTGCCATATAATGTAACAGAGTCACAGGAGTGATGACTCTTCATATTCACAGATTCCACCTACACTCAAGAGGAAGAGACTGTACAAGGACAAGGATCATGGGAGTCATTTTCATATTCTGCCTACCACAAGGGCTTAGGTTATATTTTTAGCAGTTTTCCTTTCAAATAATAACCAGTGTCTTTTTGTCTGCTTTTTCAGCTGTACTTGTACCCTGGTTTTCTGCTAGATCCTGGAAGCTCTCTCTCTGTTTTCTAGGAAATCTCTGCAGCAGAAAGTTTTGGTGACTGTGCAAATATGCTCTTCAGAGTCCTTGATGCAGAGGAAGCCATTGACTAAGACTTTATCTCTGGATCCACCACCATCTTCCACCACCATCTTTCCATGGACAGATCCAGCTGATGACAGACTTTAGCCAATGACCACTTTGGTTTGAGACCCCCCCGTTGGCCTGTCGAAGCTTTTCAGAACTGTACATCAGTCTGAGACTTCCTTCTTAACCCCCAGCTCTTTCTCGTTCTCTCTTTCTCTCCTTCACAGGACCCACACCTGCTCTGTTGTCTGATAGCTTTCTCCACTGTCTCTGATCCCCTCCCCGTTTTCCCCAATAAATCTCTTGCACATCTAACCCCATTTTGGTATCACTTGTTGAAAAACAAGAACTAACACAAGTGGTGCCAGGAGTGGTCCAAGGACACAGGAAGTAAAAGATAGGGCCTGGGGCTGTCTCATTCACGCCTGGTGAACACACAGGAGGTCATTCTGAGTGAATTGTGGGGCCTGGGCAGTTCCTGGCACAAGGGGGTGGCCCAATTGGTAAAAGTCTCACTAAAGTGACCAGGGACGTCAATGTGGTAGAGAGGACACCCTTGTACATGTGATAGCTCATTTGAAATATATAGAAGAACAATGTCTACAAAGACAGAGATTTTAGCTACAAAGTTGGACTGATGCCCTTTGGAGGAATGAGGTGCCCTGCAGAGGAATAAGAAACTGCCATTAGTGAGCAGTAGAAGATTAAGTATGTGGGCCAGAACAGCTGCTTGATACCTTACAAAAAGGCCTTTGTCTCCTGCATGAGAGGAGTGGACACAGCTGGGCATCAGACTGACCATCTGAGAGCTAGACTGGCAGAGCTCCAGGGATGTTTATATCTTATTTTATATTTTTTAGAGACTACTCTGTCACTTAGACTGAGGTATAGTGATGTGATCACAACTTACTGCGACCTAGAACTCCTAAGTAGGTTCAAGCAATCCTCCTATTTTAGCCTGTTAAATAATTGGGACAGATACAGGTGCATGCCACTGTATTTTTTAGAGATAGATTCTTGGTATGCTATCTGGACTGGTTTTGAACTCTTAGGCTCAAGCGATCCTCCTGGTTAAGTCTCCCAAAACACTAGGATTACAGGTGTGATCTACCATGGAGGCTTTCCCCTAGAAATGTCTAAATGTCTCTAGGCTCCCCCTAGAAATGTCTTGGAAGAAAGACCTGGGACCCTGCAATGTGGGATGAGACCATCTTAATGAATATTTTTGAGGATGTTAGCTCTGTAGATGTTCCTCCCAAACCCTCAGGGTTTGAAGACATTGTCTATTCTTTGTGTTGGAAGATATTGCTGAACCTCTTCCTCCACAAGCCAACCTGCCTCCCCCTCTGAAAAGTTGTCCCCATACTTTTGCTGTTTTAGCCTAATAACTCAGGTTAAATCTAAGTATAATCTGGCTGGAACATGCAAAGTCTAATTAGGGAAAAAAGAAATTATATGCCAAAGGAGCAGCAAGAATTAGCTAGGATATACTGGCAGAAGCTAGAGAAATTATTTTGGGATTGAGTTTGGAGGGTTTTTTCCCCAGGGGGGTATAACAGTGGATGAGCAAAAATTGATTGACTTGGAAGCACTTCTTTGGGACACGGACTTAACACTCTGCTAAACCCAGGTGATGGAGCAAATTCCTGCTAGTGTGCTCATGGAAATCGGGAGAAAATGATGGTTGATGGTGGCAAAAGTCGAATGTCTGAGCTGCCCTGATAGTCAGCTGGAGAAGGAATAAAGATGCTGGGTTTGCTGGAGTGTGTATGTTATGTGAGGCAACATAACCTAGAGAGGACTTCGTTCCTTGGTAGGGTTCAAAGATCACACCATTCACTAGAATCATCAGGAATGTGTCAGTGAGATGGGCACCAACTTCACTGAGAAGCTGGGTGGTGGCTCCTAGGCAGGCCCCTGCAGGAATGATGGTAGAAGAAATGGCACAGGGATGGGGATGCTGATCTCCATGGAGATGGTGGAGCCCTGAAATAATCGAGGTCAGGGTACAGTGAGTGACACTGGGAGGCAGAAATCCACAGTTACCATGGCAAATTCAGAAAGGGTTATAGAGGCTTGACCCTTATTTAGGGAGCTGTGAGGTGGGAACTAGAGCATAGCATTCCTAAGACAAAATAGATGAACAGCCAACGATAATGCTACTTAACATCAGCATCAGCACCAAAGTGGCAGAAAGGGAGAGATGGAGGTTGAGTGTTTTCATCTCACCTATGCCCCACCCCCCAAAGTTTCCAGACCTGAGTCAACTTTCAGATCCAAAACCTTCTGGCAATGATATTTCTCTAACTCTTTCCTAAAGGGCTGGGGACTATATACTTGGTTGACTGTAGATCAGGTAAAGGGAAATGACTAGACATTTTGAGCACAGTTAGACATAGGGTCTTAGCTGACATTGATACCCAGAGACCAAAAACATCATCCTGGCTCCCTGTTAGAGGGAGGGTCTAACGGCAGGGTAAGAAATGATGTCCTTGAGAAAGTCTAGCTCACAGTGGCCTGCCAGCTCCACAGACTCCCTTAGTGGTCACCTCCTCATACTTTCTCCCGGCCAGTGGCTGAGCACAGTAGGGACACCAATGTAGAATTCCTCTGATGGGCAATTTTGACTCAGGGGCTGCCCAGCAGGCAGCCTGAGGGAAGCTTCCTTTGATTGCATAGCAATTGAAGACATTTCACCCAAATTTTCTTCCACTCCTCTCTCCTTCAAACAAGTTAGACCCGTGTTATGGCCTGACGGCTCTCCTCCCACACACTGCTCTATTTCCATTTTCCCTCACTGACATTTTCCACATTAAATCTCTTGCAGGCCTAATCCCATTATGGCCTCAGCTTCTCAGAGAACCCAAAGTAACACAACAGGATGTATAACCAGGGCCTCAGTTATGCACATGGCCAAACGTGTTGTTCAGCCGAGACTTGCTTCAATAGCAGGCAGGTCAAGTTCCTTCTATTACCATAAAGCAGCAGAGTGAGAGGTGTTCATTGGCTGGCAAGGCTGTGGCAGTGCCAGGAAGTGATAAAATAATACATTTGCTTTATGTCTCAAATATTTGCTTGACGGCAGCTTGCTCAAGGGTTTGAGTTTGTTCTTCTGCTGTGTGTGTCTTTTCCAAAGAAGGCCTTTCAATATCTAGGAATATCAACTCTATGTGGACATTTCTTTCTGTGAAGATGCAACAAATCAAACACCGTTCCTAGTGACTTGGCGTTGATCTGTTTCCTCCTGAAGCAATTTGAAGTCCTCTCACCTCCTGACAATGTAACACCAAGTGCAGAGTTCATAAACTAGTTTATAAAAAGACTGGCTTCATCCCTTGCCCCAAATGACTTCTCCAATGTGAGAACACAGAGCTGTTATTACCTGGGCCACTAGCTTGGCTTTTAGCGCCAATATTCTGTCTTGTGACAGCTATTGCACTGTTTTTGAGTTTTTTAAAAAAATGTTCAAAAGGAATCCCAAGGATAGAATTGAGAGAAGGCCTGTAGTCAGGGTGGCATTCTGCTATTTTGGGAAAACACAGGTTGAGATACCTGCTCAGTATTGATTAACCCTGTGCCCTCTTGTGAGTTCTACAATGTTTACACAACTCCATTTCCTTATCTGGAAAAGCCCATGATAAGGATGCTTGTTCCTGTAGACCCTCCATTTATGGAGGAACACAGAAGTGATGGAGATCTGGGAGCAGGGCTTGACCACTGGAAACCGAAAGTCTGCAATGATGGCTCCAAGATGGCTGGAAAGGCCCCAGGGAAAGTTAAAGGAGCTTGACCTACAGGAGGTTAGTAGTAGTTGCCAAATACAAATATTTAAACTGTGCTTGAGTACCAAGAGACGTACCTTTAGTATTATAAAGTATAAACTAAAGGGCAGAGCATTCAGAACCCACCATGCCAGGGACTGGCCTTGCTCCCAGTAAGTACTCAATACAGGCTGAACCAATGAATAGATAACAAAGAGGTCAATGTGGGAAGGTTAGGAAACCACCAGTGCAAGAATATATCTTTGGCCGGGCGTAGTGGTTCACACCTGTAATCCTCGCACTCTGGGAGGCCAAGGCGGGTGGATTGTTGAGTTCAGGAGTTCAAGACCAGCAAGATCCCATCTCTACTAAAAATAGAAAACCCAGCCCAGCATTGTGTCAGGCACCTGTAGTCCCAGCTACTTGGGAGGCTGAGGCAAGAGATTCGCTTAAGCCCAGAGTTTGAGGTTGCTGTGTGCTATGACACCACAGCACTCTACCTTAGCTGTCATTTCCCTAAGAGATGGCATAGCCCTGAAAGGAAAATGCTTACTCATTTAGCAGACATTTACTGAGCATCATCTAAGTGCCAGCCTCTAAGCTTGGTGAACAGATGTGAAAGTGGAAAAAGGTTCAGTCTGTATCTTCAAGTTGCTATTAGTCCAGTAATAGCAGCAGGTTGTGAAGATCCGTGGAGCACCCCACCCAGAGCAAGGGAGGGGCTGGCAGGGAGGCGCCCTGAGAAGAAATGCCACCTGGGCATTTAGTCTGTGAGTTAGTGAGGGAAAGACAGCTAATTTAAACAGAGGACATTGTCCTATCATCCACAAAGGCTCATGGTTGCAAAAGAGCCCGAGGGATCAGGGAATGATTCACAAGGTAGGCATTGCAAAAGTACGGATAGTAAGATGCCCCTCCAAAGAAAATAGATAAATCCTGCTGAAATGTAGCTGGGGCATGAATGTCATTGCTTTCACCCGTAGTCTGAGATAAGGTGCTTAGCTTGGGGATATGTCACCTGGAGGAGGAGTTTGCATACCCATAATGAGCCCTTGGCAGAGTGAAACTAGTGTCTTTGAGGTGACTTTTAGGAACAGTCTGTCTCCAGAGAATCTCTTCTAGAATAGTAGAGCCATGTGGAACAGATATAAAAGAAAAGCAAGCCTCAGCTTTCAGAAGGCATCAGCAGGGAGCTGGGCTCCAGGGGGTTTCTTTCTTTCTTTTTTTTTTTTTTATTAAATCATAACTGTATACATTGATATGATCATGGGGCATCATACACTCGCTTCATAGACCATTTGACACATTTTTATCACAATGGTTAACATAGCCTTTCCGGCGTTATCTCAGTTACTGTGCCAAAACATTTACATTTTACATTTACCAAGTTTTGCAAATACCCGTGTAAGATGCACCACAGGTGTGATCCCACCGATCCCCCTCCCTCTACCCACAGGGGGTTTATTTCTCTGCCCGGATGTGCATTGCGTCTGGGGTTCCCTCCCTCGCCAGCAGATGGCCATTCAGCTTCTCTGAGCAGTCTGTGTCAAGCATTTCTCTATCCCTCCAGTAGATCCCTTCTGGGGAAGGCATCATCCCTTCCTGTGCTGCCCTCGGGCTATTTCAAGACTTGGATTTCTGCATCTTCTGACAGTGTCTGCCAGACCTTCTACTTCTCACCTTGCCTGCCGGGGCATTAAAAAAACGAGTGAGACTTCACATTGTGTTTGGAGGCGGGGTCTCCTCTCCACTTCCTTGCCAGCTGCCTGTCCCTTCCACACCTCATTCTACAGACCCACCTTGGCTCTCGCCTCTTTCTTTCTTAAAATGTCTAAATCTCCATTTCCCTGAGATATTTTAATGTGCCCTGTAATCATTTTCTCCACCAGTTAATAAATTCTGCTTTATTCCCCCCTCCCCAGTTCAGTGGGTAACATGGTTTCACATGCTATCATTTGCTTAAAAACTGTTCCTAAGTAGGGTAGTAACAGTATCACTTTTCTGAGGATGCTGCTGTGACCCCTTGAGAAGGCTCCGACTGGGTTCCAGGCTCCGTTTGTTCGTGGAGAGAATAAGCAGTGCGGTTTGAGCTCTCTCAACGTCAGGCTCGCGCACCCCTCTCTTTGCTGCCTCCCTGAGCGTCTGCACCTGCTGGCTGCGCCCTGTTCTTACCTTTATCTGCTCCACGAGCAACAACTTGAAGACAGTTAAGCCTGCCGAACTCAGGCAGCTGTGGACTTCATTTTCCAGGCCATCTTCGGTGTGCCTTGGATAAAATGCCCCAAACCAACTGATTGATAATCAAAATACATTTCCTTTTCTCTGCCATCCTTTTTCCCTGGAGGTGAATTATAGTCATTCTTTAACCAAAAGACCATATTGCAAGCCCATTCTGGTTTCATCTATTATTTTCCTCTAAGAGTTTGATTTTTGCAATTTTTAAAATATCCAAAGCAGTACATGCGAATCATTTAAAAATTACAAAATGCAAGTAATTAAAAAGAAAATAAATTGCTTCCTTAATCCCACCATCCAGAGATAACCATCTTGGTGCTTCATCATATCTACAATTAGAGATACACGCACAGGACACATAATAGAGTGTGTGTATTATACATTTTTAAATTAAAAAATCAGAAAAATATCATACATTACATTTTGTGACATGCTTAATATGTCATGAACATCTTTTCTTGCCAGTGCACATTTTTCTGTTTCAGTTTTAATAGCTAAATAGTACCTCATCTTATAAAGGTAGCATCATTTTCTTTAACTGATTTCTTAGTCTTAGTCATTTGGATTGTTTCAAAATTGTCATTATTTATAAAAAAATGAAGCTGAATATTGTTGCACAGTACTATTTTTTCCTTAACATATACTCTTTTAAATAGAAATATGGAGCGAAAGAAAACATATTCTTTGAGTTTCTTTTAAAATTTATTTATTTTTATTGTTAAATAATAGCTGTGTACATTAGTGCAATCAAGGGGTACAATGTGCTAGTTTCATATACAATCTGAAATATTCTCATCAAACTGTTCAACGTAGCCTTCATGGCATTTTCTTAGTTACTGTATGTAGACATTTGTATTCTGCATTTAGTAAGTTTTGCCTGTACCCATTCTAAGATGAACCGTAGGTGTGGCCCCACCCATTACCCTCCCTCCACCCTAACCTCCCCCCTCCCTTCCCCTTCCTTGGACCTTTCCCCATATTCTTGTGCTATAGTTGGGTTATAGCCTTCATGTGAAAGCTATAATTTAGCTTCATAGTAGAACTGAGTACATTGGATACTTTTTCTTCCATTCCTGAGATACTTTGCTAAGAAGAATATGTTCCAGCTCCATCCATGTAAACATGAAAGAGGTAAAATCTCCATCTTTCTTTAAGGCTGCACAGTATTCCATGGTATACATGTACCACAATTTGAGAACAGCTTGCCAAATTACCAACCTTCCTGCCTCTGCTGCTCTGGATATACATATATATATATATATATTTTTTTTTTTTTTTTTTTTTTTTTTTTACCAGTGTACACATTCCCCATTTGGTGGAGTGTGCCCATTTCTACTCACCCTAAGATTTTTGAATAGGTAGGAGTTTTGGATGGTCCAGAGACAGATCTGCTTAGGTTCTTGGAAAGACAGATAGCAGGTGTCTGAGACCCAAAAGTCTAAATCTGGCTCTGAGTGATAGTAGATAGATCACAACTCCATAATGCAAGGTTTGGTAGCCCTCAAACAATGCCTAGAAATTCCACCAGGAAAACACCACCCGTTTTGCTGAGCCTGCGCCGACTTCGCCTGGCCCGTGATGTCTTTCTTAGTGACTCCCTTCTTTCCTATCTTCTGCGTTTCACAACACATAGACCTTGTGTGATGCTCCAGTGCAGGATTCCGGGCTTGTCTCTTTCAGTCTCTGCATTTATGCTTGTTGATGCCTATCTCCCCCCTCACTGAACTTCTCCGGAGAGAAGACCGGTTCAGATCTTCTGTAAATGGAGCTTCGCCTGGCATCAGCAAGGCACACCCTTGGAGACAAATACCTGCTTACCCAACTAACTTTCAGACAAGACCACACACAGTCTTATCCTTTAGCTGGTGCTTAGTGGGCATTTCTAGGAAGTTGCATAAGTTGTAGAAAAATAACCGTGTGGATGTGAAAGGTGTTTTCTTCACAATTTCTAGAAAATAGAGCCAAGTGCTGTGCTGGGAGAGCCTTTTTCTAAGCCTTCAGAGAAATGCATCACATTCTTTATTATCCCCTCAAGGAGTCATATAGCTTGCTATTTTCAAGCTGTGTTACATGGAAAATCGAAGCTTAAATCAAGTTTGCCTCTTGTTTTTGCTCAGTTCCAGTCTCTTGATTTTATTTCCTGAGCTGAAATTAGTAGGAGGAAGGGAACACGCATAAACTAAGTGGAGACAACAGGCTGTTTACCAGGTAACTGATGCCCAAGGAGGGCTTGACTTATTTTCAAAGCCCTGTCTCCCTTCTCAGTTTAAATTACTGTTCTCTAAGCTTTGGGTCAAACGATAGCAGAGGTGACTTTCTTAAAATTTAATGCTAATTCCTGGTATGCTTGGAATTAATGTTCAAATAGCTTCTTTAACCTGAGTAACCTTTCAGCTTCCTTGAGCCTTGACATTACTGGGTGGAAGTGAGAAGATAGAGTTGTGGGTGATAATAAAAAACATTGTTTAATTGGGAGGTGGTGGCTATAATTAAGTAGTAATTGGACAGAGAATTAATATTATGGTTAGCTATTGTATATCGCACACACATTTTATGGACACCCTTTCTATATGGATGTAGATAAAGGTATAGTTGTAGATATTAAGGTGGGACCTCATACCCACCCATATCTTCTCCACAGTGGCAAGTGCCTGGGAGGCCTAGGACTGTGCAGAAAGGTGGAGATGGAGTAGGAAAAGGGAGAACATGGCCATCTCCTTAGTCAGGCTTCACAATCAACCAATGGACCAAGGTTTGTGATTTATTAGTTGGAAATAGCAACACTCAAAGTGCTTAGCATTGATGGATATTTTTCTCATTACATTTCAAACATAGAAAATAGGCCCTTCTGAATGAAGAATCTGGGGGCATTCTAGTCATTAGTCATGTGAAACTTTCTTTCTCTCCTGGTGTTACAGGGAGGAAGAAATGACAAGAACTAAAATGCATTCCTTGCTCTGAATTGCTCTTATACAGAACAAAATGAAATGCTTAAGTTCAGTAACTTTATTAGCCTGGCGATTTGTTCCTTTTTCTCTTTTCCATTTCTGTTGAAGTAGCCTTGTTGTATTCAAATCTTTAATTAAATGGAAACTAAGCATAATTGAGTGCCTGCTGTGCGGGGTACATGTGTGTACATATTAACTCTCTGATGCGTCCCTGTGGCACCTATAATAAAACCTAATCCCTTAATCATGGTTCAAGGAAGGTGCTCAATTATTGTTGAACTGAATGGGATCAAGCAATAAAACCTCAAGCCCATGTGAATGGAGGCAGATATTCCAAACATTGTGAGGAATTTCAAAGAGTTGATTTATCTTTAGCATAGTAAGTGTACCTATCTGACTATGCCACCCATTTATCTTTAGATAAATCAGTGTCAGGTACACTTACTATTTGTTCTGCTAAGTGGCCTGGTTACAACCTTGTCTTAATCTGAGGCTACTCTCATGTTCATACAGCTGGGCCATCTGTGGAGAGCCACTGTCCTCCTGTTCTGATGGGGTACATCGGACTGTGAATCTTCCAGGGATTTCCAGCTGACCTACACAGTTTCCAACTGACTCTCAGATAATTGGCTGTGCATGTAAATAAGCTCAAGTTTAAGGTTCCCTGGGCTAGTTTAGACGTTTTTATCCAGGTCTCTTATCACTTCTCTTATAATAGTTATACTATCAGAGGTAGTGGTAATGGTCATGTTAACTATGATAGTTTGTAAAAGTGGTAGATGCATCAACAGTGCCTACAGATTGGAGCTTATACGAGCTTCCCTCTTCATTATTTTATTTAGTCTTCTGAAAACCACAGTAGGTAGGAGTTATTTTCTCACTTCAGATAAGGAAATTGAGGCACAGAGAGGTTAAGCAACATATCTAAGTCTAAAATTTGAATTTGATGCTAGAATTTTGGCCTCATTATATAGTACTTTCTTTATCTGGGGCGGGATAGCTGGCAAATGACAAGCTTTAAGGAGCTTGTCTATTTACTAAGAGCTGGTGGGCACATGCAGTGTTTTGTGAACATACATGCGTACATATGTGGATATACATATGTATATATCCTTTGGGTTGGATTATAGCTTGTTGAGGGACAAACTTCTCCCTGCAAAAGGGACTTTGGATCATTGATATCTCAGAGAAGATACTTTTACAAATGCCTTTAAAACACACATATACATGCACAAAGGCAAATACACACACACACACACCCTCATCACCTCTCGAAGGCGTTAAAACAGCCAAAAAATTATTTAAGCATCAGAACTTATTTTAAGCATTTTTTATATACAGTGTCTCCAATGAAGTGAAACTTCTCCTGTCTTCTGAAACAGATTATTAGTTAGTATTAGTCCTTACTTTTGTAAGGGCAGAAATCATGTTTACTTTGTTTGTGTTACATCCTTAGTACGTAGTTCTGTCTTTAGAACAGAGTAAGTGTTCTATAAATATTTGTTGAATCAATCAATGAATAAACCAAAAAATCATGTCTAAATAGAATATAATGAGGTTCAAAGCAGTCAGTGTGTTTTTTGGTGCTGATCTCATTTCAAATCAGTGGAGAGCTTTAAGTGTTTGTGGTTCATCTCACAAAAAGTAAAGGCTTTATCTTTTTTTTTTTTTTTTTAAACTTACCACTCTGCCTTGGATCTTTGCAGAAGCACTTATTTAACCATAAATCCACAGTTGCTAAACTCAGCTAAAAACAAGTCAAGATCCATCTCAACTCCATCTGATCTGTATGCTTGCTGTATTTAGGATTATTTTTCTAGGTAAAAGGAAACCATTTGTTTGGTGACAATCCACTAATTTAAATAATACCTTCAGGTATGGATTTTCCATAAACTCAGTAAACAGCCCAGCCTATTTGTTTGGCTTTTAATTTTGAAATTTATTAGTTCTTTCTAGCCATTTGCAGATATAAGCTCATTCTTAATTGTTTCATTTTCATTCTTACCCATAGTAAATTTTAATGGCTGCGTTTCCAACACTAAGAAGAAATGTAGTAGCCTTAGAAAAGGTATTCAAAACACATTAAATTAGCAATAATATAATAACGTTTCCAAGCTGTTCATGAGAACTTATATTGACTCTCAGAGAGAAATTTCATTGAGAGATTTATTGAAGGGACCCTCCAGATGGGTGCATTCCCCCCACCTCAAGTTCCTGTCATAATATCGTATGTTTTCTTTGTCCATGTCTGAGTCTTCAGGACTGTGAAAATTCTATCTTTCCACTTTAATTATAGAACTGGTTGAGAATGTATTCTGTTGTTTGGCAGTATTGCTAACGCACTCTATTTGTTTATGGCTCTTTGAGAAAGCCATTTTAATAAGGTCAGATTTGCAATTTAAATGAACTTTAATATTTCTTGCAAAGTCTGGGGCTGCTTATTTATGCGAAGGGTGTACATGGTAGAAATTTATGGTTTAACAATACGTTCTCCTGTTTTGTTTTCCAAATGGTGCATCTCAGGTGATAAATGCTTTTAACTATATTTATAATTTTTTTCTCCAGAAAAAGGCAGAAAATCCAAATCAGAAAAATAAATCATAACTGTAAATGGGGTTGTTAATACTGTATTTTTCTGCTTCTCACATTAAAATGGCTACCCCAAACCCAATTGTATTCATGAATAAACATAGCTCAGTCACTATCAAAGGCAGTAAACCTTTTGTTCTGTTTCTCTTATTATAACACACAAAAACAAAACAAAACTTATTCCTTGAACTTTAACGAGTGACCATTTATTGAATTTACTTAATCATACTTGATGGAATGGACTTTAGGCAAAGAATGGAGCTTTGTACATTTACCTAAAGAATTGTAAATTTATCAAAAAGAATCTGTAACTGAGAAAGTGGGCCAGACCACCTTATAGTCTATGCCTATGACCTAGTTACTTCCAGGAAGGGTGGGCTATCGATGAATTCACTGACTATTTTTTTGAGATACTATTTCTTTTTCTTTTCTTTTCTTTCTTTCTTTCTTTTTTTTTTTTTTATCATAGCTCGCAGCAACCTCAAATGCCTGAGTTCAAGCAATCCTTCTTGCCTCAGCCTCCTGAGTAGCTGCGACCACAGGAGTCCCCACAACACCTGGCTAGTTTTTGTATTTTTAGTAGAGACGAGGTATTGCTCTTGCTCAGGCTTGTCTAGAACTCCTGAGCTCAAGCTGAGATACCGTTTCTTGTTTCTGTCTCTGAGAGACAGAGAAGCCTTGCTGTCCTTTACTGGCATGAACTGTGATGTCTCCTTCATAAGAGCTTTAAAGATGCTCTGTTAGAAACACAATGAAGGATAAAGCAGGGGTTAGAAGATCTGAATGATATTTAAGTACTAGATATTTTCAGCCATCCACCAGAAAATATTTGACTTCATTGCAATAGGATGATTCTTACCTATTTTTTTTAAATAGTTAAGAACAGGAATGGGATGAGTTATATAGTTTAAATCTATTGTTTTCTTAAAATATACCGATTCATCTACAGAGACAAAATTCATCTACCAGGACCTAAATCTCAATGAAATGACACAAATACCCCTCCTTCCTTCCTTTCTTTTTCTCTTTCTCCCCCCTTTCCTTCTTGTGAACAAATTGCTATATTCATTCCCACTTATATAAAAGACTCCCTGTTCTTTTGAACCAAATAACCCTCAGGCTGACATCTTGTCTCTTTCCTTCCTAGCAGGGCCAAGTCTCAGGAGGGCCATTTCCTCACCTGATGTTCATTCCTTAATCCACACCACCCCGTGTCTACTTCTAACCTTCTGTTGAAACTCTTCCTGCCAAGTCTGGCCAGATTCCTGTAGTTGAAAATCTGATGGACGCATGCCTTATCATCATTATTATTATTATTATTTCTGTGACTTTTCTTAAGAGTAAGTCCTATTTACTTCTTCTCCCTTCCTTACATATGTTCTTATCTCTTAGGGTCTTGATTTGACTCACGAACCTGTGGCTAATCTTTCTTAGTTACTTTTAAAAGTGAAGAGACTTTGAATGTCAGTGTTTCTCAGAGTGCTCCAGGGTCTTCCTCTCCTGTCACTTTATATACTTTCCTTGGTGACATCATTTGTGCTGAAGGCTTTAGCTATTACTTACATGTCCTGTGAGAGGTAGTGCCCCGTTGTGTTCTGAGCTATGGTGTGGCTGTGGTTCCCACTGGCCCCTGTGGTTGCCACCTTTAGGAAAGACCCTAAATTCCTTCACCCAAACCAGAAAACTGAGTTCTAGATCCCTCACTACCCTCACTACTTTCTTGCTCCTTAATGCCTCTCAAATGCATCTTCTTTTCTCCATTCTTCCTGTGCTTGTCTTGGTCCTAATTATTTATTCTTTAGACTTCTCCTTACCTCTAGTCAGGGTTTGAGTTTGAGAGCCATCTTCCATTTATATCCAGAGAGAATTTTCTCATATATACAGCCTGGACATGTCACTCTCCTGCTTCAAACTTCCAATTCTCCACTCCCCCCATAAAACTTTACTTCTGATATGAAGTCCACATTTTTTGAACTATCACTTTGTTATTGCTTTATTTTTAAATTTCACTGTCAACAAATACCAAAGAACTTGATTTATGTGATGTCCAGTTTTCAGAATTTTTATTAAGATCCCTTTTGGTGAACTTGTACAGAATAATTTTTTACATTAGATCGAGGTATGTGTAAAAATAATTTCTTCTAATTGTTTTTGTTGATAAAGATTAGAACTCCTTTCAATTATGAATTTAGGAACTTAAATTTTTCTTCAATCCTAGGAAATTCAGTATTGCCTTTTCCTGTCTTTGTTTTCTCTTTCTGTAAATACCTTTAGACGTATAGTAGATGGTTTAATTTAATTTACTACATATTTGACTCTCTTGTTTACATTGTCCATGTCTTCACGTGCCTTTGTATGAATCTGGGTGGTTTTCTTAGGAATGTCTTCTAGTTCACTTATCTGTGATTTAATTCATCCATTGAATTTTTTATTTCATTGCCTGATTTCTTTCTTTCTGTAGTCTTTCTGGATTCCATTAAAAAGTCAACTTTTTAAAAAGCTACCATTTTAATCTAGCATTAGTATTTTTATTTTCTCTTTTGTTCTTTATAGTGATTTTAAGCATACCAAATTACAGCTATTTAGATATTGTAGGCATTTCTGGTTCTTGGAATGCCAATTCCACTATTTGTAGCAACTACTGGTTCTCCTTATGATGGTACATGTTTTCTTCTGCTTTTTAAGTCTTCTTGTGAGCTTATATTCAATAAGGGTGCCTTCTCTGTGGGAGTCCTTTGTATTTTGGTTGTGTAAATATTTCTTCCAGAAGAGATTTATAATTTTTTCCCAAGGGGTCCAGGAATCTTACTGTTCCATGACCAGTATTGACATTAATTTCTCAGCTTGACAATTCCTTTTTTTTTTTTTGGCAGTTTTTGGCCAGGGCTGGGTTTGAACCCACCACCTCTGGCATATGGGGCCGGCACCCTCCTCCTTTGAGCCACAGGTGCCACCCAGCTTGAATTCTTAACCACACATCTAAAGTTAATTTGGATATAAGCTGGTTGGTATGACTTATAATAAAAGCCATTTCTCCCCACTCGGAGCTAGTGTGATAGTGACCAGGAGATAAACATCCAAACCTCTTTGCTTAGTGACCAAGATACTTCCTCCTTGGCTGCTGAGCCCTCTGCAGTCTCAGCCAGTGTCTGTCCTCTACGTGGGCTGTCCCCTACTTCTATTCAATCTTCTAGAACAATGGTTTCCAATCTTTTTAGACCCACTGGCCAGTTTCATGGAAGATAATTTTTCTTTGGGTGGTGTGGGGGTTTCGAGATCATTCAAATGCATTCCATTGTCCCCGCAGATTATCAGCATTCGATTCTCACAAGAAGCACATGACCCAGATCCTGCACACGTGCAGTTCATAATAGGGTTTGCGCTTCTATGAGAATCTAATGCCACAACTTACCTGACAGGAGGTGGAGTTCAGGCCATCAGGGTAAGGAACAGCTATAAATACAGATGAAGCTTTCCTTGCTTGCCCACCACTCACCCCTTGCTGTGTGGCCTGACTGCTAATAGGCCACAGCCTGTTACCAGCCTATGGCCCAGGGGTTGGGGACCCCATTTTTAGGACTCTGCTTCATCACACCCCCTCGGCCTGCTTGTATGCTTCCAGTGTAGAGGTCACCCTTTTCCCTTTTCCTTCCCTAGATGGTGTCTTCACATTCTTCATGGTGCAGATTGGGTATCATTTCTCTTGGAAACCTTCAGCTGACTCTCCAGTTTGAATCGAAGGCTTTGCCTGGGCGTTCTTTCAGCATCCTACGCTTATTTCTCTCCTAGTCCTTCACACAATGTAGTCCAGTAATTTTCTTGTCTGTCTTCCCACCTCCCTTTCATCAGATTACAGGAGAGAAATGCTTAAAGATAAAGACCAGGTCAGATTCATTTCTGCATATTATTGTTGATTTGTGACAGTTTCCTTTCAATATCTCCTCATAAAGGATTAAAATAATCTTGAGTCTGGTTTTGCACCTTGTTTCTATTAAAGATGCATTTTAGAAAGATCACCAGTTCACCATTAAAGGAGAACAATTCCTAGCTAGAGTGACAGATTGTTGGAAAATTGGAATAACCCCCGAAAATGATCTTGATAAGCTCAGATTGGGATGGAGAGAGAACCTGGCTTCTACAGATGTTTGAATAGTAACATCAGTAGTCTTTGGGGTTAAGGGAGAAGCAGATTCAGCTTTTACATGTTTATAGCATGAACACTGTAGTGCACAGTGATACGGTTAATTAAGACAGGAAATCATGCAGAGAACAGGGTCAGGCAGAGGTTCATTTTGAAAGGAGAAGAAAATGACCTTGGCTTTGAACATATTGCTTTTGAAGTATTTACTGCTGGATGCAGTTAGGAGGAACTGGAAAATGTTGGTCAGAGGTCGGAGGAGAGGTTGAAGCCAGACAGTAGTTACTGACACGCAAGTGGTGGTTGAAACCATGAAGATAGAAGAGCTTCTTCAAAGGGGCCATGAAGTGTAAAAAGAGAAGGGCAAAGGGTTGAGTTCTGCCTAGACTAAGGTATAAAGCAGGCAGAGGGACACAGACAGGGAAGGTTATTCAAGGACACAGGAAGAAAGTCAAGGGTGAGTGTCCTGCTAGAAGCCAAGGGGGAAGAGAACATCAATAAGAGACAGAGGTTCAGCCGGGTTAAATGCTACATGTGTGGATCTGAGCCCTCACTGTGGCTCCAAGTAAGTGTGAAGGCAGAACTCATATGGTCTGACTTCGTACAGGCTCTCCTGTGGCACCTTTCCCATAGTAGAGTGCTATAAAATGATGCATTCATGAATGAATTCATAAAGGGCATAAAGAGCAGAGTTTCACATAGGACTTGGAAACATTGTCCAACAGGTCAGTTCTAAGAGGATGTGTGATTACCTTATACCTCCTTGAAGGCATTTATGCCTGTTGAATTTAGACTCTACCTGATGTTCAAGGCTTTCCGGTGTCCAGCACTGCTCATTTCCCTGTGATGTCCCTCACTGCCACTCATCCAGGTTAGGCAATTACATCTGCCTGATCACGGTTCTCTGAGTGGACCTGGTGTTGGCAAAGACCAACGCCCTTCTGTCTGCAAAGCCTTCCTCCCCATCTCAGTTTGCTGCTTATTCCTTTAAAGTCTACCTCTGTCATGAAGCCTTTCTAGATTTCCCTAAGCTGACTGTAATCTCTCCATCCTCTGAACTCTCATAACCTCATGTCTGCAATACTCATCATGCCACTCTGGGCAGTGTGGGTTTTTTTTCCACGTGCCTTCTGACCCTTCCCCCTCTCACTCTCTCTTCTGGAGGGTAAACACCACACCATTTTCATTTCTGGGGAACACCAAGGTGTCTGGCACCATGGTTTGCATATAGATTTTTGTATATGCAAACAAACAAAGGGAGAAATGTGAGGGTGAAGTACTTTTGTTTCATGATGGGGACTAAAATCAAAGAAGTTAATATATGGAGTGTGCCAGATGTCCCTAAGGAGTGTCCAGAACTCAAGCTCCATGAAGGAGCCACAGGCATCACCAAGGGGACAACCTCACTGAGGCCAGAGGCTTATGCCCTCGTAAGAGTGAGGCTTAAAGATTGGATTTCAAGTGAAAGCCGCATACTTCAGGTGCCAGGATGAAGGAGACTCTGTTGAGACTTTCAGTGGGTCTGCCCTGGCAGGAGTCCAGCCACCATGAACACAGTCACAATGCATCATAAGTAGCCAGAGACGGAGAACGTATATACACTCACACACACATACACATAAAGATGTATATAAGATTATTAAAAAAGAGCCTCCTGGTGATTGGCTGAGGTCCCACACTTTGTGTCATGGATTAGAGAGAAGCCAGTATAATGGTTAATTTTGTGTCAACTTGGCTGGATCACAGGATGCACAGATGAAATATTTCTATGAAGATATTTCTAGATGAGGTTACGTTTTGGATCAATGGACTCAGTAAAGTATAATATATTGTTCTTCCTGCTATGGGTGAGCATCCCACAATCCATGGAAGGCCTGGATGGAACAAAAAGCAGAGGAGGAAGGGAGTATTTGTCCCTTCCTGCATGCTTTGTTGAGCTGGGATATTGGTGTTTTCCTGCTCTGGGGCAGTGATTTACCCTGGTTCCCAGTATTTTAGACTCAAACCCCAACTACACCATTGACTCTCCTGGGCCTCCAGATTGCAAATGATGTATTGGCAGACTCAGTCTCCATAGTTACACAAACCAATTTCTCATGACAAATCTACTATTCTCTCTCTCTCTATTATTTATCTATCTATCTCCCATTGTTTCTTTTCCAACATTCTTCTTTGGAGAACCTTGACTAACATACCAACTTTATTCGGAAAAGCTTTTAGGGCAACTCTTACCAAATGCCCGCCGCAGTCCTGTCTCAGCAGGTGTGAATATGTACTGGAAACCTGGCATCCGTGCCCACCAGGATGAGATGACAGCCATGGGCTGATGTAAGTACCTGGGGATGGAACCTGGGTGGTGTGACTTTTTAACTGCAAATAGTTGAAGCCCTACCAAAACCCACGTGAGATTTTTCTTTCTTCATTCGTAAGCTTTTCCACTCTTATGTAACATCTCCTTTCTTTGTTTTGAGATGAAAGGGGAATTTGGATAGAAATTGTTTTTGGTCAGACTTAGATCTTATTAGTTGTTGAACATCCTTGTCAGTGACAGTGAAGGTGGGAATCATAGAGGTACATGAACAAGAAATGCCACAAAGCATCAGGCTACATGGGGTCAGTTCCTGGGTACAATGTGCTTTTTAAACAGCAGGTTTATCGTCCTAATCATGTATTTTGAATCCATTTGCATCCCTAAAGCGTACAATATGTGGGATATACTAGCTGGAAGTGGATATGTGGCCTAGGATATTTTATGCTGTAGATTATTTACACCCAGGGCTGAGTGAATGAAAAAACTCTAGTACAGAGATATACACGGGCTCGAAGGAGCTCCCCAAACTATAAAGTTTTGTCCATAGGCAGTGACACGTGCTCAATGCCATAACAGGTTATGTCTATGCCAGCTTATGGGGGTGATAGCTCACAGCTTGTGGAGGCACCTGGCTACTTCATAAAAGCTGCCAAAGAAAAAAGGAATTGCTTTTTAAATGACTTGATGTATTTGTAGAGATCATAGAAGTTCAGGCCAGCAACAGATGTGTTTACCTATTTTTTCAAAAGAGGAATGATCCCTGAGTTTACCTCTAGGAAGTTGAAGTGTTTGGAAGAAAATAGCCCAGAACATCTAAGAAGTAATGGAATCATGAGTGAATAAGCAGCTTGGTGTTGTCACCAATAAATCATTCAGGAGCAACCTGAAAACTGCTTAAAATTCACAGTAGAGGAAAACAAAGTCCCTGCAATACATCTTGATTTTGGTAATGCATTTGACACCACATCACAAAATTTTACTTATGAAATTAATTGACATGGGCTTGGATGTGAACACTGTCACAGATTGATAATTTTCAGGGGGTCTGTAAACAAGGCATAGTGATGAACAGTATGACATCCAGCTAGGGGTAGCTGATTAGTAGGGGTGCCAAAGAGATTGGTGTTAAGTCTGATCGTATGCAACAATGTTATTAATAGTTGCTGAGAGAAAGAAAAGAGAATGTTAATGAAATTTGCAAATTATACAACTGGGGTGGTGCTGGAATAAATCCAATAAGGATGATGGTTAGAATTTATTCCAAGAGATATAGACAGGTTTAATATATGGGTAATAAACAGCAAAATGAGATTCATTTTCAAAAAATGCAAACTAGGATAGATCAGGAGACAAAATAGAAGAAAAAAATGATTCTTATAAGGGCACTAAGAACTCACATAATTTGCAAGATGCTTCATGATTCTTTCTAGTCAGCTGCCAATGGACCTCTCTACCTCTGTAGTCTCCGTCAACCTTTTCTCTGTTGCCACCCACCTTGCATCTTTCTCTGTAACCCCCTTGGATAATCTATGCTCATTCTCAACTCTATATTTTTGCAAACACTGTTCCATTAGACCAAAAACCTGTTCGTTTTATTTTTATTTATAAAAGCTGATGCATTCCTCAATACTGGCCGCATTGTTCATTTTCTTTGTGATACGCCTCTCTCCTCTCCTAAAGAGTCCCTTTCTCCACTGTGTGGCTGTCTGACTTGGGAAATGCTTTCCCTGGGATTCTTGCTTTATTGAGTGATGATCCTGGAGCACGAGTGAGGGAAATGGCTAAGAACATCATTTTCATGGTCAGAATCCGGAACCCAGGATAAGTCTTACATGGGTCATATGACCTTAGATGAGTTCCTTAGACCTAGCCAAGCCTCAGTTGTTCTGACTATAATATAAGCACTGTTGCAAGGATCTAGTAAAAAACATACTCTTTATAAACAGCATGGCCCATTCATGAGTGAGTTTTCACTGTCAATTATTGTTCTCATAGTAGCATATGCTTAAGCCCCACCCTCCCTTTTTAAATCCGTGAACTCTTTAAGGGCAGGAAATTTGTTGTCTTTACCTTCCTCCTGGTGCCTAGCATACTGTGTGATGTGTGGTGGGACTTTTAGGGGCCAGCAGGTAGCACGTCAGGGTGAGCTCTTTCTGACACTATCAGAACCATTCCTTTTGCTGGATGTACATTGGGCTCAGCAGGGAAATGGAGGGGCTTGACTATTATGTGTCCTCTCAATTTCTTTTACAGGCAGTTTAGAGGAAAGCACGTGGCATTTTACCTCTGAGTTATGCATTGTTTCAAACGTCCAGTACAGGGTCTTTTTTTTTTTTTTTTTTAATCTCTCTTGAACCTCGTGAGCTAATATCTGAAGCAGTATGTCAAAGCTCAGCTCGAGGCAGACACAGACAGGTGAGCCAGGCTGGGGCACAGGGAAGCCATCTGAATGGTCAAAGGACCAGGCTGTCTAATTTATAAAGAGAAGTTCTGAAGGATATAAAAGCATTTATACAAATACCTACAATTATCTGACATGTGGAGACCTGAGGAGGAAGCAGGATCTTGGCACTTTATAATGCTTGAAATTAACGGTGTGAACAACAAAGAAAGATATGATCCCCTTGTTTCTTCTGACTGGTGCTGATAAATCCTTCTGGCTCTGGAATAGTCATTCTGGGTAAGGTACAGGGCTGCATTTGCTGAAAACCAGTGTTGTGCCAGATTTTCTGAGACAGTATATGTGTCGTCTGAGACTCTAGAAACCACCCTAGCCTGCCTATCTTTGTTCATCAACCCACACCAGAAACCTAGCATTAGTTTTTGCTGAGTTGCTAATGCTATGGGACGAACATGGCCCTGCAGGTCAGCTGTAGTCTGACCACGGTTGAATGTGGCAGAGTCAGGCTGGACTCCAGCTGGGTTCGCACAGACTCATGTGGATTCTTGGGATATGCTCTCCTCATGGGAGATCACAGGACCATTGGAAATCCAGCCAAGGCACACGACCCATTTAAAGCCTGTGCTTGCATCACATCTGCTAATAGTCCACTGGCCAAAGCAAGTCACATGGCCAAGCTCACCATCAAGGAGGCAGGAGAGTATACTCAGCTTACATTCTATTTCTTACATTATTGGGAGATAATGTTAAAGTCACATGCCGAAGATCACAGATGTGATCATGGGCAGCTCTGGGTTCAGAGGGTGGTGCTAGAAAGCAGCTATAATTCAATGCTGCTAACTCTGGGGAACCACCACCTTCCTAGTTGTCATAGAGGGAAGAATAAGAGTTCCCTGGACAGTTTTTAGCATAATCTGGCAGTACATAAGATACCTTTCCTCCTCCCAATATGGTGAATCCAGGCTTCTTTCAAGGAAAAGTGATGTTTAAACTTTATCTTAGTGTTAGCACTGGACATACCTTGGACGAGAAGAATTAGTATTTCAGATAAATGGAATAGTATTTGGAAAACATAGATGTTCCAAGGGTTTTTCTTAGGATTTTGCTTGCATTAAGTATATATGTTCAGCTGAGACTAGTTGGGGGCAGTCAAGACACAGGGATCAGTTAGAAGGAAAATCTCTTCTGACCTAGGACCCAGGTAGACCATGAGCCCTGGGAACCTCTCCAATCTCATTACATTCCCCTTCCTCCCTCATCCACTGTGGTCCTGCCCCAGTGACCTCCTTTCTCCCTTATCCCTCCAAGCCCCTTCTGGCCTCAGGACCTTTGCATGTGCAGACACCTGTCTCACATACCCTTCCCTGACTTTCCTTGGTTGGCTCCTTCCCAATTATTTTGTCTTCCTCTTACAGGTCCCCTTAGAGAAGCTTCTCTTGATTATCTGCATTGGGTATCTTCTGAATGCCCTTCACATGCACTCTCTACTCTGTTCTGTGTTCAGCAAGGTATTCACAGGGTTTCATGTCTTCCAGCTTCCTCTTGGGGTCAGAAATTTAGAGGGTAGAGAGAGGTTAGGGTGTTTATCTCTCTGATGGGTCAACTGGATGGGCTGCACACCTCTATCGAGAGCTTCTGACAACACTTCCCACCACTATAGCTTCTTACTTGGATCCTTTCAGGTTGGTAAAGACTCTAAACTATTGCTAGCTTTTCTCTCACCCTTCCCTAGAAAAATTCTCTATTCCTTGTTTGTTTCCCTTATCTCTTTTCCCACAGGTTTTTAGTGAATAGTTTCTCTAAATGTTCCCTAGTTAGGCATTTTGAATTTGCCAACTGCTGCTTGTTAGGATCCTAATTAACACAGTACTATGTAAATACCACGAATGTCCCTCCATTCTTCTCCTTCACTTAGCCTTATGTTTTTCTTCATGAACTCATAGTTGTATAATTTTGAATTTTATCTACTTGTTTCACACATCTATACTTGGCTGATTGGGAGTTCCATGAAGATAGAGACAAAGCTTGTTTTATTTATTACTATATGGTCTTCACATGGTACTCTGCGTCTGGCTCAAAAATTATTTGTCCTATGAGTGTAAAAACATGAGTGGGTAATAAGATACTATTGAGGTGCCCAGAGAAGAAATGTCTTTAGTTGAGCCCTTGCTATTTGCTGGGTACTATGTCTGTGCATTACCTCATTTACAGTATTGTATAGGCAGATGTGATTAAAGTCTCTGTCACATAAACAAGGAGAATGAAACTTTGGGCAGTTACATAGATTTGCAGAAGACACACAGCTAGTGGGTAGTGGCTCCAGTATTCAAGTCCAGTTCTATCTGACTCTAGTTGCTATCATTGTACTGACCAAACTGGTTGGTCACTGAAAAGTTTTATAGGGCCTGGTAGCCATGCCCAAATTCCCATTCAGCTGCAATAAATAATATAACTAAAAACTAGATTGAGACTCTTGGCCCCTGGAAGACTGCTGGGTGGGTTGATTAATCAGACTGAAACCATTCAGCTGATAGAATATTCCCAAAATTTACCTTCCTCTCATTAATGAATAATCAAACCTAGCTTAAGACTGAGGCAGAGTAGTTCTCACCTAGCGCATTCTGCCTCTTTGTTGTCTGTACCTACCAAGGATACATTTAATAGTTTGCTCTTATGTATGTATAAGATGTAAAAAGAGGTTAATTCCATACCAAGTAGAACACCTGTCAAAAAATTAAGGCCTTAGTTCCACAAATCCCAAGTCTCCCTTTGATTATTGCTGTAACTCACACAGACAGAAGATAATTTCTAAATTATACAGGACTTCATGATTAAAATATTTTGCTCCTTTTTAATAGTTCAGGAAGAAAAGAAGATGTGGCTTTGGAGGCTTGGTGTCAAATTCAGCGATAACAGAGTCGTAGAGGAACATAATAAATATGCATAAAGGGACTAAAAAAAGCATTTCTAATAGGTCTGTACCATAGGAATTTGCTATGTGTGAAATTGAAAGACTTCCTAGGGAAAATCCTTGGCCCATTTGCTTTTAAACTCACTTTCTATGCTCTTTTGCTAAAAAAAAAAAAAAATGTTTTAAGCTCCATTATCCCCTTGCAAAGGAATCTGATCAAAGGAATATTCTCAGAGCACTGGAACTTCTAAAATGCTGGGCTGGAGAAAACCTTTGCTGAGGGCAGTTACTTGTCATCCTCCTACTAGCCCAGGGTTAGGAGTGGGAAGCAGCCTTATTCTGATTTTTTCCCCACAAAGACAAAGGATATAGCTTCCCCCCAGGCATAATCAATCAAGGAAAAGAGCTCCGAAATATTTATTAAAACTGTCTGGGTTAGGATTAGCAGGTGAGAACATGAAAGATAGTAACAGGTCTGCGGGAGCTTATGATTCAACTGGGGAGAATTGATGTACATCTGTTGTAATGGTTGGTATTACAGATTGGTTCAAGAAGTAATATCTAGGGAGTTCTAATTATGAGAGTAGACTGTCCGTGAGGTTGACCTTTCAGGCACATGGGGCTGAAGTAATCTGCCGATCCAGAGTGTCAGAAAGGAAGGCAAGCACTCTTCAAGTGGAGGCATATCACCAGAGCAAAGCCTCTCACTGGAGGGAAGGCAACAGACGGGCTAGAAAGTGTTTTCAGAGTAGATTGAAATTCTGATGCCATCTCTGCTCCTTAGAAGGCTGATGTTCTTGGTTTTTCCTCCAACTTTCAATTTTCAACTTTCCAAAATACTAAAAGGAAGGAATTATTGGAAGAAACAATGGAGCATAAACACAAGCTTTTTACTTCTCAGGATAGTCAATCCATTCTATGAAAGCTGACAAATTTGTATGTGGTTCAACCTCTTTTTCCAAGATTTATAACAATAATGAAATTGCTCCCTTGGAGAGGAAAAGCGTCAGTCCTTTCATTCATATTATATAGGTATTTTGTTAACTTTATACTATTTCAGTAGCTTTCAAAGCTTCAGGGATGTTGTGTATTAATTCAATGTTTTCTCCATCTTAATCCAAATGTTAGAGTTTTGTCAGAGTGCCTTAGACTACTTTGGTATCTCCAACAAGATTTTTAAGGGTTGTATGAGTTTTGTTGGTGTCTGAGAACTTGGGTTATATAAGGAACAATTCAGTAAACAGACTCGACTAATAAGATAAATATGTTTTCATTTCATTTGAGATCTTTCACGAAGCAGGTGGATTTTTGGCTCTTGTGAATCAGATCACATTTATATAGCAACAAAGAAAATAAATGAGCTAATATAACCCTTATATTTTTCATCTCACAGACCATGAGCTGAAATTTTACAGCTAATGTGTTGCTGAAATTTGCCCATTTTCTTTCTCTTCTAGAGGCAAGGGAGTGGGAAAATAGTGATTTATTGTGCACCTTCTATGCTCTGTGTAAGGGGGTTTCCAAGTGTTTTCTTATTTAGTTCTCAGTATGACAATCAAGATAGATACCACCTTCATCATCTACAAAATGGGACAATAATAATGCCCATGTCTCCAACACACTGTTAGGATGTAATGGGGTAATGTGTGGATAGTACTTAATATCTTCTTCATAGCTATAATAATTATCATTATTATAATTGTTTAAATTTTATCTGCCTCACTAAAATTATCCAATCAGTGGAAGCTAGGATTAAAACATTCTTCTAAAAAGGGCCCAAAGTGAGTGATGTCTGTAAATAAGACGGGGAAATTTGTTGACCTATTTATTATCACTTCTGTGTGAGAAATAAGCTTATATTCAAAGGCTCTTTAAAAATGTAGTTGGATTTGGATAAATCCAAATGTAGTTGATATGTACCTAGTGCCTGAATCTTGATTTCTAATGTCCTCCGATGTAAGGAACAAGGGTTCTTTGGATAAATGGCTTATCCTAGGACTGGGAGGATAATATCAGGATGAGCATGAATCATCTTACAGTGCTAGGGAGTTAAGGCAGTGCTAAAAAAAAAAAAAACAAAGCAGAAGAAAAAAACCCACCACAATGTTGAGGGTGTGACAAAGGAACACAGTAGCCAATGAAATGAACTCCCCAGTGGCCAGGGCTGGGACAATACAAGAAAATAACTAAAGTAGTATTGGATGATAACCCGAAGTTTAAAGTAAATATACAAAAGCCCATACTGACAGAAACAAATGACTAAATAATTAAATAAATGGAGAAACAGAGACACATCGCCCATAGAGAAGAATTCAAAATAATTCATGTAGAGTCTCTTTTCTCTAGGATGCGTGACATAACTTCTCATTCCTTATGCCTTGGCTGGACACAGTGACTTCCTTCCAAAGGGAACAGCATGAGAATAGGGCATCAGGAGGAATTTTACAGTGTAGAGACTAGACAACCAAGAAGTGATATCCAGGGAGGTGATCAAGGTCAAGAGTGATAAGTCATGCTAAGAGCAAAGATGTGAGAAAAATGGCACTTTACCTCCCCCAAGCCTGTAACTCAAGTCTAATCATAAAAAAATTAAAAAAAATCAAACAAATTCCAGTGGAGTGACATTCTACAAAATACTTGGTCAGGACCCTTCGACACTGTTAAGGTCGTAATGAAACAAGGAAAGTCTGAGACACTGTCGCAGCCAAGAGGAGCCTAAGGACACATGACTCTGAGTGGTGTCTTGAATGAGGTCCTGGAACAGAAAAAGTATAGGGCATCTGAGTAAAGACCAGGCTTCCTCTGGCAGTAACTGACCAATATTATTTCTTTCATGGTGACATATGTGCCATGATGATGTAAAATGCTAATCATAGAGGAAACTGAGTGTGGGGTGCATGGGAGTTTTCTGTCATCTTTGTATGTTTTCTGTAAATCTGAAACAGCTCTAAAAATATGAATTCATTACTCTTACATAAACATGCTTTAATTCAAGTGTGCATACTATGTACATGTGTTATGTTTTGGACAACAAGAAGATGTTCTGGGTTTTAGGTCTTTTTGATGTGTACTTTGAGGGGGGAAAATCTAGAGAAACATGGAGCAAAGAAGCATTAGTGATTATTTTTCCTTCTCAGTCATGAGTTGTGAACAGACTATCACATTAAAGCCAAGTAACTTGTGAAAGAGAATCTGTTTTCCTCACATCGTTGACGGGGGCTATGCTGAGAACAAGGGGCTTTGGGAGGCCTGGGTTTGAGGCTGTGCTTGTTCCAATAACAAGATTGTTATTAGATCTTGGCTGTGACAGTGACATGTAAGCTGTAGCTCACTTATCACAAATCAAAGCACTTTATTCAGGATGGGAGTTGTGGGAATTCTGCACAGAAAGGAGCTGGGGCCAGTGAGTTACAGCTCTTGGCGCCCCAAGTGAGACCCCTGAATGTTGAGTTGTGGACAAATGGGATTCACGGGCAAGCTTTTTGAGCAGGTTGGTGTCAGAGTCAAGCAAAGCTTCAGTACAACAAGTTTGGGATTGGGAAGAGGGCAAAGGCACAGACAGTGGATGCTGTGGTGCCCATAAACTGAGAAAGTAGAGCTCTAGGCCAGCGTGTTGACCTTCAAGAGAGAGAAAGGAAGGCTACCCATGTGAGAGGTCTCAATAAAGAGAAGCCATAGGGGATTGGATGGCGGCATAGGTAAAAGAAGAGGAAAAATTATAGATAACTTTAAGGAGGACAAAAGGAAAAAATATTAATACCATGTAAAAGAAATAGCAATCCAGAGAGGAAAAGTGCATGGCAGGAGAGAGTTAGTTTAGCTGTAGGCAACTTGAAAATTGAGGCTGTGTTGAGACAATCAGGCAGGGATGGATGTCCTGTGGGCATATAGCGCTGGGGCTGGAACTGGGAATGTGGCTGAGGTGTGATGGTTCAGAGAGATGCAGATGTCCAGAAGGGATGACTCAGGTGGTGTGAAAGGAAAGCGTACTCAGGAGAGAGAGAGAGTGAGAAGCACATGGCTGGTGAGGGACACTCCCACTGGGGAGCAGAGGGGAGGAACTGCACGGCACACTTTGTTTCAGGGTTCCGTAACTGTCCATGTCTGAATGGATACATGGTCACCATGTATCGCTTGCCACTGTTTTGCTATAACTGTAAAGCTAAATCTGGCCCATGAAATGCTGGGAAGTATAGCTGTGCCAGGGGTCTGGTCTGAAGTGAGCCCCCAGTTCCCACCAGGAGGGTCAGTCTTTTGCTTGAGAGCCTTTTTCCCATGAGAGTTCCACTAAAGGATGACAAATCACAAGGCCATCATATATTTTATCCTTTATCAGTACATTTTTGAGAGTGATGAGAGTGAAGTGAGGCTTTATGAATAATTACAAAAGGAGAATGTGAGTAAAAAAGAGCTGTCCCAAGCAAACGTGGATGTATTGGTGACCTCCATACCAAGACAGTCACAGGGCCAAAAGACCATTTTGTCCAAACCATCCCATTACTTTCAGGATCTTTTGGATGAAAAAAAAAATGGGCTTTTCAACCATCTTTTCTTTTCTTTCTTTTTTTTTTTTTTTTTGCAGTTTTTGGCCAGGGCTGGGTTTGAACCCACCACCTCTGGCATATGGGGCTGGTGCCCTACTCCTTTGAGTTACATGTGCTGCCCACCATCTCTTCTCTTTTTCTCAGAGGGTTCTGTAGACCTTGATCCTTGGCTATATTTGCCAGGCCATTGTTTTTAATGATCTTTCATTTACCTGGATGTCTCAGTATCGGAATATACTTGTGTTGAATCTGAAAACGGACATTTCTAATAATCTATGATTTTCCCAGATTCTAAAGACATCTTAAAGTATAGGTTCTTGGAGGGTGAAGGAAGTAGTTAGATGTGTGGGGATGGAAGATGTTCAGATGCCTTGCAGGCAGAAGGTAGTAAGCAACTGGTCCTCTTTTCTGCTGATTTCTCTCTTTTCAAATTTTGATAAAGTCTCAGACACTTTTAACTTAAAAATCACCGGTCTAATCATTTTTGGAAAATTCACATAGTTTCCACCCAAGGCTTCCTTTATCCAGCCCCACATATTACACCCAGTTAGTCTCGTTTCATATGCTGCAGTTGGTAATTAGCCATTATCCTAATACGTGCCAACTCTGGAGGGAGCTGGCTGCCAAAAATAAGTGGAATAAGTGAGGCTGACAGTGCTGACAAACCCTGGAGGCCAGTGGAACGGATAACGGCTTAGCCGATTGCCCTGCTTGGCAGTGAGGCATATACCAAAGTTGCTGAATGAGGACTTTGCTGTGAAATCTGTTTTCATTCTTATACACTAGAGGAGAGGAAAGAGAGTGAGCAGGGCCTTAGGAGGCAAAGCTCCTCCAAGCACTGCCTTTTGTGAGAGCTCTCCCCACAGGTTTGTTACCTTTGGTGCATCCTGACGAAATCAGAATCCAAAATTACAGTTTACCAGCAGGCAGGACAGTGTCATCTGTATGTAATTTTGTGTGGTTTGTGGCTTAATCTATGGGTCATTCTGGTATGAGGTGACTCTATTTCCCACATGGCATCTAAGACACATATAGGTAGCATTGGTGGGTGACTTGGTTTCAATAATTTGGGACAATAGGTGGCTACTTTGTAGCTCTCATTTTGTAAAATGATATGATGGTTAATTTTATCTGTCAACTTAACTGGGCCATGAGGGATCTAGACAGTTGGTCAAACATTATTCTGGTGTGTCTGTGAAGGTGTTTCTGGATGACATTGACTGATATAGCAGACTGCCCTCTCTAATGTGGGCAGGTCTCAGGCTAACTCTCCCTCTGACATCTTCTGCCTAACTGTCTTAAAGCTGGGACATCATTTTACACCTCCCCGCCTTTGGATTTGAATTAAAACATCAACTCTTCCTGTGTCTCAAATTTACTGACTCCAAATCATCCTACTATTTCTATTTTTTCTGGAGAACCCTGACAAATACAGATGGTATTACTTTGAGAGAGATACAAATACAGAGTGTATTTAGTTATTTGCTAAAACAAAGTGCCACAGAATGGGTGGCTTAAACCAGTAGTCCCCCACATTTTTGGCAGCAGGGACCAGTTTCATGGAAGACAATTTTTCCACCGACTGAGGTTGGGGAGAGGTTGGTTTGGGGATGATTCAAGCATATTACATTTACCTCTGATCATCAGGCATTATGTTCTCATAAGGAGCACATGACCTAGACCACTTGCATGTGCAGTTACAGTAGGGTTCGCGCTCCCATGAGAATCTAATGCTGCCCTGATCTGGCTGGAGGTGGAGCTCAGGCAGTGATGTGAGCCAGGGGGAGCTGCTGTAAATACAGGTGAAGCTTCACTTGCTTGCCTGCTGCTCACCTCCTGCTGTACAGCCTCGTTTCTAGCAGGCCACAGACTGGTACCAGTTGGTGTCCCAGGGCTTAGGGACCATAGGCTTAAACAACAGAGACTTATTTTTTTCATAATTCTGGAGGCTAGAAGTTTGAGATCAAAATTTTGACATTTTGGTTGCTTCTACCAAGCCTCTCTCTTTGGTTTTTAGATGGCCACCTTTTTCCCTGTATCCTCATCACATCCTCACTCTGTACATGTCTGTGTCCTAATATGCTCTTCTTACAATGAGAAGTCATATTGGATCAGGCCCACTCCACTGACATCGTTTTTAACTCAATTATGACTTCAAAAGACCTTGTCTCTAAATATAGTTACATTCTGAGGTACTTGGATGTTAGAATTTAAACATAGGAATTTGGAGTGGGGTTGGGGGCACAATTCAGCCCATAGCAAATATCTTTTGCATGGAGTCAGGAGTGTCTTTCAAAGTCAGGCCTTTATGCTTTAAAAGAAAATGCTGGAAATGACCTACATAGAAAAAAAAGAGAGAGATTTTTAATCAGCGGGATTATAAAGCCAAAGGCCATTTTCTTTAAAAGTATTTGCTATTTCTCTTAATGGAAACAGTTGAAAAGATAAGGGTGGTTGAAAGACTCGAGGTATAAGTGGGATGTGAGAAGAGAATATTAAAAAATAGCCTTTAGATTACTGAATGGCAAGTAAAGAAATTGTAGCAGATTGCTCAAGGGCATCTCAGCTTAAAAGTAAAGGCTTTTAACTGTGTAGTTTTTAGGTGAACTTCCTGTCATAAGATTCTTCTTAAATGGGACACATACATTAACCTCTTTTCTTAGTTAGGTCTCCTGGATCAAAGGTGACAGAAAGTAATATCATTCTACCTAAGAAGAAAAGGGAATTTGTTGGCAGGAATCTGAGTGTTTTGTGGCAGATCCAAAGAACCAAGTGACAAGAAGAATAGGGAGGCTGCACTTGGCTTCATTCATTACTCTTCACCTCTTCTTTCCTCTCCCTTGCCTCTCTTTCTCTGTGAGGTCAGAACACAACAATTAGTTAACAATTCTAAGGGGTTTAGCAACCCAGAGAATCATGGACTTTCTTTGAGACTCAATAAATTTCTGGGCAGGACTCTGGTTCACTCTGATTGGTCCAGACTGTGTCAAGCATCTGCCTCTGGACCAATCAATGTGCCAAGTGGGTAGGGCCTCATTTTATAAAATGACTGCTTTTATAGTGGGATTGGGAAGGAAGAGTCTGCCACAAAAGAGGGGATTACAGGCAGGTAAGCCTATTGATGTCTTCTGTACCTTGTGTTAGTAGTTTGTATATCTTTTAGAAAAATGACTAAGTTATCTAGGGCTAGATCTATGACTTTATTTACAGGCTGTTAAACGTTTGGGTGAAGAGTTCAAACAATAAACAGTTTGATTTCTATGAATTAGGAAATATTATGAGATAGTTATGATGAGTAGTCAAAGACACCTGGAAAGTTTCACACTTAAAAAAACAAACTAAAACAGGTGGATTACTTGAGCTCAGGCATTGGAGACCAGTCTGAGCAAGAACGAGACCCCGTCTCTACTAAAAATAGAAAAAAACTAGCTGAGCATGGCTGCCCATGCCTGTAGTCTCAGCTACTCCGGAGGCTGAGGGAAGAGGATTGCTCAATCCCAAGAGTTTGAGGTTGCTGTGAGTTCCGAGGGTGCCACAGCACTCGACCCAGGGAAACAGAGTGAGACTTCATCTCAAAAACAAAAACAAACAAAAATCCAAACAAAACAGAAACCAAATTAAAAGAACTCAAATAAGCTGCAGTAGAGTTATCTATTCTTCAAAGAGCTTTCATAAAGCAAAACTGTGTTAAATATTTTCAGAAATAGACATCTTGTATCTGTTAGGGTGACACATTAATAGAGTGATTATATTATCTGATCCAGGATAAGTTTGAAAGTGAAAAGGAGTTAGGTGAGGTGGCGCATGCCTATAATCCTAACACTTTGAGAGACTGTCAGGAGGATCACTTGGACACAGGAGTTTGAGGTTGTTGTGTGCTAGGTTGACCATGGCAGTCTAGCCTGGGCAACAGAGAGACTCTGTCACAAAAACAAACAAAAAAACAAAAAAAAAAAAAAAGAAAAGGAGGTACTATTAATACTTATTCAGGAAGGACATGAGAACGTGTAGTTACCCTACATTTCAAGATATTCCTAAGACCAGGAGAAAGGTTTTGCCTAAACCTTCCATTTCTTTCAGCTTTCATTGAGGAATCATTCTGCAATAGGACCCCAAGTTGAATATCCAAGGCAACTAGAAGTCTTGGCATAGCTTGGAGAAAACAGACTAGTCCCAATGAGAGAATCAACTGTTGCCTGTTATAGATTGAGAGCCAGTATATCAATGTCTCCAGCCTTAATTACAGGGATATGCCTAGAATAAGGCTCCCAGTCCTCTACATAGTCCCTTCCCAAGTTTGCTTCCTAATTCCTCAATGGGCATGATAGCTTATGGTTCTTGAAAAATTTGCCACTTGCTAGAAGAGATAGAGGAATGACCTTCCCTCCTAATTTGGCTCTGTGAGTCCCATTATATCTTCTTTCTATGATCCCTAATCAACTTGTGTTGTACCCATAAACACTGAAATATGCAGACCGTATTTATCATGAAATAGTTTTTACCTTTTTCAAATCTAGCATTAAATTAGACAAATATCAAAATCACGAAGGTTTTACATGTTAACAAGAGAGAGATGAGGATAAACTAAAAACATGACCACAGGGAAGCAGTCTGTCACACCATTTAATAGATAATTTGGTGCAGAATTACAAAGGCCTATGCTAGTCCTAAATGGCAGAGAATTAAGAATACAACTCTCATGCAGTCTGGCTTTGGTTTCGTATCACTGTCACTAAATACTCGCAGCCTTTCTGTTCTCTTCTAGATCAATCCATTGTGTTGACCTGATCAGGTTCAACTCCATATTGGCCTCAAGGCCTTCACCGGTTTTGGTAACCTGTCTTCCAGACAGCCAGTGGGGTCAGGTGTAGCTTAGAGCTGACATACAGGAATCTGCATTATACATAGAGTCTGTATTCCTTATGTGAAACGTTGAAAGAAAAAAAATTTCCATAAAAATGAATGTGAATAGTCTAGATTGGGTTCCACCACTCAGTAAGTTTCTACTCACTAATGCTTCCTCAAAATACCATAAATAACGCTGAAATCACATTATATAAGGTATAAAGAGATAATGAAGGATTTGTGGAATTATAGTCCTCTTAAAAATATCAAATCTGGGCTTAGTCAGAGAATAAAGGGGGCGCAGAATATCTATGGCCTAAAGTCAGTGGCCTCAAGAGGCACAGGGCTTGCTGTAGAGAGGATGGAGTGGACGTCCAACTCCATCTCCTGGTCCTCAGCCTGGACAAGAACAGACGCAGATGGAGGTGTGGACGGGGAGGAGCTGCACCTTACACCAAATAGAAGGCAAAGGTCCTTCTGGTAAAGAAATCTGAAGGATTTTCTATTTCCTGCAATAAGTCTAAGTGTCTAGAATCATGTGATTACATTTCATGATATTCACTCTGTAAACTATTGCTGACATAACTGTGGGATGCAATTTATAGAAAAATTCAAAAAAAAAAACAAACAAAAAAAAAAAGAAAAATTCTATCCATGTAAGTGCTGTGGGAAACTGTGTGAAGGGTTGCTGTGTGCTGTGGATTCCCTGAGACTGCATCACATATCAGCCACTCCCAGAACCACTGCGGCTAATTATGCCAGTGCAGTGGCCCCCGTCTTTTGAAGAGCAGGCTGGGGCTAGGACTGAGAGCACTATCTTTGGAGCTGGACAGATCCAGTTTGAAATCTTACTTCAGTCCTATACTGGACACGTGGTACTGATGATTTACTTAGAGTTTCTGGCTGTCTGTTTCCTCACCTGTACAGTGAGATGTGGGATTTTTATCCATGTAGTGTGTGGAGCACAATACCCAGCACACTGTGAGTGCTCAAAATCGGTCATTGTTACTACTGTGGCTGCTCTTACTATCCACCCTGTTGCTCACGTCCTTTCACCTTGACTTTGTATCCACCCCATTGCTCACTCCCTTTCACCTTGACTTCGTAGGAGAAATTTCTTTTGATAATCCAGATTGACAAAATGTTTGCTTCCCCTCAGAACTGGGTTTTACATTGAAATACGAAAATTATGTCACTAGCCTGATCTCTGACTTTCCTTGGCTTCTAGGAAATTAAGTTAGATTTGAATTTACAGCTGTTAGGCTTATTTACCTGGCTTGACCTTTGGTTCTATGGCTTTCATTTTTCATTTTAATTTATATTTTCCTGGGTATAGGTTTACTACTTAAAGGCGATCATTTCTTTAGTATTATACTATATGGAATTTGAAATTTTACTTGTCAGTGCTGTCTCCTGTTATCAGTTATTAAGCCCTCTTACAAAAAAAGATACAGTGAGACAAACTGGAGTTCCACAAAAACACATGGGAGGGAAGTGAGCCTCCACCCCCAGATAGTCCTTGCTCACAGTTCTCATCGCTGTCCTTTTCAGAAGGCTTCCTTTGCAATCTATTTGGCAGAAAGAGTTGCTGTGCGTTGTCATCAGCATCACTGCTGTTGCTGCTCCTTCCAGCTGGTTCATTTTTTTTCTGACTTTGATTCTGTGTACTCTGCTGCCTTCTCTTCTTCAGGACTCTAAGACCATCTATGCGTCTGTGACTGCCCTGTTCTTGGAGAAAGGGACAATGTAAGGAACACCACACTCTCCTGTTTGGCTTGGACATTCCCCTGGTAAATACGACATTAGTAAGCACAGACATGGTCTTTTCTTGCCTTGTCATTTTCTAAAGAAAATCTGACACCAGGATGCAATGGGGAAAGTTCAGAGACTCATTGCACAGGTACATTCTCACAGGCAGAGCAACATTTCCTGAGCCCTGCGTTTCAACAACTTGCTTTTTTCATTTATAGATACGAACTGACAAATGAGGAAAAGCCTAAGAGCCTAAGAAAAATAGAGTTCCCAAAAGGCAAAAGGAAGACAGACATGAACAAAAAGAATAGTGGGCTCAAAAGAAGCAAAGTAATTTAGGAAACAGAAACTAACTTAAAAACATTTCTAAGATGTTGAACTCATAAAACATGAACAAGCTGTCTAAAAAAAGGAACAATCAGAAAATAAAATTGGGAGTGAAAACAAAGAAGATCAGTCTGGAACTTCAACACTCAGTGAAGCTAAAGGAGTTCCAGAAAGAGGGAATGGAGAAAGTGAAGGGGAAGGGAAGATGAGGGTGATGGTGATGAAGAAAATATTAATGATAGCAGAAGTATTAATAGTAATTGTGGCAGTAGCAATTGTATTAACTAAGAAAAGTTTTTCCTGAAGAACATACATATTTTCATATTGAATTCTCAGCACTGAGTAGGGTACATGAAAAAATGTTCATTAATATGTACATATTATGAAAATTTTAGAACTCCGAAGAATAAAGTGAAAAATGTAAAAGCTTCCATAAAGACTTAACATGTTACCTATAAAAGAACAAAGTTTTGGTTGATATAAGACTATCTACACCAGTTGTGGGTAGAAGAAGATGGAGCAAGCTCTCAAAGTTCAGTGTGAGAAAGATTTTAAACCTAGAATTATTACATGAAATAGTTTATTACATTTTCTTCTTGTTTGCATGATTTTTTATAAGAAGTTTGGTATTTATTTTTATCCTTGTTATTCAACGGGTAAGGTGTTCTTTCTCTGGTTTCTTTCTAGATTTTCTCTTTCTCTCTTTTTTTTTTTTTTGTAATTGTAAATTCTTGAGGGTATCTATCCTAGTTTCTATTCTCTGGTCTTCCCAGATGTGTGTTCTAGTATCTGTCATTACTTTTGGAAAGTGATGAGGTATTATTTTTTCAATATATCTTCTGTCCCTTTTTTTCTCTTTTCTTTTTTTTTTTTAAATTTTTTTTATTAAGTCATTTGTACATAGATCATAAATACATTTATGCCATTATGGGATTTGATGTGTTGATTATTTGTACAAATTGGAGTGCTTACATCCCACTAATCAACATAGCTTTCACCTCATTTACCCAATTATAGCATTAAGACATTTGTGTTCTACACCTGATAGATCCAACTTGTACTTGCAATGTGCTCCATAGGTGTGTTCCCCCTACTAACCCTCCCTCTATCAACCCACCCTCTTCCCCTCCCCTCTCCCTTCCCTTCTTCATCCTAGGCTATAGTTGTGTTTCATTCTTCATATGCAAGTATGAGTGATTCTAAATTGGTTTAGTAATGTGTATGTTATACTGTTCAGAATTTTTCCATGGTTCTTGGGTGTTTTGTTCTTCTTTTTTTTCTTTCTGTTTCTTTTTTTATCCATACATTTTAGTTTTGGAAATTTCTATTGACCTTTCTTCAAGCTCATTGATTCTTTCACTGGCTGTGAACAGTCTACTGATAAGTACTTAAAAGGTGTTATTCATTTATGATATAGTTTATAGTGAGTTGAACAGTGACCACTCCCCCTAAAATATACGTGTAAATCCTAACCCCCAGTTCCTGTCTGTAAATACTGGGGCCTTTGTATCTGTGGGTTCTGCATTCAAGAATTTAACCAATCATCGCTCCAAAATATTCAGAAAAAAAATTCCACGAAGTTCCAGAGAGCAAAACTTAAATTTGCTCTGTGTTGAGTACTATGATGAATCCACTGTGATGAAGTGATGTGTAGGCATTGTATTAGATGCTATAAATAACTTAGAGATGATTTAGCATATACAGGAGAATGTGTGTAGGCCATAAGTAAATACTGCCCCATTTTATTTATGTAAGGAACTAGAGTATCCGTGGATTTTGGTATCTGGAACCCTCCAGGAGAGGGGGTCCTGGAACCAACCCTCAGGATACCAGGGAATGACTGTACTGTCTTTGCAGATGTAATTGTACTAAGGATGTTAACATGACATCATCCTGGATTTAGGGTAGACCCTAAATCTGATGACTGGTATCCTCATGAGCAGAGGAGGAGATACAGAGAAACTAGAAGAAAATACCAGGTGGAGATGGAGGTAGAAATTGGTGCGATGCATGGAAAGCCATGATTATTTGTTATGGCAGCCCTAGAAAACAAATATACAGGGTTTCAATTTATAGCATTTTAAAAATTCTTAGCATTTCCATCTCTTTGCACACATTGCCCATCTCTTCTTGCAAGTTGTCTATTTTTTTTCCGTTGGAGCTCTTAAGTTATTAAATCATAGTAATTTTAAATTCCCCATGTGATAACTCCAACATCTGTGTCGTGTCTGTGACTGGTTCCGGTGCTTACTTTGTCTCTTCAGACTGTGTTTTTCTTTGCCTTTTAGCCTTGTCATTTTTCGTAGCAAGCCCAGTGGATTGGGTAATAGGAACTGAGGTAAAGAGGCTGTTAGTAAGAGATTTTATGATAATTCCACAGGAAGTTAGGTCGTGTTTAATGTTTGCAGTAGCTGCAGGTGTTGGAGACTTCAAATACCTTAGTGTCCCTGTTTCATCTGCTCTGTTGGCTTTGGGCTTCCCTAAGAACTTCTCCCAAGGGGTAGGATCTGTACTGTTAGCTCTTTCAGCTGTAATCCACTCCTTATTGGGGCAGCACTTATCCCTGGCTAGGTGTGGGGGAGGGGAAGGATTCTGCAATCTTATGATTAGATCTCAGTCTTTTAGTAGATTTGTTTCTCAGTTTGATCACCTTCACAAGTGTTTCTTAGCTTTCTCCTCCTGCTTAAGTGTGACAGGAGAGCTAGAGGGGGCTGGAATGGGAAACATTTTCCCCCTAGTGGGCCCAGACTCAGGTAAAGTCTTCTCTTCTGGCCTTTGTTATGGGGAATATGACAATGGTTCTGTTAGTTTTTCTTTACCTCAGTAAGGTTTAAATATTCAGTAAATCTCTTCCTCCAGGGGAGTTAAAAACTCATTAAGTAAAAAATAGAATAGGACTTGTTAGTGTTTGTCTACTTACAAAGGGTCTAACCATTCTTAAGCAAATAGGACTTGTTAGTCTTTCCCTAACTCCCTTGGGTCTAGACATTCATTAATGAAAAAAATAGGGGTTTCTTCTGGTTCTGCGAAATATTCCTTCCAAGTCGTAGGAGATTCACAGCAGATAACCTTCCAACTCCAGCAGAGGACATTTGGTGTTTTACACCACATCTCCAGTTTCTGAGTTATGGCAGGAACACCCACCACCTCCTGATCTGTGCCTACACCACCTCTTGAATGGCACTAGAATGCTCATCAAACAGGACTCAACTACATAGAAAAGACCTCCCTTACCCTAACTTAGAGCTGATGCCATTTTTGTGGCAGCCTATCTGTCTGTTTGCCAATGTTTTAATAAATCCCTGCTATTAAGTATATTTGGCTTGGTTCTTCATGGCACCTGATTCATGGTGACACCAAGGAATCTAACAAGTTCCTTTTCCCCTCTTCCTACCAGAATCACTAGAAGATCTTTCTTGACTCTTCACCATGAAAACATGATAGGGTTCCAGGATCTAAAACCCAGGCGAGTATGTGGGTACACCTAAGACTACAGTCCTTAGGAATGTTTGCACTCTTATGCTGTCGAAATTCCTGTGTAAGTGTTTGAGTCAGTTTATCATGCCGGGAGCTTCTCTTCCTGGTAAGCAGATCTCTGCTGTGAATGTGGGTTTACTCGTCTCTTCAGTTTTCCGGGTTATTGTTTGCCTTGAGACTTCAGTCCTCTAATAGGTCCACAACACATCACTGATTTTCAGTTTTTTCACCTTTTTTGTGTTGTGAAGATGGGATGACAACTTCGAAGCTTTTTACACATTGGGTTTGAAACTGGAATTCCCCAAAACTAGAAACCTTTTTCATTTTGACGATAAACTATGTATCTAGTGAGGCCAAAGCAAAGACATTTTTTTGACATGCAAGGACTAAGATACTTTACCACCAGAGATATTATCTGAAACAAATATACCCCAGAAAAATTTAAAAGAAATTCAGACATCTGCTTCTTAAAAGATAGAGTAGACATACTTTTACCTGTGTGCCCCCCCCCCACTAAGTACTACCAAAACCTTAAGCATTATTTAGAAAAAATATGTAAGAAAACCCTCAGAGCTGGAGAAAAGAAAGCAGACCAGCTGAAGGATCTCCAGACCCTTTTGATTTTTGCTTCATACATCTTGGAATTGAAGATGCTGGAAACATACCAAGATTAACAGAATAAGACACAAAAATCTCTGACCAAAGCCAGCTCTGTCTAGGCAAGGGAATAGAACGAGGACAGCCAAACAAAGCAGAAAATGTTTAGACAATAACTGCTCTACCTAAGCCAAACACCACAGAAAAATCTGGGGTCCTACCTCTACTTATGCCAGCAAAGGCCAGCACAGGGAGCCTGGACTTTCACTTTTGTTGCATTGTAATAAGATATCCTAATATTCCAACAGGGTGGTCAGAGACGGCCAAGTAGGAAGCCAACACTTGGATCAGCATCCTGTGGTAAAGGAACTATTCCCACCTCCACACTCATGTACTGAAGAAGCCATGCAGTGAACAGTGACAAGGTGCTCCTGTCCCTCCTGCCAAGACAGTGCCAGTGGCAGCCAAGAGGGAGGTGGAGCTCCCCTCTTCTCAGCAGTCATTGGAGGCCAAGTAGGAAATCTGGACCTCTATCCCCATTGGGCAGTAATGACCTGGTACCTCCCATTGCTATGCTGGAGTGAAGTTAGAGGAAGCCAGCTGAAATGGTATACTTAAGTAAGATCTAAAGTCTTACAATAGCCAAAATGTCTAGATTTTAAGTGAAAATTATTTGTCCCAAGCACTAGGAAGATCTCAAACTAAACAAACAAAGAAATACTATCAATATGTCAACCAAAAGGTGATACAGACATTGAAATTATCTCACTAAAATTTTAAAGAGGTCATTATAAAAATGCTTTAGTGGCTGGGCACAGTGGCTCACACCTGTAATCCCAGCACTTTGGGAGGCTGAGGTGGGAAGATCACCTGAGCTCGTTGATTCAATACCAGCCTGAGGTAGAGTGTGACCCCATCTCTAAAAATAGCTGGGTGTTGTGGCGGGTGCCTATAGTTCAAGCTACTTGTGAGGCTGAGGCAAGAGAATTGCTTGAGCCCAAGAGTTTGAGGTTGCAGTGAGCTATGACACCACAGTACTCTACTGAGGGTGACAAAGTGAGACTCTGTTTAAAAAATAAAAATAAAAAAATAAAATAAATGCTTCAGTGATTAATAAACATGCTTGATACAAATGAAAAAATAAGTCTCAGGAAAGAAATTGGCCATGTTAAGAAGTATCAAGTGGATATTTTAGAAGTAAAAAATATAATAAGCAAATTAGAAAGTTCAGTGGATGGGCTCAATGGCAAAATAGACGAGAGAGAAGAAAAAGTGAGTGCCTGTTAAGATAAGAGTAGTAGAAATTATCCAGTCTATAAAACCGAGAAAACAGACTAAAAATAAAAATGAATAGTACCTCAGGGCATGTGATGCTATAATAAAATATCTAACCTTTGTAACACTGTATTCCTAAAAGGAGAGGAAAAGAACAGGGCTGAAAAAGTATTCAAAGAATTAATGGCTGAAATCTTCCCCAATTTGGCAAAAGACACAAATTTACAGATTTAACAACCTATGTAAACTCAAAATCTCACGAACACCAAGAAATCCACATAAAGAAGAATTAACATAGAAAAGGCAACACTTCCAAATTCATTTAATGAAGCTGGTATTAAATGATGCTAAAATCACACAAAGACAGTATAAAATAAAAAAAAAATTAATGACCAACATCTATAATATATATATGCAAAAATTCTTAACAAATTCAGTATGCAAAAAGGAAGACCACATGGGATTTATTTCATGGATGCAAGGATGGTTTAATAATCTCAAATTATCAATATAATTGATATATAAGCAAGATAATGGAAGAAAGATCACTAGATCATATCAATTGTTACAGAAGAAATATTTGTTAAAATTCAACACATATTTATGACAACACTCTCAGAAAAATATAAATAAAGAGAAACTTAACCTGATAAAGAGCATTTAGACTAAACTTAACAGCTAATATACACAATGACAAAAGATTGGTACATAGCCACCGTGGAATACTATTCAGCAACAAAAATGGTCCAAGTGTAGATACATAAAATTACTTGGATTAAACTTTAGAGAATCATACCAAGTATAAAGAAATCAAATCCCCAAAGGTTATATACTGTATGATTCCATTTGTATAATGTACTTGAAATGATGAAATTATAGAAATGAAGGACAGATTATTGGTTGCCATGGGTGAAGGTGGGAGTTAGGGTTGTGGCCATAAGAGGGTAATGGGAAGGATCTGTGTGGTGATGGGAACTGTTTTGTATCATAACTGTATCAATGCAAATAGGCTGGTGTTGATATCCCACTATAGTTTTGCAATATGTTACCATTGGTTAAGTTTGGTAAAGGGTACCTGGGATCTGTATGATTTCTTATACCTGCATGTAAATCTACAATTATCTTAAAACCAAATATTTAATGAAAAGAAGAAATCCAAGGAAATGAAAGACATGGATGCAAGAAAAAATTGACACAATTCAACAATATAATAAAAAGAAATCCTAGGATGATAAATATTCAGTAGGTATGAAAATAAGTTAGTCCACATTAAAACTGGGAGTAGAAAAATTCCTGGAGAATATCTGTGAGAAGAAAATGATATCCTTTCAACCATCAGAGGGGTGAAGACACTGGGCGATCTTAGTGAAGCAGTGGAATTATATCATTTAATTATTGTGTATATATGCTTGAAATGTGCTGCGTCTCTGTTTCTGCTCCTCTGAGGTTTTAATAATTACTTTCTTCTTTGAGCAGAACACGTTTAGTGATTTAGATTACAGCGTTTTCTCTGTTGGTCCAATGATATTCTTCATAGCCTGCAGTGAATAATTTATACCTAATCACGTATTGGCAACATTAGCCATTGGCTTTCAATAGAGAATCAACTTATAAGGAAAGCAGAAAGCCTTTGTTACATTTTAACATTAATATATGGAGTTAAGTGTTATAAACCTGGGTATTGGCCATGTAAAGTTAGTGACATGATGGAATAACAGGCAGATAGGGAGGCAGGAGTTGGAAGGCTGTGAGGAAAGGCAAATTCAGGAACACTAATTTCCTCATTCTAACATATTTTCTAAAGTTAATGGATCAAGATACTATGTAAAGTCAAAGTTTTAAGAACTAAAAATACTTAGTTTAGGCTTGTGAATGTAACCTACAAAATTGAAAAAAAAAATGTGGCTGCCAGAAATATAGAAGGTAGGGTATGAGAGACAGTATGAATGAACGAAATTCCTCATTTTTCATAGCAGACAGTATATAATGCTTTAAGTTCGCAAATTAAAAAATAAAGGATGCATGCAACTTAATATTACACTATGTATTATGGAGTAATCCTGTAAGAACTACACACAGGAAGCTTTTATGAATGGTTACTTCTGAGCAGTGGGATTGTTGGTTGCAGAGAGAGAAAGAAGACTTTTTCTTTTCTTATTTTGGGCCAGGTAGCACTATTTGAATTTGTGTTACAATATAAATGTGTATTTTTTGAACGTAATTATTGTAATTACAAACAGAAATGAAAACTTTTCCATAAAGGTTTCCAAGATCCTGGCAAAATTTATATATTAGGGCTCTAAGTCAAAGTATTTTAGACAAGAACATTTTTGAAAGAAAATTTATCATGCGCACATAGCCACTTTAGCCCTAAAATAGTGACACTAAGATGGATATTCTGATTTCAGAGTGAACCCAAGGACTCCAAGAGCCTCCCCACCATGATATAAAGTGGCATGAGCACATAGCCACTTTAGCCCTAAAATAGTGACACTAAGATGGATATTCTGATTTCAGAGTGAACCCAAGGACTCCAAGAGCCTCCCCACCATGATATATGTAAATATACATGTACATAGAATCTAATCAGAGCCTCACGTGGGCTTTAGAAGAAATCAGTACTTTGAAGATTCATACTTTAAAGCCAAACCACAAACTTGCTGCTGGAAATTGAGAAGAGTAACAGGAAGGTCTACACTCTAGTTCCAGAGAACGGAAAAGTCTGTCTTGTCTGTTGTGGTCAGCTGTAGGGGGTGAGGTATTGCATAGTCATCACTGCATAAAGGAAAAAAATCACACATAGCTAATGTTCAAGCAGGCCCCAGAGAGTCAGAGATATGGAGAGGGCCACGGAAGACTCCCAGGTGGGCATTAGCACTCTGTCCTCACCTGCCCAAGCAGGAGCGTGATTCCTCAATGGGAGAGACAAAGAAAGGGGGTAGTGAAGAGGGTACTGACTTTCTCCCAAGTTCTCAAGAGAGAAGACATTCCTATTTTAAGAGCCTAGGCTGGATTCTAGGGAGAGAGACTGATTTTCAGAACTGGCAAGTGGGCTGTATGCTATGCTTTAAAGATTGCCTGGGCTATTGGACATAGTAAGTAGAAATAAGCTCAATTAATTGGAAAAACTTTTATTTATTTCCCCATAGAGGAAAATTTTAGCAAAGAATAGTGAGGCCTTTGAGAGATTTTAAAAATGAGAATAGCTAAGCCAGAGTTGAATTTTGAAATGCTATGTTTTTTCACTTAAGCTTGAATCAACCATACTTGAGTCAGTCAAAAACAGGGGGACGCCTCCAAATTTTTCATTTTGGCATTGACACCACAACCAAGGAAGCAACCTAGTGCCTTTATTTTTACCTTTTATTCTAGTAAAGAAAAGGTAAAGAGACTATAATTGTTTATTTGGCAGCACTGGATTTGAGAAGTCAACTCCCAAAATGGAGAGGTAATATCAAAATGATTTCTGTTAGCTTATATATGTGTATTATACCCTTTTATATAATTTGAAATAGTGATGACTTGGGTTGATGATATAATAGATATAATATAATATATTATATTACATTATTATTATAATAAATAATATAATATACAGTATATTAACATTTAGGGCAGAAAAAACATCAATATTTAGAATAGAAATGGTTAAGTAAGTTCATCTCACAGGTCAACTCCAATTAATTAATTAACAATTAATTGTTAGCAGCTTATAGGAATACTCCATTACAGAGCATTCCGGGGCCACATGTGAGATTGATAAGTTATGCCTGCCAAGGCTAGGAATGGACAGCACAGGCTTCTGAATTCCTTCTCTGCCTTGTCTTGAAGTTCACTGAGTTTCTTCAGGACAGCTCTTTTGAATTCTCTGTCTGAAAGATCACCTGTCTTTATCATTCTGGGGTTGGTCACGGGTCCCTTATTTAGTTTGTTTGATGTTTGTTGATGTCTTGGGCACTGAAGAGTTAGTTATTAATGAGTAACTCAGTCTCTGAACTGCAATGGTATCAGCATTGGGAGTGCCCCAAGCCCAGTTATACTATGGCTCTTGCAGACTGATACATAAGTTGCAGCTGATACATAAGTTGCAAACCATGTATGTATCAAACCAAACTTATGTATCAGCTGATACGTAAGTTGCAAAACCAAGCCAGACCTCTGAGCTTTCCCCTTTCTATTCCTTAAGTGATAGAAGACTGTCCTTGAGCCGTGCTGCATACAGCTGGGGGAGGATGACACAAGCACTGGCTTGGCTGCAGCTACTGGTATATCACTGGGTCATGTGCACCCCAAGTTCATAGGCTACAAGTCAGCATGGTCACAGGAATTGCCCAAGGACTGAAGCCCTTATGGCCCAACTACCTTATGAATTTATTACAGGCCCCAGGCTGCTCTTGTCAGCCTGGTGGGAACTTGGGATTTCCCTCTGGCCTGACTGATCAAAATGCTCTCTCCATGGGCACCAGAGGACTTCTCCCTTTGCTGTGTTTCTCTGCCTGAGTGGCCCTGAGTTTCAACTCAAAGCCCCACAATCACTTCACTCTGCGGCTACCCTGGGGCAACAGATTGTCTCTCCACTCAGTGTACTGACAGCATAAATGTCATGTTATTTATAATCTGTGGTTAAGAGAACTTCATGAAACGATTGTATAAATTGTTTTCTGACATTAGATTCTATATCAGTTTCCTTATTGGTAAAACAAGAGTAAGAATAGAATAGATAAGGGGTTTTCAAACACTGGCATGAGGGTTTTTGCTGTAGTGGAGGTGGATTAGGGAAGCCCAGAGAACAGGTTCTGGGCCTCCTTCAGCTAGAGAAGATTCATTTCTCATGTTTTACATATTGGCTTCCACATAATCTTTTGGTTGAATAAAGGCTTTTCAGCTAGAAAAAGGTTTGAAAAACAGTAAATCTTTAAGATCCCATCAATTATTCTATGCTTCCTTTTGTCTACCCTGCCCTCTCCCATAATATTGGGTAAGCAAGAAAAAGTTTCTCAGAGGTATAGCAATTAAGTTGGGCCTTGAAGGATGAGTAGGAGCTCTCTGTGAGGCAGGGATGAATGTGTGTGTAGGATGAGTTATTTCAGTATATTAATAATTCTAAAAGATTTAAAAATCAAAGGCCAAAGAATCAAGATTGGAATTCAGAAAGAGCTATGACTGGCTGCCAGGATGGGCTTAATGGATCACCACAGTTTGGTGAATTTACAAAAATCTAGAGTCATTCTTAGAGAATGACCCAGATGTATAAACCAAAATCCAAGTTTATTGAATTGCAGAGGATATTCTACCTACTATTTTCTGGATTATTTAAAACTTTTTGCTGAATCTATGACGGTAAACTGGTAATAAGTAAATGTTTGATGAGCATGGACAGATGCTGTGAACTAAAATAAAATCTTATGGCTCCCCCTGCAATGGCCAACTGACTAGATCCCCTCTTGGCTAAGGGGATCCTCTCAAACTAAATTGCTAGTCATGAGAAAGAACATCAGACATGCCTCCTCATGTCCCTCTCCCTCCTAGAGATGTCCTGTGTGAGTCATCAACAGGCCTGAAGCTGTGGAAGACAGACCTGTGGGTCCTCAATATACACAATAAACAACCTGAGCCTGGGCATATGTCCTGTCGTTTGTCTCTGATTAATAGGCCCTTACTTTAACTCAAGCATTCCTTTTCACTGACTCTTGGTCTGTTATAGCCTAACTCTTCCATCCAATTGTCAATTGAAGAATCTTTAAATCCATCTGTAACCTGTGAGCCCCTGCTTTGACATGTCCCACCTTTTCAGGCCAAACCAATGTATGCCTTCCATGTATTAATTTATGACTTTGTCTGTAAGTCCTGTCTCCTTGCAATGTATAAAAACAAACTATAACCCCATCACAAGTCCACATGCTCAAGGCTCTGGGTCACCGTCCTCAAATTTGGCTCAGAATAAACCCCTTTCAATAATGTTGCATGTATGGCTTCTTTTCCTTTGACAATGCTTTTGATGGAGAGTTTATCCAGGTCACTGGAAGCTTCATGAACATCCCCAGCCCTGGAGAGTGTCCACCTCTCTCATCTCCAAGCCCTGTCTCTCCCCGGCCGGTTCTGGCTAAGCCTTCACAGATAATTTCCCTTGACTCTCCTTTCTATGCAGAGACTACCTACTTCAGCCTCATCCTGCTCTCTGCAGTTTCCTAGACCACAGGTTTCTTTAGTTACAATTCAGGTGTTAGAAAACTCGCCTGTCTCTTTGATTGCTTTTGAGTGGTGCCTGAGCCCCTGCAGCTGGGTTATTATTGGTTTGGGTGGGGCTTCTCCTATCTGTCTTGTGCTGACTTCACCCGGTTCCCTTGGAGAGGGTGACTTAATCTCTGCATTCAGGAGGCATCATATTGTTTCTCTATATTTTCCTCTCAATCTTTCATGTTGCCATATTCTTTTTTTTTTTTGTAAAAAATCTGAAGTCAGCTGTGATCTGCTGACATGTTCACTTTCCTCTTTCAGAAGCCCACACGCATCTTGGGCCCAGCTTTGGCTCCAGCTGAGCAGAGATTGGATCTGATGTGGCTGGAGGGTACTACTGCCCTGATTCTTGGAATTCCTGAAGGCTCACCTCTCTCTCAGGAATAGAAAAGCTACCCGTAATTTGAGCAGTTAAGCCCATTTAAAATCAGAGATGCAAACTCTTTGTTTGCCTTATAAATTTTGATGGGGCTGCCTTCTTAGGGAGCTGTATGTGCCATATGCAATAAGGTATAATTATACAATTCTGGAGTTCAGGATGAAAACAAGGACTGCGATTTAAAAGGGAAAAAGGCAGGGCTTGTGTTCTGGGAAAAGGTTTTCCCTGACTGGAAGGTGGCAAATCTGGTAGGATACATCGGATGAGGGCTGCTTCCATTTGGAATCATACTCGGCCCCAGTTGCTGTGGGATGTTGTTACAAACACATTCACTGAACGTTTGTTTCCTTTATTGAATACTCATGGAATTTCAGGCACCATGCTGGTGCTACAGATAAGCAGATGAATAAGATAGGTTTCTGCCCTCCTGTTTCTCAAATGAAGAAAATAATCATAATAATGGTTATAATAACAACAATACTAACTGGCATATTGCACTAACACAAATTGTGGGACGTAGTTGTAGTTGAACTAACAGGAATTGTGGGATGTAGTCAGAAACAACTCTCTTCCTTTCCTCTTGTACCCATTTATTCCCAGGCAGTGGAGCTAATTTCTTCTTCCCCTGGCTGAAATACACAAAATACTTCATATCTTTTTGTGGTAATAAAAAGACCTTCCAGGTCATCATGTCACAGAAACAGCCTTAATTATTTTAACTATAAAGTATAATAGTAGAAACTCTTAACTTTTTATTTTATTTTAGTGACAGGATAGAATTTATTGACAGGGAGAAAGATTGATTGGGGAGGCCAAAGCAAAAGGAGGGAGACTAGAACTTCTGACAGGGGAGGGGGGAATCTAAGAGGGAAGCCTTCTTTTTTTTTTTTTTTTTAATATTTTCTACCGCCCCACCCCCCCACCCCCACCACCACCCCACCACGAACTTGTGCCTCCTCCTGGCTGGCCCTGCTGTGGTGGGAAGGGTGTGCAGGGAATGATGGAGGAGGAGGGGAAGGTTGTCTTCCCTCATTCCCAGCCCAGCACTTCTAGTCCTCTGCTGATACTGGCGGCACTTCCCTGGCTTCTCTGAGGAGGAATTCAAAGCATAAAAGGGAGTCAAGGGACAGAAAAGTTCTTAGTGATTGCAGAAGGCACAATAAAGGCCCCAAGGAAGTATGTGACCTAATCCCTGCCACCTGTGAATATATTAGGTCGCATGGTGAAGGAGAATTGAGGCTACACATGGAATTAAAGTTGCTAATCAACTGACCTTGCAATGGTGAAAGTTTGATGCTTGTCCCTAAGGGTGAATCAGTGAGAGCAAAGATATAAGGCTTAAGATATAAGGAACATTTTTCTGCCCCTTGAGTACTGGCCTTGGGCAGATATGCAGGTTTAAATTCCCCAAAGGGGTGGGAGGTTTTAAAGGGACAACTCGTAATACATTTTGCCCTTTTCCAGACCTTTACCTCTGTTACACTGTTAGCAGAAAGGGAGGTAGGAGAGAGCATCATTGTGATGAAACAGGAGAACTTGGCTGGGAGGCAACCCTGATGACACCCCGATTTTAGTCCCCTGAGACTCATTTCAGACTTCTGACCTCCAGAAGTGTCAAATAATAAACTTGTGTTCTTTTAAGCCTCACATTATTGTTATAGCATCGATGGAAACTAATATGTGTTATGCTAACTCTGACGGGAACTGGGTTTTGTTTTTCTTGGGCCTGGCGGTTTGCAGCTGTCCTTCCTTATCCTGGGTTGTTATCCTTTTTCTTGTTTGCCCTGGGGAGTTCCTCTTCCCTCTCACACCTCCTCTTCCCAGCCCCTCAGCATATTCCTTTATTAGTGATTCCTGCGTGTCTTCCCCTTGTCATGGGCAAATGCATCTTCGTGCTCACTGGTCACTCCTGCTTCTCTCCTCAGCTCTTAGGCATTTCCCACTGGTTTCCTTAGGTCCTCATTAATGGTGATCCCCTTGGGCAATCTTGCCAGCTCCTTCTAGCATGTGCCTGAATGTGGTCAGGTCCTTGTTCTTCCAGCAAATTCTCAGGACTGGCCAACCATGTCCTGCCCCTCGTCTCCACCACAGGAGAGAGCAGGCTGAATCAGCCACCAGCCTCCTCCAATTAATCCCTGTGAAGTCTCTTTCCCCAGCTCAAGGTGAGGGACACTCTCATCCTTTGGACAGTAGATGTGAAGCATAGCTACACTCTTTCAAAAAGGAACCCTCTTCCCCAGGGCTTATGTACTCAAGATCCTTTCCTTCTTTCTGTGTGGGTGAGGGGCCAGGAGCTGCCAAGTCTCCATTTATAACTTCTTGACAAGCCCTGTTTGGTGGCCTCTGAGTGCACTTTGGAATATGAAAATCACCAGTCTTTTAATGTTTTAACACACAATAATTCCAAACCCCAAAACTGTCAATAATACTTACGGGATGCTTAATATGGCCCAAGTACTGTGGTAAGAACACTGTAAGAATTACCTCAGTGAATCCTCAGGACAGCCTTGCAGGTGGATACTAATGTGATCTTGTTATAGGCCAGGAAAAGGAGGTATGAAGAGGTTAAGAATTAATAATTTGTCCAAAGTCTCACAGTGGGGAAGTGGTGGAGCCAGACCAATGTACAGAAAAATCACACACAAGCTAAGCCCCTCATGAGTGGGAATGCCTCGACTTTCCCTGTCCTTCCCCAACCCTCTGTGTCCTTCGAGAAGGTGTCTCATCCAAACATCTTCTTCTCTTTAGCATCTTTCCCTCTGGCTTTAACCTCTGCTGCCTCCCTCTTCTGACTTCTGTGTCTGTATGTCACAGGCAGTTTGCCTCCTGCTTCATGTATACTAGTCTGCTTCCTGACTTAGAGTGAAAGTCCAATTAGAAATATACTAGTTCCCCACTTAGCCACGGTTTTGCTTACCTGAGGTCAAGCATGGCCCCCAAACATTAAATGGATAATTCCACAAATAAGCAACTCCTAAGCTTCAAATTGCCACCATTCTGTGTGACATGATGAAACCTTGGGCCATCCCACCCATCTCTGCAGGGAAGTGACCCATCCCTTTGTTCAGGGTCTCCATGCTGTTGATGCCACCCACCCCTTAGTCCCTTAGTAGCTGTCTTGGAGATCAGCTGTGCTGTCATGGTATGGCAAAGCTTGCTATTCCAGTTACCCTTATTTTACTTAATAATGGCCCCAAAGCAAGAGCCGTGATGCTAGTATTTGGATATGCCAAAGAGAAGCTGTAAAGTGTTTCCTGTAAGTGAAAAGATGAAAGTTCTTGACTTAATAAGGAAAGAAAAGAAATCCTATGTGGATATCACTAAGATCTATGGTAAGAGCAAATCTTTATTCTATGAAACTGTGAAGAAAGAAAAAGAGATTCCTGCCTGGTATATAGAAATTTCCATTCTACCTGAGGCTCCAGGAATCCACTGGGGGTCTTGGTATTTACTCCTGAGGATAAGGGGGATGTCTGGGCAAACATCTTTTGAAGGACAAATGACAGCTCAGAGCCATCCTGTATCATCTGAACCCAAAGAGACTGAACAGTGTTTGCAGTTGAAGCCACAGACCCAGTGAGGCATTGCTCTGGCTCAACTGTACACAGTGGTTTCTATTTCCAGAGAGGACACTTAGTTTGGCCTCTGAAATGTCTGCTCAGATTACTGTGACTTCATTGTTTTTTTTTTTTTTTAATTTTTATTTTTTTAAATTGACAGATAACATTGCATGTTTTTGTCATGAACAATGTGGTGTTTTGAAGTTTTATATACACACGAGCATGGGTAAACCTAGCTAATTAACACATGCATTAGCTCATGTAGTTATTTTTGTGGTGACAGCACGTCATCATATCCACTCTCTTCACATTTTTCAGGACAATGATATGCTACCATCAACTGTAGTCACCTTGTTGTACATTAGAGCTCTTGAAATTTATTCTTCCTGTCTTAGTTTAATTACATGTCATTTGACCAACATCTTCCCATCCCCACTTCCCCCTAAACTGCTGGTTTTCTTAGCAGAGAGAAATGGTTTTGCCTCAAAGAGGCATTCAAATTTCTAAATCTGCTAAGGCATTCTACTAGCTGGATATTTGAAATAAAGTCCTCCTGAATGGATCTCTAGTCACACTGAGGACCTCCTGTGGCCTTAGTGTACATCCCCTCATTGAAGCCAAGAGCACCGAGGAAGGGACACCCACACCATCTGGGCCTCACAGAGAGTCCAAGAGATCAGATGCCCTTGTGTGGCAGGAGGCTTTTCCTGATGTCTGAGCACTGACTCCTTCATAAAATCCTTTAGATCTCTTCTCTCCGCTTCTCTCTCTCTACAAACTGCCAGCCCCCTCTTCCTGGCAGGAAACAAAGTCACCAGAGGGCACCTCTTTCCCATACAAACTCACTGCCTTCACCTCTCCCACCTCTGTTCCTGTTACAACCGTGGGATGTTTCTCCTCCTGCCTTCAGCAGATTATTTATCTGCAGAATGTGAATGCTTCCCTTGCTGCCTTCTCTGGGACCAGATACCAACCAGGATGTCTTTTTCTCTCATGTAATCAAAGTGCAGTCTCAATACACTGTTCTGTTGGCTGTAAAAACAACCAATTTTCCAGGGTTAGGAAACAAAAACAAGGCAAAACAATGCATAACAACAAACCAACCCAACAAGCAGTCCTCAGTTGCAGATCCCCTGGTAGCATCAGACTTCTGTCTTTCTCCCTGCGGAGCACACTTGGATCTGGCTGCTGGCCTCAATAACCTTTACTCTAGAGGAACTAGGCCTTGGCACCTCAGATGGTGTGGCTAGTCCCTACCTGCTTTGACTTCTCTGCTCCATTCATCCCACCATGTGCCTCCCAGCACACTTCTCCCCTTGACTCCTGGGAGCTGGCATTCTGCTGGCTTTTCTCTTCCCTCCTGTTGCTCCTTCTGTCTTTCTCTTGTAGTTAGATCTCCCTTCACCTGGTCAGATGATGATTCTTAAGGCTTGGATTGGGGGTCTTCTCTTTTCTTCCTCTGTCCTTTATTCCTATGTGGTCTCATCTGCACCTAAGAATTCAGTTGCCACTTATTCAGTCCAAGGTTCATGTCTTCATCTCGGAACACTCTTGTGAGCTTCTTCACTTGGATGCCTCAAGATCATTGTGATCTCCTTATGCCCTGCAAGAAACTGAAACTAATCAATACTCCCTTACCTACCTAAATAAATGGGTTTCTTTTGGGTTTCCCATCTTAGTTCATAACTTTTCATTTAGCTATAGAACCCAAACAATTAAGTAGCTATCTGTCTTGGTCCATTTGGGTAGCTGTAGCAGAATACCATAGACTGGGTAGCTTTTAAACAACACAGATTTGTTTCTTATAGTTCTCAAGGCTGGGAAATCCAAATTAAGGTGCTAGCAGATCTGGTGTTTGACAAGGGCCTGCTTGACGTTTCATAGAAAGCTCTCTTCTTGCTGTGCCCTTATGTGGTAGAATAGGGCAAAACAGTTCTCTGTGTTTCATTTTATATGGGCACTAATCCCATTCATGAGAGCTACATCCACATGACCTAATCACTTCCCACAGGCCCCACCTCTTCATAACATCACATTGAGAGTTGGGGTTTTAATGTATGAATTCTGGGGGACCCAGACAATCAGCATGTAGCATCTTCTTTGACAACTCCTTTACCATTTCTCCCCACAGCCGATGCTGCAATGAGTATAAGGATTTTACTCCCGATGTGTCTCTCCAGCTCTCCAATCATTTCTGCTTCTTTCCCACTGTTCCCATCACCCACCGCACCACCACTGTCTCTCTCCTGAGCTGCCCCAATGGCCTACTACCTGTGTCTTCTTACCCGCCCTTGCCTTACCCCTGCCAATCTCCATGGTCTGGCCAAAGCATTTTTAAAATAAACATCTGATTTTGTCACTCCTCTTATCCTCACTCCCCACCCCACCCCAACACTCAGACTAAACAGCACTTCAATACTTGCTGCTGTTCTTGTAATAAATACTGAAGACCCACCTGTGACTAGTGGATGCTGTGATGTTGGTTTGCCTGCTCAGGCTCATTTTATACCTGGATCCTCCTTCCTCTCTTTGCTGCAACAAATTTACCTTCTCTCACTTCCTTGGACACACCATGTTCTTTCCATTTATACCACTTCCATTCTCTCCCATACGCCCAATTCTTACTGTCTTCAGATCTCAGCTCCACTATTGCTTCTGTAGAAACATCTGTCTACATCAGATCTCCCCACTGTCCCATCTTAAAACCATGCAGCTTCATAGCATTTAACTGAGTCATGACAGTACATTTATTTGGTGATCACTTTGTTAATATCTCTGTTCTCTACTATACTTCAGACATCCTGAGGGCAAAGATTGTGTGTGTCTAGTGTTGGTGCATAACAGGTGTCGTATTATTTTGACTAATATATATTGAGCCTTTATTATATACTCTATAAAATTATTATTGCCATTGGATATACTATGAAAGATAGGGCAGATGTAAGTTTTTGAGGCCTGGAGCATCTACAATATGGGGAGCCCTCTTTACAAAAAAATAACAGATTATGGATATCCAATGCCTACAGCCCCCTTGAGAGAGTGCCTTGTTACTCAGGCCCTGAAGCTGAAGCTTCATTAGCTTTATGAGGCATATGCTTCTGTACAGAGTAAACCATTTGTGCAAAAATAACTCTTGGCTTGGCTGGGTTGGGTTCAGCTTTTGAGAGAGAAAGGTTTAGCTTTTGTTACAGGCAGAAAAGGCTGCAGAAAGCAGAATCAGGGGACAAAATGAGCATCAATTGTATCAGTTACTTTCCTTATGGGATAAAAACAAAGGCACATTCCTTATTGTGCTGACTCAGGTTGACTGGAATCTACCATTTTGGGGGAAGACTGTCCTGTTTCAGAGTTCAGTTTAATTATGTGGCATTTAGGACAGGTGACTCCATTTTCCTTTTGTCTGGTTTTCCGGGTCCTGGGGCAGGATGATAGTTGAGGACAATGGGGCAGGATGATAGTTGAGGACAATGACCTCCCAAAGCATTTGTTTAACATAGGTGTCTTCATAAGAGGCACACAAAAGACTGAGACAAAGATTGCAGTGATGCAGCCAGGAGCCAGGGAATGCTAGACCTACTAGAAGCCGGAAGAGCCCAGGGCCAAATGCCCATGTTGAGCCTTCGAAAGGAGCATGACCCTAGTACACTTTGATTTTGAATATTTCACTTCCAGAACTGCAAGAGAATAAATTTATATTGTTTTAAGCTACCAAATTTGTGATAATTTGTCATGGTAGCTCTAAGAAACTAATATGGAAATTCTGAAATTTCAGCTTACACATAGTATTTCCAGCTCCATTCAGTCAATATTATTGTCAACTTAAAAAGTGAACATGTGTTTATTAACGAAATCAAATAATACCAACAATGTCTACTTTATAACTTTCATTTGCATCAATCTCTATCACAAGAATTATTGTCTTAGCACTCCTATATCTGAAGGAGAGACATTCCAGCGTGCTGAGTAGAAAGCAGATATTCCCAGGAATCGGGAGTTATGTTCCCCAAATCTCTAAAATAAAGAGATTTGTTACAGAGAGAAAGTGCACTGGTGCTTGGGGAACACGCTCATGTATTAATAATTACTATTTGGTAACTCTTTGATAAACGAAATTTTTTTCCTGTACAGCGTATCAGGCAATTGCTTACATAAGTAGGAGTCTAATCTTCGTCTGATGGGTATTTGGAAGGTTTTGTTCTAGCTGGACCAGGGAATACAGATCTTAAGATGTGAGATCAGAAGCACAAATTGCTCTTTCAAGAGAATGTGTCTGTCAAAGTCAAGGCATAAGAAGGTAAACCCCTTCCTCTGCCTGTCAAAATCAGTACTGAAAGAGTAATGATAAACCATTGTCATGGCTGTGGCAGTGGACTGTGGACTACCAGCTTGGGGAGGGAATGTGGATGAATTTCCCTTTTCGAGTCATCAGTTTTAAGCAAACAAGAAGCCTAAAGCAATGAGTAAAAATAACTGCTGTAAACCGAGAGAATGAGTCTAGATCCGGGAGATATTAACTGACAAAATTTCCTTTTTCCTCCTTGCTCTTCAAGGATGACTGGATGCTGTAAAACCCCATTAAATCAAAGGTTTTACATCTGAGATTTCTTTTTAGCTTCAACAAGGGCTATGCTTGGAGTTTTTTATTTACCTCTGCCTCCCCAGTGCCTGATGCAGGGTAGTAATAATGATAATGACAACAATCATAAACACTTTGCCTTTAGTCTGGCCCTATTATGAGTCCATTGCACATAATTTACCCTGAGAGGCAGGTGCTGTTATTATTTCCATTTGTACTTTGGGTAAAGCAGGTTGTCTCAGCCACACTAATAATATGAGTGCAGGTGGGGTTTGAACCCAGGGGGTAGAGCTCCACAGTCCTTGACCTTTGTAGCGTAAGAAAGGTCAGAAATGTTCAGTGAAAAATAATAAACTCACACTTACCGAGCTCTCACAATATGCCTGGCACTGGTCTCAATCTTTCACATGTGTCAACTCATTTAATAACCATAGTACTCTATTTCAGATCTACATAGGAGGCACAGGGCAGTTTAGAAAATTGTCCAGAGGTCACAGACGGTAAGTGTTGGTAGCAGGTTTCCAAACCAGGATATCTGACCCCATCTCTGTGCTCCCTACCACTAAGCCACTAAGCCACCCCATCCCTTGCAGGAACAAATCATGAAATTCACCTGCATCATAGCTGTGGGGGGGAAAGAGGCTGCTGAAACTACCAATTGTCATATATTAAAGGCAGTTTACAAGCAACCATTTCTGACCAGCAGGTGAGAAGCAACTAACTCAAGACCATTATTGATTTCCTTAAAACAGCTTTCCCAGAACTTTCGGGTGACCTCATAATGGTGTTTGGCTTCTCAAAGTGTCGTCTTCCGTGGTCTTCCGATCCGAAGCATGACCATCACCTGGGAACTTTTTGAAAATGCCAAATCTCAGGCCTATTGAAAACTCAATGAGCCTGAATCTGCGTTTTAACAAGTTCTTAGTGATTTTGTGTAAATCAGAAAAGTGCTTCTCTGGATTAGGGCTCTCACTTTTTGGCTGCACAGCTGAATGACCTAGGGGGCAGTGTTTGGTTTAATTGGTCTGGTGGCAGGGATGGCCTGAGAGCTGGGATTTTAAAAGCCCTCCAGGTGAGGCTAATTCATAGCCAAGGCCGGGAACTACACATATAGGAGACCAAGCTTGATTCTTAGAGTCCTTTGGCCTTGTCATTTTTTACTCAACAAGTCTTCATAGCTCTTTTTAAAAACATAGGCAGTGGATTGGGTGCTTGAGCCACATGGCAGCAACTAGACACAGTTCCCGAAGCAGGGTATGAGCTGGCCAAGTAACTTACCCTCTCTGAGCTGCAGTTGCTTCCTCTGTGACATGTGACCCACAATCATGCTGCACAGTGATATTTTGGTCAACAACAGACTACATGTTAGACGGTGGTCCCATATAATGTAGCTGAAAAATTCCTAATTATAACATTCTAACATTGTTAGGCCATGCAGCACATTACTCATGTGTTTGTGGTGAGGCTGGTGTGAACAAACTTATTGCACTGCCAGTGGTGTGAAATCTATACAATTATGTATAGCACATAATATTCAATAATACACAACCATGTTACTGGTTTACATTTTTGCTATACTATACTTTTTATCACTATTTTAGAATATATTCCTTCTACTTTTTAAAAATAAGTTAACTGCAAAACATCCCGTGGCAGGTCCTTTTGGAAATATTCCAGAAGCAGGCAGAATTGACAGCTCTTGCATGTTCTTTGCCCAGAATACCTTCTATTAGGACAAGACGTGGCGGTGGAAGACAGTGATGTTAATGACCTTGCCCCTGTGTGGGCCTAGCCTAGTGTGTGGGTTTGTGTCTTAGTTTTTAATAAAAAAGTTTAAGCCAGGCACAGTGGCTCCTGCCTGTAATCCCAGCACTGTGAGAGGCTGAGGAGGGAAAATTGCTTGAGCTCAGGATTTGGAGACTTGCCTGAGCGAGAGTGAGACCCCAACTCCTAAAAAAATAAAAAATCCAGCCAGGTGCTGCGACAAGCACCTGTAATCCCACGGCTTCTGGAGGCTGAGGCAGCTAGATGCCCACAGCCCGAGTCTGAGGTTGCGTGAGCTATGACACCATTGCACTCTGCTCAGGAAATAGGGTGGGACTCTGTCTCAAAAAAAAAAAAAAGTTTGAAAAGTTAAAAAAAAATTAATAGATTAATAGAAAAAAGCTTATAGAATAAGGATATAAAGAAAATAATTTTTTTGGTATAGTTCTACAGTGTTTGTGAATTTTAAGCTGTTGATTACAAGAGTCAAAAAGTTGAAAAAAATTAAAAGTTTATAAAGTAAAAAAAAGTTACTGTAAACTAAGATTAATTTATAAATTTAGTGTAGGCTAAGTGTACGGTGTTTATAAAGTCTGCAGTGGCGGACAGTAATGTCCTGGGTCTTCACATTCATTCACTGCTCACTCATTGACTCACCCAGAGCAACTTACAGTCCTGCCCTGTACAGATGAACCATTTTTTAAAAATGTTTTATACCATATATTTACTGTACTTTCCTATGTTTACATATGTTTAAATACACGAATATGTAGTACCGCTGTGTTATAATTGCCTATGGTATTCAGTACAGTAGCGTCCTGTACGGGTTTGTAGCCTACTTACCACATAGCCTAGGTGTGTAGTAGACTGTACCATTTGGGTCTGTGTCAGTATGCTCTATGAAGTTTGCATAACAATGGCATCCCCTTACCACTCATTTCTCAGAATATATCCTTGTCCTTAAGCCACGCAGGACCATTTTAACCATGTTGGAGAGGAATGTCTGCCCCCACACATCCAGCTAAGTGGTAGCCGACTTCAGAATTCCACTTTCAGCAAGGCCATAGCTGATTGGACAAAGTATGAACTCCTGACCAAGAAGTGGTCATCTGTGGGCTGAAATGCTAAGGTTTGTGTCATTAGCATAACAGTCATGTGTTGGCTGTGTTCCTAGACCAGAAAATACTGTTTCCTAGAGCTAGATTTATGTCTGAAAAAGGTTTGTTTGCTCCCAAGTGAACTGACCTTTCTGAAACTACCTTTGCCAGGATGCCCTACAGGAAGATGGGTACCTGCCATAGTCAGCAATTGGATTGTCAGGTTCCCCGGACAGTATTTTGGCTGGAATGAACTTACTTGTCTCATTCGTGGGGCTTTCACAGACCAAGGTAATAGCTGCTTATATCAGATTATTGATGTTCATTCTAGAACAATGTGTAGGTAAATACTTTTTGTCTACTCAGGGGCCCATATGGTATTAGGCAATTTAAATCCCTATGACTTTGCAAGGGAAAAGGTATTTCCCACAGGACATTGGCACGAAGGAGGCATCTGCCCAGGTTCATAGTGTAACTCCAGGTTTTGCTGATTCCAGAATCTGTGTTCTTTTCACAACCATACAGTGTCTTCTATACTTTTTATTTTGACTTCTTTAATTTATGCTTTTTTACAGCTGATTGCCATTTTGCTCCGAAGAATTTCCTAAGGATTTTTTTCCCTGCTGAGTTTTTAGAAAAGTGAGAAAGCACATCATAACCTAGACAGGTGGTCCTCCTTTTTTCTCAGTGATGTATTTACTTATTATTCTCCAAATCCTTCTAGAAATGGAAATTACCTTGAAGTTAAATCAAATCAGAATCAGTTCTGTGCTCTGTAAATTTTTTCTTGTGCTTCTTATTTTTACCTTCGCAATTATATGTAGGCAATGAAATTACATGTAGGCATGGGAAAACACCTGTGTGATTTGAGGAATACTAGGAGCATTTTATGAATTGCTGTAATTCTGGAAGTTTTTATCAAGGCATTCTATACCTTCGATAATGCTGATATATTGCATTGAAGGTGCTTCTATCTCATAGTTGGATTAATTTTTTGGACAGAGTTATCCACTAATTATTGAAGGGACACTAGACAGATAAGTTCAATTAAGTAGAGAAGTATTGTTGGAAATGATAGTCATAGTTACATATATCAATTAAACACTTGCAAGGTGGCTAGTTTGAATTTAGAAGTACTGTATGTAGGTGTAAAATAGATTTCTATCATAATACTAAATGTTTTTATATTAATTACATGTTGAACTGATAAAATTTTAGACATAGTAATTTAAATATAAAACATCACTCAAACCAATTATATGTGTTACTTTTTACTTTAATGTAGCTACTAGAATATTTAAAATTCCGTATGTGGCTTGAATTATGTTTCTACCAGACTATTCTGAACTAGGGCAGGTAGGCAGGGCAGAGAGACACATCTTTGCAGAGGTCATGCCTTTGGAACCCAGCAAGGATGAAGGGAAGCAAAGAAATGGCAACAAAGAGGTGTTAGAAATTTGTCCTATTTTACATTTTGCTACTTATATAATTTATTTGTCTAATAGACAAAAGCCCCTATTGCAAACACAACCTGGCATTGAGAGATATGCCTGTGTTATTTTCCTGCATTTCTGCTGTAATTAGAACTCAGCTATCACCAGCATTTAGTACAACTGACGCTCCAGCTGATGGTTAACTAGAAACCCCATGGCTCTCTGCTGGCTGTGCAGGGATCTGGGGCTGAAAATAATACTTGTTTAAAGTGCAGTCTCTCCTGAGGCTTCTCCCTCCCATGGAGTGGGGTGTTGGCTCTGATGTGATGAATAGGTGCTGGCCTATGGAGTCAAGCCTGGGAACCCCAGGCTCACCAGACACTGGCATTTCCAGCTCAGCTCTGGGGAAGGCCCAATCATGACTGGCCTACCCAGAATAGGTCTAATAATTTATTCCCGTCTCTAGTGTGATCCCTAAGAAGTCTTCAGATTTGCCTCCTAGGGCTGTTCAGGACTGAATTAGAAAACTCCACAGCAACTCTGGAGATAGTGTCTGCACTTTGTGATGGGCAGAGATGGTTTTCAATAGGTTACTAAAAGCCTTCATCTTGCTTGGTGTTATCACAGTGACTTTATAGATCTTTAGAAGTATAATATCTAATATGTGGATACACTCTTCTTTAGGAAGACACAACATTACCGACACTTGTTCTTAAAGTATAAAGATGAGAGAATGATTATTTGCATCAGCCTGTGATGAATCTTTGAAACTTAAATGATGATCTTCTCAGAGTCCAACTCTTTAGTTTCAATTGGGTAAAGTAAGGACTGTCTTACCAACTGTAATGACTAATTTTAGGTGTCAACTTAATTAGACTATGGGCTGCCCAGGTAAACATCATTTCTGGGTTTGTGAGGGTGTTTCTAGGAGAGGTTGGCATTTGAATTGGTGAACAGAGTATAGAAGATGGCTGCTGCAATGTGGGTGGGCACTGTCCAATCTGTGGAGGGCCAGATGAGAACAGGCAGAGGGAGGAGGAATTTGCCTCCCTCCTTATTCTCCTGCCTTGCTGTCTGAGCTGATACAGCTTATCCCATCTTCTCCTGCTCTCACACTATGCTTATGTCCCTGGGCTCCCTGGTTCTCAGGGCTTTGGACACAAACTGAATTATACCACCAGATTTCCTAGGTTTCTAGCTCATAGAGGGAAGATCATGGGACTTCTCAGCCTTCATAATACTGTGAGCTAATTCCTTCTAATAAATCTACTTCCATATATATACATAAACGTGTGTGTGTGTGTGTGTATCCTCTTGGTCCTGTTTCTTGGCAGATCCCTGACTAATGCTCTAATACTTGTTACTTGTTTCAGTTATCTATTTCTGTGGAACAAATTACCTCAAAGCACAGTGGCCATAAACAATAGCCATTTTATTTCTCAGGGTTCTGTGGCACAGGAATTCCATTAGATCGCAGCTGGGAAAGCTTGTCTGTACTCCATGATCTCTGAGGTTTCAGCTGAGATAGCTCGAAACGGGCTTGCTGGGATGGCTTGATTGCAGCCATTTGATTGGGGCCTTCGTTTTTCTTGTCAGCTGGATTTCATGATCTTCCTCTGTATGGTCTGTCCACATATCTAGCTTGGCATTCATCCTAGCCTAGTGGTCTCAAAATAATTGGACTTCTTACATTGTAATTGATTTGTCCCAAGTGACACTGGAATTTGTCGGGCTTCTTAAGGTTTATGCTCTCCCCATAGAGAAACAACTTCAACATCAGGACCTGACTAGATACTTTCAGCTCAATGTTGGTGTTGCTGGAAGCTTTTTTGGTAATCCCTGCTAGATGATGATTTTTCCTGTTAAACATAAACATTTTTGCTGAAATGAATATCAGACAAGGTTTGATATTCTATGACCAGGATTGAGCAAAGTTAAAAAAAAAAAGATCCTTCCATATTTTGGCTATTATGAAAGCCAACTCTTTAGTAGTTATAAAGTTTATTGTATTATTTTTGCCTTTATAGATAAAAATTAAGATGCCTGATCATCACATTATACCCATTTCCTGACAATGTCCATTCTAAAACAAAGCCCTACTTCCCTGAAATCTCTAAATCACCCGCTACAGTGCTCTAAAGGAGTCCTTTCTAGCTCCCTCTTCCTGAGACACTGTTCAGCTCCCTATGTTGAACCTTCTTCCCCCTTGCAGCCAGTCAGCACCAAGTATGCCCAGGTACACTCTTGGTGTTTTTTTGTTTAGGGACATAGACACCCACATTGGCACAGTGTCACTTCCACTGCATACTGTTGGTCAAGGCAAGTCACAAAGCCACTCAAATCTAAGAAAGTGGAGAAAGACTCTGTCTTTTGCTGGGAGAAACAGCATGTGCATGCAGAGAGGGAAGGGATTGATGGTGCCATCTTTGGAAACCATCTCCCACAGTACTGTAGAACATGCACTTAACATTTTCAGAAAGCAGTTGAATTTTATTTTACACTATGTGTGAGACACTTGCACTGGCCACTTGGTTAGGCTGTATTCAGTGCTGAGGCTACATTTAGGTAGTAAATGGATTTAGCTTCTCTTTACATCTTCAAAATATGATATTCTTTCGGTATTTTCATTTTTGTTTTTGAAAAGAGGGAGGCATGTTTGCTTTCTTCCGACATTACTGCACACCAGAAGCTTTGTTCTTCCCAGCTGCTGATGGCTGCTTCCTGCCGTGCTGTAGGTTCTCCTTGCCGGCCACCTCTGGAACTCTGAATGAGCACCTTTCCTGGTTGTGTTGCTCTTAGCACTATCATGCCCTGGAGGTGAAATGGGAGGACCAGTGGGGTTGTGCTTTTGTGGATCCCTTCAGCTCCCATGCACTGCTTCCTGCAAGGGCGTTCTTGCACTTCTTGCAGGGGGCTTTCACCATGGTGAGCTCTCCCAGTCACCTAGAGACTTCTGTGTAGAAAGGAAATCTGACAAAGCAGTGCCTGCCGGTTCAGTCCTCTGCATCCTGTCCCAGGGGAAGGTCCCTGTTCATCTCTCTGCCCTCCTCTCTCAATTGCAAAATTGCCACATTTGGCTAGCACCTTGGATGCCTCCCTTTGTCTTAACATGTACAGGAATGACATACGTGTATCTAACGAATCACCCTGAGGTTAACCATGGATATTCTTCGATTCCCCGTTTGTATATAAAATGGTGGATGTTACTTCCTTCTTTTTGCATTTCTGTATTAATTTTTCCACAATGACTATGAATTGCTTTTGTAATATGACAAAAAAATGGAAATCTAATCTTTATCACAAACAAAAGAAGGGGCTTTAAAGAGAGTACTCTAATGATTCAGATGTTTGAAAGGACTTTTCTCCTGAGTTTTACATTTTCTCATTACTCTCTCTTTAACCTTGCCAGTGAATGTTAAGAATGTCATATGGAACAAGACAGGGGGATTACCAATGTAAACACCTTGTAACTTTTTCAAAACTTTTAAGATATATGATTGGGGGCAGGTCCTAGTAAAGAAATGAGATGTTGCCCAACGTAGTAGAATATCTAATTCTGTTAGTGTGCAACTTGAGGGAGGAAAGACCTGAGTTTCTTGGCAGGCAGGAAATGCGTGGATTGTACTCTAGAGTCTCAGAAAATGGCATTGTAGGAGTTGTCTGTGGAAGCAAGATAGAGATGATGTCATCTTATAATAAGATCCATTAGGGACTTCACCTTGGACAGAGCTCTGTAATGACCCAATTCACACTGAATTTGACTTGATGCAAGACAAGTCCTGCTTCTAAGGTTGAATGCATCTAGCACCTAGTCATTGAACTTCAAGCTGATAAAATGAGAATACAGGAGAGATTAGTATACGTTCTTTAAGCATGATAAAGGGAACATGGTGGCTGCTTCCTCTCAAATACCTTGCTTTTTATATTCACTTCATCACTCATTAGGTTTTTCAGTCATAGTTAAAGAGGTTGAAGGAATCATGTGAAGGATAAGGGTGAAGATTCATAGCTTAGGAAAACACATAAGAACCTTCTCTATCCCTCATGCACTTTGCACTTCCTCATATGCTAGAAAATACTTATAGCAACAATAATAACAATAACCATTGACTGCGTACTTACTGAGTCCCAGATGTTATGTTATATCCCTGTGTCATTCAGCCCTTAAAACAGGCCAGTTCTATTGCTTCTTGTTTTATAGAAGAAGTAACTGATACTCAGAAAGGTTAAGTAATTTGCCTACGGCCACATAGCTAATACAAAGCCATTCTAGGATATTAAACACAGTATTAAAGTCTCCTTAGCTCAGTCCTGAGATATTTCCATTAACTTCAACATGAAATTTCCTCTCTTCTGATTATTAAATGTGGGTTTTGCTCTGAGCAAGTGTTTTTTTTTTTTTTTTTTACTGTTTTTCACTTTGATTTTACACTTGAGAGCCAATCTTGAGTGCAAATGTGGTAAAAAGATTACAGTGGAATCTGCCTATAATGTACTTGCATTTTTCCTCATCTGACACTTACATATTAAATATCTGGCCTAATGCAAACATATGCAGTGATTCCCACTTACAGTGTTTTATTGCTTATTGGATTTTCTCTTCTTGATCCTTGGGGGCAAAATTTTAAAGAGCATCCATGGCAATCCATTAATGGGACATAGTCACTTGAAGATGTGAAGGGCCATGTGAACATTCAGTATTGGCCTCACATTTTTTTTCTCCTAGAATTCTCTTCCATGAGTGATGCAATTTGAAACACATTCCCTCATAGTGAGGTTCCCAGGGAAGCTCAGTAGAGAGTAACAAAAATGATGAAATGTTTTAAAAATAAGACCCTTGAGGACAAGGTAAGAGAATTGAACATGTTCAGCCTTGGGTCAAGAAGGCTTAGGGGAGAAATAATTATAAATACATGTGCGAATATAGTAGACAAGGTGAAAGGCAATTATTTTCATTATAAAGGAGGGCAGAGGAAACAGGAAAGAGGTTAAATTATAGCAGGGAAAATTTAGTTTAAATTATGATATTAATACGTTCCAAGGTGCCTTACTGAAAATGCCATTTCCACCCATTATCACCAGGGCAATTGCCTGGGCTAATTGTTTACCCAATTTGAATCTCAATTTCCTCATTTATAAAAGGAGTGATAAAAAAAAAAAATAAAATAAAAAGTAAAGTAAAATAAAAAATAAAAAGTAAAAATCTTTTACTACTTTAGTAAAAGATTATAGTTTTTAAAAATTAGATGATAAATGGGTCTTTTCCCAGAAGCCAGGCAGTGAGATAATACTCCAGCTATATTCTTTTTTCCTTACAACAACCTTGTGAGGCTGGTTGTTTGATCACCTTGTTACAGAGGAGGAGACTGAGGCTCCTGGGACTAAATGTCTTGCCCCAGTTTCACTCTGTGTGTCGCCTGCGATGATTCAGTGCCTGGTTTTTAACTGATACGCAGTCTTCCTCCTGCCCCTACCCACTGCTTTGGGGGATACTTCTACTGTCCTCCTTTTCTCTTTGTGACTTAGGGCAAATCAGGGAATCGTTAAGCCTCCTATTTCCTTCCTTAAGTTGAGGATTATTAAGACCACAGCGAAAGCACTTGTTTCAGGGTATGAAAAAATAAAAGTTTGTTAAAAAAAAAAACAGTCTGTTGACTCCAATCCTAAGAATAATTTGAGAGGGGCTTGGCTGTTGGTTTGGGAGAGAGGATTATGGAGCAGGGTGTCAGTGTTCCTAGAGATAAGTAGGCTAGAACAGGAGGGGCTTGTTTCTAAGCTACCCTCTCCCTGCCCTGGGCACAGGGGAGTGAGTAGAATGCGTGGCCATTCGATTGGGCACGTAGACCTTGGTGGAAGCCCTACTAATTTTTAAGTTAAAAGCAACCAAGAGGGAAAAAAAAAAATCTTTGTGATTGTCTGGGTAATGTGAACAATATGAAGTCACAAACGTGGTTTGGACAAAAAAAAATTATCTTAGAAGAGAGAAAATAGGTTTTGTTTTTTTTCAATGGGTTGACAGTCTTTAGAAGGCCTTTCTGGACCAAATATATGTATGTACGTTTGTGTGTGTGTGTGTGTATACACAAATACGGTAGGCGAGGTGAAAGGCAATTATTTTAATTATAAAATAGGGCAGAGGACATAGGAAAGAGGTTAAATTATAGTAAGAAAAATTTGATATAAATTATGATATTAATATGTATCATGGTGCCTTACTGAAAATTCCATTTGCACCCATTATCACTAGAGTGATTACCTGGGCTAAGTGTTTACGCAATTTGCATTTCAATTATGTATATATATATAAATCATATACATAGGATTTTAAAATTTTCATCTATTTGGAAATAATCTATTATTATTATGGATTAATAATAATAATAGTGATAATAGTTAACATTTATTAAATACTTCTTAGGACCAGGCATTGTGGTAAGTGCCTCACATGAATTTGTTCATTTAATTCTCACAATATTCCCATAAGTAGAAGTAATTTATTATTACTCATTCCCCCACACTGAGTGGGGCAGTGATTTCCTCATGTGAGAAGTGTCTTTGATAGGGACAGTGAATCTGTAAGTATCACCAGTACCTAGTGAATAGAAACTGAGGATGCTTGATGTCTTCCATAGTATGAGATGGTTTTCTAAAAGGTGATGCTGGCCAGCTGGACATGACAGCAGAATCCCTCTTGAGAAACTTTTTAGCCTCATATATGCCCTCAAGTTTCTGAGAATACCTCAGTATACCTTCCATGTGATAAGAAGGCATTTCTTACATGATAGACCACTTGGACCCTTCCAATATGTGTTGGTTGCTATAAATACTGAAGGACCCAATTCACTAGTAGCAGGATCTATAATGATTGTACTTACTAAAATGCAGATTCAGTGAAAGGTGATTATTGAAGCTGAAGTGGCTTGGGTTTTATGCATAGAGGTCAATGGTTTTCAGACCTGACTAATCTTAAGAATCTCGTGGAAAGCTTTGAAAAACAGATTCCTGGGCATCAGTCCTGGAGGTTTTGATTCAATTCAATCCAATCTGAGATGGTCGGATGCTGCTGTTGTGATTCTGATGGTTAGCCAGTTTTGGAGCCACCAAACCAGTCCAATGTGTCCATTTACAAATCAGTGGTATTAATGACTGAGATGGCAGAGCTCAGCCTGCCACTCAGACCTTCTGTTTCTTTTTTTCCCAGTCCAGCACTCTGCTCACTGCACAATGCAACTTCTTGCTGTTCATAAGGAACAAAAAAAAAGAGAGAAAGTAAATAAAGAACATCCTGAATTTCCAAGTTAATGATCATGTGCTGTTTCCCCAGAATCCCTCACTGGGCATTTGCTGTGTTTTGATGGCAGGTCATAAGGTTTCAGGATAATCGTGGACACCTAAGATTGATCATGGCACGTGTGGAATTTACAATCACCCAGATAATTAGGAAAACTCATTAAGTAAAAGTGATAGCTTTGGTGCTTCATTTCTAGTTAAGGCTTGTGACTATCAGGGAATAAAATGGAAGGGAGAGAGAAATGGATATAACTGGGCTCTAAGCCTTGCAGCTGGGCAGCCAGGGAAAGAGGGTTTGCATAAACCCCAGTTAGGTTTGGAGGACCTATGAGTAGAGAAAAAGCCTGAAATCTGAAGTTCCCAACTCAGGTAGAGACTTGGGAGATGTTAGGGCCCAATCACAGAGATGGCTACACCAGATGTCCAGTTGGTGGTCCTGAGACAGCCTCACTCTTCCAGCCCCAGCCCCAGCTCTGGAATAGTCCTTGCACCAGAGAGCAGTGGATGAGAGGCAGAAGGCTCCAGCCTCACAGAGTGTCCCCTGGGCAGGATGTAAGAGCAGCAAGATCTTCCACTGCCAGAGAGGGAGGCAGGGAAAATGAGGGACAGCAGGACGCAAGGAGGCCCTGTGGTCAGGCGCAAGGGCCAGTGCTGTGCTGAGGGATGAAGGTGGAAAAGGGGGGACTAGTTGGGGGCAGGGACAGGTCTGACGCCAGCATAGGCTGGTAATGTGCGAGGTCCAGACAGCCTCTTCTGCTACAACACTATTCTCCCCCTGTATGAACCCCTAGATTTTAGACACAGCCATGGGGGAGAAGGGGAAAAGGAAGTGAGAAAGGAAGGCTGGACCACCAACTGAAAGAGATTACTTGTCAAAGCAACTAAGGTGATTTTTTAAAAAGTAACATTTATTATTATGATTATGATTATTATTAGTAGTAGTAAAGACAGGATTCTGAGTGAAGAAGCCTTGTCCTCCCATTGTGTTAGGCTTTTCTCCACCACAAGTCTTAACCCCATGGGCTCTTCTTCTGACTTTTGGGCCAGGAAAACAGACAGACAAGTTCTCCTGGAGCTAGAATCTGTCGCCAGCATTTTCTCTTCTGAGCGCTTCCACAGTACATCACTGCCTCTGACATCCCAATATCCTCCCTTCATGGGCTGCTATGGTTTAATCTCTGCAAGATTAGCCTTATTATTATCACTCAGGCTTATCTGGTGTGATCGCAGCATGCGGCAGCTCGCTGAAAGGTACGGGCTATCAGGAGATGCTTGTTGTAACAGCAGGAGGAGAGAGTAGGAACACGTACAGCTGAGCGGCTTAGCATTTGACTGATAGACACGTGAACAAAAGAATACCATGGTGGGATTTGCATGCTTCTGAGGAGTCTGATAACATAAAAAATGCTGTGCAGCCAGTTTCTCTAATTCCTTTAGGTTAGTTGATATCAATTTAATTCACTTATTGTTCAAGACTTTTGGAAGACTCACTATGTACCAGATTCTATTTCAGATGCAAAGAGCACAGGAATGCACTATGCAATCCATGTGTGCCAGGCACTAAGTTCTGATGGGAACCCAGGCCTACAGAGCTAGAAAAATTTATTTAAAAATTACTTAGTAGTCATTATGTGCCAGGCTCTGTGATAGGTATGCAGGGAGAAATCATGTAGTTTTTGGACTTAATGAGCTTGTATTGTTTCATTCAAGGTGACAGGTGTTTTAATAGAAGAATTGGCAAGACTCACCCAGTTCAGCAATCATTCCAGGACACTATGTCCTGTTTTCTTACATCCATCAGAAGAAGTTTCCAGAAACAGCTCTCTAGATTACCTCCAGATCATTATTTTTGGATTCTGAGTGGTATCTATTTCCCCTCAGTTTAACTATATAAGTCTCCAGCATGGGGACCGAATAATTTTCTTCCTCTGGCAGCTTTTAATTTCACTTTTAAATTGTGTTAATAATTGCTACCATTTATTAACACTTAACTGTTTGCCAGATTCTGAATGTGGCACTCTCCATATATTAATCCATATAAACCTCACAAAATACTGCTGAGGCAAGAATTGTTAATTTAAGAGTACCTGTCGAGAAAGTGATTCTTGGAGATGTTAATTTGCTCAAAATAACATAGCCAGGAAGCGATGAAACTTGAGTCAGGATGAAACTTGTTCTGTTTAACTCCATATACTCAGCTATGTTGACATTTATTGGTTTCTAACTTTGTGTCATTCCCTATTCCAAGAGTTCCTATACTTGTGACCTTTCTAGTCCTCATCACAATCCTTTGGGGTGGGGCCTATTTTATAGGTGGGGCAACTGAGACTCAGAGTGGGTGAGTAACTTGCCCAAGGATGTGAGGCAAGTAGCAAAATTGACTGGACTTTGTGACTTCAGAAGCACTCATGCCATAGTGTCTAATATCCATTTAACTAATTGTACCCAAGTGAAAGGAAAGAAACTAACATTTATAATTTTTTCCCTTAGTATCAGGAACTATAATATTTTTTTTCTCCAAGACAACTCTATTAAGTAGGTCTTACCCCATTTTACTGACAGAGCAGGATCTCTAGGCAGATGCATATTTTTACCCACTGTCATAGAGCGAGCTTGACATTTCAACTGGTCTATTTTTCCCACTATATCATCTTACTTCCAAAAGAAATAAAAATTCATGTACAAAAATCATTTAGTCCTTGTAGTTTCAATTCCTAGGGGACTTGCCAGGAAAAACACCCATGAATATGTTATAATTGTGTTTCTAAGCATCTTTTAATTCACATGTGTCAGTAGGTTGTAATGCTTCTAATTCTTGTTGGGTTTCATGCTGTGAGGCATGGAAACAGGTTGTTTCTTGTATGACTAGGACACATCCAAGTGCCCGTGGATTTAAAATGTCATATATGGGTTGATTATGAGCATAAAGAGATGGTGCAAGTGATTTTTACTAATTAAAGCTTTGTCATAACGTATAAAGAAAGAAAATAAGGAGCTACCTGATGTGATTTAATAGGTCATGAATAAAAGTGAAAGAAGAATTCAGATAAGGTAGTAAGAAAGGGTTAAAAGTGCTGAAAATGTCTGATGGGACTAAGAGATATAGGAAATAACGTAGGACTCAGGAGCCCCAGAACCTCCATGTGTGAGTGTGGCAAACAACTTTCCACACTACATCTGTAGGAGTCATTCTCCCAACTAAAAATTGATATATGAAGTCTAATATAATGTTCAGGGCCAGAATTCCTAGTTTCAGTGAAGGGGACCATGAGTAAATCTAGGAACCCAGAGAAATTTAGGAAACTTCCAAATCTTTTCTGAATCTTCCTAGATCCTACTTCAAAATTGTGCCTTGTGATCCAGACAAATTAAAGCCCAAAGTTGGCTTATTTCCTCTTTTTATTATTGTTGTTTTATAGAAAAATTCACCATTTAGTGGTATCAATCAAATGCATTGTTTTTATTTGTTGCTCCTTTTTGTCTATCAGATTCAGGAACCCGCTGATGTAGCGTGTGTGTGTGTGTGTGTGTGTGTGTGTGAGTGTGTGTGTGTGTGGTCAGGGAGACTCTATGTTATTGCCACAGTAAATATTACAGTGTGAAACTCCGGGAGACCATTTCCTGTAGTGATAGCTGTTTGAGAGTGTACTAAGGCCTGGTTATCATGAATTCCTGCTTTGTGTATGTTATTGTAAAATGAACATTGTAATAATCCTTTGTCTTAATGGGTCTGGAATTGGCCTTAGGGGATGTGGGCTGAGCCCACAGGAATCCAGTTTGTCAGGAGGCCATCTTGAGTCTTCATGCTGTGCTTTACCCGAGCAAAAGGAGTCCCTGACGTGACTCTCTGTGCTTCAGAGAGTCCTTTTCTGGCCCTTTCCCAGAGGGCAGGGAGATGTGTTTATGTCAGAACCCAGAGGGCAGGGAGATGTGTTTATGCAGAATCCATACTCATTCCTTCTAGAACATCCTTCAGCTATGCAGTACCCAGACTTCCCTTCCCAACTAGCCTGACCCCACTGCCAGGGTCTCTCTTCCTAGAAGCCCTTCTCCAGAGGGGATGTTACTTTGCAGGAGGGAATTCTGAGGCCCCTGAGGTGGCCGAGGGGAGGCTTTAGTAGAGATGCAGGAAAAGTTTAGATGTTGGATGGGTGTGCACACATGAACACATGTGCCTCCCACAAGGATCTAGAAGTAGAGACAGAGGTGAAGCTGACTCTGAGCTGGAAACCAGCCTAACTTTCTCCACCCTCCACTATGTCCCTGTGTAAAATTCCAAAGAGTCTGAGTTTGACAAATTTGAACTGGCCTTGCAGATCACTGTGAAGGCACACCTGTTTTACACAACAGCTTCTAGCTCAGTTTACAATATCTAACAGTTTAGAAATATAATGTATGAGCCTTCATTTGTACTCATGCCACAGTTCCTGTGAATAGTAGGGCTGGAACTGTCATGGCCTGGCTGCTGGTGGGGTGGTGGTGTAGGATGCTTGGAGAATTTGGTCTAGTTGGAGAGGATCAGATGCCCCCAAAGATAATTTACTTGTTTTCTGAAAATGACAGTATCAGGCAGAAGTGAAACAGATTCCAGCTCTCTTTTGAGGGGATCCTTTTACTTTTCCTGACCTCTTGGGCTCTCTGAATTTCTTGGAGATATATTCTGATTGGGCAAAAACTAGATATAGTGGAAAGTATATCTGGAGTCAGACCAATAAAGCAAAATTCAGCCCGACCAGTTATTAGCCTCAACTTCCCTACTTAAAATGGAAATAATCATATTTGCTGCTGGGATTATTTTTAGGATAAGATAAATTAAAGACTTGCATATTAATAAAGTTCAATAAATGTTCAACCAATGGCCCCTTTCTTCTCTTTCTGCTTTGCTTTAAAAAACCCACACTTTTCTGTGTTTTATTTCCTTGAATACTTACCAAAAGCCTTGTTAAGCATTTAATAGAATTCTTGCTAGTGACATAGTATGAACTCTCTAAGGAATAGTTTTAAAAAGGAACCCCTATAAATAGTGTGCTTTAAGGCCACAGAACTACTTTAGGGCTGAGGGGCCTCTAAACTCCTACCTGCTGAGTGACCAGCTCCTATACCCAAACGATTAACTGTCTTGCTATGAAGTCTCATTGTCTGGTGTTGCCTTTGACAGATCAACATTGGCTTCATCTCAGTTATTGGATTTTGATTTATTTCTAGAATCACCTAGACTGAGTTCAACGGCAGAGCAGTACAATGGAATGATGGACTGTCATATGGACTTCATTTTCTTGAAATGTCACATGTTCTAATATCCCAATTTTTCTGGGCAGATAATAGCATGATGTTTAGTTTTATGTGGCAACTTGATTAGGTTCTAGTACCCGGGTATTTAATTAAACATTAGGCATTGCTGGGAATGTATTTTGTAGGTATGGTTAACACCAAAGTGATTTCAAGTAAAGGAGAATATCTTTGATAATCAGGGTGGGCTTTATCCAGTCAGTTGGAAGGTCTTAAGATAATCATGTAAAATTACATATACTCACATATATAAACTGTGTGTGTGTGTGTGTGTGTGTGTCTGTGTGTGTATTTGGTTTTGTTTCTCTGGTAGAACCCTGACTGTTACAGATTTTGGTACTAAAACTAGAGAAACAGAATCTTAAGGATTAGTTCTCCAACCTGATTAGCTTTAAATGTATTAATGACCCTATTTACAGTGGTACAAAGAGCACTGATAGTCTAAAACATGATGTAACATAGAGATACATGAAATTCTGTCATTGGATACCCCTAATCACATGCACATAAAAGGCAAGGTTCTGAGTAACCAAGAATTTAACACCTTCGAGTGTTTGAGGCAAATCTAAGAGTATGATAGGAATGATTGGTTTGTTCCTGGCTGGGCTAGGAAAAGTTGGGAAACAAAAGGATGCCCTAAAGAATTTGAAATTCCCAGCTCCAGCTCTGAATAAATGACCTAAAACCTCTCAAGTCTCCTCTAAACAAATCTGTCTCAGTTCGTTCAGGCTTCTATCACAAAATGCCACAAATTGGTGTTTTATAAGCAACAGAAATTTATTTCTTACAGTTCTGGAGGATGCAAAGCCATGATCAAGGCAACAGTAGAAGTGGTGTCTAGGGAGGGCCCTCTTCTTTGTCCACCCCGTGTCCTCACTTGGTACAAGTGGAGAGAGTGGTCTCTGGGGCTTGTTTGATAAGAGCACTAATTCCATTCATGAGGGCACTGCCGCACAACTTACCATCTCCCAAAGGACTCACTTTCTAACACCATCACATTAGGGACTAACGTTTCAACATAAGCATTGGGACAGGTATGCATAAACATTCATTCTATAGCAGAAACCCTTATTGCTTATAGTCATGGGGCTGAAATTTCTGAAAGCCAAAGCCTGAGTCTTATCCTAGGAGTAGTTGCACTACACTAAAAATTAAATTCCCAACTTTCCCAAGTTTCTTCTATTTAAAGTGGTAGCACTTATTGTAGGAGGGGATGGAATTCTGAAAATTATAACAAGGATGTATAGAAAGATCCCAGTGAACTAGAATATACTGAATCCCTTAATTTTGCCAGGTCTTCTTGGCCAGCAGAAGTAGCCCTTCCAACCTATCTGAGGAATCTGTAACGACATCTGTCTGAGCAGGAGTCTGTAGTGACCTCCCGTGATGTTGTTTCCTGGCAAGATATGACTAATTATCCCCAGAGCACACATTTCACTCCTCTTTGCTTTGAAAATTATGAGTAGACCCAAGTCCCAGAGATTGAGGTTCAAGGTGTAACCCATGAAGAAGTGTACCACACACCAAAGAGCTGCATAATTTTTAAAATTTATGTAGACAAAAATCTGTGTGGGAGTGGCCATTAAGGGTGGGGGATAACGGTAAGGAATGCAAAGCTGGTCTAATTCAAATTTATTAATTGGGCTCATTAAATAGAGATTCTGGATTCAATTTTTCAGCTTGAGAATTTAGAAAGGGCTCTAAGAGTTTCTCATTGGCTAAAATAGGGACTGAAAGGTTGCCTACACCAAAGGTGGTTGAAATGCTGGACTCCTTGGTCTTCTGTAGAGGAAGGTATTTAAAGGCTCAGGGAGATTGGAATGTTAGAGTAGATTTATCACATAAGACCAACTCATCCACTCCAGGAGGGTCTAGAGGACATACCTTATATATACCATGACTGTGAAGAATGAACTTGTGAGGGCAGCCCCCAGTGCTCTGTACTCACTCTTCTATGTAGGTTAGTAATTACAATGGGAAATCCAATTATCAAAGCAGCAATCAGAATACTCTGACTCATAGATTCCTATGGTGTTGGCTGGTTCATCCTTAGAAAAGGAATAGATGGGCATTCTACACAATTCTTACTTGAACTGGGTTAAGTGGTTCAAGGTCAGGGAAACAGATGTCTAACTAACTTGAATTACTCAAATAGAGTGTTAGGGAGTAAATTATGTCCCCTCCACATTCATATGTTGAAGCCCTAGTCCCCCAATGTGACTGTATTTGAAGTTGGGCCCTATAAAGAGGTAATTAAAGTTAAATGGGCTCTTCAGGGTGGGGCCCTTGTTCAATATAACTGGCATCCTTATTAGAAGAGGAAAACACATCATGGACAGGTAGGCACATAAAAGAGGCCATATATAGACACAGAGAGAAGAAGGTGAACAGCTAAAAACCAAGGAGAGTGTCTCAGGAGAAACTAACGTGCCAACACCTTGATGTTGGACTTCTAGCCTTTAGAACTATGAGAAAATAAATTTCTGTCATTCAAGCCATCAGTGTGTGTGTTTTCTTTTTCTTTTTTTTTTTTATACCGCGTTTTACTATGTCGCCCTCAGTAGAGTGCTTTGTCATCACAGCTCACAGCAACCTCAAACTCTTGTGCTTAGGTGATTCTCTTGCCTCAGCCTCCTAAGTAGCTGGGACTACAGACACCTGCGACAACACCCAGCTGTTTTTTGGTTGTAGTTGTCATTGTTGTTTGTCAAGCCTGGGCTGGGTTTGAACCCACCAGCTCCTGTGTATGTGGCTGTTGAAGCTATAGGCACTAAGCCAGCTCTGTGGTATTATATATGGAAGTTCTAGCAAACTAAGAAAGTCATGGCTCCTCAATTTCCAGTCTTGAGCCAGTTTATGGATCCAGAACCCTTTTGATGAAGGGGAGGTTGGGCCCCCTTGAGAGAAGATTCTGTTAAAGTGCCAAAGTTTTATACTATTAATCTTTCTCTCAGCCTTTCTCACAGGACCCACAGCCTTTTACTAAGGTGACTGCGCATTGTGGAAAAGGAATAGTGAGACTTTGGGGAGATTATTGCATACTGGCTCTGGACTGACACTAATTCCAGAAGACTCAAACATCACTCCAGTCTACCAGTCAGAGTAGGGGCTTATGACTATTAAGTGATCAGTGACATTTTAGCTCAGTGGGTCCCTGACCCCATCTGTGGTTATTTCTTCAGTTCTGGCATGCATAGTTAGAATGGACATACTCATAAAATGGCAGAATTCATACATTGGTTCCCTGGCCTATGGAGAGAGGGCATGATGGTGATAAAGTTCAAGTGCAAACTATTAGAACTGTCTCTACCTAGGAAAATAGTGAACCCCCAAAATACTGCATTCCTGGAGGGATTTCAGAGATTAATGTCATCATCAAGGACCTGACAAGGGCAGGCATGGTAATTCTTATCACATCCCCATTCAATTCTCCTATTTGGCTTGTGCAGAAGACAGGTGGATCTTGGAGAATGGCAGTGGGTTATTGTAAACTTAACCAGATGGCGAATTCAATTGCAGCTGCTATTCCAGATGCAATTTCATTGCTTGAGCAAATCAGCATTTCCTCTGGTACCTGATAGCAACTATTGAGCTGGCTGGTGAATGCCTTTCCCCCCCCTTAATACCTGTTAGTAAAAGCCACTAGAAGCAATTTGATTACAGCTGGCAAGGCCAGCAATACACCTTTACTCTCCTACCTCCAGAATGTATCAATTTCCCATCCCCAAGTTGTGAGATAGTACATCATCTGCTACATTGATAATATCATGCTGATTAGACAGTGAAGGTAGTTAGGATTTTGGACGAAAGCCATGCCATCTTCTGCAGATACCTACTATTTTTTTGATAAACAGCTTTTGGCTTGCTTCTGGGCCTTAGTAGAGACAGAACACTTAACCATGGACCACCAAGTTTCCATGTGACCTTAGCTATGAATTATGAACTTGCTGTTGTTGACCCAACTAAGCCAAGGTGGATGTGTACAGTGCCATTCCATTCTCAAATAGAAGTGGAATAGATAAGACTAAAGTTGAGCAATTCCTGAAGGCATGTAATAATTACATGAAAAAGTGGTCCAGATGATCACAGTCCCTGCCATATAACTTTTTATCTCCAAACCTGTACCTCTGGCTTTGTGGGGTGTTCTCTGTGTCCAGTTGGATTAAAGAAGAGAAAACTTAGTCTTGATTTACACGTGATTCTACATGCTATAGTAGATACTTGCAATGGCACCATCATTTATGGGGACACCACTAAAGGACAGTGGTGAAGAGAAATCCTCTCAGTGGTTGCTTGTTTTACTTGGGAAGGGAAATAACCAGATGTATGAGTCTATGCTGATTCTCTGGCTATGGCCATTACTTTGGCTGGATGGTCTGAAGCTTGGGTGGAACATTATTAAAAATCGGTAACAAGGAAGTATGGGAAAGAGGTATGTGGATAAACCACTCTGAATAGACAAAACCCAGAAAGATAATTTGTGTCCCATGTGAATGTTCACTAAGGTAATCATAGCAGAGGAGGATAATGATAAATGAAAGTGTGTCAAACGGTCTGTGAAGTTATTGAATGATGCCCCATGATCATATCAATGTACACAGCTATGATTTAAAAAAAAAAAAAAAGACTATAGTATATGGATACCAGTCAGTTTCTTCCCCCAGCCATTTTGTCATTGCCCAGTGAGCTAATGGACAAAGTGGGCCAGGTGGCAGGGATGGAGGTTATTCATAGGCTCAGCAACATGAACTTCCAGTTGCCAAAGCTGACCTGATTATAGCTATTGCTCAGTGTCCTTTTTGCTAATGTCTAACACTGAGTCTCTGATATGGCACCGTTTCAAGATCATCCACCAACTACTCAGTGGCCAGTTAATTACTGTGGACCATCTCCATCATAAAAGGGACAGTACTTTGTTTTTACTGAAACGGACATTTACTCTGGTTGTGGATTTGCATTCCTAACATGCAATGCTTCTGCCAAAACTATCATTTGTGGACTTACAGAACGTCTTTCCTGTCCTAATGGTATTCCATAGAGGATTGCTTCTGATCAAGGGACTTAGCTCATAGTAAATATATGCATAAGTGTGGCAATATTCCTCTGCTCATGGAATTCATAAGCTTTACTCTGCTCCCCATCATCCTGAAGCATCTGGCCTTTTGAAGACTCAGTTACGATTCAGGCCGGGGTAATAACTTTCAGCTCTGGAGTGGTGTCACTTGCATGCTGTATATGTTCTAAATCAGCAATAATATAGGACTCTGTTTCTTCCATAGCCAGGATTCATGAATCCAGAAAACAAGGAGTGCAAATGCTCATGGCATTATATACTATTGCTCCTAAATGATTCCCTAGCAAAACATTTGCTTTATGTCCCCAGGACCTTACCCTCTGTTGTTCTAGAGAAGTGTTTTTCAACCTTTCTTGTCTCACAGCACACTTGAACCCACAGTTAAACTTCCATGGCACACTTCAATTATGTTGATAATTTATGCAAATGTATTCATGATCTATGCGTATTTGACTTAATATGAAAAATTATGTTGATCCAAAAAAAGTATAAAAAAAGAATATACTTATTGTGCTTTGAAGTTCTTTTGAAAATAATAATCTTTAAAAACTTTTGCTGTGTACTTAAGATCCTCTCATGGCACACCAGAAAATCACTGTTCTAGAGTTATTAGCTCTACAGGGAGGAATGCTTTGTCCACCTGGAGATGCAGCAACAGTTCTGTTGCACTGGAGCTTAAGACTGCTCTGTGGACACTTTGGGCTCCTCATACCTGTGAATCTATAGGCAAAGAAGGGAGTTCCTGTGCTGCTGGGGTGATGGATCCTGACTACCAAGGGGACTTGGGGCTGCTACCCCACAATGGAGGCAAGGAAGAGCATGTCTGGAATACAAGGGATCCCTCATGAAGTCCCTCACCACTACCAAGACCTGTGGTTAAAGTCAATGGAAAAATTACAGGTTATTTCAGGTAGGACCATTGATGGCACAGACCCTTAATAGATGAAGGTTTGGGTTACTCCAGCAGTCAAAAAACAAAACAGAATGAAGCAAAACATGACCACCTGAGGTGCTTTCTGAGAGCAAAGGGAATATGGAATGGGTAGGGGAAGAAAGTGGTTATAAATAATAGCCATGACCACTCGACCAGTTGAAGAAACAAGGACCGTAATTGTTTTAGTATTTCTTCCTAATTTTTACAAGCATAATTGTATGTGACAAATTGATGAAAATTGATGAAGGGGAACAAGGTGAGAACTAGACTAAGGGCCCCAGAATTCTGTGAGGAAGCAGACTTAGCTAAAATAATGAGAATAATCAGCCATCATCTCTTCATTTGCTTCATAATAATCACTGTTGCCTCTGTTTGCCTCTTTACCCTGGAGTAGTTTTTGAGAGAACTTTTAGGTCCTGTGTTCCAGTGAAGGACACACCCAGACCAAGGAATGACTCAACTAGTCTTAGACCTTCTGCTTAAGGTTCTTCGTTCCAGTAACTGACCCATGTAGACAGCGGCCTGTACCAAAGAACTGGTGGTTCCACCCTGAAACCAGCCAATCAGCAGACCCTGATTGCTTAATCTTTTGCCTACCAAACTATCTTTATAAACCCCATGTCCTCAATTCATGGGGAGATGGATTTGGGAACTTTGTCCCATCTCCCTGATTAGTGCTATGTTGAATACACTCTTTCTCTGCTGTTAACCCTGCTGTCCTTGGACATTTGCTTTCTCTTGGGCAGATGATCCTGGCTGGTTGGCAACATGTGTGGATATTTTTGGATATATATATAAAATATTTTTGTTTTCTTCCCTCTCTTATCCCTTTATCAGTTAATTTCAGATATATTAGCAGTAGTTAGGTTTATATCACAGTATGTAAGTTGCAAGATATCAAGGAGGAGTGTGTTTATAGCACAGTATATAAGTTGCAAGATATTAAGGAGGCATGTGAACCACACCCAAGTACTTTGTATCCTCTTCTGGGGAAAGAGTTTATGTATTTTCAGTTGTACACAGAATAGTTGTAACCTTCTAAGTGAAAGTATGACTTTAATATTTTCTTTATTCCTATCATAGTTTATTAAGTATGGTTTAAGGATATAGGTATGGGGACCAATTTGACAAGGAGTAGACTGTGATGGTTAATTTTATGTGTCAATTTGCCTAGGCTATAGTACTCAGATATTCATTTAAACACTAATATTGGTATTGCTGTGAAGGCATTTTCTAGATATGGTTATTATCTATATTCAGTTAATTTTAAATAGAAAGATCATTCTTAATAATCTCTGTAGATTGGATGGTAGGCTCATCTACTCACTTGAAAGGCTTTAAACGACAAAACTGAATTTTTTCTAAGGAAGAAGAAATTCCACCTCTGGATGGCAAAGTCAGGTTCCATTGGATAGTTTCTAGCTTGCTGGTTTATCCTAGAAATTTCAGTCTTGTCAGCCCTACAATTGAGACCTCATGTAGTGAGAATAAGATGGAGTCACTCAGGTTATGGCTGAGATGACACAGCAGCTAGTCAGGTTGGTTTAGGTCCTTCATGACCTTACCCTCAGTTCTCCCATTCTTGCTGTTTTATAAATTCAGCTTTAACCTAAAAGTATATATCTTGAGTAGTTTCGGGCAATTGATTTAGGAGATTAAATTTTGAATTGGAATGATGTTTTGGGTCATGGATTATGCTGATTATTTTTTATTATGGGTCATGGGTTATGCTGATTATTTTTTATTATGGGTCATGGGTTATGCCAATTATTGTTGTTTAAGATAAGGGTTAACATAATTTTTGCTTTGAACTTTCATGTATAAAACTGTGGTTTTGGAAATGGAAGAACAGGGCAGTTTTGGAGAGGCTACTGTCACTGTTCTCCATAATTACTGGCCTTCTGACAGAGTTTGGTGGATCTATTCCCATCTCTGCATATTGGCTAACAGTGACAGGTGGCCAGACCCTCTTCCTCTGGTAACACTATCATGTAAGCCAAGTCCTTGAAATATATACAAATGCTCAGATATATATACATACAATATACTTCATATATACCTATATACATCTGTATATTGTATATATAAAGTAGAACCTCTATTAAGTTGACCACTTAAAGGACTGTAACAACCTGGTCATATATGGAGGTGGTTAACCTAAGCAACTAGGCCTATTGTACTGATACAGGCAGGTGATCCATGTCCTGTGAAAATTAGGTCAACTTAAGAAGGTGGTCAACTATGGAGGTTCTTATATACATATACATACACACACATACACATACACACATATATATTTGTGAGAATAACTCACAGACTCAGGGAAATGCTATGCTTTCCTATCATAGTTTATTGTTTTACTATTTTTATTTTTTGAGACAGAGTTTCACTTTGTCGCCCTGGGTAGAGTGCTGTGGCATCATAGTACATAGCAACCTTCAGTCTCTTGGTCTCAAGTGATCCTTTTGCCTCAGCCTCCTGAGTAGCTGGGACTATAGGCACCAGCCACAATGCCAGGCTGTTTTTAAAGATGGGGTCTTGCTCTTGCTCAGGCTGGTCTTGAACTCCTGAGCTCAAGCAATCCACCTGCCTCATCCTCCCAGAGTGCTATGAATACAGGTGTGAGCCACTGTGCCTGGCCTTTATCACAGTTTATTACAATGGAACAAATGGACGGCCAGATGAAGAGGTACATGGGACAAATCTGAAAGGGTCCTAAGCACAGGAGTTCCTTCCTCTCAAGGAGTTGAGGTGCACCACCCTCTTGGCAGGTGGATGTGTTCACCAACTTGAAAGCTCTCAAAACCTCTTGTTCAAGAGTTTTTATAATCTAATCTCCAGCTTCCCTCCCCACCCTGGAGACCTGAGCATTCCTATCTCTAATTCTGCGTTGGTCTTTCTCATGACCAGCTCCCACCTTGAGACATCTTATTAGCATAGAGTCAGGTGTGTTCCAAAGGGGTTCACTATAAATAACAAAAAGACACTTCTATTCCTCAGGAAATTCCAAGAGTTTTGGGATCTCTCTGCCGGGAACCTGAGACCAAGGCCAAGCAAATATTTTTGTTATACCACAGGGCTGTCCCTGTATTTTTTGCTTCCAGCCTCACCAGGGGGAAGATCCTTCTCATTTCTGAGTCTGATTGTCCAGCTTCTCCCTGACTTGTTAACAGCAGCAGCTTCCCTCTGCCAATGTCTTTCCAAAGAAATCCTCCTTTGATTAAGTTAGCTGGTGTTGGCTTTTATTGCTTACCATTAGGGCCCTGGCTGACAAATGTGTCAAGAACTGATATAAAAGAACCAGTAGAAGGGGACATACAGTCTTGTTTGCATATTTCATCAAGTTGGGTGAATTTTTAGTTGTGCATGTGGGCGTAAAATTCCAGTTTACTTCTTTAATGAACTCAACCATGGCCCTCCTCCTAATTTAGCCGTACATTATTGTAGCTAAATGTTGGTTGCTATGAAAAGACCTTGTTTTGACCTCATAAGTACACAACATTCAAAATCTTCTGGAGGAAAACAAAACACATGGCCCAAATTGAGAAAGAAATTCAGTGTGCAGGGATTTGGGGGGTGGCTGTACCCTTACCTTCATCTCTTGTACATTTGACCACTATTTAACATGATCAGGCAGATATTTTAAATGGACACATTCTAAGTTAAAAATTACTCTCCTTCTTTGGGTGTGGTTTGTGGCTTGCTGCAGCTGGGAGATACAATAGGTTATGTGATTAATGAGCTATTTTATTGGGATGCAAATAATGTACAATGTCATAAGATCCATATGTTGTATATTACAGAGGCATAAAACATACTTTGGCACAAGATGTAAAATTTAAAGCGTGTCTCTTGAAAATATATATCATACTGAACAAAAAGCATGTGGGTATTTCTGGTATTTATGAAACTGATGAATGCCATGCCAAATTTATTTAGTTTTAGTGCTATTTCTGATCGTGTGTGTGTGTATTTTGTATTCATCAGAAGTACCTTTATGCTTTAATTCCTAGTCAGTCTGTTTAGAATAGTTGAAAAGAACCAAACAGCTGGTTCTGATAATACACAATAGCTATAACCTGCATGGTTTGGGGACTAAAATGCGAGATGCTGGAAAGAAAATGTAATTATCATAAAAGCGGTAATGGGAGGTTAGAGATTGGTTGTCCCTGTATCACCAGAGACGAGAAGCATGAGAATGCTATGTAATTGGATAAAAATTTCAGAGCAGCATAACCTTTGGCAGTACAGAGACAAACTGTGCAGTGGTGTGAATTGAGATGGGACACCATACTTTGATCAGTATGTGTGATTTCACATCCGAGGAAAGCACTTGTGAGGCCAGGCCAGGACGCCCACCCATCTTCTCACAACCTTCACATGAGTAACTGCTTTTCATTCCTCAGCTTCTGCTCAAATATCATTTCTCAAACAACCTTTCCCTCATCACCGCCATCCACCCCCCACCTCCAAGTCATTCTCAATCATCACATTACCTTGTTTTATTGTCTTTATGGAATTTTTCACTGCCTGAAATTATCTTGTTTCCCTATTGGTTTACTTATTTATTGAACATTACACATGAGAAAATAGACTTCATATCAGATTTGCTTATAGCTGTAAACTCAGATCAGTGCCTGGAACACATTAAGAACTCAATAAATAGATACTGAATGTTGAATTTGAAAAGTGGGGAAATAGTGGTTCTTCTTCCCTGCAAAAGATTCTGTGATGCTTAACTGAGATAATCTTTATAAACATGACATGAAAATGTAGGGCATAGAGTTAAGTGTTTGGAAACTGTTAGCCAGTGTTACGCTGTATGATGTATTTTACTTATAATAGTGATAATGATGATGTTACGCTTGCCATAAAGGAATTTTAATTTAAGTGACTTGACTTAGTTATGTTGATCTATAACTTCACTTTAAAAAATCTTGAAAATACATAGTTTCATGCACCAATTAATTAATTGCACAGATTATTAAAATAGTTTGTTTGCTATGAAAATAGAAATATGCTCACTATATGAAAATTATGACTTCATCAAGACCTGAGATGCCATAACATAGACTCAGCAATAAAATTCTATGGGAAACAATGAAACCTTAGTTGAGTCTGAAAGCCCTTTGGGATTAAGTGGTGTCTCCTGATTATTACCAGGAACATAAATAATCTCTAAGCTTTATGTAAATGCTTTCTTAGAAATTTCTGGCTCAATGGAATTGTTCATATATCTTCCCACTGGACAGCATTTCATTTAACATTTTTAATAAAGCTATTCTTTAAGAAAAGGGTATATCATATTTCTTTTATTTACAAACCACAGCATACTTAGGCTTTATTCTTACGTTTCCTACAGAGAGAGTGATGAGATTTATTTTTCCTCCTGATTTAAGTCTCACTCTTTAAGTAAAGCTGTGAATTTATTGCTATTCCTTTTTTCCTTGATAGGATTTTCTACCAAGGTCTGTCTCACCTAAAAGAACACTGAGGCCCAGGGCAGGCAGTCCCAGCTGGTCAGGAGTTGTTCCACTGTGAAAAATCCCCTCTCTGGTTCATTCTGGGCCAGAGCTCCCATGGACAGGTATTGATTTTCCCATAGTAAAATTCTGATGGCTTTCTCAAAGGGGTTAATTTTTTTTCCAGATAAATAGCTATTCTGTTAACATCAGAAGAGTTGTGAAATCAAAGTAAAAAAGGTTTCATACAGATGTCAAAAAGCATATCTCTATCAATGTGGGCCTCACATTCAAAGCAAAAGGAACATAATGAAAGGAAAATTGTGTTTTATATAAGTGATCCTGTTTCAATATAACACACTTTAGGTAACAGAATCCTGGGGTTATGGAAACAGTTGACATACTTATTTGTGTGGTATGTTTACTTTGTACCATTTCTTCGTGGGCAGTAAAAATCCACTGTTTAGTATTTTTAGACATTTTATTTGTTAGTGAACCAAACTATGATTTATTATTATTTATTAATTTATTTACTTGCTGTTGCAGTAAGAAACAAAGGTACAAGCACTGCTGATCATTTGTATGTTACTAGACCACATCTAGCAGGAGTCACGATGGAGAATGAATCTGAACAGAGCCCAGATATCCAAGCTGGGCACAGACTTCCTCCGTATCAAAGAACCATCTCTCTCGCCTGGAAGCGAACAGGGAAGGGGGAGTTTGGACCTCCACTTTCCGTCAGGTTTATTACTTTTGAATGAAGACAAGAGATGAAAATTACCCCAAGCGAGAAAACAGGGAACCCAGCTGAATTGGGAGAGAGCTAGAAGACATGTGCCTCCAACTTAAGCTACCCGTGGTCCTGAGTAGATGAGCTCATATGTGACATGTGATATAGCATCAGTTCTCCAAACCTCATAAGTCTCCAGCAGTTTCAAGAGTCCCAGGGGGAGTGCTTCAGCTCCCCTAGCTAGCAAGCTGTCACCTCTCGCTCCAATCTTCTCCCCCTAGCTCGATTCTTAATTTCTTTCATTAATTTTTGTCAAATCAATTCAAGAAATAGTTTGTGTCAAATAATAAAGGGTTGATAATGCAAAACAGCTGCCAACAGAAATGGAGCTTAAAACAAGGAGAGACTAGGGAAGAAATACCCCGATCTCTTTCTTCTCCCTTCTTGTGCCTCCAGTGTGCTAATTTCTGCCAGAACCAGAAGCTTGGGTGATGGATTCCACAGGGCAGTGAATGGATCTGTAGAGAACAGAGGAAGCTGGCAAACAAAAAACAACCCGTTCAGCAGCCAATACCTATTTTACAAGTGCTATTGTGAGAATTAAATGAGATAAATATAAAGAGTACTCAGGCAAAGTAAATGGCTTATCATGAATCCTCAAAATACCTTTTATTTCCCTCTTACCTCGTTCTCCTTCATTATTAACCAAAATTTTCTTTCCTCAAATTGTGATTCATTTATTGCATAAACTGTAAATATAAAAAAAGATTAACAAAAGATGAGAATTTTTCAAAGCATTTTGGACACTTTAAATGTCAGTAAGCCTGTGAGTGGTATTTGGTGATAGATGGAGGATACTAAAAGGAAAAACATCCGTTCACCAATGTATGCTCAATGGAGTTTATCTGAGCAATTAAAAACAAAACAAAACAAAGCAAAAATGAAACAAAAAAATTCACGAATTGACTAGTTCTCAGAACCAAAATATGTTCAGAGATCTCCAGCTAATGATGTGATCTGACAGCATCTATAGAAAATATAAATGAGGTGCAGAGACAATTTAATTAGTTACAGCTTAATTGGTTAATTGGTTACAGGGCCTCCTGCAATTAACCAAAGCTTAGCTCCTGTGATTAAACACTATACCTATATTGGTTTGGTCTTTTGGGCCCAGTGGAGGAGTCCAGCTTGAGTCAATGGGCTGGATTTGATTTAACAGTGAACAAAAATGGCCCTTCTCTGTTTCTCAGAGTCCATGTCAAGGAGTGGTTGCCCATTTATTTTGCCCTGCCCTGGGGGTTAAAGTCTTTAAGCTCAGGGTCTCTTTTTAGCTTTGCAATAGGACTCAGTGTGGCTGTTTCCACGGGAAGGAACTGAGATCCATAAACATGGTTCATAAGTCTCTGTGGAAGCTGGAAAATCTGGCTTCCCCAGACTATTGTCCCAGTGCAGGGCAAATGGTCCCACTGCAAGATACAAGCCTTTGCAGTCACTGGTATGCTTGCAACAACCTAATGCCTCTCTGTCATTGCCAAAGAAATGACTTTCTCACCTCCCAATTTTCTTGTTTCCCACTACTATGGGCTCTGTTGGGTCTCTTGGGCACCTTTCCCTTTACTATTAACCCCTCAGTGGATGAAAGTGAAGTCCTAAAGGTTCTCTGGAGCAATTGCCTGGGCCAAGGGGTCACGATGTATCTGTGGTAGATGAAGCTTGCGCTTCCCCATATTGTAGCACTTGCCTTAGTTCCTGGAGGCTGAGGTCTGGGATTTCCACTCCTCTGAGACGTTCCTAGACAATCCCTGGGGCTGACCAGCCCAGACTACACCTGAGAGCCAGGGCTGGGCTTCCTGTTGGGATGTGGGCTAGAAGGGGAGAAGTTGGGGAGGCGTGTGCTGCCCTCAGCTCCTAGCTGTGTGCGCCCCGAGGACTGTAGTTCTCTCTTGGGGGCTCCCCTCCACCCATTCATAATCCACTCCTCTCAGGTTCCTCATTAAAGTAAAAATCATCAATGTTCTTTGAATGTGGCTTTTTGTGTTTCATTTCCTTTGTTGGTTAAAAAAATATTTCCACTAAAACATTTTGTAAGATTTCTATACACGGAATACATTTTGAACATTTTGTTCCTATTAACATAAAATATTATTCTCATTTCCTCTCATGTTGGGAAGAAAGCAGGGAAAAAGAAGCATTATAAAAATTAAAAATAATTCTTTGTTATGAAAGAAGGTATGAATGATTTATGAGCATAATAAAGGCAAGTCTCTTTGGTCAACATTATGAATTTAGAAATAAGACTTCTTTTCAGATTTTTGAAATGACTCGGATGACAGTAGGCACTAAAGTAACAAAGGAGACCAGGTTATAATGGGAATTTTCTTCTCTCAATTTTTCTCCCTGGGGGGTCATGGTGTGCTCACTATCCTTGGGGAACAAAGTAGCATCATGCCAGGTCAGGGTCAGGGGAACTACACATCAAATAGCTTGTTTCAAAATACGACTGTGGGCCATCTGTGCCCCTGACAGAGACACATTTTAAAATTCTCTCTGTCATTTTGCTATGTCCTTAAAGATCATATCTTGCTGAATCTTACCGGAGAGAGGAAATAGAAGAGTTCTTAGCCTCCTTCACATTGCCTGACTCACTCCCCACTGGGATCTTCCTCTAATGACACTGGAGCCCTGGGGTCCTCTTACACTTCCATCACTCAGTAGCTGTGATTCTGCCCTTTGGCTATGTGTGTTCTCCTGGTAGTTCCTCTCCAATTCTATCAGGTTCTGCCTATTCAATCCCACACTCAGTATTTGGTTTTTGGATCTGGGTTTCACAAATCCTAGCCCAGGGCTCTAGTTCTATAAACATGAGGCAGAACCATCCTTTCTTATCCTCCAGGGATGTGTTCCAAGACCCCTGCAGATACCTGAAAACCTGCATAGTCCTGAACCCAGTTGCAATCAGTCAAAACATGTTTCTGTTCATGTCTTCCATACATAAATTTAATGTCTTTTCCATTTAAGCTAAGCATTTATCATGCACTGTGGCTGTAACTTTTGCAGTCTGAAGTACAAGAGCCAAAATTAGCAAGGTTTTTTCCCCCCCTTGTTTACAAATTCACTGATAGAAGAGTCATTCCTAACAGATCTTAGCAGGATTATTAGATTATTAAGATTATTATAAGATTATTAAATCTTAGTACAGGATTATTTTCCTTTCTTTAAGTTGAAACTTTCACCTTTTCACTTAAAGGAAGCACTTTATGGCTTCTCATCATATCTGAATCAGGAGCACAACTACTCTTGTGCTTTGGGGCATCATGAAGGGTTATTTGAACACAAGCACTGTGATACTGAGATAGTCATTCTGATTATGGAGCTGGCTATTGAGTGACTAAGGGGTGGGAAGCACAGACCATGTGGACAGGCTAGACAAGGGGTTGACTCACTTTCCAGACAGGAGAGAGCAGGACAGTGCAAATTTTCATCACCCTACTTAGAAGGGCATGCAATTGAAAATTTATGAATTATTTATTTCTGAAATTTTCCATCTAATATTTTAGGGCTATTGTTAACTGTGGGTAACTGAAACCATGGAAAATGAAAGCATGGATAAGAGGGGACCACTGTCCACATGATTGATATTTGAATGGATGGCATATTACCAGAGAGGCTGGCAGGCTGCATGGGGATGCTTGCTTGTCATTTCCTGGATGAATTCACCCTGGTTTGAGATCAGGCACCCAGCAAAGCAGACTCAGAAACCAGATTCTCTTAGCTAACTGAGAATGTGCCAGGAAACAGCCTCATGTCTATGTTGAGCAGCTTGTGAGGCTGAAGCAAACCCTGGTACTCTGATTTCTTGATTCACAAAGAAACACCCCTTTCAAAAAACTTGCATTGTCTGAAGCACCTTGCTTGGTTCATGAAACCACAAAAAGCTGGTATGTTTCACTCACTAGGATGCCACCTGGCACAAGGTCAACTTTCCAACAATTTACTGAGCACCTACTTCAGGGAAGGCCCTATTCCAGACACTGAGGATACAGCTGTGAACAAAGGAGACACAAATCCCTACCCTCAGGCAGCTTATGTTCTATTGCCTTTTTGAGCCCAGAGGTTGGATCTATTACTCCTGGACACAGCCAATGTCTGGCCTTCCGTTTTCTCTGCTAAGAGCTCCACAAATTCACCACTGGAGTAAAAGCATATGGTTATAGTTCTTGGAGGAGTAATATAAAGAAAAGACAGCATGGTGATTTAAACCCAGATTTTAACCCAGAAAATCCTATGAGTGGGAATAAGGACAGTATTTATTACTCAGGTATGGTTTCTACTCGTCCCTAACTTTGGTAATTAAAGAAAAGGTCTTGCTGCCTACTAAGCGAATATAAAATTGAAGAAATACATGGATAGGGACAGGCCACAGAAGCAGAGAAAAAGGGAGAGAAACAGAGAACAAGGGCCTGATGGTGGTGCAGAGAGTGGAGGGTTTGGCCTTGAGGTCCATTGTGAGGAGCCAGAGAAGTGAAGACAGGAGGAAGGGCTTGAAAAATGGTGTGATGGCTCATGAACTGTGTTTCCTTTCATGCCTTTGAATGGAGTTACTTTTGAATCCCTTGTGATTACTAGGATTTATTAAAGTTCATGACTCTCGGGTTCTGCTTGAACCTGAATATTCTTCAGCCGTCTGTCTTCTGGCCTCATTTTCCCCCTTTAATAGACAGTTAAAATAACACGAACTCCCTTCCTGCAGACAGGCAGGAAGTCCTTACTTACTCCAATATTTACAAAGTTCCAAAGGTGCTTCAGTTCCCAGGTAGCCAGCTGCCTGTCACCTGTCACTACAATCTCTGCCCAGCCCAATTCTTTGCTTCTTAAATTCGATTTTTAATAAAGTAATGCATGTACTAGTTTGAAACTCAAATATTAAATAACTTATAATGAAAAACAAATGTCCAGCTAAGCACTCCCTACTGTGCAGTCCAACTCCCCATAGGCAACCACTTTCAACTTTTAGCTTTTGCTTCCTCATACTTCCCTCCATATTCTAAATAAAACACTTGTGTGGCCATTTATTGACATATCAATCACAGACAATATGTACTAAAATTCTGTTATGATAGATTAGGATTTAGCTCTCTCATTCTCCTCCCACTACATCCCAATTACCTTCTTTTCCCATCCTCTCATTAAAATTATGTAATTTTTTTTAGTCCAATCAACAAGTTAGGATTGACATAACTCTGACTATGAAAAAAATGTTCATAATGGACTATGTCATGATCATCTTCTCTCTTGAGTATCATTTTGGTTTTACCTAGGATTAATATTTTTCCAGTTTTTTATTTGATCATTTTTTGTGTGCTTTTATTTAATATTTTCATATCCCACCATATTTTTTATACATTCATCAATACTATTTTCCAAATGGTCACAAAATAATCTGTACATAAATTACTATTTCATGGGTTCTTCTCTCCCTCAAGTAATACTTCCTATGTTTCCATCCAGACAGTTACTACCTGGATTTTGACTAATGTCCTCTTATCTGTGGACTTGCTTTTTGTGTTCTTGTCTTAGATCCATTGTTTCCTCAGAAATTCTTTCTTTGTTTTCTCCCCTACTCTGCTAGCACACTTCTTAGATTCCTAAGACATTGTTAAAGTTACCAATTATTTGCTTGAAATCATACTTTTTGAAAAATGTTTTTAATCTATCTTCATACTTGGTTGATAATTTGGCTGGGTATATAATGCTAGGATACAAATCACTGCCTCAGGGTTTTGAAGCCATGCTTCCATTGCTTTTTGACCTCCAGATTTGTTGCTGAGAAGTCTGGAGTTGTTCCATTTCATATCCGTTGTCAATAACCTTTCCTCCCACCCCAAGGAAATATAGGATTTTCTTCTTTTACTTCCTAGCGCTGTGAAATTTTGTAATGAAGATCCCTTGTGTGTGTGTGTGTGTGTTTAGACAGAGTCTCACTTTATCACCCTTGGTAGAGTGCTGTGGCATCACAGCTCACAGCAACCTCCAACTCCTGGGCTTGTGTGATTCTCTTGCCTTGGCCTCCCAAGTAGCTGGGACTATAGGTGCCTGCCATAATACCTGGCTATTTTTTGTTGCAGTTTGGCTGGGGCCAGGCTCAAACCCACCACCCTCAGTATATGGGGCCAGTGCCCTACCTTCTGAGCCACAGGCACCTCCCGCATCCCTTGTGTTTTATCATTCACTGTGCTGACATAGTAGACTGTTCATTTAATGTGGAGATTCCAGTATCTTTTGGTTTCAGAGAAATAGTCTATTATATAGTTGAGAATTACTTTCTCTCCATTTACTCTATTTCAATTAACTATTGTTGGGCTTCTTAGTTCATCATTCTTAAATTTTTGTAAAACAGTTATTCTTTCTAGTTCCATCTTTCTGTTTTGTATGATCTACTTTATGAGATTCTTAAAAATTTTTATTTACCGCCTGTGGCTCAAGGAGTAGGGTGCCGGTCCCATATGCTGGAGGTGGCGGGTTCAAACCCAGCCCCGGCCAAAAATCACACACACACACACACACACACACAAATTATTTACCAAAACTTGTTTTTAATTATTTTTTATTTCAACTAAAAGTTTTCCATTTTTTCTAATTGCTTTTATCCCATCCTTACCAATAAAACATCTTACCTTTTTAATACGTAGGCACAAGGCTTTTCCCTATCTGTCCCATTTTATTCATTCTTGCTTATTCACTATAGCTTATAGTTTTCTTTTTTTCTTCTTTTTATTTTTTAGTTGCTTTGATTTGGATTCATCCCAAATGGTGTGAGCTTTTGCTGTGTCTTCTTACACTGAAGACCATTCTCAAATGTCTGGCTATCCATTCACATGTGGTAGTGTTGATTAAAAAGTTGATTAGAAGCTGAATGTGTGGATGGAGCATATTAATAAGTAACATTCAAACTATTGTATTGGTAGCTATTTCTGTATTGATTTCCTTTTATATGGGGCTCCTGGGTTTCTCAAAACAAGATTTCTAATCTCTTGGCGAGAATGCCTATTTCTAGAAGTAAAAAATTCACAAAAACTCCTGTTTTCTATTTGTGACTTCTCTCATAATTTTGGATTTTGATTAATGTCTTCAACTTCTCCGCTTGACTTCTGAGAGTAAACCACCGGTCTGTGTGTGTGTGCCTGTGCACCTGTGCATGCAGGTAGTTGATTGGCTTGTGGAGTACAGAAGGCCACTCCGCTGAGACTTTTGACTACTTCCCGTGTGTCATGGCTGAATTGTGTCCCTTCATAACTCGTATCTTGAAGTACCTCAGAATGTGTCTGTGTTTGGAGATAGAGTTGTTAAAGAGGCGATTAAGTTAAACTCTTTAGGCTGGGCCTTAATACAATATGACTGGTGTCCTTATAAGAAAAGGGAAGTGGACATGGGCAGTTACAGATAGAAAACCACGTGAAGACATAAAGAGGAGATGGACGTTTAACTAAGCCAGGGAGTAGGACCTTGAAGAAATCAGCTCTGCTGACATAGATCTCAGACTTTCAGCCTCCAGAATTATAAGAAAATAATTTTTTTTAGTCACCTAGTCCACACTAACAGTGTTTTCAGGTTTTGCCTTCACCCCCGATGTTTATGATATCTGTCTCCAAATTCTACACCTTCCAAAGGTTCTGTGGGGTGAACTGGCTCATGTCTCCCCAACAGACATTGCAGGATAGAGCTGCCATCATTGTATGTCACACACCACTCTACTATTTGCTTTTTAGATTCCTAAAATTTGTTGAATTTTATTTATTTATTTATTTTTTTGTAGAGACAGAGTCTCACTTTATTGCCCTCGGTAGAGTGCCGTGGCCTCACACAGCTCACAGCAACCTCCAACTCCTGGGCTTAAGCGATTCTCTTGCCTCGGCCTCCTGAGTAGTTGGGACTACAGGTGCCCGCCACAACGCCCGGCTATTTTTTGGTTGCAGTTTGGCCGGGGCCGGGTTTGAACCCGCCACCCTCGGTATATGGGGCCGGCGCCTTACTGACTGAGCCACAGGCGCTGCCCAATTTGTTGAATTTTAAAACATTTCTTTTCTTCCCTTCTATTCTCTTTATTTATTAGGGTTTTATACTTAAGGCAACACTTTATTGCCATTTCAATCTGGTTTTTGGGAAGAGAGGAGTTATATACATGTATGTGTTTTCACAGAAGACACTTTCACAGAAGACACTTTTCTAAATTCTTGATCTTTTCTTCTTAGCAATAAAAGTAATCAACAGAAAGTATGAAATTACCATTTTGTTAACATATTTCTTATGTATTGTTTCTCAATTTGTTGCCTTTAAGTTCTAAAGTCACACTCTTTTGCCCTTGGTTGGGAGACTGGAGCTGTAACCTTTAAACATTTCCCATTTACCAGATGGCTTGACACTAGGCTTTGTCAATAGAAGGTTCTGGAAGGACAGTGTGAGAGGAAGAGGCATCTCTTTGTGGGTCTAGTGTACTTTTACCTCTGGCTCCTCTGGTGCAAGGCAGCCAATAGTGTGTGAGGTGCCCAGTGACCAAAACTTAAGTGAGTTCTGCAGTTACCCCAGCAATGAATTCCCAGTGAGTCCCTGCAGCATTCTCACAGGGGCTTCCTGTTGAGCACAGTAGCAAGCAGTTTCCAGCCATCCAGCACTGGCCTGCAACATGTCAGTGAATTTTCTCACCGTCCAGAGGGATTATCTATACCTTCAGCAGGGTCTAAATCTCAGCCTGGCATAGGGGCTAGGGGTTGTTCTCCTTCCAATGCTCTGTCTCTGCCCTGGAGGAAGGCACTGTTCCCTGTATCTGTTATTTCTATATTCTTTAGAGCAAGCATCATCAAACTTTTACGAAGAGTCACAAAATAATATTTCAGGCTCGGTAGGCCATACTGTCTATCATAATTATTCAACTCGATATTACATGAAAGCAGCCACAGGTAACATATGGACAAAGGGGCAAAGCCAGATATGGCCCCATGCTGAACCCTGTTTTAACCTGCTCTTTACCCCCTTAGCTGACAATCCCTTGTTACTAGTTAATATTTCTTTATATTAAGCTTTCCTTGTTCAAATCACCAGTGTGGTTTCTGTCCTCAGACTGGACTCGAGTGATGTATCATATTGACATTTTATTAAGGACTTGGCTTGAATGCCTTGGGTCAGCACAGAACCCTTGCTTTGGATCTGACAATTCTGGCCAGTGATTATGACTTGGGAGTGGGGAGAGATAGAAAGTGAGAGTGAGAGAAGGAGAGAGAGAGAGAGAATGAACAAATTCCCAGCAGCCTTCAACCATCAAACTAATAAGCAAACTTTTTAGAAAAGACTTTCTATAGAAGGAGCTTGGGGAAAGCAACAACAAAAAATTCTCTCTTTGTCAGTTGTTAAACCTCAAGGTTCACAAAATTTCCCCCCTACTTACCTACTCTATGGAATATTCATATTCATTTTAATATAATTTCCCAATACCTTTAGGTAAAATCTATGCTGTAGAAAGATACAGGATGTCTCTTCCTTGTGGCTCAGGAGGGCAATACCCCTAGGGAGCCTTGCCGAATGCTTTCTAGAGTGGCAGTCTCACCCCATCCCCAAGCTTTCCTGAGGCAGAGTACATTGCAACTGATTAGTTTTCTGCTTTCTAAATGACTGTCAAGTTCCAGACTCATCTCCCTGAGATTATTCCCATCATCTTTATTGGAGGTTTGGGTGTCTGCAAATTCTTCAGTGACACATTTACAGGCTATCTTTGGCTTTATGCTCACAGATGGCTAATCACAATTATACTGTGTATTTTACTAGTTGAATTCTCAGAGGGTAACCTCTTTTCCAGGTTTTTGTTTCCCCATGTATTGCCAACACCAAGATTACATTCTGATCAAAAATTCGACAGGAGGATGCTTACCCTGCGGTGTCCCAAAGACACGGCTCTGAGACTTCCTGAAAATCAGAACCTTGCTTGAGATGTTTTTGCCAGGTTCCCTACGGCTTTTAATTCATGTTATGAGTTAGGGAGAGAAGTGAAAGGAAGAAACATGCTCGTGGCCAATCCTGATGTAAAAGCAAGAGCAGTTGGCAAAATCTTTGCCCTAACTGCCCATCCATTTTTCTCTGCGTTTACGATACAAGCAGGAAAGGTTGTAAGATCAACTCTTCTAAGTGACAAATTAAGACAGAACGATAAGTGGAGGGTGCCTTATTGCCGGTGTCAGATTTAAACCTCTGAAGGGAAAAGGGGAAACATTTTTTTCTTGCTCTGTTAAGGCATAGTGTTGAGAGGTGGAAGGCACGAAGAACACCAGCCGTGTGTTCCCACTGCTTCCCTCCTCCCATTTCAAATCGATGAATCCTCTTCTGTAGGTATAACAGAAGGGCCACGAGGTGCCCCATGTGAATTTGAAATAGTTAATCTTGTTCTCTGAGAGTTAAGCTGTAAAACTGACTTAGATCAGTGTGGAAAAGTACAAAGTCACCTTTGTAATAAAAATGTAGGCTGAGATCACGATGAATTGATTGCAGGTTTTGACATAAGCAAAGAAGAAAATACTTGTCAGGAAGAAAGTGAAGAGAGGCAATGTCTTGCTAGGTCCCTCTGTTCTGTGGGAGAGGTTTTCACCTCCCCACCGAAAGGAGCTGGGACTGTGGCCACTAGCGTCTTTGTACTCATCTTCCTGCTTTTATTCCATCCGCAGAGAGCAAATGCCTGCTCATAATCTCCCTCTCCATGTGGATTTGCCTACAAAGACAGAGTGGCTTGATTCTCAAAGAGCCCCATCATATCTGCTTGGCAGTTACTTAATCACTGTAAAAAACAAATTAGTGATATGGTATCTGAAAACTTGATTGGTCTCTGAAACTGGAGGTGCTAACACATCATTTGTCTGTCTTTTTAGATTAAGGAACCCCCACAGAGGCCAGCAGACTCTTACGACACTTTTATGTAATCCTAAAATATTTCTAAATCGTTCTTCAGATGATGATGTATACTTACTGTTTTTATTGCTTAGAAACTTAATTTAGGGGGAAAAGTTAACTAAACTGCAAATATCAACTACTATAATGATTAAGAACACAGGATTTGGATTTATACAACATAGATCTAAGTCAGATATTCTGAAAAATGGTTCTCTTACCTTCCTTTATAATGCCCATAGATACTCCCATTAGTCTCTCTATGTTTGAATTGTTTCATATATAAAGTGAGGATAATAAAAGTGCTTATGTTAATGGGGTCATTGTGAGGATTAAATGAGATTTGCTCATAAAATACTTACCACAATGCCTGACGCTACGCAAGAGCTCAAAATCTTTTAGCTGTCATCATGATAATTATCATTTTTAAATAATTTTTCTCCTTTAAAAAAACCAAAGCCTATGTTATCACAATTAGAACTTAGATCAGCCCAGTTAATAAATGAGTTAAATAAACTTTGGGGCAAAAACAATGAAATTCAACAAATTTGTATTGAACACATAATATATGTTAGGCATTGTTTAAGTGCAAACTAAGGGTTAACATAAAAAAATTAATTAAAATATCTAATTACAAAAAGCAGTTTATAAAATGAAATAAAGATAAACACTGTGGTGGTTAATGGAATGATGCCTCTGTCAATTTTAGATGAGCAATATTAGATAGACAGCTAGAATAGAAGAAATCTTAGTGAATGTGACATCTGAGCTGAAAACTGATGGTGAGAAGTCAGTCCTTCAAAATGGGAAATAGGAAAGATTCCAAGAAATACAGCCCATATGAGGTGTTAAAATTTGAATGTGTCCCCTAAAGTTTAAGTGTTGGAAACTTAAGCCCCAATTCGATCATGTTGAGGGGTGGGGTCCTTAAGAGGTGATTAGGTCACAATGATTCTGTCCTCATGAATGGATTAATGCTGATAGTTCAGTTGAGTTCCTGTGTTCTTGATAGAAGGATTAGTTTAGCCCCCTTCCTCTCGAGCTCTCTTGACCTATCTCACCATGATGCCTTCTCCCATGTTTTGAGACAGCAAGACCCTCACTAGATGTGGCCCTAAATCTTGGATTTCCATCCTCCAGAACCACGAGCCAAATACACTTCTGTTGTTTATAAACTACCCAGTCTGTGCTCTTCTGTTGTGGCACACTAAGTGGATAAAAACAGAAAGGAAAGAGCTTGACTTTAGAAAACAATAGTGGAGTTGGGGGCTGTGAAAGGAGGCTGGGTAGGGGAGGAAGGAATCGTAGGGCACTGCAGAAAGTAGGGTTTAGGTTGGTGGCAGGGTAAACTGTTGCATGGTTTGAGGTGGTGAATCGCAGGTTGGAGTGTGTGGAGGTGGATTGTCTCTCACACAAGGTAACCCCTTGTCATGAGAGCAGGGAGACTGTTTGAAGGTTAATGGACTAGTGGAGATAGTATAGAGCCTTATGAAAACTCAGAAATAATGGAAATGGAGAAAAATGGGAGGATCTGGAATGTATTTAGAAGTAACGCCTATAGGATTTTCGGATGGGTTGGATGTGAAGAGTAAGGTCTGGAGAGAAACCAAAGATGACTGCTGAATGTAGGGCTTGAACAAGTACTCTAAAGAGGACTTCACTGAGTGAATGAAGGTGGATGGATTGAGATAAAACAGATTTGGAAGAAAAAAATTAGGAGTTTCATTTGTAGTGTGTTTAGACTATTACATATCAATTGAAAATACTGAGTTTTAGGTATTAATGTTTTCTATAACATTTTAAAACCCAAAAGCATTATTTCAAAGGGCTCTACCATCCCAGAATTTCTATGCTGGAAGCTTCTACTTTTGCCCAATCCTTTTGCTATATATAAACCACCCCCCCACGCTTTCTAGAAATGTGAATTCCACATGAGCTGGTGGTGGAGCTGGCCCTTGAATGTGACTGCAATCATTTATTTATTTCTGAAGAGCCACAGTCCTCATCTGAACTTCTTATCAGTCCCCAAACTGCTTCCATAATTAGAAAATTGTAAGAGGCCCTAAGCCTAAGAATGCCTTTTGGATAAAACTAGGATTTTTTTATACAAATGAAGCTTCATGAATTAAGAATGAGAGGTGGAAATGAATACCCTGCTAAGCCCGTGGAAATGGAATGGATTTTCCAAAACTCCAACAGCTCCCGAAGAGATTATTTTCCCATCTGAAATTATTGGGATTACCAGAGAAAAACAGAGCATGAGGGTTTGCCTTGTCAGATATGAAATAATTATTTCAATGCATTTTACTGGGATGGTGCCTGAATTTGCATTTTTCAGCTTGAGGGATGAGGAGTGTCCAGGGGAGGCATTAGTGATTGTTCAGAAATGCTACAAATTGAGAACAAAACTGTCTCATAAAATCCTCATTAGTCACCCACTCTTTCTCTGAATCAGCCTTCTGGACACTGCCCTAGATATCCTGTAAATTACATGCTTGTAAATTACCCATTCATAACATCTGTCGATGGTAATTCCAGAAGCAGGTAGGTTTTTCTTTTGTTTCTTCTTGCTTCAGTTCTGTAGGAGTTTACTTTCAGATGTTGTTTTGATTTTTCTGAGCACCCATGAAGACCTCAGATCTACTGCTGACCAGCTTGAAAGTATCTGGGGATATGTTCCAATTAATACAGACTGCCTCTTTGATCCAATTGTGAGAGCCACTGGAAACCAACCACATGCCAGGAACTGTGATAGGCACTGGGAATGGAGAAGTGAAAGAGATAATCCCCATTAAAATTGTCCACAGACAGTGAAGAAAATCAGTGCAGAAAGTCCAGCATGATGAGAGCTATCACAAGGATAAGCCAATGGTATGGAGAACAGAAGGAGCACCTAACTCAGCATGGGTAACATGCTAAGTGGAGGAGAGGTCAGAAAATGCTTCCAAAGTGACACTTGAGCACCTTTGTATGCTACTACTGGGAACAGAAAATGGTGCGGCCACTTTGCAAAACAGTATTTCAGCACTTCAAACATAGTTAATTTATGACCCAGAAATTCCTTGGTATACAGTCAAGAGATATGAAAACATAGGCCCACACAAAACTTGTACATGAATATTCATCACAACATTATTTATAGTAGCCCCAAAGTAGAAACAACCCAAATGTCATCAGATGATGAATGGGTAAATAGAACATGATATCCATATAATGGAATATTATTTGGAGCTAAAAAGAAATGAAGTACTGCTGCTGCAATGTGGATGAATCTGGAAAAGTTTAGGCAAAGCAAGAGAAGCCAGACACAAAAGGTCACCTAACCTTCATCACATTCTGTTACGACCTTGAGTTTTATTTCCTTTGTAGCTCTTATCATCTGCTGAGGTTATCATGTTCATGAATTTCCACTCTTATTTAAGATCTGTCTCCTTTCTAGAGTGTCTTGGACTCACAGCAGCATGTCTGGCCCCTAGCATTGCCTGTTACTGGTGGAGACTGTTCAAGCTCTTGTTTGGTGAGTGTGCCGAGATGAGTAGGGATGAGAGAGGGCAGAGTGCTGAGGGCCAACACAGCCCATAACAGAAGTTACATGGGTGGTAATGGTGACAAGTGGATGCTGAGGTTACAGAGGGATGCATGGGGCCTTGTAATTTCCTAGATACATAATCTTTAAAAGCCTTTCAATCCCTTTGAACCTCCAATTCTAAAGTGGAATTCCTAAAGCTCAACTCTTGGGGTTTATATGAGTGGACAAAATGTGCTCATAGACATGACAATTTTACGAAAGCTACCAGGTGCCCTAGTCATGTGTATAACATTTAATATTATCATTTACCTACAGAAGCTCGGACTAGAAAAGTCAAAAATTTAGCTTATTGCCTTTGAGCATCCCATTACCTGATAAGGAAAAGAGATCCTTGGCAATCATTAAATGGTATTGAGGTGGTTGTTACCTCAAGCCCTCTCAGCCCCAGGGCCTGACCTCCGACTGTTGTTTATTACATGGTGCCAGTTTGCTGTGTCTTTGTTAGTGCTGCCACATCCTCCAGGACAGGGAGAGATCTTCCTGTGTTTTCTACAGGGCCTGTGGGGTCTTGTCTGGATTCACATCCTTGGAGGCCTCTGGATGGGAAGCTCAGGCTTGTCTTCAAACTCATGGGATCAAAATCTCTGAGTCTCAAGACCTTGTAACTGGAGTTTCCTTCAACTATGGTGGGTTCTTTATTCTCACATTCTTTCTGCCAGATGCTTACTCAATCAATGGCCATTTTAATGTCACTCTTTTTTTTTTTGTTTGTTTATTGAGATATCATAGTTGTACATATTTTTTGCAGTACACGTGATACTCAAATCCATGAAGTCCATGCATATAATGTGTAATGATCAAATCAGGATAATTGGCTTACTTTTTATATGCAGGCTTTATTCTACTTTCTCCTTTAGCCACTTCTAGTTATTTTTCCTCTTCCAAACAATTCTTTGCTGAATTTTGCTCCACTCATCTTGAATTTTTACAAACTAGTGCAATGCTCTGAACCTCCATTCAGGTTCCCAGACCCTAGCCATATCCACAGACAACGCCTCTTCAGTCTCCCAGAATTTTACACTTACCTCTTGATTGTTCTAGACACAGTGTATGGCAGTGTGTGTGTCTCTCCCTAAGCTTGTTCTGCCATTGGGCTCAGAACTCTTTTAGGGCAGGGACCATCTTTTATCCTTCATCATTGCACAGTATGGGCAATCATTGATTATGGGACAGCTACTTGATGATGGACTATAGTGATGAGAATGACTTCAAACCTACCCTCTGCCCATCAATGGATCTAAGCAAAGAGATCAAGTAAACAGACTCTCCATTTCTCTAAAAATAGCCAAGTTGAATCAGCTGCCTTTGCAATCCACAGGTAAAGAGGAGGAGGTGCTATGTTTCACTGTCAGACTTCTACTTTGGGGATTTCTTGGGGACTTTGTGTCTTTCTCTTTATTGAGGAGTTGAGGGTCTAAGTAGGGTCAATTACTTTCTTTGTTTTGACTCACTCTAGGATGGCCTGTGTCTGAGAGAGGATACTGTGCTGATGGGGACGGACAGTACATGAAGGGGTAGGTTTTGATTAGAAGGAAAACAGAATCCCAAGGAAATGTTTTATTCTTCAAAGATTTATAACACATTTGCTCAGTAAACCTTTATTTACTATTCAAAGTTGATTTCTTTTGGAAAATTACTTTGGTACATAGTCTGAAAGTAAAGGTAACTTAACAGAATTGGAGAGTTTTAGGCAAAGGGGCACTTAGAGAGTAGTTCAGTTTATCTGCATGAAGCGTGTGTGTGTGTGTTTGTAGGGTTTGGGGGTGATGCCTGGGAGAATCAGTCCTTTCGAAAGCCAGCAGGAATGTGATTGTGCTGACTTGGATCTGAGGCTGCTGTTGTAAAATCTCTGTCTTTTACCTAATGAAGTCTGCTTCTCATCAGCTCTTTGGGAAAAAAAGGTTGCCCCCTTCCAACTACACATCTGACCGGGTATTTGTCAAAATGTGATCAAGGGCTCTTTCCTCCTTTAATAAACATGGCCTGTTCATTTCAAAATTTCTTTTTTCACATTGAAAAAGACTCAGGAAAAATACAAGATGGGAGCGGCAGGCTAACCATAGTACTCTGCCTTCTCCGCTTGCCCAAATTGCACCTGCTACCCTGAGACCCTCTGTGCCTTTGGGGGCTGCTTTCTCTTTCAAGGCTTGTCTTTACACTTCATTTGAATAGGATAAAAAGGATTGTAGTAAGATGATGTATCTCATTTAGAAGAGAAAGAAGGCATTTTTTTCAGGTTTCTTGTTTCAAAACAAAACCAACTCCCTGATTGGTATAGAGCAATTGTTGTCATTTTGCTATTTTTCCAGTGTGTTAGCAATAGCCACTCCCCTGTGGCACTGTGTCCAGAGACTGGCTCAGAGGGACCCTTTCTTCTTTCTAGATTGGAACTAACTGACAAGTGCCCAGCTCAGGGCCCGGTACATAAAGGTGTTTGTCAAAGTCCTTTCATCTTTGTTGGAGGAAAACTCCCTGTGTGTTCATTGTGATGTGTGGTGGGGAAGTTCTTGTGGCAAATGGTGCCAGGAGAACCATCATTTGAATCTGATTAATTAGAATAGTTTCTTTTGACATGGACATGTCAAGCTCTGCTTCTTAAGCAGAAATATGTGTCATGTCTTATGGATTGATGTATACAAATATTCTGATAATTGATTTATGTTAATGTAGACAGAATGTCCCTGGCAGAATATCTGAGAAATTGATAGTTAGAGCTGGGGAAATAAACTGGGAAACTGCTTGTAGAGATGGGAAGAAGACTATATTTCTCTGTATAACCATCAGGTATTATTGGGATATTTTTCCATGTGACTTTAGTGCCTATATAAAAAATAATTAAAATATAGAAGTATAAAGAAGGAGCCTAATGGAAATGTCTGTACATAGGCAATCATATCCATTCTTTCTCCTCTTCTTTGGACCCTCCTATACTCCTTTCCATGTGAATTAGAGAGCTATGCTTGAGAGTTTATCTGAAACCTTGAGCTATGAGGAAGGCATAAGGAGGGCTGCCCAGGGATCCTGGTTTGCTTTGGGACAGTGCTACACAATGAAAGGAAAAACCCAGAAGTTACAGTCTGCCTGGTAGCTGAAGAGTACACAGAGTCCAGTTTATAGACTTATGAATCTAAAGTTTGATGGGAATACAGTCAACAGCGTCCTTTCTGATCCACCCATGTAAGTTCAACTTGCTCGGCTTATTGGTGTTGCTGGGTTTCTGTCCATGTGGATCTTACCTTTCTTGATTTTTGTGTATCTCAAAACTTTTGTAATGACCCACACAACATTGTTTTTCTTCTCTCCCCACAAATGCATATAATGATGATGTGTGATAAGACAAATACATCAGAATTGTATAGACAAGGGTTTGCTTAGCAATTAATCTGTTGGAGCTGGACCTGCCCCAAGAGCTCCTGGGTGGTGGTCTGACAAATTCTACTTGCTTTGTGGGCCCCCTGAACTCTGCTTCCTTTGATCCTGTAAACTATGACAAAGGCACATTCCCTTCAAGGGTCTGCACTGCAGGGAGGACCAGGCCCTTGGAACTGGAATGATTCAGGAAGGCTGTAGATGAGAGAACAAATAGATTTCTCTTCTAGCTGGTGATTAGAACCGATTCTTAGCAATGACCACACATGTTTTATTCCTGTACCCTCAGGACAAGAGCTTGCTGCTTTGGCAGTGGAACTTAGAATAGACGCTAGTATTTTCATGACCTTGACCTTGACTGCTTCACATTTCCTTCTAGATTACTACTGACCAAGTTTTATTAAGATTTCTCTGAGATACCATATTATATTGTAAAATACTTAAAAAAATAATATGGACAGTGTTATCTTTCCTGGACACTCAGCAGTCTAGGGCCTGCCCTGCTACTGGTCACAATGCAAATACAGAGAACAGCTTCCTTTTTGCTAAATTCTCCTTTTCTTCTGTGAAATAGTTAGGGCAGGCTCAAGCCCAAGGAAGAAGTGCATTGTGGTCTGAATGTTGTGTTCCCACTAAAGTCATCTCGAAATCTAATTCTGAAGGCCATGGTATTAAGAGGAGTGACTCTAATCACTTTGAGAGGTGATTGCATCATGAGGGCAGAGTCCTTATGAATGAGGTTAGTGCCCTTACAAAAAAGGCCCCAGGAAGCTTGTCTGTCCCTTCCTGTGTAAGGCCACATTGAGAAAGCATTGTCTGCAACGCCCTTACCAGACACCAAATCTGTAAGAACCTTGATCTTGGACTTCCAAGAATCCAGAGCTGTGAGAGAGAAATTTCTGTTGCTTATAAGCAGCCCTGTCTATGAAGTTTTGTTGTAGCATCCCAAATGAGCTAACACAAGGTCATTTTGGCCTAAATTGTTTCAGGCATTGCTTGGGAGATTTATTTTAGTTTTATATAATCCTAATAGCTACTTTTTGGACAGTCCTGCACCACTTGTATTCTTCATGATAACGATCATAGCTAATATTTATTCTAATGTACTTTAGGTGTGTAATAGTTATAAATTCTTCCAAACACTTAATGGTATTTTCTCCCTTAACTCTGGTCCTGATGCCACAGTGAACATTGTGGAGGAAAAGCCCTACTTCAGAGTCTCTCTCCCCCTTGAGTTTTACCACACCACCAGGGTAAAGCAGTGCAAAAAAAAGTAGGAAATAGGTTTCCAGACATGAAGGGTGGGGGTCTTCACTGCTGCCTGGGTACCTGGGACCCCTCAAATCTACCATCTTCATTGGAGTGTGGTGCTCAGTAAACACAGCTGCTCTGGTGACCATTAGCTGCTTTTCTTCTCACTACCCATGATCTTGAAAAACTGTTCCACCTAATGCAAACTCAGCATCAAAATGGTCCCCAAAGCATTGCTTTGCCTGACCTCAGCCTTGGGAGAAAATAAATCACATTTTCCATTTAAGAGTGATGTAACATCACCACAAAAGAAACTACATGTTTAGACCTATCCAGCATGTCTCTCTGCACTCCTTGCATTCCCCTCCCTGGGAAGGCATTCACATTTACTGTGTGTGTTAAAGTCTCCCCTGTATTTCTGTCTGCCATGACGATTGATCCTTGGCTAACCAATCATCATAGATGGCAGTGGTGCCACTACCACCGTTCTGCTTTTGAAAGAAGGTGGGGGTGTGGCCATTCTGCAAATCAAAGAGGCAACGAGGGGAGATGGAGGCTAAGCACTGTGTGAGCCTGGCTTCAGAGGGCTTCTGTTCCCACAAAGCTGTGCTGTATTGCAGAGACTCTACCTGCCCTGCCATGGCTTTCTTCTCTGGGGGTGGCATTTTCCTTTGATCCAGGATAAGGGCAGCAGTGGATCTGTGCTTTAAGATTGATTTTACATCCTCGTACTCTTATAAATCTGAACCCAGCATAGCACATAGGTGAGGAAGGCATTGCTTCCTGGGGTCTGGCCTTATTGTGACCAATTGTAATAATAAAAGGATTGAAAATGGGTATTTGAAAATACTTAATAATTAAAATAGTGACACTGTGTTAGGGACTTTCTCCTTCCTCCCCAACTCAAGGCATAATGAGTAATCTGGGGGGTCAGGGTCATTGTATGCTCTCTGGTAGTGCCATAGATAGAACCGCAATCTCTCATAACAGTGATGATGATGGTGGGCCTGGCACCATTCACCACTTTACATCTAGAGATGTATTTCATCTTCTAGGAAGAATAAGTTAAGGTACAGGTCAAAGACCTATTTGATGGGAAAGCATGCAGACTGTGGAGGCAAAATTCTGACTTTAAAATTCTGAAAGGGGAGAGGTAGCATTTATTTAATCCTATAGAAGGTTCCTCTTGTTTCTCTCCTTTTTTTTTCTTTTTTGAGACAGAGTCTCACTCTGTTGCCCTGGGTAGAGTGCCATGGTATCATCATAACTCACAGCAACCTCAAACTCTTGGGTTGAAGCAGTTCTCTTGCTTTAGCCTCCCAAGTAGCTGGGGTTACATTTGCCCACCACAATACCCAGCTAGTTTTTCTAATTTTCTTTCTTTCTTTCTTTTTTTAGTAGAGACAGGATCTCTCACTCTTGCTTAGGCTGGTCTCTGAACTCTCGAGCTTAAGCATTTCACCCACTGCAGCCTCCCAAAGTGCTAAGATTTACAGTATGAGCTGCCTGCGCCTGGCCCTCTTTTTTTCTGTAAGGTGTTCTTCCTACTACTCTTGCATCTTAGGACACCACTTACTTGAATGTCCACAGTTCAAAAATGAACCTCAAGAATATTTAGTAGCATGTCCAAGGTTACACACTATTGTTACATGGCAGAGCTGGGATTTAAATCAGGTTTGTCTGACTCTGAACTCCAATTATGGATGGAAGTGCGAATGGGATCCATCTTGTACGTAGACAACAGGATGAGATATCCATGTGTTAGACAACTGTCTCTTCTGAGCTTTAGAGTTTTTTTTTTAATTACTAATAAATAGGCAAACCAATTTCCACACACCCACGTCTAAGACTAAAACTAGACAACCTTTGGCAAGGCCCCACAAAACTGGAAAGATTGAACTATTCAAAGCTTTCACTTTATCATTATTTTAGCTTCTAAACTTGTCATCTTTATAGTCTATTGAATTAATAAAAGAAGTGAATGCTAATTGACACTGACAGAGTGGGACACTGCATATTATATAAACTGCTCTGTGCAATCCCATGTAATTGCTATAGAGGCACAAATTCATACTTTTCACCATCCTAACTCATACTTGTAACCCAACATCCATTCAAATTAAAGCACTGTAACTCCTTTTTTAGGAGTAGGGAAAAAAAATACCTTGCTTTTTACAAGTTGATTTATTGTTACATGACAGTATTGAGTATATTAAATTTTAATATTGGTGCTGTCTTTTTCACCATAAGTCTTGTGCTGAGGAGCTCAGAAATTATATCATTTTAAAACGGACATTTATTGCACTGTATAGGCAAGTATGTAATTCCTTCCTCTAAGAAATCTGTGGAATATTTTCCTTCTGAGTTGTGAGAACTTTTGATTTGCATTTGTTGTGTCATGTGGGTGCAAAGGAAGGGTGATTTATTGTTTCCATTGGCATAAATAATGTGCTGTTTGTTTCTGCATCATTTTCCAACACCACTATTGATAGTGCCTCACAGTTTACTAGGCAGTGAATTCAGCCTTTTACTGTAAATGTCAGGGAGAGAGAATGGAAAAACAGCGTTGAATTTCAGCCTAACATTCAAATGGTTCCCCAGTCACATTGGAAAGAGATAATGCAGTTATGGTGGGATAGTGCCTCAATGCAGCTGTCCTTTCTAGATCATTTCTTGGAACCACTAAAAGTCCGGGGAACATGGCAACCTTTTGATCCCTACACTCAGATAATTTCCAGGATAATGCATGCTTTTACCAAACACAAAGCACTACTCTGCCCTGGTTACTCTTCACTCACACGTTTTCTCCTACTCTGACCTTTGATCATCAATTTTTTTTGAAGTGTATGTTAATCTGAGAACAAATCAGGCAAACATTAGGACATAACAAAGCTTTCTGGAGAGTTGTGCAAAACAGATAAGACACAAACTGATCTAATGTACATTTTATTTTTCTTCTTTCTTAGTTACAAAAGCTGAATTTGCTTGGGGTGACATTATACTTGTCTGAGATTTATATTTCCTGGACTCCATTATCATTTGATTTGGTCATTCTGGCTAATGAGATGAAAACAGAAGTTATTGGGTAGATCATCTAGAAAATAGAACTGAGTCAGTATGAACTTGTATTTGCCTTTTCCTTTTAATTTCTACTTTCTGCTGAATGTGGAAAGATGGGTGGATCTCTTGTAGCCATATTGAATAAGGAGTCAACCTTTAGGTACTGTAATAAGGACGGCAGAACAGAATAAGAGAAGAAAACTGTATGTCTGATGAGTTAGTGAAGCCATTATTCCAGTCATGTGTCACTTACCTTGGAACTTTTATTAAATAAGAGGATGCCTGACACTTTTCTAATTTATTTAAGCAAGTATAGTCATGTTCTATTACTCCCACGTTGGGGAAGCTGGTTGCTATATTGGGAGGATACTCAAGTAGCACTGAAGAAGGTCCACTTGAGAGGAAATTGAGGTCATTAGCTGGCTTTGACTTGCCATCTTGGAAGTGCCATCTTATCAGCCCAGTTAAGCTGTCAGATGACTGAAACCCTGGTCGATAGTTTGTCTATAACCATATGAGAAACCCATGACAGCTAAACTGCTCCTGAATTTGTGACCCTTAGAAACCATGTGAGAGAATTAATTTCTGTTGTTATTTTAACCTGCTACATCAATTATAAACCGTACAGAAGTTAATGTTAGATATATATTTTATATTTGTATTTTATGCTTTTTTTTTTTTTTGAGTAAGAGTCGCAATCTGTCACCCTTGGTAGAGTGCCGTGGTGTCACAGCTCACAGCAGCCTCAAACTCTTGGGCTTAAGTGATCCTCTTGCCTCCGCTTCCCAAGTAGCTGGAACTTTAGGTGCCCGCCACAATGCCCGGCTATTTTTGGTTGTAGTTGTCATTGTTGTTGAGCTCGGCCTGGATTCAAACCGGCCAGCTCCGGGTGTATGTGGCTGGTGCCCTAGCTGCTTGAGCCACAGGCGCTGAGCCGGTCATGTCTGTATTTTAAACTGATACATCGTGTGAAACCCTATAAATGAAAATATCCACAGAGATGCTTCAGGATTCTCATTTTTATGCATCATAGTTAAATGTGGTTATGAACTTAACAACTTTTAAGCTACCTTGTTGCATAATAGCAGATAATAATCCTTATGAATTTAATATTCCACCAGTCAGGCATTTTCTTAATGATCATAAGGCAAGTCAGAATTAGACTAAGAGCCTTTATTCTTCTCTCCTATTTCCTTACTCTTACATTTCCATTCCTGCTTTGGGAGGGTTAGTCACTCATTGGACACCAGATCATAGAGGACTGAAGAGTCCCAGAATATTCTTTCTCATTTCTAATGAAACTCGATGTTTCACAGAGGAAACCGTCCTTTGGAAAAGATCACACCTTCCCAATTTCAAGTTCTACTTAATTTGAAAAAACAAAACTGCCTTCCCAGTTCAAAACGAGGTGTGCGTGGTTAGCTGTCTGAGTCCCCACAAGGTGCCTATCATTACTAGTCCAGACCCCCAGACCTTTTCCCGTTTTTCATGTTCGTAAACATTTACGTTTCTAGACACCTGAGTTTACTTTACAGTGGGCAGCACCTTCCTCATAGACTGTAAAACTCGACTTCAGCCCACTGATTCCTGAGGCTTCTGTTATCATCCACTGGTCACACTCCTTGTTGATCCCCCGCCTCGTGCATTGTAAGTCGCCAGTGCAGCTGCAGAACACGACACGTGTACCTCTAGTTTCTTTGAGCTGGAGTACCTTTTTGGCCAGGTGTTAAGTTTCAAGACTTGAGGTTTCTTGAACATTTGATTCATTAACTACCTTCTGTTTGCCCCACCTACATTCTGCCTGTCTGATATGTTAAGTGATGCTGCAGGACAGAAGGTGTTCAGTTGTTACTGAGGCAAGAAAGCCTTGCTGGTGGCAGTGTGAAAGGGGCTGTGGAGCATTCCCCAGAGAGTCCCCTCTGCTGTAAGACCTGGGGCAAAGACTGTATCCATAGGCAGGTTCATTATCAATCATTTCAAACCCATCTATTTACTCTGAGAGTCCAATCTGACTACATTCAGTTCGTAAATATCAGAACCTTCTGCAGAGTAATGGAAATTTGTTCAGGTGAACTTACTCAGATTCCCCTGATTAATCCATCTGACTACCCAATCAAAGCTATGGTTACTATCACTTTTAATTTGATTTTGTTGTCTTCTTCCTTCTTTCCCTTTTCTGAGTATATTCTTGCATGATGAAAGTTGTGGCTCTAAACCTAATCTCTTAATTTTTGCTTGCTTGGATTTGCTTTTACTTTTTCCTTCCTTTTTTTTTTCTGCATCGTATTATTTGCAAACTTTCTATGACAGAGGAGTCATAAATGATTTAATTCTACAACAACTCTCAGTTGTATGGACATTCCCATTCTTCCCTCTTTCAAAGCTACTGAGGCCTATGCTTTCATAATTACACTTAATAACTATGTCATGCAGGCAGACAGAGTTGGGTGAGAGATTAGGAGTTGGAGTTCAGTGATCAACTGCAGCTTCTGCTGCTGGATAGAGGGAGTTGTGCACCTGTGGCCTGGTCCTTCCTTGCTGTCATCCGCAAAGTTAAGCAATCTGGTGCAAAGTCTGATTGGAAAGGCTTTTTCTTTGACTGGGCATGGGATGGGTAGAGGACTAAAGAAAGGCTTGGTAAGATGCTATCTTGCTCTTACTAACAGATAACATGAAGGTAATCATGTATGAGACACTCCGTTCACTGGCATTAAAGGGTAACTGCTCATTTTTTTTCTTTTACAAAAGTGAGACATATTTCCCATTTTCATTCTATGTCCAAGGTGGCAAACTCAAAGCAGCATGAGGTAAATAGCGAGCAATTCACATGCAATGTATTTGCATGCTTAGCCTATGTATCTGCGTATCTTCATTAAGCCACTGTCAAATGAATGTATGCACACACGTACTTATGTATGCACTGACATATACAAATATGTATATAATTGCATATATTTCCTTATTCTTCTACCTCATCTCACCTGCATCTTCCATTCATTGTTAGAGAAAATGAGCCTTAACACACTGATGGTTTTTGACTAAGATGAAGATATTTGCCCTTTTTGTGTTTATAAAAACCAAATGGGACAGGTACCTGTAGTCACTCCTGGGGTCCAGCTGTCTTGCCTCCAGGAGAGTTTCAACAACAACAATAATTGCTATTGAGTAAGTTCTGACTGTGAGCCAGGGTTATGCCTAGATGGCTTTCATTGGTCAACTGAGTTCCTCTTCTGATTGATCTTGTGAGGTGGGTAGGCAGGGAATTCAGTATGAAGCCATGGGAGAGAATGAGGTGGTCTCACCAGCTGTAGCTAAAATATCCTAAGTATCAAGAGTAACAAGTTTTTCCTTTTTTCCCTAGCTTCACTCACTCTCCCATTTTCTTCAATCCTTCCAGCAGTTATTTTGGACACCTAGGTTTGTAAGTCTTATTCAAGTCCACTGGAATACCCATGTTTGCAGCATGAACCTTTGCTTCTCTTCTGGAACGCTTTTTATGTAACTCTTAGTAACAGCTCTGTGGGTCTTCCTTTGAATTTGCTGAGCTTTGTACTAATTTCCCAAGAGCATTTTTTTGTTCAGGAGTCACCATGTGATATGTTGACCCATTCACATTCTCCTTTGCCTCTACTATGAAAGGCTGGACAAGGTTAGACCCCTGGGTAGTGTTGGGCTAAGAACTGCAGCTGGAACATCCATCTGAGTTGGGTCAGATGCGTAATTTTGTCGATTTTTTTTTTTTAATATTTCTAAGCTTTGGTGTCCATATACAGAAAAGTCAAGTCAGTACTAATACATACCACATAGGTTGTGAAAAGGTTTAAGTACAGGCACTATCCAGATTACAAACTGGATAGGTTCTATAGGTTTGTCCTTAAGTTGAATTTGTATGTGAGTTGGGATAGGCACATTTACCTATTACCTGTAATAGCCTCTGTTTGTAAGTGTGAGTTGTACATCATTTGGGAACTGCCTGTACAATACTTTATCAATTAAATGACAAAAAATGTCCATTGGATGCCAGTCTCTTCTCTAGGCATAGAGGAATTGATAAGTGAACAAGTCCTGCCTGTAATTGTGGAGGTTACCAACTGGAGTTGGATGTAGATGGCACATTAAGGAATCAGAAAACAAGATAATTATAGAGTGTGACAAATGCTATGAAGCCCATAAAACTCGTGGGTATATAAAGAGCAATGCAGAGGAAGTAGAGAGGGGCTGGATAACTCGGAAGGCTTCTCTAAGGAGGAGATATTTAAGCTAACAAATAAAAACTGTGTAGCCCAGTGCCTAGTAGTTGTAAGATACCCACAAATGCAGTTATAATTAAAGTATAATAATAATCTCTACTTCAGTTATTAGAGTTTGCAACCTTAAAGTGGTTATAGTCTCCATGCTTGGCCTCTTTTCTGCAGCATCCAAGCAATGGCTCAAATAGTAAGGCAAAATGCATAGAGAACACAGCTTTGTGTCACCCTTCACCTACAAATATGACCTTGTTCTTGCTAGAAATCAGAGAATAGGGTAGACCCTGGATTCAATGGGAAAACTCATATTGACAGGTGTCTTCACGTGATCCTAGGATATACTGTGATTCCCCGGACACTGAAAGATGAGATCTAGACACACATTCCCTGGGCATTAAAAGATGAGAATTGAAATGGACTCATTTCTGGTAATAGAGAAATGGGACCTTCATGGTGGCCACCAATGCACTGAGGATGTCATTTCTGTTTGTGAGGAGAGATCACCCTGGAGAACCTAGAAGCAGAAATGTACAGGGAGACATTCAGACTCTTCCTGCGGTCCTGTCTTGGTAAAGAGCTCCAGCATTTAGCCGGCACCTCCTTGCAGCCCTCCCCCAGCCAGCAATTTACTTCTTAGCTATCTCTCCCCTTGTGTTGGCCTTCCCTCAGCTTCTATCACCATTGCTTTTTCTAGGCTTTCATCCTCTCTGTCCCTTTGGACCTCCCCAATGGTGGGCTTTTTAAAAACAGGTTATGATCTTTAAAGTCACAAACCAGGCCATTTTCTCTTTTGCATGCTTTATACCACTGATTCCTAAATTACGGACTAAGGGTCTATTGCAAGAGGTCTGTGGAGTGGAACAATCATGTGTCAAAATGGTGGGGGTGGGCGAAGGGGAGAGCAGAGAGAGAAAGAGGGAGGTAGGGGTGAGGAAAGGAAGAGCAGAGAGAGGGAAGGAGGTAGGGGGGTGGGACCTTGGTGTGTGCCACACCTTTTGGGGGCAAGACACGATTGTAAGAGGGACTTTGCCTAACAAATGCAATCAGTGTAACCTGGTTTCTTGTACCCTCAATGAAGCCCCAACAATAAAAAAAAAAAAAAATTGAAAAAAATAAAAAGAGATATAAGTCCCTTATGATATTTTCTCTTGGTCTGTGAGCTATTTTTTCACTTTCTGTTTTACATTTTTTATTTTTTTATTAAATCATAACGTTGATGCATTTATGGGGTTCAGTGTACTGATTTGATATATAATGTGAAATGCTTACATTAAACTGATTAATACATCAAAAAAGGTATTAAATATTTTTAAATATATGTAAATATTATTTAGATTATAAGATGCAAATTTATTTTGAAGAATTGCTGAACTAATAATTGATTTGTTCAATGTATATTTACTAAAGCAATAAATGGTAAAAACAGATCTTTTCATCTTACAGAGGTGAAGCTGATACACGAAATGATATTATTTTCGTGTATACGGGGTCTTCACACTTAAAAAGAGAGCTTCGTGTACCATCGTGAGATACAAGGGTGATGATTCCCTTAGGACCTGGACAGAATGTGGTGTGCAAAAAGGGCGCGTGCGGGTTGAGACCGGCTGCAGGTAGGTGGATTTGCAGAGGGGCCCGGAGAATGCCGCCCTGACTGAGCAAGTCCTGTGATCCTCCAACTAGGTCGAGTGATGTGCAGGCAGGCCACCTGAGCTTCTGCTGGCCTCCGGTGCAGAGCTTCATCTCATCTGTGCCCCACTCAGATATGGTTTTAGTCTCAGATGTTTGATGGAGCGAAGTGTGCTCCGTTAATGGAGCAAACACAGGGGATTTTAAATGGCAGTTTGCAGATTTGTATTCCTGTGAAGGGCTGCGCTGGGGCTGTTACCATCTCCGCTTGTTCTGTTTATTCAGCATGAATATCTGGAACATGCAGTCGTTCTGCTTTTTTTCTTTTTCTTTTTTCTCAGATACGCCGTCCCAAGGTACCACGGGCAATATCTTCATTATTAGCATAAGAGGGAAGCTGGCTGCTCTCGGGAACCGCACATTTCCAGATTATGTGTTGTGTTACATATTGGCTGTTAATTAGGATCCAGCCAACAGTGGCAGAATATCAAAGGAGGAAATGATCCACGTGAACGTGGTAAAATGTTCTAACAGAAGCCTGCTCCGTTCAGAGTTGCCCTGCGGAAGGAAAACAGTTCAGGGAAATGAAACTGAACCAGAAGCCTCCTGCCGGGGGGTACATTTTGCAGCCCGAGAGCTGCGCAAGCCTGTGCTCAGCTCCGGAGAGGGACCGCGCATCTCTGCCATCTGCACGGAAGTCTGTCCTCTAACGCAGCCAGCAGGGTGCGCAGCGCTTGCCTCGCAGAGGGGCAGGGAAGGTACTGTCAGAGGAGGAAGGGAGGGGCCTGGGGGCTGTTCCGGCTTGCCCTTAACATTTTCATTACTGTTATTAAAAAAAAATACAATGAAAAATATGACTTTGCAAACATCCAAATAATTCCCCAGTACATGAATTAAGAGTGAAAGTTCCCTTCATTCGTCTCCTACATCCCACCTTCCCCTCCCTAGATAAACACCAATATCAGTTTGTGGTGCACCTAGAATGCATTTAAAAACACATTCGATGATTTCTCAGGGTTGTTTTGATTTGCATTTCTCTAATATATAGAGATGACGAACATTTTTTCATGTGTTTGTTAGCCATTTCGAATATATATGTGCAAATGGAGTCACAATGTTTATATTACTTTTTTCATTTGCAGTATCTTGAAAATCTTTCTCTGCTTTGGGATGTCCTGTGAACACATGAGGACCTCACTGGTTGGTTGGCCCGGCTGCACAGTATTTCATTTACAGATGGATTAGCATTCGCTTGATAATTCCCTTACTTACAACATTTACAGAAGAGCTCTAGCAGGATTTCAGCCCTTTTTATATACTTTTGGCTTTTTTATTTTCTAGTTTCTGCTTCTCCTACTTTTTCTTTAATGTGGTAGGCTGAAAAACATACCCTCCCACCCTCCCCAGCATATGTCTGCATCCTTGGAATCTGTGACTGTTACCTATATAACAAAAGGTACTTTGCTGAGGTGACTAAAGCAAAGGTTCATGAAGGTTCATGAGATGGGGAGACTATCCTGGCTTCTATGAGTGAGGGCCATGCAAACACACAGTCATTATATGAGGAATGAGGCAGATGTCTCAATGAGAGGTGAACCAATGTGAGGATGGAAACAGAAATTATAGTGAGGAAACTCCAAGCCAAGGATCACTGGCGCTCCTGGAGCCTCCAGAAGTAATAAGACATGCAGGCACCTTGATTAGAGCCCCATAAGATTCACTGTGAGCTTCTGCTGTTTTAATCTATTAAGTTTGTGGTGATTTTTTACAGCAGCAGTAGAGAACTAATACAGTCGGTGTAACTGGTTATAGTGTTGAATAACTGGTCATACCTCTTTACTTTTGCTAAAAGATATTTTTGGAGAGAGGAAAATCTTGACTGTCATACAGATGCAGAAATAAACACATGCTAGAGATTTTATTCATGAAGAAAGCAGGTAGTGATTATAACTGGCTCAAAAAAAGAAGCCAAAAAGCACAAATTTACATGCAGTAAGAAATGCCGAAATGAATGTGCAAATATTTTTTGCTTTTTAATGGAGTGAGATCAATGAAACCCCTATCAGAGGTCTGTCTCTTACCTGCAACCTTCAGAGTTATCGCATAGCTCAAACACAAGGAAAGGCTAGAATCAGGTAACCTGGATGGGTTATTTAGACCAAGTATAATTTTCCACTGAGACACAAATGTTTTTATATATCACAAATATTCTATCTGGCTTGCTGTCTGGTTTTATACAGCAAGCAAGTTAAAAAGTGTTTTTACTGATTAACATTTTCAAATGATCTGATCATAGGGAACAGTAACTACCTTTCCATAAGAAATCACTGCCCCAAACTGGGGGAGGATTCTTCACATCTTGAGAGAGTTGTAAAAATTCCCCATCATGCTTATGGGCTTATCTTAACCAATGTGAGTTCCTAACCGACCTCTCAACAGGTATAAATCCCTTCCCCAAACCTTCTCTGCCTTTACTATCTGAATTAGCTGTGGCCTTCCAGAGAGACAGACCAATAGATTATGTGAGCGTTTGTGTGTATGAGAGGCGAGATATTGGGGGAATTGGCTTACGCAATTATGGAGGCTGAGAAGTCCCATGATTAGCTTTTTGCAAGTTGGAGACCCTGAAATGTCCACAGAATGGCTCTGTCCAAGTCTGAGAATCTTAGAATCAAGGAGGCTGATGACCAAAGGCCTGAGGATCTAGTGAGGCTGGTGGTGCAGTCCCAGAGACAAAAGGCTAGAGAGTCTGGAGTTGTGATCTCTGAGTGCAGGACAAGAATTTTGTCCCTGTTCCAGGAGAGTGAGAGAAAATTCACCGTTCCCCTGTCATTTTTTTCTGTCAGGGCCCTCAGCTTATTGGATGATGCCCACTTTGAGGTTGGATGTTTTCCATTCAGTCCACTGATCCTCATGCCCATCTCCTGTAGAAATGTCCTCCCAGGCACACCCAGAAATAATGCTTTACTAGCTCTCTAAGTATCCCTTAATCCAGCTGGGGTGACACCTGAAATTAACCATCACACTGTCTCTGTTCACAACTATAAGGAGAAATCATTTTGCCTATGGCTCATTGATTTAAACAGAAAATGAGGGAAAGTTTAATGGATGCAAGCACCACTCTTTAAGTCTTGCCTCCAAACTGCCAAACAATTTCCTACACTTTATTCTCCCAAAGACTCATCTTTGTGCTATTTAAGCTCAATGCTTGGTGCTTTAGAATTTCTGTCTTCCAGTGTCTTCTTGTATTTAGCACATTAGTCAGAATATAGTCAGAAAACAGAAACAACACCCCCAATTTGAACAGGGAAATGATTAACTACTCAGAAGAGGTTAACTACTAAAAGAGGTAGAAGAAGACTTTGTATAATCTAGGAATACCAAACCCAGAAAGAAGAGCCATCAACTCTTGAACTGAGGGAGAGAACATGAAGAAAAGTCAGGAGATCAGCTTCTTCCACACCCACATATATCCACACAAAACTGAGATTCGGACCTTGATGAAGATGCTGTGGCTACTACAGGACCACGCAGCCTGGTGGCGGTGACAAAATCTTCCAGAAGGCCCAGGCTAGGGCTGATATGTGGGAGCAGCTCACTAGAGGATGTCAGTGGTCTAGATTTGATCCACAGGGCCAGGCTAATGGTAGCCAAGAACCTCACTTTGATTTCCAGGGGCCAAGAAGCAGCCCACTAAGTGGCAGATGAACTCCTTAGAGAGGAAGCACGTTGGGCCTCTGGCATCCTGGTGGCTGCTTTGTTGGAGGGAACAAAAACACATCAGGATAAGAAGGAGGAGCTCCTTCCCTTGATCTGGCAGCTGGCAAAAGAGAGATGTTTACAGGGTCCAGCTCCGGTATCCCAAATGGGGCCCAAGAAAGTTGGGATTGTAGCTAAAAGACAATAAATTGATAACTCTCACATTCACCCAAATATAAATAATGAAAAAGGATATGTAATGAGATGTAATGATCAGTGAGGGATAAAAAAATGTGGAATAGAGGCTGAAGGCAGAGGCAAATGTTTAAGATTCGGAACATCATTTCTTAGTCTACAACTTGCCTTTCTCCTTTAAAAATATACCATGGACATCTTTTATTGTCAGGGGGTATACTTCTGTATGTATGTATGTATATCCTAAAATTTAATTTATCATTTTCTTACTTGTGGACACTTAGGGTGCTTCAAAGTTTTCATTATGAGGGAAACATGCTACATTAAACATTCTAGCTATTTTACTTAAAGGCAATGTACTTGTGTAAAATATTCTGTCTGCAGAGGCAGGAGAGTTTGGAGAAAGTTATCTTCTATTTGGTTCATAGCTGTGCTGATTAAAGTTTTTATAAGTATGTATAATTTTTTATATATTTTATTTATAATCACAATATAGGTAAGAAGATGTTTCCATGTTGAAAGAAGCGCAACTTAATTAAAGTTGTAAACTGCCACTGAGATTCTATTTAAATGCTCATTCTTGTGGCTCTCTTGGAAAAAGCAACAGTTCGTCACTGCCGTTACAGGGTCTGCTCAAAGCAGTGCACATGTGTTTTTAGCAGCTTATTGTCAGATATTGTGTCTGGATAGAAAACAGTTTTTCCTCTCATTTAGGCAACTTTCCAGGTGGTCAGGATGATGGAATCTGAGCAGAAATGCTGACTTGACTCACATTTCCTCAATTGCAAGGCAGACAGAGCTGTTGAACCAGCGGGAGTTTTCATTTGAGAGGACCCGGTTCTGACATGAGTCTTGGCCCCCCTCCACCTCTGTGTCTAAGCCAGTGGGCTGTGGAAGAGGAAGAGCTGCTTCTGACAAGATCTCCCTGGAATTCCTCATCAAGGGGAAGGTGGCAAGTCTGTCTCCACAGTGCTGAGCCTTTTTCCTCCCGGAAATAAGTTATTCGATTTGAAAGGGTTTAATTAGACAACAAGAGCTCTCCAAATCCTATAGCTAGACTTTTTTTTTCCTGACAAGGTGCAATCACAATTCTGAATCAGGGCAGCGTCTGTGTGACCAACTTTGTATTGATGATGGGTTTACTCCCTTATCCAAAGGGTGGGAGGGAGTGAAAGCAAGAAGGCTGTGTGTGTGCGTGAAATCCTAAAGGAACTAGGACAAGGGCAGACAGAAATTGTTCAGGAGCTGAGATCTCATTCCAGGACCACTGGCCTTAGCTGGGTGTGTGCCAAAGCTGCAACATCTCTGGGACTTTGGGGTTGCTGGCCAGGTAACATTGTTTCTCCTTTAACAGACTATTCCCAACATTGAGGAAAGGAACAGATGTCCACCTCCCTCCAGCTGGCAGGGAGGATGGACTTTAGGAAGGAGGATCATATTGGGGAGACAACAAATACCATGATGACAGGTTTTCCTTAGGATACAAAATAACAGTTGTAGCTAACATAAGCAAATAATAACCATCATTTTAGGATAGCAAGGTTTAGCCTTCAGATTCTTTGCTTTCTCCTAGACACTGAAAAAAGTCCTTTCCATGGGGATTCTTGCACGGCTTAGAACATCTCGCAGATATTAATGCTGGTGCAATTGCCTGATGGAATGAACCTGTGGCCTGCCTCTCATCTTCTTTGTCTTATAAAGGGAAAGGAAGAAAGAAAAGAAGGAAGGAAGGGAAGGAGGGAAGGATAGGTCCTACAACAGCGGTCAGTGAGGAAATTAATTCAGATAAAAACTGTTGATGGTCAAGGTAACAGAGCTGGTCAGTACCAGGATCAGGTTTCCAGCTCTTCTTCTGGCTAAGCCCAAAGCCCAGTGCCAGCTTCCCATGAAGGAAGGCAGTGTGTCTGTCCCTTTATGAGTGTACTTCCTAGAGTCAAATGAGTTTTCGGGCTGCAGAATGATCAGGTCATTTTGCTAAAGATCGTATTTGATGGGATAGTCACAGTGTGCCTCCTGCGTGCCTGAGGGAAGGAAGTGGATACTCTATTGATTTCATGGAAACTGGGAAGAAGGTCCCTTCTACGACAAGATAATAATGATGAACATTTATTGAGTTCTTATTATGTGGCCTGCACTGGCGTGTGTGTGTGTGTAAAAATCCCTTATCTAATTTAATCTTCACCATGAACCCACACAGCGGATATTGTAATTATCCCCATTTTATGTGTAAGGACCTATTGATATTGAGGCTCAGGGAGCTTAAGTAGCTGCCCAAAGACACACAGCAGCAGAGACAATGTTTGACTGCAGGTCAGTCTGCCGCTGTGTTTTACTTGTTAGTACCCACACCGTTTCCAGGGCTTTCTCCAGGCCTGAGAGGAAGCTATTACACACTTGACGTGATATCTTTCTGAGGGTGGCCCATTCATTCTTGACAATGCTACCTAGTGCATGCTAACTACAACCAGCATCATCCCTACCAGAACTTTCTAAAAGCTTATCTTCCCTGCTCAGATGAGGGGTGAAGAGGACATAGGTTTGCTGAGTGGTAGGTGCAGAACCTACATCAGCACAGATAACCCTTTAACAACCCTGGGAGGGAAAATTTTATTAGTCATCACACAGATCAAATAATGGAAGCTGAGAGATATTAAGTCACCTGCTCGTCTTCACAGAGCTAGCAAGCATGGAGTCCAAGATTTGAACATCTGTGTCACCCCAGTCTCACCTGTCTCCAATCATTATGTCCATGCCCAAGACACACAGTAGGCCCTCAATAGGTATTTGCCACATGAACAAATACAGCAAGCCCTCTGTGATTTCTGATCTTTACTAAGGGTCTGAGGGAACAGGCATGGAAGAGGGTCCCAGACTTTTTCCATGTCTCTGATGACATCTTAAAATATTCCGCCCTCCAGAGCCACAGCTACCCTCCCACCCTGTGTCTCAGCAAAAAAGTTCTGCCAGAGTCCCCGATGCTGTGAGGTCTCCCTAAGCATAATATATTTTCACACACAGACCATTTCCTTCCATAGAGGAATTCTGTAGTAGCCACAAAGAGAGAGCCTATCGCCTCGACTTTGTTACCTAACTGTTGGAGATATCAGTGGTATAGGAGCAGAGTTTTCTTAATTGAGGAGGGATAAGAGCACTGAACTTACCTTCTCCTCTGAGTTTGCCATATAATGTTTTCAGAGCAAACAGGAAGGGACAGTAATGGTAAATATTTCAAAGCTGGAATGCAAGTTTTATGGCGTCACTGCCTTACAAATGTACTAGCACTGCAGCAAATCTCCTGTAGGAGTGCATGAAGGTGATTCATAAGAATGGAAAGTTCATCCTTGTCAGCCAGCATTGAGGAAGACAGATTACCAGTGGACATGGTATTATACCTGTTTTTAGTGCTTTAAAAATTACATCTGGCATTTATTTCTAATAAGTCATGGTGAAATAGGTGAGATAGTTTACCTGTGCTATAAGATAGAAAAGTTCTTTTCTTTTTATTTTTTTAAACCACATCATTTTCTGTGGGTTTATAATATATATACCACCTAGGAAAGGGGATATTCTACTAAAGGGCATGAGAGAGAGTTTGCTCTGGGGAATCATACAATTTACTAAACGCCATTGACAGGGAGGCTTTTTCTGTTAGGCTGCTTCTAGCTAGTACCCAAGGAATGAAAAAGGATAATGCTATTTGCAAAAGTCAATGCCAGGGGCAATTAATTTTACAGTTTCTAAAATGTGTGAGAGAAGACTGTTGGTCATGTAACTACCTAATGCCCATGAAAGGTTTTTTATTGGGCAGAGGGTGAGTGGGTGTGTGTTTCCTCTTTTCCTTATCTCACATTTCTTGCAGAATTTTCCAGCAATTGGTTCCTTTCTTTAATCATGTTGGTACTTGGCTCAGAATCATACCTGCCTGGTGTGTATGGTTTTATTTTCTAAACTGGCTTGGGAGGAAGGTCAAATGTAAGGAGGGCACAAACCCAGACTTTGATAGCACGTGGGGTGGAGAAAATGTGACAAATAGCTCCTTCTCTGCATTGCGGCTGGGGCCTGGGATGGTATCTTCCTCATAGCCATGGATGTGGCTGTTCACATAGCAGTTTGTTCTCCAGGTTGACTCAGACATAAAGATTGAAGTATCATTTTGTTTGTAATAAAGACTAAAAACAAACTAAATGGCCCAAAAGACAGACACAATTGGCTAAATAAATTATGCTTTACCCATACAATAGAATATTACACAGCCATTGAAAAGAATGACATAGGTCTCCAAGTGATGATTCGAGATCATTTCCAAGACATATTGTAAAGTAAAAATAGCAAGTTATAGAATAATATATATTGTTGGTTAACTTTTGCATAAAGAAACAAATAAATACCTGTCTCTATATTTATCTAGCTACCTCCCTATCTGTGTCTATCCATCTGTCTACTCATTTCTGTGTTTTAAAAATGCATGGAAGAGTTCTTTAAGAAAACTGTGTCAGTCTGCTTAGTGCCGCCAAAATACCATAGAGGGGTAGTTTAAACCCTGGAAATCTCTTACAGTTTTGGAGGCTGGAAGTCCAAGGGCAAGGAGTCAGCAGGGACGATTTCATTCTGAGGCCTCTCACCAAGTCTTACAGATGGCCGCCTTCTCACTGTGTCCTCACATGGTTTTTCCTCTGGGAACCTGCATTCCTGGTGTCTCTCTGTGTGTCTTCTCTTGGGACACCACTCAGATTAGGGCTCACTGTAATGGCTCCATGTTAACCCAGTCATCTCTTTAAAGTCCCTAACTTCAAATACAATCACATTCTGAAGTTCCAGGGGATGTAGAATCAATATGAGGGTTTGGGGAGGGGGTTACTCTATTCGGCCCATAACAAGAGACCAAATATTATTTGTAGAAGTTACCTTTGGGGAAAGGGATTGTGAGCTTTGCATAGGAGGGAAATACATTTTTCACTGGGCATCTTTTTAAAGTGTCTGACTAGTTCCTATTACCAAATTCACATTAATCACAAGTGATTTCATAATAACATATTTCTAAATATTTCTGCAGTTTCCTCCTACTTACTAATCCTCAGTGACCCTCCCAGTTGCACTCTCATCAGGGGCATCTCCCCATTTTACAGAGGCATCCGTTAACTGATGTGCTCAGTGCTTAAGTCCCTGATAAATGACATTCATTCCCATCAAGGAAATGAGTGTCCAGATCATACATGGGCTATTTATCCCCTGCTTACAGTCTTCCACTTTTTCTCACATTCCTATTTATAAAACGGCTATTTAAAAATATACATTTTTTTGATAATATCACTTTAAATCCAATTCTGATTTTACCTCCAGATAGCATTCTCATTTTTAACCTCATGACAGTATATTTGTGCTGAAGTATAATCAGAATCGTCCTGCCAAGACATGTATGGTACAAGTATGTGGAAATTATCTTTTCCTAAAGAATAACGTACAAATGGGAGGCAGAAATATTCTTGATATTCTTGAATTCTACCCACTGTCTTATAGTTGACAATATGTTCATTTTATTAGTCTATTATTATCATAATATTGTAAACACTTTCATCTCTTTTAACTAGATGTATGAATTACTGAAAAACAAATGTTCATCACTGTTGTCATTTGCCACAATATATATGTGATATATGTGTGTGTGCATAATATGTACATTATACCTATTTCCATAGTTGTCCAGTGACATTTTATAGTTTCAAATAAATAAGGCCACCCTGGGGCAACAAAACCTACATGTGCTAAAAAATCTATTTGGGCCACCTGCCCTCTTGCAGTGGCAGTGTTGGTACCCCTCTTATTCCTTAGTATGCAAGGTCCTGTGTTGAAGGTGGCTGGCCCTGAGCATCTGCTGACCCTGAGCTGAGAGCTTTCATCTGGCTGTGCCCAGCCAACAGGCAGAGCCAGGTGACAGAGCAGGGCCTTGGTTCCCCGGGAGCAGCTCTTGACCAGTGATTGGCAGGGAGTATTCACACCTTGGCTTCTCAGCTCTTCCACTGTGAAAACACTCAAGTGTATATTCTACACTAGCCCCTTGATCTGTGGTAGGATCAAGCTTCGGTTGATAATTTGCTCAAAGACATAGTGGTAATTTGCTCAATGACACCCCTTCTATTGGTTTTCTTTCCTTCTTTGTCTCACTTTTTCACTCTTAACAGTTTATTGGGATCACATTTAAAATAAATTATTGGGTGTTCCAAAGGTTACCCATAAAGTAAAAAAAAAAAAAAAAAAAATTTACAAAGAGGTGGTCACCACGCACAGAGTATTTTGTAAATATTTTGTAAATAAAGGTACATTTAGCTATGATTTCCCATTTTCCCTATGTATGGTGACCTTTGGGACACCCTGTACAGTTAACCCTTGAACAACATGGATTTGAAACGCGTGGGTCTACCCAGATGCAAATTTTTTCCAATAGAAATTATGCTGAATGTTTGTGCCTACCCTTCCTCCCTACCTTCTGCCTCCTCGACCTATTCTGTCCCTGCTACCTCTGAGACAGCAAGAGCAGCCCTTCCCTTTCTCCTCCTCCTCAGACCACTGAATGTGAAGATGGTGAAGGTGAAGACCATTATGGTCATCTGCTTCCACTTAATAAATAGTAAATATATTTTCTCTGGCTTGTGATTTGCTTAACAATGTTTTCTTTTTCCTATATTACTTTATTGCAAAAAAAAAAAAAAACAACCAGAGCATAAAACATATACAGAATATGTGTTAATTGACCATTTATATTAATGGTATGGCTTCTGAGTAATAGTAGGCTATTAGTTAAGTTTTGGGGGGAGTCAAATTTATACATGAATATTTGACTGTATAAGGATTTGGTGCCCCTAACTACCATATTGTTCAAGGGTCAACTCTACTTATCTTTATGTCCTTGTCACAGTAACTTCTTTGGGGTTACCAAAACAAAATCCTTACTGTCATTTCCAAATGCCTCCCCATCACCAACAAACAAATAACAGTGTCAGCAGATATATTCCCTCACCCTCCCTTGGATCCTGCTTTGTGCAAACTTTTGACTATGTTGAGACAAAAAGGTGTCATATCCAGAAAGAAGAATTCTTAGGACAGCGTTCTGAGTGATTCATACTTCAAACCAAGCAGAGGTACTTCTCATGTCACCAAATTAACACCAGGAAGGGTGCACAGATCACCCTGGGGGAGACCAAGCTATCTACTAGGAGTCCCAGCTTGAGGGAGATGGGGTGGGCGTCATACTGTGTTGTGTTAAAAACTAACCTGCAGCTCTGGAGAGAAGATGCTACCTAAAGCCTGGTTCTTATTCTGGCTCTTGGTGGCTTAATCCTTAACTGTGAATTTCTTCTACTCTTTGAATCTGACCTCTAAGTTAATACTTTCTAAATGCAGCTCTTGTGATGTGAACTTTCTTCTTCTCCTCTGAAGAGATATTCAGGTAAAAAAGAAAAGGCCAAATCAGTTTTTCTATTATCTTTTCACAGAGATTTATTTCCCTGAGAAAAGCCCAAGCTAAAATGTCATTTGTGCTTCTCACAGTGGCCCCTCTTTGAGCTGAAGGACTGGTGGGGCAAGGAACTCAGCCTCAAGGTCACCTGGGGGTCCAGGTCTTGTGCCAGATCCAACTTGCATGCTGTGTCTGCGAATGCTAGACGTTGGCATTTGGTGCTAAAATTAAGCCGGAATTCTGGGGATAGTCTGACAAAGGGAATTTCTTCAGGAGATCATATGACTCATGGGAGGGTGTGCAGGGGACAGCATCTGGAATCCCACAAAATATTGCTGAGGTGACCCTGAGATATCAAGGAAGCAGTTAAGGGTTCCTGGGCAGCCATACATTTGTCTACCAAGCTCCTTATCATGTTATCAGAGACACATTCTTCCAGAGAGCTTTATTCAGTGCAATCTCTTGTTTGTGAGAGGTGGCATTTAACATGGACCAGGGAGGGGCTGGGGGTGGTTCTTTAGACGAGAAACTGCAGAAAGCTGCTCTGCGTGGCATAGAAACTTCCCCACCTTGTGGCTACATGTGAGGAAGGGGTTTCTTTTCTCTTTCTGTCTCTATCTCCAGATATTAGAATCTTGGCACCTGGATGGCCCTTTCTGGCTGAAGGTGAACTGATGGTGAAAGCCCTGCCACACTGCATGGCTCAAACACATGCAAACATGGCCGTCGCCTTTCTACATGGGGGTTGTGAGGATGGTGTGGGTTCTAAGAAAAAGAGTGAGAAATGCCTTCCCAGTTGGCAGTTTTAAATTTGGATATCTCACCCGCTCTGACACCTGTGTGGGTAAGTGTGAATGAGTCTTTGTGCAAAGAAATGAAGGATGGAAGGGAGCTCTCCCTCTAATAAGGATAAATTGCCTCAGCTGCCCATCTTTCCCTGGGTCCCTCTCTTGTTGTTTGGAAACATGGAAGGAGAGCCCAGTGTTCTCCCTCAGGAGCCATGGGTACATTTGTTAATTTGAATCCAGGAGCTTAAAAATATACTGCCCTAGGGGACACCTGGATGTACTGCGAAGCTGTACCATGTAGCTTTGTGCCTTTACACTGGTGCCCTGTGACCTTCTATTTTGGTGTTCTTACACTTTCTGTAGGTCTGTTTCTTGTTTTTCTACTTCTTTAATATATATATGTTTTATTGTAACCATGGGCTAGCAGAAGCTGTGCTCTGTGGTTTGCATGAATCCCCAAAATTCACAACTTGGAAACTTAAACTATCAGTGCAAGAGTGGAGGTGGGGCCTAATAAGAAGTTATTAGGTCATGATGCATAGACTAATGTTGCCTTTGGAAGAGTGAGCTTGTTATTAAAGTGAGTTGGGCTTCCTTTGGCTCTCTCTCTCACCCTTCCACCACAGATGATGCAGCAAGAAGGTCCTTGGCAGATATGGGCCTTTTGACCTTGGACTTCCCGGACTACAGAACCTTAAGAACTAAATCTCAAATCTCTATTTTTTGTAAACTATCCAGTCTCGAGTGTTCTGTTGTAGCAACACACAAAGACTAAGACACTAGGCTGGCTCTAGCTTTGTCTTTGCAGATGGGTCGAAACCATACTGTGCTCTTTCATTCATGAAAATATAGGTGCCACAAAGGACAAAATCAACCCTAACTGAAGAGGATTTGTGTGGAGAGTTAACCTGTGTAGAGCATAGATTTTTTTGTTCTGACATGTTACCACAGTGACCTTGGCACATTTCACAGTATCCAAGAGAGGTAGGAGAGACTAGCTGTAAGAGTGTGGGCCTTATCAGCTTCATAATGGCTTTGGGCAAGTGGTTAACCTTAGCTTTCTTATCAACAAAATGGGGGCAATAATATTTCTTATTGGGTTATTGTGGGGGTTAAATGAAATAGCACGCGCAATACTTAGAATAGTACTTGAGACAGAAGGCACTCAGTAACTGTTAACTAATAGCAGTCTCTCTTTTGATTTCTGTTTGTTATATACTATCATTCAATTCGTTCTTACAATGACTGCATGAGGGAGGTGTTATGTATCTCCTCCGCTTCTCCACTGGGTGTCTAATGGGCTCCTCAGACTATCTAACTCCTTATCTTCCCTCTCTTCTTCCCTGTCTCAGAAAATGACTTCATGTCCCCAGCCAATGATGACTCCACGTCCCCCTTCTTCCTTCACTTTTCCCCCATGCATACTATTTGCTCCTTACTTCTGATACTCACACATCCAATTCATCAGCAAAATTCTATTGACTTTACTTTCAAAGTACACCTAGAGCCAACCACCTCTCATGAACTCTTATCAAATAAGAGTTCTGTACATGCTCTCCGCCCCACATCTTGCAAAAAACGCACACGTAGTTTTCTTCTTTGATGTCATGTTCTATAATCTGCCTGGTGCACTGCTCTCTAGCCATTGCATTGACCCCTAGCTGCTTCTCAAGCATGCCAGGGACTCAGCCTCACTTGTCCCTTGTCTGAAATATTCTCTATCTACAGCATGTCGGGTGATGCTCCCTCACCTCTAACGACACCTTGCTCTCATATCTCCTTCCCAGTGACACCCCCTTTGGCCACCATATTTAAAATAATACCCCTCCCTGCTCTTCAGCTACCTCCTCTACTTCTCTTCTTTATACAGCACTCATCACCATTGAACATATTTTACCTGTTCATTTCTGTCTCTCCAGCTAGAATATAAACTCAAGGAGGTGCTGGGGGTGGGTGCCGAGGGGAGGTGGAGGAGTTTTTGTTTTGTTCACTGCTGTATCCCTAGCACCTAGAATAGTGTCTGGCAAATAGTAGGTGTTCAATCAACATTGGAAACCTACTGCAAATAGTAGGCAGTAAATCTGAATGCCTACTATGTGCTTAAAAGGAAAGGGAGAACCAGAGGAAAAAAGCCTTGGAATTCAATGCTCAAGGAGAACCACATAGTAGAAGCCTGAGTCAATAGGAAGGGTGTGGGCTAATGCATAACAAATGCAGATTTGTGGGATCCACATACAAGTCAAAGACAAATGGTGGGAAGGTAACCTGTAAGTGGTTGCTCTCAAGTTGTCATATATGACTTCTTTAAAGCACGGTTTAGGAAATTCACAACACATGATGAAAATCCATTTCTCTCTCCCACACATCCACGTGTCCTGTATCTGTGATTCATGACCCCTGTCCTCTTAAATGCAAGGTGGCAGACTGTGGGCTCCCTTCCAAGGTATCTATAATGCAGTCAATGTGATATTTTCTGAGACAAAATATTTATTGTTTTAACAGCTGTACTTTCTACTTTCTTGGATTTAAAACAATATATATATACCCATGAATGACTTGCAGGAAAAACTAGGTTTGAAATTCCCAATTTAAGAAATCCTCTAGGTTTTTACAAAAGTGCCCTCAAACCACAACATTTTTTCCATTATTCCAACTTCCTTCTTATTCCTAGAAGGATTGGGGAAACCAACAGCAGTTTCTAGCAGCCTGACTTTGGCTGGGGTTTTAGTCAAAATTGTGCTTGTTTATGGCAATTCCAGCAGGGACTGGCTTTCGTTGGATACCTGCTTATCTAGAGAGAGCCAGTACCTGTGAGATTCATAAGTCTTTGCAAGTTCTGATTTAATTTTCCATAAGGTATTTGTCTTCAAAGAAAGATTTGTTTTTGAAGGGCTGCTGATGATATTGTAGTGCAAAGCTGCATGGGTTATTTGTTTTTGAGATTGCATTTAAAGTACTAACGTTATTATGACACAATTACCAGTAAGTAATCATCCAATTGCCATAAACATGTCCTTCTCAAAATATTGTAAATTAATATTCATGCTTTTCTCAAACCCACCATTCTGAGCTAATGTGTACCTATATAGTTTATCAAAATGCACATTTTTTTCCCAATGAGAAAAAGAACTATTGTTCAATTTTCCATCTTGAAGTACAGGAAAGCTCTTTTGATTGTAGCATAAATTGATTTGAAAGAGAATTTCCCTGTTACAATGCAGCCACTAGCAATGGACTATGTGATACCACTCTCTTAGAGTTGTACTGTTCAAAAAGTCATTTAGTCATTCAGTCCTGGAAGTTTAGAAATCATGCAAACTGCATGCTCTGTATTATGTAATTGTCATATGTAATACAATGGCAATGATCTATCTACTTTTAAGCACAGACCAGTTAGTTATTATTAAGGAGAGACCTTGGACTCTTACAATGAAAAAATAACTGCAGACTCCTCTCTCCAAACATCATAGATCTTCATGAAGAAAAGTAGCCCCAAAACACGCTGTGATTTAAGAACATAAAATTTACAAAAGTCATTGGAGAGACAAATCTGGACCAAAATAGTAATCCTGGGATAAGTTAATATATTTTAAAATTGAATGTAAATTGTTGCGAGCCAGTGCAGGGAAGGGGAGCGAACCAGAGCGGAATTGGCAGATTGAGAAAAGTACAGCACAAGAGAAGACACAGAGACAAAAGATGGGATCGGAAGGTCTGACTAAGCTGATGGCTGCAGCCAGCTCTAAAGCACAAAATTAGCTTTATTTTATAGTATCTGTTCGGGGTCATCTAGGGGTAAGTAGCATAGACAATATGGGAAGTAGCATAAACAAAAGACATATTTTTGGTCTTACAGTTTGATAGGCAAATGTAAATGACTTGAATAAAGACAAATCATCTTGTTTATTATTTCTACTTGACTTTGTTACATATGACAAGAAATAAGAAGGGAAAAATCACAAGGATTTCTGCATAGTTAACTAGACAAAGAAAGAACTATGTGACTTTTGGCAGAGGGAGCATGAAGAAAGGAATATGGTTGTTTTGGGAATGGAGGAGAAGCAGTTGGGGGGTTCATTCCCTGAATGTTTCCCAGGCTGTGGGGGCCCTGCTGCCTCATGGCTCTCCACAGTACATGTGTTTAATTTCACTGTGTATAAAGCATCTGACAATAATACTGTTTTCTGCAAATCCAACAAGTTGCATCATAGGTGATAAAAATATTTTATTGTAAGCCAAACTTCAGTGCGCTCACATTAAGGAAGTGATTTTAAAGTCTTCAATAGACTCGTGTATCAAATGTGTATCTATAAATGTTTAAACACAGCAGTATGCTGGTATATCTTTAACAACCTACTATCCCAAAATGAACTGATAGAAACCCTAGCTTATAGCTTGTCTAAATTTCTGTAGTGAAAATACTCACACTGTGGGCAATTTTGAGCTACCAGTGTGCCATTGTTGAATGCAGAGTTGGGATGAAGTGTACACAATTGGCTCTTGTGAACCAGTACTAGATGTATCCAGCATAGCGTTACAGGAAGATGAGGCCCAACAGAGAGAAAGAGCACCCAAACACCATGTTTATAAGAGGAAGGGCTTCATTCACCAGCCGCGAGCTTATGGCATAGAAGAATTCCAAATGGCTGCACTCCCCAAATGGCTTGGTCTTTCCCTTTTAATCTCCAGTCAAAAAGTTCCAACCCATAGATATCTTTTGCATTGGCCAGTTTGAATCAAGTGGGAGATGCTCTTCCAGCCCCCACAGAACTACAGGATTTCACAGAAGTGGAAATTTCCAATTCTAGGAAGTTTATAAATTCTCAAGAGCTGAGTCACCATGGAGAGGACCCTGCAGTTATATCTTTGTGGTCTCCTAGAGAAGACCTGTTCTCCCAGACCTCACTCTCCTTGGGTATCCTCTCTCAATAGCACTGGTTATACCACAAAATGTTGGAGAGGAAAGTGTTTTTAATGGATCACACGACTTTGAAATGAATAGATCTGAAATAGAATGTAACACATGCTATTATTACATTTAGGGACAATAGGCTAAAGAAGAGAGTTGAAAGGAAGTTGTATTTCCAACACTGTTAACTAATATAACCTTGGGATTACAACCCATTCTCTTTGGAGACAGTGAGACTACCAGATGGGAGGCCCCTTTCCACTTTATGTCATGAGTCTGTGAATAAGATACTTGATCACTTAATCTCTCTTAGCCTCGGTTTCTTCATTCATGATTAGGGATGCTAAAATTCATTGTCCTGAGAATTATAAAGAATATAGTGCTTGACACATGGTAGTTGTTGAACATTATTATTATTTGGACATGCTTTTTCATATTTTATTTGAAATGGTTGAATTACATTGTATCTCAAGTTCCTATTCAATGTTTAAATCTCTAAAAAAGAATGCTATTCTACTATATAGATTCAATTAAATAAAAGATGTTAAAGTACCAGGCATTCAAGAAGTCTTTAACAAATATTTGTTAAGTGGATGAATACCTGAGAATCGTATTATTTCTTGTTCTTTCTCCAGGTTAGAAATCTATGAAAGATAATGTTGACTATTTTTTTTAAATCATCCTCTGTATTCAATATATTACCAAGTCTTATGATTTTTATCTCCTAACTATATATATATATATATATATATATATATTTTTTTTTTTTTTTTTATTTGGCTGGGGCTGGGTTTGAACCCACCACCTCCGGCATATGGGACCGGCACCCTACTCCTTGAGCCACAGGGGCCACCCGACTATATATATTTTTTAAAAATATGAACTTCTGTCTTTATCTATCAATACTCTATTGATTTACTGTATCCTCTATTATTACATCCTAATTATTTCCTGTCTTTTTTTTTTTATTGTTTGGAATTCATTGGAGGTAGAAAGAATTAGGTTGTACTGATTGCATTTGTTAGGTAAAGTTCTTCTTGTAATTGTGTCCTGCCCCCAAGAGGTGTACCCTACATTGTGACTCTCCCATCTGCCTCCCTCCTCCCCTCTCCCTGGTCCCTCATTCCTCTACTCTCTGCCGTGTATTAGCTCATCTTCTGCCTTCATATTAGAATTGAGTACATTGGATTCTTGCTTCTCTATTCTTGTGATGCTTTACTAAGCAGAATGTGTTTCAACTCAATCCAGGTTAATATAAAAGATGTAAAGCCTCCATTTTTTTTAAATGGCTAAATGGTACACATATACTGCAGCTTATTAATCCATTCCTGGGTTGATGGGCATTTAGGTTGTTTCCACGTGTTGGTGATTGTAAATTAAGCAGTGATAAACAGTCTAGTGCAAATGTCCTTATGATAAAATTTTTTTTTTTTTTTCCTTTCTGGGTATATGCCTAGTAACGGGATTGCAGGATCAAATGGGATGTCTAAGTTGAATTCTTAGAGGATTCTCCATACTTCCTTACAAAAAGGTTGTATTTTACAGTTCCACCAGCAGTGTAAAAGTGTTCCCTTCTCTCCACATCCATGCCAGCATCTGCAGCTTTGAGACTTTGTAAGGTGGGCTATTCTCGCTGTGGTGATTGATATGTCAGGGTGGTTTTGATTTGCATTAATCTGACAATCAGGGACAATGAGCGTTTTTTCAAATGTTTGTTAGCCATTTGTCTATTTTCATCAGAGAAGGTGCTGTTCATGTCTCTTGAACAGAGAGATGGGCTTATTTACTCTTTTTTTGTTGATTACTTTGAGTTCTCTTGATGCTAGTTATCAACCCTTTGTCAAATTCATACCCTGAAAATATCTTTTCCCATTCTGAAGGTTGTCTTTTTGCTTTACTTGTGTTCTTAGCTGTGTAGAAGCTTTCCAGTTTCATTCCCATTTGTTGATTTTTGTTGTTGTTGTGATGGTCCCCGAAGTCTTTGTCATAAAATCTTTCCCCAGGCCAACATCACCAGCATTTTCCCCACACTTTCTTCTAAGATTTTTATCGTTTTTTGCCTTTGATTTAAGTCTCTTATCCATCTTGAATCAATTTTTGTAAGTGGTGAAAGATGTGGGTCCAATTTCAGTCTTTTACATGTGGTTATCCAGTTCTCCCAGCCCCATTTGTTGAATAGGGATTCTTTCCCCCCACTGTATGTTTTTTTTGGCCTATCAAAAATCAGATGGCAAGTAGAGACTGGTTTCATTTCTTGGTTTTCTGTTCTGTCTCATATATCTTTGTCTCTTTTTTTGTGCCAATACTATGCTGTTTTGATTACTGTGTACTTGTAATATAGCCTGAAGTCTGGTAGGGTGATGCCTCCAACTTTGTTTTTATTACTAAGAATAGCCTTAGCTATATGGTTTTTTTTTTGGTTCCATACAAAACGAAGTTCTATTTTTTCCAATTCTTCAAAATATGATGTTTGTGTTTTAATTGGAATTGCATTGAGTCTATAGATTGCTTTGGGTATAATAGACATTTTGACAATGTTGATTCTTCTCAGGCAAGAGCATAGTATGTTCTTCCATTTGTTAGTGTCTTCTGCAATTTATTTTCTTAGGGTTTCATAATTCTCTTTGACAAGGTCTTTCACTTCTTTTGTTAGGTATATTCCTAAGTATTTCATTTTCTTAGAAACTACTGTGAAGGGAATTATGTCCTTGATTTGATTCTCAACTTGGCTGTTATTGATGTATACAAAGGCTACTGATTTGTGGACATTGATTTTATACCCCAAGACATTACTGTATTTCCTGATGACTTCCAAGCATTTTGTGATTGAGTCTCTGGGGTTTTCTAAATATAAGATCATATTATTGGCAAAGAGAGAGAATTTGACCTCCTCTGCCGGCATTTGAATGCCCTTTGTATCCTTCTCTTGCCTGATTACATTGGCTAGAACTTCCAGAACTATGTTGAATAATAGTGGGGATAGTGGATATCCTTGTCTTGTTCTAGTTGTAAGTGGAAAGGCTTTCAGTTTTATTCCCTTCAGTATGATGTTAGTTGTGGGTTTGTCATAGGTTGCTTAAATCAGCTTAAGAAATATGCCGCCTATACTTATTTTCTTAAGTGTTCTTGATAGAAAAGGATGCTGAATTTTGTCATTTGCTTCTTACCTTGAAAATCTCAAAGTTGTCTGGCTCCAGCTCAACATTCTAAGCTCTTTAAGGACAAAGATGTTCTTTTATTTGCTTTTTTACTCTCTAAGTCTGATATGGGTGCTCCATAAGTATTTATATAATGTATGATATAAATGAATCAGCTAACTTTTTGAAAAATAACTGACATAGTTTTCTGTGTTAGAAATTACCTTCCAAAGTGGTATCATCCACTTTTCCTTATGTGCTGCCTCCTATGCCATCAGTCTTGCTGACTTCAAAATTCATGCTGTAGAGTGTAGATCTTTCTACATTGAAGGCCTCATGTTTCAGGCTATATACTGATCTAAATATTTTGTGGCACTGCTTGTCCTACATGCAGCTGGGTGTGCAGTGGCCAGGGCTGTTGTGGCCTTCTCTGTTCCTCTCCTGGGTCAATCTAACTGAGGATGCCCTTTCTCTCCCTTGGATCTTGCTCCACTGAGATGAGCCTCTTTCCAGCCTGAGGCTGCCAACAGAGCAATTAAGGCATAGTCCCCTGAACTATTAGAGGTTGGTGTAGCTCTACAGAGTCAAAGTTGAATACACTGGTACTTTACGTCAGAAGTGGATTTCCATGGGCCTGAATGAAAGCCCAGCGTACAAAGATGGGATTCAAACAGGGAGCCCATTACTTATCCTTAGATGGTACCTTTCAGCATGTCAAAGTGATGCTGTAAAGAAAAGACGGAGGGCGGCACCTGCAGCTCAGTGGGTAGGGCGCTGGCCACATACACCCAGGCTAGTGGGTTCAAACCCAGCCCTGGCCAGCTAAACAGCAATGACAGCTGCAACAAAAAAATAGCTGGGTGCTCACTATGGCAGCAAATATACCAAAATTGGAACAATACAGAGAAGATTAGCATGGCCCCTGTGCAAGGATGACACACACATTCATGAAGCATTCCATATTTAAAAAAGAAAAATAGCCGGGGGTTGTGGTGGGCACCTGTAGTCCCAGATACTTGGGAGGCTGAGGCAAGAGAATCGCTTAAGCCCAAGAGTTTGAGATTGCTGTGAGTGAGCTGTGATGCCATAGCACTCTACTGAGGGTGACATAGTGAGACTCTGTCTCAAAAAAAAAAACAAAAAAAACAAATGATGGAAATTCTGGTAGAAGAGGAGTAAGAAGGAAGCCTAAATGAAAGGTGGACAGCACATTTAACAGTGGCTCTTTTCTTCCCTTTTCTAAATGTCCAGAATTGTTACAATTGTTTTTTTTTTTTTCATCAATTCTATTCACAAGCACCCACCCACTCCCAACACACAAACTCACTCACATACATTTACATTCTTCTTGAAATTTAAACAATTTCCTTCAGTACAAGAATTTGTATCTGACTTATGGACTTGAACTTCAGGGCCATACACCCATGGTTTGAGTTTGGGTTCTACTACTTAGTTGAGTCATCCTGAGTAAATCAGTCAACTCTTCTGAGCCTCAGTTTCCTTATTTAATATTTCCCTTGTGGGTAGTTGTAGGGTCTTAGTAAGATAAAACATATATCTTCCATCACAGAGTCTGATATCCAATTAACAATCAATAAATATTAGTTTCTTCTGTCTTTTCAGTGCAATGTGAGCACTTTTATTGCCTGAGTCTTGCTCTTCATTTTTTTTCACTTCAAGCCCTCAATGCATTTTGCCTTCCTGTCATTCCATAGCCCTTATGTGTTTCATGCCTATTCTGCTGTTACATACAGCATTGTGGTGTATTTCTTTGTTGTGGGCTATGCATGTGTGTCTGTGTATGAGAGTTTCAGCTTATATGCTTTCTTTTTGCTATCAGACTTCAGAGATCATGTTTTATTTCTTTTAGTTCATTGCCCTAAAAATGGCTCAGCAAACAGACCAATCTGTTTCTTATACAAAGTATATGCTATAATGATATTTGATTGACTTTAAACTCCAGAGTGGACTGGTAGATGAGTAGTTAACATTTTAACTCCTGGATGTATATAAATAAAAAAAGTATCCATTCTAGATAATTCTCAAGCTATATATATATATATAAAAAGGACTACATCAAATATGCATGGGAGTTTCTCCAATTCTTTTATTCTGGCACTAGGAATTATGCTATATCAATCTAGAAAATATTCTGTTTTCCATTAGTTCTTCATCTGACATTTCTGTGCCAGGCACCAATCATAGCCAAGCTCTGTGTATAAAAAGAACATATAAGCATGATGACCAAGGCAAATGGCATAACTCTAATAATCTTTGACACCCATTTTTATTCCATATATGGTTTTTATGTTTGGAAACGAATTACGGCCATCAAGGAAACAAGTAAGGGGATCCACAGTAACATGGTGCTAAAATTAGCCAATGTATCTGGATTTCATAAGAACTATTTTTTAATACAGGGCAACTCAATCACTAGGAACTGTGGAGAAAGAGACAGTCACTTTCCTTTCCTTTAGCTTGACATTTTCCTGAACAGACCTGACATTGCAGGATCTCAGACCTAATATATTGCAGGAAGGATTTGGCATCCTCAGCTGGAGTAGGCAGTGGGGGGAGCCCGCCTTTGAAATATCTGCCTATGATTATTCAAGGCATGGCAGGAACAGAGCTTTCTGTATGCAAGCCAAATGAAATTATTAAGGCTAACCTTCTCACTCAGCACTTAATAGGTAATCAATTTTCACTACCAACAGCAGAGGGTAAAAATCAAGGAGGGAATGATAATGCTGCTCCCTTTCATTTGCGAAGGGCTTTAGAGTGTGCAGAATGATTTTACATGAATTATTTCATTTAGTTTTCACAGCAATATCAAATTGGCCAGAATACATATGCATGCATGCCATGAATTCATTCTGCAAAACTTATTTAACAAATATCTGGAGGCCACCTCCTGCATGTCAGGCTGGAAAACACCAGGGAAGTGTGAAGAAGGCAGCAAAAATTTTACTGTCTTATTTTTAGCAGTGGAGAAATGGATACATTCGCAGGCCATCTCAGATACCCACTGTCAAACAAAGAAATAAAAGTTTGAAACCTCTCATTGTTCTTCTGGTTTGTGCCAAGATTCTGGTGGTCATTGGTAGCTCCCTGGCATTGGGGAGGGACCTGTAACTCTGTTCATTTCCACAGAGGTTTCCATGTGGTGATGCCACCAGTGCTCCTGTCTGCTTAGAGACATGATGGAAGCAATGTTATTCTGGGACATACAGCCTTCCGCCTTTGGTACCAGCAAGCTGTGTGCAAATTACTCCATTCCCATCACTCCTCTCAAAATTCTATTTTTCAGGAAAAGTGTTACCTCATCATGTTTCTTCATCTGGTTTTTTGCTTCTGGTTTAAGGATTTGTACACAAAAGTTGGGATGTCCATGATATGCCTTGCTGAGGCTGAGAACACAGAGCCAGGCATCTCTCTGAACAGAAGGAAGGGAAAGAAGCAAATGATTGGAGAAATAGTCATGAATTATTAAACCTAAGCAGTCTAATGACACACCACAGGAGAAGCAGGTCAGGCCAGTGCCCTGTGGAAATGGAGCACGCTGTGATTAGCCTCTCTGCCTATGATTAGATCTATAAATGGAGAGAAGCCTAAAAATTGGCCCTGGAAGGCCATGGGCCCTCTGCATACGGTGACAAAAAGAGAGCATCTAAAACTCCAAGCTCAGCTCCATCAGACAACTCAAGACTAGAAAAACGTGTAGCATGAGAGAAAGAATTCAAAGTGATTAATGAGATGGAAGCCCTGTCTTACAGTTTGAAATGGAAATAATAAAATGTGGGTGGGTTTTCCAACCAATTATTATCTAGGAAAAATGAGAAGTGGCAGAAATTCAGAGCAAAGGGTGAAATGAAATAAGCAAAGGAAAACTTTATCTGGGAAAATGACTGGAAACCTTTCTCATAAGTGAAAACTTTTGGCCTTTGGAATGATTTCCTTTTAGAGAGGAGAAAGGTCAGTTGTGTAAGAGTTTTATTAAGAGAACTATTAAACATGATATGATGTGCACATCTCCAGATTTCCCCAGCTTGTGGGGTGTTTGGGGGACACATTAACAGTAATGTACTGATTGTAATGGCTCTTAACCCCTAACTGTTAGACTGGAAGAGGCCAGCCTTTTTCTCAGACTCTCCCTCAGTTAGTTCTGAGGATTGCCAGGAAGAGAAGTTTTATATGAACCCCTGAAGGATTGATTATATCCTTGCCCCTATTTCCTTTTCTCCCAATTTCTCTTGAATCTATTTCACTTGAGAGATTCCCCTACACTGTAAAGACGGACACCAGCTACCTTCATGTTGCTATGTAAGGGTCTAATTTGCAGAGCTCAGATGACTCCATGCATCTCCCTTCCTCTTTTTAAAAAAAAAAAATTCAGATTAACCTGAGGGTACAAGCCATTAGGTTACCTTGTTTGAGTTTGTTAGGTAAAGGCTAAGCCGTAGTTGAGCCCTTCGCCCAGGGGGTGTGTTGTGTACCTTTACATTGTGCACCTTACTTGACAGCATGCCAGTCCCACTCTCCTCTCCCCTCTCCCATCTCCTCGGGCATGTAGTTGTTTATATGTTGGTTTCATAGCGGTGTTGAGAACATTGATATTCACTTTTCCATTCTTGTGATACTTTACTAAGAAGAATGTGCTTCAACTCCATCCAGGTTAATACAAAAGATATAAAGTCTCCATCTTTTTATGACTGAATAGTACTCCATGGCTTACATATACTACAGTTTATTAATCTGTTCATGGGTTGATAGGTACTTGGGTTGATTCCACATCTTGGCAATTGTTAATTGAGCGGCAATGAACATTCTAGTGCAAATATCCTTATTATAAAATTACTTTTTTTTCTTCCTGGGTAGATACCTACTAATATGAGTGTAGGATCAAATGGAAGGTCTGTTTTTAGCTACTTGAGGATTCTCCATACTTCTTTCCAAATCCTGTGGCTTCTAGGATGTGGTCCCTTTGGTTTTCCCCTTATCTTACTGGTTGCTCCTTAGTGTTCTTTGCTGGTTTCTCTGTGTCTCCTTGAGATCCTACCAGGGTAGGGCTCTATCCCTCTGCCAGCTGGAGTCCTTTCTTCTCTATGTGTCCTCACTCCCCGGCCATCCCCCAGCCACCTCATGGCTTTAAATGCCATCTCTAAGCTGGTGATTCTCCAAATTTATAGCTTCAGCTGAGATTTTCCCCAGAGCACTGCAGACTTGCACAGCTGTCTCCTTTGAATCTCCACTTGGTTCTCCAATAGAACCAGAAACTTTAAATTCTCAAATGGGAACTTTGAAGCTCTCCACCCAACCCCTGAGTGCCTCTGTCTCTCTCATGCACACCCCTGCCTCTCCTGAGACATTTCCTAACTCCAGTAACAGCTTCTTTTAATTTTCAGATGAAAATCCATGGAGTCATCCTTGATTCTTCTCTTTTTCTTCACTCTCCACTCCCAGTCTGCTCAGCGAATCTTCCTCACTCTGTCCTCAAAGTCTTATCTGAGATATTATCATTATCATTACCTCCACCACTCCTCCTGGGGCGTGTCCCACCTGCTTTCTCTCCTGGTTGGAATATTGCAGCGGCCTTACTTCTTCTATTCCCCCTTGACTGTGTGCTCTCAATACTACAGCTAAAATGATCCTTTAAATGTAAGTCAGACATTTCTTTGCTTGAAGCCTACCAGGAGCATCCTATCTCTCTCAGAGAAAAAGGCAACATTCTATAAGACTCAGTGGGATGTGATGCTGACTTCGTCTTCTAATTTCCTCTCTCCTCTTTATGGGAGTCACAATGGCTATCTTACTTTTCTAAAAACCAGTGGGCACGCTACAACCTCCAGGCCTCTGCATCTTCTATTACCTCTTCTTGGTTTGTCTTCCAGAGACACTGTCATGGTTTACTCCTTCACGTCCCCAGAGTTTTGCTCCAGCCTCCCTGTCTCTAGAAATCCTTCCAAGACTCACCTATTTAAAATCCATCCAACTCCAAATCCCTTGAGTTTTGGAGCTCCTCGGCCCAGAATGCCCTTGTCTCTGACAATAAGAAGAATATAAAGCTTCTAAGCTTTTTGAGTCAAGTTACAAATGCCTGCAGAGGTCAACACTCCTCTACAGAGGAGTCTAATTTTGGCTTCTGCTGAGTCACTCACAACAGTTGTAGCTGGATCAGCCAGACCAGGGTGAGAAAGGACAGGGCGGAAGGGTAGAGGGGCAGGGGCTCGGTGGAGGAGCCCTTTCCTCCAGTCACTCAGAGTTGGTGCCTCTGGTCCAAGCCTTGCCCTCAGGGCATCCTAGTTTATCAGCACAAAGGGGCTTGTGCGTATTCTTCCCCTTTACTCTGTCTGCTCCTCACTGGACCATCAGAAGATGGCAGCAGAGATCGCTTCTTCCCGCTGCTGTTCTGGTCTCCTATTTGCCAAGCAGGACACAAACCCTCACCAGTGAATGCAGGGGAAAGTCCTTTGCAAAAACATATTGATTTCATTCAAGGAGGATAAATTCATAAACTGTACAACTGTATTCACCAGTTCATTTGGGGGGAATGTGATGAAGGAGTTGGGCAAAAATAAAATTGCTAGTAGCAAGAATCATCTGTATCTCTTCCATATGCATAGGCTGTAGTACAGGCTCAGGAGAGGGTGAATTGTTGCTGAATCTGACAGCTGCCTTTCTAAGTATCCTTGCTTAACCCACAACCACTGTGTGGAGCCGGTCCAGGGCTCCTACTGAGCCTTTTTTTTTCTGTGTAAATCACAGAGTCTAAATCTCTGACCAGACTGAAAAGCCCACTGGGCTTTGCCCACACCTGTCAGTTCATTCTTTTCATTCTGACTCTTAGCCTTGTCTTGTATCCTGGTCCAAAACAAAAGGAACCCATTCTTCCTAGATTCTACCTAGACAATTAAAGGTGAATGTGTGTATGTGTGTGTATTTGTGTATGTATGTGTTTGGGGATATGGAAAGGGGACCTCCTATTCCTTCTAATTCCTGGGAAAAAAGATTCACTCTGAACTATTTTTTTCTTTACATTTCTGTTACCATACCTATCATCTAAAAAAGAGTTCAATTTATGCAAGGCTGCTCTGCATGAGTTTATAGAAAGCTCACATGACATGGTAATAAGAGATATAGAATATTATTTTAAAACTGGTATCAGTTTAGATGCAGCAGAATTCCTGACAAAATTGACTTAAAATTGGGAATTATTATGCCATATATCAAGACGGGACGCAGCTGTCTGCTTGGTTAGTGCAGCAGTTCAATGATATCCGGGCTCTGGCCAGCTTTCTCCTATCCTCATCTCTTTCTCCTCATGACTAGAAGATGTGGTGTCCCAAAGGTAGCCCATAAATTTGCCATACATGGGGAAAATGGGAAACTGTGGCTAAATCTACCTTTATTTACTACATTCACTACATGCCATCCAGGTCTTTGTAAAATTTTGTAATTCTAAACATTGGTACAGCGTAAACAATACTTTACGCTGTGATGTTTAAAGAGAAATACAAAGTCTCTCTGTTTATTAGGAAAAGAGAGTATTTCCTAAAAGTCCTACATTTCCTTCTGATCCCTGGTGTCCAGAACTGGGTCACATCCCTAAATCAATTACCAGCATGTAGGAATGGAATTCACTAGTTATGGTCCTTCCCCCTTTCTTACCAGGAAGATAGGTGTTGGGTCTAACTTCCTTGAGCGTACTGCTGTTAACATCTGAATGATAATAAGTTTCTTTTAGCAAGAAAAAAGTGAAAAAAAATGGCCGTTGAGTAAGTAAACCTAAATGATATAATAGCACCACTCAAAAGCACAGGGTCGGTGCACTGAAGCCTATTCAAGAGTATCCCTCAAGAACAGAAGGCAAGTGAACTCTTCCTAGTGGGCCGTATGCATCTGCCTCTTTGTCATCTGATAGGAGAGATGGGACGGCGCCTGTGGCTCAGTGAGTAGGGCGCCGGCCCCATATGCTGAGGGTGGCGGGTTCAAACCCAGCCCCGGCCAAACTGCAACAAAAAAATAGCCGGGCGTTGTGGCGGGCGCCTGTAGTCCCAGCTGCTCGGGAGGCTGAGGCAAGAGAATCGTGTAAGCCCAAGAGTTAGAGGTTGCTGTGAGCCGTGTGACACCACGGCACTCTACCCGAGGGCGGTACAGTGAGACTCTGTCTCTACAAAAAAAAAAAAAAAAGGAGAGATGGCTAGTGCCATAAAACTATAGTGATCCCTGAGCAGGCTAATGGTTTGGCTAAGGGTCAAGGTCTTGGAACACAGTGGGGATTTGAGAGACAAGATGAGATACATGAATGGACTTCTCTAAGCAGGTACAGAGTGTGAATGTGCCTGGGCTCACATGAATGCTAATGCAAAGGACAACTATTGAAGAAGAGGCTTTCATCAATCAGGTGGCTGCACAGCAGGAGTGCTAAACCTGCCAAATGCAGGCACTGACACTGAATTCCTGATGTGGCTCCATTTCTTGGATGATTGCTGTGGAAGGGGCAGCAGTTTGTCCTCCTGTGATGCTTTTGCCAGCATTACCATCTGTATTGCCCACTAGGAAGAGTTCACTTGCCTTCTGTTCTTGAGGGATACTCCTGAATAGGCTTCAGTGCACCGACCCTGTGCTTTTGAGTGGTGCTATTATATCATTTAGGTTTACTTACTCAACAGCCATTGTTTTTCTATTCCTGGCCAGGTACTCAATTTAGAATGAAAGAAGTATAGCAATGGGTTTATACCCAGGGAATTCATTGGTCATACACATACTGGTCACACACTTCTGGTGTTGGGCCTATCAACACCAAGAAGAAGTGGACCTAATATAGCAATAGAATGGCCCGTTGAACCCTTGCTTATAACACTGGTGAGTAAAAACACATTGCAGGACTGAGGTCAGATCCTCCAAACTTCAGACTATGCTCTGAGCCAGTATGTAATATAAAACCTTTCTCATAGGCAGAATAATGGGTCCAGGAATCAGAAGGAAGATGTGGTAGAGACTTCTATCACTGTTCCTCTAATGAGCTCATAAACATGCTTTGCTTCCATTCCTGCAACATGGGCTCTGCTGCTTTAGAGATCTTGGTTATCAAAAGAGGACCCCTTTCCATAAAGATGTAATAGAAATCCCATCAAACTGGAATCTGAGAGTTTCACTTGGTCCTTTGGAAAAGGAGAAGAAAGGATTACTCCCATGAACTTGCTGAAATGATGATCTTGATTAATAAGTGTAATTAGGGCTGTCGCTATACAAGGGAGCCAGGAAGGGGTCTGCCTGAGGGTTTTGGGGGTGCACTTTACTGCTCCCATTCCAGTGTTATACGTTAATGGAAAACTGTAGTAGCCTAATACTGGCACAGCTCCTGAAGGAATAGAGACTTGAGTCACCTGGACAGGTATGATTAGCTAAGATGCTGAGTGAGGGCAAAGGGACACAGAATGGGCAGTGAAAGAAGCGAATTACAAAACCCAACTATGGTCATGTGACCAACTGGAGGACTGTGGCAGTTATTCATGTTTTCTTAGTTGCTTGATACTTACTTGTTTTGATCAATATTTGCCTTTATTAAATAAATTTTCCCCCTTTCCTATCACACTTTTATCAAAAAGTGTCTTGATTGTAATTAATCCCTATTTTTTTATTTATAAGACATCAAAAAGGGATCGTGATTGAACTAGGAAAGGAATGATTACTATTTGGAGATGGATACACTGACATAGAAGATGTCACGTCTCCCTTTTAGGTAAAAGGATACATGCATCTTCAGTTTTACAGAAAATAGTTGCAAAGGCAGAGGTGTGATATTGTCACATTTATTCAGAAACTAATTATGAGTAAAAGTGGTGTGTAGGAATGCTGAGAAAATGAAGGGGCGAACTGGCTTGACTATCTGTTATCAGCTCAATATCTCCCCCTTCTCCTCCGCCCTTTCCATCTCTTCTGTATCAGAGAAGAGAAGAATGGAACAAAATTTCTCTTCACTGTAGTTTTGGGTCAGAGTTTTCCAATGATAGGAACTCATACAAGCTTTGCTAGGCAGACTATTAGGAGAGGTCATTATGCAGACATGTGCACGCATGTGCACAATGGAAAAAGAGGGGTATGCCGTCATTTTGAATTATAAAATGAAAATATCCTCACTGTGAAAAACACACAATATAGAAGAAAGTCCCTCCCACAATTTCTTCCGTTTTCTCAAATCACTTTGTAGTTTTAGCCACTATTAATGTGTTATAGAGCTTGTTTTGTAACCATCCGGTATTTTTCTATAGACACAATTCTCTCTACTTTTTTAAAAAACAAAAATATGATTATACTCTATATATTATTATCAGGTTTGCTTTTCTAGAAGCAATAATATTTCATAGCCATCCTTCCAAGTGCATAGATAGACCCACCTCATTCATTTTCAGTTTAGTATTTCCTTAAATCAGAGGGCCATCATTTATTTAAGGATAATTAAACGTTCACTAATGGACGTTCAGGTTATGTCCATTTTTCTCTTATTACTAATGTTATCACGAATATTCTCATAGGTATATGTTTGCATACTTCCATGAGTATTTTAGAAGATACTTAGAAGTCAACTTGTTGGGTCAAATGCTTTTACATTGTCAGTATATTGCCAACTGTCTGAAGGAAATCTTAATTTGATTTTCAAAGATGATTGAAATTTTACATCAGGACACAGAAAAAAAGGCTTTTCTTTTCATTTGACAACCTAACACTTAAGCAATAGGAGGTTTCCTCTTCACCTGTGAGTATATTTGGAAGGAGATTAAATTTAGAGACATCACATTGCAAAGGGATGTTCATGTTTCCCTGAAGATTCTTATTTGCTTCTGAGGAACAAGAGTGATCTTGACTTTGGCCTAAACTCACCAACATTGGCTCAGCGGTTTCTGCCTGGTGACCACAATCTTGATTATCTTCCAGAAAGTATCATGGGCTATGCCTTCACTAGAATATATTTGCCTCCAGCTCCTTGTTTTCAGACTTACATTTAACCATTCTTGAGACCTTTACTCCTCAAAAGGCCATTGGACTTTTTAGCTGGTTAATGTGGAAATGATCTGAATATATAAGCATGGAAACTTCTTAGTAACGAGTGGGCAGTGCTCAGTTCCGATGCCCCCACAAACCCCATCTGAACTAGCCAGGTTCTTGGGGTATGGCAACTATGAGCCAGGAATCTCATTAGCAGGATTTTTTTCTCATTAGGTACTTGCTGGCTCTTACAGAACCTGGCTAGTCTCAGAGAATCAAGGTGTTAGATCCAGGCTGGAAATTAAGAGGAATTTCAGTATGAATGAGTGGGAACTGACAATTACTGAACACTTTAAAACTGTGGACCAGAGAGGTTATACAGATTGTCTAAATTAATGCTTCCAACAATCCTATGAGGTAGCTGGGTATATTCCCATTTTTTTCACAAAGCTGGGTATATTCCCATTTTTTTCACAGCAGAAGGTATATAAGTAAATTTGATCAATGACATTCAACTGATCATCAGTCAGCCAGGATTCCACTTCAGATCTATCACCAGGGCCTGCATGTTCCTTCTTACTCCCCCCTGCATCTTTCTGCCCTCTGTGACTATTGTATGACACACAGGGAAGAGATAAACTAGACACTGGAATGACGAAATATGAGAACAAAATTTACTGTTTACATTTGTCACCATCCCTATTGTTTACATAGAGTACTATCTTCCAAGGGTAAAGTATCTTAATATTTAAAACCATCTTCTGTAATCAATTTGGTGGGTGCCTGCAACCCATATACTGATATCTTTCTTATTGAAAGCAGGTTTCAATAAGACATTTTGGACTGAATAACTCTGTGTCATAGGACGGGGGCATCCTGTGTGCTATAAAAAGTTTAGTGATACCCTTGACCTCTGCCCACTAGATAATAGCACTCTCCCCCCACCCCCCCCAAATGTAACAATCAAAAACACCTTCAGACAATTGCTCCCATTCGACAACCACTGATTTATAGTAGAGATTGTTCAGGAGAGACAAAAAGAGAACCCTCCCACTACCAATACCAGAAACAGAAGTAAAATCTATAAAGAATTGTCCCAGGATACTAAGGATGCAGTATCCTAGTATCCCGTGCCTATGTTTAAACAGATTAGGGAGTAGGGGAGAATTTTTAGCATGAAATACAGAAAAATAGGCTTACATTGACTTCTTGAGCATAAATAGGAAAGATGTATGTGCAGTTATTGTAAATGTAAAAGTGTTATCCTTGTGGGACCTCTGGGTAGCTGTAATAACTTCTGCTTTTTCAAGCCTGCAATACAATCTCTCAGAGAAGTGAAATTAGGTAAATAATTATAATTTCTAATTATTGAGCTATTTAAAATACTCTTACAAGGTGGTGGCACAGATTTAAAGTTAGATGTGTATTTCTCTCTACTCATAATTATGTGATGTGATTTCTTCTCTCAATCACAGGAGTTTTTAACTATTTCATGCCAGACCTGCTGAAGGCAGAGGGGAATTCAGCCCTTTTTGACTGGTGGCTTTTAGGGAGGTGGTGAAATGGATTGGAATCCAGAGATCTGAATTCTGGCCTGCAGCTCTCGCTACCAAATTCTAGTCCCTGGGTCAAGTCACTTTAAGTATTTGGAGTCCAGCTATGTAAACAAAAGCAAAAACTGATCACTCCCTCTTCTGCCTAAGGTATGGTGGATTGAGTGGATTAATGAGCCCAACCCCCTTGTTCCCATCTATACCTTTTGCCATATCATTTCATAGTGCCCCTCTCACTGATTCTGGGCTCAGCCATGGGGTTTGTTTGAGCCAGTGAGATATTAACAGGCTTGATGCAAGCAGAGGCTTGAAAAGGTGCTTATGTATTTCTGCCTCTGCCATCCAAGGAGAAGGATATGTCCCCTCATCCTAGGAGGAGGAGAGACTTGGAAAACCAAGTTGCCCTATCATCCTGCAGAGGCTATCTTAGAACTCCTAGATGTGTGAGAAGGCACAGCCAAGGTCAGAAGAGATGCCTAGTTCAACACCCTAGACGTGGAAGCAGTCGACACTGTTGTTTGCCACCAGGATTTTGTGCATAGTTGTTAGGCTGCATCAAGGTGCCTGTGGATAATTGACAAAACATGTGAGATAATCATCTCAGGAGGAGTGGGTGTTTATTTAGGAAAAGACTTTAGCAGGCTCCCCTGAGTATGGAAGATGAATGTACCCTTATCCCAAATCAGGGTTTAGGAGAAGTTGGGAGTTGAAGCCCTTTGAGAAAGGAAAGAAGGTAGGAGGGAAGAAAGGGAGGGAGAGAAAACAATTAATTCTGAGCTTCTGAGGCAAGCCTAGGAGAAAGGAGATACAGGCTGGAGAGATGAGCAGAACTGAAGCCATGTATCCACAGGGAGGTGGAGGAACTTTTCAGCTGTGAGACATAGGAAGCTGCTTGTTCTTTAGGGGAGTGATACCATCATGCTAAGAGAAGATAAACCTCAAATAAAGTCAGAGGCACACGCAGTTTGCATAGCATCCCACTCACTCCAATTTAGGATCCTCTAAATTGATGGTTCCCAACCATTTTGGTATCAGGGACCAGTTTCTTGGAAGATGATTTTTCCATGGATGGGGGGTTGGAGGATAGTTTTGATATCAGTCTGCAACCAAGTGATTTATTATGTTTCTGTGCAGTCAAACCTCTCTGCTAATGATAATCTGGGTTTTGCAGCTGCTCCCAGTGGTAGCATTACCACCTCAGCTTCACCTCACATCATCAGGCATTAGATTGTCATAAGGAGTGGGCAATCTAGATCTCTGCTATGCATAGTACAGAGTAGAGTCAGTGAGAATCTAATGAGATTCTGTGCTGTGATCTGAGAGGAGGCGGAGCTCAGGCAGTGATGGGAGCCATGGGGAGCTATTGTAAATACAGATGAAATGTTGCTCATTCCCCTGTGGCCCACCTTCTGCTGTGTGGCCTGGTTCCTAACAGGTCATAGGCTGGTACTGGTCTGTAGTTGTGGGGTTGAGGACCACAGCTCTAAACAGATGGACCTTAGAAATAAGATCAGTTCAAGTTCCCCCAGTTCACAGTTCACCCTGGCCACCGCTTTCAACCCCTTTCTCATCAGGCTCCGGGCTCTTGGGCCATCTCCAGTTCTCTCACTCTTTCTTCTTCAGCATCTTCCTCCAAGAGGCCCCCAAACTCTTCCCTCTCACCTGCCACACAGCTCTGTAAAAGGCTCTCTTTAACCACCCAGCCTGAGAGGGGCTCTGGTGTCACACCGTCCTGCCTCTTCTTCCTTAACTTATGCCACCACTTAAAATTACACGACTGTTCTTACTGTGCATACTGGCTTCATGACTACCTTACTGCCACCCACTGTGTGCTCCTTGAGGAGAGACACCAAGGCTGTGTCACTTGCTCTTGTCTACTTTGTGCCTAGGGTAGAGTTGGACACCTAATGGATAACCCAATTTTTATGTTAGTGATTCCTTGACCATCACAGAGAAGAGACCATGGTCCATGTGAACTCCATATAAGGAAAAGACAGGACATGTGTAGGAGGAGAAACCCAAGAAGACTGATTTCTCTGAGGACTGAAACTCAAGTGAGCATTTCCAGGGAGCCGGCAGAACCCATGGAGGACATAGGACAGATTATAAGAGTTTGTAACTGGAGATGACCCAGTGGCAGCTGTAGGGATCTCTTCAGGGTTCACATCTGAAAAGTGAGGCCCTTGGGGCTCAGACCAGGTGGTTGCCAGCGTCTTGTCCCTTCCACCCACCACTGGATTCTTTGTGATCACTCCAACAGAGGCTGGGGGAAGGCAGAGGGGTCATCCTATACTGCAGAGAGACTGTTATAAATCAAAGGAGAGAGGCAGGGGGATGAGTGCTGAAATCACTCTTTCATTCCTAGGGTGGTGCTTGCCCCCTGGGATGTTTGGGTCTATGAGGATCTTTCCCTCCACAGGACGCTCACTGAGGATAGACTGGCTCCTTTATTTGTCTGGCACTCAGTAATTCTCTTTGCAAATTAAAGGAAATTCAGTGCATGCTAAATGGGGGGAATACATTTGTAGCTTAAACATGATATTTAACCATGATGAATTACCCTGGCTAACGAAAGGTTGACAAACCTCAGCCGTGCATCTCATGCTCTGAAATGAGATAGAAATCAATGAAGCAGCTAAATGCCCCTTAAATGCCAATCCCCCCTTTCCATCTAAACCCCCTTCTAATTCTTTTCATGGAAATAAGTGGAAGAATTCTTCATTCTATATTCATTTTCTGAATCCATTTTTCTCATTAGGTTGAAATAAGGGGTAGGTGAGGGTTTATTAGGGAGTAAGCATATCTGATAAGCATTAAATTACTTCTGATGGCTTTATGTATTTAATAGTGTTAGCAAATTAGCTCCGTCTCTGATCTAATGGAGCTGATGTTGATGAGAGCTGCAGATTTAACCCTGCATTAAACAGAAGGCTGACCTGGGGATCAAGGCTGTGACTGAGGCGTTTATCCTGCTCTTTACTCTTGCCCTTGGCAATGGTTCTTCTGTGCATGCCTCCACTAATTGCCTCTGTGTGGCTGACTCCCCAATCATTATCTATAGTTCTGTCCCTTGGAACATCAATCAGTGGGGTCCAAGGCCTCCCACGCCGATGTCTGATCGGCCCCATTTTTCACACAATCTACTGAGCACCCTTTTCTTACTATCAACTGCCTTCCAGACACCCCAGTTTCTTTATTTGTCCCACTATTGTCCTCATGATACAGATTCAAAATCATTGTTGTTCAATTTAGGAAGCACTTTTAAAAATGGCTTTTTAATTTTTTTTGTTTTAGCTTCCTCTTGGAACTCACTGTGGAACTGCTTCTTAACATGCCAGACCCTGGGTCCCTACTTCTCAGGATCATATAGTTGAGGCAAGAGCCAAATATGTCAATAGATAATGATGATGTAATATGTATAAATCATTTATTTATGTAAGGCAAAGAAAAGGCCACCTAAGGGTGGGAATGGACAGTGAGTAAAGGTTTGAAAGATGAGGTGACATTGGACTTGATCTTAAGAAGGAATCACATGTGCCAGGTAGTAGTGTTAGAGGAGGTAGGATGGTGCAGGGGCTGGTACTGAGAGAAGTACCAGGGAAAAGTAAGGTCTAAGAGAACAGAGGTCTTTTCAAGGAGACCCCAAAGATACATCTGCGAGGTCCTCCTCGTGGTGACTCAGCTCTTAGGAATTTATAGAAACTTAAATTCCTGGGACCTGGAAACTAATGCTTGGTCTGTTCTGTAAAAAACCCTTAGTTCTGTAAAAGTCAGAGCCTGCTTCTCCATCTTGATTCAAACTGACCAATGAGAAAGGTACCTGTGAGCCAGAACTTTTTGACTGGGGATAAAAATGAGAAGACTGAGCCATTTGAAGAGCATGGCCATTTTGAATTCTTCTGTGCTGTCCCTCTGCCAGCTGAAATAAAACCCTTCCTCTTTTAAACATGGTGTTTGAGTGTTCGTTCTCTCCATTGGGCCTTGTCTTCCTGTAACATTTCTGCTTCCCTAACTGGGAATTGAGAGGACACCTGAGGAGAAAACAGCCTCAGATGCAGCTGGATGTTGCCGCTAATCCTCTGAATACCCGTGGGTGGGTGGGTGGGGGGATCCTGATCAGCCTGGTTGACATGAGCCACTGAGCTTTCCAGGGATGGGTTTTTGCATCCCTGTGTGGATGCCTCCACTGGGTGGAGAAAGGACCCCCTCAGTAGATCCTCAAGGAGTCAAACACTGGGAGAAACTGGCATGCAGGAACTGGCACCTGCACTGGAGATGTCTTAGGCAAGGTAGGACCAGTTGGGGCTGACCATATTTGAGTGAAAGAGGGGTCTGATCAACCCCTGGGTGTTAGGTCACTGGTAGGATGAGTGGGAGACATGAAAGAGTGTGGGTATGGTGTGACCAAGATAGACACTGGGGGTGGAGTTCCAAATTCCCCTCACAGGGCTGAGGGGAGTATTGGTTCCCAACTGTGGTACTGGAGAATGCCTCCTGTTGCTAAGTGGCAGTTCAAGTGGGAAACCAAGGCTGCTCATGTTAGGAAATGGATTGGAATTGTGTTCATGTGAGTGCCTGGAGACTGACTGAGACTGGTACAAATAGTCAGAACTCTGGCTTCCCCCTTCACAGGGTGAAATGATTGTGTGACTGCCCCATTCGTATCCCCATTTTACCCCATCGGTTGCCCTGTTTTTACCCTCTCTGTGACGTGTTTGTAGTTTTTCTGAGGGAAGAAAATGGGAAACACACAGGAGAAGCCCACCCCTTTGGGGACTATGCTGAAGCACTTCAAGAAAGGGTTTACAGGGACTATGCGGTAACTATGTCTCTGTGGACACTGAGAACTTTGTGTGAGCAGAAAATGACTCAAATGCCTTGTTCAGGTGATTGTAGTATCCTTTGAGATAAAATTAGTTTTAAAACTGTTATTAAAGTTCAAATGTTCAAAGATTATAAAACTGCCACCTCTGTAATATTTCTAAATTTGCTGGATTTTTCTATGAACTTATGTTCTTGCTTTTAAGCCTTTAAATTCTGAGGTCTAGAGAAGTAGCTATGGTGAGGCCTAAGAGACATGTTCCCTATATTTAGGCCAGCAGCTACAAGGCATAGTCTAGCCCATATGGCTCCTTCCTTCCTGTTCCAACTGTGGCCCCTGGCTATTCTGAAAGAAACTGGATGTTCCGTTTTCCTGCTTTCTGTCTGGAATTCTGCACCTGTTAAATGAATTAAGGACATAAGTACTGTCCTTTGTGGCCATCTTTGATGCCACATAGCCATGTGAGACTTAGGGGGAACAAAGAATAGACATCAGAGATGATGCCTATGTTGTGGTTTCAGAACATTTTTCAGTAACTCAAAACCTTAAAGTCATGTTATATTCCATGAAATGTCTCTCATTTGTAAAATGTAATAATGCAGTTGTTTAGATTGTTGGGGAAACTGAGTCTTTGTCAAAGAATAAGATTCTTGCCTTTTAAACCTTCTAATTGTCAGTTTAGCCAAGTAAATAATTAACTTCATAGTAAACTGTGATCATGTTTTATGAAAAGTGGTTTTTTGAGAGTAAGAAAAATTAGACAGAAAGGAAAATGGCATTGTGTAAGAAAGGATCTTGTGCGGTAAATTTTATCCTGAAACAGAATGGTTCTTTAAGAAGATGAAAGGCAAAGCTAACCAGAAGATTTAGAAAGTTTGAAAATTGTCTGCGCAGGTTGAATAAGACTCATAAAAGGAAATTTGTGAAGAAATTTGCATGTGATCCAGTTGACTATGTATTGCCTTTAGAATCTTTTGGCTTGTAATCTGTTTGAACAAATCGTTTAAGCCTTTGATATTTGATAAACCTTCAAAATCAAAACTCTAAATTTTGTCTTTTTGAAATATTAAGATCATGGAAAGCCTGAGAAAGACATTAGGCTTATTTAGTATATTAAAAATGTATAGGAAATATTGTCATATATGAAATGATGGTTAATTTTCTGTGGATTATGTTCATATATATGTTCCAATATTATAAAATATTGGTCTGTCTTAGTGTATGTTGTCAGTAATAATTTTAATTCATCTCAGAAAGTGCTTTTGTAACTGGCTAAGTCCACAGTTTGCCCTTCAAAGAAAGTAGTAGAAAAGGCTGGCAAGTTCTCTCGAATTCAAATTTCTTTGGAGATTGAATACCAACAGTCTAGCATCAAACTTCCAAGACTTTAATTAGAAAGTTAACATGTCCATGAGTATTGCTAACCTAACTTCAAACAGAATAGAAATAAGCTATATGAAACTGAGCTGATTTGTTATGACCATTTGTTTGAAATATTGCTAATTCTTTCTGTGTTCTGTTTTCCAGAAGTCAAGGAAACCATTTTCTATCTTTTAAACTATTTGTAGCTTTGAGCAATGTATGTACTTATGAGCAAAATTTGAAATATTTATTTTTTTCTCTCTCCTTAATTTCTCCAGAATTTGAAAACCATTTGTAAGTATTCTTAATTTACAACAATACAATTATTTGCACAAGTCAAAGAAGAATCTATTTTATTCTATAGGATGCCATGAAAGGCACCGGTTATTCAACCAAGGCTTTGACAGGAATAGCATTTTCAGATGTGCCTAGACTGCATTAAACAGTTAAGGTTGACTTCAAAAAATAAATAAAAAAGCTGGCCAGATACCTCATCAATAACATTTCCTGATCTGCAGTGAGTAAAGAATATCACTTTCTGATAGGTCTGGGAATCATAATTTGCTTTGGGACCTCAAGAGAAGAGGAATTTACCCAATGTATACAGGTATCTAATAGCACAGATGAAACATGGGCTCATGGAAGGCTTTCAGGTCTAACCTGAGATTACTTATAAAAGGTTCTAGCAAAGACAAATTTAAAACAAAGAAGAGCCTAGATGGCTAGTAATTATTCTTGCTATACTTTATGCAAATAATCAGACCCAATATACTGAAAGTATAGTTTATTTTGGCAATTAAATTAGTTCTGCTATAATTTGTATTTAGTAAAGTAAAAAATTAGCAAGAGGAAAGTGGTTCAAAAGGGGGGGAAAAAAAACAACAACCTGGCCCACCTGTATTAGACTCCAGCCTTGTCTGTAATACCAGCTCATAAAATGAGACATAGCTATTTAACTAAACTGATCTGTTAGATGGGACTAAGACACTGGCCAAAGAATATATAATTATATACAGTAGTTATATTTACTCTGAAGCCTTAAGACTCAAGAAAGGTCACCTGTTGGCTACACTGGAAAAATTTGTGCAGTATTAAATGCTATCTGCCTCAGGAAAAATTAGAACCTGAAAAAAAATTTCCCAGTAAGTGGTGTAGCTGCAACTCAAATTCATAAATGGCTCCACACCCAACTGATATTCAGGAATATTCACTCGAATTGCCTAGAACTTTGGATTAGTTCTTTAGGGATTCTTAAAACTAGGTATTATCTTAAGAACTGTGCAAAGTAAATAAGAATACTAATGTTCTCATAGTGCGAACCTTAGCCTCAAAATATAGAACTTGTAAATATTTGTAGGTGACTGATAAATGGTTTCATTCTCTTACCCTGAACTCAACCTTGACTTTGTCCATGTCAGTGTAGGGAAACCAGAAAGCCACAAATGTATGCAAGGCGGCTGAGGTCATGCAAAAGCCAAATGAAAGTCCTGGGGATTTCTATGAAAGACTGTGTGAAACATACAGACTGGCCAAACCATTGTATGAAGCCACAAAGGGGGAGGGGAGAAAAAGGGCTAATTGGATAGAAACCTGACTAACCAAAAGCCTTCAAGAGGCTAAAGGAAAAACTGTAGGCAGCCCTGGTGCTAGGCCTCCCTCACCTGGCCAAGCCTTTTAAACTGTATGTATCAGAAAGAAATAGAACAGCTGAGGGAATGCTCACCCAGAATGTAGAATCCTGGGCAAGACCAGTTGTTTATCTTTCTAAGCAACTTGACAGGGTCTTGAAAGGATGGCCCCCATGCCTAAAAACACTTGCAGACACTGCCATGCTGGTGCAAGAAGCTGAAAAGTTTACTTTGGGACAAAACTCAAGAGTCTGGGTACCTTACACAGTGGTCACTTATGAACACCAAAGGGCACCATTGGTTGACCAACTCACACCTCACTGAATATCAGAGCTTACTACGTAAAAATCTAAGGTTGGTTATACAGGTTTGTCTGCATGAGGCACTTATGACAGAAGGAAAAAGAAAATTAAGAGGCTTCTGGGGAGATACTTCTATGTTCCTCTGTTTCCCACCCTTGCCAAGAAAGTCAGTCAGCATTGCGTGAAATGCAACCAAAACAATGCTAAACAGGGACCATCCCTGCCATCTGAAATTCAGCCCTACAGGGAAGCCCTTTTGAAGAGGTGCAAATGGACTATATTGAGTTGTCCAGATATGGAGGAAATTGGTATTTACTAGTTCTGATCTGCACATACTCAGGTTAGGTAGAAGCCTTCCCCACCAAGATAAAGAAAGCTCATGTTGCCTGGAGAAATCATCCCATGGTTTAGATTGCCACTCTAGACTGGATCTAACAATTGACTGGCCCTTGTTATAGAGAGGGTGCAAATGACAGCCAAAGCAATGAATATCACCTGGAAACTACATGTGGCATATACACCTCAAAACTCGGACAGGGTAGAGAACATGAACAGAACCATAAAAGCAGGAATTGGTAAACTCTGCCAGGAAGCAGAGCTTAATTGGATACAGGCCTTGCCACTGGTCTTGTTCAATATTAGGTTACCCCTTCTAAGAGGTCAAGGTACTCCCCTTATGAAATAACATATAACAGGCCTCCATCAATCCTCTGTAATTTACCAGGGACTCCTAAAAGAACTGAGAGAGACTGAATTGAATAGAAACCCTAGGAATAGTAGCAAAGAGGATCTCCACTTGGGTAATTAACCATATTCTGTTTATTCTTTTGGGTCTGTACACCGTTTCTCTACATGGGATCAAGTCTAGGTCAAGGATTGGAACCCAGTCCCCCTTAAACCAAGGTAGAAGGGACCCTGCATCATCATCCTGACCATACCCACAGCAGTGAAGGTGGATTCTCACCTGGATCCATCACAGCAGGCTGAAGAGAGCTTCATTGTCCTCGTGGGAATCAAAAACAGATCCAGCCAACCCCTGCAAGGTAACTTTTGAGGTGGTCAACATACCCTGCTTCAGCCACATACTGGGTGCTGGTTGGTCAATACACAACTGAAGCCTGAGGAAATTCCTCATGAGACTTGTCTTAATTGGTCTTTGAACTTTGAGAAAGGGGGAGCAGGAAAGTGATCTGTGCACCCAAACCACTAAGATAGGACAAAAGGTAACTCTTTTTATAGCTTTTATGAATGTGAAGGCACCCACAAGAGAACTTGCACTCATAATCTGATACAATGCTCAAAATGTGACACAGAGAAAGGTGAAAACCCATATTACAACTCCATGGAGCCCTTCACCATGGTACAATTAAGGCCTGAGTAGAGGACCTAAGAGGAGTCCTAGTCCCTGAAATCTGAATGCTGGTCCAGACCAGGAAGATAGGAAAGCCCAGCTAGGAGACACTAAATTTTAATGTCTGCAGTGCCATATGAAGGTGCTGCAGTGGAAAGAGCTGGGAAGGAAACTATAGGACAGATAAGAAATACTTCTGTGCCTCGGATTTGGTAGAAAAGTGGTGTGAAGTTGAATGTGAAAGGTGAACATGTATGATAGAAGGTACCTGAGACAGTGAGGATTATAGCAAAAGAAATATTGTGCTCAAGAAAAGAGTAGTGGAGATAATTTGCTCTGTGGGTTCATGTAACCCCTGGAGCTAGTCTTGCAAATTAATAACCAAGTAAAAGTCATATGAGGCATAGTAAGAAAAAATCCAGACATTGACCCATGTCCTAGTACAGACTTGGAATGGATGAAGCCCTCAAAACTTGTACAAGGACTGGTTTTCAACCCTTGAAGAATTTAAAAACCTTACTAGGAGAAGTACTAGGCATCATCAGATGTCTAGTCTCCTTCCACTAGTAGTCAAGACTATACATTGGATAATAGGGACAGACGTCAATCAGAAAAAACAAACCAAACTATCACACTGTTCTATATGAAACACTATGGGATCCTGTAGGAGTAAGCTGATAGTGAGACCCCAAATTAAAATATACATGGAGTCTCAAAAAGGGGTAATGAGAGAGGATACCTGGAAAAAGTAAGGTCTAAGAGAACAGAGGTTTTCTCAAGGACACTCCAAGGATACATCTGCAAAGTTTTACCTGTGGTGACTCAGGTCTTAGGAATTTTAGAAACTTAACTTCCTGGGACCTGGAAATTAACACTTGCTCCCACTTTCATAAAATCCTACAGTTGGGTAAAGGGTGGAGACAGCTTCTCCAGCTGGATTCAGACTGACCAATGAGAAAGGTACCTATGGGCCAGAACTTTAGACTGGGGATAAAAAGGAGAAGACTGAACCAGTTGAGTAGCACGGCCATTTTGAATTCTCCTGTGCTGTCCCTGTGCCAGTTGAAATAAAGCCCTTCCTCTTTTAAACGTGGTGTTTGGATGTTTCTCTCTGTTGGGCTTTGTCTTCCTACAACAGTACTAGTTACCTCTATAGTTTTTCTGTAGCTTAGCACTGTGACTATAGGTGCTGCCCTCCAACTTCCAGTGATCTCTATAGCTTGCAACTTTCTTTCTTTCTTTCTTTCTTTCTTTCTTTCTTTCTTTCTTTCTTTCTTTCTTTCTTTCTTTCTTTCTTTCTTTCTTTCTTTCTTTCTTTCTTTCTTTCTTTCTTTCTCTTTCTTTTTGTAGATAAGAGTCGCATTCTGTGGCCCCAGGCTAGAGTGCTGTGGCATTATAGCTCACATTAACCTCAAACTTCTGGATTCCAATGATCCTCTGGTTTCAGCCTCCTGAGTAGCTGGAACTATAGGCACCCACCAAATTGTCCAGCTAGTTTTTCTATTTTTAGTAGGAATGGGGGTCTATTTCATGCTCAGGCTGGTATCAAACTCCTGAGCTCAAGCAATCCACCTGCCTCAGCCTCCCAGAATGCTAGGATTATAGGAATAAGATACTGCACTTGGCCCTGCTTTGAGCATTTTTAAGGTAAGTGATGCAATCCCAAGTTTTCCCATCCTTAGGCCTAATATGGAGGATGGGTTCACACATCAGGTGCAATAAGTATCAGTCTGACAGAAAATAGTTCTCAACAGATTTCCTAATAAAAAGTATGTTCACAGGGGAGGTCAGGGTTTAGGAACTGACAAGAGATATCTAGCAATAGGAGGAAGCCCTTTTCACCCTAGCTCTGAAGGGTTACTTGTCCCCCCATTAAGAGGAAACAAGGCCTAGGGAAGCAGATGTCATAGATGTAACTACTACCAGAATCTTACCTAAGCAAGAAAGGGGATGAAGTGTGTCTGACTTCTCTTATCTTCTGCTCTCTGATCTCCTGTTTATATATCCCATTGACCAAACCCAGTCAGCAGATGGAGAGCAAAGAGACCAGGTCATCCAATGCACAAAGTCAGCATATCAGGGCACAGAGCAGGCAGATAGGGCAAAGAATGAATCTCACAGTGGGAGGTGAGGAGGATGGCGAAAGAAGACTCACAGAATACTCACAGTTACTCAAAGTATACTGTTACCCAAAGCAAATAAACTTTACCTTCACCTCTGGCTTGGTTATCATCTCCTGAGAGGGAGTTCCCATTTGTAATTTTTAAGAGTGAAAAAGTGTATGAAAAGGATAAATGAAATAGAGTTGTGTGTAATAATGCTAAGCAAAAAAATGCATTTCCTTTTACTCAGTTGACTTCAGCTTCTCTTAATAGAACAAGAAAATAAATGGTCAAAAAGAACTAACCTTCTTTTCAAACTTAGGTGGAAGAGATGGCTGGTTGCCCATCACAAGGGACAGTCCCACCCTTTCTTAGAATTTTGATTTTATTTGATGATTCAGTGTGCCCAACTCAAGCATTTCCCAGTCTCCCTTGCTTAAAGGAGGACTATGAACTATGAGAAGTAAAGGTCCTAAGGCCCCCAACCAATTGAACCAACCCCTTGTTGGCCAAGGGGATCCAGGGAAACTTTAAACTGAGTTCCTGTCCATGACAGTCTTGCTCTCTCCCTCCCTCACCTACATATATCAGGCTGTCTTCCCTAACGGCTAAACAGAACCAGCCCTTTGGAAAGACTTGCTCCCCTGATGATATCAATTAACCCCCCAGTGCTGCTCCTCCCTTTTGGCAGTTTTGTCACAACTGATCAGCGTTCCTTCGTGGTAAGAGACCACTGACCAAAGAGTGATTTTGACCAGTCTGTGGAGGTGTGCAGGGAGGGTTTTTGTGTCCTCTGCTTCACCTTTTGAGGTAAGAGGCAAAAACTCCAGCCTCAGGCCATGCTAATGTCACAGTTCTTAGAACAGGAGTCAGGTTACCTTAAAAAAAAGCAGCTCAGGGGTGGTGCCTGTGGCTCAAAAGAGTAGGGCGTGCCAGCCCCATATGCCAGAGGTGGCTGGTTCAAACCCAGCCCTGGCCAAAAAAAAAAGAACAGCTCAATTGCTCATGCAGGTGTTTCTTCTTTCATACTCATGAGTCCTCCTATATTTTGTTAAATATGGATATTTGGCCACCTTGCTTATCAGGAATTCTAGTTTATCTTACAGGTCTTTGGAAATATCTGTTGTCAGCTTCTGACCCAAGGCTATGCTTCCCAGCCTGTCTTCTGAGACACCCTGAAGACTGCAACTCTCTAGAGAAACAAAGCCATTCTTTTCAAATTATGAACCTCATCATTCTTCAGTGGACAACTGTAAGTAGACATCATTGTATGGACTTAAAAGGGGCTCTTTAACTCACTCAGCTAGGAGGGGACCGTTTTCGGACTTCACTAAGTCTTTTCTTCCTACATAGATTCATGGCTATGTCCATCTTATGTCCTTGATGATGGAATCTATGCTGGTGAACAGGGACACATGATCAATTTTCTTCTTATCAGCCAAAACACAAATTCCAATGGATACTCCAGGATTCTGAGAGTCATAACTTTTTGGCAGTGTAGGGTCAAGGGGTTCTCCTTGGCTCTCTGAAGATTCACTGAAAAATAGCTGGCAAAAGATAGATTAATTGGAGGAAAGGTATACAAATTTATTTAACACATTTTTGTGAGAGCCTCCAGAAGGAGAACTTTACCCCTTAATTTTGCACAGAAGCTTATATATCATTTTGAGGTTATAGGAAGAATTGGGGCTTAGGTCCTGGGAAAACAGGTTATGAGGAAGAGGAGAAGATGAATTTTGTTGAGGGACAATAAATAGTTACTAGAGAGGGTTAAATGGGCTTGAAGAATGTATTGTGGTCTGGGGCAAAGTCTGTTGGGCCTGCAGAGAGGACAGTGGTTTGTGGCAAAAGTTTGTCTAGGTTTGTTGACAGACTTTAGTCTTCTTGTGATAAGGATTCATTTAGTGAAAACTTAGGAAAAAATTGGGGGTGATTGCTTTTTTGTTTGGTAGATCCAGACTTCAGGCACATAAGGAATTTCAGAGAACAACTTTATCCTGTACTTTGGCAGAGATGGAAGCAGGGGAATGTCAGAAGGTTCTTGAGGCTTCTTCAGTTCAGTATGTCAGAACACTGTATTTGGGGTATTGATTTCTGAGCCCTAAGAACAGGATATGGGATTTGGCAGGAAAGTGACCACGTGGAATCTTTTGGTGCCCTTGCATATAGCACATAGAGTGTGCATTTTTTTTTAAGTCAATCAGTTATAGTGCCAACACTATCTTAGGGAATTATTTTAGCCATAGTTGTTAATCATTTGTAATTGTATTCAGCGTATTTTGGGAAATGGATTATTTGTACAAGATTAGAGTTTGCTGGTACCTTGAGGCACTATATTTGAAAGTTGTCATTTTCCACAGAGGTACTTTTAGGACAGATGTACTTGGAGTGGTAAGAGAGGATGGGCCTGGTAGACTTAAGCTAAAAGATTCTTTGAAGTAACTAGCACATAAAATCTCTCTAAATATAGAACTATCTCTAATTCATTCTAATTTATTGCCAATCAATAGGAATAATTACACACTCAAGGACCCAGATTCTTCTTGTTGCGTGGTAAAGGATGTAAGCTCTCTTGATTAACTGGTCAGGTCTGAAGTCTCGTTCTACCACTTAATAGCCATGTTACCTTGGGCAAGTTACTGACCCTCTCTGTGGCTCTTTTAAAAATTTGTATGTCGGAAAAATAATAGTACTTTGCTATTAGGATTATTGAGAGAAACAAATGAGTTGCAAAGCATATCTATCATCTATCTATGTATCTCACTTAAACAGAAACTGGAACATTTAAATCTCTCAATACATGTTGATTATTATTGTTATCGTTCGAATGGATTTATTATTAATCTCCTCAGGGCCAGGTTTCCATGCCAGCTCATAAAGTCAGCCTGCTAACACGAAATATATTAATAATACATATATTTCATTAGGCAATGTGGGATATGTCTACATGTTATTTATTTTAGTATTAGAAACTTAATCAAGAATATCCTGCAGAGTAAAGTCCTGTTCTGGACATCCCCTTCACCATTTTTATTTTTATGGCTGTGTGTTTATAAAGTTGCATGTATACCTATTCATTAAATGAACCTGCAGTTTCAGTTAACTTGGGGAATAGAATATTGATTTAAACCATACTTTAGGAGGCTTATCTATCACTCTGAACAAATAAAAACTTATATGAGATTGGATTTCATTGCATGAGACAGGAAAAAACATACTCCACTGAATACAGCTTGTGGTTGTAAGGCCAACTTCTAGAGGTGTCATCAATATATTGGGTTCCTGCTTTCACTTTTTAATGATCTCTGTCAACTCTGATAAAGATACACTCACTTTTATTGATGCAGAATTTACCCTGTCCCCTAGTTTTGTTTTTTTTTTTAACATGCTGACTATACCTGAAGGCTGAAGCCTGTCATTATCCCTGAACCAATATCTCTACCTTCAAGATTTGTTAGTGTTAGAGAATCAATGTGTTTCTAAGAAATTTTGTCTTAGTAGGGCTGTGGATCTTTTTCTCTGTGTTGGAGTCTGACTCCTTTCCAAACTACTTGCACTGAGACGAAAAAAGAATGTAAATGCTGAATTTACCAACTCCATTTTGCTCTGCCTATTTTTCCTGGCCCCCAGGCATATAGCTGGATAGTTGAATGAAAATCTTTCTTAAACTTTTTCTGGTTTTAGAACCAACCAATCCTCAGAAAACTGCAGATTGTCCATAGTATTCTTTTTCCCACTCTTTCTTTAGTAATAGAATCCCAGAGTTCATGCTTACCTAGATACTTATTCCTTCGAAGCTGGAGGAGGCCTGGTGGTTTACTTCTAGCTTAATGAGGTGTGAGCAGAAGTGAGGAATGTCAGTTTCATGTTATACCCCAAAATTAGGGTCATATCTCCTCCATGGCCTTCTTTCTTTCTGGTGTTTGGAACATAGCAGCAAATGAAGCAGCAACACCAGACCCCAATCTGGGAGGGATTCATTGAGGACATAAAGCATAGATGGAGGAGCCTGGCTCCACAGTGGTACAGAGGTGCTGGAGCACCCCGGATCTATACAAGCTCAGACTGTCCCAGAGAGAGAACAAAACTATTTTGTCTAATCCAGTTATGTTAGCTGTTGCTGGAGCAGCTGAACAAGTATCCTCATTAACACAGTAGATTGGGGTTGCTACCTCACTAAGACATAAAATATGAGGCATTTACTTCACAGTTGACAATGAGTGGCCAAAGGACAGGTATTTCAGAGTAGAAAGTTGGTACTACTTGGTGCAGCAGGGCAAAACAGTTGGGAGAACCATCACAGAAAGGCCTGCAGCATGACTCCAGCAGAACTGGCTGGAAAATCTTAGAGCATTGGTGTGTGTTGGGTGATTCTTCCTGCTAAGAGATGACCACTGAAGAGATGACCTTAAGTGGATCAAGAAAGGTATAAATGGTGGTGCCCAGAGAGGAGGCTGGAGAGAAGATGTTCAGGCCAGGTTTATTGAAAAGGGAGGGTGACCCACCCTGAGCAATGCAAAGATGGCATGGTGGGCATTAGTTAGAGACTAACTAGCTTCTTTTGTCTGGAACTTGGGGGTTTGTGGGCTAGCCAGATCTTTGTGTCTTTGTCTTAGGAGGAAAAGAGGAGCAGGAGAAAAGTATTTGTCTGCGGCTGAGTTAGGTCTCCTAGCAGATAAAGGAAGTAGCAATAGAGGAGCTGTTACAGTGTTCCCAAGCCTTTGAGGGACAGGTGTTTCTTTAATGCTTTTGTACAGACAAGGGGTTGAAAAATTAGATCACAAGCACTGTGTTCCCATCTGAATCTTTTGTTTCAGATTGCTGGGAGAATGGGGACTGCAGACCCCATTCTTGGCAAAGGAAAACACCCCCAGAAAAAGAGGAAAACTGAAAAGTAAGCTGAGTGAGTCAGAACAAAGAAAAGTCAGCTAGTTTACATTTAAGCTAGCCATTGCTAGCAACCTTGCCTTTTCTGAAATTCTAGCCTGTTAGGTATACAGCTTACAAGCACCCTGCTGGGTCTGTGAGCACTCTGAGAAGAATAACGGTTATAGAAGAGGCTGTGACAATGTCCTAGGAAAAGATACATTTTCTAGGGCAGCAGTTCTCAACCTGTGGGTTGCGACCCACAAGAATAGTATTAAAGGGCTATGGCATTAGGAAGGTTGAGAACCACTGTTCTAGGGTTCCTGCCCACTATATATGTAAAGCCCATTGTGGAGATTTGCATTTGCCTGGAGCAGAGACCTCAAATAAGTTGTATGGAAAAGAAAATAAACTAACTAAGTTGTTGTAACTCATAAGCCAGCCTTATATAAGGGAGTAGCTCTAGTCCTGAGATATGGGCAGAAGAGCTTATATCCCTTATTGCAGAGGAAAATCCTCTGTGGTGGTGATGGGAGGAAAATGCCTCCTCCCACCTATCCCTCAGAGGAGATTAACGCTGGTGGTGTTTTACTCCACAGAGAACTAGAGGAGCTTAACACCTCCCTAGAAATCTGTGTGTGTGACCCCAAGCAGGAGGCTCTCTCAATATGAGACTCAGATTTCAGATTTCTGAAGGCTACCCTTATGGTTAATAATAATAACAATAGGAACTAATATCCTCAATCACTGAAACTGCTGGCATCTTTGTTCCCTTCCTCATCTTACCCTCAATAAAATCAGAGTGGAGCAAACACTCTGGGCCATTGCTGGAATCCCACAGGCAATGGACCCCTGCACTCCCACTTTCAATTCTACTCTATGTCTCATGTCTCTTTCTTTACCATCATTTCTAACTCTATATTTCTGGTAGATTGCTGCCAGTTTCCACAGGTCTCAGCAGACCCTGCTCTTAGAGAGGGACCCTGACACAGATAATCTCAAAGAAGTCACCAGAAAGAGGAGAATAGTGGAGGGGGTTGAGAAGAGTATAAAGGCCCATCAATTTTTGTATGTAAATGTAAGGATTTCCATTCATTAAGGTAGGTCTAGATGAGACTTTTGGTTGCAGTTACTTATACTTGGAAATGTTTAGAAGCAAATACATATTCAAGAGTTTTTTTTTTTTTTTTTTTTTTTTTTTGTAGAGACAGAGTCTCATTTTATCGCCCTCGGTAGAGTGCCGTGGCATCACACAGCTCACAGCAACCTCCAACTCCTGGGCTTGAGCGATCATATTCAAGAGTTTTGAGAAAAGAGCATTTCTAAAGAAATTGCAAGCCTGGTCAGCAAAAGTCTGTGATTATTTGAACCTCCAAGTAACCCCATACTTTCCTGTGTGCACCAGTAGGAAGTGGCAAAACTGTGTGGCCTCTGAGAGAGAATACTTTTATGAAAGTAAGTGAAACAAAATGTAAGCCATTGGAACTTTAAAATAATCGCAGGGAGTGTGATTATGGAACCTTGAATCCTGTGACAGGCCTTGTAGATGTCAGATGTTGGGCATCAACATTAGACCTAATGAAGAAACCTTTGCAACACCCACAATTACTAAATTTGAGCTACATGCAGGAACTGGGCCTAAGGTTATTTCACTTGGGGGATAATGGGAGGGTGTCCCACCCCTGGAAGGAAGGGTGTGTATCAATATTTTGTTAGTGAAAAGGACAACTCTATCAGAGAATGCTAGTTTCCTCTAATCTCAATACCTACTTTTTTCCTTCTTTCAGTAATAGAATTTCTAAAATTTATCCAAGGGCATGGCTTCCCAATTAATGACCAAATTTCCTAGCTCTGCCCACTGGCATGTGAGTGGGAGGCCTGAGTGCAAATTCTTCATTGGGGCCTCAAAATGAAGAGAGACGTGTGTCCCCTTTAACTTTCCCTCCTCTCTGTTTCTGCTGGTTGGAATATGAAGATGATGGAAGGCACTAGAGTAGCCGCCATGGACCATGAGTTAGAATCTGCATGTTGGAGCTGCCAAAGTACCAAATGTAAGTTGCCTGATCCCCTGACACTGTGGAGCCCTCTATGTCCCTGACTGCTCTGTATAGTCCTTATGTGAGAGAAAAATAAGCTATCCTATGCATGTCACTCTTACCTTGCTTCCATTTCAGCAGCTGAAATGGCATCCTAACAAGTACAACTAACAAGAACATTATTCCTTCTGAAATGGAGATCTGAGTTGCTGACGGCTCTTCCTTCAGGTGGGAACAATGGGAACGTTAATCTTGGGTTCACAGATTTTCTTGTCTGTCTCTGAATACTACACAATGAGGACTGCACCAAATAGACAGGGACTTGTCTGAGTCCCTCCTGAGGTGACAGGATGCCTCAGTGTTGTTGTTCTCCGGCCTCACCATGGACAGGCTGATAGGAGTGCCCGGTGTGGCTGCCCTAAGCCTCCTGTCCACAAACAGGAACCATCTGTCTGAACTTCAGTGGTACCCAGAGCTGGCAGGCCTGGGATGATCTAATTGAAAAGAGGGCCGTGGCCTCTGACTTCTCCTCAGGAATACTGCAGATGCCACTGTTTACCTGCCAGCTGAAAAGGTTGGCCCCATGCTCGCCCACTCTGTTCTCAGAACCACCTGAGTCCCTGTGTTTTCAGCAGGGCGGTTGGCTGTTCTATAGGCATCTTCTCTGTCCACTTACTCTGAAAAGGACAAAATGCCCTTGGTCTCAGAGCCAGATGAATTGTACTAAATCCTTGACTCTGATCCTGTGGATTTAGAGCATGACATATTATTCACGGGGAGGTCTTAGAGCACAGGATTTGGTATAAAAGATTTATGTTCTCATTCTAATTTTGCCAAGCTTTATAGTCTAATTGCTGTGATTGGGCTCTACCATCAGTTAGCTTTGGGTGTAATTCCTGTGACCATATGCTCTCCGGTTGTAAGTTTTTACAGTATCACCTACAAAATGGGGTTTCTGTGGTGAGCATTACCCACTTAATTCACTGTGTAAATGCCCCACATTCACATGGGACCTGGTTTAGGCTCTCAGTAAGTGTGTGGTATTATGTTATTTTTATTTATTTATTTATTTATTTATTTTGTAGAGACAGAGTGTTACTTTATGGCCCTCGGTAGAGTGCCATGGCCTCACACAGCTCACAGCAACCTCCAACTCCTGGGCTTAAGCGATTCTCTTGCCTCAACTCCCAAGTAGCTGGGACTACAGGCTCCTGCCACAATGCCCGGCTATGTTTTGGTTGCAGTTTGGCCGGGGCCGTGTTTGAACCCGCCACCCTCGGTGTATGGGGCTGGCGCCTTACCGACTGAGCCACAGGCGCCGCCCATGTTATTTTTATTTTTATAACTGTGACTGATCACACAAGTTTTTCTGTTACTAAAACTCTGAGAGCCCCAGAAACTCTTGATGGGGATGGATGAGAATGATGGTGAATGTGTGTAATGCAGGACGGTAAAGCCAGCATATTTGAGACAATTGCTGTAAGAGAGAAATGGCAGAAAAGAAGTCTGCATTCAGGGGCGGCACCTGTGGCTCAAAAGAGTAGGGCACCGGCCCCGTATGCCAGAGGTGGTGGGTTCAAACCCAGCCCTGGCCAAAAAAAAAAACCCCGCAAAAGAAGTCTGCATTCAGACAATGAGTATTTATTAAATATGGGTAGAAAGAACAACAATAACAACTACAACAGCAAAGCGCCTGTCTGGTGAGGAAAGCCATTCTAAATAAGTAAACAATTACTTCTGGGTAACCAATGCCCCATATTCACACAGCTTACCAGTAGGCAGCAAATATCCCAGACTTGATTTCTGGCAGTCTGACCCATGTGGCTTCAACTTTTACTCTGATCTTAGACGTCTACCCCTAGGAAACATATTTGAATGGAATGATCACAGGAAATCTCTTCATTCCAGCTGATGAAGGCAACCAACATGTATCTAACTTCTTTGTTCTAAGTTTCTGACAGACATAATTTCTCTACTCATTACACACAGCATGGTTAGACCACATGGCCAGGCACAGGGCTCATGATTATAATCCCAGCAGTTTTGGAGGCTGAGATGGGAGCACTGCTTGAGGCCAGGAGTTTGAGACCAGTCTGGATAACAGAGTGAGACTCCTTAATTCTACAAAAAAAAAAAAAAAAAACGATTTAAAAAATAAAAAGAGCCAGGCATGGTGGCATGCATCTACAGTCCTACCTACTCAGGAGGCTGAGGCAGGAGGATAGTCTGAGCCCAGGCATTTGAGGCTGTAGTGAGCTATGATTGCACCACTGTACTCCGGCCTGAGCTATCTCTTTTAAAAAAAAAAAAAAAAAAAAAGACTAGCACCAGCTCAGTGCCTGTAGCACAGTGGTTACGGAGCTAGCCACATGCACCAAGGCTGGCAGGTTCGAACCTGGCCTGGGCCATCTAATCAACAGTGACAACTGCAACAAAAAAACATCCAGGTGTTATGGCAGACACCTGTGGTTCCAGCTACTTGGGAGGCTGAGGCAAGAGAATCACTTAAGCCCAAGAATTTGAGGTTGCTGTGAGCTGTGACACACAGCACTCTACTAAGGGTGACATAGTGAGACTCTGTCTCAGAAAAAAAAAAAAGACTAGCACCAATGCTATCAACTATCAACCCATACTTATAAATTGTAGTTTAATCCCCAGGTAGTCAGCCTCTGCTAGCTAGGTGGTATTGAACAAGCTGTGGAAACTCTTAAAGGTCTCAAATGTCAATTTTCTCCTTAATACAAAATGGCAATAGTAGTACTGACTTTGAAAGTTGAGTGAATTTTCCTGGTGGTTCCCTATGGTAAACAACAGGCCAAATGTGGCTAGTGAAGAAGTCCTATATGGAAAGTGTCCCCTGGGCTCTGGGGAAGGGGAAGGACGTATGCTGTAATTGCTCTGGAGCCAGCAGCATCTGAGGACAGCTATGAGGCAGGATGGAAAGAAGTCAGAGGAAATCAGGGGAGCATTCAAGTAAAAAGGCTCTGAAAGGGGGTAGGGATTAGAAAGCTATTAAATGGATGGGAGGTTAATAAAAATACTCTTTTGGAATAAATGGAAGATCATTCAAACAGTGAAGAAGATAATTAAAATAGGATGTGATAGAACAGCAGGTGGAGTTTGAGAGGTGCAAACTAATGGAAGTAGCTGTCAGATTCCCAATTCCCACCTGCCCTCAATCTTACCCATGGATGAGCAGGGCTCGAAAGGGTGCCTGGCAGTTAGAACCAGGGCCTCAAGTTAGGTCTTCCCGTTCTTATCTGGACTTGCAATTATGCAGCCTGGGCCTGCAGTGTAGTTTCTCTGGGTTGAGATGTAAACACCAAAGTCCATTTGATTGTGTTAAGCTGTGTGCTTAAATGAAGGTTTGCTAAGATCACTCTTCATCTAACATAGTAGTGTTTTGTTTTACATTACATAATGGCTTGCAAGCTATTAAACTTCTACCTTAGTTCCCCCAAATGATGTCTTCCATGGATGCTCTTTTTTTAGAGAGAGTTTCACTATGTTCCCCATGGTAGAGTGCTGTGGCGTAACAGCTCACAGCAACCTCAAACACTTGGGTTTAAGTGATTCTTGCCTCAGCCTCCCAAGTAGCTGGGACCACAGCTGCCCACCACAATGCCTGGCTATTTTTTTGTTGCAGTTGTCATTGTTGTTTAGCTGGCCTCAGCTGGGCTCAAACCTGCCAGCCGTGATGTTTGTGGTTGGCTCCATAACCACTGTATTACGGGCGCTGAGCCTCCATGGTTATTCTTTAATAGACAGAAATGTGTAAGAGAAAGAAAGGGAAAGGATTTGGCCTCTGCTAGACCTGGATTTAAGGCTTGGCTGTATCATTAAGCAGCTGTGTGACTTTGGGGAAGTTGTGTAACCTTTCTGAATTTCTTTACCTCATAAGCAACCTATGACCTAGTTTGTAGGGTTGTGTGAGGATCTGAGATTACAAGTAAAAAGTGCCTAGCACAGTCCCAGATCAATAAAAGCCACTCAATAAACAACAAATATCCTTAATTTTAATGGATTATACATAGTAAAAGACAAAATGAGCAGGACGTCTTTTAGAATCTCTCATTCTTTTTAGTTTAAAATACTTTTCATTCAATAACTTAAAAATGAAAACATCAGTAACCATTCTGTGAGTCCAGCTGAGGGCAGAATTTGTGTAGTTTCTCTGCCACCCCTGTGCTCTTATTTTTTTATTTTTAGGTCTCAACCTTCATAACTAAGAGACAGAGGCCTTTTAAAGAAAACGGTATTTATTTGGGAGTAGAGTATTGCAGTGAGAATACATGTGGCCTGTAGTGAACTGTGTACATATTCAGGAAGATAAAGGGAGGCAAAGATTTTTAAGGCAAAAAATGAGGAGGATTGCATGATTATTTTGAAATAACTCTTCTTGGCTATAAAGAATAATAACAATAATAAGGGTGATGTCAGTCTCAGGTTGGACAGTCAGTTGCTGGGCAGATGTCTTTGCAAAAGTATTTTTTTTGGGGGGGTGCTTGTGTAGGGCTGCAGTGGTCTTTGCACAAGGTTTTGGTTTATTGGGTTTTTTTGGGATAGTTTTTGTTATCAAGTATATAAACGTGGAAGCACTATTTTCATGGTCTGTCCTGGCTCTATTTGTTAGGTTAGTGATTCCATTTTGCAAGCTATTAAAATTCTACCTTAGTTCTCCAAAATGATGTCTTCCATGGTTGACTTTATAACTTTCACATAAGCAAATATTGATTTCTTAGAAATAAAAAGAAATCATGGGAATAAGAAATGGGGTAGAATTGGGCGGCACCTGTGGCTCAGTGCGTAAGACCCCAGCCCCGTATACCAAGTGTGGTGGGTTTGAACCCGGCGCCGGCCAAACTGCAACAGAAAAATAGCCTGGACTGTGGCGGGTGCCTGTAGTCCTAGCTACTTGGGAGGCTGAGGCAAGAGAATTACCTAAGCCCAGGAGTTGGAGGTTGCTGTGAGTGGTGACGCCACAGCACTCTACCGAGGGCAGTAAAGTGAGACTCTGTCTCTAAAACCAAAATGAAACAAAACAAAAACAAACAACAACAAAAAAGGAAATGGGGTAGAATTAAGCTCAAAAATATTTTTTCAAGCAATCCCATATAAAATTTTACATCAAGGTTTGTGGCAGCCTTGAAGCTTTAGTCGTCCATAGTGTGCTGACCACTTAAGTCCACAACAATTTACTCAGCCTTGATTTCCCCTTTGTACGTTTCACTGTCATCTAAAGGTGTCATGAAAGAGTCAGCTTTAAAGTATTGTGAGATCCTCAGAGATAGGCATCAGTTGCCACCAAAACACCTCCGATTTTCAAATGTACTGTTTTAGTGGCTGGAAACAGATTTCTGTAAGCAACCCGAAAGCATTGTCAGATTCAATCTCTTTCCCTAGTAAATATTGTTAAGCACTTCCTACTACATTCTAAGTGCAGAGATAAGAGCTCACATGCTCATTTTGTTTAATCAAAACAACCAACACTGAATGAGCTCTGAGGCTGAAGAGGCTCCAGGATTTCCCCAAGGTCACAGTTAGTGAATGGCAGGGCAGCTTTGCTCCTGGGCATTTTGGCCTGTAGCCCTCTTGAATGTGGATGGGGAGGGCACACCCCCATTCACACTCCCCTGCCCAGGATGTGGTTAAGAACCCTGGCTCTGTCAGATGACTGCCCTCCCTTTTTAAATAGGTTCTGAAAGTGCCTTTTACAGCAATGCCCTTGTTTTCCACAAAGCTAAAAGCCACGGGCGGGCATCCCATTCAAAAGGAGGCAATAGGGGGAAGTGGGAATAATGCAAGCTCCTATTTCTGTTCTGAACGGTGAGGAAGAGGATGCCCCCTCTCCCCATGGTGCTGACTGCTGTGCACACTCTCTGTGCTGGATAATGGACCCATCCCAGCTATTTTTTTCTATGACAGACAGCCAATCATTTTAGGCTAATCGCGCATCCCTGCCGCTCAGACCACATATCTCACACCTCCCTTCCCTTTCACTGTGGGAGAGAGGGACCAGGAGAGCGCGCCTCTGGCCTTTAAGTGTTTGCACAGGATGCCCGAGAGGAGTGAGTCTGTGAGATAAGGGGTATTTCAGGCGATTTCTTCTGCCTGTGTGAATAGCACATGATTGATTTCAGAAAAAGAAATTTATTTCCCTGCAGACATATTTTTATCATTTGCTTGAATTCCGTGATGCCTTACTCACCACACATATAGAAAAGCCAGGTCTCCTTCAGAAGGGGATGGAAGGGAAATGGATAATACTTTAAACCTGAAAAAAGTGTATATAAAAGTCATGGCCAGATAAAATGTTCTGTGACCTATAAGCTTTGGAATGGGTCAGAGGGATTATACTAAGGCTGACATTTAGAAATGATGAGATCCTTTGGCTGCTGCGTTTGCATGTAGCAAGCCAAAATGCCTTCCAGAATTCCCCTGCCCGGGGAAGCCTCCTGTGAAGGCCATATTGAATAGCAGGCACTTTAACCATAGGGGTGAGAGCCAGACTGAGAGGGTCACAGCCAGACTGAGAGGGTCACTTTGTGAGATGTGAGATGACTTTATTTAAAGGGACACACTGAATTTAGTTAAGCTCTCAAATGTATGTACTCCTAAAAAAGAAGGCTTAGAAGAGGCTACCATAGATGGAAATTATTTCAGAGGGAATGGTGCAGAGAAGGGAGGTGGTGATGGTGGTCAGGGTAGGAGGGGTGGGTAGAGAAATAGGAATTTGAATGCAATGTGTTTCTCATACAAATCCTTTCTTTTCTTTTTCTTTTTCTTTTCTTTCTTCTTTTTCTTTTTCTTTATTATTATTATTTTTTTTTGTAGCCTGGTGTGTGTTTTTGATATTTAGGTTGGTATGAAAATGCCCAATTGGAATGGGTTAGAAATTTGGCAATTTGTGCAATTTGGTGTAAAGTTAGTGCTTTGGTAATACATCTGCTGAGATGTAAGCCCCCTGGCCTCTGACCTTTGGAAAGGCAAAATGAGATAAGGCAGTTCCCAGACAACAGTCATCTCATGATGCTTTGCACACATGGAAGCTGAGTAGCAGAAGAAAAAATCTGAACATCAGGGCTGGTTTGGGAAGGTGTTTTTGCACTAATGTGTGGATACCAGGAAGTCTGACATTTAGGGAATGCCACCTACTCAAAGCAAATACTCCGGAGGGGCAGACCTGTCTCTAGAGTGAGTGGAAGTCAACTCATTTCCCTAGCTGGCTCCTTGATCAACAGTTGTCTTCTTCTGGGAACTTGCTGGAAATTAACTTTTAAGGACTGGTCAGTCCCTGGCTCACCCCTCAGACTTTACCCGGCAGGGGCCTCAGAGTTGTTCCAAGAGCATGTCTGTACAAGTGGTAAACAGAGCTCTGATAGAAGCTGCAAACTAAGAAGATTATTTTGATTGAGTGATGGAAAAGTCAACGGTCAATTAAGGCAAAAAGCAACATGATGCATTTAAGGCAGTGTGCACAAAGCAAGGGGTAATTGCAAAAAATCTTTGAGGAAATGATGTACGCAGTCCACTTCAGCTGTCTCACCTGCTGTTAACCTGTCCCCTAACTTCTTAATTCCAAAGAAATTAATGTTGGGTCTTGCTTTTATTCAAAGTTCCTGTCCATATCATTCAATGTTTCCTTTATGGCTTCGATGCCCTTGCTTAATCATTTTAATGTATTTACTTTGCTTTCACCTCAGATTGTTCTGTTTTAGAGAACCAATTGCCCCTTCTCTTGCTTCTGGTCACTGTCCCTCTGGTGGACCATTACCTTGATCTCACCTCAATTCCACCTGGCGCATCTTTTCCCTTCGTTGATTTTAATTTTTATCTTTCCACTATGAGAAACTGTAACTAAGTCTATCTCAACGTGAAGCAGTGAGATAAGAACTCTGAATGTTCCTCTCGCCACCCACCAACATAAGGCCGGTCCTGGGGGCCCCCAGTGCAGAAGGTTGCTCAGTTCTAACTCCACCCTTTACTCAGGCATCCCTGTGGGTGTGGCAATCTCAGTAAAATCCAAAATGTTGATTTTCCCCAGTTCATTTGTGGACCAGTCTATTCCTTCCTCATTGACCTGTTGTGCTCATATCTTTAGTTCTTATGTATCCTGGGATCTCTTTCAGGGACAACTTACTTCATCAAAGCATTTACAGTGTCATGGGGGAAGTAAACAATGGGCGTAGGAGTTACCTGGCTTTAGTTTCTATTTTTTTTTCCTGAGGCAGAAACAGGCTGTCACCAGATGTATCTGCACCTCTATTGGCTTTTCTGCAGGCCCTCTGATTTCTTGCTTTGCAGCTCCAATATGTACTTCAGATTAACTTGTTTCTAAGAAAGAACTATTTTTAATCAATATTTACTTTTTTATAACTTTGAACCCCATGCATAGGTGTCCAGTAGATGCTTGTGTTTTATATGTAAAACCCGTCCATCCCTTCAGTCTTTCTTTCAAATAATTTTCTTTCTTTATTCATCATGGAATGAATTTTATGATTAATTTTGTGGCTCCAAGCTTCAAAACCCTAGAGTCTGAAGCCCAATGGCAGAAACAATGTCTATCTCCATGTACACCAGTTCCTAGCATAGGATCTGGCATACAGCCAGAAAGTCACTACACTGAGTGATCGTTGAACTAATCTGAAGACATCGATTAGGCCACAATGCACCCTGTAGGTATATCTGTAAAAGTGAAGTAGCGTTTATCCTGTAAAATCTTTCTCCCTCCAAACATTTATAATGAAGAAAGGTTTAGCAACTTCTAAGCCATTTGAAAATAACTTTGCATCTTTCAGTTTTTTCTTGTACAAATTAAAGGATGCCATGCCTTTATAGTCTGCTTATCCATCTGTGACCCTGTTCACCATCCCTTTCTGAGCCTTCTCCTCTGTTCCCTATTTTACAATCAGTGTAATACTGATGTCGGAAACTTCAATAAAGGGCTGACTAGAGCTGAATATAGCAAGAGTATTCTTTTAAGGGTCAGCTGTTTTTTTGAAGCATGTGACAGAGGCACCTTCAGACTAGTTAGGCAAAACAGATCCCTGGAAGATTCACTGGAGGGATAGTACAGAAACCCATAGAATTGAATGACTGTGGTAACAACAGTTGATAAGCTTTTCCCACATGACAAAAATTTTTATTATAAATGCTAGGCCTCCCTGTTTCTAGCTTTTAAGACTTTAGGGGCCTTTCTCATTTAGATTTAATTTAAATCATTTGCAGTAAGATCTCCGAATGGCTCAGCTTGAGTCCTGTGCCTACATTTGAGCAAATCATTCTAGCTAAGAATGTGGCCAGGGTTGGATCAAATGTTCCTCCATTTGCAAAGTGCCTGTTATCAGAAGAGGGAGAGAGAATGTGACAAGTAGTAAGGATAGCTAGTAATCACACTTCTGACTTGATCATGGGTGTTATATTGCTAATTATTAAGAACAAGGTCATAGTAGATGTTTTTCCTCTTCACAGTTCTATGTTGCTGACTTAGTGATCTGTGTTTTACCATTACTCTTACCTCCTTTAAACTTACAAATTTCATCTAGCCAGCTTGTTTTGAGTCACTGTTAAATTTCATCCTATTTTGTTAAATGGGCTCCTTGTAGCCCACCAAAGAACCTAAAAGAAAAAAAAAACAAATCCCCTAAAATTCCCCCAGGATGAGAATCCGATGGCCATTTAGCATCCCCAAATTCTATGGGTTTGTGCTAAATCCATTCTTATTGCAGTCACCCTATTGTCTAAATTGGAGAAACCTGCCTGCCATTTTTCACAAAGACATTTGTGGGCTGGGAACTCAGTTAACACTCCGTTTGCTTATCACATCACTTGATTTATCTAGGAGTGGAAGGAGTAAGGTAGGAGGTTTGACAGGCAGCGATAGCTCAGCCAGGCAGACTCAAATACCACTGCATGAGGATAAAACTGTTAGCCAAAAAGACCTTCTAAATACCACCGAAAAGCAGGAATAAAACATGCAGACAGGAACAAGGCTCCCGTCCAAGCATTACAGAACCTCTGTCACACTTCAGCAAATTCAAAACACACATGTATATGCATATATCCTTTCCCGTTATTACTGGTTACCAGAGAGCTAACAGTGTTAAGTTTAGCATCATACGAACTCAAGTGCTGACAACTTATTTTTATAGGGCAGCCTTGAAAAATCAAACAGAATAAACCAAAGGCTAGGAAAAGAAATCATAAAGGGGGCAAGGACACGTAGGCACATAATTTAATCCTTTGCCTTGGTACTTATTGGCTTTTGGAGTCCACTTTTTTTTTTTCCCAGCTGTAAGCTTTTTTGACAGAATGAGAAGTCAAAATGGCATTGGATTATAAGGACTAGAGGGGATAAGGTGATGCTCTCTTGGAGAGGAGGATAAACCAGCACACCTCCTTTTGAGTCGGTCACTTCTTTCAGAGGAAGGAGGCCTTCAGGTTGCCTTGCTAGTGTCATAGATAAACTTCCAGGCTCTCTGTCAAGACCAATTCAGTGAACTGGTTTAGGATTTTCCTTGCCTATGACAGAAATAACAGCCCATGTTGGACTCACACAGCAGCTCAACATTGTGGAAGACACACTGAACTTGAAGTCAAAGATCTGGGTCAAGTGCTTGTTTCGTTTCTTACTGGCCATCTAATCTAAAATTTAGGGAGCCTTACTTTTTTCAGACGTAAAATAGAGAACATAATAGCTTCTTTCATAAGATTATAGTTGACCCTTGAATAACTCGGGGGTTTTGGAGTGCTAACCCCTTGTGCAGTCAGAAATCTGCCTGTAACTTTTAACTCCCCCAAAACTACTAGTAGAGTGCTTCCTGTTGACTGGAAGTCTTATCAATAACATAAATAGTTGACTAGCACATAGTTTGTATGTTATATGTATTATATGCTATATTCATAAAGTAGATTAAAAATGTTATTAAGAAAACCATAAGGAAGAGAACATATATTTACTCTTCGTTAAGTGGAAGTGGATCTGTAAAGGTCTTCATCCTGGCCATCCTCATGCCTACTCAGTGTGAGCAGGAGGGCAGGAAGTAGAGTCAATGTCTTGGGCAGCAGAGGAGGAAGAAAACTCGCAAAAACAGTATCAGTGCAGCTCAGATCTGTGTTGTTCAAGCACCAACTAAACTGAAATAATTCAGGGCAGTAGTACACAGGAAACCACTTTCTAAGATGTCTGATGCTTTATATACACAGGTGGTATTATTATTATTTATAGACTTTCGTTATCTCACTTTTCAACCTCTGATAAGAAGATGCTATTAGCAGTACCTTCATCTGAACCTCTGCCAGAACCTCATACTTTGTCTTTCTCTGGGTTAAATAATTTTTCTGCATTGCACTTCACATACTGTGGAAACGCATAAGAGAGGATTCCAGAATGTGAGAATGAACACATCTCCTAGGAAAGATGAGAAGTAGGGAGTGTTACTTTCCACACATTGGGAAAAAATGTGTTGGTTTATTTCAATAACTCTCACCCAGGGATGGTTTTGAGCCCCCTCTTCTGGGACACATTTGGCAATGTCTGGAGATATTTGTGATTGTTATGATTGAAGGGTGCTATTGACATCTAGTGAGTAGAGACCAGGAATGCTGTTGAACATCCTATAATGCTGTGGTTCCCACCCCTCAGGCTGTGGACTGGTAACAGTATGTAGCCTGTGAGGAACTGGGCCACCTAGCAGGAGGTGAGTGGCAGGTGAGGGATTGAAGCTTTGTCTGTATTGACAGGCGCTCTCCATCACTCACATCAGTGCCTGAGCTCCGCCTCCTGTCAGATCAGCAATAGCATTAGATTGTCATAGGAGTGTGAACTCTCTGCCCATGTGGGGGATCTAGGTTGCACACTCCTTAGAAAATCTAATACCTGATCTGAGGTTAAACTAAGATGACGATGCTGGAACTGGGGAGCAGCTACAAATATAGATTATCATTAGCAGAGAAGTTTGACTACACAGAGACCATAATAAATCAATTGCTTGCAGACTCATGTCAAAACCATCCCTCCTGCCTCCTCCTCTCCCCAGTCTGTGGAAGAATTGTCTTCCATGAAACTGTTCTCTGGTGCCAAATAGGTTGGGAACCACTGCTATATTGTGTATGATAGGCCTTCACAACAATATATTATCCAATCTAAAATGTTAATAATGCTGAGGTGGAGAAACTGTGCTTTATTTGGGGAAGATATCTTTCTTTCTAGGGATCCAAAATGGATTTTGTCTATTGGGAAGCTTCTGGAAGAGAAAGACTGAAACCAAGTCTCTAATGCTTTTCCTACTTTCTCATCATCTTTGCTATAAAATGCTTAGTTTTTGGGTGATATCCTGGATCAAGTAATATAATTTACATGCATTTTTCTTCTTAATTGTCATTCTTAAAAATTTTATGGATAGCTAGGAAGAAATGACCACTTTAGAATACTTACATCTCTTGCAGTGTCTTAAATTTTCTTTTAATCCACCTATCTTTCAATAAGGGAATCTTATTTTTTTTTTATTAAATCATAGCTGTGTTCATTAATGCAATCATGGGGTACAATGTGCTAGTTTTATATACAATTTGAAATATTTTTCATCAAACTGGTTAACATAGCCTTCACCACATTTTCTTAGTTATTGTGGTAAGACATTTATACTCTACACTTAGTAAATTTAACATGTACTCTTGTAAAATGCACCATAGGTGTTGTGTTCACACCAATTACCCTCCCTTCATCCAGCCTCCCCCCTCTCTTCCCCTCCTTCTCCTCTCTCCGTCTCTTCTTGGGTTATAGTTGGGTTATAGCTTTTATATGAAAGCTATAAATTGGTTTCATAGTAGGGCTGAGTACATTGGATACCTTTTCTTCCATTCTTGAGATACTTTGCTAAGAAGAATAAGTTCCAGCTCCATCCATGTAAACATGAAAGAGGTAAAGTCTCCATCTTTTTTAAGGCTGCATAATATTCCATGGTGTATGTAAACGACAATTTATTAAACCATTCATGGATCTACGGGCACTTGGGCTTCTTACATGACTTACCAATTATAAATTGAGCTGTGATAAACATTCTGGTGCAAATATCTTTGTTATAAAGTGATTTTTGGTCTTTTGGACATATACATAGTAAAGGAATTGAAGGATCAAATGGCAGGTCTATTTTTAGATCCCTAAGTGATCTCCAAACATCTTTCCAAGAGGAACATATTAGTTTGCATTTCCACCAGCAGTGCAGAAGTGTTCTTCAATAAGGGAATCTTAAAAGCAAATATGTTCTTAGTTTTTTAAAATTGTGTGTTATTTTTGTAATATTCTAAGCATTATATATAATTCAGATAGAAATGTGAAGTCTATAGGAAGAATCATGAAATACTTCATTGAATAGCCTTATCTCAGAATATATGCCACGATCTTAAATTTAGTAGTAACTTAACATTTTCTAAAATTTGAGATAATTAAAACTTTATAAAAAGTTTGCAAGTTATTCTTGTATAGTCGTTATTCAGATTGCCTGATTATGTTAATATTTTATAACATTTGCTTTGTGGATTTTTCTCCTTCTCATTCTCTCTAGAAACACAGGCACCTGCTTTCTTTGAACCACTGTAGAGTAAGTTACATACATGATACTCCATTAATTATAAATGCTTCCATATATATTTTCTAAAAATAATGATACCACTTCATAGCCATAGTACAGATAATAAATTATGAACATTAATTTTGAACATTACAAACTTTTTATCTATAGACTTTACTCAAATTTTATTGATTATCCCAACACTATCATTTATAATAAAAGGATCAAATTTAGAATCATATGTTATATTGGGTTTTCATGTCTCTGGTCTCCTTCAGGATGAAAGAGTTCCTCAGTCTTTTATTGTCATCCTGACTTCATTTTTTCTGAACGTGGGCCTGTTATTTTGTAGAATGACCTTCAATTTGGTATTATCTGATACTTCCTCATGATTAAACTCAGGTTTACATTTTTGGAAAAAATATCACAGAAATGGTACTGTGTTCTTCTAGACTGCCTAATCTGGTGACATGCAATGTTGTTGTGTTCTTTTGCTGAGTAAGTTAACTTTATTGAAGGTGGCTTCTGCTGCTGGTCATTCCATTGTAAAATTACTATTTTTTTCTCTTTATATTTAATAAGTATCTTGTGGAGCTATATTTTGAAACTGTGTAGTTATCCTCTGATAGTTAATTTTATATCAACTTGACTGGGCTAAGGAATGCCCAGATAGCTGGTAAAACATTTTAGATGTATCTCTGAGGGCATAGTCAAAAGATTTGCTTTTGAAATCAGTAGCCTGAGTAAAATGTATCTCCTCTCACCAATGTGGACAGGTATCATCCAATCTATGAGGGCTGAGATAGAACAAAAAGGCAGAGAAAGGGAGAATTCTCTCATTCTCTCTCATTTTGAGCTAGAACATTCATCTACTCCTGCCCTTATTAGGCCTTTGGGACTCTGGGGATGTTTGCAGATGGCAGACTCTGGGATTTCTCAGCCTCCCTATTCTAGTGGGGTGTGTATATCCATATATCTTCTATTAGTTCATTTTCTCTGGAGAACCCTAATACATGTTCTTTTCCTGATTAAAGTTTATTTGCTAGTTTCCAAATCCATTGATGGTTCTTGCCTAAATGGTTGTTATGATGGATGTCAAAATGTGTTTTGTTTAATCTATTTATATTTATTAGTTTGCTGTATGAAAGAGGTTTGTGTTCTCAATAATTTACTTATATATTTATATCTGCTGGGACTCATGGAGTACTATTTTATTCAATAAGTAATATATGTTTACTTCAATTTTAAGTGTTTAATCTCTAAATGTGTCATATTGGCACTGGGAATCTTTCTAAGACAACTTCTGTGTCCTCTTGAGTTATTCTTTGAGCCCGTCCTTTCTCTCTGGTACAGCTAGAAGATAAAGGCTCTTCTTGTGCTTTCCCCAGTCCAGCCATGGAGTTAGCTATTTCTCTGGAAGCCCTGGTTTCTTTAGTGGAAAAGAATATTTGCGCCCATGAGTAGGAAACATGATGTGCTTATTGCGGTGGGGGTGTCATTGTTCTAGGGTCTAGCAGTAGACACAGTGAAAAACACATACATCCACATATCCATATTTTATTTAAGTATCTATCTATCTATAAATCATGTACACATCTGGAACCATGAATAGTTTGCATCAATACCTTCAATTTGAAACTAATTCCTAAGGTCCTAGAGAATACATTCCATTTTTCTTCCTTTCCATATTTGTATTCTTCCTCTGACCGTGGAAACCTGCTTCCATTCTTCTCAGCGTATTTCCTTATTTGCTCAATTCCCCATATGCGCCCAATCTTCTAGCTATCCTGATTGGTACCTGAGTAGGCTTCTCCTTACTTGGCAACCTCTAGACACAGTGGTGGAAATATTAAAGAAGTAAAGAGGCTTTACTTTTAAGGGAAATTATAGATTTACATTTACTTTTGAAAAGAAGGGACAGGACCATGTTGAGAATGTGAGGACTCTGACTACAGCCAGAGACTAGGCGGCATCATGTTAATTAGCCTGAGAACTAAGAAATGTGCCCTTTTCTGAAGGAGAGTAAAAAGACATGTCAAGTTAATATAATATTTGATCTTGTATTAGATTCTGTGTTAAAAACTTCTATAAAAGATATTAGTACAACTGATACAATTTGAGCATGAACTATGTATATTAGATAATGCCATCGTGTCAATGCTAAATATCCTTCATTATACTGCAATTATGTAAGAGAGTATCCATGTTCTTAAGAAATATACCGGGAAGTATTTAGGAGTAAATGGGAGTGATTTGCTGCATTGAGCCTCTTTTTATTCTGAAAGGTCTTAACTGAAATAATAATATGTACATAAAAATTGAGTTTGAGTCCCTGTGCTATCACTTAACAGTTGGACAAACACAGGGAAACTGATCAACCTTTCTGTTCTCAATTTTCTAATTTGTAAAATAGAGATGTTACTCTTATGGTTATCTTGAGAGTTGATGAAAATGTATATAAAATACATGTCAATGGCAGACACTGGATTAGTGGTCGATAAATATTTGCTAAGTGCATAAATGTGTGTATGCTATAGATCTGTATTCCATGAGTACATGCAATAATAATGTCCATTTGTTTGAACCTTTTTTAACAGTGCTGAGACACATCTTCACAGCTATAAAATGCATACTCCCGCTTCTGGTTTGAAAGTTCCTGAGGCCTGGCTTAGGTTACATTTTCATCACTAGTCTGAAGACGAAAGCCAGTGAGGGTGGTGAAGAGACACAAGAATGAGAGCTACCATTTGTAGGTGGAAGGGGCAATTTTCTCTTCAAAAGAAACAAGGAACTGAACACACAAGATAATAAACAGCCGCACCACAATTCTCAAAGCAATACTTGAGGAGATATAATTACTCCCACTGACACACAAGGAGAGAACATCATAGAGGGGATGAATAACACACCCATGGTCAATCACATGCTTCAATCACACGCTTACTAAGTAGCATAGTAAGCTTCCAATCTTGTTCAGGGTGATTTCACATCCCCTGCTGCCAATGGTTATGCTATTCTTCAACTGGTTAATATTTACAGTTTGGGCTTTTATTACCTTTTATGTGTAGGGAATACTGTCAGCTTACTTCCTGCAGAGCTAAGGGCCTCTTTTGTGCTTTGAGAAGAATCCCTTAGCCTAGAGTCCTGTGATATTAGTGTGTTCATTTTTTTTCCCCAGTTCACCACAATTGTATGGATTATCTTCCATACATGTATATGCTGAATTAAATATTATTAAACATTACATAAATATGAAGACAGAGTGTACACATTATTAATGGTATCTACTAGCTTTATGACTTTGTAGACTGAAACGATGTCTGGGCTATAGGATTATGCAACCAGAGGTAAGTATTCATGCTTCCTGCCCCACACCCCTTTGGCCTTACCCATTTATCTAACATCAAATGGACCTCCTGGACAATTTCCTTGATTTTTTTTTTAATCAGAAATAAGGCATTTATTAGGTTTCAGTTGGTATTTAGGTGACAAGGATAAATGCTGTACAATGTTTATCTACTTTAATTAAAACACAGTCTACTTGGACTAGTTATTGTCCCCATGAGCAATCCCAATTAGACTTGGCTTTTGTTTTCCCTAAACGTATCTCCATCTCCCACAGCTTTCATTCTCTTTCCTCCCTCCCTCCCTCTCTGCCTCCCTCCCTTCCTCCCTCCCTCCCTCCCTCCCTCCCTTCCTTCCTTCCTTCCTTCCTTCCTTCCTTCCTTCCTTTCTCTTTCTTTCTGGATAGCACTGGCATTAGTTTTTCTTATCATCTGGCATGGAGTGCCAGAGGATGTCCTAATTTCATTTTAATTTGATTTAGATATACAAATATCTCAGCCTTCTAAATTAATTCATTTGTTTATTCTTTTGTACATCTAGCTTCAATTTATTGAGAATTTACAAAATTCCCTGCATTCCCATTTACGATGAAAGCTAGAAGAAGGGCTGAGTAGTGCACATCTCACTCTGCAATAAAATAGATTAGTGGTTCTCAACTGGGGGAAATTTTGCCTCTCAGGGTATATCTGGAAATGTCTGGAGACATTTAATTGCCATGACCAAAGGGTCCTGCTGGCGTGTAATGGGTAGAGCCAGGGATGCTGCTACAAATATTACATTACACAGAATCACTCCTGTATCCCTCAAAATAATTATCTGGCCTATGATGCCAATGGTGCAGAGGTTGAGAAACCTTAATACAGATCCTTATAACTCAAAGAATTGGACACATTCCCATACTTTTATCTCAAAAATCACCTTAAATCTCTCTAGAAACAGATAATGTAGAATCAGAGATTCTTCCCACCTGGAAGTTGTGAGGCTTTGATTATTTTAGTTTCTCCTCACAGAACCTCTGAAAGACAGAGGACATTTCTGTTTTACTGATGAGGCAACTCTGGCTTGAAGAGGTTAAGTAACTGTCAGAAAAAGTGTTCACTTTTCCTCTTTCATGAAGTATAGCAAAGAGGTTATTGAGTTTTCACTGAAAGGCTTACTCTGGGACGCTGGTGTCAGCGCTAGCATTTTGGAGGAAATTCAAGTCCTCTCTCTATAGAGCTGTCAAGTCATGACTTGCCCTTAAAGGTAGGCCAAAAGTTCCCCTATAGTTTTTCAATTATGTGAGAACAACAGTTAAGGAGTTATTGATCTCCAGGGTACATGCTGGCACAAGAATATAAGCATTGGCCAAGAAACAAGACAACTGTGGTCACTGGTAATTTTTCCCACTTCCATGAGGCTTTGTACAAATCTGGCTAATTTTAAACCTCTTTTCCTTGTAACTTTTTTTGGATTGTCCTTACTAGGCTCTGAGCCCTCCTCCCTTCCTGGTCTCATGGACACTTAGATAACTCCTTTGCCCTTGGTGATACACACTTATTTCTATATTGCTTTGTAAGGGCTTTGCAGTTTCATCTGTGCTTATTTTGTATCTACAAAATGACGGTAGGCTTCTTTCTCAGCTGAAGAGTAATAAATGCTATCAAGCAACAAATATTCTATTGCAAAAGAGTCTCCTCCTCCACCCACTTCATTCTTTCACGTACTCTACTCCGAAGTCGTTTATTAAGCAGTGTATGCCAGGTATTGTGAAAAAGGGATATATAAAGGAAACTATTAACCACTAGAAAACAAAAGATACCAAGAGATATGATGAGGATTAAATGAAATGATTCAAATAAATAATGTGGCGTAGTACATGATGCCCAGAAGCATGTGCTCCATAAATACTAGGGATTATCATTACTATTCCTCCCAACACATAAGTGAGTGCTACGAAAGTAGCAGATGTTTTATACAAGTTTGTTGGCATGATTGAAGGAATCTGCACTGAGACCCAAAATGTGCAGCAAGATACTGACGAGTACAATTGTAGCCCACAGCAAAGAGTTTGAGTGAGCAAACATTTATCTGGGTGCATTCTCTACCAGCTAACCTGATTCTGGGAATATCTGACAGGGAAATACTTTTCTTTACAAATGAGTAAACCACTAGGTTGGCATGATGAGGAGGAGTGAGACTCAAACATACTGCTCAGCTCTAGGAGTAAATGGCATTTGATTTTGTTGGAAATCTGTCATCTACGTTACCAGGTCCAGATTCCATTGCAGGGTTCCAAAGAGCAAGATCTACAATGCTTTTTATCAGAAAACACCCTTGTGTTATACTAGACTTATATTAATAACTCTAGATATATAACTCTGGTCAGGGATGCCCAGGAAACAAGTATAAAATGTCAGAACTGCAATAAAAGCAGTAAGTCATTAAATTTGAAAGAAAAAAAATGGCTTTACCTATACATCTAATTGAAATGTGTTTACTCCCTGCCTTATTATAAATGTGAGGGTTGAAGGAGCATAATACCATAAGATTCAAGCTTTCTGTTATTTATTTATTTTTATTATTAAATCATAGCTGTGTACAATAATGTGACCATGGGGCACCATACACTGGTTTTATTGACCGTTTGACACATTTTCATCACAGTGGTTAACATAGTCTTCCGGGCATTTTCTTAGTTATTGTGTTAAGACATTTATATTCTACATCTACTAAGTTTCACATATACCCTTGTAAGATGCACTGCAGGTGTAATCCCACCAATCACCCTCCCTCTGCCCATCCTCCCCCTACCTCCCCTCCCTCCCCCTTTCCCCCTATTCTTAGGTTATAACTGGGTTATAGCTTTCATATGAAAGCCATAAATTAGTTTCATAGTAGGGCTGAGTAGATTGGATACTTTTTCTTCCATTCTTGAGATACTTTACTAAGAAGAATATGTTCCAGCTCCATCCATGTAAACATGAAAGAGGTAAAGTCTCCATCTTCCTTTAAGGCTGCATAATATTCCATGGTGTACATATACCACAATTTATTAATCCATTCATGGATCGATGGGCACTTGGGCTTTTTCCGTGACTTAGCAAATATGAATTGGGCTGCAATAAATATTCTGGTACAAATATCTTTGTTATAATGTGATTTTGGTCTTCTGGGTATATGCGTAGTAGAGGAATTATAGGATTGAATGGCAGATCTATTTTTAGATCTCTAAGTGTTCTCCAAACATCTTTCCAAAAGGAATGTATTAATTTGCATTCCCACCAGCAGTGTAGAAGTGTGCCCTTTTCTCCACATCCACGCCAACATCTCTGGTCTTGGGATTTTGTGATACGGGCTAATCTTACTGGAGTTAGATGATATCTCAAAGTACTTTTGATTTGCATTTCTCTGATGATTAAGGATGATGAGCATTTTTTCATACGTCTGTAGGCCGTGCGCCTGTCTTCTTCAGAGAATTTTCTCTTCAAGTCCCTTGCCCAGCCTGCGATGGGATGAATTATTCTTCTTCTTTTTTTTTAAATCATAGCTGTGTACATTGATATATTCATGGGGCATCATTCGCTTGTTCTTTTCTTGCTTATACATTTGAGTTTTCTGTGGATTCTGGTTATTAAACCTTTGTCAGAGACATAACCTACGAATATCTTCTCCCATTCTGAGGGCTGTTTGCTTGCTTTACTTACTGTGTTCTTGGCTGTGTAGAAGCTTTTTAGTTTGATCAGGTCCCAGTAGTGTATTTTTGAAGCTGCTTCAATTGCCCGGAGGGTTCTCCTCATAAAATACTCGCCCAGACTGATTTCTTCAAGGGATTTCCCTGCACTCTCTTCTAGTATTTTTATAGTTTCATGTTTTAAGTTTAAATCTTCAATCCAGTGAGAGTCCATCTTAGTTAATGCTGAAAGGTGTGGGTCCAGTTTCAGTCTTCTGCAGGTTGCCAGCCAGTTCACCCAGCACCATTTGTTAAATAGGGAATCTTTTCCCCACTGAATGTTTTTAATTGGCTTGTCAAAGATCAAATAACGGTAAGTAGCTGTATTCATCTCTTGGTTCTCTATTCTGTTCCAGACATCTACTTCTCTGTTTTTGTGCCAGTACCATGCTGTTTTGATCACTATCGATTTATAGTATAGTCTTAAGTCTGGTAGCGTGATTCCTCCTGCTTTGTTTTTATTTCTGAGTAATGTCTTGGCTATTCGAGATTTTTTCTGATTCCATATAAAATGAAGGATTATTTTTTCAAGATCTTTAAAGTATGACAGTGGAGCCTTAATAGGGATTGTGTTAAAATTGTATATTGCTTTGGGTAGTATAAACATTTTAACAATGTTGATTCTTCCCAGCCATGAGCATGGTATGTTTTTCCATTTGTTAATATTTTCAGCTTTTTCTTTTCTTAGAGTTTCATAGTTCTCTTTCTACAGATCTTTCATGTCTTTTGTTAGATAAACTCCCAAGTATTTCATCTTCTTTGGCACTATTGTGAATGGGATAGAGTCCTTAACTGTTTTTTCACTTTGACTATTGTATATATACATAGGCTATAGGTATATATAAAGGCTACCAATTTATGAATGTTGATTTTGTAACCTGTGACGCTACTATATTCCTTGATCACTTCTAAGACTTTTGTATTAGAATCCCTGGTGTTTTCCAGATATACAATCATATCATCTGTGAAGAGTGAAAGTTTGATCTCTTCTGACCCTACATGGATACCCTTGATTGCCTTTTCTTCCCTAATTGCAATGGCTAAAACATCCATTACAATGTTAAAGAGCATTGGAGACAATGAGCAACCTTGTCTGGTTCCTAATCTGAGTGGAAATGATTCCAATTTAACTCCATTCAATATGATATTGCCTGTGGGTTTACAGTAGATGGCCTCTATCAGTTTAAGAAATGTCCCTTCTAGACCAATTTTCTTAAGTGTTCTGATCATGAAGGGATGCTGGATATTATCAAAAGCTTTTTCTGCATCGATTGACAGAATCATATGGTCTTTGTTTTTTAATTTGTTTATGTGCTGAATTATACTTACAGATTTATGTATATTGAACCAGCCTTGAGACCCTGGGATAAAACTGACTTGGTCATGATGTATAATTTGTTTGATGTGTTACCAGATTCTGTTTGTTTGGATTTTGTTGAATATTTTTGTATCTATATTCATTAGTGATATTGGTCTATAATTTTCTTTTCTTTTGGGGTCTTTTCCTGGTTTGGGGATCAGGGTGATGTTTGCTTCATAGAACATGTTGGATATTCTTCCTTCTTTTTCTATATTTTGGAACAGGTTGAGTAATATAGGTACTAGTTCCCCTTTAAAGGTTTGGTAGAATTCTGACTAGAAGCCATCTGGTCCCGGGCTTTTCTTTTTAGGAAGATTTCGTATGGTTGATGCTATTTCAAAATTTGATATTGGCCTGTTCAACATTTCCACTTGATTCTGGCTAAGTCTTGGAAGGTGATGTGCTTCCAAGTATCGGTCAATTTCCTTCAGATTTTCATATTTCTGAGAATACAGTTTCTTGTAATATTCATTAAGGATTTTTTGAATTTCTGAGAAGTCTGTTGTTATTTTGTCTTTGTCGTTTCTGATTGATGACATTAGAGATTTTAGTCTTTTTTTTCTTGGTTAGGTTAGCCAAAGGTTTATCTATTTTATTGACCTTTTCAAAAGACCAGCTTTTTGATTTATTGATCTATTGTATAATTCTTTAGTTTTCAATTTCATTTAATTCTGCTCTAATTTTGGTTATTTCTTTTCTTCTACTGGGTTTGGGGTTGGAATGTTCTTCCTTTTCCAGTTGTTTGAGATGTCCCATTAAGTAGTTAATTTCCTCTCTTTCCATTCTCTTGAGGAAGGCTTGAAGTGGTATAAATTTCCCTCTTTAGACTACCTTTGCGGTATCCCAGAGGTTCTGATAATTCGTGTCTTCATTGTCATTTTGTTCCAAAATTTGACGATTTCCTTCTTAATCTCATCTCTGACCCAGCTATCATTCAGCATAAGGTTACTTAACTTCCATGTTTTTGTATGAGTATGCAGATTCCTGTTGTTACTGAGTTCAACTTTTATTCCATGGTCATCCGAGGAGATGCAAGGAATAATTTCTATTCCTTTAAATTTACTGAGGTTAGACTTGTGACCTAAGATGTGATCAATTTTGGAGTATGTTCCGTGGGCTGATGAGAAGTATGTGTATTCAGTTTTTTTTGGATGAAATGTTCTGTAGATGTCAATTAAATCCAAATGTTGGATGGTTAGGTTTAAATCTAAAATTTCTTTGCTCAGCGTCTTATTGGAGGATTTATCCAACACTGCCAGAGGAATGTTGAAATCTCCTACTATTATGGAGCTGAAACAAATCAAGTTGCTCATGTCTGGTAGAGTTTCTCTTATAAATTGAGGCGTAGTCTGGTTGGGTGCATAAATATTAATAATTGAAATCTCATCATATTGAGTATTACCCTTAACAAATATGAAGTTACCATTCTTATCCTTCCTTAGTTTTGTTGGTTTAAACCCTTTGTGTCTGCAAATAGAATTGTAAAACCTGCTTTTTTCTGATGACCATTTGCCTTCAATATGGACAACCATCCTTTCACCTTGAGTCTATATTTATCTTTTAAGGTAAGATGTGACTTTTGTATGCAACAAATATCTGGCATGAGTTTTTGTATCCAGTTGGCTAACCTGTGCCTCTTTAGAGGACAGTTTAAGCCGTTCACGTTAATGGAGAATATTGATAAGTCTGGTGAAGTTTTGGGTATCGAGTTTTTCAAAAGTCCAATGGACATTTTTAATCCTTTCACCACTGTGGAAGTTGGAGTTTGATCAAAAGTTTCTGAGTGAGTTTACTTTTGTGGTAGAGGATTATGCTGGTCATTATGGAGGATGGGTCTGAGAATATCCTGAAAAGCTGGTTTGGTTATGGCAAATTGCTTCAACATATGAATGTCATTAATGTATTTAATTTCTCCATCATAAATGAAACTCAGTTTAGCTGGATACAGGATCCGGGGTTGAAAGTTATTTTGCTTTAGGAGATTAAAAGTCGATGACCACCCTCTTGTGGCTTGAAATGTTTCAGTAAAGAGATCTGCAGTCATTCTAATATTCTTCCCTTTGTAGGTAATGGCTTTCTTACATCTGTCTGCTTTGAGAATTTTCTCCTTCATATTAACTTTAGTGAAGTTAATTATGATATGCCTGGGGGATGTCTTATTGGGGTTGAGTCGTGCTGGGGTTCTGAGACTGTCTGCTATCTGAATTTTAGAATCTCTAGGCATGTCTTGAAAATTCTCTTTCATAATTTCATGGAGAAGGGCCTGTGTGCCTAGCGAGGCCACTTCATAGGATTCAGGGATTCCAATGAGGTGGATATTCGCCTTCTTCAAATTATCCCAGAGTTCTCTGAGAGAATGATCCATTTTTGCTCTCCATTTCTCTTCCTCTTCGAGAGTTTGGGAGCGTTCAAAGGCTTTGTCTTCAAAGTCAGAAACCCATTCTTCTGCTTGCTCCACTCTGTTATGGAAGGATTCTACTGTATTTTTCAGATATTTGAGTGCTGCAAATTCTTGCTTCAGTGAGTCAAAATCTTTGGTGGTTTTGTCTTTAAATTCGTTAAATTCTTGAGACAACTTTTGAATTTCTCCCCAAATTTCTAATTCTGACTTTTGAATTGCTAATTCCAAATTTTCCTCCATTCTATTAATCTTGTTTGCAATTCAAATTCTGAATTCGATTTCTGATATCTTTGCTAGCTGCTTATGAATAGGATCTTTAGTTACATCTGCCATAACTTTCCCTGGGGGGGTTGATCTATTCTGGTTATTCATGTTACTAGAGTTTTCCTGCTGATTCTGCCCCATGATTATTTTACACCATTTGATTTTTCCCCTGGAGCTTTGTCAAGAACCCTTATAGCACTATGGCCTGAGAAACTGGGGACCTGTTTGGTGTTGTGGGGTAGTGGTTCTGTCTTGTTTTCAGCTGGTCTCTGTTCGACCCTAGTGAAACAGTTACTCTGGGTTGAAGTCTCAGCTGTGGAGAAATACCAGCAATTAAGTCACCCTGCCCCCCCACAGGCAACAATTGGAAAAGGAAAATCAAACCTTCCTACAACCACACATCCAGGGTACCACTTGAATAGTCCTCAGGCGATTGGCTCAGTTCAAAAGGTCCAAATCAATTGTCTCAGTCAGCACCTGTCTCAGGTGGGAGAGTTTAAAAGGTTTCTGGCAACTTGATCACAGGGGTCTGGTGACAACTCAGATATGACTTGCTCCAGTGCTCCGTGATGTCAGGAGGACCCACCCAGCAAATAGATTAGTCTGGGAAGGTTGATGCCTCCTTCCCCACCTTGTACCTCTGTCATGCCCAGTCACTGATAGCCCTGCAGGGCTATGACCCAGTTGCCAGTAGTGAACAGATACTCCAGGGGTTTGCACCTGCCTGAATCACAAGGAAATCTATTTCTGCTCAGCCAGGCTGCTGTGCTCTACCTCCATCCAGCAAGGGGAGGTGAGGCCTGACAACCTCGGGTGCTTGATGGAGACTAGGGGGTTTTCACTCAGTTCCAGCCCCGCCCCTGATTGATGTTACTGACAGAACAGAACAGAACAACTTTGCAGGAATTTGTTTCTATCCCTGCTAAATTCCCCTGCAGAAGAGAAGCTGTTTTGAGTTCCTGAAGCCTGCACCTCAGGCCCCGTCTTTGCTCCTGCAGGTTTGTATTCAGTTAGATGTCAGTTCTAGCCTGCCTTCCTTTGTCTATAGGCTGAAAATCCCCTGAGTGCTGGGTGAGTCTTAGGCTCAGTAAAGTGGTCCTCTAGGTCAGCCCCACACTGGGAATTTCTCGGTTCTGCGTGTGCATTTTCTAGTCCCCGCACTCCACCCAGGCTGGTACTGCCTCAGGAAAACCCTTTACTCATGGGGCCTGCGTTCCATCCCAGATCTGTTCCGTGGTGGTTGCCACCTGAGAAGATGCCCGACCTCCTCTGGTTGCCCAGGGAGATAGGGGGTGTGTGTCTGGAATATCTGGGAGTGAGCCCTATTGTTGCCAAAAGAAGCTGCTGCTCTGCACCTCGGGGCACTGCCGCTCAGGTGTGGTTCCCTCTCAGCCGACCATCCTCTCCTCACTCCCATGCTGCAGAATCAGCAATGACCAGCTGCAGTCTAGGCCCTGTCCACACCCCTTGAGAAATCACCCAAGAATCTGCACTCCTGGGGGACAGGCCTCTAGACCTCAGAGTGAGAGTGGAGGGTAGTGCTGGGAGCTCAGAATTGCAGGTAGAGCATATATATAGTTTTATACAGTTTTATGCCTGGCAGGAGAACGCTGTGGCACCCTAGTAGGGGAGGTAGGTCCAGTTTTTAGAGGGTCTCTCCCGTGGAGTGTAGTGAGAGGACCTTTGAACTCTGCTGGTTTGTTTGTGGGGCACTCCGAGTCGTTCTCATGGGGGAGGGGACTCCCATCCACTTGTTGATGGATTTTGTACCTTTTGTTTGTATTCTTGGGTTTGCAGCTCGCCTCAGCGGGGTTGAAGTGCATTCTTCAACCTTCTCTCTTGGTGCAGCTGTAATCCACCAGGTTACTTGCTAATTTCTGTCCTTTAACTTTCCTTCTGGACGGGAGCCTCTGTGGAAAGCTGGCTTCAGTCAGCCATCTTGTCCCAGCCCCCCCGATTCGAGCTTTCCTTGATGGAGGAATCACTGTGGTAGCATCACCACCCCACGCTGAACAATGTGAAGAAGGATGCCTGTTGCCAAGATGGCACATTGGCATGAAAGGCCTGGATGTCTCATAAAATGAAGATAAGTCATGGCCTGTTCTGATGAATGGATGTTCAAGTCAAATGATATATTCTTTTTTTTTTTTTTTTATATGTATGACTCCTGAATTTGTTTAGTGGGTTTGAGCTTTACTCCCTGTTTTAGACTCGAATTTCCAGTCTTGACTCAATCTGACATGTCAAATGTGTTTAAAAACAAGATCTTCCATCCCAAATTTTTCTTCCCTTCAGTTTTTACATTCTCAGTTAAAGGCTTTTGTGCAATTTCCCTATGCAGAGGCCTGATTCTTTTCTCTATTGCCTGGAACATTCATCTTTGGTTTCTATCATTTCTTGTTCAACCTACAGTATCTTGCATTGAAAGGTTCTTATCTACTATTTGCTGAGCAAATGAATGGATGTATCCATTATGTTATAACCACTTCTAATTCTACTTTAATGAGGTCTCTTGACTTGGTTGCTTCTTTTCCATTTGCCCTGTTTCTTCATCTCTTGAAGACGTTATCACACCCCACCTTGATGATTGCAACCATTTCCTAACTGGTTTTCCTGTCTCTCTTACATGTGTTGTCTTTTTACCTCTGCCTATCCTCTCCTCCTGATTAATTTCCACCTAATACCATTATAATCACGTCTCTCCTTTGCTCAAAGACTCCGATGGCTATTCATTGCCTATAGGATGATGCCAGGACTCTCATTGTATATCTATAATTTACTCTGTATGTGTAAAATAAGACTGACTTGGGCTCTCAGCCTTGTACTCAGCATATTCTTCCTCCCAATGACAATGCTTACAACACATTTCAGCCTAGATTACATCTCTCATCCTCTGTAAAGACTCCTATCTTTACTTAAAAGTTTATTTCTTTTCATTTCCATGTAGCAAATACCATCTTACCACCCTCTAAGTCCCAGCTGGCATGTTTTTTCTGGATCAGCTAGTAGATTAGTAATGCTTTACTTTTGTTTGTTGCAAAATTTTATTTATATCTTCATTAATGAACTTCCTGTTCATTTGATTATTCTTTCCACATGACAGTTAAATCTTCAATTTACATGCTTCTATTACTTACCAAATGGTTTGACCTTGGACAAATTACTTAACAACCTCTCTGTGCTTCAGTTTCCTCATTTATAAAATGAGGATAATAGTAGTAAATATATGTTAGGATCTTGAAAGATTTCAATGCATTAATGCATATATTATGCTTAGAATAGTGCCTAGTAGGCACTCAATAAATGTTAGCTATTTTTGTTATTTTATTTAACCCTTACAGCAACTCTCTAAAGTGGGTATTATCCTTAGTTTATAAATGCAAATACTGGAGTCCAGACAAATTAAAAGTCTTGAGCAAAGATGCATAACTGGGAGGTGGAAGAGTTGAGTTTGAAGCTGAGCCCATGGACTCTGAAAATCTGAGCTGCCACAAGCACACAGTGTTGTCCTCACACCCACTGTTAGCACATGTAGTTGGAGTCGTGATATTTATTTGAATATCTGCCTCCCTTACTCTCCTGGACACTGAGGAAACACCTGCTTGTGTAATATCAGTATCCAGCACAACACTTGGTGCATGGGAGGTGCATAATGAGTGTATATGTGCATGAACATGATTCATGTGCATTTTAGTATTGGGAGTGGCATCAAAGGTCAGTCCTGACAGCACATTCCCAGCAGGAATACAGTTGAGTTTTTTCAGCCCACTATACACATCCTAAGGAAGAGTTGGACCACAGGGGACCAATGCTGGAGGGTGGAGCTATGAATGAGTCCTGAATCCCTTTTCCCCTTCCCCTTTTTCCCTGGTGGCTGCTTCCAATATTAGCAAGGAGGAATTGTACATTCCACCTGTGTGATTCTTAGTCCATAACTCTATAGTGCAAGAAAAGTCAGATTCTTTTATTTCTTCTAAATCAATTTTATTCTACCCTTGGCTCCTTTTCACCTGACTGGTGAGAAATTCAATTTCAGTCATTATTGGGATTCACTTTCCTTCTCTGTGGGAATCTAAAATGCTCTCAGGTTTGTAAGTTGAGAAAAGGGAGAGAAGCCAGGATCCTTTGTGTAGGATTTAGCAAAGATGGTTCTTCATTTTTGCAGTTGCTCCTTATATTCCTAGCTATTGCTATTGAGAGCATGGCCCACTCAGACATATCCAACTCTGTTGTCCATGCACTTGCAAGGAAGGAGTTGTCTACTTTCATCCTCTGGACCAGCCTTTTCAATCATTCCAATACCTCTTCCATGAGGACTATGGAAAGCCTCATCCTCTTCCCAACTTCTAAGTGCTCTAAACTTCTCACTGATCTGGAAGTTTCCTCCTCTTCTATCAAAGAATCGCCTTCATTCATCCTCTCCTATGTGGTCCAGGATCACTCAGCACGACCTCCCCCTGATGGGTTTTAGAAACCCACTACTGGGCATTCTTTCTTTTGGAATGTAGTGGCAGAAAGAGATGCTAATACTGGTTAGGCTTTTGCTTTATAACAGACCTGTTTATACAGGCACATGTGTTGCTGTGGGCAGGACAGGTACTGTCCAGTAGTAGCAATGGGATTGGAAATGGAGGAAGGGAAAAGTCCTGAAGAATTTCTCTGTATTTTCCCATCTCTCCAAGTCTTTGCCACTTTCTCAGTTTCTCATGTGATTCTCTTCCTCATTTTGCAGACGTAAGGTATGAGTTTTCTTAGACTCTTATAACAAACCAGACCTGAATCCTATTTCCTCATCTCCAACAGGCTTTTTGAAAAGAATAAATCATTTTTGGTCTACATGTTACCTTTGAATTTTCTTTTGAAATCCCATGTGTAATTTTGCAGGCTTCACTTGAGCAAAGGGAGCCTTTGGCTTTTCTTATTTGGCAGCATCCTTACAGTTACTGCTATATTGGAATACAGCAAATAATTTAATTTTACCTCTTTTCTGTACGTTGCTTTTAAGTTTTCTGCTAACAGCACATTTTGCTTTAGGTGAATTGTGTGGGACATAACAGGCCTCAGACATTAGGTGGTAGAAACACACTTGTTCATATTTGGTACTTAACTAATGAGGCTATGGCTGTATCTATGAGGACCCAGTCTTCTAATTTTAGCCTTTATAAAGATGATGGATGGTATTAATGAGGAGGTTTGCTACAGATCAATGGAATCACCTTCACTGTTCAACAAAGTTTCCATGTTGAGAGAAGATTTCCGTTTCATAGTATTTTTGGCTGTTAAGCATCTAATATAAAATATTCACTTAGAAAAAGCCATGGAATATACAGGAAATCTCCTGACTAACTTTGCAATTTTTCTGTAAATATAAAACCCTTCTAAAATAAACAAAGAAGAAAAAATAAAATTTTCTACAGATTACCAAGTCTTTGTTATCTATAGCCCTGATTCTTTCTGTAATTTATAGACTTATACTTAGTGGAACTCAATTTTTAAAATGCATTTAGGTGTTAAACTGTAATTTTCAAAAAGACAAAACCATGATTCTTATGTAAATATAAAATGAACTTTTGACAAAGATTATTTCAACTCATTTAATTAACGAGGAACCCGAATAACATTTGTGAAGCTAGTAATATTGAAACACCTTAAGTAGAAAGTTAGGATCAGATTTCTGGGTGAGAGAGAAAACTAATTTCTCACAAGGCAATAAACAGCACCATTAAAGTATTTTGTTTTACTAACCAGGAATTATTTGCATCTCTGTCTGCAAAATCCACAAATTTATTTCTACCCCTGAAGAGATATAAAGTAACCCAGTCAATGGAAAGCCAGCACTGCACAGAAATAACAACCAGTGTTTCTTTTAAAGTTTGAGGTCTTTTTCTGTAAGTCTTCCTCTCATCCTTGGTTATCATAATCTTCAAAGATCTTTCTTGATCACACAGAGACTAGTCTCCTTATGTTTGGGCTGATTATATAGAAAGCAAAGCAAGAGGGTTAATGAATTATATAGTCTTCCTTGAGTTGCCTCTGCACATCCAGAGTTATGCAGAGTATTAAGATCTACTAATGCCTGAGAATTAGTCTGACTGTGAATTTTCATAAGGAATTCCAAATTGCATTTTTAAAGGGCCATATTATTTGATCTTGTATCTAAAGAAAATCAAGCCAAGTTACTCCATCATATTTGCTTTACAGTTACTATAAATTTGGGTAAATTCTTCTCTTTGAAGTATCCCCAATTCACTAAAGTCCCTAGTTTGCTTGGGAACCAGTTTCCTCTCCAGCTCTGGGTTTGGGGCCCTCTAGGAAGATTCTGAGCCAGTTTTTTTGGGAAGACTGTACAGACGTTGGGTTCATATGTGAAATCAGTCTTTGGTTTTTAATAAGGAATTATTGTACCTGAATATTAAAGTATAAGTTTCAAATATGACATTCTAGATGAGGCCTGGTTGTACAATCTACTTGCCCAATTATATCCTGGTAAAAAGGAGGATAGATTCTATTTTCTTTTTTAGAGACAAAGTCTCACTTTGTTGTCCTCAGTAGAGTGCTGTAGCATTACAGCTCACAGCGACCTCCAGCTCTTGGGCTTAGGCAATTCTCTTGCCTCAGTCTCCCGAGTAGCTGGGACTACAGGTGCCCACCACAACGCTCAGCTATTTTTTTGTTGCAGTTTGGCCAGGGCTGGGTTCGAATCCACCACCCTCAGTATATGGGGCTGGCACACTACTCACTGAGCCACAGGCACCGCCCAGGAGGATAGATTCTTATTGAACATATTTAAGTAATTGCATTGCCATGAAAAGCCTAGCCACTTGATAAAAGTCTTGATTTCTGACTTTTGAGGGGACAATGAGAATCAACTATCATTTAAAAATGTTTCATTTTAGTTCATGAAAGTGGATCATAGATCATTTGAAGCAAGAATAGAAAGGGCTTCCTCATATAAGCATAGAAATTAAAACTAGGCAGAATAAGGTGACTGGCCCTGCTATGTTGTCATTTGGTCTCTATGAAAGCCCTTTGATGTCCGGTGGTAGCTCCTTGCCACAAAACTCCAGGGATTCCATCGACACAGGTGCCAGCTAGGGCCAGGCCACGTGGCAGCCGGTGCTAAGCAGAGTCAGAGAGCTTGACAGAAGTTCTTTTGGGACTTAGCAGAAAAATCAGGAGGGAGGTGGGGGAGAGAGAGAGAGAGACAAGATAAATTACTCAAAACTAATAAGTATGCTGCAGGACATAGGACAAGGGGCATAATACCTCGCATGTCTGTGCTTCTGTGTTAGAGACAGATAAACAATAAAAAGTGTTTTAATTTTATCATGTGGTCTTTAATAGCTTCATGTTCTGCTGCTGACAAGGATACTATAGAATCTCACAGAAAATAAGCTCCAGAAAAATCTACTCAGCTCACCTCAGTCAAGTCAGGTAGGTCTAAAGTTGACTCCTTGTAAGTCTGTGATGGTTAGAGACCAAAGTCATGGTTTTGTATTTGCCTGCACTGAAAGCACTTCTCCTTCCTTTCATGCAGTGCCTGGCAACACGATGATGCCAGATGGAAGGCAGAACAACATAGGACAGACAGGTCCAGCTAAGACGGCAGTGATCCTCTGCAGGGACAACAATTCAGTAAGCGCCAAAATTGTGCAGAAGTAATGTTTCTCATAATACAGAACACTGGAAGAGACAAATGACCACATGCCTAATGGAAAACAGAAATTTGTAGCCTTTCTCTTTATTCTCATTGAATTTCCAGGAATCAAAACTCATACCAGATTTATTTCCTAAGTTATTTAATTACTTGCTTAATGCTAAAACACATTAAATATTATCTACATTTACAAGTGCATTTGGAGAAAAGAAATAAGGGCGTGTTAATGGAAAATCAATTGACAAGTGGAATTTATGATAGTAGAGGACGGTATTGATGGCACATCCCTGGTGGCAGAACATGGCTACCGTCAGCATCACATCCACACACAGCACTTTGTGAGTGTTGTGGCTGCCTGTGCAGGAATTAACTCAGATTTACTGGGTTTGGCTACTTCCTTTGTACCAATTTTGGTGATTATTTACTTTGCTGAATTTACTGTATGGGAGCTAACTTAAAGTACTTTACATTGTAGGCTGCTTTTTCGTTCATGGCATCACTGAAATACAGGGCTGACAGTAGTTTTTACAGACCCACTATCTAGTCTGGTGCTTCGTGTATTGGCACACTCGTGTTTGTGGCCTGTTCCATATCAGTTTTCACAAATACAAACCTATTTCTTTTTAGGCTATGTGATTTTATATCTTTCATTTTAAGACAGGGAAGAAATCCTTTTGGTTCTAATACATGATATTCTGTATTTATATAAATAAAACTTGGCTTGCCTGTAGAAAACTACATAGTACAGGGCTTTTATTTTACCCTCTAAAAAAACTCATAAAATTGGAATAAATCTTATATATCTATTTTCTTATACAATGTTGATACGTAAAATAATTAAGGATTAGGCTTCCTACTTGTTTGCCATTCCAAAAAAAAAACTAAAAGAAACCCTGATAACCCTTACACCCTGTCTTTTCTGAGATGTGTTTGGCGTGGTGTATTAAGAACAAGAACAGACTTCTCTGAATCACAGTCTACTCCTGGTGAAAAAATGTCTCCATCCCCAGAAGAAGCTGCACGATCAGCCTCTGCTTGCTTTTCACCTCTCACATCTGAGAGGGACAGATGATAAACCTTCCACCCCACTGCCAAGCTGGGGAGGCATTCAATCTCTCTGCTGGTTCCACTCTAATTAAATGTGGATTTTGTGTAAACCCCAACCCAGACTTTTTATGAATTCAGAATATGCAACCTTCATTATTCTTGTCAGGCTGCAAAACTAGACCATGACAGATGAGTTTCTGAGCATTTGCTGATCATTCATCTACAAAACATAATAGTTTGATTCTTTCACTTAGGGCTATTTACAGAAACAGAAGTTGATTAATTGAAGTGCCAGTGCTGGGTAAATTCTCATTCTCTCTTTCTTTTGAATCCACTCTTAATGTATCTCAAGGAAATCATCATTAATAACCTATTACCAAAGGAGGAATACTGTGACTCATTCCCCCTAGAGAAATAATATGATTTCATCAGCCTCAAATAAGTGTATCAATATTTCTTTAACTCTATTTTATCTTTGCTAAATACATACTTGCATATTACTAGAGTTCCAAATACATGGATATGTCTACGCTCAAAGGTACCATGAAATATGGTGGTAGTAGTAGTAATAATGATAATAGTGCCCATTATTTATTTAATATTAAGTATAGAATGGGTACTTTAGATTTTTTATTTCAGATCCTAAGCAACTCTGATAAATGAACCCTCTTATACCCATTTTGCAGAAGAGAAAATAGAGACATAGACAGATGAGGTGAAAGGTCAAAGCAGAAACAGAGTCAGGATTTAAAACTAAGTATAATTGGCTCTGAAGCCTGTGCTTTTTAATAACCAGGCTATATTGCACTGTGGATGAATAAAATTAGACCACAAATAGGTGGTCAGATGAACTGATGGTGGATAGGTGGATATATTATATTAAATGTATCTGCATTCTTTACTATTTTCAGAGACATATTCTGAATCAACATCACTCCACACCACAAAATTCATGGGGAATAAGAAATGTCCCTATTCTTACGCCACCTCTGTCTCACCCCAGTGAGCCAGAACTTGAGAATGCCAGCTTGTAAGTCATCAGCATTGGAGCTTTAGCCACAGTCTTGCTCTGGAAAATGAGAGAGGGGACTTTACTTCTTGCTTATCCTTCTAACGATGATAATCAGCTCTTAATAACCAAGGTAAACTTCTCACTCAACAAAGGTTGTTTCTGGAGGACTACCAGGGTCCCCAAGTGGCTGATCCAATACCATATTCAGGCTTTTAAAAGCTTGCTCAGGGGACCCAGGACCTCAAGGGATGGCTGCAGATCTTCTTTCCTATCCTTGCTTCATTAACACAACACATGGCAAGGGATAGTGGCAAGGCAGGAGGAAAAAGCAAAGGAGAGAGTGTTATTTAGGGATTTCTTTTTGCTCAAGGGATTTCTGGTAGGTGTGCACGGCAGACCTTGTCCTGATGTCTCTTCCAGGGAGCTAGCGTGATGGAAATGGAAACTCACAAGAGAGGGTGAGGCAATCAGACTCTTCTTCTTATTAGCCTTGTCACCTTGGGTTCGTCACTTTATCCTCTGAGCCTCAGTTTCCTTATCTACCAAATGAATTTCTTCCCTCACAACCTACCCAAGACCCTGTGGATGTCGTGTGTGATGTGTGTCCTGCTATGTGACAATGGTGATATTTTGCTAGAGGCCAGCCTACAGAGCAAGAGATCTTATACTCTGGAAACTGTGAGATTACTTTGCAGATGTTTCAGAACTTTTGACATTTCAGACTCTGAACTTTCTCATATTTATGAGTTCTGTGAAATCCACATCGCAGCATCTTCCTGTGCTGCCTGTCTTCTGGTTAAGAGATTGGGCCAAATTTTTACCCTCTGTAGCTCACTGTTATATTTAGCAGTGGGATAAGTGTGGCTGTATCAACCTGTCAGGAACAAAGCAATGCCATGGTCTAATTTACATTTAATTATAATATCCTATCTCACCGACAAGTTGCTGGGCTCTGGCTAAGTAAACTAAGTGGGAAGTGTCTGTCACTGCTCTGCCTTGAGTTTCAAAGTTTATTTCCTTCCGAGTTATTTCATGTAGCTTCAATCTCACCACTCAAGTTTGAAGGTGGATGAGGTGTGAGAAATAGCAGAGCGGTGTGAATGGTAAAGTGTGTCTTGATATACACAAAAGTCAATTCCTGAGCCTGTGATTCTCTGACCCAAATCTATGCCCAAATCTGACTCTTCTACTGAGCCAATCCATTGGGTTAGCAGCTGTTTAGTTTCTTATTGCTGTACAACTTACTATCCTCTTAATTGTGGGGCAAAAATAAAAATATTGACCAGACTTTGCTTTTCTTGGAGACTTTCCAAGGACACTCTTCCTTTGCCTTTTTCAGCTTCTGGAGACCACCGGCATTTCTGGACTCATGGCCCCTCTCTTCATCTCACAAGAACCTTCTAAGAGCAGCACTCTAACCTCTGCTTGCTTTGTCATATCTTCTTCTCTCTCCCTGACCCAACTGACTCCCTCCTCTGACGACCCTTGTGATTACAATGGACTCACCCAGTAATCTGAGATAATCTCCCTGCCTTCAGACTCTTAATATATTCACATGTACAAAGTCTTTGTTGCTACTAAGGTAACACATTTACAGGTTCTGAAGATTAGAGCGTGGACATCATGTGTGCAGAGTGGGACCACTCTCCTGTCTACCACACCTCCTGCTTGAGGGCACTCAATGCTTTTAGGGATTCTTGATGTGTCTCTCCAGTCGACCACTCATTTGGATTTGCCTGACCTCTGGCCTCCAACAGACGCTTATTTCTCTGCAACTCTGACTTCTCAATTTGCCTCTATTCTTCTTCGACTAGTTCATCTTGGAAATACAGTTTAGTCTTGCAGAGGAAAGAGTAGTTATGCCAATTGCCTTAAGAACCCAATGAGGTTATACGATGAAACTTATGCACAGAGACACTTACCCAGGACCTCACAGCTGGTTGGTGGTATAATTGGGATTGGAAGCCAAGAGTCTGCTTTAAGTGATGAGCATATTGCCTCTCTATCAAGTCGGATTACTTCTCCCTGTCTCAAAATTTTGTAGTATGCATTCCAGAATAAGAGATTCTGGAGATCCAGCTCTCCTGAACATTAGCACTGAGCTCTGGATTTCCTTTCCTTCTACCTCCTCTGGGACCTTGGACGATTATTTGTTTCTTCTGCCTTGTTGATTTCTAAATAGTCTTATTTTTGTATATCAAAAGCAACTTATATCTTTTAGCACAATCAATGCAAGCGGTTCTTTTAGTGAGATGTGGGAATGATCAAGTTAGTTGTAGAACTCATCTTTTTATTTCTAAGTATAGTCCATGACCTATGGGACTGACATTGTTTAAATGACAGTCCCGATCAGTGAGTCATAATATGTTTATTCAGTTAGAGAATCTTCACAGCTAGATTAGATGTTATTGCCTGCATTCTCTCCCTCTCTCTCTGCTCCTTCCCTCATTCTCCTCTATTAACTTTCATATCACTTTAGGATTTTAAAAATTACTAAGAACTTAGCCCTGGCTAACGTAAGCAGAAAAGTATTTATTGGGAGGTTTTCAGGAGCTCAAAGAATCAGTAAGAAGGCAGAGAAGGTGACTTAGGAATGAGACAGGAATCAAGCCTGATTTGCAGGCTCTGTGGGGGAGGCTACAGCAAGAACATTCAAAGTGATAATGTCACTGCTGGGAAGTAATAGAATTGTGCCTCGATTTCATTCTTGCATCTCGTGCGCAATAGAAACTGGTAAGAGATGTAGCAATGGTTGCTGTGAAGATGGATGACTGCCTGTTTTTGTTTTCCTACTGGGCATTCAGTGGGACTATTTCTCAGCCTCCTCTATGGATAGATTCAGCCACATGACCGCGTTTTGCTGACAGAATGATCACAAGTGACTTGGGACCTGGACAGGTGGGTCACATAAAACCTGCTTGTGAACAACCTGCCTTTCTCTTTCTCTAATCTGCTAGTGAAGTGGTGAGGACTTCAAGGATATAGAGCAGAGCTTTTTCTAGCTGTCGGCCTGTTATTTATTCATATTTTCTTAAATTTCCAATCTGCTGTGAGGTCACATGTGATGGTGAGTTTGACCACACTAGAAATGTCTATAGACACTGTTGAATGAGAAAATTTACTTATCATGGATCTGGATAGTGAACAATGTCAAGTTTCTAGAGTTTCCAAATGCTCACTGTCAATTTCCATCCTTACCTCATTGCAGAGAATTAGCAAACAGTTCCCAGACTGGCTACAATTTACAGACTGTCATTAGCCTGCAGATGCAACTTTGAACAGCACTTATTTGGAGAAGAGGGGTGCTGTGTTGGAAGGAGTCCTAGATCCCTGAGCCACCGCTTGGAGCAAAGTTTCTTAGGAAAACTTCCAACCAGAGACAATGGTGTTGTCACTTTTATAAACAACAAAGAAACTTTTATCTTATTGAGCTTCTGAAATGTCAGGTTCAGTTGACAGATGCTAACTAATAAAGTATATAACAGATTTAGGAGTGCTTAACCCCTTCCTGCCAGAAAGCAATCTCTCTCCCCATCTGGCATACACGGGCAGGAAGCAGTACACACACCAGATGAAAATAAGAGGAAAACTCCTAATCCAAGAACTTGCAAATAGAGGTAAAAATAAAACCCTAGTTCTTTTCATAGCACATTTTTTTTTTTCTAATTACCAACATGATGTACATAGTCACTCCCATTTTCAGCAGTGACTCTAATGCCTCTAAAACGGACTGCTAAAGATGCAAAGGGGACTTTTTCTTCTGGTGATGCCTCTGTTATCAGCTATTATGGTCCGCCTTGCACCCCCATCTCCCACACACACATAGAGATGGGAACCCACTATGGGGTAGGAATAAAAGTGCTTTAGTCATCTCTTCAGTCTGAAGGGCTCAGACATATAGCCAAAGCTCCAGGCAGCTGCACTGAATCCCATGATCTACATAAAGGGAAATGCCCTCCTCTTGGTAACTGGGGGGCTATGTGATCTTAATTTAGCATTAACTCCCACCTGCACAGCTGCAAGAATTTAGGGACCCCCCCACCTCCCTCACCCACGCATCCACAAGCCACCAAGTTTCCCAAGAGCTTTTTGCAGGGCGGCTCTCCAGGTGGCTTTATACCAGCTCACTTCTCCCTTCTTTCTCTCTTGTAGTTCTCAAGAATAACTGCAGGACATGCTGGGAATGCAACAGCTCAAGATGGGAGGATCTGGCTGACACAGTCCAGTTCTGTCCCATTCCTCCTTGTACTAAGATGCTCTCTCCAATGCCTTAGCCTATCACATCACAGTGCCCTGGGATAGAAAACCCAGGGTGGGCTATTTTGTGGGGCCCTAAGTTACAGTGAAGCAAGCTGCAGGCAGATGAGATTCTGTTCACCAGCCAGCTTTCCTGAGCCTTAGGGGACCAGCTTGTGGTGAACTGCCGGCTTTCACTGTGCCTCGTCTGTTGTTCCTACCTGTAAGTAACCCATACACTTCCCGTAACTTGCTGGGTGTGAGTGGGTTCCATCTCAGGGGACTGAGATGGTTGGTACCAGGGCACAGTGGACCTACTTCATATGCCCCCTCTATGCTCGTGACATGTTCATTTATTCCCTTTAGCTCCCTTCTGCTTTGGGGATTCACTAGGCACAGCCATGAGAGGCAGTCCTATTTCTGCCCCCTGGGAGGCCAGCACCCCTCACTGTCTGACAGGGATAGCATTTACCCCAGTGACAAGCCTGGGCCTCAAGGTAGTCCTCTTGCATAGTGGTCTATGGCCTAGTAGAAGATAATGACCTTCTCTCTCTCCATGGTGAAGCAAGCCCAGAGGCACTGGAGTCAGAGTTGGGCCCCAAACTCACCTCTGCCACTTAGTGATTTGGAGCAAGTTACCCCATCTCTTTAAGTCTCAGTTTAGCTATAAAACATGGATCAAAAATAGCACTGAAATGATAGTATGTGTGTCAGAATTAAGTGAAGAAACATACACAAAATTGGAAGAATAACTGGACCATTTAACTATTAGAATTATTATTAGTACAACTACTGAAGTCACCAGAGTTATTATAAACAATTATCAATGTCATCAGAAATGACTGTTGCCTCCTCTGTCTTATACTATTCAGTTCTCAGTCCTAGGCTAAGGTTTGCCCTACGATGGTAATTTTTCTTTCAACCACTTCAGTTTCTTTCTATAAATAGTTAGTGTGCACAGTGACATTTGTCCCACTTGCACATGGGGCTTTCTGTTTACTGGAGAAGTTATGAGCATAAAAGAGGAAACTTGCTAGTTTCTTCTTTGTTGTTGTTTATTTATTTTTCCATCCAAACACTGGCATTTATTTCAATTTGATGTGAAGGTATGATGCATGCTCCTGTCGCTACGTAAAACACGGGCATGAAAAAATGTTTTTTCATGTCAGCCAAATACATTTTTGGGTGATAAATTATGCACCGGTGGCCTTTTCTGATAAAAAGTCTCATGGCTTATAGTGAGAGGCTATAGCTGCCTGTATTGTAGTTATTACTGTATAAATGCTCATCTCTGTCATGGAATGTGTATAATCATGAAATACGCTACCCTCCAAGTAGGAATGTGTAACAGACTGGTTTGCAGAACTTGATGGCATCTTATGTAAGGTAACATTTATGGTTGAATGATCTTTTTCAATATAATAAGCAGGTATACTAATTTTCCTCAAACGCTATCAGGATGAACTTTCTTAGACTTGGCCAAGAACTGGAAATAGATAATTTTGCTGGCATATGTAGACAACCACGATAATTCTCCCCTAATATTAATATACTTTATGTCTTTATAGCTTAAGTATTCTGTATACTACCAAATGATAGTTGGAATATTTTTAACCAAATTAACTGATCAATAATTTGAGAATTTACTTTTGAAATCTAAGTAAGTGCTCAGTTGCCTCTCATCCTCAAGGTCAACAAAGCTTAACAGCATCAGCCTGGGAATCATGGGTGGTGTCTCATCTCGGATGCAGCCAAAATTATCATGAAGGTGGGGTTTTTCTTGTTATTGCTTCTTCAGTGCCTGGAACTTATCAATTAATCATTTGTTGAAAGGATTCTCTGCTTAGTAAACATTGCGAATGAGGCTCTGATTTTTTTCTTTTTCTTTTTGGAAGATTCTTTTTTTTTTTCCCCCTTTGTACTTACCACCATTAGCCTGTGAGCTTGAACCTCCTTGCCAAGTACCACGGTGCCTTCTTCCCATCTTTAACTTATCTGATCCCACCTACCTGTGTGTAGCATGCACATTCAGTGGTATTATTTGTAATTAATAAGAAACAGAAGCCTTAAAACGAAGGGTTAACTGCCTCAGGATGCATGGCATATAGGTACAGGATGACGGTTTGGAATATCTAAGCCTTCTTAGAGCCCTAAATCACATACGTTCATGGTCACCTTGTCTCTATTTGCCTAACATGGCCTTGTGGAACTCACACAACAGCTCAATAGATTGTCCAATGCATTTGGAAACAGTAAACGCGGTACTGTTTCCAAATAACTATTTTCACTTACGTCACAGAATAGGATGTTTTAATGCCATGAAAGTGTGCACCAGCCTGTGTATTTTTACGTACAACCTCTTTTACATTTTTGACTCTTGATTGTGTCCTAGTGAAGTGTCTCAGTACTAGTCATTGCCAATATTTGGACTGGCATGCTACATTTCTTACTTCTCTGTAAAATCTGCTAATTGTTGAACCAAAACAAACCATTTACTATTTATATACATTTATTTCAAATATGTAACCATAATCCTAAATAAAAATGTCAGATTTAGATTCTGCCAGAAGTAACACAGATTCCCAGAACAATAGATTAGATGTTTATTTCTTTCTTACGTAAAAGAAGCTTAGAGGTGGTATGTGGGATTCCAAAGTTCCTACTGCAGTGCTGTGAAATCGTCTATGATCCAGACTTCTGTCATCTCACTGATCCACCTGGCATGGGGCTCTTACTTGTGGTTTGAGGTAGTTTCTGGGTATCCAGCCCTCACAATGTCATTTCACGCAGCAGAATGGAGGGATCTGGAAGAGTACATGCTCTCAGGTACATATGCTTCTAGAACGTCCCAGTGTCATTTACATTTAACTCAGTCACATGGTTGCACTTCGATTCAAATAAGACTAGGAAAAGTAATTCATTCTCTGCCATGGATGCCAATTGCACTACAAAAAGGGAAATGCTATTAGGTAATGCATTCATATCCTATTGCTATGTAATATCTCACCACAAATTTGTGGCCTAAATAAACACCCAGTTATATTATCTCACTGTTTCTGGGCATGGCTTAGCTTGGTTCCATGCCCAGGTTGTCACAAGGATGAAACAGAGGAGTCAACTGGGTTTTATTCTCATCTGAAGTCTCAAGTAGGAAAGGCCTGCTTCTAAGTGCTCTCAGGTTGTTGGCAGAATTTATTTGCTTGTGACTATAGAGTTCACAGAAGCCTGCTTCTTCAAGCTAGCTGCAGAGAAAGAATCTCTGCAGCACTGAGTCTTTCTCTACCTTCGGGGAGGTCTTATTCCTTATAGGGATCACCTGAGCAGGTGAGAGCCACCCAGGATAATTTCCTTTTTTATTAACTCAAAGACAACTGATTATAAACCTAATGGCTTTTGACAAATCCCTTCACTTTGCCCCATTATAGTGATTAGGAGCAAGTCACAGGTTCCATCCACATCAATGGTGATCGGATTATCTAGGAAGTTACTCATTGGAGACCACCCTAGGTTGTGTTCACTTCAGGTAAACAGCTAACCATCTTTGTCTCACACAATGTAAGTATGTAATTATTCTTTTTATGCTACAATCTTCCATTAAACAATGATATCCCAGTACCAAAACAAGAAGGTTTGTACAAGATGTTTTAGCTACTCACTGCTGCATAAGCAAAATTAAGCTGCTATGTAGAACCAGTTAAGCTGATGGATATCGTCTATTCAAGGTAGCAGTTTGTCTTATAATTTTAACATATGTTTATATTATTTTATAAAATGATTTACTTTTGCTATTTTGTTATTTCAGTCTCTCAGAAATTAAAAACGTTTTTTGCTGTTTAATCAAAGTGCACATTACAGTTGATAAGCATCAGTTTATCGTTCTATCAAAAATTGTAATTAAAAAGTCTCAATGTCAAAAGAATTTGAGAAATACTAACCTTGATAATGAAGATGGATTTTTTTTCAAAGGTGAGAGTGGCTAAGAGTCCAAGTCTATCCATCAGCGGCAGTCGAGTCTCTTAATAGCTCTTTCACTTAAAAATGATTATTTAATAAAATTGCCAAATCTGCAGCAATAAGGCTGTCATCAAGATTAAGCAGCAATATACTGCAGAGAATAAGTAACACTCATGTAGGTTTCCTGGCTCGTGCCTGTGCCCAATAAGAACAGTAATAAAAAGGAGGAAAAAAAGCACCTGGGCTGTGAGTAGATATTAAAAGATTTAGATATTAATATTCATGCATTTACTTAATTTAGCGACTATCTTGGAAGCTTTCACATTTGCTTTGTAATTCTTTTTAGTCTTAATTATATGGCTTCTTAGCCCCTAGGAGAGAAGTAAGAGGCAGGAATGAACTACCAAAGATTGAGACCCCAGGAAGGCCAAGAAGTGACCTCTTTGAGGAAGACAGAACAAATACAAAACAAAATTGTTCATAGAATTGGAAGATTATTTAATCCAGGTTCATACACTACCATGTGTGACTACAATCATCTTAAAAACTATATACAATTCACAGGTAATCATAATGATGATGCTGGGTTATGGAAAGTATTGGATACCTTTTGCGAAGTTTCCAAACTTAAACTTTCTAAATTAAAAAAATTTTTTTTCTCACAAGGTTATCATAAACTAATGGCTCTAAAGTTCATGGCTAAAAGGAGCTAAAATATAGTAAGTCCTTAATGATGTTATTTGTGTCTAGATAATAAATAGTTGTTACTGTTTTCTTTTTTTATCTTTAATTGTAACTACTGTCATGGTTATCATTTGTCTTAGTCTTTTCTGTGCTGCTATAACAGCCACAGACTGGGTAACTTGTAATGACAGAATTTTTTTCTCATAAGTCTAGAGGATGGGAAGTTCAAGATCAAGGCACTGGCATTGGGTATCTGGTGAGGGTTTTCTTTCTGTGTCCTCACAGGCAAGAAGGCGAGAGGCAAAAAGGGAATGGATGCTGTGTCTTCATGTGACGGAAGACCAGGAGAGACTGAATATGCTCCCCAAAGCTGTTTGATAATGGCATTAATCCATTTATAATGGCAGAGCCCTCTCAACATAAACAAGTCCAAGAAAGTCCCACCTCCTAACACAGTTGTACTGGGATTCAATTTCTAACAGATGAATTTGGGGACATAGACCTTAGTATCACTATTTCTTGGCTTGTTTCAGCCTTGATAAGCCTCACATTTAACCCCTTTCATTTTGTATCAGCTTATCATGATTTCATTCCTAAGCAACAATTAACCCAGGAATTTTATGGCAATTTTCAGTTCACATTAGGCCAGTTAAGTTTTCATTCTTTTATTTCTGTAGATAACAGTCTTTTAGGAGACCAGTATGAAGATTTCAAAAAAAAATAAAAAATAAAAACAGAACTATCATGTGATCCAGCAACTTCATTTCAAGGTATATCATATCCATAAGACATAAAATGAGTATCTTGAAGATGTAGCTGCACCCTCATGTCAACTGTAGCATTGTTGACAATAGTGAAGGTGTGGAAACAGAATGAGTCTATCCACTGACAGATGAAGAGATAAAGAAAATGTGGGCATGTGTGTGCATACACACATATATATTTACATATACATGATGGAATTTTACTCTATATAGCAAGAATAGAATTATTATTAAATAATTATCCTACTTAATAAGAAAAGGAAATCCTACCACTTATGAGAACATGGGTGAACCAGGAGGACATTAGATTATACTAAGTGAAATAGGCCAGTGCAAAAAGACAAATAAGGTCTGATCTCACTTACATGGACAGAATAAAGCTAAAAATGTCAAATTCATAGAGGTAGAGAATAGAGTGGTGCTTCAAAGGGTGGAGGAGATATTAGAAGATAAGTAAGTTCTAGAGATCTAGAACCTGTGAACAGTACTGTATTCTTTACTTGAAATTTCATGAGAGAGATTTTACATGTAAATGTCCTTACCACACACACATAAATGGCAACTACGGTTGCTGGTGAATGTTATTTAATTTGACTGTACTAATCAGCATGCAATGCACATGAATATCAAATCGTCATGTATACCTTGAATATGTGCAATTTTCATTTTTCAATTAAATTTTTTTTAAAAAAGAAATATAAAGTATCTTGTAAGCGGAGATTACTCTGGACATGGGACCAAACCTTTTTAACCTTGAGAGTCTAATACAATCTCATTACTGATCAGCCGCTTGGTGATTTCCAGCTATGGCAGAGTTCCAATTGCAGGCGTGCAATTCAACAAACAAGTATGCAAGGATAATGGGTTGCTATGGGAGCCAGTATTCTGATGCCCAGAGTCATCTAGCTCCATGACACTGATGCATTAGTGACACGTCTCAACAGTTAGCATGCTCTGGGAATGTGTATGTCTGCAAGGCCATACATGTTCCCCTCGTAATACTTAACATAAGAATCTCATTTTGAGGTAGTTACTTTGTATATCATCATCTGAGGATGATGGACTTTTAAAATAAGGATGGACTTTTTATTTCTTTTACAAAAGCAGATATTGCAAATGCATCACTTTATTTTTCTTGTTATATATCCTGTGGGTGTAAGAGTAAGGGTTCCATTAGAGTTTTATGTATCTCCTGAACCAGGGAATGGTCAATTATTGGCAACAATCACATTCCCCACACCTCTCTAATGGCTGGTGGCCCACACTGTAAATTAAGTAGGAGATACAGAACAAGCGAAAAATGTGGACCCCTGCTTTGGCTAATTTAAAAGGTGTTTCATAACATTAACCCTGCATGCAGAAATTTCTGCCAATTGCCACGGTACCATAGGAATATGTGTGGAGTATGGATTTCACTTTAGGGTGCTGCATTTTGAGACTGTTATTAATAGCCTGGATGGTAACCAGAATAATGATGGATGTGGAAAACCCTCGGAATGGTTGAATGAATGCTTGAAGGAAATGGGATGATTTTGTTCTGAAAAGGAAACTTTGGGGAAGATTTAATAGCTGTTTTCAAATATTTGAAAGTCTGTGAAGGGGAGTTGGCATATTCTGTTTTAAGGGGTCATAATTTGAACCTTGGTTAGAAACTATTGGTGTTGAGGTTCAATAGAAGAGTGAGCTTTAAAATAATTATAGCTATCCAGCAAAAGAATAGTCTACCCTCCGAAGAAGTAAATACTCTACTCTTCTAGAGTTAGAAAGTGTTCTAACTTTGGAATTGTTCAAACAAACCCCAATGAATGTGGTTGCACATGGGTTCATTGCATAGCAGAGCGAGTTGGGCTAGATGATATCTTGGATTTCTTCTATCTCGGGATTAACTTGTCTTCCCCAGTGCCTCTGTTGTTTTGCTTTCCACTATATCCTTGAGTAGGAGGACTCTTCAGCAAGGAAACTGAGAGAAATTGACAATAACATTTCATTCATTCAATAGCCATGGCCATGCAACTGACATGAGCAAGCCATCCTCTTGGGAGAAATGTCTGGGGACCCTGGATGCTTGTTACTACGTGTGTAGCAACATGACTCTACACTACGATCCTGGAAAGCTGTTTTTGTGCATTGTCTGATGCAAAAGAGATTGAGAAAAGAATGAATGAAGATAACACCAAATAGCCTTTTGGAGTTGTTCAGGACTAGGGGATTTTTATTTCTTACTATGTAGTACTTCTCTGTTCTATACCGTAACTTAGCTCAATGTTCCTGGTTGATAATATAGTCTACACAATCTTTAAAAAAAATCGCAGTTCCAAAGTATTTCAGAGTGCAACTTTTTAGTGCGCATAGTGTAATTTTAAACTTTTTGGAGTAAGGTGTATTTCCATAGAGAAAGTTGGTGGTGCTGGTGAGCTCCCATAATTGAAAGTGTCAGGGTTACTTGTGAAAGTGGGTAGAGCCTAGAGCTCTGCTCTGACAACAGAATAGGTTTGCTGGTTAGTGTCTACGTCTTCATGTTTGGCGAAATCTCCTTCTGTGGCCTCAGGCCAAGTGCTCCGTAAGTACTCACTAAATGTGATTTGGCAGGAATGATTTGTCCAGAGGCTGTTCTGATGTAGCAAGTTCAGATTCAGTCCCACCTAATTGACTTAGCAATTTTTCTATTTAAGCTCTCTTGAAGCTCTCTCTAGAATGGCCTGGAGATCAGGGGATGGGATTGTATTATGCTAAATTGTGTGTTCCAGCCCTTGTATTTTGGTTAACTATTGGAAGTGGCAAGAATTTCTTGGAACATCAGAAAGATTATTCTACAATTTTTTTTAAATTCACTTTAATGTTGGAAAGACAGTGTATGTTACATAGAACATTTTGGAAGTTTGAGGAACCACAAAATATTAGAAAAATTAGATAGTATCTTCCCAAGTATTAGGATAAAAAATGGATGTTAATTGAGAAAGTATAGGGAGAAATATGTTGGACAGAATAAATCTTGAATGAAACAACAGCAGCACCATAACTTTACTAGTCCTTTTGAATTGAAGAGAAAAGAAATGTCTCCTGTGTTTGCTGATTCTATTGGCACAGGTAGTAAGGAAAAAGACTGAGTTTGCTCTTTCTGTTACTTTTAATTGACTACCTGCTCCAGGAAGCCATTAATACAGCATAGGGATAACATGTTGAAAGTTTGCTTAGTTTCTGACAAAAGAAGGGAGTGTGGCAGAGGGAAAGCTCTCCAGCTCTGAGTTATTCGAATAGTTGTTATTCTGACCCCAGAAGGGTGTGTTTTCATCCTCAGAACTGCTAGCATCTGTCTTTGTGGGTTACTACTGGCAGCTCATTGCTCTTGTTCACCAAACCAATGTCATCTTATGTCAATCAGATTTCATTTTCAGCTTTGTGTGAAGCCATTCTCTTCATTATTTTTGACACACATTCTTAGATTAGATCCATATGTTTATTAATTCCAATGGAAATCAGATCCAGTCAATTTATGACTCCTCAAATCCTGGAAAGACTATGAAAATCTTTTAATAGTAAAATACAATATGCAGTTATTCTAGACATTTTTTGCTCACTTATCTTCATAACCATAAATTATTTCATACCTAACTACAAACAGGCAGACTGAATAATTAATTGTCTTCATTGAGGGATGTATGACACTGAGAAAATACAGCCTTATTTTATAAACCTTTTAATGTTCAGACTATAAATATGTCACAGCTAAGGAGGACTGCATCTTTAAGTGTATTAAAGTCATTCTTGTGTAACCAAATATAATGGGATTTTTAAATGAATTATAACTTAAAGTACTTAACAAACAACTTCTTAAACTTTCAACATGTGTAAAGCGATTTGAAACTGTCCATTTCATATTAAATGTCTAAAGCATATTTTATTCTTAGTCACTTGGCAAAAATTTTACATTGGTGTAAGTTATTTTAAAAATATATATTTAATAGAAATAAAATTATTTGTTAGAAAATTTTATGCCTCTTCTTTCATCATCTGTGCAAGAAATCACACCAATGAGGTGTGAGAGTTCTGTTTATGTTAGGAAGAGTTTTGGAACAGGAGCAATGCATATGCATTTAATTTAATAAGAGGATCATCCATCTGTATTCTGTTGCCTAGGAATGAAGTAATGAAGTTGTAAAAGGTTCAACCCTTTCCTTCAGGTTGGAATCATAATTCACACCACAGAAAGTCTGGCTGGCCCTTGGAAAGTAAGAGTTTCTATCTTTATCTACTTGTTCTTTCATTGCCCTTTGCAACTTATTTCCTAATTCTTAGGACAGTACATAATGAAAAGTTTATATAAATTTTCAGTTGACGTTGGGATTGGTACTTAGACTCATGAAGAGTAAGGATTTTCCATTTTTTCCCTTACTCTCTTAGAAAATAATAGGAATGTATTTGGAATGAATGAATCAATAAGCATTTATGGAAGTGCTGGCTTGATAGAGTTTGGAAATAAAAGTACAAGGAAAGAACCCCTGCTCTTTGGAGCAGGGAACAAACTCAAGAAGCCATTTGAAAGAGAGAATGGTTCCAACAACTTGTGAATCTGAAGAGCTTAAAAGAGAAATGCAGCTAATGAAAGCACCATTTTCTATTTTGCTTTGGTGTTTGACAGACAGTGACTTGGTATAAGAGATACTGACAGAGCATCCGGAGACAGCCCTCCAGACCTGATGGCTCCAGGCTGTTTGACCGGTCTTGGGGCCTAATTTAACCATGGACAGAAAGACTTTATATGTGTAAATTTATGGTAACTGCACTGTGAAGTGGCATTGCCTTCCTTTGAAAGAGAAACACTATGGTGGCTATGTCCATCAACACCTGTTGAGGGTGATGATGCAACACAGTCAGTGCAGTGATGTAAAGGGCAGTGTGAATAATCCTATTAGGGGATTGCCTTTTAATGTTCAAGCATTTGAGCCCTGCTTTTAGAAGAGCACCAGTAGGTATGATCCTTGCTCTGTGTGTTCTAAGCCCACATTAGGGTCTGGTTGTAATCTCCGTGGATTCTGCATCAGAGAGGAACAAGTTGTTGAGCTTGGGGTCTCCACAGGTCTCAGCTGTGATTCCAGTGAGCTAATAAAAGCTCAAGCCAAAAAATAAATTATTAAGTTATATATCTTAAGCATCACCATTCTGTTGCAACAATGAGAAATAATCTACTCCGTAAAGCAAAACCTTTGTTGTCACTAGGAACTTATTGCAACAATTTGGAAAGAAAAAGAAAAAGAAAACATCTCCCTTTCTTTCTGTTCCTCCTCTGATGATATATTCTATTAATAAATTCACAGTATAAATGTAGGTCACTTATAAATGTTTCTACAAGGTGGTTGGTGGACAATAAAAATCTCATCTAATAGAGGAAATTCTAACTGAAGGAAAAGCAAAGGACTTTGATTGTCTTCCCTTCTTCTTTCACTCTTTGTTGCGAAATAAAAGCTATCCTGTTTCCCCGAAAATAAGACAGTGTCTTATTTTAAGGTGTGCTCCCAAAGATGCGCTAGGTCTTATTTTCAGGGGACGTCTTATCTTTCCTGTAAGTAGGTCTTATTTTCAGAGGATGTCTTATTTTTGGGGAAACAGGGTAGATTTGTTTTCACTGTCCAGCAGTGCTTTTTTCTCATTAGCATCATCAGGAAATAAAGAAAGAAAGAAAAAAAAAAAACTAAGTTGGACTGGGCTCCATGCTTTTTATTTCATCTTTCTGATACCCCCTTATATAAGTGCAGTTACTCTGGAAATACACTTCATCCTTTAGCTCAGAGGGTTTGGAGTAATGTGAGAGTATGCTTCCCCCCAGCTATTTGAGACCTGGGTTGTTATCATGGAATAAAGAAAGATTATTCAACAGAACAGGACAAAATAAGCATGGCAAGCAGTATTGGATGGCATGGTTGTTTGTGGGATTATTGCAAAGAAGAGCTCCATGGGGACATTTCCTAATATGGGGGGACAGAGTTCTGCTTAAAAATATGTACTTTCCCTTCATCCTCCCATCAACTTTGCCCTCCTGTCTCATATGCTCATTTCTAATAAACTGATGGTCTTCTGTGGGTTTGCTTCAGAAAAGCCAGGGCCCTCTGTAGACTTCTCCTTTCACCTTATTTATGACAGCAAGATCTGAAATGTACAGAGCCTGTCAAGAGCATCAGTGAGAAGTCAAGGGGAGTTTTTTTAATGGCAGGAAGAATGAAAAAGTCTTTATTGATTTGATTTGATTTATTTTTTATTTAAGCACTAGATATTTTCCTTCTAAAATGCAACAGATGAGAAGTATGTGAGTGAAGTCCAATGGGTCAGCTGATGTGAGCACATCTAAGGAATACTTCATACCAGCTATTATCACTTCTATGTTTGTGTACACACGTACTCATTCAGAAGAAGAATGTGAATCAAACTACTGCATCTTTGCTAAATCTTCATCCCTGTGAAATGAGTATCTCCTGCTTACTCTGGGGCTTAGTGATAAATTCTGAGTTAGTGAAACAAGCTTCCTCAATCTCCAGCAGAATGCTGTAGGGTTTGGAGCATGGAGCATTGATCCAGAGTGCCAGCTTCAAATCCGGGCTTTGCCATTAACCAGTAGCCAGTCAGGGACAAGTTTTATTAACCCCTCTTTGTAAGCAGCAACAGGGTGTTTCTGCACTTACAAGATGGGAGATACCAGCGCAGGCTGTGCCTGGAACAGAGTAAGCACTGTAGGACCTATATCATTGATACTGTTCATATTATTATCACGAATTCTTTCATGCATTTCTGGATTCAATAAATATTCACTAAGTGCAAACTGTACACAAGGCACTGTACTAGCATCTAGGCTCTACTGATAAAGGTCAATAGGCTTTTCCTTTCTTTGAGATTCTAATTTGGTGTGAAGATAGAATGTGTAAGAAAGTAAATGTATTTTTAAGATAATTTCATGTTCAATAAGTGCTAGTAAGTGATAAGTGTGATAAGAAGGACATAAAATGGGGTAACTTTGGAGAGTAAGTGATGAGGGTGTCTTTGAGATCAGATGTTCAGAGAAGCCCCTCCCAGAATCAGGCCACTTTGCTTTTAAGAGAATGAAGCATGAGTTTCAGGGCCCTTCTGGTGCCTGGGTCCCTTCTAAGGCATTAGACCTGTTTTTATATACAGTTGTGTACTCTTTTTCTTAACCCGTTCCACCTCACAAGTTGTGTTAGCTTTAGGTGCCTCTACTGAGGAAGTGGTAAGTGAGGGACAACTGGATGGGCTGGTGCTCTCACAGACCCAGGGGAAGTGCCTTCCAGGAAGAGGTGGCCACATGTGCAATGGCAGGGAAAAGCTTGACAAGATTGAAGGATATGGAAGAGGCCACTACAGTGAGTGCTGGGTGAGGGGGGTCAGAAAGGCAGGCAAGGGTTGTGACCTGTGGGGACTTGCCAACTGAGTAAGCGGGCTCTTCCAGTTTGCTCCTGATTGGTGCTGGGGGGTTATGTTGTGCCCCCCTCCCTCTCCCCCTAAAAAAGACTGTGTTGAAGTCCAAAGTCACAGTACCTCAGTAAGTGATCTTACTTGGAAATAGTCTTTATTGATGTAATCAAATTAAAATGAGGTCATTAGAGAGGGCCATACTCCAATGTGACTGGTGTCCTTATAAAAAGGGGAAATCTGGGCACAGAAACAGTCATAGACAGAAGACGAGTGAAGACACAGTTCTCTGTGACAGAGAACTGGAGTCCTGAATATGCAAGGCAAGGAACACCAGAAATTGCCAGAAAACCACCAGAGCTAGAAGGGGTGAGGGAGGATTCCCCAGGAGATTTCAGAGGGGCCATGGCCATGCCCACACCTTGATTTCAGACTTCAAGTCTCCAGAAAAATAAAGGCAACACATTTATGTCCTTTACAGCTACCTAGTTTTTGACAATTTGTTACCCTAATTGCTAGGAAACAAATATAGGTGGGAAGACACTGGAGGATTTTAAGCCTGAGAGTGACAGGATTTACATTTATATGTATAAAATGACTTCTGCCCCGTAAAGAGCACATTGAAAGTGAGTGCAAGGAAGGAAGCTTGTCTGGGACTTGTGGATCTTTAAAGATGGTGGCAGAGACTGTGATTATGGTTGTGGAGACAGAGAAGAGTAGATGGATTCTGAATGAATTTTGGCTGTTGATTCAACAAGCTATGCCTGTGGATTGGACAAGGGGAGTGGGGCAAGAGAGGGCTCAAGGAGGACTGAATCCTTGAGATTTTCTATCCATCTTCTACAAAGAGGTCTGTCTTGTAGCTTGAGAAACATTTCCCAGTGCCTCTGAAATCCTTGCTCACCAATTTCATGGCACTGTTTCACTTAATTGTCTCTTCTTTATAGACTTTAACAGCTTCGTAGCATCTAGTTCCCGTGCTACGTGGGAAACTATTATGGCAGATGGTTCCACAAATAATTATCGTATACTTACATGAGTGCTCTATTTATTTTCCCAATTACTGGTGCATTTTTGAACCTATTAAAGCCCTAAAACTCTGCCAACAGGCACCTAAACAAGGCCCTATAATCTTAAGGCAGAGGGAATTTAGTATGTGGTTGTTGAGCTACTAAACTCTCCCCAGCTACACAACTGTTTCAGTCATTGAGAATTTAACGGAGGAGAAAATCAGAATGTATTGATTTCCTCTTCTGGCCCCAGGAAGAGGCATTCTAAGTTGTTTTTTTGATGTTTTGAAGCACACGTCACAGTGTCTTTTAAGGGTTTAAGAAAATCCCAATCTGCTAGGTGAACACATAACTGCATTTAGCTCAAAGTTTTTCTCTGAGTTAATGTAAAGACATGTGTTGGGAACAAGAGGCAGAAGGAAAGGGGAACAGCCTGTGTGTGTGTGTCCATGCGTGCCTGAATGTGTGCGCTGCAGTGACAGGTTATAGTCAAGCACTGGGTTTTCTAGGCCGATTTCAAGGGCTTCATTCCAGCTCTGTAGACTTCTGTGTATTTGCTCATAGCTTCTTTTTATAGTTTTGTATGTGAAAAATTCCCTAGAAAGCATCCCTTATGATTTTCCATCGCCCCCTCCCCCCAGATCTGCTGCTGGACACCTTTTTCCTTCTCCTTTCCCTTTATTTCACTACCTTTTTCCCCTTTCCCTCCTCCACTCTTTCTACTAATTTAGACAGAAGGTTAGATGTTTTGGGGGTCAGGAGTGTTAAAAGTTACAGAAACTTGCTTATGCAAAAACTGTTTTAATAATGAACATCAAGGGGCCAAAAGGCAAATTTAAGAAGAGTTTGTAGGCAAAGACACACTGTCAGACTAGGGCACTGGGATGGGAGTGGCTGGATCTGGGTTTTATTTCTGACTGCTACTATCTCTCTGACTCAGATTTTTTAATTCATGGATCGTGGTCCATGTGGGGAAGGTCAGATGGGAGGTAATTTATGTGAAAAGACTTTACATGCTAGATACACTCAAGGTATACTATGAGGAACACCTAAAACAAAATACATACTGACCAAGAAAGGATTTACTGCTAGGTAAAACTAGACAAACAAACAATATATATGGTGTGATTTGCATTTATATGAATTTCCATTCAATCAAAACAAACACAGAAGAAACAGGTATGTGTTTGTGTTCAGTGTGTAGGAAAGAGATAGGAAGGTTGTGCTCTGTCTGTAGTGATGTTTTAGGCAGTGGGCACTGGTTACCTGGGGGAATGGATGAGGTGGAGGAGGTTAAAGGGAGCCTTTCTCCTAGTGAACTCCCATATTGCATCCCAAGTTAAGTTTTACATATAACTGACCCTTGAGCTACCAAGTTTGACCAGCATGGGTCCACCTTATATGTGGATGTTTTTCTGCTTCTGCCATCCATCCTGAGACAGCAAGGCCAACCCTACTCCTTCCTTCTTTTCCTGGACGACTTAACATGAAGGCAACAAGGATGAAGACCTTAATGATGATCCATTTCCACGTAGTATGTTTTCTCCTCCTTATGATTTTCTTAATAACATTTTCTTTTCTCTACCTTACATTGTTGTAAGGATATTATTATACAAGGTCTGACAATTAAGTTTGCAAACTCATCCTAGAAACAGTGCTCTCTACCTCATTGCCGAACCTCGTTATGGTCACCTTTGAGGCACTCCCCTTGGGAAGCTGTGCACTGACGCTAGCACCTAGTCCACCCTTCAAAGAAATTTTGAAACTCTTTTCCTGGTATGGCAATCAGAGCTGTTGTGGTACAAGGTCTGACAATTAAGTTTGTGAACTCATTCTAGAAAAAGTGTTTTGAAGGGTAGAGTAGGCGCTGACATCAATGCACAGCTTCCCAAGGAGAGTCCTTTGAAGGTGACACAGTGACATTCACTTTTTCTAGGACTATAGTTAAAAATAAAGAATTATGACAGACTTACTTGCTTATCTGCTCAACACTCATTCTACCTCCCTTCCAATAAGTGGATTTTGATTGGGTTTGGGCAGGCAGTAACACACCTAGAGCATTATGTCACAGTCATTAGATCCTGTCCTCTCAAGAAATTGTTTCCCTTGTAGCTGAGAGAATCCTGGTGGTTCCTAGAGAGGACTCTGCTTTCTTAAACTGAGCACAAGCCTAGCTGACACTGCCCTTTCTTCTTCTTCTTGATGGAAAGCAAAGGTAAAGGTTAGAACTGCCACAGCCATCTTGCTATCACAAAAGCAAGATGCAGAGAATGGCAGAATTGGCCTTAATTTTGCTGAATCAATGTCATCAATGAGCCATCTCCAAAATTCTTGTCATATGAAAAAGTAAGCCTTTATTTGTTTAAGTTGGGTTATCTGTTAAGTGCTGCTGAATGTCTTCCTAATATAGGAATGTATTAAAAATATCTGTATACATACTTCAGTATGCTTTAAAAAGAGTTAATGTACAACACATTTAAAGATAATTGTACATATGCAAACTCCAAAGAACCCTGGTAAACTTTTGCAGAATATTAATGTAAAGCACAAGTTTGGAGAATATTTCTGATAGGAAGTAGGGAAACAGAAAGACATAGTGCCAGAGATATAGGGCTAGCATGAATTTTGGTTAAGAGGACAGGGGCAAGAAGATGCACAAAAATGTGTTGCAGAAACAGGCTGTGGGCAGGAGCCTAGAGGGACCTCTTACCGTGGTTGTGCTTAGTAAGATTGCCAAGTATTTCTCATTTTCCTGCCTTATAAATAGAGTTACCAGAATTAAAGCATAAAACATAAAATACAGAATTTCTAGTTAAATTTGAATTTCAGGCCAGGTGCAGTGGTGCATACCCATAGCCCCAGTTACTCAGAGGCTGAGGCAGGAGGATTGCTTGAGCCCAGGAGTTTGACTTTGAGGCTGAGGTTACAGTGAGCTGTGATCCTGCCATTGCACTTGAGCCTGGGTCACAGAATAAGAGCCTGTCTCTTAAAGAAAAGAAAAAAAAAAAAGGATTTCAGATAAATAAGGATGATATTTGAATATAAATATCTAGTAAGTAATATTACATGGGGCATACTTATGCTCAAAAATCACCCTTTGTTTCTCTGAAACTCAAATTTAACTTTAGTCCCGTATTCAATCTGGCAACCTAATGTTCAGGACTGTAGTAGAATTGTATTTCCTGACCTCCCCCCTAGTTCAGATATTAACTAATTAATCTCTTCCTCAGTTTCTATTCTTACAAAAGGACTCTTGTCAACCTCGTGCCCTGCACTGGAGGAGTTCAGATTCTCTCAGCAGCTCTTGTCTTATCCATCCGAGAGACATCAGTATTTATTCTAGGTTTTGTGCCTTAGATTTTTCCACCTGGGTTTAGGCCAGTAGCCACTTTTTAATGTCCCTTTAGATCCTAAAATCAGATTATTAATAATTGGTACACACAAAATCTTAAGTGAAATTTCAATAGTGAAGCAAAATATAAAACAATTTATAGGACCCTACATTTGGCTTCTAAGCAAATGTTATTTATAAAATAGTCTTGTCCTATGTGTTCAATAAATGTGAATGGATTCAACTTTTCACAAGGTATCTGGGTAGGAAATGGGCAGGGTTCTAGAAACAGCAGGATATTGTTGTGACAAAGGCACATAAATAGGTCAAATTAAGTGAGTAAATAAGCTTCAAACAGGACCTTTGGTCTCCAAAAGTAGGTTATCCCTGTCAATTCGTTTTTCCAGAAGAGTTCATTCCCTTTTCTCAGTATGTGTGCTGTTGATTTTCTTTTACTGTCTGTGCTTTCTCCACATATATTTAAAGATTAAAAACGTGAGTCATGCCATGTTAGATTGACTTAGACCCACTGTGGATTCTCTGGTATGTTTTCTTTTATCCTTTCTCTAAATGTGGGTGGGGGTCGGAAGCAGAGGGAAAGCAGCTATTTGAGGGCAGGCGGAGGCAGGGCCAGCTGGGGCCATGGGACTTCAAATCAGACCCCGGGTGGGTGTCACAGCTCTGCTGCAGGGCACCAGGCAGAGCTTATTCAAAGAGAAATGCCACTGGTGTTATCAGATGAGCCAGGATCAGCCCCACGCCTGATGCGGTTTGGTCTCCCAGACCTTCTCCTGTAAATCTCTGCCTAAATTAGAAGCAGGAGAGATAGTCAGCTTCAGATTTCTGCCAGGCTTTAATTAATCCTCTAGACACAAGCAGGAGCTGTCTCACTTTCTCCTTTTCTTTACCAGCAAAATGCCACTTAACGAAGAAGGTATCTCCGAACACTGGTACATCCCTGACAAACTTTCATAAATACACCCAGCTGTTTCCCCCAGCTCAGCTCTGTGTAGCCTGCAAATCACTGATTAATTTGCACACAGCTGCTACAGTTTCTAGGGAGACAAGCTCCTGAGAAGCATTCAGTGTTGCTGGTATTAAGCCTCTAATTTCCTTAAGTGAAAAGTTTCTAAAGCTGTTCAAATTGTCTTAGGAAGCTGCAAAGGCAGTGCTCCTGGGCTTCCTCTTCACATGTCTGACTCACTGTCTTGCTGAAAAATTCACTTAACTATTTTATGTATGCGCTGCTCTGCAGTCTATGAGCTATCAAACCTCTGTTTAGCATTTTCTCATCAATTGTCTTTTGGAAACCAGTTTTCTGCAAGGCATGAAAAGGAGACAGTGCATTGTCATGGACCGGGCATTGAGTTTTAAAATTGAACAGACTGGGGTTAGGGTTATAATCCCTGCTTCCCTTCATAGCTTAGCCTCAGGCCCTGTACATACCTGTGATAATCAGACTGACATTAAAAGGCCTTGGCAGTATTTAATGTGATAATATGTCTAATGGGAACTTTATAGTGTTTTCCAAACCTTTTTCCTCACCCACTGCCTAAGGGAAATTTGGTGTCTTCTAAAAGAAGCCAGTCTAGATAGATCTGGGAGACCCTCTGGAATTACACTGCTAAGGACAGAGATTTACTCCTGGAGGGAAAAATCACAACTGCAGAGAGGTGAGAGGAAGGAGAAGGGTGTAAGAATGGATTGGATTTTGAGAAAGCATTTGGGAATTTGAGAAGAGAGGAAAGAAATGATAGACCACATCTCCTGTGATCTACCAAAGAAAGCAGAGCACGAAGAGAAAAAGAATGCAAAAAAGAAAACATTTTGCAGTGCATTATTAACAAACTTTCTGAAGCTAGCTTGCTTGCTTTCTCTCTCTCTTTCTCTTTCTCTTTCTTTCTCACTCTCTCTCTCTCCTTCCTTCCTTCTTTCCTTCCTTCCTTCCTTCCTTTCCTCCTTCCTTCCACTTTTTTTGAATGTTCCAGCCACTGAAGAATTTTGTGCATGGAAATGCCATGGCCATAGCTTTGTTTCATGAGTATTACAAGGTAGGGTGAAAGATCCACTGGAGAAGGAGAGCCTGGGAGGAGGTATTGTATCAGAATGGACTAGAGGGGTGATGAGAAGCTAGCAACTGAGTGTTACATGAAATATTCATCACTATACCACAAAGGTTCTCCTGATCGAGGATACTTTTCCTCTTGATGACCACATCTTCTCATTCTTTAAAGTCTAACTTGGGTCCTGGCACTTCTTTGAACTCTTCCACCATTTTCACCCTATCATTTCTAAATTTCCTATTTCTGAATCATAGTGTGTTTATCTCGGTTTCTACCCACCATTGTTGAGTTATTTCCTATGCCCAGATCCTTTCTTCCAATTAGATGGAGCATAAACTCCTTAAAGGCAGTTGCTCTATTACTCTTTCTCTTTTATCTTTGGTGCCAAGCACACTGCTAAAAACAAATAGTTATTGGATTGGACTGATCTGATTTTCTGGATATACCTTGCAGTGAGACTGGTACGAAACTATTAGGGTAGGATAAGAAGGAAAGAGTCATTTGGAAAATGGGTGATGGACACAGATACCCTTTGACTTCACCAAGAAAATGGAAATCACCCTTTAGTATCTTTGAAGAATCAGGAAAAATCGATTTAATATAATACAAATATATACAATTGAGCTAAGCACTAACCTCTCCTGGTAGCACACAAAGGAACAAACAAGTCACTGTTTGAATGCACTCATCTGTAAGTTGCTTCTTCTTTAATTGAAATCTGTCTAAAGAAATTTTAATTTATTAATATGGATGCTTTAGGTGGTTACATATCTATTGGATTTTTATAACCTCATTTCTTCAAAAATCTTGAAATGATGCCTTAAGAGGACTTGCCTTTAGTTTAAAGAAGGTATTTTTCTTATTGGTATTTAATTTCTTAGGTTGAAGCAAGGAAACAGATTTATAAACAGAAATCAAAACCTCTCCACTTTCCAAGAACATCGAAGGTAAAGTGTGTGTCAGACAGTGATAAGTGCAAAGGTGGGAAAATGTGTATAAGACAATAAACAGCTGATTTGACAACTGTAAGGGATTTTGGTTTTTACCTAACAATTGCAATCAGTGTAACCTGGCTTATTGTACCCTCAATGAATCCCCAACAATAAAAAAAAAAAAAAAAAGAAATTAACTAAAAGAACTTTAAAAAGAGCAGAGAAGTTCAAAGATGAGGTTGGTAGATAGCAAATACTAATTTTCCCAATTTCATGTGCATAAACTGAGATCAAGAAAGAAGGTGTCTCTTGTCTCAGCCTCTCGGGGCAACAGAATGAGACTCTGTCTCAAAAAAAGCAAAAAAAAAAAAAATAATAAATAAATAAAAGCAAAATAGCACCATCTGAAAACAACCAGTTACATGCTGTTTTGATCACTGAGGAAATTTGGCTCTAAAAATATTTACCATATAAAAGCTTACAAGATCTACGCAGGAAAAAATGTCTAGTCCTATAATAAAGAAATTAGTTGCTTTATAGAAATATTTTCCAAAGTTTTTTAAAAACCAAGCCAGCCAGTGCACTTGACTTCAGATTTAATTTTTAGGTATTTGATTTACTCACAATTTTCAAGAACTCTTTGATTGTATAATAGCAGATTGAAACTCAGACAAATTCAGTTTCATCCTGAATTATAAGTGACCAAAGAGTCTGAGAAGGTGCTATTTCCTCCAGATCAGCTTATATTTAACCTTATTTCTTCACAAAATGGAAAAAAAATTTCTTTTTTGACTTTGTGTGAATTTCCAGTAACAATATACATTCTTTGGCGTGATTCAGCTTTATCTTCTACTTTCTTATCTGCTTAAGAAGATGCAGTATTTCAAAACCAATTTACTTAGCTAATTCTTTCCTCTGTCATCCTGGTAATTATTTCCGATAGGCTTTGGCCAAACAATTCTTTCTCCACCTTGTGGTTTCATCTTAGCTGAAAGTTTGTGTCTGCAAAGTCAGTTGCCATGGCAACAGCTGGGCTGTTACCAGCTCAATATTATGGCATTGTAGTAAGAAAATGAAAAGGGGAATGAATGGAGGTGAAGGAAAATAGGGAGCCATTTCTACATATCTGTTTTTAGGTAATTTATCTTATCACTGTTAAATTTAATTCTATTGCATGAGTCTCTTCTTTCAAAGACCTTAAATTCCACTGCACTCACCATCTTCTGCACATTTACAATTTAATTAATATTGTGTTTATGCTAGACTACAATCTGTGGTGTAGCATAAGCACAATAATTCCTTAATTTGTGCATACATTTCATAAACACAAATTGAGCACCTACCCTTGGCTAGGCCAGATTTTAGGAACTGATCCAACAGTTAACAAGTCAGTTGGGGTCATTGCTGTCTGGGAGCCTGCATTCTAGTGGAAGCATTGGGCAGTGAATAGCAAATGCATTAATCAGATGCATTCTGATGAGGACATGTGACATACAGAAGGTAAGATATAGCACTATGATAGGGTGATAGGGATGCTTTGGAGAGGGCACTCAGGGCCTTGGATTTGATGCTGCAATGATGAGAAGTAGAGGAGCTTGGGAACATCATAGAGAAAGGCATTCCAGGCAAAGGGAACAGCACATGTAAGGAAAATGAGGTATGAAATTGTGTGGAATTTTTAATGAAGAAAAATGCAATCAGTCTGGAGGTAGAGAGCAAGAAAACGAATAGCAGGAGATGAGATCTTGGAGGCAAGCAGGGACTAGTGATCAGTGGGGACCACCAGGACCAACTTCATGAAAGTGTGATCTGTTAAGCACAATGGGGCTTTGGTTTAAGGCTCTGCTGTGGCTATCTTGAAATTCTTAGTAATTTTATCCTTGAACTTGTGTTTTGCCATGGGAAATTGAATGGGACAAAGTATCATGGGCTGAGGAGATAACACAGTATACCCATCTACTTTTCCTTACTGATTTTGGTTTGTGTGTGCATTTTAAGAAATTAACTAAAAGAACTTTAAAAAGAGCAGAGAAGTTTAAAGATGAGGTTGGTAGATAGCAAATACTAATTTTCCCAATTTCATGTGGATAAACCGAGATCAAGAAAGAAGGTGTCTCTTGTCTCAGCCTCTCGGGGCAACAGAATGAGACTAGCATTTTTGATGCTCCATGAATGCAGAATTCTGGGGGACCCGTGAGGTGTGAAGCTCAGTATGACTCAAAGAAAAGCATCAATTAATTGTGCAGTATCCATGACTAAGTAAGTGGAGTCACTGACATCCCAGAGTGGCCACATCCTCCTTGGAAATGGGACTTGCTTTGAATGCAGAGAGAAGGCAGTGGCATTCTCGGAAACACTAAGGATTAAGGAGCTTTATCATATCCTCTCTCATTCACTTTTCCTCCTTTTATTAGTCAACTACTTATGAAGAGTCTGATAGCAGCAATAGAAAGGGAAGGACCAATTTATAATTCCTTTTCTTTTTAGTCCTCCTTTACTCTTCAGTAAGCTGAAGGTAGAAAGTATTCCATTTAGAATTGAAGTAAAAATAGTTACGTTGTACAGTTACTCTGGTTAGATGAAACATATAAGCATTATACAAACTCCTAAATATAAATTTTGTAGTTTATATGATTTCATATTAAAGTTAAATGTGGTTATATTTACATTTCAAACTGAAATTGTACAATGTAAAAATAAATGGTAAAATTCATGTTAATAATTAAAATATTTGATTCTCCTATACTGAGCCCAACATTAAATAGCAAATATAAAACAGAGAGAGAGAGAGAGAAGAAAAAAAATACACCTTATATTTTGGAACACTTAAGAACATTCACTTTTTTCCCTAACATTTCTGAACATGAGGCACTGAATTTTATTTTTTCACTGGAATCCACAAATTTCATGGTCAGCCCTGGTGATAACATGAATCACTTGACAACATATTTTATTTCATAAAAGAACTAAGAAAATGCCAGGAAGGCTATGTTAACTAGTGTGATGAAAATGTGTCAAACGGTCTATGAACCAAGTGTATGGTGCCCCATGATCATACTAATGTACACAGTTATGATTTAATAAAAAAAAAAAAGAACTTGGGAGACACTACTTAGCATTTCTGAGCTTCCATTTCAATTGCTCTGAAATGGATATAAGAATACTTGATATGGATAGGTGCGGTGGATCACGCCTGTAATCCCAGCACTGTGGGAGGCCAAGGTAGGTGAATTGCCTGAGCTCACAGGTTTGAGACCAGCCTGAGCCAGAGCAAGACCCCACCCCTAAAAATAGCCAGGTGTTATGGCAGGTGCCTGTAGTCCCAGCTACTCAGGAGGCTGAACAAGAGAATTGCTTGAGTCCAAGAGTTAGAGGTTACTGTGAGCTATGATGCCATAGCACTCTACCAAGGGTGACAAAGTGAGACTCTGTCTTAAAAAAAAAAAAAAAGGTTGTAATGAAGATCATTTCACAAGATATTGTACATCCCTCACTGAGAAGAATTTTATATTTGGTAGGCATTCAATGAATGGTATATGTGGTACTTATAAATGTACCATATAAATAGAAGGCTCAGTGTGGACATGATTTATTTCAGGGTTATACAAGAGAGGAAAGGCACATCCTTGAAAGGAATGCAAGACAGAATGTAGCAATGTATCTTTGATGGTTAATTTTATGTGTTAACTTGATTGGGCTAAGGAATGCCTAGATAGCTGGTGAAACTTAATTTCTGGGTGGATTTATGAGGATGTTTCTGGAAGAGATTAGCATTTGAATTGGTGGAATGAGGGTAAAAGATCACCTTCATCAATGTGGATGGGCATCATCATCCAGTCTACTGAGGACCCTAATAAAGACCAAAAGGCAGAGGAGAGGTAATTTGCTCTGTCTTCCTGAGCAGGGACATTCATCCTCTGCTTTTCATATTGGAACTCCTGGTTCTCAGGCCTTTGGATTCTGTGACTTATACCAGTGCCCTTCCCATACTTCCTTATTTCCCTCCACCCCCACTCCTTATTCTCAAGTCTTTGGACTCAAACTGAGTTCACCACTGGCTTTCCTGGTCCTCCAGCTTGCAGATGTCATATCATGGGACTTCTCAGCCTGGTAATTCATGTGTATATATATGTACATAATGAATATATTCATGCACTATATTCATGAATATATTTAATTTCTTATAACAAAACTAAAAAGAATCTCTGTGTCAGCTAATTCTGCACATTTAGACTAGAAAAAGCACTTGGGAAATGCTCAATTACAATACCTATATATAGGAGATATATATAGTGAACAAGAATATATGTATATTCTATATTCTATTGGCTCTGTCTTTGGAGAACCCCAACTAATATAGTATCATATAATACCTTGGCTTTAGGAAAGTATTTGATAAATTATCTCATGTTCTTTTGTGGAAAAAGGAGAAAATCAGGCTGGGTGGTAATTCTAATAGATTTGTGTTGGTTCAGTAACTTTACTAGAGAGTTGAATTAATGGCTTGGGAAGCTTGAAAAGTGAGTTTGGGTGATAGAGCTGAGCTCTCTGTTGCTGGCCCTGTCTTGTTTAAAAGTTTAATTCAGTGGCTTTATTGAAGAGTTATCAGGTATGATTATCAAATATGTAACTGATGCAATGTTAGAAGGAAAAGCCAAAAGTTATAGGGGACTGATGTGTGTTTTGAATTATTTTGATAGGCTGGAATCACAAAATAAATCTAGTAGGATGAAACTGAATATGGCTAAACGTTAGTTAAAAGTAAAATCATAGAACAGTGTATCCTAGGACTATCAGAGTTTCCTGCAACAGAGGATTTAAAGGTGAGAATCGGCTGTGAACCATTCGTTCAGCATACTTTACTTAATAGCTATTAAGTTCCAGTCCTCAGGCTGGTTGATATTGGGAATATGAAAGTTCTAGAAATTGGAAATATAGGGTGAGTGTGGCAGATATGACATGACCCAGGCATGCTAAGTGAGTAGAAGCACAAGAAATTTTGATGCCAACCCAAGACATGAATTTCATTTATGAAGTATTTTGTTTGAATTAAGAAGATCATAGACTTACACATAGTCTTAATAAGTATGAGGATTTATGTCTAACTCTAGGAAAGAATATTGTAAGATATATCCAGAGGAGGGTAAATTGGATAATAAAACTTTACAAGTTTTGTCACATGATGAATGAATAGAAATAACTGAGTGTTTCATTGATACCTCTATGATAATTGATGAAAGCTTATATAAACAAAACAAAACCAAATGAAAAGAAACTCCAAATCAGCTAATTTTGTGTATTTTAGCCTGGAAAGGCACTTGGGAAAGGCTCAATTACTATCTTTAAATATTTAACAGACTTTTATGTGGAAAATAAAATTCAGCTTTCTCTTTCTTGAATCTTATTTAGAATCAGGACAAATGAGCAGACGTTACAGAAAGATAAACTTTGGCTCAATGCATAAAGTGTCTTTCTACTAAAGTTGATCTTTCCACCAATTGAATTTTCCTTTTGGGGTCTAAGTGACCATTTTGGGGGTATGATACTAAATTAAAATGAAACTGTCTAACTTCTATGGTTCCTTCCTGCCCTAAAAGTCTAACATTTTTGCAGAATTTAGTTCAATTGATCAACTATGTTGGCTCTTTTTATGTGTCAGTCACTTCATATGCATGCCAGAATATATGCAAGCACTCAGATGATATTTTGCGTTCATTGAACTTATAGTTTACATGACCAATCAAAAATATATAACCGAGAAAGTTATCCCAAATTCATTCAATTTGAGTTAAAATTTGAACGAGGCAAGGATTTTTGTTTCAGAAATAGAAGGGGAAAATGATAGAACAGAGAAATATTGGGGTATAAAATTCTCATAAAAACAATTGGCAGACATTTAACTTTAGTAGCAACTCTGGGGTAGGTCCTGAGTTGTCTGGTACAAAGTGAGTTTTGTAAAGTCAAAATACAAGAGTGTTTGAAGTAGCTCTTTCCATATGTTGTGTTTGGGTGCATTGAAAAAATAAAGAAGGAATGGGAATTATAGACACAGCTTTGTGAAACTTGTCCATCAGAGGTACCAAGTGTTTACCCCACCTTCACTCCTGTCTGAGTGTTTCCTTACACATAGGTTACTCTTCTTAGTCCTGTGTGACCCTGGTATCCTGGCCATGGCTATTTGGAATGAGGACAAGGGTATGGGGAGTGGGGGTAGTCTGGCTGGGAGCTAGCATGAGGGTTGAGTCCAGGAGGGTTCTTTGTGGAGAAATGACTGGCTGACCCAACATCCTTTTTGAGGGGTCACATTCTTTCAATATGAAACATGGATAAGAGTCAGCTGACAGTAGCCTTTTGTAGAAACCACAACACGGAGAGGAATGGCAGAGAACAGAGTCCCTAAGGTAGAGAAGCAGGGTGTGAGAGAGTGAGAGCAGGGGGAAAACCAGTAGGCAGAAGCGGTTGAGGTGGAGAGGGACAGTAAGTAGGTCATGACCATAATGTTAGACTGCCAGTTGTTGAAGTAATAGATTCCAGGAGGATGAGAGAACAACATACACATGGAAGAGACACTTAAGTGTCAACTTCTCTGCTAAACACTGAAATGCTTATGGCAAATCAGAGAAGGGCAAGATCACAATGGGATGGGCAGTGAGGGAGGGCTTCTCAGAAGAGATAAGGTTTAAGGTGGGCATGGATAGAATGTGAATTGTCAGTGGAAAGGGGGAATGGGAAGGAGTGTGGGAGGAGGCACGGAAACCAGCATTTCTAAGACAGATTGTGCTTTGAAAAAATGAAAGCATGTCTGTGCCAAGAGAGGGCAGAAAAGGCTCATTCCCAGAATCCATTGTTTGCTTTAAAATGTCAAGATGGCCTCTGTGGGACACTTTCACATGTAACACTCCAGTCTATAGAAGATGAAGTTCCTACTGGACCCAGAGCACCCATGTCTAACACATCTTGCTTGCTCTCCCAGTCCTCAAGGTCTTTACCACAGTTGAAGATTTTTGCATTCACCTCTACTGTGACAGGGTATAAGACCTGTTTTGATGGTTTTACACACTCCAAAGACAAAAGTTTAAATTGTGAGGGTGATTTGGGGACTGTGGACAGCTCACCAGAGGACCAGGGTCGAGGACTTCTAATCATTTTCTATAAATAATTGAACTTTTTTCAGCTTGTAATGATTTTCTGTCTCTTTTGGCGAAGCTTGAACTTGAACCAAGAAGCAAATTGTTCTGACTCCTTCCACAGGTCATCTGACTAAAATCAAAGCTGTGTTGGTTATGGGCATGGGGAGACAGCATTGTTTTCTCTTGTCACTGATGTTAGCCTTTAAATTAGGGACTCATTACAGTGTGGCGAGAGGTGGTAACAGAGTTCCTTTTCTACTCCCCGCTGAGGGTTAGAGAAAACTTTTCTGAATAGGAAAATTTAGTTGGGGCAAAACCTCAGAAAATATGTGCCATATACAGCAAGGCTTGGTTTATTAGAACCCTATTAACTGACTCACAGATTTACCATTTTCATAAACAACTGCTAGGTTTTCCTGTTTGTTTAATATTTATATGAGGAAGAAAGTTTCTTGGAGATTATGAATACAATTTCTGTCAGCCAATCCAGCGGAGGGTGTCTGATGAGATGATAAATACAATAGGATTTAGAGGGGTTAGGAGATGAAGAGGCAATGAAAGCTAAGTTGTGTTTCTGTGAGTTGCATTGTGTGAAGCAGCTGGAGAGATGAGTGGGCTAGAGAATAAAAACAATCGGGTGGCACCTGTGGCTCAATGGGTAGGGTGCTGGCCCCATACACTGAGGGTGGTGGGTTTGAACCAGCCCCAGCCAAAACTGCAACAAAAAAATAGCCGGCCGTTGTGGTAGGCTCCTGTAGTCCCAACTACTCGGGAGACTGAGGCAAGAGAATTTCCTAAGCCCAGGAGATGGAGGTTGCTGTGAGCTGTGATGCCACGGCCAGAATGAGACAAAGTGAGACTCTGTCTCTAAAAAATAAATAAATAAATAAATAAAAATAATCTGCATAAACTCACTTACCAAGCAGCTCCCTATCCCTCAAGAAGAGATGATGAGTTCTCTGGAACAGGATAGGTTAACCTGTGAGAGCTACAACCTCTTTGCTGCATCTATAGGCTATGAGGTCCTAGGATAAGAGCCTATTCTTCAAAGTTGCCTGCTTTTGTAATGAATCTTCTAGAGCACTTAAGACTTAAGGCTATATGATGGGTGAATCTACATTCTTACTAAAATCACTCCGAGCTCCAGAATGTCAGGTCTAGAGAAGAATTATGGTGGCAGTGCTGTCAGAAGATAAAATGGCTTTCTATAATTGCAAACTATAGTTCCTCAGAAATACCTCCTCTGGGTTAAGAGATCAGCGTGCATTCATTGGGACTGATTTATAGGCTAGGGTGACCCACTAAGAAGGGATGGGGAGGGTATTTGGGGGGACCTCACCTAATGTGCGTGATGCAATGGTACATTTCAAAACTATTAAGAAGTGAGTAAAATTGTGATGGATGTGTTATTTAGTTCAATGTAAACATTTCACATTGTATATCAAAGCAGTACCCTGAACCCCATAAATGCATCAATGTACAAAGTTATGATTTAATAACAAATAATTAAAAAAGACTTTATTACAACAAAACATAAACAAAACAAAAAAAAGAAGAAGAAAAAGAAGGGAGGGGGTTTTATGTATTATTTAGAAAATTAGAAGAGGATTTGGGCCTTTGGTGGGAAGCTGTGTGACTTTGGTTAGGGAACCTACTTTTGTACCTTGACATTTCAGATAATAAAATGGCAATAATGAGAGTTACAGGCCTTTAGTCCAGGGCTGGTACACACCTGGGTTCCTCTTGCCTCCTGACACTACACTGATGAGCTCAGCAGGTGCTCTGGTACTCAGGGTAGGTCCTCCCTTTAGGAGGGGACATTTGTGTAACCTCAGCCATCAAGAGAGTTAACTACTGGCAGCTCACAGTTGTGTCTATCTCATGACAGGGCTGCCTTGCTCAAGATGGTGCCTTTTGCCACGTGTAGTCTTTCCCAATGATTTTTGAAGCCAGGATACAAAGGCTCAGCCCTCTTGCTTCAATTCAAGACAATGCAGAAGGGCCCTCTCAGTGCCAGAGCTGCATGCGGAACTGACTGAGGCCTTTGTTTACTCCTGCCTCACAGTTCAGCATCTCCCTCTGACCAATCTTGCTTCTCGGCTGCCCCTTCCCTAACCCACCCAAAGGCTGATCCTGAGATACCCTTCAATAACCTTTCTGTTTGTAAATATTTGCTTCAGAGTTTTTCTTTCTTTTTTTTTTATTTTTTTTGGAGGACCAGTCTCAGTGAGTCAGAGTCTAGGATATTGATTGTAACTTATATTTATAGAACTGGGTCAGTGTTTTCAGGTAAGTTATTTAATTTAATTTGAATTTTTAAATACTACTGAAGGAGGACTTGAGAGGTGTTTATCATAAAGGGTGATCAGTTAGAAAAGGCTTTGCCATGGTGTACATATACCACATTTTATTAATCCATTCGTGAATCGATGGGCACTTGGGCTTTTTCCATGACTTAGCAATTATGAATAGGGCTGCAATAAATATTCTGATACAAATATCTTTGTTATGGTGTATATGTACACCACGGAATATTATGCAGCCTTAAAGAAAGATGGAGACTTTACCTCTTTCATGTTTACATGGATGGAGCTGGAACATATTCTTCTTAGTAAAGTGTCTCAAGAATGGAAGAAAAAGTACCCAATGTACTCACCCTTATTATGAAACTAATGTAGGACCTTCACATGAAAGCTATAACCCAGTTACAACCTAAGAATAGGGAGAAGTGGGAAAGGGAAGGGATGGAGCAGGGAGGGAGGGGGAAGGAGGGGGATTAATGGGATTACACCTGCGGTGCATCTTACAAGGGTATTTGTGAATCCTAGTAAATGTGGAATGTAAAGGTCTTAGCAAAATAACTAAGAAAATTCTACAAAAGCTATGTTAACTAATGTGATGAAAATGTGTCAAACGATCTATGAACCAAGTGTATGGTGCCCCACGATCATACTAATGTACACAGCTATGGTTTAATAAAAATAAATAAAAAAAAAAAAAAAGAAAGAAAAGGCTTCGCCACCCATGCTGACATATCCATTGAAGAATCAGTGTGTCTCAAGAAGATGGATTTTGTTTGGATCTAGGAACATTCATGAATTGTTTAAATCACACCTGCTATCTACATGTCAGGTTTCCTGGATGAGTACAGCTGCTTGTTTATTAATCTTTGTGTAATGTTTATAAAGTGATTTTTTTTTCCTTCAAATGCCTGGGCTGTTAATGAGTAGCTGCAACAGTCCTCTGATTCAGACCTTGAACATTTGAGAATTCTAACCCTTCCTCTGCATTCTGCTTTGCTTTCCTCCTCCACAGAAAAGTTGGTAAACTTTATTTTCTTTGTTGTCTTTCTCTCGTTCCACACTGATCCAACATTGTTGTTTCTAGGGAGGTAGTGAAAAGAAAAAGTTAACTCAGAGTACTCTAGAGCGAAGTATTGATAAAGCACAGTGAGACGCCAATGTTTCAGAGGAAAGCACAAATATTTCTGAGGAGTTTGGGGGTTAGGACTTTTTACAATGCCAAAATGAATATTCAAAAGTTTTCATAACTGCCAAGTATATTTGTTTAATGATTATAAAAATGGATTCATATTTACCATTAGGAGCCCATTACTCATTAGTTGAAAAAAACCACTAAATATCTAGGTGCAAGAAGTAAATTAAAAATGACACATTTTCTTATCATCCATCTTTGAGTAGGGTTGAGAGTGATCCATCTTTTCAGTGACCATTCATCAAAGTAATACCATGTACCTTTTGTAATTTTCTGTAAGTCATTATTCTATTCTTTCTAGTTGCTTTTATTTCCTTTAATGTTGTAAGAGATCAAAGATAGACCTTATTATCAACTATATTATCAAGCACTGCTATGTTCCTTTTGGTTTAAAATCAGTCTAAACCACTGTTGAAAAAGTAACTTGAGCAATTTTAGACATGTGAATCCATGTGTGAGTGAACAAAGGGAAAGAGAGGGGAATGATAGGCTAAGGTGAAGTTTGAAGTTGAGACTAATAGGGAATGGACAGTGAAGATGGCAGAGCAAGAGATTTTTTAGTTCTAGGCATGTGATGCTTAGATGGGGAAAACACACTTTCAGTGTCTCATACAACTTCTTTTCCTAACCCCCCCACCAAAAAAAAAAAACTCCTAGAAAACATTACTTAATAGTGATGGGGGCAGAAGAAATGATTTATTGCTTTCTATTCCGCTGTGTGTATTTTTTATGTAGCCAACTGCCAAGGGCCATACTGGGGGCATTTTTCAAGCCAGGGAAAAGTGTGGCTATTGGCCACTAGAGAGCAGCAGAGAACTAAGAACAGATGGGCTGCGTCTTTTGGAGGGACTTCAACTCCTTTAACAGTTAACCTCACCACTACCCCACCACCTGAGAGAGATAAGTTCATTATTTTTGTATGTTTGTTTAGAAAAGGCTTCCAAGCCTTGTTTCCAGGATTTGACTTAACTGGGTTACTATTCAGAGATTTTTAGCTATAAAACGTCTCTGAGTCTCAAGGTTCTTATCACTAAAAGGGAGTTATTAGTAGCATGTAACTCATAAGAGTTGTGAACACTCGGAGCAAAGATACTGGTGTTCAGGGGTCCCGCTTCAGATGATCACTCCCAAATAACCTTTTATAGATGAGGAGACCTGGCTTGTTAAAGTAAATATATTCAGTCGATATTAGAACTCAGGCAAACAGGAGAATTAAAATCTTAAAGAATAAGCTGCCTAAATGTGATGTTCCCTCTGAAAATTGGGGAGGCTGGTTTGATACTGTAAAATTAGAAAATATATTTTAATTAACAGTAAGTGCCATGGTCACTTGAAGTGGCCAAGTACATACATAAGTTAGAAGTTTTAGGGACTTGCTATTCCCAAAATATTGGTCTTTAAGAACATTAATATCATTGTGATATAGGTAAATTCCAAACTGATCTATGATGGAATGTTCCAGTAGAACATTTCCTGAGTCCCTTCTTTGGCCACAGTATTGCGGGAGATTCAGGCAGGGTGAAAGAAGTGATCTAGAATCCAGCATCCCAACAGCTGTTGCAATGGGCTGTGGACAAATCCAAGATGCTTTCCTGTACCTATTACTTCCTGGAGGATTTTTCTACACAGAAAGGTAGCTGGCAGATTTAATTCACCAAGTCTTTGAAATAGTGAGTCATAAGGTTAAGACTGGAGTTGATGGCAGAGCCATCTTTCTTTTGTTCACACTCGGAGGGATGCTATAAATATCATCACCTATTGACTTTTCACTACCTGTTTTGTCTCTCTCTCTCTCTTTTTGCTGGCTAATGATGCATCCAACTTAGCTTAATGGACAAAGTTACTTATGAATCTACAGGATAGACAAATAAACAAAAATGATCTACAGTAGAAGTGTAATGTGGGGAAAATAAATTGGGACTTTGGTTGAAGAATGCTAAATATAAGTCAACTGTGGGAAGTGACAGGTGAAAGAGATAACGCAATCTCAGTGTCTGGAAGGAGGAAAGTGTTAGACCAGTGGTCCTCAATATTTTTAGAGTCACTGATTTATTTGCAAATAACATTAAGAAACTCTGAGGAAAAAGTCAAGAACATATAAAAATTTGAATAGACTTATGGGATAAATGTTCTTACCTAACTACGATGTCCTGTCCATATTTAATTTCATATTCAACTTCTGTCCATACCCATGAGAAAATAATCACTCCTTTTTTTCTCTAGAGATTGGTTGGTGAGTGAATTTATGCAGCATAGTGACTCCAAATGACTAGAAGTCAAGGACCTGCCTGGAACAACAGGTGGAGGCCAGTACAGAGACTTCAGAACTTCTGAAGTGGCCTACTTTGCAGATTAGGCGGCAAGGTCAGAAGCAGAGCTGAGAACAGAATCCAGTAGCTGGTAACTACACTGCAGTCAGTGACCTGAAAAGAAGGGTGGTTACTTTCAAATTCCCTATTTCATGAAATGCATGCTGGAATGTTCAGGGGAAAGCATATGGATATCTACCATGTACATTGAAATGCATCAAGAAATAAGGTGGATTGATGGATGTCTAGAAGTACAGTAAATGGGTATAAATAAGCAAGTATAATAAAATGTTGATAGTCAGATGTACGTGGTGTATATTGTGGACTTCTTTCATTTATCTATTTGAAATTTTCCATATTAAAATGATAGGAAAAAATGATTTGGAATTCACTCAACCAGGTGAAATCCAATGGCAATAACTAATTCAATGGAAATATTTCATCACTGTGGTTGTTTCCAGGAAAGGAAACTTACCTCACAATAATTAATACAGGTTACACATATTAACCTTTTGGGGGTCTGTCTGTATTTCCTCAGTTGTATATGATAACCATTTCAGATAGTTGGGTTTAATGAGTGATAATTCCTCCTCATTTAGGCTGGAAGATGGTGGTGGGAACAGTCTGTGTGGAGGGCATTTACCGGTCTGATTTCCTACAGGGAAAAAACTTAGCGCAAACATCATAGAAAAAGCAAATTTTCATGGATGTAAATGGTAAAACAAAAAACAAAAATTGCATTCTACTCCCGTAAGTTTTTTTTTAAGAGACAGGGTCTTTCTGTGTTGCCCAGGCTGAAGTATATGGTGCCATCATAGCTCACAACAGCCTTGAACTCATGGGCTCAATAGATCCTCCTGTTTCAGTCTCCCGATGTTCTCGGATTGCAGGTGTGAGCCACCATGCCTGGCCTTTATGTGTTTCTTGAGAGCATAAAGTCATTCATTTTTAATCAAGATAAATAAAACCAACTAGTCCCATGTTTAAGTAATTTTGACTCTTCTTTTCTGTACTCCAAACCTTTTAGTTATACCATCCTTAAGCTTAGGTAAGCAGCCTGATGACGGTTTTACATTTCTCTGTATTTCTTGGTAAAGGTGTGTGCATTTATGTGAGTGATTCTGTTTTCCCTACCCTGACACCTAACACTCTCACATTTAATTTTCATCACACATAATAGTCAAAGATAGTCCTTTGTTGTTCAATTGAAAATAAACTGCATTTATGTTTTATTCCATGATATGAGGTTTGGAATTTCATTAGACCTTATTTTTGGAGCACAGAGGTAAATTTACACTTACAGAAAAGTCACAAAAATAGTACAGATAAATAAGAATTATTTATTCACTGCATTCCCAATGTTGACAAGGTATATAACCATTGTACAATCATTAGCATCAGGAAATTAACATTGCTACGATAATATTAACTGATCTACTTTTCTAGTTTCCCCACAGATACAAATCTTGTTCACTTTTTCCTCCTCTCCTTCCTTCTGCTCCTTCTTCTCACTTAGATACCTGATCCATGTGGGAGTTTATTTTTATATGGCGGGAGTTACAGATTTTTTCATAAGTGACTACATGATTGTCTCAGTGTCAATTATTTTAAAAGTCCATCATTGTTCCATTGATTTAAGATGCCACCTTCATCTTCAGTGAGTTTTCACTGGTATTTGGGTGGACTTGTAGACTTTGTAATTTTTCCTATTGGTCTTTCTGTGCCCTCATGCAGCAGGGCAGCCAGTCTTCGTTACGAGGCTGTGAACTATGTCCCATTGCCCCACAGGCCTAATCCCTTTGTTTTCTTCTTCAGCCAACACAAGAATAAAGGAAGAGGTTCAAATTTCTGCCCTTCTTATTCCTTTAGAAAATTATGATTTTCTTTATCTCAGTTAGTGCTCTTTATATTGAATTCAATATTCAATTTTCAGTAGGTATAATGACTACAGTATCTTCTTTTTTAAAAAAATTTAATTTCCTTGCATATATTCATTTCTCCTCTTTAAGATGGAGAAAAGATGCAAGTAATAGATTTATAAAACCAAATAGTGCTAAAAAGCTTCTTAACTGAAAACAAAGCACCTTGGAACCGGTGGCTCAACAAGCTAAGGTGCCAGCCACATACACCTGAGCTGGTGGGTTCGAATCCAGCCCGGGCCCACCAAACAATGATAGCTGCAACCAAAAAAAAGTAGCCCGGCATTGTGGCAGGTGCCTGTAGTCCCAGCTACTTGGGAGGTGGAGGCAGGAGACTCGCTTAAGCCCAGGAGTTGGAGGTTGCTGTGAGTTGTGATGCCACTGCACTCTACCCAGGGCAACAGCTTGAGGCTGTCTCAAAAAAAAAAAAAAAAAGAAAGAAAAAGAGAAAAAGAAAACAAAATAACAACAATGAACAATCTCCTTGTCTCTCTGCATCCCTATCCCCATTCTTACTTACCTTTTAGTTATTTTTATTATTTTTTTTGTACTTACCTCTATAGTTATAAATAATACATTTATATTACTTTTTTTTGACTTGATGACTTTTAATGATGGTAATAGAGATGTTATTTTTCTACTTTCCCCTCCATGGACCCTAATCATTTTCAATAAAAAATTCCATGATGATAGTTTCCTTGAAGATTATATTCTTTTTTAACATTTAGCTGGACTTACTTTCAACAATATTTTCCTCCCTGTAATTTGGAACACATAGTTAAGTTTCTTATTTTTGTAATTTATTTGAACATTGAACTGAAATACTTAATCCATATTTACTAGTTTTTAAAATTATTGGTAATGATTGACTCTTCCCATAAGAGATGAGGAAACTAGTTCACTTTCAGTGACTCATAGAATACCTGCTGTCCTGTTCCACTTACTGTATTTAATAGACTCAAGAGATTTTATTATAGTTAATTATAATTAAAATAATAAATACTTATAATGAACTATAATAAAACTGTAATAAACTATAATGCTATAATGTTTTAATAAAACAAAAGTACCATAATAAACCATAATGTAATACTGTAATGTAAAACTATGCTAAAGTATTTTTTTATTCAAGAATTAAAATATTTATATTCAGTTTTATAGGCATACCCAAAATAGTTAGGTAGACTAAATTTTCTGTTGAAACAGTTCAAAGTCGTTTCAGTCCTTTCATAGATAAGTTTCCTCATTTATAATTTGCTTTTGTTGATGTTCATCTTGATGAGCAGGGTTATGTCCTGAAATATGTCATATAAATATTTAAGAAGTATATAGATGAAATGTTTTCTGAATTTCTGCACATTTAAGAAGTTCTTTCTTTTTTGTCATAAAGAGTTAAAACTAAGTTGGAGAAAAATTTTAGATTGTACTTTCACATATTTTTTCCAGAATTTAGTTGATTTGCTTCATCGCTTTTGGCATCTCTGTTTATATGAAGAAATCTGGGGACAGTTTTGAAATTTAACAACTTTTTAAAGAATGAAGGTATACTCCTCAATGTTTGTACGTGTTAATCAGTGAATGTTAATCCTTACAAATCTTCATCCCAAATTCAGTTCTAGAATTGTCTTAGTCTAAGTGCTGCTATTACAGAATACCTAAGACTGAATAATTTATAAAGGACAGAAATTTGTGTCTCATGGTTCTGGAGGCTGGGAAGTCCAAGACTAAGGAGCCAGCAGTTTGGCTTATTTGGTGAAGGCTGCTCTCTGCAAGATGGCACCTTGCTTGTGCATCCTCCAGAGTGGAGGAATGCTGTGTTCTCACAGGTGGAAGGTGGAAGGACAGAACAGCCTTCAAATAAGGGCCTAATCACCTTCACAAGAGAGGATCCCTAGGGTGGTGCCTGTGGCTCAAAGGAGTAGGGCACCAGCCCCACCCATATGCCAGAGGTGGTGGGTTCAAACCCAGCCCCAGCCAAAAACTGCAAAAAAAAAACAAACAAAAACAAAACAAGAGAGAAAGGAGCCCTTATGGGTTAATATAAGCTCATAAAGGCTCCATCTCTTAATCTTATCACATGGGGCATTACAATTCAGCATGTAAATTTTGGAGGGAACACACTTAACCCATAACAGGAGCATCCTCTTCCACTATGTCTTTTTTTTTTTCAGTTTTTGGCCAAGGCTGGGTTTGAACCCACCACCTCCGGCATGTGGGGCTGGCGCCCTACTTCTTCGAGCCACAGGCACTGCTCTACTATGTCTTTGAATACTGTGTGTGTATTGGCTAATCTGTTCTCTTTTTCCACAGGGACAAATATTTGTATAGTTGGTCTATACTGTGAGTTCCCGTTGTAGAGCATCTTCTACGTGCTTGGAATTTTTTCTATGGTTTTATAGTTAATGATTATTTTTTTAAACCAGTACTTTTGTCCTGCAGTGTTCATTCAACTTTTTGCTGCTGCCGTTTTGTTTTAATTCCATTTATTTTTATTGAAAGCTTTTTTTAATTCCCTCTTTCATCTGAATTATGAGGTATCTGTATTTTTTAATTTCCTTGAGAATATGAAGCATTGTTATTGAAAGATTACTTTTCTTTCTTGTGATAACTCTTCCCAAGATTGTCTTTTTAATTTTAATATATATATATATCCATATATATATAATATACACATATATTTTATGTTTGGAGTTATTGTAGACTATTTCTGCACATGTTGCCTCTCTCCCATTTAAAATCTTTTATTCATTTCTTGAGTGTTGACAGTTCTAACCATGTTTTCCTTTTGATCCCTCAATCTGTGCAAAGATTTATCTTGTTTGCTTCTTTATTTTCATGGGAGGATTTAAATATTTCCCTGGGCAACCAGCACAGAGGGGGAGAACCGTATATGTTAAGTTTTTTTCCTTCTGTGCTGTTATGTGACTACTTGGTACAGACATGAAAAAGTGGGATTAGAGCAGTAGTCAAGCAGGGTTAGAAAAATCTTCTTGCTATTTTCTTACCCTATTTTGTAAATTGTTTTGTTCAGCTTTTTGGAAGAGAATTTATAAACCTTCATTTACGGCATGATCTTTTTTCTAGGGCTTTTTCCATCTGCCTCTCTATTGCTTTGATATTTTACTTACTGTGTGTATGTGTGTATGTAGAGACACAGAAAAATAAGTAAGAGGAGAGAGAAACATAGAAGAGAAAAGAAAATATAGCTAAATTATGATATGCTTTAGGTTATAAACTGTCCCTTCTTTCTTTTTATGTGTTCCATGTGCCTAGCCCAGTGCCTTTCTTAAGGTAATACTAGTTTATAGCGGCAGTAACAATAACCATATGTGGAATACTAACTCTGCCGGACATGCTACTCAGCACTTTATATAGAATATTTTATTACACATTCTGAATAATCTTAATGAGATAGTTACTATTATTGCCCCATTTTATATAAGAGACAAATTTACCAGTGGTTACATTGTCGGTAAGTGGAGATGCCAGTGACTCCATGGACTCTGGACTGACTCCCATACTGGTCCTCTCAACCACAGCGTCCTCTTCCAGCAAAGCCTTCAAGTCATCCAACTGATGCTCTAGTATCCCTTCTTTCTTTTCATTTTGTCCAAACACCTTCATAATTTTTCATCTTCTGACTTGTAATATTCTCCTTTAGGTGTGTGCCTTTCCTTGCCTCAGTACCCAGGGATCCTGACCTGAGCAAGCGTGCTTATTCTCAGATTTGCTAGTGACCCCAAATTCTTCTTTGTACAAAGGAACCAGATTTGAATTCCCCTGATGAAAAAGTTAAAGACCACCTCGTAATTTCTTAGAATTTAAAAATAACATTACGCATCCAAATTTCAGTGACTGGCAGCTAGCAGCAAGAGTTACCTCAGGAAAACTTGATGTTTTCTGATGGCAGCATATGCTCTTGAGCTGCAAGCTGCAATTCCCCCCACCCCCAACTCCTGGGACAATAGGTGGGGTCCCTTATAGCCTTTACTGGAAGTTTGCCAGGTTAAATCTTATTTGGCCTGGTGGGATGCTGCTTTCTTCAGCTTTCTGTTAATCTCAAGTAGGCAAGTTAGTATAGACCCATTCCTACGTAACAGAGAAAACCGAGGAATTTGGAATGTCTTTGTTCTTGATGGTGTCACATTGACCACATAAGCCAAGTGTCTCAGACCTTGTCTTTCTTCCTTTGACCTTCCTACTACTTTGGATTCCAAGAAGACTAGCAGAGGCAGTGGTGCCCCGACACCTTCAAGGCTTTAGGACTTGCCTGGGATATCAGTATCAAAAGAGTAGACAGGGAAATTCATATGTGTAGATAAAGTCTTTAAGGCATTAACACATTAATGAAATGGGAAGTCATTTCACCTAAATCCATTAAGAAGAAGAAGAAAAATAAAAGAAAGAGAGGGAATGGGGAAAAGGGAGGGAGTGAGAGAATGAGAGAGACTAAAAATTTACTTGTTATCTCAAACTTTCTTTAAACTCCACTCTTGGGGAGGAACACTCCATTTAGTGCAGCACAGAACAGTGATGCTTATAATTGGGAAATAATTGCTAACACTTTTATACCACTTACCAAGGGCCCTACTTAATCTACACAGTAACTCTGTGTAGTAGGTATTATCATTCTGTCCCATTTTAGAGGTGAGGAAATTCAAGTACACAGAGAAAGACAGAGGCACTCTCCATGCTCTGAGGGGACGAGTGTGACCCTGTCCTCCCTAGTTACAGACGGAAATGGAGAGAAGCACTTCACTGGAACTAAGCAGATACTAGACACCTTGCTGTCTGCTGCCAACATGACCTGAGATCCCAGCCTTGGTGGACTTGATAACACCACATTATTCAGGAAATGGAGACCTAAAATTCTTGTCACATTCCAGGAAACTCTAAACCTTGCCCTTTGGTAGCAATCGAATTCAAGGATCATTTTTTAATAATTCACATACACTGTCTAATCCCTCTCAGACCTTTTGCCCCATATCTCTCTTCTTCTAAAAGTAAGTCTCTTGAAATTTTTTTCTAGAAATCAATGCCTGAAGTTCATGCTTTGATTTCAAAATGGCCACTTCCTCTGTAGCAGGAAAATGAGGCCCTATGGAGAGAAAAATTCACTCAAACATTTGTGTTTGAAAGAGGAAGGGCTTTATCTCAGCCGGCCAAGCCCTGGCGGACTAGAATCCAAAATAGCTGAGCTCTCCAGCCTGCTTCATCCCTGTCCTTTTATAGGGTTTGCAGAAAGACAGACAAAGGAATTATTATATTGTCCCTCACTGGAGGTTTCAAAGCATGGGCAGGATTTACAGAAGTGGAAGCAAGCCTTAATTTCAAGGTTCCAGGAAGATAAGTTTTTATAAATTTTTTAAGAGTTGAGCCACCATAGGGAGGACCTTGCAGGAATGTCCTTGAGTTTCTGTGAAAACCCTTTTGTCCTTCCAGACCTGAACATACTTTTCCAGGGTATCCCCTCTCACCTCTCAGTACTAGATGGATTCCAAAGTGGAATTTCTTGGATGCTGGAGGTGCTGAAGAATTAAGTTTGCTTTGATAAGGACATGTGATTTTTGCCCTTGAAGGTAAAATACTTGTGAGACTTCTTTGAGTGGGTAGAGGGAGGTGGAGAAAGACAGGACTGTGTTTAGGTCCCCATCTTCTCGTAAGTGATGTCCTAATACCACAAGCTCTTAGATACCTGATCAATGATGCAAGTGAGGTGACCTAAATGTCTCAGAGGGATATGGGCAACTGGCTTCAGGTCGGTCAGGCAAGTGTGGCTTCTGTATAAAACTGACCTATGACTGTAGAGTGGGGAGAACTATTCCATAAAGCCATTACAACATCACAACATCACAAACCCTCTAAGAATCAGGATGCTCATAGGAAGACTATTTCACTCAATTTCTTTTCTTGTTTACCAAAATTTAAGCAGAAAACCATGCTTATTTCAACCAATATTGGGACCCTTTTAAAAAACAATGGCGTTTAAGTGGTACAAATGTGTCTTTGTATTTTTGTCCTGGGAGATTTATGTTACCCAAGGGTCATCATGCTGAACTTGATTTTCATTACAGAGGAATATAGTCACATCTGCCACAATGCCTGGCCATTTTTTTTTTGCAGTTGTTGAGCTGGCCCCAGGTGTATGTGGCTGGCGCCATAACCATTGTACTACAGCACTGAGCCACTATTTCTTTCTTTAAGGCAAAGTTGTCTATGGAACGGGAATGGACCCAGCACAGGATCTGGAGCCATGGGCCAGTTCTGAATGACTGGAGACTTCAGAGATGCAACCTCCTTGGGCCCCAGGGCTTTCTTCAGTAAAATGAGGAGTTGCACCAAAACATTTGTAAGGAGATTTCCAGCAGTAATATTTGATGATTCATGAGTTTAGAAGTGGGAAAAAAGAAGGCAGTAGGGGGAAAAAATAATGGAGGGAGGGAAGAAGAAAGGAAAGGAGAGAAGAGAGGGCAAAAATGAACAGAAGTGAGGACTGGTTGAAATTAGATGGGCCTTGCTTATCTGCTTGTGACAGGAACAACACTACTGATGCACAAATATTCAAACCTCCCAATCTTCTGCTTTTTAATAAAGATGAGTCCTTTGATGCTTAGTCAACTGTCAGGTCGGAGAAAGTTTAAAACTGTAGATTTGGAAGTAGCTGAGAAAGACTAGATTTATTTGCAATGGGAAGAGAAGACAATGCAAAGCTGGAAAGGCAAATTTCTGGAGGAGAAAATTGTCAAGCAGTTGCCAGGAAGAACTGGAGGAAATAGATGAGCAGACAGGATATTTATAAAATTTTTCTATGTGTGACAAGAAAATGTATACTATATTTTTCACTCTTCAAGACAATGGAAACACGGAAAGCCTAGACTTCATGTTTTATCCATGTAACAAAAAAATCCTATTGATACCCTCTAAATTTATTAAAATAAAATATTAAAAATATTATTAAAAATAATAATATTAAATAAAATATTTCCACTGTTCAAGGGGGTGGATACATGGAAATTCTAGACTGCATGTTTCATCCATGTAACAAAAATATCCCATTGATACCCCCTAAATCTATTCAAATAAAATATTAAAAAATTACTGTTGGCCCAAGTTGTATAAAAATTAACAATTCTTATGAGAAGAAAGTATTCTATAACAAAATGTCTGAAGAACTTATTTTAAAGTAAATTTTGTCTTTTATGCAGAACTTCTAAGAGCCTTTAATAGAAAAATGTGGTCTATGAACCTTCAAGTAGGCAAATAAAGTAAGTGATATGTCCCTCTATTCCCCAGAAAGACTTTAGTGAATGTTTCAGTTGCTTCTTAATTCTCATTATATATTCAACTCGTGTGTTTCTTGAGTGTCACATTGCGCCAAGACTGGCCTCATTTTATCTGTGTTAGAAGAAGTTTTGCTGGATTGGGAATAAGGGAGAATTTGAGGGAGACTTGAATTCTTACATATACACCCAACTTTGGGAGTAGACTTCAAGGAAAATGGAGTTGAAGGAAAACGTAGAGTTACAAAGGCAGGATGAAAATTTGGAGGTGATAATTGGGATTTTAGTTGGTAGTGGAAAATGAAGTTTGTTGCTTTTGTTGTTTTTGTTTTGTTCTTAAAAAATTTTTTCTTCTTTTGATTGGACAGCTGCCTTGCTTAATACTGAAAATCCTTTCTTTGGCAGTCACCTACCAGTTGAGAAGATGGTCTGGGGAATGCTCAGCAGGAAACTGATGACAGAGTGAGAAGAGACTCAGTGAAGGCAGAGCTGGAGAAAGAGCGCCATGGCTGAAATCATCCCTGAGAAATGCTCTATGACGTTACCCGGGGAGGCTGCTATGGGGGTCTGTGCAAGGAGACAGATAGTGGCTCCTGCTCCAGCCAGCTGGTTCCCCCTACAAATGTGCTGGAGATCAGCAGAGGGAAAGAAGGCAAGGCAGAGCTTTTTCTGACTTGCTCCCTATTTGGTTCTCTGGTGATTTGAGGGTCTTCTCCAGCTGTGAGGTTGTCTAACCTGGTTAAAAGCTAACAGATTGCTGTGAATGCAAGACAATTAAAATCAGATAAAATTATTTATAAACATTATCCTAAATAAGGATGCTCCAGCTGCTAGTGGCTCTTTGGAAGGCATCAGATTTTCAGTTCAGAGGGTAGGGGTTTATTGCTCTGTACTCAAGTATTTTTGAAAAGATCTTTTTTTTTTTCTGAAATTTTCTTTAGGAATTTTCATTAAAAAAAAGTCTGCTTCTGGAAGGATAATTTGAGATATGAGATTGATTTGAGGAATAGAGATCAGCAGGCTGAATGTTCTCTAATATAGAAATTATTGAGGAGAAAATGAAAGTCTCCCTCACACATGTTCTCAGATCAGAAACAGCCACTGACACACTTACTCAGTGATTGAGTCCCTCTGCTAAAATATGTCACTGAGATTCAAAACAAGAACAACACTTTTTGAGTGTGTATGTGTTAGACAAAGAGGTTTAATTTAATGCTGCCCAATATTTCAATGTTTTCTTTGAATTATAATTAAAAAAATAAATACCAAAAACAAAAGCATGTCTTTAAAATAGAAATAAAACAAAACCACTATCACCACACATGTGAAAATATTAGATAAAAATGTATATTAGTAAACATATACCCCATAGTACAAATTTTATTTTGCTTATACTAGCATTTTTTAAGTCAACTTAGCAAGCCTGGGAAAGATATAAATGAATTTGGTGGTTTTCTTAAAAATAATAATTTATCCTTTCTACTGTCCTGTTGACTACAAGGTAACTCGACACTGTGAGAAAATCTCCCAGGATAGATGATATATGAAATTTCCTATCTCCTTCCCTGGCATTGGGACTTTTGCTGTTCAGTTAGTTTCCCTGCATATTATAACCTCTGCGTTGTAACTAAACTGAATGTGTTCTCAGCGGAGAGTTTGGCAGACAGAATTTTGCAATTTAATATAGTAGGTAAAAGAGAATCCCAGTTGCTCATCTTTAGGTAAATGCTGAGGAGATACGTGGAAAAGCAGAGCTCACTTTGTATGTATAAATATATTCCTGAATGCTTTACCACACCCTGCCATGGAGCCTCTTGACTCTTTGGGCTGGTGAAGAGTGAAAGAGAGGAGGTCTTTATGGGGTTGGGGAGGCCTTGGGGGCCTGCCCCAACACAGGTTCTGGAAGCTGGGCAGACAGGAGGCATGCTGACCTTGGCCAGTGAAGACTGCGAGACTGAAAGAGTTAGAGTATAGATCTGGAGAAGTTTGACAGTAGGTCCCAGGGGCAAAATAGAGCTAATAAATGTGGAGTAAAACATAAAGGAGAAGTGGTACATTGGCTCACACCTATGATCCTAGTATTCTGGGTGGCTGAGGCGGGCGAATTGTCTGAGCTCAGGAGTTTAAGACCAGCCTGAGCAAGAGTGAGACCCTGTCTCTACTAAAAAAAAAAAAACAAATAGAAAAACTGAGGCAAGAAGATCACTTGAGCCCTAGAGTTGGAGGTTGCTGTGAATTATGATGCCATGGCACTCAGGGTGATAGCTTGAGACTCTGTCTCAAAACAAAACAAAAACAAAAACAAACAAACAAAAACATAAGGGAGGGAAGCATGCACTGGTGTGAGGGTGGGGGTGCTAAATAGGTCTGCAGAAGGTGTTTGAGGTGAGCAAAGTGGAAATTCCGTGAGTTCAATTTTATTTATTTATTTATTTCTGTTAGTCAAAGCAATACACTAACTGTAGAAAATTCAGAAAGTGCAGAAAACAGACTAAAATAAAACAGAAATTGTGCACATTCTCCATGCCTTCCCACACTGGATTAACCACTTACAATGTTAGACTCATTGTTTTCCCTTTACTTCATTTTCAAAAACATCTACTAAGATCATATCATGTACATGTACTTGCATATAATTACCATTTATTCTCTTAATGCCCTTTATTCAGCATTTGAGAAACATTTTTCTGTCTTTGCTCTCGTTCTTAGGGTGTGATAACGAGCAAAACAAAACTCCATCACTCGTGCTACTTCTATTTTTGAGAAAATAAAGCAAACCTCCAAACATTGGGGATATAGCATTGTTTGCCTGAGGTCATTGTGAAGAGAATTCTTCAAAGGAGCACATGGTGAAGACTTCTGTGAAAACACGTGATATCCTAATACCAGACTTGGATCCTTAAAAAGGTTTTCCAACAATTGATGCTTTGAGTATAGACTCAGGGAAGGACCTATGCAGGGTGAGGAAGAATATTCTAGGCAGAGGAAACAACATACATAAAGATTTGGGGAATTAGAGAATATAGATCCTTAAAATGACTCTCCTAGGGATGGGGTATGAGGCAAGTCTCAGGTCTTCAAGAACACATGTTGGAGTTTTCAGCAATGAATTGGCCCACTTGATGAAGTCTGCTAGGTTCTCGCCGAAGATGTGTATAAATTAGAGGTAACTTCTCTTGTGAAGGTTATATGCATTTGGTTGGTCAGGGTATAAGCACCTGAAGATAAAGAACAGGACGCAAAACCATTGCTATGCTGTGAATGTGTTCCTCAGGAGTTTATGTGTTGGAAATTTAATTGCCATTGTAGTGGCAATTAAATGAAGGGGTTTTTAGGAGGTGATCAGGACATAAGAGTTAATGAAAGGATTGATGCCATTATTGTGGGTTTGGGTTAGTTATTATGGATCTAGAATCTTGATAAGAGGATAAGTTTGGGATAACAAACTCTCAACATGGGATAACAGAGCAAGAAGGTCCTCACCAGATGTCAGCACTATGCTCTTGGACTTCCCAGCTTCCAAAACCACAAGGCAAATAACTCCTGTTATTTACATATTACTCAGTCATTGCTAATCTGTCATAGTAGCAGAAAATGGACTAATAAAACCATTGTCGTCTTCTTATCATCCAGTCTATTAATTTACTTCCAAATAAATTCTGTCCTGGGGACTTTGTCACTGCTCCAGTTGAAGACAAATAGTATTTGCATTCAAGATCCTATCCTCTCTAATCCTCTCAAGAGCTTTCCTTTATTTCTTTCCTGCTGTCTCCTGATATTTCTCTCTCCATATAGGATTGTTCCCATAAGCATACAAATGAATTCTTTTTAAACAATTTTTTTATGTTTTTTCCTTTTATTAAGTCATATACACATAGATCATGAATACATTTATGCATATGTGGGGTACAATTATTATTATTATTGGGGTAAAATTAATATAGCTTTCACCTCATTTACTTGATTATGTTAAGACATTTATGTTCTATACTTGATAGATTTGACTTGTACCCTTGCAATGTGCTCCATAGGTGTGGTCCTACTGTTTACCCTCCCTCTATCAAACCTCCCTCTTTCCCTCCCTTCCCACTCAATTTCTCTCCTTCATCCTGAACTATAGTTGTGATCTTATATAAGAAAATGTGAGTAAATATAAATTGGTTTCATAAAAGTACTGACTACATTGGATAGTCAGTGTATCTTTTCTTCCATTCTTGAGATACTTTACTTGGGAGAATACAAATGAATTCTTTTCTTCCATTCTTGAGATACTTTACTTGGGAGAATACAAATGAATTCTTGACTTCACACTTTACCCTTTCAGAGATCCAACAGTTTCTCTAGACCCTTTCACAGCTTAATGCCTTTAAGGTTTCCACACTTGCTGTCTCTCTTCTCTTTTCTCTCTTTCCCTTTTTTTTTCTACCCACTTTAGTAAGGCTTCCACCAGGTCTACTTTTCTGTCATCAGTGACTTCTAGGTAGCCAAATTTGCGGCATTTATCTGTCCTTTTCTTATTAGAACTCATGAAAATCTCAACATAAACACTTTTCCTATCATGAAGCACTTTATATCCAAAAATCACAAGACAAGGCACTCATGTAATATTTTATCTCTTATCACTGCTACTTTTGCCCAGTCTCCTTAGGGTGAGATGCCCTGAGGCTCAGTCCTGGGTCATTGAATTTTTGTCTTAGTCTGTTCCTCTTTCCCTCTTCCTCATTTGATTAAAAACAAGCCCCTCATCCCCACAGTGTCATCAGCCAAATTCTATTCCTCTTACTTCTCACTTCCCATCCATCAGTGAGTTGCATATAGCTGTAAAACAAATGTTAAATATGTCTACCTCTTTACAGCTTCAATTCTGTCTTGAGGCCAAGCAACTCTCTCTCACCTGGACAACTGTAAAGGCCTTTCCCTGCTTCCACTCACCTTAATTCCACTATGCCTCCTTGAAATAAAAAAGACAGTTAAGCAAAAGACAATTAAGAAAAACAAATACAGAAAGGCTCTCTGCCTTTGTCTTTATTTTCCTAAAAGTAGGACATAAATTTGTAAAGATGCCCCAGCTGCCCATTTTACCAGGAAGGACAGAAGTCAGAAGTTAACAACTGGATGCATTTCTTACCAGCTTAAATGTGATTTCCTTCTCAAGGCTTTCACGCTTCTTTCAGCCTTCCTGTGGAGTGTCTGTGTGATCTCATGTTGATGTCCTCTTAACACTCAAGTGTTTTGTTTTTCTTTTTGACATTATGTTTGGATCCTGTCATCATGGTTTTCTCACACAAATTCATTTTAAGAAACTTTCAGTTACATCCATTGATTTTATTTTTTAAGTTAAGTAAACATTATTAAAATTTAATTTAGTAAAATTGCCAAATACTTAGTAAACATAAGTATTTGGTATGTGCAAGACTGGGCTATTTTTCACAACTCATGTTAGTAAGGAGACACTTATTCTCTGATCAGATTAATGTGCTTGAGAAGTGTTTGTCATATATCCATTATGTTCACTGTTTATCCTAAAAGGACAGACATTTCAGGCTTTTTTTCCCCCCCATATGGTCTTTGTTGCAAAAGTTAGAGTGTAGTGGTGTCAGCCTACCTCACAGAAACTTCAAATTCCTGGGTTCAAGGGATCGTTCAACCTCATCTTTCAAAGTAGCTGAGACTACAGTTAACCTTCCACAATGTCCAGTATTTGTTTTTTCTATTTTTAGTAGAGACAGTGTCTTGCTTTGGCTTAGGCTAATTTTGAACTCCTCCTGAGTATAAGAGATTCTTCCACCCCACCCTTCCAGAATTTTAGAATTATAGGTGTGAGCAACCATGCCCAGCTAGACATTTAAAATGTTTAAAAGGATATATGTAAAAGTTGCCTTTGGCCAAGGGTGATGTTAACCAGCTTCTGCCCTTAATGGGATGACAGTGACTGCCAGGTACTGAGCTAAGTGCTTTACATGAATGAGCTCATTTAATTCTCATAGCAATATCATGAGGTAGGTAGTAGTTTTGTCTTCATTTTACAGATGAAGACATTGAGAATGAGAGATACTAAGTCATTTCCTAAAGTCACACATCTATTAAATTGAGTCAAGATGTTTTTGAATCTGGCAGTTTGAACTTGGAAGTCTACATTCTCAGATTTCAGAATGATAAAATCAGTGTGATGTCATTCATGTTAAAGAAAAACCTCAATACACAACACCAGCATGATTTCCATGTGTAGGCATATGTGATATATATACAAAAATGCAGAGAAAAGGTAATAGTGGTTACCTCTAGGAAGAATTGGGGAAACAGCCATGACTGAAAATGGTCCTCAAGGGAGTTGTCTTTATCTCTGAGGTTTAAATATTTGTTTTTCAGGGTGAATGTATCTGTCTTTACAGTGCGATAAAAAGTGCTCTTATTTTTCTCTCTATTGTGAATGCAGGAATAATCATTCTTTTACCATTTATGAGTGACCACCTGACAGCTGGCCACTTCTGGCCCTCATTCAGCTTTTATATTCTCTAGAATACTCCTATTTCCTCTCATTCACTTTGCAAATCTTGTAAGCTGCAAGGCGCATAAAAGATGGAATTCACAATTCAATTTTAGAGAAATGTTTTTTCACATTTCTTTGCATGCATGTTTATTTGTGATATTTTGTACCTGATGGGCAAGTTTTCAGTTTAATGAAACAAGTGGCACAGTCTCATTCCCTCTGCAGAGCTAAAGCATCAGGACCATGTTCTGTGAACCAATAGAGCACTGGTTATCCGTGGTGCTCAGGATGGTGCTAACATGGAAGAGAAGTTCTTGGGGTGGAGACAAGATGGTTGACTGAAGCCAGCTTTCCACAGAGGCTCCTGTCCAGAAGGAGAGTTAAAGGACAGAAATATAGTAAGTAACCTGGTGGATTTGAGCTGCACCAAGAGAGAAGGTTGAAGAACACACATCAACCCTGCTGAGGCGAACTGTGACCAGAAGGATACAAACAAAAGGTACAAAATCCTCACCAAGCGGACGGGAGTCCCCTTACCCATGAGAACGGCTCGGAGTGCCCCACAAACAAACGGGCAGAGTTCAAAGGTCCTCCCACTACACTCCATGGGAGAGACCCTCTAAAAACTGGACCTACCTCCCCTACTAGGGAGGCACGGCGTTCTCCTGCCAGGCATAAAACTGTATATATTCTCTACCTGCAACTCTGAGCTCCCAGCACTCCCCTCTACTCTCACTCTGAGGTATGGAGGCCTGTCCCCCAGGAGTCCAAGTTCTTGGGTGATTTCTTGAGGGGTGTGGACAGTGCCTAAACTGCAGCTGGTCAGTGCTGACTCTGGGGCACGGTAGTGAGGAAAGGATGGTCGGCTGAGAGGGAACCACACCAGAGCAGCAGTTCCCTGAGGCACAGAGCAGCAGCCATCTTTTGTCAACAATATGGCCAGGCATAAAACTGTATAAAATTATATATATTCTCTACCTGCAACTCTGAGCTCCCAGCACTCCCCTCCACTCTCACTCTGAGGTCTGGAGGCCTGTCCCCAAGGAGTCCAGATTCTTGGGTGATTTCTCGAGGGGTGTGGACAGTGCCTGAATGGCAGCTGGTCAGTGCTGACTCTGGGGCATGGGACCAAGGAGAGGACGGTTGGCTGAGAGGGAACCACACCAGAGCAGCGGTTCCCTGAGGCACAGAGCAGCAGCCATCTTTTAGCAACAATATGGCTCACTCCCTGTCTCCCTGGGCAACCAAAGGAGGCCAGCAACCACCACGAACAGATCTGGGACAGAAACACAGGCCCTGTGAATAAAGGATTTGCCTGAGGCGGTACCCACCTGGGTGGAGTGCAGGGACTAGAAATGCACTTGCAGACCACAGAAGTTCCCAGGGAGGGGCTGACCCAGAGGATGGCTTTACTGAGCCTAAAATGCAACTGGCACTCAGGGGAACATCAGCCTATAGACAAAGGAAGGCAGCAGGATAGAACTGACAGAGGAATTTAGCAGGAACAGAAACAAAATCCCGCAAAGTTGTTCTGTTCTGTTCTGTCAGTAACATCAATCAGGGGCAGGGCTAGAACTGAGTGAACACCCCCCAGCCTTCATCAAGCACCCGAGGTTCCTCCTGCTCCTGCTAGGCCTCACTTCCTCCTGCTAGGTAGAGGCAGAGCGCAACCACCTGGCTGAACAGAAATAGATTTCCTGGTGATTTAGGCAGGTGCAAACCCCTAGAGTATCTGTTCACTACAGGCAACTGGGTCAGCCAACTGCAGGGCTATCAGTGACTGGGTGTGACAGTGGTACAAGGTGGGGAAGGAGGCATCAACATTCCCAGACTAATCTATTTGCTGGGTTCTCCTCCTGACTCCATGCAACACTGGAGCAAGCCATATCAGAGTAGTTACCAGACCCCTGTGATCCAGTTCCCAGGAACCACTTAAACTCTCCTACCCAAGACAGGTGTTGACTGAGACAATTGATTTGGACCTTTTGAACTGAGCCAATCACCTGAGGATTATCCAGGTGGTGCCCTGGGTGTGTGATTGTAGGAAGGTTTGATTTTCCTTTTCCAATTGTTGCCTGTGGTGGGTGGGGTGACTTAATTGCTGGTATTTCTCCACAGCTGAGACTTCAACCCAGAGTAACTGTTTCACTAGGGTTGAACAGAAACCAGCTGAAAACAAGACAGAACCACTTAGCCCCACCACACCTAACAGGGCCCCAGTTTCTCAGGCCATAGCCCTGTATGGGTCCTCGACAAAGCTCCAGGGGAAAAATAAAAGGGTGTAAAACAATCATGGGGTTGCATTCAGCATAAAAACTCTGGTAACATGAATAACCAGAATAGATCAACCCCCACCCCCAAGGAAAGATATGGCAGATGTAACTGAAGATCCCATTCATAAACAACTGCCTGAGATGTCAGAAATCGAATTCAGAATTTGGATCACAAACAAGATTAATAAAGGGGAGGAATTTGAGGAGATATTCAAAAGTTGTCTCAAGAATTTAATGAATTTAAAGACAAAACCACCAAAGATTTAGACACACTGAAGCAAGAATTTGCAGCCGTCAAAGATATGAAAAATACAGTAGAATCTCTCAGTAATAGAGTGGAGCAAGCAGAAGAAAAGATTTCTGACACTGAAGACAAAGTCTTTGAATGCTCCCAAACTCTCAAAGAGGAAGAGAAATGGAGAGCAAAAATGGATCATTCTCTCAGAGAACTCTGGGATTATTCGAAGAAGTGTAATATCCGCTTCATTAGAATCCCTGAATCTGATGAAGTGGCCTCACTAGACACAGAGGCCCTTCTCCATGAAATTATGAAAGAGAATTTTCCAGACATGCCTAGAGATTCTGAAATTCAGATAGCAGACAGTGTCAGAATCCCAGCATGACTCAATCCCAATAAGACATCCCCCAGGCATATCATAATTAACTTCACTAAAGTTAATATGAAGGAGAAAATTCTCAAAGCAGCCAGACATAAGAAAGCCATTATCTACAAAGGGAAGAATATTAGAATGACTGCAAATCTCTCTGCTGAAACTTTTCAAGCCAGAAGAGGGTGGTCATCAACTTTTATTCTCCTAAAGCAAAATAACTTTCAATCCTGGATCCTGTATCCAGCTAAACTGAGTTTCCTTTATGATGGAGAACTTAAATAATTTAATGACATTCATATGTTGAAGAAATTTGCCATAACCAAACCAGCTTTTCAGGATATTCTCAGACCTATCTTCCATAATGACCAACCCAATCCTCCACCACAAAAGTAAACTCACTCAGAAACTTTTGATCAAACTCCAACTTCCACACTGGTGAAAGGATTAAAAATGTCCACTGGACTATTGAAAAACTCGATACCCCAAATTTTAATACACTTATCAATATTCTCCATTAATGTGAATGGTTTAAACTGTCCTCTAAAGAGGCATAGGTTGGCTGACTGGATACAAAAACTCAGGCCAGATATTTGTTGCATACAAGAGTCACATCTTACCTTAGAAGATAAATATAGACTCAGGATGAAAGTATGGTTGTCCATACTTCAGGCAAATGGTCATCAGAAAAAAGTGAGTGTTGCAATTCTATTTGCAGACACAAAGGGTTTAAACCAACAAAACTAAGGAAGGATAAGAATGGTCACTTCATATTTGTTAAGTGTAATACTCAATATGATGAGATTTCAATTATTAATATTTATGTTCCCAACCAGAATGCACCTCAATTTATAAGAGAAACTCTACCAGACATGAGCAACTTGATTTCCTTCAGCTCCATAAAAGTTGGAGATTTCAACATTCCTCTGGCAGTGGTGGATAAATCCTCCAATAAGAAGCTGAGCAAAGAAATTTTAGATTTAAACTTAACCATCCAACATTTGGATTTAGCAGACATCTGCAGAACATTTCATCCCAACAAAACTGAATACACATACTTCTCATCAGCCCACGAACCATACTCCAAAATTGATCACGTCTTAGGTCACAAGTCTAACCTCAGTAAATTTAAAGGAATAGAAATTATTCCTTGCATCTTCTTGGACCACCATGGAATAAAAGTTGAGCTCAGTAACAACAGGAATCTGTATACTCATACAAAAACATGGAAGTTAAACAACCTTCTGCTGAACGATAGCTGTGTCGGAGATGAGAGTAAGAAGGGAATTGCCAAATTTTTGGAACAAAACAATGAAAATACGAATTATCAGAACCTCTGGGATACCGCAAAGGCAGTCCTAAGAGGGAAATTTATAGCACTGCAAACCTTCGTCAAGAGAACAGAAAGAGACGAAGTTAATAATTTAATGGGACATCTCAAGCAACTGGAAAAGGAAGAACATTCCAACCCCAAACCCAGTAGAAGAAAAGAAATAATGAAAATTAGAGCAGAATTAAATGAAATTGAAAGCAAAAGAATTATACGACAGATCAATAAATCAAAAAGTTGGTTTTTTGAAAAGGTCAATAAAATAGATAAACCTTTGGCTACCCTAATCAGGAAAAAAATAGTAAAATCTCTAATCTCATCAATCAGAAACAACAAAGACGAAATAACAACAGACTCCTCAGAAATTCAAAAAATCCTTAATAAATATTACAAGAAACTTTATTCTCAGAAATATGAAAATCTGAAAGAAATTGACCAATACTTGGAAGCACATCACCTTCCAAGACTTAACCAGAATCAAGTGGAAATGTTGAACAGGCCAATATCGAGTTCTGAAATAGCATCAACCATACAAAACCTCCCTAAAAAGAAAAGCCTGGGACCAGATGGTTTTATGTCAGAATTCTACCAAATCTTTAAAGAGGAATTAGGACCTATATTACTCAACCTGTTCCAAAAGGTAGAAAAAGAAGGAAAACTACCCAACATGTTCTATGAAGCAAACATCACCCTGATCCCCAAACCAGGAAAAGACCCAACAAGAAAAGAAAATTATAGACCAATATCACTAATGAATATAGCTGCAAAAATATTCAACAAGATCCTAACAAACAGAATCCAGTAACACATCAAACAAATTATATATCATGACCAAGTCGGTTTTATACCAGGGTCTCAAGGCTGACTCAATATCCATAAATCTATAAGTATAATTCAGCACATAAACAAGTTAAAATACAAAGACCATATGATTCTCTCAATTGATGCAGAAAAAGCTTTTGATAATATCCAGCATCCCTTCATGATCAGAACACTTAAGCAAATTGGTATAGAAGGGACATTTCTTAAACTGATAGAGACCATCTACAGTAAACCCACAGCCAATATCATATTGAATGGAGTTAAATTGGAATCATTTCCACTCAGATTAGAAACCAGACAAGGCTGCCCATTGTCTCCACTGCTCTTTAACTTTGTAATGGAAGTTTTAGCCACCACAATTATGGAAGAAAAGGTGATCAAGTGTATCCATGTAGGGTCAGAAGAGATCAAACTTTCACTCTTCGCAGATGATATGATTGTGTATCTGGAAAACACCAGGGATTCTACTACAAAACTCTTAGAAGTGATCAAGGAATACAGCAGCGTCTCAGGTTACAAAATCAACATTCATAAATGGGTAGCCTTTTTATATACCAACAATAGCCAAGTTGAAAAAACAGTTAAGGACTCTACCCCATTCACAGTAGTGCCAATGACAATGAAATATTTGGGAGTTTATCTAACAAAGGACGTGAAAGATCTCTATAAAGAGAACTATGAAACTCTAAGAAAAGAAATAGCTGAAAATGTTAAGAAATGGAAAAACATAAAATGCTCATGGCTGGGAAGAATCAACATTGTTAAAATGTCCATACTACCCAAAGCAATATATAATTTTAACACAATCCCTATTAAAGTTCCACTGTCATACTTTAAGGATCTTGAAAAAATAATACTTCATTTTATATGGAATCAGAAAAAAACTCAAATAGCCAAGACATTACTCAGAAATAAAAACAAAGCAGGAGGAATCACACTACCAGACCTCAGACTATACTATAAATCAATAGTGATCAAAACAGCATGGTACTGGCACAAAAACAGAGAGGTCAATGTCTGGAACAGAATAGAGAACCAAGAGATGAATCCAGCTACTTACCATTATTTAATCTTTGACAAGCCAATTAAAAACATTCAGTGGGGAAAAGATTCCCTGTTTAACAAATGGTGCTGTGTGAACTGGCTGGCAACCTGCAGAAGACTGAAACTGGACCCACACCTTCCAGCATTAACTAAGATAGACTCTCACTGGATTAAAATTTAAACTTAAGACACGAAACTGTAAAAATACTAGAGGAGAGTGCAGGGAAAACCCTTAAAGAAATCGGTCTGGGTGAGTATTATATGAGGAGGACCCCCTGGGCAATTGAAGCAGCTTCAAAAATACACTACTGGGACCTGATCAAACTAAAAAGCTTCTCACAGCCAAGAAGATAGTAAGTAAAGCAAGCAAACAGCCCTCAGAATGGGAGAAGATATTTGCAGGTTATGTCTCTGACAAAGGTTTAATAACCAGAATCCACAGAGAACTCAAACGTATAGGCAAGAAAAGAACAAGTGATCCCATTGCAGGCTGGGCAAGGGACTTGAAGAGAAACTTCTATGAAGACGACAGGTGCGCAGCCTACAGACACATGAAAAAATGCTCATCATCTTTAATCATCAGAGAAATGCAAATCAAAACCACTTTGAGATATCATCTAACTCCAGTAAGATTAGCCTATATCACAAAATCCCAAGACCAGAGATGTTGGCGTGGATGTGGAGAAAAGGGAACACTTCTACACTGTTGGTGGGAATGCAAATTAATACATTCCTTTTGGAAAGATGTTTGGAGAACACTTAGAGATCTAAAAATAGATCTTCCATTCAATCCTATAATTCCTCTACTAGGCATATACCCAGAAGACCAAAAATCCCTTCATAACAAAGTTATTGTACCAGAATGTTTATTGCAGCCCTATTCATAATTGCTAAGTCATGGAAAAAGCCCAAGTGCCCATCAATCCAGGAATGGATTAATAAATTGATATATGTACACCATGGAATATTATGCAGCCTTAAAGAAAGATGGAGACTTTAGCTCTTTCATGTTTACATGGATGGAGCTGGAACATATTCTTCTTAGTAAAGTATCTCATGAATGGAAGAAAACGTATCCAATCTACTCAGCCCTACTATGAAGCTAATTTATGGCTTTCACATGAAAGCTATATCCCAGTTACAGCCTAAGAATAGGGATAAGAGGGAAAGGGAGGTGAGGGAGGGGGGAGGTGGGCAGAAAAGAGGGAGATGGTGGGATTACACCAGTGGTGCATCTTACAAGGATATATGTGAAACTTAGTAAATGTGGAATGTAAATGTCTTAGCACAATAACTAAGAAAATGCCAGGAAGTCTATGTTAAAAAAAAAAAAAAAAAGAAAAAAAAGAGGAAGAAGAGAAGCTCTTGTCTTGTCTTGAGTATCCTTACACCAGAATATTTTACAAACTGTGTATCAATGAGTGGGTACCAGGAATCATATGTGCGTTTAATATACTTTCTTTCCATAGTGTCCTTTGAAGCTCAAGACTCCATAAAGGCAGGAGGACATGGCATATTTTAAATCCACTTTCCAGATGCAAAAATTGAGATGAAGGAAGGTGATGTGACTTGCCCATGGTTATCGATGCTAAAAGCCTGAGATTCAAAGCTGTGCTATCTAAATTAAAATGCTCTGGCATTTTCAACACACTGTGTTACCTCTTAAATTCTTTCAGGGTTGACCAGATGCTCTCTTACATTTGCAGACTATAAATTACATTTTATACATTTTATAATTTTCAGTGTGACTGAAGAGTAACTAGGACACCTAATTTAAAAGGAGAAAAAGCTGGACTCTAGTGAATAAAATGTGTGGCAAGCAAGTGTTTGCTGGCACTTTTAGTTAAAGAGATCTTTATTACCATTTGGCTTCTGGTATTTACATTAGATGTGAAAGTTAAAGATAAACACCACTTTGGGAAAACATTAAAATGCTATAAGTGAGTTTCACTTTATTTAACTAACTAGCACTGTTCTTGGAATCCTATACAAGTATTCTTTTTGCTGCTCAGGAATGCAAAAATGTTTAATCTCTCTTCATCAGGCATGGCAGGTGAGGCTCTGTGAAGCATCTTAGGGTTGTCTGAGACAGTAAAGAAAACTCTAATCATACAATATGAAATTTGGAAGAGACCCCAAGAGATTAACTTTCTTCAGTTTCTTATATAATGCTCTCCTTCACCTTCCTCAACTAGATAACAACTTGTCCTTGGACATGTAACAAACTTCCTCAAAATATAGCTCTCTCAGTTGGGGAATGCTGTTAGTTCATATCTATATCTCTTCCATCTATATTTGTATCTGTATCTATATCCATATCTATATCTATCTGTATCTATATCTGTAATCTGCAGCCTGATAATGTCCACCTGCTTGTCTCAGTTCTGTCCTTCAGAGCCACACAAAGGGGAGAATGTTTTGTAAACCTCAAAGCACCACTCGTACATGAGCTCTTAGAATTACACAAAGTCCACCTAACCCTCTTTCCTCTTAGGCAGCAATAAAATGCTTGGAGACATTAGGCGTAGCTTGGAGAAGGGTTTTAGCTTCCCCATTATCATCGTCCGAATCCTCCATATTATAAATAGCATACGTTCGTGGTTGAATTCAAGTGTGCATTCTGTGAAAGCAGTTTCAGGATATCCCTTATTAATAGTCTCAGTGAGAGCAGAGTCTGCTAACTTGGCTTCTGGAGAAGTCTCCTTCATTAGACCACAGGCCCTTACTCCCACATTTATAAAAATTCTGAAGCATCGTACATTCCTCTAAATCAGCAGTTCTCAACCTGTGGGTAGTCATCCCTTTGGGGGTCTCTGGCATATCAGATATTTACATTACGATTCATAACAGTAGCAAAGTTACAGTTACGAAGCAGCAAGGAAAATAATTTTATGGGTGGGGGTCACCACAATATGAAGAACTGTATTAAAGGGTTGCGGCAATAGGAAGGTCGAGAACCACTGCTCTACATGGCCCATCTCCTTAAGTTGACCTAATTTTCATAGACCAGTAACAGTACAATAGGCCTAGTTCCTTCTTTGACCACCTCTGTATATTGACCAATTTGTTACAGTCCCTTGTGTGGTCAACTTACAGAAGTTCTACTGTCTTTGTAGCTATCCATCCCACCTCTGTCATTATAGCTTTCTTTTTCTGATATCAAATTATTGCAAATTTAGTGGCATAAATCATAATCATTATCTTATGGTTCTAAAGATCAGAATTTCAACGTTAGTCTCATTCCTTTCTGAAGGTTCTAGGAGAGAATCTATTAATATTATCTTGCCTCTTAGAGTTTCTAGAGGCCACCCATATTTCCTGACTTGTGATCTTATTTTCCCATTTTCAAAGTGAGCAACAAGGCATCTTTCTTACTTTTTCTCTGGCTATCTCTAGTCTTCTGTCTCTCGCATTCACATTGAGATTACATTGAGCTCACCCAGATAGTCTAGCCTAGTATCCCTACCTTAAACTCAGCTGACTAGCATACTTAATTCTATTTGCAAACTGAATTCCTGTTTTCCATGTAACCAAACATATTAACAGGTTCTGGAGATTAGGACATGAACTTTGTGTGTGTGCCAGGGGGCGGGGAGGGGAGGGCATTATTCTGCATACCATGCTGACTTTTCAAAAGTCTTTCCTTTTTCTGCTTATCTATCCTCACTTTCCTTCTTCATATAGTATGATGTTGAATGCACATCTTTCTGGTGGCTTTTCCCTGGGCTTTTGTTCACTCATAATACATGGGGAACCACTATGAAGTAGGTGCTGGGGCTTTTCTTTTTTTTTTTTTTATTTTTTTTTTTAAGTTTTATTTCTTTTATTTCTGATTAATATGAGAGTACAGTTAAGTTACAATGTTTGCATTTGTTAGGTAAAGTCCCTGTCATAGTTATGTCCTACATCCAGGAGGTGTGCCATGTACCCTCACATTGTGCCTATTCGCTGGGACACATCCATCTGCCCCTTTCTCCTCTCTCTTCCCCATAGAGTTTTTCTTTTTTTTTTTTTTTTCTTTTTTTTAATTTTTTTATTAAATCATAACTGTATACAATGATATGATTATGGGGCATCATACACTCACTACATAAACCATTTGACACATTTTTATCACAGTGGTTAACATAGCCTTTCCGGCGTTATCTCAGTTACTGTGCCAAAACATTTACATTCTACATTTACCAAATTTCGCAAATACCCCTGTAATATGCACCACAGGTGTGATCCCACCTATTCCCCTCCCTCTACCCACCCCCCCCTTTCCCACTTCCCCCTATTGTTAAGTTGTAGCTGGGTTATAGCTTTCATGTGAGAGTCCCAAATTAGTTTCATAGTAGGGCTGAGTACATTGGGTATTTTTTCTTCCATTCTTGGGATACTTTACTAAGAAGAATATGTTCCAGCTCCATCCATGTAAACATGAAAGAGGTAAAGTCTCCATCTTTCTTTAAGGCTGCATAGTATTCCATGGTATACATATACCACAATTTATTAATCCATTTGTGGATCGATGGGCACTTGGGCTTTTTCCATGACTTAGCTATTATGAATTGGGCTGCAATAAACATTCTGGTACAAATATCTTTGTTATGTTGTGATTTTTGGTCTTCTGGGTATATGCCAAGCAGAGGAATTACAGGATTGAATGGCAGATCTATTTTTAGATCTCTGAGTGTTCTCCATATATCTTTCCAAAAGGAATGTATTAATTTGCATTCCCACCAGCAGTGCAGAAGTGTTCCCTTTTCTCCGCATCCACGCCAACATCTCTGGTCTTGAGATTTTGTGATATAGGCTAGTCTCATTGGAGTTAGATGATATCTCAAAGTAGTTTTGATTTGCATTTCTCTGATGATTAAAGATGATGAGCATTTTTTCATATGTCTGAAGGCCGTGCGCCTGTCTTCTTCAGAGAAGTTTCTCTTCAAATCCCTTGCCCAGCCTGCGATGGGATCCCTTGTTTTTTTCTTGCTGATGCGTTTGAGTTCTCTGTGGATTCTGGTTATTAAACCTTTGTCAGAGTTATACCCTGCAAATATCTTCTCCCATTCTGAGGGCTGTCTGCTTGCTCTGCTTACTGTGTTCTTAGCTGTACAGAAGCTTTTTAGTTTGATCAAGTCCCAGTAGTGTATTTTTGAAGCTGCTTCAATTGCCCGGGGGGTTCTCCTCATGAAATACTCACCCAGACCAATTTCTTCAAGGGTTTTCCCTGCATTCTCCTCTAGTATTTTTATAGTTTCATGTCTTAAGTTTAAATCTTTAATCCAATGAGAGTCTATCTTAGTTAATGGTGAAAGGTGTGGGTCCAATTTCAGTCTTCTGCAGGTTGCCAGCCAGTTCACCCAGCACCATTTGTTAAATAGGAAATCTTTTCCCCACTGAATGTTTTTAATTGGCTTGTCAAAAATCAAATAGCGGTAAGTAGCTGGATTCATCTCTTGGTTCTCTATTCTATTCCAGATATCTATTTCTCTGTTTTTGTGCCAATACCATGCTGTTTTGATCACTATCGATTTGTAGTAAAGTCTGAGGTCTGGTAGTGTGATTCCTCCTGTTTTGTTTTTATTTCTGAGTAATGTCTTGGCTATTCGAGGTTTTTTCTGATTCCATATAAAACGAAGTAATGTTTTTTCAAGATCTTTAAAATATGACAGTGGAGCTTTAATAGGGAGTGCGTTGAAATTATATATTGCTTTGGGTAGTATGGACATTTTGATAATGTTGATTCTTCCTAGCCATGAGCATGGTATGTTTTTCCATTTGTTGATATTTTCAGCTATTTCTTTTCTTAGAGTTTCATAGTTCTCTTTATAGAGATCTTTCACGTCTTTTGTTAGGTAAATTCCCAAATATTTCATCTTCTTTGGCACTACTGTGAATGGGATAGAGTCCTTAACTGCTTTTTCAACTTGACTGTTGTTGGTGTATATAAAGGCTACCGATTTATGAATGTTGATTTTGTAACCTGAGACTCTGCTGTATTCCTTGATCACTTCTAGGAGTTTTGTAGTAGAGTCCCTAGTGTTTTCCAGATACACAATCATATCATCTGCGAAGAGCGAGAGTTCGATCTCTTCTGACCCTATATGGATACCCTTGATCGCCTTTTCTTCCCTAATTGCGGTGGCTAAAACTTCCATTACAATGTTGAAAAGCAATAGAGACAATTGGCAGCCTTGTCTGGTTCCTGATCTGAGTGGAAATGATTCCAATTTAACTCCATTCAATATGATATTGGCTGTGGGTTTGCTGTAGATAGCCTCTATCAGTTTAAGAAAAGTCCCTTCTAGACCAATTTTCCAGAGTGTTCTGATCATGAAGGGATGCTGGATATTATCAAAAGCTTTTTCTGCATCAATTGAGAGAATCATATGGTCTTTGTTTTTTAATTTGTTTATGTGCTGGATTACATTTATAGATTTACATATATTGAACCAGCCTTGAGACCCTGGGATAAAACCAACTTGGTCATGATGTATAATTTGTTTGATGTGTTGCTGGATTCTGTTTGTTAGGATCTTGTTGAATATTTTTGCATCTATATTCATTAGTGATATTGGTCTATAATTTTCTTTTCTTGTTGGGTCTTTTCCTGGTTTGGGGATCAGGGTGATATTTGCTTCATAGAACGTGTTGGGTAGTCTTCCTTCTTTTTCTACATTTTGGAACAGGTTGAGTAATATAGGTACTAATTCCTCTTTAAAGGTTTGGTAGAATTCTGACGTGAAACCATCTGGTCCCGGGCTTTTCTTTTTAGGGAGGTTTTGTATAGTTGATGCTATTTCTGAACTTGATATGGGTCTGTTCAACATTTCCACTTGATTCTGGTTAAGTCTTGGAAGGTGGCGTGCTTCCAAGTATCGGTCTATTTCCTTCAGATTTTCATATTTCTGAGAATAAAGTTTCTTGTAATATTCATTAAGGATTTTTTGGATTTCTGATGAGTCTGTGGTTATTTCGTCTTTGTTGTTTCTGATTGATGATATTAGAGCTTTTACTCTTTTTTTCCTGATTAGGTTGGCCAGAGGTTTATCTATCTTATTGACCTTTTCAAAAAACCAGCTTTTTGATTTATTGATCTGTTGTATTATTCTTTTGTTTTCAATTTCATTTAATTCTGCTCTAATTTTGGTTATTTCTTTTCTTCTACTGGGTTTGGGGTTGGAATGTTCTTCCTTTTCCAGTTGCGTGAGATGTCCCATTAAGTTGTTAACTTCCTCTCTTTCCGTTCTCTTGAGGAAGGCTTGCAGTGCTATAAATTTCCCTCTTAGAACTGCCTTTGCAGTGTCCCAGAGGTTCTGATAGTTTGTGTCTTCATTGTCATTTTGTTCCAAAAAATTGGTGATTTCTTTCTTAATCTCATCTCTGACCCAGCTATCATTCAGCATAAGGTTATTTAACTTCCATGTTTTTGTACGGGTATGCAGATTCCTGTTGTTACTCAATTCAAGTTTTATTCCATGATGGTCCGAGAAGATGCATGGAATAATTTCTATTCCTTTAAATTTACTGAGGTTAGACTTGTGACCTAAAATGTGATCAATTTTGGAGTAAGTTCCGTGGGCCGATGAGAAGTATGTGTATTCAGTTTTGTTGGGATGAAATGTTCTGTAGATGTCTGCTAAATCTAAATATTGGATGGTTAGGTTTAAATCTAAGATTTCTTTGCTCAGCTTCTTTCTGGAGGATCGATCCAACACTGCCAAGGGAGTGTTGAAATCTCCAACGATTATGGATCTGGAGGAAATCAAGTTACTCATGTCTGTTAGAGTTTCTCTTATAAATTGAGGTGCATTCTGGTTGGGTGCATAGATATTAATAATTGAGATCTCGTCATATTGAGTATTACCCTTAACAAATATGAAGTGACCATTCTTGTCCTTCCTTACTTTTGATGGTTTAAAGCCTACCGTATCTGCAAATAAAATTGCAACACCTGCTTTTTTCTGATTACCATTTGCCTGAAATATGGATGACCATCCTTTCACCCTGAGTCTGTATTTGTCTTTTAAGTTGAGATGTGACTCTTGTATGCAACAAATATCTGGCTTGAGTTTTTGTATCCAGTCAGCTAACCTATGCCTCTTTAGAGGACAGTTTAAGCCATTCACATTGATGGAGAGTATTGATAAGTCTGGTGGAATTTTGGGTATCGAGTTTTTCAAAGGTCCAGTGGACATTTTTAATCCTTTCGCCAGTGTGGAAGTTGGAGTTTGATCCGAAGTTTCTGAGTGAGTTTACTTTTGTGGTATAGGATTGGGTTGGTCATTGTGGAGGATAGGTCTGAGAACATCCTGAAGAGCTGGTTTACTTATGGCAAATTTTTTCAACATATGAATGTCATTGAAGTATTTAATTTCTCCATCATAGATGAAACTCAGTTTAGCTGGATACAAGATCCTGGGTTGAAAGTTTTTTTGCTTTAGGAGATTAAAAGTTGATGACCAGCCTCTTCTTGCTTGAAAAGTTTTAGCAGAGAGATCTGCAGTTATTCTAATATTCTTACCTTTGTACGTTATAGTTTTCTTTCGCTGGGCTGCTTTGAGAATCTTCTCTTTCATGTTAACTTTAGTGAAGCTAATTATGATATGTCTGGGAGATGGCTTATTGGGGTTGAATCGTGCTGGGGTTCTGAAGCTGTCTGCTATCTGAATTTCAGATTCTCTAGGCATGTCTGGAAAATTTTCTTTCATAATTTCATGTAGAAGGGCCTCTGTGCCCTTGGCAGCCACTTCATCAGTCTCCGAAATTCCTATAACCCTTATGTTGTTTTTTTTCAAATTATCTGAGAGCTCTCTGAGTGAGTGATCCATTTTTGCTCTCCATTTCTCTTCCTCTTTGAGAGATTGGGAGCGTTCGAAGACCTTATCTTCAATGTCAGAAATCCTTTCTTCTGCTTGCTCCATTCTGTTACTGAGGGATTCTACTGTATTTTTCATATCTTTGAGGGCTGTAAGTTCTTGTTTCAGTGTGTCTAAGTCTTTGGTGGTTTTGTCTTTAAATTCGTTAAATTCTTGAGACAGTTTTTGAATTTCTCCTCGAATTCCTAATTCCATTTTATTAATCTTGTCTGCAAACCAAATTCTGAATTCGACTTCTGACATCTCAGCCAGTTGTTTATGAATGGGATCTTCAATCACATCTGCCGTATCTTTTCTTGGGGGGGTTGATCTATTCTGGTTATTCATGTTACCAGAGTTTTTCCGCTGATTCCGCCCCATGGTTATTTTACTCCCTTTGGTTTTTCCCCTGGGGTTTTATTGAGGGCCCGTACAGTGTTGTGGCCTGAGAAACTGGGGCCCTGTCTGGTGTGGTGGAGCAAAGTGGTTCTGTCTTGTTTTCAGCTGGTTTCTGTTCGGTCCTATTGCGACTTCTACTCTGGCTTGAAGTCTCAGCTGTGTGGAAAAATCAGCAATTAAGTCACCCCGCCTGCCCACCTCTGGCCCCAGTTGGAAAAGGAGGATCAAACCTTCCTACAATCGCACACCCAGGGCACCGCCTGAAAAGTCCTCAGTCTATTAGCCCAGTTCAAAAGGTCCGAATCAACTGTCTCAATCGGCACTTGTCTTGGGTGGAAGGGTTCAAGAGGTCTCTGGGAACTGGATCACAGGGGCCTGGTGACTCCTCTGACACAGCTCACCCCAGTGCAGCATGGAGTCAGGAGGAGCCACCCAGCAAACAGAGCAGTCTGGGAAGGTTGACGTCTCCTTCCCCACTTTGCCCCTCCGTCGGACCCAGTCACTGGTATCTCTGCAGATGGCTAACCCAGTTGCCTGCAGTGAACAGACACTCCAGGGGTTTGCACCTGCCTGAATCGCAAGGAAGTCTGCCAGGCCCCCGCAGACTGCCGCTATCTAGCAGGAGGAGATGGGGCCTGACATCTTTGAGTGTTTGATGCAGGTGATGGGAAGGAGGTGTTCACTCAGGCTTAGCCCCGTCCCTGATGGATGCTGCGAACAGAACAGAACAGAACAGAACAGAACAGAACAGACAACTTTGTGAGGTTCTGTCTCTGTTACTGTCGTCGCCTACAGGAGACGGGCTGTTTTGAGTTCAAACGTCTTTGCTGCTGGAGAATTGCGTCTGAACACCTCTCTGGGTCGGCCCCGCCCTGGAGGCTTCCGGGTTTGTGAGCCGTGTCACCGGTGGCCTCCTCTGGTTGCCCAGGGAGACAGGGGGTGTGGCCTCAGGATATCCAGAAGTGAGCGTTCTGCCGTTAAAGAAAAAACGGCTGTTGATCTACCTCCAGGGAACTGCTGCTCTGGTGTGGGCACTCAGGCGACCCTTTTCTCCTCTGTCCCGCGCCCCAGAGTCAGCACTGAGCGGCCGCAGTTTGTGCTGGGTCCACACCCCTTAAGAGATCCCCCAAGAATCAGAACTCTTGGGGGATGGGCCCCCAGACCCCGATTGGGAGTGGGGCGGGGGGAAGCTAGAGTTTCATTCAGTTTCACGCAATACTACGGTCTGGGGAGGGCTCCTGCACTGCACCGCAGGGAAGTGTCGCCAAGGCTTAATTTCCCCTCAGCAGAGTGCCCTCTCCTCGCTCACGTATCCCAGAGTCAGCGCTGACCTGACGCAGCTCAGGCACTGTGCACTCCCCTCGAGAAATCACACAAGGAGCCGAACTCCTGGGGGATAGGCCCTCAGACCCCGAGTGAGAGTAGGGGCTCTCAGCTCTCAGCGGGGAGGCCAGAGTCTTATTCAGTCTTGGGCCCCGTATGCCTGGGGAGGGTTGGTGCACCGCACCGCAGGGAAGTGCCACGAGGCGTGACTCCCCCTCAGCCCGGTGCCCTCTCCTCACTTGTGCGCCTCAGAGTCAATGCTGACCAGTCACAACTCGGGGACTGTCCACTCCCCTTGAGAAATCACCCAAGGAGCCGAACTCCTGGGGGATAGGCCCTCAGACCCCGAGTGAGAGTAGGGGTTCTCAGCTCTCAGCGGGGAAGCTAGAGTCTTATTCAGTCTTGTGCCCGGGGAGGGTTGGTGCACTGCACGCAGGGAAGTGCCGCGAGGCGTGACTCCCCCTCAGCCCGGGGCCCTCTCCTCACTTGCGCACCTCAGAGTCAATGCTGACCAGTCGCAACTCGGGGACTGTCCACTCCCCTTGAGAAATCACCCAAGGATCCGAAGTCCTGGGGGACAGGCCTCCAGACCTCAGTGGGCGGGAGGGGAGCGCCGGGGATTCAGGGTTGCCGGCAAAGGATTCCCAAAGTTTTATTCAGCCCTATGTCCGGCAGGAGAACGCCACGGCACCCCAGTAGGGGAGGTAGGTCCAGTTTTTAGAAGGTCTCTCCCGTGGAGTGTAGTGGGAGGGCCTTTAATTTCTGCCCGCTTGTTCAATTTTGGGGCTCTAGAGCCGGTCTCATGGGGGGACTCCCGTCCGCTTGGTGGTGGATTTTGTACCTTTTGTTTGCGTCCTTGTGATCACAACTTGCCTCAGCGGTGTTGATGTGCGTTCTTCAGCCTTCTCTCTTGGTGAGGCTCAAGTCCACCAGGATACTTACTAAATTCCTGTCCCTTAACTTTCCTTCTGGATGGGAGCCTTTGTTGAAAGCTGGCTTCAGTCCGCCATCTTGTCTCCCTCCGAACTGCTGGGGCTTTTCTATCCAATAACAAGTGATTATGCCAAATCATTACAAGGACAGTGATAGAGACATGTAGGGAGTATTGTTGCAGACTAGGTTTGCCAAAAAGCTGACTCTACGGTGTTGATTAGTGTGCAGAAAGTTTAGGGAGGACTGTTGTGGTCAACATCTGTGGAGGGGAAAAGATCAAAGAAGGAGTGAGCAGAGAGAAAAGTTAAACTGTGATGAACTGTCATGGCAAAGTTCAGGCATGGTTATGGTCTAATTATGGGGCAACCTTTCAGAGTGGTTCCAAGTTGTGGCAAGAGTGCAGGGCTTTTGTATGCCCACAGTAACCAATCATTTGATGACATGCTTCCCATGAAAAAGGCATGACCTTGGGCAAGGCCACTTCCTTTAGCTGAAGCAAGCCCCAAGGGCTGTGGGCTGGTAGCACCTTAGGCACCTGGGGCGATGTGTTCCTCATTTCTGAGGTAGGCTATGTGTATGGATTAGCACTTCCATCTCAGCTCCTGTGGAAACTCTAGCATCTTTTCTGGTCTGGCAGCCAAATGCTAAGGAAATACACTGGTACTCGTAGCTGGGCTTTGGTGTTGTTAAGAGCTGGACCTGGCAATGTGGTCTTGGTTTTCTCTTATTGAACATAATCTCACAGAGCATCAACTTTGGACAAGGTCATGGTGACCATGATGGATAAGATTAAAAATAAGGCCACTCCACAATCATGTCCATAGTCAGACAAAAATAAAAATATTGTCCAAACTATATTGACCAAACACTCCTCTATTGTGGATAATGCAAGTGGCTGCCGCTTTGTTTGTTTGTTTTTTAAACCAAATAGAACTTTAGCCTTTGTTGCTTGTCGTTTCTGCATTAAAATTATCTAGGTATGGCACAATAGTATTATTGCCACTTTCTGACAATAGCCACTCTAGGGCAGAGCCTTACATCCTTAAACGCTAACACAAGCCCGAATCCAATGACAAGTCCTTCCTAGCACCCTTTAACTGAGATGCTCCATGGCTCCCCCTGTATGTGTTCTCCCTAGTTGCAGGAAGTTGATAAACATTTGATTATGTATGTGGTCCTGGGAGGTCTAAGTCTGAAGGCATTAACAGCTTTGGGGGGCTGAGACTGTGCCTGGCACATAGTGTATCAGCTAACAGAAGGTCTCACTAGACTTCGAACTTCCAGAGCTTTGAATATATAGGCATGAGTAAAATTTGGGTATTAAGATGTTCAATATGTGTTTATAAAATACGTTGATTGGTTGATAAATAAGAAAATGGGGCTATTCTAAGGAGTTACAGACATTTTAGAAAAGAGGGATAGTAGGGGGCATGAGGAAATAGAGTATATATAGAAAAATAAAAGTATTTCAGAGTTATAGGATGCCAGGGAAAAGGGAGAAATCTTATGCGCCATAATAAGTAAAATTGACATTTTCTAAGAAATGTCATTTAAAAAAAAAAAAAACAGAGAGGAGCCATTTCAGTATTTTTGGTAGTGGCTAGAATTAAGAAAAAAAAACAAAAAGGTTTTCCATATAAAGTCTTATTGGCTAACAGAATGGTGTCATGATTACTAACTTTCATCTTCATGCTGTATTTTCAAGAGAATTCTCCAAGAGCACTTGGCAGAGTTGAGGATAGCACACATTCTAGCTTGATCTAGGGGATTTGAGCCACTAGTGTTCCTGATTTGTCTCATTTGGGATGTCAAACCTCTGGAAACTACAGAGCTCCTGTGACTGTGGCTGACCTGGTGATTGATCACTGACTCAGTTTTCTCTCTGATGGTTTCTTTGAAAAACTGAAGTGAGAAGAGGTATGACAGGTGCTTCTGGTGGCCCCAGATAATTGAAGAATCATCTAGGAAATCAGGAGGGAACATGACTTCATTCATTTTCAGTTGCTTATTGCAGAATACATAAAACTGGGTACTTTATAAAGAAAAGTAATTTATTTCTCATAGTTAAGGAAACTGAGAAATCCACATTGAGGGGCCACATCTGTTGAGAGCCTTCTTGCTCATGAAGAATCTCTGCAGAGTTCCCGAGTGGTGCAAAGCATCCCTTGGTGACCCTGAGACTTCCACTTCTATAATAACCCATTAATCCATTAACTCATGGGTCTATTAATTCACAAGTAGACTAATCCATTTGTAAGAGTAGCAAATTCATGACTCAATCACTTCTTAAAAACTCCACCTCTTAACATTGCCACATTGAGAATTAAATTTCAATATGAGTTTCGGAGAGGAAAAGCATGTCAGCCATAGCACAACACTTGAGTGTGTTCTCGTCCCTGTCTTGGAGACATTTCTGAACTGTGTAGACACAGAAGTAAAGGAGTAAAGAAACACTTTTTTGTTTGGCCGTGTTACCATCTTGGAAATGAGATGCCATATTCTCAGGGATTCCTGAAGATACCAGTACAGTTTGAAGGTGGAACTGTCTTTGATAATCCCATGAGAATCACAGGTTTGCCAACTCCATGGCAAACCAATAATTTCTCCTAATTATTCCCTTCTTTAGTGTATGGATTCATTAGAGAAGAACTTGGTGAACTTGAGGAGTGGATCACACCAACTCAGATACTCCCTATTCTCTCACCTCGACATTTCTCTCGCCTCCATCCATGTTCCAGAATTTCAGTGTTCATTCAACTTTTGCTTGATGAATACCAGCTCTGAAAAATGGATCTGTCAAACTCACTGATACTATGAAATTTACTGATCAGGTTAAATTTTCAAAGAAGACTCAAAATTCTCCATGAAGCCAAGAGAAAATGTCTGTAGAATTTAGGCATGCAGTTGGGATGTGGAAATATATTGAGATATTTTAAAAGGTCTCAGCCTTTCCCCATCCTAAAATTATGATCTACTTCAAGGGGTGAGACCACCTGTGTACAGTCATCATAGGTTTTTTGAGCAGATAACTTCGTGGGAAAAATAGAGGCAGACAATCTCTGCTTATTTAGAAGAAAATGTGAAGAATATTCTTTCTGAGTCACGCAAACCAGAACTCATAAGAAGTTAAGGTTGAAAATTCTAGAGTCTATTCTGTATAAATTGACTCACTATTTTAACCTGATTCCTGAGGTCATTTTAATTATATCTGAAAAATGAGTTATGAGAAGCAAATGAATTAAATTTGCTTTTATGAGTAATTACAATGCAAATTTAAAATTGTTATACCAGTTTCCCAGAAATGATTTGGGCAGAGATTTTCTTTCTCTCTCTCTTTCTATTTTTACTTTTCTCCCCAATCATTTAGGAAAAGATGTAATGATTAAGTAGAAATGGAAAAGTAATAACAGAAAGTTAAGTGTAAAAGGTAACTTAATTTCCTTGTTACTCTGAACATTAATAGTCGTGTGTGGGTTCTCATCCAGTCTTTTGCCAAAGTGACTTAATAAAAGAAAACACTTCAAGGCTTAGTTAAACTTTTTTTTCTTTTAAAAATGAACTAATTTCAAAAGTTTTACTGTATTACTTTATGCATCTAAATTCAGGTGCTTATTTGGTTGGGGTGCAAATGAGGCTTCTTAAATTCATATAAACAACAAAGAAAAGTGGCATTTTTGTTCTGATAATGATTCTGATTTTTTAAAAGAAACTTTCTGTGCTCCAAGGCCATTGGATAGGTAGACAAACAGCATATTATCTCATCATTCAACAAATCTGGCTTTTATTTTCTCTTGCCCAACTTCCTTTCTACAGGGCCTGGAGCTTTGCACCTTACTAACCATAAAATCTTGTTAAATGTCTTATTTTATTTTATTTTAATTTAACCTGGTATAATGTGGCTTCCTTTCCAACCTTGACTCTGGTGTAATATCATATGAGATAGCAAACCTTCTTATTCTAACTCAACATTCCTTTTTACTGACTTAAAATCTTTAGACAAAGCTTAATTCATTCAACCTGTTGCCAACTAAAAATTCCCCCAAACCCACCTATGACTTGTAAGCCCCTGTTTTGAGATGTCCCACCTTTTCAGGGAAAACCAATGTATACCTTACACATATTGATTTATGATTTTTACCTGCAATTCCTGTCTTCCAGAAAGTTATAAATTCAAACTGTAACCCAACTGCCTCAGATGCACTTTCTCAGGATCTCTGGAGATGGTATTCCTCATGTCATGGTCGCTCATTTTGGCTTTGAATGAACCTTTTAAAATATTTTGGCAGAATTTAGTTTTTCTACCATTAATCAACAGTGACAAAGTATGTAGAACTCAGATGCAAAATGAAGCGCATAGGAGGGCCTGTGATACTGTAAAAATATGATATATATATTTAATCTTTATCCCCACTTCCTGGCATATAGCTCCTAAAATCTTTGGGATCTCTGAAGTGAGAAGAGTGTCTCTTGTATGCTAATGAGATGACTGGTGGATGAGGACCCCTAAAATAGCTCCATGATGAAGCTGATAGTAGAAAAGATCAAGGCATAATTAGAGGGTTGGAAATTTCAGCCCCAACCCCCAATCTCCAGGGAGGGGAGATGGACTGAATGTTAAATTGATAGTGAATGGCTAATGTTAACAATTGTGCCTATGTAATAAAGCCCCCAGAAGACCCCAAAGAGACAGGGTTTGGAGATCTTCAGGATAGCTGAATACGTGTGTTGGAGGGTGGCAGCACCGGGGGACACGGAAGCTCTGTACCCCCTTTCCCATACCTTGCCCTATACATGTCTTCCACCTTCTACAGCCTTTGCAATATCCTTTATAATAAATTGGTAGACATGTTTTCTCTGAGTTCCACAAGCTACTCTAGCATTTTAATTAAACCCAAAGTCACGGTAACTCCCAACATATAGCTTCTGGTTATTCAGAAGCACAGGTGATAACTTGTGCTCATCTCAATCTTCTGAACCTGAGATCTCAATCTGTGGAATGTGATGCTATTGCCAGGTAAATAGTGTCAGAATTGAATTGAATCAGAGGACATTAGCTATTGCTTGCTAGAAAATTGCCTGGTGTGTAGAAAAATACCTTCTTACAAGTAGTGTCAGAGGTGCTATGTGTTGAATTACTGGGTGAATTCGAGTTGGAAATAATTATTTTTTCTCTCTCTTCATTGAAAACCGATCTTGCAATATTCCCTTTCTGGAGATATTTGCTACCAAAAATGTCATCTGTAGACCAGCTGCATCAGCATCCTCTGGAGATTTATTCATGCAGAACCTCAGTTCTACCCCATGTCTGCTGAATCAGAATCTGCATTTTACTAAAGTCCCATGAATATCATGTGCAAGACAAATGTTTGAGAACAGGTATAGAACATTCTGGGCTCTAATTATTTCTGTTTTTCTTTTTGCCCACTCCACAAAATAATTTTGTTTTATTCAAGTTAGGCATCTGCACAACAAACAACTCTTGATTCTGAGCTTCCAATAAGGAAGAATCAGAATATGAAGTTGTGTAACCTCTTTTATGAGCCAGTCATGGGGGGAAGCATACTTTTTGCCTGCATCTCACTGACCTGAACCCAGTCATGTGGCCACATCTAGCTGCAAGAGAGGCTGAGCAATGTTGCCTATCCTTTTGTATAGGAAGAAGAGGAAATTGCTAGGGTAAACATTAGTCTCTGCCCTACTTATCCACTCTTCTTCCAGAATCCATCTAAATCCCTACCTGTTTTGGCTGGGAGGTATCTTCTTCTAAATTCCTATAGTACTTATTATTCAGCCTTTTCACCTGCATAATCCAGGAATATCCTGCTACTCATTATTCTATTATCTATCCTGGGCTGCATGTCTTATTTTCCATTAGAATTTATTAACACTTGTAAGGCAGAGGCCATGCCAGACTGTTAGTTTTTTTTAAGCTCTGCAGAGACAACATTACTTTTATGTATGTAATGAACATATTATTAACATTTATTGATCAAGTTCATGAATATATGGAGGAGTAGAATGGTCTTTCTTAATCAGTAATTAGCAGAATATCTTATGGATCCTTTCAACCTCTGGATTCTATGATTAACCCAGGTATTGCCTGAATATTTATGTTCTCTCAAAATTAATGTTGAAATTTTAACAACCAAGGTGATGGTATTTAAAGGTGGGAAATTTGGGAGGTGATTAGGTCATGGGGCAGAGCCCTCATGAATGGGATTAGTACTCTTATAAAAAAGACCCCAGAGAAATCCCTCACCACATTTCCCATGTAAGAAGAACACACAAGAAGTTCCCATTTATGAAACAGAGCAACAAAAAGATGTATGTCTATAAACCAGCAAGCAGGCCCTTATCAGACACCAAATCTGCTGGCACCTTAATCTTGGACTTTCCAGCCTCCAGAACTTTGAGAACAAAATTACTGATTCATTTTATAAACGAATTTCAAAAGAAGGTTATTTACATGCAGTAGGAACAAAATTTAGTTCTTGAAAGACATGAATAGCAAAATTTACAATGTTTTGGGGACAGCAAATGTAGAGTGCCTGATGCAGAAAACAAAATATGCCATTTAAAATAACAACTCAGTCCTGCAATTCTATTACTAGGCATCTACCCAGAAGCAAAAAAAAAAAAAACAAAAAAACATTTTATCATATGAAGATTTGCATTAAATTGTTTATCCCAGCTCAATCTACAATTGCCAAGATGTGGAAACAATCTAACTGCCTATCACCCCAGGAATGGATTAATGAACTGTGGTATGTGTATACCGTGGAATACTATTCAACCCTAAAAAAGATGGAAACTTCATATCTTTTGTATTTACCTGGATGAAAACACATTCTTCTTAGTAAAGCATCACAAGAATGGAAAAGCAAGTATTCAATGTACTCAATACTAATATGAAGCCAGTAGATGAACGAATGCAGCCCAGAAAAGAGAAAAACTCAATTCAATTCAAGTTGGGGGGAAGAAGAATGAGAGGAGGAGGAAGAGGGATTGGTGCGCTCTCACTGAATGGGCACAATGTAAAGGTATATGACACACCTCCTGGCTGTGGGACCAACTAAAATGAGCACTTTACCTAATACATGCAAACCTTGTAACCTGATTGTTTGTAGCCTCATATTGATCTTTAATAAAAAATAATAAAATAGCAACTCAAGAAATAATTTCAAGACATAAAGACATAAAAAAAAGTGGTAATTTAAGCCACCTGGGCTAAAGTGTAAGGTATCATGAACAGATTGTGAAAATCCCCAAATTTAACTAGGAATTATCCTTCTAATCTCTCATCACCCTGTTGGATAGGTCAGCAGTTTTAGTGTAATGCATTCTAATAACAGTGCATGGGGGAGGGCATGAGATGGACCACTGAACACATCATCCTGCCCATGTCATGTTAGGAGAAACCAAAGTCCCCAAAGCAATTTTCCTGAAATTACATAAGGCAGAGAAGGCAAGTTTTGACTCAAGTCAGTCGTGGCTCCAAATTCAGTATTTTGTAAAGTGTCCTGCACTGTTTTTTTTTTTTCTATAGACAGCTGCCTTCTCTTTGGAGGCTTCAAAACATAATTGACTATTGACAAAATGTTGAAGAGGGATTAAGTATAATTTCCAGATGGCTCTTCTTCATTTTCTTCAGTCCTTGCTGTGCCAGTGTTATCACACAGAAAGGAGACTTGTTGTCAGACCTCTCCATTTATCAAAGAGCTTGGAACTTTTGCACCAAATAAAATTTCTGGCTGACTCTAATCTATGAAAGCCAGTTTGTAAACTCAAATATGAGAATATTTAGTGTTACTGCGGTTTTATGTCAAACAGACTTCTTTTTTCTTTGTCAATAATTGTTTGCTTTCAGGTTTTTCTTCCCCTTCTTTTTCTTCTTTTCCTTGACTGCTCATAAAATGTTTTATTTCCTTAGAAATTAAAATAGTAACTATGTATGTGTATTTTCTTTTGTTTTTCCTGGATCCCAGTGGGCCATCTGAGTCTGACAATTTCTTCTTCCACTAAGCAAATAGTCTTATGTTGTTTATTGTCTCTCTGCTTCATTCTTTTGTGGAGTTGCAGGGTTACATGCCAGAGATTTCATGGACTGATCCTTCATCATATTCTTAGATTTTCTAATTATCACTTTTTTTCTGTGTCTTTATGTTCTTGGAATACTCCTGGAGTTGCTATATATATTTATATATTTTAAAAATGGAGTCTCACTTTATCCGCCCTTGGTAGAGTGCTGTGTCGTCACAGCTCACAGTAACCTCCAGCTCTTGGGCTTAGGAGATTCTCTTGCCTCAGCCTCCCAAGTAGCTGGGATTACAGGCGCTCGCCACAATGCCTGGCTATTTGTTTTTTTTTTTTGTTTTTTTGTTTTTTTTTTGGTTGCAGTTTGTCCGGGGCCAAGTTTGAACCCACCACCCTTGGTATATGGGGCCAGGGCCCTACTCACTGAGCTATGGGCGCCACCCTGGAGTTGTTATTTTAAATGGTATATTTTGTTTTCTGCATTAAGCAGTCTACTGTTCATCGCCCCCCAAACATTTTAAATTTTACTATTCAGGTGTTTCATAAACTAAATTTGTTCCTACTTTATATAGAAAACCTCCTGAAATTCATTTATAAAATGAACCAGAAATTTTTCTCTGATAACATTTCATTTTCTTTCTGGGAAGGAATTTTTATCAAATAGAAGTATTTTCTCTGGCATCTCAGAATGACTCACCAGACTTCTTTTCACTGTGTCTGGTGCTTTTCTCTGCTCTTCTGAAAATTTTATTCCTAGGAAAAGGGCAAATTTTACATGTAGTAATTTTCTTATTATTTTAGGCAGAAATGGAAATAGAGCTACTGTAAAATGGTTTCAGGTCGGGAACATTCCCTGATCTACTCCGTGGCTTTTGCTCTTTGATGTGTGTCCATTGTGCTACTTTCCCGTCCACCTCTTACTTTGCTGTGTGATTTTTCCCCAGCACCGTTGAAGCCACTGAAAATAAGAGGAGAGGGCTGACTATTGGTGTTGCGTTGTCCAGAACCAGAAAAACCCAGGACTGTTTTCTGATGGCTGCAGCAAGGTGTCTGGCTGTCCATCTGTGTTGCTTCTGACCCGCAAGAGGGAACAGTGTCATGAAAGCCAATGATTGCACTGTGATTAATAGTTTTGTATGTGTATGTGTGTATAGGTGTGTGTGCACGGAGAGCCTTTAATTAGTCACAAAAGAGGATAAAGTTGTTAATTTGGAATTTTTTTTAAGTCATAGATCTTTTTTAAAACAAGTTTTAGGTTGACGGGAAAATGAGCAGAAAGTCCAGGGAGTTCTCTTCCTTACTGCCCTCCCTCCCTCCTTCCTCACAGCATTTTGGATTCGGGTGGTTTATTTATCACTATCAGTGAGCCAATACTGATACATGTACATTATCGTAATTTAATTATTATTATTCCATTGTTATTTCTTCTATCATCATTAACTAAAGTCCATAGTTTACGGTAGGGTTTATTCATTGTGTTGCACATCATATAAATTTTGACAACTACATAACATCATGTATCCATCACTATAGCATCACACAGGACATTGTCTCCATCACTCCATTGTCTTTTTGGTTCACTTGTTTTCTGGTGCAAAGTTTCCTGTGATTTTTATTCTCATTCTTCCATAGGTAATGCATCTTTTTTTCCCTCTGACTGCCTTTAAATTTTTGACTTTCAGCAATTTGAATGCAATATGCCTAGATTTGTTTTTCTCTTTTGTGGGGTTCTCTGAGTACCTTGGATTTGGGGTTTTGTATCTCTCATAAATTATGGAAAATTCTTGGCAAAACATTTCTTATGTTCATCTCTGTATCTCTTCTTTTCCAGCCAGGCATATTTTTGAGCATTTGATATTTTCCTACAGTCCTTGGCTATTCTCTAGGGTTTATTTTTCACTCATTTTCCCCTTTATAGCCTCAGTTTATAATTTCTTTTGTCCTATCTCGCGTTCACCAATTCTTTCCTTGGCTATGTTGAGTCTACTGAGGAGCCCAGAGAAGTCATGTTTCATCTTCACTTACAGTGCTTTTCATTTCTAGTATGTATTTGGATGCATTCCATCTCTCTGCTGAAATTACCCACCTGAACGTGTATGTTATGCGCTTTTTGCATTAGTATCTTAGTATACTGGTAGTAGTTATTCTAAATTCCCTATAGACTGGTTCCAGCATGTTTCTCCTATCTGTGCATGATTCTGATGAGTCCTTTGTTTCTTTATAGTGTTTTTTCTCTTGTATGTGTCTTAAGGATTTATATATATGTGTGTGTATGTATGTATGTGTATATATACATACATGAACACATACATATATACATATATGATGCTGTTGAAAGCTTGACATCTTTTGCAAAAGATTGATAGTAAGAAAATATTTCTTATGCTTAGTGATGAAATGAGCATGCCTTTTTCTAAATACAAGCTAAATAGATGGAAGAGAATTTGGTTACTTCTGATAGGCTTTTAGCGAGGGCGGGGAATTGTTAATCTAGTCAGGAGTTGGGCTGTGTTTGAGGTTTGTTGTTGCTATGGTTACCCTGAGTGCACCACATTCATCAAATTCCTCTAGTGATATCTTTGTTAAGGATGAAGGTTGATTTGACAGGGGTCACGGTCTCAATTTTGGCTTTCCCTTGGGTTTGGATTTTCTCTTTGTGCTGTGCACTGTAGAGACTTTGTTTCTTGCAATCCTCCCAGCTGAATTCCACTTCTTCCTTTTACGTGAGGTTGCTAGCTTAGTACTGAAGTAAGAGGGTTCTATGATTTTCTTCAGGAGCTTCAGTCTGAGGTATCAGCCCCAGGTCTCCCTCAGGCATCTGCTCCTGCACCTGCTCCAGCTGTAGTGTGTGGTATGGACCTGGTCAGCTTTCCTGCTCCTTCTCTGGTGGTAGAGCTTTGGTGGCTTTTCCTTCCACCCTAAATTAGGGTTTTCCCTCCTTAAGGGGTGATACTAGAGATGAGTCTGGGTAGATTTTCAGCAGAGGCTGCTGTTCCACCCCACCATAAGGCAGCATCTGGGAAGATTTCTTGGGATTCTTCCCAATCCTCCATTGGCACCTGGTGGGGTTGATGGAAGGAAAGCATGGGCGAGGGTGTGAAGCCTCCTGTCTCTGTGGCCCCCGGGAGCCTCATGTTCTTACACAAGTACAATTTGTTAATTGTAACGTATTGCAGTTTTCATGATCCATTAAAACATTTTACCTTTGTTCTTCGTACCAGTTTACTTGGTGTCCTGAAACCTCTGCTCCAGGTAAACCAATCTTTGGTTCCTGCCTTCCCTTCAGGGCTAGTCTCTCTCTTGAGACCACATTTTTAATTTTTTCCTCTGATCTAAATTTTCTGATGGGGGTGAGATGAGTTGTTAATTTGCAGTTTGTCTAATATCGCAAGTTTCGATGCTTTTTCTAGCTATCTGTTTCTAAGCTAAAATGGGTATGCTGTGCTTTTAATCTACTCATTCTTAGGCAAATATTTGTCAGTATCTAAAAAGTACAGCCTACACAGCAACACAATCCACACAACAGTTAGGTGATGCCTTTGCTCACTGATTATAGACATGTGATTATGTAGCATCACATAATCAAAAATTCTGTTTTGATTAAAAGTAGTCGTGGGGAAGGGGGAGAAGGAGGGGAGGGAGGCGGGAGGATGGGTGGAGGAGGGTGATTGGTGGGATTACACCTACGGTGCATCTTACAAGGGTACATGTGAAACTTAGTAAATGTAGAAAATAAATGTCTTAACACAATAACTAAGAAAATGCCAGGAAGGCTATGTTAACCAGTGTGATGAAAATGTGTCAAATGGTATATAAAACCAGTGTATCGTGCCCCATGATTGCATTAATGTGCACAGCTATGATTTAATGAAAAAAAAAAAACAGTAGTCGTGTTAATTTCACTTACAGATTTTACGAAGGAAGGAAAAGTAACTTGCAGACTCTGGTGTTTCTATTGTGCCTCTCCAACCCTTGTATTTTTCCTGAGGCACAGTATCTGCGTGTCTACTCCCCCTCCAGACAGAACCTTCAGGGCAGGTAGAGTGTGCCATCCTCTTTTGCTTGCCTAGTGCTGAGCTAATATCTGGTTCAAGTGAGAACTCAATTAAAAATCTGGCTAATGTTTCTGAGTGCCATTAGCTCATTCAGTCAGTTGGCACATTTTCCTGAGAGCTCCTTGGATTTCCCAGAGAGATACATCTTGTGGAGTGACCAAAGTCTTCTTCCAACTATTTGGCTTACATTAAAATACAAAAAGCACACGATCCAGATGTGCTCTGAGAAAGCCTGGGGCATGTGCCAAAGTGATGTGTGTGTGCTCTGAGGAGCCCTGATTTTATCATCTGGACAACCAGAAGCCACTCGACGATCTCTTGACTTAACTACTCTTTCGTATAGTTGGAGTATTTTTGATGCTTAATGACAAATAGCATATTAATTTGAACTCTATAAAGCAGGGGCTTCCATTAAGTGAATGCGCACAAGCAGACATGAAGGAGAAGAGTGACTCCCTTCATTACGGGCATGCAGTGTAGAAATCATGCTCTGAGTGAATCTTAAATAGTCTAGCAAACTGAAATCCCCTCGGCTCATCTGCCAAGTCAGTGAATATGGTAATCTGTGTGTGACAGAAGCCTTCGCAGCTGTTCCTCAGCCAGGCAGTCTGACTTGGGGATTTGTTTATGCTGTAAGGCTCACTGGACTTTCCATCAGGCAGGGAAGAGAAAAGTTTGACCCTGATTTGCAGCTAATAACTCTTTAGATGTTGACTTCTATTGCATTTAGGTCTTGATATATGTATACTCCTCTTTCCCAACCCTTTCTCAATATCGTACGGTCATGATACACTGATGATTCTGGTTTGGACGTGTCTGCAGAAGATTGAAGGCCACTGGTTTGAGAGGTCCGATTACACATGACTTGCCACTGGTGCTGCTTTGCAGTTGTAACCAGGGAGGTGGAATGGTATTGAGGAAAAGGGAAAAAAGAGCATTGGCTTTGGCAGAAACCAGAACTGGGCTCAAATTCTGGCCCTGCTGTTTTTTAGCATTTTGACCCTGATCAAGTGCTATAATCTTCCTGAGCTTCAGTCATCTGTGATAGCGAGGTGGGAGCACTGGACTCAGAGCATTCTCCTGAGGATAAATGATGTCAGTATGATGTATGAAGAGATAAAATGCTACATATAAAGGGTGTGCTCAAAAAAAGTGGGGGGGATGTTCAACAGATGGTAGCTGCTACAACTGTTATTACTATTGCTTATTTTTATCACTGGCTTCCTGAACATGTTTTCACTTGTTTTCTGTGGTGTTACCTCATAAACACAGCCACATGTGCCTGACCCCTCCACATGCTCTAATCTTTAACTTGATAAAGTGCTCACCTTAGCTCCCACACTTCTGGGCCTTGCCTGGCTCCTTTCCTCCAGCCTAGGTCCTATGATCAGCTTTTGTTCGGCACCCTTCTGTTTTACTGCTCTGTGGATTGTGTTGCTGTGTAGAATGTGTATTTTATATATTGATAAACACTTATATTTAAGGATGAGTCAATTAAAGAACACAAAGTACCAGTTTTATCTTAGAAATAGAGATGCTAGAAAAAGCACCCAAACTTACAACACTAGACAACTGCAAATTACCAACTCATCTTGAATCCATCAGAGCCCCTTCCTGTGGGAGGATTTTACAGCCCCACTGCTCCGGATGTGTACACAGCCATATGGGTTACTAAGGCCATGTAAACTAAGTGGTGCGTCACTGCTAGGCATAGCCTTTAACATGTGGGGTACCTTTCCCCTTCCTCTGCACTCACGGTGCCATGGCAGAGTGGGTCTTTCCAAGGCTTAGGTCTCTGAGTGGCTGTGATGAGCAGAGCTCCACTTTTGGCTACAAGAGACACAGTGTGAGTAAGAAGTAAACTTTACCATTATAAGACAAGGATTTTTGACTTGTTTGTTACTGCAGCATCTAATTGCTAAAGACCTTCTAATTGCTAAAGACCTTCTCCCTCAATTTCAGCTCTGAGGTAGAGTTCTCTACACCTGCCAAGAGCCTCATCAAACCACGTGGATCTTTGCTTCCTAAGAAGTTGCTCTGTCCATCCAGTGGCCATCAGGTGAGAAGAAGCCACAAGCTGATGCTTCAGTCAGCTCCATGCTCAGTCAGTCTGTCCTCTTCTGCTACTTACTGCACTTGGACTCTAAGCTGCTCAAACCTGTAAAGTGAATTACAACACACAGACATCAGTGCAGTCCATGCTGGGAAGGGTGCCCTGAAATACTTGAATACTCCCACTTCCCTTTCATTTCCTGCCTCTCATTCTGTTTTGCTTGCTGCTCATATTCATCAGGCACATGTCGTTCCCCCAGGGAGAGGCTGGGGATGGAGCAAAGCAGTGTCTGGGCAGTGTGTATCCCAGCTTGCTTTTGGAACTGTCTGTCTGTCTGACTTCCTTGCAATGTCAGGGGCCATTTCAGCCCCACAGGTAGCCTCAGCTCTGCTCCTACACTTGAGATCTGGCAGACCTAAGCAGCTGCCACCTGACAGTTTTGGATTTGGTATTGTCTACCTTGTGTCTCCTACTGCCTCTGTGGGCATCTGTGCCATTCTTCAGCTCCTCTTCCACTTGGACTCAGGACAAAGGATGCTTTTCAGGATAGAGCCTTCTTCATTCTCCAGTCCCAGAGATTATAGTCATTATTATACCCAGAGTTGAACGTATGGCCTGTCATTCTCTAATGTTGCTCAATTAGCTGTTGCAAAGAGCAGAACCAAGTCTGAGCTAAAAAAGAGGGCTTACCGTATTATCAATTTGGGCTGCTGGAACAAAGTACCATGGACCTGGGGGCTTATAAACAACAGAAATTTATTACTCACACTTTTGGAGCCTGGAATTTTGAGATCAGGGTCCCGGCGTGGTTCTGGTGAGGTCTTCCTTCAATGTTGCAGATGGTCAACTTCTTGCTGTGTTCTTGCATATTGGAAAGAGAGAGATATCTGATATCTCTTGCTTGTTTCAATTAAGGGCACTAATCCCATCATGAAGACCCCACCCTCAGGACCTTATCTAACTTTAATTACTGTCCAAAGGTCCCACCTCCAAGTACCTTCATATTAGTGATTGGGATTTCATCATATAAATTGTGGGCGTGCACACACACACTTTTAGCCCATTAAACAGTAAGACTAAACACATCTTGTAACTAGAAAAGGATGGTCTTTGGAAACCAAGGCAAGCAAGGCAACTCTTAGGACCAGTTGTTATATCAGTATGAGCCTCTCCCAACTTTCACAGTTTCTTTCATAGGATATCTATGATCTTGATGTTTTTGCTACCTATTGTTTTAGAACAAATTATCCCAAAACATACTGGTTTCAAACAACAAGAATATCCTTCTCTCATGAATCTTGACCAGGCACTTTCTCTGTTTCATGTACATTCAGCTGATGCCCTGGGGAGGCTGAAAGGTCCTAGATGTCCTTTATCACAGGGATGGCAGTTAGTGCCAGCTGCCACCCTGGGGCTCAGATGGGCTTCTTGGCCAGAAGCTTTGGTTCTTCTGTTATGTTACTGTCTCTCATCTTTATGGGACATCCATATGCTGTTTCATGGGTACATTTTTTAGGGAGGCTTGTCAGACTCTGCCCACACCCATCACAGTTTGAGTGCTCTGAGAAGTGCCAGGAGCCAGTATTTTCATGCTCAGGGCTGCCTGTTTTGTCACTGATTGCCTTCACTGTGAGCAGACAGGTGCCGTTCTGCATTTTACCTCTGCTGGGTCAATTATAGTGATTTCAAAAGACACAAATGTATCTGACAAGTCTCATTGGAAAGAAAATTCCTTCAGATTAACAATAAATTGATCTGATTACCTAATCTTAGTATCATTCAGAAGAAAAATGCCAGGCCAAAGTGGAGTGGCAATCTTTATTCATGTCAATCTGTGGAGAAAATGAGAGTGTGAAGAAAGCTCAAGGCAGTGAATGAAAAAAAATCTCTGCACTCTGAAGACCAAAAAAAAATACCTGTATCTCAAAGGTGTTTCTGTTCAGAGATGCCCAGGACAGCTATTTAGAAAATATTAAACATATTATGAGCTTACTGATTTACCTTTTTGTAAGAATGCAAAGGGTCTTAAGACCTTAGTATTTGGAAGGTGTTCCAATTTGAAATACTTTAATAAGTGTTTAATAATTCATTTAATTATTAAGTGTTATTAATTAACACTTTAATAAGTGTTCCAAATATTAAATTAATAGTTTATTTAGATAAAGAGATATGTTCACATTTTGTGAACCTAGTGAAAATCAACAGAAGAATAGTAGCTTTTTGTTGTGGCCTGCAGTACACTTGGCATGCATGTTAGTCATGCTACCTAGCAGTGATGGTGAAAGACTAATAGATTCACTTACTAACATATATCTGTCAGGATTAACTGTTAGTTTTGATGTATTACCTCCATAGTAAAGACTTCTCTGACCCAGACAATTACCTCTTTCTTCCTTTCTTCTCTCATAGTGCTCTGGATGTACTTCTACTAAGAGACAGTTCTCAGATCTCTTTGATGACGTATTTATTTAGTCTTCTGTGGGTGTTAAGTTATGTACTAAAGTGCATTAGCAATGCATTAGTTCATAGTCTCCATAACTACTGCTTTAGTTCAAGTCCTTACCACTCTTCCTTGGACTTGAATTTACAGTCTGGTGGGACTGTGGTAGACACTATTGGCTCAAGACCGAATAAGTGATACTTCCTTTCTTCTCTGCTGGAAGACCTCGGTTTTGTCCTGATGGATTCTCCTTCATCATGTGACTCAGGTGAGATCTCAATTAGTGTACACTCATCATGATAAAGCAGTAATTGGTTTTGGGGGGGCATGTTATTCAGTGCTGACCAAGGAGACAGAAAGGGAAGTGGTTACAGAGGCTTCTTGGAGACACTTCTTCATTGATACAAAGAGACACAAAGGAATTCAGAATACTTTCATTTTAAGATTTCATGCCTGATGGTGCTGAATTCACTTGCTTCCCAGAGGAGAGTTTGCCCCCAGATAAGCCAACAAGGTAGCAAAAATGTAGACGCAATCTGGGTTATTGATGTCACCTTCAAATTGTTCAAATGACCCAAACTAGAGGTATCCTACAATGGAATATCTGTTATGATGCATAATAATAAATATCCTTATACTGGCTGACTGCTTACTTGTTAATATAGAAGCACAATGATAAATGATAAAAGATACATTTACTGCAACAGTAAGACAGGGTACGAGAAACACACAAAGAAAGGTATAAAGTGCTATGAGAATTTAGGAGGGAGAGGGGACTGAACACAACCACTAGGGTGACGGAAGGTAATCAGAAAATCAGACACAACATAAGTCACACGTGGGCAGCATATTTAGACCACAGGCATTTTCTGGTATGTTTATGGATTACATAATGTCTAATATTTTAAGCTATAAATCAAAAAAATCATGATCTTTTCTATAAAAGTTAATATTTATTTTTCATACTTTGCTCCAGTGCCCACCTAGTAACACAGGCTGTGGTTGAGGACTGGCATTCCTTTACATGGGGTCTGGGCTTTTCTCCAGGTTTGCTGTCCTCTGTGTAAGCCCCCTGCCTATCCCTGGTGGCTTTCAACTTCTGTCTTTGTGATGGGAGAAGAATTTACTCTCAGTAAAATTTGAAAATAAAGTTCAGCAGAGCAACGGACATGAAGCATGAAGTTTGGGGTGTGTCATTCATTCATTGAAGAAGGCTTAGGCAGGAAAGAGGAGAGGAGTAGACTTATCTTAGGGCATTTAAGGGTTAGAAAAAGATTTATTTCTTAGGAAAGGGAAAGCTTGAGGTTGTTTCCAAGCAGAAGGATAAAGTTCATTGTGTGCTGAGTGCAAAAAGACCTTTTAATAAAGTGAATGATGGCCATGGATCTGTTGTAACACTTGGTCTACGGGAATCCCGAAGTGCTATATATTCTAGATCCTTACTTTTCCAAGCATTTAGGAGCATGGAGGACACATTATGGGCTACAGAATCCTGTAATTATATTTAATATACTGTGAGATTTATCTACTAAAATAGAGGACTGATTAAGATAAATACAGACAATGATCTCATTTTGGAAGGGATTGCTGTGGCAAAAGAATTTGACAAGAAGATCCTCTCTTTATCTGAACAATAAAATATATCAATTTCTGAACCGTTTGTGGCCTGTTCATCTGGTGAGAGAATGGAAAAAGAGAGACATTCATCAATTTTATAATCTACAGTCTGTCACTCAGATTAAATCAGGAAGAAGAGTGTGTGGAGAACACATTTGGAAAGAAAAGTTATTTTCAAAACATCTGGAGCAGGCGAAAAACCTCATCAGCTCAATTCCGGCAACACATGCAGATAAGATTTTGCTCTTGAAAAGTCTTCATTTTCCTCCATTTAGCTATAAGAATTTTACCATTCCCCAGCAGTAGCATATTAGAATTAACAATGTGGCTTTAAACAAAAATTGCAAGGGTGATATAATTAGCATCATCAGCATAAGGTTAATCATTTTAAAATGGAAAGGCTAGTGATGTGCCTAAAAAACTGTTTTGCTAAAGTCAAAGAAATTATCTCAACTCAGCTGGCCTTTCCCCAGTCTTTCTGCTCATTTTTCAGGCAGTAAGGTTGAAGGAAGAGTTAAAATTTATGCAAGTAAGAATACCTGCAAAAACATTAGACATTAAATTGTTAAGCATTGAATTGCTTAACAAATGAAATCTAGCCAGAAGTGGGAAATCAGAAGTGAATGTACATCTGGAAGAACAGAACAGCCTAGGGTAAGCAAACTTCCCAGATACACTGAAGATGCTGTTGAACATTTTTGGGGGATACCAATCCAGCTACAAATATCTAGAAGGATTAAAAAGAAAGTTTTACAAAATTGACACATAGGTGTGATAACCAAAGGGAAGATCCAATGCATGAACCAGTCCCATTAAATGCTCATAATGGCAGAATATTCAGAAATTTTATTATTTTATTTTATTTATTTATTTATTGTTGGAGCTTCATTGAGGGTACGAAGAACCAGGTTACATTGATTGCATTTGTCAGGTAAAATCCTTCTTACTATTGTGTCCAGTCCCCAAGAGGTGTGTCACACACTGTGACCCCACCACCCCTTCCCTCCTTCCTTCTCCCTGCTCCCTTTTTCCCCTACCACCTACCATGTACTAGGTCATCAATTGTCCTCATATCAGAATTGAGTACACAGGATTCTTGCTTCTCCATTCTTGTGATGCTTTACTAAGAAGAATGTTCCACTTCCATCCAGGTTAATACAAAAGATGTAAAGTCTCCATCTTTTTAATGGCTGAATAGTATTCCATGTTATACATATACCGCAGCTTGTTAGTCCATTCCTGGGATGGTGGGCATTTCCACATTTTGGAGATTGTAAATTGATCTGCAATAAACAGTCTAGTGCAATGGTTCTCAACCTTCCTAATGCCCCGGCCCTTTAATACAGTTCCTGTGGGTTGCGAACCACAGGTTGAGAACGGCTGGTCTAGTGTAAATGTCCTTATGATAAAAGGGTTTTTTTTTTTTTTTTTTTCTTCTTGGTAGATACCTGGTAATGGGATTGCAGGATCAAATGGGAAGTCTTGTTTGAGTTCTTTGAGGATTCTCCATACTTCCTTCAAAAAAGGTAGTATTAAGTTTGCAGTTCCACCAGCAATGTAAAAGTGTCCCCTTGTCTCCAATCTCAAAACAGCATCTGGAGTTTTGAGATTTTGTAATGTGGGAAATTCTCACTGGGGTTAGGTGATATGTCAGGGTGGTTTTAATTTGCATTTATCTGATGATTAGGGATGATGAGCATTTTTCTTTTTCTTTTTTTTTATATTTAATTATTTATTTTATTGTTGGGGATTCATTGAGGGTACAATAAGCAGGTTACATTGATTGCAATTGTTAGGCAAAGTCCCTCTTGCAATCATGTCTTGCCCCCATAAAGTGTGACACACACAAAGGCCCCACCCCCCTCCCTCCATCCCTCTTTCTACTTCCCCCCCATAACCTTAATTGTCCTCATATCAAAATTGAGTACATAGGATTCATGCTTCTCCATTCTTGTGATGCTTTACTAAGAATAATGTCTTCCACTTCCATCCAGGTTAATATGAAGGATGTAAAGTCTCCATTTTTTTTAAATAGCTGAATAGTATTCCATGGTATACATGTACCACAGCTTGTTAATCCATTCCTGGGTTGGTGGGCATTTAGGCTGTTTCCACATTTTGGCGATTGTAAATTGGGCTGCAGTCAACAGTCTAGTACAAGTGTCCTTATGATAAAAGGATTTTTTTGCTTCTGGGTAGATGCCCAGTAATGGGATTGCAGGATCAAATAGGAGGTCTAGCTTGAGTGCTTTGAGGTTTCTCCATACTTCCTTCCAGAAAGGTTGTACTAGTTTGCAGTCCCACCAGCAGTGTAAAAGTGTTCCCTTCCCTCCACATCCACGCCAGCATCTGCAGTTTTGAGATTTTGTGATGTGGGCCATTCTCACTGGGGTTAGATGATATCTCAGGGTTGTTTTGATTTGCATTTCTCTAATATATAGAGATGATGAAAATTTTTTCATGTGTTTGTTAGCCATTCGTCTGTCGTCTTTAGAGAAGGTTCTATTCATGTGTCTTGCCCATTGATATATGAGATTGTTGGCTTTTTTCATGTGGATTAATTTGAGTTCTCTATAGATCCTAGTTATCAAGCTTTTGTCTGATTGAAAATATGCAAATATCCTTTCCCACTGTGTAGGTTGTCTCTTTGCTTTGGTTATTATCTCCTTAGCTGTACAGAAGCTTTTCAGTTTAATGAAGTCCCATTTGTTTATTTTTGTTGTTGCAATTGCCATGGCAGTCTTCTTCATGAAGTCTTTCCCCAGGCCAATATCTTCCAGTGTTTTTCCTATGCTTTCTTTGAGGATTTTTATTGTTTCCTGCCTTAAATTTAAGTCCTTTATTCATTTTGAATCAATTTTTGTGAGTGGGGAAAGGTGTGGGTCCAGTTTCAGTCTTTTACATGTAGACATCCAGTTCTCCCAATACCATTTATTGAATAGGGAGTCTTTCCCCCATGAGCATTTTTCATATGCTTGCTAGACATTCGTCTATCTTCTTTACAGAAATTTTAAGGTCGTCATTACTTGTTGCAAATAAAGATGGTAAAATGATACATCATTTTTCTAGCAGTATTCTACCAGCAAATTTGTAGGCCAATCTAAGCATTAGTGAACTTCAGTAGGTATTCATAATATCGGTGATATTTGACATGCATGTTGGAGCCACACTTGATTTCCAGACATGTCTCCCAGTTTCATCTCTTATTAAATGTGTGATCATGAGTGCTTGCTTTATTTAGTTTTTCGGTAATTCAGTTTTAACCTTGGTAAAATAGGATTTGAATCCCAGTTTTTTTTTTTTAAACTTATCAGCTTCATTACCTCACTTGCCAGGGAGGCTTATCATTAAGCTCTTTCTGAGTAATGGACCATCTCAACCTTGGCTTAAAGGAACTAACCTTTATTATTTCTCATGATTCTGTGGGTTGCTTATTGGTTATTCTGGTGTCGGGCAAGGTAAACTAGACCTTAGTGTCTGGGATGGACTTACTTATACATCTGTGGCTTCAAGTGGGACAAGTAGACATCTGGAATGGGTAAAATGTCTATGGCCTGCAGGAGGACAGCAGAGGCTTGTTCACACAGTGGAGGAAGGCGTGTCACAGCAAGAAAGGGATAGGCCCAATGTGCAAGAGATTTTAAAACTTCTATTCGCTTTGCATTTTTACCAATGTCCCACTTCACATTTACTATGGCAAGTCACATGGTCAAGCCCAGATTCTAGAGGTGTAGAAATAGACACTGATTTTTAATTGGAGAAGCTTCAAAGTCACATTGCCAGGAAGAAAAAATAAGGATGGAAAAATTTTGTGGCCACTTTGCAATGTACTACTGAAAGTAATTTAGTATCTTGAGCAAGAATTTTCCAAGTTTATCATCTTCCACGTAAGCTAAGCTTAAGATATTTTGTTTGATTACTTTTCATTGGTTTTAAAAGGACTTTGAGATTTTTTTCTACAATGAGTCTTCAACGCAGTTTCATTTGGCAACCACTAAATTCCTCATTATAGTTGTCGTGCTATATATGGTGAAATGCAACATATAATTTTCAAATACATGCAAGACAGAACACATACATTTTAGATACAAGCAAAAGAACAGACAATAGGTTATCTATATTCTTTGTTGTATTTTAGTTTGTACATTTTAATATATCAATACTTTCACCTTCTCCTGTACAAATTTACATTTATTGTCTCATATTTGTTAGTTGTATCTCTGCAGTTAGTCTGCCCTGGGATAGAATGCATTACAGCAGTGCATCTTCACTTCTCCCTGCATCCACAGTTTTGCCATGTTCTCATGATTTCCTCATGAGCAGAGAATGTATCTCTGCCCTTTGATTTTGACTTGGCCATGTGACAAGCTTTGGCCAAAGGTATGTGGTGGGGAGTGACAGTTTCTCCGTCTCAGACTAGGATTTGAGAGGTATATAGACTTGCTCCCTTGCATCTCTGTTATCATTACTAGAACAGCATGTCTGGAAGCTTGCTGGTCTTAGATGAATAAAACATGTTTGGAGCAAAGCCACCCCAGATAAGCCACACATCCTCAAAAATAAGTAGAGCTTCTCCAGCCCCCAAAGGTAAAGCAGTAATATCTGGCCAAGCCTGCCCTTGAACCACCTAACCCCATCTCACTGAAGATATGTGAGCCAGAATAAATTATTGATATTTTAAGCCAATGTGTTTTGGGGTGTTTTATTATTCAGGAAGAAGAAACTGACATTAGCAACTTCAGGGTAGGATATTATCCATGATAATGTAATGAATACATAGGAGGATCTCAGGATATATTTATTAATATATTTATTAAATTTTGGCATTGCATTAGCTTTCAGTTGTTGTAATAACAAAAAATCACGAATGTAATGTCATAAAACAAATTTATCATTTTTCAGTTCTGTAGGTTAGAAGTTAGACATGGTTTTCACTGAGCTAGAACTTAGGTGTTAGCAGGGCTGCATTTTCTTCTGGAAGCACCCAGGAAAAATCTATTTCCTTGTCTTTTCCAGCTTCCAGAGGCCACCCATATTCATTGACTAATGTCCTCATTCTTTTATTTATGCTATGTGCTGAATTATGTTTCTCCAAATTCATGCACCTTAGAATATAATCATATTTGAGATAAGGGTTTTAAAGAGGTGATTAATGAGGCCATCATGGTGAGGTCTTGATTCAGTATGACTAGTGTTTTTTTTTTTTTTTTTTTTTATTAAATCATAGCTATGTACATGAATGCATTTATGTGGTACTATGTGCTGGTTTTATATACAATTTGAAATACTTACAAAAAACTGGTTAACATGAGAAAGAGACACCAAGAATGTCTGCATACGAAGGAGAGGGCACATGAGGACACACTGCCTTCCAGGGCTGCCTAGTAGGCAATGTGAGATGCTTCAGGTGAAACCGAATCTGCTGACGTTTTGATCAGGAACTTCTAGCCTTTAGAACAGTGGGAAAAAAAATAAATTTCTATTGTTTAAATCACCCAGCCTATGTTACTTTATTATGTCAGCCCTAACAAACTAAAATAATCTTCAAAGCCAGCAATGTAGCATTTGTCTTTCTGGGGAAGACTATTCTTTCCACAGCACATCATTCTCCAGCTGGGAAAGGTTCTCTGAGTGTAAAGACTCTACAGTTAAATTAGCCCTGCCCCAATCATCCAGGATAGTCTTCCCATCATAAGGTATTTAACCCTAATCACATCTACAAAATCATGGAATAAGTTGCCATGGAAGGCAACTTATCCGCAGGATATAGTGATTAGGCCATAAAATATGGACATCTTTTGGCAGCAAAAGGGCATTATTGTACCAAATGGAGACATAGTCTTGAGGTTATATAATTCATCATTTAATCAATATGGCTTTTAAAATGGAAGTATTAATTTTGTTATTTTGAGAAAGAGATAATTGCAATGAGAACAATTATTTCAGTAGAGACAATTATAATTGTTTCCTTTCATTTTCTCATTTCCTAATGCAAGAGTCCAGCTTTTCATTTAAATTTGCTTTGTTCCTTGTTTTTCAGCAGAACTCAGAAGGATTTAATACATGTTGTGCCATGAAAGAGCTTGCTATGCGGGCCCACTTCTTAGCATCGGCGCCTGTTTTTACAAGATTCTCTCTAGCTCTTTCTATCTAGCGACCCCGCCTCTCTACTGAGGAAAGTTATTAACAGGAGCTGTTAGCTGCTAAAAGCCTTTCATTCAATCTATATGAGAACTCCCCAGAAAAACCTTAGTGATTCTTTTTCTTTGAAAAGCCTCACACTGCCAATGGAAAGTGAGGGAATGAATCATATGTCATGCTTCCTTTTTCATGATCTGGGTTTCAGAAGCTCTATTGAAAGTCTCTTAAGAACGTTATTAGCTCCTGTTAGAGCTGCAGAGGATAACTTCATGTTGGAATTCATTTTCCAAGCACACCAATTATAATATCAGAAGTGTGCTGAGCTGAATTTTCGCATTTGCATTTGATGGCTAGGGCCAGCTGGAAAGCATTTTCCACTGCGAGTTAAGTGCCATGTGCATTTTTATATTTAGATATTAAAACACAAACCAAACACCCAATCCTGCAAAGATGCAAGAAAATGGCAAACAGGAGACCCATTGTGGTCAACTCACAATTGAACATCCAAACATCCAATCATCATTTAAACAACTCTACCCTTGGCAGGGCCCTGGGGTTGTATCAGCTAAGCACAAATTCTTTTTTGCTCTGGTCAGAAAATAACTTATCTGTTCTTAAGACAGCATTTCATCATTCAACACCTTAACATTCAACTTTCGTATTCTGGAATAATTCCCCAAAACACAAAGTGGCAGCTGTTTTCCAGGTTATAAACACAGCCCCAGATCCATCACGGCCCCTTCTGCTGTTTCGTCTTTGACTTCAGCTGGTGTGCCGCCGAAAAGTCAGTCGACCTTCCTCCGCTTCTCAAGAATGTAATACTTCATGGCTCATTTGAAACTGAGTCGGCACAGAGCAAAGTTTTATGGCAGGATCCTGTCGCGGTATCCTGGGTGGCATCTGGCAGTTTCTGAACTAAGGCGCATAAGTCAGGGACTGATGTTTCCCAGGGGCTTTCCTTAGTACATCTCAGCTTAAGCAGAAGGAGTAAAACGAGAACTTAAAATGCTGTAGGTTTCATGCTAGAAAAATGTGGATTTACATTCTGTTATTTCAGCTGTCAGCTTCCTGAAACGGATAAAGATCTCCGCAGTCACTGCGAGAAATTTCTGCATGTGCGATCAGAATTTTTGTAAATCTACAGAGAAGAACTCTAGATTTTAGCAACTACTTCTATCACCCCCAAATGGATGCAAACAACGAGTAAGAGGTGGGGGAGGTGTCTTTGAACACCAGTTTTGCCTGTTTACAAACACACTGTTTTGTGCTGTTTTGTAGAATTTGTGACGAGGCAAGAACGAGAGCCAATTCCTTTCTCTTCAATGTTGTGCACGAAGAGGACATTTCTTTCTGCCCATTAACACACGAGGATGTTATCAGCTGTATTGTGTCGGGAAACGAATCTTAATAATTAGATTGTGAAACAGAGATGGACAAGTATTTTTCACACCAGATTATTATTTTGTTTCTTTTGGCTACTTCTGAGGATTTCCCCATCTAAAGGAATAATTTGTGGGAGATTGTATACGGGTGCCATTTTTTTTTTTTTTAAACTAAATCATAGCTGTTCTTAACCCATCTCTGCTTTCTCACTGGAGAGGGAGAAGGGAGTTCTCTATCCCACGTGACTTGCTTCAGCCAATAGAATAAGGCCGAGCAGGTGATGCCCTGCTAGACCTGAGCACGGGCCCGGGGGGCCTTTGCTTATCTCTGCTTCTCGTACTTTTTGTTGTCACGAGCCTTTGGTTTACCTCTATATACAAGCATGAAGTAAGCAGCCCACAGACACAAGGCCAAGACAGTTGAGGGTCACTAGCTCAGCTTACATTAGTAGACCCCTCAGTGACCTACATACATAAACGAACTATAATAGTAAGACTGTTATTTTAAACTACTGTGTTTTGACTAATTTATTAAGCAGCACTTTGTGGCAATAGCTTATTGAAGCTAGAATGTAATCACTTATTAAATAATATATATTTACTAAAGGATGAACAAATAAAAATATATCCAGAATATTTCTGTAAATGTATACATATCTACACAAATGCATATATAGATATAAATAAGTAAAATACTGTAGGACCTCCATAAGTGACCACCTCCCTGCATTCACCGCCTCCTCAGTTGACCAAATTTTCATAGACTGGTCATGTGCCACGTGCACATATCAGTACAATAGACCTAGTTCCCTTTGTTGACCACCTATCTATGTTGACTAGTTATAGTCCCTTGGGTGGTCAATTTACAGCGGTTCCACTGCATATAAAACACACATGTACATATAGGTACATATAAACGTATTTTTTCACCTGTCTATGGAGGCAGATCCTCTTCTGTTTTAATTTTAACAATTTCCTTTTGAAAACTGGTTTGGAAAAAATTGATTGGTTGCAAAGTTCACACAGACTGAGAAGCAAAGCTGCCTTGTTCCGGAACTCCACAGTTTGGTGGTCCCACCGAATGTGACTTTGCTTACCATATAATTAATTTTCAAGAATCTCAAGAATTTTCAAGAATAAAGCTACTGATCAGGTCTCCAAGTTACTGAAGTAAAATATGTAGTTTTGCAAACAAGAAGACAGCAATACTTAACCCTCCCCATGAAAAAAGAAATGCACAATATCTTTCAATTTCCTAGGTATTACTATGACTTTAAAAAAACATAATGCTTATTGCAGGCAATTGTAAAACTGTGCTGTATGACATGTTCAGAAAAATTTTCTTCCGCATTAATGCTATAATTGCACTTAAGGAGAATATAGACAAATTAATGAATTTCACTGTTCAATGAGAGTTTGGTTCTGGCTTTCTCAGTTAAAATTAGAAGTAAAATATTAAAGTTTTTAATGGTGCTCAAGTTCTCTAGTCAGTTTCTGTCCCTAAACATATTCAGCATGGTGTTTTCTTGGAATGAAAAGAGAAGATATATGTTCCAGAAATTAAAGTGAGAATTGTTAAGTAACTGAACAAATATCTTGTTCTTAAAATGTTTTCTAAAGTTTTCTTTATAGTGCTCAGAGTATTTTTAAAACGTGTATGTGTTTGTATGTGTATGTATATACACTGAATCTTTTGTGCACCATTATTTGATCATCAAACACATTAGACCTCTTATTTGGTACAAGGTACAATTACTATTAGATTTTGGGAAAGCCACAGGGCTATGGTTTTGAGATTAGCTATGAAGGAACCTCATGACCTGGTTCCTTTGACCTCCATTCTTGAAAATAGTGGAACACTAGGTTTTTCCCTTCACATGGATAGTATAAATAGAATGAGAAAATGTCAAGTGAATTATAATTTGAGGAGGATATGTGTGTGCCCCGATTCAATAATTGTCTATTGTGAGCAGATGGATTTGTCAAAAAAAAAATAGTTTGACTGTTCATTCCAATAAGGTGTCAAACTTTTCCCTCTTGGATCCTTATAGGATTCTGAATGCCTTATTTTAAGAGACTGAAAACTAATTTGAGTTTCTTATTATTGATAGTCACTTTCTATGTTACCTACTTTGTTAAATATGCAAAAATAACAACACCAGAAAAATATGGGTTATGTGTTAGAGGAGCATCAGGAATAGGAAATTTTTTCTTAATCTTGACTTTGTATCTATACCTATAATTTTATTTTTCAATTTCAGGTGAAAGATATAATTCAAGTTATCTGTTGACAGAATGACTGGATTGATTGTATAAATGATTTGACTGACAACAGAATGATTTGAATAACACAACAAAGGGATCTGTGAATTATTTTATTTCTAGGAAAGTTTTGAATTCTAAAAATTATTCTCAAGACCATGATTGTAGGTTATTTATTTGGTGAATTTAGAATTATTTCGAAAACTAACAAACCTGGATAGTGGTAGTAGATGTATTGGGGGCTTAAAAAAGACCTTTCTTATGAGATTATTTAAATTATCTTTCTCTTTATTTATACGATTTTAGTATGTACATCTGTATATAAGAGTGTACATGTGTTTGGAAATATGTATAAAAATTTAATATATTCAGTTTTCAGAAAGTATTGAAGAGACAGTGTCATCTCAAGTTTTATATTCCATATATAAATATGTTATATAGACAATATATTGCTTTCAGGGAATAGAATGTTGTTTTCTCAGGACTATTTATTGATTTTCTTCAGACTATAATGATCTACAATTCTTTATTGCTTATTTTAAGCAAATGCTAACTCATGATCAGGTTATACAAACATACAGTGGATGTATGTATGGAAACATAACAGAGTACATAGAATGATCATAATGGGAACTTGTGGAAATTCTCACTTTAGATGATCATGAATGGATAAGAGCAAATATATGAACAGAATAATTTAACAGTTCATCCTCAATGCTCAATTCTTAACAGAAGTCATTTTTGTGCTTTAACCTTGAAACAGAGCAAACCAGAGGCAATTTTATTTTTCCAAATTTTGTTGTGGATAGTGGTTATGGTCAAATCTGAGATAGGTAATTAGTAATAATAATTACTAGTCCTGACCTTGATATTAATCTATTTTTTCCCTGAAGGTTATTTATTCTTCCTTTTAGGAATTACTTGTAAAATAGGAATATGCATATTTTTACCTACTTCATGGTTTGTAATCTAAATCAGATAAGGCAAAATACGTTAAAAATGTAGATGTATCTGAACACACATACCTATCCTATAAGTCTTTTCAGAGTGTTTCAATTTATTTGGAAAGAAACAGAAAAGCTCCTAACAAAAAGAAATAATTACCTGTATTTGTTGGCTTTTTAAAAATTTCTTTGATAATCCCAAGTGGGTTGCATCCTCATTTTCTTTTTTTTTTTATATTTATTTATTTATTTTTTTATTGTTGGGGATTCATTGAGGGTACAATAAGCCAGGTTACACTGATTGCAATTGTTAGGTAAAGTCCCTCTTGCAATCATGTCTTGCCCCCATCAAGTGTGACACACACCAAGGCCCCAACCCCCTCCCTCCTTCCCTCTTTCTGTTCCCCCCCCATAACCACAATTGTCATTAATTGTCCTCATATCAAAATCGAGTACATAGGATTCATGCTTCTCCATTCTTGTGATGCTTTACTAAGAATAATGTCTTCCACGTCCATCCAGGTTAATACGAAGGATGTAAAGTCTCCATTTGCATCCTCATTTTCTATATAACTTTTATACACTATAAAGGATATTCTGTGTGAAGTGTGACATTAATAGCTTATCCATGTAATAAGTGGAAATGAAAGACTGTTATGTATCTTTAATGTTGTGTATTTTTAAAATGATAAAATATTGATGATAGCCACATAGTATTACCTCTCCTTGTATCTTTCACATGTATTATCTGATGTGATCCTCACTGCAACCACCAAAGGTGCACAGGATAATTACAATATTATTTTTAAGTAAAAGAAGGAAGCATAACTCATTGATGGCAAGCTAAATTTGTGTAATTTCTAGTTATCTAGTAAAAGTTAAAAATAGAATTAGGATTCCTAATTCTTTCTGCTTTCTACTGTCAGACATTAATTTGGCAGTTAATAAGAATCGGTGTCAGTCTTAATTGACTATACACAGGTGAATAAGCTGAGGCAGTGATAACCCACTTGGGGAAACAGACATGAGGGAGATATAAAAATACTCACAAATGCAGCAATAGTTGCACAAACCAAATGTTGATAAAGTCAGGGTAAGTTTATTGAGAGACAGATGTTTGAAGGGCTCTTGGAGAACTCCAGGAATATGGGAACAAACTTTAATTCTACCTCCCTCACTCGAGTTGATCAAGGGGTCCCGTTAAGAGTGCCCTCCAATCAATGTACTCAGCCCTACTATGAAACCAATTTATAAGCACCCACACTTCCATAGGAATGCTATAATCCAACTACAGCCCAATATGAAGGGGAAAGAGGAGGGGAAGGGGAGAGGGGAGCCTGGGTGGGAGGAAGGGTAATTGGTGGGACCATACCTATGGTGCATGTTACAAGGGTACATGTTAAATCTAACTGTAGAATATAAATATCTTAACACAATAACTAAGAAAATGCAGTGAAGGGTATGGTAACCAGTTTCATGAAAGTATTAAAAATTGTATATAATTGCAAGACGGACTTTACCTAATAATTGCAATCAGTGTAACCTGGCTTATTGTACCCTCAATGAATCCCCAACAATAAAAAAAAAAAAAATAAAAAAATAAATAAATAAATAAAACAAAATAGCTATAAAACAAAAAAAAAATTGCATATAAAACCAGCACATTGTACCCCATAATTGCATTAATGTACACAGCTATGATTTAATAAAAAATAAATAAAATAAAATTCTTGTTGCATTTTTTTTTTTTTTTTTAAAGAGTGCCCTCCAATTATGTATGGGATCTAAGCATTTCTAGGTCAGGCCACCATCAGTTCTTCCCTGGAGACTTTGAGACAGCTCTTCTACATATAGTCTTATCATCCCCCAACAATGAATCTTAACAACTCCAGTGACAACAAATCAGGTCACCTCCCTTCATGTGATCCTTCATTGCTCATCCATTGCTTTAGTCAGAGTATGGTTCTAATTCTCATTTTACTTCAAAATCCCTGCACAATCCTATTCCTCAGGCTGTGCTGTATCTCTTCTAGCTCATTTTCCCATCAGATTGTTTTCTTTCTGAAATGCCAAGACCAAATGTAATTCTTTTTTTTTTTTTTTTTTTTTTGTGGTTTTTGGCCAGGGCTGGGTTTGAACCCGCCACCTCCAGCATATGGGACCAGGGCCCTACCCCTTTGAGCCACAGGCACTGCCCCCAAATGTAATTCTTTCTTTCTCTCTTTCCTTCCCTTCTCTTCCCTTCCCTTCCCTTCTCTTCCCTTCCCTTCCCTTCTCTTTCCTTCCTTTCCCTTCCCTTCCCTTCTCTTACCTTCCCTTCTCTTCCCTTCCCTTCCCTTCTCTTCCCTTCCCTTCCCTTCTCTTTCCTTCCTTTCCCTTCCCTTCCCTTCTCTTCCCTTCCCTTCTCTTTCCTTCCCTTCCCTTCTCTTCCCTTCCCTTCTCTTCTCTTCCCTTCCCTTCTCTTTCCTTCCCTTCTCTTCTCTTCCCTTCCCTTCTCTTTCCTTCCCTTCTCTTTCCTTCCTTTCCCTTCCCTTCCCTTCTCTTCCCTTCCCTTCTCTTTCCTTCCCTTCCCTTCTCTTCCCTTCCCTTCTCTTCTCTTCCCTTCCCTTCCCTTCCCTTCCCTTCTCTTCTCTTCCCTTCCCTTCCCTTCTCTTCCCTTCCCTTCCCTTCTCTTCCCTTCCCTTCTCTTTCCTTCCTTTCCCTTCCCTTCCCTTCTCTTCCCTTCCCTTCTCTTTCCTTCCCTTCCCTTCTCTTCCCTTCCCTTCTCTTCTCTTTCCTTCCCTTCCCTTCCCTTCCCTTCTCTTCTCTTCCCTTCCCTTCCCTTCTCTTCCCTTCCCTTCCCCTTCTCCCTCCCTCTTTCCTTTCCTTCCTGCCTTCCTCTCTTTCTCTCTCTCTCTTTCTCCCTCCCTCCTTCCTCTCCCTTTTTGGTGAAAACTTGGATAAGATACAGTGCTCAGGTATTTGATCAAACACTCTTCTGGAGGTTTCTGTGAAGGTGCTTTTTAGGTGAGAGTAATATTTAAATCCGCGGACTTTGAGTTAAGCCAATTGCCCTCCACAATGTGGGTGGATGTCATCAGTTAGTGGAAGGTCTGAATAGAACAAGTGTTGAGCTCCCCTGAGCAGGAAGGAATTCTGCTAACAAACTGCCCTTGGACTCGACCTTCAACTCTTCCCTGGGTCTCCATCTTGTTGGTCTGCCATTCATATTTTAACTTATTTCAATAGATTTCTGAGATACAAGTGCGTTTTTGTTACATGGATGAATTGTACAGTGGTGAAGTCAGGGCTTTCAGTGTACCCATTACCTAAATAGTGTACTTAGTATCTGGTAGATAATTTTTGATCCCTCACCCTTCTACTAACCTCTCTCCCTTTGCTCTCCAGTGTCCATTATACACTCTGCATGACCATATATACCCATCATTCAGCTCCCATTACTTTTAAGTGAGTACATGCATTTGTTTTTGCTGTTCTCTGAGATACTTCACTTAGGATAATGGTCTCAAGTTCCATCCAAGTTGCTGAAAAATACATTACTATATTCCTTTTTATGTCTGAGCAGTCTTCCATGGTGTATGGTACGTGTGCAGATGTGCATGTGCGCGCGCACACACACACACCCCACATTTTCTTTATCCTCTTGTCACGTGATGGACACTTACATTGATTCCATATTTTTGCAATTGTGAATTTAGCTACAGTAAACACATGAGAACAGATGTCTTTTTAATATAATGACTTCTTGACTTCTTTTTCTTTGGGAAAAAACCCAGTCATGAGATTGCTAGATCAAATGGTAGATCTACATTTAGTCCTTTGAGCAATCTCCAGGCTGTTTTCCTTAGAGGTTGTACTAATTTATAGTCCTACCAAAGGTGCATGTACATTTCCTTTTCACCACATCTATGCCAACATCATTGTTTTTTGACTTTTTAATAATGGTCATTCTCCTGGGTAAGGTAGTATTTCATTGTGGTTTTAATTTATATTTCTCTGATGATTATTGGTGTCAAGCATTTTTAAATGTTTGCTGGCCATTTATTTTGAACTTACCAGGTCTCTGTAATCATATGAGCCAAATCCTTAAAATAAACCTCTCTGTTCTATGCATATCCTGTTGGTTATGTTTCCCTGGAGAACTCTCTCTGGTGCAACCCTCAAGGCCTTCACACCTGCTGTTCTCACTCTAGGAAACTCTTTTAGCAAACTCCTTCTATTTTTCAGTTTTCAACTTAAACATCATTTATACAGAGACACTTTTCCTGACCTTCCAAACAAAATGAGATCTCTTTGTTTAAATGTATTTTTTATATCACTCTCTGTTTTACTTTCATACAAGTGACAATTTATAGTCATGTGTTTACTTGTGCATTTAATAGATATGTCTCATGTTACAGCAGTGTATTTATTTCTCAATTATTTTTTAATCATTCTCCTCTAAAAGTCCTGTACATTTTTTCCCCAATTGCCTGACACCATAGATACATGTGTTTATGTACAATATACATAACAGTGAATTTTTTTGCCCTCAACAACCAATTTTTAGCCCCTAGGAGGCAATGTCACCCTGTTAGGATCGCGTGCACTGCAGTGTAAACTCCGAGACAGCCAGGACTTGCCTCTTACATTCTCCTCTGGACACCCAGTATCCATCTTGATGCCGTACCATTGTAAGTCTCAGTAAATACATGTTGAGTGAATTGAATCAGTACCAGAGTAGGAAAGAACATTCTGGAGACAGCATGGTGCAGTTTCTGGATTTCCTATTTATTTCTCTTGTTATCCCAAACTTCTTCAGCCTCATTTCTTTGTATTTAAAGTGAGAATAGTAATAACAGTTCCTAATCACAGTAAGTTATGAGGACTAAACAAGATATTATATACGAAGGGCTTAGCAGAGTGCCTAAAATATTCAGTACTAAATAGCATAAAAAGGAAAAGAGCTGCCTTTTTCCAAGTGATGGGTGTGTATATGTAGGGAGTGGAGTGAGGGTGTCAATAAACAGTGACAGGTGGGAAGGACATTACAATCCACATCACCTCCACTGTGCTTCCTCTAATCTGTAGTTACAAAGCAGTTAGCGCTTTAGTTGATGGCCCTGAATAAATACCTAGATTTTCCAAAAGAAGGTGCTTCTTCTAACTATTTCTAATCATCTGGGAAAGCAATCAGTGTGCTGAGGGAATGAAAGAGCAAGTTGGCAAGATACGGGAGGACTTCTGATCACCGATGGTCCCTGGAAAGTCACTCAATCTCTTTAATTCTTACTCTTCTGTAAAAGGGTGATAATAATAGCATCTGCCTTCCTGATTTACTTTGAGATTTAAATAAAAGAAAAATTAAGATCTCTTCGTAAATGGTTAAATATATTTGAAGTTGTGATAACATGATTTCCCAACATCTGTTTGCTTTATACATGCCTTCATTGCGCTAATTTGATATAGAAGATTCAGCTTAGTTAATCCTCACCACAGCCCTCTCAAAAGAGTACTATGTTTGCATTTCGCAGGTGAGAAAACTGAGGCTGGAGTGGATTTAGTTGTTTGTCCAAAATAGCATAGTCAGCAAAAATCAGACCAAGAGTATTCTTTCAGGAGTAAAGGAAGTCTGATGTCAGGCCTCATCTTTAAAATTACTGGCTGTGATTCTAGCTAAGAGTTAGTTATTGGGCTCTTGCTGTGATTCAGTGATTTTGCTAAATTACTGCTTTACGTTCATTTTAAAATTTAATCCATGTGGCATTTTCTGATGTGAATATTCTTACTAATTTTTGCATTATAAATTTTAAAAAGTAAGTTTTAGGAGTATGACAGTTAATTTTATGTGTCAACTTGACTGGGCCACAGCATGTTCAGATATTTATTAAACATTATTCTGTTGTTTCAGTGAGGGTGTGTGGATCATCTGGTTAATTTCATTTTCACGCTTTTTTAGGGGGGATCTTCCATACTGTTCTACAAAATGACTATAATAATTTACAATACCCCCAACAGCGTATAATGGTTCCCTTTTCTTCTTCACTTATACGTGAAGGGCTTAGCAGAGTGCCTAACATATTCGGTGCTAAATAATAGAAAACGAAAAAGAGCTGCCTTTTTCCAAGTGATGGGTGTATGTATATAGGGGTTGAAATGGAGGTGTCAGTAAATAGTGACAGGTGTCAGTCCGTTCTTGCTGACAGTAATCTTTCATCTTTTTGATAATAGCCGATCAAACAGGTATGAGGTAATATCTCCTTGAGGTAATAATTTGTGTTTTTCTGATGGTTAGAGATGTCAAGACTTTTAAAATACAATATCTGGTGGCCATTTGTATTTCCTTTGAGAAATATCTATTCAAATCCGTTGCACATTTTTAATAGAGTGGTTTGTTTTCTTATTATGGAAGAGTTTGAATTCCTTAAATATTTTGGATATTAGCTTTCTATCCGATGTATTGTTTGCAAATATTTCCTCCCAATCAGTGGATTTATCTCTTCACTCTATTGCTTCCTTTGCTGTGCAGAAGCTTTTTGGGCAATACAATCCCATTTGTCTTTTTTGCTTTTGTTGCTGTTGCTTTGGGGGCCTAATATATGATCAGTCCTGGAGAATGTTCTGGGGGCATTTGAGAGATTCAAGAAATCTCTTCCAGATCAATGTCATGAAGCTTTGACTCCAGGTTTTCTTCTATAGTACAGGTTTTATGTTTATATATCTAATCCATTTTGAGTTGATTTTTATATAGGAGGTGAGATAAGAATCCACTTTCAGTCCTCTGGATGTGGATATCCAGTTAACGAAACACCAACAGGCTGTCTTTTTCCATTGTGTTTTCTTAGCAGCTTTGTTCTTGGCAGAACAAATCAATTGATTAGGTTTATTTTGTGTTCTCTATTCTGTTTGGTCTATGTGCCTATTTTTTAGGTCAACATCATGCTGTTTCGATTACTTTCACTTTTTCATATATTTTGAAATCTGGTGGTATGATCTCTTAACTTAGCCTTTTTTGTTTAAGATCGTTTTGGCTGTTTGGGGTCTTTTGTGGTTCCACATGAATCTTACAACTTGTTTTTCTATTTCTGCGAAGAATGACATTGGAGTTTTGTTAGGGATGACAGTAAATCTGTAGAACACTTTGGATAGTGGGAACATTTTAACAATGTTAATTCTTCCAATCTATGAACACAGGATATCTTTCCATTTATTTGTATTCTTAATTACTTTCATCAATGTTTTTAAGTTTTCAGTATATAGATCTTAGGCTTCCTTGGCTAAATTTATTCCTAGTTATTATTTTGAGGCTATTACAAATGAAATTTTTTTTTAACTTCTTATTCAGGCAATTTGTTTTTATTGTATAAAAATACTACTCATTTTTTTAAGTTGATTTTGTATTTTGCAACTTTATTGAATTTGTTTAATTGCAAAAGCTTTTTTGTTGACACCTTGTGATTTTCTCTATAATAAGATTGTGTCTTGTATGTAAAACGTCTTTTACTTCTTTCTCTTCTATAATTGCTCTGGCTAGGACTTCCAGTACTATGTTGAAGAAAAGTGGCAATTGTGGGTTTCTTGTCTTGTTCCTAACCTTAAAGAAAAAGCCTTCAAATTTTGAGTATGATTTTAGCTTTTCATATATAAATGTTACTGTAGTAAGGAATGTTCCTTTTATACCTAATTTGTTGATTTTTTTATCATCAAAATACAATTGTTCCAGAATATTTTTCTTCCTCTATTAAGATGATGATAGGTTTTTATCCTTCTTTCTTTTTTTTTTTTTTTTTTGAAGTTTCTGGCCAGGGCTGGGTTTGAACCTGCCACCTCTGGCATATGGGGCCAGCGCCCTACCCCTTTGAGCCACAGGCGCCACCCGGTTTTTGTCCTTCTTTCTGATATGGTGACACTTGTATTGATCTGTGTATGTTGAACCAAACTTCATCACAAGAATAGGTCCTACTTGATCATGATCATGATCAATGATTCTTTTAATGTACTGTTGAATAGGATGTTAGCATTTGGCTGAAAATTTTTGCATCTATGTTCATCATTGATATTGGTCTGCAGTTTTTTTTTTTTCTACATAATGTCTTTGCCTGGCTTTGGTATCAGGGCAATGATGTGGTCTCTTAAAATTAGTTTGGAGGTATTTTCTTCTCTTTAAAGTTTTGTTAGGGCTTAAAAAAAATTGGTATTAGTCCTTCTTCAAATCTTTAGTAGAATGCAGCTGTAAGGCCATCTGATCCTAAGGCTTTGTTTTTATGGGGGACCTTTAATTATTGACTTAATTTCTTTAATTGTTATTAGTCTGTTTGGATTTCTAATTCCTTTTTAATTTAGTCTTGGTAGATTGTGTGTTTTTAGAAATTTATCCATTTCTGCTACACTGTCCAATTTACTATAAACTTCCCTCTTAGAATTGCTTTTTCTGTATCCTTTAAGTTTTGGTATGTCGTGTTCCCCTTTTCTTTTGTACCAGGATACTTTTTAAGTTCTTTTTTGATCCAATAGTTGCTTAGGAGCATAGTTTAGTTTCCATAAATTTTTAATTTTCTATGATTCTTTTTATTATTAATTTATCATTTCATAACATATAGTTAAAAAAAATACTTGATTTGCTGTCAGTCATCTTCCATTTGCAGAGACTTGTTTTGTGGCCTAACATATGATCAGTCCTGGAGAATATTTTGGGTGCATTTGAGAAGGATATATATTCTGTTGCTGTTGTGTAAAATATTCTGTATACATCTATTAAGTTCATTTTGTCTACAAAAGTGTAGACATAAAGTGTAATTCAAACCCAGTATTTCTTTATTCACTTTTTCTTTGAATGATAGGCCCAGTGTTAAAAGTGGGTTATTGAAATGCCCTACTCTTATTGTGATGAAGTCGGTGTGTTACTCAGCTCTCTTAATGTTTGTTCTATATATTTAAGTACCCCAACTTTATGTGCATATATATTTATAATTGGTTTATCCTTTTGAAAAATTGTCCACTTTTTTGCTATAAAATGATCTTATCTCTTTTTATAGTGTTTGACCTAAATTCTATATTATCTGAAATAAGTATAGATATTCCTGCTATTTTAGGTTTTTATTTGCATAGAATATCTTTTTTCATTTTTTCACTTTAAGTCTATGAGTGTTCTTCAAGAGGAGGTGAGTCTCTTCTAGATAGCATAAAATTGAGTCCTGATTTTTTAAATCCATTCATCTTTATGCCTTTTCATTATTACATTTTAAGTAATTGTTGACAGTTAAAAACTTACTAACACCATTTTGTACCTTGTTTTCTGGTTGTTTTATAGTTCCCTTGTTTCTTTCTTCCTTTCTTACTTTCTTCTTTTGTGGTTTGATGACCTTCTAGAGTGGTATGCTTTGGATTTTTTTTTTTTTTTTTTTTTTTTAGAAATAGAGACAAATTTATTACAAAAACAGACAAACAAGGGGAATGGGGGAGTCATGGTCATTTGCTTTGGATTTTTGATTTTATCTTTTGCATATCCATTATGTTCTTTCATTGTATGGTTACATGGAAGCTTATAAAAAACATCGTATATTAGGACAGGCTATTTAAAATTGATAACAATTTAATTTTGATTGCATACAAGAACTCCACACTTTGACTCCTCCTACATTTTGTTTTTGATGTCATGATTTACATAATTTTATAATTTGTATCCCTTACATTATTTTAAATTTTGTTGTTTTTAATAGTTTTACCTTTTAACCCTTGTACTAGAGATATAATCAGTTTATCCATTGCCATTGCCATATTAAAGTGCTTCGGGGCTTGGCACCTGTAGTTCAGTGAGAAGGGTGCTGGCCCACATACACTGAGACTGGTGGGTTTGAGCCCAATCCAGGCCTGCTAAACAACAATAACAACTGCAACAAAAAATAGCCAGGCATTGTGGCAGGTGCCTGTAGTCCCAGCTACTTGGGAGGCTGAGGCAAGAGAATCACTTAAGCCCAAGAGTTGGAGGTTGCTATGAGCTATGACTCCACGGCATTCTACCCAGGGTGACATAGTGAGACTCTGTCACAAAAACAAAGAAATAAATAAAAATAAAGTGCTTTGGATTTAACAGTATACTTATTTTTATCCATGAGTGTTATACCTTTTTTTTTTATTAAATCATAGCTATGTACATTGATATGATCATGGGGCATCATACATTAGCTTCATAAACCGTTTGACACATTTTCATCACACTAGTTGACATAGCCTTCCTGGCGTTTTTTTAGTTATTGTCTTAAGACATTTATTAGTGCCCTTTTTCTTTAACTTGGATGACTTCCTTTAGCCTTTTTTATAATACAGATCGAAGGGTAATAAACTCAGCTTTTGTTTATATGTGAAAGTACTTATTTCTCTTTTGTTTTTGAAAGACAAGACTTCTGGGCATAGTATTCTTCCTTGACAATTATTATTTTTCTTTCAGTATTTTTACTACAGGTGGTCTCCAGGTTATGGATGAAGTACATTCCTAATAAAGTCTTCAGGTTGGATTTGTATGTAACTTGGATCTTTGATAAACAGTGCATATATGTTAATAATAATAATAATAATGAGTATAAGGTCTCATATGTGGTAATAATGATACAGTATATTACTGTAATAATAACCATATCCCTACTTATAATGAAAAGTTGTAGAAACTATTGTACTCTTTCCTTTCTTTTCTTTTTTTACATTGAATCATAGCTGTGTATATTAATGCAATTATGGAGTACAACATGTTGGTTTTATATACAATTTGCAATACTTTCATGAAACTGGTTAACATAGCATTCACTGCATTTTCTTAGTTATTGTGTTAAGACATTTATATTCTATATTTAGTAGATTTAACATGTACTCTTGTAAGATGCATCATAGGTGTGGTCACACCAATTAACTTCCTTCCACCCATTATCCCCCCTCCCCTCTGCCCTCCTTTTTCCCCTTCATCTTGGGCTGTAGTTGGGTTATAGCATCCATATGGAAGTGTGGGTGTTTATAAATTGGTTTCATAATAGGGCTGAGTACAATGGATACTTTTTGTTCCATTCTTGAGATACTTTGCTAAGAAGAATATGTTCCAGCTCCATCCATGTAAACATAAAAGAGGTAAAGCCTCCACCTTTTTTTAAGGCTGCATAATATTCCATGGTATACATGTACCACAATTTGTTGATCCATTCATGGGTCAATGGGCACTTGAGCTTCTTCCATGACTTAGCAATTATGAATTGGGCTATGATAAACATTCTGGTGCAAATATCTTTGTTATAAAGTGATTTTTGGTCTTCTGGATACATACCTAGTAGAGGAATTGAAGGATCAAATCACTTGGATCCCTAAGTGATCTCCAAACGTCTTTCCAAAAGGAACATATTGGTTTGCATTCCCACCAGCAGTGTAGAGGTGTTCCCTTTTCTCTACATCCATGCCAACATATCTGGTTTTGGGATTTTGTGATATGGGCTAATCTCATGGGAGTTAGACGATATTTCAAAGTAGTTTTGATTTGCATTTCTCTGATGATTAAGGATGATGAGCTTTTTTTCATGTGTCTGTAGGCCGTGCGCCTGTCTTCTTCAGAGCAGTTTCTCTTCAAGTCCTTTGCCCACACTGAGATGGGATCACTTGTTCTTTTCTTGCTAATAAATTTGAGTTCTCTGTGGATTCTGGTTATTAAACCTTTGTTGGAGAAATAATCTGCAGATATCTTCTCCCATTCTGAGGGCTGTCTGCTTGCTTTACTCACTGTGTCCTTGGCTGTGCAGAAGCTTTTTAGTTTGATAAGATCCCAGTAATGTATTTTTGGCTTTGCTACAATTGCCCAGGGGGTCCTCCTCATAAAATATTCTCCCAGGTGGATTTCTTCAAGTGTTTTCCTGGCACTTTCTTCTAGTATTTTTATAGGTTCATGTCTTAAATTTCATATTTTAAATTTTTGAAATTCCAGTGAGAGTCTATCTTTGTTAATAGTGAAAGGTGTGGGTCCAGTTTCAGTCTTCTACAGGTTGCCAGCCAGTTCACCCAGCGCCACTTGTTAAATAGAGAATCTTTTCCCCCACTGAATGTTTTTGATTGGCTTATCAAAGATCAAATGACAGTAAGTAGCTGGGTTCATCTCTTGGTTCTCTATTCTGTTCCATACACCTATCTCTCTGTTTTTGTGCCAGTACCATGCTTTTTTGATCACTCTTGATTTATAGTACAGTCTGAGGTCGGGTAGCATGATTTTTCCTGATTTGTTTTTATTTCTGAGTAATGTCTTGGCTATTTGAGTTTTTTCCTGATTCCATATAAAATGAAGTATTTTTTTTTTTTTGAGGTCTTTAAAGTATGACAGTGGTGCTTTAGTAGGGATTGCATTAAAATTGTATATTGCCTTGGGTAGTATGGACATTTTAACAGTGTTGATTCTTCCCAGTCATGAGCATGGTATTCTTTCCCATTTGTTAACATCTTCAGATATTTCTTTTGTTAGAATTTCATTGTTCTCTTTATAGAGATCTTTCACATCCTTTGTTAGGTAAACTCCCAAATATTTCATCTTCTTTGGCACTACTGTAAAGGGAATAGAGTCCTTGACTGTTTTTTCAGCTTGACTATTATTGTATATATAAAGGTGACAGATTTGTGAGTATTGATTTTGTATCTTGAGAAGTGGCTGTATTCCTTGATCACTTCAAAGAGTTTTGAGGTTGAATCCCTGGGGTTTTTCAGATATACAATCATATCATCTGCGAAGAGTGGAATTTTGATCTCCTTTGACCCTATATGGTTACCTTTGATCACCATTTCTTGCCTGATTGTGATGGCTAAGACTTCCATTACAATGTTAAAAAGCAGTGGAGACAATGGGCAACCTTGCCTGGTTCCTGATCTGAGCAAAAATGATTTCAATTTAACTTCATTCATCAGGATATTGGCTGTGATTTTGGTGTAGATAGGCTCTGTCAGTTTAAGAAACGTCCCTCTATACCTATTTTCTTAAGTGTTCTGATCATAAAAGGATGCTGGATATTATCTAAAGACTTTTCTGCATCAATTGAGAGAATCATATGGTCTTTGTTTTTTATTTTGTTTATATGATAAATTATATTTATGGATTTATGTATATTGAACCAGCTTTGAGACCATGGGATAAAACTCACTTGGTCATGGTGTATAATTTGTGTGATGTGCTGGTGAATTCTGTTTGCGAGATCTTATTGAATATTTTTACATCAATATTCATTAGTGATATTGGTCTATAATTTTTTTTTTCTTATTGGATCTTTTCCTGGTTTGGGGATCAAGATGTCGTATGCTTCATAGAATGTGTTGGGTAGTATTCCTTCTTTTTCTATATTTTGGAAAAGGTTAAGTAATATAGGTACTAGTTCCTCTTTAAAGGTTTTTGTAGAATTCTGATGTGAAGATTTCTGGTCCTGGGCTTTTCTTTTTGGGGAGATTTTGTATAGTTGATGCTATTTCAGAACTTGATATAGGCCTGTTCAATATTTCTACTTCATACTGGCTAAGTCTAGGAAGGTGGCAAGTATTGGTCTATTTCCTTCAGATTTTCATACTTCTGAGAATAAAATTTTTGTAATATTCATTAAGGACTTTTTGAAGTTCTAACAAGTCTGTTGTTATTTCAACTTTGTCATTTCTGATTGATGAAATTAGAGATTTTACTCTTTTATTCCTGGTTAGGTTAGACAATGGTTTATCTATTTTATTGACCTTTTCAAAAAACCAACTTTTTGATTTATTGATCTGTTGTATAATCCTATTGCTTTCAATTTCATTTAATTCTGCTCTAATTTTGGTTATTTCTTTTCTTCTACTGGGTTTCGGATTGAAATGTTCTTCCTTTTCCAGTTGCTTGAGATGTTCTATTAAGTTTTGACTTCCTCTCTTTCCATTCTCTTGAGGAAGGCTTAGAGTGCTATAAATTTCCCTTTCAGGACTGCCTTTATGGTATCCCAGAGGTTGTGGTAATTCACATCTTCATTATCATTTTGTTCCAAAAATTTGGAAATTTACTTCTTAATCTCATCTATGACCCAGCTGCTATTCAGCATAAGGTTATTTAGCTTCCGTGTTTTTGTATGAGTAGGCAGATTCCTATTGTTAGGAATCTGATTTCAACTTTTATTCCACAATGATCCGAGAAGATGCAAGGAATAATTTCTATTCTTTTAAATTTGCTGAGGTTAGACTTGTGACCTAGGATGTGATCAATTTTGGAGGATATTCTATGGGCTGATGAGAATAATATGTATTCAATTTTGTTAGGATGAAAAGTTCTGTAGATATCCGTTAAATCCAATTGTTGAATGGTTAAGGTTAAGTCTAAAATTTCTTTTCTTATTTACTTTTTGGAGGATCTATCCAACACTGCCAAAGGGATGTTAAAATCTCCAACCATTTATGGTGCTGGAAGAAATCGAGTTACTCATGTCTGTTACAGTCTCTCTTATAAATTGAGGTGCATTCTGGTTGGGTGCATAAATGTTAATAATTGAAATCTCATCATTTTGAGGGTTACCATTAACAAATATGAAGTGTTCTGCACAGCCAAGAACACAGTAAGTAAAGCAAGCAAACAGCCCTCAGAATGGGAGAAGACATTTTCAGGTTATGTCTCTGACAAAGGATTAATAACCAGAATCCACAGCGAACTCAAATGTATAAGGAAGAAAAGAACAAGTGATCTCATTGCAGGCTGGGCAAGGGACTTGAAGAGAAACTTCTCTGAAGAAGAAGCACGGCCTACAGACCTATGAAAAAATGCTCATCATCTTTAATCATCAGAGAAATGCAAATCAAAACTACTTTGAGATATCATCTAACTCCAATAAGATTAGCCCACATCACAAACTCCAAAGCCAGAGATGTTGGCGTGGATGTGGAGAAAAGGGAACACTTCTACACTGTTGGTGGGAATGCAAATTAATACATTCCTTTTGGAAAGATGTTTGGAGAACACTTAGACATCTAAAAATAGATCTGCCATTCAATCCTATAATTCCTCTACTAGGTATATACGCAAAAGACCAAAAATCACATCATAACTAAGGTATTTGTATCAGAATGTTTATTGCAGCCCAATTCATAATTGCTAAGTCATAGAAAAAGCCCAAGTGCCCATCGATCCACAAATGGATTAATAAATTGTGGTATATGTACACCATGGAATATTATGCAGCCTTAAAGAAAGATGGAGACTTTACCTCTTTCATGTTCACATGGATGGAGCTGGAACATATTCTTCTTAGTAAAGTATCTCAAGAATGGAAGAAAAAGTATCCAATGTACTTGGCCCTACTATGAAACTAATTTATGGCTTTCCTATGAAAGCTATAACCCAGTTATAACCTAAGAATATGGGGAAGGGGGAGAAGGAGAGGAGGAAGGTGTGAGGATAGGCAGAGGGAGAGTGATTGGTGGAATTACAACTGCGGTGCATCTTACAAGGGTACATGTGAAACTTAGTAAATGTAGAATATAAATGTCTTAACACAATAAATAAGAAAATGCCAGGAAGGCTATGTTAACCAGTGTGATCAAAATGTGTCAAACGTTCTATGAAACCAGTGTATGGTGCCCGATGATCGCATTAATGTACACAGCTATGATTTAATAATAATAAAAAAAAGTTTCTGAGTGAGTTTACTTTGGTGTTGGAGCATTGTGGTTGTCATTGTGGAGGATGAGTCTGAGAATACCCTGGAGAGCTGGTTTAGTTATGGCAAATTTCTTCAACATGGGAATGTCATTAAAGTATTTAATTTCTCCATCATAAATGAAACTCTGTTTAGCTGGATACAGGATCCTGGGATGAAAGTTATTTTGTTTTAGGAGGTTAAAGGTCGATGACCATCCTCTTCTAGCTTGAAAAGTTTCAGCAGAGAGATCTGCAGTCGTTCTTATATTCTTCCCCTTGTAGATTATGGTTTTCTTATGTCTGGCTGCGGCAGAATTTTCTCCTTCATATTAACTTTGGTGAAGTTAATTATAATATGTCTGGGAGATGCTTTATTTGGATTAAGTCATTCTGCGGCTCTAAAACTGACTGCTGTCTGAATTTCAGAATCTCTTGCCATGTTTTGGAAGTTCTCCTTGAATATCTCTTGGAGTAGTGCATTTGGGCTTTTTTTTATTAATATTAAATCATAGCTTTGTACATTAATGTGATCATGGGGCACCATACGTTGGTTTTATAAACAGTTTGACACATTTTCATCACACTGGTTAATATAGCCTTCCTGGCATTTTCTTAGTTATTGTGTTAAGACAATTATATTCTACATTTACTAAGTTTCAAATATACCCTTGTAAGATGCACCGCAGGTGTAATTCCACCTATCACCCTCCCTCCGCCCATTCTCCCCCCTCCTTCCACTCCGTCTTCCCATTCCCCATATTCTTAGATTATAACTGGGTTATAGCTTTCATATGAAAGCCAAAAATGAGTTTCATAGTAGGGCTGAGTACATTGGATACTTTTTCTTCCATTCTTGAGATACTTTACTAAGAAGAATATGTTCCAGCTTTATCCATGTAAACATGAACGAAGTAAAGTCTCCATCTTTCTTTTTTTTTTTATATTTATTTATTTATTTATTTATTTATTTATTTATTTATTTATTTATTTTGTAGAGACAGAGTCTCACTGTACCGCCCTCGGTAGAGTGCCGTGGCGTCACACGGCTCACAGCAACCTCTAACTCTTGGGCTTACGCGATTCTCTTGCCTCAGCCTCCCGAGCAGCTGGGACTACAGGCGCCCGCCACAACGCCCGGCTATTTTTTGGTTGCAGTTTGGCCGGGGCTGGGTTTGAACCCGCCACCCTCGGCATATGGGGCTGGCGCCCTACTCACTGAGCCACAGGCGCCGCCCGTCTCCATCTTTCTTTAAGGCTGCATAATATTCCATGATGTATATATATCACAGTTTATTAATCCATTTGTGGATCGATGGGCACTTGGGCTTTTCCCATGAATTATCAATTGTGAATTGGGCTGCAATAAACATTCTGGTGCAAATATCTTTGTTGTAATGTGATTTTTGGTCTTCTGGGCTTAGAGATCTAAAAATAGACCTGCCATTCAATCATATAATTCCTCTACTAGGTATATACGAATCTGGGCTTTTTGGAGCAACCTTGTTGCCTTCAGGAATTCCCATAGGTGAATATTAGTTTTTTTTTTTTTTTTCATTTATCCCACAGTTCTCTGAGAGAATGATTCTCATATCTTGGAGGGCTGCAAATTCTTTCTCAATGTGTCAAAATCTTTGCTGATTTTGGCTTTGAGTTCATTGAATTCTTGAGACAACTTTTGAATTATTCATAGAATTTCTAATACCATCTTTATTTCCATTCTGTTAATCTTATTTGTCATCCAATTTCTAAACTCAATTTCTGACATCTCAGACATTTATTTATGAATGGGATCTTCTAGTGTGTCCACCTTGTCATTTCTTGGGGGAGTTGATCTATTTTGATTATTCATGTTGCCAAAGTTTTTCTGCTGATTTCACCCCATGATTATTTTTCACTGTTTTGCTAGATGAGCAGGAAAGGTGAAATTGAATTGGGGGCTCCTGGAGTAGTGTTTAACCAGCTCTTTTCCAGAGTGGTGGGACTGGTGACTGTAGTTTTTCCCCTACAGCTTTGCAAAGGACCTGTACAGTACTATAGCCCATGACTCTGGGGACATGCTTGGTGTGTTGGGGCTAGGTGGCTCTGCCTTGTATTCTGCTGGTCTCTGTACAATCCTAGTGAATCAGTAACTCTGGGTTAAAGTCTCAAGTCTCAGCTGTGGAGAAATACAAGCAATTAAGACACCTCAACTCCCCCCCCATGGGCAACAACTGGAAAGGGAAAATCAAATCTTCCCACAACAACACCACCAGGGTACCATTTTGGATGGTCCTTGGGTGATTGGCCCAGGTCAAGAGTTCCCAATCAATTGTCCCAGTCAGCACCAAGTCTCAAGTGGGACAGTTCAAAAGGTCTCCAGCAACTAGATAGCAGGGTTTGCTGGCAGCTTGAGTGTGGCTCGCTCGGGTGCTCCATGGAGTCAGAAGGGCCCGGCCAGCAAATGAATTAGTCCAAGGAGGTTGATGCCTCCTTCCCCACCTTACACCTTGTCACACCTAGTCACTGGTAACCACACAGGGCTGTGGCCCAGTTCCCTCCAATGAGCAAGTGCACCTGGGTTTTTCACCTACCTGTGTCATAGAAAGATCTGTCTTCTCAGCCATGTTGCTGCACTCTGCCACCAGCTGGCAGGGAGAGCTGAAGTCTGACTACCTTTGGTGCTTAATGGAAGCTGGGGAGTGTCACTCAGTTCCAGCACCACCCCAGACTGATGTTGCTGCCCCTTATCTTCTCATGGAATTTACATTTCTGTCCCAGTTGTATTTCACTGCTGGCCAGGCACTATTTGAGTTCACAAAAATTGTGACTCAGCCCTGTCCTGTGCTGCTGCTGTTATACCAATTCTCACAGAGTTGGCATATCTGTCTCTGTTGCATTCTGTGTTTGGGGGGGGCATGGTTAGAGCTCACAAAGGGCTCTCAGTTCCTGCCCCTCTCTGAGCTGATGCCTCTGCCATGCCTGCTTTTGTCCCAACTATGCTCCACTGGGGGCCAGATGCATCTTGGGCTCACAAAAACAGCAATTCTGACTCAGCCCTGCCATTTATGCAACTGATACACACATATTCTAGTCTCTGTCCCTGCTGTTCCCTGCCTGGGCAGGTACTGCCCTCAGGCATACCCTTTGCTCATGGGATCTGTGTTTCCATGGCTGCCACCAGAGTAGAGGCCCAGCTCCCTCTGGTTGCTAAGAGAGACAGGAAATGTTTCTCCAAAATATCACCAAGGGTGTGAGCCCTATCGTTCCCACCATCCAGTGGCTGTTGCTGTGCTTTGCTGCAGGGCACCGTTTCTCCTTCTCCCGCTTGGCTCCCTCATTCCACAGTCTCTGCTTTACACCTGTGCAGCTGATTCAGCACAGACTTGTAACAGCCCACACCTTGTCCATACCTCTTGAGAAAATGCCCAAGAGTATGGACTCTGCAGGGAACAGGTTTCTAGACCTTGGGGTAGGAGTGGAGGGGAGTGCTGGGAGTTCAGAATTGTGGGTAGAGTATATGTTCAGTTTTATGTCTGGTGGGAGAGTGCCGTGGCACATTAGTGGGTCCTCTCTGGGGAAGGAGATCTGGTTTTTAGCGGCTCTCTCCCATGGAATAGAAAAAAAAGAGATCTGAACTCTGCTTGCTTGTTTGTATAAAGTACCCTGCAAGCTATTCTCATGGGGGAAGGGACTCCCATCTTCTTTGTGGTGGGTTTTGTACCTATTATTTGTTTCCTTGGGGTTGCAGTTCACTTCAGCAGGGGTGATTTGCACTCTTCAGTCTTCTCTTTTGTCTCAGCTCCAAACCATCAGCTTACTTGATAAACTTCTGCCCTTTAACTCTCCTTCTGGATGGGAGCCTCTGTGGAAAGTTGGCCCCAGTTGGCCATCTTGCCTCTTCCCCCTGTACTTTTTCTTTTAATTCTAACAAACAGAACATAAAAACAAATTCATACAAAAAGTTGAGATAGGAGACATTTAAGAAACAATATTAAAGGTTAACATTCACTTAATACTGCATAAACACTAGGCTGATAGGAGTGTTACACTTACTTTGATCTTCTAACCAGATCAATAATAAGTTTTCCATTTCAATAATTAATCCAATATGCCTGTTAGCAATAATAGATGTTTTTATTTGAGCACCGTCTTTCACCTTCTCCATTATTCTCACTTTATCCTTTATAATTTGTCTGATAGTCAAGTGTCTGAAGCCCAATGCTTTCCTAATGTATGATGACATCTGGCCTTTCTCAAAACACTTCATTATTTCCATTTTCATTTAAATTGTAATCACCTTTCTCTTTACTGAGGGCTTACCTGAACTTGCAGTGGACTTTTACTTTGGAGGCATGGTCATAAGGGTAAACACAGATTCACAAAATTAAACAAAATGTCAAGACGAAAGTGATGCTGTGCATAAGTGATGAGTAGGCTCATCACATGTAAATAATGAAAGTAGGCTCTAATATATAGATGTTGTGCCAACAAACTGCTTACTCCATGAGGGTTTGTTTACATGTGTGGAAGAAAATAGTTCCCTAATTATTAATTTAATTAATTATAAATTATCATTATGGAAAACTCTGCAGCCATAAATTGTGCTTGCCTGTAATCCAGGGACTGCCTATACATCATTCTACTCCCTCTGTCCAGTAAGGTTTCTGCTGAGAAATATACTGATAGTCTAATGGGGGTTCCATTTTGTGCAGTTATTTATTTTTCCCTTGTTGCTTTCAAAATTTGTTGTCTTTAATTTTTGAAAATGAGATTATGAGATTCACATCACACAGTGTTGGTGTGAGTCTCTTTGGATTTATCTCTTTTGGTGCTCTTTGGGCTTCATGAATCTGTCTTTCTGTTTGCTCCACCAGGCTTGGAAAGTTTTCTATCATTATTTTTTTGAATTTTTTTTTGTCCCTTTCTTTCACTTTTCTCCCTCCATCATACTAATAAAGCATGAAGTTGTTCTGCTCAATGATGTTTTATATATCTCTTAAGCTACCTTCATTCTTTTTAATTATTATTATTATTTTGGAGACAGAATCTCACTTTGTTGCCCTTGGTAGAGTGCCATGGCATCATAGCTTACACCAACCTCAAACTCTTAGGCTCAGGCAATTCTTTTGTCTCAGACTCCCAAATACCTGGGATTATAGATGCCTGCCACAATGCCTGACTATTTTCAGAGACAAGTTCTCACTCTGGCTCAGACTTGTCTCAAACTTGTGAGCTTAGGCCATCTACCTGCCTTGGCCTCCTAGAGTGCTAGGATTACAGGCTTGAGCCACCGTGCCTGGCCCCTTTTTAATTATTTTTTATTTTTTATCTGAGATTAGATGATTCTCAATGAACCATTTTTGAGTTCACTGATGCTTTTTTTTTTTTTTTTAATGCTTAGTCTATCCTGCTATTAAATTCCTCTGTTGAGTTTTTCAAGTCAGTATTAATTGTCTTCAGATCATGATTTTTGTTTGGTACATTTTAAACTTTACATCTATTTGTTGAAGGACTCCGTGTGTCCTTGCTTTACTCTCTTGACCTGGGTGAGAATTTTTATGTCAGATAAATCATTATATTTCTGCTCAGGTTGATGGTTTCTGAGGATTAGATAAGAAAACTATCACTCTTAGTCTTGTCAAGTTGACCTTGTTTACAAAGAGCTCACTAATCCATTTAGCAAAAGATTTTAAAGAGGTTCTCAAATTTCTGCATTATATTTGTCCAAACTATTGTCTCTGTTTCTGGTGGCCCCTTGGAACTTAGGATGTGCTGTATGCTACCAGTACCTCAATACCAGCCAAACTCTCCACATGCAGCTAGGGTGTTGGCCATGTGTTCTAGTTCCTCCTGTCTTCATGATAAAGCTGATTATAGGTGTTTACTTTCCACTCTTTCTGCACTGAGTGGGAGAGAAGATCTGTGGCAAATGCCTATACTCATGCTCAGGCTCCACCCTTTGATCCCAGGGAAATAAGACCCACTGTATATGCATCTGTTTATTTTATGTGTTCTAGGGTCACTCAGCAATGCAAAGCCCCACTGACCTCCAGAGCTGGGTTGTTAAAGGGACAGTCCCTTGAGTTATAGAGGGTGTGGCCCTCAGAGCATGGCATAGCCAAATTGCTTTTGGGAAGAGTGTGAAAGCCTAGAGTTTTCATTGCTTTAAGCTAGAGGGAAAGCTTGTGAAGTGTGGGGCTCTAGCTCTGTCTCTGGCTGATGGAGTGCTACAACTTGTTTGCCCCCTTAGCTCCTTGATGCAAATTTGTTAGAAGCCAGACCACCATGTAGCCAGTGGGAGTGTGTGCTATACATTCTTTCCAGAAATAAAATTGAAGCTGTATGTTCCCACTCTTTTCTACATGTTTGCACACTTCTTTAAGACTACCTTTTTGTTCCAGGACCTAGCAAGACTCATATATGCCTCTGTTCCCAGAGCCAGAAGGCTCAGGATGGAGAACTTTGGGATGTAGCTATAAAAGTTGAGGCATTTGATGTGTGGCATAAACCCCTTCTGGGGAGAAATGGGGAGCTTCATTTTTAAAGATCATCCTCTGCACTGTTCCTGGAAGATGAAGTCCCTGCAAGTGCTTATGTGTCTATATAAAGCTCCCACATTCTGTCAAGCTCTAGACTCATTTATATGTAGAACTTTATTCTCCCAGAATTAGGAGGTTTAGGACACAGTATCTTGTGTAGAGGCTGTAAAAGTTGGGGTGCTTGTGATGTATGGATAGACTCCATCTAGGATGAGTTAATAGGCCTTGAGTTATTGCTGGGATGAGCTGAGACAGAAGGTTGGGAAGTATTGATCTACTTTTCAGACTGCAAGAGGGCTAAGACTTTTCTGCTCCTTACCATTCCCTTGCAAGTTAGTTAGAAGTTAGGTTGCAAAGCAGCTTTCAGAATAGTGTGTCATAAACACCTTCCAGGGAAAAATAAGGGCAATGTTAAGCACTACACCTGGGAGATGAAGCCCTTGGAAGCATTTGAGCACCCATATCCATGTAAAGACATTTTTTCCCCTCTGTGGTCTAAAGAGACTCTTGTTTGTCTAATCCTCTCCACTTGAAGAATGGGTGAACTATCAGTCAAATGACCTTAGAGTTAGGATGGTGGCTGTGAAATCCAAACCCTCCTTTCTATAGGGAGAAGCTGGGGATTGGGATTTATTTCCCAATTTTATAGCACAGCATCTGAGGTAGGGTCTGTGCCCAAATCTGCCTTAGCTTTTCCTACCCATTATATGTGGATGTTTTCTCTGATGCTGGCAGAGATGAATCTCTCAACTGGTGTCTAACTTGGTTCAGATATGGGGAAGAAGAGTCACAAGCTTCCTACTCTGCCCTATTTCTGACTCTCTCTATCTGCCAGTCATTTATACAGGATGCTTTCTCAATGAGCCCATCCTTTAACATAAGAAAAGAAAAAAACAAGCACAGTAAACTAGCTATGCATTGATAGCAGGGAAATAGGGCTCATTTTGGGAAATGCTTTGTTTGCAGAAACTCTAGAACTTGATTTTGTCTGTCAAAGAACTAAAAATGGTAAAGAGAAAAAATGTTTGGCATCAAATGTCAAACTCAAGTCAGCAGTATTATCACATGAAGTAGATGGTCCTTACATGTATTGTTAGAAAAATGTTTTGAATTGTTAATACTGCCAACTCCCCTGACAAAGATCATCTTTCTTCACATTTAAAGAAAGTGGAAGGTCATTCACTTACTTCTATAGTTTCTCCAACCATTTTTAACTAATATTCCCAGATTATAATTTAAATTAGAGTGTCCATAAGGATTTTAATAGTGAGTACTTGCAAAAGTGAGTAATAATAAAATAGTTAATAATACTATTTCCTCTTCTTCTTTTCCTCCCTCTTTCCATTGCCTTAGTTTTTATTTCTCCTCTCTCTCCTTATCCTCTCATCCCTTTGCTTCTCATCTTCTTTCTCTTTCTTTTATTTATTTTCTTTGTTTCCTTCTTTTTCCTCCTCTTTTTCTTTCTCCTTATTTACCCGCCCCCCCCATTCTTCCTCTTCCTAATTTGCCTTATTTTCTTGATATTTATTCTGCAGATGTAGCTTCTCCTGGGAGCAGAAGAGATTGAGATTGGTAAGCAGATAAAGTGAACTATTTGTGGTTTAGTTCCCCATTTTATGTGCAAGTTTTGTTTTCTTTCATATCATATATACTTATAATTTCCATGTCTCTGTTCAATGTGTTTAGCATTATTTTCCTGATCATAAATTATATGTGCAAATCAAGGTAAGAGACAGAAGTTTTCTCTGTAGTTTCTACTCAGAAATTGTTGAATGAACATTACTGAGGGATGGTTATTTTCTTACATACTAATGGTACCTCAGGATTCTCCAAAGGTACTTAGTTGAGCTCTTAGATGGTAATATCTTATCTACACTGCAAGAGGAAATGGAATGATGAATGAGGAGAGAAGAATGCAAAGTGGAACAATGGCACAAAGTTGGTGTGAATAACAAATGAAGGCAAAGAAGCTGAGTTCTTCTTCCTTAGGCAGAGCCACAGACACTCTCCCATTCTGTAGAGTAAGATTAGGGCAACCTGCCTCTCTGGAAAACATAACACTTTCTCCTCTTTGAGTGTAGTTCCCTCTGATCAGAAAGAACTTTTATAAGAACTATAAATATTGACTTACATTTTGTGGTATGACCTTATATTCTTGCTTACTTTTGTCTTTTTTAATATTAGCACCAACATTAAATATCTCCACTAACCTCTAATTGGTCCATTCTTGGGAGTTGGGATGAGAAGTAATAGTTCTTCCAAGACAACGAGAGAAATCCCTTCTGATATTTAGTATCTCCTTCTCAAAGAGAAAGGCTTTCAGGACATGACATGCACTTCTTCCATCAGTGTTGGAGTTCAAAATTAGATACTCAATTGAAAATTTCAGGCTATTAAAATAAATGTAAAATTGCACAGATAATATTACTGAGTTCTAAACTATGGGCTATGTGTGTGTTGTATAGGTGTATATATATACACCCATATATATGTACATAAATATATGTATACACTTATTGTGTGTTCACTTGAGCACTTTCTATGTAACAGGAGCTCTGCCAGGTGCCTGCTAAATGAATTTGAGTAGATTGAGTGAGTTAATACCTGAAAAGCACTCAGTATACTTCCTGGCCATAGTAGTACTTATTTTTGTTGTTACAGAGAAGAAAATAGAAACCCAGAAAGGTTAAGTATTAATATTTTATCACAGCTAGTGGCTGTGACATATAGTTATTAATTGTTGACTGGGTGTTTGAATCCAGGCAGTTTAACACCAGACATTTGCTACTTAGCCACTGCTCTTACCATACTTATAGGAAGAGATAATCTTATGCACATACCAGTAAGCAAAGACCAATAGTGTGTGTAAGGGCTCTTTTATGTATTGTTATGTATTATCTTTTATCTGTCATCATACTGATGTGTTCATACCAGATTTCCATTTGCACATGTTCTAGTGTAATTATTGACTATCTAGTGGTTCAGGTTTAAAAGGAACAGTAACATTCTCCTTAATGAATCTTCCAATGGCATTTGCAGTCATCTATGTAAAATGAGACACAAGGAGATTTTAATAATTTGAATGGAAGCTTAGGAATTCAATTAAGATGAGATGACACACAAAGTGAAGAACAAACTGGAAAAAGAACAGCATTGTGAGACCAGATTTAGTGGCTAGGAATATGTGTGTGCCATTTTAATCAGAGTGGCTGAATTCAAAGCCCACCTCTGCCACTTCCAGTTTTGTAATCTTTGTCATCTTACCCAAATGGTCTGTGCTTTGATTTCCTCACTGGTAAAACTAAAGGATATTAATAGTATTTGCCTAAAAGATTTATTGTGAAGATTAAATGGGTTAATGGATATAAAGCATTTAAACTTCTGGGTGCATAGTAAATACACTGTTTAACAATAATAAAGTCCTGTTGATATTTTCACTACATGTCTTCACAGAATTTTGGAATATATGTGGGAAATATATATGGAAAAGGTTTAGCATCAAATTACCATGTATACTGTGCATAACAATGTGATAACTTGCCAATTTAAGAGGATACCATATGTTATAGGGCTGGGCAATGTGAGTGGAGAATCAGCCAGCTGAATGGGAAACATTTTAACTGTATATCCAGCAAGAAGGTGTCTTGAGGCAGCCATGAACTTTAGCAGCTTCTCAAGGTGAAAAACCACAGCTAAAGAAATGTTGTCCAAGGCATAGTGACTGAGTTACCGAAGGGCCTGGCAAGAAAAGAAATAGCACGTGCCAACATGCCTTCTCCAAAGATAGTCTTAAAAGGAACATTTATGCTTATCTGAAAGTGATTCCATACCTAGAGGCTGCTTTCAAAAGTTCCTTTGATCTATTGGTATTTAGAGATAAAATTTTGCATTATAGCCTCCATCCTTACCCATCTCTTTGATAATGAAGCTAAATTTTATTTAAAATATTTTAAACTGATTTTTCATTAATTGAATTTGCCTTCGCTGCTATCAGTTTGTATTAATGAAATAGAGTTCAACCGTGTTGTTTGCATTAGAATCACAATGATGTGTACAAAGCATTCCTTGTGAAACTTTTAGAAGTGCACATTTTCTAACCTAATAACCCCGAATTTCCAGAGGAAGGTCTGGCTTTTTGTTTTCTGAAAGATCAGCGTAGAGGATTTCATGCCACAGCATTGCCACTGCTATAAATGCTTTGCTTTGCCTTGACACTGTACTCTTTTTAGAAAGAACCAGGTGAAGACAATCTGGTGAGTCTCAATTGAGTCTGAGTACCTTCTTCAAATTTTTAGTGCTGGAAGATTGAATCTTCTTGATTTTGCTAGAAGCAGGACAATTTATGAGTGAGCCAGATCTGATTGTTCTGATTTATAGCATTATTATGGAGACTTGGTCATCTGGGATGAATGTCTGATCTCCAGTGACTGCTTAAGGGCCTTGGAAACAGTGAGTCTTTCTAAGGACCTGTGGAAACAGAGTCAAAAGCCAAAATTTGTTCTTCTCAAGTAGCTCCTTCATTTCAGGCTGGGTGACACTTGGCAAGATGCTTATCTTCAAGTTTCAGTTTTAACATTTCTGAACAGGTACAATGCCTGCCACCAAGGGGTTGTTGTAAAAATTAAATAAGAGAAAATATAGGATGCACCCAAGTTGACACACAGTAGATGGTAAGTTTTCTTTCTTTCTCAGCTACTTTCTTCTCTCCCTCTCACACTCCTTCTTCATTATTACATTAGATATAACATGTGGAAATCACTAAGTTCCCTAAATTAACTTCCTTAACTTAATCAACTGACAAAGGTTCCCAAGTGTCAAAATACCTGAGTTTATTCTCAGTGTAGATCTGGGCTTTACTTTCTGATGTGATCCATAATTCAAATGGGTATTTTTTATGCTTGGTTTAGAAACACTGGTTAGAAACTATACAGATCTTATAAGGACTTCTCATTAATCTGTGCATGTTCAGAGTTGTATTCTTGAGGGATGCTTAGGTTTTGTTCACTCCAGTTGTCAGGCCCTTGTAAGCCTTCATGACAAGTCACCAAGAGAGCAACTGTCTTAATTTGGTAGCTACATGAAGACTGGTGTTGTAAAGGGGGAAATGAGAAATTCCCTGTGACTGTCTTCCTTCAGGGCCTTCCCCTCGCAATCTTCCTTCTCACACCACCTCCAAAGAACCTGTGTTCTCCAATTCTTTCCCAACTTTCATATCACTATGGACCTGCTGGGAAGTGCAGTTGGCCATCTTTGATTGAACACCTTGATATACTTGTGTTCTTTAAAATGGCAAGTCTTGTACTGAGGAAAGGATGCAAACTGACAAATGCACCTAAATCAGAAGCTGCTTGAGCCTTCTCATTTCTACAATATCTAAACATAATTTGTAAATATTATTAGTGATTATGAGAATTTAGAACCAGTGCTGGGTAAGTTTGCTTTAATGCAAACTCCTGCCTGCTTGGTTTCATTTGCTTTCTGTTTACTTTGTATTTACTGAGAAGGCATCTGAGATTCTCACAGGTCACTGGCCAACCAAGAATTGATTTCCTTATTCTTAATGGTGATAAAAATGAAAAAACTTGCAACACTAAATTGTCCCTCCCTACATACACGATACTACCATCTTTATGTACCCAAATGACTTTCAAGATTGCATTTTGTCATTGTTGTGAGCCTAATCTCATCTATGTTTTTGGTCTTTGGATGAGGTATCGTAGGTTCAAATCCTGGTTCTGCTGCACATTAGCTATATACTTTAGGTAAGTCATCTCTCTGTCTTTCTCTAATGTGCTTTCCTCATTTGTCAAGTAAGAACACTAAATTTTATCTTTGTGAGTTTGGTTAGTTTCTGCCTACTTGCAGAAACCTATTTATACCTTTCTTCTAGAGTAACTGAGCTCCAGATTCTGAGCTTCTGAAGTAAAGACTACATTTCTTAGCTTCCCTAGCTGTGATAATGTGCCCATGTGACTAAGGTCTGGACATTAGACTGTAAAGAGAACTGGCATGTGCAATTTTGAGGATGAGTCTTTGAAGGTAATGGGCATGTGCCTTTTTCTTTCTATGTTTTCTCTTCTGAAAACTAGAAACATGCAGGTGTGAGCTAAAGAGGGAACAGACATATTGAACTTCAGTGAGGGAGGTCATGATGAATGGACTGGTTCAGTATTCTATGGTGTCAGGACCCAAGCTCTTTCTCTGTTGGTGCTCAGCCATCTGTGGCCATTATATAATCATATTTTCTTCTTCTTCTTTTTTTGGTTATATGTAAAAATTGTTGATATTATCTTGTTTGCTTTTCATTTACTTTTTAAAATCTTCTTGCTTTATTAGAATCGAATAGTACTTTGATTTATTTACTACTATATTCAAAAAACTTGAACAATGATGGAACCCAGCAGATTCTAAGCATGGGTTGAATGAATCAATGAGTGGCAAATAAGGAGCAGTCAGTTCAGAGGGTTGCAAGCCCTGTGGGTCAGTGGCAAACAATGACAGGAAGAGGCAATATCCTACTGGGTGGCGTAGAAGATGCCTAGTGGGCAGTGTTGCCTGGTGGGATGGTGCTGGCAGCTGTCAGGTAAAGGTGGGGTGGGAAAGTAAAAGGTGAAACAATAATGTCAAGATTAGATATGGGGAAGAAGTGGAACAGTAAATCTCTTGGAAAATTTATTCATGAAGACTTTTAAAATATCCTTCAGTATACATAGGCATACCTGGGTGGATGAAGAGAGAGAGCTTTATATATGATGGACTTCCTATGTCAACTGGTAGGAAAAACAGTCTAGTAAATTTGAATTATTGATGCTTTTCAGAGATAATCTGTGCCCACAGGCTGGTGATGAGTGATCATTGGGTTATAACCTTTATAGTTTACAGCTTCAAAGATAAAGTCAGTTTTACTTCTGATTATCTGTCTATATCTTTCTGGATGCTAAATCTTTAACATATCTTATTTTCTTCTATATCTGGCTTCTGCTTTCCTTCAAATCCTGCATGGGGGTACCTTTTCCTCATGTATCTTACAGGTAGGTCAGAGGGTCATTAAAATTGTCTATTTCATTTGCCTCCTCTCTCTCAGATTCATTGCTCACAGAGCTCAGCCTTTTTGTTGGATGTGCCCTTGGCCTTCATGATATTTGATTCACGTGGTTTAAAGAGATAATTTACTGTTAATATATGTATGAAGTGTATACAATGTGTGTGGGAGGAAAGTAGAGATAAAATGCTCTTTGAGGAATTATAAAGTATAATAAATTATTTTTTGCTTCACTTGAATTCTCCTTCCCTGGCCCAGTATCATCATGTGAAGAGAGGGGATACAGAGAGGGGAGGAAGCTGTAAGTATTTATGAATGATATTACTTAGTTTACTTTAAATATTGCATAAGAACAGCTTCCAAAGCTGGAAATGAGGAAAACATACAAAAGGCAGCTATGGCCACAAAGCATTGAAAATTTGGAAATTTGGAATAAGCTGCTGACAGAAGAGTCAGGGGTAGGATCTGCCATTGGATAGAAATATTTATAGCAAAATGGTTTACTGTAAAAGTGTGTAGAAAATTAGGAAAAAATATCACTTGAAGAGGGATTTGCTTTATTGTTCAATTTTGTTAGCACCCAGACTTTTACAAATTCCTCTTCTCTAAATATAGGAGAAATTGCTCCTAAAAACCCTAGAAATGTATAGCATTGATTTTCTTGATGCCAGTGTGTGTTTGGGATTTTCCATCTTCAATAAATCTGTCTGGAAGTCAGCCATTACACTCTGGGATTTTTCTCTACTGAAAAGTGTTTTCTGGTTTCATGGTGAAGGAAAAAGAGGTACAGAGTTTTTGAAAAAATAAAATAAAAGAAAACTAATATTATTATTGAATCTAAATTTTTCTAGACATTTGCAAAGATGTGTGGATTTTTCTGGTGCTAAAAGAAACATTGGAGATCATATGAAGCAATCCACTTGTTTTTTAGGAGGAGAATCCAGCAATGTTAAGTGACTTAACCTGTGATCATACAGTTGTGTGTTAGACTCCAAAGTTAGGGTGAGGCTTTGGCTTTTGACTTGTAGTGTGGTGTTTCTTTAATGTTGAACTGAGTCAGTCACTGCTACTGAATCCCTATTTTTATAATACACACTCAATGGAATGTTTATAGACAATTCACTCTGGAGTTATGAATAATTCTTTTTTCTTGGCATATCAAACATCTATGAAACTCTAGTTATTTTTTAGGGTCAAATGTGTACCTTTTTGTGGTTTTCAGAGGATGAGCTCTTTACTAGGTTGAGCTTTATAAATAATATTACTCTGTCTTCTGTAGACTCTGAAGTAAATATGTTTTTTTCACAAATGTAGTGCATTTAAATATCTTTGCTTTACATTTTAATTAATGTGCTTCCTACCCAATCAATTGTGTATCAGTTTCTGTGCACACTAATCAAAATGAAATCATCATGTTTATTGAGTTTATATTACATAATGTATAAGAATTTGAAAGGGCAAGATGAAAGAGAAAAAGCATTTATTGAAAACTTCTAAAATGGGCACTTTTAAATCATTCATTCATTCTCTGTGCCAAGAATTGGGAATACATCAGTGAGTAAGTCAATTGTGGTTCCTCCTTCACTGAGTTTATAAGACCTTGTGTGGATGACAATTATTGAGTAAGCAAGAAAAATCAGTGTGATAAGATATGAATAAGAAACACTGAGAGCTAAATAAATATGATTATGTGTTGTCAATGAGGAAACTGAGGCTTAATGAGGCTGAGACATTTACCAATGCAAGTAAGTGGTGAAGATAGCTTTAAATATAGCTTTTTCTGAATGTAAAATTATCACTCCCAGCATGTCCACAATGCCATGACAGCACTGTCATAGGTGCTGAGCATAGAAAGGACTTTATGCTATTGTCTACAGTCTTGTTGGAGAAATGAAATATATACCTCAGAAGAAAAATGTTGATATAGACTAATATTCTGAGACAATAATTTGAGTTACAGTATTCAATGAAGCTATCAGCAGAGATGATTGATAAAGAGTGTTGTAGGGAAAATATGGATAAATTGGTCCCTGAGGACATGCATCTATCTTAGATAGATGGAAAAGATGGAAACTAGATGAGGAAGCATTTTCTACAGAGAAGGCCTCAGATTGTATCTGCCTAGTTAAATAATTTGACTGAAGTGTTGGTTATTTTAGAAGGATGTTGGGAGAGAAGATTGATAATCTTCATGGAATCTTTGAATAGTAAAGGTTAGAATTTGAATTTATTCTGTAGTTCAGATTTTTTTTAATGGTAAATGTTTTGTAATGAAAAACAGCCATACACAATAGGGAAATAACTATATGGAACTGTGATTTAGTAAAACTCTGCTGACTCCTGACATACTATGTTGTTAGTGGTAATAAAGACAAAGCTTTTAAGCAGTAAATTCACAAATAGGTGTTTTGGAAAGTTGTAGTGTTGTGTTAGTGATGATAAAGAGTGTGATAAGCAAGATTAACAAAATAAACTAGAAGATCTTTCCATTGACTGGTTTCAGAATATTATAGGAGAAAATATGGGTGGCAAGATGGAACAGCTTCTAAAACACAAAAGGTAAAGGAAAAACCTACTGTGAAAGAGTACTGATAATGTTTGGCAGTTGACTATATGTTAAGGATGAGTCGACAGTCTCTAACAAGGTCAGTCTAAGAAATGAAAAAATGACAGAAAACTCTTATAAGAGAAGAAGATGGTAAATGACCACAACATACCTAAGGGACAGAGAAGTATCACTTTTGTAATCAAGATCAAATGACTAAGTCTCAGACTCAAGACCTTTTTAAGAAACTGAATCTGAATCAACCAAATTAATCTAGGACCATTGAAGAAGCTAACATAGTTCAGGTCAATGAATGATATTTATTTGGCTCTTTGTAAAAGGAAATATCACCCTCTCTAAAGAAGATAATCCTCAATTTTACCCTAAATATGTTCATATATTAAGTTCCACATATTATGAATCTACTATTAAAATTTACCAAACCCATTTAAAAAAAGTCAATCCCCCCAAATCATGTTTCAACTTCCAAAGTTTTTGGATATATAAAATAATTGTACATGAAATACTTAAAATATGAAAAAATATATAAATAAAATAGATAAATAAACAGCCAAAGAAAATCTATCAAAATTTACCAACAAGGTTTCAAAAGACTTACTGAAAGTTCATGGATCATAGAGTTGTTGAAGTGTAAAATGATGAATGAAGTTGTTTAGATATGGAGAAAGAAGGTATTAGTGATTAAAAAACTATCAGGAATACAGCAAATAAAGACCAGGATTTGGAGAACATAGAAAAGAGACTAAAAATTATAATAACTATTTTGAAAAAGTCTACAATACTTTAAACCAGATTTTAGTATGAAGAAGAGATAATTGAAGAGTTAATGGTTGAAAAGTATGGCATTAATCATATGAAATAAAAAGAAACCATACCTATATAACATAGTCAAATTTCAGAAAACTCAAAATAAAGAGACTAATAAACAGTACTATACAGAATTCCATGGTTATCAGACTTTTCAACAACAGAAACCAGAAGAATGGGACAGCTTTATGGTTCAAAGAGAAAATTCATCAACCTAGAATTGTGAAACCAGCAAATCTGTCAAGAATGAGGTATGTATAATATTTTTAAGTTTAGAACATAAACCTAAAGTAGAAGACCACAGACATCAGCTGCCAGATTGTCTCAAAAGAAAGGATGTTTTAGATGACAAAAGAAAAAACAACAACCAAAAATAAACAAACAAAAACAAATATAGATTGGATGTAATTCCAAAGGGAAAGTGTCAGAACTTACTAGAGATTCCACAGGAAGAAATTTCAGAGGACAAGAAGGAGTAAGAATCAGCAGAAATCAACCCTGGAGGGGGCTGGTAGGTCCCTGAGTATTTTCATGACTCCAGAGCTTGGACATTCTGTGCAAGTTGCCTTCCAGAGAGAGAAACAGGACCACAGTGCTCTCTCTCAACCTTCCAGATACTTTTTCCTTTCCTACGTCTCCTTTGCCTGCTGATTCTGAGAGAGATGATTGATTTGGGGCTCTCAGGGGTGGCTGCTTCCTTTTTGTTAGTTTACTTACCATTCTGAGGTTACCACAGAGAGTGGGGTCTAACCTTTCCTCTTAAAAAGACTTGAGACTAAGGAAGTGCTTAGACTGGGTACCACCTCTCCCTGGTGTTGCTTGCCTAGCTGTGCCATCAGAGCAGGGTATAGCACAAAGCAGAGGGGTATCAAACCTACTTGAACACCCCATAGACATCTAGGGACCAGAACACTTCTCTCTGGCATGGTCAGTGATTGATTTTGGGAAACCCAGGGAAAGGCCTACAGGCCAGCTCCTGTCCCCCCAGGACTTGATTGTGTTGGTTGGCAGTATGGAAGGGATATTTATGAACTCATCTTGGGAGGTGCCCATCTTATATGGGCAGATAAAAAGATAATGGAATGCGGGTTCCATCTGCAACACATTCCTGGAGCACTCCTATCTCCACAGGAAGGCTGTGCTCTTAGCCAAGGATAGGATTCTGAACAGAGAATCTCCCATCTCACAGCACTATTGCTAAGGAACTTGGCTACTTTAAATTCTTGCCTACTGGCAGATGCTGAAAGGAGACCATGGAGCAGGGGAGGGGAAAGAAGAGCCACTACTGACAGCCAGACTGTGAATCCCTGAGGAGGGAGGAGGAGGAGCTGACTTTCTTGCTTAGTGGGGCCACTTCAGCCACTCCTTGGCAGCTTTCTCCAGAAGCCTGGGAGCAGATCTTTGACCCCCTTCTGAGACAGCTACTTTACCAACTTTTGTGGAGGCAGAAGGCAGCATAATTCAACTTAGTCCTACCCAGCCTCACTCTCCCATCTGCCTCTGCTGTGATAGAGAATAAAACTTTCTGTGGGAGCTCTAGGACTTCACCCAATGCCTGGGCATTTGAGTGTTTTTCCTAAGGGAACAGAGCCAGTTGCAAGTCCCCAAAACAGCACTGCAGCTGGTTCTTTCTGGCAAGTGCCACCTACTGGCAAGGAGATCTGACCCAGTCCCACAAGGTGTGATTGATATAAGCATCAACATACTATCTCAGAGATTAAGCTGGGCATCCCAATATAATTCAAACCATTAAAGAAGACCACAAAGCTAGGGAAAGAGAAAGGATTTCAAAGACCTCTATCCTTCCTCAGCAACAAAAGGCAAAGTATTTGCCCACAAACATAGCTCAAAACAGCTACAGCCTACAAAGAACTAGAAATGAGAAAACCACTACATTAAGGATATCTATAATCAGGACATCCATCCAAAATCTAGACCCTCATCAAAGCACCCACAAGCAAAGCCAAATGTTCTTATTCAATATATGCTACAGACACACCATTATGAGTGAGGAGAGGAAGTGCCTTCTAAACAAAAGAAAATTGCAAAACAGGAAGCAACAGCTGCTCCAGATGAGAAGGAATCAGCATGAAAACTCTAGAAGTCTAAAAAAAAAAAAAAAAAAAAATCAGAGCAAAAAGACACCCCTCAAAGGAGCACACTACTTCTCCAGTAATGGATCCCCACCAAAATGAGAAAATGGAAATGACAGATAAAGAAATCCAGATATGGATTTTAAGAAAGTTCAATGAAATTAAGATGAAATGGAAAACCAACTCGAAGAAACAAACAAAAAATGAACAATTTAGTAAATGAATGAAAAATTTACCAGAGAGATAGACATTAAAAAAATAGGAACTTCTGGAAATTATTTTTTTTTTTAATAAATATGGAACACAATGGAAAGTTTCAAGAATGGATTAGGCCAGGTAGAAGAAGAAATTTTAGAGCTTGAACATAACTCTTCGGTCAGTGAAAAATAAAGAGCAATGAAAGCTTACAAGAAACATGGAATTATCAATTTTGCTTATCTTTTCAAAAAAGCAATTCTCTTGTCTCAGCGTCCCAAGTAGCTGGGACTACAGGCATCTACCACAATGCCCAGCTATTTTTTTAGAGACAAGGTCTTGTTCTGGCTCAGGCTGGTCTTGAACCTGTGAGCTCAGGCAATTAACCCACCTTGGATTCCAAAGTGCTAAGATTACTGGCATGAGTCACTGCTCCCAACCTATTGCCAAGAATTTCAATACTAAATAGAAAAAGCTGGACAGATCATCCAAGAAGAAAATAAATAAACACTGGACCTAAATGGAACTCTAGAAAAAATGTGCCTAACAAATATTTACAGAACATCCTACCCGAAAACTTCTCAATATACATTCTTCTCATCAGAGTATGGAACAGTCTCCAAGACTGATCATATCTTAGGTCACAAAGTAAATTAAAAAAAAAAATAGAAATCATATTGTGTGCATTCTCAGACCACAGGGGAATAAAACTAGAAATCAATTCCAAGAGAAACACTCAAATCTACACAAAATAATGGAAATTAGATGAAAATAAGATGGAAATAAAAAGATCATTTGAATTGAACAATAAAGGGGACATAAACTACTGAAACTTATGGAATTCAACAAAAGCAATAAAGCAGGGAAAAATCATAGCCTTAACTGCCTACATCAAAAAGTCCAAAAGTTCACAAATCAACAATCGAATGGCACATTCAAGAAACTATAAATAGAAGAGAAAAACAAACAAACCCAAAGCCAGCAGGAGAAAGGAAATAACTAAGGTCATAGCAGAACTAAAAGAAATAAAAAATAAGAAAATAATATGGAAGATCAATTTAACAGAAAGTTGTTTTTTTAAAAAAAGATAAGCGAAGTTGATAAACCCAATGAAGGATAGAAGAGAAAGGACCCAAATAAACTCAATCAGAAATGAAAAAGGAGATATTACAACTGATTCCACATTACATAAAAATATCATCTGTAAATATGAAAATCTTTACACACATAAACTAGAATATGTAGAAGAAATGGACAAATTTCTGGAAACACCTGACTTTTTAAGACTCAGTCAGGAAGAAATAGAACTACTGAACAGACTAATAACAAGCAGAGAGATCTAAGTTGCAATAAAAAGTCTTCCTATAATGAAAACTCTGGACCAGATAAATTTACAGTTGACTTCTACCAGATATATAAAGAAAAGTTGATACCTATACTTTAGAAATTATTCCATGACATTGAAAAGAAGGGTATCCTCTCCAACTCATTTTACAAAGCCAGTATCACCTTGACACCAAAGCCAGGAAAGGACATAACAAAAAGAAGATCTACAGACCAATATCCCTTATGAATAGAGATACCAGCACCCTCAACAAAATAATAACAAACTGAATTCCACAGAACATCTAAAAAATTTATCCACCATGACCAAGTGGGCTTCATCTTGGGAAAGCAAGGATGGTTCAATATATGTAAATCAATAAATCACCACATTAAGAAAAGCAAAAACAAAGACTATATGATCATCATTTTCTGCATTCAATAAATGCAGAAAAATTATTTGATATAATTCTGCACTCTTTCATCATGAAATCTGTCAATAAACTTGGCACAGAAGGAACATATTTCAAAATTATGAAAGCCATATATGACAAACCCACAGCCAACATCATACTGAATGGGGAAAAGTTGAAAGCATTTCCACTAAGAATTGGAACATGACAGGGCTGCCCACTATCACCATCTCTTATTCAACATAATGCTGAATGCCAGAGCAATATGGCAAGAGAACAAAATAAAGGGTATAACAGAATTAGGAAAATCGAGGTCAAACTATCAAATTTTGCTGATGATTAAGTTTCATATCTAGATAACCTAAAAGATTCCACCAAGAGATTTCCAGGACTAATGAATGAGTTTGGCAGTATCTCAGGTCACAAAATTAATGTATACAACTCTGCAGCATTTCCATACATCTTCACAGTCAAGCCAAGAACCAAATCAATGAGTCAATATCAGTCATCATAGCTATAAAGAAAATGAAATACCTAAGAATATACATAATCAAGGAGGTGGAAGATCTCTACAAAGAGAATTACAAAACACTGAAGAATGAAATCACAGATGATGCAAACAATTCTACCAACCCACATGATGTAAATACATATCATGCATGTGGGTTGGTAGAATTAACATTGTTAAAATGTCCATACTATCTAAAGCGATTTACAGATTCAAGCAACCTCCATCAAAATACCAGTATAAATTTTACAGATCTAGAAAAAATTAATTCTATGCTTCATCCGGAATCAGAAAACAGCCTGAATAGTCAATGAAATCTTAAGCAAAGGTACAAATCTGGAGGCATCCCATTACCAGGCTTTGAACTATAAGTCTACAGTAACCAGAACAGCATGGTATTAGCACAAATATAGAAACATAGATCAAAAACAGAGAAGAGAACCTAGATGTAAAATAATCTTGATACAGCCAACTGGTTTTTGACAAAGCAGACAATAATATACACTAGGGAAAAAAGCTCTAGTTGGTAAGTGGTGCTGAGAAAATTGGATAACTATATGTAGGAGGATGAAACAGGATCAGATCTCTCACCACTCACAAAAATTGATTCAAGATGAGTAAAAACTTAAATGTAAGGCATGAAGCCATAAGAATTCTAGAAAAATTTAGGCAAAGAATTTATGACTAAGACCCCAGAGGCAGTTTTATCAACAACAAAAATATTCTAGACTTGATTAAATTAATAGGTTTCAGAATAATTAAGGAAAGAATCAACCAAGCAAATAGAGAACTTATAGAATTGACGAAAATATTCACAAAGTATAGTGATAAAGGGTTAATGTCAAGATTCTGCAAATAACTCAAACAAATCAGCAAGAAAACACAAAAAACCCATTAAAATGTGGGCAGAAGACATGAACAGAAGCTTTACAAAAGAAGATGGACAAATGGCCAATAAACATTCAAAAAAATAATCAACATCTGTAATAGTCAAGGAAATGCAAATCAAACCCATGATGAGATACCACCTTACCCCAGTTAGAATGAAAAATTCTACGAATTTTGTGAAAATTCTGTGAAAAATTCCAAAAAGAACAGATGTTGACATGAATGCAGAGAGAAAGGAATGCTTATACACTATAGGACTATAAATTAGTATAACCTCTATTGAAAACAGTATGGAGACTCCTTAAAGAACTAAAAGTAGACCTACCATTTCATCCAGGAATACTCTACTTAGTAAGTACCCAAAGGAAAAGACATCATTTTATCCAAAAGACACCTGCACTAGAATGTTTATTGCAGTACAATTTACAATTACAAAGATGTGTAATCAACCCAAGTGCCCATTAATTTATGAGTGGATTAATAAAATATGGCAGGAGGTGGAAAGTGATGGAGGACGAGACAGACCTGTAGCCCACCTCTCCCAACTCATCGGGTGAGAGGAAGGGGGGTCTGAACCTTTCCCCTGTGTGGATTATTGGTGTGGATAGACAGCTGAAGATGTGTAACGAATTGGCGGATTGCTGTATATGAGGTGTAATTTAAAACCACGGACTCTGTTGTAGAGATTTTTCCTGCCTGGCCATGCTGGCCGGCAGGCCACTCCCTCATGGAGGATAGCAGCTTGCAATTCCTGGCAAAATCCAATTGATGAAAATTTATGCCTGAGCTGAGTTTGGTGACCAGAAATGGGTGCCACTCAGAGCCACAGTGGCTAAGCAATCTGATGGAAAATTGAAGGGAAGGGATCCCACCTGGGAAACAGACATTTTGAATTGTCCGAAATACCGGACACCTTCTCCCAAAACAACAGGAGTGATTAAGTAGACCAGACATTCCTGGTGGGGAATATTGGTATGGGCTGGCAATTCAGGCTGTGTGGCGAACTGGCAGGTGGCTGGACTCAAAAGTCCAGATTCAAAAGTGAGACTCTCAGCCACAAAAACTGAGGAAAATGTCTCCGTACGCCACAGCCACAGGAGCCGGCAGCAGCTAGAGCCGGGGGCAGCCAGCCCCTCCCCCACAGCTGATGGCAGTTGCCAGTTTGGGGGAGAATGTGGGAACAGAATGGAAAGATTTGTGAAGCGTGGACTCCACACAGAGTTGGGAGGTCAGATAGGAGTGCTGTCTGGAATAGAGCAGCTGAAGTTGGACAACAATTAGGTAATAAACTTTTATAGAAACTCCAAAATGGCCATAGGCCAGGTAGGGTGGATACTGTGGTAACTGAGTAAACTGTGAATCAGATATAAGCCTGGGAACTGCTCACAGCGCCATCTGGTGTCAAAAAAGTATATTGCATTATAAATATATTCCTAGGAAAGTTGATCCCTACGACCTACATATAGTTGTATATTTCTACATATATACAAGAATAATATTTTTGTGGTTGGTGCCTTTTTTTGTCATCATTTTCTTGGAGGAGCTATTGTTAATTTTTTATTTTATTTATTTTTTTCTATTTTTAATTTTTTTCTTTCTTCTTTTTTAACTTTTTTATGAACACCACTTTTTTCCCCTTCTCTCTTCCTCTTCTTCCCTTCCTATGGTTTCTGAGAGTGTTTACATTAGATTTTTAGAGGTTTTTTGTTTGTTTGTTTGTTTTGTTTGTTTTTTACCTTTTTTTCAATTATTTTATGATTATCATTATTTTTATTGTAGTTTTTTGTTGTTGTTGTCTATATGTTTATGTGTTTCTGATTATTCGTGCATCTGTGGGCTTATGTGTCTGGTAGCCTTTTTATCTGTTTACTTGCTCATTTGTTCTCAATGTGTTTGGTGTTTTGCTAAACCTCAGGTTGGCTATTTTCCCTAACTCCAATTTTCACATTCAATAAGAACAAGGGGGGAACGGGGGAGGAAGGCTGATTGGAGTCAGCTCTCGATAGAAGCTCCAGTCTGGAAGGAGAGATAATGACCAGAAAGAACCCAACAAAGCCAAAGGAGGGGAGCTGAGATGAGAGATGAGATAGATAATTGCTTGTCTTCCCTGCTGAGGCAAGCTTCGACTCCAAAGAAACTATTTTCAGGTACACATCCCATTCCAAAGAGGTTGTATGGCCATCCCCTCCCTAAAAGAGTTGCTTGCTTACTGTGGGATCTCTACTGGTGAGTGATAAACTGAGGCTCTCCTTCCTCATCCCACCGAAGAGAAATGCTGGAAGTTGGGACTCCTTCTCAAGAGAGCCCCTGTGGTGAGTCTAGGAATTCCCTTGTCTGGCAGGAAATTTGAACAAATATTTTTCTTGCCACTTTGATCCTTCAGTCTACCCACTGCCACCACCACTCACCCCCCTGGCCTGGCAGTCTAGAACTCCAACTCCTCCAGAATCCAGAATGTCTGCATTTCTTGGCTAGGATCGGGCATTGCACAGACAGTGGCAGTACAGCTGTGCTGTACCTGTGAATCCAGTAATTGCACAGAAAGACGTAGAGGGAAAGGTGACTGACCTGGCCCCCAAAAAGAGTACCTCAGCAGCAGATGGAGGCTTGGGTTCCTGCACTGCAGGTGGAGGCTCAGAAACTGCTGAGGTGCACGAACCCAAGAGGAGGCACCTCCCACCCAACTTTAGGATTAGTAGAGTGATCCTGCTTGGATATAACTCTGGAGAGTCATCTCCCAAACTCTGTGGCCTTCCAGAGGGAACCAGACCTCTCCCTATAGGGATTCCAGAGCTCCAGAACAGCAGCAACAAAGGTGCAGTGGCTGAGGGAGAAATTCTTTTGCTGTCTGGATATCCTCAGGTTTGGACTGAGCTCATGTGGAACTTTCTTCACCTGCCATTGAGCTCCTGAAGCAGACAGACCTCAGCTTCCCCTGCTGGATGGTGGTAGACTGTGGTAACCACACGGAGGAGGCAATGACCTCACTTTGACTCTGGCAGGCACATAGTCCTGGCACATTTGCTTATTGGACAGAACAGGGCCACAGAGATTGGGTTAACAGAGACTTCTGGTGGGAATACTAGAGGCTGGGGCAACCAAATTTCAGTGTTGAAGGATGACCAAGGTTGGGTAAGAGACATCAACCCCCTGGCTCTAAACCTCTCGCTGGATGTGCCTCTCTAACCAATCAGAGCACCAGAGGCACTCAAATCACAATTGAGCTGCCAATAGACCCCTGGCATTTAGTTGCTGGAGTCCTCTTGAACTCTCCAGCTAGCGAGTAGGGGCTGTCTGGGACAATTGGTGTGGAACTCTTGAACTGGACAAATTACCCGAGGACCCTCCAAGGTGGGACCCTGGTTTTACTCTAGTGGGAAGGTTTGATTGTCCTCTTCCAGATATTACCAGTGGAGGAAGGGATGTCCTAGTTGCTTGTATTACACCAAAGCTGAGACTGCAACCTAGAGTTGCTGATTCACTAGGATTGGACAGAGATCAGCTGAATACAAGGTAGAGTCACCTACCCCCATTACACCAAGCAGGCCTCTAGAGTCACAGACTATAGTACTATACCGGTCCTTTGCAAAATTGTACAGGAAAAGCTGCAGTCACCAAGTTCCTAGGTGATGGGCTAGTCAACCACAACCGTAGAACTTTCCAGTCCAATTTCACCTTACCTGCTCATCTAGCTAAACACCGAAACCAATCATGGGGCAGAATCAGTGGAAAAACTCTGGCACCATGAATAAACAGAACAGTTCTACTCCCCCAAGGAATGACAAAACAGCCAATCCAGAGGATCCCATTTACAAACAGATAGCTGAGTTGTCTGATATCGAATTTAGAATTTGGATTGCAAACAAGATCAACAGAATGGAGGTAAAGATGGAGGTAGAAATTGTAGGATTAATTCAGAAGATGTCTCAAGAATTCAATGAATTCAAAGACAAAATCACCAAAGATTTAGACACATTGAGAAAAGAAGTTGCAGCCTTACATAATATGAGAAATACAGTAGAATCCCTCAGGAACGGAATGGAACAGGCAGAAGAAAGGATTTCCGACATTGCAGACAAAGCTTTTGAATAATCCAAAACATTCAAAGAAGAAGAGAAATGGAGAGCAAAAACAGATCATTCTCTCAGAGAGCTCAGGGATAACTCAAAGAAAACTAATATTCACCTTTTAGGGATTCCTGAAGGTGATGAAGTAGCTTCACATAGCACAGAGGCCCTCCTTCATGAGATTATGAAAGAGAACTTCCCAGACATGCCAAGAGATCCTGAAATACAGATAGCAGATAGTTTCAGAACCCCAGCTTGACTCAACCTGAATAAGACATCCCCAAGGCACATCATAATTAACTTTACTAAAGTTAATATGAAGGAGAAAATCCTGCAAGCAGCCAGATGTAAAAAACCATAACCTAGAAGGGGCAAAATATTAGACTGGTGATCTCTCTGCTGAAATCTTTCAAGCCAGAAGAGGGTGGTCATTGACTTTTAATCTCCTAAAACAAAATAGCTTTCAACCCAGGATCCTCTACCCAGCTAAACTGAGTTTCATTTATGATGGAGAAATTAAATACCTTAATGACATCCATATGTTGAAGAAATTTACCATAACTAAACCAGCTCTCCAGGATATTCTCAGACCTATTCTCCATAATGGCCAGCGAAACTCTCCACCACAAAAGCAAACACACTCTGTAATTTTTTATCAAATTCCAAATTCCACAGTGGTAAAAGGATTAAATATGTCCACTAGTCTTTCATAAAACTGGATACTCAAAATTATACCAGGCCTATCAATATTCTCAATTAATGTGAACGGACTAAATTGTCCTCTAAAGAGGCACAGGCTGGCTGACTGGATACAAAAACTCAGACCAGATATCTGCTGCATACAAGAAACTCATCTTGCCTTAAAAGATAAATATAGACTCAGGGTGAAGGGATGGTCATCTGTATTCCAGGCAAATGGAAAACAGAAAAAATCAGGTGTTGCAATTTTATTTGCAGATACAATAGGCTTTAAACCAAAAAAAGTAAGGAAAGATAAGAAGGGTCACTTCATATTTGTTAAGGGCAAGACTCAATATGATGAGATTTCAATTATTAATATTTATGCACCCCACCAAAATGCACCTCAATTTATAAGAGAAACTTTAATGGAAGTGAGCAACTTGATTTCCTCCAGGTTCATAGTAGTCGGAGATTTTAACACCCCTTTAGCAGTGATGGATAGATCCTACACAAAGAAGCTAAGCAAAGAAATTTTAGATTTAAACTTAACCATCCAACAATTGGATTTAACAGATATTTACAGAACATTTTATCCTAACAAAACTGAATACACATTCTTTTCATCAGTTCATGGAACATACTCCAAAATTGATCACATCTTAGGTCACAAATCTAACCTCAGCAATTTTAAAAGAATAGAAATTATTCCTTGTGTCTTCTCAGACCATCATGGAATAAAGTTGAACTCAGTAAAACAAGGTAGGGTGGAGGGAGGGTGATGGGTGGGTCCACACCTAGGGTGCATCTTGGAAGGGTGCAGGTGAAGTTTACTAAGTGAAGAGTATAAGGGTTTGAACACAATAATTAAGAAAATGCCATGAAGGCTATGTTAACCAGTTTGGTGAAAATATTTCAGACTGTATATGGAACCAGCACATTGTACCTCATGGTTGTATTATTGTACACAGCTATGATTTAAAAAAAAAAAAAATATATATATATATATATATATATATATATATATATATATATATATATTAGCCATTCATCTCTCTTCCTCAGAGAAGGTTCTGTTCATGTTTCTTGCTCAGTGAGAGATGGGATTGCTTGCTCTTCTTTGTTAATTAATTTGAGTTCTCTGTAGATTCTAGTGATCAACCCTTTGGCAGATTCAGAACATGCAAATATCTTTTCCCATTTTGAAGGTTGGGAAATTGTATCCTCAGATGTGCAGCAGCTTTTCAGTTTAATTAAGTCCCATTTATTTATTTTTGTTGTTGTTTATCATCCATAATCATCAGAGAAATGCAAATCAAAACAACCCTGAGAGATCACCTAACTCCAGTGAGATTAGCTTATATCACAAAGTCCCACAGTTGTGATTCTGGTGTGGACGTGGAGAGGAGGACACACTTTTACACTGTTGGTGGGACTTAAACTAATACAGCTTCTTTGGAAAGAAGTATGGAGAATCCTCAAAGAACTCAAATTAGACCTCCCATTTGTTCCCACAATCTCATTACTAGGCATCTACACAGATGAAAAAAAAATCATTCTATTATAAAGACATTTGTGCTAGATTGTTTATCACAGCTAAATTTACACTTGTCAAGATGTGGAAACAACCTAAATGTCCATCAACCTAGGAATGGATTAACAGGCTGTGGTATATGTATACCATGGAATAGTATTCAGCCTTTAAAAAGATGGAGACTTTACATTGTTTGTATTAACCTGGATGGAATTGAAACATATTCTTCCTAGTAAAGAATCACAAGAATGGAAAAGCAAGTATCCAATGTACTCAATATTAACATGTAGACAATCTAATATATGTTCACATAAGAGAAAAAATTCAATTCAAGTGGGAGGAGGAGGAATGAGGGAAAGGGGAGGGGAAGAAGGGAGAGGTCTGGGTGTGCTCCCACCGAATGGGCCCAATGTAGGGGTATATGGCATTCCTCTTGGGTGTGGGATGCAACTACAACCGGAACTTTACCTAACAAATGTAAACATTGTAACCTAATTGTTTGTACCCTTACATTAAAGTGGAAAAATAAAAGGATAAATGAATGCCTTTTGCAACAATTTGGATGGACCTGGATACCATTCTTTTAGGTAAAGTATCCAAAGATTGGAATACAAACACAACATATACTCAATATTAAATTAGAGCTAACTGATGAGCACACATATCCACAGAGGGAAATAAAACTCAGTGGAAACCAAACATGGGGGAGGAAGGGAAGAAAGGAGGAAAGGAGGGGCGAAAACCTATCTATCAGATACAATGAACACTATTTGGGTAATAGGAACTTATAGTCATGACTCAAGTTTTACAAAAGTAACCCATGTAGCCAAAACTGTTTATACTCCACAGGTTTATGGCACATTTCTTAGGTAAAGGATACAACTACAGCTGAGACTTTAACCTTATGTAACCTAATCATATGTTCCTCATGTTAATCTGAAATAAAAAAAGAACTTATAAACCTTAGAGAGCTTACCACCATAGACCTTCCCTAAGGAAACTTCAGAGGATATATAAAAAACACATTTTTAAATGGAATTGGGTTGGGTTTGGAACAGAAGTTAACCTCTCACTTGTGGTGGCTTTTTTCAAGTCAAAAAATCTGTAACTCTCCCCCATTGAATTGGGTTCAATGTCCCTCTAATATTGTGTTGAATTGGGTGGGCTCTGAACTTTAGGCTCACAGACTTTTGCAGAAAATAGAGATAGTAAAAGGCTTAGGGCCAGTAGATCAATGTGTACATGATAAACATGGAGGCCCAGATATATTTCACAGCTTGTTTGTGGTCACATAGATTAACAATAGAATCAATGTGGTTATTTTTTTCTCTGTAAAATTGTATTATAAAAAATACTACTAAATAGCTTGTCATTCAATGTCCTCTATAATTCGACATCACTGCTCTTATTCAGCTCTAGTAACTTCTACTCTCCTGTGTAAATTATCTGCTCTTCTTTGGCCCTGCTAAATACAATAATCTCTTTAAGAGGACAGGCTTTTCTCTGTTCTTTTGCCATTTGCACTGTCCATTTAATTTCCTGCCAAATTAACTGATTTTTCTATCTCAGATTCAAAAATCACTTTCCTTATGAGGCAACAACTCCTTTTCTCTTTTATTTTATTTTTTTACTGATGACAGTTCTTGACTTCTACACATAGTTTGTATGCCCTCATTTATTCCACAAGTGATGTTTATTCTCCCAGACATAGTAGATTATACATACAGGGTAGCTTAATTTGTTTTTTTCCCTGCTGGTTATGATGCTAGGAATATAATAGGAACTTAATCAGTGAAAGAGCATGCACACAAATGTCTTGGTTTAAAATGAATTCTTCAAAGAGTTATGCATTTGAGGTTGGTGGGACACACAATTTGTTACTAGACTATAAGTCACCTTATGAGGTCTCATTAGTCTACCAATTTGTCAACATGCTTAGGAGGTTGTTAGATTTACAAACCATTAAACTGTTTAGCAGAAGCATAACCTGTCTCCTACCACTTTAATAAATATTTAATAAATGTTTCCTTGACTTAGTGTATAAATGTGATAATTGTGCAGTGTATTTCAGGAGAAGGGTAAAGAAGTGTGTACTAATACAGGCACCTGTAATTACCAGAGACTTCATTATTTTTATTGATAGTTTACTTCTGAGGCCTAGAAATAATCTCACCAATTAGATATCTATTTAAGGATATTGAACAATAGATGACCTTTGAAAAATGAAATATTACCTGTACTCCTTGTTTTTCTCGTTATAAAGACACAGAGAAATGCTGATGAGAGGACACATAATGGTTGACAGTAATATGAAGACAGAGAATTTGAAGCTTGCTTCTAAACAAGGATTGATGCTGGAGTCTTTGCCCTCTTCCTCTAGCCACGTTTGTCTCTACGATCCAGGCATTTGATGAGTAAGCCCCTCCATTCAGAGAGACTAGGATTTTTATTCTGTAATGATCATCTTTTCTGTTAGTGAAACAAACCTAGGATTTTAACACATGACTAATTATTAGACATATGGTCTGTAATGTCAAATACAGATTTAAAATACTCACTGAGAATTTGAACGGCTTCACATTTAGCTGAAACAATCTGCCAAGTCTCTTATTAGATAGCTGGAGGCAGATTCAAAAGATTTTGGTGTGACCCTTTTAGTCTATTTCACTGTAACTGAATCATTTAATAAGATTTTATAAAACTCCAGACTATAGTGCAGTGAAATGTTAAGCACATCTTACTCATTAGAAACAAATGAAAAACGCATCAGCCTGGAGACTCAGCCATTTATATTAAATATCTATATAAAATGCTACCATAGATGCTGGGTCTGGACTGTTCTAATCTGTGAGATAGCCTATTTAAAAGATTTTAAAAATATATAGTCTATTTCATACTACTAATATTTCCATGGCACAAACGAATAAAAAAACCAAATAAAAAGAAATTCAAAAGCATATTTTACTTTTTATCAGCTATTTAAGTATCCTAATTTCTTTGGAATTTTGTTGGTGACATTCTCTAAGGAGACTTGAACATGGAGCAGAATAAGATACTTCATAACCCTGTGTTTGATCTGTGAAAACTGAACCATTTGAGATTTAGCGCACAGTACCAAATGTTCAGAATATACTGCCAATCACTCACTACACAACTCATTACTGATAATTAAGTTCCAATTAGAATAAAAAAAAAACACTGTAGAGAATGAAATCAAATAAGTGAACCTATAAGAACACGGTTTTTTTTTTTTTTTTTTTTCTTGTTGGGGATTCATTGAGGGTACAATAAGCCAGGTTACACTGATTGCATTTGTTAGATAAAGTACCTCTTGCAATCCTGTCTTGCCTCCAAAAGGTGTGGCATACACCAAGGCCCCACCCACCTCCCTCCATCCCTCTTTCTTCTCTTCCTTTCCCCACCCTCCCTCCTTCTTTTTCTCTCTGCTTTCCCCTTCCCCCACCCCCACCGTGACCTTAATTGTCATTAATTGTCCTCATATCAAAATTGAGTACATAGGATTCATGCTTCTCCATTCTTGTGATGCTTTACTAAGAATAATGTCTTCCATTTCCATCCAGGTTAATACGAAGGATGTAAAGTCTCCATTTTTTTAAATAGCTGAATAGTATTCCATGGTGTACATATACCACAGCTTGTTAGTCCATTCCTGGGTTGGTGGGCATTTAGGCTGTTTCCACATTTTGGCGATTGTAAATTGAGCTGCAATAAACAGTCTAGTGCAAGTGTCCTTATAATAAAAGTACTTTTTTCCTTCTGGGTAGATGCCCAGTAATGGGATTGCAGGATCAAATGGGAGGTCTAGCTTGAGTGCTTTGAGGTTTCCCCATACTTCCTTCCAAAAAGGTTGTACTAGTTTGCAGTCCCACCAGCAGTGTAAAAGTGTTCCCTTCTCTCCACATCCACGCCAGCATCTGCAGTTTTGAGATTTTGTGATGTGGGCCATTCTTGCTGGGGTTAGATGGTATCTGAGGGTAGTTTTCATTTGCATTTCTCTAATAGATAAGGATGATAGACATTTTTCATATGTTTGTTAGCCATTCATCTGTCTTTTTTAGAGAAGGTTCTTTTCATGTCTCTTGCCCATTGATATATGGGATTGTTGGCTTTTTTCATGTGGATTAATTTGAGTTCTCTATAGATCCTAGTTATCAAGCTTTTGTCTGATTCAAAATATGCAAATATCCTTTCCCATTGTGTAGTTTGTCTATTTGCTTTGATTGTTGTCTCCTTAGCTGTACAGAAGCTTTTCAGTTTAATGAAGTCCGATTTGTTTATTTTTGTTGTTATTGCAATTGCCATGGCAGTCTTCTTCATGAAGTTTTTCCCCAGGCCAATATCTTCCAGTGTTTTTCCTATGCTTTCTTGGAGGATTTTTATTGTTTCATGCCTTAAATTTAAGTCCTTTATCCATCTTGAATCAATTTTTTTGAGTGGGGAAAGGTGTGGGTCCAGGTTCAGTTTTTTACATGTGGATATCCAGTTCTCCCAACACCATTTATTGAATAGGGAGTCTTTCCCCCCAAGGTATGTTCTTGTTTGGTTTAGCAAAGATTAGGTGGCTGTAAAATGTTAGTTTCATTTCCTGGTTTTCTATTTGATACCAAGTGTCTATGTCTCTATTTTTGTACCAGTACCATGCTGTCTTGACCACTATGGCTTTGTAGTACAGCCTAAAATCTGGTATGGTGATGCCACCAGCTTTATTTTTATTACTAACAACTGCCTTAGCTATACAGGATTTATTCTGGTTCTATACAAAACGCAGAATCATTTTTTCCAAATCTTGAAAGTACGATGTTGGTATTTTAATAGGAATGGCATTGAATAGGTAGATTGCTTCGGGAAGTATTGCCGCACCCACGGCACCACAGCCGTAGTGAGGCAGCGCTGTCCGCGTTTTAGAACGCTGGTAAGGAGGCTTGTGCTCCACGGAGCTTCGCCCCCAGCGACCCCTGCACAAACGGCATCAGAAACGGTGCTCTACGTGCCAAGTCACCCGCAGGAGCTTGAACGACCGTGGCAGCCTTTAAAATTTATTACTTTGTTTTTCTTTAGCATAGGTCTGTGTGCTCTGACACTAATCACAATGTACTTTCTCAAAGCTGAACCCACCTCACTACAGGATAAGATAAGGCACAAGCCTGCTAGACTCAGTGCCGCCTATAAGTCAGGCACTAAAACGTTTAAGTAATAAATACCATCACAGTAAATACCAATGATTTAGGAGTAAAACAATTTCACAACCATGAGTGGTACTGTTTATTTTAGGTATGCTTTTAACTGCTATCAATTACGAACAGAGACAAAGTAATTACATTGTTAAAAATATCTAAAACAATCAGAGCTTACCTAAACACAAAACTGCAACCGTAAAGAAAAAATTTGTAACTTTTCCAGTAATTCAGAATGACCCTTGTGTAACCCATGACGCCCCTGCCTGTGAGCAGAAGTGTATAAGTACTTGCATAAGTTTCACAATGAATTTGCAGCTGCATACTTCACCCGTGGTGTGCCAGACTGTCATTCCTGCGCCGACCTCTCAACTTTCCTCGTTCCTTCTCCCTGCTTTCCCTCGGACTGGAGCCCACCGACTGGGTGGTCCGCGGCAGGTGGCGCCTCGAACAGGGACCTGAAGGACAGGTAATCTTCTCTCTCTTTCTTTCTTTTTCAAGGTTGAGGGCGGCTCTTACCAGGGAGCTGCAGTCCCGCCAGTAAAGGCTGACCGGTTAAGTGTAAGCAATCACAGGATCCATGGGGCACGCATTAACTAAGGAAGAAAAAATCTTGAGTACTATGTTGCAGCGTTTGTTGGCAAAGAACGGGTTCAATGTGTCCCTCAAACGGTTGGAGGAGCTTATACATTTTCTTATTAAGCAAGGTACGGAGGAGCCGTACCAAGACTTATTTCAAGGCTGGAAGAAGCCATTAACAGAATGCTCCCCCCGTCTGAGGGCACATCACTGTTGCTCAAACAGTTAGAAGCATGCATGGATGCCTCACCAGCAATTGTCCAAGGTATGACATTTGCTGCAGCAATGCAAGGACAGAAATTCAGGGCCTATGTTAAAAATACCTTCAATAAAGGAGGTAAGGAGCCAAGAGCTCCTACTAACACTTGCTACAATTGTGGCAAGCCAGGACACATGCAGAAGGACTGTAAACAGTCCCATGCCAATAAGCCGAGGGGGGAACCACCCGGCTTATGCCCTCGTTGTAAGAAGGGGCGACATTGGAGAAATGAATGCAAATCAAAATTTCATAAGGATGGAACCCCCTTGAATGACAAGGGTGACACTGATCCTAAGGATCAGGAAGTACGGAAATCAAAAAACTAGTAAAGGGGCATTCTCCCAGCCCGGACCCCAAGGGAGATCATGCTGCGGTGCAGGATGTGCAGCACTCATCTACTTTAAATCCTCAAGCCCCTGAATTTACTATTCATGACCTTTCACGGGGCACTCCTGGGAGCACAGGTTTAGATCTTGCAAGTGAAAAGGATGTATTATTATCCAAATGGGACGGTGTTACTTTAATCCCCACTGCAGTAAAAGGGCAACTTTTGCCGGGGACAGTTGGAATTATTATTGGGAGAAGTTCAAATTATACTAAACATTTTGAAGTTATTCCAGGAGTAATTGATTCAGATACTCAAAGTACAATTAAAATAATGGTTAGAGCTTTAGTGGAAACAACGCAAATTCACAAAGGACAAAGAATAGCTCAATTATTATTATTACCATATGTCCCTTTACCTGCACCATATTTAAAGACAGCTAGGGGACAAGGTCAGTTTGGTTCCACTGATCATGTAGCTTTGGTGCATGATTTAAATGACAGGCCATTCCAAGAAATAAAATTAAATGGCAAAGCATTTAAAGGGTTAATGAACACAGAAGCTGACAAAACCTGTATTGCAGCTTCTGAATGACCTCAGCCCTAGCCGGTTCAACAAACCGCTTCTTCTTTGATCGGGCTTGGTTCAGCCGCAGGAGTTATGCAAAGTACAGCTTATCTCTCTTCGGAGTTTAAAGGAAAAACAGGTTTTGTTCAACCATATGTGCTGCCCTCTTTACCATTCACTCTATGGGGCAGAAACCTCCTGCACATTATGGATTTAAAATTAATCACTGCTAATCATTTAAATGACCAGCATTTTATATAAGGGCCACTGCAGAAAATCATGCAGTTAAAATAACTTGGTTAACAAATAAAAGACCAGATGTCCTCATAACTTCGGGAAGAGGGTATGCTTGTGTTTTTCCACAGGATGCGGAATCACCCATCTAGATTCCAGACCGACTGGCCAAGCCAGCTCCTCCAGAAAAAACAATGCAGAAAGAAACGCCAGCGGCTGCTGCAAGATCTCACCCGCCGCTTGGAGAAAATGAAAGTACACTCGCCGATAGCGAACCACCGGGCGCATTTCCACTGGCTCCAAGACGGCTGAAAAGGCCCAGCGAGGAAAGAAGCTGGGGGCCCCCCTGCCCTTCGTGGGGCGGGCCTGCCTCCCAAGTGTTACAGCCCCCAGACAGCAGCACTGGCGGAATCCCAAGGGTGAAGTTTAGAACCTTTATTATTGGCCCTTTGCCACTAGTAATTTGTATAAATAAGAAAAATATTTTTACAAACTGAATCTTTATCAACAGATAAGATTCTTGCCTTTTAAACCTTCTAATTATCAGTTTAGCTGAGTGAATAAGTAACTTCATGGTAAACTGGGATCCTGTTTGGTGAAAAGTGAGTTTTTGAGAGTAAGAGAAATTAAACAGAAAGGAGAATGACATTGTGTAAAGAAAGAATCTTGTGTGATAAATTTTGTCCTGAAACAGAATAGTTATGTAAGAAAGTAAAAAGCAGAGCAAAAGTTCAAGAAAGTTTAGAATGTTTATAAATGGTCTGTGCAGGTTAAATGAAACTCATAAAAGAGAATTTGTAAAAGAATTTACATGTGATCCAGTTGACTATGTATTTCCTTTAAAATCTTTTAACTTGTAAAAATAACTAATTGTATTGCGTCCTTTGATATGCGGCATGATAAGCAACTAAATGTTATGTTAATTGTAAAAAGACCTTCTTATGTAATGTTACCTGTAGATCTACAAGATGATCCATGGTATGATAATGCAACGTTGCAAGTTTTGGAAATGCTTAATGAATTAATTAGACCAAAAAGGTTTGTAGCAAGTTTAATTTTAAGTATTGCAGCTTTAATTTCTATAGTCACTACCTTTGCTGTAGCCACTACAGCCTTAGTACAACAAGTACATACAGCACACTTTGTCAACACTTTAAGCAATAACATAACATTAGCCTTACTTACACAAGCCAATATTGATAATAAATTGGAAGCCAAATTGAATGTATTAGAAGAAGTAATTTTAGCATTAGAACAGGATATTAAAAATATACAACAAAAATTACAAACCAGATGCCATTCTGCTTTCCAAGCTATTTGCATTACACCATTACCTTACAATATATCCGAGCCTTGGAATAAAGTACAAGCTCATTTGCAAGGAGCATGGAAAGATAATGATATAACACATGATTTGAGCCTTCTTCGACAAGGCATCACAGCTATGAGTCGAGCCCATTTGCCAACAACTTCCCTTCAAACACTAGCTGAATCACTAAGTAATAGCTTTAAGGCACTCAGTCCTCTTGATTGGATCCAATACTTTGTGTTTATAATAATAATAGGATGTCTACTACTTCTCACTGTTCTACTATTACCTTGTCTCATCCGTTGTCTTTTTACATCTATAACTTCCATTCGCCAGGAGGTCTTCGAGCTACAGTTTAATAATAGAAAAGGGGGAAATGCCGCACCCACGGCACCACAGCCGTAGTGAGGCGGCGCTGTCCGCGTTTTAGAACGCTGGTAAGGAGGCTTGTGCTCCATGGAGCTTCGCCCCCAGTGACCCCTGCACAAACGGCATCAGAAACGGTGCTCTACGTGCCAAGTCACCCGCAGGAGCTTGAACGACCGTGGCAGCCTTTAAAATTTATTACTTTGTTTTTCTTTAGCATAGGTCTGTGTGCTCTGACACTACTCACAATGTACTTTCTCAAAGCTGAACCCACCGCACTACAGGATAAGATAAGGCACAAGCCTGCTAGACTCAGTGCCGCCTATAAGTCAGGCACTAAAACGTTTAAGTAATAAATACCATCACAGTAAATACCAATGATTTAGGAGTAAAACAATTTCACAACCATGAGTGGTACTGTTTATTTTAGGTATGCTTTTAACTGCTATCAATTACGAACAGAGACAAAGTAATTACATTGTTAAAAATATCTAAAACAATCAGAGCTTACCTAAACACAAAACTGCAACCGTAAGGAAAAAATTTGTAACTTTCCCAGTAATTCAGAATGACCCTTGTGTAACCCATGACGCCCCTGCCTGTGAGCAGAAGTGTATAAGTACTTGCATAAGTTTCACAATGAATTTGCAGCTGCATACTTCACCCGTGGTGTGCCAGACTGTCATTCCTGCGCCGACCTCTCAACTTTCCTCGTTCCTTCTCCCTGCTTTCCCTCGGACTGGAGCCCACCGACTGGGTGGTCCGCGGCAAAGTATAGACATTTTAACAAAGTTGATTCTTCCCATCCATGAGCATGATATGCTCTTCCATTTGTTAATATCCTCTGCTATTTCCTTTCTGAGGATTTTATAATTTTCTTTATAGAGGTCCTTCACCTCCTTCATTAGCTATATTCCTAGGTATTTCATTTTCTTTGAAACTATGGTGAAGGGAGTTGTGTCCTTAATTAGCTTCTCATCTTGACTTTTAGTGGTGTATACAAAGGCTACTGACTTGTGGACATTGATTTTATATCCTGAGACATTATTGTATTTTATGATGACTTCCAGGAGTCTTTTGGTTGAGTCTTTGGGAGTCTCTAAGTATAAGATCATGTTGTCAGCAAAGAGGGAGAGTTTGACCTCCTCTGCTCCCTTTGGATTCCCTTTATTTCCTTGTCTTGCCCAGTTGTATTGGCTAGAACTTCCAGCACTATGTTGAATAGTAAAGGTGACAGAGGACAACCTTGTCTGGTTCCAGTTCGAAGAGGAAAAGCTTTCAGTTTTGCTCCATTCAGTAAAATGTTAGCTATGTGTTTGTCATAGTTAGCTTCAGTCAATTTCAGAAATGTGCCACCTATGCCTATACTCTTCAGTGTTCTAATTAGAAAAGGATGCTGGATTTTATCAAATGCTTTTTCTGTATTTATTGAGAGGATCATATGATCTTTATTTTTGCCTCTGTTAATACGGTGGATAACGTTTATGGACTTGTGTATGTTAAACTAGCCTTGCATCCCTGGGATGAAAACTACTTGATCATGATGTATGACTTTCTCTCTGATAAGCTGTAATCTATTGGCTAGGATTATTTGAGAATTTTTGTGTCTATATTCATGAATGAAATTGGTCTGAAATTCTCCTTTTTGGTTGGGTCTTTTCCTGGTTTTGGTATCAGGGTGATGTTTGCTTCATAGAATATGTTGGGAAAGATTTCTTTCTCCTCAATTTTTGGGAATACTTTCTGCAGAACAGGAATGAGTTCTTCTTGAAGGTTTGATAGAATTCTGGTGTGAAGCCATCTGGACCAGGGCATTTTTTGGTTGGAAGCTTTATTATTGTTTCTTTAATCTCAATGCTTGAAATTGGTCTGTTCAGGAGCTCTATTTCTTCCTGCCTAAGTCTAGGGAGAGGATGTGATTCCAAATATTGATCCATTACCTTCACATTGTCAAATTTCTTGGCATAGAGTTTCTGGTAGTATTCAGAGATGATCTCTTGTATCTCTGTGGGATCAGTTGTTATTTCCCCTTTATCATTTCTGATTGAGGTTACTAGAGATTTTACTTTTCTATTTCTGGTTAGTCTGGCTAAAGGTTTATCTATTTTGTTTATTTTTTCAAAAACAAACTCCCAAAAATACATTACTGGGACCTGATCAAACTAAAAAGCTTCTGCACAACCAAGAACACAGTAAGTATGGCAAGCAGACAGCCCTCAGATTGGGAGAAAATATTTGTAGGTTATACCTCCGATGAAGGTTTAATAAACAGAATCCACAGAGAACTCAAACATATTAGCAAGAAAAGAAAAAGTGATCCCATATCAGGGTAGGCAAAGAACTTGAAGAGAAACTTCTCTAAAGAAGACAGACACATGATCTACAGACACATGAAAAAATACTCATCATCCTTAATCATCAGAGAAATGCAAATCAAAACTACTTTGAGATATCACCTAACTTCAGTAAGAGTAGCCCACATAACAAAATCCTAAAACCAGAGATGTTGGTGTGGATGTGGAGAAAAGGGCACACTTCTACACTGCTGGTTGGAATGCACACTAATACATTCCTTTTGGAATGATGTTTGGAGAATACTTAGAGATCTAGAAATAGACCTGCCATTTGATCCTATAATTCCTTTACTAGGTATATACCCAGAAGACCAAAAATCACAATATAACAAAGACATCTGTACCAGAATGTTTATTGCAGCCCAATTCATAATTGCTAAGTCATGGAAGAAGCCCAAGTGCCCATTCACCCACTAATGGATTAACAAATTGTGGTACATGTATACCATGGAATATTATGCAGCCTTAAAGAAAGATGGAGACTTTACCTCTTTCATGTTATATGGAAGGAGCTGGAACATATTCTTCTTAGCAAAGTATCTCAAGAATGGAAGAAAAAGTATCCAATGTACTCAGCCCTACTATGAAGCTAAATTATAGCTTTCATATGAAGGCTATAACCCAACTATAGCACAAGAATATGGGGAAAGGGCTAAGGCAGGGGAAGGGAGGGGGGAGATTGGAATGGAGGGAGGGTAACTGGTGGGGCTACACCTATGGTGCATCTTAGAATGGGTACAGGCAAAACCTACTAAATGCAGAATACAAATGTCTACATAAAATAACTAAGAAAATGTCATGAAGGCTATGTTGAACAGTTTGATGAGAATATTTCAGATGGTATATGAAACCAGCACATTGTACCCCTTGATTGCATTAATGTACACAGCTATGATTTAACAATAATAAAAAAGCAAACAAAACAAAGAAACAAACAAAAAAAGACACAACTCTTTGTTTTATTAATTTTCTGAATGATTCTTTTGTTTTCAATTTCATTGACCTCTGATTTGATTTTGGATATTTCTTTTCTTCTACTGGGGTTACGCTTAGATTATTCTTCTTTTTCCAATTCCATAAGATGGCTTGTAAGTTTGTTGATGGGTTCTCTTTCTGTTTTTTGAATGTAAGCATCTAAAGTGATAAATTTTCCTCTCAAAACTGCTTTTGCGGTATCCCAGAGGTTTTGGTAGCTTGTGTCTTCATTGTTGTTATGCTCAAGGAAGTTAATGATTTCCTGTTTTATTTCTTCCTGCACCCATCTGTCATACAACAGAAGGTTGTTTAATTTCCATGTTTTTGTGTGGAGTCAGATGTTTTTGTTAGAGTTGAGTTCCACCTTTAGTGCCTTATGGTCTGAGAAGATACAAGGTAAAATTTCAATTCTTTTTATTCTGTTTTGTGTTGCAGGATATGATCAATTTTGGAGAATGTTCTATGGGGTGATGAGAAAATGTATATTCTTTATATTTGAGATGGAGTGTTCTGTATGTGTCTATCAAGCACAGTTGTTCTAGGGTCTCATTTAAATCTCTTATCTTTGTTTAATTTCTATTTAGAGGATCTGTCCAGCTCTGTAAGAGGAATGTTAAAGTCCCCTGTTATTATGGTCTTATCAGATATCATATTGCTCAGACTGAGTAAGGTCTGTTTGAAGAATCTGGGAGTATTTAAATTGGGTGCCTAAATATTTAGAATTGAAACATCTTCTTTTTGTATTTTTCCCTTGGCCAATATAAAGTGACCATCTTTGTCTTTTTTGACTTTAGTTGCTTTAAATCCACATGTATCTGAAAATAAAATCACAACTCCTCTTTTCTTCTGAATTCCATTTGCCTGAAAAATTGTGTTCCAACCCTTGACTCAGAGTTTTAATTTGCCTTTTGAAGCCAGGTGTGTTTTCCTGCAGAGAGCAAATGGTTGGCTTGTGTTTTTTCATCCAGTCAGCCAATCTATGTCTCTTCAGTGGGGAATTCAAGTCATTAACATTTGTTGAGATAATTGATAAGTGTGGTGATGTTTTATTCATCTTATTTTGTGAGAGTCCATTGCTTAGATTTATCTTTTGCATCAGAATGGAAGTTAGTTTCTGTCCGTTAATTTTTGAGTTCTTACTTTGCTACTGATCCATTTTGATGGTCAGTGTGTAGAACAGGTTGAAATATTTCCTGTAGAGCTGGTCTTTTTGTGGTAAATTTCCTCAATGTTTGTATATCCATAAATGATTTGGTTTCTCCATCAGTTTTAAAGCTTAGCTTAGCTGGATATAGAATTCTGGTCTGGAAATTGTTCTGTTTAAGTAGATTAAAGGTAGATGACCATTGTCTTCTTGCTTGGAAAGTTTCTTTAGAGAAGTCTGCAGTCACTCTGATAGATTTGCCCCTGTTGGTCAACTGGCACTTACTCCTGGCAGCTTGAAGTATCTTTTCTTTTGTCTTAACTTTGGACAGGTTCATCACAATGTGTCTTGGAAGAAGCTTGGTTAGAGTTGAGGTGACCTGGGGTCTGATATCCTTCTGAAAGGAGTGTGTCAGAATCTTTGGTGATATTGGGGAAATTTTCATTTATGATATTCTCTAGTATAGTATAGAGGCTTCCATTCCTCTGGGGTATTCTTCTTCCCCTTCTGGGATTCCTATAACTCATATGTTGGAACGCTTCATAAAGTCCCATAATTCTGACAGTGAACGTTCTGCTTTCTCTCTCTTCTTTTCTGCCTCTTTTACTATCTGAGTTATCTCAAGAACTTTGTCTTCTACCTCTGAAATTCTTTCTTCTGCATGGTCTAACCTGTTGCTGATACTTTCCATTGCATCTTTAAGTTCCTTAATTGACTGTTTCAGTTCCTTCAGCTCTGCTATATCCTTCATATTGTTCATCTCTTATTGGATTCTGTTTTTGGATTTCCTTTTGGTTATTTTCCACTTTATTAGCAGTTTCCTTCATTGTTTCCATCATTTCCATTATTGTTTTTATCATGTGTATTCTAAATTCCCTGTAATTTCTAACATTTCTATATTGGTGGAATCCTCTGCAGTAGCTACCTCATGGTCCCTTGGAGGAGTTGCTCTGGACTGGTTCTTCATGTTGCCAGGATTTTTCTGCTGATTCTTCCTTATGAGTGATTTCTTTTATCTGTTTCCTTGCCCTAATTTTCCTTTCACTTTCTCTTGCTCTTTAAGTTGCCATGCCTGTGGCCTAAGGTTTTGATGAGTCCTTTTGGTACAGGACCAGAAGGATGAGAAGGTTGAAGAGCAAGAAGGGATTCAAGAAAGAAAAAGAAAGAAAGAATGGAAGAAAATAAAATAGAGAAAAGAGAGGGGGTGGTTAAAAGGGAATACTGACAAAAAGAAGAGAGGTACAGAAAGGGGGAGACAGAGAAATATAGGTGTACAGTAGGGTACTTTGACACAACCTTAAAAAAACCCCAACCTCTGGGAGTGCCCAGTTGGGTGGTTTCCTTGAGGTCAGCATATCTTGGCTAACCTGATCGGACACAGTACCCCACCTCCACCAAGTAGAGAGGAGAGGCAAAAATGCTATAAATCAAACCAAAACATGCAAACAGAAAACTTTATGGTATAAAATTGGGTGAAAAACCAAATAATAGAGGTAGAAACACTAGCAAATATGAAGTCTAATTATTGAAATAGGCAACAATGGGAAATTGTATTTAAACTAGAAACATGGAGAAAGAAAAGAAAGAAAAAAAGACAAGAAAAAATCCATATGGAAAAGGTTGAAATTAAAAAATGAAACAAAACAACAACATCAAAAATAAATAAATAAAAAACAAACAAACAAACAAACAAAAAAACAATAACCAAAAACAAAGGAGTGTATATATCTTGTTGAATATTATCTAGGCAACAGGTGGTCTTTTGGCATATGAGATGTTAATCACAATGCTGATACGACTGGAGGCCTCCACTGATTTCTCAAACCCCACAGGGTGGAGACCCTAAATCTCTCTTCAGCCCTCTTAAAAGGCACTTTAAACTTCTAAACTTGGCTAAGCAGAAGCTTTCCCAGGAAAGTGCTTGTTGCTGGGATCACTGCTGAAGTGGCTATTCACTTACTCAGTGTGCCAAAACCAGTCTCACTCTGCCTCTGAGGGTTAAGGGTGTAAGGTGGCTCTGTCCCTGCTGTTAGGCTGCTCAGTCACTAGATTACTAGCTCCTGCCTGATCCTTGCTCTGCTACCCTGAGGGTGGAGCTTGCTGGGGCAGTTCTTTCACAATGGCTCCCTGCAGCCCACAGCTAAACACTATTAGCTCCATCTGGCTCAGCAGCTCAGTTTGAGGCCCTAGACAATGCATAAAGTTCTCCGCACTCCTGCCCAAGCTCTCCTCAAGGCAGTTCAACTGAGTGCCAAGTCCAAAAACACCAAAACAGTTCACATGTAAGGCCTTTCCAGTTTTCAGTCTCACGGCTGCTGTACTTTCAGCTGCTGGTGGGATTAGACTGATTGAACACACGAAACAACTTGCCAGTTTTTCACTGTTTTCACTCTTCTTGGGGTCCAGAAGTCTCAGGCTGACTTCCTGTGTCCTCAAAGGGATGATCATAGGCAGATCTTACCAGCCAGGGATGCCTGGAGTCTTATCTCCCCAGACTCATGGTGCCCAGTTCAGAACATGGGTTCTTTTTACATCATTCTGAACTGTAATCTCTGTGAGGCAAGGGGAACTATATCCCCAGGACCCAGGATACTGAGGGGTCTCATCATAGTTGCTTATTTAGTTATACTATGAGAGTTTTAAAGCACTTACTGGTTGGAATAAACTCCAGGGCAAACAAAATTTTTCTTGCCAGAACATTCTATTAGACATCAGTAATCAGGCACTTCAAATTGTCCTTGCCTGGCAGGAATTGTGTTTTGTAACAGAAATGCAGCCATTCTTTTGTATACTGTTTACTCCCTTCCTCAGCACAGCTCCGTGTGGTTTGGAGGGAAGATATTCCTAACTTCAACAGGAGGCACGCTTATTTGTTTACTTATGTATTCACTTATTCAGTCAAAAAAGAAAGATGATGTTAGTTTTTGCTATCAAGACCTTGGGGAGAGATGATTTACATGGCACAGAGGTTGCTTAGAGGAAGATTTAGCAGATATTGGGGAAGGATATACATAAAAGTTTAACAGAGGAAGTCAAGCTTCAGTGGGGTAGGGAAGATTCAAAAAGTTGACAACAAATACTAGGATTTTTCAATAGAGGAAACACATTGCAAAGCATAAAGGCCCAAAGAGTAGGAATAATTTGATGTCAGTAGGCCATAGTGTGAGTGGGTGCATGGATGGTGGTGGTGGGAGCTGGTGAGTGAGAAGTGGAGCAGACTGAGAAATATGATGGACACAATTTACTTGTGTCCTGAGAGGATGTTGAGACTCACCTAGACAGGATATGAAGCATGTAAAGACGTTTAAAGGAGGTTGACTTGGCTAGAGTAGCCTTTAGAAAATAATGTTTTATTCCTTTTCATTGCTAGAGAAGTTTTGACTCATTAACATGTTTTTCTCCTCTTTTTGTTTTTCCTTTGAGACAGGATCTTGCTCTGTTGACCAGGCTGGAATCACAATGGTGTCATCATAGCTCACAGCAACCTCAAATTCATGGGTTCAAAAGATCCTCCTGCCTCAGCCTCTGAGTAGCTGAGAAATTAGGTGTGCACCATTGCAGTCTTCTTTCTTTTTTTCTCTTTATTTCTCTTCCTTCCTACTTTCTTCCCTTCCCTTCCTACTTTCTTCCCTTCTCTTCCTTTCCCTTTCCTTCCTTTCCTTTTTCTTCCCTTCCCTTCTCCTCCCCTCTCCTCTCCTCCTCCCTCCTCTCTCCTTCCTTCCTCCCTCCCTCCTTTCCTTTCCTCTTCCTCTTCTCCTTCTTTTCTCTCTCTCTCTCTTAGGTTGCCAAGGCTTGTTGCAAACTTCTGGCCTAAAGTGATCCTCTTTCTTTGGACTCCAAAAATGTTAGTATTAAAGATGTAAGCCTCTGTGCACAGCCTCACTAACATTTCAAAATAATATAAAAAACTCAAATTCCCTAATGTATCCTACCCCTCTCTGTTTTTTCCTAATACTTTTGGATGATTTGCAATGTAATTTTAAGTAAAGATATTTGTTTTGACTCAAAATACTACTATTATATTATACAGTTTATCTTTAATAATCTTTATAAAAATATAATTATTAAATTATGAAATATATTAATTTATAAGTTATGAAATAAAAAATGTCAATTATACCATTTAATAAATAATTTATGCAGTTTAGTTTAGTAGAAAATATGTGGACAAATGATGTATCATAAGACCAATCTTCAAATGATACTCATTTTGTGTTGAAAGTAATGTGTGATAAAACATTTTTTTTTTTAGTTTCATATCATTCATTTTTGTGATTGAAACAGATAGGGAGTAAGAGTAATGCAGTGGCAAGTGACAAATACTTTAAAGCTAAATAAATGGTGCTCAGATAAGCTGTGCAAGATGATCCGTGACATTGAACGAAAATACTAGAAATTCTGTTTATACGGTTAAGTGCTATCTCGAGAATTTCTTTTCATTTTATTTTTTTATTTATTAAATCATAGCTGTGTACATTAATGCAATTATGGAACACCATACACTGGTTTTATAGACCGTTTGACACATTTTCATCACACGGGTTAACAGCCTTCCTGGCATTTTCTTAGTTATTGTGTTAAGACATTTACATTCTACATCTACTAAGTTTCACATATACCCTTGTAAGATGCACCACTGGTGTAATTCCACCTATCACCCTCCCTCTGCTCCCCTCCCCCCTCCCTCTCCTCCCTCTCCCCCTTCCCCTGTTCTTAGGTTATAACTGGGTTAAATCTTTCATGTGAAAGCCATAAATTAGTTTCATAGTAGGGCTGAGTACATTGGATAATTTTTATTCCATTCTTGAGATACTTTACTAAGAAGAATATGTTCCAGCTCCATCCATGTAAACATGAAAGAGCTAAAGTCTCCATCTTTCTTTAAGGCTGCATAATATTCCATGGTGTACATATACCACAATTTATTAATCCATTCGTGGGTCGATGGGCATTTGGGCTTCTTCCATGACTTAGCAATTATGAATTAGGCTGCAATAAACATTCTGGTACAAATATCTTTGTTATAATGTGATTTTTGGTCTTCTGGGTATATACCTAGTAGAGGGATTTTAGGATCGAGTGGCAGGTCTATTTTTAGATCTCTAAGCATTCTCCAAACTCTTTCCAAAAGGAATGTATTAATTTGCATTCCCACCAGCTGTGTAGAAGTGTTCCCTTTCCTCCACATTCACGCCAACATCTCTGGTCTTGGGATATTGTGATATGGGCTAATCTTACCGGAGTTAGATGCTATCTCAAAGTAGTTTTGTTTTGCATTTCTCTGATGATTAAAGATGATGAGCATTTTTTCATGTCTGTAGGCCGTGTGCCTGTCTTCTTCAAAGTTTCTCTTCAAGTCCTTGCCCTGCCTGCGATGGGATCACTTGCTCTTTTCTTGTTTATACGTTTGAGTTATCTGTGGATTCTGGTTATTAAACCTTTGTTGGAGACATAACCTGCAAATATCTTCTCCATTCTGATGGTTGTTTGCTTGCTCTACTTACTGTGTTCTTGGTTGTGCAGAAGCTTTTTAGTTTGAGCAGGTCCCAGTAGTGTATTTTTGAAGCTACTTCAATTGCCCAGAGGGTCCTCCTCATAAAATATTCGGCCAGACTGATTTCTTCAAGGGTTTTCCCTGCACTCTGTTCTAGTATTTTTATAGTTTCATGTGTTAAGTTTAAATCTTTAATTCAGTGAGAGTCTATCTTAGTTAATGGTGAAAGGTGTGGGTCCATTTTCAGTCTTCTACAGGTTGCCAGCCAGTTCACCCAGCACCATTTGTTAAATAGGGAATCTTTTCCCCACTGAATTTTTTTAATTGGTTTGTCAAAGATCAAATAATGGTAAGTAGCTGGCTTCATCTCTTGGTTCTCTATTCTGTTCCAGACATCTACTTCTCTGTTTTTGTGCCAGTAACATGCTGTTTTGATCACTATCAATTTATAGTATAGTCTGAGGTCTGGTAGCATGATTCCTCCTGCTTTGTTTTTATTTCTGAGTAATGTCTTGGTTATTCGAGGTTTTTTCTGATTCCATATAAAACCAGTGTCATTTTTTAAAGATCTTTAAAGTATGACAATGGAGCTTTAATAGGGATTGCATTAAAATTGTACATTGCTTTGGGTAGTATGGACATTTTAACAATGTTGATTCTTTCTGGCCATGAGCATGGTGTGTTTTTCCATTTGTTAACTTCTTCAGCTATTTCTTTTCTTAGAGTTTCATAGTTCTCTTTATAGAGATCTTTCACGTCCTTTGTTAGATAAACTCAAAATATTTCATCTTTTTTGGTACTACTATGAATGGAATAGAGTCCTTAACTGTTTTTTCAGCTTGACTATTGTTGGTATATATAAGGGCTACCAATTTATGAATGTTGATTTTGTAACCAGAGACGCTGCTGTACTCCTTGATCACTTCTAAAGAGTTTTGTAGTAGAATCCCTGGTGTTTTCCAGATATACAATCTTATCATCTGTGAAGAGTGAAAGTTCAATCTCTTCTGAGGTATATGGATACCCTTCATTGCCTTTTCTTCCCTAATTGCAGTGGCTAAAACTTCCATTACAATGTTAAAGAGCAGTGGAGACAATGGGCAGTGTTGTCTTGTTCCTAATCTGAGTGGAAATGATTTCAATTTAACTCCATTCAATACAATATTGTCTGTGGGTTTGTTGTAGATGGCCTCTATCAGTTTAAGAAATGTCCCTTCTATACCAATTTTCTTAAGTGTTCTGATCATGAAGGTATGCTGGATATTATCAAAAGCTTTTTCTGCATCAATTGAGAAAATCATATGTTGTTTTTTAATTTTTGTATGTGCTGAATTATACTTTTAGATTTACGTATATTGAACCAACCTTGAGACCCTGGGATAAAACTGACTTGGTCATGATGTATAATTTGTTTGATGTGTTTCTGGATTCTGTTTGATAGGATCTTGTTGAATATTTTTGCATCTATATTCATTAGTGATATTGGTCTATAATTTTCTTTTCTTGTTGGTTTTTTTCCTGATTCGGGGATTAGCATGATGTTTACTTCTTATAATGTGTTGGGTAGTCTTCCTTCTTTTTCTACATTTTGGAACAGGTTGAGTAATATAGGTACTAGTTCCCCTTTAAAGGTTTGGTAGAATTCAGATGTGAAGCCATCTGGTCCTGGGCTTTTCTTTTTAGGGAGGTTTTGTATGGTTGATGCTATTTCAAAACTTGATATGGGCCTGTTCAACATTTCCACTTGATTTTGGCTAAGTCTTGGAAGGTGACGTGCTTCCAAGTATTGGTCAACTTCCTTCAGATTTTCATATTTCTGAGAATAAAATTTCTTGTAATATTCATTAAGGATTTTTTGAATTTCTGAGGAGTCTGTTGTTATTTCGTCTTTGTTGTTTCTGATTGATGAGATTAGAGATTTTACTCTTTTTTTCCGGATTAGGTTAGCCAAAATTTTATCTATTTTATTGACCTTTTCAAAAAACCAACTTTTTGATTTATTGATCTGTTGTATAATTCTTTTGTTTTCAATTTCATTTAATTCTGCTCTAATTTTGGTTATTTCTTTTCTTCTACTGGGTTTGGGGTTGGAATGTTCTTCCTTTTCGAGTTGCTTGAGATGTCCCATTAAGTTGTTAACTTCTTCTCTTTCCGTTCTCTTGAGGAAGGCTTGCAGTGCTATAAACTTCCCTCTGAGGACTGTCTTTGCAGTATCCCAGATAATTTGTGATTTCTGATAATTTGTGTCCTCATTGTCATTTTGTTTTAAAAATTTGGCAATTTTCTTCTTAATCTCATCTCTCACCCAGCTATCATTCAGCGTAAGGTTATTTAACTTCCTTTTCTTTGTGTGTGTGTGAGTGTGCAGATCCTGTTTTTACTGAGTTCAACTTTTATTCCATAATGGTTCGAGAAGATGCAAGAAATAATTTCTATTCCTTTAAATTGACTGAGGTTAAACTTGTGACCTAAGATGTGATCAATTTTGGAGTATGTTCCGTGGGGTGATGAGAAGTATATGTATTCAGTTTTGTTGGGATGAAATGTTCTGTAGATGTCTGCTAAACCTAAATGTTGGATGGTTAGGTTTAAATCTAAAATTTCTTTGCGCAGCTTCTTATTGGAGGATCGATCCAACCCTGCCAAAGGAATGTTGAAATCTCCAACTATTATGGACCTGGAGGAAATCAAGTTGCTCATGTCTGTTAGAGTTTCTCTTATAAATTGCGGTGCATTCTGGTTGGGTGCCTAGTTATTAACAATTGAAATCTCATCATATTGAGTATTACCCTTAACAAATATGAAATGACCATTCTTATCCTTCCTTACTTTTGTTGGTTTAAAGCCTATTGTGTCTGCAAATAAAATTGCAACACCTGCTTTTTTCTGATTACCATTTGCCTGAAATATGGATGACCATCCTTTCACGCTGAGTCTGTATTTGTCTTTTAAGGTAAGATGTGACTCTTGTATGCAGCAAATATCTGGCCTGAGTTTTTGTATCCAGTCAACTAACCTGTGCCTCTTTAGAGGACAGTTTAAGCCATTCACAGTAATGGAGAATATTAATAAGTCTGATAAAATTTTGGGTATGGAATCGAGTTTTTTGAAAGTCCAGACATTTTAAATCCTTTCATCACTGTGGAAGTTGGAGTTTGATCAAAATTTTCTGAGTGAGTTTACTTTTGTGGTAGAGGATTGGGCTGGTTATTCTGGAGGGTAGGTCTGAGAATATCCTGAAGAGCTGATTTGATTATGGCAAATTTCTTCAACTTATGAATGTCATTAAAGTATTTAATTTCTCCATTATAAATGAAACTCAGTTTAGCTGGATACAGGATCCAGGGTAAAAGTATTTTGCTTTAGGAGATTAAAAGTCGATGACCACCCTCTTCTGGCTTTAAAAGTTTCAGCAGAGAGATCTGCCTTTAGTGAACAGATACTCCAGGGCTTTGCACTTGCCTGAATCACAAGGAAATCTATTTCTGCTCAGCCAGGCCATTGCGCTCTGCCTCTATCTGGCAGGGGTAGTTGAGACCTGACAACCTCGGGCACTTGATTGAGGCTGGGGTGTTCACTCAGTTCCAGCCCGCCCCTGATTGATGTTACTGACAGAACAGTACAATTTGTGGGAATTTGTTTCTGTCCCTGCTAAATTCCCCTGCAAAAGAGGAGCTGTTTTAATTCCAAGAGTCTGTTCCTTGGGCCCTGTCTTTGCTCTTCCAGGTTTGTATTCGGTTATCTGTCAGTTTTAGCCTGCTGCCTTCCTTTGTCTATAGGCTGACGATCCCCTGAGGGCCGGGTGCATCTTAGGCTCAGTAAAGCAGTCCTCTGGGTCAGCCCCACCCTGGGAACTTCCCAGCTCTGCGTGTGAGTTTCTAGTCCACCGCGCTCCACCCAGGCTGGTACCACCTCAGGCAAACCCTTTACTCACGGGGCCTGCGTTTCTGTCCTAGTTCTGTTCCGTGGTGTTGTCACCTGAGTAGATGCCTGGCCTCCTCTGGTTGCCCAGGGAGACAGGGGGTGTGGCTTCAGAATATCTGGGAGTGAGCCCTATTGTTGCCAAAAGACGGCTGCTGCTCTGCACCTCGGGGTACTGCCACTCTGGTGTGGTTCTCTCTTAGCTGACCTTCCTCTCCTCACTCCCATGCCCCAGAGTCAGCACTGACTGGCTGCAGTTTAGGCCCTGTCCACACCCCTTGAGAAATCACCCAAGAATCTGGACTCCTGGGGGATAGGCCTCCAGACCTCTGAGTGAGATTGGAGGGGAGTGCTGGGAACTCAGAGTTGTAGGTAGAGTATATATACAGTTTTATGCTTGGCAGGAGAATGCCATGGCACCCTAACAGGTCCAGTTTTTAGAGGGTCTCTCCCATGGAGTGTAGTGGGAGGACCTTTTAACTCTGCTCGTTTGTTTGTGGGGCACTCTGAGCCATTCTCATGGGGGAGGGGACTCCTGTCCACTTGGTGATGGATTTTGTACCTTTTGTTTGTATCCTTGGAGTCGCAGCTCTCCTCAGTGGGGTTGATGTGAGTTTTTCAACCTTCTCTCTTGATGCAGCTCTAATCCACCAGGTTACTTGCTAAATTTCTGTCCTGTAATTTTCCTTCTGGACAGCAACCTCTGTGGAAAGCTGGCTTCAGTCAGCCATCTTTTCTCTGCCCCCCAAAAACATTTTTTGAAACTAAGCTATATGCTGCAGCAACAACAAAAAAATACCTTTTTATCAATTTATATTTAAAATGATTAATTTCCATGCTAAAATCTTCAAGTACAGTGTAGATAGCCTTCATGTTCTATATTTAAACAAAATTGGTGTTTTGCAAGCACTTTTGTCCAGTTTACGTATTTTATGTGCAGATAATCATTACTTCTAATAAATGAAAAGTCAAGTTAAGTTTAATAATTGTTGCATACTCTCATAACATTGTGTTTTATAGCTAAAGAAACCTTTTAAAGAGCTACCCAAGTACTTGATACTGTAATTTATATATTTGATGTTGTTAATCTTGAAGAAAGTTTTATATTATACTAAAATTACCTTTTCTCTTTATTCTAAATAATAAGAGTATACATTAAGGAATATGGCACAAAAATCAAAATCTGTGACAAAGCATATGAACTTTTCTCATCCAGAGTTCCTGGCACACAGTAGATGCTGAAAAACAAAATAGTTGAAGGAAGGAAGAAAATAGCACACTTGAAAAAAATGATAATAACGAACCATATCTTAAAGAGTGTTGTGAAGATCAAGTGAATAATCTAACTAGAATCAGGTCTGACATGAAGGAAATTCTCAATAAATGTGTTCTTTTGTTATAGGTTGAATTATTTCTCCCCAAAAGTTGTATGCTGAAGTCACTACCCCCATATCTTAGAATGTAAACTTTCTTAGAAATAGGGTGTTTGCAGAGGTAGTCAAATTAAAGTGAGGTCATTAGGGTGGTCATTATGACTAGTGGTGTTCTAGTATTCGGGAAATTCAGAGACAGACATGCACACAGGGAGAATACCATGAGGACACGAAGGCAGAGATCAGAGTGATGTTTCTATATCACCAAGAAACACCAATGATGACCAGTGAACCAACCACCAGACCCGGCCAAGAGGCATGGACCAGATTCTTCATTTCAGCTCTCAGAAGGAACCAGCAGTGTTGAAACCAGTATCAGACTTGCAGTCTCCAGAACTGTTAAACAATACTCTTGTGCAGTTTAAACACAGTGGTGTTTGGGGTGGTTGGCTAATCGCAGCCTCAGCAAACTAACATAGCTCCCACCCCTCAGCTGTTTATGTCCGTAGCTCCCTTTTAAACTCTTGCAAACACTACAAAGGGAGAACTAAAATTGGAGCCCAGAAACCGAATAAAATCTAGAAATAAGAACATGTTGAGATACCTTTTAGAGGCATTTCATGTACCTTGAACCATGAAAAAAAATCCTTTTGTATTATATTTACATGAAGTTTGTGTTATGCGTAGCTATAAATTACAGTAGTATTTCATTTTTTTTCAAAATCCCTCAATAGAAATTTAATTTTGCTCAGTATCAAATTAGATTTTGTCATTCAATTTTTGAACTACGGAAACCTTTTATATACTCTAAAGATTTTTGATCATAGAAGTGCAATTTCAAGATGAATCAAATGCTTTGGTTCTGAGAAAGCATTATGCCAGCTGTCTCCATGGAGTAGGCAGGAGAGGTAAGGTGGATATTTACATTTTGTAATACAAAACCTGCCTGTTCTCTGCTGCTGAACAAAACCCTCTCACGCCCCAGGAAGCTGTGTGGGATTTTCACACTAGTCATTTTCAAGTCCTCACCAAGAATCTTAGGGTGCCACATCCATCCTGTCCTTTCCCTACCCTGGGCTCTTTGTGGGGGGTACCAGGTAATTTCTGCATTTTGTGCATTGGGGAGGGTGGAGGCTGGGCATAAAGTTGTTACACTGAGCTGGGGGGTCTTGTGTAACTGCTAGTAAGGCACTAAGCATCTTCTTCTTCCTGGAGCCCATTGCAAGTTCTGAGCTTTCTGGATATATCTTTGGCATTGCCCTTGCTACCATGAAATATATTTATAATGATCCATTTATGTGTTTGTCAACCCAGCATGACTTTGGGTTCTATGGCAGCAGTGCCTGGGCCTTTGAATTTCTGGTACCTATAGTGGTTTACTACAGGCCTGAAGAAGGCACTGCCTCCTCCTTTACACTGGTGGAGGGCAGCACTCTGGTGCTTAGACTTGCTGAGAAATCTGAGAGCCCGCATATTCCAGGCAGAAGGTCAAAGGAGCTGGAATATTGACATACCAGCTTCCTTCAGTGTGGAATTGCTTCTGCGTATTTCTGTCTTCTTGTGCCTGTATAGGCAGAGCTGGTTCTGCTAGCCAGAGAGAGAGCTTAGGCAATACCAGGGGGGTTCTGGGGCAGGTAGAAGTTGGGTAGTGGTGTTCATGTCCTATAGTAGCAAGGGTGTGGGAATTCAGGTGTGGCACTGATCTCTCCTGCTATACACGTATCTACCTTACCTATCTGTTGAAATCCAGGACCCTTTAAATTCTTGCTTCCTACAAATTCTCTATTGCAGAAGTCTGATCTGATTCAGGCCCAGTTGCTTTCTGTGTCCTGATGGCCACAGCAGCAATGTCTGTAGCAGGCAGGTGAGCAGTCATCTGTGCCCTGATTGTGTGGTTCTTGAGTTCCAAGCAGCAGACACAAGGATGAATTCATTTACTCACATACTGTGCCAGGGCCAGACTGTGCAAGACAGCTGGCTCCTGGCTTCTGAGAGCTTAGTGTGAGGAGAAAAGCAGATACTTGACAGGTAAACTTTGTCATAAAATAATAATTATATGTGAATCATGAACTACTTGTGAATAATAAATAAATGTTGTGGAACAAGAATATGAAGGACAAGGAGATTAATTTAGAGAAGGAGGATTGGGGAGGCTGTTCTGAAGTAGGTGGTAAGAATTTTCCAGAAATCATTCACAGAAGCCAAAAGGTAGAAAAAGCTTGGTGCACTAGTGGAACTGAAAATGTTTCTGACTTACTAATGACATTTACATGACAGGAAAAAAAATCAAGTATGAAAACTGTCAAGAGTAAAATAGATATCCCACTGGGGATGGGGGAAGACAGCTGTCCATTGACTCTTCTGCCCTCATTCACACAACATGCACACATACAAGTCCACACATGTTCATGTGCACGCATACACATGTTCGCACATGCACACCAATATGGTAATGTTGTAACATGTTACTAGATTTTTTTTTTCCTTTGAAGATATCCAGCACTGAGAAAGATATGAAATTGGATACTACACCAAGATGAATAGGAGCACAAATTTTTTTTTTTTAGAGTGTTTTTCTTTTCTTTTTTTTCTTTTTCTTTTTTTATTAAATCATAGCTGTGTACATTGATATGATCATGGGGCATCATACATTAGCTTCATAAACCGTTTGACATATTTTCATCACACTGGTTGACATAGCCTTCCTGGCGTTTTTTTAGTAAATGTAGAATGTAAATGTCGGAGCACGAATTTTTAAGTATAAAGGAGTCCATTGTCATAGCTTTCCAGAATAGATTTCTCAGGCCTCCATGGGGTTATTTTCATACATCAGATTATACAGCTTTGACTGTAACATCTTTGGCTTAATCCATTTCATGGAAGCTTTTTACAAAACAGTAGTTCAGACCATGGGTCTTTATGGTGACCAGGGATTACATGTTGGTCTCAGCCTAGTGGGAGCCAGTCATCTCCAAGCATCCAGGAATCAGTTATTTTATCCTTAAGTCTGATTCCTGGAGGCCAAATGCTGTCAGCCTCTCTGTGTATTGAAGCAGGGAAATACAGCTGCAGTCTCAGTAACTGCCTACTGTCCACTGCAAAAAAAATAGGGAAGAGAAAGCTGGATTTCCCAAAGCTGAATTGGTTTTAGACTTGATCCTGTGAATTCCTAATTAATCAGTAAATATTCATTCAGTAGATAGTTATTGAAGATCTATTATGTACTTTGTAAGACATTGAATATCCAAAACAAAATGCAAAATCAGTAACCTTACTAACAATAAAAAATTTTTAATAGCTAATATCTCCTCATGAAGGCCTTGCTAAATTCTAAGTGATGATGTAAGCACTTTACAATGTATTCTTGTAACTCATTTCTGCACCATTGTGCAGTTGAGAAAATTGAGGATTGGAAAGGTTAAGTAACTTATCCACTTTCATGTATCAAGTATGTTCCACAGTAGAAATTAGAACCAGGTAGTATAGGGCCTCTTCTAATGCTCAAGTTACAGGTGTCAAGAAGCTTGGGTTTTCATGAAGAAGATAATCAACAAAAAATAAATAATTCAATGAATATTTATTGAGTACTTCCTTTATTTCGAGCACCAGTCTGAGTATTTTACACGTATAACTTCATTCAATCCTCTCAATCACTCTTTGAAGTGGGAACTTGTTTCATTATCTTAAATTTAAGGACAGGGAAACTGAGGCACCAAACAGGTATTCAGAGAACTGGTGAAGGGCAGAACCAATATATGGTGGTCTAGCCCTAAAGTTTCTACTCTTTTCTGTCTCATTCCTGATATTGAGTAGTGTGAGCACAAAAGGCTGTTATCAAAAAGAAAATATGAAAAAATGTATTAGGTGAGAAAAGAGTTGGAGAAAGGCAACAGTAAGAAAGGAAGTTTGATGGTTTTGCTCTAGTGTAAGGCAGAGTGGGGGAGTGGGAGAAAAAATAAAACCAGGTGGAAAGTAAGTCTAGACCATGGTATCCTAGTAAGGATAGTCCTTGTATCCAAGTAATGAGGGGTCCTGTAAGAGTTTCAAGTGGAGTTGTAATCAGGTCAGGTTTGTTTCTGACAAGGGTCATTCTAGCTTGTGGGCTACAACTGAAGGACAGAGAGCATGGAGCAGGTTTTACAAAGAGGACGTGGTAATTTGCAGAGTAGGGTGGAGACAAAGAGGGTAGATAGAGAGTGATTCCAGCAGTGTTAGGAACTAAGACAAAAGAAAATGTGACTGGATGCATGTGGAGTGACAGAGAAGAGAGGTGAATGATGACCTCCAGCTTTTGGTTTGAACAGGTTGGTAGAAGGTGGGACATTCATTGAAGCAAGGACTAGAACAGGTCTAGCTTGATGAGAACAAATTCTGTTGAGGGCATGCAGAGTTTAAAGCAGCTGTGGGAAAAACAAATGGGTATCCAACAGACAGTCGGGTATATGGGTCTGAGATTCAGGACAGCCATCTAGAAAGGCAGAATTGGTGGAGAGTGAACTTAATTTACAGGGGACGATTCAGATTTTGGAGTAGATGAAGTTGTCAGTTCTTGGCTTATGGGACCACATTACAACTGGTGAGCTCATATCTGAATCTCAGAAATAATTCCATCAAATATTATAGTTCATTTTCTTTGAAAATATGTTCTACATCAGCCTAGCCCTTTGCAGCTTTTCCAGGGCTTTCATATACATTATCTCATTAGAACAGTGTCTGGTTGGGAACAAAGATAATTAGGACTCATTTCTAAAAATAAGACTGCTATTTTAAAGGTCTGTAAAACTTGCCAAATTCCTAGGAAAATTAAGGGTAAGGCTAGAATGGGTGCAGTGCTGCTGTGACTTTGATGTTTTGGAATCGACCGAGGGTCTTGAGGATTCTGATTAATGTGTTGCTGGGGGTGGGAGTCTCCATTTCTGACATAACCCCACTGATGTTGCTGCTGCTCGTTGGGACACACTTTGAATATCAATGGATCAGGACTAGAGAATGGAGTTTTCCTCTCTTTGCTCAGCATTCATTTTACTAATCCATATTGAATCTAGATCTAAAACTAAGTGTGAGCAAGATAAGGTAAGGCATTTAATATTGGGACCTCAAGTGATAGAATTTTTCAGATCTAAGAAGTAGACCTTTGTGACCCAGCTTTTGCAGAAAGGTAGCTGCTATGGTCTGAATGTTTGTGTCCCCCCAAATTCATATTTTGAAATCCTAACCCCTGATAGGATAATATTAGAAGTTGAAGGCTTTAGGAAGTGATTAGGTCATGAAGGAGAAGCCCTTATGAATGGGACTGGGGACATGGGGAAAGATGTCTCAAAGAGAACCCCAACCCCTTCCACCATGCGAGGTTACAGACCAAAGATGGCATCCTATGAGCCAGAAAGCAAGTCCTCACCAGGCACTGAACCTACAGACTCTTTGACCTTGAACTTTCCAGCCTCTAGAACTGTAAGAAAGAAATTTGTGTTGCTTATAAATCACCCAGTTTATGGTATTTTGTTATAGCTGCTAGAAGGGCCTTGGATAGGAGCTGACACACACGAAGGATGAGGTAGGCCCCTGGTTTCCCAGTTTATAATCCAGTGCTTACCACACTTGTTCCTGACCCCACCTTCCCTTGCCCATTTTCTACTTTGCTTATTTAGAGACACGGGGATTCAGCAGGTGTGGGTAATTTTAAATGCCAGTTTTTAATTCTGAAGTTTGTCCAGCTGAATATAATCTGGGATCAAATGTCTCTGGGTTGGTTTTGAATGGGAAGGAAAAGGTTGCATCGGGTGTAACTAATAAATAAACTCCAGTGGGAAAGGATGGCGAGGCTTTTGGTGTTAAAATCAAACAGACATTAAGCTATGTCCTGGTCCCTTGTACTAATGTGAACACTGGGGGCCCTGCTGCCTCCTGATTTGGTTATCAGCATCCCAGTGCGTCTGAGTTATGGAGTTACACTTTTAAAACCCAATTACTCTGTCTGGGATGTGCCTTTTGTGGCCGGCTAAGGTATCATTTTTTATGTGATGATCTTTACTTTCATATTTAAATCCAGTTTTCTTTAATTTAAATTTGGCTGAAAACAGCCATATTGCTGTGAGTGTAAATGAAGGTAGATGAACATTAATGGTGTCAGTTCACAGATGTTCTTAAGTTAAATAATTACTGCTTGCTCCCCTGGATCCCCGTTTGAAATGCCTATGATATTCAATTAGGAGCACAAAAGCACTTTTCTTCATCATTGCTATTATGATCAGGCTCAGGCTGAAGAACTTGCGTGTGGTAGGAGACATGGAAACGAGACCAAGGCTTTGTTGATGAAATGGAGCCAGTTTATGTTTGAGAGGCATCCGGAAGCTCTGTTGCTTTTTCAAATTTATTACATTTTCTTAAAAGCGTCTAAATTAATGCTACATTAATTACTGCTGGGTATGTACCCTGAGGCATATGTTACTATTAATCGTATCCATTCTCACAAAATAAACATCTCTTTATAAAAACAAATGATGCTTCATTTTAATATGTGGCTTGAAGCACCCTCCTCCACAGCTGCTGCTACTTCTGTTTTGGTGCTTTTCATATAAAGAACCACCTGTTACAATAGACATTTCGTTTGTTTTTATTTGAAAAGAGGGAGAGAGAGAAAGCGCGAGAGAGCCCTTAGAAAACAAAGCCTAGCCTCCTTAAAACATAATAGTCTCAAAAAATGGAGCCTCAGAAGGAATTTTTCCCATTGGAAGTTCTGAACATGAGGATGACAACTCTTTTAGCCTGATCCCTTGATCTAGATTTGTCTGGTTTTTAGATTTTAAAAGATCTCATTCCAGTCTAAATTTCTTCCCATTGTGGACAAAGGAGCAATGAGCAGCTAGTGTTGACTCAAGATAAAACTGAGAGCCCCTAATCCTGGAATGGGCTGGTTTTTCTATAGCATTTGGATTTTTGAAGGCACGAACCTATGGATTACATCGCCACGCTGTGTGACCTTGGGCAAATTACTTAATGGCTCCTTCAAAAAGTGGTGAATAGTTAATTCATTAAGTTTGATGTGAAGATTAAATGAGTTAATACAAGTATATTGCTTAGAATAGTGTCTGGAATTCGGTAAGCCCTCAACTACTTTGACTATTATAATAATAACAGGTGTTGCCATTACTATTAGAGAAAGTTCATAAGGTATCTGCTAAAACTGTAAATTATTTCTCACCCCTATCGTGGAGCCTCCTTCAGTGCTCTTGTGCTGTTTTAACACACAGTCCTCCATCTTTGATGGTTATTTAGTGTTCATGAACAACAACAACAAAAAAAATAAATTAAACTGAAATTAAATAGTAAAGGGGCACCATACACAGTAGTGACTAAATCACGAAGATTGGAATTGCCAGAGATAATTGGAAAGACTTTCTTAATATTGGCCACTTTTCTGCCCCTTTAAATAGAAAAAAAGTGAAAACTTAGCATTTTAGACACACAGAACTAAGATCATCATTTTGGATCATGTTTAATTACAGTGCCATTTATTCATTTATTGACTTTGGAATTTCTGTGTGTGACAGAGCACTTTGCTGTGGTTGGTACAGATTTTTACAATTAACTAAGGTTAAATGTGAGGCCTTCAAGAAGACAGGATTATGGTCTCTCACCTTGGAAACCTTGGGGTTTGGCTGAAGTTCCAAAGTGTAGTATTTGAGAACAAACTCATACTCAGGTAGCAATGGCTTAGAGAGTCAGACAAAGAACATTCGGAGTGAAGCTTCTTTCAAAGAGGGTTTCAGAGGAGGTGTGCTGCTTCTGCGAGCCTGCCTTAGTCTCCACCAGGAAGGGCAGCACTGCTCCACTGAATTAAGCCACAGACACGTAGATTTCTCATTCTGTTAGTTCACCCTTTCCCAGGCTTTATAGTTCCTTGAGATGACTATGGCCATCCTTGAAAATAAAATGCTGTGAAATAGTGACTATGGTGTATCCGTCTGCCTAGAGATATGCAATTCTTTTTGCATATCAAAGGTTATTTCATACAGTTATTTAATAAATGCATCAATTGTGCTTAATTATCATTATTTTTGGTATGGGGCTTCCTTTGATAACAAGACCTTTTGTCTATATCAAGCCCTCTCGAAGCTTGGTGGTCATCACCTCTCCTAGACAAATCATAAAAGGTAGGAGAAGAATTTTCTCTTTCCCTTCATGTCTATACAATTAGGTCTCCTCCCTGCCCCTTTCATTCAACTTTCCAAACTGATTAAAAGTAATTTTCATCTGACTATAACACTTAAAAGATATTTCAGATTGTATATGAAACCAGCACATTGTACCCCTTGATTGCACTAATGCACACAGCTATGATTTAACAATAAAAATAAATAAATTAAAAAAAAAAGATAGATGAGATGATTCTGGGTAAGTTCTTCACCTTTTTTAAGTTTAAGATTCCTCATCTGTGAAATGAAGACAATAATACCCATCATCTAGATAGTCTGTGAGTCTTAGAATCCAAGTTAAGTTAAAGAATAAGAAAGCATTTTGAGTGTGAGGCATGATGCAAACATATAATCACTATTAGTTGTATTTTATCTTAAACCTTGAGCCTATTTATATTCTTGGAGAGTGCTTCCTTCTGGATCTACTAATTAAAAAAAAAATTTCTTATGCTGTGTAAAACGAATACTTTCCTTTAGTTGTCCTAAAATTCCCTTTCTCAAACTCCAAGAAGTACCTCTGAGGATTATAAAGCTTGAGCCCACAATTTTAGCCTGCAGGAGGCCCACATTCTGTTTGATACCTGGGGACTTTTGGCTACGTCTTAGACTCACTCCCTTCTGGACCTTAGGGAGTCACCATGGGCATGTCTTTGTTTCATCTCTCTTCCAGACACAGGAGTAGCCTTCTCTTGGGATCTAGGGTGGATAGATTTAGGAGATTTATCAGCTGCAGATTAATTAAAGATATCTCCTCTAAGAATTATTATTAATTACACATTTGGATAAAAACATTTCTTCATCCCTTCCTCTCATAAGGAAACAAGAAAATGACACAGATATAAAAAAAGGGAAAAAATCTTTAGACACATAATGTCTAAATGCAGAAGTAAATAGTAATTTGAATTATGGTGTTAAACTATTTTATTATTCAAATAACTCACTCTAAGTGTACTCTGTAGTTATCATGCCAAGTGCTGAGCTAAGCGCTAGAGATACAGATCTGGGCTATAAATAGATCTTTTAGGCAGCAGACTGTCTTCCTGAACATCTTCCCCTAGACAAATTTGTGCCCTAGGAACCTTAGAAGTACTGATAACACTTTGGTGTAAGGATTACTTTGAGCCGTAGGTAATTGAGAAGCAGCAGATCTGAGAAAACCTCTCTGCCCTCCTCCTATCTACCTGAACGTGGTACACATAAAAGTGTCTTCTTGCCCCTGTCTACCAAGAAGAATAGAAGTTAATCATGAAAGGAAACTGTAGGCTCTTATCAGCCCAGAAATGGCACCAGAGGAATCTATATACTAACATCATTAACTAGCCGGTATCTTAGTTTCCCCACATATATACCCTCTCACAATTTGTTACTCTAAAATTTAAAGTCTTCTGGCTCGGTCTTGTCATTTCCCTAGAAACATATTGTTCCCAACCACACTCTATGGGTTACTCATCTCTGAGTGTTCTCATGTGTGCATGTAATGTACTTATTAATAAACTTGTTTGCTTTCTTCTTGTTAATCTGTCTTCTGCCAATCTAACTTGTAGGGCCCTAGCCAATGAACCCAAGATACATATAGAGAAAAACAAAACAAAACAAAACATTTTTCCTTCCCTCTTTGTTCAGGGAGCTGCAGGGAGCATTTTATGAGAGTTGCACTAGGTGGCAATAATAGTTCTCAACTTAGAGGTTGTCAAGAGCCGTCATTATTTTATATATCTCGAAAACTCTTAGGCCAACATTGCAAATATCCATTGGTTGGTCATAAAGGCTATGCTTAAAAATATCTAATATTTTTTTACAGCCCTCATATTTTTAAGTATTTTTCATCTATATAGGACATTTTAATAAGAAAGTTATAGACGGTTAAAAAAATCAGAGGCTATTGTATCAAGGTCTCAGCACGAAGATTTCACAGATGTATCTGGGAATAAAGAATAGAAGACTTTCTCAATATTTTCTAAGGAGTATAAAATTTAGTTCTGTGCTATAGTTTCTCTACCTTGGAAAAAATTAAAAATTTTAGAGAAATGTCTAAAAAGTGTCAGGCATACTTTATTTGATCTCAGCAAAAAGGCCAAGAAGTGATTGAAAAAGTATCAAGCCTTGATACTGATCTGAATCAGCAAAATCTTTAAGGAGCGGCCTTCCCTATCTCCCTAGCTAAACTAAAGCTTTCACCCACTCCAGTAACATTTGTAGTTCCCTAAATGATGGTAGCTGTTCCAGGTTTCTGTGCCTGCATCAGTGCTGTCCTTTTCTGCCTGCACTACCCTTTCAATCTCATGCACACTCTGATTTGTTCCTTGAATTCCAGCTCAGACTTTACTTCTGCAAAGCTATTCTGTAGCCTCTCTGGCAAGTTAATCAGGCTGACTTCTGAGGCTTTGTTGATGAGGTTGCTTACTTACTATAATAGAGTGTGGATTCTGCAGGACAGAATCTCCAGCCTCTAGAGCAGGGGTCCTTAAACTTTTTAAACAGGGGGCAGTTCACTGTCCCTCAGACTGTTGGAGAGCAGAAATATAGTTTGAAAAAAAAAATTCCAATGAACACTGCACATATCTTATTTTGAAGTAAAAAAACAAAACGGGAACAAATACAATATTTAAAATGAAGAACAAGTAAAGTTAAATCAACAAACTTACCAGTATTTCAATGGGAACTATGGGCCTGCTTTTGGCTAATGAGATGGTCGATGTCCAGTTCCATATTTGTCACTGCTAGTCATAACAAGTGATGCAAATGTGCATCAGTTAGTCTAGATCTGGTTGGAGATTTCAGATGTTTCATTCTGGAAAAAGTCTGTTCACAGCCACAAGCGCTGCCAAAGATGGTTGCCATTTTGAGTGCATGGTTTCTGAGATTAGGATATGTCTCAGAGGGGAGTGATGCATAGAAATTAGGAAGGCTGCTTGGCTTGAATGTGTCTTTCAGAGAGTCACAATTTTGCAGTTTAGCCAGTTCCATTTGGTAAATTGTATCCACATTTTCAATGTCAATAGAAAATGGGTTACAGAAAAGCTGTATGTACTGTTCATGGAGATGAAGCTCTTTAAATCTAAATTGGAACTCCTTTTGCAACTTTTCCAGTGAATCCACACATGTTTTATTTGGGAATGTAACCAACGGATTTTCTGCTAACAAATTTTGAGTTGTGGGGAGATGGCAGAAATTTTCCTCCTTCACTTGTTTGATGTGGAGGCCTAATTTTACTTCAAATGCTTTCACATGTGATTGCATATCACAGATGAGCTTCCCCTTTCCTTGAAGTTGCACATTGAAACTGTTGAGTACCTCTGTTACATTTGTCAGAAAGGCAAGGTGTCATTTCCATTCTACATCATTGAGCTCTGGTACTTCTTTGTTGTTTGAAAGCAGAAAAACTGTAATCTTTGAAAGTAAGTCATAGAAATGTTTCAAAACTCTCCCCCTTGACTCACCAACAGACTTCTGTATGGTACGGAACATCTTCACAGGCAACATTTAGCTCAGACAGAAATTCCTGAAATTGTCTGTGGTTTAGTGCATTACGTCTAATGAAGTTAACACAAGATACCACAGTTTTCATAACAGACTCCCACTTCAGTGATTTACTACACAGCGCTTGTTGGTGGATGAGGCAGTGTATGGCTATTGGATGAGAATGGTTATATTTACCCATATCTTGGTTAATGCAAGCACTTACTCCTTTCTTAGACCCCACCATGCTAGGAGCACCATCATTTGTCATACTGGCTAGTTTTGTCCAGTCCAGCTCCAAACTATTCACAGTTTGGCAAACCTTTTCATAGCTATCCTCTCCTGTAGTTGTTCCTTTGATGCTTTGCAGTGCAGCAAGCTCTTCTGTGACTTCAAAATAGTCATTCATCCCACAAATAAAAATTAGAAGTTGTGCAGAATCTGAGAAGTACCAGAGCTCATTACTTTTGTAGAGTGCCAAGGAAAAATAGGAAAGTTTTTGCAGAGTTTTGCAAATGCTGATGCAAATTGTCTCCCATTTCTTCAATCTTTTGTGTAATTGAGAGTCCTGAAAGACTCACTGTACTAAATAAATCAGCCTTCTCTGGACACATCTCTTTGGCCAGAAAAAGAAGGCATTCTTTAACAAATTCTCCCTCTGGGGCAGCTCCTGTGGCTCACGGAGTAGGGCGCTGGCCCCATATGCTGGAGGTGGTGGGTTCAAACCCATCCCTGGCCAAAAAAAAAAAAAAAAAAACAAATTCTCCCTCCATGAATGGTCTGCCAGTGCACTCTATTAGCTTAGCAACTTGAAAACTTGCTCACAGTGATGAAGTATTTAGCTGTTTCTGCTTCACAAAAGTATTTTGCTGAGTTGTCAATGTATATTTCAGTTTTAATATTTTATCTTTTCTCACTTCTCCAACCAAACAATCATATTTATCTTTATGTTGAGTTTGATAGTGTCGACACAAATTGTATTCTTTGAACACAGACACTATATTCTGGCATATCAAACACACAGGTCTTTCCTTGTACTGCACGAAAAAGTAATCATAAGTCCACTGTTCTTTGAATATCCTACACTCCAAGTCAATTTTTCTCTTTTTTGATATCATTGTTTCCTAGGGATTCTAAATTGCTATTAGTAAAATACCAATATATATATATACAGTGCTCCAAAAACAATATACCAGCAATAATTTTGCCCACACAGATACATATAGACTGCACTGCCCATCAATGCAGTCTGATCAGTGCCCATCAATGCAGCCTTGCCAGTCCACATCATTTCAGCCTCGCCAGTGCCCATATGGTGGAACTCCACTTTTACCTGAGGCTCACACTGGTGCAGTGTGGTAACAGGCATGATTACAGAGCATGTTCCTCCACCACCTTTCCAGTTCACACTAGTGAACCACACTGCGGTTCCAGTGTGAACCACACTGCGATCTGTGAACTTGCATAGGAATCTGATGGCATGGGTGAGAAGACCACTGTGATCTGTCAACTGGCACTGCAGGAAAAAAGAAGGCACATATGCCCTTTTTCTTCCAAATCTAATGCGAGTTCATTACACACATATGGCTGAACTCGCACTGCTCAGAGATAGCAACAGTGTGAACTGGGGCTTACACAGCACAAAACATACAACATCCTACACAACTGAATAGCAATCAGAATATAAATGCACTTACTGTCAATTAAATTGGGTTTCCTACTCCTTGACTGTCTGCAGAGCCAGATTAAGTTCCCATGGGGCCCTAGGCAGATTACCAGTTTGGGGCCCCCATGTGATAACACTGAGCACTGACCATTTGCATTAACACTGACCGCTGACCATTTGCGGTAACACTGACTGCTGACAATTTGCATTAATACTGAGCACTAACAATTTGCATTGACGCCGAGCACTTAACAATTATCATTACCACTGAACACTGGCTATTTGCATTACCTCTGAGCTCTGACCATTTGCATTACCTCTGAGTGCTGACAATTTGTATTAGCACTGAACGCTGACTATTCGCATTATCACTGTGATGCAACCACCCTAGAAACCATGCCCAAGCAACTAACCAACTTAAAAAAGGCTCTTCTAACTTCAATAAAAAGGCACCCCCTATCTGCCAAAAAAAAAAGACCTCCTAACTTCAGAAAAAAGGGCCCCCCTTAACCACACAAAAAAAGGCCCTACTAACTGCAAAAAAAAAAAAAAAATAGACCTCCTAACTTAAAAAAAAAAAAAATCCTAACTTGTTCTTACCTTGGTCCTTAGGCAGCAGCAGGCTCTGCACAGGCAACTGGTGATGACTCCGATTACACCAGAGACTGAGAGGAGGAGTCCAGAGACAGAGAGAAGGAGGGACAGGGAGAGACAAAGGGAAGGAGTGGCATCGGAGAGTTGGCGCATATTCCACACATGCACCTGGATGAGGTAGCTGGTAAGCAGGACAGGCAGCTGTGGCAAAAACAACCAGCAGGCCAGATAAATGTCCTCCGCGGGCCATAGTTTGAAGATTCCTGCTCTAGAGCAATGCCTGGCCTAGAGGAGGTGCCTTAAAGTGTTTATTGAATTAAGTTATAATGAATCATCCAGTGCCCTTGTAGAGATTTCAAAGTACAAGGAATAAGAGCAAACATTGATTTTTTTTTTTGTTCCCAGGTTATATAAAGTCATATCTTTAATGTCTGTTCGTGTGATTATGCAAAAAATGTCAAAACAAAGAATAATCACATTGTGGTGACTAAATTGTGGGGGAATAATATCATACTTGGGGAGTCTGGAACTTAGGAACAAAGTGGGTTGTGTACTGATGGGGAAGTGACTCCAAGTACTTTTTTTGATGTTGTTGTTGTTGTTGCCTCTCCAGGTAATAAGGAAAGACCTCATCAGTAAAGCATTTAAGAGGACATGAAGAGTTGAACAACTTTTCTAAATTTAAGGTCATCTGAATCACTCCAGGGGACATGTCAAAGTACATATTTTAGTATATCTGGGGTGGGGCCTGAGAGTACATTTTCAACAAGCTCCCAGGTAATAACTGCTGAATTGGGGATCATTCTTTTTTTTTTTTTTTTGAGACAGAATCTCACTATGTCACCCTTAATGGAGTGCTAGGGCACTGCAGGACATAGCAACCTCCCACTCATGGGCTTAAAGAATTCTCTTGCTTCAGCCTCCCAAGTAGCTGGGACTATAGGCGCCCACCACAAGGCCCGGCTGTTTTTTGTTCTAGTTGTCATTATTGTTTAGCAGGCCCAGGCTGGGCTTGAACCCACCAGCTTTGGTGTATGTGGCCAGCGCCAGTGCCCTGCTCACTGAGCTACAGGTGCTAAGCTGGATCTTTCTTAAGATAACAAGAATCATGCATTGATGAAAGGACTGAATCAACTCAGTAGCAAAGGTACAGAAATTTTTATCCTAAATAGTCACTCAGTTCTATATGCAGAAAGAACACAAATTCAATCTCAGGCTTTTTGCCTTTCTATCCTGTGACTCAGATATCATCATTAATTTTTTTCCCTCTGTGTGATCTTGTACATGATTAAATATAAATTGGTTGCTAGGAGAAATAGTAAATGAGAACTTACAGTGGGAATAGATGAAAAATTTAACTGTAAGGTAGTCAAGTGAGAAGAATAGAAAAGTAAATTATTAGCTAGCTTTGTTCCTATTTATCATATAACTTTAAGAATAACAGGATATCAATTAAGTGCTAGATATCATCTTCCTCCACATTAAATGTGTTAATTGACACTGCATTGCTTCATCAATCTTGTTACACACTGATTAAATAGATGCAGAGCTTTTCTTTTCTTTTTCTTTTTTTTTTTTTGAAGGTGAAAGAAAAATTGATTACCCACTGATACTTGTCAATGAGAGATCTAAAATTCTCTACCCTGAGCAAGAAACTTCTGTTTCATGTCCTATCTTGTGGGATGAGAAAGCTGTAAAAGATGAAACACTCAAGGTAAGAGAAAGTCACATGTTCATTACTAGCTCCAGGATCAGAATGATGAATACGAAGTAGCTCTTGCTGTCTGGGAAAACAATGGCATAATAGTAGGATATGTAAAACGTAAAAAATATAGTGAATTCAAGTCTATAGAAAGATTAGTAAAAAAAAAAAAATAATAAATAAGGTCTTAAGTTTCATTGGGCTCTTACCTCTAGAGATGTCTTCTAAGTATCCATTTATGTATGATGAATTTAAGGGAGATCATCTGTTTAAAATTCAGGAGACTTTCTTCAAATTGTGTTAACTGACAAGGGCTTTTTAAAACAGAATGGCTACTTGCGAAGGCAAAGGAGGAGTCATTGATGGAGTTCACTGTGAGGCCAAAACCTCTTGCTCTCACTTCAATCTCCAGAGCTGCCTCTTGGTATTGCCATTAGCATGAAATGTACAGAGGCATCCCAATATACAGAGAATGTGCTATGGTCTATAAAGCACTACCCAAATTATAGTCTGCTTTTAAAAAAATATTAGAATCAGAAACAAAGAAATCATAAATGAAAGTGAATGCAATCTGAATCTGGGTTGAACCTAGTTTTAAAGAATTGTAAGTGAAGTTTTAAGCATCCGTGAGAATGTAATTATGCTTCCATTGCTTAATGTATGGACTCAAATTCTGACTTAATTATTCTGCAACTAAATTTATATGTCATTTATGTAGTAAATCTTGGCAATTGCTCTCACCACTATCATTGGAAATGTAATTAACTTGGGTTAGATAAGTTTTTACAGTGAGAACTAAATGCAATGTAATACCAAAGCATTATTTAAAAGGCAAAGGCCAAATACATCTTCTTTCTAAACTTTCTTGTTTGTTTGCAATTTCTTTTCCCAGAAGTCTAAATGCTGACTTTTTTTTGTTTTCTTTTTCTAGTTTGCATTTTTATCTAATTAGAAGCTTCTCTTTTCCTTTCTTTCTAAAGCAAAGAGTTCTACTCTCCGTCTTACATCTTCTGCTAAAAATTCAATTGATTTGAAAGGGAGGCTTTTCTGTATGTGATAAAGTTGTTTGTTTTCAAATCCAAGTTGTCTTTGTCGTACCATGGTTAGCTATCATATTGCTTTCTTTTTGTAATTTGTAACTAAGACTTCTCTAGAAGTTGCACTGAAACTAGAATTGCATTTTTATGACTTGCTAAGAAAGGACAACACCCTTATTAATTTTCTTATGAAACCTCAAGGGGTAATTAAAGAAAAGAGAATAAAATTTTAAAAAAGACTATTTCCAGGCATTATGTGTAGTTGGTATTTTAAATTTATTGAGAATATATTGACTGATAATGTCTTTGTCTGCATGGACTGTCATAACAAAACACCACTGACTGGGGAGCTTAAATAACAGAATGTATTGTTTACAGTTATGGAGGCAGAAAGATCCAGGTCCTGGTGCCAGCAATGTAGATTGCATTCTGAGGTTTCTTTTGATGGCTTTAGGCAGCTGCCATTTCACCCTGTGCTCACATGAGCTCTTCTTTTGCACATACTGTGATAGCTTTCCCTCTCTCCTTCCCTCCCCTCTACCCTCTCTCTCTCTTTCTCTCTCTTTCTCTCTCTCTTCTAATGGAGATACTAATCCCATCACAAAGGCTCCACCTTTCTGACCTCATCTACATCTAATTACCACATATACCCCAAAGTCCCCATCTTCAAATGCCATCGATGTATTAATTTTGTGGGGACACAACTCAGTTTATAACAGATAATTGTCTTCCCATGGGTTTGTGATTTGCATAAATCATGATGTTACACTGTGAAAGGTGTCAGAATCAAAATGAAGTCACTGGTGTCAAAGGCTAACATAAAGAAAAAAAAATGGATGAATGAAATAACGCTGGGAGGCTGAGAAGGGAGGGCCCTCACACACACATGCCTATATAAGGACTATTACAAAGACTCTGAAGGGCTCTTAGACACATACGTGTAACAAGAACTTTTGCCAGGAACTTTTCAAACTACAGCTTGCTACATGAGTCACAAGGACAGCTAGCTGATTGTACAAGAACATTTGCCTTACACACTGTCTCCACTAATGAACTGGCTTCAACTCTTGAGATAAGCCCCGTAACCAATGTTCTCTTTGTTCCAAAACAAATTATATGCACTTTTCTCTTTTGTCTGAAAGAGTTTCCCCCTCTCCTCAACTTTTTGATATGACTATGGTCCCTATGGTTAGTATATCTCCAATTTGAAATGCCCCATGTTTTCCTGAATAAACTTGTTGTCTTTGGAAAAATCTATCTCCCATTGTTATTAGGTTGACAGTATCAAGATTTTATAATGTAATCTCTGGCGATCATAAGTTAATGTTCCTGTTTCTTGTTCAGTTGCAAGTGATATTAGATCTTTTAAAGATGATAAAAATTTATGGGACTAATTTTTTGGAAGTTTGGGGTTTTATCCCGTGTATTTCCCATCCCCTCTTTATAAACTTAAGAATATACTAACACAGATTTCTTTCATTTATCTCACGTTTAAATCTTATGTATTTTTTGTGTCAGGCTTTCTGCCAGATGTTGTCTTATAAGTAAATATGAAAAGAAAGGAAATCATATATATATATATACACATTATTCTTAGTAAATTATAGAAAAATATGAAATGTAATACAACAAGGCTTATAGAAAATAGCACAGAAAAGTCAATTCACAACCCTAAGGTACATATATGTTTGTTAGAATGTATAAAGAATTACAATAAATCAAGTGAAAATGCCAGTAGTCAGCAAAATGGAATGTCTAAATTGCCAATAGGCATAAAAAAGTTCTTAAAATAATTTTATAGGGGAAATAAAAATAAAAAGCAGAACTAGATATCATCACACACCAAATAAAATAGCTAAATTGAAGAATATGATAATGTTAAGCACTGACAGATATGTAGAGCAACTGAAATGCTTATACCTGGGTGGTTTGAGTGTAAACTATTTTTGATTACGTAAGACAGTTTTTTACTAGTATATATTGAGGCTTATTATATGTGCACCCTATGATTCAGAAATTCCATGTAGGAATATGCCTGCAAATATTTATATAAAGTTAGATCATGATTATTTACAATAACACTCCTCACAATAGCCAAAAACTAAACAACAACAAAAAACAAAACCCTCAAACATTTACTTATATTTGAACATGTATATAAGTGGTAGTGTGTAGGTCACTACGAAAGTTTTGAGACAGATTGTGTTATGGTCCCTTATTTCACTTCCAAGAAAACCAGTCGACACTGTCCTTTCTGATTCAGTTATGCAAGTTTCAACTTGCTTTGCTTATTGGTGTTGCTAGGAAGGCTCCTCTGTTTCTGTCCATGTGGATTTTACCTTGCTTGATTTTTGTGTATCTCAAAACTTTTGTAATGACTCATGTACATCCAAGAAGAGGAAGCCTATATAGCAATGAATGCAGTATTTGTACAAACTACTGCTACCAACAACGTAGGTGACATTATTAAACATAATGTTGAGGGGGAAGAAGCCATATACACCTTTCAATTCCATTTACATGAAGTTCAAATAGGTAAAGCCACACCGTGGTATTCAAATCAGGAAAGCGTTACCTTCAGGGTGGTGGGTAAGGACAATGAGAACTTGAGGAGAAGGGACATGTTTTCTGATTTGTGAGTATTCAACAGAAACTTTCTGAAGAGGACACATGAAGTGATAACCAACACACAAAACATTTACATTTACATGTCACAATCCAATTTACAGAATAATTCTTTAAGTATTATGTACTTTTTTTTTTTTTTGTAGAGACAGAGTCTCACTTTATGGCCCTCAGTAGAGTGCCGTGGCCTCACACAGCTCACAGCAATCTCCAACTCCTGGGCTTAAGCAATTCTCTTGCCTCAGCCTCCCGAGTAGCTGGGACTACAGGTGCCTGCCACAACGCCCGGCTAAGTATTATGTACTTTAATGCATAGTACAATGTTTGATCTGCTAATTTAGGTGATAGGTAAGGTGGATGACACACACATTAAATCTGAGTTTAAAATTTGAGATGTTTCTAAATAATGTATTGCCTTATTTAGTCAACACTATGAACCAGCTTTTGTATTGACCATAGTTATATAATGAAGAGAAGGGCAGATATGGCTCTTGTCCTCATAAAGCTGATAATCTAATAGAGAAGAAAGGAGATCAATAAAACCATAAAATAAAGGCTGTGCTATAAATGCCAGACCCTCCCTCTTACTACCCACGTGATTTTTGATAAAGTCTCTGTCCTTGAATCTCTTTATCTGTTAAATAGGACCTTTAACACTCCCCTCATAGACACATTATAGGGATTAACCAAAAGCACATGTGAAAAACTCTTCATATACTATGGCTGTAGGTAAATCCTAATGGAGTTCAATTTCTTTTCTCTTCAAACACCGAGAATATCTTGTATATGTCTTGGAGCATGCCAGACTAAAAGATTTTTGCAGACTGAGGTTAATTCAACTTTACTGAAAATTGACTGCACAATTCTCAAACTGGAACTTTCTTACATCACGTGTTACATTTTTACCAGAATGGGACTATGACATATTTCTTGAGAATTCAACATTGATAAAGGCCAACTACTAAGCTTTGCTATTTCTTTAAGATAATGGATAATCTTTTCACCTTGTACTTGTATTCTTTTTTTTTTTTTTTTTTTATTGTTGGGGATTCATTGAGGGTACAATAAGCCAGTTACACTGATTGCAATTGTTAGGTAAAGTCCCTCTTGCAATCATGTCTTGCCCCCATAAAGTGGGAAGCTGAGGTCTGTCTGCTTCAGGAGCTCAATGGCAGGTGAAGAAAGTTCCACATGAGCTCAGTCCAAACCTGAGGCTATCCAGACAGAAAAAGAATTTCTCCCTCAGCCACTGCACCTTTGTTGCTGCTGTTCTGGAGCTCTGGAATCCCTATAGGGAGAGGTCTGGTTCCCTCTGGAAGGCCACAGAGTTTGGGAGATGACTCTCCAGAGTTATATCCAAGCAGGATCACTCTACTAATCCTAAAGTTGGGTGGGAGGTGCCTCCTCTTGGGTTCGTGCACCTCAGCAGTTTCTGAGCCTCCACCTGCAGTGCAGGAACCCAAGCCTCCATCTGCTGCTGAGGTACTCTTTTTGGGGGCCAGGTCAGTCACCTTTCCCTCTAAGAAAGGCCCCACCCCCCTCCCTCCATCCCTCTTACTGCTTCCCCCCCCCCATAACCTTAATTGTCATTAATTGTCCTCATATCAAGATTGAGTACATAGGATTCATGCTTCTCCATTCTTGTGACGCTTTACTAAGAATAATGTCTTCCACTTCCATCCAGGTGAATACGAAGGATGTAAAGTCTCCATTTTTTTTAATGGCTGAATAGTATTCCATGGTATACATATACCACAGCTTGTTAATCCATTCCTGGGTTGGTCAGCATTTAGGCTGTTTCCACATTTTGGCGATTGTAAATTGAGCTGCAATAAACAGTCTAGTACAAGTGTCCTTATGATAAAAGGATTTCTTTGCTTCTGGGTAGATGCCCAGTAATGGGATTGCAGGATCAAGTGGGAGGTCTAGGTTGAGTGCTTTGAGGTTTTTCCATACTTCCTTCCAGAAAGGTTGTACTAGTTTGCAGTCCCACCAGCAGTGTAAAAGTGTTCCCTTCTCTCCACATCCACGCCAGCATCTGCAGTTTTGAGATTTTGTGATGTGGGCCATTCTCACTGGGGTTAGATGATATCTCAGGGTTGTTTTGATTTGCATTTCTCTAATATATAGAGATGATGAACATTTTTTCATGTGTTTGTTAGCCATTCGTCTGTCATCTGTAGAGAAAGTTCTATTCATGTCTCGTGCCCATTGATATATGGGATTGTTGGCTTTTTTCATGTGGATTAATTTGAGTTCTCTATACATCCTAGTTATCAAGCTTTTGTCTGATTCATAATATGCAAATATCCTTTCCCATTGTGTAGGTTGTCTCTTTGCTTTGGTTATTGTGTCCTTAGCTGTACAGAAGCTTTTCAGTTTAATGAAGTCCCATTTGTTTATTTTTGTTGTTGTTGCAATTGCCATGGCAGTCTTCTTCATGAAGTCTTCCCCCAGGCCAATATCTTCCAGTGTTTTTCCTATGCTTTCTTAGAGGATTTTTATTGTTTCATGCCTTAAATTTAAGTCCTTTATCCATCTTGAATCAATTTTGTGAGTGGGGAAAGGTGTGGGTCCAGTTTCAGTCTTTTACATGTAGACATCCAGTTCTCCCAACACCATTTATTGAATAGGGCGTCTTTCCCCCAAGGTAAGTTCTTGTTTGGTTTATCGAAGATTAGGTGGTTGTAAGATGTTAGTTTCATTTCTTGGCGTTCAATTCGATTCCAAGTGTCTATGTCTCTGTTTTTGTGCCAGTACCATGCTGTCTTGACCACTATGGCTTTGTAGTACAGACTAAAATCTGGTATGCTGATGCCCCCAGCTTTATTTTTGTTACTAAGAACTGCCTTAGCTGTACGGGGTTTTTTCCGGTTCCATACAAAACGCAGAATCATTTTTTTCCAAATCTTGAAAGTACGATGTAGGTACTTTGATAGGAATGGCATTGAATAGGTAGATTGCTTTGGGAAGTATAGACATTTTAACAATGTTGATTCTTCCCATCCATGAGCATGGTATGTTCTTCCATTTGTTAATATCCTCTGCTATTTCCTTTCTGAGGATTTCATAGTTTTCTTTATAGAGGTCCTTTACCTCCTTCGTTAGGTATATTCCTAGGTATTTCATTTTCTTTGAAACTATGGTGAAGGGAGTTGTGTCCTTAATTAGCTTCTCATCTTGACTGTTATTGGTGTATACAAAGGCTACTGACTTGTGGACATTGATTTTATATCCTGAAACATTACTGTATTTTTTGATGACTTCTAGGAGTCTTGTGGTTGAGTCTTTGGGGTTCTCTAAGTATAAGATCATGTCATCAGCAAAGAGGGAGAGTTTGACCTCCTCTGCTCCCATTTGGATTCCCTTTATTTCCTTGTCTTGCCTAATTGTATTGGCTAGAACTTCCAGCACTATGTTGAATAGTAAAGGTGACAGAGGACAACCTTGTCTGGTTCCAGTTCTAAGAGGAAAAGCTTTCAGTTTTACTCCATTCAGTAAAATATTGGCTGTGGGTTTGTCATCGATAGCTTTAATCAGTTTTAGAAATGTGCCACCTATGCCTATATTCTTCAGTGTTCTCATTAGAAAATGATGCTGGATTTTATCAAATGCTTTTTCTGCATCTATTGAGAGGATCATGTGATCTCTATTTTTGCCTCTGTTAATATGGTGGATAACGTTTATGGATTTGCGTATGTTAAACCAGCCTTGCATCCCTGGGATGAAGCCTACTTGATCATGATGAATGACTTTTTTGATGATAAGCTGTAATCTATTGGCTAGGATTTTGTTGAGAATTTTTACATCTATATTCATGAGTGAGATTGGTCTGAAATTCTCCTTTTTGTTTGGGTCTTTTCCTGGTTTTGGTATCAGGGTGATGTTTGCTTCATAGAATGTGTTGGGGAAGATTCCTTCTTCCTCAGTTTTTTGGAATAATTTCTGCAGTACAGGAATAAGTTCTTCCTTGAAGGTTTGATAGAATTCTGGAGTGAAGCCATCTGGACCAGGGCATTTTTTAGTTGGAAGCTTTTTTATTGTTTCTTTGATCTCAGTGCTTGAAATTGGTCTGTTCAGGAGGTCTATTTCTTCCTGGCTAAGTCTAGGGAGAGGGTGTGATTCCTTGTATTCTTAAGAAAAGTTATCTTTTGTGAGTATTGTGCAACTGAAAAGTGGCAAAATACTTGAAAATTTACAAATATATCTCCGTTATAAAAGAAAAGGGTCTGATTAGATATTAGGGTGATATTTCTGTATTCAAGCAATTAAAGTTAAATATAATGAAGTTAAAATTGATTTTTCTTCCAATGAGTAGAATAGTATGGCTCCTCAATAGGATGCCATACTATTGCTATTAAAATTGCATCATATTACTATTTTCATGGCTATTTTAGATCTCTTTTTATATCATCTCAAACTGCTTTGAGACTGGTAAAATGAAGTACAGCTTTATAAGTGTTTTACTTTATAAGTGACTTTTTATTTTTTGCCTGGAAATAGAATTGTATTCCTGATTGACTGTCGGAAACAAAATTTCAATTAAAAAAATCCTTACAATTCTATTTTTATGTAATCTTTGTATGTTTTCTTTATTGTAATCAGGGAAGTGTTTGCTATGGAAAACATAAAGATAGATTTGCCTGATCTATGAAATGGAAATGTCAGACACAAAAATTTTCTTGGAGCTGATTTTCCTGACTGCTTCTTTTAGATGTGTGAATAATAAAGACGTGTAAAGAAATTATGTGTCTAAACCTGGAGCTTCAAAGCAGAAGGTGCACAGGTGGGGGTGGGGTGGAGAAGACCAAGCATTTGGACATCTAGAAATGTCTTTATTTTGCTTTATTGTGAATTAATTGGCTTTAAAACTCTAAATTCAATTCCTTTAGTGATTTAAAGGCAATATCTTCTCTTTGGCCCTCTGGTTACTACTGATGAAAAAGCAGATATTACCCACTTCTTGCTTTTAGATATATAACTTGTCCTCTCAACTTTGAAAATCTTAAGGATATTTTTCTCTATGGTATTCTATAATTTAATAGATGTTTGTGACTTATGGCTCTTTTTTTCATTTTCATTTATTCTTTGCAGCACCTGTGGGCCCTTTCAACATGTAGAGTTATTTCTTTAGCTCTGAAAAATGGTCTTCTATCATTTCTTTGGTTATTTTATTATTATTTTTTTTTTTTAGAGACAGAGTCTCACTTTTTTCCCCCTTGGTAGAGTGCCATGGCATCACAGCTCACAGCTCACAGCAACCTCCAGCTCCTGGGCTTAGGTGATTCTCTTCCCTTGGCCTCCCGAGTAGCTGGGACTGCAGGCGCCTGCCACAATGCCCAGCTATTTTTTGTTGCAGTTTGGCCAAGGCTGGATTTGAACCTGCCATCTTTGGCATATGGGGCTGCTGCCCTACGCACTGAGCCACTGTTTCTTTGGTTATTTGTTTCTCTTCCATTTCTTCTGTTCTCTCTTCTTGAAATCATATTGGATGGAGAATAGGGTTGTTATTCTCTTTGCTTTTCTGTCATGTCATCTTTCTCTGGCTTTTTCCTCCATGTTCTGAATTTTCTTTTTCTGTCCTCTTTGGTTTTAATTTCACCAAGGGAATATCTTTAGTCCTATTTACTCCCTTTTCATACCAGCCTGTTTCATGGATGTAATATCTTCTAAAATCTTTCTGGAAATATGAATAGATCATACCTAAATGCTTTCTTGTTCAGTTTGTTTTATATATATATTAACAATTCATCTTTTTTATTTGTGATGCTACTATTAAAAATTCAGCTATCAGTTGATATTTATTTATTTATATTTGTTTTTTTTTTTTTTTTTTTTTTGTAGAGACAGAGTCTCACTGTACCGCCCTCGGGTAGAGTGCCGTGGCGTCACACGGCTCACAGCAACCTCTTAACTCTTGGGCTTACGCGATTCTCTTGCCTCAGCCTCTCGAGCAGCTGGGACTACAGGCGCCCGCCACAACGCCCAGCTATTTTTTGGTTGCAGTTTGGCCGGGGCTGGGTTTGAACCCGCCACCCTCGGCATATGGGGCTGGCGCCCTACTCACTGAGCCACAGGCGCCGCCCTATTTATTTATATTTGTTATTGAAGACTTAGGTTGATTTCATAGGCAAGGCATTCCTCTGCTGTACCATGAGGTTGATTGAATGGAGAGTATGAAGGCAGCCTGTCCATCCAATGTAAAATGAGGAAGGATTCTAGGAACCCTACTAAGCAAACTTATCCCCTCAAACACATTTTTAAAAATATATATTGCTATGGTTTGAATGGATTTCCCCAAAAATTTATGTTGGAAACGTAGCTCCCATTGCAACAGTGTTGATAGGTGGGACCTGTAAGAAGTAATTAGTTCATGAGGGCTCTGCCCTCATCAGTGAATTAATGATATTATCATGGGAGTGAGTGACTGATAGGGGCAAGGTTGCCCCTGTGTCTTTTTCTGGACCATATGCTCCTGCCCTTCCACCTTGCACAATAGGTTGACACAATAAGAAGGCCCTTACCAGATACAGGCCCCTCAAATTTAGACTTCACAGTCTCCCAAACTGTAAAAAATAAATCTCTGTTATTTATAAATTACCCAGTCTCAGGTATTCTGTTATAAATGTAACAGCACAAAATGGCTAAGACATATATTAACTACATTTTTTTCTTAGGGTAGGACTTACAGCCACAGCAACTTAAAGAGTCCAGGGAATACTCTCTGCAAAATATGAATGTAAAACTGAATACAATTTTGAAAAATAATCTCTGGAGGTTGACTTAGGCAAACAACACATTTAGAAGTGTTTATCCATGAAAAACTGCTAGAACTTAGAGTAAGAACCAGGGGAATGTATAGCCTAAGTTTTGCTGCTATTGGGGTCGGATTTTATTTGGAGCAGAAAATGAAAACCCATGTTCACTGACATTGTTATAAAAAGTAGAAAACTTATTAGAAAACAAGTAAAGACAATGCATAGCTCTGTTAGCCTGAGGTTGCAGGCTCCTTTAGAGTGAGAATCAACTAGACAGATAGTAACAGATATCGAGAAGCTAAGAGCTATGGAAGGATTAGATAATCTCTCAATATACTCATGACTGATGAGAAGTTGCATGCATGAGAAAGGGAGACCTAAAATTCATATTCTGATTTTCATACCTATTATAAATACTGTGGTATTAGAGAAAGCACAGGTACATAGGACAATGATACACAACATGGAGGTAGACTCACACATAAATGATTTTCAGCAAAGGTGCAAAAGAATTTCAATGAATAAATGATAGTCTTTTCAACAAATGATGCTGTAATGATTGGATATACACATGTAAAGACATGAGCCTCTATCAGTAAACCACATTCTATAAAAATTAACTCAAAATGGGATGACATTCTAAATATAAGAGCTACAGTGTCTATAGCTGTAGAAAATGTCTGCAATAAAGCAGAAGAAAATGTTTTTGACCAGTTAGGCAAAAATTCTTAGAGAGGACACCAAAATAATGACTTCTGAAATAAAATTTGATAAATATGACTTCATCATTATGATGGTTAGTTTTAGATGTCAACTTGCCTGAATTAAAGAAACTTAGACAACTGGCACAGCATTATTTCTGGGTGTGTCTGAGGGTGTTTTCAGGAAAGATTGGCATGTGAGTCAGTGGAATGAGTGGTGAAGATCCATCCTCAAAGTGAGCAGGTTCTGTCTAATCACCTGGGGGCCTAGATAGAACAAAGGCAGAGAAAAGGGATTTCTTTCTGTCTTGCTCTCCTGGAATTAGAAAACCCTTCTCTTACTCTTGAACATTCAAACTTAAGGCTTTCTGGCCCTTGAATTCTGTGACTTACCCTGGCAGCCTCCTGGGTTCTTAGGCCTTCAGCCTAAACTCAGAGTTAGACCATTGCTTTCTCTGTTTCTGAGGTTTTTTACAGGGTCTTCATCTTGCAGACACCTTGTCTTTGGACTTCTCAGCCTCTATACCCATGTGAACCAATTCTTCCAATAAATCTCCTTTTATTTATTGGTCTATTTTTCTGTCTGTCTAATCTCCTGTTGGTCTGTCTTTCAGGAGAAACTTGACTAATACAATCACCCCAAATTAAAACCTTTCCTCTTCAAAAGACACCATTAAGAAGATGGGACCAGGCACAGTGGCTCACACCTGTAATCCTAGCACTTTTGGAAGCCAAAGTGGGTAGATTGCTCAAGTTCAGCAGTTTGAGAACCTGGTTCTACCCAAAATAGTAAAAATAGCCAGGTGTTATAGTGGATGCTTGTAGTCCCAGCTATTCAGGAGGCTGAGGCCAGAGGATTGCTTGAGCGCAAAGGTTTGAGCTTGCTATGAGCTATGATGCCATGGCACTCTTCCCAGGGTGACCAGGTGAGACTCAAAAAAAAAAATGAGTTATGAATGGAGAGAAAACTATTGAATATTATATACACAAAATAATTTTTATTTGAAATGTATAAAGAACTCTTATAACTCACTAATAGCAAGACAAACCACTCAATTAAAAAGTGGTGAAAGAGTTGAATATATACTTCATCAAAATAATGTAAAGATTAAATATGTATGAATTGCTAACAAGGACATGAAAGGATTCTCAGAGTCAGTAGTCATTGGAGCAATGCAAATTGAAACTACAACATGATACATCCATATACCCTCTGCAGTGGGTGTGATGATTTTCAAATATTAAGTTTTAGTAAATGTTTGAAAATATTGGAACTCATATATGGGAATATAAAATGTTGCAACCATTTTGGGAAACAGTTCGGCAGTTTCTTAAAGAGTTAAATGTGTGTTTAGCATAAAATCTAATAATTCAGCCGTTAGGTAACTGCTCAGAAAAAATGTAAACATATACTCTCACAAAGAATGGCAGGCAAAGTTCCTACCAGTATTATTGATAAAACCTTTAAACTGGAAATGATGCCTATCAGTGAATACACAAAATATGGTGTATTTATCCAATGGAATATTATTCAGAAAGAGAAAGAACTTAACTACTGATACACACTATGGTTTAATGGAATTTCATAACGTTATGCCAATGAAAGAAGCCAAACTTGAAAAGCCACACATTGTTCGATTTGAGTTATATGAAACAGCTAGACAAGTAAACTTCCATACAGAGTAGGCATTATAGTATTTTCCTAGAACTGAGAAAGGGAGTAGAGATTGACTGAAAGTAGCTACAAGGAAATTTTGAGGAATTATGGCAATAATTTAAAACTGAATTTTACTGATAATTACACAACTTTGTAAATTTATTAACGGTCAGAGATCTATTTATATTGGGTGGAATTTGTGGAATATAAACCATACCCTACTAAAGCTCTTATGAAAAAAAAGGAGAAGGGCGGAGCCTATGGCTCAGTCGGTAAGGCGCCGGCCCCATATACCGAGGGTGGCAGGTTCAAACCCGGCCCCGGCCAAACTGCAACCAAAAAAAAAAAAAATAGCCGGGCATTGTGGCAGGTGCCTGTAGTCCCAGCTACTCAGGAGGCTGAGGCAAGAGAATCGCTTAAGCCCAGGAGTTGGAGGTTGCTGTGAGCTGTGTGAGGCCACGGCACTCTACTGAGGGCCATAAAGTAGTGAGACTCTGTCTCTACAAAAAAAAAAATAATAATAATAAATAAAAAAAAAAAAGAAAAGAAAAAAAGGAGAACATTATTTTCTGGATCCAACCTGTACCAAAAGGTTTTATTATTGGTTTATTTTTAATGTGGGGCTAGAGTATAGGGGAAGAACATTGAGGAAAATTTGCTAGACACCATTTCCAACACAGAGTTTCAATAAGTTGAATTGAAAACATGCTAGTCAATTTATTAACCCAAATGTTTATTTAGTAGAACACAACATACCAATTATTCATTCATGAGAGCGAATTCTAACTATAGAAGAAAATGGTCTTCTGTACCATCTGAGCAAACCCATACTTAGGAGATGTCATTGAAAGGCCACACTTTTCACATACATGTGAAGGGGAGGATCATAAAGTTTGGGAAAAGAGGTCATTGTTGTCCATGATTTTCTGGTCCTTGTCACTAACCTCATATTGGATCATGCACTTGAGATGTGCTTGTGCACATTTAGTCTGAAACGTTAAACCTTTTCTCCTTAGACAAAAATATTGTCTTTTATCAGAATGATTTTGACCAATACTTTTTGATGAAATTATTCATATAGTATTGTCTGCTTTCATATTCTTTTACAACAAAAGTTCCAGAATCCTGAAGTGGCATGGGGCTCTCCATTGAACTAGTTTGTAAATCTCCCCAATCTGGCTTAACTGTTGTGCTTAAGACACATTTTAGACTTTACTTCTATTTTTTTTCTTTCATGAGCTCTTCTTATTACTGTTATAGTCTTAAATAAAACAGTTTCAGAGGTAAGTATAACTATTTTATTTGCATAATATTAGCTCTTCCAAAAACGTACTTTTGCAGCAATACAAATTGTACTTTCACAAACTCCTGTGCTACAGAAATTGAACAACTGTGTTCTGCAACGCACATGGTGACCACCAGCAGGTAAGTTTTTCATCATTTATCTATGCTCAAATTTTGAAGAATAAGGTTGTCAATTCCATCTGGAGAAAGACCTTTTAGATTTTGAAACAAGAGAATCACTCTCCACAGGATCACTTTGATTAATTCATTTCTTACATTCACTCCCTACAGGTTGCTGACCATGTGTCCTTCATGTAAATAATGGTTGTATTAAGATCTCTTTGTTATACGAGATAAAACTGATTACTTTATTATTATTGTGTTTTGCTGGTCTAAAATATTATAGCTTTAGTGGATTGCTGTTATCTTACTAAGTATGAATTAATTTAATTTGTAGAGGTTGAAAGCATTCACTGATTTTCTTTAATTAATTTGTGTTTAGATGTTTTATTGCTAGACTAGTCTTTTATGATGATGATGCGGGCTAATGACACAACCTTTCATTGTTGGAGACCAGCTTCTGAATTAGATGACAACCATAAATAATGCGAATCACATCTTGTTTTAGTTGCCACTCATGTGTTCTGATACTAACTCGGTCAGTTGACTTCTTACAGAGAAAAAGCTAAAGGGAGTTTCCTGAGATCTGCCTAAGGGAAAGTCATATGAAATGCTCTGTGCCTTTGGCAGACTTTGAAATCTGTTAGTCCTGTTATCTGATAGTCCAAGATATTTTCAGATCATATCCTGGCTTACCTAAGGACTATGTTCATGTAACTTGTCTTGTCTTAGGCAATTTACGTCAACTTTGGGCTTCAGTGTGTTCATCTGTAAATTGGGGAAGAAAATTGCAATTATCTCAAAGTTTGGTATCTTAGTCTGTGCTGCAATTAAAAAATACCAGAGACTAGTTAATTTATAAATAAATACTTATTACTCACAGTTATGGAGGCTCAGAAGCCCAAGATCAATAGTAGGCACTTTCGGTGTCTGGTGAAGGATCAATATCTGATTACAAGTTGTCACCTGTATACTGTGTCCTCTGGAGGGGACAATACTGTGTCCTCATATGCTATGAGGGATGGAAAGGTATAAGAGGGCTATCTAGTTCCCATAGCCCTTTCATAAGGTTCTTAATTTTTATAAAAGGAGACTTCATGACTTAATCACCTCCTAAAGTCCCCACTTAATACTATCACATTGGCAACTAAGTTTCCACATATGAATTTGGGGGAGGAGAGAATTCAGACCATAGTAGTGGGTGATAGGATTGAATAAAATCACAAACGCAAAGTGGCTAAAACAGTACCCAACATATAGTTAAATGTCTGTGGAGGTTAGTTGCATTATTACTATTTCTGTTTTAATGGTTACTGATCAATCCTTTTAGAATTACACTCTTCAATTCTCCCCTCTTTCTCCATTTCATCCTTCATCCCAAATCTGAGATTTTTGTATATACTTTTACTTGAATTTCAAAATGCCAGAGATGAAATTGTAATAATGTAAATGTCTAAAATAGCATATTATTTTCATGCTATTTAAATGGACTTGTTAAAATGTGAAAGGTATTTCCTTTCTACTTTGTTGACTATTCCATGACTCTGTTTCCATGCCAACATGCCTAAAAGTTGGTGGGTTGGTTAACACATTAAGTATTTTTGGAAATACATTTTGCAAATATTATTCTTAAAATTTTCTGCTGAGTGTACATAGCTTTATGTTGTGTAATTTAAAAGTCCTTCTTGACCACATACTATCTCCATTCATATATTCATGTATTTAATTCTTGTGCACCTGCTGTGTGCTAGGCATTCTTCTGGTACTGATGTAGCTTAAAACTGATCACTGGATTTAACAATGTGAAGGTCATTTGCAATCTTGATAGTTGATAGCCTGATTGGATATCATTAAGAGAGCATACAAGTAGAAAAACTGAAGAAATCAAGTATAGATAATTCTTTTGAGCTTTTCAGAGCAGAACGAAATACATTGGGAAGGAAATGAAAGAAACTTTAGATGGAGGAGAGGTGATTATTTTTGAGATAGGAAAAGAATAGCTTGTTTGTATGCTAATGAGAATAAAGTCCTGTAGGGCAGGGAAAAAATGTTGAAACAAAAAATAGGGGACAATTGCTAGAGCAGTATGAGGAAATAAGAGGTGACAGAATCTGCACCCCAAAGGAGAGCTGCACTGCAATAGGTCTTCAACATGAGAAGAGTCATTCAAAGTGAAAAAGAGAAGTTGAATATTGGTCACCAATGTTAATTATTAGCTAAATTGTGCTTAGTCACACTTTCCTATAAATAATGAGATTATCATGGAATTTCTTCCGTCATAATAAATGCTTAATATCTGCTCTCATCTATACCTCTTTTCCCTTTAGATGGCCTCACCTTCTATTTTCCAGGACTTACCTCTATTTTTACAGTTAGCACAAAGTCTTGTGTTTGCATGTCTCTATCTCTCCCATTAGAATGTCAGCATCTTTGGGTCTATAGTGCCTGTCACCTACAAGATCAAGAGATCAAGAATAAAACTGATCCTGGAACAGGAGTGGAACAGAAACCTACTATTTTCCCCTAGCTAGTGAAAGGCTGTTTCTAATTTCTTCAGAGAAATCACTAGTTGGCTTCCCACCTTCTGCATTTAGTGTAACATCATTATTCACTTTTTGTGTAATTTAAATTAATCTACAAACTATACGTGGCATCTTTAGGACAGATGTGTGCATGTATTTGTGTGTGTGTGAATTTTTTAACTAGAAATGTTTCTGAAGGGGGGCAAGTTCATTAATTTGTGGGAAACTACATGCAGGCTAGCATTGAGCATTGTACATTTCACTTCTGGGCACGTGCATTGCTTAGACGTGTGCGCACACCAGACTTTTCCAGTGATGAGAAAATGAAGCTTTCATAGGTTTTGGTGGAAGAATGGCTCAAGGACAAGCACACAGTAAAAACAGTAGGTTGCTCTTTCCTCTTTACTTATGGTAAAAGAGAGAAGTTTTAATTGCTTTAATTAATGCCTTGGGTTTCTTTGAAATTCCCTTGCTCTTAGGTTCAGCCATGATAACATCGCAGCCTCTCTGTGAATAAGTTCCAGAAGCAATGAGGGGCATTGACTTTATTCACATGAAATAGCCTTTGATTTCTTCTTATGTAAAAGCTGCTTATCATAGTTACCACCTTGGCTTGGCCATTTGCTCTCAACTAATTTCTCATTCCTCTTATCAGAGTGATGTTTTACTTAAATGAAACTTCTGAAGAACTCTTTTTGTTTGGGGGTAAAGAATAGAATTACAAGGAGGAATGCACAAAATTATAGGCTTTTAGGGAACTTGAAGATTGCTCACTTAATGGAAGATTCGTGATTGGATCTGGAATCAGAAATAGTATGGTAAAAGATGAAATTTGAAAAAAAAAGTCTGTAGATTAGATAATACTAGGAAATCAATATTAATTTTCTGATTTTGAAAATTATATCTTTGACATATATAAGATGTTAACATTTGAGGAATCTAGATGAAAAATGTTTAGGAAATTATTTACACTTTTTATGCAACGGTTTTGTAAGTCTGAAATTTTTCCAAAGTCAATAATTTAAAAAGAGTTTTCTTATGAGAGCTATCCGAATTCATCTAATTTTTGAAGATGAGGGTCTCAACAAAGTTTAGTCTAAACTTACAAACACTGGGTGACAAAGTGAAAAAAGAGGTTGCATTGTGGATAAAACAGGAAGTCTTTTAGAAATGGTATATTTCAGAGTAAAGCCGTTGAAATTGCTGGAAATAGTAACCTTGAAGAAGGCCTAGAAAATAATCAGAGAAATTTTCAATGTAATGATTATGGTCACTTAGGACATGCTGTCATGTGTAAGAGGGATTTGATTTTCCTCTATAAACTTAATAGGTTGATTAAGGGCAATGAATAGAAGATATGAAAGATAGGTTTTAGGTTAATGAGTAGAAGAAATTTCTGACAATTAGATCTATTCAAAAATGAAATGGACCTTGTCATTTATGTTCATTGCTATCACTGGAGAGTTAAACTAGAGACTAGGTAAAATTTGGGTTTTAATATTGCAGGAGATCCTGAATTAGGGAGGAAACAACAAAAATCAATCTATAACGTCTTTTTCAACTTTGATAGTCCATGATTTTGTTTTCTTGCTAAATAAGTGATACTCTTAATTTTGTAATTTGCTGTAGTAATACTACACTAATATTAGCACTACTTTTGTGTGTGTGTGTATGTGTGTGTTTCCCCTAAGGTACAAGATGTTTGAAAAATTTGTCCTAAGTTACCTAAGATGGTAACTTTATGGATTATATATGTGGATGATATTAAATGCTTTACAGTACCTATTAAATGTGATTTATTTGTCAATACAACAGTAGCCTGAGATTGCTCCAAATATATCTACAGGGTGCAGGTTTGAAATTAATGTGCTAGGGTACTTTAATGTAGGAAGCATGCTGGCTGGGTTTGCTGATGTTTGGTGCAGCCAAAGGCTCTTACCTTGATGGATGGTTGTTTCCTTCTAGATCAATGCATGAATCATCTCTCCTAGGTTAACAAAGAGAGAAAACAGTAGGTGGTCCTGCCTACTGCTGGATTAAGTTCAAAGCCTGGATAGAACTTTGCATTTATAGGGCAGATACAAGAAAATGTGTTTATTTAAATCATTGGCACAATGCACTTTTTCAGGTTCATGTTGCTCATGCTGGTTGAAAAAGGACCAGCATTCCTTTCTTCCCTCATTGGAGTGGCTTAGATAAGATCATAGAAAACATTCTTAGACTTATGTCTGGGTTTTGTGCAAGAAAGAACATTTGATTTATAAAAAAAAGTTATTGGGTTTCAAGTATTACATCAAAGTAAATTCTTAAAAAGCTCTTCATGTAGTGGATTATCATTTTCCTTAGGAAATCAAATAATATACAAGGTTACAATGCAATGCTGTGATTGGCCAGTCTTGTTTCAGTTTCTAGGAAGAAGGAAGAGAATCTTCTACTTCCTGGCAGAAGCACAAGTGCTAAACCCTAGCAGCCCCTAGACTGCAGGCAAATCATGAAAAGATAGTCTTAAAGGTAATTAAGTGCAATTACCAAAGGCTTTAGGATTTCAGATATTAGTTTTAAGATACTGTCAGGAATAGCTGGATGCAACAAAAATAAAGGAAAATTCTATAGGATAAATTCTTACTGACTTAAATTCAGCAAGCAAAACATAGGTGATAAACTATATAAAAGAGGTTTATCTATGGAAACAATTGCCTTTACATAGATAAAATGGGCCATTGGACCAGGCAGACCTTGTTGCAATTCAGATTCTTCTGCTTACCAATTTTACATTCTTAGAAAAATGGCTATTTTTCCTGAGTCATTGTTATTTTTTTAATTTGTAAAGTAGATAAATAATATATATTTCAAAGGGCTGTTATGAGAAATAGCATAGCTCATCTTGAGTACTTGGCATACTATCTCATTTATCTACCTTAATAGATATATTACATTTTTCACTAAAAGTTGATTACATCTGACAGATACTATTCTCAATTAGGAAAAGAACTTAGTATATACCTATTATTCTTGGTATTCCATGAATCTAGCACTGTCTCTTGGCTATAATAATCACTAAGTATTTATGGTCTTAATAATTTTAATAATTTTATTTCCTATTTTCTTGGGAGTTTAACTGAAGTGAATTATTTGTCAGTGAGCGGGTAATTGAGGGAGTCATGGGGAGGTCAGGTGTGATCCTCCCTTAGGTTTGGATGCTTGGCTTTTTCTGTCTGTTGATTCTAAATCCTCCACTTCCAAGAAAGGCAGATGTATCATCTGGGAAATGCAAATGTCATCTTTTCAGAACTGGAAAAATTCAACCTGTTCTAAATTTACAACAAAACTCTAGAGCTTTAGTTGGAAGAGGAAGGTGTTTCCACTAATGTTGATTCCTTTGATGATTCTTTTAAGGTGATGGTAGAATCAAGTCTTTCTGGATCTATCTTCTCTAAACATCAGGTGAAGGCAGCTCTTTTTGGCATAGCTGAAACTTCTTATTCCTTCAAGATTTGGAAATTGTCTCCATCTTTCAGATTACTCAAAAAAGAGATGGCATTAACTTTTCCTAGGTGACTTTCAGTCCCTTCTTTGAAGCCTCTCAACCCATTCCATAAATAATTATGTGCATGCATTCTCCAAGCAAATGAATTGTTTGAGCTTGCTGTCAGAGTGCCACATCATGCAGACCAGTTATTTCAGAAAGAGGACCATGATTTTATTTAAATTTCTCCCATCAGGTCTCTGTAGTTAAATTTTCATGATGGAGATTTTTAATTTAAACATTTACTAAACCTTTTTTCCTTTCCTCTCATTTACCTCCATTCCCTTATTTTTTCCTTTTTTCTGTCTTTTTTTTTTTTTTCTTCAGTTTTTGGCTGGGACTGGGTTTGAACCTGTCACCTCCAGCATATGGGGCCAGCACCCTACTCCATTGAGACACAGGCGCCACCCCCTTATTTTTTCTTTTGTAATTCACCTGAGATACCTGAATCAATTCTGATCTTTTTACTTCTTTGTGCACGAAGAATTTTGTTTTACTTCACATTTAATGGAAGGAGTGATTTTGTATCTGCCCTCAAATCCTTCTCTGAGCACTCCCTAAATGCAGCTGACTTATCTTTAATGTTAATGGCTGTACTAAATGTATAGACAAACTACAGCAGTTAAAACAAGCTTTTCTCCAACCGTGGTTGACAGTTCACTTGTAAGTTGAAATACAGAAAGAAAATTGCCATTGATGAGCATTCTGGAAACAGAGATCAGGGTCTATTGTCTGGTGTTAACTCCTAGGTCTGTACAGACTTAATTATCAGCATGACTACTTGGCAAGTCATACCTTATATAAAATGCTAATAAAACTGAACAGTGGACATAGCAGTGGGAAAATTCATTGAGATCACATTGTACGTCAGAAACTATGGCCTTCGAAGTTGGAAAAACTTGGCTTAGATTCTTGACCGTGTGACTTGTTATGTGATGTCTATCAGCCTCAGTACTCACTTCTAGAAAAGAGGAATATAAATGCACAATGTAGCAGTTGTTCTAATAGCCCAATTGAAAGAATAAATGTAAACACACCAGCGCCACATATGTTCCCTGGTCGTCTTAGTAGCCACAACTCGAAAAGCAAGATATGCCTTTGAAATTTATCCTTATCATTGGTTACCTAAGTTTGGGAAAATTACATATCCTTTGAATTAGTGTCTTATTGTGGAGCGAGTTCCTATGGTGCAGAGAAATAAATTAATCCTGCCCCTTAGCACTTTGGACACTATTGTCATCTGCTAATGCCCAATTCCTTTTGTTGAGTTTATTCATCTCATTTTTATCTCCATTATTCAATCCTGTTACTTAAACTTTTAAAATTTGTTTGATGTATATCCTTTTGCTTATCTATGATCTTACAAAAAAAGTTAATTCTTTGGTTTGCATGTAGTGCTAATTTGCATAATTTATATTATGTAATAGATCTCATTTTTTAATCTTTCTCCCGCCCATATTATGTTTTTAAAGATCTATGTGCATGCAGGTATAGAAGTCTACATGTCATTCCCTTGTAAGCCTTCATGATATTTTTACCTGTCCATTCCTTCAATGATAAACATCTGGATTGCCTCCAATTCTCCCACTGCATTGGCAGAAATTAGAACACTGGACATTTCCAAATAATAGTGATGTAAAACCTTCATGCACTGCTGGGGAAAGGATAGATGGGCGCACTCTGGAAAGTGGTATGTGTGTGCACATGTGCAAAAGCAGGGAGATATAGATTATAGGGAGTAAAGAGATATACACATATGCACACACACTCACATATCCTATGACCTAGCAGGTGTTCTGCTGGAAGTCTGGACAAGGTAGGGTTCATAACATTTCAGCCTTCTCAGCGTAGAAGGACAAATTAGGAGGAGGCATGAATGGATGCTGAGCGTCATTCACCATTTCACCACAGTCTGCTAATGTGTATCATAGTAGACTCAAAGTTTCTTTCATGTTTCTTCTGGTTAGAAAGGCAGAGTTTTCTAATTATTCTTAGGCCATGAACCCCTTTAGCAATTTGGGAAAGTCTATAGAATCCTTTTCAAGATGTCTTTTCTAAATGCATATGATATCATTTTTGTGATTACTAAGGAAAAATGTGATATTGAAAATAAGTTATAAAAATATTAAAATATGTTACATTGACGTGTTTTATTAGTGCATTACATAAAATCTAGTGGCATATCTAATAATTAATTGCTGATAAATGTAGATTCTATTTCAGGATATCTTCAACAGCAACGCACTTGACAGCGGTCCTTCTCCCTGAGGTGGTGACTCTCAATCTTGGCTGTTTATTAGTGTCACCCAAAGAGCTTGTAAATGTCCAGATGCTCAGGCTATACCCTACTTTATTTAAATCAGAATCTCTCAGAGAGAGAGATCCAAGCATTTGCATTTTGCTTAAGTTTCTAAGATGATCTCAATGTGTAATCAAAATTAAGGTCTCTGAATGGGATTTCTGACTTGAAAATTGTTTGCTTTCCTCTATACCACAGTAACTCTAGATCATTGAAAAGAATGAAATTTTTAGGTGGGATATTCACTTTCGATATAAAGTCCTCAAGCATAAGGTTTTATGAGTATGCACTCATACATGAACACATTACATGTGTGACAAACAAGTATTTAACGTGTTCAGGGGTGAAGTGTATTTGAGGAGGAAGAGAAAGGAATAGGACAATTTGGACAGCAGATAATATTTTCAGTGGTCAAAGGACATATTCATTGTGAGTATAAAATTCCCAAAATCAGTGAGTTGATCCATCCCTCTATAACAGAATATGTTAACTTTGATAGAAAGAATGCAGTACTATTTCTAAAATGATTGTGTCTTTCATTATTGTAATGTCTGTCTGTATAGTATTAGGACTATCGCAGATTTGACAAGACAAAACTTGTGGTTTTAGCTTACATGACTAATCAGTAGTTCTTCTGGCTTTCAATGATTTGAAATAAACCCCATATTTGGAACATATTATCAGGAGGTATTATAAATTCTAGTGTTTTAGAGTTGCCTGTCAACTCAGAGTTAAACTGTATGTTCTTTTGGGGGACGGAGGTGTGAGAAAGGGAGAAGGACTTGGCAACAAAAGCCTTTCCTCGGGAAGGGAGAAAGTGCAGTTGTGGGTGAGGAAGGGCAGACTCTTAATGGACTTCCCCTAGAACATGTTGCCTGAGCAAGAGTTAATGGAAGTTTATGTAGCTGTATTGAATGAAAAGAAAAAGATGAATACATTCAACATTTCACATCTAACTTCTTCTTCTTTTTTTTTTTTTTGCAGTTTTTTTTTTTTTTTTGGCTGGGGACAGGTTTGAACCTCCAGCATATGAGGCCAGCGCCCTACTCCTTTGAGCCACAGGTGCCGCCCTCACATCTAACTTCTTAATGCAATATTTTCAAACCCTTGAAACTATAGTAGGAAAGCAATGAGACTGTAATATGGCAGGTGGGTGGTTGTGATTCTTCTGCTTTCTTTCCATTTGAACAGGCTCTTCCATTTGCCACTTGCATAACACCCAGCCTGCTAAGAGCACATTGTCAGCATTTGAAATACTGAAAAGAAGAAAGCAACTTATGGGTACCATAAAGAAAAAAGTCTGAGAGGAAAGCCTAGCTATAGTTTCCTCTTCTCTTTTATAACATCAATATTAAAAGCATCATAATAGGTCAGGTGCAGTGGCTCCCTCCTATAATCCTGGTACTGTGGGAGACCAAGGCAGGAGAATTGCTTGAGCTCAGGAGTTAAGACCAGTCTGAGCAAGACTAAGACTTCATCTCTACTAAACATAGAAAAAAATTAAATAGGCATTTTGGAGACACCTGTAGTCCCAGCTACTTGGGAGGCTGAAGTAGGAGGATCACTAAAGGTTTCTATGATTTAGGCTTATGCTATTACACTGCAGCCTGAACAACGGAGTGAGACCTTGTATAAAATAAAATCATAAAAAGCCATTTATCAATATTTCTAAAGCAGTGTGCATTTGGAACAGACTCTTTTTTTCTTCCCTATTCCCAACCAAATGATCTCTTTGTCCTATCTCTCTAATCCTCCTCTTCTAAGTGTCAGTTAATTTGACAAATGACTCCTTACTAGTATATTGTTAATGGATTCATTAAAAAATAATAACAAGCATTTATTGAATGCTTTTGATATGTCAGGAAGTGTATTGAAAATGTTCACATATATTATATCCAACCAAGTTAACATTTTCAATTTGAAAGGTATCTAATGATTGAATCCAAGAAAATGGCCAAAGCGGCAGCCCTCTGGGCTCCTGTCATGGGAGAGAAGGTATATTTATTGGCTGAGAAACATAATAGAACTCTTCAAATCACATCTGCTAATCTATCATCTATTTTATTTGTGGCAAGATATTTATTAGAAAGCATAAATATAAGTCAGAGGCCCTTAGATTAAAGAATAGTTCTTTTTATAAACTATAATCTTCGGCTATCAGTTAAATTCTGAGCTGTAATTTCCTCATTAATAAAGGGAATAAAATCAATAAGACCTTTATGGAGGGTTGTGGTGATTAGATCTGATTATCTGTAATTTTAAATGATCCACATATGTCTTAGTTTCACTGATGCTTGTTACTAATGACATTCAAGCCCGTTTTTAGAACTTTAAGGCCAGTTTTGTAGTTTCCAGGGACATCTGTATATTCAGGTTAAAATTCTGGAAGTCTTGAATCCTTCAAGAATTTTATCCTATTCTAAGACAGCCACACTAAAATATTTGTCATGTTTATTGTGAGTTACAATTTAGTTGACAAAAGGATAGTACATCTTGAGTAGGACTATTATTAGTGAAGTACTGTAATCTTTTGTAGGCTAATTTCTTGCTCAGCACATATATGTTTCTAGGTTATAGGGGTTTCTGATAAGTTTTAGTAAACATTTAGCTATATGGAATAATGATCTGTTTAAGCTTAAAACCATATCAAGTCAGTAACTACTAAACTATAGATCATGTTGCTATTACCCAACAACCTTTTAAAGGTCTGGGTAAAAATATTCATATGTTCGTTTATGTCAGAACTTACAAATTTATTATGGTTTGGTAAAAAGTAGAACATGAAAGTTTGGGAAATTTGATTCATTTTAGAAATGAAGAAAATAGAATAAAAATTCTGCTTTTCATCTCATGTTTCGCTCATCTGGGTTAGACGTTTTGCTGAGTAATATAATAGGTCTAGGTTATAGGAAATGAATTCTTCTCTGGATAATTTTTAATATTTGCATAGGTAGTCAGATAATCAGTTGATATTTCCCAAAAATTTATTAGTAAGGAAGACTTAGAGTCAGTCCTCTTATATATCAATTTCTTACACTGTCATTAAAGGTATTCTAAATATGGCTGCAGTTATATTCTAGCCTTGGTGTTGATAATTTCTTCCTATTCCTCTTCTCCTATGACACGTGTTGTGCCTCAGATGAAGCAATTTGTTCTGTCTCTTTTCCAAGAAGTTGAGTGAGATTTCTGAGGATCATGTCTGTGTATTATTTGTCTTTTCATCCACAGCATCTTGCTCATAATAACTTTCATCAAAACATTCGGAATGATCTATGTCTCTGACATTGCAATTCCTCTGTCTTTACCTGTCTCCATCATTACCTGTCAAAATGCTGCCCAAACTTCAAGGTTCTTCTTGAAATTGATCCTTCTTTTTTAAAGACCCAAACACGATCTTTCTAAATGCTGCTCTTAAGAAATGTGTTTTTTAATTCCATAATACCCATTGAAGTAATTTTTACTCAATAAATTGTAAATTATTTGAGAATTTAGAGAGTAGCCCATATTGGCATGTGGCTCCCAAACTACAAGCTGTTTCATTCCTGAGCATCACAGTAAATTTCCAGAAGTCCTGCTAGGTATTTTACATTTTTCAAGGGAAAGAGTGACAGTTCTTGGATGAACTAAAAGCCTGAAGTATGTTTTTTTCAAAAAGAACCTCAGACAAATTAAATTTAGCAGATTTAGAGCAAAGAAACAATTGGTGAATGAGGTAGCACCTTAACTAGTAAAAGTGCAGAGAGCTCCACCCTTCGATATGGGCAGCCAGTGCTTATGGACAGAAAAAGGAAGCAACATGCAGAGATAGCCCCATTGGTCATAAATTGGGATTTGCCTTATTTGAACATGTCTGAAGCCTGTAATTCACCGATTCACTAAGACCTTGGCTGCTTTTGTATCCCAAGACTTGCTTACCTGTTGGAAGAATATACCCTCAACTGAGGTTGTAGTATGTTTACATGGTAAGTTCAGTTGCAGTTCCCTATGTACGGAGGCAGCTTTGAGACAAATTTAATTTAGTATATAAGGTAGCCCACAATTTCAATGTTAGATCACTCTATATTTTCATGATGTCACCTTTTTCCAAAGCTGTTTTATAGATGATTACTATGATAAAAAACAAGCACTGTACAAAAAGTAATATAGGGCAAAAAACAAGAGTAGCAGTGTCCAATTTGATCTTAGTGTGTTGTGTTCAGCAGGCATATACATCAAACGAGTAAATATGAATACAATTAAAAAGATTTTATGTTTTCTTTCAATTTTTGTGTATTTTTCAAATAGCTAAGTTGTTGTGATTTAAGTACTGTACTTACTAAGCTGATAGAACCTCATTCCTTAATAACTGATACTGGTAGTAGTCCTTTCTTTTTGTTAAGTGAGTGCTGTGAAATCAAAACAAAACAAAAAATGAATGGGAGACTAAAGGCTCTGTAAACTAAGTCAGTTTTGGAACCTCTGGTATGTTGTACGATATTTGTATTCTTTGAAGTAACTAAAGTGCTATTACATAGTAGAAGTTGGAAGGATACACTTTTACTTGAAATAATTTATGTCCATGGTATAGTCATAAATTTACTTTTACATGATTTCATTTTCTCTTGAAATGTATAAAATATGAGATAGATTTTTACATGGGAAAATAGCAATGAGACACCTGCACATGCATGGGGCTATGTGAGGTACCCTTAGTTGTGAGACGTAGTAAAAATTTTCCCTCACATTGTTGCTAAGATATAGGTCATTTAAAAATTACCTTTTTCAAATCACTCCTCCAAGTACCCAGATTCTTCATTGTCTGAGAAAATGAAGGCATAATAAAGATGTTGTTAATGAAGGTGAAGGTTAAAGTTAGTCTGAACTTGAACTGTCAGTGTCCAAGTTCATAAAGTCCACCCCAATAAGACTGCTTACAGGTTTGGTTTTAGAGAAATCTTGAGGAACCCTGCCTCCATGATTACCCTTTGCTATCAGGATAAGTGTGTGCACACACTGGCACAAACAAAATTCCCCCTCTCCCCAACCCTATTATATTAGATGGGGAGCAAACTGATATATCAGCACCAAGCAGGTTCTTATATTTAGCAGAGATCATTTCCAGAAGAATTCATGAATGTACAATGAATTAGAATATACACAGGCATGGGAATTTCTTATTCCCTCAGATGGGAAGGTTCCCATGTCTAAGGTGTCTGTTAGAAAAAGCAGCCCGGAGCAGGGTACCGCTGGAGAGTAGATTGAATAACCAGGATCAGTGATATTGACATGGACAGATGGGCCGTGGAAAGTAGAGAGGTTCCAGGAAGCCGGCTAGAGAATGGAAAAATCACACTTCACAGATTTTACAGTGTTGCCTCAGGCCAGCCCGGGAGCTCCTAGACAGTTTGTCACTTAAAACTTGAATTCTTATTTTATTTAGGAGTGAACCTTAAAATATCCTTATCATTCTTATCTTCATTTGCAATGGTTTCTATGGGCAGATGGGGGCAAATGAAAGTTTTCTTGCACAGAACTTTTGGGGGTCACGCATTACTGATAGCTTCCTAGAAACTTAATAATTTCTATTGCTGTACAAAAACCTTGCTGCACATATGTCACTTTGTTTTTAATGAAATGTGAAATTTTGATCAAGAAAGGGAGAAGAAGACAAAGAGGGAGTTGTTGCATTCCGTAGAAATGATTTGAGTGCTAAATATTATCACATTTTGAGTATTGTCGCATCAGTTAATCTCAACATTGGAAAGAATGACTTATATAGTTAATTTTTTAATAACTTAAATAATCAGTAATGTTAATCAACACCTGTATTTAGGTGCTATAGTCAATCAACAACAGGCTTACTGTTATTAGGGAAAAATATCTAAAATTTGGAAATAAAACAAAAAAGATAATTCCATGTCATTTCAATATCATATCAGAAGCTTGTTAATAGACTCACACAAGTTTTATTTAATTATGTGCACTAATGCATTTTTTTGATATTGTGATTTACTACTTGGTTGGAGTACAAACACAAAGAAGTTACAAGGTAGCTCGTAGTTGTTGCTATAGTAAAAAATATAATTTCAAAATTATAATTTTATTGCTCTATAGGGCATGAATCAGTTTTGTACCTATTAACAAATTAATCTCAGTATTCCTTTGGCTGACTGACTATATACATCACTATTCCTAATGTTCTTTGAACTACTTTTCTCATCTTACTGTTTCTCTGTTTAATTAATGGTTTGAATAAAATATTAAGCATATGGTTCTTCTATCTTTGTATGAGAGTCAGGCTTTCATGTTTTTGAAAATTATATTGGGGTAGCAATGAGATGGATAATCTTTGCAGCATTCCTTGATTCACTTTTTTTTTAAAATCAATTGTTCTCACACTATTAACTATTTAAAATTCCAGTCAGGTTTAAACCATAATTTGCACGAGGCAGAAGTACTCATTAGAAAAACTGCCTATGCAATTCAAGTTATTCGTGTGTGTTGGCCATATGTTTTCTGGCCAGAAACAATGCCTTTTAACTGGAATATATGTTGTATTCCTAAAGCAGTCATCACATTATCCTGGCAACTAAATGAAGCGTATCCGGGGGATGGAATTGGTAGCATATGAAATGGGTAATTGCTGAGTCCTTACCGTGTGCTAAGCAGTTCTTGTGCTAATTTAGGTATGAAAATGACCCTATATGATAAAAGTATTATTTTCACCATAAAGATGAGAAAACAAAATTCAAAGAGGTAAACTAAATTGCATTACATAGGTTAAACCCAGATTTGTCAGACTCCAAAGCCATGTTCTTTCTTCTATGGTAGCACACTGTGCCAGATGATTATTTTTTCCCATAGTAGCTAGGAGCTATTGGATTAATAAGAGCATTCGGTAATGAACAAAAATCACCGTTTTTTTCCTTGAGAAGCTTCGGAAATTATGGTCAAGAATTTATCGTGACATTTTCAGCATTGCACAGCTAATAACTCACAGGGTTTATAACACACAGAGGTGGCATGATTGAACAAATGAAATGAATGACAGAAACTTTTTACATAATAATTTTAAGGTGAGACCTTTTTTGCATAATGATACTTTTATAGCAGATTTCATCTTTCTAATACCAAAAAGCCCTTCCCTGGCTTCCAATTTGGGGCATTCCTCATCATGGTTATTTTTACTAGGTATTAGTACCATGTCTCATTTCAAACAGTGCACCTCGCTTTTGAAGGGAACATGTCCTTTATTTTTCTTGCCTCAGTGTATCCATAGGTGGGCACGCATTGATTCTGGCCAAGTTAGTGGGTCATTTTTTCCTGAGGTTCTGAAACTTTAGTGGATGATGTAACTCTATAGGAACAGTAAGAGATCAGTCTCTTTGCAGTGGCCAAGAAGGTACATGGACTATACCAAGCAGAGTGATGTTTGCTATGGGTTCTCTTTGGTTAATGCTTGGGAGTTCTCTTGATGTAGCTGAGGTAGCTCTCACTCCTACAGTCCTCATTATCTTCTTATTTGGTAAAGTTAAAGCTGGGCACGTGGATGACAATTACAGACTTATATTCTGATCTTTCCTTGTAGAGAGATGTGGCCAAAACTGTTTCAATGAAGTATGAGCAGACCTTATGGGACAACCACTTGTTCCTTTCCTTCTCCTGACTGCTCTTTTTCTCTCTTTCTTCAGATTCATCCAAGGTCGTTGTAGCAATAAAACTTTGACCTTGGGTGGCGCCTGTGGCTCAAGGAGTAGGGCACCGGTCCCATATGCCGGAGGTGGCATGTTCAAACCCAGCCCCGGCCAAAAACCACAAAAAAAAAAAAAAAAAAAACTTTGACCTTGAAAAAAGGACAACATACTAAGGGCTGTCAGAGCAACAAAACAGAAGGAACCTGGATTTCTGATTGACTTTGTGGAAAAGGTTGACCCAACTCCATGGACTAACCTGACTCTTCTGCAAGAATGAAACAAAATTTGCCCAAGGACAACTGATAATATTTGGAGATCCCTTTATCATAGCACCTTAGTCTATACTCAGCTTTTTAAACATATTTATATTCTTCATTTATTTTAAACTGTTAATTCTTCAGATTTCATCAGTTCTGTGGACTCCTGATACCCTGAGTAAAGTTTCTTTTAGATTAAGATAGAGTTGGTTTCTGTTGCTTGTCACCAAGAAATCTGATACAGTTAACATGACAATATGAGGATGTTTCGTTTTTCTGGAAGCCTCAGCTGCAATAATTCTTAGCTAATTATTTTCTATATATCATTGCCAGACACTAACTTTTCTCTCAAATGATTTGAATTTACTAAATATGAATTTAATAAATATGTGGACAGCTGTCATTATCATGCTTCATATCTCTCAAGAAAAAGATGGCACAAACCACTAAAAGATACCTTCAGTTGAACTACTAGAAAAAATGAGATGAAAATTATGCCTCGTCTATCAGCTTCTTAGTGAAGTCCTGAGATTCTATTCCCTAGGGCTTTGCTAGAGTGTACCCTATAGGTAGTTAATGTCTAAGAGATGTTTGTTGAATCATTTATTAAATCTGCCATTGTATTAAAAGCATTAGAAGGAAATAAACCTCACTGCATTCCTAATTGGGCAGCGTTTTAGAACTTAATTTTAAAACTCATATTTAAACATGGATGAAGACATAAAAGCAGAACATAATGCTATTTTCTCAGTGTCTATATTTTTTCTCATTTCTTTAGAGTATCTGTCTTCAGGGTAGTTAAATTCCATGTGCTCTTTCAGTATTATTCTTTATTTTTCTCCAGGCTGTTTTCTGCTCCTGCAGGCTGGCCTGTATGGGCAGCAGCAATAGGATGCCTGTGCGCTCACGGCCCATTCTCCAGCGGGGCCAAGGATGAGGGTAGAATGTTGATTTTCTCTGTAAGGTTGTCTTGGGCTAGAAGGTCCCTTGACTGAAGGATACCACTGCTCTCAAGGACTCTAACTCTCCCTATCCATCTCTCCCTCAAGTTTAAGGAATTGTTGCCCTAAGTCAGGGCTTAGGCACTGGGAATGGTAACAGCTCAGCTACTATTAGTGTTGGGGCACTGTGCCTTTCATTTGTTCCCCCTCTCCACCACCACTAATAATCACTTTGTCAACACATCTTCCTTGAATTATCCTACTCGGTGTGTGTGTCACTTGTTTCCTATTGTCCCCCTCGCTGATACTCTCTTTATTGGGGACTTTGAACCTGAGCATTGTTAATATATTATGTAGTATGTAAAAGAACCAGGAGACCCAATCATACAGTGGTTTAAAAGGATTGAATTTATTTCTCCTACAAATGGAGGTCAGAGGAATGGGCAGTGCGGGGCTGGTAGGCAGCTCTGCCCTCACTGACACACAGCTTCTGCTGAGTGGGAAGCTCGTTTGTGCTCCTTTCCTCACCAGCTTCCAGCAGCAGTAGCAAGGTTAACAAACGGTGAGCTCTTCCCAAATCCCTTTAAGAACAAGACCGAGAATGGCATCCATCATTTCCACTCACATCGCACAGACATTACCTTAGTCTCATGGCTATGGTTAGGGGAAAGAAAAGCTGGGGAGATGTCATCTTTCTTTGGGTAGTAGTGTGCCCTGCTGACATTCTATTACTATGCAGGAAGGAAAAGATTGCTATTGGAGGCAAGTTAATAAGCTCAGAGTCTGACTTCAGTTCAAGAGGAGCCAGCCAGACACTGAACAAGTCCCAGAGACGCAACATTGAGCAAGATGCTTCCTCCTCCCTATGAACCGATGGCCTCGTGAGAGAGACCCGCTCCAAGACAGATCCCTTCAACACGATGAGTGGGACCTGATAAAGGCCTGACGCAGGTGTTATAGGAACACAGGAAGGGACAGTAGTCCAGGCATATAGCTCCATAAAATCCTAAAAAGAGAACATTTCAGCTGTGGTTCAGCCAGAGAATCACAAACTGTTGCTGCGCAACCAAGTTAATCACTTGTCAGTTGCCCATCACAGCTCATGCTGGTACGAAGGCCTGCCTTGCTCCTCTCTCTGATTCAAACTGATCCAGGGGGATCTGTCCACACTAGGTTCCCACAGCTTTGCCACACCACACAGGTAAAACTGAGTCACTTAATCTTGAGCTTCACTGACTTACCCTGAGGCAATTGCCTGAAGCAGTGTTAACCAGAAACGGCTTGGAGGAGACAGAACGATCTTCTTCTGGCTCGGTACACTCTGTGCAGCAAGAAAGCAACATGGTATGAGAACAACACAACCCCCCAGAGACTGTATTTTGGAAAGTAAGGAGCTCTTGAACCTGACCTGGGCAACAAACTCCAAGGAAGAGTTGTTCCCATTCTCCCCGAGGCCAGCTGGACATTCTGATGTTAGAACAGCTGATGCTCAGGCTGACTATTTATCTCAAAAAGCAACAGTAACTTTTATTTATTCAAAATACATTTTTCAAATGTCTGCTACATACCAGGTACCATGCAAGAAGTTGAAGAGTTTCTTCTATTCCTTTATATCTTAAAAATAAATCTTCATTTATGTAAAGAAAATTGGCCCCATCTCTTCTTTCCCCTTAGAGAACCAACCCTTAAATCTTTTATTAGTGTCATGGAACAACACACACAAAACACTAGGACTATTAGAGGTAGATATTCAAACTGAGCTCTGACTACCCTGGGGCTCAGACGGTTTCCTAACGTGACCATCGCAGAAGGGCTGGGAGACTAAGTGGGTGCAGGTCCAGTTTCTCTCATAGCTTTGCCCACGGTGATAACCATTGCTAGATTTAATCCTCTCTGTTCGAAATACCTGCAGTGATTTCTGTTTTCTATTTGGATTTTGACAGATGCAAACAGGATGTGGGTGAGTGTTGGTTATTTAAACAAATGCAAACAAACAAACAAAATAAAAATTAAAAGCAAGTACTGTAGAACAAAGGTTCTCAACCAGATATATTTTTTAAACCAGAGCTTAATATGTGTAAGAAACGGATGAAGATTTAGCTGGAGACCTGAGCACTGGGCATAACAGACAGCGTCATAGAGGTGGCTGCCCGTCCTTTCATAGTTCCTTGCTCGGACCCCAGTAGGTAAACTCACACGTTAATTATGTCAGTACAACTGCTGTTCTAGACATTGCTGACATATCATAAAAACAGTTTGAAAAATGGGTTATCCTGCTTGGCCATTGGATTATTTACTGTGGGAACAAGGGGAAAGGCAGACACATGTCTACATACTCAGAAAACCATGGTAAGTTTTGTCCCTTCTGAAATCTGATACATGCCCACCATGGAGAGTGGGCTTCCTCAAAGGGGATCTCACTTTTCTGGCCCCTCTCACAGGACTCTTTTTAAGGTCTGCTCATTTATTGATGGTTCTCCCCTGCTCCAACATTGCGTTCAGGTTGTTATGGTGTATTTACCAAAATTAAAGTGGTAGTTAGCTATCCCTTGGCAATAAAATTACATCAAATTAGAAGCAGCTGAGATAACCACAAACTCAGTCAAAGGCAAAATTTGTACAAAAGAGACAAGAGATGTGAAGTGTGACCATTTAAAGTCTGACACTAAAAGCTGAGGTAATTGAGATGTGATTGATCACACAATAATGGAGTTTATCAGCCTGAGATTGGAGAAGGGGAGGGCCAGGCCCAAAGGATAAAAGGACCGTGAAAGGCAGAGTTAGACCAACCAAAGGGTCAGTGCACAAGCTCTAATGGACTCAGAAATGAAAGCTAACAGGGGTTCAGCTTCCCTGAGGCCTTCTGAAGGGTATATTAATTCAAAGCCAAGATGAAACAGAAACCCATAATCCCAAAGTGGAGGGAAAATAATGAAATATCAATATGTGTGTGGCAGGTGAATGTAAGATCTTGTCTGAAAATGGAAAGGCCATCAAGTCACAATGGGAAAAATTACAGGGGAGCAAATAGCATGTGAGGAGCAGGTGCAGAGTGTGGAGCCTACATCCGAGAGTTTCAGAAAGAAGGAAAACAATTTGTGGTATACATGAGGCCAGACCAAGAAAAGCATAGTTTTTTGTTTTTCCCTTTCTCCCAGGATGATACTGCAAATCATAGTCAGCAAGGAGGTGCTGGGCATCCTGGCATTCTTCAGGAGGACATTTCTCTGACTCAGCTAATGGGTGGGGGTGACCATATAATTTATTGCCCAAACAGGGACACTTGGAGAGCAAAAAGGGATACAGGAGAAAAAGTGTCATACAGCCCAATTTCCTCTGAAAATCTGGTAGTGGTTGGTAGACAGACTCTGATCCACCACCAGCCTGGAGCAAAATAGTGGATTCCATTTTGCAGCAGTGCTCTCTCTGGTTTAAATGTTCCTATACACTTTCCCCTCTCAAAATTCTATCTCACTTATACTGATCCTGCTTCCAAGTTTCTTGGGTGTCCCTGTTATTTAGGTATCTGCCTTTTTATTTATTTATTTTTTCACAGTTTTTGGCCGGGGCTGGACTTGAACCCGCCACCTCCGGCACATGGGGCCGGAGCCCTACTCCATTGAGGCACAGGCGCCGCCCAGGTATATGCCTTTTAATCCTCTGTATTCAGCACTTTGCACTTCTGAAGGTTTACCCGACTAATCTCCCCTTGCAGAATGTTTGCTCCAACTGGGAGGCAGGAGGTTTTGTCAGGGAGGATGTTGTTACACATACCCTGTTTCCCCGAAAATAAGACATCCTCCAAAAATAAGACCTACTTACAGGAAAGATAAGACGTCCTCTGAAAATAAGACCTAGCGCGTCTTTGGGAGCACACCTTAAAATAAGACACTGTCTTATTTTCGGGGAAATAGGGTAGTTCTCCAAGTGAGGATATAGTGGCAGAATTTTATTTTATTTTTATTAAATCATAGCTGTGTACATTAATGTGATCATGGGGCACCATACACTGGTTTTATAGACCGTTTGACACATTTTCATCACACTGGTTAACATAGCCTTCCTGGCATTTTCTTAGTTATTGTGCTAAGACATTTACATTCTACATTTACTAAGTTTCACATATACCCTTGTAAGATGCACCGCAGGTGTAATCCCACCAATCACCCTCCCTCCGCTCCACTCCCCCCTCCTTCCCCTCCCTTTCCCCCTTTCCCTTATTCTTAGGTTGTAACTGGGTTATAGCTTTCATGTGAAAGCCGTAAATTAGTTTCATAATAGGGCTGAGTACATTGGATACTTTTTCTTCCATTCTCGGGATACTTTACTAAGAAGAATATGCTCCAGCTCCATCCATATAAACATGAAAGAGGTAAAGTCTCCATCTTTCTTTAAGGCTGCATAAAGATGTCCTCCTAAAATGCCTGTTCCTTGATTACTCAATTGAACACTGGTCTAATATTATAAAGGGGCATTGCATATGGAACTAAAGTTATTAGTCATTAATTCATTGACTTTAAAATGAAGCGAGTATATGATGCCCCATGATCATATCAATGTATACAGTTATGATTTAATAAAAATAAAAAAAAAAAAAATTTCTGTAATCATGTAATAAAATCCCAACAAATGTGAAAAAAAATAAAATAAAATAAGGGGACTCTTAGCTTATCTAGGTTGGTCCAATGTAATCATCAAGGAAGAAGTAGAAGAACTTAAGGGATAAGGCAGAAGAATAGACGAAACATAGGGGGGAGATTCAAAGCATGAGAATAAATTGACCCACTGTTTCTGACTGTGAAGGTTGAGGAAGGGGCCACGACCCAGGGAATACAGGCAGTGAAGGAAATCCCTGAAATGACAGCCAGCGAGGAAGTGGGGATCATGTCCCATCCTCCAGGGAATTGCACTCTGCCAAGAATCTGAATGTTTCTAGAAGCAGATTCTTCCCAGAGGCTCTTGATGGGAACCCAACCTTCTGACACTTTTAGAGACTTGAGCATAGAAACCAGCCAAGCCTACTGGACTTCTGTCCTACAGAACTGGAAAATAACACCCTTGTGCTGTTTTAAGCTACTAAATTCTGGTAATTTGTACAGAAATATTAAAAAACTGTTTCAGAGGTATAGGCTGTCACTCCTCCTGGAAGCCAAGCACAGTACCTTATGTCTGAATGGCTTATACCCAGCACAGCTCCTGCTCCACAGTAGATCCACCAACATATTTAGACTTGAATTTTCTTACACACAGAATCAAAGAATAAGGGTTAGGGTCAAAGAGTCCTATATCTGTCTGCCTGGGATCATGGGCTTCTACTATGTGACACCAGATATGTTACTTAACCTCTCTGTCACAGATTCTTAACTTATGAAATGGAGAAATAATAGTACTTTAATTATGGGATTGTCATATAAATTAAATTACATGTGCCTAAATGTGAGCGTTTGTATAATAAGCCTGGAATGTAATAACTAAAATCTGTGTTAGCCATCGTTTTACTACTTTATTCTTGAGATAACTATCATGTGTCATACGTTTGTTTGTGTCATGACTACTTCCTGGTCATGCATCTGTTCTATTTGAGGGCCAGGCTAGCATCTCTTTATCTGCTGCTGTATCACAACATCTAGCCAAGCATCTGCAATAAGTTCTCAGAATTTACTTTTTTCGTGAATAAATGAATGAATAAATAAATAAATAACATCATTTGTCAATTGCACAGGCAGGCAAAACAAGCACAGACTGTTAATGGCAAAGGGATAGGAAATGGCCAGAATGTGTTTTCCTAGAGCTTGTACTTTCGTCATTTTTCTGTTTTGGTAACTGTGCAGCATATTTAAAAATATGACTTAAAGCCAATTGATGAAGTAAGTTTTACACTTCAATGTACCTTTCTAAACACAGAGAGCCACTAGGAAAATACAGAGATATGAAAAATATGTAGGGAGATGTGAAAACACGATAAACTACTCTCTGGACCAGACACAGAACAGAAGTGTAAAATGGTGGGAGTTCTCTGCAAGGTGGTTTCTGGGGATGGAAGTAGGTAATGGGAACAGAAGATATGCTTCTGTGCATTAAAGATAATTTAAAGTTTTCCTCTTGTAATAGGGCCAGATTTCCTTTATCACTAAAATCTAAAAGATAGTATAGGATACTTTTCACCTCTGCCAATAAAGAATAAACTGTTAATGGCCCATTGCTTTGGGCTACTCCTACTTTTTAGGCATTTCTAGGCTAATCCTTGGGAAAGGCAAAGTCAGAGTGACAGCTAAGAACTGAATTAGGCTACTCTTGGATTGCTTATTTCATCTTCAATGTCTCTGATGTTCTGAAAGGGGGAACTCTACCATGTTTTCATATGATCCAGGTCCAGATATGGAGGTGATTCAAATAAAGGGAAAGGAGAGAAAAAGAAAAGAAATAAATAAAACATATAATAAAAACCCAAATGCAAAGTAAAAAGCCCAACAACAGTGACAACACAAAGTGAAATAAAGCAGCAATTAAAATTTGAATTCACTGCTTATGAGATTAACTTTATACTGCTTATAGCAATCTGACAAATGCTGTGCAGGTTGTTCAAAGAAACAAATAAATGCCCGAATGGCTTTCATGAAAAGAATGAAAAAAATTATGGAACTAACACAGGTGAACATTAAAAATTCAAAACTAGTTGTGAACAACAAATTTAAATTTTGAGAAATATGTAGTCATTTAAATTAAAAAAAATTCAATACTGCATAAACTCTTCTCATGTAAAAGTTCCAATTCATGTAAATAAATTAGAAGCTCTTGCTAAAGAATTCACCCAGAGGGTAGGCACCAGACAATAAAAACACATGAAGAGTAGGAAGAAACAAAGGTGTTAGAATGAGAAGCTCTAAATTTTATTTAATTGGAGCTCTAGAAGCATAACTGTAGACTCAAGGAAGGAGAATAATATAACTATGTATCTGACAATATGAAAACTACATATTTTCCAATGGAAGAGATATCTGAATATTCTGAGTTCTGAGCAGTAATGTAACACAGTATAGTCACGTCTGTGAACTCAAGACTTGGGTAACTCTCATTAAAAGTAGCATGCACATTCTCTAAGACAACCATTTCATACCATTCCTTACCACAAGTCTCTAATTTGAGACCCCTTTCCTCACCTGCAAGAAACAAGCTTGTTTCTTATTTTGCTAAGAAAATATAATTCATTGGGCAGCACCTGTGGCTCAAAGGAGTAGGGCGCTGGCCCCATATGCTGGAGGTGGTGGGTTCAAGCCCAGCCCCGACCAAAAACTGCAAAAAAAAAAAAAAAAAGAAAAAAAAGAAAATAGAATTCATCAAAATCAGATTTCATGTATAATTATTACAAAATATATCACCTCTTTCTTCATCTGCACCAAATATTCTGCTTTCCTGCCTTTTACATAGAATGAAACATGAGACTCCCATTAAAGTCAACCTCTTCGTTTGTACATTAAATCCCATCTCCTTTCCTTTAAAACATTTCTTTTGTACTTCTCCTCTCTCTTATTTTCTCTTCTACTGAACCACTGCAATCAGAATTTAAGATTGCTGTATTATTTCTCTTCTTAAAAAATATTCTCCCCTGAAACCAAATTAAGCACACCACAGAATCCTACTATACATTTTTAAAAATAGCTAAAAGACATACAACATCAAAAGAAACTTCCACCCCAGGTCCTTTGCACTTACTGTTTCCTCTGTCTAATACACTTTCCTAACACACCTGCACAGCTTACTTTTCCACTTCTTTTTTATTTTAATTTCAGGTTAATGTGAGAGTACAAACAACCATATCAAAATATATGAATTTTTTAGGTCGAGTCTCTCTTGTAATTATGTCCCTCACTCAAAAGTTGTGCCAAACACCCCACGTTGCTCTTCAACTTCTTCAAGTTTCTCTTACACCTTATCCTGTAGATTTTCACCGCAGGATAAAAAGACCATCCCCATCACTCTTTTTCTTTTTCTTTTTTTTCATTTCCTCAACACTTAAATAACTTGAAATTTTATCTACTTACATATTTTCTTATGTTTTGTCTTCCTACACTAGAATCCACATTCCATCAAATCAGAGTTTAAATACACATATATTTTGTTCACTTCGGGCAGCGCCTGTGGCTCAGTGAGTAGAGCGCTGGCCCCATATACCGAGGGTGGCAGGTTCGAACCCAGCCCTGGCCAAACTGCAACAAAAAAATAGCTGGGTGTTGTGGTGGGCACCTGTAGTCCCAGCTGCTCGGGAGGGAGGCTGAGGCAAGAGAATCGCGTAAGCCCAAGAGTTAGAGGTTGCTGTGAGCCGTGTGACGTCATGGCACTCTATCCGAGGGCGCTACAGTGAGACTGTCTCTACAAAAAAAAAAAAAAAAAGAACCTAGAAAGTAAAAGGCATATGGAAGATATTTGATAAATATTTGCTGAATAAATAATGAAACTATTACAATATTACAAATAAGGGACAATATCAAACTACGTAATTTTACAATGTGACAATGTCAAACTCTAGCACACAATTATCTATAAAAGAATAACAGAAGGTGGTAGAATTCTTTAAAGTAACTACAGATGTGGAAGACAATAGGGTGAAATCTTCAAAATACTGGGGTAAGTAACTTTTAACTTACAATAATTTTATATTCCATTAGGTCTTGATTTAAGAGAGTGCAAAATAAAAACAATTTCAGAGATACAGAACTAAAATAAGACATTCATTCAGAGATCTTTAAAAGCCTAATTAATTATGTACTTGAACAAAAACAAAATATCAGCCAAGAAGGAAGCCTTAGGATTTAAGAAATTAAGATAAGTACAGTTTTTTGTAAGTTAGTGAGTTTATTTAATTAATAATTATATCAATAACAATAAGTACTTTTACAAAGAAACATGGAGCTAAAAAACTAAAAACTAAACCAAAACAAAAAAGGTTTAGTGGAGAAAGGGAACTACATGAGATATAAAAATAATCCTGGGGTCTACATCATATCTGGGAGGAGGGTAAAAATAGTCAATAACTTTAGACGTTTTAAGGGAATATTTAATATATAAATATGTTTTTAAAGAATAGTATTGGCAGCACTAATGAAGAGTATATTTTATAGCTTCCTAACCAGTAAACAAAGGGAGAAATAAACAGTGGGGGAATAGAACACAATATTAATTATTAAAAGATAGAAGAAAGGAATAAGCAAAGATGAGGTAGTAGATTTAAGTAAAATATCAGAAACCACAATAAACAGAAACATATTTAACTTATTCATTGTTAACTGAAAAAAAAAATGAGGTTGGTAATTTAGAAAGGAGAACTGTATTTCTCATAAAGGATTACAGCCTGCAGGTGGCCATTCTGGCAGCCTGGATAGCAGAGCCAGGAGCTTGTGCTCCAAGAGAGGGCCAATGGAAACAGGAATTTATGTTGAGCAGTATGGCCAAATATACATATTTAACAAACTACAGGAGGATCTATGAATATTTATTAGAAAAGAAATGTATGCATGTGCAGTTGAACTTTATACCCCTTTATGGGGTCCATATTCAGAATATGGCAACCCTCTGGTGTTGTTAAAAGGACAGGAAAACCCTCTCTGTGCATGCGCCATAGGCTGATTAAACCCCTGCACGGTTGGTGGTCTCTCATTAGTAAAGGTCTGGATTATGAACTTAGTTTCTGTTTAGCTCTTGGGAAAAAAGCTGGATGAGTAAGAGAGTCGTGGGTAAAAAGAGGCATGTCTGACCTCCCATCCCTGTCATCACTGCTCACTCAGTTTTTTTTTTTTTTTTTTGTAGAGACAGAGTCTCACTTTATGGCCCTCGGTAGAGTGCCGTGACGTCACACAGCTCACAGCAACCTCCAACTCCTGGGCTTAAGTGAGTAGCTGGGACTACAGGTGCCCGCCACAACACCCAGCTATTTTTTGGTTGCAGTTCAGCCGGGGCCAGGTTTGAACCCGCCACCCTCAGTATATGAGGCCGGTGCCCTACCGACTGTGCCATAGACGCCCTGTTAACTCAGTTTTTAAGTTTCTTCGGGATCCCCTTGGCTGAGAGGGGTTGACCTCACTTAGTGGGGGTTTAGGACTTTATTTTTAGTGCACACTAACTAAAAAAAAAAAAACCAACCATCAAATTGGTTTCAAAACAGAAGTGAAGTAGGAGCTGAAGACTTCTTACATGAGACTCAGGCCTGGGAAAGAGAGGCCTAAGAGAAATTGCGTTGTCTGGGCTCAGCCTGGATTTACTCAAACCTCCACTTAGGATCAGAGGTTTTTTGTTTTTGTTTTTTCCCTTGGAGCAGGACAAGGATGAGAAAAGACATACCAGAGATAATTCACTTGGGATGGGGCTTTGTGTGTTCAACTGGGTAGTATTCATGATAAGTGCCCTAAGGAATGAAAACCACTGAAAAGCAGCATTGTAATTTAGTAATAAAATATAAAATGATGTAAATCAATTAATTTATTTATTCAATATATATGAGTGATTACAATGTCCCAGGTAGTGTTCTTGGGAATTTTTTGGATGTGACTAAATCTACTAGCCCTACACTCTGGTGTTCTGTTGCACGACCGAGGCATGTAATGGTTATGTCTTGGGGGATGTGGCAGGAACTGCGAAATGTACAAATTACTATAGTAAGGAAAGTCTCTGTAATGAGGAATCAGATTCACTTTGAATCACAATCTAGCTGACTTTGGGTAAATAATTTGACCTGTTTGATTCTCAATTTTCTCATTTGTAAAATAGGCATACCTATCTTGCAAGATTTTATAAAGCTTATTCATTGTGTATATTGCATTTATCATAACTGGAGTGGAGTAGATCCTCAGAAATAAAATGGTAGTTATCGTGTTGCTACTGTAACACCTGCTGCTAATACCACAAATCCAAAATTTCTCCCCACAATTCCCAAATCCAACAATCTTTGAAAAAATTATTTTTTAAACTAATTTTAGGCAAAACTGACAACTGATGTGAAGTTATCTATAGACCTAGTTTGCCTTGTTTACTGTGAGTATTCTTACTTATCTCAGGGTTTATTCCTGGGGATTTGCCTCTGTCCCCATTGCATCATATGTATAATATGCTACATAGGCAACATATACTTTTTAAATTCCAAAATAAAACAAATGAAAAGCAAACAAAACGAAAACTGGATTCTGACACACAAATGACCCCAAGGGTTCTTGAAAACAGACTGTGGTTTTAGTGCTACACCACTCGGTGTTGTACCAAAGCTGTCATCTACCTTTTCTATCACTCAGGATTGAATGTTGTAACTAAGATGTGTTGTCCCTTGCTGGAGGTATAATTTCTTATAAACAGGCAGTGTAAGTTGCCTATGCAATGGAGAGCAATTATCTCTCCAGAAGTGTATTTCTGGAGTAAAAGCTTATTCTGCATAGATATAACTTGCAATTTTGAATGCTGTGGTTGCCGAGTAAACATTAAAAAGTAAAGAATCTTCTGTTTATGTTTTGTTTACTGTGACACATTCTCATGTTCTAAAGTGCTTGGTGAGATAGACAGCCATGTCCTTTGTAATCAGTATGTTAACACCAGCAGAAACAGCAGAGAGTGGTGCTGAAGCAAGCCAAGAAAGACACAAAGAGAGACTTTCAATGATGAATGTTTCTGAAATTCATGTTTAGGCTGAGACAGGAGAAACATATGATTGCTCCATTTTTGCAACTTCAGGCTATCTTGTTTTTGCCTTGGACAAAAAAAAAAAATAATAATACATACACTTGGCTGAGTCAACTCATTTTATTTAGAAATGGCTACAACTATCATAAATTATAGGCATGGGTCATAAACACAGAAAGAATATAAACAAGTTTTTGGTGGAAAAAACTCTGTTTTTTCTTTTTTGATATCTATCCCTTATAGACTCACATTCAGTGATAGAAGAAATGGTTGAACCAAGGAATAAATGATCTTTGCTTCAATAAATGAATGGGGGTCTTCCTTGTTGCATATCATATCTTTTATTTAGAAATTCAGGAGTTAAGTGTAGGATAATATTTAGAAATAAACATCCTACATCAAGCACACAAAGTGAACTCAGTGTGAGTTTAAAATGGCTTGCTATCCTTACAGAGACTTAAGGGACCTGGGCCCCCCTGAGGCACATGCCAAGTTAACTTGCCTGGAGTTAAAATTCCACAAGCCAATTCTCTGAAGTTGTGCACCCTGTTAAGCCTAAGGCCAAAGGGCATGCCTCCCTTCCTCAGAGGTACGGGCCAGAGGGTTGATGTATGTTAAAAACATATTGTCAGAGGTCTGTAGGTTCTCTGCCCTGAGGAGAAACACATTAAACTGAGTGAATGCTTGAAAGTACTCTTCCATTAACTCTGTTCCCTTGTGGCTGCTTTCTTCTTTGTGATCTTTATTTAGATACCTGCCCAAGAGATTAGTCAGTGTCTAGAAAAAAAAATGTTTACTACAGAAGTGATTGTGTTGATGTGGTAACAGGATATTTTCGTACATGTTAATTTCAAATAGGTAAAATGAGGTAATGGTGAAACTAACAGATGATAGATTAAGTGTGTACGTGACTAGAAGTGTATAAAATCAGACCCCCGAGTAAAGAACTTTGCTACACGCTATCCCATACTATGTAGTCTGTTTCTTGCCCTCATTTCTTAACATTGCAGGAGTGAGCTTATCCCTGAAGGCTGCAAGGCTGTCTTTCTGCAGCATTGGCATTCACACCAACATTAAGTACATATATAGGCTGCTTATATTCAGAACCTCATTGTAGGCTTAGGTGTAGAAATCAGGCTCCATTGAAGTGTGTAGGTCATGACAGAGGCCAAGCAGAATTAGCTGATGTACATCACAGGATGGTCCTTGGGATAGTTCTGTATCTCTGTGCTATAAAGAACCCTAGTGTAGAAAACTGTGGAAAAATAAGACAGGCATTATACCACACTGTAATAGATAAATTTTTACTCTGAGCAGTTTGCATTTGATTATCTAATATGAAAATTAGTACCACACACTTGGCCAAATGGTGAAGCATTATACAAAGTTTCCTGTTTATTTTGTAGAGTTCCAATAATTTTAGAAAGCATAACAATTTTAGAAATTTAACTTATATCCCTACTGAGAAACTATAGGTAACTGAATTTAAATACTTTTCTAACACCTGCAAAGAGCATTTATTTGTTTTTATAGAACCTGTTTTGTTATAATTGCATACCATGGTGAATTTTTAAACAGATGCGTGAAACTCATGCATTAGTTGCAAGGGACATCTAATTAATTGAACTTCTTACAAGCTAAAAGTCAAAATAGAATTTTACCCAAATGTAAGCAGTGGAAATTGAATTTCCCCTGAATTTTTGCTCTAAAATTCAAATATTTTTTAGCAAGGTGGCTAAGAGAATAAGCAAAGAAATCAATGTGCCTCAAGAACAACATTAGGGTAAACTGTAAGATAATTTAGAAAATAAAAGTTGCTTTGGAGGGATTTCTAAGTTCATCTCTTAAAATGATATAATTTTTCTTTGGAAATTGACATCTCATATGACTGTCCAGGGAGTCATATTATCTATCTCTGGCAGAGTTTTTGCTTGAAAATGTAACTGAAATTAGTTTAAGAGATGGTCTGTGATTTAGTGATGCAGAGTAAGCTGACAGCTTCACAGAAAGGTTGAGCATTGAAAATATTTAAGCCCCATTTCCACTTTGTAGTGACTGCTGCTGAGGTCAATTTTGCTCTACCTCAGAACGATGACTTTAATATATTAAAGAGCATATAATTTAAAAACTAACTGTTAGTGTTCCCTAAGTGTTTTCATGACACATTCAAAACTTCCGTATTTATCTAAATCAGCAGTTCTCAATCAGAGATCTGCAGACCCCCCCACTCCCAAAGTCCATTAAGTTAGATTTAGGACAGGGGTGGAAATAATGGGGAGGGGGTGCTGAGGGAGGATGATGTCATTGTTAACTATGTTCTTCCCACTATACTATGGAGTCTTTAAAATGCTTTTTCTATTCTTTGTTTTTGGTTTTTATTGCTTTCCCCCACATTATAAAAACTGAGTTCAGTATTATTAGTTGGCTAATAGAAGAGCAAATTCATTGTGTTATCATTATTCTTGAAATAAAATCTTCAAAATCTTGATCTTTGGGGCATGGGAGGTCTGTGTAGTAAAAGGTGAAAAGATGAGAAACTTCTCCTCTAAAATGAAACATTGTTAAACATGTGTCTTTGAAATATAGGCTCCATCCTATATGATTTTCAGAAAATCATTTGGTTTCTTTTTTTTCTTGTTCACTAAGATAGCCAAGGGCCCCATAACTAAAACAGCTCATGCCATATCCTGCGAAATTGGGAAACTAGCTCCTATCTAATTTCTATGTTAGAAAACAGATGACACTCTCAGGGATGGGGGTGATGAATGGAAGTTTAATGAAAGAACTGCTTAGAAGCCTATGAGCATGGTCAAAGCATCAGCTAGGATGGTAAAGCACCCTATGCCTGAAAGAGTAAGGAGAAGGCGCAGTCACAACAGCCCAGTGGAGGTGTAGCACTTGGAGATGGGCACCCAAAAGGACCCTAAAGTAGACATGTGGAACCACAGCTAACCCCTGGCCCAGGAGAGAAGGAGCCTGGGGGACACGTGCCCTGCCCAGCATTTGCTCTTGATGCCTTCCACTGTTGGGAGTGAACCAGATGTGAGTGTAGGGCTTCCCGGGAGATGTAGAGTTCAGCTCCAGGAGCATAGGAGCATGTCGCTGATGTGTGGAGCTGGCAGAACAAGTGGACAATAAGGATCACCATTCTCAGCCTTGGTGTGGCACAGTGGAAAATAGCCTGCCACATATGGACTGTTGTGCCAAATAAAGGTTCACCAATGATTGACAGTGTGACTCTGGGAAAGTTATTTAACTTCTTCAAACTTACTTTTTTTTCCTTGTAGGTAAAATTGTGACAGTGGAATTACCTATTTTGTATGGAAGTTGTAGATACTCAATGAAAGAGATCCATGTTACTATTAATAGTAATGACTGTTTCATTAAGGCTAAGATATACAATATGAGATTGAATAGTGTCCTACAATTGTTTATATCTGAGTGGAACCCCAGAATGTCACTTTCTTTGGAAATAGGTCCTTTGCAGATACTAGTTAAGATGTGGTCATAGTATATTAGCTTGGGCCTTGAATCCAATGACTGGTGTCCTCCTAAAAAGACTAAACAAAGACACAGGGAGATACACAGGGAAAACTCTGAGTGATAAGGAGGTGGATATTGGAGTAATGTGTTTTCTACCCAAGGAATACAAAGAATGGCCAGCAAACACCAGATGTTACGTGAGATGAAGGAAAGATTCTTGCTCAGAGACTTCAGTGGGAACATGGCCCTGTCAACACCTTGATTTCAGTCACTACAATAGTTCAGTGCCAAAACTATGGCACTTTGGGACAGTGGGCCTAGCAAACAAATATATGTACTTTTTTGCCTACATTTTTTAACATCTTAGAAATCAAGTAATGCCTAAAAATAGATAACATCTTGCAGTGGCTAAGAGCCAGGCAAATCAACAACTCCCCAAAGCTCCAGCACTGAACTTTGTAGTGTGTATGTCAGCAGTTTGGATAAGACACTTGTGGGACAGCTTTTCCTTTTTTTTTTTAACTCTTAGGAAACAAAGTGTTGGGGAAGGAAGAGAAAGGGATAAATTTGACAAGTTCAGAACATCCCCAAAGCTGGAGTCAAAATTAGTCTTAAGTTGAATTTTATATGCTTAGGAGCTCAGCATCAAGGAAATGTTCTTTTAGGCGTTCTCAAAGAGAACTGTTTCATTATAAACACTCTCAGTGACACTGAGAACCACCTTGTGTAGCAAAACACACAATGCCAAAAGTAATTAAAAGATGTGGATTCTGAAGTTTAGGAAAACTTGCATGAATCTATTTTACTTGCGTTTTCATTTTAAGTATAAATAGTCACAGTGCGTGATCAGAATCCATTTTTCCATAAGTTTGAAAGAGCTATTTCAATATATGTAAAATAAAAATTTCAAGTAATGAATATGTTATGCTACAGTTTAATTGGAAGCAGTTTTTTTTTTTTTGCAGTACATATGATGTACCCTCACTCAAATGATTTTGATCATTTTCTGATATGCAAATCTTTCTTATAAAAATTTATGCTTACAGCTATAAGCATAAAGCTTGTAATATATTACAAGTTCAAGAATTAAACTTCTTTCAATGTGAAAGTTTTTTTTTAAAGTTATTGGTTGAGAAATGTGAAAGTTTTTTTTTTTTTAAGTTGGTTAAGAATGGTTTTAAAAGCCAAGGTTATACCTTCAGCTGGTACAACTGAAGAATATTGTTTGCACGAGTATTCCCCAGAACTGTCATTTCAGTAAGGGAAGTATCACATCGAGAGTAATATTTTCTCAGTACACACCATTAGATTGCAATGTCTGTTTCTAGCAGAACTTAGAAATGCTATTTGCAAATGTATTGGCAGTGTCTTTCCTTTTGTATATAAAGAAATGATTGTGAGGATGTGATTTTACTCATATTATGTAAGTAAAACGGAGTACACATATTAATCTATTTTATCACTGTAAAGTAAGCATAAAATCTCCCCAAACTATTGTGCATATTTTCTGCATTTCAAACCTATAAATTAGTCTCCTAATGTTGACTAGGCAATATAAATTGTTTATGACACAGTACATGGAATATGGTTCATATTTAACAAAACATCTTTTAATAATTTTTAAAACTCACATCATTAAATCTAAACTCTTTCACATAGTGTAAAATTATAAAATTTTAAACCTAGAGGGAAATTTAGATCATTAAGTCCATATTGTATTTTAGCATCTAACCTGATTATCTTTTGTCTCAAGCCGTTTATCTTTATTTTTGGCATTTTGTGGAAACTTTACTCCTGTCTGTGGTACTTATCTTCGTTCTCATTGTGCACGGAATCCACATCAGTGATCTCTGAGCCAATGATCATATCTCAAATATCTAAAGCAGCCAGGCAGAAGACAGCATGAGTGAAACTAGCCAGGAACACTGACTCAGATAAATAAAATACATATTTAAGCCACTTTTGGTCAAATTCCGATCGTGGTGTTTATACCATGAAATGTACAATTTCTCTTGAAATAGAAGTTAATTCTTCCACGGAGAATGACTATGGGCAGGGTAGTTTGAACCAGGAAAATCTGACAATGATTGGCTTTCTCTGAATGCTTTGAAAACCCCAGAAATGTAAATGAAAATGAAAGCATAACAGCTTGGATTTACGTGGCCTAACCAACAAGCTTATGAAAGAGTTTTTCTTGCTTGTGGTGCTTAAGTACGGTTTATATGTTTCACACTGTCCACTGATCTGTAGTGATAAACAATGCTCATTTTGCAACTTTTAAATATGAAGGTATGCAACATATTAAAGTAGGTTGCTTTCCCTTTAACAACTAGTTATCCTGTGTTTTCTCTGCAAAAGGTACTACTCTAGAGAATGCACAGTAAAGAGTAAGACCTATTTCTTCTCTCAACCTGTACAGAATTTTCTGTGTGACAGGTATATCTCCTCATTTCTTCGTCTCTTTGACAGACTTCTTTATTACTCCTTAATTTCTTACTGTCTGGTGCTTACAATCAAAATGACAGCAACTTAACAATGTGTGTGTAGACACTATCTTGAGCTTTGTGCGTTTTTATTGCAGGCATTCCTCACAATAAACCTGAGAAGTAGAACCTAATTTGTAATTGTGAAACCTACCATTCCTATTTCACAGATGAAGAACCTGTGACCTGAATGGACTGTAAACTACCCCATGAGCACACTGCTTGCTACCAAGGACTGTCTGATTCCACTTTTTATGTGCTTTTAAATCTCTGTGCACACTAAGAAATCAGTTGCATAAAACTTACAAAAACAATTACCTTGTTCATAACTTATGACAAGATGAGTTTAAAAAACTGTACATCATAGAACTAATTACCATTAGAGAAAGATTAAAAATATGATTAATACTAATGAAAATTTGTAAAGTCTTGACTGCCAGCTAACCATCATTCCACATCGTATCACACCGTCTTACTCTTTGAGTTCACCAGAGTGAAGCTTTAATGTTGATAGACCAACAACAAGTTATGCGTTTCTTCTACTGGCATTTTTAAAACAGAATTTTGTTTGCTGCGAAGATTATTATGATGTAAGTGGACAGAGTATTTCTTATAGTAGTTCTTAGTCTAATAAATGGCACCATTATTATGCAATCCTACAGTTCAGATGCCCAGTTACATTCTGAAGCCCTTTCTCTCCTTAACCACCCATTTACAATCCACCAGAAAATCTGTCAATCTTATCTTCTGAAAAACTCTTGCAGGATTTCACTTCCTGCCCTACTACAAAGTACGTATTCCAAAAATGCTATAATAATTATTGCTGTTGTTTTTAATGGTTGCCACATTAGTGCAAATCACTATTTTCTCTTTTCTAAACTATTATAATAACCTCCTAAATTGATTTACACATGTTCACTCATCTTCCTGCCACCCAAATTCTTTTTTGCATTGTAATCAGATGACTTCTTTAAAATGTAAAAATGATCATTTTAAAGGACTGTTATAATTTTGTCCATCTCACACTGTAGTCTGCAAGGCAGACATGCTGACTTCAGGGTTCCTGATTCTGCCACAGCCTTCTCTTTATTTCCAGGTCTTGGTACCCGCTGGTCTCTCTGATTGGCAGGCTTCTCACTTATCTTTATTCCCCTAATTAACTCCTACTTCTCCTTCTTGCCTCATTTCCCTTCCCATGAAATATATTCCTCCCTGTTTTGCCATACTCTCTCTTAGCATCATTCACCTTCCTTTAGGAACACTAATCTTAATACGTAATTTTGTACACATTTATGTGGCTTTTTGATTAATGTCTCTCTTTCTAGATGAAAATGTCCATGAGGGTGGAGACTATGTACTTGCAACGTATCCCCACTGAATAAACAAATGCTACTTAATTAGCATCACTAACTAATGAAGAGGTATTATTGGGTAATATAATAACAGAAGTAATCCAAAAGTGCACATTCTCTTAGATCCAAAGGCTTGTGGCTGTTAGGCTTAATGTTCTGTGTCTACTGTTGTAGGGTCCAGTAGGCTACCATGGAGTGAACAGATGTTGTATTTAAGGCCTCTGGAGAAATTGGGTTTAAATGTAAAACATCCATAGGTCAGACTAGCAGTGTCTATAGTGTCTGCTATCTGATTCTCCTTAATCCCAGCAACAAAGTAGACTAACATTGTTCTCTTAAAAACAAAGAAAGAAAGAAAAGTGTGAATTGTGGCTTATGTATCCCTAGATAAATGAATCATTATTTGTATATTCAGAAGTTCCTGTGAAGCAAAGAAATCCCAACGAAGATTTATAGCAGGATCTATTTCCTGACTTTAAAATGTATTATTCCATGGACTTACTGTACAAGGGAAGTGGTAGAAACCGTATCCTCTGAGCTATTAAGAACAACAGATTATGAAGCCCTCTAGGGATCCGTTTTCATGGATTAAGTGGGGTAATGGTCATGGATTTGATGATATAATCACTTAACTATCTCCTCCATTTTTCCAAGAGGGCATAAGAAAAAAGTGTGGCTAGTGGAAAAGATTTAATCATTGTTGAATGGTTTCATTAAATAAATTGCATGATATGGAAGGGGATAGCTGCCTATGTTAAATCTGGTCTTTTATGTGAACTGACATGAAAATCTCTGACTCTCCTAAGCAGATGTCCCTCTATCATGAATTCAAAAGCCTACTGTGTATTTCTCTGCTGGGACCCTTGGCCATGTGGTCTGTGCTCTCACGTAATCCTGGAATCCTTCCTTAATCATCTTCTATCCTGTGGGATCAGTAGAATGCCTGTCACAATGATGAAATCATTCATTTGTTGGTGGCACGAATAAATGGATAGATGGATGATATGGTTCAGTCTTGTTTACCTGGGCCAAGATCCCCTCCAGAAGAAGACTGTCATGGTGCTGGGGGCAGGGTGGACAGTTCTGATTTCATGAATCTACACCACCACTTCTGGTGCTTGTTTGTCACACCTGGATTTTTAAAACCAAGGACAACCGGAAAAGTCCTTCATTCCAGGAAATTATACTAAGTAAGTATTAACTTTTAAAAAAGAATCCCAGACTTTGCTGTCATGGTAAATTCTTCTCACTTTCTGTTTTGCACCTCTCTCTTTTTCTGCCCCTAATTTACTGTTGTATCTTTCTCTTTTCCCTTTATGCTCTCCTCAAGGGGAGTTTTCTATCTTGCCGAATTAAAGGCTAATCACAATACACTTAATGACATCAAACTTCATTCCGACCAGTAAAATCCAGCTGGTCTTTTTATCCTACATTGCTAAAACTTTTGAGTTAGGTTGTGCTACTGAGTATCGCTATGCATGTTTTCAATTTGGAAATTGGTGGAAAGGAGATAATTTTGAATTACCTTTGAACTGGGCAGTTTAAACAGTTAAACTTAGTAGTCGGAGGCTGGAATAAAGAAAATATGCTTTTGTTTTTTTGCTCAAAAATCTCCTTTCAACCTCACTAACGTGTAGAGGTTGGGCTGTCCACGGTGGGACCATAAACTGGAGTTAAATGTTTTACGACACCTAACACATTTGGATATTTGTGCTAGAGTATTGCAACAGTTACCTGTAACAGCAGCACAATTTGTCCTTTCTGAACATAGTAATAATGAAATGACAGTTTCACTTTTTTGTAAAATAATCAAGATTATTTCCTTAATATAGCATGTAGAATATATTTGAAATATGTCTCCTTATTAGTAAATAATATAGTTAATAATTACAATTTTAACTTTTAAGTTACATAATTTTATAGTGACCATGAGCCTATGATTTCACCCATTCCGCAGATGACAAAATTGAGGTTTAATGAGATTATCAGATTTACCTCAAATCACATATTGAGCAGCAAGATTTGGGTATCTCTAAGTTTAAACCATGTTTTATCCCAATACTTCTTCTTAACCAGTTTAATGATTATGTTGCAATTTGACATTTAAATTAAAAAGTAATTTTTATTACCAGATAGTGGATGGAGTAGTCGAGACATTTCAGTGACTTTCAAATGATCTTAAGGCAAGTTTAAGCGATGCCTAATAAAATAAGGTTCTTTGAGTAGTGGAACAACTTTAACATCCATTATGTATTTTGCAAGGTGCTTTCATTTCATAGAAATGCTTACCTGGTGAAGACCTACAGCCTTTCTGTGAAAAAAAGCCTGTTAGGACAGATTCCTATATGCACCATCCATGAATATTCAGAACGAATTTCTGGGGCGTAGACTCCACCAGTCTACAAAAGTGAGTGCACCCCTGGAAAGTTCACTTGGGGCACAGCCCACTTGGTATCTCTAAGGATGGAGCTGTACCGATTTTCTCAAGGTCAGTCAAAAAAGAGAACATTTTGTTTCTACCATTTCTTTTGACATCCGCAGTCAGTTTGTCTTTGTCCTTTTCTTTCTTGATAGCTCTTTCTGCCCTTTCCTTCTCATTTCTTGTTTGGCTCTGAATTAGAAAAATACGGGGGCAGACACCTACCCACAACACATAATTTGGTGATTTCAGGCGTCCTCTGAAGAGACTCTTCCTGTCTGGAATTAGGCAGCAGTTTCATAGGTTTGAAAATATCCTAGGACTTTTAATAGTTAACTAAGTGTCTTGCTCCAAAACTGACAATAAATTAAAATGAAAATATCCAATGATAGAGGAAACATACTGACCTGCATGTCTGTAAGGAGTGCATGGCTTAGCTCAGATCCCAGGAGCCTTTGAGGAAGGCTTAGAAAGGAGACGGCTCTATTGGTGCTTTAGGACATCACTGAATCAAACTTGGTGTGATTCCTTCCTCGGTTTGGACAGGCAAGTGGGGGAAGGGACTGGTGGCAACCACCCTGCTGTATACATTACATGGTAGGCTGGATAAAACCATATTCTCTTCCTACCCTGTGCCTTTTTCTCTCTTACTCTCTACCTTTGCTTCTGCCTTTCCCCCAGTACTAGTTAATTTTTACTCATCCTTCAGAGCTACCTTTCCCTTTAAAAATTTTCCCCCAAGTTCTCCTTAAAAACTCATTTAATTCTATTGTGTGCTCCACTTCTTAGGATGCTTATTCTTTGAAATGTTTTATTTTAGTTATTTCTTATTGTGATGGTTTTATTTTCCTTTGTTAGACTGTAAAATCCTTAAGTAAAAGATTTTGCTTCGTTTGTTCATTTTTTTAATCTGATGTAACATGTAGCTGAGTGTATTTCATTCCACAGGTTTTCACTACTTCTTATTGAATTTCATTGGATCCTTATAGTAAAGCAAATGTATTAAATTTCCTGAATGAACTGAAGAAATTTTAGTAAATAGTCATTATGATTGAATTATTATTTACTGAAACACAGAGGTTGTGTATCCTGGCACAAAAATGACACCTAAACTATTTGAACAGACTTAACTAAGGATATATCCAAAATGTAGGCATCCTCTTAGATTCAGAATAATGTTTCCTTTTTCAATTTCAGGAGAAAATATTGGCAAAAGGAAACCTAATTGATGTTTTCTAATAGTTCCAAACATGCACCTTGAATTTCAAGATGAAAATTTTCAACACAGTGTCATGTTACTAATCGCCTTAATAAACACCCAATCTATTCCACAGTAAATGTTGTCCTAGAGGCCCCAGACTTTTGTAAAGGATACATATTGGGAGTCTTTAAAATTTGCCAATTTTATAATCTCCTGTATCTGAAAGTGATTAACTGATTTACACAATAATGCTGAGTTCACTGGCTAAGTGAACTGCTCACACATCACCTTTGATAGGACAACATATAACAAAATAGTATATTATTATAAGCCAAGGTTTTTTGGGATCATTTCTAAATAGACAAAACAATACATTTTAAATTCATGGATGCCAATGGTTTATCATTTTAACGTATTCTGTGCATGGGATATTGTAAAATGGGACCACAAGATGTGCAAAGATGAGCAAAATATAAACTTTCACCTCAAGACTAATAGCACAGGTTGAAATACAGTATGAGAAGAGCGTTTGGAGAAAAAATAATTGACTTAAGTAGCAATACAATGGAAAACTTCATGGAAAGGAAAACATTTTCATAAGGGTGTCACTGGGCCCCATAAAACAAATTTCAATGACCCCTATATAATTTTCTCACTAAACTATTTGACTGTTAGAATTGTTTTCCAGAAATGGTGGATTTTATACAAGACAAAAGAGCTGAGACTCTGAAGGCTCCTTGTGCAGACCCCAAGATTCATCGTCCCCTGTAACCTCCAACCAATGCATGTATCCCCTGTGATTTACACACCATGACCTGTTCCAAGGCATGAGGCCTGTTTTGAAAGCCCACTATCTCTGTTAGTTGGAGAGAAAGATTTGAGGCAACTTCTCCCGTTCTCTTGACATCTGTCATATTAAAATTTTATTTCTTCCCTGACAAACCCTTTGTTCCGATCATTGGTTCTTTGTGTGATGAGCAATGAGCACCTAGACCTTGACCAAAACCCCCACAGTTTCAACAACAGGATACCAAGGATGGGCAGAACATATAAATGTTCATTATGACTTGATTCAAGGTAAAATAGCTGAGAAAGAAAAACAGGTGTGGGTGACTTTCAGACTCTTTACTAAGTTTTGATTCAAGTCCTCTCCTTATGAGTCATGAAACTCATTGTAATTCCTTCATCTCTTTCTGAATCCACAGAACCTGCAGAACCACTCCCAGAATTTATTTGAATTTCCTGCTTCATCCATCTACTTATATATCCATGAGGAAAAGTATTCTCAAGTATCATACTCCAGGATGTACATCCCTGTGGGAAGAATGGTGTCCTTTTATCCTGAGAATCTCCTTAAATACATTAAGTACATGTACTTAGAATGATTTAGGGCTCCTACTTACATCATAACAAATTACACCTCTGTATTTACCTGTATCTAACCTCATGAAGCGTGGTGATTTATTCTGAAAGGGGATATTTAATAATGATTTAAGTGGTAATTGACACATTATAAAATAATAATGATTTAAGTGGTAATTGACACATTATTATTACATGTTTATACTGAATTATTTGGGTCCTTCTCTTTTCAACTTTAAGAGTGCAAAATTTCACAAAGCCTTAAATTATATATATGGACATTCTTACATTTCAATTAAGAAAAAAAAATAAAAAGCTTTCAGCTGAATGTAAAATAATTTTTTATTTTTTTTATATAATCTACAAGGAGGCATAGAACAAGCAAAGCTTTTATTAAAACTTGCCAAAATCAACTGAGAGAATGCCAGGAAGGCTATGTTAACCAGTGTGATGAAAGTATGTCAAACCGTCTGTGAAGCTAGTGTATGATGCCCCATGATCATATCAATGTACACAGCTATGTTTAAAAAAAAAAAAAAAACTTGCCAAAATCATTTTATTTATTTATTTATTTATTTTTTTATTGTTGGGGATTCATTGAGGGTACAATAAGCCAGGTTACACTGATTGCAATTGTTAGGTAAAGTCCCTCTTGCAATCATGTCTTGCCCCCATAAAGTATGACACACACCAAGGCCCCAATATTGACCTCTGTTAAGCCACTTTGTAATTTGCAGAAATTAAAAAATATATAATTTTAACATGATATTATAACTGCGTTATTTAAAATATAAGACACATTATGGATGAATTTTTAGCACTTTGATTTCAGTAAGCAATGTATTTTCTAAGCTATTTTACCATCTTCGTTTTGGGTAAAACAGAGGATGAACTTTGCTTAAAGGAAGGTTAGGAGGAAGAGAGAGTTTAAAACAAGGAGAATCATTTCAAGCCAATGATTGGGTCCCTGACTGAAAATTATACAAGTGGACCTACAGCCACTCCTCCTATGCGCGTATCACTCAGTTTTCCCAAGGCTTAGGCATTTTTGCACTGCCAAGTTCTAGAGATACCAGAGGTAATGAGCCTATGCTGGAGGCTCCAGGGTGATGATTTCCTCCACAGAACAAAGAGGCAAAGCCATGAATTCTTGCTTCAATAGGAAGGATTTCAATTCCTTCTCCTGCCTGTGTTTATTTTCCATTGATTGGCTGTGGTTAGGAGGGTGGTGGCTCTTCATTGTAATTTGCACTCTCTGCCCCAGGCCAGATTGTTCTTGGCCCCAGCTGGAGGCACACTTATGGTGCCAGAAAGAATTCAGTAGGCTCTGAAGTGTGACCTGCCACTGGATAAGTGTAGCTTAGCCTGCTCTTGTGGAGCGAGGATCAGCATGGAATAAAGCTGTTCTCAGCGCGATAGTCCATTTATAGAGAATTATGGGTTATTTGTGGCCAATCTATTTAAATTTCCAACTCAAAACATTTCTCCTTACATTCTGGTTCTATAATTAAAAAACAAAATTCAGCCAGATTTTTAAAAATCAACTTACCTAAGTCAGTTTATTATTTAAAGTCTTCTAATTTACTTCTATTTCTCTTTATCAGTTAATACAGAGAAATAGAAGTTTTACATATTACAAATAATACATTTGAAACATTTTGATTTTAAACAAGGATAATCATTTAGAAACCTACAAAGCTATGTAACAATACCTTGAAATGGTTCTATTTTTTTCAAACTGTTTCAGGAACATATAATACGTGCTACTGAGGCAAGAGAGTAAAGCAGAATTAGACTCTGCCATAGTAACTCTGTACAGGCATTAGCCAGACAGTCTGTAATGCATACGAAAGCCACTAATTGCTACCTCTACTGCAGCAAATATCTCTATTATCTATATGCCCTTCACAGAGTACGTGCTGGACCCATGTAGGTTACTTACCTAACCTTGTGTTGCCTTTGAGGACAGGTAGCCCTGTACCAAGGGCACAGGGCAACCTGAACTTTCCCCAAATCATAAGACTTTCACGTGCACCCAAGCCCTAAAATGTATAAAAGAAAGGCCAGAGATGGAGTCAGTGGGCTTGGTTTTTAGGACACTAGTCCACCGAATCTCCTGGTTGATGAATAAAGCTGATTCCTCTTCCAACTGGTGCCTGGGGTCTTTTGTCTGCGTCGGTTCTTGCTACACTACTAGCTCCATCTAAGAGAAATTTTCAGTGAATGCTAGTAAAAAATGATTTTGCCTAAATGCTTTTCTTGCTTACTTACAACAGAAGTAAAATCTCATATAAAAAGCATATTGACATTTCAAGGTTTCTTCACTCATATTATTTACACTTTTTGGCTTACTGAGTTTTATTATAACTAATCTTCTGATCTTTTGTTTAGCATCTTAAAGTTATTGGGGCAAAAATATGTAATCTTCATATTCCATAATTAACTATTATAAGATTTGATACCCCTGGGAAGAAGAGATTTATTAAAGTTTAATAAATGATTTATAGCTGCATAGGCTTTTGAAAAATGAAAGTTTTACAGCCACCATGCAGGAGAACATTGTCTTTCTGTCTACATTGATGATGACATGTGTAAGGAAATAGAAAAATTATAATAAAAAGAGTGAAGGTTTTTTAGAATATTTTCTATGAATCTTGAAATTATTTACAAATATCAGTTACATTTTCAGTGGATCATTGTCAGGGCTTTATTTCTAGACATACCAAGTCAGGTCGGCCAATGAAATCAGAGCTAAGCTGTTTATTTCCTGAATTAATAGAGGAAGAAATTATATGAATAATGTAAAAGTAAACAGTAACTAAAATCATTCATAGTTTGCCTTGAGTTCTCTGTTTTCATAAAGAGAGCAATATATTGACTTTAGTGATGCAATCAGCTATGGGATGGGTGTATGTCAGAATGTCATTTCACCAAATGGATAAACATACTTTATTAGACTAGTAGGGTTACCAGATTTAGCAAGTTAAAATACATACCATCAAGCTATATTTGGATTTCAGAAAGATAACAAGTCACTTTTTGGTATAACATGTTTCTAATATTGCATGTGAAATATTTAAGCAAAAACTTAGTCCTTGATTCTCTGAAATCCATATTTAGCTATGCATCCTATATTTTGTCTCACAACCATAGGGAAAAGTATCCAATTTGTCTCCATCAACTTTTCCCTCACCGATCTTTCAGAAGATTTTTAGGAAATTCAGAATAAAGAGAAAAGAGTAAAAAGGGTAGCATTCAAGAATTATGTTAAGGTTCCCTACGATAACACACTAGGGCTCAAAGACCCTCTCTGACTTCTTCAGAGCAAAGATCTTGATAGTTGTATTCAAAAACCCAGAAATAACTCCCCACCTTCTGAAAATAAATCACAGAGGACAGAAAATAGCAGAAAAACCAAAATGAAACAAAAATCATGCTTTTAAGGTGTCTCCCCTGGCCCCAAGGGGGGCAGTAGCCTCAGAGAATTAACTGAAATTCTACCATAAAATCACCATAAAATTCACTTAAACGCTGACAATGACTGAATTAACCAGGAAGATTCTCTCCAAAGAGTCAATATCCGTTTCCAACCAGAAGATTAAAAGGAGAGCTTTTGACAGATGTTAGAGGAAGTTATATTATTTGGATTTAAATGATTCCATCGTAATTTTAGTTTCCAGCTGCTGGTTATAGACTCTTTATGACATTTAGGCACCTTATCTCATTATAGTGCTGCACATCCATGATTCCTCCATGTATTATAAATGCTGCATTAATCAGAAGGGCAAAAGAAAGAAAGTGGATGCCAATTCCGGGAAGGAACAAGGTAGTTTGGGTCACTGTTAAATTTAACAACTTAATTTTTTGGTGGTTATTTTGAAAGCACTTTGTTAACTCTTTTCACCCTTTAAAATAAATTTTAATACACATATACCTTATAACTTCCATCTCTTTTTTTCTTCTACAAATGTAGACTCTGGGCTTCCCCATTCCCACACCCTTATCTTGTTGATGTTAACATTTAGGTAGTTGTCATTTAGCTCCGAATACAACAGTTGTCAACTTTATCTTTTTCCTGCCCTTCTTCTATAAAAGTTATGTAAGAAAATAGAAACTCCAAACTGTTTTGTTTTCTATGTCTATGAAATATATTTTTGTTTTTGCTGTGGATGCAATTGTTTTTCTAACATTATAAGACCTGTCCATATCAATAATTTCTGGTCATAGAAGTTATAACTTATGACTTAGTATGTTCTTTGAATATGTGTCAGGTAGTCACCACAGACCAAATGTAAGCAAGTCTAAACCTCATGATGATATTTGTCATTGTTATCTCCTGTATTAAAAACATGTTTTATTTTTATGTTATTATTATTATTACTAAGGATCAATATACTATATAATAATATATAATGTTAACATTTTTATTGCTATATTTTTGGTCATGGAACTATTTGTTAAAATAAAATGTTTCAATTAAACATAAACAAATGATAAGTATAAGAGTGGGTCTACTCTAATTTGAGTGCCACTCACTCCTATCCTTTTATCTTCCCTCAGCGAGGACTACTGGGAAGGGTTTCGTAACTGGCCAGAACACCCCAAACTGTTTTTGCAGAGTTTTGAAGAGCAACAATATCTAGAAATAGGATAGAAAACAAAAACATTTATACACCATACTTCTAGAAAAAAAAAAAAGAAATAGAGATTTGTTAATAAACTTGCTCTATTTTGTATCTTTTCTCCTATTTAACATTCAAGTTGACATGAGATGGCTGTAGAACCAGTGGAATGTTCTTTTTTTTTTTTTTTTTGGCCATGGCTGGGTTTGAACCCACCACCTCCGGCATATGGGACTGGCGCCCTACTCCTTGAGCCACAGGCACCGCCCCCAGTGGAATGTTCTTATATTCCCCCACCTCACTTCTAGACATGCCTCCATTAAGGCAATGGCATAATTTTCTTACAATCATTTGTGTTTCTTCTTTTCTTTTTTTCTTTTTTGAAACAAAGTCTCACTATGTCACCCTCTGTAGAATGCTGTAGTGTCACAGCTCACAGCAACCTCAAACTCTTGGTCTTAAGCAATTCTCTTGCCTCAGCCTCCCAAGTAGCTGGGACTACAGGTGCCTGCCACAATGCCCAGCTACCCAATCATTTGTGTTTCTACATCCCACTACACTGCATTAGAGAATGAAGCACCTTTCACAACTTTGCATGGGAAGGGCCTGCAGGAGCATTTGAGACACCACAGGACCTTGATTAGTGTTTCTAAATTAAGATGTGATAAGATAAAGTGTCCTGATATCACAAATTTTTGCTGTGGAGCATCTTATCTGTCCCAAATGTTCTTTTTTGTTTTTTTTGATTTAGTGCAAAACAGCTTTATTGAGATATAATTCATATACCACAAAATTCACTTATTTAAAGGGTACAATTCGGTGGCTTTTAGTATACTTGTAGAGTTTTGCAACTGTCATTTCAATCTAATTTGGGAACATTTTCATCTCCTCAAAAAGAAACTCAGTACCCATCAACTATATTGATTTGATTGTACTTAACATGGATCCTTAACCACGTATTTGCACAATAATCAATCTTCTGAAGACCATTTAATAACTCTAGTGATGGAGGTTTAGAAGTACTGTGTTAAGGCTATATAGGAGATAGGTTGTTGTGGTGCTTCCCTTACTGTGCTGCTCTACACGATAATTAGGGCAGGCCCTAGAGATGGAATGAATGGGTTTCCCCATTTATGATTTTAAAAGATTAGTACCCAGAGTTTAAGGGTTAGCTTGTCTTGTTTTTGAGAATTCTGTGGCTAGTCAGCATAGTAATAATCACATGAGTGAGTGGTAAGAACACATATTCTAGATTTAATATGGTAAGCAATAGTGACTGAAGGCTCCCTTGTTGTGGACAGTAAATCAATAACCATCTATAAACGTATCTTGTGGGATAAGATCAAGATGGATCATGCTATGATCCCAACACATTAAAGTCAGGTAAAACAAATAAACAAAAAAAAGGGTTTATAGGTTGTATAAACATCTTCCATGGAGAGGAAGCTGCATAGTAAATAGATTCTCACATTTTTAACAGATTGTTAAAGCACTAGGAGAAAACACTAGGATTCATGAGGAGGGTGACAGGAAGCATCAAAAGTGGGTTGTGGTCCTACCATAGAGATCACATTGAGACATTACTCCAGAAGGGGCATCCATGCAAAATCCCACAAGCATTTGAATCTAGAGCAGCTCTAATGCATCTTCAGTTGCTGGTGGGCATAGAAGATTCTAAAGCTGTCAAGTAGGATAGCCAACATCTCAAGGAGATACTTTTACCTTTTCTTAAGATGAGACACATCACTGCCAGACAATTTGCTAATGCAGCAGGCTTCTCTAGAGAATTTTTATCCAATTTAAACTGCACATTGAGAGTCAGAGGCCAAGGTGTGGCTGCTGTTCGGTCCCTAAACATAACAGATGTTTTTATCTAAATAGAAGGTTAAAGCGTTTTCTTTGCAAATGAAGTTCTGAATTGCTCCTTAAACAGATTTGTGTTCATTGTTGCCCCCAATTTCTCAATTTATTTTCTAATGTCTTCCCCATACCTCCCCGCACAAACCAACAATATGAAGTAAGTCTTCTTCTCTTCTAGGATTTTTTAAAAACTTAATTACCCTCATGAATCATTTAAACTGAAACCTACTCATCATTCTCCACCACTACTTTGCCAGCAAGTGTTAATTTTCCCCCCTGAAATATATGGCTAACAATACAAATTTTGAGTTTGATTAAATCTTGCATTTGTTTATGGTTGAGTTCTAGATTGCTTTTATTTCAGACTATCTGATTTAATTTTTTGTTGTATCAGGTTCATTGAGGGTACAAAGAATTAGGTTGCGTTGTTTACATTTGTTAGGTAAAGTCCCTCTTATAATTGTGTCCTACCCCCACGAGGTATGGCATATACTGTAACCCCAATCTCCTTCCTTCCTCCCCTCTCCTGTGCTCCCCCTCCCCCTAACGTGAATTGATTTGAGTTTTTCTCTTATGTAGATATGCATTAAATTGTTTACTGGTTTCATATTAGAATTGAGTTTACAGTTCCACCTGCAGTATAAAAGTGTTCCCTTCTCTCCACATCCACACCAGCATCTGCAGCTTTGGGACAATGTGATGTGGGCTATTCTCTCTGGGGTTAGGTGATACCTCAGCATGGTTTTGATTTGCATTTCTCTGACAATCAGGAATGATGAGCACTTTTTCAAATGTTCATTAGCCATCCGACTGTCTTCATTAGAGAAGGTTCTGTTCATATCTCTTGCCTAGTGTAGATGGGACTGTGAGCTCTTTTTTTGTTGATTAATTTGAGGTCTCTGTAGATTCTAGTTATCAACACCTTGTCAGATTAAAATCTCGCAAATATCTTTTCCCATTCTGAAGGTTATCTGATTTAATTTTTGATAATACGTGAGGATTTTTTGGTAAGTCACCACAACTTAGGAGTTTATTCTACTGACACCTTTTTCACCTAGTTAACACACATGTATACTTTAAATGCAGTACTTTCTCCAAATTGTCCTCATTTATACTCTATTCCCCCATCTCAGAACCTGAATCTAAACCTGACCCTCAGGTTTATTTTCACATAACAACCAGTGCTCTCTTACTAAACCATAAGGCCCTAAAAGACAGGGACAACCTGACATCTTATCCTCAGTACTTAGCATAGAGCCAGTCACATAGCATGTACAAAAAAAAAAAAAAAAAAAAGGAAAAAGAAAAAGAAAAGAAAAAGGGATATTTATTGAATATATATTTAGCTTCTATATATATATTTTTTAAATTTCAGATTAATATGAAAGTACAAATGATTAGGTTACATTGTCTACATTTCTAAGGTAAAGTTTAACTTGTAGTTGAGCCCTTCATGGGGGGAGAGGGGCTGTTGTATACCCTTGTACTATACACATTAGGTGATGTCATTATTTAAAGATAATGGCTGATCTTTTCCCTGATGGAGTTCATGTAACAGGAAGGCAAAATATAAATATATCAATATGATTTTAAAGATATAAAACAAGTGTAATGGATTCATGATGATGAAGGTTTCAGAGATTTGGGAGTTGAGCCAATACATTGGAGCAGTGCAGTACTATAAAGCAGGGTTGAGGACACATTCTAAGCACATATTGCCAAACCTAAGACACCTATTTTAAGCCATACAAGTAAAATTAAAATGTGATTTTTAAAAAAATGTGTGTTAAGAAAAAGTTGGTACAGTGGCATTTTATTTATTTGTTTTTATTTTAAATTAAAATGATGATACACATATTTAGGTTATGTAGCTCTCACTTCCAAGGTAAAGTTCAAGTTGTAGAAGAGCCCCTCACCCAGGGGGAATGTTATACACCCTCTCATTGCGCACCTTAGGTGAGATCCCACCAAATGCCCTCCTTCCTCCTCCTCCCTCTATCCTCCCCTCTTCTCCTTGCTAGACTATATTTTTGTTTTATCATTTCTATGAGTGTGTAATTGTTTATATATTGGTTTCATATTAGTATTGAGTGCATTGGATTTTTTTCCATTCTTGAAATACTTAACCAAGAAGAATGTGTTTCACCTCCATCCAGGTAAACTTAAAAGATGCAAAGTCTCCATTTTTTTTTATGACTAATAGTATTCCATGGTATACATATACTAGAATTTGTTTAACCATTCATGGGTTGATGGGCATTTGGGTTGCTTCCGCAACTTGGCAATTAAGAATTGAGCTGCAATAACGATTCTGGTGCAAATGTCTTTGTGGTAAAATGGTTTTTGTTCTCCTAGATATCTAGTAACGGCATTGCAGGATCAAATGCAAGGTCCACTTTTAGTTCTCTGAGAATTCTCCATACTGCTTTCCATAAAGGATTAGTTTGCAATCCCACCAGCAGTGCAGAAATGTTCCCTTCTCTCCGCACCCATGCTAGCATCTGAAGTTTTGGGACTTTATGATATGAATAATCTTACTTGTAGTTAGGTGATATCTCAGAGTGGTTGTGATTTTCATTTCTTTGATAATTAAATACGGTGAGCGTTTTCTCATGTGTTTATTGGCCATTTGTCTGTCATCTTCAGAGAAGTTTCTGCTCAAGTCCCTTGTCCAAATAGAAATGCATTTGCCATTTTAGAAATAATTTTGATAGAACTTAGCCTAATATGGTCCTCAAAATTAAATTATATAGTTAAATAATTGATTCAGATTTACTTTGAGTTGAAATCACTCCAAGTTTGTGTTCATGATGGAAATACAAAAGAAGAACTTAATTCATAATTAAAGATTTAACTTAATAGATTTTAAGTAATTTTTACCATATTTTATCATTCTAAGAGATACTTTCCATATTCTAAGAGACACACTTATTGCTGAAATCAAAATGCATCTTTTGAGCAATGGTGTATCATAGTTTAATTGACATTTTCTTTTCAGGAGTATGTAAAATGTTGCTGCTTCCTATAATCAACCCTGTTTTAGGTTTGAAAAGTGTAGTAAGTTCAGTTTTGTAATTATTAGTTCAAGCAAAATAGTTAAAAAGAACTAAAACTTATTAAAGTAATGATCTAAAATATTTAAAATTACTTAATTTAAAAGTTCTTAATTTTAAATTAAAACTTCTTAATGTAAAAACTTTCACTTTTAATTTAAAAGTTCGTAATTTTAAATTAAAACTTCTTAGTTTAAGAACTTTTACTTTTAATGTAAAAAGTTAACAAGTTTCCAAATGGTATCAAAAATTATTTTAAGTGTCCTTTAACGTTACTGCTAAAATCAACTAGACCTACAAATAGAATTGGATTTACAAACCAAACTTAGAAATTTAATGAGAAACTGAGAATTTGAATTGGCAATTGGAATAAATCAAACATTAATTTTGAAAATAAAAGGAAGTACCTGAATAGTCTTTTCTATTTATAAAAGACATCCTTAAGTTCAACATAAGAGATGAAATACAGTTCAGAAGGTGAGAGCAGTAAGATAAAGACAAGGAAATGTTAAATAGCCTGATATGTTTAATAAACTGAGATATAGGGCATATGTTAGAGAGAGAGAGTAAATAAAATTAGATAGGGATGTAAAAGGCAGACCAAGAAAGACATTTTTTGATAAGCCAAGTGCTTTTGAAATTTTTCAGTGGGGGGATCCAGTTCAGCGTTGATAGAAATAATGAAAATGAGAATCCTCGTCTGTTTTAGGTATTAGGGGGAAACATTCTGCCTTTCACTGCTAAGTATAATGGTAGTTAAAATTTTTCATCAATGCTCTTTATCTAGTTGAGAAATTTTTCTCCTATTCTTACTTTACTGAGATTTTGCCATCAATGAATATGGAGAGCTGATGAATCTTTTAGAATCTATTAAGTTACCAATGCTTGTTTTCTCTGGACAGGGTGAAATACATTGACTGATTGACAAATGCTGAGCCAATCTGGCATTCTGGATAAAAATCCTCTTTGGTCCTAGTATATTCATATATTCTATTTTCCAGAAGGGTTTGTGTAAATGCTGGGTAGAATTCATCATGAAAATCCTCTAGACTTGGAATTTTCTCCTGGGAAACTTTTTTTTAACTATAAGTTTAATTTATTTAATAGACAAAATACTGTTCTTCCTTATTTTTTTTTTTCTTCAAGTGAGCCTGGGTAATTTGTATCTTTCAAAGAATTTATTCATTTTATTAGCACTTTCAATTTTATTGGCATAAAGTTGACAATGATGATCATTTTTTATTAGCTTTTTATTGATTTTAGAATCTAGAGTGATGACCTCTTTTTTCATTCTAATATTGTTTTTTTTCTGTTTTCTTAGATTAGTCATTCAAAAAACTGCTTTGACATTTAGTAATTTGTATATATTAATTTTCTGTTTTAATATTTTTAATGCCTATTTTTTCATTCCTTTTTATTGCTTTATTTTTAATTTATATTTATTCTTGTTTCTTAGAATGGAAACTTAATTCATTGATTTCAGACTTTTTTTTAATGTAAGTGTTTAATGCTATAAATTTCTCTCTAAATACTGCTTTAACTGTATCCCACAAGTATTGATATGGTATGTTTTCATTTCCATTCAATTAGAACTCATTTTGAATTTCGTGGTATTGGGTTCACTGGAGGACTGGTAGAGACTTTTATTCCCTTGCTCCAATAATTTTGTATCTTATCTGCTTTTCCCCCTCATTGGTAGGGTGGATATAATGATAGTGTGTGTGTGTGTGTGTGTGTGTGTGTGTATTTCTACACACTAGGTAGAACTAAAATAAAGGCTTTCTTTGGTTATACTTGAGTTGCTCTTCACTGTTGCCTGATAACTTTCCATGGTATTTATGCTGAGCCAATAATTCTGATGGGGTTGCCTGAAAAATAAACAAAAGGTAAGAAAGATGTGAGCTTTGGTTAAAGTAAATATTTTATCTTACTGATGCTTATGGGAGTATATATTTTCTTGTTCTTTCAACCAAATAAATATATCCATTAACATGTAAAGTCACACAACATGACATGCCTATTGCTAATTCTAATTAAAATGCAGAAAATTGTTCCTGGGGGAATTTTCATTTAACCTCTTAGAATAAAACTCTTCCTAAATTTTGGAGTCAGAAGGTTATTGTTACATTTTGCATTTCAAATGATGAAATCAATAAATTGATAGATCCCAGCTAGGGGATTAGAAAGTGGGTACATAAGCTCCAACAAAATCTGACTAGCTTTTCACAGCTATCCAAAGTTGCACCTACACCCAAGAGTAGTATGAAGGGATTTTCCAACAGCACAGTGATTATCTTCCCTCAGCAAATGCATTCAAAGGCACAAAGGATGAATTTGTAGAAACATATTTAAGTTTCTAAGATGGGTATGCAATTATCATATACCCTAAAATACCACTTAATATTAATATTTTTGGAATACTGACTGTAGGAGAGGTACTACATTAATGCATTTTATATTTCCCCCAATATTAATAATTTTACTTTATCAATGATCATCATACTAAAATAATATAGCTATCCATGTAAGATAATAACGTAGGTAATAAAAATATTAGCTATAAAAGTAATAGCTGAGAATTTGAGTCAGGTATTGTGTTAATTTTCTGATGTATATTGTAATATTCCCAAATATTAATAATTATTACTTTACTGATGATCATCATATTAAAATAATATAGCTATCAGTGTAAGATAATAATGTAATAAAAATATTAGCTATAAAAGTAATAGCTAATAATTTTGAGTTGGGTATTGTGTTAATTTTTTGATGTATATTGTCCAATTCTCTGTAATAACAGTAATGATGTTGAAGATAGTTAATATTCCATAATTGCTTATTACATGCCAATATTGTGCTAAGCCCTCTGGATACTTTATTTAATTCTCATAACTTCTATCAAATATGTACTTTTATTATTGGTATTTTGTAAGTGAAGAAACTCATCTATAGAAACATGACTCACTCTCAGATATAAAGCAAATAAGGGGAATGACAGGATTTTTTTTTTTTTTTTTTATTATTGGGGATTCATTGAGGGTACAATAAGCCAGGTTACACTGATTGCAATTGTTAGGTAAAGTCCCTCTTGCAATCATGTCTTGCCCCCATAAAGTGTGACACACACCAAGGCCCCAACCACCTCCCTCCTTCCCTCCTTCTGTTTCCCCCCCCATAACCATAATTGTCATTAATTGTCCTCATATCAAAATTGAGTACATAGGATTCATGCTTCTCCATTCTTGTGATGCTTTACTAAGAATAATGTCTTCCATGTCCATCCAGGTTACTACGAAGGATGTAAAGTCTCCATTTTTTTTAATGGCTGAATAGTATTCCATGGTATACATATACCACAGCTTGTTAATGCATTCCTGGGTTGGTGGGCATTTAGGCTGTTTCCACATTTTGGCGATTGTAAATTGAGCTGCAATAAACAGTCTAGTACAAGTGTCCTTATGATAAAAGGATTTCTTTCCTTCTGGGTAGATGCCCAGTAATGGGATTGCAGGATCAAATGGGAGGTCTAGCTTGAGTGCTTTGAGGTTTCTCCATACTTCCTTCCAGAAAGGTTGTACTAGTTTGCAGTCCCACCAGCAGTGTAAAAGTGTTCCCTTCTCTCCACATCCACGCCAGCATCTGCAGTTTTGAGATTTTGTGATGTGGGCCATTCTCACTGGGGTTAGATGATATCTCAGGGTTGTTTTGATTTGCATTTCTCTAATATATAGAGATGATGAACATTTTTTCATGTGTTTGTTAGCCATTCGTCTGTTGTCTTTAGAGAAAGTTCTATTCATGTCTCTTGCCCATTGATATAAGGGATTGTTGGCTTTTTTCATGTGGATTAATTTGAGTTCTCTATAGATCCTAGTTATCAAGCTTTTGTCTGATTGAAAATATGCAAATATCCTTTCCCATTGTGTAGGTTGTCTCTTTGCTTTGGTTATTGTCTCCTTAGCTGTACAGAAGCTTTTCAGTTTAATGAAGTCCCATTTGTTTATTTTTGTTGTTGTTGCAATTGCCATGGCAGTCTTCTTCATGAAGTCTTCCCCCAGGCCAATATCTTCCAGTGTTTTTCCTATGCTTTCTTGGAGGATTTTTATTGTTTCATGCCTTATGTTTAAGTCCTTTATCCATCTTGAATCAATTTTTGTGAGTGGAGAAAGGTGTGGGTCCAGTTTCAGTCTTTTACATGTAGACATCCAGTTCTCCCAACACCATTTATTGAATAGGGAGTCTTTCCCCCAAGGTATGTTCTTGTTTGGTTTATCAAAGATTAGGTGGTTGTAAAATGTTAGTTTCATTTCTTGGTTTTCAATTCGATTCCAAGTGTCTATGTCTCTGTTTTTGTGCCAGTACCACGCTGTCTTGAGCACTATGGCTTTGTAGTACAGACTAAAATCTGGTATGCTGATGCCCCCAGCTTTATTTTTGTTACAGAGAACTGCCTTAGCTATACGGGGTTTTTTCCGGTTCCATACAAAACGCAGGATCATTTTTTCCAAATCTTGAAAGTACGATGTTGGTATTTTGATAGGAATGGCATTGAATAGGTAGATTGCTTTGGGAAGTATAGACATTTTAACAATGTTGATTCTTCCCATCCATGAGCATGGTATGTTCTTCCATTTGTTAATATCCTCTGCTATTTCCTTTCTGAGGATTTCATAGTTTTCTTTATAGAGGTCCTTCACCTCCTTCGTTAGGTATATTCCTAGGTATTTCATTTTCTTTGAGACTATGGTGAAGGGAGTTGCGTCCTTAATTAGCTTCTCATCTTGACTGTTATTGGTGTACACAAAGGCTACTGACTTGTGGACATTGATTTTATATCCTGAAACATTACTGTATTTTTTGATGACTTCTAGGAGTCTTGTGGTTGAGTCTTTGGGGTTCTTTAAGTATAAGATCATGTCGTCAGCAAAGAGGGAGAGTTTGACCTCCTCTGCTCCCATTTGGATTCCCTTTATTTCCTTGTCTTGCCTAATTGTATTGGCTAGAACTTCCAGCACTACGTTGAATAGTAAAGGTGACAGAGGACAACCTTGTCTGGTTCCAGTTCGAAGAGGAAAAGCTTTCAGTTTGACTCCATTCAGTAAAATATTGGCTGTGGGTTTGTCATAGATAGCTTCAATCAGTTTTAGAAATGTGCCACCTATGCCTATACTCTTCAGTGTTCTAATTAGAAAAGGATGCTGGATTTTATCAAATGCTTTTTCTGCATCTATTGAGAGGATCATGTGATCTTTATTTTTGCCTCTGTTAATATGGTGGATAACGTTTAGAGACTTGTGTATGTTAAACCAGCCTTGCAGCAGCCTCACTGTGCCAGCATGAACATAACAGGTCTAGGTCTGTAATAATGCAGATGAATTTTTGGGGACAGTTATTTTCCAGTGAGATCATGTCATTTGTATCAAGCCTAAATGAATTGTGGAAGGAGAATGGTCATCCTCTAGCCAACCGTTCTGACAATATCTCTGTCACTAATAAATGGCATTGTGTGGGCCAATTACATAACTTTATTAGGCTTGCTTTTCTTATTTGTGACCTAAATTTTGAAATACTAGTAGTAAGGATGCATAGGAGTTAAATTAATATATTTTATATTTTTCAAATTTTTGGACCTAAAAGAGCTTTCTGGCTCAGAACCTATTTACTGGAGTAGAAGTCAGTATCCATGAGAAAGGATTCTGCAAAACAATAGCACATGTACATGGTATTGATTTCTCGTGGTAGTTGTTCTTCCCCAAGAACAACTATGATCACCTTTAGTGGTACAAGGGAGAAAAGGTGACATCCAGTCACTCTGGGACTATGGACATGGATCCTAGTTGACATTGATGCTATGGGATATGAAGCATCATCATGGCATCCCTGGTAGAGTGGAGATGTAGGTGACACAAGAGAAAGTGTCATACATTCTGTAGGTGACATACTCCTGCTCCAGGCCTGGCTCATAATATGTTTACTGAGATAGTAGAGATTAGCTGTAAACAATGAGGGAAAGAGCAGAGGGAAACATTTCTAATAGACTTGAGAAGGAAGATCATGGTTGGCTGCAGGAGAAACATGCAGTTCTGAATGAGAAAAGAGTTAACTTGAGAGAGGGAGAATAGGAAGAAATGTAGATGGAAAGTTAAACTTGGGATTCACATTCTGAAGACCTTATATTTTGATTTTACTTTGCATTCAATAAAGTCATGAAAGGATTTTAAACATAGAAGGTGTGTGAACATACTACAGATCTAAAGATCATTCTGGAAGTAATATGAGAGATGGATCATGAAAGCCATGACTGGTGACGGGGAAAACATTTAGATGACAAATACACCTACATGGATGAAAAATTAAGAGTACCTGAACTAAGAGATAGAAGTGAAGATATTCAGGAGATGTTTAAGAAGGTAGATGCAATGGTGTTTGGTGACTGACTGGACACGCAGGAAAGGAAGAAGTGAGAGATGATCCCCAGATTTCTGGCTTGGGAAACCTAGGAAACAGAAATTTCACTAACTAAAATCTGATGTGTAGAAAGAAGAAAAAGTCTGTCAGGGAATAAGAGTTCAGGTATTAACAAGTTGAAGTGAAGAGGTTAAACAGACACTTAAGTTATAGTATTTAATCGGGAGCTTTGAATTCAGTACATACAGATTTAGGTGTCACCAAGAAGCAGATACAGCAGATGAGTTTGCCTGGGTAACACGGACGGTGTAAGAGAAACAGGTTGAGACTGGAAGGTTGGGAGTAAAAGGAGAAGAGAAGCTGTGGTCAGAACTTCACCTAGGGAAACAGGGAAGGTCAAAGACAAGGAAGACAGTTGAGAAGCAGAGTGACTTGCCCAGGACATTGGGTATTGCAGAGGGTCCTGTGAGACAGGCCCTGGGGACAGAAATTTTATCTGACACTTTCCTGGATGACTCCCTGGCTCATGTTTAAGATGAAATGAACCCAGTGACCCTCTTCCTGGACTGTCCAATGTGCCAATCTCTCTTCTGCCTCAAGACCTTTGCTCCCAAGTTTCCCTTTTTCTAGAAGGCTCTTATTCCAGATTTCTTTTGGCCTACTTCCTTATCATCTCTTGGGCCTCCAATGAATTCTCAGCACCTTAGCATCTGTGCGAACTCCCACCCTAGGTTAGGTCTCCCTGCTATATATCCTCAAAATATGTTGCATTTCTTTTTTTTTTTTTTTTTAATTTTTTTATTAAATCATAAGTGTATACAATGATATGATTATGGGGCATCATACACTCACTTCATAAACCATTTGACACATTTTTATCCCAGTGGTTAACATAGCCTTTCCGGCGTTATCTCAGTTACTGTGCCAAAACATTTATATTCTACATTTACCAAGTTTCGCAAATACCCCTGTAATATGCACCACAGGTGTGATCCCACCGATTCCCCTCCCTCTACCCACCCCCCCTTTCCCACTTCCCCCTATTGTTAAGTTGTAGCTGGGTTATAGCTTTCATGTGAGAGTCCCAAATTAGTTTCATAGTAGGGCTGTGTACATTGGGTATTTTTTCTTCCATTCTTGGGATACTTTACTAAGAAGAATATGTTCTAGCTCCATCCATGTAAACATGAAAGAGGTAAAGTCTCCATCTTTCTTTAAGGCTGCATAGTATTCCATGGTATACATATACCACAATTTATTAATCCATTCGTGGATCGATGGGCACTTGGGCTTTTTCCATGACTTAGCAATTATGAATTGGGCTGCAATAAACATTCTGGTACAAATATCTTTGTTATGTTGTGATTTTTGGTCTTCTGGGTATATGCCCAGCAGAGGAATTACAGGATTGAATGGCAGATCTATTTTTAGATCTCTGAGTGTTCTCCATATATCCCTCCAAAAGGAATGTATTAATTTGCATTCCCACCAGCAGTGCAGAAGTGTTCCCTTTTCTCCGCATCCACGCCAACATCTCTGGTCTTGAGATTTTGTGATATAGGCTAGTCTCATTGGAGTTAGATGATATCTCAAAGTAGTTTTGATTTGCATTTCTCTGATGATTAAAGATGATGAGCATTTTTTCATATGTCTGAAGGCCGTGCGCCTGTCTTCTTCAGAGAAGTTTCTCTTCAAATCCCTTGCCCAGCCTGCGATGGGATCCCTTGTTTTTTCCTTGCTGATGCGTTTGAGTTCTCTGTGGATTCTGGTTATTAAACCTTTGTCAGAGTTATACCCTGCAAATATCTTCTCCCATTCTGAGGGCTGTCTGCTTGCTCTGCTTACTGTGTTCTTAGCTGTACAGAAGCTTTTTAGTTTGATCAAGTCCCAGTAGTGTATTTTTGAAGCTGCTTCAATTGCCCGGGGGGTTCTCCTCATGAAATACTCACCCAGACCAATTTCTTCAAGGGTTTTCCCTGCATTCTCCTCTAGTATTTTTATAGTTTCATGTCTTAAGTTTAAATCTTTAATCCAATGAGAGTCTATCTTAGTTAATGGTGAAAGGTGTGGGTCCAATTTCAGTCTTCTGCAGGTTGCCAGCCAGTTCACCCAGCACCATTTGTTAAATAGGGAATCTTTTCCCCACTGAATGTTTTTAATTGGCTTGTCAAAAATCAAATAGCGGTAAGTAGCTGGATTCATCTCTTGGTTCTCTATTCTATTCCAGATATCTACTTCTCTGTTTTTGTGCCAATACCATGCTGTTTTGATCACTATCGATTTGTAGTAAAGTCTGAGGTCTGGTAGTGTGATTCCTCCTGTTTTGTTTTTATTTCTGAGTAATGTCTTGGCTATTCGAGGTTTTTTCTGATTCCATATAAAACGAAGTAATGTTTTTTCAAGATCTTTAAAATATGACAGTGGAGCTTTAATAGGGAGTGCGTTGAAAGTATATATTGCTTTGGGTAGTATGGACATTTTGATAATGTTGATTCTTCCTAGCCATGAGCATGGTATGTTTTTCCATTTGTTAACATTTTCAGCTATTTCTTTTCTTAGAGTTTCATAGTTCTCTTTATAGAGATCTTTCACGTCTTTTGTTAGGTAAATTCCCAAATATTTCATCTTCTTTGGCACTACTGTGAATGGGATAGAGTCCTTAACTGCTTTTTCAATTTGACTGTTGTTGGTGTATATAAAGGCTACCGATTTATGAATGTTGATTTTGTAACCTGAGACGCTGCTGTATTCCTTGATCACTTCTAGGAGTTTTGTAGTAGAGTCCCTAGTGTTTTCCAGATACACAATCATATCATCTGCGAAGAGCGAGAGTTTGATCTCTTCTGACCCTATATGGATACCCTTGATCGCCTTTTCTTCCCTAATTGCGGTGGCTAAAACTTCCATTACAATGTTGAAAAGCAATGGAGACAATGGGCAGCCTTGTCTGGTTCCTGATCTGAGTGGAAATGATTCCAATTTAACTCCATTCAATATGATATTGGCTGTGGGTTTGCTGTAGATAGCCTCTATCAGTTTAAGAAAAGTCCCTTCTAGACCAATTTTCTTGAGTGTTCTGATCATGAAGGGATGCTGGATATTATCAAAAGCTTTTTCTGCATCAATTGAGAGAATCATATGGTCTTTGTTTTTTAATTTGTTTATGTGCTGAATTACATTTATAGATTTACGTATATTGAACCAGCCTTGAGACCCTGGGATAAAACCAACTTGATCATGATGTATAATTTGTTTGATGTGTTGCTGGATTCTGTTTGTTAGGATCTTGTTGAATATTTTTGCATCTATATTCATTAGTGATATTGGTCTATAATTTTCTTTTCTTGTTGGGTCTTTTCCTGGTTTGGGGATCAGGGTGATATTTGCTTCATAGAACGTGTTGGGTAGTCTTCCTTCTTTTTCTACATTTTGGAACAGGTTGAGTAATATAGGTACTAATTCCTCTTTAAAGGTTTGGTAGAATTCTGACGTGAAACCATCTGGTCCCGGGCTTTTCTTTTTAGGGAGGTTTTGTATAGTTGATGCTATTTCTGAACTTGATATGGGTCTGTTCAACATTTCCACTTGATTCTGGTTAAGTCTTGGAAGGTGGCGTGCTTCCAAGTATCGGTCTATTTCTTTCAGATTTTCATATTTCTGAGAATAAAGTTTCTTGTAATATTCATTAAGGATTTTTTGGATTTCTGATGAGTCTGTGGTTATTTTGTCTTTGTTGTTTCTGACTGATGATATTAGAGATTTTACTCTTTTTTTCCTGATTAGGTTGGCCAGAGGTTTATCTATTTTATTGACCTTTTCAAAAAACCAGCTTTTTGATTTATTGATCTGTTGTATTATTCTTTTGTTTTCAATTTCATTTAATTCTGCTCTAATTTTGGTTATTTCTTTTCTTCTACTGGGTTTGGGGTTGGAATGTTCTTCCTTTTCCAGTTGCGTGAGATGTCCCATTAAGTTGTTAACTTCCTCTCTTTCCGTTCTCTTGAGGAAGGCTTGCAGTGCTATAAATTTCCCTCTTAGAACTGCCTTTGCAGTGTCCCAGAGGTTCTGATAGCTTGTGTCTTCATTGTCATTTTGTTCCAAAAAATTGGTGATTTCTTTCTTAATCTCATCTCTGACCCAGCTATCATTCAGCATAAGGTTATTTAACTTCCATGTTTTTGTATGGGTATGCAGATTCCTGTTGTTACTCAATTCAAGTTTTATTCCATGATGGTCCGAGAAGATGCATGGAATAATTTCTATTCCTTTAAATTGACTGAGGTTAGACTTGTGACCTAAAATGTGATCAATTTTGGAGTAAGTTCCGTGGGCTGATGAGAAGTATGTGTATTCAGTTTTGTTGGGATGAAATGTTCTGTAGATGTCTGCTAAATCTAAATACTGGATGGTTAGGTTTAAATCTAAGATTTCTTTGCTCAGCTTCTTTTTGGAGGATCGATCCAACACTGCCAAGGGAGTGTTGAAATCTCCAATGATTATGGAGCTGGAGGAAATCAAGTTACTCATGTCTGTTAGAGTTTCTCTTATAAATTGAGGTGCATTCTGGTTGGGTGCATAGATATTAATAATTGAGATCTCGTCATATTGAGTATTACCCTTAACAAATATGAAGTGACCATTCTTGTCCTTCCTTACTTTTGATGGTTTAAAGCCTACTGTATCTGCAAATAAAATTGCAACACCTGCTTTTTTCTGATTACCATTTGCCTGAAATATGGATGACCATCCTTTCACCCTGAGTCTGTATTTGTCTTTTAAGTTGAGATGTGACTCTTGTATGCAACAAATATCTGGCTTAAGTTTTTGTATCCAGTCAGCTAACCTATGCCTCTTTAGAGGACAGTTTAAGCCATTCACATTGATGGAGAGTAAGGATAAGTCTGGTGGAATTTTGGGTATCGAGTTTTTCAAAGGTCCAGTGGACATTTTTAATCCTTTCGCCAGTGTGGAAGTTGGAGTTTGATCCGAAGTTTCTGAGTGAGTTTACTTTTGTGGTATAGGATTGGGTTGGTCATTGTGGAGGATAGGTCTGAGAACATCCTGAAGAGCTGGTTTACTTATGGCAAATTTTTTCAACATATGAATGTCATTGAAGTATTTAATTTCTCCATCATAGATGAAACTCAGTTTAGCTGGATACAAGATCCTGGGTTGAAAGTTTTTTTGCTTTAGGAGATTAAAAGTTGATGACCAGCCTCTTCTTGCTTGAAAAGTTTCAGCAGAGAGATCTGCAGTTATTCTAATATTCTTACCTTTGTACGTTATAGTTTTCTTTCGCCGGGCTGCTTTGAGAATCTTCTCTTTCATGTTAACTTTAGTGAAGCTAATTATGATATGTCTGGGAGATGGCTTTTTGGGGTTGAATCGTGCTGGGGTTCTGAAGCTGTCTGCTATCTGAATTTCAGATTCTCTAGGCATGTCTGGAAAATTTTCTTTCATAATTTCATGTAGAAGGGCCTCTGTGCCCTTGGCTGCCACGTCATCAGCCTCCGAAATTCCTATAACCCTTATGTTATTTTTTTTCGAATTATCTGAGAGCTCTCTGAGTGAGTGATCCGTTTTTGCTCTCCATTTCTCTTCCTCTTTGAGAGATTGGGAGCGTTCGAAGACTTTATCTTCAATGTCAGAAATCCTTTCTTCTGCTTGCTCCATTCTGTTACTGAGGGATTCTACTGTATTTTTCATATCTTTGAGGGCTGTAAGTTCTTGTTTCAGTGTGTCTAAGTCTTTGGTGGTTTTGTCTTTAAATTCGTTAAATTCTTGAGACAGTTTTTGAATTTCTCCTCGAATTCCTAATTCCATTTTATTAATCTTGTCTGCAAACCAAATTCTGAATTCGACTTCTGACATCTCAGCCAGTTGTTTATGAATGGGATCTTCAATCACATCTGCCGTATCTTTTCTTGGGGGGGTTGATCTATTCTGGTTATTCATGTTACCAGAGTTTTTCCGCTGATTCCGCCCCATGGTTTACTCCCTTTGGTTTTTCCCCTGGGGTTTTATCGAGGGCCCGTACAGTGTTGTGGCCTGAGAAACTGGGGCCCTGTCTGGTGTGGTGGAGCAAAGTGGTTCTGTCTTGTTTTCAGCTGGTTTCTGTTCGATCCTATTGCAACTTCTACTCTGGCTTGAAGTCTCAGCTGTGTGGAAAAATCAGCAATTAAGTCACCCCGCCTGCTCACCTCTGGCCCCAGTTGGAAAAGGAGAATCAAACCTTCCTACAATCGCACACCCAGGGCACCACCTGAAAAGTCCTCAGTCTATTAGCCCAGTTCAAAAGGTCCGAATCAACTGTCTCAATCGGCACTTGTCTCAGGTGGAAGGGTTCAAGAGGTCTCTGGGAACTGGATCACAGGGGCCTGGTGACTCCTCTGAGACAGCTCACCCCAGTGCAGCGTGGAGTCAGGAGGAGCCACCCCGCAAACAGAGCAGTCTTTATTTGGCACTTATCACATGAGTTATGAAATAGTGAGTGCAAAATTTTAATTTAAATGTCCGTTTTATCCCCAAACAACTATAGGCCAAAGGAATAAGAACTTTGTCTCTTGTGTTCAACTTTGTGCCTCCATTACCTGCCAGAGTGCTTGTAACATAATACACATGTAAGCATCCATGTAAGTGGATATAATTGAACTTATTTGTTTTATTCATTACTAAAACTTAGATGCTGTTTACCATGTGCCAAGCATTGTTCTAAATACTTCATTTAATAATAAAGTGGTGGATACAGTAAACTAGGCATTGGTTGGAAAGTTATGGACCATGTGCCAAAAACCTTATGAGGATGCTGCTATTCAGACAGATAAGGAAAAGTAAGGCTTTAGAGAGAGGGTGCAAGAGAGGGTGACAGACCCTACAGCCAGTATGCCTCGGATCAAATGCCACCTATACCCCATTATAACTATGTGATTTCAGTGATATATCTGATCATGCAATCATGTCTTTTTCTTCAGCTATAGTGTAGAGATAATAACTAACCTTATAGGTTGTCATAGGTATTCAATAATTTGTTGTGGGATAGACCTAAGTTCTGCTATGATATTGTTTTATAGTTTACCACTTCCTTTCCCCCTCACCCTTTCCCCCACCTATTTTCCTTTTCACCCACATCTGTCTGTCTTGGAAATGGGCCATTGACTCTTGATCATCAGAAACAGGATAAAATTTAATTTTACCTCTGAGCACATCCCCATCACACGTCTCATTTTCTTCTAGTGACCTGGGTGGTTTTCAAAGTCCTGGGTTTATACCAGTCCATTTGATGCTACTCTAATTGAAATTATACTGCTACTGATTATAAGCAGAATGTAATTACTTCAGTTGGCATTTGGACATGACCATAGCCTACCTCATTAAAGATTATATGGCCCTTCAATGACTATCTTCACTTTTGTTTTTTAGACGTCAACAGTGAAGGGCAGCCTCCTCAATGCACATGGAGAAATAGCACTCCATGGCCTGTGTTATAGGGTAAAACCTGTCATTTATTTTAGTTTATGTGTCACTGGAAAATTCAGGCTAATTCTTTATCATGTCATGGAAGCCCAGAAAAGATGACTGTACAATAAAAGTTAATTAATTGTTTAAATCATTCATAAATGAAGTTCAAGAAAATATAAGTGAGCTATATAAGCTTTTAGACAGAGAAGGACTTGATAAGCAGAATTGACATATTTGGTAGAATAAAACCTTAAAATATACATTAAAATAAAAATGAAAAAATGAGTGACAAAATATATTTTAGGTTCATGGCAAAAAGTTATTTGAAATATAGATGGAATGTATAAAAATCAAGGAAAATATTAATAAGCTAATAAAAATATTTATGTGTATTTACAAGAAAGGTAATTATCACACAGAAACAAAACAAATGAACAAAGATAAACACATTCTACTACATTTCAAGTAAAATAATCATGCCTACTTCTCCTTCTTTTTTGCACATCATAAAATATTTTTAAAAAATGATTTCTAGAAGTACCTTGAAAGGTTATAATATCATGAAATACTTTGTAGCATAAAACAATTAGACTCCTTTGCAACTTTAAATCCCATTTAAAAGACTGAAGTAGGCTTGAAACAATGGCTCATGCCTGTAATCCTAGCACTCTGGAGACTCAGGCAAGAGAATCATTTGAGCAGAGGAGTTAGAGATGAACCTCAGCAAGAACAAGACCCTGTCTCAGCTAAAAATAGAAAAATTAGTTGAGCATTGTAGTGGGCATCTGTAGTCCCTGCTATTTGGGAGGCTGAGGCAGGATTCTTTGAACCCAAGAGTTTGAGGTTGTTGTAACCTGGGCTAATGCCAAGATGCTTTAGCTTGGGTGATAGAATGAGACACTATCTCAAATAAATAAATAAATAAACAAAAACAAATTTTTAAAAGAATGAAGTAGTTTTGTATGCTGACATTGATGTAGAAAGATAGGCAACATGTGTTAAGTGAGAAAAGTTCGGAATAGGAGATAGCGTATTTCTTTTCTGGCAAAGGAATGAACACACACATAATAGCGCATGTATATGTGTATGTATGCATAAATATGTACATATTTATATGGGAAATTACTGGATTAATACTCATAAAACTTTGACAGTGATTGCTGATGTGTGAAATGGGCGGAAGTCTTAATTCATCTTTTCCTCTAAATCAAGCTAATTATTATTTACATAGAAATAATTTTGAGGAAATGATGCTTTTTAATGAAGAGGATCAGGCATTCTCAGGTTCTTACGTTGTACACTGAAAGCTTTCTGTTGATTTCACAAGTATACCAAAATGCATTGATTCTTGAAGCTATCCAAACCTCTTGTTTACACTTATTTTGAAAAAATATGAGCAAAAACATCTATAAGACACAACCCATTCGATATTATTTACAATAGAGAAAACCTAGAAGCAATCCAAATGTCTAACCTTAGAGTATTACTCGAAGGTTTTTGAAATGGTAAGATGAAATATTTTGCATTCAGAAAAAAAATCAGTTGAGAAAAAGTACTCTGAAACATTGTTCTAGTTACACTGTTTACAAAGTAGATATAATCCAGGACCCAGCATGACTTCAATTATGTTGAAATCTGTATTTAACAGTGGAAAGATTGGAGGGATGTGTTTGCAATGCTGTGGTGTTTCTCTCCAGGTAATTACATTATTGTTTTCATTTTCTTCTATGTGTTTTTCAGAATACTCCCAGTCTCCTCTAGGACTATGCCATAGTTAATCATTAAAGTAATTACATTTTATTACACAAGACATGTGAATTGCAGAAATATATGAAAATATAGATAATCAACCAGAGGCAATTACTATTTAATAGTTAGACACATGTTCTCCTAGATACTTTTATTACTATATATTTTGTAGAGATAAGACTATATTACATATATAGTGCGGGTAATAGATATATACACACACATATAGAGGCTGCCAAAAAAATGTATGCACATTTTACAAAGGGAAAATACTGTATTTAAATGGAAATACTCAAGTCACATTTGATTTCTGCAATTATAAGAGATACAATATATAAGACAACAAACTTTGTTGGTGTATATTGAGAATTACACATATATACAGTATGTAACCTTTTAATAATAACCAATGCTTTATTAACATATACCCATGTCAATATATATTTATTTATGAAAACATGCAGTGAAGTTTTATTTCATTTTATAGATTATTTAGTGTATTTGCAGCCATGATATGTTGGCTACTTCAGTTATTTACATGCATGCATTATTTTAATAATCATTCTAGATAATATTTGTAGCTACATCCATCCACAACCATTGATTATTCATAAAGAGAAAATTCTCTAAGTAAAATTGATATTTCAGTGAAGTTTTTGCAATGTTAAGATGTTTGATTGACACTGGAAGATGAAGCCAGAAAGTTTACAGACATGTACTCCTCCATGTATCAGTTGTGTTCTTTACCAAGCAAGTCTTAACTTTTGTAATCAAGTAAAACATAAAAGTTTATTTTCCAGTAGTTAATGGGTTATGAAGTCAGCTACCAAAGAAGTTTTTCCTCCATAGTAATGTACAGTACTTCTTTAGGGTTTACTTGTAAAATACATGGCATACACTAAATTTGGAGATGGAGTTTCACAGGTGAATAAGGTAACATCTTTCCTCAAAAAATGTAAACTATTATGAGGGTACAGACACACCTAATTATGTCCTTTGTTTTTATGCAGTGACATAATGTAGTGAAGTTGCTTTTTTTTTCTCTCAGAATCATAAATACCTTTTTAGGCAAGTAAATTTCTGATCTTAACTTACTCATTTGCCAAAAGAACCAAAGAACAAACAAGTAGATATACTGACTTATGGATCAATCTGTTAAAATATTAATATGTTAATGCACATCAACACTCATATATACATATGCATAGGTGAGCATGTGGATCTTGTAAAAGCTAGAGTTGCCATGAGTATTCTTTTCCCCACTGTCATACTGTAAAATCTGTTGCTTATGTCTGCCATTATTTGATAAGCTGTGTTTTTTAACAATCACTGTTCATTTAACAAATAATTATCAACTAATTCCTATCACCAGGGGACCAAAAATATAAGAAAAGTGAAATGTGATTCCTGCCCTCAACAACCCTAATTATAGTTGAGTGAAGATGTCAATATAGCTAATACATATAGAACTGATCAGCATATGATAATTTAGTTTTATTGATTTCATCAGTATCCATGCAACATATATTTGTTGAGCTCTGATAAAGTCCCAGGCTCCGTGCTTAATGCCATAGTAGATAAGAAAATCATAGACCCTACCATCCAGGAGGAAGAGATAAGAATATCAATCATGCCTTCAATGTTTGCTTTGTTATGAAGTTATTTTAAGTTGAAATATAAAAATACTTACAAATAAATGAATTTTAAAATATTATGAGTTTTAAAATGCTATTATAGAGCAGTACCTGTAGCTCAGTGAGTAGGGCACTGACTCCATATACGGAGGGTGGTGGGTTCAAACCTGGCCCCGGCCAAACTGCAACAAAACATAGCCTGACATTGTGGCAGGCGCCTGTGGTCCCAGCTACTGGGGAGGCTGAGGCAAGAGAATCACCTAAGACCAGGAGCTGGAGGTTGCTGTGAGCTGTGATGTCATAGCACTCTACCAAGGGCAACAAAAAAAAAAAAAATGCTATTATAAGTTAAATGGCAGAAGTACAATTAGTAGGGTCATTGCTACTTTTGTTTAGTCTGGTGGTAAAAGAGCAAATTATTATTCCTACATTAGGTGTAAGATTTTAAAGAAAAAGCCATTTTTGAAATTTTATAATTGATTATTAGTTTTTTTAAAATACACAATACAATTTGGCTATATGTTAAAATTTCAAGTTGAGAAGAGAGAGAAAAAGAGAAAGACACAGAGAGAAAGAGAGATATTGAAAGACTGAGTTCACAATGTGAGACAGTATTTTGGTAATAATTCAAGATAAATGATGTCTTAGTGGGAAATTTTTTCTTCCCTTATAGAAGGGAAAGTGTCTAAGTTGATCCCAGATGTCAAAGAGGACATCTTAGTGAGAATGTTTTAATGACATTACGGTACATGTAATATTATAATACGTCTATCATAGACTTTTTTGCATTATCTATGGTATGCAAAAACCCACAATTCTTTATTTTTTTAGTATTATATAACTCAGTCTTAAGGATATAGCTCCTTATAAAAATAGTTATTTTAAAACATAATACTCAAAAAATCTTTACTTTCATGAGAAATATTTCTTCAAATCATTATACCAATTTATAATAAATTCATTATAGCATATGTATTCTTTACAAGTTACTTCAATGGTTTATGGAATTAGACTGAGTTTAACAGATAGATTTACACAAGATTTCAGTTTGCAAAAAACCAACTGTAATTAATGGATATATTCTTCATACTTCAATTACATGGGTTAATTGAAGAGACAAATTTGTAATGAAATTAGAAAAAAATATTGATTAGTCATTACATCAAAGGGAAAAATAACTTTGATAATCAACTTGCCAGTGGCTTTATTCAAATAATCCACAACACTATCTGTAATCCTTTAAAGAATTACTCTGGGAATTTCAGCTGCTCTTTTTCAATGTATTATGTTTTAGCAATAGTAATGCAGAAGAATATTCAAAACATGATTTTGTTTATGCTTAATTTGAGGGGGAGTTGATGTTGTGAAGTAAATAGTGTTAGGAAATCATAAAAAATATGCTTCCTTCTTTAATTAAAGACTATGGTTTTTTGTTGTTGTTTCTTATTTGTTTGTTTTTTTGGTACTTATCTCAGAAAAATTAGTTCCTGGAATCATGAAATCTGAGCATTGTTGTAAACTCTTCTACCTGACCACAATGATTATAGCTTCACAAGAAGAGTGGAAGAGAAGGAGGAGAAAAAAAAGATGTATGTTGATGAGCTTGTTAAAAGTTTAAAAATCTTTTAGGGATATGTTGAATAGTACCACTTTCCAATTTGCTTTAGCTTTTCTTGTCCCTAAAGAAAGTCTGAGCAAAACAATTTAGAATGTGGTAGCTAACTCAGTTGGAGGAGGGTAGGTCATGTCCCTAGGGAGAGAGTTATGGAAATGACCAGGCAAGACCTGAACCAAGAAGCCCAAAGCTTTTGGAAGCATTACGTTTCTAGAAACAAAACCCAAGTGCTGACCAAAGTCAAAGTTCAAGTGCCCTGGGTACTCTGGAAAAATGGGGCAGGTGGTGAAGGAGGCCAAAATGGGGTGGACATAGCCTCTTGAGGTCTATGGCTCCTCCTTGGCTTTAGCTAAGTGACCATCCTCAGGTCCTATCCTGGAAAGGAAAGGAAAGGAAAGGGTACTGCTACATCTGAATTTAAGTGATGAATATCTTTCTTACAGTTGTTATAGCCAAACAGAGTTCTTGATTTCTTGCTCCAGCCTCTCACCTAATCCTCTCAACATATGCCAAGTATAAAGGCAAGGCAGTAGTATTCCCCTCTTTGCTGAAGCCAGGAACCCAGAAGTCATCACTGATTCCTTTCATTATAACTTATCCTCCAATCCCGACTGCTTAAGCTTCAAAACATATTTTGTATCTTTTCAGTTCCCTCTAGTTCTACCGCCACAACTATAGTCTGTGTTGGTTTGAAAAAAGTGGCTAGAATATAATAGATCCTCTATAAATAGTGTTAAATGAATAAATGCACGTTGGCTTGCCCTTACTCATCTTTATCTTTTTATTGTCCATTCTCTACAATTCTGAAAAAAGATAGGTCAGATGATGTCACTGTCTGGTACAAATATTTACTGTCTTCTTATTTAGCTCTTGGCAATTAATTTCCCGCATCACTGTGCACCTGCATAGCTCTTCATGTTCTGCTTCTTATTCTCCATTACCCTATTGTGAACGCACAGGTTTCTTTTCTTCCTTAACCTCGTTAAGCTCTTCCTGTTTCAAGGTTTTTGGATAGTTAGCTTCCTCTGCCTGAACTATATATTTTTCTTTATTCTTGAATGGTTGATTCATTCTTATTTTTGAACTCAGATCAAATGATGTTTCTGTGAGAGTCCTTTAACCCAAGAAAGTTTTCTCTGTAAGTTACTTTGTATTATATAATTTAAAAATAAGCTAAATTCTAATTTTAATAGTCTAAAATTATTTTGTCTGTTTTTTAAGTTTATTCTCTATTGTAGTAAAATCTCCATTTAAGCAAGTATCTTGTCTGTCTAAAACCTGATAGATGCTCAGTGATAAAGAAATGGTGGCCACTTGGTTGAAGGCTGTGCAGAAGATTAGGGGATAGAATATAGTTCAACAAACAGGTGGCCGGTGATACATGGATCTAGATAGGAAATACTGAATGAGGCATAGGTTGTGGAAGGAAAGTGATTTGTTATTTTAGACGCCATGAGTTTCATGTGTCTGAGGACATTGGTAGAGACTGCACATATTCTTCTGGAGCTTCTTACAGTAGAGAAGATAGACATGTGGATGTGGGATTATCGGCATAAGTTAAGGTAGTCATGAAGTGCAGATCTCAGTTAAGGGGAGGGCATTATTTTTCTCTCTTTACCATAACAAGTTCCACAAGCTTAGTGGCTCAAAATAACCAAACATAGTGCCTTACAGCCCTGAAGCTCAGAATTCTGGACTAGCCTGGTTGGTTTTGGGTTGCACAAGACAAAAATCAATGTGTTCACTGTCTGAGCCCTTCCTGAGAGACTATGAGAAGAATCATTTCTCAGCCAACTCAAGTTTATGGCAGAATTCAGGCCCTGCCAGTTGTGTGACTGAGGTCTCCATTTCCTTGTTGTCTGTCCAATAAGGGGCCTTTTCATTCCTAAAGGCATCTCTTCTGTTCTGACACCTAAATATCTACTTCTATTTATTTAATTTTGGAATACTAGTTAAGTGGGCACAAGTGTTTTTTGTTACGTGAATATTTTATGTAATGCTTAAGTCAGGGCTTTTGGTGTGGCCATCACCAAATAGTCTTTACTGTATCCAATATGTAAGTTTTTATTCCATATATGTCCTCCTTCCTTCTTGATTTCTCATGTCCTTTTTATATTGCCTTGTGCTCATGTGAACCCATCTCTTAACTTCCACTTATTACTGAGAACATATGGTATTTGTTTTACCATTCCTGAGATACTTCATTTAGGATGATGGCTTCTAGTTCACACCACGTTACTTCAAATGACATTATTTTATTCCTTTTTATGACTGAGTAGTACTTCATGGTATATACGTGCCACATTTTGATTATACAGACATGAACTGAAGGGTACTTAGGTTGATTCTCTTGGTGGGACTGAAAATTAGTACAAGCTCTGTGGAAAACAGAATGGGGACTCCTCAAAGAAATAAATGTAGACCTACCATTTAGTATAACAATTCCACTATTGGGTATCTACCCAAAGGAAATGAAGTCACTTAATCGAAAAGATACCTGCACTCAAATATTTGTTGTAACATAAGTTATAATTGCAAAGATGTGGAATCAATCCAAATGCCCTTTAATTCATGAGTGGATAAAGGGTTCCTGTATCTCAAACTGAGCAATGGTACACTGAATTTTTCTTTTACTTGGAATGTCTCTGACTTCCTCTTTTGTTGTAGCATTTCCCTTAACTACTTCTTCATTATACGTCTAAGTTAATCTTCAACGTCCCTCTTGAATCTTTAAGAGCTCAGGTAATTATATTGGGCAAACCCACATAATATAGGACAGTCCTTCTATTTTAAATTCAGCTGATAGTGACTTTAATTATATCTGAAATCTTGAAGTCCCTTCATGATTTAGAACTTGATTGAATAACCAAAAAAGAGGGGGAACCTTTGCATGATATCTTTAAAATCCTGCCTCTCACAGGGGGTGTGATAAAATTTCCAAAAACCATACACATGGAAGGGACTGTTGAAAGGAGTGGGATCAGTATAAGTGCAAAAACACTGCTCATGTTGGTAAGAGCCCCTAGAAGATGGTAGTGTCTTTAAGTTAGACACAGAGCGAGTAGATTGTGTTAACATGCTACAGAGAAGAAGCCATGGCATTTAATAACCAGCCAAATCTTTTGAAAGACTAATTTCTGTAGAATGGTATGGATAAAAGTCTGATTTCTGTGGGTTAATGGTGACTTGCATAATATGAAGTTGATCAAGAGCATTTAGAATACTATTTCCAGAGGGTTTATCAGGCAATAACAGAAAGATAGTGAGGTAACAGTGCTCTTCTGGTGGGGATAATTGTTAGAATATATTTCTCTTTAAATCGAAAGATTGTTCCTCTGAAAAAGAAGCTTTTAAAATAAAACAGAGCACAGAAGTCTTGCTATAATATTTCCTTTTGTGATTCACAAGTATCTAGGGCCATGCTTAAAAAATGTGTTATGTAAATTATATCAGTACAACATTTGGTGGAAGACTTGTATAAAACCAATCAGAGTTTTGTACTGATATGTAAAGAGATTAAAACAAGAGTTCTTACTATACATGAAAAGCCACAAAACAATTAAAAAAACAATCTTGGTATTAAAACAAACAACTTGATTTATGCTGTTATTGAAGTGAAATTTTAGGTCTTTATGAAGTTCTCATGATATTATTTTCAATGTAGTATTTTCTTTTGAAACTAAGCTCCATACTATTTTTCTACATTTTTGTCTGTTTTTCAAATAGGCAAGTGATGGTCAGACTCCAGTGGTTCTTCAAAACTTTCAAGGAGCTGAACAAGATGAAGGCGAAAGCACACAAATTTGCTGGTATGCATTTGCAAGAAGTAAATGGGTGCCATCTGTTAAAAGATTTCATTTGCTGCCTAATTAATTCTCCCATGTTGCCTGTACACCAATGCAAAGCTCATAGTTACAACTGGAAAAGGGAACAGATGGCGTCTTTCAGTTATCTATTGACTACTGTGATCTTCTTGCTAATTAATCTAAATAAAGCATCCATTATTTAATCTTAAACAAAATTTCAACCAGATGAAGTTTTGGATATCCTTAAGAAAATGTTTTCTTTTGTTAGCATTTGCATAAAGCATCTTGGTGTTTACCCGTACTTGTAAGGACTCAAAGAATTCGCAGAAGCATCTACAACAATCAGAACTTTTTCTTCCTCAAATCTGCCCTAAAATAAGCAGATCCTCAAACTTTTAGCATCAGAACTTGGTGACAACTGTCATAGTTTAAGTCTGAATTATTTTAAATTAACAAAGAGATTCAACACAACAAAGTATATACACTTTATTAGAAATACAAGCTGTCTTTTATCAGCTAAATCTAAGATTAGGTATCTGAAAGTTGTCTATTTTAGATGTCAGTTCCTAAGTTGCTTTACTAATGTTAATAAATGCTAGCTTCTCCTCTCAAATTAGTGAACATACAGGTTTTTAAAAATATACTACCCGATGTTTAACTTTACGTTTAAATTTTTTTATTCCTGATTGATTTGATAACACTCTCAAGGCCTGCCTTCTTGTTCCTCACTAACTTTATTTTTAGGAATTTGGAAATTAAAGACCCTTGATTTTGGAGGAGTAACTTCTACTTAAAATAATTTTATGGCATTTTTAATAAATTATTGAGAAAAATCTATCCAATATAGAATGCTTAAGAATCATTAGTTTCATTTCGTACAGCTGGAAAAATCACTAATAATTATAAATTATTATGGAAAAATAAACCTAATTTAACCTCCACTAAGTATGATTTTTAAAAATTCTAATGAAGTCATTATCCTAATGGTAAGATGCTTCCATTTTAAAAAATACATGAAAGCATCTTCACAGTAAACAATTTGGTTTCCTTCCAACAATATAAAATGGTTTTATATTCCCTGGCCTTCAGAAATTCTTCAGTAAGTCAGGCGATTTAAATATCTATTTGGAAATAGCAAGATGGTGAACCACTGATTCTTTAGAAGTTTCATTTTTCTTTATAGTTCAATTACAGCACTTACCATGTACTGTTATACATCATTTTTTTTACATGAGTAACATTTTCATAAGTCTGAGAAGTTAGTTCCAGAAATCAGAGACAAAATCTAATTTATCTTTTTATTGCCGGCATCTAGAGATGTGCTTGACACATTGGTGGGGATCAATCAATGTTGTCCACCTGAATGAATGATCAAATTTTACCTGAAAGAGTGATGACAGGATGCCAGACAACCTCAAAATATATTTTACTCGGGAAAAAAATAATGAAACTGATTGTTTGGTGGACCTGAGAAAATGCACAATAATTTTCTTTGAAAAAGAAAGAGTCATTCATTTCCATGTCACAAAGTGTCACTCTTTTGTTCCACTCTGGTTTGGCTTTCAGTGATGTATCACGCCCCATGACGGCTCTTTGTTGCTTGGCATGACTGGTGGTTGCTTACTGCGGTGTAACACAGCAGAGAGGAAGCTTATTGTGAGCTGCCTCTATCCTGAGCCATCTGACCATGGCCTGGGCTTGTCATCTTCCTGATCTGCCACTTGCATCTCAGCTCAAACAAATGTCAACCCTGCCCTTAACCTAAAATATTTCCTTTTTCTTTACTCCATCCACCAATTAGTAAGAGTCTAAGATCCAGACCTTGTTCATGTTCTTACCAAATTCATCACCTAGTAGGTTTTTATACATGAGAATAGCTAAAACAACAACAGTAATATCTGAGTAAGAATATACCTTAGGTATAGCTATAGATTATACCTAGTGTAATCATTCTCCCAATTCACCTTCAACGCTCCTATGAATAACATTCCAGAGTCTTCTTAAATTTATTTATTAGGAGGGACTTTGTTAACTTAAAAAGTTTATTTTAGTTTAATTCAGCACTTTATGACCTTCTTCCTAATACTGAACTAAAATATATTAACGGGAGGAGGGAGACAAGATGGCGGACTGAAGCCAGCTTTCAACAGAGGCTCCCGTCCAGAAGGAGAGTTAAGGGACAGGAATTTAGTAAGTATCCTGGTGGACTTGAGCCACACCAAGAGAGAAGGTTGAAGAACGCACATCAACACCGCTGAGGCAAGCTGTGATCACAAGGACGCAAACAAAAGGTACAAAATCCACCACCAAGCGGACGGGAGTCCCCCTCCCCCATGAGACCGGCTCAAGAGCCCCACAATTAAACAAACGGGCAGAAATTAAAGGCCCTCCCACTACACTCCATGGGAGAGTCCTTCTAAAAACTGGACCTACCTCCCCTACTGGGGTGCCGTGGCGTTCTCCTGCCGGGCATAAAACTGAATAAAACTTTAAAAATCCTTTGCCGGCAACCCTGAATCCCCAACATTCCCCTGCTGCCCACTGAGGTCTGGAGGCCTGTCCCCCAGGAGTTCGGATTCTTGAGTGATTTCTCAAGGGGAGTGGACAGTCCCCGAGTTGCGACTCATCAGCATTGACTCTGAGGCACGCGAGTGAGGAGAGGGCACAGGGCTGAGGGGGAGTCACGCCTCGGCGGCACTTCCCTGTGGTGCAGTGCATCAATATGGCCAGGCATAAAACTGAATGAAACTCTAGCTTCCCCCCCACTCTCACTTGGGGTCTGGGGGCCTGTCCCCCAGGAGTTCGGATCCTTGGGTGATTTCTCGAGGGGAGCACACAGTGCCCGAGCCGCGACTGGTCAGCGCAGACTCTGAGACACACGAGCGAGGAGAGGGCACCCGGCTGAGGGGGAGTCATGCCTCGGCGGCACTTCCCTGCGGTGTAGTGCAGCAGCCCTCCCTGGGCGACATTACTACACAAAACTGAATAAAACTCTAGGTTCCCCACTGAGCGCCCCTACTCTCACTCGGGGTCTGAAGGCCTATCCCCCAGGAGTTTGGATCCTTGGGTGATTTCTTGTGGGGAGTGCACAGTGCCCGAGCTGCGTCAGGTCAGCGCTGACTCTGAGACACGTGAGCAAGGAGACGGCACTCTGCTGAGGGGAAATCAAACCTTGGTGGCACTTCCCTGCGGTGCGGTGCAGCAGCCCTCCCCGGGGGGGCAACAGTACGGCCAGGCATAAAACTGAATGAAACTCTAGCTTCCCCCCGACTCCCACTCGGGGTCTGGGGGCCTGTCCCCCAAGAGTTCGGATTCTTGGGGGATCTCTCGAGGGGTGTGGACCCAGCATAAACTGCAGCTGCTCGGTGCTGACTCTGGGGCGTGAGACAGAGGAGAAAAGTGTCGGCTGAGTGCCCACACGAGAGCGGCAGTTCCCTGGAGGCAGAGCAACAGCTGTTTTTTCTTTAACGGCAGAACGGCTCACTTCTGGATATTCTGAGGCCACACCCCATGTCTCCCTGGGCAACCAGAGGAGGCCACCGGTGAGCGGGGGATTTCCTGACACTGCTCACAAACCCCGGAAGCTTCCAGGACGGGGCCGACCCAGAGAGGTGATCGGACGCAAGCCTTCAGCAGCAAAGAGGACACAAACCTCCAGCAACAAAGACGTTTGAACTCAGAACAGCCCATCTTCTGTAGGCGATTTCGGCAGAAACAGAGACAGAACCCCGCAAAGTTGTCTGTTCTGTTCCGTTCTGTTAACAGCACCCATCAGGGACGGGGCTAAGCCTGAGTGAACACCTCCTTCCCATCACCTGCATCAAGCACTCAAAGATGTCAGGCCCCATCTCCTCCTTCTAAATAGCGGCAGTCTGCGGGGGCCTGGCAGACTTCCTTGCGATTCAGGCAGGTGCAACCCCCTGGAGTGTCTGTTCACTGCAGGCAACTGGGTTAGCCATCTGCAGAGATACCAGTGACTGGGTCCGACGGAGGGGCAAAGTGGGGAAGGAGACGTCAACCTTCCCAGACTGCTCTGTTTGCTGAGTGGCTCCTCCTGACTCCACGCTGCACTGGGGTGAGCCGTGTCAGAGGAGTCACCAGGCCCCTGTGATCCAGTTCCCAGAGACCTCTTGAACTCTCCCACCCAAGACAGGTGCCGATTGAGACAGTTGATTTGGACCTTTTGAACTGGGCTAATAGACTGAGGACTTTTCAGGCGGTGCCCTAGGTGTGTGGTTGTAGGAAGGTTTGATTCTCCTTTTCCAACTGGGCAAGAGGGGGGCAGGCGGGGTGACTTAATTGCTGATTTTTCCACACAGCTGAGACTTCAAGCCAGAGTAGAAGATGCAATAGGATCGAACAGAAACCAGCTGAAAACAAGACAGAACCACTTAACTCCACCACACAAGACAGGGCCCCAGTTTCTCAGGCCACAACACTGTACTGGCCCTTGATAAAGCCCCAGGGGAAAAATCAAAGGGAGTAAAATAACCATGGGGCGGAATCAGTAGAAAAACTCTGGTAACATGAATACCAGAATAGATCAACCCCCCCCAAGAAAAGATACGGCAGATGTGATTGAAGATCCCATTCATAAACAACTGGCTGAGATGTCAGAAATCGAATTCAGAATTTGGATTGCAGACAAGATTAATAAAATGGAATTAGGAATTCGAGGAGAAATTCAAAAGTTGTCTCAAGAATTTAACGAATTTAAAGACAAAACCACCAAAGACTTAGACACACTGAAGCAAGAATTTACAGCCCTCAAAGATATGAAAAATACAGTAGAATCCCTCAACAACAGAATGGAGCAAGCAGAAGAAAGGATTTCTGACATTGAAGATAAAGTCTTTGAACGCTCCCAATCTCTCAAAGAGGAAGAGAAATGGAGAGCAAAAACGGATCACTCACTCAGAGAGCTCTCAGATAATTTGAAAAAAAAGCAATTTATGAATTATTGGGATTTCTGAGAATGATGAAGTGGCCTGAAGGGCACAGAGGACCTTCTGCATGAAATTATGAAAGAAAAATTTCCAGACATGCCTAGAGAATCTGAAATACAGATAGCAGACAGCTTCAAAACGCCAGCACGATTCAACCCCAATAAGTCATCCCCCAGACATATCATAATTAGCTTCACTAAAGTTAACATGAAAGAGAAGATTCTCAAAGCAGCCCGGCGAAAGAAAACTATTATGTACAAAGGTAAGAATATTAGAATAACTGCAGATCTCTCTGCTGAAAGTTTTCAAGCCAGAAGAGAGTGGTCATCAACTTTTAATCTCCTAAAGCAAAATAACTTTCAACCCAGGATCTTGTATCCAACTAAACAGAGTTTCATCTATGATGGAGAAATTAAATACTTCAATGACATTCATATGTTGAAAAAATTTGCCATAAGTAAACCAGCTCTTCAGGATATTCTCAGACCTATCCTCCACAATGACCAACCCAATCCTATACCACAAAAGTAAACTCACTCAGAAACTTCGGATCAAACTCCAACTTCCACACTGGCGAAAGGATTAAAAATGTCCACTGGACCTTTGAAAAACTCGATACCCAAAATTCCACCAGACTTATCAATACTCTCCATCAATGTGAATGGCTTAAACTGTCCTCTAAAGAGGCATAGGTTAGCTGACTGGATACAAAAACTCAAGCCAGATATTTGTTGCATACAAGAGTCACATCTTAACTTAAAATACAAATACAGACTCAGGGTGAAAAGATGGTCATCCATATTTCAGGCAAATGGTAATCAGAAAAAAGCAGGTGTTGCAATTTTATTTGTAGATACAGTAGGCTTTAAACCATCAAAAGTAAGGAAGGACAAGAATGGTCACTTCATATTTGTTAAGGGTAATACTCAACATGATGAGATCTCAATTATTAATATCTATGCACCCAACCAGAATGCACCTCATTTTATAAGAGAAACTCTAACAGACATGAGTAACTTGATTTCCTCCAGCTCCATAATCGTCGGAGATTTCAACACTCCTTTGGCAGTGTTGGATCGATCCTCCAGCAAGAAGATGAGCAAAGAAATCTTAGATTTAAAACTAACCATTCAATATTTAGATTTAGCAGACATCTACAGAACATTTCATCCCAACAAAACTGAATACACATACTTCTCATCAGCCCACGGAACTTACTCCAAAATTGACCACATTTTAGGTCACAAGTCTAACCTCAGTAAATTTAAAGGAATAGAAATTATTCCATGCATCTTCTCGGGACCATCATGGAATAAAACTTGAATTGAGTAACAACAGGAATCTGCATATTCATACAAAAACATGGAAGTTAAATAACCTTATGCTGAATGATAGCTGGGTCAGAGATGAGATTAAGAAAGAAATCACCAATTTTTTGGAACAAAACGACAATGAAGACACAAACGATCGGAACCTCTGGGACACCGCTAAGGCAGTTCTAAGAGGGAAATTTGTAGCACTGCAAGCCTTCCTCAAGAGAACGGAAAGAGAGGAAGTTAACAACTTAATGGGACATCTCAAGCAACTGGAAAAGGAAGAACATTCCAACCTCAAACCCAGTAGAAGAAAAGAAATAACCAAAATTAGAGCAGAATTAAATGAAATTGAAAACAAAGAATAATACAACAGATCAATAAATCAAAAAGCTGGTTTTTTGAAAAGGTCAATAAAATAGATAAACCTCTGGCCAACCTAATCAGGAAAAAAAGAGTAAAATCTCTAATATCATCAATCAGAAACAACAAAGGCGAAATAACCACAGGCTCATCAGAAATCCAAAAAATCCTTAATGAATATTACAAGAAACTTTATTCTCAGAAATATGAAAATCTGAAGGAAATAGACCGATTCTTGGAAGCACGCCACCTTCCAAGACTTAACCAGAATCAAGTGGAAATGTTGAACAGACCCATATCAAGTTCAGAAATAGCATCAACTATACAAAACCTCCCTAAAAAGAAAAGCCCAGGACCAGATGGTTTCACGTCAGAATTCTACCAAACCTTTAAAGAGAAATTAGTACCTGTATTACTCAACCTGTTCCAAAATGTAGAAAAAGAAGGAAGACTACCCAACACGTTCTATGAAGCAAACATCACCCTGATCCCCAAACCAGGAAAAGACCCAACAAGAAAAGAAAATTATAGACCAATATCACTAATGAATATAGATGCAAAAATATTCAACAAGATCCTAACAAACAGAATCCAGCAACACATCAAACAAATTATACATCATGACCAAGTTGGTTTTATCCCAGGGTCTCAAGGCTGGTTCAATATACGTAAATCTATAAATGTAATTCAGCACATAAACAAATTAAAAAACAAAGACCATATGAGTCTCTCAATTGATGCAGAAAAAGCTTTTGATAATATCCAGCATCCCTTCATGATCAGAATACTCAAGAAAATTGGTCTAGAAGGGACTTTTCTTAAACTGATAGAGGCCATCTACAGCAAACCCACAGCCAATATCATATTGAATGGAGTTAAATTGGAATCATTTCCACTCAGATCAGGAACCAGACAAGGCTGCCCATTGTCTCCATTGCTTTTCAACATTGTAATGGAAGTTTTAGCCACCGCAATTAGGGAAGAAAAGGCGATCAAGGGTATCCATATAGGGTCAGAAGAGATCAAACTTTCACTCTTTGCAGATGATATGATTGTGTATCTGGAAAACACTAGGGACTCTACTACAAAACTCCTAGAAGTGATCAAGGAATACAGCAGCGTCTCAGGTTACAAAATCGACATCCATAAATTGGTAGCCTTTATATACACCAACAACAGTCAAGTTGAAAAAGCAGTTAAGGACTCTATCCCATTCACAGTAGTGCCAAAGAAGATGAAATATTTGGGAATTTACCTAATAAAAGACGTGAAAGAACTCTATAAAGAGAACTATGAAACTCTAAGAAAAGAAATAGCTGAAAATGTTAACAAATGGAAAAACATACCATGCTCATGGCTGGGAAGAATCAACATTGTCAAAATGTCCATGCTACCCAAAGCAATATATAATTTCAACGCACTCCCTATTAAACTTCCACTGTCATATTTTAAAGATCTTGAAAAAACAATACTTCGTTTTATATGGAATCAGAAAAAACCTCGAATAGCCAAGACATTTCTCAGAAATAAAAACAAAACAGGAGGAATCACACTACCAGACCTCAGACTTTACTACAAATCGATAGTGATCAAAACAGCATGGTATTGGCACAAAAACAGAGAAGTAGATATCTGGAACAGAATAGAGAACCAAGAGATGAATCCAGCTACTTACTGCTATTTGATTTTTGACAAGCCAATTAAAAACATTCAGTGGGGAAAAGATTCCTATTTAACAAATGGTGCTGGGTGAACTGGCTGGCAACCTGCAGAAGACTGAAATTGGACCCACACCTTTCACCATTAACTAAGATAGACTCTCATTGGATTAAAGATTTAAACTTAAGACATGAAACTATAAAAATACTAGAGGAGAATGCAGGGAAATCCCTTGAAGAAATTGGTCTGGGTGAGTATTTCATGAGGAGAACCCCCCGGGCAATTGAAGCAGCTTCAAAAATACACTACTGGGACTTGATCAAACTAAAAAGCTTCTGCACAGCTAAGAACACTGTAAGTAAGGCAAGCAAACAGCCCTCAGAATGGGAGAAGATATTTGCAGAGTATATCTCTGACAAAGGTTTAATAACCAGAATCCACAGAGAACTCAAACGCATCAGCAAGAAAAAAACAAGGGATCCCATCGCAGGCTGGGCAAGGGATTTGAAGAGAAACTTCTCTGAAGAAGACAGGCGCACGGCCTTCAGACATATGAAAAAATGCTCATCATCTTTAATCATCAGAGAAATGCAAATCAAAACTACTTTGAGATATCATCTAACTCCACTGAGACTAGCCTATATCACAAAATCTCAAGACCAGAGATGTTGGCGTGGATGCGGAGAAAAGGGAACACTTCTGCACTGATGGTGGGAATGCAAATTAATACATTCCTTTTGGAAAGATATATGGAGAACACTCAGAGATCTAAAAATAGATCTGGCATTCAATCCTGTAATCCCTCTGCTGGGCATATACCCAGAAGACCAAAAATCACAATATAACAAAGATATTTGTACCAGAATGTTTATTGCAGCCCAATTCATAATTGCTAAGCCATGGAAAAAGCCCAAGTGCCCGTTGATTGACGAATGGATTAATAAATGGTGGTATATGTACACCATGGAATATTATGCAGCCTTAAAGAAAGATGGAGACTTTACCTCTTTCATGTTTACATGGATGGAGCTGGAACATATTCTTCTTAGTAAAGTATCTCAAGAATGGAAGAAAAAGTACCCAATGTACTCAGCCCTACTATGAAACTAATTTGGGGCTCTCACATGAAAGCTATAACCCAGTTACAACCTAACAATTGGGGGAAGTGGGAAAGGGAGGGAGGGGTGGTGGGTAGAGGGAGGGGGATCGGTGGGATCGGTGGGATCACACCTGTGGTGCATCTTACAGGGGTATTTGCGAAACTTGGTAAATGTAGAATGTAAATCTTTTGGCACAGTAACTGAGATAACGCCGGAAAGGCTATGTTAACCATTGTGATAAAAATGTGTCAAATGGTCTATGAAGCGAGCGTATGATGCCCCATGATCATATCAATGTATACAGTTATGATTTAATAAAAAAATAAAATAAAATAAAATAAAATAAAATAAAATATATTAACTTATAATGTGTTGGTGTGATATTCTCAAAGAGATCATATTATATGTCCAGAGATAGGTCATCCATGTCTGAATAGAGAGCTTCTCAATAACTCAATTTACCTGACACCTAGAATTTCAAAATATTTTTCATGCAGAAAGGAAATAAGAAGCACTTTGTTTGTAAAAATAATGGTAAGAAGAAAAATCCTATTATTTTAATCACATGGAAGTAAAGAACCCCTAGACTAATATTGATTTATGATAGATAAATGTATACACAATTTTACTTTCCTTTTGAACAGACAAAATAACAATATAAGCATTGGAAAATCTGATAATGATAAAAACTAAATATTATACCCACGAACAGATAACTAGTAAATATTCATACAATTCTTAAAATTAAATTAAAAATATTGCTGGGGAAGAAAACCACATATTACAGCAATGTTTGAATGGACAAGTGAATAAAAGCATAACTCAATTTATGTATAAATAAGTTATTGGATGAAATAGTGGGAATAGATGTAGAAGCTAGGTAATTTTAGACAGTGGCAAAATCAAAGGCGAGTGAACCACTTGTAAAAAATGTCTAATTATAATGCAGCAAACTAATAAATTTGAATATACTTTTGATAGATGATATTAAGTTACAAATTGAAATTTTAATTTAGGTACTGTCTATCTATCAATAATAAATCTATCAGTCAGGACATTATTGTGATAATCTCAATCTGCTAAAAAAATAACTTCCATTGGTTGAACTATCATTAAGCTAGCTAAGATAGTTAACTTAGTGACATGGACATTTAGTATGATAAATTAGATTAATTAAAACTCAACATTAAAAATAACTATCACATGAGGCGCCTGTGGCTCAGTCGGTAAGGCGCCGGCCCCATATACCGAGGGTGGCGGGTTCAAACCCGGCCCCGGCCAAACTGCAACCAAAAAAAAAAAAAAATAATAAAATAGCCGGGCGTTGTGGCGGGCGCCTGTAGTCCCAGCTACTTGGGAGGCTGAGGCAAGAGAATCGCTTAAGCCCAGGAGTTGGAGGTTGCTGTGAGCTGTGTGAGGCCACGGCACTCTACCGAGGGCCATAAAGTGAGACTCTGTCTCTACAAAAAATAAATAAATAAATAAATAACTATCACATTCATTGGTCATGTGTTATATATCACACATTGTGTTAAATACTTTGGATGCATCTAACATTCACCACACACTTTCTAAAAGGAATTACAGTAAAACCTCTGTAAGTTGATCCCCAAGAAACTGTAACAAACTGGTGGACATAAGGACCAACTAGCCTACAGCATTGATATGTACTTGTGGTGTGTGTTCGGTCTCTAAAAATTAGGTCAACTTAAGGAGGTGGTTAAGGTAGGAAGGTGGTCAACTGTGGAGGGTCTACTGTATCACACAATTTTCAAAATATTAAAACTGAGATACAGGAAAGTTGGGTAATGGAATAGTTTTCCCAAAGTCACAGTTAATAACTAGTGTAGCTGGGTTTCAAATCTCACTACTTTGATTCTGGAGCAATAACTCATAAGTTCAAGACTGCAGTGGCTTCACAACTTTTCTAGGCAATCAGGGCAATCTCTTTGATATATCTCTACTTACCTCTTTTTTTTCCTATAGAATTTGAATAGCATAGTAAGATAATAGAGACAACTGAAAGATGAAGGGGATGGAGGCAAGGAGTGGGGCAAAATGGGCAAATACTAAAATATTAAATAGTAAATGCAGATGTTTCTGATATTTTAAGCAAGCCTTTCAAGGCTGTTGGTTGCCTCCTATTTGAAGCAGCACAAGATGCCAGGAAGCCCAGACCTCAGGGAGGGAGCTGAGCTGTCCACTTGTACTTACAAGGTAGGAGCCCTCTGTTTGATTTGTCACACTCTAGGAATCATGGGCCCTGTGTCCTGCAGTGTGCCTGGCCCATGACCCTGAAGCTTGGGAGAGAATGTTTCCTGGTTGGGTTGTCACAAGTCAAGGGTCAAGGAAATCTAGCATGGAACAGTTTAGTGTCTGCTCTTTCTAGAGAATATTCTTTTTAAGAAAAAACTGGCCCTATGTGAGGTGATATTTTACCTTCCTTAAAAACAAAACAAACAATAATTAAAAATGCATTCTAATTAAATTGAAGAAAATAAAATTTCTAATCAAAAACATGTCTGGCACAGAGTTCTCTGGTGGGTGGAAAAGGCACATTAGATTTTATTTCTGTTGGACTACAAAGGAGAAATATCTCAACTTGGTCCTGAGATTATAGAGTGATGTCTGAAGGAATTTTTATCCTTCCAGATTCCATACTTCTTCAATTCTAAGACACAAGTCAGATGAAACTGACTTATTAGCATATTTTTGGAGGGAAAAAATATGACAATTAAGTGTAATAAATGATTCAGTTTCAAAATTTTAAAATATGAAAACATGTGCCACTTAGAACTGAGCAAAGAGGGGAACTCATCTCTAAGCATTCAATTAAATTCTCCAAACTTTGGTTAAGGCATCATGGTAGGACCAGTGAAGAATAAAATGATTAATAAGACATGCTCTGGCTCTTTAATGTTATAAATCCATGAGTAGATGAAAATGCATCCATGCAAACATGCGGACTGTTTCACCTGGTTTGTTTAAAAAAAAAAAAAAATTGCAAACGGAGTAAGAATGTGTGACCATCTGAAGCCCAGTTAAAGTGAAAGTTCTCTAGTTCTGTTGTAGGCGAGCTATAAAAGAAATACATGAACATACCATTATTCTAACATAGTAAAATCCACCTCACATTTAGGCACACAGCTTATTAAACTTTTGGATGATACAACCAAGAAAGAATTAGAAATAGCAGTTTTCATTTGTTTCTGTAGCAAATGTCTAATAACCTTTTATATAACTTTTATAACCTGTCTGAGGCAATGGATTAATTCCTAGTTTATCTCAACATTTTAGTTCCGCTTCCTATCCATTTATATGTTAGTAAATAATCATCTGGATCACTGCTGAAGATAAAGTACTTGTATCTCCAATTTATTCTTAAGAAATCCTGCATAGTATTATAAATAAAAGAAAAAAGAGAGAGAGTGTCAGTATGAGAATGGTATGTTAGACACTGTACAGTGTATTTCTGAATCATTAACAAGCCAGCGGTACATAAACAAATCAATAACAGAACCTATAAAAACATAAACAGGCAAGACATTAGAGTTAACATAAATGGGCATTAGAGTTTACAGAATGCAGTTGTCATTGTATGACTGGAATCTGCTACAAATATGTGCCCTGGGGAGTAGTCAATTTATTTTTATTGCTCTTGTGCTGAGTTGACTACCGTGGACAAAGTATTCAGGAAAGGCTGAGAGAGGGAGCCTATTGGAGTCTCCAGGCATGTGGCAAGAACTGTTCTATGGTGAGATGCAAAATAGCAACAGTTTCCGTATTAGATACCACAAAATTCCAGAAACCCAATGGAGTACTCAGGAATGTATGACTGTCTATGGGTGGAGTTTTCATTCATCTAAACCCTTCTAAGAATTCCCTAAGAATGTATACCACACATCTCAGCCCTCAATCCACAGCTATGGAATCTGTGGTTAAAGCATATTATGGAATAATACCACACTAAGATAGGTGAGAGTTTGAGAAGACTTACCTGAATATATAATATAATAAGAAAGAAATAACATAAGCTATAATTCTTATTCTTGCAGCCAATTATGATGTTCTTTAGCATTACAATTTGTTTTTTTTTTCTTCTTTTATTTTGATAAGCAATTCAGCACGTTTCAAAGTTCTGCTTTATGTTTCCTTTGAAGTGGTTCCTTGTGGGCCTTGGGGTAATGGCAATTTTCATTAGGCTTTTACAAAGTGCTTATTACAACAAGGGTTCACGCTGGGTTCTATTCATATTCCTCCCTCTCTGTTTTATCATCTGCCTTTGATACTCATTAATGTACTCAGAATGCAATAATAGAATACCAAAAAATAGGTGAATTAAACACCTGATATATATATTCTGGAGGCTACAATTCAAGATCAATGTTCCCTCAGTTGGTTTCTGGTGAAGCCTCACTTCCTGGCTTATTAACAGCCACCCTGCAGCCTGAGTTCCCACATAACTTTTCCCATGTTCTCTTCGGGAGAGAGAGTGAGTACTCTGGTGTCTTCTCCTCCTGATATAGGACACTAGTCCTATCGGATCAGGGCCCCACCTTTCAGAATAGCCTTACTTACCTCTCCAAAAGCCCTGTCTTCACATACAGTCATACTGGGGGTTATGACTTCAATGCATAAATTTAGGGGAATGCAATTCAGTTCATCACAAACTCTATCACCCCAGCCAATTCTGTGAAATGCTTTATCTTAAAATTGATTTTGGGGCTTAAGGACTGCATATGACATGTCTTAACTATTTAACGTGGGAATTATTGCCAAGGAAGATAAAGTTATATACTAACAAATAACCCTATTGCCCAAATTATCTGGTCAAACACCTTCTTTATCAGACAGCAGTTTTTTTTTTTTTTTTTATCAAGAATTGTCTCAAAATCTTTACCTCCCTGTGCCTACAAATTCTAAACAATTAGGATGTGAGTTTTGCCCAAGTTCAACCAAGTTTCCCTCTTTGGGAGATGACTTAAATCTCTTTAGCCAAAACCAAAAACCCTATATAGATTCTTCCTTAAATTCCTCTTTCTGTGTCTCCATATAGAATCTGTTAAAGTAGTGTTCTCTGCTGGGAGAATGGGGACCTAAGACCCCATTCTTGGCAAAGGAAAGCACCCCCAGAAAAAGAGGAAAGCTAAAGAGTAAGCTGAATGAGTCAGAACAAAGAAAAGTCAGGTAGTTTACATTTAAGGTAACCATTGCTAGCAAGCTTCTCACCTTTTCTGAGATTCTAGCCTGTTGGGAATATAGCTTAAAAACACCCTGCTGGGTCTATGAGCACTCTGGGGAGACTAATGGCCATAGAAGAGATTATGGCAAGTCTTAGAAAAGATACATCTTCTAGGGCGTTTCCTGCCCATTAAACAGGCAAAGCAGATACCCACTGTGGAGATTTACATTTGCCTGGGGAAGAGGCTAAGGGAGTAGCTCAAGCTCTGAGATAGGGGCAGAAGAGCTTATATCCCTTATCACAGAGGAAAATCCTCTGTGGTAGTGATGGGAGGAAAATGCTTCCCTCCCACTGATTCTTCAGAGGAGATTAATTCCAGTGGCATTTTACTCTGCAGGGACCTAACAGAGCTTAACACCTCCCTAGAAATCTGTGTGTGTGACCTCAAGCAGGAGGCTCTCCCAATACAAGGCTCAGATTTCAGATTTCTGAAGGCTACCCTTATGGTTAATAATAATAATTGATACGACCAATCCGAGAAACTGCTGATGTCTTTTTTCCCTCCATCATCTTATCCTCTGGGAAAATAGACTTCAATAAAATCAGAGTGGAGCCAAACACTCTGCGCCATTGCCAGAATGCCACAATGGGCAATGGACCCTTGAGTTCACACTTTTAATTCTACTCTATGCCTCTTGTCTTTCTTTACTGTTGCTTCTAACTCTATGTTTCTTCAGTTGATGGCTGCCAATTTCCACAGGTCTCAGCAGATTCTGCTCTTGGGGCAGGGCCCCGACCGTTCTCCTCTGTTGCTGTGAGTTTAAAAGTTCACTTTTGTTGTTTTTGTTGCTTGAGACAGAGTCTCACTCTGGCACCCTGAGTCAAATGCCATGGTGTCATAGCTCACAGCAACCTCAAGCTCTTGGGCTCAAACAATTGTCTTGCCTAAATTTTTCTATTTTTAGAGACATGTTCCTACTATTGCTCAGGCTGATCTAACTCCTGAGCTCAAGCAATCCACCGTTTCCAGCCAAAACTTCACTGTTTTTGACTCATAGCTTTCTTCAGTGGCCTTTGAGGAGAGTCAACATTTTATAGTGACTGGAGGGATACCCAGAATAACTAATTTCCTAATTAGTGGAAACTTAATCATGCTGCATAGGCAAAAGCATTCCTCTGCTAAAAGTTTTAAGTGATCAGAGATAATGTGAAATGGAAAATAAAACCTTTAAAAGCAATTTATTAAAAGTGATCAGGGAAGGTGCCCTCTTACTTTCCTCCTTTGGGTTTCTTCACCTGTAAATTATGACTTTGAAGAAAATAGCTGACCCAGTTCCATTAACCTTCAGTCTGTGTCTATTTTTATTTATAAATGCAGAACAACCATCTCATTGCCTTGTCTTGAGTTGATGTCAATCAAGTATGACTAGATTTGCAGGATCATCTAGCACAGAGCTCTAGAGTACTTCCCAATGGATTGGGGCAATTCTAGAAAATGATGTCTCATGATTTGGGAGACCACTCCAATGTATGTTCACTGCTGGTTTAATAAAGTCAAGGAGTTGTCATCTGAGCATATATGCATAGTATATTTTGTAAAGCCCATATAAGACTTCTCCTTGACTAAAACTCAACCTTTTGGACCCAGGAACCATGATAAATTGTTTGACTTTTTTCTTTTGTCCCCAGAACTTAGAAAACCAGTTTGACCATCTTTCCCTATAATCCTATATTTCCTGTATTCAGTAATGGTGGCTTAATCTCAAGAGCCAGGTACACTGGTTAACTGGTTCACTTACTTATTAGTTGCTCACACTGAGTATTGTTGAAAAGAGATATTCTTAGATTAATGGTAAATAGTAATGAGTAATCAAAATGAAAATATTACTGGGGAATTCAGGGGTGGAGTTAAATTGGCATGAGTCTGTGGGGTCCATCAGGTTAATGTCCGTAGCATTGGTTCCCAAACTGTAAATTCACCCTGGGTGATCATGAACTCATAGGGATGTTGCTAGTACAGTTTAAATACTTAAGAAAAATGGTGATCCTTGACATTTGTCAGACATAGTGTGAAATGCTAGCTGAAGGTAATTCACAGTTTCAACACTAGATTACATTACATTCCTTTCAATGACATCATCTCTTTGTGAAGCCAGGTTTTCAATGGCCACTATAATCAACAAACAGGTACCATGTGAAAGTTAAAGTGTAACAGGAAATGAAAGTGACAGGTTTTAAACTGATCCAAGGTTGGGAAGTTTACAATGCCCAACACGTATACACATCCCATTAGTCCGTAATTGTGAATACAAAATAAGTATAGTTTTTATATTACTTTACTAAACAGCAGCTAATCTGTTAAGAAATATGCATGTATTAGGTTATTTACATCTACTTAAAAAGTGAAATCTTTAGGTGTTTCTTTTGGTCATAAAAGTTTTTCTGGGTCACTAAAGGCAACATAAAGTGAGAAGTTTTGGTAGTCTTTATACTGTTTCTGGCCTTATTTCATTCTTCAATGTCAGAAGTTTTCTGTATTAGTTTCTTTTTAATTTTAAAGTATGAGAGAAGCCCCTGGGGAGATTATTAGAATACAGATTCCTGGATTTCTGGCCTCAATTCCCACAGATACTGATACCATATTTTTGGAAAGAGACCCAGGAATTTGTATTTTAAAAAAAGTTTATTTTGATTCTTAGCTAAAACTGCTGTTAAAAAAAAATACTGAAAATGATTAGATAAACAACAGGCATTTATTTCTCTCAGTTCTGGAGGTTGGGAAGTCCAAGATCATAAGCTTACTATTTGGTTTTTCTGCGAGGGCTCTTTTTCTGGCTTGCAGACAGCTGCCTTCTTGCTTGCAGATGTGTCCCCACATGTCCTTCAATGTGTGCATGAACCTGTCACACATTTGATGTCACTTCTATTTTTTATAAGGACACTGGTCCTGTTAGATTAGGGCCTCACCTTCAGGACTTTATTCAAACTTAATTATCTCCCACAGGCCTCATATTCAAATATAGTCACATTAAGGATTAAGACTTTGGCATACAAACTTTGGGAAGACAAAATTCAGTCCATAGCATTCTAACTCTGCCCCCACCAAATTCATATGCAAAATACATTTATTCTCTCCCAGTAACACCAATAGTCTATGGCAGAGGTTCTCAACCTGTGGGTCATGACCCACAGGAACTGTATTAAGGGTTGCGGCATTAGGAAGGTTGAGAACCACTGGTCTATGTTATTTTGATATAATACCCCAAGAAGACTAATATAAATTTTGATTCCAAGAGGTGGGGTGCTGCTAAATACCTAAAAATATGAAAGCAACTTAGGAACTGTGTAATGAGTAAAGTTTTAAAGTGCATGTTAGAAATCTGGATATTAATAATGATTTTAGTTAGGGCACAGAAAGACAAGAAGGGAGCCAAGAAGAATTTCACTAGGTTTTGGACTTGGGACCCACCATTTGGTCCTCCATTTCTATTTCTATTTTTACCTGTAATGTCTGTCACACCATTGTATTTTAGAAGTGTTAAGTATGTTTGGTTCTACAGTTTTACAGCTGTAAAGGAAGCTTGTCTCAGTATGAATCATATCTCAAGTTTCACCCACAAATAATGTTTAAACAAATATGTGGGCACCCTGTAGCTCAGTCAAGATGACACATAAACTTAACATCACACTGATGAAGGTGGTCTTCATAATACAGTCTGGGAAACATTTCCTGGTTTTATAATGTTAAAATTGTTTGTAAGAATCTCTTTCTTTTAGATGTGCCTTTTTTTCCTCCCCTGTTTTATTCCTGTTTCCTATTTAAAATGGGAAACAAGTAACCCTGTTGATTCCAATACACTGAATAAATATTGTCCAATGTGTCATGCTGTCAAGCTATGGTACTGAAAAATTACTTGTGTTGTTTCTATTCCTAAATATATATATCCATCACACTAATCTTGACCCATACGTCCTGCCTGAGACAATTCAGTTATCAGATCACTAGATGGCTATCACCGTTTGCTTAGCATATTGGTCACAATATGATCTTCCTTTTCTTTTTCCTTAAGGTAAAAAACTCTTGACAAAATTAGAAAGGCTTGCAGAGAGTGAGGAGAGGTACCTGGTGATTCAGCTGCCTGTTCTACAGAGCTGTAGAGCTAGTGGCTCTGTAATCTTTGGAACTGTATTTTTTTTTTTTAAATTGACAGGCTTCTGCCTGTATTGTACAATATTTTTCTTGCCATATTGCTCCTGTTTGTGTCAAAACAAATAAACAATGAGGCAAAAATCTAGCATAGGAGAAAATGACAGGAACAGATCATACTTAGAGTAAACACAGGACATTATGTTTCTGATTCTATTTCTGGAGTCCTGTGAAACTGTGGGAAATGGATGGTATTTACACAGCTATGTGTGGCCTCTTCCTTTCTTTCTCTCCTTTTTTTTTTTACAGTTTTGGCCAGGGGCCAGGCTTGAACCTACCACCCCTGGTATATAGGGCCGGTGTCCTACTCCTTGAGACACAGGCACCACCCATGTGTGTCCTTTTTCTTTCATTTCTGCTCTTTGCTTCTTTTGTACCCTCTCTAGTTGTAGTCATGTTCACTGTTTTCTTTATTATGTTTCTGTGCAAAGCCAGTATCTGAAAATTACATGAACATATAATTTAGCATTCATCTAATCTTGAATTATTCTGAGTAACTTTCTTATGTTAGGCCTTGTGTTCATTGCTGAGAAACAACAGTGAATCAAATAGAAAAAAAATTTTGCCCACTATGTAATATGGGATATACTGTGCAGCAGGTCCTCTGTTTGGTACTTTAAAATATGTTTTCCTTATTAATGTAAAGTACTCAACAATCTGAAATGTAGGAATGTAGGTTGTAACACCACCTGTCTTCCAATTAAGAAAATTGAGGTATGATTGTAGGACTTGGTCACAATCACAGTCAAGTGGTAGAGCAAAGACTGGAATAAAGATAATTTAAATCTACAGAACAAATGATTAACAAGTACAGTCTAAAAAAGTCAATTATTAACAAAGCTAAATTACTTTTTCTGAATTTATGTATTCCATAATGTAAGGTAGCAAATTCTAAGCCAAAGAAATGGACTTTAAGTGGTTAATTTTAGACATTAATATCTTTAAAGAATGGGTTTAGGGCAGAATGTGATGGAGCATGAGGGATGAGAAGTGCATACCCTGCACCAAGGCAATACATAAGCCCACTGTGCTTGTATTTTAGTTGTGCACATCTCTCAAAAGAGCTACCAACCTTAGTACATGCCGGGGCCCACAGTTACAACAGGGATTGAAATGATGACATGTCACGTGTCTATGAGGAACACCAGTTTTTTTATGTGCATGTTGATGTGGGTAGACCAGTATGGAGGTATTTTTGGTGGTCCAGGAAATAGATCATCATATCTTAGATCATATGGTGGGAGGTAGAAAGAAAAGGAGTAAATGAAATTAGTAAATCTTTAGAGGGCACAATCAAAACAACTTGGTGATGGATTGAAGGAGAGGAGGATGACTCCTGTTCCAGACATTCCTCAGCTAAGAAAATCTGGAGGGAAAAAAATATTGTGCTGGGAAAAGTACCTAGTAAACATCTGGCAGTATAAAAGGACTCAGAGGGAAGGACTAGATGGGAGACACATCCATGCGAGTATGCTGTGTGTAGGCAGTAAACAAAATTCCTTTTTTTAATGTTTTTTTCTGAGACAGAGTTTCACTTTGTCATCCGTGGTAGCATGCCATAGCATCATGGCCCTCACAGAAACCTTCAAGCTTTTGGGCTAGCGATCCTCTGGCCCCAGTTTTTCATTTTTAGTAGAGATGGGGTCTCACTCTTGCTCAGGTTGGTCTTGAACTGGTAACCTTAAGTGATCCACCAATCTAGGCCTCCCATAGTGCTAGGATTACAGGCATAAGCTATTGCACTGGACCATAAATAAAATTCTTTAGTGTACTTGGCATTTTGTTGGGTACAAGGAACATGGACAAAGAAAGGGGCATTTTCAAACCATTTTTTCCTGCTCTGTGATAGGTCGTCAAACTTTAAGGAGTTTGAAAACATTCTCTTAAAATACTTTGTAAATTATACAGTACAAATGCTAATTATTATTATTAATAATAAATGACAATAGAAAAGTTTGCATCACATAGTTGTATTAAAGAGTTTAATTTGGAGAAAATTTGGGACAGTTACACGAATGACCTAGAAGAGACTCTCTTGATAACCATTTAGCACATAAGGAGCTTAAGAAAGTATTGGTCCCAGGAGGGAAGGTTGCTCCTGGTCACCCTGGAAAGTGAGATATGGACCTTGGGCTGCAAGAACACTGCCTTCCACACTTATGCCTTATAAAGAAGAAGAAAGCTTTTAGCAATGAGTAATTAATGATGATCACAGCTTCCAGAGAAACTGTTCCATCCATTTTCTTTCAAATTGTTTCATGTGAAACACTGGTATCTTGTTTAAGGTTAACTACGAGATTTTGGGGGAAACAAATATTAACAAAATTTTTGTTTATCTAAGTATGACAATATATGCCAGAATGATAAAATATTTATATAAGGTCCTTATTCATACTTCATGTAGTAATTTGCCCTTTTAAAAATGGTATACCTCAAGCAAAGTTGCAGGAAATCCTCTTAAATATATTTTCTGAGATGATTTTTGTGATAGTTAATTTTACATGCCAACTTGATTGGGCCTAAGGGACAGCTGGTAAAACATTATTTATGGGTATGTCTTTGAGGGTGTTTCCAGAGGAGATTAGCATTTGAATCAGTAAAGAATAAAAAAGAATCTGCCCTTACCAATGTGGATATGCATCATCTGATCCCTTGAAGACCCAGATAGAACAAAAAATGTGGAGGAAAGGTGAATTTGCTTTCCCTGCTTGATCTGGGACATTGATCTTTTTCTGCCCTTAGACATCAGCACTACAGAATATTGTTCCTTCCAACTCATACAAATACTTACATTATTGGATCCCCTGGGTCTTAGGCCTTCAAACTTATTTGGAACTACAACACCGGATTTGCTGGTTCCAGAGCTTGGACTTCCTAGCCTCTATAATCTCACTAGCCAATAAGAAATAAGTTCCCCATAAAAAATCTCTTTCTGTGTACCTCTCTGTATACATGCCTTTGGTTCTGATTCCCTGGAAAACTCTAACATAGTTCTTAATAAAACTATATTTTGTTACTTTTGTCTTACCATAGAGTAAAACATATATTAGATTTTGTTATATTTCTGTAGTAAAAAATCAGTGCAAGACTATTTGCTGTTGAATCTCAGCATGTGTTATAAAAATGAGAATAAAAATGGATATAGTGTTCTGTTTCCTGGGTCTAACATAATTTCCATTTTGGTGCTAAACAATGCTAAAATCAGGCAAAGACAACTCAGCTATTTGTCCAGTAGATAACTTGCTCTTGGATGATATGACTGAATCAACTTGTTTTACTTACTAAAATTAATAGGTCACATATCAATGCATTTTTCAAGATCTTCTTGTTGTGCCAATCAATCCAAAACTGTTAGGTCAAAATTCTGCTAAATCTCAACACATTCCTTTAAACTACCCCATTCAGACCCTAAAGCCCTCTAAGTGCATCCTTCTCTCTGAAATTTACCCTTCTGAAACACAAGACTCCTTCTTGGTAGTGTTCTCCCTTATTGTAGTAAATCTGACGAACAACTTTCATCAATGTATTTTTCATAGTCTTCCTGTGAGAAGTTGATGACTGGGGTATTTCCTGACCCCCTATGAGTGTTCCATCAGTACATTATGATTTAAAATGTATTTTCTGTGGTCAAATACATTAAATTATGTTTCTAAGTTACTGCAGTGAAATTTTTTCTATAAAAATCTTGCAAATAGCGGCGCCTATGGCTCAAGGAGTAGGGCGCCAGCCCCATATACCGGAGGTAGTGGGTTCAAACCCAGCCCTGGCCAAACACTCAAAAAAATAAAAAATTTAATAAAAATCTTTAAAAAAAAAATCCTGCAAATAATGACTACTTCCAAGGCTCACCCACTGACACCTGTTTAATTCATAATGTAGTGAAATAACAATCCCCTATTTTGGTTAACAGTCTGTTTGAAATTCATTTGGTCTGTAGCCTAGGAATGTAAGTACTATTTAAAATATTCACCCAGTGGTAAAAATACGTAACAAGTTCTAAACAGTGGATTTATTTGTAAAAGAACTTTTGTAACTCAAATAGTGATCAATTGACCATTACTGAAACAATCAAACTCCTGATTGCTCTTTGGTTGAATTTTCTCACATTCTCAGTGGAATGACAGATTATTGGTGTAAGACACATTGTTAATTGTCCCCTTTAGGTCCTCTCTTATTCTTTGCTGTTGACATAACAGGTGCTGTTTCCCTTCTAAAGATTTACTTTTAATTTTTATTAAAACAATACAAAGCTCTGTTGGCCATCTAGGTGCTTACAATCTATAATTATAATTTTTTTATTTTTTTTTTGAGACAGAGTCTCAAGCTGTCACCCTGGGTAGAATGCCATCGTGTCATAGCTCACAGCAGTCTCAAACTCTTGGGCTTAAGAGACTCTCTTGCCTCAGCCTCCCACGTAGCTGGAACTATAGGCACCCACCACAACACCTGGCTATTTTTTGGTTGTAGTTGTCATCATTGTTTGGCAGGCCCATGCTGGATTCGAACCCGTCAGCTCCGGTGTATGTGGCCGACACCCTAGCCACCGAGCTACAGGCGCCAAGCCTATGACTTATCATTTTATTTCTCTACTTCCACAACTTTAGTAAAAGCTGAGATTTAAGATATTCTCTATGAAGCAGGAGGGGAACTTAAGTATCAAATTTAGAAATTTCCAAGTAGCAAAAGTGGACTGAAGGACATGCCTTGCAACAGAGCATTGTTGTTTTAAAATTGCATCTAAACATCTTTTGGCAGGATACTCATTTTCCAGAGCAATACAATGCTCATCGCTCTTATTGTCTTATACTCATATCACATTCAGGACTCTCCCTGGCCCCTAAAAGGCATTTGCAGTTCCTGAGGTTGAAAGAAAAGTGGGTAAAGAAATCAAAGCCTCTTGGTAATTTGTATATTCATCTCCTAAAACATTCATTATTCCTTTCTATTGGAAAATTTTCAAATCATCTCTTCTGGCTTTTTGGAATATACACTAAGTTATTGTTAACTATAGTCACCCTCCTATACTATTGAATACTAGAACTTGTTACTTCAATCTAACTGTGTTTTTGCACCTAATCCCTCCTCACCCCTCTACCCTTCCCAGTCTCTGGGAACTACCATTCCACCTTTGTATGCATGTGTCAGAATATCACATGTATCCTAGAAATATATATAACCATTATGTATCAATAAAAAAGAAATCAAAGCATCTTTATCACTACTGATGGGTACAACTTAGTGCATGCCTCATGCCTTCATATATAAAGTCGGGCAAAAAATATCAGACTAATTATTCTGTGAGTTACTTGTTACACCCTAGCTTCTTTCAGAAGCTTCTAATCTGATAGAAAAGAAATGTCCTGTTTTGGACAGGGAAAAGTGGGATGCTCCCCTGAGTGGGGAGGAAGGGGTATTTAGTGTGAGAAAGTGTAAATCATTTGAAAGTATTGGGTGTGACATATCCCAGACAGCCAAAGGGAACATTAAACATAAACATACTTGGGGAGATCAGATTTAGGGAGCTCTGGAAGGTCAAAAGGCAATTACCAGAATGAAGAAATCAGAGTGGTGTGCCCTGACAAGGGAACAGTGCTAGAAGATGAAGTTAGAGCAGTAGGCAAGGGCTTGGTATTGCAGGACTTTGCAGATAATTTGGATTTCACATCAATTTTCTATTACTGTGTAATAAATTAGCAGCAATTTAGCAGGTTAAAATAACACCCATTCATCATCTAACATTTTCAGTGGGTCAGATATCTAAGAACAGTATAGGTCAGCTTGATAATCTGCTCTGGGTCTTTCTAAACCAAAATGAAAGGCTTGACCAGATGAGAAGTTCAGGGTATCAATCTGTATCTAAACTCATTCAGGCTGTTGGCAGAATTCAGTTCCCGTCAGTGGTGGGGTTGAGATACCCTCTTCTTTGTTGGCTGTCAGCTGGGCAAAGCCCTTCATGCCCAAAGTCCTCTCTTGGGTCTTTGTACTTGGACTTACCTAGCCCACAACCAGCCATGACCCACCAAAATCCTCTTACAGTTGCAAGGTCTATAATTTCTTTTTCTGCTGCATCTCTTCTTTCTGATTCTAAGGTGCCTCTGATTAGAGTCTTTCATTAGAGATGCCTTGTTTAACCAAACATGCCCATAATGAATTAGGAAAATGAAATTTTATTCTTCACACCTTTGTTGAGGTCTTTGAGAAACAATTTTTTTTTAAATGCTTTTATTTTGCCTTGTGCTTGTTTTGGTGGACACAGAGATTCATAACTCCTTTCAGGCAGGGCTTGCAGCCTAGCTATGGGCAGTGCAGTCCACACAACACCTGCCAGCTCCATTAGGGACTAACTTAATTACAGAGAGCCACCATGCTGGATAACATCTGCTTTCCAGGGCAGCCCATGTTTGGTCACTGAGCCAGGTAGGGTGTTAAGATACCCCAACTTTGGAAGATACTTTTTGCTCCCAGAACTCTCCGTGCAGATATTAATAGACAAATTTTCAGGCCTTCTTCCCAGGCCCAACCCTATTCCCTCCCATCTCCTCCACAGGTGTTGATTCCTAGTAAAGGACCACCATCTAGATTTCACCCAGCTTTGGAGAATCCCAGCTGTGGCAGTATTGAATATAACTTTGGCAAAATCTTGGGTTTCGAAGTTAGCTTTTTCTATTTATGGGAAATATCTACCAGTTAACCAAATTGTTTAGCTAAATCATTAAAAGAAATCAATGATTTTCTGTCTGAAAAGTCTTCCTTTATTTTACAAGTAAGCATATCAAACTTCTTTCTGACTTATTTTCTGTACTTACTGACTTACTTTCTGTACTTACTTTTATAAGTACAGAAATAAATTATAAAACAAATCTTATAAAATGAAATACTTAAAAGTATTAAGGTAAAATACTAATTATTTAATAAAATTTATGTGTCCATTTTCATAAGTTACAAAACAAGATAAATATGCTCTTTATCATTAGTTAAAGGATAATGAGGCAATAAAATATGTAACTCAAGAAAATTGTTTAGAAAATGGCAAGTGTAACAAAAGGTAACATATTTTTGATTACTCTTCATGTTTATGTATTAAACTTCCATGTTTAGCTTTTAGGAATAATTAGATATAAATTAGAAATAACAATTATGTTTTAATAATAATATAATCAATGTTTTACTGTTGATTGAATGATGTAGGATGCTAGAAATTAAGTCTGAAAGTTTTCATATAATTATATGTTTTGTAACTAAGAGGCAAATAATAAACATTTTATAAGATGAAATAAAATAAAGATTTACTGTATTTGGAACAAATATTTTATGATACAATTTGATAAAATAGGTTTGACCTATCTTAGTAATGCACAGCAAATATGAAAAAATGATGATGGGGCAGCGCCTGTGGCTCAAAGGGGTAGGGCACCGGCTCCATATGCCAGAGGTGGAGGTGGTGGGTTCAAATCCAGCCCTGGCCAAAAACTGCGAAAAAATGATAATGTTTCATCTATTGATTTTAAATAGAATATTTCAAAATACTTTTCAGTCCTAGAAAACATTCTGATAAAGTTTAAAAGATTCAGCCTTATTAAGTTTTACTGCTCTGGATGTTTGAAGGAGCTTTTCTTTGTAGCTAATGGCAGGTTCTTATGATGAGTATTGAATAGTTAAAAAGAACTGCTTAAGTTTAGAATAGACACAGGCTTTGTGGAACAAAAATTTCTGCATTTGGTTTTTTAAAGACAAATGATGCAACAATTCTGTATTAAAATTAGGTGTGAATGTGAATACTTAGAATAAGAAAAAAATCAAGTTGCAAATTTTATGAAGCTGACAAAAGTAGAAACATCACAAAAACACATATATGTGATATGATATTTTTCTTACTTAACTGCCTGCCACACCTCTATGGTGACTTTTTCTAAATTGTTTTCTATAGACTCTTGGATAGCTTCATCATGTAATAAAAATTTTGCAGTACCTATAGAAAAATATACTGTGGTTGGTCAAAATTTATTTATTTTTTTCTTCCATGTATAAGATATGAGAGTTCGCTCACAAACGCACCTGCGCATTGGAGTACTGTTTCAAGGTTGAGCGTAACAAATACAGGCTTTCTGAACAACTTTACTTCTTAGGTTCCCATCAAAAAGTAGTTTTGATTATTCTTCTTGCTGAATTTTGTTTAAAGAAGAGAATTTTTCAAGAAGAGAACTGAGTTCTTGGTTTATCATTTTTCGAGTCTGATGATTGGAAGAATTTTCTGTAGACTAACTCTGGCTCTGTACAGTTCAAACCTGATTCTTCCTTCACTACTCATATTTATCCAGGTTCTTTAGTGCAAGTTCACATCATGACCTGACATTCGGGTCAGGATGAGAGATGAGTTGGCACAGTAGATGGGGAAAGATTTCCTAGAAGCTATTCTTTCACCAGACAGCTGGTAAAAAATTTTAAAAATGCTAATGTGACTGAAAACTACATAAATACATCCCCCTAATGCCAAACTGAATGGTGTCCCTGGCTCATATATTCCTTGGACAGATCCTAAAAATGCTCACAGTCAACTGAATGCTGGTTACATAAGAAGAAGAATGCTGAAGGAGAGTTAGTATGGCAATGAAGAGTGATTTGAGCAGATTACAGTCTGAACAGTTCACTTGCATAATTTTCACAAATACATACGACTATGTGAACACATTGCTAGTGTCTTCTCAGGTCCTTGAAGCTTAAACTTTATTAGCTTCAAGGTAAATTTACATCTCTTTATATCAAATATGCGAAAATACTTTAGAGTTCAGTATTTCTTAACGATGATTTGTGCTATATTCCCAAGAATTTTTCCTTAAAGAAAGAGATGAATTTTTTTCTATAATAGTGCTTTTGGTGTTTTCACTGTTGTTAGTGGTAATAGGGAGGCAAGAATTCAATCCGTGAAACAAAAATTGTCATTATTCCTACAATCTCACTTTACCATCCATTCATCTCAGTTCAGAAGACTCCAAGTCTAATGCCCATTTGAAATGAAGTTCGCCTCTAACAGCAGTAACACAAGGCAGGAAAAGACCAGAAGACATTTTGTGAAATATTGATCGGTCATTAAAACTTCACCTTGTTTGCTCCTTTCAGGGGTAGGTGAAGCTTTCTCTCTCTCCCCCTTCTTCCTCCCTTATTCTACCTTGTCAAAGAAAACCAAAGTCCTACAGTAGATAAGCAATAAAAATCATATTTTATTTGGGACTACTAAAATTAATAAGCCCATGGAACAGGGCTCAGCCTAAGCAAGTGAGGATTTACAGTCAAGAAGACCCCACTGGGGTCAGTAGATGGAACATTTCTAAAAGGGAATACCATGGGTCAGGGAGATTCCAGCTAACCTGAGCTAGAGGATAAAGAATCTGATAAAATATCTGGGGTGATCAGATGTGGAAGATTAGAGTTCTGGTAAAATGAACTTAGCAAAATCCTTCCCAAACCTAGATTTAACAGGGAAATGTATAGATGGAACTAGGAGAAGTTCCAAGAACCTGAATAAAATGTGGTCAAGCAAAGAATTTTTGTCCCTTCCTCCCACTCTTTCTTCTTCTTACCCTTCCTCCTTCCCTTCATTACTTTCCTCCACTTTAGCTTGTTCAAGGAGTAGCGTAAACTCTGAGGCTTTCTCAAGGTGGCATTTAGGAAACTTTATGGGAATTTGGACATAATTTTTCTGAAAACATTCAGAGCACTTGCACAATTTGGAGAGTCCTTGTGTACTCCATTTCAAAAGATTTTGTTGTATCCAGGAATTGGCAAACTTTTTCTGTAAAGGATCAGTTGGTAAAATTTTAAGCTTTGTGAACATAGGTCTTTGTAGCAATTTCCTGACTCTGTAATTATGATATGAAAGCAGACATAGACAATATGAAAACGAATGGGGATGGCTGTGCTCTCTAAAACTCTCTTAACACCTATAAACACACAAATACTAAAAACAAAAACAAACAGTGGTAAGTTGGATTTGGCCCTGGGACCTAGTTTATAAACTCACTGCAGCCATAGACTACTAACTGGTCTGATGACAAGTGGTATCACAGACCACGATTTCCAGAAAAATCTTAGGAAGTTCCTTAGTATCTAAAACTACCACCAACTTTTGTTATAAGCACAGCCCACAGCCCCAAAATCAGTAGTTCCCCAAACAAACATTTCCAATGAGAAAAGTCAGCAATATACACTAGAAAATAACAAAAGTATCTGATGTTAGATATAATATAGGCTATATTTTTGTTCTTTCAAAGGGTTGAGTTACAATCTAAATTAAATAGGATTTAATTTGAAAAAATGTATTCAAATTGAACTTGGAAAAATTGTAAATGTTGCATAAAGTTCCCTGTCAGTCTAAAATACTACAAATTAGTGGTGTTCAATGAGTACTTTTTGTTGAGGTCAGACATGGACCCTGTCCACATCTACTTCAACTCACACATGGTTTCATCACTGGCACCCAGGGCCCCCACGTGACATCAAGTGACAGGCAGAGATCATTTACAAGGAAGTCTTGCAGAATTCTCTATCCACCCACTGAAGCTATGTTTATTGTAACAAAAATGCACCAACTAGAATAGGATCGCACCTCCATAAAAAGCCTGCTGTGTATTGGAAGCTAAAATAGGGTAGTTGCAAGCACAAGAGAGGAGAGATTCTGGTAAAAATAACTAACAGAACCATGACAAAGATGACTACAGCCCAAGAGGATCTTGCAGCATTGATTGAAATTGTGCCAGATGTCCCAGCATGACTGTACACAGGGAAAGCTATCAGTTTTCCCTGGATCAGGAGGCAGACCACTCAAAGCAGGCTTTAATCCAACTTCAAACCAAGAGAGCTGGTGGAAAATTACCTCGGACACTTGAGGTGGTGGCAAGAAATGCTCTAGATGCTTGGCATGGAAAGAATTATCAATTTATTCTGAACTCTTTCCTTAGTCACCATATGACCAGGAGAAAAAAACAAAACAAAACTTGTTAAAATAGTCCCCATTATGTTTTTGGGTTCCTAATGTTCCAAAGAGGTGATTTATTATATCTGAGATACCTATCCACACTGGTGCTTTGATAATATTTCATGTTCTGAAAATCAAATACACATTTATGTAGGTTAATAAGAAAGAGAAGAAAGGAGAAGATATGTTTTATTTTCTGTAGTGTAAGTTTATTTGTACAAATATAATTATTTTTTAAAACACACATAAGCAGCTCCATGCCTGTAGCTCAAGCGGCTAAGGCGCCAACCATATACACCAGAGCTGGCAGGTTCAAATCCAGCCTCGGCCTGCCAAACAATGTCAATTACAACCCTCCCACCAAAAAAAAAAAAAATAGCTGGGCATTGTGTCAGGCACCTGTAGTCCCAGCTACTTGGGAGGCTGAAGCAAGAGAATCGTTTAAGCCCAGGTGTTGGAGGTTGCTGTGAGCTGGGAAGCTACAGCACTCTACCCAGGGTGACACCTTGAGGCTTTGTCTCAAACACACACACACACATTTAAAGGTTAATAAATCCTATTGATGACATCAAAATACATATAATTGTGCCTGTTTTATGATATAAAATCAATCTTTATTTGATTGGAAGCTTTGTCCTCTAAATCTAAACTATTGATTGTCACTAATAAATCATATCCAGGGACTCTGTCTAGATGAGGAAATAGTTAACATTTCTGTAGCACTTGTTATGTGCCTGCCACCAGGCTAATAGGCATGTTACCAGTAGTAACTGAATTCATGCCCTTATCACATATAGGTGGCTTACTATTGCTGTGCTAATTTACAGTTGAAGCACAGAGAGTTTTATAATGTGCCAAAGGTTACATAGCCAGTCATTAAAGAACCAAGATTCAAATCTCCAGAAACTGTTATCATAAGTCAGCATTTTCCCAATCACTTTTGAATATTTTATTCTAGAATTGATACTTTCTTGACTCAGATTCTGTAGCCAACATTTTGCTAAAACTCTTGCCTGGACCATGCAAGCCCTTCCATTTGTTTAGACATTCGCCAGAGAGGCAGTGCTAAGTTGTTTTCTTCGTGTCATCACCAGAACTATGACTTCCTGAATCTTTCTATGGAAGAAGTAGACAAAAATAAATCTGAAGAACAGAGAAAGGAAAACCAGGGGAGTGAGAGACCATTCAAAATACGCACCATCTATGCCTATATTCTTAAGTGTTCTAGTTAGAAAAGAATACTGAATTTTATTGAATACTTTTTCTGCATCTATTGAGAGGATTATATGGTCTTTGTGTTTGCTTCTGTTGATATGGTGAATTACGTTTATGGACTTGCTTATGTTAAACCAATCTTACATCCCTGGGATGAAACCTACTTGTTCGTGATGAATGATTTTTTTAATGTGCAGCTATAATCTATTGGCTAGGATTTTATTGAGAATTTTTGCATCTATATTCTTTAGTGAAATTCTCCTTTTATGTTGTTTTTTTTCTTGGTTTTGGTATCAGGATGATGTTTGTTTCTTAGAATGTATTAGAGAAGATTCCTTCCATCTCAGTTTTTTTGAATAATTTCTGCAACATGAGTATGAGCTAGTTAGTCTTTGAAGGTTTGATAGAATTCTGATGTGAAGCCATCTGGACCAGGGCATTTTTTTGTTGGGAATTTTTTTTTGTGTTTCTTTGATCTCAGTTCTTGAAATTAGTCTGTTGAAGAGATCTATTTCTTCTTGGTAAAGTCTAAGAAAAGGTTGCGATTCCAGGTATTGATGTATTTGCGAAGAAAATTATAAAACCCTTGGGAGGCTGAGGAAAGAGAATCGCCTAAGCCCATGAGTTGGAGGTTGCTGTGAGCTGTGACACCACAGCACTCTACCGAGAGTGATAAAGCAAGACTCTGTCTTAAAAAAAAGAAAGAAAGAAAGAAAGAAAATTATGAAACCCTATGAAAAGAAATAATAGAAGATATTAGCAAACAGAAGAACATACCATGCTCATGGCTGGGAAGAATCAATGTCGTCAAAATGTCTGTACTTCCCAAAGCAATCTACAGATTCAATATAATCCCCATTAAAATAACATCATCATACTTTGAAGATTTGGAAAAAATAATTCTTTATTTTGTATGGAACCATAAGAAACCCCAGATAGCCAAGGCAATTCTTAGTAATAAAACAAAGCCAGGGGTATCTCTCTATCAGACGTTAGGCTATACTACAAGGCCATAGTAATCAAAACATCATGGTATTGGCACAAAAATAGAGACATTGACATTTGAAATTGAATAGAAAATCATGATATGAAAATAACATCTGATTACCACCTGATATTTGATAAATCAAAGAATTACATACACTGGGGGAAAAAATCCCTATTCAATAAATGGTGCTGGGAGAACTGGATAACCACATGTAAAAGACTGAAACTGGACTTGCACTTCTTACCACTTACAAAAATTGATTCAAGATGAATAAAAGATTTGAATCTAAAGCATGAAACAATAAAAAATAAATAAATAAAGTCCTCAAAGAAAGTGTGGGGAAAACACTTGAAAATATCAACCTGGGAAAGATTTTATGAAGAAACACTGTAGCAATTGCAATTCTGTAGCAATTGCAACAATGACAAAAATAAACAAATGGGACCTAATTAAACCAAAAAGCTTCTGTACACTGAAGGGCACAACAGGCAAAGCAAATAGAAAGCCTTCAGAATGAGAAAATATATTTGCATATTATGAATAGGACAAAAGCTTGATAACTAAGATCTATAGAGAACTCAAATTAATAAACAAAAAAGACCCAACAATCCTATATAACACTGCGCAAGAGACATAAATAGAACCTTCTCTAAAAAAGACAGATGAATGGCTAACAAAAATATGAAAAAATGCTCATTGTCCCTAATCATCAGAGAAATGCAAATTAAACCACCCTGAGGTATCACTTAACCCCAGCGAGAATGGCCCATGTCACAGTCTCAAAGCTGCAGATGCTGGCGTGGATGTGGAGAGAAGGGAACACTTTTACACTGCTGGTGAGACTGCAAACTAATACAACATTTTTGGAAGGAAGTATGGAGAATCCTCAAAGAACTCAAACTAGACCTTCCATTTGATTCTACAATCCCAGGCATCTATCCAGAAGAGAAAAAAATCCTTTTATCTTAAGGACATTTGCCCTAGACTGTTTATTGCAGCTCAATTTACAATCGCCAAAACCTAAATGTTGGGAACAACCTAAATGTCCACCAACCCAGGAATGCATTAACATGCTGTGGTGTATGTATACCATGAAATACTATTCAGCTGTTAAAAAAGATGGAGACTTTACACCTTTTGTATTAACCTAGTTGGAGCTGGAACACATTCTTCTTAGTAAAGTATCACAAGAATGCAGAAGCAAGGATCTATGTACTCCACTCTAATATGAATCCAATAGATGAGCTAATACAAGGGGTGGGGAGGGGAAAGAGATAGAGAGGAGAGGGGAGGAGGGAAGAGGAAGGAGGATGGGGACGCGGGGTGTGACACACCACTTGGGGGCAGGACACAAGTATAAGAGGGACTCTCTCTAACAAATGCAATCAGTGTTACCTAATTCTTTGTACCTTCAATGAATCCCAAACAATAAAAATAAACAAATATATAAAACTTAAACAAATAAATAAAACAAAATATTTGGATTTTTTTTTTTTCTCACAACAACCTCAGACTCCTGTGCTTAAGTGATTCTTTTGCCTCAGCCTCCACAATGCCTGGCTACTTTTTAGAGACAAGTCTCGCTCTGGCTTAGGCTGGTCTCAAACCTGTGAGCTCGAGCAATCCACCTGCCGGGGCCTCCCAGAGTACTGAGATTACAGGCCTGAGCCACTAGGCAGGTGCTAGCAAGAATCTTCCCAGTCCTTGTCTTTTTCCAATTAGAAGTGCCTTTCACAGTTGAGCACCACCTCTGTTAACTCCAGCTTGTTGCCCTTTGAAACTATGTCCTTTCTCATTCTTAATCTTCTTTAAATAGTCCCTGAGCTCTCACACAATTCAGGGCTGCTTCCTGATACATCTGCTTTCTGTTAGTAGGCTTGGAGCTGCATAACATAAATTTACTCCAGCGTAAGTTTTACAAATACATTTAACTTAACAGGGTTCTAAAACAGAGCCTTAATAGTTAACGCACAGCTGTTACTGAAGAAGGTCATCCCTAGGAACAGAGAGAAGCCATTCTCCCTCCCACACCCAGACACTGCCCCAGTGCACCAAGGAACAGCGCTCTCAACTTCTGTCCCACTTGAGCATTTCACAAGATACAGTTTGGGGATTTTTCTTTTTTATCCACATACCATTAGATTTAAAATGTCCACAGAATACTTTTTCTTCCATTCTTGAGATACTTTACTAAGAAGAATATGTTCCAGCTCCATCCATGTAAACATGAACGAGGTAAAGTCTCCATCTTTCTTTAAGGCTGCATCTTACAAGGGTACATGTGACACTTAGTAAATGTAGAATATAACTGTCTTAACATAATAACTAAGAAAATACCAGGAAGGCTATGTTAACCAGTGTGATGAAAATGTGTCAAACTGTTTATAAAACCAGTGTGTGGTGCCCCATGATCGCATTAATGTGCACAGCTATGAGTTAAAATTAATAAAAAAAAATGTCCACAGAAGCTTTGTAACTTCCAAGCCTCTTCTTTCTCACTTATGAACTATATATACTGAAGTGTGGTCAACCCCTGACAAGATGAATAGCTATTGTATCAGATGTAGACTCAGAAAAGGAACGCAATGATGTGTGTATGGGGGCCTGCGTGTGGGCCCGTGCATGACTTTGTGTGTTTTACAGTTGAATCATGTACTATTTTCCTAGGGATTCTGCAAAAAATTACTACAAACTGGGCAGTTTAAGACAATGAAAATTATTCTCTCAGAGTTCATTGGGGTAGAAGTCAAAAATGAAGGTGTGGGGGCTACGCTCCTCGCACAGGCTCTAAGGGAGAATCCAGCTCCCAGTGGCTCCACACGTGTTTGGTTTGTGGATGGATTCCTCTGATCTCTGCCTTGTCTTCCACGGCCTTCTCCCCTGTGTCTTTCCTCTTCTGTTTTTTATAAAGACAACTGTCATTGACCACACAAATCCAGGGTGACCTCAAGATCCTGATCTTCATTATATCTTCAAAGATCCCTATTCCAAATAAGTTCCTATTCTGAAGTTCTAGGGATTAGACTTTGAACATAGATTTTTGAGATCCAATTCAATCCGCTGCAAATATGGTGTCGTTTTCTTATAGCTATGGAGTTAAAAATACCTTTTCTTTTGTGAAAGAATAATAGACAGTTTTGTTTATTTATGCATGTGTATATGAGTGTGTCTATCATAGTCCTTTTTTGACAAAACCCAAAATTGGCAATACAGCATGGATATGGCGGCTCACACCTGTAATCCAAGCACTCTGGGAGGCTGAGGTAGATGGATTGCTTGAGCTCAGGAGTTTGAGACCAGCCTGAGCAAGAGTGAGATCCTGTCTCTACTGAAAAATAGAAAATTCCAGTCTGAAACTGATCCCCATTGTCTGGGCCTATTTCTTTATCTGAAAATGAGATGATCTCTAGTTTTTATATATTTAACTTTCAGGTAATTTGCACTTTTGTTCATAATAAATGGGAACCTCTGAACTCCATTTCTAAAATCCAAATCAGACTTTCTTGCACCAGAAGACCAATCAATATTTGGAACTATTCCCATAGTGACACTGCCTGCCACCCAGGTATTCAGGTGGGGGGGCATTTCACTGTCTTTTCTTGTCATAGATGCTATTGACTGAATGTATGTGTCCCTCCAAAATTCACAGGTTGAATCTCTTATCCCTAAAGTGATACTATTTGGAGGTAGGATTTTGGGGGGAAAAATTAGTCATGAGGGTCACATAATGAGATCAATGTCCTTCGAAGGAGAGAAACAAAAATATCAGATCTCTTCCCTTTTTTTTTTTTTTTTTACCACATGAGGACACAGTGACAAGACATCATCTGTAAAGCAGGAAGAGAGCCCTTACCAGACACCAAATCTGTTGGCACTTTGATCTTGGATTTCCCAAGGAATGTTTGTCATTTAAGCCACCCAGGTTGTTAGAGCAGCCCCAGTGGACTAAGGCAATATGGGGTTTGTTAAGTTTGTGAATATTTTATTGCTCTGTATTTAACAAGTTTTTAAAATAAGAAAGTGATTTTAATTCCTGAAACTGACTGATCCCGATTGTCTAGGCCTATTTCTTTATGTGGCCCAGATAAAGAGAAAATTTATTTCCTTCCCATAACTGTCATTTCTGTTGTCTGTTATATTTTAGGACTATAAAATAGTATGAAAACAGGAGTTTCTATACTTGTAGTCATATTCATAGTAATTAGTGAATTAGTAACTAGTAGTAATTAGGATTAGTAACTAGTAGTAGTAGTTCTAGTATTAGTAGAAGCAGCTAAAAGCAATAAGTAGTAATAAAAGTGTAATACCTCATTGTATTATGTTAAATATATTGATGCATATGGCATTCTGCAATCTGTTAAGCTCTAGACAAATGCTAATTATTTTCCGCATACTAGGATGGTCTTCCTTTCACAATAACTGCTCAATCATGCATTGATTAAATGGGGATGTCTTATTGACCTGCTTGGTAACTCACTACTTATTCATAATTTTCCCTTACTAATCAGGAAATTAAGCTCTTCAATCCAAGGTCAGTCCTCATGGAGGGTGGATGAGAGCCAAATTTAACACACAGACAGTTAATGATTTTATGTTTGAGTTTACAACTTCCAGGCCCGACCTTACCCACCACTCCTCTCACCTTGTGTCTGGAGGTTTTTATGTGTTTGTGTCATGTGGGCTTTGAAGTCATTTGTGCTTGAAGCTCTGGATGAGTGGTGAGGGAATGGCCAGCTCATGAAAGCATGGGAGTGAGCCCTACTTTTTCTATCAGAGGGAGAGGAGGGGCTGTCTAGAAGTTGACCGTGACCTCTCCTTGCTTAAGGTTCTGCTGTGATAAGTCAGATAATTGGTAATTCACGGAGGCCACATTGCTAAACCTGGGGTGACTGACACCCACCTGCAGGAGTCCCTTGCCCATCACACATACTCTACTCTCTCTTCAGTCCTTCTTTAGCTACTGTTGCTTTTATTCTTTTCAAATGTATAATTAAAGGAGTTGCTGTCCAAGTTATTGGAAGCTATAAATACAAAAATACATACGGAAGTGCACATATGGAAGTAAACCTCAATGAAAGTCATACTGGCAGGAGGGAAGGGGCGGTAAATTCATAATCATAGGGTATGGTACACACTGTCTGGGTGGACAGGATGCTCATAACCTTGACTCAATTTGTAAAAAAAAAAGCATGTAAAACGTGTACCCCCAAATATTCTGAAAATAAATAAACAAATTTTAAATTCATCACTGAGGGCACATCAAGTGTAACAACTGGTTCTAAGTCAAGGTTTTCTTTCCATCACATTTATACACGAATACTTTAAAAAACCATTCAGAAACCAAATATATAGCCAGGCATTGTGGTGGGCACCTGTAGTCTTAGTACTTGGGAGGCTGAGGCAAGAGAATCTCTTAAGCCCAAGAGTTGGATGTTGCAGTGAGCTTTGATGCCATGGCAACATAGTGAGACTCTGTCTCAAAGAAAAAAAAAAAAAAGAAAGAAAAAAGAAAAATAAACCAAATATATGCTAGCAAAGCCAGTCCACCATAAATATGTATCCTGTTGGTTTTGCTGAATGGCAGCGAAATACAATGAACTTATGCCTTGTTCTTTCTTTGCTTGTTGTTAGAAAATGCTTATTTTAAACATGAACTGGATTAACATAGTCCTTCCAGCATATTTCAACCTGAGTTCCTTTCATACAAATGTGGGATGAACAGGAGGGAAAGAGAATTGTGTGCCAAGAAAGTCACAAGGATGTTGCCTAAATAAAAGATTTATCTCATTTTGGCCATTTAAGTTATCAGTGTTCCTTCAGGGTGGGAGGAGGGGATTAGAATTTTTTTGCAAGATCTTTTGGCTGTGTAATGAAATTTATTGAATAAGTATCCATACCCACTAATAACTATTTAAAACAAACTCAGCTATAATAATTATGCTGATATAACAACTAAGACCATGATTTGTCCTCTCATCGCTTTATCACAATGTTTTAAGGACATTATCAGGATACTGAAGATAAAGTATAATTTAAAATCATCTTAAAGGAGTTTTGTGTAGGGGTCCTCATTTTCCTTAAGCTAACCTAGAACAAAAGCCAGCATATGAGATTCAGATGAATATTTGTTCTGAGAAATGAGAAACCCCCTGAGCTTGTGTAAAGATTGGCAGATGTCAAAGTATATTTGAAAAGTTAAAAATCATGTTCTACAGATATGTATGTAAATGGCTCCCATGTTGAAAGATTGTTATGAATTTCATATGCAATGAACATAGGCCAAAATTCAACCCATTAATGGGAGAACCAGAGAATGGCAAATCCAAAGAGCATTTGAGGAGTGAAGGTTAATAAGGTTCTGTGAAAAAGAATTCTGAAGTTGGGTGGCACCTGTGGCTCAAAGGCGTAGCGTGCCAGCCCCATATGCTGGAGGTAAGGGGTTCAAACCTAGCCCTGGCCAAAAACTGCAGGAAAAAAAAAAAAAAAAGAATGCTGAAGTAGTTGACTAAATTAGGAAGAAAACTGTTTTAAGCGCATAGTTTTTGGAATTTTCTTCTCTATAGCACTGACATTCTTGTATCTTTACAGGAAGAAAACTATGAGTCAGCATGTAACCCCAGGGAATCTAGGCCCTAATCAATAGTAAATAGAAAACTAAATAAATCTTCTAAAAGTTAAATATTCCTCTGGAATGCCTATTAAACAATGATAAAATATGAAACCAAAAAATTACATAGTCATTCTTTAATGTATTTTCAAATTTAGGATGACGTTTTTCATAGTTCCTCTGGCAAGCATAAATAATCTTGAATTATTACTTTTGATTATAAAATTCTGATCGAATTCTGTTTTTTATGAATTAATTTAAAGATGTGCAACAGGAGGTATTAATTAACCATAGCAGCTTCCCTGCTGAAGGTCAGCAAATCCAGACGCTCCAAGCATTGAGCTAGTACTGAGTCTGAAGAATTAACTCAGACTGGAAAATTCATAAGGAATCTCAGGTTGTATAACATCTGTTATTCTGGAGGATTTTTTAAATTGTCCCTGCTGGATCTTCCACTCCAATGCTAAAAACCAAATCCAAACTTAAAACATTCATACCTACAACTTACACCTGTGCTTCCTATAAATTCAAGAGAACTGCTTTCTCCTTAAAATCTGCCAAATCTGATTCGATTCTGCCTGCCCATAAAATGAGACCCTTTAAGACATAGAGCATGTATTGTTCTAGTTTCCTGGGAAGGTTTTGTGAGCATCAGTTCCACAAATGAAATACAATCTGTATTCCTTAATGATGTGTTTGTCATATCTAATTACAATGAGATTTATTCTCTAATATGTTACTGCAGGTGTAGCCTTGATTGTCGAACCAATTTGTCCAGTTACACTCCTATAAAAAGGAGATCAAATTCTGGCAAATAACTATATTTCTAAGAAAATAAAAGAGATCCATAAAAATATGTGTATTTATATGCCCATAAATTTATAAATATGAATATGTACATAATATTTACTTATAAATAAACATAAAACATAAATATATAAACTCAGGGTCAGGGAGAAGAAGATATCATTTTCAAATTAAGGGTTAGAGAGATATTCCAGAGAAAAGATAAAACTCCTTCTTTTGCACACAGGGCAATAGAACATGGAACTAAGAATAGTGATATTCCAAAACAAATAAGCACAATTAAATTTCTCTTAATAATTTCTTCTATACTATGCAAATTGTCTCTATCTTTTGGAGTTGAGATTAGCATCCAGCTTCCATGAAGTTGTCTGCTTATGAATGGAAAGTGGCCCAGGAAATTTTGACTCACTCCTGTCGGGGACAGTCAGGAGAAATATCTAAAGATGCTAACTTAATTTTCAGAGCCTATTCCTATGAATTTAGTGTTTGAAATATCAATAGTCAAAAATACTTGACAAAATTCTTTTTGATGAAGCATTGGGACTATCTTTCCTGGTTAAAAGCCCGATGTGTAGCCTGTAGCTTATAACAAAACTTTAACCAGTAAGCCTAAATAGCTATGGTTAATTTACCCTAATAACCAATAACAAGGGGGACAGAGGAGAATAAAATTCTCCTTTGGGCTATAATATTCTGATCACTGTTACCTCTGGGGGTAACAACATGCCCAGGACAGCAAGGGCATGACAAATCTATGTATGAAATTTGTGATCTCTGAAATATTTGTACCTACTGTATTTTATATACATCAAAAAAATTTGTGAGAAGCAGACATTTTCCTTTGATTTGATAAACACCCTGTATGCTGCTCTATTATTGGTGTGTAAGTTGGAGTTATAAGTTGTCATACTTAAGACATATTTAGCCAAGCCAAGTTTATTTTAACATCTCCCTTGATATAAAGTAAAAGAAAAAAATCTATGTGAGCATCCAGTAAAATATAGTTTACATGTAAGAGACATTTAACACATACATTCAATAAATAAAAAGCCTGATTCTGACAAAGCAAAATCAAAATATGTATCAAAAGGTACATGCATATTTGGTCTCTTGACTAAGACAGAATCACGGGTCCTGAAACTATTAGCTTGGGTACCTGCTCATCAAAGTGACACTATAATATTTTAAACAAGCATACAATGTACAGTGTACAACAATTAGAAGGAAACTCAGCTCTTTCACAAATGAAGAACATTTGTTCACCCTTTCCCCCCACCCTGGTTTAAATCCTGGACATAAAAGACTGCACAGTACAGAAAGTTTTTCTAGTGAGATAAGCAGCTGTCTGGATAGATTATATGGGCAATAAAGATAATCTTATACTATCTCAGCGATTACTAAATACTGTAAGGCCATTTGTCATTTTTTTAAATTATTAAATCATAGCTGTGTACATTAATGCAATCACAGGGGACCATACACTGGTTTTGTAGACCGTTTGACACATTTTCATCACAAAGGTTAACATAGCCTTCCTGGCATTTTCTTAGTTATTGTGTTAAGACATTTATATTCTACATTTACTAAATTTCACATGTACCCTTGTAAGATGCACTGCAGGTGTAATCCCACCAATCACCCTCCCTCCACCCACCACCCCCCTTCCTCTCCTTCCTCTCCCCCTTTCTCCTATTCTTAGGTTGTAACTGGGTTATAGCTTTCATGTGAAAGCCACAAATTAGTTTCATAGTAGGGCTGAGTACATTGGATACTTTTGCTTCCATTCTTGAGATACTTTACTAAGAAGAATATATTCCAGCTCCATCCACGTAAACATGAAAGAGGTAAAGTCTCCATCTTTCTTTAAGGCTACATAATATTCCATGGTGTACATATACCACAACTTAGTAATCCATTTGTTGATCGATGGGCACTTGGGCTTTTTCCATGACTTAGCAATTATGAATTAGGCTGCAATAAACATTCTGGTACAAATATCATTGTTATAATGTGATTTTTGGTCTTCTGGGTATATACCTAGTAGAGGAATTATAGGATTGAATGGCAGATCTATTTTTAGATCTCTAAGTGTTCTCCAAACATCTTTCCAAAAGGAATGTATTAATTTGCATTCCCACCAGCAGTATAGAAGTGTTCCCTTTTCTCCACATCCACATCAACATCTCTGGTCTTGGGATTTTGTGAAGTGGGCTAATCTTACTGGAGTTAGATGATATCTCAAAGTAGTTTTGATTTGCATTTCTCTGATGATTAAAGATGATGAGCATTTTTTCATATGTCTGCAGGCCATGCGCCTGTCCTTTTCAGAGAAGTTTCTCTTCAAGTACCTTGCCCAGCCTGTGATGGGAATCACTTGTTCTTTTCTTCCTTATACGTTTGAGTTCTCTGTGGATTCTGGTTATTAAACCTTTGTCGAAGATATAACCTACAAATATCTTCTCCCATTCTGAGGACTGTTTTCCTGCTTTACTTACAGTGTTCTTGGCTGTGCAGAAGATTTTTAGTTTGATCAGGTCCCAGTAGTGTATTTTTGAAGCTGCTTCAAATGCCCGGGTGGTCCTCCTCATAAAATACTTGCCCATACCGATTTCTTCAAGGGTTTTCCCTGCACTCTCTTCTAGTATTTTTATAGTTTCATTTTGGGTATCGAGTTTTTCAAAAGTCCTGTGGACATTTTTAATCCTTTCGCCACTGTGGAAGTTGCAGTTTGATTAAAAGTTTCTGAGTGAGTTTACTTATGTGGTAGAGGATTGGGCTGGTCATTATGGAGGATAGGACTGAGAATATCCTGAAGAGCTTGTTTGGTTATGGCAAATTTCTTCAACATGTGAATGTCATTAAAGTATTTAATTTCTCCTTCATAAATGAAACTCAGTTTAGCTGGATACAGGATCCGGGGTTGAAAGTTATTTTGCTTTAGGAGATTAAAAGTCAATGACCACCCTCTTCTGGCTTGAAAAGTTTCAGCAGAGAGATTTGCAGTCATTCTAATATTCTTCTCTTTGTAGGTAATGGATTTCTTATGTCTGGCTGCTTTGAGAATTTTCTCCTTCATATTAACTTTAGTGAAGTTAATTATGATGTGCCTGGGGGATGTCTTATTTGGGTTGCATCATGCTGGGGTTCTGAAACTGCTATCTAAATTTCAGAATCTCTTGGCATGTCTGGAAAATTCTCTTCCATAATTTCATGGAGAAGGGCCTCTGTGCCTTGTGAGGCCACTTCATCACTTTCAGGGATTTCAATGAGGCGGATATTAGCCTTCTTCAAGTTATCCCAGAGCTCTCTGAGAGAATGATCCATTTTTGCTGTCCATTTCTCTTCCTCTTTGAGAGTTTGGGAGCGTTCAAATGCTTTGTCTTCAACGTCAGAAATCCTTTCTTCTGCTTGCTCCACTCTGTTACTGAGGGATTCTGCTGTATTTTTCAGATCTTTGAGGGCTGCAAATTCTTGCTTCAGTGCGTCAATGTCTTTGGTGGTTTTGTCTTTAAATTTGTTAAATTCTTGAGACAATTTTTGAATTTCTCCTCAAATTTCTAATTCTGACTTTTGAAATACTCCTCGAATTTCTAATTCCAACTTTCCTCCATTTTATTAATCTTGTTTGCAATCCAAATTCTGAATTCGATTTCTGACATCTTGGCCAGCTGTTTATGAATGGGACCTTCAGTTACAACTGCCATATCTTTCCTTGGGGTGTGGGGTGGTGATCTATTCTGGTTTTTCATGTTACCAGAGTTTTTCTGCTGATTCCACCCCATGATTATTTTACACTGTTTGATTTTTCCCCTGGAGCTTTGTCGAGGACCCATACAGTGCTATGGCCTGAGAAACTGGGGACCTGTTTGGTGTGGTGGGGCTAAGTGGTTCTGTCTTGTTTTCAGTTGGTCTCTGTTTGACCCTAGTGAAATAGTTATTCTGAGTTTAAGTCTCAGGTGTGGAGAAATACCAGCAATTAAGTCACCCCGCCCACACAGGCAACAATTGGAAAAGAAAAATCAAACCTTCCCACAACCACACACCCAGGGTACCACTTAAATAGTCCTCAGGCGATTGGCTCAGTTCAAAAGGTCCAAATCAATTGTCTCAGTCAGCACCTGTCTCAGGTGGGAGAGTTTAAAAGGTGTCTGGCAACTGGATCACAGGGCAACTCAGATATGACTTGCTTCGGTGCTCCATGAAGTCAGGAGGACCCACCCAGCAAATAGATTAGTCTGGGAAGGTTGATGCCTCCTTCCCCACCTTGCATCTCTGTCACACCCAGTCACTGATAGCCCTGCAGGGCTGTGACCCACTTGCCTCCAGGGAACAGATACTCCAGGGGGTTGCACCTGCCTGAATCACAAGGAAATCTATTTCTGCTCAGCCAGGCCACTGCGCTCTGCCTCTATCCAGTAGGGGAGGTGAGGCCTGACAACCTTGGGCACTTGATGGAGGCTGGGGGGTGTTCACTCAGTTTCAGCCCCACCCCTGATTGATGTTACTGACAGAACAGAACAGAACAACTTTGCAGGAATTTGCTTCTGTCCCTGCTAAATTCCCCTGCAGAGGAGAAGCTGTTTTGAGTTCCAAGAATCTGCGCCTCAGGTCCTGTCTTTGCTCCTGCAGGTTTATATTCAGTTAGCTGTCAGTTCTAGTTCCCTGCCTTCCTTTGTCTATAGGCTGACGATCCCCTGAGGGCCAGGTGTGTCTTAGGCTCAGTAAAGCGGTCCTCTGGGTCAGCCTCTCCCTGGGAATTTCATGGCTCTGTGCATGCATTTTTAGTCCCCCCCGCTCCACCCAGGCCGGTACCACCTCAGGCAATCCCTTTACTCATGGGGCCTGCGTTTCCATCCCAGATCTGTTTTGTGGTGGTTGCCACCTGAGAAGATGCCTGGCCTCCTCTGGTTGTCCAGGGAGAGGGGGTGTGGCTTCGGAATATCCGGGAGTGAGCTCTATTGTTGCCAAAAATGGCTGCTGCTCTGCACCTCTGGGTACCACCACTCCGTTGTGGTTCCCTCTCAGCTGACAGTCTTCTTCTCACTCCCCTCACTCCCATGCCACAGAATCAGCACTGACCAGCTGCAGTATAGGCTCTGTCCACACCCCTCAGGAAATCACTCAAGAATCTGGACTCCTGGGGGACAAGCCTCCAGACCTCACAGTGAAAGTGGAGGGGACTGCTGGGAGCTCTTAATTGCAGGTAGAGAATATATACAGTTTTATACAGATTTATGCCTGGCAGGAGAACGCCGTGGCTCCCTAGTAGGGGAGGTAGGTCCAGTTTTTAGAGGGTCTCTCCCATGGAGTGTAGTGGGAGAACCTTTGAACTCTGTTCATTTGTTTGTGGGAAACTCCAAGCCATTCTCATGGGGGAGTGAGGCTCCCATCCACTTGTTGACAGATTTTCTACCTTTTGTTTGTATCCTTGGGGTCGCAGCTCACCTCAGTGGGGTTGATGTGCGTTCTTCAACCTTCTCTCTTGGTGCAGCTCTAATCCACTAGGTTACTTGCTAAAGTTCTGTCCTTTAACTCTCCTTCTCGACGAGAACCTCTGTGGAAAGCTGGCTTCTGCCAGCCATCTTGTCTCCACCCCACCAAGATAATTTGTCATTTTAACATAAAGAAAAAAAATCCTACCTTGCACTAACATCAAACTATAAGGTGATATCAAGCTATGAATAAATTCATCAATGAGTCAAATTTCCAATGTTTTGACATATTTCATACTTTTAAAATGATTACTTTCAATTGTTAGACCAACACAATTGGTTCACTGTAACAAAACTTCAGTAACTTGCTATAAAAACTGAGTTAGTTCCTTACAAAAATTTCATATTGGAACAATATGCTCCCTTAATTTAAGACAACATTACACTCTGTATACATTTAAAAGCCAGGTTTCATTATTTTGGCTTATTTAGAAGCTGTGCTAGTATCTGTACTCTATGGAGAAATTATTGACATGTCCAAAGATAATTCACTAATTCACTCAATTTAACATTCAATAAATGGTTCAAGTTAATTATGTATCCTGTAAATAATATTTAATCAGCTACAGGCTAGAAAATAAGTGATATTAATGTAAAAATGCCAAGACAAAAACTTAAACACATAATTTTATCATTTATTAATTTCAAATATTTTACAGAAATACTGTTAGCTTATCTAAGAACTAAATAAATTTGAGAACATTAAGACATTCATATTTATAGTTTCTGTATGGAAAAGTAAACTCAATCTGGTAGTGTTATAAAAATATTTTTAAAAAATCTTATAAAAAATGGAATGTGTGCTTTCATTGTGTACCACACATATAGCTGCTTTTAAACCAGTATCACAAACCATTCGAAAGATTTATCATGATTAGGTGGACTTAAATTCTTATGAAAAATGCTTCTGAGCTTTTATTTTTTTAAGAAAAGATTTTTTAGGTATGGATTCTGGCACATCTAAGACATAACTTTAATTCTCTTATTCTTGCGGTTCTGGGAATAATAGATTTATGCCAACAATTTATCAGAGCAGACATCCTTTATTTTGAGAGAATTTATAATTTAGTTCATTATTGCTCTTCAAATTTGAGGAAATATGCCACATTACACAAGGAGATATATGAAATTTTCTAAAGTATCAACACCCAAATGCAGGAAAGCCTGGTACTTCCCTGGTGAAACTTCAGCAGAAGGTCAGAGTTAATTAATCAGACAGAACAAAACCCATCATTCAGATCTCAGAGAAAGAAAGAGAGTTTTCTTTTCTCATAAGAAAACTTATGCTATCTAGCAGGCTTGAAATATTTTTAAGAATTTGCTTGCAATTCACAAGACAATAATGAAAATGAGTAACAAGCTCAATTAGTATGGGCAGACTAACAGACATGAACAAAAGCCAGAAGAAACAACAAAGTAAAGAAAGAACAACAACAAAAAAAAAAACAGAGGAAGAGAAGTAGGAGGAGGTGAGGCCAACAGAAAAACAGAGTCAGCCAAACAAAGCCCTAGTATCACTCAGACTTTTTAATTTTTATTCGTTCCTAGGACCAATGAAAGATCTTTTTAGATTTAAACAGCTCATAAGGTATACTTCTCAGAAAATATATTTTAATTGTTACCGGCAGTTTACTCTATTTGGGCATGTCAGTGGGAAATCTTTCAAAACTGCCCATGGAGAATTTCAGAAAAAAATTAAACACATGCATCTCATATTAATATTACATATGTATGAGCCAAAATTTATTTGACTTATTGAGTGAACCATCAATATGGGAAAACTGATACAAAAAGTCTTTGAGAACCAAAGTATGTACAGTCCATCAGGAAAATTATACTAAAAGTGTTGGTGACTCAGATACAGAACTGGGCAGTAAAATCATATCACTTGGGATTATCTTCTGTACTTGACCAAATTATTTGCATCTCCACAGACAAAAGTTTCTAAGTTAGAATGAAATGTCACAGATTCTGAACTCTCTAATCAATAGTAGATAGCAAATTATAAAAAAAACTTTCAAATAATTAAATAATTTTTGCTATTTAAGCATATTCCAGGTATGTTATTAAAAGACATGAACTCTAAGGAATAATACAGAGTTATACAGAAAGAGAGAAAATATTCACATATTATGTGCCTAACAAAAGACTAATAGTCAGAATCTATAGGGAACTCAAGCAAGTCATCAAGAAAAGAAAAAAAAACTTTTTAAGAATCAAAATCAAACAAACGTATTAAAAAAAATTTGGCAAATGACATGAATAGGCAGAAGATACACAAATGGCCAAAAAACATGAGAAAATGCTTAACATCATTAAGCATCAGGAAACTGCAAATTAAAACCATAATTAGATACTACCTTCCCCGATCAGAACCGTTATTGTCATAAAGTCAGAAAAACAATAGATGTTGGCACTGATGTGGTAGAAAGGGACCATTTATGCACTTTGTAGGAATGTAAATTAGCAAAATGTCTATGGAGATCAGAATGGAGATTTTTGAAAGAACTTAAAGTAAATAGATATACTATTTGATCCTAGTATCTATGCAGAGGAAAAAAATACACATAAAAAAATACCTGCTCTGTGCATCTAAAAACCTTGCTGTTTACTGCAGCACCATTCACAATTACAAAGATAGGGAATCAACCTAAAGGCCCATGAGTGAATGAGCCCATTCACTAATGAGTGAGAGTTGGTGAGGGATGAAAAAGGGAGGGTGAGAGTTGGTGAGGATGAAAAATTACTGTGGAGTACAATATGTATTGCTAGGGTATACACGTTGAATCCCATTACATGTATACGAGGTTGGACAATGAAGTTCTCAAACATCCTGGAAAAAGTGCTATTTATCTCATTGCTGAATATCACCACAGTCATGTAGAAAGTACTACCCTTTGGAAGCTGTGCACCGATGCCAGCATCCAGTTCACCCTTCAGAGCAGTTTTGGAACTCTTTTTCTGGAATGTCCATCAGAGCAGTCATCACATGTGGTCTGACAATGAAGTTTGCAAACTCATCCTGGGTAAAGTGCTACATACCTCATTGCTGAGTAACACTACTGTCACCAGATGACCAAAGTAAGGAAGTAGTACTTCAAAAGTGACCCTAGTGATATTCAGCAATTAAGTATGCAGCACTTTTTCTAGGATGAGTTTGAGAACTTAATTGTCTGACCTCACTACACTATACATATACATAGATAGTGTGTGTGTGTATATAAACTACATATGGTATGTATATATAGTATATCCTGTGTGTGTGTATATATGAAATGAAGTTCTTTGAAGAGAAACTTCTCTGAAGAAGAGAGGCGCGTGGGCTTCAGACATGAAAAAATGCTCATCATCTTTAATCATCAGAGAAATGCAAATCAAAACTACTTTGAGATATCATCTAACTCCAGTGAGACTAGCCTATATCACAAAATCCCAAGACCAGAGATGTTGGCGTGGATGTGGAGAAAAGGGAACACTTCTGCACTGCTGGTAGGAATGCAAATTAATACATTCCTTTTGGAAAGAGATATGGAGAACACTTAGAGATCTAAAAATAGATCTGCCATTCAATCCTGTAATCCCTCTACTGGGCATATACCCAGAAGACCAAAAATCACATCATAACAAAGATATTTGTACCAGAATGTTTATTGCAGCCCAATTCATAATTGGTAAGTCATGGAAGAAGCCCAAGTGCCCATCAATCCACGAATGGATTACTAAGTTGTGGTATATGTACACCATGGAATATTATGCAGCCTTAAAGAAAGATGGAGACTTTACCTCTTTCATGTTTACATGGATGGAGCTGGAACATATTCTTCTTAGTAAAGTATCTCAAGAATGGAAGAAAAGGTACCCAATGTACTCAGCCCTACTATGAAACTAATTTAGGGTTTTCACATGAAAGCTATAACCCAGTTACAACCTAAGAATAGGGGGAAGGGGGAAAGGGAGGGGAGAGAGGGGAAGGTGGGTAGAGGGAAGGGGATTGGTGGGATTACACCAGCAGTGCATCTTACAAGGGTATATGTGAAACTTGGTAAACGGTCTGTGAAGCTAATGAATGATGCCCCATGAATATATCAATGTACATAGCTATGATTTAATAAAAAAAAAGAAATTCAACTTGTGTATCCCAAATCTATTAAAATAAAGATAAATCAAATTTAGACATTTAAAAAGAGATGGAAATTTGCCTCTTTCCAAGTTCTGAATAATTTTTCTTTTTTTTTTATTAAATCAAAGCTGTGTACATTAATGTAATCATGGAGTACAATGTGCTGGTTTTATATACAATTTGTAACATTTCATCAAACTGGATAATATAGCCTTCACGCATTTTCTTAGTTATTATGTTAAGAAACTTATATTCTACATTTAGTAAATTTCACACCTACTCTTGTAAGATGCACTGTAGGCGTGGTCCTACCAATTACCCTCCCTCCTCCCATCCTCTCCACTTCCCTCCCCTCTCTTTCCCCTTTCCCCATATTCTTGGGCTATAATTAGGTTATAGCTTATATGAAAGCCATAAATTGGTTCCATAGTAGGGCTGAGTACATTGGATACTTTTTCTTCCATTTTTGAGATACCTTGCTAAGAAGAATATGTTCCAGTTGAATAATTTTTCTTAATATAGACAACTAGGAGAATTTAGTCTGAGTCCAAAGATTTCAGGGAAGATTGATATCTTTTGATTGTCGAGAGCAGAAATTTTGGGTCACCAAGGATTTACCATTTTGTTTATTCTAGATAGTCCGTATTATCAGGAAAGTGGACATTTTTGTTGTAGACCATATAGAAATTGGATAAACACTTAGGGATAGAAATAATTCATCTTCAACAAAAATTTACCTTTTTCTAAGCAAGACTTCTGGAGAGTGATTGGAAGCTGGTCAAGGCTAATAATCTTGATTTCACTATTCCTTTTGCCATTGTAGCTGTTTCTAATTAATCTTTTCTGGAAATTTTATGACAACTTAAATTTGTGCTAAATGTTTTTCAAGTCTGAGTATTATGATAAATTTTTCCGACATGTATTTAATTGTATTACATAAAGCTACTGCCATAAACACGGATACTTTTAATACCCATGGTAATGAAATAATATTTTCTTCAAAACAACTTTAAATTATCATATTGGAAAACTTGTTAGACATCATCATCTCTCACACATTTATTTGCACACCAAGACACAAGCATATTCACTCAGACACATCAGCTCAAAATTCTTTCAAAATTATGATGTCTATTTTTCTTTTATTTTGTTTCTCCCTAACCCATATTTTCTAATGAACATCTGTCACTTGTTTAATCAGTTACAATAATACTCACCTGCTAGAACTTTATTCTGTAATTCATTTTGATCATTTTCAACACCTGACCTGGTTTGACATACTATACAGAAATGTCAAATTTTTCCTAGAACACCTGCAAAGTTTTGAACTTGATTGCAAGCAGCTGATGTTAACTGCAACAGGAGCATTGGCTGTATTTTCTTGGGCTTTCGAACTCAAGGATATTAGAGTTAGGGATGACCAACTGGATCGCTCTTTAATTGTCTCATTATTGTTCCAATGAATACAATTTCCCAGGTTATTCAGTTCAAAGGACAGAACGTCATTTTGTTGGACAGTTTCTCTTTTATTCAAAGTTTTCCTCAGATTCATAAAATCTTTCTGTTAAATGAATTTCTTCCAATTTCTTTCCATTAGATTTCTCACAAGGTTAAGTAATTCATCTTCACTGCAGACATTATGGGCCTTTCTGCTAGTTGTAAGTACTTGCTTTTTATTCTGAGACAGAATCTTACTTTGTTGCCCTGGTAGAGTGCCATGGCATCATAGCTTATAGCAACCTCAAACTGTTGGGCTCCAGTGATTCTCTTGCCTCAGCCTCCCGAGTAGCTGGGACTACAGGCGGCTGCCACAATGCCCAGCTATGTACGTACTTTCTCATTTCTTTGGTGTGTAGGATGTGTAGTTTTCTTTGGGTGTGTAGGGTCAGTCCTAGGGAAAGTACCTGATTTCATAACTCAGTCCACACTAACATGGACAGATGGTTGCATTATCTAATCTAAAAGTATTTCCAACAAAAGGAGATTTTCTCTGTGATTACATTATCTCATGTCTTAGAAATGTGTTATAGCTTCTGAAGTAATTTTGTAAATCACTGAACATTTTCAATGAGTGTAAGTCAGGATAATCAGGATCATTCTGAAGCTTCTTAAAAATTGTAGAGTGAAAACTTCTAGATGGAAAGTTCCAAGCCCAGATTAACTTTTCCTGTTCCTTTCTTTCTGTGGTTAGATGGCATGGTTAACATGGGATTGGAGGATTCTTCTGACAGAGTGTGATCTCCATCATATTATTTTTTTTTTCTCATTGATTTTACACTGCTATTTTTCTCATTAATGAGGCCTCTTGTTGTAAATTATGAAACATTTTGACAATGCCTTCACAGGTCTATGAATTACATCTATGACTCAACTTTTATCTTGTCTGGAGTGATCAGGGACTCAGGCTTCTTAATCAACTTTCAGTGTGTGAAAGCCTTTCTGAAAGCCCTGTGTGGAGGTGTTAAAGCGCCCCTGAAATAGAGTTCTTAGAGGAAGCAACGAGAGCGGAATGTTCACATTAAAAGTGCTAGGTTGGATAACAATCATATTTAGCACCTATATAGCAGTTTTCATTTCCCAAACACTTTACAAACAGCAACTGAATAAACCTTTCAACATCCCCATTGTATAGATAAATAAGCATTATTATCTTAGCATTCTGTTTGGTGCAGAAAAAAAAATACTTCACTGGCTTATAATTGCAGGAGGCCATTATTTCAGAATAATGATTCCAACTCCTGCATCTGCGAGCTATTCTCCAGCTCTACCTGTTCCAATTTTCCCTTCAAGAGAACCAATTAATTGGTGCTAGTGTTGGCCATTGTGAAAGTGCAGTCAAAGCCATTTCTCTCCGACATTCTAAGTTCAAAGAATTACTAAGAGATGAGTACCTGGGACGTTTCCATTATAGGCCTATCTTGATAAAGAACAAAGTAAATAAATGCCTGAAATCTACGGAGGAAGTGAACTGTCCAAGCCTGTCTCAGTTAGCAACATCTCTCCTTCAGTTAACATGAACCGTGCTTTGCAGTCACATCATTAAACCCTCACCAAGGCCTGGTGGAAGACGGTACACTTCTCGCATTTGATGAGCTTCCGAGATTTCAACTCTTTCAATAGTTAAAAGCACATTTACCTCCTTTTAAAATATTTTCTCGGAGGCACAGAGAATCACTCCCTACCTCTTCCAGCCTCAGGGAAGGTTTTTAACATGTTTGCTGCTTGTTCCCATTTCTGCTGCACGTTATTTTATTAATGAAAAAAAATTAATAGCTTCCTTTTTCTCAAAGAAGTCATGTGGACCTACTTTTCTGCAAATATGGACTGTACTTTTCTGAAATACAATTTGTTTACAAATGTTAGTATGACACAGACAAACCATTATATGCCAGCTTTTGTTATTTGATGGGCTTCGTTCTTGTTAGGGTGGAAATTTACTGGGTATTTGTGGTGGATTGGAGACAGAATTCTCACACGGTGATTAGGATAGAAGGACAAAATTTATTTTTGAAAGAAAGAAAGAGCTAGTGAATGAGAAGAGAGTGAGGATCGAGTGGCCACAGTACACCAAAGGAGTGAACATGTTGGGCCATTGAGGAAAAGTGGCTTGGTGTATTTTTTGTTATTATATGTTTGCTTTTTATTTTTAAAAATTTTTGATTCATATAAGGGTACATATAGTTAGGTTACATTGTTTGCATTTATTAAAGTTTAAGTTGTACTTGAGTCCTTCACCCAGGCGGTGTACCTACACTGTGCCCGTTAGGTGGGAAATTACCAAGACTCTTTTCTCTTCTCCTCTTTTTAAATTTGTGTTTATCTCACGTGGGTCTGTTTAGTTGCTCAGCTACTAGTTTCAAATCAGTGTTGAGTACCTGGGATGCTTGCTTTTCCTTTCTTGAGTTACTTTCCTAAGGAGAATGAATGTTCTTCAAATCCATCCAGGTTAATACAAAAGATGTAAAATCTCCATCTGTTTTATTGCGAAATAGTATTCCATTATACTACAGTTAATGCATTCAGAGGCTGACAGGCACTTGGGTTGTTTTACCAGTTTGTAGCAGCTGATCCTTAAACGGGTAAAAATGGCTTTTTAGTGTCTCATCTGCTTCCAGCAGACTGATATCAGAAGCAGCTATGCAATAGTTACAGGTATTCTTTGTGGTTTGAATCCTTGGGAGCTGGTTTTTGGCAGGAATTGAGTCAGAGAGTTGGAGCAGGGAGCTCACACCCCTACTGTCCACTTAGGGCTCTTCAAGGCTGAGAAAACCAGACTCAGAGGTAACAAGTTAGGCCACAGGTGTTTTAATGAAACAAAAACAAGGTGGGGGATAGTTGTGTTGGTGAGTTTTCTTTTCAAAGGGACAATTGTGTGCTGTGAGTTTCTCTCTCTTACTTTCTGTTTGATAGTTTATTTTCCTCTGTTAGATAGGTTATTTATAAAGCCGCCTTTCAATTCTTAAAATCTTTAAAGCACAACATCAGTTCTCATTTATGCTCTCCCACTTAAGCTGAAAGCCATTTTACTATGGACAGAGTAGTGGTTGAGGATACAGTTATGGCATGAGACTGCTTCACTAACTTATTCAACTTCACTAAGTCCTAGTTTCTCAACAGTGAAAAGTAACCATTGACAGTAATTACCTGAGTAGGTTGTTATGAGGATTAATAGGATTAATGAAATGATATCTCAAGTGAGAGCACAGTGGCGGGCCTTGGGAAGGGCTTAGCAGGTTTTAGGGATTGTTTTCACCATCATCTTATCACCATAGTTGTCATCATCATCTGGCAATGTTACAAGCAATTTAAGAACAGAAAAGAAGATTTGTCCTAGGAAACACAGGGATCATAAACCTAGGATTAACTGAAATCTGCGCAGTTTATCTTAGTTTTGCTTGATCCCTCAAGGTTTGTTCTGTCCATAATCACAATAGAATCATGGAGTTGTAGGATTCAGTCAAATAATAATGTGATGTTAAGGTGGGTGAACTTTTAACTAGAAAACTGAAAAGGAAGCTCACATTCATTTCATCTAAACAGGTGGGCATAAGAAAAGAATGAATTCCTAGGTGTCTGGGCAACTGTAAGATCCAGAAGTAGGTAGAGAAGAATGTCTGGCAGTGGCAGTTGGGAAATTAAATGCTTTACACCCTCACAAATTTCAGAAGGTCAATCCAATACATCCCAGAATCCATCACATCACATTTGAAAGCATCTTATTCTTTTAAAAAATTACAAAGAATTGTCCTGTTTTTCTGCCATTAAATATAATTTGTTTCTTATATATTTGGATCAGAAGCACGAAATATTAAACTATGTTTAAAACTTATTCTGAAAGTTAAAATTTATCTTTTTTAACGTATTTCCTCCAATAAATGGCAGGGGCTATTATTCTAAATGACATTTTGTGTGAAGTAATACATTTTTCCTGGTACCTGTGGTTTTTTCATAAAACTTTTAGCACCTGAAATAACCTCTAAGGAAAGGCCTTTGGAAATCATAAATCTCTGATGTGTGTGTTTTAAGTCAAATTATAGAAATGTATTTTAAGAAAATACACTGGGATAGTTTAAAAACATTGCATTAATATAAAAGTAGAGATAAAGACATTTTTTAAAAGCTAGCCTTGACAAAAATAATGTTCAATCAGCTGTGTAGCACTCCAGTTTATAAAAAAGCTTCAGATTTTTGCAAGAAATAGACATGGAAGTACACATTGCTTAATCATTCCATGCAAAGAATAAACAAATATAAGAACATCATAGGTAACCGCTTTGCTTTCCTCCCAGGTGTGGGTAATGGTGGAGTTTCTCATCATTTTAATCTTGTTATACCATTTGTATAGGCATTCACTTTAAAAATAATTGAGGGTAAAACATGTAGAGAATATGTATGTGTTTAATCTGTGCCTCAAAGTCATTAGTATAGTATTTCGAGAACCCCCAACAAAAATCCACATTGTAGAGATTGATTAAACCCTTGGCCTATTGCTCTACCCGGCAGGGGTTTCTTAGCACAGGAGACCCTAGAAATAAGGGGTGCTCGTGTTGGTGCTTGGCTAAAAACATTGCCATGCCCTAAGAAGATATAAGCTGTAGTCAACAGAGGATCTACCATCCACTCACCTCTGCAGTTATGGATTTCCTGCATCCCAACTTTTGTCTCACAGGTGATTCTAACCACAAGTAATGGCTAGGCATCCTGCACCATTCAAGTCTGAGTCTCTGGGAAGAAGACATGGGCATTGAGACTTCATAAAGGCCCTGTGGACACGTGCCTAAACCTTTGCCTAAATTTGTGTGTTGTATACAGGAAAACTCTGGTTATTCAGAAACAATACCATCATAGTTCATTGTAGACAAATTAAAAGAAAAATGGTAAGTAGTGAGTTGCTCTGACCTTTAGGGAATACTATTAACCTTAAAGCTGAATTTAAAACATCTTAATTTAAAACACAAGACAAAAAGATGGGAAGAAAGTACTATCATGTTTTCAAATATATAAAGGGAGAAATAAGTTAAGAAGAGAAATTAGCTCTTAAATACCCAGGTGATGAGCACTTGGGAGGATGATAGCCCTTAAATCCTGACCCAGCCAATTCATTACTCAGGGATTTTAACAATGTCAACCTTCAAAAAAAAAAAAAAAAAAAGAAAGAAAGAAAAACCTGCCTATGGGGAATACAGAAATTAGTCAAGGGATGCTTCAGCATATAGAGAGATGAAACTGCAGAGTGAGGAAGAACAGTCTTGCACCAACTACAGTTACAAACCACAAGGAAAGAATACCGTAGGGGTAGGGGAAGAGCACCTCTCTCAGAATGCATACGGAAGATGATGGCAAATCAGAACATTGGTTCGTTTCTCCAAGGATGAGGCAGGCGATGTACTTGTGGAGTTCACTAAGGAAGGAGCAGTCTCCACTACTGAAGAGAATACTTGCTGACTCACAGCTAAAGCCAATACTTCATGGCAAGGGATTGGGAAGATATTATAGAAGTCAAAACAATGTTAAAGAGGCAAGCTAGGATTGGAGGGGCTTCTCAAGAGTCAGAAACCTTTCATAAGGGAGGTCTGAAACTTTAGTCAAGGGAGAATCTCTGGAAAAATTACTTCTAGAGGAGTAAACCAACTGATATTGTTTCTGGAAGCATCTCACTTGCAGGTGTGGGTTGCTGAGTATGGGATATAGATACACTCTAGATCAGGGGTCCTCAAACTAAGGCCGGCAGGCCATATGTGGCCCACCGAGAACATTTATCCGGCCACCGTGTTTTTGCCACCACTGCCTGTCCTACTGAGCAGCAGACTGTTCCCGGCCGCAATGCGCATGTGTGGAATGTGTGCCGCACTCTCCGACTCCCCTCCTTCTCTCTGTCTCTCACTCCTCCTCTCAGTCTTGGGACTAACTGATGCACACTTGCATCACTTGTTATGACTAGCAGTGATAAATATGGAACTGGACATTGACCATCTCATGAGCCAAAAGCAGGCCCATAGTTCCCACTGAAATACTGATAAGTTTGTTGATTTAACTTTACTTGTTCTTCATTTTAAATATTGTATTTGTTCCTGTTTTGTTTTTTTACTTCAAAGTAAGATATGTGCAGTGTGCATAGGAATTTGTTCATAGTTTTTTTTTTTTTTAAACTATAGTCTGGCCCTCCAACAATCTGAGGGACAGTGAACTGGCCCCCTGTTTAAAAAGCTTGAGGACCCCTGATCTAGATTGTTGATAAAAATTATGCAATTAGAATTATAGGGAAGATTAGGTTAGCTGCAGCCATTCAACAAAAGAAACAGGGAATATAATTTAGAGACAGCTGGGAAGAATCAGTAGAAAATGAGATCCTGAAAAATAATATCAAGGACTGAAAATAATCCCAGATTCAGAGAAAAAAAATTGCTTGAACAGGATGCCTCAGAAGATAGTAAATTTATTACTTAAACCTATAACCCCTACCACCCACACCAAGTCGAGAAACAGAACGAAGATTGGCACAATGGAAGCGCCAAGAACCTTTGATGAATTTTATTTAGTAAACTAAAGTCCTCCAAAATAGTCAGGAAATTGATGATGCCATTTATGTGAAATCTTAGAACGGAACTAATCTATTTATATAAAATTTTGTGGAACAAAACTGATACATATTGACATAAACCAGATCAGTGAGAACATATAAATTAACTGAAAATGGAAAAAAGTTAACTTCTAGTGTTGATAAAAAAATGTTTTACATTTCTATTAGGGTAGTGAGTAATTGTCAAAACTTATCAACCCGGGTGCCTTAGATGCATGTGTTTTACTATATGTAAACTCTAACTCAATAAATTTGATCTGGAAAGCAAGCAGAGAATGAGGACAATCTGAGTATATGATAAGAAAAAAATATATGCACTATAATGTTAACTAAAAAAAAAATCAAGTTGCCAAACCACATGAAAGGATATGAAGATATACGTATGTGTGTGTACTTATTTATGAATGTGTGAGTGTGAATATATTTGCAAAGGAAGCAAAACCTTTGTCCGATAGAAGAACCATAAGATGGAAAAGTTCTAAGTAAGGAAATGACTGGGACAGTCAGAACAATGCAACTGTTTTATGTAATTATAGCACAAATAAAAATTGAATTGAAGAAAATCTCTTTCTCTAAAAATTAAATACAAAGTAGAAAATTAATCTGATTGTGTGTAAAGTTGGTTGTCCAATCAAAAGTAGATGATTCTTTCCATGAACAGATACAGCTTATTGTAATTTTTGAAATATCACACACTGTTTTTTTGGGAATCATTCAGAAGTTTTCTGTTTTAACAGGCAGAACATTTTTGAAAATTTATGCAAGAGTGATGAGCTTGGTTTTAACTGTTGTGGCTTATTGAATCAAGAAAGGTAAATTTGATACATTTTTTATTGCATCCTTCAAGAATTAAATAATTTTATGAAAAAGCAACACCTGGCTTTATTTGAATTCTGAAGATATATTTTTCACTTAAGATATTTTTGCTTTTAAAGTAATTTTTTTCTCTATAAAATAATGACATTATAGTCTGGCATTGTGGCAGCCACCTATAGTCCCAGCTAATAGAGGCAAGAGGATCACTGAGACCAAGAGTTTGAGGTTGCTATGAGCTAAGATGCCATGGCACTCTACTGTGGGTGATCCAAGTAAGACTCTGTCTCCAAAAAATAAAATAAAAATAAAATAAAATAATGAAATTAATGGGAAACTATCACATACAGATCTGAACTTGTAAAAGAAGCCTGGTATAATACCATTCATCATGTTTTGTACACAACTGCAGACCATACAAACCATGGGGCAATTCTTTTTATTTCTTTCAATATTTTTGAACCCAGAATTTTGTCTTTTTGTTTGCAAAGAGATCGATTTCTCCACAACCCACAGGAACTGTATTAAAGGGCCGCGGCATTAGGAAGGTTGAGAACCACTGATTTAAAGTGATGTTAATGTTTTCTAAGAATTCTCTTTATCCTTACAGTTAGGGAATCAGAGAAATAAGAACTATTATAAGTGATTTTCTGTGAAATCTGCACATACCAAATAGGATATATTTTTAAGAAAAAGAAACAAAGGAAGCTTAAAATATCTTTAGTAATCATAGTGACAGTAACCATGATAGTGTTATCACTTTGAAAATATTATTTTTATGGAAGAATACTACAAATTATAAACTTAATTATTTAGTATAAAAATAAATACATGTGAATATAAAGATAATAATTGAAATAGCGTTATTTCTTATAAGTGTTTATGTTCATATTTTCCATATTTATGGTTGTATTGTTTGATCTTGTCATATGTCTGCTTATTTTTGCTTGACTACAAGGCATTTTATACAAAACAGATATAATTTGGGACTTTATATATGTATACCATATATGTATATATTTATATATACATGCATGACAGGTTTATATTTTTAATTTGACTTATTTATTTCCAGATTTTCTACTTGTTCTCAGTGATTGCATTGGTAAAATTTACATAATCTGCTAGTCCTAGAAGAAGAATTCCGCCTCTATTACAGTCTTTGAAGAACACCAATAATTCGCTTTCACTTTGTAAGAAAAACCAATATACTTTTTGCTGCATAGTCAAGGTTATAGTAACAGTTGAATTAAGTGGATAAGTTATGAGAATCCTTATGATCTTCCAGGACATTTATGTGGCCATTTAAATTGTTAAATATATAACATATATTTATAAATATAAATAATATACATATACATATATGTATGCATACATACAATATACATATAAATATATGTTAAATATATAACATATATTCTAAAACTAAAGCCTAATAGTACTTACACCTGTGGCTCTATAAATAGAACTTTCAATAGCAACACATGTTGCTGGACTGTCTAAAGAGGTTGTTCAGGGTTTGTCTCACTCAATCAAAATAAAATTGGTACCTTCAGGAAAGGGCCAAACCAAGCAAATGTTTACATTCTACTAAGAGACAGTAAGGAATAAATCACCAGGCCTTCTGCTATTAAATGTATTTTACACTAGTAAAGTAAAGCTTTAAGGATAGCTTCTTATTAATTTGGACATCTCTCAGATTTATAAAGGAAACACAAAGACTCTGGCTTACAGAGGCAGTTTCTTTACAGCAATAAGGGGGTTAATTGTAAGGCACACGCTTTTAACCCTGGAAAGTTCTAAGTAAAGAAATTAGTAGGCCAATCAGTACAATATCTTGAATTACAGGCAATCTTCATGACATTATATGTTTTAGTAACTCTGAAGGGCAAGTTTTTAGAGGGCTGATTTTAGAGAAATGGTGGTGGATTAGATAAGGACCTTTAAAAGCAGCAAAATGTGTTTTCTCACTGTGACTGACTTGTCCTGAGGTAGGGCAACTGCATGTGTTTCCTAACTAATTGGCCAGAGTAAAATCAAAAGAGTTAGAAAAATCATGTGTAAGATACGGAAACTCTGACATTGGAATCCAGACGTGGGGACTCATTGCAGGGCAAAAATCATGCTGGATGGGCAAATAGATAACATGAATAGTGGGTATTTCATATACCGTTTAAAATAGCCCTGACAATGGAAGGGTTGAATGATCTACTAAAAGAGAGCTAATAAAATACTTGGGTCCTGTATTTAACAGGAAATAGACAGTATGTTTCAATCCTCTGTTAGGGTTTCAATAAGAGCCCCTCAAGGGGGCATCATGATTCTGCCACAAGTGTGATGGCCATAGCAGTGGTCAAAAGAACACAACCAGACATGTTTAGAAAGAAAAATTTACTAATGGTCATAAAGGCCCGAGTGGTTGTCAAGGAATTTAAAAGGCTCTTTCATTTCCAGCGGATATGATTCAATGGAATTTTTCCCAGCCAAAGATGAGGTAGGTTAAGGGATTCATCCTTAACAATAAAGTTATCTGGCTCAACAAAGGAGGGGGACAATTTAAAGTATCAATACTGTCCAGGAGAGCAACACACTGATACACAAACTCGTGCAATAAAAAAAGGAAAGAAGAGAAAAGAAAGAAAAGGTTGCCAATGAAATTCAAGTGATAAATAAAAATAACCTTATAATTTAAGAGAAATGCCATAGAAAATTCAGCAACTCTGAGGACAGCTTTTGAAAATGCCTTTATTTTGTAAATGGACGATAAAATGAAACCAACCATCCTGTGTTGGCAGTAAGGGATGTCAGAGGCAGACATGTTAAAATACTACCACAATTTGACAAAAATGTAAAATTATATACTGATGGTTATTTATTCAATCATTTGTTTATTTATCCAGCAAATATTATTTCCTACTTAACTAGGTGCTTTGCACTTTCAGAGGTCCTGGGAACAAAGCTGGGGGAACAGAAGAAGACAAAGTCTCTGTTTTCTTGGACGTTATCTTCTAGTAAGACAAACACATAACCATGTGGAATGCACAGAGCATCGATTCTTGTTAAGTGCTAGACACTGCGAGTTGGAGGTGCAAATTTGAGATAAAGTCACTGGGAAAGAATTCTTTGAGGAAAAAATTGAGCAAGGATATGAAAAAGGAAAGTTTTGGGTTTATTAGTTTTAAATATCAGAATCCAAAGCAGAAACATTTCATTTAGACACCCCTAATCAGTAGTAACGAGATCACAGCAATTTGATCTGAACACATATAATGTAAATGAATGAAAAATTTCGCTAGAGGTTGTGTTAAAGATGACGCCTGTGATGGTAGTTTGTCTAACTAGCAATTAGCAGTTGGGATCGCTGAACTACAATAGTTCCCCAGTCCCCACTCCCCACTTTAATAATGCCCCTTGTAAGGAGAAAACATTAAAGCAAATGTAAAATACCACCCATTTAGTGGCACTCAGCAAATCAAACCAAAGGTGGACCACTTTATTCATCCAACAAACACTTTACTGGAGTAATTCATGGACTATATGACCTTCCAGACTGATTGGACATAGAGGTCACGTTCTGCATTAAATCCACACCTACGTGGATAGGATTGCTACAACTAAGGTTTACAGAGCTATATCATTACAGTGCAGGTGCAAGGCACTGGCACTTTTATTTCATTTACAAGTCTCTGAGTCTCCTAATAATCAAAGACTTACTCATAAATTTAACCCATATTTTGTAGGTGACATTTAACAGTACCCATAACATGTGGCCATGAGTGGGACCTTGAAGTGCTTGAAAAATCCCAATCTACTATCAGCTTCATCCTTGTTTTCCATGGCACCTATTTACAAGGAGTCACCAACTCGTGGAAAATCTGTAATGATTTTCTTACACACAGATCCTGTCATACCACATTCTGCTTCAAGTGTTCTATTGGTCGAGAGATATCACATAATATTTAGAATTTCAGCAAAATTATCAAAGAATAAAATAGGAACAAACATAGAAATCTCCAACTTTGGGGCAATTTTATCACACACCATGCTGAGATTTTATAGGAATGATTTCTTGTCAGAGATGCTATATCCCTGATGTTAACACATTAATGAATATTGGTTGTCTAAATCACTTTAGTTGCTGTACAGAAAAGCATGAGCTGGCCAGTCCAGACATACAGGAATGGCACCGGGGTAACAGAGCAAGTTGGAACTGAGTACTGGGGTTAGAATATTATAAACTTGTGGGAATCGATCCAGTGTCTAATAAATGATATAATTTAAACATTTAAGGCAGAGTTTGGGAATACTCTGACAGAGGGCTAGCATTAAATGTGCTGAGTACATTCTTACACCAGGGTATAGGGGTTTGTTAGCAAAAGCAACGGTGGATACAGGTATTTGGGGGAACTTCAAAAACAACATGAAACAAATAAGGGGTGTGATCAAACATAGTTTTGTTTTTTTTTTTCCCAGAGAGTTATCAAAAAACAGAACCAATGGGAATTTAAATGGGACAGAATTAATTGGGGATGTGGAGCTAGACTTCAGTAAGTATTGAAATTTTAGAGGCAATTAAAAGAAATGCATTGAATAGTTTTCCTACCTTTCCGGTAGATGCTGTGTTTCAAGGTAACCCTGTCAAAAGAGAACTACTTTATAAAAGTCCAGATAGAATGAATAACAGAATTGGAAAATAAAAATATATTTTGCAATCACTAACATAAAGTTAAAACCATTTTGTGAATGGACAGTTATATGATACCAAAATAATGCCCACTGATCACACTCTGGTTGAAGAGGAGAAACATAACGTTACCGTGGAGGGATTAAGCTGCCATTATCTTTGTTTGGTGACCAATCTTAGCTTTGTAATAGTGGGAAAATTATACTTGCCTGACCTGTTAAAATCAGGCAGGGCCATATCACTTACTGTGGCTAACAAAATGTGAACGGAAGTGATATGCGTCACTTCCAGGCAAGGGTTTAAAGAGTCAGTGTAGAGTCTCAAGACATGTTCTTTTTCACTCACTTTCAAATGTAGAAGCAAGCATGTGACAGCTCACTGGCTGGCAGCTCACTGACCACAAGGAGAAGGGGCCGCTTGCTAACACACAATGAATGACTGATGAAAATGAGAAATAAACTGTGCTGTTTCAAACTGCTGAGATCTGATTCCATTCCATAGCCTATCCTCTCCTGACTGGCCCGGCTGACTTTACTAAATGAATGTCGTAACTAGTCAGTGGTTAAAAACAGCTTGCAAATGGACATGTCAAACTTAAAAATGAACAAACCCATTAAAAAAAATGGAGACTTTACATCCTTCGTATTAACCTGGATGGAAGTGGAAGACATTATTCTTAGTAAAGCATCACAAGAATGGAGAAGCATGAATCCTATGTACTCAATCTTGATATGAGGACAATTAATGACAGTTAAGGTCATGGGGGGGAAGCAGAAAGAGGGATGGAGGGAGGGGGGTGGGGCCTTAGTGTGTGTCACACTTTATGGGGGCAGGACATGATTGCAAGAGGGACTTTACCTAACAATTGTAATCAGTGTAACTGGCTTATTGTACCCTCAATGAATCCCCAACAATAAAAAAAAAATAAAAATAAAAAAATAAAATAAAAAAAAAAAAAAATGAACAAACCCAAAGTATATGAGAGGAACGGAAGAACCGAAGACAGAAGGCACTGGTAGAAACGACTTCTATACTTTCTCTGGCCTGCCTTTCACCTAATGAAGAAAATTTAAAACAATGAAAACAATGTACACAGACCTCCATTATCTGCCTGCTCGCCTCTACTTATATACTTTGCCTTTCTTTTTGCAATTAGAGTGAACTGGGAGTGTATGTAACAGAGAGACCAACCTACTTCTGTGCTGTAAATCCAATCCCTTCCAGGCTTCTCAAAAACAACAATTCCGCTGCCTTTTCCCTGTGCAGTTAATTCCTCCCCTCTACCACATCCTTCTTTTCAGCATTATAAAATGGTTTTTGCATCATGTCCTGATCCTCCTCTTAATAGCCAGTGCCATGGGGGCTACTTCTTGAGTGTCACCTAAGCATGCAATTCATTACCATGGTGCCAGGGTTTATGGGACTGTTGATCTTCTGCTTCTAATGTTAACTACCCACCCCCACCAATAATAAAAAGATAGTTTGCCTCACAAAAAACTCATCCACAGAAAATACGTGCCAATGTCCCCTCTGTCAAACTTTCTCTGACTTCTCCCCTATGGAATTAATTACTTTCTCTTTTGTTTTTCCAGTATTATTTTTTTTTTTTTAGTCATTCAGAGCATCTAATACACCAATCAGTGAATGAGATGTTGTTAAGGAAACTTGAGCACATTTGGAGAGCTAGACATATGTACAAACAACAAAAAGCAATTATCCTAATTATGTTTTGGATCAAATTCCAAATGTGATCTTTTGTGGATAAACAGAAGGAGTAATAGTTGAACACTTTTAGTATTTTAAGTATTTTTTATTTACCCCCTCCTCTTCTTGTAGATTACAAGCTAGTGTTGGATAAATGCTTTCTTTTTTCTTTTTTTATTAATTAATTAATTATTATTATTTTTTTTTTTTGGAGACAAAGTCTCATTTTCTGTTGCTTTGGGTAGAGTGCTGTGGCATCATCATAGTTCACGGCAACCTCAAAACTCTGGGGCTCAAGGAATTCTTCCTAGTTCCCAAGTAACTAGGACTACAGGTGTGTGCTTCCATGCCCAGCTAGTTTTTCTATTTTTAATAAAGATGGGGTCTTATGCTTGCTCAAGCTGGTTTTGAACTCCTGAGCTCAGCCAAATCCTCCTACCTCGGCCTCCCAGAGTGCTGTCCTCAGCCTCCTAGGAGTGCTAGGTGTAAACCACTGAGCCCAGCCAGACAAAATCTTTCTTTGTTTAATGAGCATTCATTGAATATTAGTCAAGGCCATGAAGTTCGTAGCAAAGCAGATATGGCTTTAAGTTCCACTCTTCTGGTTATTATCTGTTTCTTGGCTTCATTGAAATGTAGGCAATTACGCGAAGAATTGTCAGTAGTTGTAATGATGAACTGTGTAGTGCTTATAACACTTTTGGCACCCTCCCTGGCACAGAGTAGGTTCCCCACAAACACTTGCCATTACTAATGCTGTAAGTATTGCTTTGTTGTCACCATCATCTTTATTTTCACAGTACTCATGGGACCTGGCATATAGTAGATGTTCAGTAAGCACATGATAAACCATTGAATGGATGAATGTGTTTTCCCACCAGCAAGGTAAATTTTAGGCTGCTAGGTCATAGAGAATGGTCAAAATTTAAAACGTGATAAAATATTGTGGCATCTTCCAAGAAAGGAAGCAAAATTTAAAGAGCTTTAAGGGTTAGTTCTAGTATTTTTCAGAAAAACAACTAAGGGAATAATTGTCAGAATTTTACATGACTGTGAGTTGACCATAAGAGAATGTAATGTCCTCACTTTCTTTTATGTATCCTGGAAAAGAGTTTCTGGAAATAATAGTTTTAATTTGTAGTCATGTTAGAGCAACAAATAATGCCCTATTCATTGTTTTGTGAACGTCTGGTAGGAAGACCTATGTCAGTCTTTGTTCCTATGTCATTTTTGAGTGTCTATGTATTTACTCTCCTTTATTTTTTTCTTTCAATATTGGCATGTACAATGTCTATATTAGCAAAGCCTCAATAGACATTATTTAATAGCCAAAGATGGTGCTAAACACTTGCATGACTTATTAAATCTTAAAAATATTCTTTGAAAGTGTTAATATTTTCTGGGCTTGGATTTTGACTTTGTCATTTTATAATTTTTTTTAAATTTTATTTTATGTTTTATTTAAAAATATTAAGAGGATACAAGTATTTTTATTGCATGGATATCTTGTGTAATGCTTAAATCAAGGCTTTTGGTGTGCCCATTACCAGAACAGAGTTCATTGTACCCCTACGTTGTTATTGTTTCAGGAAACCCCCTAGATCAGGCGTCCTCAAACCCCCTAGATCAGGTGCCCACGAGCCACATGAAGTGGTGTGAATTGTATTTGTTCCCATTTTGTTTTTTACTTCAAAATAAGATATGTGCAGTATGCATATGAATTTGTTCATTTTTTTTTTCTTTTAACTATAGTCCAGCCCGCCAATGTCTGAGGGACAGTGAATTGGCCCCCTGTTTAAAAAGTTTGATGATGCCTGCATTGTCTGGCATAAATCCAGCAGTTATTGGTCACCTATGATGCAGTGCCCCCTTAAGTTCAGCTGGAGGACAGCCAACCTCAGCCAACCTCAGCACACCTTAGAAACACTTTGAATCCACATAGTGGATTCTGCCCACTTTCTCTTCCCTCTCGTTGGGAGTAAATGAGACCAGAGCAGGCACATGATCACTGAAACTCGTTTTATCCTTCAAATTCCAAACTCATTACTATCCTGTGGCAGAAAAGGCTTGCCATTCAATAAAATTTTATGCTCTCTTACAAAGGGTAGCAGACAGACCCTGTATTTCCCAAGCTCTGCTCCATCATGGTTGAGCCTTATGGCCTATTGATCCAAATGGAATGGGAGCGAAAGTGATGCCTGTCACCGCCGGGCTCAGAAGAAAAAGGAGTGTCAGTTGAGGGACTGCAGACACCTGAATGACCTAGGAAGCCACGTGTTTAGGATGACAGAGTCTCCTTCAGCCTAGGTCCCTGAACAGATCCGCAGCCCAGCCCACTCCCACCAACTAGGGGGTCTCATATTTGCTTGCCACAGGAGAATAAATGATTGGGTTAACAGATTGGGACTGTTGTTTTTCTATTCTTACAACTGACCCATAAACTTAAACACAGCCCACTCTTACTATATACATACAGGCACAAAATAAGTTCAAAGAGTCTTTACATTTAGGATTATTTAATTACTATGTGATTGCTTATAAAGCCAGCCTGGAGTTGCCCAGTAGACAAACCATTTTGTTGGAGTCATTTGGACCAGATTTTGAATATGACTTATACTAATTTTTTTCCCCTGAAACTACACTCACTGGGGTAGGTAGGTAACACTAGCTACCCCAAATCAACCCCAAATCTTAGTGCTTTAACTCCAAAAAGGAGATAAAAGAAATTTCTTCAGAAAGGTAGACTAAATGTAACCTAAAATCATTAATTACGATTTTTTCCATATTTCTAAACAATGATGGAAATTAATTAAATAAAAAGTATTAAAATTATAATTTTATTAACATAAAATCCAAAATAAAGTAGCGTCAGGCTGCCCTTTGAGCTCTCATACTGGTGGTAGTTTCTGCTTAGATCTTTTTGGTGAAGGCCATTCAAAGTTACTATCATCTTGAAAATATAAAAAATATTTTTGCCTCCTGCCTGCCTTAGATATGGCACATTTCCCCCAACATGAAAAAAGGGAATGGAGGGAGGTAAAATTTAGTTCTGAAGGGCTTCTGAAAATCTGGTCCAAATGACTCCAACAAAATGGTTTGTCCACTGGGCAACTCCAGGCTGGCTTTATAAGCAATCACATGGTAATTAAATAATCCTAAATGTAAAGACTCCTTGAACTTATTTTGTGCCGGTATGTATATAGTAAGAGTGGGCTGTGTTTAAGTTTATGGGTCAGTTATATTTAAGAGAAACAAGATATAAGTAGATAGGTATGGAAGATGGGCAAGACTCTTACCTGCCAGAATAGGAAAACACAAAAGCGGGTATCTAAAAATCAGACTAGTAGTTTAAGCATGTTTTGCCACTGGGTCACATAATGTGAGCAATGTTAACAATAGTCATTATAAATTATGTTGCTACCTATCTTGCATATTTCTTTATTTAATCTAGCAGCTACCTGATGTAGCCCCAGTATTCTCATGTAACTGAAAAGGAAAATGAGTAGTATTTTTTCTTTCTTGCCAAGATTATAGCATTACAAAATAGCAATATTCAGCTTTATCTGTATTTTTTTCCTCCACAGCCCATGCACCTGATTTTCAGTATTGATGAAAAACAGGTTATCTGGGAAAGAAAAATTGAGGGAGATTAATTAGGAGCTGCATATTTCATCTGCTATGCAATCCAACAGTCCATCCCTGCTGTCCATTAACTGAGACAGAAAAGTCTCTGAACTTCAGTATTTCCTTAACCGTAGTTCAAAAATTACCAACATGGCTGATTCCCATTTAATCTCTGAAATTCTGCCTTCAATAGGTATAGCATAAAATAATTAAAATAACACATGTTTTGACTTGGAACAGTTTGGATAATTTCCCAGGTATTGCCTTATACAGGAGAGTTTATGGAATCTTCTAAGATGAGCTCATCAACTCTTAAAGATACAGTGGGTTTTGGAAGTGTTGCTACTTCAGGATTACATTGTTGTTGTTATAAAATCTATGGACATTGAAAATACAGAGTAGGAAAACAATATAGCCATAATTCCTCCATTGCCATCCCTGTAAGACAGTGGTTCTCAACCTTCCTAATGCCACGATACTTTATTACAGTTCGTCATGTTGTGGTGACCCCCAACCATAAAATTATTTTCATTGCTACTTCATAACTTGAATTTTTCTACTGTTATGAATCATAATGTAAATATCAGATATGCAGGATGGTCTTAAATGACCCCTGTGAAAGGGTCGTTAGACCCACAAAGGGGTCACAACCCACAGATTGAGAACCCCTGCTGTAAGAGAAACCCACATCAAAGGAAAACATATAAAACTTTCTTTTTAAATCTTGTATTTTGAAAATACTGATTGTAAAAATTGGGCTTAGACACTAGCACTTGGTGTTGGTGTTGGGTAGTATGTAATTTCACAAATTTCAATGTGTTGCACATATGTTACTTCTTTTATATTTGAATAACTATACTATTCTTTATTCATTTTTTAGCATCATAAAAATCTGTTCACCCTGTTTATAGTCACATTTTACACCTTTGTTAGCCTACTTAAAATAAGTATTATATTATAGAAATAAAACATTGTTCTAAAGGCACATTTTTATGGACATAACCTTTAACTCTTTTTAAAGGCTATCATGATAAATATAATTATGTAGTCTAAGAATGAGCAAAATCACTTTTCATATTAAGTAACACTTGATAACTTGTGACATGTTTTAAACTAGGAGCATATGAAACTTTTCAAAGAAATAAATTGGAATGGATAGTAATTTTTTTATTATATAAAAAAATTAAATTGGTTTGCCTTCCTGCTATGCAAAAGTGTTTGTATCCTCTTAAGATTTATATATTGAAATATAACCCCAATGGTATTTTCAGGTGGACCTTCGTCAATGACTAGGTCATGAGAGCAGAGCCTACATGAGTAGGATTTGTTCCCTTATAGGAGACCCCAAGAGCTAGCTTGCCCCTCCTCACCCTGTTAGGACACAGAGAGAAAGCACAATTCTATGAACCAGGTATGTAATCTGACAGCGCCTTGATCTTGAACTTCAGCCTCAGAACTATGAGGAACGTATTTCTGTTGTATATAATCTACCTAGTTTATGATATCTTGTTATAAAATCCTGAATGAACTAAGATGAAAAATTAGTATCAGGAAGTATGGGTGTGCTATAACAAATGTGGAAGTAGCTTTGGAACTGGGTAATAAAGACTGGAAGAATTTTGAGGTACGTGATCAGGCTTTTAAGGGTAATTCCGGTGAGGGCTCAGAAGTCTGGGTCTTTTTAGAGAATACCTAAGCGGTGGTGAACAGAATACTGAAAGAAATATGGATGGTAAGGGCCATTCTGATGAGGTCTCAGAGGGGCATGAAGAATGTGTTGTTGGTCCATGGGAGAAGGTCAATCTTTTTATAAAGTAGCAAAGAAATTTTCTGAATTGTGTTGTGTCCTGGGGAAGGTAAAACTTGAAGCAATACCTTAGGATTTTTGAAGAAATCTTTAAGCAAAGTGTTGAGGTGCAGTCTTCTCTTGAATGCTTATTGTGAAATGTGAGACGAGACAAATAATTAAAAGATGGAATTTTTTCATCCAAAGGAAATTTGAACTTAAAAAATTGAAAAATTCTCAGCTTAACCATATTCAAAGACATGGAAAAGCTTGTTGAAGAGTACAAGGTGTTCCCAAGCTACACTTTGATAAGGAAATAAGTTTGCCTGCCTCTAAACAGAAAACAGACTTATTCTCCAAGAACATTGAAGTTTGTTTCCAGAGGAATTTCGTGGATTGGGGGGCTGCCTCTTCCATCAGAGCCTGGACTATGAGGGCCTGGAAGGCTCATAACTTTCAAAGATCCCCCATCCACATTCTGGCATAGCATTCTTTGGTCAACTCAAGTGTGGCTCTTGTGGGCCTGGGTGCAGTACAGATTATGATGGCTCCCACTCTAAGGAAACAGACAATAAATTTCATAGTGACATCTCTATTAGCCCCACACAGAGTGCATAAGCAACTGGGATGTGGGCAACACCTCCTAGAATTTGAAGAATGGAGCACATAGAGGCGGGGCTGCCCAGAGCTTTTGAGGCCCAAATTTTGCCCCACTGTGTCTAGATGGCAGGATATTGAGTCAAAGAAGATTATTCTTATTAATATTATTTGCCCTGTTCAGTTTTGGATCTGCTGAAGACTTATTACCCCTTTCTTCTTTTATTCCTCCCTGATGGAATGGGAATATCTGCCTGTCCCACCATTGTATTTTATAAGCCTATAACATATTTGATTTCACAGCTGGAAAGCAATTTGCTTCAGGATAAATCATACCTTGAGTTACACTCATATCTAACTTACATGGTATTTAGATAAAACATTGGCCTTAAACATTGAAGTTGATGCTGAAACAGATGAAGAGTTTTAGAGACAATCAGTGTGGAATGGATGTATTTTGCATGTGAAAAACACATGAATTTTGGAGAGCTAGGAGTTATAAATGTTTGTGTTCCCTTCAAATTCATATGTTGAAAGCCTAATGAACAGTGTGATAGTATTGTGAGGTGAGACCTTTGGGAGACATTAGGTTATGAGGGCAGGATTAGTATCCTCATAAACGAGGTCTCAGAGAGCTGCCTTGCCCCTTCCACCATGTGAGGGCACAGCAATAAAGTGCCATAGATGAATGAGAATGGAAACAAGACTTCACCAGACACCAGATCTGCTGGTAATTTGATCTTGGACTTCCCAGCCTCCAGAACTGTAAAAGATAAATTTCTGTTGTTTACTATCTGCTTTGTTTATGTTATTTTGTTATAGTAACCTAAATGGACTAAGACAGTTTTTTAAGTTTATAAAATATATGGAGAATCTCCTGACTTAATAGCCTTTAGGGAAAATTAAGAATTCTTAAAAATATATATAATAATAACAATAATAATAAGCATGTCAAATATGTTAATCAAAGTGCAAGTGTTATTATTGGGCTTGAAGGGCTAGCCAAGAATTAAAATGAGTGGTGATGAAGTGAGTCTCACATCAGCAGCATCCAAGCCTAGGATGATAAAGACACAGTCTAGAACTATTTTAAGCACAACAACCTTTCCATTTAAAAAGTTTTTTTATTAATCTAATTCCCTTTGCAGGGTAAGACAGATTGCATAGCAAAGAAACTCATTTTAATTCAAGATTTCAAGTATCTGGCAGATACAAGTGACCATCCCACCAGGTCTCTCACAGGCTATTATAACATGTTATTACTAGCTGAGAGGTTCGACTTATTATTTCCATTCTAAAACCACTGTTGACTTGAATTGCTGACTATTAGGCTAATCACAGAAACTAGTAAGGACTGGGTATGGAACATTAATAACAACGATTCCATCCTAGCTAGCTTAGACCATCAGGGAATCTACACTTTCAAGGGCCCAGAAGATCAAAACAGACATATGAAAAAATGCTCATCATCCTTAATCATCAGAGAAATGCAAATCAAAACTACTTTGAGATATCATCTAACTCCAGTGATACTAGCCTATATCACAAAATCCCAAGACCAGAGATGTTGGCGCAGATGTGGAGAAAAGGGAACACTTCTACGCTGCTGATGGGAATGCAAATTAATACATTCCTTTTGGAAAGATGTTTGGAGAACACTTAGAGATCTAAAAATAGATCTGCCATTTCAATCCTATAATTCCTCTACTAGGTACATACCCAGAAGAACAAAAATCACATTATAACAAAGATATTTGTACCAGAATGTTTATTGCAGCCCAATTCATAATTGCTAAGTCATGGAAAAAGCCCAAGTGTCCATGGATCCACAAATGGATTAATAAATTGTGGTATATGTACACCATGGAATATTATTCAGCCTTAAAGAAAGATGGAGACTTTACCTCTTTCATGTTTACATGGATGGAGGTGGAACGTATTCTTCTTAGTAAAGTATCTTAAGAATGGAAGAAAAAGTATCCAATGTACTCAGCCCTACTATGAAACTAATTATGGCTTTCATATGAAGGCTATAACCCAGTTATAACCTAAGAATATGGGGAAGGGGAAGAAGGAGGGGGGGGGGAGGATGACTGGAGGGAGAGTGATCAGTGCAATTACACCTACGGTGCATCTTACAAGGGTACATGTGAAACTTAGTAAATGTAGAATATAAATGTCTTAACACAATAACTAAGAAATGTTAACCAGTGTGATGAAAATATGTCAAATGGTATATAAAACCAGTGTATGGTGCTCCATTATTGCATTAATGTACATAGCTATGATTTAATAATAAAATAAAATAAAATAAAAAGAAGAAGAAAAAAAGATCACGGTGTACCATTGGCTTCCACTGAAGCTGGGTTACTGGCTTCTTCAAAGCAGTCTCTGCTCTGTTTTGTTCTTCCTGGGTGGGTTGGAAGGCTCATTCCATGATGTAACAAAGTAACCTCTGGAAACTTTAGCTTTATTCCCCTTTGGCACTCAGGACCCAGATGAGAGAGAGAGAGATTCTTTGCTGATTTTTCAAACAGTAGACCTAGGGAAAAGAGCAATTGGCTAGCCAGGGTGCAAACACCCACTCGTGGTACCCAAGAGGCGTCATCATTATCAGCTGACCCACAGGGTTACTGATGAGACCGATCCCCCAAAGGAAGAGAGGTTGTATTACTAGAAAGGGGAATGGGTCTAACACAACCAATAAACAACTGCTAAGCACTCGTGGAGTCAGAATCTGTGAAGGATACTTCACGTGCATTCTTTCACATTGTCCTTAACATTTCAAACGTGGTTGAAATTATGATTGATATTCTTATTCTCATTTACAATTTATGAACCTGTCACTGGTGAGTTTAAGAAACTTGCCCAAATTACTTATTAAGAAGCAAAATTGGAGTTAGACTCAATGTTCCCTTTGTTCCTGAGCCCAGACTTTGAAGCATTGTTCTCTATAGAATAGCTTAATCATTCAGGTTCAAAAGTGTATGTGGAAATTATTCTTTCTTCTGTGTGATGAGTACTTTTCAGGACCTTTCATCATCTCTCTGCTATTTGTTCCTTTCCATCATCCCAAAAATATTTTTTAAGGAGAACTAGAGACCAAAGTATAATTTGCATTTAGTTACTATGGAATTTCTTTTCTATTTACTCAATTTGATTTCTGGGGTCTTGAGGTAATGAAATCGTTTTATTTTATTTTCAGGCAAGGAAAACCAAGTAGGCAAGTACTAGTTTGTATTAATGTAAGAACTTGTTACACCAGGCTGTTAGTTGGTGTTCTCTATCAAGAGTCTACTCACTTAGCTGAGAACAGTGTACAAAAAATTAAATCTACATATTTGGTCTGTACTTCAATTCCAGGAAGCTCCACAATTAAATGGTTATCTTAGCACCTGCACAATACTGTGTGGTCTGGAACTGAAAAATATAAAGATGGAGAATTTTTTTAAAAAAGTTCATTGAACATAGTTCCTTAGGATGTAAAGTTATAATCAAAAATAAATAGAATTAAAACATTAATATATAGTCTTCTTCTGTAAAAGGAGACCTATTAAATGAAAGTTTTACATATAAGTAGGTTTTGTTAGAAAATTTAAATTGTTGGAATGATTTTAAGATCCCTCACTCCAAATAAGAATTGAAAGCAGATATATTGAAATTTGTCTATTACTCTAGCCATTGACCTGCTAAAAATATTATGGTATGGTTTACCGCAGAAGTTGGCATTAATAGGAAACTGACAAGAAATGTGCTGTTCAAATGCAACTATTTCCAGACTTGTAAAAATTGCATAGCATTAATTTCAATTTCTCATTTAGAGTGGCAGGGAAGAGAGAACTGAAATCAAATGCATCCTCTGATTCTTAAATGGAAATGCACTTGCATATGCATAACTAAATGGTTGGTTGGCTCCAGGGGAAATGTGTGAAGGCAAGCATGCCCATTCTGAGCCTAAATTATTTTCTTCTTTTAATTCTCACTTGTACTTCAGGTCTGACTTGAGATATATTCTTAATAAAGGAATATGGGAATGATATTAGGACTTCCTCAAATAACCATGTCTATAAAGCTCATGATTATACAATTATTGCATCTCCTAATTTCCTAGCCCTTTAGCAGTCACTTACTCAATTAATATAGGCCAATAGGAAACTCAAAAGCAACTACATTTTTCCTGGGTAGCATATTGGCAAAAGAAATAACAAATATAAAAATAAAAGAAAGGAAGGGGGAAAGGGAGTCAATTTCTAGTTTACAAAAAGGAAAGAGGATTTTCCAGTTTATGAAGGACATTTGTGTATTTTATCACATTTCTCACATTAAGCCTTTAATATCTTTATTAGGTCAATGATAGTAATATCTAGAGATTTTTTTTTTCCCAACTAAAATAGAATGTGAAATACATTGATTTTTCAATGCATTTTAATTAGCAGTGGTAATATACCAATTTTGCAGAAGAGCAAATGAGTCTTCATAAAAATAAGTGACATGCACTGTGTGAGTGAGGAAGAAGCAGAAATGGGATTCTACTGAAGGTAGAATCTTCCTGTCCTGGGGGTAAGACACTGTTTCTGTGTCAGATCTGAATCATGTCTCAGCGTGTACAAAGTGCTCTGGTGGACATTGTCATATTTAAGCCTAATAACAGCTTAGTGATTTTCACACCTTAAACTGGTCCTGAAATATTGCACTTTGATTCTCAGTTCCAAATGTTGGTGGAGCTTTCACTCTATACCACATGGGTGACCTATTATTATCCTACTCATCTGTGTTCAATCTTTGCTCAGCTTACCAGCAGTTTTCAACCTGTGGGTCACAACCCACAAAACCTGTATTAAAGGGCTGAAGGATGAGGAAGGTTGAGAAGTATTGGCTTAGACCATTTGACTTTGCTATTCCCTTCTACTAGACAGTATGCTGGTGAGATCCATAGGTCTATCTTACTACATTCATATTCACCCACAATGCCAAGAAAAGGGTCGTCAATATATGTATAATAGATACTAGATTTGTGTACTTCTGTCCACATCATACTATAACAATACATTTTATTTTATTTATTTTTACTGATTTATTTTTTTAGAGACAGGGTCTCACCCGTCACCCAGGTTGGTGTCCAGTGGCACATTCATAGTTCACTGTAGCCTTGAAAATCTGGGTTCGAGTGACCCTGTTGCCTCGGCCTCCCAAGTATCTGAGAATATAGGCACATGTCACCATGCTTGGCTAATAGTTTGCTCAAAATTTTTGTAGAGATGGGAATCTCACTATCAGTCTTGAACACCTCCTGGCCTCTAATCTTGGCTTTCCAAAGTGCTGGGATGGCAGGTGTGAGCCACCATTCCTGTCCTGATACATTTTCACTGTACTGAAATCTAGCTACAATAATCTCAGAATGTACTTTTCTTATATATTCAAAGAAATAAAAAAAAATTAAAAGTTTACCCATTATTATTTCAAATGTACTACTAGTATTCACAGCACCTGTCGTAATTATTTTCAAAAGCAACAATAAAGAATACTGAATAAGATAGTACAGGCTAATAAAAATGCAACATAAAATATCTAATAAAAATAATGATTAATCTGAAATGCAAATAACTTATTTCAAGCACATTTTAATCAGAATAAAAATTATATTTGTGTTTCCAATAAAAAACTTTTGTGTGGCTCTATTCAACATCAGTATATACCTATTTACTTTTTTTTAGAATATAAAAGTATAAGTTTATTTTATATTAGAGAAAGGGACGAGAGGAGGGAAGAGATGAGAGAGAGAGAAGACAGCAGGGAGTGAAAGAGGGGACTATGGTGGGGGAGAGAGAAAAGGAGTGAGAAAATGGCATCTCAAAGAAAGCCAGGAAGACTGCCAGCCCCTATTTACATTTTTAAGCAGAATTTTATATTGATTTTTTTAGTCTAATCTGTTCTATTCAAGTTCCAGAGCACTGGCTGCCTTTGACATTGTTGTAGGCCTTGCTTATCAGACAGGTCCAGCCTAAGTTTCAAAGCTTCTGTTTTGGGCCTTTCTCTTGAATGTGAGGTTCTTCTTTATCACATTAAGGGTATTTTAACACATTCTGGCTGTTATAATAAAACAGTATGAATGGGGTACTTTATAAAAAACAAAAATTTATTGCTTACTGTTTTGGAGGCTGGGAAGTCCAAGTTAAGGCACCAGCAGAGTCAGCGTCTGTGAGTGTCTGCTTTCTGATCCACAGACAATGCCTTCTATGATGTGCCCTCATCTGGTGGAAGAGGGGAAGGTATCTCTCAGGCTTCTTTTATGAGGGCATTAATACAGTTCGTGGGGGCTCTACCCTCATGATTTAATCACTTCCCAAAGGCTGTCACCTCCTAGGTTTCAGTGTAGATAACTAATATTCTATATGAATATGGATATATGTTTAAATCTACAGGATCAATATCAATAGTTAAAAAGAAATCCTGACCTTCCATGACACAATAAAATTAATATTAATGGATCAGTGGGTTAACTGAAAAATGAAACACCGAACAACTTGGAGAATACACAGATAAATACTTTATCTTATATGGATCAGAAGAATCCCAAACAGCAAAGCATGAAATCACACATGGGTTATTCATTGATAGAATTTTTTTTCAGAATACCCAAGATACTATGAACAAATATTATTTGGACTAAAATATATTTTCACAAGAAATTTGGGCTAAAAACATATTTTCAGAAGAAGGGCCATTCAAGTAAGGCAGAAGTGGACGTGCAGAAGGTGACCACCAAATAGTGAAGAATGTGAAAGGCCATGATCGTCTCAGTGAGGAGGTGGTGAATTTTATTTCCATAAAAAAATAGAGAATGGTACATAATAACCCCCATCTGTTTTTAAGGGACTTGGCAATCCTCCCAGGTATTAATTTCATTTTGCAGATGTAAAAAACTGAAACTTAGGGATACCAGCTAGTTTTGATAATTACTGGACCCTAAAATCGTCATTCTTTCTACTTCATAATGCCAACTTATGGCCATCACTATTATAGTTGTATCATAGGTATTTTTATTTCTACTAACTCTAACCATCCTCCAGTGCACGCTTTGTGGATTCTGAAAGTTTTGTCTCAAAGAAGTCTTTGAGTTATTTTTGTGGACACATATGTAGGCAGAATAGACCCCAGTTGATATTGTCTGCCAACATTTTGGTCCCTTGAGTGAACAAAGAAGTCACACAAGCTCACTGAAAGAATGGAGCCTCCACCTGTCTCTGAGTGTAAGAGGCACAAGTGCATATATTAATTTATGTTTAAAAGTGATGATTTGGGAGAGTAGAATGAGCCGTTAACACTCCATCACCACCACCATAATTCTTCCCTTTATTACTGTCCCATTCCTAAAAACCCACACTCAGGGAAAAGCCCAGTCCTTGTGCTCTTTCCAGGGAATGTGTTAATAAGGTTATAAGAGCCCCTCCCCTTAGAGATGATAAACCTGAGGTTCCATACTCATTTTACAGCTGGAGAACTGAGGCCGTGACTGAGAAAGAACAATTGGAATAAGATGTATTTGTAAGTAGAAACAAGCTATGCTGCAACGCTCCAGGGTGCCAAACTTCAATAAATCCTCAATACACATCTGGCTACATCAGAATCTTCCAGGGAGCTTAGAAAAAAAATAAGGCAGGATTCTAGGAAATAACTCCCAGAGACTTTGCATCAGTATATGTGGGGTAGGGTCTTGAAAACTGTTCTGAAAATAAACAAGCTAACAAACAAACCCAAAACAACTTTCCCGGTTATGGTAATAACAGATCTAGATTCAAGTATTGTCATGAGGGTTAAATGTTAATTTTTATTAAGCACTCACATCACTCATCAGCATAAATCAAGCAATATTGTGATTTTTGTAATAAAAAAATTCTAGACATTTTCTTTGAAGCCTCAAGCATCATAAGACAATAGTTTTCTCCCTATTCATTCCATTTTCTCTGTATCTGAAAGTATGGTAGCTAAAAGCTTTAGCTTTTCTTAAATAGGAATTTCCTTTTTGGATATCTGTCTCCATAGGTTGGTGCTGTGAGTTTTCTCATCTCCATCAATCAGATCAGAGGGACACGAAACACCCTCTTTATCTTAGAACGTTGCATATTGCATTGTGAAGTATGGGGACACACTAGGGCTCAAATGTCCCCAGTCACCATTTAGAGCCTTCTGCTGCCTTATTAATGCCATCTTTGTGATACTCAGGGAGGCTGAGTCCACCAAACCCAACCCCTTTAGTTTTATTGAGGGCTTAAGTTTTGAACACAGGAGGCTCATATTTCCCTTGTTCCAATTTAATAAGGCACTAGTACTCAGAGAGTATTTGGCTGCATTTTAAAAGAGCCTCAAATGGTTTATCATTTTCCATCAGTGACACACACAGTCTCTTTAATGTGAGCAGGTAAGCTGAGCTCACCCCACAGGAAATGACTCTGTGCATCACTTTGTTCTTCAATGCACTGTGAGGGTTGTTCAAATGAAATTCACTTATTCAGAGTCAATGAGAAGAAATTAAAACTCAAAAGTAAAACCAGTCCTTATCTCTTTATGCCTACTCAGTGACTGTGGATGCTGGCTCTTTCATGGGTAATAGATTTGAGCACCACTGCTACTGAATGCTGAAATTTATGGACTTCTCCATAGTCATTAATTAATAGTGTGTGCACACAGAAAAACAACCAGGCAGAACACTTAGAAATGAAATTATTGCTGAAGCACTGACTACATAGTTTTTAAGTGGTCAGTCAGGTGAATAAAATGAATAATTGAATATGCTTTACTAGTAGGCAGTGTGGAAAGCATCCCAACAGGTTTTTAATTCCCTCTGAAGAGCACATATCTTATAGAGGGATCTGAATTGATTTTATTCTTATCTATTTGCCAATGCCTTTTGGACTTGGGTTTTCTCTGTGAGGGTTTAGAAGAGCCCCTGGATCATAGTGTGCAATCACACAAAGGATGCTTTTGGGAGTCCTCTGTACTAAGCAGCTGAGGACTTAATTTCAATCTGTGAACCTACAGAGAACCAAAAAGAATATGGGTTTAACCATGATGGAAATTGTGCTGCATCTTGGCCCTCTTTATACTGTTGCAAAATAATTTACATGTGGAACTTTTCTTAGAAAATGTGCACCTTGGGCGGCGCCTGTGGCTCAGTTGGTAAGGCGCCGGCCCCATAAACCGAGGGTGGCGGGTTCAAACCCGTCCCCGGCTGAACTGCAACCAAAAAATAGCTGGGCGTTGTGGCGGGCACTTGTAGTCCCAGCTACTAGGGAGGCTGAGACAAGAGAATCGCCTAAGCCCAGAAGTTGGAGGTTGCTGTGAGCTGTGTGATGCCATGGCACTCTACCGAGGGCCATAAAGTGAGACTCTGTCTCTACAAAAAAAAAAAAAAAAAAAGAAAATGTGCACCTTTAGGGGGATATCTATTAACAATTGGGGTGATGTTGATTTATGACTGTAACTCTTGAGAGAATTTTGGTCCATGTCTGCAAACATGGAAAAAAATAGAATGGGAGATGGAATTATATTGCATTTTGAAACCAGTTTTATCTTTAATTTCCTTTTATCCTTATTTTTTCCTCTATCAACAAACTTCTTCCATCATGGTCAGACAGTAAATATTTAAATCTTCAAAGACTCAACTCTGCCATAACATTTGTGTGTGGCTCCCTCCAATAAAACTTTATTTGTGAAAACAGGTGGGGGGCTGGATTTGGCCCATAGGCCATATTTTTTGACCCTTGATCTTGCTGCTTAACCTGCCCAGTGACACACTAGCAAAGACTTGGAAAGGTTGACATTCCTGGGGAGAGCAGAAGTGAAGGTGTGATGAGGAAGATGAAGGGTGAGTAGCCTTCTTCAGCTTTTTCTTCCTTGTCAGAGTTGTTTTCTCCGACTGTGAGCAGTTCCATTTCCAAATGGCAGGCCTGGTGCTAACCAGGGGAAGGCATTGGAGAGTTATTTTAACTTGGCTGGTCTTACAAGTTGGGAAGAGTTTTCCTTATTCCTATTTAAGTCTTTAGAGTAACTTTCACTGGAGAGAACTGAAATTAGAGTTTGTATTCCCTGGTATTTTGATGATGTTGTTTCCATTTTGCTTCTTTTCAAGGATAAAATTATTAGCTTGAAGGCCTTACAATTGGGGCAAAAAGGACTTAGCCATCTGTCTGATTTTTATCACAACTCAATGGAAAGTTGGGAAGGAGGGTAAGAGGGGCTGATATTCCCCAGGCAGAATTTGACAAGAACAGAAGGAAATGTTTTCTTCAGAAGATGATCCAAGGATGTGGTGAGCCCAGACACGAGGGTAGCTGAGAAAGCATGCCAGAGGCCTCTGCCAACTGCATTTGGTTCACACAGGTTTGCCAGATTCCAAAGCTAATTAGGACCAGACAAAAAGAAGCTGAGCATTCCTCAGCCTGGCTAGTCCCCTGAAGGTAACGTTTCTTTGAAGTATGAGAATATCCTATTGTGTATTTCAGCTTCAGCTCTCAGTTTTTTCCCAAAAGGATTTGAAGGAGCATAAACATTAATCAAAATACAAACTACGGTTATTAGTAATAAGCCAAAATCAAGCCTATCCAAATAAATAAAATGAAATAAATGTTGCCAGAGGTGGAAGATAAGCTGATGGCTTCACTAGGTAATGGATTTGGCACCAGTGTAAGACTATCACAAGGAGTAACCCTGGGGGAAGACAGAATCCAGGAACACATCATGTGGAAGACACTGTGTTAAATTGCAAGGTGGACCAACACCCCCCCCACACACACACACACCATTCTGATATTATTTTTATTCTAGGTGAAATTGTGTAGAAATAAGCATAGATTTTAGAGGTTGGTGGTGGAGAATCAGACATGACTCCTCACGGTGCATGTGGAAGCAGAAGGGAAATCTTAATCCATTTGCATTAGCAGATTTGGAGGGAGGACATGTAGCTAAATGAGCCTCAGCTCTCCCTTCCTCTCCTGGGGGAGTGGTTGTCTCTATCAAAAGACAACTGCCCTGGGGCGGCGCCTGTGGCTCGGTCGGTGGGGCGCCGGCCCCATATACCGAGGGTGGCGGGTTCAAACCCGGCCCCGGCCAAACTGCAACTAAAAAATGGCCGGGCGTTGTGGTGGGCGCCTGTGGTCCCAGCTGCTCGGGAGGCTGAGGCAAGAGAATCGCTTAAGCCCAGGAGTTGGAGGTTGCTGTGAGCTGTGTGAGGCCATGGCACTCTACCGAGGGCCATAAAGTGACACTCTGTCTCTACAAAAAAAAAAAAAAAAAAAAAGACAACTGCCCAAACAGCAACACTGTTGATTCTGTGCCTCTGCACCTGGCTGCCCACCTTTGGTGTGAGGTATTTAGCCTTCTTCACCTTCTCATCCTATTCCAGAGAAAGGTAAGCAGATCCTGGAGTGTCATTATTTAAGTAGACACAAGAAAAATTGTACTAAAATGTGTGGTATATGTTTTGAATGTCAGTGAACACAGGAGCAACAACAGAAGCCTACAGATATAGATATTTCTAGATCTAGACATTAGGGTTAAAAATGGGCAATTGCTCAAGTCACCCTTTTCACTGTTATAGCCTTCAGTGGAATTTTGATGGGTTTTTGGAAAACACATTCAAGAATACTCTATCAATGAGTTTGGAAGGAGACAGCTAAAAATTCACTGAGCCAGGCCAGATCACAAAGGCTAGGATAGGTTTTGAGATTTTTAAAAATCTCAGACTTATTTATTATGAAACACAAACAACCACAAGATAAAGGGCCCAAGTGAAGGATGGGGATCATAAATGTATTAGGAAGGTCATAGAAGGAGTCACTCTGTCCCCACTCCCCAACTCAATGCCTGAAAATAACAAAATTTATTTTTTTAATTAAGTCATATATACAAGATCATGAATACATCTATGCCTTTGTGGAATTCAATGTGTTGATTACTTGTACAAATTGGAGTGCTTACATCCTACTAATTAACATAGCTTTCACCTGATTTACTTAATCATAGTGTTAAGATTTGTGTTCTATACTTGATAGATTTGACTTGTACCCTTGCAATATGCTCCATAGGTGTGGTCCCACTATTAACCCTCCCTCTATCTAACCGCACCCCTCCCTTCCTACCCCCTCCCTTTCCCTCCTTCATTCAGGGCTACAGTTGTGATTTATCTTTCTTATGACAGTGTGAGTGATACAAATTGGTTTCATAGTAGTACTGAGTACATTGGATATTTCTTTTTCCATTATTGAGATACCTTACTAAGAAGAATATTTTCTAGCTCCATCCATGTAAACATAAAAGAGGTAAAGTCTCCATCTTTTTTTAATGCTGCATAGTATTTCATGGCATACATATGCCATAATTTATTGATCCATTCATGGATTGATGGGCACTTGAGCTTCTTCCTTGATTTGGCAATTATGAATTGAGCTGCAATGAACAATCTGGTGCAAATATCTTTGTTGCCAAGTGATTTTTGGTCTTTTTTTTTTTTTTTTTTTGTGGGCCCTAACTTTGTGAAACTTGGGACTTATTTTATTTATTTATTTTTTTATTAAATCATAGCTGTGTACATTGATATGATCATGGGGCATCATTCACTAGCTTTACATACCATTTACCAAGTTTCATATATACCCTTGTAAGATGCGCCACTGATGTAATCCCACCAATCCCCTTCCCTCTACCCACCTCCCCCCTCCCTCCCCTCCCTTTCCCCCTTCCCCCTATTCTTAGGTTGTAACTGGGTTATAGCTTTCATGTGCAAACCCTAAATTAGTTTCATAGTAGGTCTGAGTACATTGGGTACTTTTTCTTCCATTCTTGAGATACTTTACTAAGAAGAATATGTTCCAGCTCCATCCATGTAAACATAAAAGAGGTAAAGTCTCCATCTTTCTTTAAGACTGCATAATATTCCATGGTGTACATGTACCACAATTTATTAATCCATTCATGGATCGATGGGCACTTGGGCTTCTTCCATGACTTAGCAATTATGAATTGAGCTGCAATAAACATTCTGGTACAAATATCTTTGCTATGAGGTGCTTTTTGTATGGAGAACACTTAGAAATCTAAAAATAGATCTACCATTCAATCCTGTAATCCCTCTACTGGGCATATACCCAGAAGACCAAAAAGCACATCATAACAATGATTTTTGGTCTTTTGGATATACACCTAGTGGAGGAATTGCAGGATCAAATGGCAGGTCTACTTTTAGAACCCTCAGTGTTCTCCAAACTTCTTTCCAAAAGGAACGTACTAGCTTGCACTCCCACCAGCAGTGCAGAAGTATTCCCTTTTCTCCACATCCATGCCAACATCTGTAGTTTTGGGATTTTGTGATGTGGGCTACTCTTACTGGAGTTAGATGATCTCTCAAAGTGGTTTGGTTTAATCTGATGATTAAAGATGATGAGCAATTTTTCATGTGTCTGTAGACTGTGCACCGGTCTTCTTCAGAGAAGCTTCTGTTTATGTCTGTTATGGGATTTTGTGATGTGGGCTACTCTTACTAGAGTTAGACGATATCTCAGAGTGGTTTGGTTTAATCTGATGATTAAAGATGATGAGCATTTTTTTCATGTGTCTGTAGACTGTGCACCTGTCTTATTTAGAGAAGCTTCTGTTTATGTCTCTTGCCCACAATGAAATGGGATCACTTATTCTTTTCTTATTAATATGTTTGAGTTCTCTGTGGATTCTTGTTATTAGACCTTTGTTGGAAATATAACCTGCAAAAATCTTCTCCCATTCTGAAGGCTGTTTATTTGCTTCACTTACTGTGTTCTTGGCAGTGAAGAAGCTTTTAGTTTGATCAGATCCCAGTAATGTATTTTTGATGTTGCTTCAATTGCCTAGGATGTCCTCCACATAAAGTGTTCTCCCATTTTTCAAGTGTTTCCCCTGCATGCTCTCCAAGAATTTTTATAGTTTCATGTTTTAAGTTTAAGTCCTTTAACAAGTGAGAGTTAATTTTGTTAGAGGAGAAAGGTGTGGGTCCAGTTTCAGTCTTCTACGAGTCACCAGCCAATTCACCCAGCACTATTTGTTAAATAGGGAATTTTTCCCCCAATTTATATTTTTGATAGGCTTATCAAAGATCATAAGTATCTGGGTTCATCTCTTGGTTTTTAATTCTGTCCCATACATCTACCTCTCTATTTTTCTGCCAGTATCATGCTGTTTTGATCACTATAGATTTATAGTATAGTCTGAAGTCTGGGAGTGTGATTTCTCTTGATTTGTTTTTATTTCTGAGTAATGTCTTGGCTATTTGAGGTTTTTTCTGGTTTCATATAAAACGAAGTACTAATTTTTCCAGATCTTTAAAGTATGACAGAGGTGCTTTAATGGGATTGCATTAAATCTGTAGATTGCTTTGGGTAGTATAGACATTTTAACAATATTGATTCTTGCCAGCCACGAAGATGGTATATTTTTCCATTTGTTAACATCTTCAGCTATTTCTTTTCTCAGAAGTTTCATAATTCTCTTTATAGAGGTCTTTCATGTCCTTTGTTAGGTACGCTCCCAGGTATTTTATCTTCTTTGGCACTATTATAAAGGGAATAGAGTCCTTGATTATTTTTTCACCTTGACTATTGGTATATATAAAGGCTACAGCTTTGTGAGTATTGATTTTGTATCCTGAGACATTACTGTATTCCATGATCACTTCTAGGAGTTTTGTAGTTGAGTCCCTGGGGGTTTTCAGGTATACAATCATATCATCTGTGAAGAATGAAAGTTTGATCTCCTCTGATTCTATTTGGATACCCTTGATTGGCTTGTCTTGCCTGATTGCGATGGCTAAGACTTTCATTACAATATTAAAAAGCAGTGGAGACAATGGGCAACCTTGCCTGGTTCCTGATCTGGGTGGAAATGATTTCAATTTTACTTCATTCAATATGATATTGGTGGGTTTGCTGTAGATGGCCTCTATCAGTTTAAGAAATGTTCCTTCTGTACCTATTTTTTTAAGCATTCTGATTATGAAAGGATGCTAGATATTATCATAGGCTTTTTCTCCATTAATGGAGAGAATCATATCGTCTTTGTTTTTTATTTTGTTTATGTGATGTGTTATATTTATAGATTTACATATATTGAACCTCCTTGGGACCCTTCAATTTCCTGGGATGAAACCCACCTGGTCAAGATGTATAATTTGTTTGATCTCTTGCTGGATTATGTTTGCTAGGATCTTATTGAATGTCTTTGCATCAATATTCATTAGAGATATTAGTCTATAATTTTCTTTTCTCGTTGGGTCTTTTCCTGGTTTGAGTATCAGGGTGATATTTGCTTCACAGAATGTGTTGGGAAGTATTCCTTCTTTTTCTATGTTTTGGAAAATATTAAGTAATATAGGTACTAGTTCCTCTTTAAAGGTTTCGTAGAATTCTGATGTGAAGCCATCTGGTCCCAGGCTTTTCTTTTGGGGAGATTTCTTATAGTGGATGCTATTTCAGAAGTTGTTATAGTCTTGTTCAACATTTCCACTTCTTTCTGGCTAAGTCTAGGAAGGTGGCATGTTTTCTTGTATTGGTATATTTTCTTCAGATTTTCATACTTCTGAGAATAGAATTTTTTTATAATATTCATTAAGGATTTTTGAATTTCTGAGGAGTCTGTTGTTATTTGGCTTTTATCATTTCTGATTGATGAAATTAGGAATTTTATTTTTTTATTTCTGGTTAGGTTAGCCAAAGATTTATCTATTTTATTGACATTTTCAAAAAAACAACTTTTTGATTTATTGATCTGTTGTATAATATTTTTGTTTTCAATTTCATTTAATTCTGCTCTAATATTTCTTTTCTTCTGCTGGGTTTTGGATTGGAATTTTCCTCCTTTTCCAGTTGCTTGATATGTCTCATTAAGTTGTTGACTTCCACTCTTTCCATTCTTTTTTTTTTTTTTCCCCATTCTTTTGAGGAAGGCTTGCAACACTATAAATTTCCCTCTTAGGACTGCCTTTGTGGTATCCCAGAGATTCTGGTTATTCGTGTTTTCATTATTGTTTTGTTCCAAAAATTTGGAAATTTCCTTCTTAACCTCATCTATGACCCAGCTATCATTCAGCATGAGGTTATTTAGTTTCCATGATTTTGTATGAGTATGCAGATTCCTGTTGTTACTGAGTTTAACTTTTATTCCATGATTGTCTGAGAACATACAAGGAATAATTTATATTCTTTTAAATTTGCTGAGGTTAGACTTGTGACCTAAGATGTGATCAGTTTTGGAGGATTTTACATGGGCTGATGAGAAGAATGTGTATTCAGTTTTGTTAGGATGAAATGTTCTCTAGATGTCCATTAAATTCAATTCTTGGATGGTTAAGTCCAAAATATCTTTGCTTAGTTACTTATTGGAGGATCTATACAATACTGCCAAAGGGGTGTTAAAATTTCCAGCTATTACGATGCTAGAGGAAATTAAGTTGCCCATGTCTGTTAGAATCTCTATTATAAATTGAGGTGCATTCTGGTTGGGTGCATAAATGTTAATAATTGAAATGACATCATTTTGAGTGTTGCCCTTAATAAATATGAAGTGACCATCTTCATCTTTCCTTACTTTTGTTGGTTTAAAGCCTATTATATCTGCAAATAAAATTGTAACACCTGGTTTTTTCTGATTGCCATTTGCCTGAATTAATGATGAGTCCCTTCACCCTGAGTCTATATATATCTTTTAAGATAAGATGAGATTCTTGTATTCAGCAGATACCTGGCCTGAGTTTTTGTATCCAGTCAGCCAACCTGTGCCTCTTTAGAAGACAATTTAAGCCATTCACATTAATTGAGAGTATTGATAAACGTGGTAGTATTTTGGGTATTGAGCTTTTCAAAAGTCCCGTGGACATTTTTAATCCTTTCACTACTGTGGATTTTGGAGTTTGATCAAACGTTTCTGAGTGACTTTACTTTGGTGGGTAGAGCATTGTGCTTATCATATGGAGTATGGGTCTGAGAATATCATGGAGAGCTGGTTTAGTTATGGCAAATTTCTTCAACATGTGTCATTTAATGTGACATTTAAGGTGTTATTAAAGTATTTTATTTATCCATCATAAATGAGACTCAGTTTAGCTGGATATAGGATCCTGGGTTGAAAGTTATTTTGTTTTAGGAGGTTAAAGGTCGATGACCATCCTCTTCTAGATTGAAAAGTTTCAGCAGAGACATCTGCAGTCATTCTAATATTCTTCCCCTTGTAGGTTATGGTTTTCTTACATCTGGCTGTTTGCATAATTTTCTCCTTCATATTAACTTTGGTGAAGTTAATTATAATATGTCTAGGAGATGTTTTATTTAGATTGAGTCATACTGGGGTTCTGAAAATGTCTGTTATCTGGATTTCAGAATCTCTACCATGTTTGGGAAGTTCTCCTCTGTTATCTCTTGGAGTAGATCATCTGGGCCTTTTGAGGCAACCTATTCTCCTTCAGTGATTCCTATAATGCAAATGTTTGCTCTTTTGGAGTGGTCCCACAATTCTCTCAGGGAGTGATCCATTTTTGCTCTCCACTTCTCTTCCTCTTTCAGCATTTGGGAGCATTCAAAAGCTTTCTCTTCAGTGTCAGAGATCCTTCATCTGCCTGCTCCATTTTGTTACTGAGGGATCCTACTGTATTTCTCAGATCTTAGAGGGCTGCAAGTTCTTGCCTCAGTGTGTCAAAATCTTTGGTGATTTTGTCTTTGAATTCATTGAATTCTTGAGACAACTTTTGAATAACTCCTTGAAATTCTAATTCTATCTTTACCTCCATTCTGTTGATCTTATTTTCCATCCAAATTCTGAACTTGATTTCTGACATCTCAGCCATTTGTTTATGTATAGGATCATCTGGAGTGTCTATTGTATCATTTCTTGGGGTATTGATCTACTTTGATTATTCATCTTGCCAGAGTTTTTCCGCTGATTCCGTCCCATGATTATTTTTCACCATTTGGCTAGATAGGCATGTAAGGTGAAATTGGATTGGGGGCTCTTGCAGTTGTAGTTAACCAGCCTCTTTCCAAGGATCTGAGACTGGTGACTGTAGCTTTTTCTGCCAGCTTTGCAAAGGACCCATACAGTATTACAGTCTGAGGCTCTGGTGACCTGCTTGGTGTGGTGGGGTTAGGCAGCTCTGTTTTATATTCAACTGATCTTTGTCTGAACCTAGTAGATTGGTGACTCTGGTTTGAAGACTCAGCTGTGGAGAAATACAAGCAACTAAGACACTCCACCCCCAATGGGCAACAACTGGAAGAGGAAAATCAACCCTTCCTGTTGCTACACAACCAGGGTACCATGCTAGAGAGTCCTTGGGTGATTGGCCCAGATTAAGAGTTCCAAACCAGTAAGTACCAACTCTTTTTTTTTTTTTTTTTTTTTATTGTTGGGGATTCATTGAGGGTACAATAAGCCAGGTTACACTGATTGCAATTGTTAGGTAAAGTCCCTCTTGCAATCATGTCTTGCCCCCATAAAGTGTGACATACACCAAGGCCCCACCCCCCTCCCTCTGTCCCTCTTTCTGCCTCCCCCCCCATAACCTTAATTGTCATTAATTGTCCTCATATCAAAATTGAGTACATAGGATTCATGCTTCTCCATTCTTGTGATGCTTTACTAAGAATAATGTCTTCCACTTCCATCCAGGTTAATACGAAGGATGTAAAGTCTCCACTTTTTTTTTTTTAATGGCTGAATAGTACCAACTCTTAAGTGGGAGAGTTCGAAAGGTCTATGGCAACTAGATAGCAGAAATCTACTTGCTGCTCAAATTTGGCTCGCTCCAGTGCTCTGTGGAGTCAGAGAGGCCTGCCCAATTGCAGAGTTGGACCAAAGGGCTGGTATCTCTTTCCCCACCTTGCACCTCTTTCACGCCCAATCACGGGTAACCCCACGGGGCTGTGGTTCTGCTTCTTCTAATAAGAAGATGTGCCAGGGCTTTGCATCTGCCAGAGTCAAAGGAAAGTTAATGCCACCTCAACCTAGCCAACACCCTCTGCCACCATCTGGGGGAGCTGAGTCCTGCCTACCTTGGGTACTCAATGGCAACTAGGGAGTGTTTCACCTGAGCTCAGTCTGAACCTGAGGATAACAAGTCAGCAAATGATTTTCTCCCTCAGCCACTGCACCTTTGCCGCAGCCTCTCTGAAGCACTGGTACTCTTATAGAGTGAGGTCTGGCTTCCTCTGGCAGTCCTCAGAGTTGGGGAGGTTTCTTTCCAAGATTAGACACTAGTGGGATCACTCTACTATTGCTGAATCTTTGTGGGAGGTGTCCCTGCGCAGCTCCCAGGTGGCTCCCACGGCCAGGTAGGCAGCTGTAGTGGTGGCTCCAGGAGCATGGGGCACACAGCTCCAGCAGCAGGGCAGGGCAAGGCACACGGTTCTGGCAGGGTGGGGGCATCCAGTGGCTCTGGCAGGTTGGAGTGCAAGGCGGCTCTGGCAAGGCAAACACTCGGTGCACGGCTCTGGCAGCATGGGGCATGCTGCCAGCAGCTCTGGCTGGGTGGAGCTCCAGGTGAGCAGCTCCAGGTGGAGCTCCAGGTGAGCAGGGCAGGACATAGGGCATAAGGCTCCAGAAGGGTGGAACACAAGGCCCTCAGTTCCGGCAGGGCTGGGACATAGCTGTCAAGCCTCCTCCCACAGCTAGTTTGCACTTTCTCAGAGCCAAGCCCGACAGCCTCCCTCCTTTGTCTGCACTCTTGCTGGGCTCGCTGTTACAGTGCAGCTTTTCTACCACAGACCTTCCAGTGCCTGGGCCTGGCAATGATCCACAGACATTCTGGTCTCTGCAGGGATTAGGCTTCTGGACCATCAGGTAAGGAGGGAAAGGTGGACTGGAAGTTCAAAATGGCAGGGAACACGTTAGTTCAACTTTCATGCCTGGCAAGAGAGTGCTCAGAGTCACAGCAGGGTCCCTCTGGAGAAGTAGTCCTCACTTCCTGCAACTCTCTCCTGTGGAGTGAAACAAGAGGTCTTCAGTTCACCACTCGCCTATAGAAAACCTAGAGTGAGCAAAAAATAAACAAGCAAACAAAAAACTCTCTTAGGGGAGGGGATGGACACTTTTCCTTTGGGATGAGTTTTGTACATGAAATTTGCTTTCTTGGAGTCACAGCTTGCCTCAGCAGTGGTAATGTGAAGTTATCACTCTTCTCTCTCAGATTGGCTCCTAGTCATCAGCTTTATTGGGTACTTTCTGGTCATTATCCTTCCCTCTGGATGGGAGCTTCTGTTGAAAGCTGGCTCCATTCAGCCATCTTGACCCTCTTCCACAAATTTAATTCTTGGTCATGCATCTCTAGGCAACTGAAGTTTGCCTGATCTGATAAGATATCCAGTGAGCTTGGATTTGAGGCTTCAAATTGAGGTCAAGTTCTGTAGTTCTTAAGAAGTTCTTCTTAGGAACTTTCTCTCATGATGATGGTAGAAGTAACAAGGAAACAAGTCCAATCCTGCATGCACATTTCAAATCACTACCCATTTCAATTCCACTACCATCCCATTTTCTAAAAAACCACATGGCCAAGTCCAAAGTCAGCAGTCAGGAAAGCACAATCTATCTATTATGAGCTCATAAGAAGGATGTGGGTGGATAGATAGTACCACAAAGGAGTGAAAAATTTGGACCAATAATTCTATTTGTTACAGAGGCATTCCTTTATTGATGAGTCCTGCAGTCTATGTTGATAGAACAAATTGCCTGGTCAGAAAAATCCAAACCAAAGACCTATAGCCTTCTGTAATGCTTTAGGCCAGTGACTTTGTGGGGCAGAAATCAGATCAATACTTAAGAATCCACTGCATTGTCATAAAAAAGATATTACTCTTCCTTCCTTCCACTGCCTATTTTTAACTGAGTATCAGGACTACATGAGGGTTCACTATAACAGGGCAGGCTAGAGCCTTCCACATGCCTTATATACCTGCTTTAAAATTATTTCTCTGCAGCATGTCTCTTTCCTTCCTTCCTTCCTTCCCTCCTTCCTTTGCTTCTTTCCTTTGTTTTCTGAGACAGAGTCTTACTCTGTCACCCAGGCTAGAATGCAGTAGTGTCATCATAGCTCACTACAGCCTCAAACTCCTGGTTCAATTGATCCTCCTACCTTGGCCTCCTAAGTAGCTGGGACTATAGGTTGTGCCAGGATCTTCCCAACTTGGCCTCCCATAGTAGCATGAGCTACTGTGCCTGTCTTGAAACTATGTCTTTCTATTAATGAAACTAATATGCTCATTTTTATTGACAGATTTTGCTGTGTGAATATCTTAGTTTCATCTTTGCTGAGACTTTCAAGATGCTTATGATGGCTCTGTCACTTAATTATTGCAGTCTTCTCCACCAGTTCTGTTTTAATTGAATTTCTCTCTTCCCTCTTTATTTTGTAACTTTTTTGTTTAACTAGATGGATTTTAGTTTTATTGTTAAGAAACTATTGAAGGCTTCCTTTGAGTTGTTTTTGAAAACAGACAAAAAAAGAATGAAGGATAAAAGGAGGGAGGGAAGAGACATTGAGTGATAAAAAAGAAAGAAAAAAGAAATGAAAGGAGGAAGAGGATAAGAAAAAGATGAAGGTAAGAGAAAAAAGACTCAAACTAATAAATTTCTTGTTCCTTTGTTGAATAATGTTGGGGTCAGGCATATTTTTTTGCTCCATAATATTAAACAGTATTGAGAAAAAGCAACCATAACTTAGTTCCTGGAAAATATTTGTTCTTGGAAGATAATACTATATATTATCCCATTCCTTGATTTTTTCCTCAACTTTCCATCTTCTGTATTCTGGATGATACTACCCCTGGATCATTGCCTAATGCTGCATTCTATATTGTTAAAAATTAATAAAACCTCTAAATTGACTATTCTGTATTTTATAGGCCAATGTTTATTCCCTTCTATTAGCATATGTACTCTTTGAGGGAATGAAATTATGTCTTGTCCATATTTGTATAAATCCATCTACTCATTCTAGAACAAAACACACTTCCTGTCTCATAGAAAATTCCCAGTAAGTATTGACATGAGCTGTCAGGAAAAATTAGAACAACATAAGTCAAATCCCCCAACTCCTTTTTAGTAAAAATATTTCAAACTGACTAGCTATTTATGCAAATATACTGAACAATCTTTCTTAATAGTCATTACATATTTTAATTGATTTATTTTTTTCATTTGTCTTTTCCTATCAAAAACTCAAATATGAAAGATGTATTTGACAAAGTTAAAATTTTAAGTTACTGCTAGAGAATTCTGTGTCGCTTATACAGGTATGAAAAATTACAGAAAAATAACTGATTTTTACAAAGAAAATCCTTTTCTTTTTTATATTGAGTAATGACTTCCCTGATGACCACCAATCTATTGATCCATCCAAGCTAAGTTTATTATATCTGTTGCAGTAATGGAGAACACCATCTTGAAAGGTCATGGGAGCAAATGAGAGAAGATGCTTATAGAATGTCACAGACTGGATCAATCTGGGGTGGGTCTTATAAGTCCGAGTTGGTGCTATAATTGCTTTGGACCATTGGGAACAGAAGCATAAGGAACTGGAAGAAAGTTTTGACAAGAAAGTAATTGGTCTTGATATGTAAGCTGATTTACTTGGCTATTAGTATTATCTGTTAGCAGATCCATGCTGTCTCTGGGATAATCTCTCCTTGTCTCTTTGAGGCTCTGGTGTCTGGTCACAATCTTTGGTGTTCCTTGGCTAGTAGATACATTGTTCTGTCACATGACCAACTTTTCTTTCTTTCTTTCTTTCTTTCTTTCTTTCTTTCTTTCTTTCTTTCTTTCTTTCTTTCTTTCTTTCTTTCTTATTTATTTATTTTTTATTAAATCATAGCTGTGTACATTAGTATGATCATGGGGCACCATACACTTGGTTCATAGACCGTTTAAGACCAACTTTTCCCAAAGAATTTTCACACCATCTTTCCCCATGTGTAATTGTCCCTATGTCCAAATCTCCCCTTTCTCTAACAACACTAGTCATGTTAGACTAAGGCCCACCCTACTGACATCATTTTAAATTGATTACTTCTGTAAAGTCCATTTTTCTAAACAAGGTCACTGGAGATTAGGATGTCAGCCTCTCTCTTTTTTGGGGAGGGTAAAATTCAACCTTTAATACTTGTACATTGCCCCTATAATAAGATGTGTAGTTTCGAGAATGCTTTTCTATTTTCAAATCCTTTCTATTGTATTTCTCAGATAACTGGCTATATCAAATAATATTTTGCGAAGGTCAATGTGTGGGTGGGATTATAGCCAAATTCTTTTCTTGTTTGAGTTTTATAATCTTTCCACAACAAAGACAAAGATTATTTTGAAGAGTAAATTAGGGTGTCAGCATGATTTCTATCAAAATGATAGCAGTATAATTTTGTTTTTAGGTTAGAAGGGGATGGTGATTTATCCTTTCATTTGATTAAAGGATGGATGCCACTTGAGGTTAAGTGACTAGAATAGGGTCACACACTTAAAGTCAGAGCCAGAACAACAAAAAATGATCAATGTAGATCAAGGAAATGCCAATGCTTACAGCCTATGCACTCAGTTCAGTGCAAGGACTCACACTTAGGTTTAGATTCTCCTTTGAACTTGACTCTCAAAAGAGCTGAATTTAGAAGGTAGGACCTCCTCCAACCTTGCTTTCATTGATCAAAGACTTTTCTCTTCCACTATCCTTTACAAATACCACATCCTTCCCACATAAAAACAAAACAAAACATTGGCCTTACCAGAATCAGCTTGGGTTTTCACTAAAACTGGGAGCACTGAGTGAATTTGTGTGAACTGTATTATGTTCATATGGGATACAGAAAAAACATCAGAAGTAGAGTGGATACCCCTGCATTAAAATTGTGGGTCTACATCATGCTATTTGTATGATTTTGGAAATGCCACTGAGCCTGAGCAACACTTCATAGATAATTGGGGGTAAAATCATCATCTATAACTCATAATATTAGTGTTCTGATTACAACTTGGCATCCAGTAAGCAACCAATAAATGTTTATGTGTTCATTTATGTTTTGGGGCATACTCCATGAAATAATTATTTCATCTTGATGCTTCCTTGTGCTGATGACATTCAGACAGACCTATGTTAAATTCCAGCTCTTTCTGGTAATAGCCAGGTGGGTATATTTCCCTAATGTATTGATACTTTGCTGTTCCTCCCCCAAATGGGAATAATAAAAATAATTACAATTTCAGAATTTTGTGATACTTTGGCAAGTGTTTCATTTGTGATAATTACCAATGTTCTTGTCTCTTTTATCTACTAACAGTAGATATTTAGGGCTACTAAATTTAGAAGTAATTTAGAAGTCTACTTCTAAAATTTTTATTTTATTCAATGAATTTTTGCTCAAAGCTGTATATGCTGCCAATCACTTTCTCTTATATTCCATTGGCAAAAGACTACAAGTGTTTTTGCCAGAAGTTTCCATGATTAAAACTCCAAATCATTTGTGTTTGGTCAGAGAGAATCTAGTACATGCTGAAAATGCTCTGTCCCCCTATTCTACTTAACCTTTCTTATCAGGTGTCAAGCAAAACTGTGGAGAATAGATTGCCTAATTACTACACAATGAAGAAGAGTCTTTGTCATATATATGTATAATATATATATTATTACCCTTGACCTACAGTATCCCTTTTATTATTCATGGCTTAAGGTACCCCTTTGGGGGTTCCTATGCCTAGAACCCTATCTGAATGTTTGTATCCCCCATACATGACCCCCATCTTTCCAGTGTATGTGTTCTAGTCCTAATCCCCAATGTGATGGAATTTGGAAATGGAGACTTTGGTCATGAGGGTAAAGCCCTCTTGATAGAATTAGTATCCTCATAAGAAGATATGAGAGAGACCTTTCTTTTCTGTGTGCTTTCAACCTTGTAAAGACACAAGGCAAAGAGGACATCTAAAAACCAAGAGGATACCTTCATAAGTATCTGAATCTGCTAGCACCTTAATCTTGGACTTTCCAGTCTCCCGAACTGTGAGAAGCACACTTCTGTTAAGCCATTTAGGTTATGAAATTGTTATAGCAGCCAAACTGAGACAGAGTCTCTACCTTTTCATCTTTAAAATAATAATAATAATTTCCACTACTATTTTTATCTTACAGGACAATTAATTATATTCATGATAATCAAAATGCTTACAAGCTGTAAAAATGGTAACACTGAACTGTCTATAAACTAACTACTTAAAATATTTCTGCTTGAGTGAAAAGATATCACAGTTACAAAGAGAAGAGAAAGAAAGAAGAAGAAAATACATACATATTCAGGATCTTTTATGTCCAAGACGCAGGGCTTATCTGGTGCTTTCAAAAATGTGTTTGTGTAGTTTTCATAACAAATGTGGGTACTGTGTGATTGCTAACACCTAGTACTTGTGCAAAGTGAATAATAGGGGAGGGAAAATCACTTAAAGTCATACAACTGGTCAAGACATATTTGAGTTCTGACTCCCTCTTTCAAGATGGCAGACTGAGCACAAAATTACTTCCTTCCCCATTTTCTGGAGTCCAAAACTCAAAATAAAGTTACAGTAAGATATATTTTATCCCCCCACATAGTCTTTAGCAAAATAAAGGCATTCTCTTAGATTGTAAACAGAACATATTTTTGGATGGCAAATTTGATAACTTCTATTAGAATTAAAAGGTGTAAACTATTTAACAGTCTTTTTTTTTTTTGTAGAGACAGAGTCTCACTGTACCGCCCACGGGTAGAGTGCTGTGGTGTCACACGGCTCACAGCAACCTCTAACTCTTGTGCTTACACGATTCTCTTGCCTCAGCCTCCGGAGCAGCTGGGAGTACAGGCACCCGCCACAACGCCCGGCTATTTTTTGGTTGCAGTTTGGCCGGGGCTGGGTTTGAACCCGCCACCCTCGGCTTATGGGGCCGGCGCCCTACTCACTGAGCCACTATTTAACAATCTTAACTTTAAGAACATTCATTTTAAAGAGAATATTCATGAGCATTATTAATTTAATTATTTGTGTCATAACAAATTTAAGTTTGGCTGAGTCTATTATCTCTATTCTTCACTTTAAACCATGTTATCTCATTATGCCTTTGATTATAATCTCCCTTGTGTCTCCCTATAATTCTTACAAATGAACCAGTTGAGCTTTACGTAAACCAATTATAGTATAACTTTCTCCATTTTAATCAAAGAAGGGGAAACTTCCTGACTATTCAGGGATTTTGAAAATGTAATTATTCCTGCATGTCCTTTGTCTACTGGAGGAAATAATGCAGTTTTCTCCTAAGTTAGCTGCACTTTCTTTGAACCCTTAGATTCATGCACTCTTGAATTAGAATTGCAAGATTTAGAAAATAAAAATACTGGATTCTCAGTTAGTTTAAATTCCAGATTAATGATGAATAATTTGGGGGGTATAAATATGCTCTGTGCAATGTTTGGGACATACTTATACTAAAAAAAATGTTATTTGTCTGAAATTCAAATGTAACTGGGTATGCTGTATTTTATCTGACAACCCTCTCAAATACATATCAGAGTTGGCAGCCATTGTGGTGATGATTGCTTCATCCAGAAATATCAGTATAAAGCAAACTCTAGTATACAACTTTTGAAAATTCCTTTATAATTTGCATATCAACTAGAATGTCATATCATGTCCTAGTTCTCTAAAGAAATCACAAACTATAGAATTTGTCTGATGTACCCATTGGATGCATGGGAAGAAATTTTTTCCTTTTTAATATATGGACTAAGCAGTATTAACATTGGACAAGTTGCTCATTGTTATTTGTGATAGGTTGAAAATCTGCATCTAATTTTAGCCTTCATCCTTCTATACCAAAATCCTGCTTTCCCAGAGGAAATTCAAATCTGTGTGTTATAAGCACCCTCAAAATTCATAAATTATCATATTAACTAGAGTTCTTGGTTGCAAGCAACAACCAACTCCAACGTAGGCTCAGGATGATTTGTTGAGAGATTATTGGGAATATTGACAGACAAGACTTGGGAATGTAAATATTCAATGACTTCTCGAAAGGTGAACAAGTCAGAAAACAGTAACCTCTTTCTTGTAGCAGAAACAACCTGGGAGGGTGCCACAGCCACTGTGACCTCTGTTGCTTTATGTTCTGTGCTTCTTCAGAGACTAAAGATTTAAATGCCCAGAAAAGCTGCCTGCTTAGCCAAAGTTAGGTCATATTCCCTCACCTTACCTTTATTGGGAAGGAGTTTCTAAACTTCTCAGCTTCTGAAATTGGATTTGTCTTCTCCTGTGTCTATATATAATGAAAATGGAGTATTCTGCTAGAGAAATAAGAGCAGGAAAATGAATACTTGGTGGGAAAAAGCAATACTTGTCCACAAAATATTTAAGCATGTAAAACTCTTTTACATCTTTCTGTAACTGGAGTTACTATTTTCCTATCAACAAGAGATAATTTTAGGCTGAACGGGGGAGCAGTAGCAAGTAGCAGTAGCTTTGGGAGCTGAAGCAGCATATCCAGCCTTGAGAAGTTATCACTAACATTAAAATCATTCTCTTTGTGAGTCTCCTTCCATGCGATTGCTTATTCTTGGCCTCCAGAAACTTAACTTTTCTGTAGTTTCTCTCCTAAAAGCTCTATCAATTGCAAGGCTGGCTGGATTCAAAGACAGTATATATTACCCAGTCTGAGCTTTTCTAGGTAATAGCTATCTGCCCTTCTTGATACACAATTTTAATCAATGTTATTCAGATGAAGGGCTTGTAACATGGAAAGCATGCATGTGTTTTAAGGAGATAGAAAAATCTCAGTAACTTGCAATGATTTTTGAGTACAATTTCATGTGCAATTCCTATAAAAAGAATCCACCATCCTAAAAATGTATATTCTCGAAGGGATCTATTAAGAAAAGCAGGGTTGAATGACATAAATGAACCTGGGAACATTAAATGCCTTTGCCAATTTCAAATAACTTTAGTAGCAGAATCAAGACATCTAGTTCCCAATATAGTTTAAGAAAGAGAGTTTTGTGCCAATTATTCATGTATTTTTACAGGCAAAAAACAGAAGCCTTTGCTTCTTACTAAACATGCCCTTCATTCTGGGAGTTCCACAGTGGCAGGCTCAGCTTGACCTAGTTCCTCATGTTCTGGTGATCCTGGCAGAGGACCAACCAGCTAGGCAGATAACTGCAACCAACACTTTCTCCATTCATGTCTCTGTAGAAAGGCTGTACATCACTAGTACAGTTCTTTGTCCAAAGATATATTGTTTTTTATGACTCCTTGATATTTTCCAGTGGTTCTATCCACATTTAGGTAAGTTTTCTTCTGATATCTTAATTGACTGGGTGGTCTTGATATAGGATTTGAATGACCAGGGGGCACTTTACTTTTATTCTAGGAGGAGGAAATCTAATATATGCCTTTTCTAGCAGGTTAATAGCAGATAACTTAAGATGCTTTAAGGATGTCATGGCTTTTATATTTTGAAAAATTTTGTAGATTTAAAATGTTTTTTTTCTTAGTTTGTTTGGGCTGCCATAACAAAATGCAAAAATACCCTACACTGGTATAAGTAACAGAAATTTAATAATTTCTATTAAATAGAAATTCAATAACTAGTATAAATAAATGATAGAAATTTATTCCTCACACTTTGGGAGTTTGAGATGTTTAAGACCAAGGCAAGTGGAAGATTCAGTGTCCGGTGTGAGTGCATTCTCAGGGCAAGGCTGGAAGAGTCGCCCAGGCCAGGAAGTGGCAGAGAAAGGGCAAGAGGTGGCCAGGGCTGAGGGACTCTGAAGAGGTGCATATTCCTTATGTTTAACACAAGCAGTATCTGAAGGTTTGTTTCTGCCCAGAGTTCTTTGTGGAATATTAGAAAAGGCATTTATTCTCTCTGGGTCTTGGAATTATCTATAAAATAAGGGCATTAATGAGACCTTTAAGGTCTAAAATTCCATTATTCTATATACCAACAGTGAAACACTTTGGATTTAGAATTTATGCCCACCCCCCAAAAATGCAAGTAATAGAAAAGAGTATCTGGGGGGCAATACTCTTTCATATCTGTGCAGGATTAGGTATTTATCTTTAATGTAACCGTAAATATCAGCCAGTTAATTTTTAATGGCGCATTTTTCACATCATATATACATATATATATGCAAAAAATGCACTGAAATCTTAAAAATAGTTGTAAACAGCATGAGTTCATAGAGAAGTTCCTTTTGCTGTGTGAAAACCAGTGAATAGAATATTAACTGCACGAGAATGTTGTCATTCTTCTAATTAATTAGAATTGCTAATATTTAGAAGTATATTGTGATAATACGTTGTTAGATAAATTTTGATGTGTAAACAGGTAAATTGATTCACCTGGTGACTTGGTATAATACATCTGTAACAAAGGGGACTGCAGGCATGAGAAGGCTAACCCTTTTACAAAGTCGATTGTTTTATCCTTTGCTAGAATTAGATACATATTTCCAGAGAAATCCAAATCTAGAAGTAAGTTAGCAGAGGGCTTTCCACACTAAATTATCTATCTATACTCCCTCTCATGAAAGAAACAGTTTGACATGGGACCTAGAAGCAAGGCAGCATCTGTCTTCAACAGAATCTCATACATAAACTCTGATTCCCAGGGTTTAGGGTCATACTCAGCCCCTAAAACTATGTTTTCTATTACTTGCATTTTTAACTTTTCCATTGCAAGGCTCTTCTTTAGAGATGTGTCTTCCTTTTAATTGGGCTTTGTCTGTTGCTATATACCTGTCAGGTTTCAAATGTTGTCCCATAATTCTTAGATGGAATTAAATGGTAACCAATTCATTTTGCAGGGTATATCTCTGACAAAGGTTTAATAACCAGAATCCACAGAGAACTCAAACGCATCAGCAAGAAAAAAACAAGGGATCCCATCGCAGGCTGGGCAAGGGATTTGAAGAGAAACTTCTCTGAAGAAGACAGGCGCATGGCCTTCAGACATATGAAAAAATGCTCATCATCTTTAATCATCAGAGAAATGCAAATCAAAACTACTTTGAGATATCATCTAACTCCAACGAGACTAGCCTATATCACAAAATCTCAAGACCAGAGATGTTGGCGTGGATGCGGAGAAAAGGGAACACTTCTGCGCTGCTGGTGGGAATGCAAATTAATACATTCCTTTTGGAAAGATATCTCAAAAGCAATTTAAAGCCTTACAAGTTGGACTTTTGTTCACATACACCTGGGAGAAAGGGGTTATTTATGAGGCAAGGCATATATTTCCCTCAGAGAGGCAGTAGAATGCAGGGTAAAGGACATAGGCTCTGGAGTTGGAATTCTAACTCAGGAGAATCACAATTCATTCATTCATTTAACCAATTCTAATTGAATGGCTACTGTGTCCTAGGCATGGTTGTAGGTGGCACACTAACAGAGAAAACAAAATCTGCCCTCATGTAGCTTCCATTTTAATGAAGCAGTTAACAATAAACAAGATAAATTAATGAAATAAATACTATATTAGATCATGATAAGGGAAAGAGAAAAAAAATTAAAAATAGAGCAATAGGAAGGTTGAAATTTTAATGTAGCCTAGGGAGATCTTACTGCCAGGGAGTAAATGTATGTTGTCTCAATCCATTTTCTGAGACTGGGTAATTTATAAAGAACAGAAGTTTAGTTAGCTTATAGTTCCCAAAACTATAGTTTATTTAGCTGTAGTTATAGGGTAGGAAGCATTTGGGCAGATGCTGCCTTATAACATGGCAGATGGTATCACACTGCAGGAGTGTGTACGAAAAAGACCAAACATGAGGGGTGGCCTTGGTTTGTAACAGCCCAGTTTCTTAATAATTAATATAGTCTGTTGACAGTGAGGACTCACCATCCACTCCATGAGACAGCAGTTCTCCCTCATGAGGATAGATTCCTCATGACCCGAGTACCTCCCAACGGTCCCACCATCTCTGAATACTGTCACACTGGAAATCATGCCTTAGCGTGACTTTTGGTTGGGAACAAACCATATTCAGACCAAAGCACATGTGTTTTGTTGCCTAGAGTTTCCATAGCCATCTCTATGGGGACTCTTTGCTAAGTCTCTGCTGGCATTTGGGAGGACCTAGTGAACATTGGGGATCTTCAGCTTCATTTACATCATGGTATGTCAATATCTAAACCCGACACTTATTACCTGCATGACTTTGGCCAAGAACCTAACCATTTTAAGAAGTTTTCCCAACTATGAAATGGAGATAATACAAATATTAGTTTACTTATTGGAGTGGTATAAAGCTTAGATGAGACAATGCACAAAAAGCATTTGTACTGTGTTAAGCACACAGAAAATGCTAAATTGCTAAATTTCTCAAATCTTAGAAATATTCTTATGCATCGTGTTGGTTTTGCCAGCTTGCTTGCTTATTTGTATATTTATTTATTTACCAATCAAGGCTATTTATGTGTTTACTATCTTTTTAAAGTAAAATTCTAGTAAAATAAAAATCCCTGATTTTTCTAAGTTTTTTTTTTTTTATACTCAAGGCTGGGTAGGGTGGAAAATACAGGCACAGAGCATCTACCTTTCACAGACACTTTATGTATTATTTATTTAAATTCCTATGGCACAATGAACATGTGAGGTAGGTATTATTAAAATTATCAGGAGGATAGAATCAGAGAGATTCAGGAAGATTAAGTAAATTGCATGGTCACTCAGCTCCATAGGGGCAAAACTGGGATTTAGTCACTGTTGCATAAACTTAAAACATTTATACTATTTCCATGAAGCCCAAATGAATAGACCCCTCCAGAGAAATAAATCATTCATAAAGTGAAGATAGTATTTTTTATCACTCAGTCTTGACCAGAATGAAATTAATTAACTCAATAAGGCATGATATTTACCATATTTGTACCTGGTCCATTAAGGACACGGGAGCAGAGGAAATTGGCAAAGACAGAACTGATGTTGATTTTCAGTCTGAATTATTGTTACTTGGTTTAATAAGTGTAAACAGGCTAAGAATATTTGCTGAAGAACACTTAGGATTGATAACCACAGAATGCCTCCCAGGGCTCTTTATACTTCAGGCTTCCTCGAGGGCTGGTTGGTACCTGTAAGCCTGGAGCCAAGATCCTGCTCAGAGGATAAGCCTGCCCAGTGAAAAAAGGCCTCCCCTTCTGCAGCAGCCAGTCCAATTCTTCTGATTCCCACTGGAGATCCATCTGTTCTCTGATCTGCAGTGCCAGCCTTGTCCTTTGGGAGCCACTCAAGCTGGCAATGACCTTGTTGAGTATACCTGGCCCTGATCTTATTAACATGGTAATTAGACTCGACATGAAAGGTTGCTTTTCTGAAGTTGAGCTAGAGGACACAAGTACAAAATAAGCATTTCTTATATGGACTTCATGACCACACACTTGTCTGGCAAAAAGATCGGCTTATTTCACTTGAATGGAGGCCAGAAAGCTAAAGTATTGGCTGATTTTTTTTTGAGGGGGGGGTCAGGGAGGAGAGGGATGGTTAAGAATTACTAACACTAAGAATCTGTTGTATTAAATTAATAAAGTTTCAAGAAGATTATGAAAAAAAATTGTTAGGTATTTTAACTCATCTCTTCCGATTATGTGATTTTACGACTTCCTAATCCCAAATCCTCAAACCCAACGTAGAACTTGATATAAATGAATTAAACATTTTAAACAGGGGGAAAAAATAATTATTAGGAAAGACCATGGACTCTGTTAACAAATGTCCTTGTGCTTTGCAAGATGAAAGAGGTCATTCATAAAGACATTTTTTTCTTAAATAAAGGGACAAATTATAATTACTGACTATGCTGCCAGCAGAGAGAAGTGAAAATTGTGATTTACTCATTCAAAAGAAGGATGGAAAAGAAAAATATAAAAGGTAAGCTACAGAATTTGAAAAGCTGTTCTACATATTTTAAAATCCTTAAGGTTCATCATCATATTAAAACACACAAAAATAATTTGTTAATAATAGTGTTAAATCATCAGTAAGGACTCTGACAATAAGTTCAGGCTGAAGTAGAGGAGAACATGATTTTGTTTTATTTTATTTTATTTTAAAAATATTCTAATAAAAAAATAGGAAAAGGCACTGCTTCTTTAAGCCAGTAGACTCTGCCCACCTGAAGAATCCTTTTTTCCCTCCCTGGCACTAGTAATGAGCATGAACTGTGGAGTCAGAGTGATGTGGACTTGAATTCCAGCTCACATAACTATGGAACAGTGAACAGTGGTAGATGAGATTGTTATTATATCCAAGAGTGACTTACATAGTTATATAAATAGAAAATGTCCATTTATAAATGGAGACTAGAGAAGCTTACTAGAAAATAGAATCAGAATTGTCTCACTTAGAAAAAGAAGGGCACATCAATCTGCTTTGTTTTTCATCAATTATAAAGTGGGACCAATAGGGCTTTTACAATGATGGTTATAATTATTAAACAGCTTAAATGATTTATGAACAGCAAAGGCATGACCTGTTAATTTCTTTCTTCTCCCTATTTCCTCTAACCCTCTGGCTTTGGGATCATTTAGTCCAAATCCTGACTCTTAAGATAGTTGGATAGCAGTGCCCTTTGCCTTTCAGGCTAGTGACCATACCCTGCCACACTCTGACCTGACAATTTTTTGATTCTGTCAGGGCAGCTTTTTGATTATATTTTTTGTTTATTTGTTTTCCTGCATCATACCAACCACCTATGTTGTTCCATAGTTGTCAGCTAATTAGTCCTGGTTCTTACTCTTGTGCCTTGGTGGGTGTTCTGGGTAAATGACATGCTTGCTTAGAACATTAATGACAGACACATAAGTGTTTGCATTGGCAAAAACAAGACAGCCATCTACCATTTAAAGAGAAACTGACCTGGCAGTAGGTTGTGGTGGTTGAGAGGTTGGGATATTGGCTGGTTAACTAAAATTTGATTCAGAAAATGATCAATTTGTAAAGTGATCAATTAACCAAATTAGAGATATTCTCCAATATTTAATTTCACTGCCAAGACATTTTTCAGACCATGTGTGTTGGCTTTTGCAATGCCCATCATTTTATTGGGGAATGAATGGGCTAATCCTTGAAGGCTATGTATCTCTTGAAGATTTACACTCTGTCTAGGTGCTGTGTCTGTGCTAGCCTCAGCTTTATACCTCCTATGTTAAAGAGTTTTTGGTAAATTGATCTTATGTTAATATTTGCCAAGTTGGCTTCCAGTTAATTATGTTTTGGTGAATTAAATATGAGACAAGAGTTTGAATTTGATATTGATTCCTGGGTTTGTTCTCCAGCTTCATCCTTTGCTGGATGGTTAACTCTGGCAAGTGAAACTTTCTGACCTCCAACCTCCACATATGTAAAATAAGAACCATGAGAATACCATTACATAAAGTTGTGTGCATACATGAGTTAGCCCATGTAATGCACTGACTGTGGTGAAATACATAATAACTAAAAAGACTGTGACCTGTCATTATCTCATAAATTTCAGATCACCAAGATCTACTCTTTCCTTCTATTATTGGAAAGAGAATTGGGCAGGGGTTAGAATCCCATTTTTTTGCACTTATATGAGGAATACACTGTCTTAGGAGTTTACCACATTTGATTCTTACAAGAATCCTTAACTTGATGCACCAATAAAAATGGGAAAATTGTCTGAGAAATCTACAAAATTGCTCAAGCTTTCACAGATAATACACAGAGAAGCTGAGATTTGAACCCATGTGTCCCCAATTCTAAATTTCCATTAATGCACCATGCTCTATTTGTACACTTTTGATGGATAAACCTGCCCCTTGACTACAACAATTACCTTTAATTTTTCACACTTACTCTCATTTGATCATATCATAGTTTCTTATATCAGAATGGGCATGAGAAATGATGTGAATATTTAGTGCTCTTATTGTTTCTTTCTTAACACTTTAAGAAATTTGGTTCTAAAATGATAATTCTTTAGAATCTATATATATATGAAAAAAGTATATAAGATTCATATGTGCATGTTGAAAGGAAGGTGGGTGGTTAGGAGACTCATACTATTATATAATAAAGATAACCAGAAAGATGAGAAAGATAGTGATGATAGCAGTGGCAATTGACCATTCCTAAGGCCCTTTTGCATACATTTATGTACTTTAATTCTTTGTGAATGGAAGAGGAAAAATTATTAGCCTAATTTTACAGATGAGAAAACTACATCTGGGGTTAAGTGAATTAACCGAGATGATATATTTAGTATATAGCAGAGTTGAAAACAGAGCCTGAGTCCTTCTAGGATAATTTTGTATGCTGCACAAATGTGTGATTAAGTGCTAAGGAAAAAACTGAGTCCTGAAGCAGAGGTTTCTACGTGCTTCCCACTATCAATTATTCCCTTTCCTCTTAGAGACAAAACCTTTATTGCCAAAGTCTATCACCTTCCATCAGGGTAACACTATCTCCCAGCCTCTCTTCAGTTGTGGTCCTTTAGCTTCTGAGAGCCTTCCTTATAAGATAACTGACAAACTGTCTTTACCCTTTTCTTGCTGTCTTCATCTATCTGTCCCGCAATAACAATGTGATGTCTGTGGCTATGTCTTGAAGATTGCACACTAGGGATGCACTGAAAGGAAATCTAAAAGCATCCTGGGTCCTAGACCACTGTGGAAACACCATACCACACCTGGACTTCTTTTCTGGGGATCTCTCTGTGACAGTAAAAAAAAAAAAGGGGGGGGGGCTTTTATGCTGCTTTTACATTGAGCCTCTACTCTGATTGAGCTCAGTCTTAGGTAATCCAGCATCTCTTAGAAGTTTCGTTCCTAAAGCAACCAACAGTATATGAATCTGAAGACCAGAGATGCTGACTAAACAATTGGATTTGGGGGCTGACTTGGCTGCCTTTAGTAAAGAAGCACATTCAGACAAGTTACCACATTCTGAGGGTGCCTGAGAGCTGTCACAACTGCACCCAAGTGAAGAAGCTACAATTAAACGACATGTGGTATAAGTGAATTTTCCATATTGAAAAGATACTAGGAGCTTCAAAAGGACACTCCCACATTGACCATAGGACCCTTTCTCCACAGGGTTTGTGACATGACCCTTGTTGATAAAGGGAGCTGCAGAGGAAGATAGACAGATTTGTGGAAAGATTATGTTCACTGTTTGTTAGTTTCTTTTTCCTTCTTCTCTCAGTTGTTTTTATCACTGAACGAGTTTTGCATCAGGGACACTTGACTTGAAGGCACTACAATGGGCACTGTCCTCAGCTAACATTCCACGGCCTCTCCAAAGCAATTCTCAGAACGAACTTAGTCAAAGATGTCCTCTCTGTCAGGAAACATCACCTGTCACCTACTTGCACCAGCCACACAGACACCTAGGAAGTATATTTTTCTTGCATTTTGTAGTGTGGAGAGGTGTATCATACAGAGTGTCTCACTGGACCATTCTATATCTTTAATATTAGTCTTTTTATTTTTATAAACTTATAAATTTTAGAATAATTTTCACTCTATAGAAAAGTTGTGAAGATAGTCCCCACATACTGTACATTTATTTCTATTACTATCATCATAAGTGAGAATAGTTTATTTGTCATAATTAATGAAACAATGTTGGCAATTATTATTAACTAAAGTGTATATTTTACTCAGATTTCTCCAGTTTTTTCCTTCTGTCCTTCACTGTAGGATCCCATCCGGATACCACAATCTATTTAGTCCTCAAGTCTCTCCAGGCACCTCTTGGCTGTGACAGTTTCTCAGACTTCCCTTGTTTTTGATGACTGGGCAGTTTTAGAAGGTGCTGCTGGTCAGAGATTTTGAAGAATTTCCCTCAGTTGGGGGTCATTTTGTATTTTTCTCATAATTACTCTGGGGTTATGGGTTTGGTTGTGGAAGACCACAGAAACGCCATTCTCATCACATCCTGCCAAGGGGACATGGTATCAATGTGATGTATCACTGTGATAGCTTCATCACCCGGCTGAGGCAAACCTTATCAGGTTTCTCCCCTGTAAAATTGCAGACATTTGTTTTTTAATGATTAATTTTATACCCTGCCTAATTCCTAAAATAAACTGAAGTACTCTTATATAAATATCTGCAGTATGATAGGACAAAAATAGGTAAGGGAAGTTGATAGAATTGGAAAATGAGGACAGGGAAGGAAGAAAAAACGGAGGTAAAGTAAATACACGGAAATGCCCACAAGAACGTGCTGTACCATCACCAGAGACACGTTGCAAATTTAGCTTTAAGCTTCCTGGGAGCCAAAGCACAGAAATGGAAATATGATGTGTGAGGAGACTTGTGCTTGTTCATTTTTGCCCATAACATTTTTTTGTTGTTGTTGCAGGGTTTTTTTTTGGCTGGGGCCAGGTTTGAACCTGCCACCTCTGGTATATATGGGGTCAGTGCCCTACACCTTGAGCCACAGGTGCCACCATTTTTCCCATAAATTTTGTGCTCAGAAGGTTAGTGTGATAACATTGTTGAACATTTTAACACATTCTTAATCTATCTGTCATCTATCTATCCATCCATCTTTCTATCTACCTATTTATTTATCTATCTATCATGTATCTATCTTCTTTAAGTATCATCTATCTATCTAGTACTATATCTGTAGCAAATCCTTTCAGGTAAAGTAAAGGCATGAGAACGAGGCAAGTGATCAACACATGACATCATGGAGGGAAGTCTATTGGGTACATTCACATAGCTCTTAAAATCTGCCTATCCCAGGTTAAAATTTGTGATATTTTTATTTTTGCATAGACTGCTCATGCTTCAGATAATGCAACCAATATCATTCCTCATGAATGAGCACTAGATAATGATCAGGTCTACAGAGATTTAGCTTATACTCTGCAGCAAAAAACAAAACCAAACCCACAACAAAAACACTTGAGTAAAGACATTTCCATAGTGCTATGATGTACTCTTCAAAGTACATCATCATCTTAATTTGTCTTTCCAAGGCTCTGTGACCTCAGGGCCTGAGCTTAGAGTCAGTTAGATCTGGGTTTTAACATGGGACTATTATTTTTCACCATTTTCTTCATCCACCTACTATAGTGGCAAGCCCTTAATGAGCACTCAATTCATTTGTGTTTATCAGAGATGTTACTATTTTTATTTCTATTGCAGGTGTTCAAACAGGTGTTAATTGATCTCATCAATGAATTAATGAATGAAGAAGTTCAGACTTTAACATGTCTCGACTCTGTGATATTCAGCCAAGTAAGCATAAATAATATTTAAGCATCCCTCCCTATATAAGGCCAGAGAAGTAAAAGCACTTGGTACCTCATTTGATATGTAATAAGGTATACACGAGTTCAAGAGCAAAACTGCCAGCTCACAGATCAAGCTTCAGGTAGCCGAGGTACCTTATTTCTTCATTTCCAAGATTTAATCTATTTTTAATACACACCCAACTTTTGACCATATCTTTGTGTGGGAGTAGAAGAGGAAACTTAAAAGGCGTTCCAATTTCAGAAGTGTTAAAACATGGGGTGACAAAAAGACTGCTGCTTAGGCACAAGCAAACATGGCATTTTTATTTATGAATTATTAAGTTGAAAATGTAAGACACATGAGTTTAAATACTACAGAGCAATTTTCTCAGGGGCAGATTACCCTTGAATAAACAAGACCTTGAGGTTTCAGCTCTAAGAGGTGAGAAACTTAATTTCTGCTTTCCAGAGAAGTGGCGGTGTCCTTAAGTAATCAACCCATCACTGGTTGCAGCGTCAGGTTCAAGAGACACAGATACAAAGAGCTCCCTGAAGCTCGGATGAGAATTGCTCCCAATGACATATACACACAACATGGTCTATTTGTGCTAAATTCATGCTAAAGTCAGTGCCAAATATGCAGTTTGCTTAATGATGAAATAAAGACCACTTAAATTAATGGATATTTGAAACCCATCCTTCCAATGCAATTATTGGAGCAAGAGATGTTAATTATTCTCATTACTTTCCTCCCCACCTCCAGACAGGCTGCTCTTTGACTCCTGAATGCAACTATCTGCTTTGTTCCTAGTGAACCTAATTCATCAGGTGGGTCTGTTTCCAAGCTCCTAGCGCCTCACATATAACACTTCAATTAAATTGAGAAGAGTAATTACTTAAAGTGACAAACAGAAGAATGCTAATTAAGTAGACAGTTCATTTCAGGGCACTTAAACTAGAGTAGTGCAAAGTAGAGAGGTCGTGATTTAATGTATTTGCTTGACTTGCTTTTATAAAGCACTGTTCTTCATTATAATAATGCCAAAAGAGCAAAAGTGTGCTGCATTAACAAAGAATTAATGACTCTTGGTTACTTAGGAGATTTGATTTTTGTGTATTTTATTCACAAAGTGTATACAATTCATGATAGAGAATAAAGTTAATGATCTTGGATTTTACTCTTATTGTAAATGTATCAAGTGTATCTTACTGTTAGTAACGTTTAGGTTAGAAAATCAAGCCTACTCTATAAATAAATTTCCTAAATCCTAATTGATTAAAACTTAAGTATATACATATGTAGATAATTTTCATTAAAGTTATACATTTGGTATCACATGTACCCATCCTTGGTGTTTGTGTAAAAATACTAAGTGAGCTTGTTCAAAATATTTGGTATTTAGTTTTCACAATTAGTATTTGAACTGAGCAAATGATTCAAATAATCACAGAATACATGCATAAAATAAAAGGGTGATTGGCTATAAAAATTGAAGGAGTCAAAAGAAACATACTCTGCTATTTTTCCAAACTTATTAATTATAGCATATGCTTTATTCTTAACTCAATATTTGGACAATAATCTATAAGGGTCAGGATAAACATAGATGAACATAGAACAAGAGAGAAAGGACAGGTTGAATAAATTAAAGCCAACAGCATTAGCTTAATGACATATCTTTGACATTAAAACATAAATTGAGATTCTATTTTCACAAAAAGATGGTAGCTGCACCATGATAGGTATTCAATAACTATTTATTAACTGAGTAGGGGATAATCACTGTATAATCAGAAAATAGGAGTGCAAAGGGCTTTCAAATGTGTTACAGAATGGAAATAAACCCTAGATACACATGTAGAGTCTAAGAGGGAGATTGTTCTGTTGGAAATGTCAGAAAGTCCAAATTAACGTTTCTATTGTCTTATTTACCAGCCACCAACTATTGTGTCTACCTCAAGTAATTGAACCTTTCTGGAAAATGCCTCTTTCTTTCCCCGCCCCGCCCAGCATTCTCCTCCATCGCTGTAATGGTATGAATTGTGGCCCCTCAAAAATCCTACATTGAAGACCAAGCACTCAACACCTGAAAATGTAACTGTATTTGGAGATAGTTTTCAAAGTAATAATTGGGTTAAAATGAGACCATTAATTCAATTTGATTGGTATTCTTATCAGAAGAGCAAATTTGCCCACACAAAGGGACATCGGAGACTCGGACAAAGACCGAAGACCATGGAGGATGTGGGGAGAACATGACTGTGTTGAGGCCATGCAGACGGACCTCAGAATAAACCATACCTGCAGCACCTCAATATTAGACTCACAATCTCAAGAACTGAAAATGAACAGCAGAACATAGATAACTATTATTTAAGCCATGCAGTCTGTGGTGTTTTGTTGTGGCAGCCTTAAAAAAACAATAAAATTAGTTACCCTACTGTCATTTCTTAGTATTGTGCCTACCTGTTAAATTTGCTTATATCCCCCACCTTATACATTTTTTGCTCTTTTTTATTCTAAAAACACAAGAAATGTGTGTGTGTGCATACCTATGTAAAATAAAACACTCTCCTTCAGTTTGTACCCTTCTCTAGCTATCACACTACTATTTCTTTTCCCTTCTTAATCAAATGCTTGTCTGGAAGTTTGATCTCAGGACTCCCATTACTCACATCCTGATCACTCTGCAATACTTTGGAATCAGGCTTCTGGCTGTACCACTCCATTAAAATCACACCAAGTCAACTAGTGACTTTCCAAATAACAAATTTGATAGACAATTTTTAGATGTCATCTTTAATGATTTCCACATGGATTTTGACTCCGTTTTGCTGTTCTCTAGATCCTGATCCTCTCCCTCCTTTGGTTTCCATGATGCCTTTTATTTCTGGTTCACTTCTTACCTCTTGATGCCTCTTTCTGGTTTCATTCTTCTGAAGGTCTTCACCCGCCTGACATTAAATGGTGGTGTTATTCGAGACTTCGTGTTAAGGTCTCCTCCAGACTCTACCTTGCATCTCTTGGTGATTTTTCCTCTTTCTTTGATTTTACAATTATCTATGCCTCAATGGAAAATAATCTATATGTCTAGGCAAGAACGTTCCTGAGTTTTAGATTTGTATTCACCACTGCTGTATCTATGGCTGTTTAAAAATCTCAAAGCAAAGCACAGCTTCTTTTCCTCTACCCCCAATTTTTCTTAAACCTTCTCAGACCTCCCCGAGCCTCTGTGTATCTGTCTGACCTGTTTATTCTCCTTTAGACAAATGTATGCATTTTTTTTCCAATTGTGAGTGACAAAAAAGGGTAACAATTCTAATTACTTTTATTTTAAATAAAAGAGCACAAAATTATGCTAGACAAAAAAATTTCTATCAGTGGACCATAGTCAGGTCAATAGACAAAAAAATTGCTATTAGTGGACAATAGACATTCAAGTGGTTTAACTAACTCTATGGACCTAACAATCCTCTGGTAATGTCTACAGAGTGCTCTTTAATAAGCACCTTGAGGTTACAGCTGGCTGATCAAATAGTGGGACTAGAACTCCATAATCAGATGGTTACAAATGAAAAAATAAGACTGGTAAGCCTATTTTTATCATTTTTTGTAGAATTGGAGCTGTGGCACAAAATGACTATTGCCCACTTGACATGGGTTAGGATAGATGTGCTATGGTTGATTCTTCAGGTGTTAGGGAATTCAAAGAGCCTACAAAACCAGTTAAGAAATAGACTTCAGGGTGTCCGAGGGTGTGTGTAAAATTCTAGGATGTATTGCTGGAAATAGTAAAAAAATTACCACCATCACCACCACCCACACAAGAGGCAGGCATGCCAACCAACTGTGATCCCCAGTTTTCAGGGATAATTCAGCCATGGAAGTGTGCGGGAAACCAGATCATATGTTCATAAGAAGAGAGTTGTTTAAAAGAAACCATCCATTCAGGTTCTCTGTCTTCCCAACTGACAACTCCTCATCACAAGGGTCTCACTAAAATGTTAAATCATTGGATATCTGCACAAATTAAAAGAAAGGATATGTGTATAAGGGCTGAAATCACTCTTTTCTTGAACTTTCACTGCACTTCTCAAAACTAACAAAGCTTGGTCTAATTCAATATATTTCCCCCAAATTCTATCTTTCTAATGGATTTCCTTCCTCTGGGAATTCACTTCTCTAGCACCATCTATCATTGCCCAAACTTGAAGCCTAGGATTCAAACTCAACATCTTTTTTGTTTGTTTTTTAATTCTCAGAAGCTGAGTCTAACTTCTAATTATCTCTTGAATTTATGTTCTTTTCTTTATCCTCATTTGCTGAGTTCTAGTCCTTATCATAGCTTTCAAATGGATTATCTTTCTCCACATCTACCTCTCCAATCAGCCCTCTAAGATCCACAGAATAATAATTCAAATATTTAAATTTTATAGTGGAGCTTTCACTTCATTTAAAAGAGCACTTTTGTTGCTAAAACCAAACAAGACACACACACACACACACACACACACGCCAAACAAACAAACAAAACTGGACTGGATAACCTCAAGCATTCCTCCTGGGTCCTCAGTTCTAGGGATCTAAAATCTATGTCCACACGATGAACAAGGAAAATGGCACCAGAGTGTACAATGTAGTCATGGTTCTCTACAGAGCTCAACCTCAACGGGCTCAGCTACCCAAGACACAGGTTCGACTCTCCTCCTTGGCTTTCTTGAAACATTGTGGCCTGAAATTAGAATTTAATACCTTTATCATCAAACCATCAAACAAGAATCCCTGATTTTTTTTTTTTTTTTTGGAGTCTTACTTTGTCACCCTCAGTAGAGAGCCATGGTGTCACAGCTCATAGCAACCTCCAGCTCTTGGGCTTAGGCGATTGCCTTGCTTCAGCCTCCCGAGTAGCTGAGACTACAAGGTGCCTGTCACAATGCCCGGCTATTTTTGTAACAGTTTGACCAGTGCCAGGTTCAAGCCCACCACCCTCAGTATATGGGGCTGGCGCCCTACTCACTGAGCCACAGGTGCCATCCAGAATCCCTAATTCTTAATACGAAGGCAGCATTGTGCTGAACCCTTTTGAGTATGTATGCATGGATCCAAAACGGCACCTGGTCTAAAGGAGCTTTATTGTGTTAGAGCTTGAGTCATCCTCATCCTTCACTGATAATAATAACAATGTTCTTTATGATGATTCAAGAAGGTATCATAGAGCCGTGCATTAACAGTGCCTCCAATGTTCTTAGAATATATCCGTAATGCATTCCTCCTACAAGAGTGGGAAGCTTTAAAGTGCTTATTATGTAACTGAAAGGATTATACAAGTTTTTGTTGTTAAATGGACTATTTTTTAAAACTCAAGTCAAATACTTTTGTAATCCCATAGTCAGGATCTAATTATCTCTGAACATCTAAATGTCACTTTAGACAATACCTTATATGTAGCACATAACGCATCTAGAAGTTATCATTATTTAATAAATATGGCACATAGATATTTGGGGTGATTATCTCTTTATAGATCTCTAAATATATTTTGTATGAAAAGAGTCTTCAATTCTTCCAATCAATTAAGCTGAGAAAATTGCAATTATAATAGATAATCATTTCTATGAAGAAATATATATACCAACACATACGGCGTATGTATGTGTATAGACATATATATTGAAATATGAATGTTTCTATATATGTATTTATCTTTCCTTTGGGAGAAGTTTTCTATCTTTTATATGCTTTTCATTTTCTCTAAATGAAACAAATCTTTTAGTATCTTCTGGAAAAAAATCATTATGCTTGGGTGTATTTTTTGCTTTTTCTAGAAAGACCATCTCTAAGGCTTTCATACAGGACAGCTAATAGCAAGGTAAGTGTAACAGCTGCAATTTATTTTAAAACACTTTATATGGAGAGTGTGATAAAAATGTATGTACAAGTTTCGATTTATACCCTAGCTTCAGTCAATTCTTCTTATCAAGACTCTATACCTCTCAAAAGGCTCTTTTTTTATTAAGCAGAACTACTATACTTATAAACACCTATTCTATAGGAACTATTTAGAATTCCTTCACCTGATAATTTCCCCAGAGGATTTTATGAACAGCACAACAAAAGCTAGAAATGGGCAACATAACTAAAATTAGTGATATTGAAAGTATGTGAACTGCCAAATATATCTTAGAGAAATCTGTCTTTTGTTATTTCAATTATTATTGTTATTTATTTATTTATTTTTGAGACAGAGTCTCACTCTGTTGCCTTAGGTAGAGTGCCATGGCATCATTATAGCTCACAGCAACCTCAAACTCTTGGGGCACAAATATCCTCTTGTCTCAGTCACCCACGTAGCTGAGACTATAGGTGTACACCACAATGCCTGGTAGTTTTTTTCTATTTTTAGTAGAAATGAGGTGTTGTTCTGGCTCAGGCTGGGCTGGAACTCCTGAGCTCAGGCAATCCACCCACCTTGGCTTCCAGTGTGCTAGGATTATAGCCATGAGCCACAGCTCCCCGCCAAGAAGCCTATGTTTACATGAACCCAGAGGGTACAGAATCTAGGAGACCCTTTATCTTTTGCCCTTAAGAACGGTCTCCTGGCAGTGACTCCTGCAGGGTCTTAGTTGCATGCCTCTGAGAGAGGTTTAGCTTAATCTTGTATTTGACTCAGGTGACAATTTTATGCAAAGTGATTTGGGACCTGCAAAAAGGACAGAGGCCCAGAAATTGCACTGAGCTGACAAAAAAGAGTATAAGACTGTGTATTCCTGCATCCCAGAATTGTTGAGATGCTTCAGACTTTTCTTTCATTCAAACCTGGTAACAGGTCTTGTGGAGAAGTAGCTAATCTTCATCTTACTTGGAATTACTGGTGGCTAAGATCCACCAAACAGAACCTAACGGATGGACGTGATCAAATTAGCTTAAGCTAGTTCATGGTACTTTCTTTTCAGGGTCAGTTATGTGACATTCTTTTAACAATAGTACTTGTCCCAATTAGTTATTTATTAAATACTTAATGAACTTAATTGAGTAACAGTTCAAACTGAATTAAAATTGGCCACATGCAATTATCCGCAGAGACCCAGTTATTGAAATAGAGCAGTCTTGGTTCATTTTTAGTTCTGAAAATGTGAGAGGTGTTTTCTCTATCATTGTGGTACAACCTCATAGAAGTCACACTTCAGTGGTCATCTGTGAAGTCCTTCAAAATCAGTCATGTGATTTTGTGCAGGGAAAGAAACTGACGTTTGAGTCATGACACTTAAATCTTTATACAGGTTGTGTCTTTTTTTTTTATGGTGAGAATTATAAAACTTTATTGAAAGACATTAAAAACGTAAATAATTAGTCATATAATATTCTCAAATAGGAAGTGATATTGTGAAGAATTCTCCCCAAATTGATCTAGAGTTTCCCTGCAAATATAATCAAGATTCCAAAGGGTAACAAAATGTTATAGATTCTGTATAGAATCATCTGTATTATTCAGAGGGCCAAGTATAGTTAAAACACCCCTTAAGAATAAGATGTCAAGGATTGCTCTACAGATATCAAAACTCATTATAAAGCCATAATAATTAAGACACAATTGTACTGGCACAGGATAGCAAATAGACAAGTTGAATAGAGGTTGTGTCTTTGAAAACCTGCCATCAAGGCTTCTTTGCCTGTAATTTACTTCTCTGTAAAGAGCAAAATTAGTCTTACTGGTTCATCCATCCGTTCATTCATTCATTTCATCACAGATTCAATAAATGACAATTAAGATTGGGCATCCATATCTGAAAATCTTAAATTCAAAATTTTTTGAATGCTGACTTGATCCTCACCGACAACTCCCATTAGAACACTTTGGATTTGGAATTTTCAGATTAGGGATGCTCAATCAGGAATGCTGAAAATATTCCAGTATCCAAAAATACCTGAAATCTGAAACACTGCTTGTCTAAAGCACTTTAGATAAAGGGATACTCACCCTAGAAAAATGCAAACAGCATCATGAAGTATTGTTTTAAGCAACCCATACTGCTTTGTATATTTAATCCTTAAAACTCCCTTGTGACATTGGTACTTTTATTATCCCCATGTTACGGAAGATACTGAGACACAGAGACAGGAAATGGGTTTCCCCAGGGTTGTTAACTGACCCAAGCCAATTTGACAGCTTTTAGATTCTTTAAATAGTGTTAATTATATAAAACTTCTTCTTAAATAGTGTTAATAGTGTTAACACTCAAATAGTATCAAGGTTCTTTAACAGGTTATAATGAAAATAAGTTGTTATGAGTTGAGGTCTATTCCCCAAAATTCACATTTTGAGGTCTTAACCCCTAACACCTCAGAAGGTGAGGGCATTTGGAGACAGGACTTTTAAAGTGGTAATTAAGTTGAAATGTGGTCATTGGATAGGCCGTAATTCAGGAGTGGGGACACAAGTGGCCTTCTAGGTCTGTAACTGTAGCCTTTTGACTGAATCCAAGTTTTATAGAACAAATCCTTTTATTTTATTTTATTTATTTATTTATTTATTTATTTTTTGAGACAGAATCTCACTTTATTGCCCCTGGTAGAGTGCTGTAGCATCACACAACTCACAGCAACCTTCAACAACTCCTGGGCTTAGGCGATTTTCTTGCCTCAGCCTCCAGAGTAGCTGGGACTACAGGCACCCACCACAATGCCAGCTATTTTTTTGTTGAAGTTTGGCCAGGGTCAGGTTTGAACCCACCACCCTTGGTATATAGGGCCAGTGCCCTGCTCACTGAGCCACAGGTCCCGCCCCTTTTGTTCATCTTTTATACTTTTACTTTATTTTTAAAATAAATGTATTTAAAATGCCAAAGAATGAAATAAGTTTTAACAAAATTATCGACTGGCACAATTAAAACATTAGTAAGCTGCTACCCTCATGATTTAGTTCTAACTTCCCCTCCTGAATAGCATCAATACTGCACAAGGCTGGTTGGTGAGAGTTCATGGGAGGTTGAATATACCATTGTGTTATTAGCTTTTTTTTTTTTTTAGGTGAACATCAGAGCAGTTTAATTGATCAATTGTATAAGCATGTTGTCACCCTTTCTTTTATTCCTATAAAAATCTGTTTTAAATAAATAAAATATATGAAAAAAGTACTAGACTATGTCAACCATATGAGTTTGTGCTGAGCTAAAAACAGATCTTTTATGATTCTCTTCCTTTACTAAGTCTACAAAAATTCTTACCAATTCTGGGAACATAAATTCTTCATCCTTGGACACGTTATATTCAACTTTGAATTTCCCATCTTAATGTGACATACTGGAGTAGCCTTACAGTTAATAATTCTCATTCCTTTGCGTATTTGTCTTTCAGAATTTTCTATATATTATATAGTATCTCTTTATCAAGAAATATAATCTTTAAGCATTTTTTATCTTTATAATAAGTAGGATTATATTTATTTTTTTATTGTTAAATCATAGCTGTGTACATTTGTGCAATCAAGGGGTACAATGTGCTGGTTTCGTATACAATCTGAAATATTCTCATCAAACTCTTCAATGTAGCCTTCAGGGCATTTTCTTAGATATTCTATGTAGACATTTGTATTCTGCATTTAGTTGGTTTCACCTGTACCCATTCTAAGATGCACATACCCTCCCTCCACCCTAACCTCCCCCTTCCCTTCCACTCCCTTGGGTAAAGGGTGTTATTTGCTTTTGACGACCATGTGATGTGTTTCTGTTTGAAGTGGAAACTGTGAATAGCTGCAAAGCTCAATAGTATTTTTAAATTCTGTTCCTTAACAGCCAGCCCATCATGGCAAAGAACACCAAGAGAAAACTGAAGTAAGAAAATTTATTTTAAAATTTATATTTTAAAATTTATTTTTAAATGATTGGGAATTGCAATATTATATTGTTTCTGCTAAAAATAAGATGATATGCTTGCTTTGTAATACTGCAATGTCAACATTAAAGAAATTCAATTCTTATCAGCAATGTAATACTCATAAAGACCACAAATATTTTAAATTAGGTGGAGAGGCACTACTGGTTTGGTAAAATTAAAAGATGAAAAGCAAAAGCAAACAGTTCTTTCAAGAAGCAATAAGACTTGGAAATACCACACCAGTGAATCAATTTATAAAGTAGCTTATATACTCAAGAAAAAGGGAACCATTCAGTGATGTAAAAATTGTGAAGGAACACATCTGGAAGTTGTAGGCTGCTTAGATCTTGATAGCATTTCCAAGTACAAATAATTGACTTTTTCGAGGAGAACCATGACTAATCAGAAGCAAGAATTAGAATTCAACTTAACAACTTCATGCAGTACTTCAAAAGGAAAAAATATCCAGTCATTTTGGATAAATCAACTGATACTACTAACTCAGCACAGATTTTATACTTCATTTCGGTCATAACAGAAGATTTTCTTTGCAACCAAGAGTTACTTACTCTGGGAACTCTTGGAAAAAGAATCTGGAAAAGAATTATCTTCAATAATTTTCAAGATAAATGTCATGAAGTTGGGGGTGAATTTGGTAAATTTATTGAGTGTCTGTACAAATGAAGCACTTTAAATGAAAAGAAACCATGGTTTATTATACAGATAAAAAAATTAACAAATTTATTTCATTTCTTTTCCTTGTCTCATGCATCAGCAAAATCTCTGGGCTAAAACTACTATTTTAAGTGACATATTCTAACAAAGTATAAGTATTGTTAACTATATCCCTGCAAATGCAACACGGTATCATCTGTTTTGTAACATGCTAATGTTGAATAATGAGGTACATAGTATGGATTTGCCATATCATTCTAAAGGACATTGGCTGTCACGGGGACAAGTGTTAGCCCAAATCTTATCTCTGTGAGAACAGATAGTTAAGTTTATAAAGGACAGTATCAGCAATGTGAATTATTGAAAGAAGATTTCTGTAGGAATGCAGAAACCAAGTTTGTACATGATGTGTGGCAAAATTCCAAGCATTTTTTTAAAGGCTATATTTTTACAAAACACTCTTCTTCAAAAGGAAATTTCAGATGAACATTTTCCCCGGTTACCAAAGGTCATTGATGAACAGGATGACATATGAGGTCTGGCAATGGAGTTTGCAAACTCATCCTAGACAAAATGCTTTGAAAGATGGCCTAGGCACTGGCATCGTTATATAGTTTACCAAGAAGAGTATTTCAAAGGTAACCATAGTGATATTCAGCAATGAGGTATGTAGCACTTTTTTCTAGAATGAGTTCTCAAACTTAATTGTCTGACCTCAGACACAAATAATTTGAAAAATATGCCAGTGTTATAGACTTATGAATTGAAGAATATGAGAAAATTTCACTGACTTTGAGAATCATAACGTAACACTCAAATTAGCATTTCAACCTCATCTAGTTGTGATTATGGAGGCACCTAAAAAACTATAGATGGGATTGATGACATTTTAAAGTCATCTACTTGATGGTAAGAAAGATCCAGTTGAAATATGGAAAAATGCACATACCTATAGCAACATGCCCCCAAAATGCCTTCTTGCTTAATAACCACTTGTTGGTATAAATCTATATTCTCCTACTTAACCCAAACTCTTACTTAAGTTTATGAATGACTGATGGTGCCCCATCAAGAGGATCAACTGAAACTGAACCTCCATGTCACAACCAAATATTTGAAGGCTTTTCAATGAAAAGACACAACAAAGTCATTATAAGGTGGGTTAATTTTAAAATTAAACGAATGGTTTTCACTTTTGGAAGTCATTAAGTATATAGTAGTTTTATTTTTACAAAATAATATATATTTGTAAGTATACCAAAGTGAAGTTTCTTGAATGTGGTCTTATTTGATTACAGCTAAATTAATGTAGTCTTCCAACATGAAAAGTTTCCCTACCACTGATCTGATCCTATAAGACATTGTCTCTCTCAGAGAAAAGGTGGAGGAAATTCACTAGGTGCTCACAGCAGGTGGAGAAAAAATTCTCGGACATACTTTAAGATAGAAAGAAGCACAAAGCTTTTTTCCCGAAGAAGAAAGGAAGCCTATGCTTGGGCTTAAATAATTGCAGTTGCCGTCTTGAAATTCTAAATCATTTCATGTTTTAAATTGTGCTTTCTATGTAATGTCTGATGGGGTAATAGATGAACTGATGGAACTTTCATGTTTGCTCTTCCTGTTCCAAGTAGACCTGGCAATGGAGACTCTTCACACGTGTTTAAGAAAGGAAGTAATGTAATCAGAATTGCCACTGGGGGAAGGTGGAATGACTTCAAGGGTTAGAAGATTGAAGATGGAATCCAGGAGTTATGATGGCAAAAGTTAGTAAAAAACAGAATGATGACGTCTACAGTGGCTGTGTATTCAAAGAGGAAGGACTCCTTTTGAGAGAATTATAATCATTGATAACAAGTTTATTCCTTAATAGTATATCATTGACCATGTCACCAATAACAGCTTCACTCTATAGTTACATAGCACATTATCTTTTCCTAAATGATATCCTATATTGTTCCATTTGAATCTTATAAAATCTCATGACAAGTGGCAGATAGGATACTATCATTATTGCCATTAAATCCAAAAAATGAGTCTTAGCTACATGGTCTTTTGGGCAGTGAGAAACCTATTCATTTTGATTGTCCCAAGGCTTTACCACCTAATAGGTCACATTTTTTGTACTAACAATCTGTGCATTATACACTGTCCCACATTCTGTATACTTGTAAAAGTTTATATGCTATATTCCTGCAACTCCCTTTCCCGATTCTAAAAAAGGACACGTCTAACGAGATTTTTGGCAATCCCAGAGTCTAGTTTCAACAGACAAGTTCAGAGATAAGAAGATGCATGCAGAAGGCCATGAACTGGACACCCAACCAAGACTGGATTTTAAATCAAGGTTTGAATTTGTTCTTATTGTAACTGTGGTCAATTTGTAGCTGAAACCTTGGTTTCGTTTTCCTTTTGGATGAACACACTGTTTTTCAAGATCCTACTTTAATCAGGATTTTAAGAATTCTCAGTATGTATTTTCACAGAAACAGTACATGTCTGCAAAGGGAGAAATAGTGTTTTGCCCTAGGTAGTTCTGTTCGTGAGCAAAAATCAGAGCAGTGTGAAAAGAGGACTCAGATTGAACCACAAACACTTGTTCAGAATTCCATTTGTCTTCCATAAAACATCCTTTTAAACGCCTTTGGACAAATTAAATGGCTGTCTATTTTTCCTTCCTTAAGGAAGTTCATTTCTCCGTGTTGGTTATCATAAGGCAATACATGCTGAATGACGGTGCTCCCCGTTCAGCCATTTGCTGGTGGGTATAATGATGCACCTGTTAGCTGAGAAATCCCTGGGATACAAAACTGTTCAGCAAAGCAGACATTCTCAGACAGATGGAGGGCCTTCAGAATATTCCCACTGAATTATGCAAAATTTTCTAGTTTATGGTCATTAAAGGCAGTGATCAAGCAGCTGTCACTGAGTAGGATGTTGTCAAATATCAATGCAAAGAATGGAGATGATTACTTGGGCACCATTCATTGCATTACTAGGAAGTGTGTGCTAGTATTTCTTTTAGAATGCTTATTTTGATCAGATTATAATTTGCCTGACTAAATATTTGCTCCAGGCATCACCTTGACACTAAAAGTCTAAAACAAGATAAATGTGCAGAACATTTCTATGCACTCTAGTTTTTTCATGGAGCTTCAGAAGAAAACGCTGGAAAGAAAGGCTGAAATCATGGGGTGGATGTTTCAATTTAAAAAAGAAAGAAGAACTGAGCTGCTTGTAAACAAGTCTGTGTTTTGTTTTTTTCTTCTATTTAGTCTACTAACCAAACTGAACTAGTTTGAACTGGTTCACATTTGGACGGCAAGAAATTGAAAAAAATAAAAGAGAATATTGAAAAAGACACACTTTTTTTTTTAATTTATTTCACTAATGGCAGCAGTGTGAGACTTTGAAGATGATGTGTGTTGTCTGCTGAGTGAGTGGTGGGGAAGGAAACGCAGTGGGAATGCAATGGGAGTTGCATGACTGGCACTGGGGAGGCGCCATGGGGACAGGGAGGTGTACTCGGTAAATAACAACTGAAGGCAATGATGATGGAGCAAATATTTGGGCACCTCTGAGGTGGAAACCACACACAGAGGTAAATGTTTATTGATGCAAAACAAAAACCTCAAATCCAAACAAGTTTGGCCCTGCATAAAACTGAGCAGAGATCTTAAGGCCAAACATGGTGTCCTCTGACATGGTCATCATCTCTGATACTAATGGGTTTGACTGATGTTTTTTGAGTTAATTCGAGATTTATTTTTTATATTTTATTAAAGGCATTAATACAATTTATCATATCATTAGATAATAAAAAAAATCGCTTTGCCCTGGGTAGTTCTGTTTGTGAGCAAAAATCATAGCAGTGTGAAAGAGGATTAAAAAAAGATTTCCCTTTTTTCTCACAAAAAAGGGAAATTTGACAGGTCCAAATGACAAGGACCATCCCTTCCTTTAGAAGTAACAAACGCATAAAGAGTCCCATTTACAGTGGAGTCTAACTTCAGATTTATGCATCAAAGAGAAGTAGATTCTCATTCCAATGGAAAAGTAGGTTTCAGTAAGAAATTTAGTAGATAATTTTTATTCATTAAGACACAGAACCTTAGAGACATCTTAAAAGAAAACTTTGCCTAAGAATTTACGGTTTTTAAAAAGAAGAAATGTGTTTAGTTTTGTGACAATGACTTGATGCCTATTTATGAGTAAGAACATCCTGTTTTTCAAGTAGTTTAGACTAGTACATAATGGAGGGAGGAGGTGTATGAAACAGTTACCTGTCTCTAGCAGCCCATCTATAGGTTTTATATGTTTAAGTAAGTCATGAACTTATTAAATTATGCTTCTCTTTAGGTTAGTAGTTTACTGTGTATATTGCAGGAACTCAAGAAATGTTTATCTAAAAACTAGATGAAGACATGTTTGTTAGCTATTCCTCTGTCTTCCTCAGAGAAGGTTCTAACTGGGTCTCTTGCCCAGTCTTAGATGGGATTGTTTGTTCTTTTTTGCTGATTAATGGAGAATCCTCAAAGAACTCAAATTAGACCTCCCAATTGATCCTGCAATTCCAGTACTGGGCATCTACCCAGAAGAAAAAAAAATCATTTTATCATAAGGATATTTGCACCAGACTATTTATCGCAGCTCAATTTACAATCACCAAAATGTGGAAACAACCTAAATGCCCACCAACCTAGGAATGGATTAACAAGTTGTGGTCTATGTATACCATGGAATACTATTCAGCCATAAAAAGATGGAGACTTTACAACTTTTGTATTAACCTGGATGGAGTTGGAATGCATTCTTCGAACACATTCTTAGTAAATCATCACAGGAATGGAGAAGCAAGAATCCAATGTACTCAATACTAATGTGAAGCCAGTAGATGATCTAATATGTGCCCACATAAGAGAAAAACTCAAATCAATTCAAGGTGGAAGGCAGGGAATGAGAGAGCAGGGAGAGGGTAGAAATGAGGGGATGGGTGTGCTCCCACTTAATGGGCACAATGTTAGGTTGTATGGCACGTCTTTTGGGGGTGGAACATAATTATAAGAAGGACTCTACCTAACAAATGCAAACATTGTAACTTAATTCTTTGTGCCCTCAATTAACCTGAAACAATAATCATTTTAAAAAAGACTAGATGGGCAGCACTTGTAGCCCAATGGCCGACCCCGTATACCGAGGATGGTGGGTTCAAACCCAGCCCCGGCCAAACTGCAACAAAAAATAGCTGGGCGTTGTGGTGGGTGCCTGTGGTCCCAGCTACTGAGGAGGCTGAGGCAAGAGAATTGCCTAAGCCCAGGAGCTGGAGGTTGCTGTGAGCTGTGATGGCACAGCACTCTACCAAGGGCAATAAAGTGAAAATCTGTCTCTACGAAAAAAAAAGACTAGATGAAGAAGATGAGTAAAAGAAAGCAAATTTTTCAGGGAGTAGTAGTATGTGCAAACACAGAGGCATGACCCTGCCCGTAAGCATCATGGGAAACATGGAAGGAAAGAAGAAAGGAAGGAAGGAGCCAAGAAAGAAAGTCATTTCCTCCAAGACTGAACATGTCACAGTCAATGAGATTGTACCTTGGTGGTTGTTGGTAATTCATTTTTACAGTTCACTTTCTTTATTTTGGGAATACAACCAGTCTGAAAACAAAATTTTATTGCAAACATATGGCAAGCTTGTTTAGAGGTAAAACCTGACTTGATTCGACTTAAGTCTTTTCAGAATATTTTGGTATATTCTACCTCATAAACATTTTCATAAGTTTTTTAGTAGAAATATTAAAGTGTTTGATTACCAGGCACTGTTCCATTCCCTAGTTGAAGGTGTTACTTAATATGTACTATATGTGTACCTAATTGAATTTCTAAGTTAGGACCAACTTTGAATTACTATACACATCCATTGCTAAGGGTTTCAGATTTGTGGACTTATGGCAGATCACAAAAAGAACATGGAATTAAGTCCATTTGCAAAGTTGGGTAAACGACTCATTCAGTTAAGCAATTATCTAATTGTGGACCTGAGGTTTGAATATAAGTCTTTCTGACTTTAAGATCGTGATTCTTCCCTCTTATCAAAAATGATAGTAGAAAAAGAGAACAAATGTATGGTTTTAGGTTTAGTATCTGCTAGGCTTAGTGGTTCAAACCCAGGGAGAGCAGCCTAGATTATACACGAGGAAGCTTGAGGTTGAAGTTATCTGTTTTGCATAATTGGTGTATACTTCATCATGGGCATGGATTAGTTATTCTCATTGAGTTTCTTTCCAAAACCTCATATTAAGAGTTTTAATAAAATATTATTCTAAAAGTCCTTTGGTAAACCAGAAGCTCATTGTATAAAATATGAATAATTGAGCTAAAGTATTCATGTAAACGTCTGGATTCCCTGGAAAGCAGAGCTGAGGCAGACTTGAGTGCTATTGCTAGCATAGCCCACCCCAGGGAGCAGGGATGAGGCATGAAGGGAGTGAGGAAGGGAAGGAGGAAGAGGAAGCTAGAGGATGTGATTGACTTCCGGGCTTTGAGCACTGTCTTCTAGAAAGTCAACTCTGTCTCAGTTCAGAGAGGTAGCTGGAGAGAGGTAATCAGAAAGGTCAAAGTTTTATCCTACTTTGCATCCATCAACATCCAGGCTGATGTTGTGCAGACTGCAACAGGGTCTTTCTTGGTGAAGCTCACCTCTTTCCATCAGCAGGAATGCTAGGGAACTGTTTTATTCAGACTGAGCAGGAAGTTAGTGGGGCCAGGTTTCTTCTCCCTGCAGTTGGCTGGAGCCCAAATTCAGATGGTACCCAGCATCAAGTGAAACCACAGATAGACAAGAGGGACAGGATCACAAGTGGTTGGCAATACAGGTCTAATGGATTACTAGTGCATTTCAGGGGGAGTTTAGATAGATGATGATTACTAGTGCATTTAGGGGGAGTTTAGATAGATGATGACCTGCAGTACACAGTGTAAAATATTAGGCGGTTGGGTAGGTGTGTTAAACAGGGTTTTCCAGAGAGAACCAATAGGATGGATGGAGAGAGAGACAGACAGATGAAGGAGATTTATTAGGGGGATTGGCTCATGTGATTATGGAAGCTGACAAGTCCCACAGTAGGGCATCTAAAAGCTGGAGACCCAGGAAACTCAGGCACTGAGTACTGTGGCTCAGTCCAAACCTGAAAGCCTCAATTCAGGAAGCAAACAATATAACTAAGTCCACAGCTGAAGGCCTGGGAATGGGTCAATGTAAACCCTAGAACCCAAATGCCAAAGAGCCTTTACTATGGATATTAAAGAGCAGGAGAAGAAGGATCTCCTTGCCTTAGGAGACAGAGAACAAATTTGTCTTTCTTCTGCCTTTTAGTTCTGTCTCGGCCCCCCGATGATTGGACAGCGCCCACAGGAAGAGTGCATCTTCCCCACTCAGTCTGCTGACTTACACGCCTGTCTCCTCCACAAACACTCTCACAGACGTGCCCAGAAATTATGCTGCACTACCCTGTAGGAATCCCTTAATCCAGTCAACATCTAAAAGTAATCATCACAGTACAGATTTTGAGAGAACAGAATCGTTTCCTGCACTCTTTCAAATAAGAAGCTGCTTATTCTTTTTTTTTATTATTTATTTTTATTAAATCATAGCTGTGTACATTAGTATGATCACGGGGCACCATACACTTGGTTCATAGATCATTTGACACATTTTCATCACACTAGTTAACATAGCTTTTGTAGCATTTTCTTAGTTATTTTGCTAAGACCTTTACATTCCACATTTACTAGGATTCACATATACCCTTGTAAAATGCACCGCAGGTGTAATCCCATTAATCCCCCTCCCTCCAACTCCCTCCCTCCTCCCTCCCCTCCCTTTCCCCCTTCTCCCTATTCTATTCTATATGACCATTAACTTTATGTAAAATTATCTTTCCTCTTGAAGTAACATAAGCCAAATAATTTTATTTTATAAACTTTATAAATAAATATATTCAGAATTGAGTTCCCATTAGATCATCTTTCTAGTCTTTCTACTGTTTGATACTTTTTTTGTTACTATTTCTAAGAAATTTTCTTGACATTTATGAAGTGACTATAATAGACAAAGGAGAAAATGTTTTTGAAAAGATAAAACACACGAGTGTCTACTAATTGGTACCTTTGTGTTTTAGCTCTCTGATATACCTGAGGACATCTTCTAGCAGGGATTATTTATTTCCCTTGGATTTTAATTTCTTTTATAATGATTTAGCTATGTGTTATCAAGAGCATCAGAATTAAAAAATGAGAATTATATGAGTTTCTGAAAATAAATCTTTAAATCTTTTTCCCTACCAACAGAAATTAAGAAATATGATAAACCCTAGGGCAGGGGTGTCCAACCTAGGTCCATGGGCCCCATGCAGTCAAGATGGCTATGGAATTTGGCCCAACACAAAATTGTAAATTTTCTTAAAATATTGTGAGATTACTTTTTTCAGATTTTTTTTTGTGTGTGAAATTTGATCACGTGGTTCTTGATTGTGAACTTTGCAGATGACAAAGCCTCATTGCAATGTCATGTAAAATAAACATACTTAGATTCTCTCTATTTGCACACATGCATGCCTTCAGTTTACAGTGGTGTGCCGCTCCCAGAGTGTTATCTTCCAAGCACAGGCTGTTGAATTGACACCATCAGACGTTGCACGTGCTCATGGTGAATTGGTGAGACAGCGGTTATCAGTAACATTTTAATCTACCATTGCAACATTAGGCGTTTATTGTTCTTTAGACATCAGGGAGGCACTCTTGCTGGACTATTAAGTGTGGGTACTGCCACACCTCTGCAGTGCCTCCCACACTGCCCACCACATATTACAATCAGGACTCCACTGCACCCTGCATCCACAGTGGAGATGTAGAAGGGACCAAACCTTGCTTTCTGTTTTCCTGCCAATTAATTTTCATAATAAAAGTAAATATAGTCTCTTATCTTTTATTAGTCTTTTAATCCAAGCAATGCTTCTACAATGTCTCAAAGAAAATCAGAACTCCCCCTCAAAAAACAAAATTATACATAAAACAAGATTGTTGAAAGAAAAGCAAACAGATGACCACTTGTTTGTCAAGGGAATAGTAAGATCCCTTGCTTAATTTGTAGGGAATCTGTGCAAGTTTTCAAAGACTCTCATATGAAAAGGCCTTATATATATATATATATATATATATATATATATATATATATATATATATATATATATATATATAAATGTTGCCACATTGGATGCATCTGAAAGATTATGCTTTGTAGAGACAAAATAGCAGAAATGAAAAAAAGTCTGTCTTCTCAACAACTTTTTTTTAAGTTACAACTCCATGGATTTCACTGCAAAAGCTAGTTATGTGGTAGCATATTTAAGAACAAAATAAAAAATAAATAAAAACCAGTTGGGGGTTGCTAATGGTGAATTTATTAAGCAATGTATGGACAGCATGACTGATATAACTGACCCTGAAAGAAAGGGGGATGTTTCTAAAATCAATTTGTCTCACCAGACCACATACAGGCATATTAAAGAAATTGGACAATTTATCTAAAGAGAGAGGAAAGCTGCTAATTTTTAATTTTATACTTTGGTGGTGGATGACAGCACTGATGCTATAAACACAGCTCCGGTTGCTATTTTTATTAGAAATGTTGATGAAAAATACTACATCACTGAAGAAATGGCTTCTTTAGTGTCATTAAAAGACACAATTAAATCAAGAGATTTATATGAAGCAGTAATAAATATTTTAAAGTAATTCTCCTTGCCCATTGTCAACATACCTAGTATAGTTACTGATGGTGCCCGAATAATAGTAGGTAAAAGAGATGGACTCATAATATTAATAGAAGACAATGTAACTGCTGCCCCAAACTTACGTTTGATGAAGGATCATTGCACAATACATCAAGAAAATTTATGTGTACAGAAGCTTTAAAAGTGGATAACATTATGCAAAAATAGTCATCGGGACTGTGAATTTCATAAGGACCAAGTGATTGAATCATCACCAATTCTAGAAATTCTTTAAAAGCCTTCATGCTGACTATGCACCATCACTTACTTTTTGGAAGTTAGATGGTTAAGTTGAGGTCAAATGCTGTAAAGATTTTATGATTTAAGACATGTTATTAAGTCATTTGTGGTATCAAAAACCAAATTTCTGCCAGAACTTGATGACGAAAACTGGTTTACAGATGTAGCACTTTTAACGGATTTAACTGCTTATTTAAATGAGTTAAACAGGCATCTTCAAGGTGAAAACCAACTTATCAATACAATGTTTCAAACCATTAGAATCTTCCAAATGAAAGTGAGATTACAGAAAACTCAAATTAAGGCAAACAATTTTATGCATTTCAACACATTGGCTAAACACAGTCCTGTGAACAGGGAAAAATATACATCCTTGCTTTTATTTGATATAAGAATTTGAAAACAAATTTCAAGATTTCTAGGAAAACAATCAATATTTTGGTGCATCTGTGACTCCATTTTCAGTCTACATAAATACATTACCTGCCAATTTTCAAATGGGATGCATAGGGCTGCAAGCTGACTTTCAACTTAAAGAAAAATTTGATCAAATCTTTTTATTGGAATTTTATAAGCCCTCTCTTCCCTTGCTTTACAGTTACACCTTATTCATATCATCACTTTTTGGCAGCACCTACATTTGTGAGCAACTATTTTCAAGAATGAAGCACAATAACAGTAAAATTAGAACCAGAATATCTGATGAGCCTCTTGAGAACTCACTGAGCATTGGAGCTCCTTCCATTAAATCAGATACTGCTGACTTAGTTTCTCAAATACAATGCCAAATACTCCACCATTTTTATGTTGCCCACTTTTCTTTTGCCTTATATTAAAAAATGTCAAGAAGACAGTTTGTTACTTAGCTATGTATATTTTCTATATTAGTGATGGCAAACTTGGGATCTGCACAGCTATTTTAAAAAGACTCTCTGAACAGGCCACTGCATGATTAGGATCATTATGTTAGGACTTTTTGCTTGTCTGTGGATATCACAAAAATTATTGCATGGACTTTTTTTTGTTTGTTTGTTTATCATCTTTCATTAGTGTTTGTGTATTTAACGTGCGTCCCAAGACAACTCTTCTTCCTATATGGCCCAGAGAAATCAAAAGGTTGGACACTCCCACACTAGGGTGTCACTTAGATTCCTCACCATGTTGGGAAGCCTTTACTGTCTCACATTGCACAGCACCCCAGCAGTCCTAGTGAACAGTATCTATCATCTCAGTAGAATTCTGTCTGAGCTCACAGGTTCGAGACCAGCCTAAGCCAGAGTGAGTGTTGTTGAGGGCACCTGTAGTCCCAGCTACTTGGGAGGCTGAGGCAAGAGAATCACTTAAGCCCAAGAGTTTGAGATTTCTGTGAGCTGTGATGCCACTGCGCTCTACTGAAGATGACAAAGTGAGACTCCGTCTCAAATAAAAAAAACAAAAACAAAACCTCCCCCCCAAACTTTGAGACACACTATGGAGTTGATAGTTTACAGAACATGTATGTAAAATAAAAACAAAACCCAGAACTTTCCAAAGTAAATCTTTGCTCCACCACTTGCAACCCATCTTTTTTCTTCCTTTTGAATGAATCCAGGAGCTTACTCTATAGCTCCATAATATCAAAGTCCTACTTTGAAACATAGCCTTTCCTGCTTCCTCTCCAAACCACTCAATGGACTCCTTTTGCATTTAGCACAAAATCTGAGCCTCTTTACATGAATTCCACGGCTGTCTACAAATGCATGCTTCCCACCTCATCAACCTCGAGTGCACAGCAGAAGGCTCATACCTGGAAGATGTCCAGTCAATAGTTGGTGTCTTTCTCTTATAATCCACCTCTTATTGTGCACTCCAGTCCTAGCAACCCCCTTTCTCACATGAATCTTTGCAAACAGGCCCATGAGAAAAGAAACTGGATTCTGCCTACAAAGTCCCAAGTGAGATGTTAGTAGTGGAAAGAACCAATTAAACTGAATATTGTAAGGGTGACAAGGCCAAGAACTGAACTGTGACCTAACAGATGTCCTCAGTGTATATTGTGAATTATGGCACAGGATTCCCACCTGTGAATGCTTTCCTTAACCATGCACTTTGTCACACAGCCCAGCACAGTTAGGGGTGGGGGCAGGCATGGGAATGACCCTGTTATATGACAGTGAAAAGCTGGGCTCTCATGTCAGATAGAGCTGGGTTTGAATCCCATTTTCCCTATTTAGTCGATCTTTCTCTTAGGGGAGCTACTTAATCTCAACCCACTTCTGTTATTGAATTGCTATTCTTATCCCTTAACTACTTTGTAGAGTTGCTGAGAGAACATGATCATACACTTAAAATTCTTCACAGTCCTCAACAAGTGGATGTAAGCATAAAATTATTATTAGAAATCCAAATTTACTTAGACACTTCGGAAACAAACCCCAGAACTCATGCCTTTTGCTGTTTTCAAACTTTTGATTCAATTCTCTCCTTTGTACAATAAATAAACAAGGGATAAACGTCATTACTACAAAGCAGGCAATGATCAGCTTTACAATCTTGAAAATGCTTTCGAATTTACCATTTCCCACTTGGACTGAGAATGTGTTAACATGGTGAAAGACAGGTAAAACAATGTCTTTGCTACTGAGACAATAGCAGCTATAATACAATGATGTCCTATAGCCCAGCTTGGAATCTCTTAAAAACTTTAAAATAGGCCAGGCACGGTGGCTCATGCGTATAATCCTAGCACTCTGGGAGGCTGAGATGAGCGGATCACCTGAGCTCACAGGTTGGAGACCAGCCTGAACCAGAGTGAATATTGTCGAGGGTGCCTTTGGGCAATTCAGAAAGGTGGTTAGTAGTTCTGGGTGTGAAAACCAGGTAGAGAACATGGTCTGCAGTGCTGGCTCTGCACTGGTTGGTTTGGGATGAAAAGTGCTAGGAGGAATTAGCTACTTGGGAGTCCCAGCTACTTGGGAGGCTGAGGCAAGAGAATCACTTAAGCCCAAGAGTTTGAGGTTGCTGTGAGCTGTGATGCCACAGCACTCTACTGAGGATGACAAAGTGAGACTCGGTCTAAAAAAAAAAAAAAAAACAAACTTTAAGACATACTATGGAGTTGATAGTTTACAGAACATGTATGTGAAATAAAAAAAGAAAAATCCAAAATTTTCCAAAGTAAATCTTTGCTCCACCACTTGCAACCCATCTTTTTTCTTCCTTTTCAATGAATCCTAGAGCTTACTCTGTAGTTCCGTAAGTCCTACTACTCGGTAGTTCCATAAGTCCTACTTTGAAACATAGCCTTTCCTGCTTCCCCTCCAAACCACTCAATGGACTCCCTTGGCATTTAGCACAAAATCTGAGCCTCTTTACATGAATTCCAGGGCTGTCTATAAATGCATGCTTCCCACCTTATCAACCTCTAGTGCACAGCAGAAGGCTCACACCCGGCAGATGTCCAGTCAATAGTTGGTGTCTTTCTCTTGCAATCCATCCTTTATTGTGCACTCCAGTCCTAGCAACCCCCTTTCTCACATGCATATTTGCTCGTGAGTCCTGGTCACAGCACATGCTGTGAACTTTGTCTCTGCCTCCAACCCAGCACATCCCACCTTCTCCTTTTATACCCTTCAAGACTCCTTCTTCCACAAATTCTACATAGGATTCCTCATCATTTTATGGAAATCATTGGTTTGTAATTTAACTTTCTACTAAGCAGCAAAATCCTTGCATGCAAATGTATTAACCATGTCTTTATTTTACATATTGTGATGCTTTGCCATCTGGGGCATTGCTACCACTGGAGAGATGGCCCCTCTCAGGGTTAGCTAATGCCTCCTAGCACTTTTCATGCCCAAACCAACCAGTGCAGAGCCAGCACTGCAGACCATGCTCTCTACCTGGTTTTCACACTCAGGACTATGAGCCACCTTTCTGAATTGCCCAAAGCCAGGTCCCAAACAACTAGATACCACTACATTTATTCAAACTAGCCAATCTCACCCTGCTGCTCTGCGCTCCTTTCCACGGAAACCACGATAATTGCTATTGCCACCCTATATTCTCACCAGCTCCCTCTGCCTCCCAAGAACATCCCTGCTTCCTTATGCATCCCACAGAGAAGCCTGCTCCCTCCTTTTGGGCTCTCTGAGGATAACAGGCCATCTTCAAGGGAAATTTCTCATTATCTATTGGCTTTTCTGTGCTTAAATAATAGTAAAACTTCCCTTATTGGGCGTGTACCAGTGGTTCCAGTTACTTTGGAGGCTGAGGTAGGAAGATCATTTAAGCCCAGGTGTTTTGGGCTGTAGGGTACCATTCTGAGAGGTGTCCACACTAAGCTCAGCATCACTGTAAAGACCTCCCAAGAGTCAGAAACCACTAGGTTGCCTAAGAAGGAGTGAACCACCCACATCTGAAATGGAGCAGGTCCAAACTCCCATGCTGATCAGTAGTGGGATTATGCCTATGAATAGCCATTTTACTCCAGCCTGGACAACATAGCCAGACCCACCTCTCAAAAAAAATAATAATGAAACTTATATATTTTTTAATTTTTTAATTTTTTGCAGTTCTTGGCCAGGGTCAGGTTTGAACCCACCACCTCTGGTATATGGGGCCTGTGCCCTACTCCTTTGAGCCACAGGTGCCACCCGAAACTTATATTTTAATACAATAAAGAATGAACCTCTGTTTTTTTACCCAGGGAATATCCAGTCCCTAATATGATATCCAAAATGTAGTAAATGGTGTATATATACATATATATTTTAATATTTCATTTATTAATAAGGTATTATGTACAAGATACATAATATTTTCATATATATACCAAAATATTCAGATTTCACATGCACATTGAATGGAATGTGAATATTTGTATGTCAGCTTAAGAATATTTTATTAGAATCTACCTCCATCTGCTTCATTTCTCTTAGTTATTAATGAATAACACTTAGGATATCTTGTTTGACAGTAAAGTTTTTACATTGTCTTCTAAATTGTGCACTTCCAACATTGTAGTTTGCCTGAAATAAAAATACCCTTATTCCCTAGTTAGAAACTCATTTTTCTACTTCTTAGTTTGATTGCTCTCGAGAGTTTCATCCTTTGACAAAACATTTGGTTGAGAATAACATGTATTTCATGCTGACATATCTTTCTAAATACTGTTCATTATCATCATACCTAAATGTAATTAAATATAACTGCAGCTGTCTTGTGTTCTGACATAGTTGTGGGTGATTTATGTGTAAAAATATTTTAGGAGATGAAAAGGAGTAAGGATGCTCTATTTTGGACGTTTGGGTTGGCAACACTCATGTCTCTGCTGGTCACACCTGCCATGTGTTGGCTTCTCTTTTCCTCCAACTGTTTGCCTCCCTGAGAGTGACTTCGAGGCAGGAGTCATCACTCCCCACTTCTGGATCTCACAAGTGCTTGTGTTTGCATATCAAGTAGTTCACGATTTTTCGTAAAGCATCTCGATAATGTGTTTTGGCCTCAGTTTCTTTTTCTTGAGGTAGTTGGAATATTCATCAGCCCAGCTGCTTCCTCCCAGTGCCAAAAAGCAAGTCTTCAAATCTGTCTGGGATTCTCGTGTCTTGAGAAAGGTCGGCATGGGAAGGGAGAGGAATATGGTTTGTTTTGGAAGCAAAATGAAATTCTTAAGACCATACTATTGGCAAAATGAAAACTCTGTATTTAGGACCCCATAAGATGAATGTCATATCTTTAGGACTGGACCCAGCATGGAAGTATGTGTGGGACAAACAATTGTAAGAGAATGGAGCAAAATTAGGGCTTCTTTTCACTTTTGAATTCGACCATTGTCAATGACCTAATTTTCCCGAAAGGTAAATATTAACATTTGAGGTACAGATGAAGATATTTTTGCCCAGGTTTCTCAGAATGATTTTCCTTGATCCTTTCTACTTTCAATACGGCTCAGTTTTCCATTCTTCTTTCTTTTATGACTCTTCCTGCTTGGTCCTTGTCAATACATACAAAGTAGTACTTCTAAAGTTTTGGCTACTTTAAGTAATTAAAATAAAAACTTCAGGGCCCAGAAGCAGTAATAAAAAGGTAAATAATGATTTTCACTTGTAATATTAAAATGATGCATAAGACTAATTTGAACAAGAGCCACCAAACCCATTGAGATGTTTTGTTTTACTACCAAAGGATTCTATTAGGGGTATTTCATATTTAATGCTGCCCCTATTGGGACCTCATAACTATGTCTCCAGGTAATGTACATCCATCAGTTTAGGTAACGATACACAGACACACATATATACAAAATACATAGTGGGGTTAATTAATTTAGAACTTAATAAAAATGCCTATAGGAATCAAGTTGGGAGTGACATGCCACAACATCTGAAAAGAGATCAGGAAGACCAAACAAGACAAGAAATCCAAACTGGAAAGGAGGTGGGTAGCAGGCACAGAAGTTCTCGAGATATTGGATTTTAAAAGCATAGATTTTTAACAAAATGATGCTAGCCTCAATCATAAGCCAATATAAGCCAATGTTTAGGACACTTGTCAATTTCTTACTGAACTTTTGTTGATGGAAGGTGGAGGAGAATTATATCCAAAAGATTCAAATGTAAACTGTATACCAGAAGCTTAAAAGCAACCAAATTTAAAAGATATGTGAGTAAGAATTGACCCTGCTCCCATGACAGTCTTGCTAATCTGAATTATTTTGAGTCTTCTTTGCCTCACTAGATTCTCTTTGGTAAGACTCAAATTGTCTAAACTTTGCTGGATAAAAGGTACTTTCTTAGTCTTAACCTCTGACAGAGATTACTAAATGTTAATAGTATTCATTTTCTCCTGCTTAATATTTTTTTACCTTTATGGAAAAACCTCAGTTTATTTTTGAAGAGATAACAAGGCCAACTCAACTTGCAGACTCTCTTAAAATAGGTTTGGACATGTCACTAGTCAGTAAGATCTACATGAAGACCACTCGGTCCTTCTTGGATAGTTACCAAAGCTGAGAAGGGCACATTTTGTATGCCCCTTCTACCTTTTTCTTTCTTCTCATATTGCAGAAGTAATGGCTGGAGTCCCTGCAGCTACTATAGAATATGAGGTGATCTGGGTAATGGAAACTCCATGCATGGAAGTAGAAAAGTGTAGGAAGTTGAGGCCCTTGTCTTAGCATGTGGAGCCTCCAATGATCTTAGACTGCTATTCCCAGAATGTTCTTTTTTTTTTTTTAAGACAGAGTCTCACTTTGTCACCCTTGGTAGAGTGCTGTGGAGTCACAGCTCACAGCAACCTCCAGATCTTGGGCACAGGCGATTTTCTTGCCTCAGCCTCCCAGGTAGCTGGGACTACAGATGCCTGCCACAATGCCCAGCTATTTTTTGTTGCAGTTTAGCTGGGGCCGGGTTTGAACCCACCACCCTTGCACCCTTGGTATATGGGGCCAGCACCCTACTCACTAAGCCACAGGCGCTGCCCACCAGAATGTTCTTATATAAGACACCTAGCTGTTAAAAGCAGTATAATGATGCTTTTTTAATGTGTTTTTAGTAACTGAAAGCAATTTCTAAATGCTTCGTCTTTGTAGCCTGACAGCCCAAGTTGATTTCAAAAACAGCTTTAAAGGCTTAATTTCCCCTCCTTCCCTTACTGGCCCATTTCCTCTACAACCACCTTCCTGTGTTTTTTTTTCTTCTGTCTTTGTGACTTTTGAGAAGTAACCATGACTCTCTCTCTAAGTACACAGTTTCTGTAGTTACAGAGATGTGGGAGCAACTTCTTTTTTTTTTGGCCGGGGCTAGGTTTGAACCCACCACCTCCGGCATATGGGACCGGTGCCCTACTCCTTGAGCCACAGGTGCCGCCCCGGAGCAACTTCTTGCTAATCCCAAATTTACTTCAGCTTCCTATTTCTCTTGTCTCCTCATCTGAAACATATGATTAGATAAGCTTGTGCATGTAATACATGCAGAACTTAGGACATGGTGATTTATAAATTATTACTCGTAATATTTTAACTAGGTTAGCAGTCTCACTATTAATTCCTCCTACTATGTAGTCTTAGAAATTATCAAGGTTTTTTTTTTTTTTTTTTCTTCCTTTAGCATCAGGAAAGCTGTAAAGTTGCTTGGAGAACCTCGAGTGATTTTACTTAATTGGCAGGGACCTATCTACCCTGAGTGTCTTGGCTAGAGACACCAATTGACTCTGTCAGTGCTCGAAGACTTACGCCACACCTTTCTCCAAACTTTGTGTTTTTCCTCTGCGTGCCTAAGAAGCCTCACCTTTTTCAAACTTTCTTCAAACAATTTGCTCTAACAAGGCTTACTCCTCTAATTAATGATGCCCAAGGAAGAAAAAAAAAAAAAACTTGATAATTTCTAAGACTACACATTAGGAGCCATTAATAGTGCCATCCTTAAAATCATAAACTTTTGAGGCTACATAGCCAGTTAATTGCTTAAAGTAAAAACCTAAGCCACTCAAGGTTCATTTAAGGAGATACCATTTTCATAGTATAATAAAATACTAACATAGGTAGGCTTCTAAACCCAGTTATTAAAAGGGAACTCAGATGGAACTAGGTTTCATTTTGAGTTTTCACTCAGTAATCTGTGAAAGAATTATGCCACAAATCTCAGTTTCTTCACCTCAGCCTGTGGATAACAGTAGATGGTGGTGAGGGAGCTTGATTGAGATAATGCACAATGTGTGTGCCTGGCCCAGTGCATAGGCTCAATGCATCAGTACTATTATTCTTAGGATTACTAGGAATAATGCCTGGAGAGAAAATAGATAATCATTCTGTAATGAAGATAGATAGTTTATCAATCCAGTGACGATCTTCCCTAAAAGATAATTATACAATAGTAGAAAAAGTGTTAAGAAACGGAGCAAAAAGGAACATGAATATTTTCATACAAACAAACCTTTTGAAAAGCCAGAGAAATGGAAATTTACACTCGAATCGGCACTAAAGAATCATAAGCATTTCTCCATTTTGTTTTCCTACATGTCCCTTGTTTAAGATGATTTACACGAGCTTCGAGGAGAAATGGTTTCGAAAACCTTTTAAAGAGCAGCAAAAAGAAAGATCAATAGACTTATGAAGATAAGAGATGATAAAAATGTTATAATCCTGATATAAATGTGAATTATTGAGGAGGAAAGAGAACATTATGGTTTTGTTAGACTTAATAGAATGAAACTAAGCTGAAGGAAGGGGCTCAGCCGTAAAACCATAACCTCTGGGGTGTATAGATAGCATAAATCCTGATTGTGTCAACAGAGATAAATAAATCAAATGCACATAGATGTTCTATAGTGGCTTTCAAGTTGAATAGTTAGCACACCAAAGAAAAGGTAGAGAAAGGGGCTCCTTACAAGAGGTCAAAACCTCTTACAAATACCTGATAAAGACCAATTTAAACAAGAAAATCTTAAGTTTCATATCCAAAGAGAATCTTTTAGAAAGGAAGGTATCAGCTTCTTGGAAAACTGACAGGGAGTTTGGATTCCTAGGGGCAATAGCAGATTGGTAGGGAAGCCTTTCAGGGGTCCTCAAACTGCGGCCCATGGGCCACATGAGGCCGTATGATTATATTTGTTCCTGTTTTGTTTTTTTACTTCAAAATAAGATATGTGCAGTGTGCATAGGAATTTGTTCATAGTTTGTTTTTTTTTTTTAAAACTATAGTCTGGCCCTCCTAAGGTCTGAGGGACAGTGACTGGCCCCCTGTTTAAAAAGTTTGAGGATCCCTGCTTGCCTGCTTGAATGGCACAGAGGATGCTTAGAGGAGAATCTCAGATTGCGCTAAGAGCTACTGGAGGTGGAGGTGTGGCCTCCACCTCATCCCACTGAGCAACCCTTGCAGCAAAAACACTCTTCAGTATTCCTGCAAAGTTTAAAAAGTGAGGAGATCTTAAATGGAAACAATGGCATAGGGAGTCCATCAAAGAAAATAGCTATTCTGGTATCTGCTTATTCCTCTGGACAAGCAGGTTGCTCTCCCCTGACCTGCAGGACTAACAATCCTGAACAATCAAGGAAAGAGAGAAGAGGGTGAAATCAACACGTTGCGGATTTTTCCTAACCTGTGATAGTACCATTTCAAATTGTTTATTATGAAAATCTTCATATTCTCACAACAGTAGTGAGGACAGTGAATCCCAAAACCCCTAAATTCTAGTGTTGAAAGCCACTCACATGTTGCCATCCTGGTTCATCGATTTCCTCCTAAGTTTTGTTTTGCCTGCTGGTAAGTTTAAAATAAATTCAAGGCATCAGGCAATTTAATGTTAAATATTTCTGCGCACATATTTTATATTTGTATACATATATATGCATATATATGTATTTAACAAATTGTAAATAATGATTTAATATTATTTAACACTGGGTGTATATTCACATTTCTCCAGCTGTCTTAAAACAACATTTCATAGTTGGTTCACTTGAATTAGAGTCCAAAAATATTCCCTCCCTATATTCAGTCGTTAAAATTATTGTACCTCTTTCATGCAATGATTATTGAAGAAATTGGGTCCAGTTGTCATTTAAGATCATTCTTCCTGGTATTGGTTAATTTGTTCCCCACTCAGCTGTATTTTTTTGTAGCCTTGAGGTTCCATCTAAAGTTTTCTTTTTTTTCTTTAAACAAAGAAAATAATGCATCAAATGTAGTGCTATGACTTTATATTTATATTGCATCACCTTCAAAGGTACATAATGTTTGGTTTTCAATATTGATGGATCCAGGTAGGGAACAGTCTGATCCCTTCATTAAAGAGTTCTCCTTTAATAACTGGGTTTAGAAGCCTAATGTATTATTATTTTACTATTCTGTGAAACTGGTGCCTCCTAAATGAGATGGCTTGAGTGGCTTAGGTTTTAAGCAACCTACTGGCTAGGTAGCCTCAAACTAAGTTCATTAACTTCTTTGTGTCCCTCTTGTGTCACGATGGAGTCAATCAGATGATCTCTCAACATTTCTTTATCTTTAAAAGTCTGCAAAAAAGAAAAAAGCCTCCATAAAAAGAAATATTTCTCAAGGCAAATGGGGAAAAAAAAGTCATAGTGCCCGTACAGGTTATTTGCTTATTTTTTCCCCTCTATTTCCTAAATTAAGGTCACTCTCACTGCAGTAAAAGTAGGACAACATCACTTATAGCATTTATACAATGCCAACCTTGTACTTGAAAGTGTACTAATTGTTCTATGAACTTAAATCAATTTTGTAGGCCTATGACTCCTGATATTTTAAAATATAGATTTAATTTAAGAACAAGAATTTTAATTAGAAACTCATTTTTACAAAGATCATCACATATATAGCCAAGTATACCTCAGCTCTAATCATACCCTGTAGCATTGCCTAACCTTTTATCATTTTTATTCTTACTTTTGACTTTTTTATCTTCTCTGTATATCACCATCAATATGATAGTTATGTTTGCCCTTAACCTGATGTCTTTTTTTTACTTAAATATTTATTTTGAAAGAAAATCTTTTTTTTGCAATAAATATAAAACAGTATTACTTTCTATAAATGGAACAGGACTGTAACACACAAAATACATATATATTTATATACAAAATATACTATAAATATTATGAAAATCTAATTGCATTCTATCTAGATTCTATTTGACCTGCTATCACTCTGTTTTAAAAGGTGCATAAAGAAATAAGATAAAATTTTTTTAAAGTACTTTTAAAAAGAAGATGCTTTGGACAGCCTAGCTTTAAGAAGAATTCAACCTAAATGCCCACCAACCCAGGAATGGATTAACAAGCTGTGGTATATGTATACCATGGAATACTATTCAGCCATTAAAAAAAAATGGAGACTTTACATCCTTCGTATTAACCTGGATGGAAGTGGAAGACATTATTCTTAGTAAAGCATCACAAGAATGGAGAAGCATGAATCCTATGTACTCAATCTTGATATGAGGACAATTAATGACAATTAAGGTTATGGGGGGGGAAGCAGAAAGAGGGATGGAGGGAGGGGGGTGGGGCCTTAGTGTGTGTCACACTTTATGGGGGCAAGACATGATTGCAAGAGGGACTTTACCTAACATTTGCAATCATTGTAACTGGCTTATTGTACCCTCAATGAATCCCCAACAATAAAAATAAATAAATAAATAAATAAAAAGAAGAAGAATTCTGCTAAAACAGTTTAGAAAGAATCTCCACTGGCATAGCCAATCAACCCCCCACTCTTTAATACCTAACCAAGTTCTTTTTTTTTTTGGCCAGAGCCAGGTTTGAACCCACCACATTTGGTATATAGGGCCAGCGGTTTACTCCTTTGAGCCGCAGATGCCACCCATAACCAAGTTCTTTTTTGTAATTTTTCAACAGCTGTCTCTGTTGTATTTGAATTTGTCTTCAGTCTCTCTTTCCTATTGCAATAGTCTTGAATAACGTCTTCCTTGTGTTATTAAAAGAAAAAGAAAGAGAAAGATGGTTGAGTGTCAGAGAAAATCGTCCAGCTGGAGCTGTTTTCCAAATATTACAAGAAGGATTATGGTGGGAAAATGCACTCACTGTGTTCAATGTTAGCTCATGCCCTGCTCATGTGCCACCAAGCATCACCTTTTCTAATGAGCAGTACATATTCCACATGTACTGGACCCAGTTTATCCACCACTCCAGATCCACTAAGCCTCTCCCTTCCTGTGGTAGGAAATCCCCAGACCCTCCTGCCCCATCCTCAGACACTAACAATTGCAGAAAGCTCCTCAGAGGCTACAAGCTATGTTGAGCTGCCGGCTCTGCCTTCAGAGTGGCTGTACACGGGGCTTGGAAGCACCACCCCAAATCACGACAGAATCAATATCCCATGGGGCTGACTTTGAACACTAAGGAACAGTTGAAAGAAAGAAGCAGGGAAGGGTTGGGGGGGGGGAGGGAGAAAGAAGGAGAAAGAGAGATGGGGAGAGAGAGGGGAAGGGGAGAGAGAGGAAAGTCTAGGAGACACTAGAGAAAGAAAGAAAGAGAGAGAGAGAGGGAAGGAAGAAAGGAAGGGAGGGAAAAGGCACCCCTCCCACTCCCTTACCAAGGGACAGTATTCCCCGATTCACCATTATAAAGTATATCCATATAACACAAACTTTGTACCCCTTTAGTATTTTGAAATATAAACAAATAAGAAAAAAAAAGAAGGAAGGAAGACAGGAAGGAAGAGAGTTATCAGACGCTCAGAGGTAGCCCTGGGTGGTCTCTCTGGAGTCATATCCTAGAACCAAACAAGCAGCTGTGTTTGTTTCTATTGAAAGCCCCGGGCATACTTGGTAACGTACCACTGGGACTTGCCTGTCCTCTTTTCTAATTTCACTTTACTTCTCCTTTTCCCTCACTCTGGCTGCCTTGAATTTTTACCTTTAAATATTTACTTATAAGTTTTTCCTCAGGCTTGCTTTTCCTGGACTATTTTCCAACCTTAGGGGCCCAATGAGATAATACATACTTATGGGAAAATTAACATAAAATGTGTCATAAGGATTTTCTCAGTCAATATTAGATCAAAATGGTAAAATATCTCTGACATTATTTTATGATTGGTTATGTATTCTCACTTCCAAGTTCTGTAGGGAAAAGGAATCTCTCTGTCTTCACACCCATATCCCCAAAGGTTGGCACAGAGCCAGGCACACAGGAAAACAAAATATTTTTTAAATTTATTTTGTATTTCACAGTATTGCAGGGGCACACATATTTTGGTTACATAATTTACATTTGTCCATTTGAAGTCCATGTTGTAAGTGTGACCTAAAATATTTTGAAGATAAATATAACTGTTGAATGAATGAACTCTCAGAGCACTGTATCCCTGCATGGCCCCAACTTTACTGTACTTTACAGGCTCCCATTTCCTGTTTCCCACTGTGCTGTTACCATCTCCAGATATTCATTCCTATACTGGGATGGCTCACCACATTTCATTTTGTAGTTGGCCTTGACCTGATGGGCTTTTCTTTTCTCAACCGAGTTGTTTTTAGGGATTCTGTGTAAGGTAAAGAGATCTGTCTGTCCCTCTCTCTAGGAGACACTGGGCTTTCCTTCTTGATCCCAATACTAGATGGCCATCTCCCTTTAACATTCAGTGAGCAGATTCGGTTCAAGGATCATGTTCAATTCCCTATGCCTTGAATATTCACATTGAATTTGTTGCAGAATGTAGAACACCAGACTTATTTGACATTTTCACAATGTTTCAAATGCAAACGAAAGTTTCTACAGGATTTAATAGTTCTATTTGTGTAACAAGGTCAGATATTTTTAAATGTTGGGAAAATTTTAATTTACATAAGCAATTTACATAAACTCTGCACCTACGAGGTATACTTTTGTATACAAATAAAAATTGAAGACTTTATAAGCCATTGAGAAGTTGTACTGAATTATCTTTTAAAAAAAATATTGAATTTTTCCTATGCTTGGTCCCAAGTAATTCACCTCCTTTAAAGGGTAATATTTATTTCAAAATAAACTATAGAAACCTTTTGACTTGCAGGGCATTTGGTTAGAAGCAGGGAATACAAAGGTAAATGAATCAATCCTTGCCCTCACATAGCTTTTACTCTAGAAAGAAAAATAGACCCAAAAGGATATTTTCAAAAGAATGAAGCAAGCTTTTTTTTTTTTAGAGACAGGGTCTCACTTTGTCACCCTCATTAGAGTGTTGTAGTGTCACAGCTCACAGCAACCTCCAACTCCTGGGCTTAGGCAATTCCCTTGCCTCAGCCTCCCAAGTAGCTGGGACTACAGGCACCTGCCACAACGCCTGGCTATTTTTCTGTTGCAGTTTGGCCAGGGCTGGGTTTAAACCTGCCACCCTTGGTATATGGGGCCGGCACCCTATCCACTGAGCCACAAGCGCCACCCAGAATGAATTAAGTTTTAATAGCCAGTATTAATTGGGTGCTGAGGAAGTACAGGAAGGGGGTAGTAAAGAAAACTAGGAGAAGAGGTATGGAGAAGCTTCCTGGAGGACAGCACGATTATGGACTAGCAGGTGAGAAATGGGGTGAGCTCAAAACTCTGGCATAAACATGAGCTAAGGCTCAGAGGAATGAAATTGCATGGTGAGAGGGAAAATGGCACGTGTTTATTATGCCTGGAGACCACGGAATGGAGAGGAATTTGAAAAAACAAGAGATATTCAGAAGTCAGTTAATCACGGAAGAACTGGAATTATCTTGGAAAATAAGGCTGGAATTGTGTAAATGAAGCTGTATAAATGTTAAAAAGGAAGGCCAAGCCATGACTATGAGCCTCTTGTTTATGCTGAAAAATATGAACTTCATCATATGAGAAGTAGTCAGCCATTAAAGGTTTTAAAGTAAATGAACAAGATATTATGATTTTTAGATAGAATGCTCTTTTAACCTTCAAGAGGATGAATTGGAGGGGGATAAATGTAGACACAGAAATACTAGCTAGAAGACTATTTTAAAAATTTGGATGAAATATAGTTTGATTAGGTCTAAATAATTAACATATGAAAGAGACTTCTAAAATACAATGTTATGAATGTTCCTCCTGTTTATGTTTACTCCTTAAAACATGCATTCATTTTTAGTAATTCACATTATTTTGTCCTCAGACTGTTACTACATTTCATCATTCTCTTTGCTTCTGTTCCCATATGTCTCTCTGACCCTTCAAAAAAACATTTGCAATAAGGTATGTATTTTCCACCGAATAAATTTTAAGGGTATGATTCCTTTGCATTAAATTAAACTCATGTATATTTGGGGGATATTTTTGGATAAAGCTATTCATTTTATATTGATTATTTTATCCTGTATCTTCAAACTGTGATTCTTCTTGGCATATTTTGGAATACAGCCAGTTTTCTGGTGTTTTAGAATTTGCAATGCAATTCATTATTCAAGTTTAAAAATTCCCTCTCTTTTGTTTTTTTATTAACATTTCAGATAGTGTCGAAAATGAACAATTCTTTTCGATATAAATCATTCGAACCATATTTCAAATTTTAAACTGATTTCTGTTTCTACAAATTTTGACATTTAGAAACAGACATGGGGAAGAGGAAGAAGTTGGTAGTTTGCATTTTGTCCTTTAAATAATTACTTCAATCTCTCATACAACCTGTTGGATAATATTTAACTTTCTAAAATAGCATTGTTTTCAAGATTTACCTTACCATGTTCTATAATTCATGACCTCAGCATTTGGGAAATGTAGTAGGCCTCATGCCAGGAAGTAACTTACTGACCAGATCAAAATTGTGTATAACAATATAATATTATGCCTATCGATCACTAATACTTAGGTATCAATGGAATTTGCTGAGGAAAAAAAAATCACTCTGTGTATTTGTCACTACACTTTCCTATAAAATCATTTATGATTTTTATTAAGCTAGAATAAAAGTTTCCTGAAACTAGCTTATTGACCTACTTTGAGTAAAGATATCTAAAAATTTGACAAAATCTCTGCCAGTCAGTATGTTTATGGCTGAAATCACTGTTTAGATTATAAATAATCTAAAAAGTTAAAGAATATATTTTTGAAGACTTTCTAAGGCAGAGTTATTGGAATTATAACAAGAAAAATTGTTCAACTACTGTGTTTACAATTGTACTTAATTTGTAACAATGTTGTAACAGCCACTTTTTTTCCACGTTGAGGTATAGCAACTTGTTTATTTTTTATATGAAATCCCCAACAATCCCAAAAGATGATGCATATTTTTATCAGGGCATGGAAAAGAGGAACCAATCATGGAAAGTAAGAAGAAATATACTAGTCTAGATGATCAGCTTTGAAAGTATATATATAAAAGGAAGAGAAATATAATCTATTTTTTAGATTTTCCTTGTTCCTAATGGGAATTGCTTATATCAAAAGGAGTTAAGAAAAATTAAAAATTCCCAAGGAAAATTCTTGCATTAAGTCATAAATCAACTTCTAAGGTTTATGTTTAATTGGAATGCCTGCTTCCTTCAAGCTAGCTGACAAAGGAGGTTTGAGCATGACATTAACACCTTTTTGGACTTGGCATTCCTGTTCTATAATAAGAAATAATGAGTATGCTATTCTTGTTCTTGTGGAAATATCCCTACTATGTGCTAGTTTGAACAGAAATATTCCATGGAGTAGATGCCATTGCAAGGATCCTTTTACAGATTTCCTCCACTTCATTTAAATTTTGGAAAGACTCTTCAAGTAATAGATAGGCATACCATCAAATGACTACATAAATAAATAAGCATTTACTATACTTAAAAGTCCAGGAACCATTGTTTCATATGTTTTCTCAAACATGGAACATATTAAATAAGATTAAAATTCTTACATTGAAATATTCCTAAATTATTAGAATTCCATACCTAATTCATGAACTATGAAAGATCTAGAACATGTCTGAAAGTTATTACTGTTCTTTACATTCCTGTCCTAAGGTCAGCATTTTCTTACTCTCCTTTTTATGTTATGTGCATAAAGCACAGAAAAAGAAGAGTAAAAACACAGATGCTGAGTCCCTGCCAAGATTTCCCATAGTCAGGGGAGTGAGTAGGACAACTGTAAAGCATATTATTAGTAACTTGTTACTGATAATATTTGTAACACCAAAATTATATGATTAGTGAATTATAGTCTCCATTTAACTACCTTTTCTTTTAATGAGGGGGAGAATGGTTATTGCATACTATGAGGGAAAGCAGTTTTGGGAGCTATTATGAAACAAATCATGAATATATCTTGCTTGAGAGACACCCAAATTTACAGCTTTTTCAAGATAAGAAATTAAACCCTACCATTATGGTGTTCAGTCCACTGATATTCCACCTCTACCCACACCACATAATTTCAGAGTCCATGTGATTAAGGCTTTCTTTTTAATTCACCAATAATTAGAATATTTTGTCCATGACTAGGCATCATATAAGGTGAGTAAGAACTTTGAAAAGGCTCCACCACTGCCTTTAAGAAAAAAAAAAAAAGCAGGAAAAAATACGATATATTAAAAGTTCAAAGTACCCAGAACTGACATTAACTGGAAAAGGCAATCAAAAGAGTGGAGAGATTATTGTACTTCTCAGGAACTGGAAGAACTGGTAAATAGATAACTTCATTTAGATTTTTAAAGATGAGTAAGATTTGGTAGGCAGAGAGGAACTGGAAGGAATCATAGGAAAGATGTATAAATACCTTTCACAGAAGCGGGATGAAACAAGACTGAGAATTTAGAGAATAATGAGGCAACTGACTACCCAAAGCAGTGACTTTTTGTGGAAAATGGACCTCCAAAAAAATAGTGTACCAGGTTCCAAATATATGCTTATCTTGCAAATGTTTTCCTTATGTCTGTCTCTCATCTGTCTTCCTTCTTCTTATCCATCATTTAGCTATAAACTATCTATAGGTATCTCTATCTATTGATCATCTATCAAGTATACTTATTCCAAGCCAAGTGACAGAAGAAAGAAAAAAGAAAGAAAGAGAGAGAGAGGAAGAAGAAGAGGAGGAGGAGGAAATAATGTATAGAGACAACAGCAGAGGAAAGTATTTGTCATTTTTTTCTCCTGTGAATCCAGGGCCACTCATTACTGACATTCTATTCTGCAACTGGGACTCATTTTTATCAGAAGATGCAAAAATGCTAGAGGAAATTGGGTAGAAACAAAAGTTTCCATAACATATATGAGTACACATGGGAGCCACATGATAAAACCAACAGAAAATAAGTCAAAATTCTAATTTCATGAGGTTGAAAATCTTGTATGTGTGTAGCAGAGGCTCTATTAAAAAAAAAAAAAAAAGTCCCTATGAATCAATAAAAATCCTGAAAGAAAAAGTGGGGAAAACAGTTGAAGCTATTGGCTTGGGGAAAGACTTTATGAAGAAGACTACAGTGGCAATTGCAACAACAACAAAAATAAACAAATGGGACTTAATTAAACTGAATAGCTTCTGTACAGCTAAAGAGACAACAACCAAAGCAAATAGATAATCATCAGAATGGGAAAATGTATTTGCATATTAATTGGACAAAAGCTTGATTATTGGAATCTACAGAGAACTCAAATTAAGCAACAACAACAACAACAACAACAACAACAAGAAAAAAGCCAACAATCCCCTATACCAATGGGCAAGTGAGATGAATAGAACATTCACTAAAGAAGACAAATGGCTAACACACATATGAAAAAATGCTCATTGACCCTAATTATCAGAGAAATGTAAATCAAAAACTTCCTGAGATACCACCTAACCCCACATCACAAAGACTCAAAGCTGCAGATGCTGGCATGGTTGCGGAGAGAAGGGAACACTTCTACACTGCTGGTGGGACTGCAAACTAATATGCCCTTTTGGAAGGAAGTATGGAGAACTCAAAGTAGACCTCCCACTTGATCCTGCAATCCCATTACTGGGCATCTACCCAGACCAACAACAACAAAAAAATCATTTTATCATAAGGATATTTGCACTAGCCTGTTTATTGTAGCTCAATTTACAATTGCCAAATTGTGGAAACAACCTAAATGCCCACCAATCCAGGAATTGATTAACAAGCTGTGGCATATGTGTATGATGGAATACTATACAGCCACTGAAAAGGATGGTGACTTTACAACTTTTGTATTAATTTGGATGGAGTTGAAATACATTCTTCTTAGTAAAGCATCACAAGAATGGAGAAGCAAGAATCCAGTGTTCTCAATTCTGATATGAGGACAATTGATGCTAGTGCCTGGTAGGGAGGGGGAAGAATAGGAGAGGGGAGAGAGGAAAGGAGGGAGGGGGTGTGGGGCCACAGTGTGTGACACATCTCTTGGGGGCAGGACACTATTAATAAAGGGACATCATTGAGCAAACACAAGCAATATATCCTGGCTCTTTGTACCCTCAGTGATTCTCCAACAATTAAAAAAAAAATCCGATGGGAACACTCTGGGTGACATCATAATCACCAGACATGAACATTCCTGCCAGTCAGTTAGGAAAAATACTGCAATGGATGAAGTCGGTGCATGTGCCAAATTAGAAGTGAAGAATTAATGAGAAATTACATGTATATACTTTTAAAAATCCCATTTTATCATTAATAAGCAAAGGAAATATGATATGAGAGCTTTCAACTAAAGGTCAGTTAAGAGTTATAGGTGTTCTAGGAAATAGAAATGTGATGCCGTTTAATTTACTCCACTAAGTAAGTTCCAGAATAAAAGTTCCAGGGAAATATGGATCCTTTAGGCCTTCTGAGCAGAAGTAGCCCTTGCAATGAGGCTGAGTTCTGGAAGGCTACTTTCTGGCAGGCATTTTGGCATACCAAAATGGAAACGCAATGGCCCATGAGAGTAGTGGCCAGGTCTCTCCATCAGTGAATCAGAGAAATGAGCTCTTGGCTTAAACACCAGGATTAAGACTTTTACCTGGAATATTTCTCCTTTTGGAATTCCAGCTTGTCAGCATCTGTGACTGATCAAGACTAGGTGAAAAAGACAAAAAAAAAAAAAACAAAAAAAAAAACACCTCACTTTGGGGCTCAACAAGTTCAGCTTCCCTTGAGTTAATCACTGATCAGAGAGACAGTTTACTCCTCAACAATGCCTGTGTGTCTTCTGTTCTCATCCTTTTATTTTTGGTTCTAAAACATTTATATCTAAATACTTGTATAAACACAGACATAATTGTGTATAATATTAAAAACCATCAGAAAAGCCACTGTATTGGGGTTTTTCCTTTGGAATTCTTCTGGTCATTTTTCTCTAAGGACTAATGGAGCTACAGAGATTCAACCTCTGACCTTCCTTTGTGCCTTTTGTTTATAACACTATATGAGTCTGTGGGCTTTTTTTTCAGAATTGCTTATTCTCTAATGGGCCCTAAGGATGGATAAAATCCTGTGAGCTTTCTTTTCCCATTGCTTGCTGTGATTGTTAATTTTAAATGTCAGCTTGGCTGATGATACCCAGATATTTGGTCACATTTGTCCAAATTTGACATAATACTTGATGTCACTGGGAAAGTATTTTTTGGATGCATCAGCATTTGAATCAGCAGACTTTGAGCAGAGCAGATTACCTTTCATAATGTTGGGTATTCCTCATTCAATCAGTTGAAAGCTCTAACTGAAGAAGATTGAGGTCCTTTGTGAAAGAGAGAACTCTGTTTCCAGACTATCTTTGGACTTGAGATATAACTTTAACTTTTTCCTGACTCTTCAGTCTGCTGGCCCTTCTACAGATTCTGGACTTGGCCTGCTCCTATCATTATGTGAGCCATTTTCTTAAAATTCCACTCTTTCTCTCTTTCTTACATATATAACCTATTGGTTTCTTTTCTTTAGAGAACCATGAGGACAGACATTTGTGTGCGTGAGAGAGCGAGAGAGAGAGAGAGTGTGTGTGTGTGTGTGTGTGTGTGTGTAATGGCCTGAGGTTTTATTCTTATGTGGATACAGTAATTTTCAGACTATAGTGATTATCCCAACAGTATGAAAGCAGTGTGAAAACTGATATCCTGGGCCATACAACCAAAGATTCTGCTTCCACAGTTCTGAGATGGGGCTCCAGAAACCTGTCTTTTCTACCAACTACCCTGAGATAATTTCATTACAATTGTTCTCTACAATTTGGTTTGAAGCAAAAGCCATGGGAGTGTCACTTCTCAAAACGGTGTAGGAGATCATATGTGATCAGAACAAGACTTTCAGAACAATAAAATATTCCCTCAAGTTTGAGTGTAGTGACAGGGGAATAGCACGGATCTTTTCTTGTAGATTCTGATTCATACTTTTTAGGGCAAGCAAAAGCAACTTCAGGTAAGATAAATAAGATTCTAAACTCTATGACACTTGTAGAAACAAGTTAAAAATCACTGAATTTGCATCAACTGTTGACATTATTGTCCACAAGAGAATTTCTCCTATGATTTAGAAGAGTTATAAGTAATTTTTCCTAAGATTCTCCATGATAGGTGGCCATCCAGCTTTTGTCAGCAGAGGCTGAGCATCCCACAAGCAGTGCAGAGCATTTCCCTCTTATTTCTTCTGTAATCCTTCACTCACTAACTTGCCAAACATCTATCAAGCATGAATTATGTCTCTGGCACTAGAGAAGATGTAAGAATAAAACCATTATTATTCTTAGGGAGTTTATCACTTTCTAAACATACAAGGCACTTTATACAAACACCTGTAAATCACAATAGAATGCTTCTAATCAAAGCTTTAGGTGCACCAATTCTTTTAAAGCAGTGAATATTTTGAATTAAGCACAGATTTAAAAGTAAAGCAGACCTGAGTTGCTAGCTGTGTAGTTGGATAAGTGACTTCCTTCTCTCAAATAGAAAATCAGAATATTCATATTCTTTACCTCACAGGGAGAGGATGAGGGTTAAAAAAGATAATGCCTGTAAACACTCACATTCTCTGAAATATAATGAGTGCTTCATAAATAACTATTAAAAATGTATGAGAAATGTGTAATTTTCAAGTGTTATGGGAAGGAAAGAAATGAGTATTTATGAAAAGTTTGCTACATTGCATGCATTGTGCCAGGCATTTTATACACATAACACAATAACAGTAAAGGTATAATTTATACTGCCCTCTAAAAGACGTTAGAAGTAATCAGACTTTTTTTTTTTTTTCTAGGTTGAGAATGGAGTAAAATGCATTAGGCTTCCTGAGAGATTTTAATGAACATACTGAAACATATTGAAGGTTTTTTAACCTACCACAATTATATTATAATACACATGAAAACAGTGGTTCCCACAAATCCATTTTTACAGCATTGATTTTCTACATGTCAGTATAACAACCAGAAAGCAACTGTCCCCAGGCTGTGATGAAGCATTGTGAATTGTCTTTCCCAGAAACAGGGCAACTTTGCCCTAAACCATCTGCCTCTCCAAGGTATTACTTGTAGCCAAAATATCACAATTTCATGTGTGCAGTGTAAGTAGAATATGCAGTTACGGAATTGACTGATCCTAACTGGGATGAAAAGTTCCAATCTAACACTTCCAACATTAGAGAAGCCATCTGCTTGTTAATTTTAATTCCCAGCCAGAGACTCTACTCCCTACCTAATAAATATTAATTACAGCCTGCATATTCAAAGCAAGAATCATTTTCATGTTTGCATTTTGGTTATTTGGTTCATAGCCCAAAGAAAATCCCCTGATTCTGTGTATGATTATATTACTCATAATTCTACATCCATTCATGTAATCATCTGATCATTCTAATATCTATGCAATAAATAATACTGATAATATTATATCTAAAGCTAATATATCTAAAGCATTATTCAGTGTGATAATGAAATACAGAGACCCTCTTTAGATAGTAGCACTCACTATGTTACATCAACAGAAAAATTTTAAAAACCTGATGTTCATTTCCATGTAAAATGTGATTGTTTTCTTGAAAAAGAGAAGACAATCACATTAGGCAGCTCAGACAAAATCAGCTCTCTGTGGTTTCTTGGGGTCTACCTTTCCTTTAGTGTGTGAGCTGTACTAAAATCTGTGCAATGGCCTGTGACTCAGAAGAAAATCGCAAGAAATGTTTCAACCCCTCATTTGTTTGTTCATTCAACAAATAATTATTGAGTGTTTTCTATGGGCCAGGCACCTTTTGCTGGACACTGTGTGTGCAGCAATAAATAAGAGAGACCTGATGATTTGACTCCTGGTATCAACAGCCTAGATGGACAGGCAGAAAATAAACAAGGAGATAAATAAATAAAAGTGAGTATTTCGTAAATATTCTGAGGGAAATAAACAGGAAGCTGTGACAGAGCAAGCTAAGCTTCACGAGCAAGACAGGTATTAGAAGATGACCTTTAAACTTTCTATTTAAAACTGGAAAGAAGTGAGAATTGTGAGTAGGAACTGAGATGGTCATATAAGGAGGGGGTGAAAGGAGTGTGTGTGTGTGTGTGTGTGTGTGTGTGTGTGTGTGCATGTGCGTCTCAGAAAGGGAAAAAGTAGATCCAAGGTACAGTGAGGACTGAATGAAAATAATTAATGTCTGCAATGTATTACCATGTATCTCTCTCTCAACATGCTCCTATTTGTTTGTCATTATTCAACTCATCAGCAAAAGACTCCCAACAAGTTGGGATATTTATGTTAAATAAATTGATGTAAAAGGAATGAAGGCTTCCCACCTTGATGATCCTGGGGCTCCGACCCTCATGTCAGTCTCATTGGTCCATCTAGAGATTTTCTCTTCCAAATGACTACCTGCTGTAAGTAGGACTGAACGGCGTGTCTTCGGGGTGCAGCCTCGGTGTAGAGATTGTTTTATAATTCTTCATTGAAGCATTGTTCTTGGTTTCACTGTAGAAAGCAGCATTATTCTTTTTGCTTCAAGGCCACTGACCATGTTCTCATAAGGTCAAAGGATGTGTAAATGGCACTCTCCTGAAGACACAAAACACAGAGTTTGAGGTTGTTTATATTTCAGACCTCTCACAACTGACTTTCGCCCAAAGCCCTCTGTGCTCTCTATTAGCTAGCATCCTGCTCTCTGGGTCAATAACCTCCTTGAGAGCACATCATAGCTGGAGGCATTGCTCTCTCTTTCCATTTTCTCCATGCTTACTTGCTAATCACTGCAGAGCTGATGTTCAGTCTTTGCCCTTTCCACCAGAAAACAGAATCCCTTAAACTGAAAGAGCTGGCCGCTACTCCCTGACTTTACAAATTCTTGCCCATTATTCTGATGATTTGATTTTAGTTTTTAGTTAAACTACAATGGCTACAATAACCAAGTCTTTTTTTATTAATTTTAAATCATAGCTGTGTACATTAATGCGATCATGGGGCACCATACATTGGTTTTATAAACAGTGTGACACATTTTCATCACACTGGTTAATATAGCCTTCCTGGCATTTTCTTAGTTATTATGTTAAGACAGTTATATTCTACATTTACTAAGTTTCACATGTACCCTTGTAAGATGCACCGCAGGTGTAATAAATAACCAAGTCTTTTGTTCCCTTTATGATGTCATGAACTTAGTCCAGAAAATTCTCCTCATTATAATCTCATAGATTTGTGTCTGCATATTTCTTTAAATAAACCAAATCCTCCTTTGCCTGAAATATTATCCCTCAAATATCTAAATCCCACTTATCCCTCCTGTGAAGCACTCTGGAACATCCCACCTCCCTAACAGTTTAATCTCACTGTCTTAAATGCCCATAGCTGTTATTAGCCCTGACACTTGCAAGTGATAACCACATGTATCAGTAGGGGTTTTTTTTGTTACATGACCCCTAATGAGACTGCAAACTCTAAGGCAGTGGTTCTCAACCTTCCTAATGCTGCAACCCTTTAATACAGTTCCTCATGTTGTGGTGATCCCCAACCATTAAATTATTTTGGTTGTTACCTCATAACTGTAATTTTGCTACTGTTATGAATCGTAATGTAAATATCTGATATACGGGAGACCCCCAAAGGGGTTGTGACCCACAGGTTGAGAATGACTGCTAAGGATCTAAGAATCTCTACTATGGGGTGGGTGCTCATCAGCAGACCTACCCTCACTGCATTCATGTAAAAATCATGTGCGTTCAATAACTAAACTTCTCTGTAGAATTTATCAATGTTGGTCAAGTCCATGTGTAGTAAAGATCATGCATTTTAATTCAGACAGACCTCAGCCTAGAAACAATAGCTCTACTCATTAAGTAACTCACCTTGGGAATTTCATGGGCAGCTGAAATCCTTCATAATTCTATTCAATTCTGAGAGTCCATGTGGGAGGTAAGAAACTGTTTCTTATTGGAGAGCTGAAAGGGAACAAAAGCCCCCTCCTTCCTCACTCCTGTCCATAGCAGGGCATGGATTATTGGACATTCTCATTTAGGATTCTGAATCTTCAGTAAGTGTCAAAAAGACATGGGAACAGTTAATAATGAATTCATTCCATAGTGTCCAATGGCCATTGGAATGTTGTTCAGAGCTAAGGGGCCCCTGTTGAGCAGAGGGTCCCTGCCATACTATTTATATGGGTTAGCTTTTGCTACAATTTCTTGTCTAGACTCACCTGATTTCCATCCTTTATCTGGGAGTATTTCTCCAGTTTCCTTTCCCTTTCCTTTCCTTTATTTTTTTTCCCTTTTTTTTTCCTTCCCTTCTATTCTCTTCCCTTCTCTTTTCACTATTTTTCTTGGTTGATTAAGTTAACAAGACTTGCTTTCCCAGGTTGGCAACTAATAAGTATGACTGCTACATTCATTTAGAAAACTGAGAGGATAATATCTACCCCTTTATTGTCTCAATGAAACATTATTTATTAAATATGTATCAGGGTACCTGTAATGTAGGAACATATCTATATTTAATAGATATCTTAAATAATATTTTAGGTGTTTTTTGTTTGTATTTTCCATTTCCTATACCTTATTCAAAATTACCAATCTCTAACCATCAATTTGCTTTGTTGTAAGTCTGCAGACATATTGTAAGTTTTATTGTTTAATTATTTTATTAAAATAATGCTGCTCACATTTGCCTTAAGCCAGCTCTTCTTATGGGAGATGGTTGGCTTCATTGGCCCAGGTCCCTTAGCCCATCTCTACATACCACTCAAGCCCAGAGTCCAGAGAAGTTCACTTCTACAGAAATATTGTTGTTATCTTTTCCATTAATGTGCATTGTAACCTAGAAGTATGCTAATAAAATTATTAAATGTGGCCTATGTGACTGCTATAGAAAAATCCATATCATTGAAATGCCTGTTATCTTCCCAACCCCTCATCTGAAAGTTATTCATTCTTTCTGTAAATGCTCATAGCACCATTTCTATGCCATTGAGGCATCATGATCCAGCTCTCACTTTGAATTTTTTTTGGGGGAAGGGAAGACGATGAAAAGAATGGTAGGTAAAAATTTTGTCTTTATTATTCTTTTTTTAGATGCTACATAGTCTTAGCTTTTATAGAACAATTTTTAATGTTTTTTTCCCAAAATATTAATGAGTATAAATATTTTTGTTACATGGATATACTGTATAATGCCCACTACTAAGATAGTGTTCATTGTACACATTAGCTGGGGTGCATTTCTTATCTGTTTTGGACTAAACTATAAGCTTTGTTACAGTTGGATCTATAACTATATCATGTTGTAATACATACAATGCCTTTTACATGTGAATTGAATGAACAAATTAATAATTATTTACAAATTAATATGGTTAGAAACAATAGAGGATTATGTTGAAATATTGCTAGAATGGGGCGGCGCCTGTGGCTCAGTGAGCAGGGCGCCAGCCCCATATACCGAAGGTGGCAGGTTCAAACCCAGCCCTGGCCAAACTGCAACAAAAAAAAAGCCAGGTGTTGTGGCAGGCACCTGTAGTCCCAGCTACTCGCGAGGCTGAGGCAGGAGAATCACCTAAGCTCAGGAGTTGGAGGTTGCTGTGAGCTGTGTGACGCCACGGCACTCTACCGAGGGCAATAAAGTGAAACTCTGTCTCTACCAAAAAAAAAAAAAAAAAGAAATATTGCTAGAATGTTCAGTATATTTTCTAGGTTTTTCTTTTTAATTTGATATTATATTGTCAAAAAATCTAAGTATATCTCTCTGTAAACCAATAAATTTGAAAATTTATCAAATTTCTAGAAAAATAGAACACATGCAAAATTAAATGAAGAATAAACATAAAATCTGAACATTTTTATAACTACCAAAAAACCTTTCCATGAAGAAAACATCATAACTGGCTGATTTTTACCAATGAATTCTGTTGTCAGCATTTTTAAATATTAAAATTGCCTGCCTTCATAGAAAAATATATTATAAAGGTGGTAAATAATAAATAATTTAGAGTAGTGGCTGAATATTATGTCAACACTCACAAAAAATCAAAAGCATCTCTACATACCAGCAAAAAAAATGTAGAAAATATAATTTGTGAAAAATCAATCAACAACTTAAAGCACTGAAGAAAATCATTAACAAAGGTTTTTTTTTTTCTTCTTCTTCTTTTTTTTTTTTTTTGCCAGAGAATTTTCTGAGGGGGAAAAAAAAGACCTAAACTGATGGAGAAATATAATATGGTCATGGATAGATACAGATTTATAAGAATGTAACTATCATTTCTCATATTTTCTCATATTGCTTCATAAATTTCATGTAATTCCAATCAAAATATTGGATTAAATATTTATAACCACAGGCTTTGTGTGTAGGCTACTGATAAAAATGTTATTTAAAAAAATAGGATACTGAAGAAAAATGAAATTACCCATTGCTTATCCTAAGTTTCCTAGAAAAATGAATGTTCTAATGCTTCATTAGTGGATTTAATCTCAGATAAATAAGTATAAAGGAAAAATAGAAGTGTGGCAAGGAGGAAACATTTATTTATACAATAAAATAAAATAATGATGTTTAAAAACACAGCTAATATTTGATAATGAGAGGTGAATCTGTAGAAGCTGAATGAATGCATTGAAATGACTAAAATCTTTGGATTTTTCAGAACAGCACTTGGGATTGGGAGGAGAGAATACTTTATTTGACTAAGGGGGCAAGTTTGAAAACTAGAAGCAGTCCACACAACCACTCTCAAAGAGAATATCAAAAGTTACAAGTGGATGCCCACCTACTCTTCTTGGAAAGAGTATTGTGAATCATCAGGGAAGTGAAAGGAGACACTGAGAATGAAGGAGAAGGTGATGAGATGATCCACTTGGCAACATCAGAAGGTACCTGAGGAGGCATCCACCTGTGGAGAAGGATAGGAAGACTCCACAGTCTCCTGAGACTCCATACTCTCCTCCGCCACCTATAGACAATGTGACCTGGGCTGTGAGGGGGCCCTCACCACCACTGAAGACCTCTAGATTGATCAAAGAGCTGCTCACAGACTGTGAAATAACTTTGCATTAGAAAGCAAGTGCAGTAGAGACCCAGTGGCTTCCATTCTCCAGTCACTGCAACTCATGCCATTCTAAGGACTCAGGGTCATAGCACCTGGGCTGCTTATGGGTTGGCTTTGCAGCAGCCACCTCCACTTTAGATGGGCTAGGCTGGGGAGGGAGCAAGGAGAGCAGATGTTCTCTTGTGCCCCATGACAGGGAGCCAAACACCTCTCTCCTTCATGAAGTATTCAAGTAGAATGTACCACATAACCCACCTGAAAGCCCTGTGGTGTCTGCCTCTGCAGACCTGGGTGAGGGGAGAGCCTTGGCTTTCTTGCAAACTAGGCCCACATCTCCATCTTCCACCCACATCTCCAGATTCCCACACTGCTTCCAGGTCACACTGTCCTGCCTCTAAGACTCCCAGCTGCCACCAAGCAGGAAGAACCTCCACAGTGCAACACTTCACCAGAGACCCACTGACCATAAACCACCACTATACCTGGACTCAGACCGACCAAACATCCACCATCCCCACACCCATGATTGCATGAATCCATGACTCCATGAATCTAAATAGGATTACCCACCTGCCACTTCCAATATCATGAGGAGATCTGGGAAGAGCACACTCCCATGATGCCAGCTCTGTGCAGAGAAATTCACTCTGGGGAACGACGTATTACTCAATGTGATGATCATCCAGCAATAGTTTGAACAGTGACAATCACAAGGAAAGAGACAACACAGGAGAAGTATAAGATAGGCTTTTACTACATCTACACATACATATTTTTAGTAGATCTACCACTTTATTAACCTTCCAGAGTAGGTCACAGAAGTATTTATCAAAGAGTTGCTCATAGTCTGTGCATTAGAAAGCAAGGACAGTAGAGACCTAGGAACCTCTTTTTCTTTTAAGTAGGAGAGTTCCTAGCAAAGGAGAACAGGTGTGCTGCAAACACATCTGCTGTAACCTGAAAGGTGAGGTTTCAGATGAGAATAAACCAGCAAAAGAATTCTGACAATATGAAAAAACAAGCTAGGCTGACACTCTCAAAAGATCTTAGATCTAGAGCAATGGATCTCAACCAAAAGGAAACTGTCAAAATATTAGAAATGGAATTCAATATATACATTCAATATCAGAAATGGAATTCAATATATAAATTGAATGTATATATATTGAATTCCATTTCTGATATATATATATATATATCAGATGAATAGATGAATGATACCGAAGAGAAATAGATAAATGATACTGAAGAGAAAGTTGAAAACCAACATAAAAAAGGAAATATATATATATATATATATATATATATATATATGTATATTTCAGGACATCAATGAAAAATATGAAAAAGTTGCTAAAGAGCTAGACAGCATAAGATAGAATATCAAAGAACTTAAATAAGTGAAAGAGTCATTTAAGGACTGTCAAAACAGCAGAAAGTTTCAATAGCAGTCTGAACCAAACAGAAGGCATTCTCGGAGATTGAAGACAAGGTTTTGAAATTAACCCAAGGGGGGGAGACAAGATGGCGGACTGAAGCCAGCTTTCCACAGAGGCTCCCGTCCAGAAGGAGAGTTAAGGGACAAAAATTTAGTAAGTATCCTGGTGGATTTGAGCTGCACTAAGAGAGAAGGTTGAAGAACGCACATCAACACCGCTGAGGCAAGCTGTGATCACAAGGACACAAACAAAAGCAAAAGGGCTCACTTCTGGATATTCTGAAGCCACACCCCTGTCTCCCTGAGCAACCAGAGGAGGCCACCAGTGAGCAAAGGATTTGCCTGACACTGCTCACAAACCCGGGAAGCTTCCAGGGCAGGGCCGACTCAGAGAGGTAATCGGACACAAACCTCCAGCCCCAAAGTTGTTTGAACTCAGAACAGCCCATCTTCTGCAGGTGATTTTAGCAGAAACAGAGACAGAATCCCGCAAAGTTGTCTGTTCTGTTCTGTTAGCAACATCAATCAGGGACGGGGCTAAGCCTGATTGAACACCACCCCCCCACCACCTGCATCAAGCACTCAAAGATGTCAGGCCCCATCTCCTCCTGCTAGATAGTGGCAGACTGCAGGGGCCTGGCAGATTTCCTTGCAATTCAGGCAGGTGCAACCCCCTGGAGTATCTGTTCACTACAGGCAACTGGGTTAGCCATCTGCAGAGATAACAGTGACTGGGTCCGATGGAGGGGCAAAGTGGGGAAGGAGACATCAACCTTCCCAGACTGACCTATTTGCTAGGTGGCTCCTCCTGACTCCACACAGCACTGGAGTAAGCCATATCAGAGTAGTCACTAGACCCCTGTGATCCAGTTCCCAGAGACCTCTTGAACTCTCCCACCCGAGATAGGTGCTGATTGAGACAATTGATTTGGACCTTTTGAACTGAACTAATAGACTGAGGACTTTTCAGGTGGTGCCCTGGGTATGCGGTTGTAGGAAGGTTTGATTTTCCTTTTCCAATTGGTGCCAGAGGTGGGTGGGTGGGCAGGGTGACTTTATTGCTGGTTTTTCCACATAGCTGAGACTTCAAGCCAGAGTAAATGTTACAATAGGATCGAACACAAACCAGCTGAAAATAAGACAGAACCACTTCGCCCCACCACACAAGACAGGGCCCCAGTTTCTCAGGCCACAACACTGTATGGGCCCTCGATAAAGCCCCAGGGGAAAAATCAAAGGGAGTAAAATAACCATGGGGCAGAATCAGCGGAAAAACTCTGGTAACATGAATAACCAGAATAGATCAACTCCCCCAAGAAAAGATACGGCAGATGTGATTGAAGATCCCATTCATAAACAACTGGCTGAGATGTCAGAAATCGAATTCAGAATTTGGATTGCAGATAAGATTAATAAAATGGAATTAGGAATTTGAGGAGAAATTCAAAAGTTGTCTCAAGAATTTAATGAATTTAAAGACAAAACCACCAAAGACTTAGACACACTGAAGCAAGAATTTACAGCCCTTGAAGATATGAAAAATACAGTAGAATCCCTCAGCAACAGAATGGAGCAAGCAGAAGAAAGGATTTCTGACATTGAAGATAAAGTCTTCGAACGCTCCCAATCTCTCAAAGAGGAAGAGAAATGGAGAACAAATACAGATCATTCACTCAGACAACTCTGGGATAATTAGAAAAAAATCAATATATGAATAATTGGGATTTCTGAGAATGATGAAGTGGCCTCGATGGGCACAGAGGCCCTTCTGCATGAAATTATGAAAGAAAAATTTCCAGACATGCCTAGAGAATCTGAAATTCAGATAGCAGACAGCTTCAGAACCCCAGCATGATTCAACCCCAATAAGTCATCCCCAGGCATATCATAATTAGCTTCACTAAAGTTAATATGAAAGAGAAGATTCTCAAAGCAGTCCGGCGAAAGAAAACCATTACGTACAAAGGAAAGAATATTACAATAACTGCAGATCTCTCTGCTGAAACTTTTCAAGCCAGAAGAGGGTGGTCATGGACTTTTAACCTCCTAAAGCAAAATAACTTTCAACCCAGGATCTTGTATCCAGCTAAACTTAGTTTCATTTATGATGGAGAAATTAAATACTTCAATGACATTTAAGTGTTGAAAAAAATTGCCATAAGTAAACCACCTCTTCCGGATATTCTCAGACCTATCCTCCACAATGACCGACCCAATCCTATACCACAAAACTGAACTCACTCAGAAACTTCGGATCAAACTCCAACTTCCACACTGGCGAAAGGATTAAAAATGTCCACTGGACCTTTGAAAAACTCGATACTCAAAATTCCACCAGACTTATCAATACTCTCCATTAATGTGAACAGCTTAAACTGTCCTCTAAAGAGGCACAGGTTAGCTGACTGGATACAAAAACTCAAGACAGATATTTGTTGCATACAAGAGTCACATCTTAACTTAAAAGACAAATATAGACTCAGGGTGAAAGGATGGTCATCCATATTTCAGGCAAATGGTAATCAGAAAAAACCAGGTGTTGCAATTTTATTTGCAGATACAATAGGCTTTAAACCAACAAGAGTAAGGAAGGACAAGAATGGTCACTTCATATTTGTTAAGGGTAATACTCAATATGATGAGATCTCAATTATTAATATCTATGCACCCAACCAGAATGCACCTCAATTTATAAGAGAAACTCTAACAGACATGAGTAACTTGATTTCCTCCAGCTCCATAATCATCGGAGATTTCAACACTCCTTTGGCAGTGTTGGATAGATCCTCTAGCAAGAAGCTGAGCAAAGAAATCTTAGATTTAAACCTAACCATCCAATATTTAGAGATAGCAGACATCTACAGAACATTTCATCCCAACAAAACTGAATACACATACTTCTCATCAGCCCACGGAACTTACTCCAAAATTGACCACATTTTAGGTCACAAGTCTAACCTCAGTAAATTTAAAGGAATAGAAATTATTCCTTGCATCTTCTTGGACCATCATGGAATAAAACTAGAACTGAGTAACAACAGGAATCTGCATACTCATACAAAAACATGGAAGTTAAATAACCTTATGCTGAATGATAGCTGGGTCAGAGATGAGATTAAGAAAGAAATCGCCAATTTTTTGGAACAAAATGACAATGAAGACACAAACTATCAGAACCTCTGGGACACTGCAAAGGCAGTTCTAAGAGGGAAATTTATAGCACTGCAAGCCTTCCTCAAGAGAACAGAAAGAGAGGAAGTTAACAACTTAATGGGACATCTCAAGCAACTGGAAAAGGAAGAACATTCCAACCCCAAACCCAGTAGAAGAAAAGAAATAACTGAAATGAGAGCAGAATTAAATGAAATTGAAAACAAAAGGATAATACAAGAGATCAATAAATCAAAAAGCTGGATTTTTGAAAAGGTCAATAAAATAGATAAACCTCTGGCCAACCTAATCAGAAAAAAAAGAGTAAAATCTCTAATATCATCAATCAGAAACAACAAAGATGAAATAACAACAGACTCGTCAGAAATCAAAAAAATCCTTAATGAGTATTACAAGAAACTTTATTCTCAGAAATATGAAAATCTGAAGGGAATCGACCGATACTTGGAAGCACATCACCTCCCAAGACTTAGCCAGAATCAAGTGGAAATACTGAATAGGCCCATATCAAGTTCAGAAATAGCATCAACTACACAAAACCTCCCTAAAAAGAAAAGCCCAGGACCAGATGGTTTCATATCAGAATTCTACCAAACCTTTAAAGAGGAATTAGTACCTATATTACTCAACCTGTTCCAAAAGGTAGAAAAACAAGGAAGACTACCCAACATGTTCTATGAAGCAAACATCACCCTGATCCCCAAACCAGGAAAAGACCCAACAAGAAAAGAAAATTACAGACCAATATCACTAATGAATATAGATGCAAAAATATTCAACAAGACCCTAACAAACAGAATCCAGCAACACATCAAACAAATTATACACCATGACCAAGTTGGCTTCATCCCAGTGTCTCAAGGCTGGTTCAATATACGTAAATCTATAAACATAATCCAGCACATAAGCAAATTAAAAAACAAAGACCATATGATTCTCTCAATCGATGCAGAAAAAGCTTCTGATACTATCCAGCATCCTTCATGATCAGAACACTCAAGAAAATTGGTCTAGAAGGGACTTTTCTTAAACTGATAGAGGCCATCTACAGCAAACCCACAGCCAATATCATATTGAATGGAGTTAAATTGGAATCATTTCCACTCAGATCAGGAACCAGACAAGGCTGCCCATTAAAATTGTTTTTTAACATTGGTAAAATTGCTTTTTCACATTGTAATGGAAGTTTTAGCCACTGCAGTTAGGGAAGAAAAGGCAATCAAGTGTATCCATGTAGGGTCAGAAGAGATCAAGCTTTCACTCTTCGCAGATGATATGATAGTACATCTGGAAAACACTAGGGACTCTACTACAAAGCTCCTAGAAGTGATCAAGGAATACAGCAGCATCTCAGGTTACAAAATCAACATCCATAAATCAGGAGCCTTTACATACACCAACAATAGTCAAGTTGAAAAAGCAGTTAAGGACTCTATCCCATTCACAGTAGTGCCAAAGAAGATGAAATATTTGGGAATTTACCTAACAAAAGATGTGAAAGATCTCTATAAAGAGAACTATGAAACTCTAAGAAAAGAAATAGATGAAAATGTTAACAAATCGAAAAACATACCATGCTCATGGCTGGGAAGAATCAATATTATTAAAATGTCCATACTACCCAAAGCAATATATAATTTCAACGCACTCCCTATTAAAGCTCTGCTGTCATACCTTAAAGATCTTGAAAAAACAATACTTCATTTTATATGGAATCAGAAAAAACCTCGAATAGCCAAGACATTACTCAGAAATAAAAACAAAACAGGAATCACACTACCAGACCTCAGACTTTACTACAAATCGATAGTGATCAAAACAGCATGGTATTGGCACAAAAACAGAGAAGTGGATATCTGGAACAGAATAGAGAACCAAGAGATGTATCCAGCTACTTACCGTTATTTGATCTTTGACAAGCCAATTAAAAACATTCAGTGGGGAAAAGATTCCCTATTTAACAAATGGTGCTGGGTGAACTGGCTGGCAACCTGCAGAAGACTGAAATTGGACCCACACCTTTCACCATTAACTAAGATAGATTCTTATTGGATTAAAGATTTAAACTTAAGACATGAAACTATAAAAATACTAGAGGAGAGTGCAGGAAAAAGCCTTGAAGAAATCGGTCTGGGCGAGTATTTTATGAGGAGGGCAATTGAAGCAGCTTCAAAAATACACTACTGGGATTTGATCAAATTAGAAAGGTTCTGCACAGCCAAGAACACAGTAAGTAAAGCAAGCAAACAGCCCTCAGAATGGGAGAAGATATTTGCAGGTTATATCTCTGACAAAGGTTTAATAACCAGAATCCACAGAGAACTCAAACGCATTAGCAAGAAAAAAACAAGGGATCCCATCGCAGGCTGGGCAAGGGAATTGAAGAGAAACTTCTCTGAAGAAGACAGGCGCACGGCCTTCAAACATATGAAAAAATGCTCAACATCTTTAATCATCAGAGAAATGCAAATCAAAACTACTTTGAGATATCATCTAACTCCACTGAGACTAGCCTATATCCCAAAATCTCAAGACCAGAGATGTTGGTGCGGATGTGGAGAAAAGGGAACACTTCTCCACTGCTGGTGGGAATGCAAATTAATACATTCTTTTTGGAAAGCTATATGGAGAACACTCATAGATCTAAAAATAGATCTGCCATTCAATCCTGTAATTCCTCTGCTGGACATATACCCAAAAGACCAAAAATCACAACATAACAAAGATATTTGTACCAGAATGTTTATTGCAGCCCAATTCATAATTGCTAAGTCATGGAAAAAGCCCAAGTGCCCATGGATCCACAAATGGATTAATAAATTGTGATATATGTACACCATGGAATATTATGCAGCCTTAAAGAAAGATGGAGACTTTACCTCTTTCATGTTTACATGGATGGAGCTGGAACATATTCTTCTTAGTAAAGTATCTCAAGAATAGGAGAAAAAGTACCAGTGTACTCAGCCCTACTATGAATCTAATTTGGGGCTTTCACATGAAAGCTATAACCCAGTTACAACCTAAGAATAGGGGGAAGTGCGAAAGGGAGGGGAGGGAGGTGGGTGGGGGTGGAGGGAGGGGGATTGGTGGGATTATACCTGTGGTGCATCTTACAGGGTTATTTGCGAATCTTGGTAAATGTAGAATGTAAATGTCTTGGCACAGTAACTGAGAGAATGTCAGGAAGGCTATGTTAACCATTGTGATGAAAATGTGTCAAATGGTCTATGAATCGAGTGTATGATGCCCCATGATCATATCAATGTACACAGCTACGATTTAATAAAAAAAAAAAAGAAATTAGCCCAGTAAGTCATAGATGTAGAACAAAGGATACAGAAGAATGAATAAGTACTCCAGGAAATGTGACACTATATAAATTTATGAATTATAGGTATCCCTATAATAAAGAAAGAAAGTAAAGCATACTCATGGAAAACATATTCAAGGGAATTATTGAGAAAATCTTCCCTGATATTGCCAGAGATTCAGATATCTAGACAGAAGATGGTCATCAAATGCTGGGAAGATTCATGGCAAATAAGACATCTCCTAGACACAGAGTCATCAAACTAGTTAAGATAAAGTAAAGAAGAAAATTATACAAGCTCAAGAAGAAAGAAATACCTAACCTACAAAGAAAAATACAGTAGACTAGGCAACATCAAAATTCTCAGTGGAGCCCTTAAAATCCAAAAGGAATTGGGGCCCATTTTTTAGCTTTCTTAAACAGAACAACTGACAGCCAAGATTTTTGTACCCTGCAAAACTAAGTTTCATAAATGATGGCAAAATAAAGATTTTTCCCCACAAGCAGATACTAAAGGATTTTATCACTACTAGACTTACCCTACAGGAAATGCTCAAAAGTGCAGTATTCCATGGGAGAGCACAATATATCTTCACCAGCATAAAATAGCAAAAAATGATTGTTCACAGCTTTTATATAACAATATTATAGGAAAGTAAAAAAAACAAGTTTTATTCAATATGATGTACATCCATGACAAACAGAGTAGTATCCCACATATCAATACTAAAATTGAACATGAATAGTCTCAGTTCTCCACTTATTAAACATAGACTGGCTGAATGTATGAAGAGTCATCCCACAAAACTATGCTGTCCCCAAGAAAGGACTCACATAGACTGTAGGTAAAGTAATGGAAAGAAATATTTCAATGCAAATGAAGCTGATGTAGCCATTCTCATATCAAATAAAATTGACTTTAAAACAACAATGGTTAAAAAAAAAAGACAAAGATGGCCATTGCACAATGATAAAGGGGCAATTCAGAAAGAAGACATAACAATCTGAAATATATGTGCACCTAACAAAGGAGCTCCCAGATTCATAAAGCAAATTTTATAAATCTAAGCAAAGAAATAAACAGTAGCACCATAATAACTTGGTACTTAAACATAGCACTGACAAAACTGGACAGATCATCAAAGCAGAAAATCAATAAATAAATCCTGGACTTAAATGGAACTCTAAACAAATGGACCTAACAGTCATTTAAAGAACACTCTACCCCAAACCCCCAGAATATAAATTCTTCTCATAAGCACATGGGACATTTTACGAAATTGAATATATGTTAGGCCACAAATCAAGTCTCAGTAAATTCAGAAAAACTGAGATTGTGTGATCCATATTCTCAGAACACGGTGGAATAAAACTATAAGTCAACTCCCAGAGAAACTCAAATCTACACAAAAATGTGGAAATTAAATGACATGCTATTGAATGATTCTTGGGTCAATGATGAAATTAAGTTGGAAATCAAAAGATTTTTCAGCTTTCAAAATCTATAAGATACAGAAAATACAATGCTAAGAGAAAATTTATAGCCTTAAATGCTTACATCAAAAAGACAGAAAGATCACAAATTATCAACCTAATGTCATATCTCAAGGAATTAGGAAGTTTATGAACAAACTGAACTTAAAGCCAATGTAACAAAAGAAATAAAAGAGCTCAGAGAAGAGCTAAATGAAACAGAAACCTAAAAGAAAATGAAAAGAATCAATGAAACAAAAAGCAAGTTTTTGAAAAGATGAAGAAAATCAATAGATCACCAGCAATATTAACCAGAAATAGAAAACAATCAAATAACCTCAGTCAGAAAAGGAAAAGGAGACATTGCAAATAGTACCACAGAAATACAAATATCATCTGTGAATAGTACAAAAACCTCCACACTTACACACAACCTAGAAAACCTAATGGAAAGGGATAAATTTGTGGAAACTCACAACCTCTCAAGCCTGAATCAGGAAGAAAGAAATACTGAAAAGACCAAAAACAATCAGTAAAATTTTGGCGATAATAAAAATTCTTCCCCCAAATAAAAACCCTGAACCAGACAGATTCACAGCCAAATTCTTACCAGACCTAGAGCTAGCACAAAGAAGAGCTAGCACCTATCCTATAGAAGTTATTCCATAACATAGAGACAGAGGGAATCTTTCCTAATTCATTCTATGAAGCTAGTATCACCTTGATACCAAAGCTAGGATAGGACACAACAAAAAAAGAAAACTAAATACTAACATCCCTTATGCACACTAACACAAAAATCCTTGACATGATACTAGCAAAACAGACCAACAGCATGGCAAAAAGATAATTTACCATGATCAAGTTGATTTTATCCCAGTGATTGAAAGATGGCTCAACATATGCAAATCAATAAATTTAATTTATTCCATAAATAAATAAATGTAATTTATAAACAGTATCTAAAACAGAGATCATATGATCATATTGATACATGCATAAAAAGCACTAAGTAAAACCCAGCACCTCTTCATGACAAAAATTTCAACAACTAGGCATAGAAGGAATATATTTCAAAATAATAAAAGCCAAATTTCACAAACTCACAGCTAACATCATACTAAATGGGGAAAAGTTGAAAGCATTTCCCATAAAAACTGGAGTAAAAAAAGGATACCCACTATCACCACTTTTATTCAATATAGTACTGGAAGTCCTAACCAGAGTAATCGGGCAAGAGAAGAAAAAGTAAAAGATTTCCAAATTGGGAAAGAGGAGGTTAAACATTATCATGATCTTGTTTCTAGAAAACCCTAAATACCTCAGGAAAAGTCTCCTACCATTGATAAATGCATTCAATTAAAATCAGGTTATAAGATCAGGGTACATAAATCAATAGCATTTCCATGTGATAATAACAGTAAAGATGAAAGTCAAACCACAGACTCAATACAATTTTCAATAGCTACACAGAAAACAAAATACCTGGTATTATACTTAATGAAGGAGATGAAAGATCTTTACAAAGAAAACTATAAAAAAATTGAGTAAAGAAATTATAGATGACCCAAACAAATGAGAAAACATCTCATGCTCATGAATTGGTAGAATCAACAGGATTAAAGTGTCCATATTGCCTAACATGATTTATAGATTCAACATAATCTCCATCAAAATACCAATAATATATTTCACAAATCTAGAAAAAAATAATTCTAATCCTTATTTGGAAGCAAGAATGTGTCTGAATAGCCAAAGCAAGCTTATGCAAAAAGAACAAATCTTGAGGCTTCACGTTACTTCAGTTCAGATTGTACTACAAGGTGATAGTAACAAAACAGCATAGTACTGATTTAAAAAGCGAGACAGAAATGAAAGGAACAAAATGGAGATCCAAATAAAAAACCATCTACCTACAACCAGCTGCTCTTTGACAAGGAAGACAACATACACTGGAGAAAGGAAGCACTTCCATAAATGGTTCTGGGGAAATTGGATAGTCACACAGAAAGAATGAAATTAGACTACTATTCTTGCCATAAACAAAATTTAATTCAAGAACTAATGTATAAAAACTCTAGAAGAAATCCTAATGTACAAAAACTCTAGAAGAAAAACTGTTCTAGAGTTAGAAGAAAAACTAGAGTTAGAAGAAAAACTAACTAGGTGAACAATTTATGACTAAGATCTCAAGGAAAAATATAGCAATGACAAAAATAAGTAAATGGGATTTAAGTAAATCAAAAAGCTTCTGCACAAGAAAGGAAATATTCAATAGAGTAAATAGATAGCCTACAGAATGGATAAAATATTTGCAAACTATATATCCAATGCCTAATATCCAGAATCTATAAAGAACTCAAACAAATCAGCAAGAGAAAAACAAATGACCCTCTTAAAAAGTGGGCAAAAGATTTTAACAGAAGTTTTTCAAAGGGAGATAGACAAATGGTTGCAAACATGTATAAAACTCCCAATATGCTTATTATTAGGGAAATGCAAATTAAAACCATCTCATCCCTGTCAGAATGGCTATTTTTAAAAAGTTAAAAAAAAAATAGATGCTGGTTTCTATGCATAAGGAATGTTTAGTACAACCTTCATGGAAAACATTATAGAGATTACCCAGAAAAAAAAATGTAGACCTACAATTTGATCCAGCAATCCCATTTCTGGCTATCTACCCAAAGGAAAATAAGTCCTTTTTGTCAAAAAGACACCTGCACCTAAATGTTTATTGAAGCACAATTCACAATTGCAAAGATGTGGAATCAGCCTAAGTGCACAGCAATTCATGAATGGATGAAGAAAATGTAAGATATATATATATATATCTCCATGGAGTACTATTCAGTAATAAAAAAGAATGAAATTATATATTTTTTAGCTATTTGGATGGAACTGGAGACCATTTTCCTGAGTGAAGTATCTCAGAAATGGAAAAGCAAACACCACATGTTCTCCTAATAAGTGGAAGCTAAGTGATAGGCACACACAAGCGCAGAGATATGTTGAAGGACACTGGAACCCAAGAATAGATGAGGGGTAAAAGCTTCCCTATTGGATACAATAAATACTATTAACAACAGGTACACTGAAAGCCTGTACTTAAGCATTGTACTGAGGTATCCATCCATGTAACAAAAATATTTGCACCCCCTTAATATTTTTAAATTAAAAAATAATACTTTTTCCTCTGGTTCCTTTCCATCTTCTGCCTTTGAGTGGTGAGATATTTTTCCCAGGTGGCATTAACTCCCTGCACATACTGATTGTATACGTGGCTCTTCTATGAAATTCCTGGGGACTCCAGATCTCACAGCAGTAGAAGCGACTACAGCATGAGCCACAGGGTGGAGCAACAAGTAGACACAAGCTAGCCATCATGCCAGCTTGCTTGATGCAATTGCAGGCGCCTACCTGGGCTTGATCAGGAGAATCAGAGTTTGCACTTGGATGCAAAGAATTCTCAAAGTACCACAACCTGGCAAAGATGGGAACACTTGTGCAATGCCCATGGGATCAAGAATTGGTATTTTATTGACAGAAAATAATTTTCACCATCCTATAAAATTCAACATTTGTATCAGGTTATTAAGCGTAGAATGTCTGATTTCCTTAAGTACTACATTTGACGGCCAATATCTATGACATTTGACTTTGCCACTTTTTTTTTTTTTTAACTGTGAAGATACATCCTCCTCCTTTCAAATGCATGTTTTGGCTTGTGATTGTCTTTTTAAATATTTTCAGAGCAATTTTTATAAAACCATGGGTAAGGCAAAAATTCACGTTATTTTTGAGTTTGAGTTCCATGGTGGAGCAATGCAGTGCAGGCAGTCCAAAATATCCATGAAGTGTTTGGAAGGATGTAACTAAGGTGTGCACAGAACACTGACGGCTTGGAGAAGTCCATTCTGGTAATTTTAATCTTGAAAATGAGCCACATGGGTGACTTGAAACCAAGCTGGAGAATGATGAGCTGAAAGCTTTAGTAAATCTATGGCAACCTATGTGTGAATTAGCAGTAAGATTTGACTACTATTCTTACAACATTGGACGATTTGAAATGAATCAACAAAGTAAAGAAGCTGATAGATGGATTCTGCATGAGTTAAATAATCATCAGAAGAGAAATCGCCTCGAAGTTCACCTTTCTGTACTGTCACAATGTAAAGACAAACCATTTCTACACCATGTTTTTATGTGTGATGAAAAATGGATTCGTTTTCATAATTGCAAGCATTTAGCACTATGGTTGAATAAAGATGAAGAGCTGAAACACAGTCCAAAACCAAATATTCATTAATAAAAGCTAATGCTGTCTGTTTGGTGGTCCAGTGCTGGTATTGCCCACTACACCTTCATGAAACCTGGTCAGCTGATTACAGCACATGTCTACTGCAACCATTGGAAAAAATGAGGAGGATGCTTGCAACTAGGCAGCCAAGATTGGTCAACAGAGATATCACAGTCCTTTTGCAAGATAATGATCGATCACATGTTGCACACAATGCTGTTCAAACTCCAGAAGCTGGACTTGGAAACTCTATCATTACATTCATTATTAACTAGACATTGCACCAACTGACTACTACTTCTTCCAGGCTTTGGAACACTTCTTGCAAATAAAAATTTTCAATTCCCAATAAGCTGTGAAAAACGTCTTTTGCAATTTCATTGCCACTTGCTCTCCAGGCTTCTTTGCTGCTGGATAAACAAGATACCATTAAGATGGCAAAATTGTGTCAAGAGTTTAGGCACATACTTTGATTAATTGCACTGTTTCTTGTTTAAGATATAATCAATTAAACTTTTGATTTGAAATTGGACATTTCAAATTTAATGATTTAAATGTATCCCTTGGCCCTGAATATAAATGTAGAGCTATTTGTTTTTGAACATCCAGAGTGATGTCAAAGATTACTCATAAGAGGCTTTTTTAACAAAAGTAAAATGATGGAAACAACTTCTGGAGAGTGGATAAAGAAAATTTAGTGTATTTACATGACTGCATGATGCAGTGCTGAGAAATTGAATGAATGATGACTGTATAATACTTCATAGATTAAGAATTAAAATAAAGGAAACAAGCATTTTTTAGAATTTGTAGAAGGGGAGAAGTATGTGATACTGTGTACAGTATCACACCAGTTTTACAAGTATCAAAACAAGCTTGTCATGTCATATGCATGGGAATGCTATGAGTATATGTGCATGTAACAAGTGAATGACAGATTCTGGACAACTTCATGTTTTAGGAAGGAGCAAATAGGTAGGATGTGAAAGCCGTACACAAATAGTGACATGAAGGTAGCCAGCAATTCCTGTTCTGCAGATGGGTGTTGCCTTTACAGTGGTCACTTTGTTCTCTTAGTACTTTCAAATACAGGCCGTGCCCCAGTTGCTAATGAGATAGGTTCTGGAAGTTTGTTCTTAAGTTGAATATGTATGTAAGCTGGAATAGAAACATTTACCTATTACCTGTACTAGCCTCTGTTTGTAAGTGTGAGTTGCATGTCATTTGGATTTTTATAACTTGGGGACTTACTGTAATAGCCTCCATTCATTAGTATAAGTTGTATTTAAGTCAGATGTTTGTAACTCAGAAACTGCCTGTATGTTTGTTTAATTAGGTATGCATCACATGTCATTTAATTAAGAACTAAAAATAAGTGTAGCTTTTCTTGAAGACTCTGCTGCACTGGGTGTCTTGTGAGTCATGATGTGGCTTTTCTTTCAGCTTTCTTCCCATTGTAGACTGTAGAATGCTAAGGCAGCTCTGCGAACGTGGACTTCACACTTTGAAAAGTACTGTGGCTGATGACAGCTTTCCTGTGTTTAGAAGTCTATACAACACTGTGTTCCCTATCCCGGGGATGATGTAAATATCTTCCAAATTGCATCAACAAGAAAAATAGATACCGTTCATGACTTCTGCCCACCCTCTCACAGCTCAGCTCTACTAAATTTCTAACTTCTCTTATTTACAGCTGCATAGTATCTTATGAATCTGTCCATTTTTCTCCTCCCTCTCTACGACTTCTCTAGACAAGATAAACATTATGTATAATCCCCAAGATTATTGCAATGCAATTATTTACCCTCATCCTCTGGCTCCTAAATATTTTCTTTATGCAGTGTAGGTAGGATCATTTTTCCTAAACACAAATGTAATCATGTTTCACTCTTAACTGAGAAAGTTCCCTATTGGCCTCAGAATAAACTGCAATTTCCCCAAAGTCTGCTATACATCCCTGCTAATTTATCTGGCCCTTGTGCACCCTCAGGTTTCGTCTGTCGATATTGCTCTTTTATTACTGCCCAGCTATTATAAGCTTCTGACTATTTCCATGTTTCTCTTGCTTGCCAATGTTTCACATGCCAAGAATACCCTTCTACAAATTCCTGTCTTCTTTCTGCTCCTTAAAATAACATAATGTTTGTTCATCCCATGAGGTTGGCCTCTTTAGAATGATTACCCACATCTCTTACATGCTTCCATGCAGCTTATACTTATTCTCATCACATACTTATTGCTGGATTCAGATCTTAGAAACTCTAAGCACAAAGAGGTCAACAGATCTCTCTCTTGCCTGCCATATGTAACTCAAAATGAAAACGATGCTGAACAATAAGGTAAGTGTAGGGAACTCTAGCAGAGTGCTGTTTTTTCCAAGTAAGACTAAGTATGTGATGCTTGTGTTGAAAAGTAACTATGGGAAGTGGCGGGAAGTTGGTGTGTGGTCGAATTCATCACCCTCATGGTTGCTACGATTTTTCACAATAAAAAATAACATAGCAAAATTAACCAAGATGTCTGTTGATCCAATGACCTATGAGGCCCAGTTCTTTGGGTTCACCCCACAGACGTGCATGCTCAGGATCTATATTGCATTTCAAGACTACCTATTCGAAGTGATGCAGGCTGTTGAACAGGTTATTCTGAAGAAGTTGGATGGCATCCCAGACTGTGAGATCAGCCCAGTCCAAGTTCTCAAATGCACAGAAAATTTCTTAGCTTCACGAAAGGATGTTTCGATAACCTTTTTGGTAAAATGGAGCAGCTGTTTTTGCAGTTCATTTTGCGGATTCCCCCAAGCATCTTGCTTCCTGAAGATAAATGTAAGGAGATACAGCCTTATAATGAGGAAGAATTTCAACATCTCCAGAAAGAAATTGACCAGTTACAGGAGAAGTATAAGACTGAATTATGTACTAAGCAGGCCCTTCTTGCAGAATTAGAAGAGCAAAAAATTGTTCAGGCCAAACTCAGACATTGGCTTTGTTCGATGAGCTTCAAAGTGTTGGCAGAGATCGTGGTACTAGTGACTTTAGGGAGAGTTTGGTGTCCCTGGTTCAGAACTCCAGAAACTATACAACATTACAGACAATGTGGAAAAGGAAAGCAAAAGACTGAAAACATCGTAATTTTTAAATAATAAAAAGAATGATAAGGAATTTATACCAATGACTTTCAAGTGAACTGTAAGTTTATTAATTTTCTTTGTTCATATCTCCTTCTTTTTTGGTCCACTCTCCTGTTTCTTGCATGAGGGAGCCTATAACTAGTTGAAAGAAGCAAGTAGCAAAAAAGACAACCTCAATGTCTGGTGAAGAGGAAAGAAGGTGTTTTTGTTTCTAAAATAAGTGCTTCCCATGGCCAAGCTCATGATAATGTTAAGTTCTTTGCTATCCTGGAGTCTAGCAGGAAAAAACCCTGGACACAAAAGAAGCAGATCCAGAATAGAAAAGGAAGGTTGGAGCAAACCCAATAGTAAAATTTATATTTACTGACTGTTGGCTATTCATGTTAATTTCTTTTCATCCTTCAGTTAGTTTTAGAATCTGACTTATACCTACCTATTATTTATTCACACTTAAAATATCAAATATTTAGAATGCTTGGGGAAATTTTAGCTGTATCTTGTGCTTAAATTCAATGGACTCTAAAATTTCTTTTTGTAATTAGTGTACGTAAGATGTTAGATAACCCAAGGAAAGTTGAGAAATAGGAATGGTCGCTCTTAAGGTATTGCTTTTCCTCCATTTCTTCCTAAAGTAAAGGATTTGAAGTTTCTCCTATATGTAAAGAGGAGGAGTTTAGAGTATTAATATTTGGAATGAAATGCTTGTAAATTTAGAAAGCTTATGCTTACCCAAAATATGTTTACCATCAAGAAATTCTTTTCCTAATCCTGTAATTTAAATGTATGTGTTTTAAAGGCTTTGATTTTCTGCTAAAAAAAAACAAAAAGAAAGAAAAGTAACTATGCATTGAAAGATATAGACACACTGAAGCAAGAATTTGCAGCCCTCAAAGATATGAAAAATACAGTAGAATCCCTCAGCAACAGAATGGAGCAAGCAGAAGAAAGGATTTCTGACATCGAAGATAAAGCCTTTGAACAATCACAGACTCTCAAAGAGGAAGAGAAATGGAGAGCAAAAATGGATCATTCTCTCAGAGAGCTCTGGGATAATTCAAAGAAGGTGAATATCTGAATCATAGGAGTTCCAGAAACAGATGAAGTAGCCTCGCTGGGCACAGGGGTCCTTCTGCATGAAATTATGAAAGAGAATTTTCCAGACATGCCTAGAGATTCTGAAATTCAGATAGCGGACAGCTTCAGAACCCCAGCACGACTCAACCCCAATAAGACATCCCCCAGGCATATCATAATTAACTTCACTAAAGTTAATATGAAGGAGAAAATCCTCAAAGCTGCCAGGAGAAAGAAAACCATTACCTTCAAAGGGAAGAATATTAGAATGACTGCAGATCTCTCTGCTGAAACTTTTCAAGCCAGAAGAGGGTGGTCACCAACTTTTAATCTCCTAAAGCAAAATAACTTTCAACCCCGGATCTTGTATCCAGCTAAACTGAGTTTCATTTATGATGGAGAAATTAAATACTTTAATGACATTCATATGTTGAAGAAATTTGCCATAACCAAACTAGCTTTTCAGGATATTCTCAGACCTATCCTCCATAATGACCAACCCAATCCTATACCACAAAAATAAACTCACTCGGAAACTTCAGATCAAACTCCAATTTCCACACTGGCGAAAGGATTAAAAATGCCCACTGGACTTTTGAAAAACTTGATAGCCAAAACTTCACGAGACTTATCAACATTCTACATTAATGTGAACGGCTTAAACTGTCCTCTATAGAGGCATAGGTTAGCTGACTGGATACAAAAACTCAAGACAGATATTTGTTGCATATAAGAGTCACATCTTAACTTAAAAGACAAATACAGACTCAGGGTGAAATGATGGTCATCCATATTTCAGGCAAATGGTAATCAGAAAAAATCAGGTGTTGCAATTTTATTTGCAGATACAATAGGCTTTAAACCAACAAGAGTAAGGAAGGACAAGAATGGTCACTTCATATTTGTTAAGGGTAATACTCAATATGATGAGATCTCAATTATTAATATCTATGCACCCAACCAGAATGCACCTCAATTTATAAGAGAAACTCTAACAGACATGAGTAATTTGATTTCCTCCAGCTCCATAATCGTCGGAGATTTCAACACTCCTTTGGCAGTGTTGGATTGATCCTCCAACAGGAAGCTGAGCAAAGAAATCTTAGATTTAAACCTAATCATCCAACATTTGGATTTAGCAGACATCTACAGAACATTTCATCCCAAAAAAACTGAATACACATACTTCTCATCAGCCCATGGAACTTACTCCAAAATCGATCACATCTTAGGTCACAAGTCTAACCTCAGTAAATTTAAAGGAATAGAAATTATTCCATGCATCTTCTTGGACCATCATGGAATAAAACTAGAACTGAGTAACAACAGGAATCTGCATACTCATACAAAAACATGGAAGTTAAATAACCTTATGCTGAATGATAGCTGGGTCAGAGATGAGATTAAGAAAGAAATCGCCAATTTTTTGGAACAAAACGACAATGAAGACACAAACTATCAGAACCTCTGGGACACCGCAAAGGCAGTTCTAAGAGGGAAATTTATAGCACTGCAAGGCTTCCTCAAGAGAACAGAAAGAGAGGAAGTTAACAACTTAATGGGACATCTCAAGCAACTAGAAAAGGAAGAACATTCCAACCCCAAACCCAGTAGAAGAAAAGAAATAACTGAAATGAGAGCAGAATTAAATGAAATTGAAAACAAAAGAATAATACAAGAGATCAATAAATCAAAAAGCTGGTTTTTTGAAAAGGTCAATAAAATAGATAAACCTTTGGCCAACCTAATCAGAAAAAACAGAGTAAAATCTCTAATATCATCAATCAGAAACGACAAAGATGAAATAACAACAGACCGTCAGAAATCAAAAAAATCCTTAATGAATATTACAAGAAACTTTATTCTCAGAAATATGAAAATCTGAAGGGAATTGACCAATACTTGGAAGCACGTCACCTTCCAAGACTTAGCCAGAATCAAGTGGAAATGTTGAACAGGCCCATATCAAGTTCGGAAATAGCATCAACCATACAAAACCTCCCTAAAAAGAAAAGCCCAGGACCAGATGGTTTCACGTTAGAATTCTACCAAACCTTTAAAGATGAATTAGTACCTATATTACTCAACCTGTTCCAAAATGTAGAAAAAGAAGGAAGACTACACAACACGTTCTATGACGAAAACATCACCCTGATCCCCAAACCAGGAAAAGACCCAACAAGAAAAGAAAATTATAGACCAATATCACTAATGAATATAAATGCAAAAATATTCAACAAGATCCTAACAAACAGAATCCAGCAACACAGCAAACAAATTATACATCATGACCAAGTCGGTTTTATCCCAGGATCTCAAGGCTGGTTCAACATACGTAAATCTATAAATGTAATTCAGCACATAAACAAATTAAAAAACAAAGACCATATGATTCTCTCTATAGATGCAGAAAAAGCTTTTGATAATATCCAGCATCCCTTCATGATCAGAACACTTAAGAAAATTGGTATAGAAGGGACATTTCTTAAACTGATAGAGGCCATCTACAGCAAACCCACAGCCAATAACATATTGAATGGAGTTAAATTGGAATCATTTCCACTCAGATCAGGAACCAGACAAGGCTGCCCATTGTCTCCATTGCTATTTAACATTGTAATGGAAGTTTTAGCCACTGCAATTAGGGAAGAAAAGGCAATCAATGGTATCCATATAGAGTCAGAAGAGATCAAACTTTCTCTCTTCGTGGATGATATGATAGTATATCTGGAAAACACTAGGGACTCTACTACAAAACTTTTAGAAGTAATCAAGGAATACAGCAGCGTCTTAGGTTACAAAATCAACATTCATAAATCGGTAGCCTTTATATAAACCAACAATAGTCAAGTTGTAAAAACAGTTAAGGACTCTATCCCATTCACAGTAGTGCCAAAGAAGATGAAATATTTGGGAATTTATCTAACAAAGGACGTGAGAGATCTCTATAAAGAGAACTATGAAACTCTAAGAAAAGAAATAACTGAAAATATTAACAAATGGAAAAACATACCATGCTCATGGCTGGGAAGAATCAATATTGTTAAAATGTCTATACTACCTAAAGCAATATATAATTTCAATACAATCCCTGTTAAAGCTCCGCTGTCATACTTTAAAGATCTTGAAAAAACAATATTTCGTTTTATATGGAATCAGAAAAAAACCTCGAATAGCCAAGACATTACTCAGAAATAAAAACAAAGCAGGAGGAATTATGCTACCAGACCTCAGACTATACTACAAATCAATAGTGATCAAAACAGCATGGTACTGGCACAAAAACAGAGAAGTAGATGTCTGGAACAGAATAGAGAACCAGGAGATGAATCCAGCTACTTACCGTTATTTAATCTTTGACAAGCTAATTAACAACATTCAGTGGGGAAAAGATTCCCTATTTAACAAATGGTGCTGGGCGAACTGGCTGGCAACCTGTAGAAGACTGAAAGTTGACCCACACCTTTCACCATTAACTAAGATAGACTCTCACTGGATCAAATATTTAAACTTAAGACATGAAACTATAAAAATACTAGAGGAGAGTGCAGGGGAAACCCTTGAAGAAATCGGCCTGGGCGAGTATTTTATGAGGAGGACCCCCCGGGCAATTGAAGCAGCTTCAAAAATACACTACTGGGACTTGATCAAGCTAAAAATCTTCTGCACAGCCAAGAACACAGTAAGTAAAGCAAGCAAACAGCCCTCAGAATGGGAGAAGATATTTGCAGGTTATGTCTCTGACAAAGGTTTAATAACCAGAATCCACAGAGAACTCAAACGCATTAGCAAGAATAGAACAAGGGATCCCATCGCAGGCTGTGCAAGGGATTTGAAGAGAAACTTCTCTGAAGAAGACAGGCATGTGGCCTTCAGACATATGAAAAAATGCTCAACATCTTTAATCATCAGAGAAATGCATATCAAAACTACTTCGAGATACCATCTAAGTCCAGTGAGACTAGCCTATATCACAAAATCCCAAGACCAGAGATGTTGGCGCAGATGTGGAGAAAAGGGAACACTTTTGCACTGCTAGTGGGAATGCAAATTAATACATTCCTTTTGGAAAGAGATATGGGGAACACTTAGAGATCTAAAAATAGATCTACCATTCAATCCTGTAATCCTCTACTGGGCATATACCCAGAAGACCAAAAAGCACATCATAACAAAGATATTTGTACCAGAATGTTTATTGCAGCTCAATTCATAATTGCTAAGTCATGGAAGAAGCCCAAGCGCCCATCGATCCATGAATGGATTTACTAATAGTGGTATATGTACACCATGGAATATTATGCAGCCTTAAAGAAAGATGGAGACTTTACCTCTTTCATGTTTACATGGATGGAGTTGGAACATATTCTTCTTAGTAAAGTATCTCGAGAATGGAAGAAAAGTACCCAATGTACTCAGCCCTACTTTGAAACTAATTTAGGGTCTTCACATGAAAGCTATAACCCAGTTACAACCTAAGAATAGGGGGAAGGGGGAAAGGGAGGGGAGGGAGGGGGGAGGTGGGTAGAGTGAAGGGGATTGGTGGGATTACACCAGCGGTGCATCTTACAAGGGTGTATGTGAAACTTGGTAAACGGTCTGTAAAGCTAGTGAATGATGCCCCATGATCATATCAATGTACACAGGTATGATTTAATAAAAAAAGAAAAAGAAAAAATTTGGTGTCCCTATATTGCTTTGACACTAATAAAAAGTGGTCTTTTTATTAAGTATTTCACTGTTGTTTGAAGTTACTATAGGTTTCAACATTGCCTGTCTTTTTATCTCTCTCTGCCTCAAGGGTATAGATCAGTGTTTTTCAGCCTTTTTTATCTTACAGCACACTTGAACCTATAGTTAAACTTCCACAGCACACTTAAATGATGTTGATCAAAGAAAAAGATTAGAAAAAAAGGAATATACTTATTGTGCTTTGAACTTCTTTTGAAAATAATTTAATCAAATGATCTTTTCAAAATTTGCATGAGATATAACAAGATCCTCTCACTGCACACCAGTGTGGCTGGTATAGATTGAAAATCTATGTGTCGAAAATCACTGGTATAGATTATGCCTTGATCTCAGGGTTGCCCCCAAATAGGTACTCCTTACACATTCTTTTTTAAAAAATTTTAAATTTAACTTTTTTTTTTGTAGAGACAGAGTCTCACTGTACCGCCCTCGGGTAGAGTGCCGTGGCATCACACGGCTCACAGCAACCTCTAACTCTTGGGCTTATGTGATTCTCTTGCCTCAGCCTCCTGAGCAGCTGGGACTACAGGCGCCAGCCACAATGCCCAGCTATTTTTCTGTTGCAGTTTGGCCGGGGCTGGGTTTGAACCCGCCACCCTCGGCATATAGGACTGGCGCCCTTTTAATTAAAATCATAACTATGTATTTATGGAGTACAATGTGATGATTTAATATCCAATGTAGAATGTTTAAATCAAATTGATTAACATAACCATCACCTCACTTATTTTCGTGATAAGAGAATTAAAATGTACTCTTAGTTATTTTGAAATATACCCTTGCATTGTATACATCAGGTGAGATCCCACCAATTGCCCTCCCCCCTTCTTGCTTTACCCTTCCCCTTGCTAGATTGTGTTTGTGTTTTATCATTCCTATGAGTGTGGAAGTGTTTATATATTGGTTTCACAATAATATTGAATACATTAGGTACTTTCTTTCAATTCTTGATATACTTTACTAAGAAGAATGTTTTCCAACTCCATCCAGGTAAACATAAAAGATGTAAAGTCTCATCTTTTTATGGTATCTGTGTACCATGGAATACTCCTTGCACATTCTTAATGGAAAAAATAAATAAATGAGTAAGTGAATGGCCACATACTTTAATTCTTTTTGCTTTGCTGGTAACTGTAAAAATGACCTATCAATTTTCTCAGTTAACCTTTACCCTTATCAGCACTCTACTGCATTAGGGAGAACTCAGCCACCAAACTAAATAAGTGGACAATTATTCTATGACTGATTTTAAAATATTCCTGAGATAGTATTCTTCTAAATTTTGTTTCAACTAATAGTTCAAAATGGAGTTCTAATTCTCAAAAATTAACTAGAGATGGAAACATTCAATAACAAATATACTTCACCTTTTCAAATATCTTATTTTCCACAAGATAATCTATAGACATTACTTTTCAAATTACTATAGAAATTAGTTAACTACTGCTGTGTAACAAATGGCTTCAAATATAGCAGCTTAAAACTATAAAAGTTACTATTTTTAATTTTTAACAAAAGCAGTTTCTATGAGAGAGGAGTCAGGAGCGTCTTAGTTAAGTTGTCCTGGATCAGAGTCTCTCAGCAGCTACAGTCAAGGTGTTGGCCAAGCTTGCGATCATCTGGGATTTGGCTGGGTCTTACTCACATGGGTGACATGAGTGTTTACAGGAGGATTTGGTTGCTTGTGTGTGGGCCTCTTGATAGGACTTCAGTTCATGATGTTACTTCCCCAGAATGAGTAGTGTGTGTGTGTGTGTGTGTGTGTAAGAGAGAGAGAGAAATAGAGAGAGAAAGAAACTAAGAGAGAGAGACAAGCAGAAATCACTGTCTTTCGTAACATCATTTTAGAAGTGGTATATCTCAGGTATGTTTTACTGACCAGACAAAATCCTGGTACACTTTGAGAGGAATTCACACAAGAGTATGAAGATAATCATTGAGTAAGGTCGTTGGGGCCATTATGAAGTCACCACAGGAAGAGTTTTGAAGAAGTGGTCAAACTTATGTTTAAAGGAATCATTCTTGGTGCTTTGTGGAAAGTAAATTGCAGAGAATCAAGAGCGGAGACAAGTAGATCAGGTATGAGGCTGCTGAGATAGAACAAATATATGATGGAGTGTATCATCTGCACCACAGAAGAGTTGCAGGAGGAGTGGTCGAGCTCCATGTTTACTTTGAAGGTGGAATCAAGAAGATTTTTTGAAAAGATCAGATGTGAATTTGTAGAAAATAGAGAAATGAAAGACCAAGCCAGAAACTGAATGAGTTGTGGTAATATTTATTAAGAAAGAAGAGATTGGGAGTTGAGCAATTTGGTGGGGAAGAGAGGGAATAAAAACTACTGGTTGAAATATAGCATTAAGTTTGAGGTGCCTTCTAGACTTCCAAATAAAAAGTCAGATAGGTTACTGAATTAGTAAGTTTAGATTTCAAGGGAGAGGTTGGGGTTGTCGATGTAAAAACTGTGTGTGGTAAGATCATAATTGCAGTCATCATAATACATACAGTATTTAGAAACAGAGTGATTGAAGTAAAGGAGGAAAAAAAACAGAGAGAGAGAGAAAAAAAAAAATCAGAGGACTGAACTCCATGACACTTCTGTAGACAAAACACACCATTCTCTCTCTCAATTCCTTTGCTGACATCATTCCTTCCACTTAGAATGAAGTTACTCATGTTTCCTAACTGAAATGCATCCATCCTTCAAGATCTAACTCAGAATTCACCATTTTTGAAACATTGGCTCTATTATTTATGTTCCCCCAGGAAACAATCAATATAATTATGTATGTATATAAATATCTCTTAAAAGAAATTGAAGCATATGGTTATGGAGGCTGACAAGCCCCAACATCTATACAATGAATTTGAAAACTGGAGTTCCAGGGTTGTCAGTGGTTTAGTTCCATTCTGAGTCCAAAGGCCTGAGACTAGACGAGCTGATGATGCAGTTTCAGTCCCATTGCTGGAAAAACTGATGTTTTTGTTCAAGGCCAAAGACAGACACAGAGACCTCAATGTGCCATATTTGGGGGGAATGTCAGCCTTTTTGATCTTCTCACACCTTTAACTCACTGGATGAAACTTACTCATGTTAGAGAAAGTAATCATCTTTACTCAGTCCACCAATTGAAATGATAATCTTATAGGAGAGAAAAAGTAATACCTTTTTCTCACTCTTTACAGGGGTTGTGTCTGAAAACCCTGTAACAAAAAGCAGATTAACAGGAGAATAGCATATCAAATTTATTTAATGCAAATTTTAAATGGCATTGGAATCTTCAGAAGACCCAAAACCCTAGGGAAAAACTGCTTTCATTTCTAAGGCTGATTGAGGAAATGGATAGTTGTAGAGAAATATGATTGGATACAAACCATATAATCACATAAACTGTGAGGGTTTAGGGGAACACAGCCAGACCTATAGGTTCAGATTCTTCTTGGCCTCCAGGTGTGGGGCAGGATCGTCTGGAACCAGGGTCTTATGACCTACTTGCAGGTAAGGTAGGTCAGAGAATCCCTTTATGATCAGGCTTCACACAGAAAGGTTGGCAAATGTCAGAAAGTGTCCATTCTAGGTTTTATGGCATCCTCTGGAGAGAGGAGTGCTAGTTTCTGTGACCTTCTTGGGTAAGAAGAGAAAACGGAAGAAACAGGACAGGAGAGGGCTGGAAAGACTTTGCTTCTGAGGTCCTCCGAGTCTCCTTCAGTTCAAAGTTCTCAGTCAAGGCACCATAGTTTGGGGTATAGTATTCTTGGCCCGGACAATCTCACCCAGAAACACTCTCACAGATATCATTTGACCCAATATCTGTATTCCCCATGGCCTGGTAAGCCTGATTATAAAATTAATCATCTCATTGGCCTTGTAGTGAACTGAATAATACTCTCCTCCACCAAGTAGTTGTACATGTTGTACATAATTATCCCTAGAACGTGAAAATGTTAGCTTATATGGCAAAAGGGACTTTGACTATGTGATTAAATTAATTAGAGGGATTATTCTAAATTATCCATAATAAATATATTAATGTTATAACAATAATTATTATTATTGCCATCACAAGAGTATTTATGTGAGGGATGGAGGAGGAATTAAGGTTAGAGAAGAAGGCAATGCAAAGACAGAGATTGGAGGGATGCACTTTAAAGATGAAAAGAAGAAGCATCCATGGGCCCCGGAAGGCGGGAGACCTCTAGACGCTGCAAAGGGCAAGTTCATGGATTCCTCCTCAGGGTCTTGGGAAAAACCAGCCTGCTGCCACCTTCACTTTGGCCAAGGGAAACTGATTGCAGATGTCTGGGCACCAGAACTGCAAGAGAATAAATGTGTGTTGTTCTAAGCCACCAAGTGTGTAGTCATTCAGTACATCAGCCATAGGAAACAGCCTCCTCGCAGACGCCTTCCTTCATCTATCCTTTTCATTTTCCCCTCATCTCACGTAGTATTTACTCTAAAACAACTTCATGGGAGTAAAATCACACACCATAAAATTAGCCATATTAAGTGTTCAAATTGATGAATTGTGGGAAGCTTGCCAGATACCACACACCATTACCATAACCAAGTTAGATCGTTCTCATCAGCCCTAAAACATCTTCCATATTTATTTATAGTTAATCCCCATTTCCAACTTTAATCTCAGATAACCACTCATCTTTCTTCCATTCTTATAAATTTGTCTTTTCTGGATTTTTTTTACATGAATAGAATTTCATAATATATGGGCTTTTGTGCCTGAGTTTTTTCAAATTACCATAATGATTTTGAGGTCCATCCGTGATGTTGTACACATCAGCATATTTTTCTATTTTATTGGTGAATAAATCCATTATATAGAGAATTCATTGATATTTTGAATTTTGTCTACTCATCTAATAGTTGATGAACACATGGGCTGACTCCCATATCCATTACTTCCTGTAGTATTTAATGCCCGCTTGTTTATAGCACGTGACGTATTATGTTTATAGCACGTGACGTATTATGTTTATAGCACGTGACGTATTATGTTTATAGCACGTGATGTATTATAATTGTGAAGATGAAAGGAAGCATTTGATTCGATTTTTTGTGTCCGTAGCCTGTACCCGTACCTGGCATTTTGTAGGTGTTTAAGGAGCATCAGTTCCGGTTGTGTGTTGCTTACCTGACCTGACCCGTCATGTCTAGAACTGTAGTAATCATGGCCAGGCAGCTTCCACACTGGTGGCGTTTTCATTTCCAGCCTTGCCTCTTTCTACCTCCTTTCCATTTCATTTTGCTAAGTGTACTACTGTCTGGTCGTCTGAGTAGCAGGTTGTTCAAAACCCCCTGTTGCATTCACACAGGACAAAGGGGAATGTGCCTTGCAAAGTTAAAATCTAGATATGGGTTTTGAAGAAAGAGCAGTTATTTAAATAAAAATAGTTGGGGGTCTTTGTTATGTCCTCTGCCAGACCATGTTATAGATCTAACTAAAGAATAATAACAGTGAAAACATAAAAACCCCTCAGTCTCAAGAGCTCTAAGCATTTAAAAAGAGAGAAATAAAAACCTTTGTGAGGTAGAGTTAAATTCCTCTGGATCTTTCCAGTGTTCAGCTTTGAATCTCAATAATCAGCACAGAATATTGGCATATGATTCCTATGAGCCTTTGATGAATACGTCTTTTTAAGGATTTAGTTTCTCTTTCACAGCATTTTAGTAATCACTCATGCTGCTATGAAAATTGGATAATGGCCCACAATACCTCCTGAAATAAAAAAAAAAAGAATGCAAGGGGAAGTAAAGCAAGAAAACCCACAACACGAAGGCATTATCAATTCAGGCTCAATCAGGCTTCGCAGGTGGAATCAGTCTTAATTCAAAGGGACTTCTCCTCCGAGATTGAGGCAAGTGATACTTTGTGGCCTTTCAGAGCTTTTCATTCCACATAATCATAGCATACACCAAGTATGAAAGCCGAGCTTTCAGAAATATGTAACAGGACATTGAAATGAGAAAAGGGAAAGAGGCAGAAAGACATTTTGTAGAAAAGCATACTGTAGAGCTTAGCTTAAAATTGGACACTTGCCTTTGATGGGTCTGCTTTTAAAATAGGAAATTGATTTTCAGTTAACCAACTGAAAGAAAAATGCACAGCTATATGCTTGCTCTTAATTCTGCAGGCAGTCCTTCCTTCCTTGTAAAGGCATTTGAATACTTTGCGAATAAAAAGTGCATAGGGTTTAGGCATGCTGTGTCCGGAGGAGCTCAGTCTAAATTTATATTGCTGTGCCCTCTGTTTTCCCCAGGCCTGGGAAAAGACTTCCATAAAGGTAGGATGTATTTCAGAAGAAATTGTGTGTGCAGGCCCAGGCATCTATTTGAAATGTGACAACGTGTAATAAGTGAATTACATTCTAGTATATAAAATGTGACACATGTGAATTAATTACTGATGCTAACTTGATTTACATTAAATTGCCCGTAATTTGTCATTTTAAATTATCTATGAAAAAATTATTTTGGTTTATGATCCATTTCAAATGAGGAACTTTAAGTAGGCAAGATAGTGTTGCGGAGAGGAAGTACCCTAAAGATTTTTGATTCTGCTACTATGAACACAAGGACAATACCTTTCTTCTTAACTTCATTTCTCCAGTACCCAGCACAGTGCCTAACATATGTAAGGCTCTCAAAAAGTATTTTGAGTTGAGTGCTTGAAAGAATACTATGTGCTAGTTGATATTTCATTTTGCAAGGCTTCCATTTCCAAATCTTTCTTTGTTTTATACATACACCATGGAATACTATATTTCTAAATCTTTAAAATAAACAATGTTCGTTTTATACAATCTAAAGTGCATAACTCCAATAATTATAAAATACAGGATGAGCAGTCAGTTAAGTCAACTTCCTAATGGTTGATACAACATCCAGATAAGTGGTCATCTGTTTAAACATTACAAATTACAGGAAACTCATCATCTCATGAGGAAACCCATGATATATTTGGAGAGATTTCATTCTTAAAAATATCTCTCCTTCTGGGGCGGCGCCTGTGGCTCAGTGAGTAGGGCCCCGGCCCCATATACCGAGGGTGGCGGGTTCAAACCCGGCCCCGGCCAAACTGCAACCAAAAAATAGCCGGGCGTTGTGGCGGGCGCCTGTGGTCCCAGCTACTCGGGAGGCTGAGGCAGGAGAATTGCCTAAGCCCTGGAGTTGGAGGTTGCTGTGAGCTGTGTGACGCTATAGCACTCTACCAAGGGCGATAAGGTGAGACTCTGTCTCTACAAAAAAAAAAAAAAATAAAAAAAAATAAAAAAAAAAAATAAAAATAAAAATATCTCTCCTTCTATTGAGCTAAAATACTGTTGCCTAACACCTACCTTCATTCTTCCCTCTGGGATAATTTATGTAATGAGATGTTAGGTGCAACTATTTCTGTTGTATTGGAGTTTTAACAAAGACTCCAAACAGCAAGAATAAAATATTTGGTACAAGGAAACTTATATTCCTATGTAATGTGCAAGATCATCTGTTCAGGATCATCTGTTCAGATCATCTCATAGGTGAGATGCCCACCCTTTACCCAGAGGATGGAGCAACTTTATTTATGAAGACACAGAGACAAAGAGAAGGGTCTCAACACACCGTCCTAAGTCCCCCCAGGGTATTACCATTAGCTCACACTCCCTTTGTCCTCATACATCTACACAACTAACCACTTCTTCATCAAATTTAACATTAAAACATATGTTTCCCTGTTTCTTAGATGCTTAATTTTGGAATTCTCCCATGTTATATAAAACTTATTTTAGATAAATTTGTACATTTTTCTCTTGGTAATTTGTCTTTTCTTATAGGGGTTTCAGTGATGAACTTAGGATAGGAAGAAGATACTCCTTGTTTTATAACTTTTGAAATTTATATATAATAAATGTACATATTTTGGGGATACATTTGATAATTTGATACATTCACATAATTAAATCAGGGTAATTAAGATATCACTTTAAATATTTATCCTATGTTTATTTACACTTAAACATTTATTCTTTTTAGCTGTTTTGAAATGTGCAATTGATTATATTGTTGTATGGTTAACTATAATTTTCTTTATATCTCAATCACTAAGTCTTATGTCTTCTAAGTATATAGTTGTACCAATTAATCAACCTCTTTTCTTCTGTTCCTCCCTCTCCCCTTCCCAGCCTCTGATGACCAAACTACTAACTTCAAGAGATCATCTGAGTGAGAACATGGGATATGTGTCTTTTTGTGCTTGGCTTATTTAATTTAATATAATGACTTCTAGTCCCATCTGTGTTGCTGCAAATGACAGAATTTTGTTCGTTATGGCTGACTAAGAATCCATTGTACATGTACCACATTTTCTTTATCCATTCATCTGTTGATGGGTGCTTAGGTTGATTCTATTAGTTTGGCTATTGTGAACAGGGCTTCATTAAACATGGGAGTGTAGAAGTCTTTTAGATATTTTAATTTTCTTTAAAGAAGATATTTCTTCTGTTCTACACAGAGAATGCGCAGGTTGGAGAGATGGCAGAGTAAAGACTCCTTTTACTGCATATTTTCAGAAAACTATGGTCACTATTTTCTTCTTGCCATTTCAAGTCATATAAGGAGAGAAGCCTTAAAAATATCCAAAGGCTTGACATGCATTTATGTAATTTTGAATACAGAAAACCTGATGCCTATCTTTTGTCCAAAAGTTTAAATGGAGGAAGATGTGGCTAAAATACCCTGTCTGGAAGGAAGCAAAATGAAATGAAAAGTCTATGACATTGATTTCAACTGGGCCAGGTATGGCCATCACAGGGGCAGAGTCTGAGTGTGTCGCATGAGAGAGAGTCCTCAGAAGAATAACTAAGAATTAGAATGATGCTGCAGGAACAGCAAGCCTCTGGAAATAAAGAGCCGGAGAAATCACAGAAGGCAAGGTGGACAGGGCATCACCCCCATTGCAGGATGAAGAATTGAAACATACCATGCCACAAAGCCCCAATACCTGATTTCAATTTTTATTAGTAAAGTATACCTCTCCTTTCCTTTATTGCCCAGCGGGACCCAAACCAACCTCCATTAAATATAATGGAAAAAGCACCAGGAGTTAGAGGTAAAACCAATCATGTCCCTTTTTCCTCCAGCAGATTTCCAAGTCTGAATCAGGTCTGATCTGGGGGAAGGAAGAATTTTTTTACTTGGATGATGTTTGGAGACTTTGTATTACCTGAAATAAGATTTTATTACCAGGGAAGGAACTTCTTGATGAATAACTTGACATGTCTGGGAAAACTATGGACATTGCCCAAGATTACAGCCATAGTGAGAAAGAACAAATTGAAAGACTGAACTTAAAACAGTAGCAGCACAAAATAGTAAAGCTGTTTCCTGCTGATATACTACCAAATTCAATTCACTCAAAAATATGTTACATATAGAATATAAACTTTTTCTTCTAGGTAGCCATTCTTTGAATATTTATTTGCATCTAAGTCTCTTTTGGTGCATCTGAATCTTTATTTGACCCTATAGAATCCTTTGGGCTCCAGACACAGAAGTCCCTGACCACACAGTGTAGCACCAACTCAATTTCCTCCTGGTAAGCAGAATCAATCCCCCAGCCAATGCAGTAATCTCTGTTGGTACAGTGACATTAGAAACTGAAAATTATCAGATGTCAGCTAGTTCTTCTCTAAGGAGCTATTGTCTATCTATTCAGCCATTTAAAAAAATGGAGACTTTACATCCTTCGTATTAACCTGGATGGACGTGGAAGACATTATTCTTAGTAAAGCATCACAAGAATGGAGAAGCATGAATCCTATGTACTCAATTTTGATATGAGGACAATTAATGACAATTATGGTTATGGGGGGGGAAACAGAATTAGGGAAGGAGGGAGGTGGGTGGGGCCTTAGTGTGCGTCACACTTTATGGGGGCAAGACATGATTGCAAGAGGGACTTTACCTAACAATTGCAATCAGTGTAAACTGGCTTGTAACCTGTACCCTCAATGAATCCCCAACAATAAAAAAAAAAAAAAAAAAGAATTGAGGGAGTGACACCAGTGGAGTTTAAAGTTCACTGAAAAGATAATAAAAATTTGCAAGGGGATTTTTCGGTATGAGGGTGAGAGAAGCCACTCTTATTTCTACTCTTGTTTCCTTTATCTATGTGTTACGGCTATGATCCAAATAGCACCAGGTACACGTATTGCTTACTTATTCAAAGCATGTGATTCATCCTCTATAATAATAACATTAACATTTCACAGTCTTTGATTCCCACTAGAATTGTATCTGAGTATTCAGTTGACAATTTTACCTTTGTGTCAGGTGACTTGCTTCTGGGTGACGAGGTACATGGTAATAACCATAAATTCCGTGGAAATGAACCCATTGACATATTTCTTAGTTGATCTGAGTTTTATGGTCGGAAGCAACATTTCAAGAGATGTCACGATGGTGAGTAAAATGCTTTGTAGGTCTATGAGCCAGAGGAGGATTGTGGGCAAGGAGGGCAAATGTATGCCCAAAATGCAGAAGAGAAGTTGTTATCATGTCCGTGATGAAAGAATCCGGCAATCAGCCTGTCTCCAGATGGCTGGCAGCCACACACCATGGGGGACTGTGCCATCTGAGAGCCCTTGGGGTTGGTCTCCACTGTGGGCAAACTAGGCATTCTCTGGAACCTAGCCCTGTGAGGTCAAGTCAACATTTTTGACTTATTTTTCACTTTGTGGTATAATGTGAGCATTTTTTCCTTGATTTTATGAAAACAGAATCATTGAAAATATGATTTTTAATGAACATTTATTTTGATTTCTGCTCTGTTTTAAAAGAACCTATTTTGTTTATGAGCAAAAGAGAACATCTGTTTGAGTAAGTCATAAGCTTGAGTCTTAAATAAGTTTTATCTTTGAGGCAAACATAGAGCAATTAATCTCTTTTTTACAGTCGGGCTTCTAGAGAAACAACAGTACTGGCAATCTTAATTATTGGCTGTTGTGTGCATTTACCTCTTACAATTTTATTCACTTGTATTGAATTGGGCTTGCAATTTTTATTCTGTTTTGCCCCTTTCATTAGAAACACCATGACTAAGTTTAACTAAAGTAGCTTCAGGCTGTACTGGGGGAAGTTGAATTGACTTTGCACAGCTTGGTTTCTACAAGTCTTTGGATAATTAGCTATGAACAGCTAGCTCCTGGGGCTTGTGGTCCATCAGGCTATTTTTAAAGGTGCTCATGTGTCAAAGCAAAACACCATGGGGGTATAGCCCATGCATTGCTTTCTAACATTTTGTGTTTTCCCCAGGCTTTTAAAGTAAACTCCAAATCCATCTTCTATAGAAATACTTCCCAAAGAAACTTCAGCTCCCTCTGGCATTTTGTGTACCTTACCTGTAACTAATCTAAGATCTTTGTATATATCTCCTGGCTGTTTTCTTTCTTTCTTCCTTTTTTTATTACTGTTGTCACACTTACTTTGCTCCTCCTGTCACTCTTTTTCTCTCTGGATTTTTCATTTATGCATTTGTTTCTTTAGTGTGAGCCCTCCAATGGAGGGTTTTGGCTAAATAAAAGTGGTATTGAATCAAAGACTATTGGCTCCAAAAATCAGTCACATTTGCATGTAGATCCTCACTTACATTATATCATATGACTAACTACCTGCCAAATGAAATAAACTTTAAATGACGGACTGTCACATACTAGCATCTTGAATATGGGAGGGTATAATTTTTGAAGAGGGACCCTCCAGGAATTTATCACAGCAGATTTATAGCTATCTATTCATATAATTAATAGATTCAGTGTTGTCACTCATATTTGACCTTTATATTTCTCCTGTTATCCTCTGTCCTTCTCCTTGGTGCTTTGCACAGATATTTTTTCACATTAGGCATTCATCCAACATTTGTCAAATACACACTGACTTACATTTTTCAAGAGTTCCACTGAATTAGAAAACAGCAACAACATAATTGCACTGACAGACTTCACATTCTTCTCAACTGATTTTCTAACCTGTCAAAGCAAACAAATAAACAAACCCTCCTCTGAGTGCATTACTTCCCACATAAGAATTGTGGAAGGGAACAAAACCTTACCATGATAATTCCAAGAACAGAGTATATTTGGAAACAAAGATTACATGCTGTTTTGTGCTGATTTACTAATAAAGAAGGCAATTCTAGGTGGAGAGAAGTGTCTGCCAAGATTTTGCACTACTATCTTTGTGGTATTTGCCAACATCATGTGGATTTGCTTTTGGTGAGATTATGCCAGGATCCTTCCTGCCTGACATGTGTGAAATATAAATACCTAGTCAGGACAGGCTAGTAAAGGTATCAAAGAGAAGGCTTAGGAGAACAAATGTTGAAAGTTTTCATTTTGCAGAACGTGACTGCCATTGCACCGACTCTTGCAATCTCCTCCCCTCTCTGACTGTCTATAGTTATTTCAGGTAGACCTTGGAAATTAGATAAAGGTTTTATTATAACAGAGAATATAAGTCTATACTATGAATTTGCTTTGGGGTTTTATTTAATTGAGTATTTTATCATTCACTGCTGTATTTTCTTTTGCTACCTATTTATTTCATCAATAAACTGCAAGCTGGTTAAATATACAGAAGTTGATTTATATGTCTTTTGATTGCTTCTTTTCTTCCTCCAATTTCTGAGTTATTACAAGCTAGTTTGAATTGTTAAGGGGAAATAAATTTGTTTATTTGATCTAATCCTTGAGGGGAGGTATAATATTTTATTCATCTTTGTGTCTCTCCAGCCTATCAGGCATCCAGTGCATATTAGTTGCTTGACGTCTACTCTTTGAATGAAGGGAAAAATAAAGAAGTGCATGAGTAGATGTACATACAGCTAAATATGTCTATGTTAGCACTATTGAATATTATTAAAGGCAATCATGAAAATAAATGTATGGTGGTGATACTTCTGGAACTTGAATCTGGATCCCTCTGCTATCTGCTTTGAAAAAAGACAATAAGTGGGTGGCGGTTCTGTAACTATATGTTTATTATCTTAGCGTTAGTCTTGTGGGATTAGAAAAGAGTAGAAAGGATTTAGGCTTTTGCCTTATACAAAGGAAAAATAGACTGATGGAAGATGGACAGCGAAAGACATGCCCATGCATACATGGAAATTGTAGGATAAGGTTAGCACCTGTGGCTCAAGGAGTAGGGCACTGGCCCCATATGCCGGAGGTGGTGGGTTCAAACCCAGCCCCGGCAAAAAAACGCAAAAAAAAAAAAAAAAAAAAAGAAAGAAAGAAAAGAAATTGTGGGATAAGTAAAGAGCTTTTCATAAAGACTAGGACTCAGGCAGCTTGGGATGAATTATAGGAAGGGAGGCTGTGGCTTTAGAATCAGCACTGGCTGCCATAACACAGAGCTGGTGGCTTTGCTATCATTGGGTCTTCTTACTCTAAGTTACAGAGATTCTTCCTGTAAGAGTGGTGGTATTAAAGACAAATGACTACCAGTGAATGTCCTGGTCACACTGTTGGCAGTGACAGAAGTCACTGATATTTAGCTCCATGTTTTAAGATAGTGTGCTCATCTTTTTGATACCCAAGAAATTCTGTTATCTTGTTACCCCTGGCCAGATGGCCATGTTAGGAATATGAATAGTGGTTTTGGTTGCTTATTCATACCAGGTAGCACGCTAGGTTCCATACCCCAAGAATTGGAAAATCTCCAACTTTCATTCTGATTTTTTGTATGCCTACATGCAGTATTCAGTTCTGCATGTAGAAAATTTTATGCCAGTGGGAAACCCTATAAAATGCTTCTGACAACAATTTTAGTATGTACCACCTATTTTCCTATTTTTCTCATTTGTTTTCCTACTATTTATGTAGAGTTGTAATCCCCAACAAGAAGCGCTGGCCTCCCACATTATTTATTGTTTCAATATAGGGGACAATTACATATAATTAGCTGGATGACACTTCACATTTGCTATTAGAATTTGCTATGAATGCATTTGCTCCTTCAGGGAGTTGCTTTCTATTTCCTGCACCACTGCTCTGATGCTGTTTAGAGGGACCTACCTTTTTTTCCTCCTTATTTATTGCTTCATTGGTCTGAGGCAGGAAGAAAGCATATGAAAATCAGTAAGCAAGAGCCTGTGAATAACTATCATGGGAGGCAGAAAAATAATTGCATACCAAGAAGAAAACACACAAATAGGCATAAGGTAAGCTTTCGACTACATGTTCATTTGTGGGTGAAGAAATCCAGGAATATCTGTCAGTCCCTTGTGATATTTTATGAAAACTGTCACTTGATGTGATAGAAGATGTAGTTTGTATACTAACTCATTCCTCCATCATGATGTGTTCCACATAACTAAATTTTTCAGATGGCTGAAGGTCACTAGTTTGTTATTAAACCTTAATAATTAACATTTTCTACAAAGGATTTTCTAAATTCTATTGGTCTTTCTTCAGTTTTCTGGAACAGAATTTACAGAACATACTTGAACCTACCATAAAATTCTCCAAAACACGGTCTAAGCAAGGTTATGCTCAGAGGACAGACTCTTGGTCTATTGGATTTTGAGAAGTTTAAGGTAAATATCCAGTATTCCTAATGCCCTGTCTGTGTGGCAGCCACTGCCTACATGGAAAGCTCTGTAAAACATTGGACAGAGCATGTCTTAAATATCTACTGTTTCTACCAGTGTCTTCTTGGGGCCATAGCTGCCTGTGTTTGCCCATGTGCATGTGTAAGGTGCAATCTCATTTCCACTGAGGCCCACCTTGTGCTTGTCTTGATGCTTTACTTGACTTCCTTCCATCCCAGATTTCTACATCCTTGGCTCTTCATATTCCAGCTCCTTTAGACTGTAGTCATGTTTAATCCTTGGACTCCTGGCCCGACTTTCTGAGTTAGACACAGTAATCTCACTTTGACTTCCCTATGAAGTGGGTCACTAGTATATTTGGGAAGAGAGTAACCCAACACAGTTAACCATCTGTTCCACTTTGAACATTATCAAATAGATTATTTTTAAAAGGCCACAGTCTTCTTTCCTCTTTTAGGGCATTGAATGTTATTAACCCTCCCACACTTAGTATTATAGACTATGATATATGGAAGAGTTAGAAAGAGTCATTGAAATTACATAATGGAACACACTCACTTTACTTAGCAAAAAATGGAGCCCAGAGAGGTAAAGGGATTGGCCTAGAGATGCAACTATCTACTGGGAGTAGAGCCCATGCTTCCTAATTCGGGCAGTGCTCTTTCCAGATTTTGCTTTTTTGTAAGTGTTTGTCTCTGGGATAGAGCATGTCTCTGGTTCCTGCCATTACACCCTTCTTCTCTGTGACTTGTCTTCTGCGGACCTTAGCCACGGCTATGCTCTAAAGATTAAAATAGTCATTCTATACTCAGTCATTATGTTCTCACATCTCTGAGACCCACAAGGAGAGTATCTATTATAAAAGTTTTTGTATTAAAAATCTCAATTCTAGTCTTTAATATTTACCCATTTTGTGGGTCTGATTTTCTGAGTTAGCCCCTAGGACTTCTTGATTTAAATGCCCACATAATTTAAACATAAATCATTGATAGGAAAACTCATTTTTCAACATAAATTGAATTTACAGATATTTGTCATTGGAATCTGTGTTTTCCAAGTTCCTCTATACAGTACAAGTTTATAATCATCTAATGACAATGGTGGGCATATTGTTTTCATCTGAACTTCTGTAGTAGTTACATAGGTGATTCTAGAGGAAATGTAAATAATAATAGATGTATTAGCTGTGTGACTCTTCTACTGGTTAGAGCTTATTCATACTATGACAGATTAGTATTTCCTCTGTGTGTTTTTCTATCCACATTGTAGTAAAACCACAGACTAAGTTCTACAAATTATATTACTGGCATTCAGTCAGCTTCTATGCCAGTAAGTTAGACATATTTTCTAAAGGTTTGAGGAGACATCTTCTACTCATTAGTCCCCCCATTTGTTTCTGACCTGGAGAAGAAACTACAAATTGCTCAACAGGTATTTGATGACCCTTTTAGATGACAGAGTAAAAGAAACTGGTTCAAATCCTGGCTTTGCCCTTTCCTAGTTGTGTCACCTCAAAAATGTATTTAATGTCACTGTGACTTTCTTCCCTTATTTATAAAATGGGAGCAATAATGGTACCTGATATATTGTGGGAATCAATTGAGATGCACATAAAGCCTTTAGCACAATTATTGTTTGTGGATGAGATGGCAGCTTTTTATTGGCTTTAATATTATGAAACTTGTAAGACTCAAAACAGAGTCACATATGTCCAAACCTAGCAAATGGAGCTAGGGAAGGCCATGATTTGCCTGATAACAGGAACTATTGCAAACTAAAGCTTACTATATGAGTTACACAAGGACAGCTAGCTGCTTATATACAAGAACGCTTGCTTGTTTCAAAAACTGTCTCACAAACCCCATCCAAGATGGTAAGATTACAAGTCCTGCCTAGCAACTGCTGACACGTGCCCATCAGAACTTGCCAGCTATTACAAGATGCTGCCGGTGCACTAATCTCTCTCAAAACAATTTGCTTAACCTCCTCTTTCCCGTAAACCCGAAATCTTTCCTTTGTTCTCATGATACACCCACCGGAAGCCATCCTGGTCTAGACATATGTCCCAGATGGCAATTCTATTTCTTGTGTGTTATTCTCAAACAAAACCCTTTTACTTAGAGATTCATCTCTCTCTATTTTTGTTATGTTGGCAATGTCATACTTCTGTAAGTAATATGTAGCAGATAATTCTTAAATAATAAGGCAATAATTCAATTTGATGTCATAATATACAGCAAGGAAAATATAAAAAATAAAGAATGGCACATATCTTTAAGGAATTTAAAAGCAAAGGTATTTTTTTAAGTTCCCTAATATTTAACTTTTTTAATGGGCTCCAGAAGCACTTGGCGCTTATTATTTAGATTATATCCTTTCACTAAGACAAAATTACGTATCATTAATTTATTACCTTCACCTTCATATTTTTCTTCCTGTTCCACGGCCACTTGGCACCATCACAAAATCACCTTTCATAGACAGTGTTTAATGTCATTTTATTTTATGATCGCGGTCTGTATACCCTTCCCTTGGCCAGAAGTCTTACCCTTACACCTGTCATGGGAATGTAAGAAGGCAAATGGACGGAGCAGGATGAGACTTCGCTTCTAATGATAACACAGCTCAAGTTATCTATACTCGTCATGGTAACCTCATAATCCTTTAGTGCTGGTTATTGAGGACAACTCTTTACCTGAAGTCAGGGCAGACTAAAATATTCAATAATGCATTTCCTGTGCCCCCGAATATCAGTCTGAAATGGAAAGAAGTTAAATACTTTGTTCAATCATTTATTAAAATGAAAAGTAGCACCCTGGGGCTACAGGAACATGGGGAGCCATTGCCACTTTCGATTTATTTTTAGCTGTTGTCAATTGTATATGAAAAAGACCCTAGCGTGCAGTCCTGTCCCACTGACATTTCCACGAGGTAATTTACCTTTTGCTTCACTCTCTGGGAAACCCTCCAGTTATTTTGTGAGATAAACAATAGGTGCCTTTGCTTCAGTGAACTTTTGCTTGAGCTTAATGACCTGTTCTGACTGGATACAGTCTCCTAGCTCTTGTAAAAAAAAAAAAAGGAAAATATTATTGCTAACACCCCTTTGCTTAGCAATTGCTTCTTAATGCTCAGTTTATTTTAGCCTTGAGGAAATTTTATGCATTTGCCTCTGAAATTTTTCCCTCTCAGTGGACATCAACACCTAAATCTGAAAGGTTTTAGGAGAAGGCAGAATAGCCTAGTGGCTGAATGCAGGGGGCACAGAGAGGTGTAGACTATACTTCAATTACAGCTCCACCATCTGCTAGATGTATGATCATGAATTAGGGACTCACCTAAGACTGTTTCTGTGCCCCCAAATGAGCAGTAATTATATTCACTTTCTGTGATTTGGAATAGGAGAAATCAAATGACTTAAACTAAGTAACAGAGTTGTTATAGTACTCACGCACAGTAAATACCATTTGCTATTTTCAAAGTTACTAATAATAAGGTTTAGTGATATTCATTATCATTATGAATAGTACAGTGCTCTGGTTTAGGGATTCTTCCAGAGGCCAGCAACCCCAATTCCTTCTACAAAGCCTCTCTGTCTGAAACAGAAACGGGAAAGAACTAGAATTTTGTCTGGCATGCATATATGGTTATGCAGTATGTACTTATGTATTTATTTTTTTTTAAGACAGAGTTTCACTTTGTCACCCTGGGTAGATTGCTGTGGCAGCATCATAACTCACAGCAACGTCCAACTTTTGGGCTCAAGTGATCCTCCTATCTCAGTTTTTCTAGTTTTTTAGTAGAGATGGGATCTCACTGTTACTCAGGCTGGTCTCAAACTCGTGAGCATAAGCAATCCACCTGCCTCAACCTCCCAGAGTGCTAGGATTACTAGCGAGCCACCATGCCCAGCCTGTACTTAATTTTGTCATATAAGTGTACAAAAAATCAAATAAATTTTGAGTTCCATGGATTATCACAAAGTAAACATATCTATATAATCACAACCCACATCAAGGATTACAAAGTTATCCATATCTAACAGCACTTTCATTCCCCTGTGAAATCACTAACCCCTCCATCTTTCAAAAAGGACATCAGTATCCTAACTTCTAGCATGTGGTACTATATTTGCCTGGATTCGAACTATATATAAACTGAGATTAATGTAATACACATTATATTGTTTCTGGCTATTTTTACACATTATATTGCTTCTGGCTATTTTTACTCACATTATGATTATGAGATTCTTCTATGCTGTTATGTGAGGCGGTAGCTCAATTTCCTTGTATTATTTATTCATTCTAATGCTGATGGACATTTGAGCTCTTAACTGGTTTTGGCTCTTTTATATAACACCCTTCAAACATTCTTATACCTGCTTTTCGGTAAACAGGTAACCGAAAAGCAGGTGTAAGAATGTTCGTGGGGTACTTATATAAAAGATGGATAGAGCAGGATGAACTCCTAATCAGTCAGGTATATGACTAAGAATAAAATAAGGATGTGTGTTCAACCTCAGTAGATACTACCAAACTTTTCCAAAGGGGTAGTACCAATTTCTTGTTTCATTAGCTATGTATGGAAGTTCCTTTTATGCCACACGTTTATCCACACTCGGGGTTAGAGTTGTTTCTCATTGAACCATTCCAATAGCTGTATAAGAACATTTTATTGATGGTTTTCATATTCATTCTTCTGATGACTAAGTTAAACATTGTATCGTATGTTCATTAACCATACGATATCTTGAGTATCTTATTTTTTTAATCTTATACTGGAGCATCTTGCCCTAATTGCATTATTCATTTTTTTCTGTTATTTCTTATACATCCTTGATGCAAGCCCTGTTTTGATTTCAGTGTTGCACACTATCTTTCACCCCTCTGAGGCTTGCCCACTCATCTTCTCAATGATACCTTTTGATGTATGGGATTTCTTGATTTTAACATAGTACAATTTATCAATATTTTCAATTACGTTAGCTTTCTCGATATGTTTAAAAATTACTCACTACCCCAAGGGTATAAAGATATTCTTCTGTTCCCTGCTAAAGGTTTTATTGTTTTACCTTTTCACATTTAAAACTATGATTCTTTGGAATTGATTTTTGTGTCTGTTGTGAGGGAGGAGTAAAATGAAATTTTTTTTTCATATGGATATCCAATTAACCAGCAGTGTACACAATTTATTACAGAAACAGTCCTTTCCTCCATTTCTCTACTGTGCTATTTTTTGCATCCGACAATTGTCTGCATATGGAGGAACTATTTCTCCAGATATGTCTATCCTTATGTTAACACCACAGTGTTTTAATTAGTCATCTTTACAAGTTTCTTTGCAATCCAGTAGAATGAGTTCTAACATATTGTTCTAAAAGAAAGTTTCTTTGCAATCCAGTAGAATGAGTTCTAACATATTGTTCTAAAAGAACTATTTCTCCAGATATGTCTATCCTTATGTCAACACCACAGTGTTTTAATTAGTCATCTTTACAAGTTTCTTTGCAATCCAGTAGATTGAGCTCTAACATATTGTTCTAAAAGATTGGCCCTTTTCACTCCTCTGCATTTCCACATAAAGATATGTATCTTTATATATTACAGAAACTTCCAAGCATATATAAAAGCAGAAATCAAGCATTATGATCATGCATGTACCCATCACCTCCTTCAACATTTATAAGGGTATAGCCATGCTTGTTCTATTTACACTCTCATCGATTCTTTCTCTACTGTCATCAGATTATTTAGAAGTGAATTCCCCACATCATGTAATTTCATTTGTAAATACCCTGTTTCCCCGAAAATAAGCCATCCTCCAAAAATAAGACCTACTTACAGGAAAGATAAGACTTCCTCTGAAAATAAGACCTACTGCATCTTTGGGAGCACACCTTAAAATAAGACTCTGTCTTATTTTCAGGGAAACAGGGTATGTCAATATGTATCTGTAAACAAAAAGAAAACTTTTTAGCTATACCTTCAAGAACATGTTAACCTAAAAATTTCCCTAACATCACAAATTTACTTAGTATACAAATTAGCTTCATTTTATTATTTTTTTAAACATTGTTTTTATAGAATGTTTGAATTAGGACCCAATGATGTTAATATATTATAATTGGTTGACATATCTAAGCTATTTTTAGACCACCATCTTTCTCTTTTCAATTTATTTTTATTTTTATTTTTTTTGCAGTTTTTGGCCCAGGCTGGGTTTGAACCTGCCACTTCCGGTATATGGGGCTGGCACCCCACTCCTTTGAGCTACAGGTGCCGCCCCTTTTAATTTATTTTTGAAAAAGGAATGTTGGGTTTTTGTGGAGTTTTCCACAGTCTAATATTTTTTAAATTATTATATATTTTGAATATACACCCTGTATATTCTTTTTATCATTTAAAATTTTGTTTCATCTTTATTTTTTTTCTTTGTTTTATTGTTTAAGGTTCATTGAGGGTACAAAGAATAAGGTTACACTGATTGCATTTGTTAGGTAAAGTCCCTCTTATAATTGTGCCCCACTCCCAAGAGATGTGCCATACACCATAGAATCCCATCTGTCTCTTTCCTCCCCTCTCTCTGTTCCCTCATTCCCCCATCCCTCACCTTGAATTGATTTGAGCTTTTCTCTTATGAGGGTAAGTATTAGATAGTCTACTGGCTTCATATCAGAATTGAGTACATTGGTTTCTTGCTTCTCCATTAATTCATCTTTATTAAAAACATTTAAATTTAGATTAATTTTCATCATTCTATCATTCCTTTTTTTTTTTTTTTTTTTTCGGCTGGGGCTGGGTTTGAACCCGCCACCTCCGGCATGTGGGGCCAGTGCCTTACTCCTTTGAGCCACATTTTATTCCATTTTTAATTGACACATACCATAATAATTATAATATTTATGGGGTATAATGTTTGATACATGTATACATTGCATAATGATCAAGTCAGGATAATTGGAAAATTCAGCACCTCAAACATTTATCATTTTTGGTTACGGTGAAAATATTCCAAAACCTCTCTTCTAGCTATTTTGAGATATGCAACCCATCATTGATGACTACAGTCACCCTACTGTGCAATAAGATACCAGAGCTTATTCCTGCTATCTAACTGTGACTTTGTGCAAGTAGAACAACTCCTCCCCATCCTCCCTGTCCCTGTTACTCTCCTCAGCCACTGGTAATCACTATTCTACTCTCTGCTTGTATGAGATCCACCTTTTAGATTCTGCATATGAATGAGATCACAGAGTGTTTGTTTTTGTGTGTGTGTCTGTTTTATTTCACTTAACATGTTCTCCAGACTCATCCATGCAGTTGCAAATGACAGGACGTCATTCTTTTTTTAAAAGCTGAGTTGTATAACACATTGTCTTTATACATTCATCAGACACTTAGGTTGATTCCATATTTTGGCTATAGTGAACAGACCTGCAATAAATATGAATGTAGATATCTCTTTGCCATACTGATTTCATATCCTTTGGATATATATTTAGTTGTGGGATTGCTGGATGATATGGTAGTTCTAGTATTTTTAATTTTTTGACAAACCTCTATACTGTTTATACAAACCTCTATACTGTAAATTAGTACAATAATGGCTATACTAATTTACATTCCTATCAACAGTATATGTTGGTTTCCTTTTCTGTACATCCTCACCAACATTTGTTATTTTTCTCTCTTTTTGGTAATAGACAGTCTAACTGGAATAAGATGATATCTCACTGTAGTTTTGATTTGCACTTCCTTGATGATAAGTGATGAGAATCTTTTCATATACCTGTCTGTTTAGAGCTTTTACCCATTTAAATTGAATTATTTTATTTTATTTTATTTTTTGGCTATTGAGTTTCTTGTACTCTTTATATATTGTGAGTATTGCCCCCTTGTCAGGTATAGTTTGCAAATGTTTTCTCTCTTTCTACCTTTCTGTTGGTTGCCTCTTCACTCCCTTGATTATTTTCTTTGCTGTGTAGACCTTCTTAGTTTGATATAATCCAATTTGTTCTTTTTGTTATTGTCACCTGTGTTTTCAAGGTCTTTTCAAAAAATCCTTGCACAGATTAATGTCATGAATCAATTCCCCTATGTTTTCTCCTAATAGTATCATGGGCTTGGGTCTTGCATTTAAGCCTTTTATCTATTTTGAGTTTATTTGTGTATATGGTGAGAAGTAGGAGTCTAATTTCAATCTTCTGCATGAGAATATCTAATTTTCTTACTCTGATTTATTAAACAAACTGTTCTTTCTTCAATGGTACCTTGTCAAAAAGCAGTTGGCTGTAGATCCATGGATTTATTTTTGGGCTTTCTATTCTGTTACACTGGGGTATATGTCTGTTTTTATGCAAGTACCATGCTGTTTTGGTAATGATAGCTTTTCAGTATGTTTTGATGTGATGCAATGTGATGACTTCAGCTTTGTTCGTTTTGTTCAAGATTGCTTTGGCTATTTGGGATCTTTTGTGATTCTGTATGAATTTTAGGGTTTTTTTTTAACCTTTGTGAATAATGTCATTGTTATTTTGATTAGGATTGAATTGAATCTATAGATTGCTTTGGGTAGTATGATTTAAACTGTTAATTCTTCTAATCCATGATCATGGGCTATCTTTTCATTTATTTGTATCCTCTTCAATTTCTTATACATAGCTTTTATTGTAGAAATCTTGCACCACTTTGGTTAATTTTTTTTCTTAGTATTTAGATATTTTTGCAGATCTTAGCAATGGGATTTGTTTACATTTCTTTTTCAGAAAGTTCACTATTAGTGTATAGAAACACTACTGGTTTATGTATGTTGAGTTTATATACTGCAAATATACTGAATTTTTTAATTAGGTTAAACAGTTTATTGGTAGAGTCTTAAGGATTTTCCCATCTGTAAGATCATGTTATCTACACACAGGAACAGTTTGACTGTTTCTTTTCCCATTTAGATGCCTTTTGTTTTTTTTCTTTTGCCTAGTTATTCTTTATTATGTTGAACAGAAGTAGGCATTCTTGTCTTGTTCTCTCTTTTAGAGGAAAAACTTCCAACTTTTCCCTGTTCCTTATATTTTTTTGTACAGATTTTCCAAATGTAACAGTTACTACATTAGCTTCATAATTTTTTCATTCTCTCTTGTTTTTCTCTCTTCTCTTTGTTACATTTTTCTCCTGAAACTTCTTCACAAATTTGTATTAAATTGCAAAAATAATTACCCTTCACTTCAAAATATGTCATTTTTTCCCATTAAAAACATGGAACCATAACCATACGTAGGGAATTTTCATTAGTGTATAATGGATCTAATCAACAGTCCTTTATATCAGTTTTATCTGCTCCAAAATTCAATCCAGGATGGTATATTGCATTGAGTTGTCATGTCTCTTCAGAGTCTTTTAATCTGAAACAATATTTGTACTTTCTTTGTCTTTCAAAATAGTCATGTTTTTAAAGAGGACTAAATAGCATCAAAACTATGAAAGATCTGAGATTTTGACTTATTGACAAGTGAACAAGCTAGCTTCCCGCAGTTTCATGGATGCACACAGAAGACTCAGGGTTTTGGGTCAGAGACAAAGGACTTTATTACTCACATCACAGAAAATAGCATGAGCTTCATGTTTGGGTCAGTTTCTTGTGTCCCAGGACTTCCAGAACAAGAAAAAGGGGACAGTAGTGAATTCTGATCAACAATGAGTTCGTGTATCAGCAGGGGAAACCAAACTTAGGAAACCCAAATCTTTTTAAATGGATTGCAGTCAACCTATCCTTTGTAGAGGCAGACACTTCTTTGTTATATTAGACTGTGAACAAATTTTTTCTCTTAATTTTGAGTAACACACTATCTCTATCTTCCAAATCTCTGTGCTGTACAAACATCCTTGAAAAGATAGCTCATGACCAAAAAGTAATTTGTGCTTTGCCTGAAAAAATGTGCTGAATTGCAAGAGACAAAAGGAGATTGGTCTCCCAAAACTATCCACTTTTTGTTTCTTGACCGTTTTTGCTCCTGGCAAACCTTCCCATGTGTATACTACTCATAGCCTCTCTAATTAATCTGGCCAAAAGAGCCAGGAACAAAACCATTCAATTTTTTCTCATACAATGATTAACCATCAACCCAGTCTGAAGCAGAAGATGAGGCCAAACTTTAAGATTGAACTACACTGTTCCACCCAGGGAGGTGGACTGACCCAGCCAGTTCGACTAATCTCTTAAACCATCAGAATCTACCTTACAAAGTCAGGTGGTATTTTCCTTAAATTTTTGTATTGACTTTTCCATTTGGCCCAAGGCATTAATCAAGGTACAATAGGCATTTTAGCAATTATATGAACTATACTTTGGCTTGCAAAAAGGAAGTATAAGTTCATTCTATTATCCATAATAGCCAGTGAATTAAAGCTATTATGAATGTCATTCAGAGCTGAAGTTGTTTCATTGATGACTTCATATAAAGTCAAGAACAAATTTTATTCCATCTTTTCTAATTGCATAACTCCCGTTGTAGGAGAAAGTGCCCAGAGAGTGAACAAGAATAAAAAGTCTAAATAATATTAAATATAAAACATTGCAAAATATCAATTTGTTGACAGTTATTCCACCATTCTTTGTATATGAACATGAGTTTGCTTGTAACCAATGTGGAAAGTACACATTTGTATAAATACATTTATATTGATAAAATTTTGCTTATATACAATTAACCTGGAAAGGCTAAACTTGTCTTCTGATTTTTCTAGCTCTTCTTATATTGTTGTTTTGATGTATAGGACAGCTTTCACAGGAATATTGAGTAAAGACGTGAAAAATGTCAAACACACCTAATTATTTCTAGCCTCTGTCTTTTATAAGGTGTGTGAACTTATTTTTGGCATTGCCCAGAAGCAGCCAGGAAACCCCAAAGATAGGTGGCATAAAAAGCAAATTATTACTGTGAATTTGGAACCTGAATTAGAAAAAGGCAATATCAAAAATAATTATCCAAACAGAAAGGACATTAGCATCAGTGATAGGTGTATAAAGACAACGGTTTAGGAAATATTTAAATACGGCACTACGTAGCAAAGATTCGTAAGATCTCTTCCTTTTCCAAGCGTGACTTGTCAAAATTGTTATTCAGGAGTATGCAAAAAGCCACAAAAGTTAATAAGATCTTATGATATAAGGAATGTTTCTTATCTAGGCAAAATACACAGAAGGCACAGTTTTTTAAAAAATATTATTCTAACAGAAAGTAAAGCAAATTATAGTTTTGCCCCTCCTTTTTACAACTGATAACATTTTTCTGTACTAAGCCAGTTCTTCATCTTATAAATAAAGCCATAAACATTGAACCAACTCTGTAAAAATTTCACACATTTTAATGCTTGTTCCAAACTCATTATTTGCAAGTATTTTAAGCCAATGTGAATAAACATCACTACCCTTCGAATCTTCTACAACTTAACTGTGCTGTTTCCTATTTTCTTTTCACCTTCTGTCACAGATGCAATTTTACTTTAAGACAAAATTACTCCCTTTTTTTCTTAATAAACAAGCAAAAACTAATATAGCCATTTTATTTTCTTTCATACTTTTTTCACAACTATTGCAAAAAATAAAGTTCTGTCAAACATAATAGCTGTAATATTTTTTATTTATTTCAGATTAATATCACAAGAATAGCTACAACTTTTGACCCCAGTAATTAACTTCTAGTCCCCCACAGGCACAGGAAAAGCTGGACAGCAGGTAAGTGACAACTCTTTGTCATATGGAAGCACCAATTGGAGCAGCAGAGCTTTGGCAAAAACTGTGACTTATGAGCAAATATATATTTCCATTCAGTCACGCATATTTGTTACACATTTTTTGATGTGGCAAATGTGAACATGCATATCAATGACCCTCTGTCATTCTTTTCAAACAATTACCTGACAGCCACAGGAGTCAAAGATGTGTATGCAGATCTCTATCTATCTATCTATCTGTCTATCTGCCTATCTATCTAGAAAGATAAAGAGAGAGAGAAATGTAAATTATGCCAAAATAAGTGTTTCTTGTCAGAGATGTGTTAGAAATTTTTACTGTCATAGTGCCAAGGGATTAAGTCATCAATGATCGATAGCCTTATTAAGAATCCACTTTTATAAGCCATCACTTATACTTTAATTCTTTGGACATATAATTGTTTCATTCATAATTTTTAAACACTTACTGAAAACACTGGGTGCCAATTTGAACAATTACATAATGATAGGATTATTTTTTCTCTTTTTTTTTGAGACAGAGTCTCAAGCTGTTGCCCTGGATAGAGTGCCATGCAACATCATAGCTCACAGCAACCTCCAACTCTTGGGCTCAAGCAATCCTCTTGGCTGGGTTTTTTTGTATTTTTAGTAGAGACGGGGTCCCACTCTGGCTCAGGCTGGTCTCAAACCCCTGAGCTCAGGCAATCTACTTGCCTTGGTCTCCCAGAGGGCTAGGATTACAGGTATGAGCCACCATGCCAGCCACTTTTGGCGGGGGCGGGGACGGGGGCGGATTCATTGATAATACTAAGAATTTGGTTACACTGACTGCAGTTGTTAGGTACAGACCCTATTGTGATTGTGTCCTGCAGGTTAATTTTTAATTATTTTTAACTAGAAAAACCCAAAACCTTGCAAAAATATTACTTATGTTGTAACTATCATACAACATACATGTTTTAAAACCAGTATTTGTTCAAAGCTTTAGTAGAAATATTATCTAAAATTTTCTCCTTGATTTCATATGCCAATTTTAAAATAAAAACATATAATTTTGCTTAAAGTAGTAAAGTTTTATAGATTCTTACCTCTACTCTGCTAACCTGAAATAAGCCTGTGTTCCATTGTTTCTTGCCTTGAACCAGAGGAAATAAATCAACGTGGCCATGCAGGAAAATGATGGAACCACTAATGAAGTCCAATGGTTGGTTCTTAAAACTAATTGGAAAACAGGTAAACTCGTTATTAAAGAAGTTAATTTGCTTCCATAAAAATAAACTGTAGCAGGTGATAATACAAATGAATTCTATCAAATCTCAAGGAAGACAGAATTCTAATGTCCTTTGACCTTAACAAAACAGCTTTATTGAGGTGTATGTATAATTCTGAGGCATATTGCCTATATCCTAATAATATATACAGTACAAACTGTACATGTTATAAGGCTATAAATGGGAAGTTTTGATATGTGCACATACCATGAAACCTTCACCGCAAACAAGATAACTCTCACCCCTCAAAGTATCCTTGCACTCTTTGGCAGCTATGATTCTGGACAAGTGTTGATCTGCTGTTTATAATTAGCAGTTAGTTTGTATTTCCTAGAAATTTATATAAATGTAATTGTATGATGCATCTTCTTTTTGTATTTTTTTGTTTGTTTTTGTTGTTGTTTTTTTAACTCAAGATATTTACTTGAAGGTGCATCCTTGTTTGTCAATAGTCCATCCTCTGGTGTTGCTAAGTTTTATTTCATTGAATGAGTAACCACAATTAATTTCTCCATCTTGTGGATGCACAGATGGGGGGTGTTGCCGGGTTTTTAGCTATTACAGATAAGCTTCTTGGAAAATATAGATTTTATGGACCTTTAATGTTAACAGATGAGAAATATGTATAACTATAAGAACCTGCCAAATTACTTTCCAAAATCATATTATATTCCCAATATATTCACTATATATATATTTATATTTATATATACATACATATATATATATACATACATATATATATATATATATATATATTTGTTGTTGTTGCCATTTGGCCAGGGCTTGGTTTGAACCCAGCACCCTCCACCCTCGGTATATGGGGTTGGCATCCTACTCACTAAGCCACTGAGGCACAGGCTCTGCCCATGTATCTATAATAACTTTTGAATTAATTTTTGTATGTGCTGTGATTTATGGATCAAAATAATTTCCTTATTTTTGTTTTTCTTTTTTTTTTTTTTACACAAGAATATCTAATTATTCAAGCCCCATTTTTAGTGAAGATTATTCTCAGTCTACTGATTACCTCTGTACTTTTGTAGAAAACCATTGACCGTATCCGTGTGACTCTATCTCTAGATTGTGTTCTCTTAGGCTGTTCTCTTTCTCCACCTTGGTATGAATACCACATGTTTTTCTTACTACAGATTTATAATAAAACTCAAAACCAGGTAGAATAAGTCTTTCAACTTAGTTTTTTCATTTTCTAGTTGGTTTGACTATTTTGAGTCTGTGCTTTAAACCTTTGGAATGTCAGGGAATAGGTCTGTGTGTGCACATATACATGTTTTTGGTGGAATCTTTGAAAATCAGCAGTCCTAATGGGCGACAAATAATTTTATGTTTTTGAAAATCTTAAGTATAAAATTATTATTACTATGATATTATAGAGATAAGGTGCCCCTCTATCACCCAGGCTGGAGTACAGTGGGACAATCATAACTCAGTCAACTTCAAATTCCAGTCTCAAACAATCCTCCCACCGAGCTTCTCAAGTAGCTAGGACTATGAATACACATCATCATGCCAGGTTATCATTTAAAATACTTTGTAGAGAAGGGTGTTTTACTATATTGTCTAGGCTGGTGTTGAGCCCCTGGTATCAAGCAATTCTCCTGCCTTGGCCTCTCAAAGTGCTGTGATTATAGGTATAAGACGCACTTGACCTTAGTTACAGAATTAGATACAGGATTATATTATTCATTATAGATTTAAAATTGTCATGGGTAATTTTATATGTTAAAAAGCAATAAAACCATTAGGTTTTGGAAGCTATATAACTTTTGATACTGAAATCCTGGAATTTCACACAAGCCGAGTGAAAGTCTGTTTAATATACTATTCCAAACCCTGTGTCACCATTTTATAGAAAAGAAAAATAGAATTCAAAAGCTCTAAATAATTTCCTCATGTTCCTACTGAATGTTGTCATAATTGGTGATATTTAGATTTAAATGGATACAGTTTCAAATTTTTGCCCTGTCATTTACTACCAGTGCGATTTTGAACATGATTTTGTTTTTAATCTCTTGTGGGCTTTTCCTCCTTACTTTTAAATTGTAATAATAGTTTTTTCAGGACTCATTTGAAGTTCCTGGAACAATTTAGGAGTTCAATATATTGTGACTATTTATACCAAGTGGAAAAGATAGAGTTTATGACCTTGATCTTCTGCTTTGCAATTCAGTGATCTCTCTGTGTTATACTCTATTGCCTTTTAGCACATAGGCTGATGATAGAAAAGGGAGACAGAATGAGAAATAGAGAAAGAAATGAAAAAGAAGAACTTATTTTAAGTTGATTGCTTCTAGAAATGTCCTATACTTTAGAAAAAATTAGTATACAATATAAGGTAAGACAACGCAACTAAAATACCTGAAGTGACTAGGATCGTGACTCCAGTGGCCTAAAGCTTTTTAATCTCAGTCACGGCAGTCTTAAACTGGATGTAGAGAGTGCAATGTCTAGCAATTTCACCCCAGTAAAATCAAAACAACCCTGCTGTTCAGCAGGTCCTTCAGGGACCATGGTCTGTCTCAGAAAAGATGATTGCTCCTAAAATATATTGGGCCATTTCAAGGCTTTTTTTTTCTTTTTCATCAAACTAAGTCTTTAGCTTACCTCTTGCTTCTTTTCCTGTTTTTTAACAAAATTTTCATCTACGCATCATCTACCCATCAATGATCCACAATGAATTGTGCAATGCAGTAATCATACTTTTTAAACTTAGCTCTGAAGAACCACAATTTAAAAAAGGGACACCTTTTTGACATGCAGATTTTGATTCAGTTTGGGGAAAGCACTGAGATTCTACACTTCTGTTTTGATTCCAGTAAGCTCTTGGGTGATGCTGGACCTCACACCACACTTTGAGCAGCAAAGTTTTGGTCTCCATCCCTGAGTAATCTCCAGAGTTGCGTGGGTAATTTTGGGGAATATGTAAATTTGTGTTAACATGCCCAGACCTGCCAAAGTAGATCCTTCAGGAGAGTAAAGTTTGGGAATTTATACTTCGAAAGAGTTTTCTCCAAGGATCCAGGAAGATGTTAAAAATAACAACCTCTAGGGCATGCTTGCTGTCCAATTAGAGAGGGTACCAGCTATAGCCCTGGCCTGGATCCTGTGCCCCCATTCTGCCAGGTTTACTATTTTAGCTGTTGAATATGGGAAGATAGAAGTGTCTCAGAGTAGGACTTGTGGCCATTTTGGCTCTGGCACTAAAATTGAAGTGTGTTATTTATTAACATTTATGATATATTTTAATAATTTATTGACCAGTTTAAACATCTTTGTTCTTTCTGGAAGACTATCAATTTATAGGATGGAGGAAGTCAAGCATTGGTTCCCAAACTTTTGATGCTGGGAAGCCAGGAGCTTATTTAAAGGGCAGATATTTACATGACTTGGCTTCAGTGGTGTGGGTTAGGACCCAGGAATCCCAGGCATCTTTAAATGAGCCCTTTAGATGATTTTGATGCAATTTGTCCATGATTTAAAATCTCTAGATTGTCAGCATCAGCAGTGGGGCAACTTCTTCAAGACACACATCTCACAGTTAAATCTCATACCTTTAGTCAATGTAGTTGAGTGGTTGATAAGTATAAAATAATTGAAATCAATTGAAAAAAGTAATTTCATGCACGCTCCTTGTACATTTCCTTGCCAGCATCAATCATTTAGAAAAAACACAGTTTTTTCCATTATATATAATTCAGGTAAGTGACCCTTTTCTCATTTTTGCTTCTCAGCATCTGTCTGCCTTAACATCTAATGGTCTCCTTAAGTATAACTTTTGCATTAGGGAGCAAGAAAGGTTGCTGACAATCTTGTTTGAAACAGCCCACAGACAACTTTAATTTCCAAAGATGCACTTTTTCAATGGGAATTTAAAAGTGTCTTGAGCTTTTAGTGAAATCATTGCTCTTTCTAAGAATCTCCTCACCCTCTATAACATTTGGGTCTGTATTGCTACCCACCAGGTTGCAATTAGGAATGGACTCTGAACCTGTTCTGATTCCCAAAGAATTTTGTGCATGTTCTTTACATGGCCTCCCTATGCACTTATTTTTTTTGAAGACTTTCTCAAAGTTTGCCTGGGGTAAAACCAGTATCAATAAAGAAGAGTGGACTTGGGGGAAAAAAAAAAACAAAACAGCAGATTCAAGACAATTTCACCCCTCCTACCTGAATTAGAATCTCAGGAGGTGGAATTTGCATTTTAGTAAACTGTTAACAATGGTTCTGACTTATGCACAGAAATACTTGAGAACTTCCATTTTCTTCTTTCCTGAATTCCCTATGGCCCATGCTTGCCAAAGCCAGGGGTGTCCTTTGTTAAAGAAACACTTATGATACTCAATAAAAAACCATGATTCAGACTCTATTCAAGGGGCCCTTCTAATAAAGGGAGACAGAATGAGAAATAGAGAAAGAAATAGAAAAGAAGCACTTATTTTAAGTTGATTGCTTCTACAAATGCCCTCTAATTAAAAAAAAATAGTATATAATATAAAGATATTACAATAACTATGTATGTACAAAGATATTGCATATTACAAGTATATACAATAAGATTTTGTGATAGGGGAGAGAGATCTCAGGCTCAACTCCTAATATAACAGACAACAGTGAGAATTTACAGCCGTGAGGGTAGGGGGGTGGGGGATCTGTGGATGAAAAATTGCTAAGAACTAATTTAAGGAGTAAAGGGGATTTTGGCTAAACAAACCTACCAGGATTCTTGATGAAGGCAGGTGAGGGTGACCAGACAACGCCTGGGGGGTAGGGGAGGATGAGAAACCTGATAAGATGTTAGGGTGATCAGATATTGAGGGTGGGTCATTGTTGCTAAGTTGACTTTGTCCGATTCTTGCTAAAATTAGACCATGAAGAAATGAGCACCCCAAATCAGGGCCTCGTTGAGAAGAGAGTTTAGAGGAGTCTGACCCAGAATTTAGTCAGATAGAATATCTTTGTCACCTTTACTTTCCTCCACCACTGTCTTCACCAAACACTTTTTCCTTGCTCTGCTGAACAGAACAGATGGTTTGGCTTTTCAAAGGTGTATACTGTGTGCATAAGCTGAACTGAGAAGGGCAAGGGGGTACTCCCATCCCCAAGGAATTCTTTATGAAACAAGCAGGAATTTTATGCCTTAAGGACTGCTGAACGTGACTCATTTATTTTTTTCAAATTTTACTTCTCATTCGCTCAACTTTGTCACAACTAGTTCTCACCTTCCTGAGAGTCTTCCTCTGTATCCCCCCCACCACTAATCACAGGTCTCCCTCAGGAATTTTCCCTCCACCCTTTCCACTATATAGTCTCTTTCAGAAATGCCATCTATTCCTACATATCTATCAGTAAGTGTCACCTGCCCTCACATTTCTCTAAAAATTAAGTACAAATTCAAACTCTTCTAGTTTAAGAAACTTAAAATGCATACACCCCAGAAGCTCATGAACAGAGAAGAAATCTTTCTTTTTCTAGAAGTTATCACTCATGGCCAACCTTTTTATTATCAGTTCCTTTCTCTCCCAAATTTCACACCAGAAATGGAAATCTCCTGTTTCCTTTGAGAAAAATGTCTCCAATTACTCTCATTATTACTGGCCCTGCCTTCCTTGTCCTTGACCTTCAAACTTTGGCTGTATACATGATTTGGAACCCTTTATTTTTCTCATGGTTGTCTTATATTGCTTACAGTAGCCTATATTCTAAGAAATCTCCATCCTTACAAATCTTTATTATTTTAAGTCTTTTTCATATAAAATTCTCTAAAATGCTATTTTGAAATCATTTTTTGAGCTGTTTACAAATCTTGTGCTTTGTAGTCTTGCTTTTGTTCCCTGATATCATTTCCCGACGCCTTTGGCTTTCTGCTATCTTATTTGCCTTGGGCATATTTTACAAAGGAATAAGATGGCTTTATGATTAACGTTGAAACAGTTTTTAGATCTCCCCCAGAATATTCTAAATGTATGCATTTTATCATACGGAAAGATCTGATGCTTTCTCAAATGTTCAGTTACTTCTTTCCAAGTCTTCGTGACTTCTTGATGTTTGCTGGTATTATGTTTTCCCTTCCTACCTCTGTTTCTTACTTGCATTAACTGAAAAGTGTACACGTGGCCGGAAACAAAGGGACACGCTGATTCTCCAGCTGGCAGAAGAGGGGGGCAGACTTCATCTGGCTGAAAATTAATTACTTCTGAACATGACAAGGGTCTAGCCATGGAATTAGAAGTAAATGTCTGTCGCAAATGGTTTAAAATTAAATGATATTTTCCCAAGTTGTTTTGAGGCTTGTGATTACAACTGAATACTAACCCTTTAATAAAGTCTCCATAAGGTCTGGTACAGCAGTTCTTACTTGAGGAAGAGGTTTCTGCCTGCCAGGCTGTGGGTAAACTTAGCCTTCCAGAAAATCACTCCTCAGCACCTCTCTGACAGGCAACGGGAAAAACAAAACAAAACAAAACCCAAAAACCCCACTGTATCATAGTCTCTGAAAAAGCAAGAAAATTCTCAAAACAGATACTTCACAAATGCCACAAACAACAAAATGGAAAACCCTTTGGTCTCATCAGGGAACAAAATTATCCAAGATGTAGTTGTTTTCCTTTTCTAAATAAAAACACAAAATCTAAATGTTCCCAGGTAAACTGACAAGTTTTGAAATGGATTTTTCCCGAAAGTGTGGAAATGAGGGATAGGTAGTGGAAGGTAGAGAATAGTAAATAGCTTGTTTTTCTATTCACAAAAATGATATTTTTAATCATGTGGTTTATATTTTATAACATAATATCCTCTGTCTTATTCAAAACTTACCTAACTCTACTCTTAAAGGGCAGTGTAAGAAATCTTGGAAACATTTTAGTTCCCAGGTGGCATTGCCTTTTACTTTAATTTTAAAGGATGAAGAGATCTCCGCTAGGAGGAGGTGTCCGGAGACCTGTGGAGGATCCCTCAAGCAGAACAGTGTTTAATATATTACTTCTTTTATGCATTGGGTCTGCTTGAGCAGTATAAGAAAATATTACCTTTGAGAGGTCACCTGAGCTGACTGCTCACCCACAGAACTTTCCATTCAAGCAAGTAGCAACATTTCACAATGTTTGGAACTTACAACCTGCCTCTGCACTGTAAAGGGTGGGGTTTGAATGTTCAGTTCCAAACTCAAAGAAAGGGCAAAGGAGAAAGAGTATGGAAGGAGAAAAGAATAGTGCGCAAAATGGAAAATGGCGCCTCGTTCATGCAGGCTGCCTTGCTCCCTCACCAACAGCCCCTGCTTCCTGCCAGATTTACCTCCAGGCCTTTACCTATCTCCTCCTCTTTTGTTTCCATCTCCACTGCCTTTACTAACATCCGCCCATACTAACTGCTTCCCCATTTGTCATAAGGAAGCCCAACTCCGATCATGGCACTCCTTGGCTCTCATTTACTTCTAATCCAGTCGGAGCCCAAATCCCTATGGATTCTGGTGCAAAGGAATCCCCCTGCCTTGTTTGTCTTGTATTCTCTATTCTCCAATAAGACCAAATGACTCAGCACAACTGGACTATCTGTGGGCTTCACTGGTTCCGCAATGATTAATACCCCTTTAACTCTAAAAGTTCCCCATTTGAGAAATAAATTATTAATTTATGGTTGATGAATGAGTCATTAATATTCCATGATACTGCACTTTCCATGAACTATTTTCTGGCAACAGTGTCCCTCTTATCTAAACACAGTATATCTACATTTTCATCAGACCATTCTTCTCTACTCCTTTTATTTTTCTTTTATCCTTTCCCCCCCTCAACTCTCTTAAGGTATTATGGAAATGGGAAGTACTGTGGGTGTTATGGACTGAATGTTTTGTTCCCTGCAAATTCATATGTTGAAACTCTGACACCCCAACATGACTGTATTTTGATATAAGGCCTATTAGGAGATTAGTAAGTGTAAATGAGGTTATAAAGGTATAGCCTTAATCTGATAAATTGATATTCTTATACAAAGATATGACGAGAGAACTCACTGTCTCTGCCACGTGAAGACCCAAGAAGGTGGCTGTTTGCAAGCCTGGAAAAGGGCCCTCACCAGAGCCTGACCACATAGGCACACTGATGTTGGGCTCTCAGTTTCTAGAATGGTGATAAACAAACTTCTTGTTTAAGGCTTTCAAAAGTGGATGGTATTTTGTTATGGCAGGCTAGATGATTAACTCGGCAGCCTAGATTAAATTCTCTGTGGGCAAGAACATTTTTATATACTTAAAAGATCAAGAGCAATAGGTTACACATAGTAGTTTCACTAAACACACACTTACATTAATCAAATTATAAAATTTTTAGCTAGCTTTAGTAAAATGTTGTTCTTTAACAATCCATTTGAATCAACTGTGTTTGACTAATTTATTTGCTGCCCACTTCCTTCATTACACTGCTAATCATTTCTGCTTGTTTTAAGTATTATTTTAAGGTGACTTATCCTAGGAGCCTCATGTCAGAGTTTATAGCTTTTGCCATCCCTGAAATGGCTTATGCTTTGCCTGCTGCTAAACTGTTACTGACCTTCCATCTGCTCTTACAGCGCTGTGACCACTGGGGTTAATTGATGACCCGAGACATCAATTAACTCTTTTGGCATATCTTGAAGATGTCAACACCTGGGTAACAAAAAAGGAGAGGGGTAAATGTCCTAAAAACACCCCGATGTCCCAGAAATGAAATATTTATATTCCATGTACCCATCACATTCTATTATCATAATGTTTTTCTCAATTTATGTTTTTGTATTTTCCTACAATAGGAAGGTCCAAGATATCAAACATCAGCTTTGCTTTGGTTTATGTTTATACATCAATTTGTTTTTGAGCTTGTAGTACAATATAATGGCCAGTTTGATAATAGAAAATAAAAGATATAAGTCCAATAATGTTTTAATACAGGCCATCTATGAATTACTAATGAACAATAGATTAATAGACCCTGATCTTACTACTAACACTACAGATTGCATTTGTTAAATGTTCCTTGATGATTTGGAAGGCACTTAGGTAGCTTCATATGGAATCCCCAGTTCACTATTTTGAACATATTTTCCCCTGTACTATACACAAGCAGCTGTCTTTTCCCCATAACATGCAGCTTTTACTAATTCGGTCTATATAATGTTATAGATGTGAATCAGGGTTATGCTAAAATGGCAATGCCATCAAATATCTTCCTATCACTAATGCTTAATATGTTTCCTAATTGATGAGAAGGGAAAGCTAGTTTCAGTAAAGTAAGAACATTCCCCCCAAGTAATTCTATTTAAATCTGGCATAATATGAACTATATATCTTTAGGATTACTGCAAAAGACTATAGTAACCTTTTCTTTAAAATGTTCTTGCATTTTCATGTGGTTTCGCACTGCCAGCTTCTTGGTTCTGCTTCAAAATGTCAAAACTCTCCTTATGTTTTCATCCTGGGCTCAAGATAAGTTGTTTCTCAGAGAAACTTCTTACAGATTCAACAATTTTTGGTCCCAGATTCAACAATTTTTGGTCTCTGGAAATCAGAGCGTGATTTTAAGTAAAATTTAAAGATCATCAGTCCATTGACAGAAATTCTCTTTTCTTAATGAGTTTGAATGCCAAAGCTTTAGGATGAGGTTATATTAAATTTCATAAATTGTAACATATTATGTTTACTTCAGAAATAATTATGCTAGTTATTACAGTTGTACTATTACAAAATAAAGAACTTTCACATTTCAGCACACTATTAACTTGGATCAAATTTTATAATTCCCCAGGGATTCTTGAAATACTCTTATGAACAAAGGAAAGATTAGTGATCTTTTAAATGATTCTGCTCAATGACACAGATGAAACCTAGAAAGAAGAATGGATTAGCAGAGTACTGACAACATGAATGTAGCTCCAGCTATTAGAAACAGAGCCAAGCGTAAAGGCAAATTTCTTGGATTTAGCACAGAGCTTCTGAATTGACAAGGTCAGGCACCTCGAAGGTGGCCAGAAGAGTCCTTTCCCAACATATGGAGACTGGAACATGATATCTATCAGTCTGCAAAGAATCTTCTCATCCTCATTTTTTAAGCTTCTTTTATTTAGAATACTTTCAGACTCACAGTAAAATTGAGTGAAATGTACATGTATTTCCCATACACTCCCTGCTCCCACACGTGCATAGCCTTAGCCCTTACTAACACCCCCCACCAGTGGTACATGTGTTCTATATAACACATGAACCTACACTGACACATCATTATCATCCAGAATTCATAGTTTACATTAGGATTCTACATTTTGTAGGGATGGGTAAATGTACGATGACACAAAGCCACCATTATAATAGCTGAGTTTCATTGCCCAAAAAGTCCTATAGGCTCCAAGTATCCAACCCTCCTTCCCTCTAACCCCTGGCAACTACTGATCTCTTTACCATATCCATGGTTTTGTCATTTCCAGAATGTCATATATTTGGAATCATACAGTATGTAGCCTTTTTAGATTGGTGTCTTTCACTTAGTAATATGCATTTAAATTTCCTCCATTTATTTCCACGACTTGGTAGTTCTTTTTAAAGCATTGAATAAATATTCCATTGTCTGGTTGTTTTTTTTTATTCACTCACTTACTGAAAGACATTTTGTTTGCTTCCAAATTTGGGCAATTATTAATAAAACTGCTATGAACATTTAGGTACAGATTTTTACATGGCTGTAAAATTTCGGTTTCCTTGTGTAAATACCAAGCAATATGATTGCTAGAATGGATGGTAAAAGTATGTTTAGTTTTATAAGAAATTGCCAAACCATCTTCTAAAGTGGCTGAATCACTTTGCATTTTTATCAGCAATGAATCAATGTCCTTGCCAGAGTTTAGTGTTGTTGGTGTCCTGGATTTTGGCCACTCTAAAAGGTGTTCATTGGTATCTCATTGTTGTTTTAACTTGCATTTCCCTGATGCCATATTATGTGGAACTTCTTTTTATATACTTATTTGTCTTCTTCATATGTTCTTTGTTGAGATAATTACTAAGTCCTTTGGCTTATTTAACTTTGGGTTGTATACTGTCTTATTGTTGAGTTTTAAGTATCGTTTGTAAATTTCACATAGGTCTTTTATTAGATTTATCTCTTGGAAATGTTTTTTCCAAGTCTGCAACTTATCATTTCATTCTCTTAACCATAACTTTTGCAGAACAGAAATTTTAATGAAGTCAAGCTTATCAATTCCTTCTTTCATAGGGAGGACCTTTGGCATTGTATCCCATTCTAATATTTTTAAGTTGAAAAATTCAGTTATTGCATCTTATCCATATATTTTCATATATTACATATTTTCCATATATTATATATTTTTATATATTACATATTTTTTCATATACTTTATATATATAGAAAGAGAGAGTGCATGCAAGCATTTGCGCTAGCCTTTCTTGGATCAATGACAGAATAATATCAAGATTGATTATACACAAAAATATCTTAAAGGCAATATGTAAAACATTGATTACATTATATTTTCAATTTATGACAAGTAATTTGTCTCCATGATAAAATTTGCATTTTGTGAGTATTTCATCAAGATATTTAAACCAATACATTTCTCAGCCTCAATACCAAGAGGAGAACTACTCTAATGTGACCAATTTAATTTAATCTGTTTTGTCAACCATGCTTAACATTGAAATAATAACCCCTGAGATTCTTTTCTCTCAATTCTGTAGAGATATTTTTATTTTCCTAGATGGTGGTGAGCCTGAAATAATGTTCTCCAGGCAGTCTTATTTTTTTTTTCAATAAATGTCTTTTCTCATAGGCTAATTAAGGAAATGCATTTGCAGCAAAACAGGCAACATAGATTACAAATTAATTGCTGAGAAACTTCCAGAAAAAAATGAAGTGATTTAAAATGCCAGAGACATTCTCTCCAAAGTTTCCTATCAACATAAAATCATCTAAAGAAGAAAAATAAGCCCTAACACACAAAATTAATGAAAATAACTAAATATACACCAAAAGCTGTTAGACCCTTTCTACAAATTTTAGATCAATGGGCCAGGATTAAGTTATAGCATTTAGGGGAAATCTGAACCCTAACTGAAATAATGTTAGTCAGAGCTCAATTAAGAGATCCTAACAGTACCCCGAAGAATTTCTTCTGAATGATATTGGAAGAAGGACTCCCAAAAGTCACCACTTAAAGCCAATTTCAAAGGCACTTGACATGGACGAATGTGTGTTTCAGAATTAAGTGGTGTATTCTAGAGCATTCTGCCAGTGATGTTTTCAATAATCTGGGGCATTTGTCAAAAATCCAGTAGTCTTTTTCTCTCATCAAGAGTGAATAAAACAAATTTTTCTATGTTGTTCATGTTAAATTTGGAGTGAAAAATATAAAATTGTGTCAAATTTGTCCTAGTCCCAAGGCCACTGAAGATAGGAGAAACTGGCTCTGAGGAAACTTGGTGTTGGCCAAGGCCTTTAGATTCTTGAAATATAAAAGAATGAGAGTTAGAAGGTCCCTGTAAATATGATAGTCTGTACAATGATTGATAACAAATGATATTTAGCAGGGAGAAGGTTTTGGTCTGATAACTCAAAAAGCTTCTACTTGGAAGTGTCTCTCACTCAAAGCTGGGCCTCACCACTCACAAACTGTCTGAAATTATTCAAATTATTCAAACTGTTCGTTCCCCAGGTTTAATACAGGCAAAAGCTGCAAATGATCAAAAGCAAAGTGAATACATTTACAAAGCACTTAATACAGTGCCTGGCATACTGTAGACATTCAATCAATGTCCTTTTAATTTTCATATAAACATTCTCATACTACATGTATCCCTTTAGGTACCCCTTTAAGCCTTTTTATGAATTTGCTGGGCATGTGTTCACCATTAACAGTGTTTAGATTGGTTGTGTCATTATAAAGGACAGACATTCATAAATAATCAAAACTTATACATAACAGGTACTTTGAATAAAGTAAGAGAAATGTAACCTTTGTAATAAATAGACTTCTCCTTTCTTAAACTTGTTCCATCCAAGTCACTCAATGACGGCAGTGTTTTTCTCTTGATTCAGGAAGAACACTCACAAAATGTAGGCTATTTCTCCTCCCTCATTTCTCACTAGAAAGGTATTAGGTTGGAGCATGGGAGAGAAACATAGTATCCTATTCTCAGGTATACAAGCTGATTATTAGCTTGAATTACTGCATGCAATATTGTCAAAAATGTCTACTTAGTCATTTGGTCTCTGGTTATAGTCTTTACCTTATCCATTGGTTAAAACCATTATGACCCTTCTGGCTTTCAATGTCCTATCAGCAACATTCTGGTCATAGGAGATGTTATGAGTGGCCATGTATATCCCTTTAATAAGTGTGAGGACTTGCCTTAGGTGATCCTAAGCCATCTCTCTGGGATCTCCATGCTGCCATCTATATCCCTCATGCCATGGCCATCATAGGCTAGAGAACTCTGGAAAGCTTGCCAGCTTCCAAAGTAGTCAGAAGGAAGAGAATGTGCTCTTTTCTTAATCACCAAATCTCTCTGGCTTTCCTCTCTTCCCCCTACAGAAAGGGACCACCTTCAACATTACCAATACCTAATTCTCTTGGTTTTCCTAGATATTCTTTCTCTTCCTTCAGTTTAAAAGATATTCATCTGACTGATGTGGTGGTGACAGATTAAATAATGTATTCATTTTAATATTTGAAGTGTTGCCCAAATGAACCCAGGAATTTGATGTTGGTTATGGTTCTGCAGTGACAATACTCCTTTGGAGCAAATCAAGGTTAGTTTCTTGAACAAAGTGGAGAAGGAATTATTACAAGGTAAAAAGAAATTGAGGCAGGGAGTATGATACTTACAAACTAATATGTCAAAATGTTACCCTTTCTATTTCTCTCTTTAGAAAATAAATGGATTATGTCTTGAATTAGGACAGTTTTATTTCATTCATCCATACCTGGAAAGAGTCCAGCTAGTTGACCCATTTATGCATATACAGACATTATTCTTCTATTTTTTTTCTGATTGAGAGACAACCAAATTGGGGAATAGGTACCCTAACTAGAAACAATCAATTTCTAAAGGATTTATTTGGAAAAAATATCTGAAAACAAGATAAACATTATGGTGCCATCCAAGCAAGAAGGTAGAGCCCAAATGGCATGTTTTTAGATTATAAAATTACTTGCATAGTGATTATGACTTTTAGATAACTGAATAGCCAAATACTAGTACATGGAGAATGATACCACATCTCAATTTATTTTAAAAAGTATCTTATATTAACCTAAGTATGATAGCTGTATTAATTTTAATACAAGCTAACATTAGGTATTCCACTCTGTTGTGTTTAATATGTATTAATTTTAAGTGCTTAATATGTATTAATTCGTTTAATCTTCACAACTTATTATTATCCACATTTAATTTGCCAGATTTGACAAACAGAAATAAAGGATGTCAAGTTAAATTTGAATTTCATATGAACAATGAATAAATTTTATAAATATGTTCTAAGTATTGTGTAGGACATATAAACGAAAATTACTCATTATTTTTCCATAATTAAAATTTAATGGGACAGCCTTGATTTTATCTGACAATCCCAACCTCGTTTCACAGATAAGAAATCTGAGGCACAAGCAAAATATATATCATTTCGTGTTTGCCTTAAAGCAGGGTTAGATGCACTACCTCACCACATAAGAGCCTTATTCATTTCCTATAAATTTATGCTCTTTCTATCGTCCTCATGAAAAGTGATTAATCTCAGTTTGTGTCTCCTGGGAATCTCTTAATACCATAGACTGCTGCTAACACCAGTTGCTCTGCCTTGAGTCTAAGGTGTTGCACATTTTAATCAAATAACTCAGCCCACTGTTAGTTTCTCTCTTGTGTTATTTGTAACTGGTTGATTTGTAGTCTTCATGTGTCCTCATCACTTCATGATTAAATCATTCAAATGCCTCTTATTTGGGGCCTTTCTCTTAAATCTTCACCACAATATTTCGACCAAAGACGTAAACCTTAGTCTACTCCTACAAATGCTGATTATCACTAAACCTGTCTGTGTATTAAGGATAAGCAGATATTGTTTTAACAATAATAAAAATCAACTCTGAGATAACATCCTGAAACCAACTTTGTCTATTACCCATTAAACTGTTAAACTAATTTTCTGCTATTTAGTTTCCTAATTTCCCTTGTAACTACAGCAACTTCCTTGAAGCAGACTATGACTGTGTTTTATATCATACTTGGAATAAATCGTGATTAGGTTTACATTTTTTTTAAAGTGATATTTAAGTTGAAATTTCAGGTTCTTGCTAAGGGTTATTTTTTGTTACATGACTTACAGATTTTCACTTTAAAACTTTGTACATGACATATTTTATATGAGTTGTGAGTACTTTGGAATCATAAACAGAAAACTTTTAGAATCAGAGACATTTGCAACAGATAATCAACCTCCCCAGGAAAATTTTTTACCAAAATTTTATAGTGTAGTTCAGTGAGGTTCTATCCTGTACATACCTTATTAATATTCCTAGTGCATAGAATAATCTTTACTAGTAACAGTTTATTACTCTGTCTATATACAGTGCATGTTCATAATATGCATGTCTTTGAACTAAATAATTTCTTTTTTTTTTTTTTTTTTTTTTTGTAGAGACAGAGTCTCACTGTACCGCCCTCGGGTAGAGTGCCGTGGCCTCACACGGCTCACAGCAACCTCTAACTCTTGGGTTTACGCGATTCTCTTGCCTCAGCCTCCCGAGCAGCTGGGACTACAGGCGCCCGCCACAACGCCCGGCTATTTTTTTTTTGTTGCCGTTTGGCCGGGGCTGGGTTTGAACCCGCCACCCTCGGCATATGGGGCCGGCGCCCTACTCACTGAGCTACAGGCGCCGCCCAGAACTAAATAATTTCTTAATAACACTAAGCAATAGTATCATGGAAGTCTCACCATAATCTTCATGGATGGATTGCAATGATTCCATTTTATATATAAAGCAATAGGCTTAGCCAAAATCACACAGCTAGTAAGCAGGGGAGCAGGAATTCTAATTGAGCCAGGGATCTTAAAGACTGTATAATATTGTGTTTGATAGAAATACAAGATTCCCCCAATTTTTTGGATGATGTATATGTCAGCATATGGGATCTCCTCACAGACATTCTCTGGAGACTATTGGTAAGGTAAATAAAAGCCACTATACTTCATCTCCTCTCTTGTTATGGGCTATTTCTTGATGAATACCCAGCTATTAGGGCCATTTTCCTTAGGGTAGATGGTTAAAAGTGGTATAAGCTAAATCGATAGAATCTGCATGCAAGCCCATTGGCCATAGTACAGATTATCTGAAGTTTGTTCCTTGAATTCAGGCGAAGAACTCAACCACTCCCAATACTGTAATTTAAAAACTTCTTGAACTTTTCACTATCTCCCCTGACTTCCACTGGGCCTATTCAGGTCAAGGAGTTGACATTCACTGTAGAGTATCCCAACTAAGTCAGCCTTCTACTTCATAATAAGTTTTTTGCTTATTAAAACAATACTAGTTGTTATGTACTGGGCAATGATTTTGCTTAGCATTCTAACATTTGGATAATAACACAATTAGGTTACAGATGGGGTAACTATACAGATAAATTAAACAATTTGCTCTGGACTACATGTCCAACAGGAGCAGAATCCAAGACTTTAAACACTCTAGTGGTATGACCTGATGTAGCCTAATGTATAGAAACTCTTATTCTTATATGACAATGTCCATGTTTCTTATAACATACCAGTGACTTGACTTAGGATATCACACCCTCCTTTTGAAAGTGAGAGTGCAATTCATTTATTTTAGGTTCATTTTGAAATCTTCCCAAGTGGATCTATTTCTAGAATGTCTAGAAAGATTTGTTATCATCTTGTTTAGGTTCTACCATCATAATTTTTTGTAAAAATATTCATGAAAAATAAAAAATATATATTGAAACAGAAGAATATTTAATTAAAGTAGACCTTTGGTAGATGATAATCCTTCAGTGTTTACAATGGATAGAAGGGTTTTTAAATGCATCTTAAGAGTCTAGACTTCAGTTGAATTCAAAACCTCACAACTTACTGTTTCTTCCAAGTTGTTTTAAATAAAAAGTTTTCTTCATAGTGTTAACATTACAGAAAATTATTTTTAAAGTTGTAGCTAGTATATCATATGGCACTTTATGCACCCTGATGGATGTGTTTAACATTAGTTACATCTTCAATTTCCTGAAAGCTTTTCATTTACTTTGGGCATATATTTACAAGATAAGCAAAATAAGATATTTATTTATAAATAAAAATCTTCCGTGAAAGCAAGATTGAAAATACATTTAAATGCACAAAATCTTTGCTTTCTCCCTTCTGTCAACAGTCATTGAAATATTCTTAAATAATAAGTAATGAATTCCATGGACATCATTTTTGAAGCCCAGCCAATGGAAATTAAAATTTTAAATTAAGTGAAAGGTTATATAAAGTAGTCAGAAATATGTCTGGTATTTTTGCCTTATTTAGTAAAATTCTAATTATTTAGATACTATCTATCTACTGGAGAGATGATTTGTACTGAGAATTTCTTTGAGTTTAAACCCCTGACTACATAATTGTGCATGGTTTTTCCCCAGGGTCATAAAGAAAGGAAATCATGTATGGTCTATGATAATTGCATTTGGAATGGAGTTAAAAAACACTTGTAACTGAAATAAAAATCAATAAAAAGAGCTGTCAAAACTCTGCTTTAGGTTATATAATGGAAATTCTTTAACATTATCCTGAGAATGTCTTCCCTCTTCTTAGAGTATAAATAACTGTATTATTTATTATAACAATTTAAATTATGTCATATAAAATAGCTACCCATCCAATTGATGTCTATATAATACCCCAAATTGAAAACCTGCTTGCTACTGCTTCTAGAACTCATTTGGAAAAGAGATATGGCTCAAAAGAATGAAGTCACTCTTATAAAAAAGAAGGATGTGCCACTCTGGAAATGATGTAGTTATGCATGTGTTGCATGCCTTAGAAAATGTTGCAGTTGATCCCCACACATTCATTGCTTTGCATAGCAATAAAAACCATTAAATTATTTAATAATGGATAATAAATGCTGTTTAAAACATGTAGGGGCATAGTAATGCCAGAGGTAGACTTTCCAAAAATCTACTCTTCTACTCTTTCACAAAAACAATAAAAACACTCATTGGCTAAAAAATTGTCCAAATCAAGTTTTTATTTTTTGATTTCATAATTTTACAAAGGTATACACGTTTTGGTATTAGGTGTTAATTTATCCAACGTCTGATTCTCCTTCCCACCCACTTGATTTTCATGGAGATTTACTTCCAAATGTGCACAATAAGTTAATCAACTAGTTTTTCAGAACTCTGGGAATTAACCATAGGCCAATCCAAAGAGGATTTATTCAACAAAAATTTAATTTCAGTAAGCACAGTGAGCTTTGTAATATTTCAACTTATTTTCATTTCTCTCTTTTTCCAGTTTTGAGGTAATTTTGAAAGCAAAAACCTTATAATCATGGTGGCCATGTAAATCAGCTTCCTAGCACCTATTAAAGGGGGCAGAATGGGTCTGGAGCTCCCTAAAAACCCATCTCCATAAAATTACCATTATATGACATTTCTGGTAGTTCCCTAGAAATACTCACTTGCAATGCTTATCTTTATTTTACCTGAATCAGAGTCCTCTTAACTGTAAACAACCCTGGGGGGTTGGTGGTAGAGAAGAATCAGCAGCAATTATTTAACATTGCAGCTTTGTAAAGCAATGAAAACAGTTGGGATTAACAAGATGCTGACCAAAAAAAGATAAAAGAAAAAGTTGGAGCAAAGATGTCTATAGGGACCATTAAAAAGCTCAAACATATTGTTGGAAACCTAGTAGGCTTCACATACGTACATGCCCAGGATAGGCTTGAGAAGGTCTCAATCACTTATCTTTTGCTGACCTTGAGGACTGTGAAAGCTAAAAATAAAAGCAAAGGCAAAGTTGTAAACTGCCTGCCTAAGCATCAAAGGCATGCCCAAACTATTCTTAGAGTCCCTCAACAAGGGATTTGAATAGAACCTTCTCTGAAGAAGACAGGCACATGGCATACAGATACATGAAAAAAAAATGCTCATCATCCTTAATTGTCAGAGAAATGCAAATCAAAACCACTCTGAGATATCATCTGACTCCAGTAAGATTAGCCTACATCACAAAATCCCAAAACTATACATGTTGGCGGGGATGTGGAGAAAAGGGAATACTTGTGTACCACTGGTGGAAATGCAAACTAATATGCTCCCTTTGGAAAGAAGTTTGGTGATCACTTAGGGATCTAAAAATAGACCTGCCCTTCAATCCTGCAATTCCTCTACTAGGTATATAACCAGAAGACCAAAAGTCACATTATAACAAAGATATTTGCACCAGAATGTTTATCACAGCCCAATTCATAATTGCTAGGTCATGGAAGAAGCCCAAGTGTCCATTGACCCATGAATAGATTAATAAATTGTGGTATATGTACACCATGGAATATTATGCAGCCTTAAAAAATGGAGACTTTACCTCTTTTGTGTTTACATGGATAGAGCTGGAACATATTCTTCTTAGCAAAGTATCTCAAGAATGGAAGAAAAAGTATCCAATGTACTCAGCCCTACTATGAAGCCAATATATAAGCACCCACACTTCCATATGAAAGCTATAACCCAACTACAACCCAAGATGAAAGGGAAAGAGGAGGAGAAGGGGAGGGGAGGGAGAAGGATGGGTGGAAGGAGAATAATTGGTGGGACCACACCTATGGTGCATTTTACAAAGGTATATGTCAAATCTAGTAAGTATAGAGTATAAATGTCTTAACGCAATAATTAAGAAAGTGTGGTGAAGGCTTTGTTAAACCAGTTTGATGAAAGTATTTCAAATTGTATATAAAACCAGCACATTGTATACCATAAATGCATTAATGTACTCAACTATGATTTAATATAAAAAAGGCTGGGAAATTTATAGTTTCAAAGAATATAAGGAAATCTTTGATCAATCATTAGCTTGCCACTAACTAAGCAAACGCTTCATTACAGAACTAGGTCAGGAATTTACTTAACAAATAGCAGCAAAAAACAAAAATCAACATCCATATGAAAAATTGGCTCGGCGCCTGTGGCTCAAGCAGCTAAGGCGCCAGCCACATACACCTGAGCTGGTGGGTTCGAATCCAGCCTGGACCTGCCAAACAACAATGACAGCTGCAACCAAAAAAATAGCCAGGCGTTGTGGTGGGCACCTTTAATCCCAGCTATTTGGGAGGCTGAGGCAGGAGAATTGCTCGAGCCCAGGAGTTAGAGGTTACTGTAAGCTGTGAGGTCATTGCACTCTACCCAGGATGATAGTTCGAGGCTCTGTCTCAAAAAAAAAAAAAGGAAAAAAATGAAAAATCACAGGGGGGAGGGAATTGTCTCATATACATAGTTGCTATATTATGTTATTGAAAGAATCAAAATTTTAACAAAATTATTAGATGTTTCTAAAAGATCAAGAAAATGTGGCCCAAACATGAGAAAAAAAAATAGTCAATAGAAAATGTCTCTAGAGAAGTCTACATGAGAGTTAACTAAACTGAAATTCTAAATCAGTTATTTTAAAATTATGTACCAAGTAAATGAAATAATGCCTAAATAGATGATAAAAAAAGCTATGAGATGATGTTTCATTAAATACAGAATATCAATAAAAAGATAATTCTGGAGTTGAAAATTATAATAAATGAAATGAAAAATAACTAGAAGGGCTCAACAGCAGATTTTTAAGTATTAAGGAAAAATTTAAGGTAGATGCTTGATGGAGTCCTACATATCTTTGATTCAGTTAATTTTTACCCTATAATTTTCTTGATGTTTCAAGAAAGAATATCTGAAGACAAAAACTTTACAATTTTGAGTACAAAAAAAATTTTTTGAGGCAATATCAGGTGGAACCAAAAGTTTATGGCAGTTAAAAATGTAAAATATGATCAAATTGAAAGTGTAACTATAAATTGGTCAATTTCTGGGCAGTGAGGTCTGATTTCAACTGAACCTCAGCTACTTTCAAAGTCAGTGCTCTGTAGAGGGCACCACTCACTTTTAGCTTTGTTCTCAACGTTTTATTCTTTGCACTTTGGATTTCTTTTCTGTACCAATGAATTTCCTTCTCTCTGGTAAAGCAGCCATAACAACACTACTATGTCCTTTGCTTGCTTTACACCTCTGCATAAAGTTGCTAGCAACTTTAGCTAAGGTAGAAGAAAGAGAACCAAAGATAACGAATTCCTTCTCCAAAGACAATGCCTTCCTGATCAACTAGGAAATATTCATTTTCTAATTTTAGATTTCTCAATAGACAGTTTATAGTGAGAACACTGATGAGCTTATGAAGACACTGGAACAAAACCCTTTGATTCTTGGAATAGATTATTAAAATCCCTTGAAATAGCATTCTTTGTTTCCATTTGAAGAGTGTCCCAAACAAATTTCCTGGCCTTTTACAAAAGCACACTTCTGGAAATTCTTAGATGACTTCACATTTCATGTGTTCTAACAGCCTTGACTTCATTGCCTTCAGGGCATACCCAGGTGACACGATTTGAAAACAAGATTTGTGGAATACTGCAAAAAGTGCAAAAAGATCGTCCTTGTGTTCTACAGGTTTCTTCTTTGGAAATGTCAGTAGGCATTTCCCACTTCAAAGATCTAGACTTACAAAAAGTCTGCCACACGGAATATAATGATCTTGAGGAAAATCACTGTTTTCTCTCTCCATAATATGTAGCAGCACAATGCAATAAAATTTACCGAGGGCTAAAAGTGGTGAAAGAGATGTTACAGCAGTAATTATCTGTACATATTCTTTCTTAGATGGTCATTCACAAACAAAGATTTCTTTTTCCTCACTATCAAGGGTGAACTTGATTTTTTTTTTTTGCCTCTGATCCTATTTCATATGGCATCAAGTGTGGTTCTGGCAAAGAATCCATACTCAACTTAATCACCCTACTTTAACACTTAATGAGCTGAGAGCTGGATCCATGGGCTTGATCCATTAATAAAGTCACATTATTCAGGAACAGCTCTAAAGAAGACATGGTTTTCACTCCAACAACCAAGCTATCATCTATTACATAATACCATATCTTCTCTACTAGTTGCTTTGAATCTCGAAAATTGGTAACTTTTCATCAAAGGTATATTCAGAATTTTCTTCTTCACCACAAAGGAGAGCAAGACATTCCTCCTTTACACTTGATGTATTATCATCTTTCCCTTGAAGTGGGTTTATTAAAGCTTTGTAAGATCTCAAAATAATTTTATCCTTTAACAAGATATGTTGTTGTAATTCCCGAACAGAAGCTACACCAACTTTTATTCTTCTTTCCAGAGGTGAAATCACCAAATAACGATTGTCTTGTTTGTATTCAAATAAATCATCTTCAGTGCAATCCAATGGTTCACCTGAATAGTTTCTGCTTTCAAAATTTGTTATTTGAAATGAAGTCAGGCAATCTGAGTTCAAGGAATCTTTAAAAAGTAGCAATACTTGTTCAGTTCCAGTTCCAATAAAGTCATCTATCAGAACTAAGCTATTTTTCTCCCCATTTAGCCGCAACCTGAAAGTTCTTTCCCCAAACAGCACAAGCATCATTGGACCTAAAGGATACAATGAAATAAAAGTTTCCTCCACCTGGATCCATAAAGTGAACTGCACAAAGATCTCCAAATGGAAGCTGGCATACACTTTTAGGAGTCCCATTTTGGAAGGAAATCAGTTGATTCTTTTGAGTAAGGGCAATTAGAGACATTCTTAACTGGTCTTTGATAATCTTACGTGCACAGACATGCACACAAGTTACCATACTGCTATAAGCAGGAGGGATAATGTATCTATCACTTAATGCTTTTTGACTTTCAAGAGAGCATGCACAAAATTTGGTATTCCAAACTGCATAATCTGATTCTGAAGCCTCCTGGGTGCATCCTTTATGAGATAAATAACATTCCTTTATTCCCAATAAAACCATACCCACAATTTCAATCTTCCCTACCCACTCAAAAGAGGAAAATTTAACTGACAAGAGTAACGACTTTGCCAGTTTCAGAAGACATACAGAAGAATGCTCCCACATGTCTCCATAAGACGAAAGGGCCATCAAGGACCCTTATGCCATCCTTCAACTCATGACCTATATTAAAGCTCAAATGCTTTGCAAATTTATTGGTACTGCGGAGAAATAGTAGAAAATATCTGAAAACGTTGTTTTATTGCTTTGTATCAATACGCAAGGGAGGTTAATTCCAGTTCCGAAATCTGACACACAGATGCAACAAATAATTTTAAAATAAGAATTTTCTCCTTTTATGATAAAGTATCCAGTGGACTTCTGAAAAAATGATCTTGTTTCTCTGTCAAATACCATTCTTCTGACATGTAATATGGGTGTTTTTGCAGTCTCTTTATCTGAAAAATTTCCCTCTGATAACAGGAAAACAAGGACTTCCCATCATAAGAACCTTTCTTGTTTATTAGGTGACATTGCTCATTTGCAGTCATTCCACAATATTAAGTCTTTGTGTTTATCTAATTTTTGAATGCAAATTGATTCCAGTCCATGCCTTTCAACCTCAGCGCCGATGCCAAGTCCCGGCACGCTTTGCGGTTAGAGTCCCACAGCTCCAAACCTCCCGCCAGGGCACTGCATCCTGGGAAGCTGGGAATGCAAAGGAGGCGGAGCCTACTGAGCCCGCTCCAGAGGGTTGAGAAAGGATGCTGAGGAGGCGGGGCCCCAGAGAGTGTTGTGAAAGCAAATAGCCAACGAGATCTCTAGGGCGGAGCTTGTCCCTGGAACCACCTGTGATCCGGTGGCTGGCGGGGGCGGGACTGCAGTGTGGAGGACGTCCAATTTTAGGTAAAATTAACATACTTAAGAATCTCAATAAACTCCAAGTAGAATAAATTAACACAAATCCATACCTAATACTCATTAAAAAAAAAAAAAAAAAAGATAATCTTGGACCTTTATCTTACCAACTCAAATGAGATTAAAGACCTAAACATAAGACCTAAAACTACAAAACTCCTGAAAAACTTTAAGACTTTGGACTTGGCAATGATTTCCAGCTAGTTCATCAAAACCACAGGTAGCTGGCTTGGCACCCATAGCTCAGTGAGTAAGGGTGCCCACCACATGCACAGGATTCAAACCCACCCAGGGCCAGCTTAACAACAATGACAACTGCAGCAAAAAATAGCCAGGTGTTGTGGCAGGCACCTGTAGTCCCAGCTAATTGGGAGGCTGAGGCAAGAGAATCTAAGCTTAAGCCTAAGAGTTTGAGGTTGCTGTGAGCTGTGAGGCGACCACACTCAACTGAGGGTGACATAGTGAAATTCTGTCTCAAAAACAAACAAACAACAACAACAAAAACCACAGGTAACTGAAGTAAAAATAGATGGGACCACATTAAATGCAAAAACTTTAAACATCAAAAGACGTAATCAATAAAGAGAAAAGAAAACTTAAGAAATGAAATAAATTATATGCAAATCATACATCTGATATGCTCATGAAAGCTCATTGGCTGATACTGAAGGAGAGAGATTTCCACTGAGAAACTGGGAGTTTAGGATGAGGGTAACCCATTTCCATGTCTCTTTCTCTTTAAATCTTTGGGGAAAGTTTTGATACTCACAAATATTTTGTGTTGCTGTACATGTGTGTTCATTTTCAGTTGATCTTAGTTTTAAAATATAAATGATGTTCAATCTTGTACGTGTGTCTAGAGCAAAGAAGCACAGGGTTGAGGATTCACATGTACGAAGATAGATACAAAGGAGTACCAGAGATTTTGAGATCATCACCTCTTGCGAATTTGGGGAACAGTTTCAGATATCTACTGGACATGCAATATTCTGGTTGTTGAGAAACAGGTGATCCTTAGTAAAAACGTGGATTTTTTCTTACATTTTTGGCAATAGCAAGATTAGTGATGGCATGAAAAATGGGACTTTGTAAATTAGAAAAACGTTTTTAAAGAAGTGAAACAGGTTTGAGAAACTAAGTACATAGGTCATATCATCTTTTCTCCAGTTGAAGTTTAAAATTGTATTTTAAAAATCTGGGCAAAACATAATAAGAAATTATAAATCTTATCTACCAACATGTGAATCTTACCATGGAACAGCAGCTGTATAATAAAAATGGGTTTAGTCAGATTGCATCTTGATCAAACACAATTGCTTATGGATGTAGTAACATATGGATGTAGACCATTATTAAAAGCTGGTTCCATTGATAGGGTGCAGGCATCCTTAAAGCTCTGACCTCAATATATATGTAAATATACAAGTTAAGCTCTTAAATATTGCCATCAGTTCTGACAAAACTCAATGCTTTCTTTAAAATGAGTGCAAATACGTTGTTCAAAATGTGAATCTTAGGACTTCTACGAACATACAAGGTAAAGCATACTTCATTTGTAATCTCTGGTCTTCATATTTTCTATGGAGAGATTTCTTAGGTCTATTTATACTGGTAGTTATTATTTTATATTTTTAAGACTCAATAGATGATTTGTGATATCCCGAAGAGACAAAAATAGATACCAGCTCTTTAAGCTATTGATATTTTCACTTTATATTGTATACTCACAGAATGCAGGGTCCTTGTTTGTACTTCTAACCCTTAACCAATGCCTGGAAAATCACAGAAGTGCCATAATTGACTCTGAACTCAAAAAAACTCACAAAGAACAGCCAGTGATGCATTTTGGGTATTTCATATGCAGTAGTCAAATCACTCTATTTCTTATATTTTTTGGTACCTGATACTTCCATATGACAACAAAGAAAAATCAATAAATGATTTGTGGTGCCTTTAATGGACACTAAGCTAATAAAAGAGTTTTTACTCTATCAGACGAATCAGGTCCTGGCACAAAATTCTCTTAATAATCGTATATGGAATGAATTTATTTCAAAGTCACCTTAAATAGGGAACAATTGTTATTGGTTTGTCAAATTCCTAGGTATAAATAAGTTAGGAATAAAATAGAGGAAGAAATTTAGTACTTTGTCTATGATCAGATTCATGGAATGCCAAAACAAACAGAAACCATGCCATCTTTCACAGCCATAAATTGGAGGTCCGAATGAAATGCAATTATAGTTTGATTTAATTTAATGTAATAATTTCTTTACTAAAAGGTAAAAGATTCATTCACCAGATTTTAGGATCTAGTATAAATTGGCTTTTATTTTACTTTAAGAAAAACTTTTATCCTATACATATCCTATCGACCCAATGAATTTTGGGAAAACTAAAATATTAAATAATTAACCTTCATATTCTGAGATTTACTTACATGCTGAACTCATATCTGAAAGAGTTTAATTTTGTAAAAATAGATTTGCCTTAGTCTTTCTGAAATCTTATTTTAGTTAAAAGTAAGTTTCAGCTAGTTCTATGGCTCCCAAGCTTGATGGATCCTCAAAAGAAAGGGGAGAGATTTTTTAAAAATATAGATTTTATAGTGTTTCCCCAGAAAACCTTATTTAGCAGGTCTGGGTGGATCCCAGAGGTTTCTTATAATGAGCCATAACCGGATTGAGTTATAAGCCAAGAATGCTTGCCCAAAAATGGAGTCAAAGACTAGATTTATATATGGACTATTTACAGATTAACTGATTGCCATTATTTTCCTTTAGACAGCTTTGCTTCTCAGTTGTGTAGTTCGAATTGCATTAACTCTCTGTTCAGGTAAAAGTTCATGTTCCCTTACCTCAATCCTCGATAATGTGTTTTATAGTCATACATAAAATGTTGAGTTTGAAATGGAGCCTACATCCTAGTAAAGTCCCTCGCTTAATATATCCAGGAAATTCAGTGCATAGTATTTGTAGAAAAAGAACTTATTTTAGAATTATTTATTATAATGTTCATCTCAGAGTAAAATAAAGCTTACATGTTATTTATTTTTGCAGAAACCACAAGTTTTATTTTTCTATACCAAAATGCATGTGTTATTAGCAAGCTGGGAACTGACTCATTGTTAAGAGATTGCAGATGATCCAAATAATTTTGTTTCAAATGCCAAATGCCATTATAAGCAGATGTACTAGAGCTATTTTCTAGTGTTTGGCTCATTTGTATAATGGCAAAGGGGGCCTCCCCTGACGATCACTGTAATCCGGTTTCATCTCAGTGATTCTCCATTCAACCACATCAAACTCCCAGCCCCGGAAAAGCACTCAACAATTAATTCAAGTTAGGATACCAATGCCTAGAGCATTTATAAATGCATGCATACAGGCAAAAAGTCCCATCTTTTAAATTTTATACTAATATCAACTTGTGATTAAAATGAAAGAAATATTCTCAGATGCCTAATATATCCAATTTGTTACCACTACTTTGCCCCCAGGATATCAGATTATTTCATTTCTTTATTGCCTTATTTTTCATGTGATTCTTAAATTTCAGATCTCATTTGGGGGGAAAAATTCAACTGTGAATTCAGTTGAGTCACTTAAAGCCCTGATGGTAGAAAAGAAGTTAATCAAACCCCGGGCTCATTTCTCCATATGGAGAAACAAGACATTTGGATAGATGACACTTAAAGCCCTTCTAGTTCAAAAGATTTTTATTCCACAATTTTACAGATTGATAAACATCTTCAGATTGATAGATTTATAACTGGAATGTTTGAATAAACGGAATATAAATCAGAAAACAAAATATGAATTGCTGTTTGATCTTTAGCATTATTACTTTCCTCATCTTGGTTTTCTTTTTTTTTTGTTAATGTCTTATTCTCTCCTTTTGTTTTTTTCTTTTGATTTTTATTCAGATATTTTACCTTTTCTAAAGAAATATGACCTATTTTATAATGTTTGCAGTGAGTTATTAGAATTAATAATTTTGCACATTTCCAGCATATGTTGCTGCTATGATTTAAAATGCATTTTAACATTTTAATATTTAAAGTGCATTTTAATATTTTAGTGTATCAGGTACTAATAAAGTTTTAGCAGAAATAAACAAAATTGTTTCATTTCACTTCCACTTAAATGGAATTTTATAGTGCAAAGACTGAATCAGGGACTCAAAATAATTAGTTGATACCAACATGAAATAGACCTCCATGAACCTTAACATTTTTCCTTTTACTTTTCAACTTTTAAAATTTTTTCTGTTATAGTTGTTATAATCTCAATCTAAAAGAGGCAAAAGAGCTACTACTGTGTATTCTGAACTATTTTTAGTGAAGTATCTTGCATTTAAGAAGCACTAAATACAATATTTTTAATAAATTAATAGGAACTATTTAAAGGATGACTTACAATTTCAGATTTTCAATAAGTGGAAGCGAAATATAGGCTTCAGTAGGAAATACAATCTCAGGAAAGTATCATTCATCTTAGAAATATCTACAATCAGGGTAAATATTATCTTCATTTTCTAAAAGAGGTTTGAAAATCTTTGTATCATATAGTAACTGTCCAATACTATTACCATATTTTATTCAATAAAGCAAAGAAAAGACCAAATGGAATGATGTTTGTGTTGTACTTGAGTCATTAAATATGAAAATTATGTTTATAGATGTTTCAGGAATTAAATATCACAAGATGGTTCAAATGAATTGTTTTTCAGGTTGATTCCTCATGCTAATATTCTCTTTCAGTCACTTTCATACCTCCACATGTTTATTAAGAATGCAAGTTATTCCATGCCTGATGCTTAAGAATGCAAGTTATAATAGCCGGGCGTTGTGGCGGGCACCTGTGGTCCCAGCTGCTCAGGAGGCTGAGGCAGGAGAATCGCCTAAGCCCAAGAGTTGGAGGTTGCTGTGAGCTGTGTGATGCCATGGAACTCTACTGAGGGCGATAAGGTGAGACTCTGTCTCTACAAAAAAAAAAAGAATGCAAGTTATTCCATGCCTGATGCTCATGGCTGTAGTCCTAGCACTCTAGGAGGCTGAGGTGGGAAGATTGCTTAAGTTTGAGAGTCCAAGACTTGTCCAAGCAAGAGTGAGACCCCTCTAGGCATGGTGGTATGCTCCTAGGTCCCAGCTACTCAGGAGGCTGAGGCAGGAGGATCGCTGGAGCAAGGAACTATGATGACTGCTCTGTACTCTACTCAGGGCAACAGAGTGAGACTCTGTCTAAACAACAAGAAGCATTTAAGTTATGATTCTAAGAATAGAATGTGCTTACACGTAAATTCTGTGCCTCAGAACCAACATAGACCATGAAAAATAGTGTATTAAAAAGAAAGGATGTTTCTGATTCCCCTAAAAAGGAGCCATAGTATTTTAAACTATCAACTAACTCAGATCAGTTGCTTAACTCATCTCAGAGCTAAATATTTAAAATTTTTACTTCAATGTGGCATGTATAATCTGAACTTTCAGAATCTTTGAAATGGAGCAAAAGTTTTGTCCCTTGAAAATAATTGTATATCCCTATTACTTTTCACCCATTAAATCTTTTAATGGTTGTAGTTTTCCTGAAGAATAACATCCAGGGATAATCCATATTGCTACTGATACTAGAATAATATGCTTTCTGAATTTCTTATATGAAAAAACTCTTCTTGAGCAGCCTGTTCTAGGAACAAAGCAATCCTTTATAGACAATATTTTGTCCAATAAGAATAGATCATTCTAAGCTTGGAATGAGCTAGTTAGCATTTTCTATTTATCTCAAAGTGGCAGCTATTTAAAATTGAAAGTGGATTTTACCTCATAATGCTCCAGACCACTGAGTACATCTACGTGATCCGATGATATGGTGGGTTTCACATTCCACTGCTTGACTTTGGTCTTATTAAAAGGTCTCTGGGTGATAGCAATCTGCCAAAGCTGTGACCGAATGGTACTGTTCTGGAACTCTGCACAGATATGTCAGCCAGCATAAAGTGGCACCTTTACCTACGCTTTGAGCCAAGCTCTGAAATCACACTTTAGTACTTAAAGTAACTGCCATGTTGTTATTAGACCTCATAAAATATTTTTCCTCTGTTCAGAAAGAACCAGTATACTTCAGAAACAAACTGAAAATGACCTCTCATTTCCCCATGTAATCATTATTATGGTGCAGAAAATACTGGTTTAAAGCTATGAAACCGATTCTAAATTGTGTTCTTCAGTAGTTTCCATTCTGTTTAACTCGTGAATCATCTCTCCATCCCTTAGGTAGATGAGAAAGAACCTCATTAAATTCCTCTGCATCTTACACATTATCCAAATCCTGGGTGGTAATACAGGTGCTGAAATCATTTATGTACATGAACTATTTGCTGGTGATCTCCTAAGTACCATGGTCTCAACTGCAGAGACAGTCAGAAACCTAGTACTAGTACTAGGAGCAAAGAAGAATTACATGGCAGCAGGTATGGAGTATGGACGTACATATTGCAACAAGCATCATTATCAGGATTGCTGAAGTTTCATAAAGAATAAAGAAGGCCAGGCATAAGACAGAAAGTGAAATCAGCAATTTTCATGGAGTTTTTAAAGTCCAATTTTAAGCAATATCTGGTCAACACCCTGGAAAGTTTAGTGAACTGCTGTTAGGGGCTGTCCTGTACATTTCGGCTATTTAACAGCTTCCCCAGCTAGATGCCAGCAACATCACCATCCCCTGTGACAATAAAAATGTCTCCAGACATTGCCAAGTGTTCCTTGGGGTATGGGGCGGGTGGGTGGGGACTTGGTCCCACTAGAAAAGAATCTCTATAGGAAAAAACAAAACAACAGTATTATTTGTTTTAATTGCTACCTTTTCTGCCTTAGTGTTATGCTCAGTAAGTTTTTAAGATATTAAAAGAGAAAGGAGAAATGACTAGAATTTGAGGGAGAGACGTCAGTGCCAATTCAACATAAAAGGCAATCTCTTTAGATGCCTCTGTCAGCATTTTTAATATTTAAAGAGGCCATAATATAATATATGGATATGCAACAAAATAATGCAGTGTACTTGGAAATACATATTAGGAGATTTACATACAACTCATTGAGTAAAAGGTGTCATAATCTTTACAATCTGCTATCACTAGAGAATAATGCTGCCTAAAATTGTAAGAGTGACTGTCTCTCCTGAGTTATGAGAAAATAGTAACCACACATCACACAAAGTTAGTCCTTTTTTTTTTTGAATAATCATTCATCATTTGAAATCATTAGCTTCCTCATAAAATTATTTGGAATGCAAAATTATTTTTTAAAAAACCATTAGTTACAGAGTATTGTGTTATAAAAGCACAGATCTATTTATTATTCTGTCCTTTTCTGCATAAAAATGTGTCAGATATACAAGATCATTTATGTTGATAAATAACTTTTAAACAATGTATATTATTTCATGATCAGGCCAATATTAGCTCTGTCGTTTCAACAGTGATTTTTATAATGAGATCATTTTTTTGATATGAAAAATCCTGAAATGAAAGAGAATAAATATTACTTTTCTTCCAGCTAAAAGCATTTTGCAGCATATTTTTTTCTGTGTACTCTGGTTCTGAGGCTGACTAGAGGCAGCTGCTTCCGTAATTGTTTACCAGAATGTTGTCACTGTCTGAGTTCTCTACACTGAAGATTTTGGCATCCCTCCTTTCTTTGGTGTGTATTTGTTTGTTTGTTTGTTTGTTTTTTAAACTTGAAATAAATGTCACAACTTCTAAGAGACAGCTTCAAGAATACCAAATAATCACTTTCAGCTAAGGTACCTTGCCATCAACGATGTACATCAATCACAGCTATTGTTGGCCTCAGACATGAGCTATAAAATGCCATTTCTTTGCTTTTTCTAATTTCTCCAAATTACTAATGTTTTGGAATGATTTCAGTTCAGTAGTAAACATTTCAATCAGATATAACATTGTCTCTTTCTGACTATTTCTGGATATAGGAGAGTTTGTCAAGTTTTACAAATTAATGACTATGTCCTATATTTTCACTATTTTCCTGAAGCTTATTGATAACCTACTTTGCCAAACAGAGATTTACTCTAGTAGCAAATGAAATAAACCTTCGTTAGTTTAGACAACAGGGAATGTATTGCCTCATATAGAAGAAAAACCTGGAGGTGTAAAGATGTAAATCTTCTGTATAGGGGGTACGGAGTGAAGTCTTTTTAATTTTTCAGTAATGATGGAAAAATTGACTTCTCTGGAAACCTGTCTCTAACTAGTTTTCTCTCTCTCTTTTTTTTTTTTTTGCTATCATTGTCATTTATTCAAAATACAGGTGATTTCTTTTTTTATATATATTAAATCATAGCTGTGTACATTGATATATTCATGGGGCATCATTCACTAGCTTAACAGACCGTTTACCAAGTTTCACATATACCCTTGTAAGATGCACTGCTGGTGTAATCCCACCCTTTCCCCCTCCCCCTCCCTTTCCCCCTTCCCCCTATTGTTAGGTTGTAACTGGGTTATAGCTTTCATGTGAAAACCCTAAATTAGTTTCATACTAGGGCTCAGTACATTGGGTACTTTTTCTTCCATTCTTGAGATACTTTACTAAGAAGAATATGTTCCAGCTCCATCCATGTAAACATGAAAGAGGTAAAGTCTCCATCTTTCTTTAAGGCTGCATAATATTCCATGTTGTACATATACCACAATTTATTAATCCATTCGTGGATCCATGGGCTCATGGGCTTCTTCCATGACTTAGCAATTATGATTTGGGCTGCGATAAACATTCTGGTACAAATATCTTTGTTATGATGTGATCTTTGGTCTTCTGGGTATATGCCCAGTAGAGGGATTACAGGGTTGAATGGTAGATCTATTTTTAGATCTCTAAGTGTTCTCCATATCTCTTTCCAAAAGGAATGTATTAATTTGCATTCCCACCAGCAGTGCAAAAGTGTTCCCTTTTCTCCACATCCGCGCCAACATCTCTTGTCTTGGGATTTTGTGATATAGGCTAGTCTCACTGGACTTAGATGGTATCTCAAAGTAGTTTTGATTTGCATTTCTATGATGATTAAAGATGTTGAGCATTTTTCATATGTCAGAAGGCCGCGCACCTGTCTTCTTCAGAGAAGTTTCTCTTCAAATCCCTTGCCCAGCCTGCAATGGGATCCCTTGTTCTATTCTTGCTAAAGTGTTTGAGTTCTCTGTGGATTCTGGTTATTAAACCTTTGTCAGAGACATAACCTGCAAATATCTTCTCCCATTCTGAGGGCTGTTTGCTTGCTTTACTTACTGTGTTCTTGGCTGTGCAGAAGCTTTTTAGTTTGATCAAGTCCCAGTAGTGTATTTTTGAAGCTGCTTCAATTGCCCGGGGGGTCCTCCTCATAAAATACTCTCCCAGACTGATTTCTTCAAGGGTTTTCCCTGCACTCTCCTCTAGTATCTTTATACTTTCATGTCTTAAATTTAAATCTTTGATCCAGTGAGAGTCTAAGTTAATGGTGAAAGGTGTGGGTCCAGTTTCAGTCTTCTACAGGTTGCCAGCCTGTTCACCCAGCACCATTTGCTAAATAGGGAATCTTTTCCCCACTGAATGTTTTTAATTGGCTTGTCAAAAATTAAATAATGGTAAGTAGCTGGGTTCATCTCTTGGTTCTCTATTCTGTTCCAGACATCTACTTCTCTGTTTTTGTGCCAATACCATGCTGTTTTGATCACTATCAATTTGTAGTATAGTCTGAGGTCTGGTAGCGTGATTCCTCCTGCTTTGTTTTTATTTCTGAGTAATGTCTTGGCTATTCGAGGTATTTTCTGATTCCATATAAAACCAAGTATTGTTTTTTCAAGATCTTTAAGGTATAACCGTGGAACGTTAATAGGGATTGCATTGAAATTATATATTGCTTTGGGTAGTATGGACATTTTAATAATGTTGACTCTTCCCAGCCATGAGCATGGTATGTTTTCCATTTGTTAATATTTTCAGCTATTTCTTTTCTTAGAGTTTCATAGTTCTCTTTATAGAGTTCTTTCATGTCCTTTGTTAGATAAATTCCCAAATATTTCATCTTCTTTGGCACTACTGTGAATGGGATAGAGTCCTTAACTGTTTTTTCAACTTGACTATTGTTGGTATATATAAAGGCTACCGATTTATGAATGTTGATTTTGTGACCTGAAACACTGCTGTATTCCTTGATCACTTCTAAGAGTTTTGTAGTAGAGTCCCTAGTGTTTTCCAGATATACAATCATATCATCTGTGAAGAGTGAAAGTTTGATCTCTTCTGACCCTATATGGATACCCTGGATTGCCTTTTCTTGCCTAATTGCTGTGGCTAAAACTTCCATTACAATGTTAAAAAACAATGGAGACAATGGGCAGCCTTGTCTGGTTCCTGATCTGAGTGGAAATGATTCCAATTTAACTCCATTCAATATGATATTGGCTGTGGGTTTGCTGTAGATGGTCTCTATCAGTTTAAGAAATGTCCCTTCTATACCGATTTTCTTAAGTGTTCTGATCATGAAGGGATGCTGGATATTATCAAAAGCTTTTTCTGCATCGACTGAGAGAATCATATGGTCTTTGTTGTTTAATTTGTTTATGTGCTGGATTACATTTATAGATTTACATATATTGAACCAGCCTTGAGACCCTGGGATAAAACCGACTTGGTCAAGATGTATAATTTGTTTGGTGTGTTGCTGGATTCTGTTTGTTAGGATCTTGTTGCATATTTTTGCATCTATATTCATTAGTAATATTGGTCTATAATTTTCTTTTCTTGTTGGCTCTTATTCTGGTTTGGTGATCAGGGTGATGTTTGCTTCGTAGAACGTGTTGGGTAGTCTTCCTTCTTTTTCTACATTTTGGAACAGGTTGAGTAATATAGGTACTAATTCCTCTTTAAAAGTTTGGTAGAATTCTGACGTGAAACCATCTGGTCCCGGGCTTTTCTTTTTAGGGAGGTTTTGTATGGTCGATGCTATTTCCGAACTTGATATGGGCCTGTTCAACATTTCCACTTGATTCTGGCCACGTCTTGGAAGGTGACATGCTTCCAAGTATTGGTCAATTTCCTTCAGATTTTCATATTTCTGAGAATACAGTTTGTTGTAATATTCATTAAGGATTTTTTGGATTTCTGAGGAGTCTGTTGTTATTTTATCTTTGTTGTTTCTGATTGATGAGATTAGAGATTTTACTCTTTTTTTCCTGATTAGGTTGGCCAAAGGTTTATCTATTTTGTTGATCTTTTCAAAAAACCAGCTTTTTGATTTATTGATTTGTTGTATTGTTCTTTTGTTTTCAATTTCATTTGGTTCTGCTCTGATTTTGGTTATTTCTTTACTTCTACTGGGTTTGGGGATGGAATGTTCTTCCTTTTCCAGTTGCTTGAGATGTCCCATTAAGTTGCTAACTTCCTCTCTTTCCGTTCTCCTGAGGAAGGCTTGCAGCGCTACAAATTTCCCTCTTAGAACTGTCTTTGTGGTGTCCCAGGGGTTCTGATAGTTCATGTCTTCATTGTCGTTTTGTTCCAAAAATTTGGCAATTTCCTTCTTGATGTCATCTCTGACCCAGCTATCATTCAGCATGAGGTTATTGAACTTCCATGTTTTTGTATGAGTATGCAGATTCCTGTTGTTACTCAGCTCAAGTTTTATTCCATTATGGTCCAAGAAGATGCATGGAATAACTTATATTCCTTTAAATTTACTGAGGTTAGACTTGTGACCTAAGATGTGATCGATTTTGGAGTAAGTTCCAAGGGCTGATGAGAAGTATGTGTATTCAGTGTTGTTGGGATGAAATTCTGTAGATGTCTGCTAAATCCAAATGTTGGATGGTTAGGTTTAAATCTAAGATTTCTTTGCTCAGCTTATTGTTGGAGGATCGATCCAACACTGCCAAAGGAGTGTTGAAATCTCTGACTACTATGGAGCTGGAGGAAATCAAGTTGCTCATGTCTGTTAGAGTTTCTCTTATAAATTGAGGTACATTCTGGTTGGGTGCATAGATATTAATAATTGAGATCTCATCATATTGAGTATTATTCTTAACAAATATGAAGTGACCATTCTTTTTCCTTCCTTACTTTTGTTGGTTTAAAGCCTATTGTATCTGCAAGTAAAATTGTAACACCTGCTTTTTTCTGATTACCATTTGCCTGAAATATGGATGACCATCCTTTCACCCTGAGTCTGTATTTGTCTTTTAAGTTAAGATGTGACTCTTGTATGCAACAGATATATGGCCTGAGTTTTTGTATCCAGTCAGCTAACCTATGCCTCTTTAGAGGACAGTTTAAGCCATTCACATTAATGTAGAGTATTGATAAGTCTGGTAAAGTTTTGGGTATCGAGTTTTACAAAAGTCCAGTGGGCATTTTTAATCCTTTCGCCAGTGTGGAAATTGGAGTTTGATCAGAAGTTTCCGAATGAGTTTACTTTTGTGGTATAGGATTGGGTTGGTCATTATGGAGGATAGGTCTGAGAATATCCTGAAGATCTGGTTTGGTTATGGCAAATTTCTTCAACATATGAATGTCATTAAATTGTTTAATTTCTCTATCATAAATGAAACTCAGTTTAGCTGGATACAAGATCCTGGGTTGAAAGTTATTTTGCTTTAGGAGATTAAAAGTCGGTGACCACCCTCTTCTGGCTTGAAAAGTTTCAGCAGAGAGATCTGCAGTCATTCTAATATTCTTCCCTTTGAAGGTAATGGTTTTCTTTCTCCCGGCAGCTTTGAGGATTTTCTCTTTCATATTAACTTTAGTGAAGTTAATTATGATATGCCTGGGGGATGTCTTATTGACATCTGAAGCTGTCCGCTATCTGAATTTCAGAATCTCTAGACATGTCTGTAAAATTCTCTTTCATAATTTCATGCAGAAGGGCCCCTGTGCCCAGCGAGGCCACTTCATCTGTTTCTGGAACTCCTATGATTCAGATATTCGCCTTCTTCGAATTATCCCAGAGCTCTCTGAGAGAATGATCTGTTTTTGCTCTCCATTTCTCTTCCTCTTTGAGAGTTTGGGAGCGTTCAAAGGCTTTATCTTCGATATCAGAAATCCTTTCTTCTGCTTGCTCCATTCTGTTGCTGAGGGATTCTACTGTATTTTTCATATCTTTGAGGGCTGCAAATTCTTGCTTCAGTGTGTCAAAGTCTTTGGTGGTTTTGTCTTTAAATGTGTTAAATTCTTGAGACAACTTATTCCTAGTTCCCCTTTGTTAATCTTGTCTGCAATCCAAATTCTGAATTCGATTTCTGACATCTCAGCCAGTTGTTTATGAATGGCATCTTCAATTGCATCTGCCATATCTTTCCTTGGGGGGGTTGATCTATTCTGGTTATTCATGTTACCAGAGTTTTTCTGCTGATTCTGCCCCATGGTTGTTTTACTCCCTCTGATTTTTTCCCCTGGCGCTTTGTCGAGGGCCTGTACAGTGTTGTGGCCTGAGAAACTGGGGCCCTGTCTTGTGTGGTGGGGCTAAGTGGTTCTGTCTTGTTTTCAGCTGGTTTCTATTCCACCCTAGTGAAACAGATACTCTGGATTGAAGTCTCAGCTGTGGAGAAGTATCAGCAATTAAGTCACCCCACCCCCCACTGGCAAACAATTGGAAAAGAAAAATCAAACCTTCCTACCGCCGTGCACCCAGGGTACCACCTGATTTGTCCTCAGGTGATTGGTTCAGTTCAAAAAGTCCAATTCAATTGTCTCAGTCTGCACCTGTGTCAGGTGAGAGAGTTTAAGAGGTCTCTGGGAACTGGATCAGAGGGGTCTGGTGACTACTCTGGTGTGGTTTGCTCCAGTGCTATGTGGAGTCAGGAGGAGCCAACCAGCCAATAGATCAGTCTGGGAAGGTTGATGCCTCCTTCCCCACCTTGCACCGTTGTCACACCCAGTCACTGATAGCCCTGCAGTTGGCTGACCTGGTTGCCTGTAGTGAATCGGTACTCCAGGAGTTTGTACCTGCCTGAATCACAAGGAAGTCTGCCAGGCCACTGTGCTCTGCCTCTCTCTAGCAGGAGGAGGTGAGGCCTGACAACCTCAGGCGCTTGATGAAAGTTTGGGGGTTTTCACTCAGGTCCAGTCTCACCCCTGATTAATGTTACTGACAGAACAGAACAGAACAACTCTGCGGTTCCCCTGCAGAACAGAAGCTGATGTGAGTTCCAAATCAGCTTATCTTTGCTCTTGTATTGTCTATAGGCTGAAAATCCCCTGAGGACCAGGTTCGTCTTAGGTTTAGTAAAGCGGACCTCTGGGTCAGCCCCACCCTGGGAGTATCCCTGGTTTGCAAGTTGGAGTAGCCTAAGGCAAATCCTATACTCAGAGTCTCTGGTTGCCCAGGGAGACAGGGGGTTTGGCTTCAGAATATTCAGTAATAAGCCTTATTGGTAGCAAAAGAGGGCTGCTGTTTTATGGCTCAGGCAACCGCTGCTCCAGTGTAGCTCCCTTCCATCCAACTGTCCTCTCTCCACTCCCGTACCCCAGAGTCTGCACTGAACAGCTGCAGCCCAGCACTGTCTACACCCCTCAAGCAATCGCCCAAGAGTCTGGACCCCTGGGGGACAGGCCTCCAGACCTTGGAGCGAGAGCAGAGGGGAATGTGGGAGTGCTGGGAGCCTGGGGTTGCGGGCAGATAACACACACAGCTTTACACAGTTTTATGCCTGGCTGTATTGTCACCAAAAGACGGCTGTCACACTGTGCCTCAGGGAACTGCAACTCCAGTGCAGTCCCCTCTCCGCTGACCGGGACTGGCCTCCAGACATCAGTGTGAATAAAGGGGAGTGCTGGGAGCTCAGAATTCCAGGTAGAGACTATATATAGTTTATACAGTTTATACAGTTTTATGCCTGGCAGGAAGATGCCGTGGCACCCTAGTAGGGGAGGTACATCCAGTTTTTAGAGGGTCTGTCTCGTGGAGTGTAGTGGGAGGACCTTTGAACTCTGCCTGATTATTTGTGGGGCACTCTGAGCCGTTCTCATGGGGGAAGGGACTCCTGTTCGTTTGGTGATGGATTTTGTACCTTTTGCTTGTATCCTTGTGGTCGCAGCTCACCTCAGCGGGGTTGACATGTGTTCTTCAACCTTCTCTCTTAGTGCAGCTCAAATCCACCAGGTTACTTGCTGAATTTTTGCCTTTAATTCTCCTACTGGACAGGAGCCTCTGTGGAAAGCTGGCTTCAGTCATCCATCTTGTCTCCTCCCCCTTTTCTCTCTTTTATTTCATGTTGGCTTCATTCTCAGACTCTTTGTGGTGGTTAAAGCTTTAGGCCTGGATCTTCATGTCTTTAAACCAAGTGGAAATGAAGAACTGGCAGCTGGTCAGCAGCTCTGTTAGCTCACACACTCATCTCCGAGTAAATCAGTGCAGCTGCGCAGAACACAGTGCTCAGGTTGCCAAGGAGGGTGTCAAAGGCACACCTTGGGGTCTCCAGTGGGCTGGACTCTATGTGCATATTAGAGATTGAGTGAGAAAATGATTGGTCCTTCAGCAAAGTGGTGACAAGGCCCGGGTGGACACAAGCCATACTTACCCCCCATGTCTGCCCTCTATTTTATACCAAAAGGCTGTTGAATAAACAAATCAAGCACTAAATACAGATGCTTTAAGGTAAATAGAAGCATTCCTGACCTTAGGTTGTTAATCTGGAAAAATGATCAGGTACATAAAGAACTAAAATAGAAACCAGTAAGAGTTGTCAGGAACCGTGTCATAGACATTGGAGGGCACTTTACTAGGATGCTCAGGGAAGATTTTTAAAGGAACTACCTTTGGGAACTGATCCTGTTTAGGAAATGGATATTCAGAAATGGAGGAAATAGTATGAACAAATATAGAGTTTTCGTGGAATAATAAGTCAGTCAGGTCATCAATATCAGGAGTCAACAACCTAGGCCTTGAGCTGTATCCTGTTTTGTAAATAAAATATATTGAAACACAGCCATGACCACTTGTTTACAAATTGTCCATAACTGCTTTTGCAGATTTGACTTGTTATGACCATATAGCCTGAGAAACATAAAATATTTACTAACAGACCCCTTGAAGGAAAAATTATCTTTTTGCTGAGACATAGGATAAATTACGGAAATGGCATGCACTTAGCCTAAAAAAGTCATACTTACATAATAATGGAATTCTTTACCAGGCAGTGGAGAAGGCTCTGTTTAATGTTTAAAATAATGGAGAACCATTGGAAGGTGTTGAGAAGCATGTGGTGTGATTAGCACTGAGCCTTACCAATGCTGATCTTATAAAAGCATCTAAGAATGTACTGGAGGGAGGTAGTGTTTAACTACACCCTTCCACACATGGAATGATCACTGGGGAGCTTGTGATGCATGTGTATCTCAGCCATAAGACATGCTGCTTCAGAGGTTAGACCATTCATACATTGCTGGTTCTCAAGGTCCAGACTGTTGGAAAGGTTGAACCATCTTTCGAAGGACTAGCTGGTCAGTTGTAAGATTTCTGTAATGGTTCATTTGAAAGGTGACAGCCTCTCACTAGATGGTAGGTAGGCTGGCTCCTGTCATTGGCAGAACCAGGGCTAGAATTTAATGGAGACTCCCAATGTCTTGCACATTCCCCTTTTCTCATAACCCCAGGCTCCATCCTTACCATAAAGGGCCTTTTGAGCACCTGGATTCCATGGCCATGTTAGTTCCACACACACTACATCTCCTAACAAGCCAAGTCAAATAAAACAATCTGGTTTTGTCTAGGGTGCTGAGTACCTTCATCTGATCTAAAAGGTATACATACCCTTGAGATGGCAAAATTCCCTTGGTCTTGGAAAAGTTCTATCTTATGGTGAAGTGTGTATCCTCTGGTCTATTGAGAGGAAGACCAGGGAAAAATTCCACGTGATGTGGGGCCCAAGACTGGGACACTGATTACTGGACCTAAATGTGAGACTGAGAAAGGTGATGTGTTTTAAAGATGTTGCTATCATAAAATAAACAGAACTTGGTAGCTGCTTTTGGTATAGAAGATCATGGAAAGGAGTATGAGTCAAGGTAGCAATGTTTTCAGTCCTAGATGAATGGGAGAAATATGGTGTAACTTGAAAATAAAACAAAACAAAAGAAGAAAGCCAGGAGAAGAAAACATACATGAGAAAGAAAACAATCATTTGTTTTGGAAATTTTATGAATGAGGAATAAGAATGAAATCTAGGTGACAGCTGGCAAGAATTGACAAATATGGAATATGCCATTCAGTGGCAACAGAATAATATTAGCTTCCATCTTCCTTTATTTATAAATGCATTCTAATGTATTCTGTCTGCACTGGTCCTCTATTTCTTACCTGAATTTCTTTAAATAGAGAAATTGCTAGATATGAACTATTTAACAATACCGAGGCAGAGTTTGTAAAGAAAGGCAACAAAAATGATTAAATATTTATAAATGTTTGATTATTTCAATTTATTGAGTAGTATTCCATCTGATGAGCTTGTGTCCTAAAACCCTGTAAAATCTAATAACAAAAGTTTATTTTAGGGGTAAACAATAAGTTTTATTTTTTTCTAAAATTATAAATGCAAAGGTTTCACAGATAACATTATGTGATATGCTTCAGTGATTCAGTTTACTGGAAATATTTTTACTGATGCTTGAATTACCCCAGGTATAGTGAGTTGGAATTTTTTAAGTTGTTTCCCAAGCCGTTAGACATGATCCCTGCAGTTTCTGATTGCTTCCTTGCTATTAAAACTGTTTGCAACATTCAAGATTAGAATGTTGGTAATCTTGTTTGGTAAGAAGCGCAGATGATCATCCTAACGCAGGCTCCTCAAACATTAAGCGGAGGACAAGTCCTCAGGGCCAAGGTACAGCCTGCTCTTTCAGTAAGTTAGATTACTGGATGGCAGTGAGCAGTGACATATCCAGTTATATGGGAGAATGGTGTTTGTGTGGGTTAAAGGAGAGATTTAAGACAATTCAGCATGATAAAAGTTCAGTGGTATGTTAAGGGCAAATGTAAACAGACCTGGATTTACGCATTTGTCAAAGCAGCATTGAGTTCTTGCAACGAGATGTACTGTTTAAAGAATATAATATGAAAAAGAAAAATTTGCTTATTATTACTATACTTCTTACATGTATGTTTTTAAAAGAGAAAAGGTAGAATGATTTTATTAAGACACTTCCCATTCAATGCAAGGTAACCTCACAGATCTTTCCACATGTCTGTCCTCCTATGCCAGGACCACCTAAGTGATGGTTCATTCACTTCATTTGCCAATGAATAAATCACAGACTTAGAATGACACTTCCAGCTTCACCATCAACATAGTGACTAGATGATTATTAGGAACAAAATGAGTTTTTGTTTATTTGTTTTGCTTTGTCCTTTTTTTCCTTTGAGGTATACCCATTATGATTGTTTTGGTCAAATGATCATGACAGGGAAGGTTCTATTTTGTGTGGTTATGACATTTACCTTTACATACAGTGAAGTTACATTATTTCATTTTTCTTCTAAATTGTACACATTGTTTTGTTATTAGATTTTTATAAATGTCAAATATGTCCATATTTCCAAAGTCAAATTTGTAAAATTATTTTCTGAAAAATTTTGCTTCTATTTCTGTTCCTTACAAATTCTTTCCCAAACTCTCCTACTGGTAGCTATTTAAAAGAAAATTTTTTTGGTTCATCTTTCTGTTTTTTAAAATATAAGCAAATATGTAAATATATACATATTCTCTCTATATTATAAAGTCTATTATAGGATGGGTGGTAGTTCTCTTTATCTTCTTTCCTTCATTTTGCTACTTTTTTGTTATTAATACATCCTGGTGATCACTTCATATTATAGTATCCTATAGAATCATTCCTCATTCCACAGAGTGCCGTTATCTGGGTATACTATTGCTTTATTTGATTAATCTTTAACTGGCAAATATTTAGATTGTTTATAGTATTTTTCCTTTATAAAAATTACTGTATTTAATTCCTTATTTACATATAGTGTTTTTTGGGGGGTTTTTTGTTTTGTTTTAGCCTTTGTTTTTTTTTTATTGTTGGAGATCATTGAGGATACCAAGACCAGGTTGCATTGATTGCATTTTTAGGTAAAGTCTCAGTTATACTTGTGTCCAGCCCCCGTAAGGTGTGTCACACACCATGACTTCCCACTTCCCTGTCTTCTTCCCTCTCTCCGCTCTCCCCTTCCTCCACCCCCCACCGTGTACTAGGTCATTAATTGTCCTTATATCAGAATTGAGTACATGGGATTCTTGCCTCTCCATTCTTGTGATACTTTAATAAGAATAATGCACTCCACTTCCACCCAGGTTAATACAAAAGTTGTAAAGTCTCTATCTTTTTAAATGGCTGAATAGTATCCCATGGTATAAATATACCATAGCTTGTTAATCCATTCCTGGGCTGGTTGGCATTTAGGTTGTTTCCACATTTTGGTGATTGTAAATTGAGCTGCAACAAATAGTCTAGTGCAAGTGTCCTTATGGTAAAAGGACTTTTTTTCTTCTGGGTAGATGCCAAATAAATGGGAGGTCTAGTTTGAGTTCTTTCAGGGTTCTCCATACTTCCTTCCAAAAAGGTAGTAGTAGTTTGCAGACCCACCAGCAGTGTAAAAGTGTTTCCTTTTCTCCATATCTGTGCCAGCATCTTCAGGTTTGAGACTTTGTGATATGGGCCATCCTCACTGGGGTTAGATGATATCTCAGGGTGGTTTTGACTTGCATTTCTCTAATAATTAGGGATGATGAGCATTTTTTCATATGTTTGTTAGCCATTCGTCTGTCTTTTTTAGAGAATTTTCTATTCATCTCCCTTGTCCATTGATATAAGGGATTGTTGGCTTTTTTCATGTGGATTAATTTGAGTTCTCTATAGATCTTAGTTATGGAGCTTTTGTCTAATTCAAAATGTGCAAATATCCTTTCCCGTTGTGTAGGTTGTCTATTTGTTTTGGTTGTTGTCTCCTTAGCAGTACAGAAGCTTTTCAGTTTAATTAAGTCCCATTTGTTTATTTTTATTGTTTTTGCAATTGCCACGGAAGTTTTCTTCATAAATTCTTTCCCCAGGCTGAAATCTTCAAGTGTTTTTCCCATGCTTTCTTTGAAGATTTTTACCATTTCATGCCTTAAATTTAGGTCTTTTATCCAATCTTGAATCAATTTTAGTGAGTGGAAAAAGATGCGGTCCAGTTTCAGTCTTTTACATGTGGATATCCAGTTCTCCCAGCACCATTTATTGAATAGAGATTCTTTCCCCCAGTATATGTTCTTGTTTGGTTTTTCAAAGTTAGGTGGCTATAAGATGTTAGTTTCATTTCCTGGTTTTCTATTTGATTCTGGATGTCTATGTCTCTATTTTTGTGCCAAAATCATGCTGTTTTGACCACTATGCCCTTGTAGTACAGCCTAAAATCTGGTAGGCTAATGTCCCTGGTTTTGTTTTCATTACTAAGAACTGCCTTAGCGATATGGTTTTTCTCTGGTTCCATACAAAATGAGGAATTATTTTTTTCCAAGTCTTGAAAGTACAATGTTAGTATTTTAACAGGGATTGCATTGAATCTGTAGATTGCTTTGGGAAGTATAGACATTTTAACAATTTGATTCTTTCCAGACATGAGCATGTTATGTTCTTCCATTTGTTAATATCTTCTGCTATTTCTTTCCTTAGGATTTCATAATTTTCTTTATAGAGGACCTTCACCTCTTTTGTCAGGTATGTTCCAAAGTATTTCATTTTCTTTGAAGCTATTGTGAAGGTGATTGTGTCCTTAATAAGTTTCTCATCTTGGCTGTTACTGGCATATACAAAGGCTAGTGATTTGTGGACACTGATTTTTTATCCTAAGACCTTACTGTATTTTTGGATCCAGGAGTTTTGTGGTTGAGTCTTTAGGGTTCTCTAAGTATAAGATCATATCATCAGCAAAGAGTGAAGAGTTTGAGCTCCTCTGCTCCCATTTGGATGCCCTTTATTTCCTTATCTTGCCTGATTGTATGGGCTAGAATTTCCAGCACGATGTTGAATAGTAATGGTGATAGAGGACAACCTTGTGTGGTTCCAGTTCTAAGTGGAAAAACTTTCAGTTTTACTCCATTCAGTAAAATATTAGCTGTGGAGTTGTCATAGATGGCTTTGATCATTTTGAGAAATATGCCACCTATGCCTATACTCTTCAGTGTTCTAATTAGAAAAGGATGCTGGATTTTATCAAATGCTTTTTCTACATCTATTGAGAGGAAACAAATACCATCTATGGTCTTCATATTTGCTTCTGTGGATATGGTGAATTATGGTTATGGACTTGTGTATGTTAAACCAACCTTGCATCCCTGGGATGAAACCTACTTCATGATGTATAACTTTTTTTTGATGAGAGGCTATAGTCTATTGGCATATGGTTTTCTTTTTACCAGTGTATTTTTGTGAAATAATCCCTGGAAGTTGAAATGCTAGGTCAGAGGATAAACCATCTATTTAGTTTTGCAGGATATTACCTAATTCCACTCTATAAGGTTGCACCGTTTTGCATCCTCAATAGCAATGTCTAAGAGTGTGGTATTCACACACTTCATCAAGAGAGTATTTCACAAAACTTTTGAAGTTTTACCAATTAGAAAGATGAAAAATGGTACCTTAATAGAGTTTTCATTTTTATTTCTCTAATTTTGAGCAAAGTTGAGGAACTTTTGCCTATGTTTATGAACTGTTGGTTTTTTATTTGTCCATGCACTGCCTGTTCCTATCTCCAACCCAGTTTCCCATATAATGTCGTCATGATTTGGTGCCCGGCATTTCATGTGCAGCCTGCCAACCTGATGTGTGCTGACTTAGCCACACAAACCTGCTCCCATTCCTCTCTGCCTTCCCTCCCAGAGTTTCCACATTCCCTTTGTTTTGTTCCATTTGCCTTCCCTTCTAGAATGGTACCCCAAAGAGAATACCTCTTCTCCCTTGCAAATCAGCTCCCTTAAAGTAGTCTGCCATAACTCATCCTAAGATCTTTAAGAGTACCTGCCTCTGAAGTGTTGAACACAAATATTTCTATGTTTTACAATTTAATACACTTTCTATATTCTTGTAAATTTATGAGTATGTATTTTATTTATAATTTAAAATAAGTGGGAGGTGTCCATAGCTCAGTAGGTAGGCCACCAGCCACATACAAGGCTGGCACGATCAAACCCAGCCTGGGCCTGCTAAAACAATAATGACAACTGCAACAATGACAACAAAAATAGCCAGGCGTTTGTAGCAGGCGCCTGTAGTCCTAGATGCTTGGGAGGCTGAGGCAAGAGAATCACTTAAACCCAAGAGTTTAAGGTTGCTCTGAGCTGTGATGCCATGGCACTCTACCGAGGGAGACATAGTGAGGCTCTGTCTCAAAACAAATAAACAAACAACCAGAAAACACATAAAGTAAGCAAATCAAAGGCAAAATACATCTTGAAATTCCCGTTGAAAACTTCCTTGTTACCTGACCAGGGATTGACATAATACATCCTCTTCAGAGAACAGTACTACTCTTCCCTCTGTATTATGTTTCTCTGACTGTCATGACAAGAAAGCACACATAGGTGACTTAAACAACAGATGTTCATTTTCTGGCAGCTCTGGAGGCCAGAAGTCCAAGATGAAATTTCTGGCAGGGTCGGTTTCTGGGGAGGTCTCTCTTCTTGGCCTGTAGTTAGATGTCTTCTTGCTGTGTCCTCACATGGCTTTTCTTCTGCATAAATGGAGAGAGAGAGAGAAAGAGAAAAAGAGAGAGATGTCTAGTGTCTCTACTCCTTTTTGTAAGGACTTGATAGGATTACCATAAAATGTTTATGACATAATCAGTCAATGGAAACATAAAAAGTAAAAGAGATTTTCCAAAGTAGAAAGTAATATCGAGTCCTTACATAAATTTTTTAACAGTATGCGGATATATGATGATGTTCAGTTATAGTTTCCTATCACTTAAGTTAGAAGCTTAAATACTTTTCAGAAATTCTCTAACTATATTACTATATCACAGTTTATAAAATAATCAGTTTTATTGCTTTCATCATGTTCTCTGTGTGCTAATAGAAAAATGTACAGATAGCTGAAGTGTTTATAATTTATGAGCAATCACAATCTTCTTAAATTTATTGAACTCATTACCTGGCCTTTTAAAGCAGGTTTTAGAATATGAATAGTACACACAGCATGCTGTTATTGTGTGCTCCACTGGGAAGTTGCTCTCTCACTCTTCCTAATTCCTCAAGAGTTAGAAAGACAGCAATAACTCATCAAGCGTGCTGTTGCTATTTGCAGCTCCCACCTGTGAGACCTCTGGCCTCAGACCAGAAAGATCTCCAATCATACTCCTGCCAATAGAACCAACTGTGACAGAAATGATGAGGGTAGAGACTAGGGGTGATCCTGGAGACAGCTGTCAATTTTTCCCCTGGTAGGAGGAGAACGTTTGGATGATGTCAGGTTTTTTAGGGTATAGTGTAGATGAGGAAATAGGTGTTCTAGGATCCTTTGTGAAATGTTATATTCATAAGACTAATGTCCTAGAGAGAGGTGACTTTGATGTTTTCTAAGTTCTCTGAGCCCTTCAACAGATCTTATTTTAATAAAAAGAAGTGTTAATAACCAGACATCTTCCACCTCTGATACTGAATCAGTGTCCCTGGTCTGATCTTCTTTCAAGGGTGGCACTACTAAAATGGAATTAACATGGGATTTGGAAATGGCCCTTTGTGGACTCACATACCCTATGTGTTATCATCAGCTATGAGTCCTTGGGAAGGAAATCCACTGAGGCTTTCTGAAGCACAAAGTATACAAATACCTGTTTTTGATAATATGATAGTAGATTACATTAAATTACATATCTGAAGAGCACAGTGTAGTGTCTTTCTAATCAATGTGATTATTTTTATCTTTATTCTATAATTTTTAATTTTGACTATTAGAGTACTTTATTTGTCTAGCATCAAATGGAATAATTTTCTTATGTAGAAATTTTTGTCTCGTATATCTTTGCAGGGCTTGAAAATCTGTAGATTGTTTGTGTGACACTGCTATTGCGTAACTTCTTTCATTGACTATCTTCCTTGAATATTTTTCAGGGCATTCTTAAGTCTCTTTGTAGCCCTTTCCTTATTTTCATATGCCCAGTGACCCAAAGAACCTGATAAGTGTTAAGAAATTAAATGTAGCTGCAAAATAGGGGCAAGAGTTCTGCCATTTGCCAGCTGTGTGAGCTAGAATTTGACATTTTTCACATCTACATTAGCTATTTTATCATTATCCTTAGCTTGGACTCCTATCATTTTGCTCCTGAGTGTTCACAACCATCATTTCCTGCCAGTTGGCCAAACTCTAGTCAGCCTGACTTCAAGTCCACTTCTATAATCCAGGCTAATGGTCCAAAGCACCAAAGCACTACTGCCCAAGAAGGTGATTAGGCTTTGCAAAGCCTCTTATTGTTCAACACCTGCCCCCACATTGATCCACTTTCTCTTTGGCTACAACCTCTTGGCCTGACAATTTGGAATTGGCAGTAGTAACTGGTCTTTCATTTCCTGATTTCCAGCTTTGCTTTAGGGAGCCCGGCTTGAATATCACCCCACTGGCTTTTTCATAAATTCGGACTGTTTCTGGGTCTGCCAACTTGGCAGTACGATGTAGAAGTTTGAACCCCAGCCTCACTGCAGATTTGCAACTTGAACCTCACCAGAAAACTTGCTCTCTGTAGGCCACATGTGATGGTTAATTTTGTCAGTTTGGCTAGGCTATCACACCCAGATTTTTGACCATAAACTATTCTGGATGTTCTTTTGAAGGTGATTTTTGGATGAGATTAACCTTTAAATTGGTGGACTCTGAGTAGAGCACATTAACTTCTACAATATTGGTCAGCCTTATTCAATCAGTTGAAGGCTTTCAGGAAAAAGACTGACCACCTCCCCCAAGAAAAGAAAATTCTGCCACCAGATTGCCTTCAAACCTGCACTGTAGCTCTTCCCTGGGTATCTGGCCTGTTGGCCTGCCCTGCAGGCTTTGGACTTGCCAGCCAAATTCATAATCACACGAGCCAATTCCTTAAAATACATCTGTTTCTCTATCTCTGGAATAGGTGAGGACACTTTTACTAGAGTTGTGAATACTGGAATGTTAGCCTAAGGAGTGAAGTTTTATCCAGTGGACCCTGAAGGTTTTTCAGCAGATTTTATCTAAATGGATGATAGATGTTTAATAAATGTTGAATACTCACACTTTTAATGGGAACCCTGTTTCCTTGGAAGATGAGAGTAAATGAGTTGTGAATTGGGAGAGAATGGCCTTGGTTGAGTTGAAAGAAGAGTTCAAAGTAGAGAACTGTTTTGTTGGCACAATGAATCAAAGATAAAGGAGGCAGAGGAAATGCATTATGTCCAAGGCTCCCAAACTACCTGTTTGGCCTCAGGAAACAGTATTTAACACATAGAGAACTTTCTATGAGAGAGACAGTGTTCTAAGGTGTCACCTTATTAGCTCCTCAGAATTATGTACTTTATTAATATTTTCTTCCCTTTTGACAGATGAAGAAACTGAAACAGAAACAGAGAAATTAGGTAACTTATTTACCTAATAACAACGTTACACAGCAGGAGAATGGCAGAGCTACTTCAGGATACCAGATTGCATGCCGCCGGGCAATCCACCAGGTGCAGCTAGGGAACGATTTAAATACTGCTAATTTAAAATAGGATACCTACATCACTTTCTCACTCTCTTTTTTGAATACCTCTGGTTTGAAAACAACTTCTTTCCTCTTCTAAAAAGACCACACTTGAGAAGTGTCTTGGAGGCTACAGAGATGAGTTAAACTCTACATGAGCCATTGCTCCACCAAGGGAAAAGTGCCTGCCTGCAATTCTTTACAATCCTCCAGCAAGCCATCCTGAACAGGTACATGACTCCACCGTGCAAAGGAGCCTAACGACTCCTTCCATGTGACTCTCCTTTAGGAACACAGAAGACAATTCAGTATGTCTTACCAGGTTATTACAAAGAAACCTGCCGTCGCCTGAATCATTATATTGCATCTGACACCACATTTTAAACACAATAAAACAAAACAATGTATATCTTGATTTTTAGTGATAGAGAGACCTTTCTGGCCTTATTCTATGACATTAAGCTGTAGGTATGTCTACCACTGCTAATCATCCGTTATTGAGACCATACTTGTTAACACCTGGGTCCAAAGAATATAAAATTCTAAATTTTAGTAATTTGGAATAAGGAATAGTTACTTTTGCAATAAAGGCAGTTTAATTTTAATTTTAATTTTCTTGAGAAAAACATGTCTTCTCCCATTCTTATCTCAATTAATTTTCCATTTTCAATAGTTCTCCAGGGAGAAGCACTTAGTTCAGGTATGCTGTGAATATTGTAACAATGCTTTTCTGTAGGGCAGCTTTCCTTCTTCCCTTCCTTCAATCATTTGTTCCCCATTTCTTTATTTAGGTCCTAATATATGCCATCTGCTGCACTCATATGAGATAGTGAGAATTAAGAGACACATACACATTGATGAGATGGTCTCTGCCTTGAATAAGTTTAAGACCCCTAGAGGGAAAAGTGGTGTGCATGTGCTTTAGCTCCAAGAAAACTGTGAGACTGTCTCAAAAGAAAAATTAACAACTTTTTTGAGGCAGACAGAAGTTGGATGTGGAGGGGATGGTGTAAATTCAGGTGGAATTTTCTATGCTTTTAGGTGAGCAAAATATTTAGCCAGGTCAGGGTGTATCACTGAGGGGAGATCTTCAAACTTTCTCTGAGCACTTGATATATATTTATGTCCCTATGTGTAAAGACTTCATTTCCCTTCATGTCTTTCTACTTCTCCATCCCTGGCTACTTTTTGAACACAGCCCAACAAGTTGTGACAAGTTCATTCTGCTGAATAAGGGCAAGCCTAAATCAGATGCAAATTTCTTAATGCTTCCTTTCCACTCACTTACATTTACCATTTATATGCAAATGTCACTCTCCTCTCTGGTCTCATCATAACATTCTGTCCCTCCAGCTTTGCCCTAATCTGGCTTTAGATAATGGAGACCCTTGAGTTTGTTAAATCTAAATCCATACTTAACTGTCCACTTAGTAACTCAAAAACCAAATGTCTGGGGCCATAATTCTCCAGGAAATAGCTCTTCATAAAAATGTATAACAAAGTCTAGGTGATAATGTAATCATAAACTATGGATATTAGTCAAAGTGCTTTTTTTTTTTTCTTAAATCATAGCTGTGTACATTAATGTGATCATGGGGCACCCTACACTGGTTTTATAGACCGTTTGACACATTTTCATCACACTGGTTAACATAGCCTTCCTGGCATTTTCTTAGTTATTGTGTTAAAGGTAAATTTTCTGGCTATATTCCCACATCCATGAAAGATGATCATTTTTTAAAATCTCCAGTTAGCCATCTGATGCCTTTGGCAGAAACGTTTTCTATTGTATCTTGAACAGGCTTGTTTAGCACGTAGTAAACCCTATCAGGACATTTCGCTAATGTATGCATCTGCATTGATTTTTGTGTTTTCCCTAACTGCTTTTTTTCTGATGAAGTTTGTCCTGTCAGCTGGTCTCCTGAGATAGAAGCTGAGTTCTGCAGTCTTCAGCTCAGGGTGAGATAAATGCTTGTCCAATGCTGTATGGCTCAATGCCCTGTGTCATATCTATGCATGCCATAAAACCAGTGATAAACATGATATATTTTTATGACTCTGAATGCTCTATGTGTCAATAAAATATTTTTTAAACTGGTTGAAGGCTGCAGTGAACCTGCCTCCCTACTGAAGCACTGAGTCCCAGTGTCCCAGACCTGATTCAGCCTGGATGGCAGAGTCATCAATCGTCCGTGATGAAATTAGTTGTCTAGTGCTTGTGGCATATGCAACGCTTTAGTCCTAATGGTCTAAGAGTTTTTTTCTTGATACACATTGAGAAACGCTTTCCTTGCTTCTTGTTGGGGAAATGGATCGTAGCTATAATCGACCAGATGAGCTAAATGACCTTTCCTTATTTGAAATGCCCTGGGATTTTACAGAGAAAAAGATCCATATATGCAGAGAAAGTGCAGTGTAAACTTTTCAAAGGCACTTTAATAGGCTGTTTAAAAACTATAATTTAAATGTGGAGAAGCCCTTTTGCTGGATACTTCTATTGACTGAGGATAAGATGCCTTTCAAACTTTGGAGGGGCAGTGATGTTTATTGTATAGCAAACAACAAATGAATGATGTTGTTGGTAGTATTACCTATGATTACACAGTGCTTTACATTGGCTAAAGCAATTTATGTTGAGTTCTTGCAGTAACATTTCAAAGAATGTGTTATCTTATTCTATTTTATAGTACATAGAGCTTAAGAAACTTTACACAGTAAACAAACAATAACCCTGGGACCAGAGCACATCAGGGTGGGTTAAACCTGGGGAGGTCCTTCAGCTACCTTATCTCCTTAGTACTTTAGTGGAAGTAACAATCAGCCATCATGTGATAAAAGCATTTTGAATGAAAGACCATCAGTGAAAAGGTATGCTTTAAACGATATGATATGCCTCTTCCTGTTCACAAATAAAGATCAATAACGCGCATTGTCATCATTTTTAAATGTGAGATGAGGGAGAGGTTTTTCATCTCTAAATCTGCAAGTTTATGAACAGGCTGATTAAGAACACGTCTCTGCCTTGAATATGAAGCTTGCATGTTTTGTGCCCCACTTAGTGCCCTCTCTGCACCTGGGTTTTGTTTAGGGGGAAATAGATGTTGTTTAATTTTGCTTCATTATAATCGGAAGTGGTAAAAGGAAAAAACATTCATTTACTGTTTGATATCTGTTGTCATTGCTATATGATACTAGGCCTTGTCTAGGCATTGTGCATCTATTAACAGTTCGCAGTTTCCAAAAAACTTCTCAAGTTAATCTGCTTTACAATTTTCTGATTTTCATTTCAGAGGGAAAGAAAAACCTCTAGCTCCTTGGGATATTGCTCCTTAGCATAGGGCTCTACTGATACAAATCTCCCCAGAATTGCTGGTATTTACATACCAATTTGACATGCATTAGAATTTTAAGGGTCGGTGCTCTAAAATGTTAGCCCATTAAGCACATGGACTGGAATCAAATGCACAGTGTTAACATTGCTTTCCCATTCAATTACATAGCATTTTGGTCAAAAGTTAAGTTGACACATATCCGTCAATTGCCTTTTTTATGATAGCCAAATGTCAAGTACATCGCAAGTGAACATTGCATAGAACAGATTGATAAGAAATCAATTTTAATAAGGCCTTTACGGAGATCCAAATTATACACTCAGATGAGAACAAATGAAATTTTGCAAGAAATTAGGTCAGGGCAGATTTTAGGTTGTGATTCTCTCTGGTTCTTTCCTATACAATATGCTGCTTTTATTCCCCTATGTGATAATACTCTTTTTGCAAGCAAGGCTGCTGGGCAGTAATGGTATCCACAGAACAAGTATGCCCAAGCTTCTCAACATGGTAGTGTATTAACAGGCATACTCTAGTGCAAATTCAATTTGCTTTTTGTTGACAAGGAATTCCAAATCTAGAAGAATCAAATTACTTGACTCAGGCTTCAAAGCTGGTCACGAGGGTGTCAGTTCAGCAATAACTTCATGGCTTATTAATTACAGAACTAAGGTCTTTCTAATTTTAAGTCACTGATCTTTCATAATGGTGGGAATTGTGACAATGTACTCACTTGAGTGAGTATGCCAGTGTTAAAAGAAAAATCAGAGCTGGATAGTATGTGATGGGCAAAGGAAACCTCAACACAGGACTGAGCTCAATTCCACATACATCAAAATATGTATGGGGCAGGGAGGAAGGCTGGTAGCTGAAAAATTACTAAGAGAGAAAAGAAAATATCAGGGGTAAGGAGGAATGTGGGCTAAATCGATCTAAGAGGATTCTTGATCAGATATCTCCTGCAGGATGCTGAGGTTGAAGAACATGATCAGATTTGGAGGATGATCAGACATTTAGAGGGTGTGTAAGGGTCCTTGCTTAACTGACATTGGATTTCTGCTAGAATTGGACTCTATAAGGAAGAACAAGGGAGTTCAAATTTTGGTCTAGCCATAAAGAATACTCAGAGAACACTAATCCAAGTTTGGTCAAGGAAAGAATCTTTTCACCTGCAATGTGCAAACTACCTTAAAAGTAGGAGAGATAATATTAAATTGAAGAAAAGTTTTAAGGCAAAGCATTCTTGAAAGTTTTTAACTACAACTTGATCAAAATCACTTGATATCTCTGAGACTATTTGCTCAAATGATGCAACTAAAATATTTAGCACAGTGCATATTGTATTAGCATTTTGGTATATATTGAGCATTTGAGATATGACAGCAATTTTTCTTAATTTGCTGCTTCTTTATCATCACCAACATGAATTTTTTTTAAGATTATGGACTTTTTTTTATCAGAGATCAGGATTCATATGATCTGCTTTGCAATTTCTGTTTAACTCTAGAAAAATTGCTTTTCCATTCAGAATCTTCATACCACAATCTATAAATTGAAGATAACAAAATTAAGAGCCAAATTAAAGAGCTAGCACAAGTATAGTAAGGGACACATATAAAGATTCAATAGAAACTAAAGTTATAATAATATATGTATTTTTATAACAATATATACCAATAAATATATATAATTTGTATATATAATATAAACAATGAACACATACATATGTACAACAGTGTATAAATTAAATATATGTATTATAAATATTCTATTACCTATTATTGTTATTCTCAGTATCATTATTCATATTTATAAATAGACACACCTATGTATTTCTGCCAATAAGTTCTCTGTACTTTTATTTTAAACTATGGAGTTATGTTATTTACAGCAATAACTCTTCACCAAAAAAGGAGTAAAGAATATAGGAGATTCTTAAAAACCAGTGATTAATGAGCAACTAATTATAAAAGAAAGAAAAGAAGTTCCTGATTGTCACCTCTGTGTACTCCTTTTTAAACTACATTGTATTCTTAATTCTATTTCATTTGTAGATTGAAAAATAAATTCTAATGGTCCCCTATTCACTTATGAAGTAAATAAGACCATAACATTCCTCTTCCTTCTTCTTGAGACTTACCACCATGGAAAGCCTGGGGATATTGGAGAAGAGACAATGTTCTTAATCCTTAGCATTTTTATAGCTTTTTTTCCATAATGGAAATTCATTCATTCAGCAAGAGATACATTTGATTGGTCAGTCTTGGTTTTTTTTTTTTTTTTGGTTTATACTGCCTGGTGATAATGATGCTTTAATATCTACTTCATAAACTTGCTCCCAAAACCTGTAGTTACAGCTCTGAACTATTACAAACTCAGTTGACAGTGAACTTTTTGTTGGTATTTAATGGTAAAAACATCTTTAATGCTTTAACAAATCTAATAGCAAATAACATACATCGAACATCTATTCTGCAACAAAGATCTTATGGATCTGGCGTGTTATGGATAAAGAAGCCAATGATCAGAAATATTGAGGAACCTGGGGCTGGTGAAGATCAGAATTGGAATTCAATTCAAGTAATCCAAGTTCAGAGTCTAAATTACTCATTTTTATAATGTATAGTATTACCTGGCATATCAATCTTATGCCCTTAAAGCATAGAGATGAGGCTAAGTAGGTTGTGTAAAAATATAAAGCGCATATTTGAGAGAACAGGATTTAAATTCAGGAGTCCTTAATCTTTACATTAAGCATTCTTGATTTGGGGATGGGAACATAATTAGTGAGAGATATGATTTTACATAATTCTATATTCTACTATCTATGTAAGTACACACTTCAGCAATTTCTCACCAGTGATACTCCTCACTGTTGTTTGCCTTGCAAACATATGGAATTTGCAATTAGCAGTTTACAGTCCTGATGTTTCACTTTTCTGTCATCTGTGCTCTTTCTCAACTTAGTACTATAAAAACCTGCCAAGCCTATAACAAGCTTTGAAAGATGAAGCACAACACTTGGGGTACCAGCTGACATGATGATCAGATCTGGTCTCTGTGTGTCAGCTTTTCCAGTCTGTGAAAGGACTTCCCTGGGTCCACAAGTTTAATTGTGTAACTTGGAAAAGCCCGAGCCATGGCAATGGGCAATTTCGTCTTCACAAGATGTTGACGTCTTCATGAGTGATTCAGATCCTGTGCAGTAAAGAATTTGACTTTGCCCAAAAAGAGTTCTGGCTTTTGCCCTTACCATGTAGGAGGTATTAATCATTTCATATGTGATAAAAGTGCCATTATTTAAGGTGGAAGGCTTGCCACATCTGATAATACTACGGTGAGATTTAACCACATCAGAAAGAGCAACTGTGTGATTTAGAGTGGGGGCTTTGGATCAGACAGTAGGAGCCAACCATGTGCATACTCAGCCAGTCATTCATGCTTATGGAATGAAGCCCTAGTTAAAAAACTCTGGACGTGGAAACTCGGTGAGTTTCCCTTATTGACTATAACACTCTGTGAGTAGGTCACAAGTGTCTCTTCCTTTGGCTAATTTTAATCTGTGCTCTGATTTCCTGTAATAAACCATAACTGAATGCAGAATAGCTTTCAGTGAGTTATGTGAGTCCTGGTAGCAAATTGTTAAACTGAGAGTCCTTGTGAAAACTTTCTGAACTTGGGGTTGGTGCAAAGTGAAGGTAGTCTTGGTGACCGTGCCCTCAAACTTTTTGGTTTAGATAACGTGGGTAAGTACACAGTTTCTTTACTGAAAAGAGACAGAGAAGGAGAAAGGGAAGAAATAGAAAATTCTCTCGCTTTGAACTTTGTTTATTATGTACAAATCTTGGATTAACTCTATACTAATTATGTCAGCCTGAAGAGCGTATTTCAACTCTCTGATCTTCCATTTAACAGTATAGGAGTTGATACAACACACCTGGCCGGAAAGTAGTAACGATCAAAGGGTTTTATGTATTTATAGAATGTTCCCAGCATGATTTCTGACTCCTGGTAGGTATTTCATAAACACTAGCTTATTGTTTGAAATTCAGGAAGGGCTCTTGTACACAAACTGAGGGAAATATTTATTCCTGGCTAAGAGGAGTCATTTTAGGCACAGACTCCAAAGCCCTGTAAGAGAGTAGGTGGAAGGGAGGTCATTTGAGTGGCAGGTAGTGAATTGGGTTAGGTAGGGATAAGGAGGGAAAGGGGTAGATGGCACTAGGTCTAGGAGATGCCTTGTGGTCTACCATAAAAGGAATGAATTGACCAGAGGGAGCTTCCGAGAAGGAATAAATGCTCTGAGCAAGGGACTTGCAAGGACCAAATAGATGTTTGGTCTCTGACAGGAGATCTCCAGGGACTCACCAGTCAGAAGGAGGTCAAGAAACCACAATATGAAGATATGATCAAAGCCCCAGAAGAGGGTCTTTGGAGCATGTGAACAAACAAGATGACAGTGTCCTCAAATGAACTACCCTCATTAGCATAATAAAAATCACATGCACCTGTGCCATGACAGTTTGCAAATGCCACAGAAACCCTCAGAAGTTACCCTGCAAGGTCAAGAAAGGGGAGGGTTCACAATTTTGAGAACTCTCCACCTCTTTCCAGGAAAAATCATGAATATTCCACCCCCAGTTTAACATATTTGCATAAAGGGACAGACCTTAACCCTGGGGGGCTGCTGTCCTCTTTGGAGAGGTCCACTCTCTACAGACTTTGAGAGTGTACTATACTCCCTGTATTCTTCCTTTAATAAATCTTGGTGCTTTGCCTGTTTGCATCATTAGATTGCTCATTGGCCCCATCAACTCAGAATCAGTAGCTATTTTTTGGAACTGGGAACCAAATGTCATGGGCTGACATCTCATCCCCACACCTGACCATAGGTAAATGTAGAACAACTTCCTACTTCATGGACCCCCCCACAGAGAAATGATTCAGAGAGAGAACATTTAGAGAACAGCTATTGGAAAGTGGAAACTGTGGTTCTGCTGATGAAAGTGACCTTGTTTAGAAATCACAAATTCATGAATATAGGGGGCATTTTAAGTTCAATGGTTTAGTCTTTCAAAAGACTAAAATGTTTTACTAAAAATTTTCAGTGTGTCTGGCACTGCTCCAAAAGCCAAGGAATTAGCAGTAAACAGACAAGCCTTTCTCTTCGCATGGAGATTGAGTTCTTGTGGGGAAAAGAAAAAATAAACAAATAAATGTACAACCTAAGTGTTAGGTAATGACAATTGTTATGAAACCTTATTTGATAATAGGCGGTCAGGGAAAGTCTTTATGAAAAGATGGCATTTGGTCAGAAACCTGAGAATAGTGAGAGAAGAAGCAATGGGGGGGGTGCGGGGTAGGGAAGTATCCAAGGCCGGGAGGAAACAAATTGGGACATTCCTGGGTGTTTCAGGAGTGGCAGGAAGTCAGCATTGCTATAGCACTTAATTTTAATAATATGCTGTAGTCAATTTATAAATTTTAGTTTAATTCTATTTCAATGTAATATTTTAAAATTAGAAGGAAAAAGAAGAATTATTTCTAAGAGACCTTGGAGGGAATATATAACAAAGAAAACACTTAAAAGAACAACACGCGTACGATGAGCCTTTTCAATGAACTATTAATGAGCACTATGTAAGGACAGTAGATGGAATATATTGGGAAGAGCCAAAAAACAACAGCCAACTTAGTGCACTAACAGCAGCATCCTGGGAAAACTCCCTGAGATATATTAACTTACATCTGATATCTTTATGGAACCATCAAAAGCAATTAGTAAAGGGATAGATTATTCCAATTTGCTAGTTGGAAAAAAATCAGGTTAGGGCCTTCCTACACACCACGTACCAAAATATTATTCAGATGACTTATTTAAATGTAAGCTCACAATCCATTAAAATGAGAATAAATCAAGAGTTAGTACTTAGAGACGCTCGGAGTCGAAAATAGCTTGCTGTGTCCTTTGCTAAAATAGAAATTAAAAAAATACTACTAGCATATAAGAAAGCCCTTCCCCACAATTATCTGTAATGAATGTTTTTTAATCAAATAAGAAAAGAAAATATTTGAAAGGAAAAGGAAAATGGCTACAGTAGGAACTTTTCTGATGTCTCAGTATTTCTCTGTATTTTTTCAATTTTATTTTTACCCTAAGCATAAGCCTGTTGGTGTTATCTGAAATATTATTTTTCATTTAATAATGAAAAGTTTTAGTCAACATAATTCTTAAATTTACATTATAAGAGTTAATCATTGTTCAAATAATTTTTTTTATTTGCCTCCCTGTATAAGACACAGGAGTGTTTAGAATAACTTCAAAAAATAATTGTGTTAAAAAAAATAATTGTATTGATTAGATACCTGTACAAATTCCTTATTAATTGTAAGCCCCCAAAGTCCTAATAATTCTAGAGACTATGATACAATACTCTTCCCTGGAAGGGGATATTTGAGAACATTTGGATCTCCCTTTGAAAGTAGGATGTTTTATTTTCCTCTCCATTTCACTCACAATCAGAAACATATGGAATGTTTTATTTGCAGGCTACAAAAACAAATAAAACAAGCAATTCTGTGTTGGAAAGAATTTATTCTTCCTGTGGATCAGCAGTCTAGCTCTATGTCCAAACTTCCATGCCCAGTCATCAAGGTTAACAACTGCTTCTGTGTTCTATTATTGCTTCCACTCTGGGTGGTATTATCAAGGCAGGCCTCGTTTTTCCATCCTGATGTTCATTATTCTGTCATCTTTTTCTGTTTTTGGAAATGTGTTGTTTTGCCTTATAATCAGGCAAAACAACACATTGCTCTATCCAGATGGCTGCTTGTGAGGTCGGTCTGCTGATAGTGTTTCTTGTCTCTATCCATGAGACCCTTGGTTCTCTAATTGAAGGTATTCTCTAGGTGTGGGTACCATGTTCCTGCAGGGTTTTGTTGAGGACCTTAGAAGCAGGCAAATGAGGATGCATCCTTAGCCAAACCCTAGGTGTCTCCCCTCTCTCATATGTAGTAAGAAGGGGCTGAGAGGACATGAATGAGGTTGCCTCATCTAATCATTGTATCTTTCACTATTGGGATGATATTTTCTGCAACAGGACATTGTGAGTGAATGGAAGGAAAAGTCAATGCTTGCTTTTTAGGACTACACACAGAATTTATCTCATCGATTCGTGCTCCTGGATGAGATGTAATTTCCAATTTTCTATGTGTTTTACAGCCTGAAATCTCTTTTAGAGCCATATTGCTTAGGTGTTCAACAACACCTTAGCAACAACTTAAATCGACTAAATGAATAGTTTGACTACCAAGTGGGCATTTCCTCTTTCTTTCCTGGGATCACTTCTCTTTAGACTTCATTTCCACCTGAAGAATGTTAAACTCTTAGGCATCTGACCCTTTTTTAAGACTCTACCACAGCAACCCCAAAACATGTTCTTTGAAGGTAGAAAATGGAGATCGTGAACCACACAAAGGTGATGAGTAAAGCATTTGGGAGATTACAGAGTGAACAATCAGAAATTTGAGCCAGGGATTGTATCTTGTTTTAGACACAATCAGAATAGGCCTGCTGAACAAAAAACTATTTAAGAAAACAACACCCTCACAGTGGGAAAATGTACACAAATGACCAGATTTAAGCAAGAGTCTGTAGATTTTTTCAGATCACAAAAAGAAAATTCAATGATTTCTATAACATTACTAAGTAGATAGAAATATTCACATATAGGCATGAGTATAAAGTTGCAATATACAAGTAAGCGTGCAGGGAATTTGATGCAAGCTGAGGACACTTTCTATGACACTAGAATTTTACTGCTTAGGGGGCATTTCCCATTATGACCAAAACTATTCATGCAGGTGTCAGAGTAGAGAAATAACCGGGTGGGGTATGGTTTAAAGTTTTTTGGAGCCCTTTCATGGCGACTAGATCACTGATCTTTCTTCTGTTGTATACTTGCTTTAGATGGTACTTATGGAGAATGCTGACTGATTTTTTTTTCAGCACAAAAAGTTTTAATTTTCCCAAACACATTTGTCTAATGGCAAATGAACAAAAATTCAAAAGTTGCAAATTCACAGCTGCAGTCAGTGGGGAGAGAAAAACTGTACCCATCAAATCTGCAAAATTTACTAGGATGTAAAAAAAAAATTTCAGTTGATTGGCAGATGTGGGTATTTCCATCTCTCTTTAATTGCTTAAAATCAGTGAATTGGGAGACTTCACTAAACTTGACAGCAATTCAAGTTGAGTACAACTCCTCTTTTGGTAGGAGGCTAAGAAAACTGAAATGTGTAATGATACCTTTAAAAAGGAGGACAAAAAGAAACTTAGGGAGATAATGAGGAAAATTATAACACAACCAGAAAAACTGAAGAGGTTGAGTGTCAGAGCTTTGGGGAAATTAAGGGAGAAGCAAGTTCAAGGAAGCCTAGAATTGCCATCATCAAACGCAAAGAAGGTAAATACGATACACTGATATAGGTTAATGTATTTTGAAAAAACAGTTAAAAAAAAAAACAAAAAAACTGTGAACGGTTGTAATTGAGAATGGGGTTTAATAGAAGGAAGATGATACTACTAGGAACTTACCCAAACAATATATGTTTGATCTGTTAAAGGTCATGGAAAATTGTTTCAATTTTCAAAGAAATAGGAAATAGCTGCCCATCATGACAGAGGTGCCTTACTTGGGAGTCGAGACAAACCTCATGGGAGCCACTGCCCACATGGCTACCTACTGCCAAGGGGGTTAATGGTTTCTCCTTTTCCATCTTCACAGGACACCTCTCATTGGTGAAATTTAACTGTGCTGACAGGAGAATCTGCGATATGATTTGAGGCTCTTATCGCACAGGGATAACCTCAAGGGCACAGACAGCAGTGAGTAACAACTAAAAATATCTAGACAGGTGCATTTCATAATGAGTAAAGCACTTAAAGTGGAGATATTAACATTTGGGTTAGACGCTTGGTGCCCGTAGTCCCCACATACACCAGGACTGCAGGTTTGAACCCAGCCTGGGCCTGCTAAACAACAATTAGAACAACAACAACAACAAAATAGCCAGGGGTGGTTGTCGCGGGCGCCTGTAATCCCAGCTACTTGGGAGGCTGAGGCAAGAGAATTGCTTAAGCCCAAGAGTTTGAGATTGCTGTGAGCTGTGATGCCACAGCATTTACCAAGGGTGACACAGTGAGACTCTGTCTCAAAAACAACAACAGCAACAACAACAACAAACACTTGGGTTAGAAATCAGAAAGTTGCTAAAGGTAAATCGACATTTGTGAATTTTCTAGTTTATAAATAGATTGCATATCTTATGTATCAGCAAATAGGTATAATTAGCATAATTATACTAATAAGAATGTTGAAGCTGTGAAATGTTAATTTTCCTGGGATTACATGTATACCAAATGCTGCAGTCAAGGTTTGAATACAGGTTTTGAATAATGAAAGCCTTCGATTTTTCACCTATGCCATGTTATCTCCACATAGAGAGCCAGGGACCTAACACATTAAAGATCTGTGCCCAATATCCAGAAGGAGACCTATAATTACAAGACAGGTGACAAAAGGAATTCGTGGAATTAATCTTCTCTCATTGTATTATAATAGGAATGATTTCAGTGATTAGAAATTGACTCTACATGCTTCTAAATTTTGGTTTGTATTTAAACTAAATCATTTTCATTTTAATAATATTTTTCTATCAACTTACAGATTTTACTAACTACACCACTTTTTATAACATGCAAATCCAAAGTTTTAAATATCTTAACATTCTAAATTCTTATATACTTATATATTAAAGTAGGCTTTTATCTCAGTCTCCTTATTTTTCCATTGTGTTGTCGGTATCAGCCTGTTTTGATTATTATATATTGCTGTGTTATCTGCTACTCTAAATATCTCTCCATACTGTTTTCTGAACTATCTGATAATAATTCATTTATTTTATAATTTGTTAAATTTAGAAAATTGTTATATCCCACCCCCCAAAACATCATTAAAGATTTTGCTCAGATTTCTTTCACTTCTACATTTAAAATTCTCAAATTTAGACCGTTTCTTCATATTTTCTATGTGTACTAAGGTTTTTACTATGTTGCTTAGTAATGCTTTATAGGTTTTCTCATAATGGTTTCCTAAACTTCCATAGTTTATTTTTAAGTATTCTGTAACTTGGTATTGACAATGAAATTTATTTTCCATTAAGCTGTCTTTTTTATTCCTGGTACACTGAAAATATTAATTTTAAGGAATATTTATTTTGGGGGCTGGGCATGATGGCTCATGCCTGTAATTCTAGCACTCTGGGAGGCTGAGGCAGTTGGATTGCTTGAGCTCACAAGTTCGAAACCAGCCAGAGCAAGAATGAGACTACCTCTTTATTAAAAATAGAAAAAAATTAGGTAGAGGCAACAGAGAAGCACTTGAGGCAAAAAGTTTGAGGTTGCTGTGAACTATGAGGACACCATGGCACTCTAGCCTGGTGCAACAGAGTGAGATTCTGTCTCACAAAAAAAAAAAGAGAGAGAGAAAGAAAGAAAGGAGGGAGGAAGGAAGGAAAGAAAGAAAGAAAGAAGGAAGGAAAGAAAGAAAGAAGTGAGAGAACCAGACCAATGCCATATTTGAGAGAACCAGATCAACGCCATCTTAAGGGTTCAGCCATTTTGTCTAAAACTGATGAGTCACTGTGAATTGCTGGTTTTTTGTACCTTGAGTCATCAGTGTCCAATCAGGAACTGCCTCCTGGAATGGGCCATATGGCAGGACCAGTGGCAACCAATCCAGAAGTGATCCCTTTGTTTGACTTGTATACACCTACTTTGCTGTGCTATCCTATAAAAATACCCCTGTTCCAGAGCTCAGGGCTCCTGGCTTGGATCCGTTGTAGCGGAGACCCCAGGAGCCCAAGCTCAAACTTGCAATAAAACGGCTCTTTTGCTTTTGCATCTGACTCAGCTCCTTGGTGGTCTTTGTGGGGGATTTCAAGATCTGGGCACAACAGAAGGAAGGAAAGAGAGAAGCAAAGAAAGAGAAAGAAAGAAAAAAAGAAAGAAAGAAAGAAAGAGAGAAAGGGAAGGGAAGGGAAAAAGAAAAATTATTTTTAACTCCCTATCTACCCAAATACTCTTAACAGATTTTGATAGCTAGTTTAGTCTAATGTACAATTATATAATCTGCAATTCGTTATAATTGTCCTTTTTCTGAACCTTTATTACTGTATCTTCCTCTTCCCTTTCCTCCTTCCTTTTTCCCCCTCCCTCTCTTCTTCTTTCTCTTCCTCCCCTTCCTCTTTTCCCCCCACTTTCTCCTTCTTCTTCTACTTCTTCTTCACCAGATGTTACTAGAACTTCCAGAGCATGTGAAGGAAGTGGTAGAAAGTGAAAGTGATAGAAGCTTTGCCCTGACTCTATATTGGTAATGGCTGATGTTTTATTCCGTTATCAATTCTACCTCCCTCTTCTCAACCTGTGTCTGGAATGTTATTCCCATAGACAAATATATGCCTTCATTCTTTACCATATTGTAGTCAGTGGTTCTCCACCTTCCTAATGCCACGATGCATATTCATTGTTACAAAGGGGTCGCGACCCACAGGTTGAGAACTGCTGTTAGATCTTTATTCAAAACTTACCTGCCATTTTCTGTAAAGACAGATACTGTTCTCCTTGACCCCTTCTTCCAATTTTTAGGGATTGCTTAGGAAATATCTACTGAATCAGTATTGTGGAGACTTTGAGAATAGTGTTGGTTGGTCGCCTGACACAACTATTCTTTACTGTGTTAAGAAAATTCAATGTTAGCCAGGCGTTGTGGAGGGCATCTGTAGTCCCAGCTCCTTGGGAGGCGGAGGCAGGAGACTCGCTTAAGCCCAGGAGTTGGAGGTTTTGTGAGTTGTGATGCCACGGCACTCTACTCAGGGTGACAGCTTGAGGCTCTGTCTCAAAAAAAAAAGAAGAAAGAAAAAAAATCCATTGTATTTCTCATTTGCTAAAAGTTTGATAACAGCCCTAGAATTTTAATTTTAATAACACCATAGGATTACTTGAAGTGATAAATTATTTTCCCTTTCCTTTTTTTATTTTTTTTTTTAGACAGAATCTCATTTTGTCACTCTGGGTAGAGTGTTATGGCATCGTCATAGCTCATAGCAACCTCAAACCCTTGGGCTCAGGCAAACTTTCCTCTGTCTCCTGAGTAGCTGGAATTATAAGCACCCACCACAACACCTGGATAGTTTTTGCTATTTTTAGTAGAGATGGGGTCTAACTCCTGGTCGGCCTGGTCTCAAACTCCTGAGCTCAAGCAGTCCATCTGCCTTGGCCTCCCGGAGTGCTAAGATTACAGGCATGAGCCACCAATTGCCTGGCCAATGTTTCTTTTTCTTTTGATCTAATGATGTAAGACTCATATCAATAGATTTTCTAATATTAAACAACTCTTGCATTCTTGTAATAAACACTATGTGTCTGCAATGTATTATTTTTAATATTATGCTGAATTTGATTTGCCAGCATTTTATTTAGATCTCACATCTAAGCTCAAAAGTGTGAGTTTTCTGTAGTTTTATTTTTGTACCCCATTTGGCAGGAATTGGTATCAGGGTTATGTGAGGCTTGAAAGCAGAAATTGTTTTACACATTATGTATTCTACATATTGTAGTAAGTTTTAAAACCATATTTATCTAAATTGTAAACTTGATTTCATTACATACCATGGGTTATTTTATACCTACACTTGCATAGTAACTATTTGATGTATCTTCTATTAAGGCAAAATTACTTAAACCTGTTATCTCCCTTCTCCGACTTGCCAGAATATAGCAAGGGTGGTTTTCTTCTCTGAACTTTTGCTTATCTGAAATATCAGTCATACTCACTCTTCATATAAGAAGAGATTACCTGTTTACTTTTTCTCAGTAAACACTATGCCAATCTCTTCTATTGTTTAGGATTGAAAAGAAATGCAAAATGATCCTAGGATTTTATCTGGATACACATAGAAACAGCTTTTTCTGTTTAAATGTATTTTAAATTTTGTTCTTTGTATTTGATTTTTAGGACATGTTTAATGAGTTAATTTTCATGGTGAAACAAAGCTTCCATTCTTTTTCATACAACTACTTATTTTCATTTTATTTTACATTTCATATTCTTTCTGTTATGTTTTATTTTTATGGTATTGCTATTTTGCCTGTTAACTGGGTCTTTTCAGGCTGCTTCCAAGGTTCTCCTTGGTTGGCTGGGTCCTCCATGCTTCCTGCAGAAAGACCTCGTGTATATTGATTGACCTCAGATGAAATTTGCCAATGTTTATGATATACTATATAAAGAATTTTTCAGTCTTAGAATTTTTGTATCTCTCTAAATTTTGTATCCTGATGAGAATCTGAAAAGACCAGGTGATAGAATTTTTTTGTTAGAATTATAGTTTTACTCAAAACTCAAACCTGGATTCATGTGTTTTCTTAAATATCTGACATGATACCTGGTGAATACAAAATGTTCAAATCAAGGCGTGAATGTGGATGGACCGGTGACATTCTTTACTCAAATATTTTTTTAGAGGACACACTTTGAAACCAACAGTCATTCCACAGCCATTCCACAAATCAAATTTAAGGAGTGTTGAAAAATTTATGAAGATATGTCATTTTCTTTATAAAGACACAGGTTCTTTCAAAGGAAAGGATGGGAAGATAGAGACACACTCATGGCTCCAAAGTGCACAAAGTAGTAGTCATCCTGTTAGATGTAGTCATCCTGTTAGATGATGGCTACGATCATCCTGTTAGATGACGGCTACGATTGTCGGATGACTGTCATTTCTTAGTTTTCTACTCAGAACTTCCACTGGCTCCCAAATTCACTCAGAGTTAAAGCTAAAGGCTTTGCTGTGTGTTCTGATATGTGGACGCTTTGTTCCTCCTTGGCTTCATTGTACCATCTGCCTCGGTCTGTCCCATGTGCACTCTGCTTGATCTTCACTGGGGCACTCTCTGCACTGGCAGGCTGGTCTTCCCGCCGCCTCAGTGCCCCGGCACGTGTCATTTCCTCTAGTTTGAACATTTCCCCCGCAAACAAATATACTTGCTTCTTCCTCCTGTCCTTGGGGGGCTTGATTCCAAACTCACCCTCTAAGTAAGTCCACCCAATCTAAAATTTAATACCCTCCTTCCATCCATGAGTTACTTATTTTTCTTATCACTACATTAAGTATTTTGCATTTCGCTTCTGTACTCTGTTAATCATGGGTATTGTTTATGACAATATAGGCTTCCTGAGATCAGGACTTTAAGTGTATTTTGCTCACTACTGCAAACCTGGTTCACAGAATAGAGGCTTCCCATAGTAGGACTCAGCAAATATCTATTGAATGTATAAATAATGAGATTTTGTAACAAAATCGTCAATAACAGTGGGTTTCTTAGTCAGTTTCTACTGCTATAACAGGATACCATAAAATGGAAAATTTATAAGGAAAAGTTTATTAGACTCGTGGTTCAGGAGATTAGGAAGTCTAAATGCATGTGCCAGCTGAGGGCTGTCCCATGGTAGAATGGTAGGAGGCTGAGGAGAGAGGAAGTATGAGGGTCAGACTCCTGTGTTTATAGAAACCCTCTCTCTGATAACAACCCTACCCCCACAATAATAGCACTGCTTCCTTCATGATGGAGCTATTTTTTTTTTTTTTTCCCCGAGACAGACTCTCACTATGCTGCCCCTGGTGTAGTACCATGGCGTCACAGCTCACAGCAACCTCAAACTCTTGGGCTTAAGCGATTTTCTTTTCTCAGCCTCCCAAGTATAGGCTCCAGCCACAGTACCTGGCTATTTTTACTTTTTTTTTTTTGCAGTTGACATTGTTGTTTAGCTGGCCTGGGCTGGATTCAAACCTGCCACCCTCAGTGCATTTGGCTGGCACTGTACTACAGGTTCCACACCCATCATGGGGGCTCTTTCCTCATAACTTGATCACTTCTCATCAGTACCTACATCCTAATACATTTGCATTGGAGATTACAATTCCAATACATGAATTTGGGGAACACATTCAATGCCAAAGGCAACCACAATTAATTACTTAGGAAATACGATTTTCAGTGTCTGAACTAGTGTTGAAATTTCCATCTGTAACTACCCTTGAGATGGGGATCTAGCACTGTGCATAGGGAAATGAGCAGGCTTTGGAATGGGATGTCTTTCAGATAGCTTTTTGCTTTATAGAAGTGAGCAATACACTTGACAACTACAATAACCTTGGTACCGATAATAATGGCTCTAATTCTGATAGAATACAAAAGGCTATCATTGGGGCGGCGCCTGTGGCTCAGTGAGTAGGGCGCCGGCCCCATATGCTGAGGGTGGTGGGTTCAAGCCCAGCCCCGGCCAAACTGCAACAAAAAAATAGCCGGGCGTTGTGGCGGGTGCCTGTAGTCCCAGCTGCTCAGGAGGCTGAGGCAAGAGAATCGCCTAAGCCCAAGAGTTAGAGGTTGCTGTGAGCTGTGTAATGCCACGGCACTCTACCGACGGCGGTACAGTGAGACTCTGTCTCTACAAAAAAAAAAAAAAAGGCTATCATTCTTTTGCAGAGCTATTTCCAGCCAATGCTGCATTTCCTTATGATGTTATGTTTGTAGCTGTGCTCCTAGAGCAGCAGCCCTACCAGTGTCTATTCTGATTGGCTGTTCAATATTTTTGTTTATTTTTTATTTTTTTATTGTTAAATCATAGCTGTGTACATTAGTGCAATCACCTGTACCCATTCTAAGATGCACCATAGATGTGGCCCCACCCATTAATATTTTGAATGACATCCCTGCTTAGGTATGAAGAAATAACTTTATTATTGAAATTAAAAAAAAATACTCTGTTGCTGCAAGTTGGGATGTTTTAGGCTCTCATATTTATTTTATTACTTTTTTAAATCTTGATTTGTGATAAAACAAAGTTTCTGAGAAATTCAACAATCATGTTAGAGCAGGGCACCCTGTAATCTCTTATGCTTTCACCAGTGTCTTCACATTTGCTTTTTTCCTTTGCCTGGAATGGTCCTTTCTGTATTTTGCACAGTAGAGCTTTCTCAGCATTTAGATCTCAGATCAAATGTTACCTTGACAGAGAGAGGCCATCCTGTCCACACAGCCTGAACTAGCTCGTCGCAACATGCTCTGTCCTCCAGTCCTTTTCCGTACTCCACAATACACAGTTATCTAAAATTATTCTTTTGTGTATTTATTTATATGTTTGTATACTTGTCTGTCTGCTCCTTGACTAGAATACAAGCTTCGTGATGGCATGACCTTGTCTATCTTTTTAAATATTGTATGCCCAGAACATAGAATGGTCTATATTAGACATTCATTAAATATTTTGTTAATAGAATGAGGCAATGCTAATGTCTTATATTATTTTGATATCTGAACTACTGAATTTGAGGCTATCATTGAGTTCCAAGTGTTATAGGTAATGAAAAGAGAAAACATAAAGAACAGCAGGGCATGTTCTAAACTCTAAAAGGAAAAGCTACCTAGTCACCTAGTGTGTTATTTCATCATATGGAGCATCTGGCGGCTCTGCTCTTACTAGTTCTATTTTCATTTTGTCAACAAGCTGCTGCCGCATCCTTTGAAAGTGAGGAATTTATGCACCAAGGCAAAAGAATTACTTTTGATATTTTTTTTCTCTTGTAAAGCACTCAAAAATACAATTCTAAAAGATAAAATGTCTAGGGGAGGAAGGTAGGAAAATTGTCTGATTTAAAACCAGCAACTTACATAAGGATTGAATCTGGCCCTTCACATTAAAGAGGTAGTTGAATTTTGGAAAATTGAAATAATGATGTTTAGCTGAGCTGTAGATGTACTTTCAATGGCATCCTATTATGTGATTTAAATAGAAAATGCAATTTAAATTCTTATTTACATTAGCACCAATCTCTAACATCACCTGCAAATTTTATGTTTAGAGGTAGGTGATATATTCAGTACTTCTATGGCAAACCTAAACTCTGCATGATTCATTCATTCAATAAATATTTTTCAAGCATAAAATATGTGTTAGACCCTGTGCTAGGTTCTGGAGAGTCAACACACAAAACAAAACAGTCTTTGCCCTTAAGAATTTAACACCTGGGGCGGCACCTGTGGCTCAGTCGGTAGGGCGCCGGCCCCATATACCAAGGGTGGCGGGTTCAAACCCGGCCCCGGCCAAACTGCAACCAAAAAATAGCCGGGCGTTGTGGAGGGCGCCTGTAGTCCCAGCTACTCGGGAGGCTGAGGCAAGAGAATCGCTTAAGCCCAGGAGTTGGAGGTTGCTGTGAGCTGTGTGAGGCCACAGCACTCTACCAAGGGCCATAAAGTGAGACTCTGTCTCTACAAAAAAAAAAAAAAAAAAAAAAAGAATTTAACACCTATTATGTAAATGTCAGTCTGTGCGGTTCTGGCAATGTGTAGTCGTCACTTTGTGAGGAATTGTGGGGAAATGTAGCTCAGTGTTATGAAAATGTCATAAGCTATGTGACTACCACATGACAGGAACCCAGTAGACATGAAGGTAAAGATCATTAAAAACTTGCATATGTGTGTGTGCAAAAGCATGCGAGTGGGGGTTCTTTGCATAGGTGGTGTGTGCTTTGGCTGACCAGGTAGTTGGTGAGGGAAAGATGTGCAGACAAATACTGCACAGGCCAGGTGTGCAAGGCTGTCTGTGCATCTATAGGTGTTTCAGATATTCAGAAGAAGAAAATCACGAATGGTAGTGAAATCACTCCTCTGCTTCATTGGTAAAAGCCCTCCACAATTTGAAATACCTCTTGAAGAACTAAGAAGAAATAAAAGAAAGAAAGAGAAGGGAGCTTGGGCGGAGCCTGTGGCTTGAAGGACTAGGGTGCCAGCCCCATATACCAGAGGTGGTGGATTCAAACGCAGCCATGGCCCAAAACTGCAAAGGAAAAAAAAAGGAAAGAAAGAGAAGGGAGCTGTGTCATTGTGGATTAGATGATAAATATTTCTTTTCTTTTTTTTTTTTTTGAGACAAACTCTCACTGTTTGCCCTGGGTAGAGTGCTGTAGTGTCACAACTCACAGCAACCTCAAACTCTTGGGCTTAAGGGATTGTCTTGCCTCAGCATCCAGTAGCTGGGACTACAGGTGCCCACCACAACTCCTGGCTGTTTTTTTGTTACTGTTGTCATTGTTGTTTTAGCAGGCCTTGGCCGGTTTTAACTCACCAGCCCCGGTGCACATGGCTGATGTCCTAACCTCTGAGCTACAGTGCAGAACCCAGATGATCATGATTTGATGGGGGCTGGGCTAAGCAATCTTTCAGGTCTCTCAACATCTGGAATTTCACTGATTTCTTTATGGTCATAAAGAGAAGGTAGATTCAGATCAAGTAAGGAAGGGAAAGAATATTTTTCTTCTAGGCAGTGGTCCCCTAGACCCTTGTAATCAACACCACCATGTACTGTGACTCTGACTATTAGCTGCCTTCCCTGAAAACTCACATGAAGAAAGATTTAAAAGGAGACCTAGAGGCTAATTTCCTTAGCATCTTCTCTTAGGCAAATAGCCAGATGCTCCCTCTGTGGGGGGAAAGAAGCTGCCACAGTCATTACAGAAATTTAAAGGAAACCAAACACCTGCAGAAGCAGGTAAGGATTAAACTGCTCCTGGACAGAGACCCCACGGCTTGACCAGGCCTTCACTCTGGCCACCATAGGTCTGTGCATTTGTGCAGCATGCATGTGACACCAGAAAACAGAAAACAGAGCTTTAGAAAGAAATGTCAGGGTCAGTCCAGGGAATGCATTTGTTAGCACAGCTTTGTTGCCCTACTCTACGGAGGACAAGATAAAACTACATTGCATGGAAGCCCTGCTTAGAGTTTAAAGCACATTTAAAAAATATCGAAATGTCTTGTTTGATCAGTTTTTACACTCCCAGACTCATGCAAAAATAAAGAAAAGGGCAAGAATTCCCTGAAGATGGTTTTTATTTTTTGATCATGAGTAAGATAGATTCTGGGGCAGGTGGAGAGGTAGAGTTATGCATGATGGGCTGTATGTGGGAGAGACAGAGAGAGAGAGAGAGAGACAGAGAGACAGAGACAGGGCCGGGGGAGAAAGAGAAATCAGAACCTGTTTGAGTAAGTTAGGGCTAATCAGATCTATAAAGACAGCCAGGACCCTAATGATAAAACCAGCCCACACCAGCAGTGGGAAGACTATATGAGAGAACATTCCAGGCAGAGGAACACAGCGTAGGGTCGTAAAGTAGGAATGTGCTTGGCAGCCGTTAGCACAGGATAAAAGGCTGTGTGGATCTGGTGGGTGAAGGGTGAGGCCTGGAGGAGATGGCTTAGAGGAGCCAGATCAGGCCAGGCCTTTTCATCCAGGTTGAAGAATATTTTCCTAAATACCCAGGAAGCCATTGAAGGTTTTTACATTGGGGACTGGGGTGATCTGATTACCGTTCTTTAAAGATGGCTCTGGCTTATGATGACACACTTTGCAATATTTTCCATTTATGGTTGTGCCTTTGAACATCCAGGCTATAATCCAAGCCAGCAGACAGAAAATGGCGACATGATTAGAAAAAGGCTTTCTTTATAGTGACCATTCCGGGCCAATCTTCAGCCTTTATGTGCACATTATCATTGCCCCTGAGCCATAATGAGCCCAAAGTTGGAGGCAACATTCCACCTGAGTCATCATCTGCACCACTTTACGAAGCCATCCTCCATATGTGCCTCTAGAGGCTCCTTCAATTACTCATAAGAATCAACTTTTCGCAGCTTATGAGAAATATCAAAATCATGGGTATGGATGTTATTATTAACACTATTTTGTTTAACACTGTTTTCATAAATAGGCACCAAAACTCTTGCCACACATTAAACATTGCAAATTGAGCAGTGATACATCCAGTCTGTACTCAGCAAGAGTGTTCCTTTCTTTTTACTTTTTTTCACTTAATTGTATCCTAAACCTTTCATGTCTTGGCAAAAGGCAAAATATCAGTATTTTGCCAGAATGGTGTTATTTCAAGCTGAAAAAGAAGGACCATAAAGGTCTAAATAAGTCATGGGGGAAATAAGAGATTTTTTTTTTTTTAAACTAAAGTACCATAATATCAAACCTAATTCACATTATAAATGTTTTCAGTTCTGCCCCTCCAAACCCCATGGCTGGAGAATAGTCTTTCTCCTCAATTTTCTCAGTCTTTAAGGATCATTTGATCCTTACCAGAGAAGTTTCTGGGCTTTTGTAATGGAGAAATGGAGAACAAGCATAAGAAGAAACATAGTTAGTAAAGGGAGGGGTTAGGGGGTTAGCAAGATGTGGATCAAAGCTGCCTAAAGAGGGGAGAACTGGGAGAAGAGAGACTGAACAGTTTGTTGTTGAAGAGTGAAGGAGCAAATTGGGGAGAATGAGATGAAGAAAGAGAGGACCTGGTAGAAGACAGAATGTTGGGAAGAAGAGATTTTAGAGAAATGCACTAGAAGGCATGGATTTGATCAAAATTTTCTCTTTCAGTTTTTCTTAAGACATAATTTGATACAAATGTTTAATTGCTTGGATGATCCCAAAGAGTGCAAATAGTAGTAATTTTCTTTGTACTCATTTGGAAGAAAAAAAGCAAAAGAAAATAAAGAAAAGGAGACATGTGCAGGGAAAATAAAATATAGCAGGAAAACAGTCACATGTATGGTTAAAGATTTTGTCTTTTAGCATTTCAAAGTCTCTTTTACTGTATAACATTGTTCTTTTTCTAAAACCTGAGAGAAGTCGTTTTCTGTTTTGGTGATATTGAGTAGTTCTCTGTGTGAGTACAGAAACAAGAGGCAACAGGTTAGCATGGAAACGGAAGGTGCTCAGGCTACAGCACCCACAACCTGATGGGATTTCTCATCCATAAATCCCTTTCTCTCCTTTTCTCATTCATTTATCAAACAGTACTTTATGTTGCACATTCTATGTGCATTCCATGTCCAATGCCTCGAGATACAGTGATACTCATTCTCACTGTAGGAGATCAAGTGTACTATCTCCTCCCATTTTTCCAAAATTGCTTTTGAAAGCAAATGAAAATAATTTTAATTACTCTATAAGAACTTGCCAAGAATCCTTATAGACAATTAAATCCCGTATTAATTTTCTTGACCCTTCCATCTTTCTTTGTGTCACATACAAACCATACATTCACAACACACACACGACCACAGTCCCACATTTTTCCCCTTAGTCCACATGTAAATTGAGATAACAAATCTTTGTTGCTGAAAATATTTAAAGTCACACAAAAAGATTCTGATCCTATCTTGGCCAGTGAACAGCTCCATCACCAGAAAATTCATAATAAATACAGGTTTCCTCGGTAGCAACAATAAATGAATTCTCTTACAATTTTGGAATGCTAGAAAATCTATGCAATAATTGTGTGTGTATATATATAAATATCTGTGAGAAGAGGCTCACATACATCTTTATTAGGTACCTTATATATTTGTAGGATTGAAAGATTGTGACACCGTACATTATTAAAAAAGAAGACAGTATTTTCAGTTGAATAACTATGATTGCAAGCATCTAATGAGGTTTTACAAGACTAGAAAGCATTAACTAACTTTGGTCTAAGCATGTAGGTGCTACATTAATATATGGTGAATTAAATGCTTGAGCAAACAAATCTAATTATGTGGCAGGTTGACCAGAAATGAAATTCAGTCATTAGGCTTGCGGTGATGATCACCAAGGTAAGATTACCTTTCACTATTTGGAGAGAGGAAACCCATTCATGTGCCAAATGAAATTCTAAATCAATTCTTCAGTTTCCTGCTTAAATGTAAAGTAGTCAAAACATAAGTTGATTAAAGACTTAATATTGTGAAGCAGGATTCTTGAAGAAGAGAAACTTAATTGTATCAGAGCTACAATACTAAATAATAATTTTCATTTATAGCCTACTAAGGAAAAGAAAGCAAAAGCTATTCAAAGAGCAAACATGAATAAAAAGTGTTTTTAATTATAAAAGAATTATATAAAGTGCAGGAAGCATATTCTCAATCACATCCTTGATCAATAACAGTATTTACATTTTTGTCTTTGATAAAGTAATAAGGGAAAGACAGGGACTCAGAAGTTACTACTAATAAAAATAACAGTATGCCCCCTTCAGTGGCTCTATCTCCCCTAAAATGCGTGAGTAATTTTAAATTCTGAATGGGGGCTAGCTGTCTATGGGTGACTGCAAAATAATAACTAGAGATTCAATAAAAGGTTGTTTTTATAATTATTTTATCAATTGAATAGGAAAGAATTGCAAATAGCTCAGCATATGGTCCAAACATAATAGAATAGATTAACCAACTGAGAATTAGTGGCTAGAAGAAATTCAGTTTATAAATTAGTCATTTAGTCTAATTAATAAACAAATTTACAAATTAGTCATTTAGTAAATTAATCATTTACTAAAAAACTGAAATGAGAGATATTCTTTTTTTAAAAAGACAAGCTATTTTTTTCATAGCAATATATTATAGTAGAGGCAAGATTTGAAATTTTCTTTAAAATTCTAGAAATAGGTTTCTAGGCATCTATTGCAGTATTTTCAGTATTATTATATTTGGCAAATGGGGTTAATATGATGCTTTTTAAATATCTTAGTTTCAAAAAGACAAAAAACTTTTATCATATTTCTATATACCATGAGTGATTAGGGGTTAAAAGAGAACAGTTAATTTACATGAGAAGAAATGGAAAAGGAGAAAAATCTATCACAAATATTTCTAATAGAAATAATAAGTTATATTTAGAAACTCAATATTTTATGTTATGTGTAGAAACTCAGTCGTTCACGTCGACCACTCTGTGCTGAAAGTACACAACCCAAGGTGTACAGCTAATATCAGTGCTGTATAAAGAAGATAGAACAGTGAAGTAAATGTGCATACTTTTTAAGGAGGAAGGACAAATTTTTTTCAGTTTATGTGTAGCCAAAAAGACCATTAAATATAAAATTTACCTGTCAAGAGACAGTGCTTGAGCAAGAACCTGCAACTAAAATTAACAAGAGTGAGAGATTATGCAATTGGCCTTTGAAAAAGGATAAAACGTAATTTGCAATGCAAAAATATGAGATGGAATGAAAAAAGAACTACAGCAAAAGTAATCCTTTCAAAAGCTACCCTTTTTTGCTTCCAATATAGCACCAAGAACATTTCATCTTCAAGGGAACCCCCCCACACACACATAGATGCCTTCACAGCAGATGGTGGCAACCCCTTTGACAGCACTTGGAGTGAGTGACACTCCAAGCAGCCTGTGGAGGCTGCTTCTCTCCAGCATAGTCAACTTCTATCAGGGAAGGCTGAATGCTGAAAAGTACCCTGGTTAGGCAACTCAGACTTGACAGACACTTGGAAACATACATAGTCTTTTAAAATCAAATAATTGTGTTCCCTTGTTAATTGCAGGGTTCTCAATTCTATAGAATTTTGGAGTTGAAATCTGGAGCAAACTTCCTGAAAAGAGACAGAATGTGGTTATAAATGATTCACCCCCTCCCCTGTTTTTTTTTTCTTCCCTCTACCCTCAACACCTTCTCCTCACTCTCTTCCCCGGGCCTTTCTGTAAAGAAAGTCTGCTTAATGCTCACAATGTTATGTATGTGCATGTTGCTGTTTTACTTAAAATGGCATTGGTACTTCATTGGTACCTAAGTGAAGTATCTCAAGAATGGAAAAACAAATCCCACGTGTACTTTGTAATAATTGGGAATTAATTGATGGGCACATATGGGCACAGAAAGAAGTAAAAATAGTTGGAAATCTGGAAGGAGGGTGAAGGAGGGGAAGAAGGATAGAAAAATGCCCTAAGATGTATAATGAACAATATTTGGGTGATAGGCACACTTATGGCTGATTAAAGCATTATAAAGCTATCCATGTAACAAAAACATGTACCTTCTTAATATTTTAAAATACAAAAAAAAAAAAAAAATTAAATGTCATTGGTAGAATGGAATCAGTTGCTAAAAGTAACTTTGAAATTTTCTAGGAGAAATAAAATGTATTAACATAAACAGTTAAGCAAAAAATATAAAATTAATCTAAAACTATGAGATAATAGCATAAGCACATAACAGTTAGGACATATATTCAGGTTGATGTTATATGAAACAATGAATGTTTTTCCTGAAAACTTTATGTAAATGGTTCAAAGTGAATTTTTACAAAATTTTATATACATTTAATTTAAACCTAAATCATGTCTTGTATGAATATGAAAATAAGTTATTTAGTATATAAAGCTAGTATTTTCTGAAGTCAAGACTAAGTCTAGACTTAGTATGCAGGTACTAAGAACTTCATTTGCTCTTTTATAATGCAGACATTTAAAATATTTTCATAAAAATTTAAATGGGAGCTTGAGTGGTGGATTTACTAATCCTAGATCATCTATGAGAAAACAATTCACTTTCTTGTGTGAACAATCTCTTTTACCTTTTCAAGGGTTTGGGGGTGTCAGGTGTGACATTTGAGAGTTGTCACGTTTATTTTGGCTATAAGAGCCCGGTGTTTAGAACAAGCGTTCTTTGTTGAAGTTGCTTGAATTTCTCACACTGGCATTTTACACATGCTGCTCTGTGCTATCCAAATTCGCAAGACAATTGCTCAGTGTGGAACAATTAACTGTATTGTCACTTTTCTGATTCTCATCTAACCATTGTAAGTTGTAATCTTTCAATCACTAGTCTTCCTTCCAAATAATTAGCTATCTTTGTCCTGCCTCCAAAAGGATTACTCATAGCTCTTCTGCTTTTTATTTAGTCTTTTTCTTTCTATACATTTAATAAAAGTCTACTACATATTGTACTTTAGCTTCAAACTTTCCTAACTTCTGATGCTCCCTGAAGCTTATAAGCAATTTCCATTTCCAGAAATAGCCAAGCATCCTTCAGAAATGTTGTTAAAGCCTCTTTTAATATAAAGTGTGTTTATTTAAATTCAGCACCAATAGCTGAATTTACTTGGTGGTAGTTTCTGCTCATAGCCAAAGGTTGGCTAGGCTATGGAGAGTAATTCTAAGGGTGAAGGAGGTTATTCTCTCTCTATGGAGGGAAGTGCTAGCAAATATACTTTTCACCTTCCAGGAGTAAGGGTCTTGTTGGTCTTGTTATCATCTCTCATCATGGGGCTATTAATTTGTCAACTACTAATACATTGTTAAGGTTCCATACAAAATAATATATTAATGCCCCATGTCTTCTTGCTGGAGAGGAAGAAATGTACAAAGTCATATCTGTTAACACCTTCGATGATAAACATGGCCGGAAAAAAAGCAAAATCCATGCAGGAAGATTGGAAGGCAAGTTTCTTTTTCTATTATTGTACCACATGCAAAAAATTCACTTCCTTTATTTTTTTAATTTTTTTATTGCTGCCGTTTGGCCGGGGTTGAGTTTGAACTCACCACCCTCAGCATATGGGGCCAGCACCCTACTCACTGAGCCACTAACCAGCTAAACTTGCAGAAAGAAGTGAAACCTGGCTATGCAGTATAAATAATGTTTTTGAATGCACATGACACAATTGCTTCAAAAATTTTGAAGAAGAAAAGAAATTTTCCCTATAGTAGTGATTAAAGACTTGGATGCATTATGACCTAATAATGAAAGGATTGTTTTACCCTTTATAACTAAAGAGAAGAAAGAACTGTTTTTCATTTTTTTCCTCTCCTTTTTCCCTACTTAAAAAAATAGTGAGTTGGTTGTATGCTTTTATTTGAGTATCTTATCAGGGCTCCAGCCTCCTGACAGCTCTCTTGGCAAAGCTGCCTGCCTTCAGCAACCAGGAAGGCTCTTCTCCTCTGTCCCCTGACTCATTTGCATGCTCTCTCCAGTGTCCCCAGCAACAGGTGTCTCATTAGCACCTGAGCGATGCCAGCTTCTGAGGAATGCTGTGAACTGATTAAACACATGCTCCATTTTTACCTCTTTATGAGTCATTACTTAAAGGTTTTATCACCAGATTGCCACACTTAATTACGTGGAGCCATAATTAAATATGAGCATTCTTAGGTCTGCTTTTTAAAATAGTAGTTTAAACTTCAGTGACATGTTTTGCTGTGTGCTAATTTAAAGCTATCTTTAAAAGAGCTGTAGGAGGTGCTTTTTTGAAGGGGGAGGGTTTTTATTCTTCCATACACCAGGTTTTAAAATTTCTTCTTAATTTCAAAAAAAATCCTACACAGCATTTAAAGGCTTAGAGAAACGCCAGAAATAGGAGCAATTAAATTAGAGCATGCAAAGTTTGTTTTTATAGAATGCAGGGAATCAGGGTATTGCTTGCCTTATAAATTACAATTTAACTAGGAAACTAGGAATCTCAGGCAAAATCAGACGATTATCTGAATTCTCTATTTTCTTGGTGTTTTAAAGACATCCATTAATTGGAGGAGGACATCATTAAACAAAATTATTCATGTTATTAAGAAAATTATGAACGACGAGATGTTTCTTTTTCTCCTGATATATTTACATTACCTGTTTTGGCCAAAATTATTGGTTAAAATAATTTCATGCTTTGTTTATTTGCTATAATCTCCTTTAAACTATCCTATGCTTACTACCCAGCACTGAGTTATAGCCACTTTCTGCATGCCACACTTGTTCATTCATGGGGGAGCCATGAGGTTTGCTTTTATTGTTAATGCTTGTCTGTGGCCTCCCTAGGACACACCTATAAGATCACAAATCTTTCAATATTCTCCAAATTCTGTTTTCCATAAACAATTTTATTACTCCTTAAAACCATGAACCTTAGATCCCTTCCTCATCTAACCCCTCTTCCCTATCCCAGTAAGATGGGGGAAAAAATAGCCATCTCACTCATTTCTTCCCACCTTCTACAAAGAAATAAACATGCCAGATTGTTTAAACTATACAAATGTCCTTACCAGACATTTAATATAATCACATTAAGAAGTTGTAAAAAAGGAGAGCAGGCATTTGCCTTTGAATAAGAAGGCACCTAAAATCTGAAGATGGTTTCATAGACCGTTTACTTTCCACATTTACTAAGTTTCACTTATACCCTTGTAAGATGAAACCAGTGTATGGTGCCCCATGATCACATTAATGTACACAGATATGATTTAATAAAAAAATAAATAAAATTAAGTTAACTAAAAAAAAAAATCTGAAGATGGAAGAGCTTTTTGCTTTCTAATTATCACAGCCACCTTCTGAGCACCCCATTCTTCAAGACTTTATCGTCCTCTATGGGAATCCTTATCTTATCTTAGGAAAAGATCTCATGCTGGATCTGTGGAGAGCTGGCTGCAAGGTAGCAGGGCCCCCACAGCCTGGGGAACATTTAGGGAAGGAACCGCCAACTGCTTCTTCTCCTTTCCCCAAACAACCTTTCTTCATGCTCTCCCTGCCAGAAGTTATGTAGCTCTTTCTTTGTCTAGTTAATTTTTAAGCACCATACAGAGATCCTTGTGATCTTTCCCTTCTTACTTCTCATCATATATGAATGAAGTTGAGTAGAAACCATTAACAGGATGATTTGTCTTTATTAAAGTTATTTATATTTTCCAATGATACTATAAGACGGAGGATATGTGTTTTGTCTATGCTACTTCCCCGTAGACAACCCTGTACAGATACTATACAGTAAAGCTGATTTGGTGCTTTGGTGCTGGCTGCAGCCATCAGCTCAGTCAGACCTCCTGATCCCATCTTTCGTCTCTGTGTCTTCTCTTGTGCTGTATTTTTCCCAATCCTCGCCAATTCCACTCTGGTTCACTCCCCTTCCCCGTACTGGCTGGCTACATGAATCCCTCCAGGATCATCCAGGTGCAAGAAGCATCCTGGGAATCAGGTAGATAAAGTTAATGCTTCTGCTTATCCTTATAAGAGATAAGAGAAGATTCTGTGAGTGATGGTGGGAGACAGGGCATGACACATAGACAAGGGCCCAGAGGACTCTTCCAGTACAAATTTTCATTTCCATCTTCCTACAAGTGAGAACTGAGATTTTGCTGGTTTCTTAACTTCTTGACCAACCACAACAATTTGGAGGCCTTGTGTCCAGATGTAAAAGAAAAGAAATGAAATCAAATACAGAGGCACTCAACCATAATTGGATTCAGAAAAAAAAAAAAAAATGGAGAAGGAAGAAGGAAGAAGGAAAAAGAAGGAAAGAAATCTATTGGCTTTCACCGGTGAAAAGTCCAGAAGTGGTTCCTGCTTCAGCCATAACCTGATAGAAGGGTAGAAATAATATCATCAGGACCTCTAGTCTTTCCTCTATTTGAATTCCCTTTGAAATAGGTTAATTTGGGCTTGGTGAACTGTAAGTGGAGAGGGGTTTAGAAAGAAAAATTATAGCAGAGGGAGATAGGCAAGGAAGACTTTATTCGAGACTCTTGCTGTGGGTAGAAAGATTAAACTCAATTCTTCTGAGACAAAAGAAAGGAAGTTTTTTAAATGGTGGGATGAATTAATGGAAATGCACTGAAGAATGTTAGTGGTTAATGGGAAGGCTGGTCAATGTGATTTGGACCATCTGTGCTGATAATTGGTAATTGACACCTACATAGATTAGGATCCTATCTTTTCAGAAAGGATTACATTTCAAAGGAGGTGTTCACAGGTCCTTAAGGAAGACAAGCTTAAGTTTTAAAACTGGCAAGAGCTAGCAGAAGATTTACAACTCAAAGGCTCAGAGGAAGATTGTACAATCAAAAGTTTTCTTAAGGAAATGCTCTAAGAAAAGGGTGATCTCTTGTCTACAGTCAGAAAGAAGACTGTCCAAAGTTTAGTCAAGGTGAGAGAAATGTTAAAGCTGTTTCTTGGTCAGGTAAGATATCTAAATGAGAATCCAAGGCCTTGGAAGAACTTGCATTGAGAATTTAAGCAGCCAGCAATTAATCAATAATCACTCTTTCCATAGTCTAATCTATATTGCAGAAATAACAGTTTCCCCAAGAGCAAGACTCTGGCTATGCCATTAGAAGCAATGCCTTCCCACTATTATGCTGGTTGTGTTTGGTTCTTCCCTATTTCACTTTGCACCTAACAATGTCAAACTGCTGAGTCAGGTGTGAATGATATGCATTTGCTCTTCAATGTATAGATAAAGGAAATATCTGATTAAAAAGCAAACAAATGGAATAAAATTAATTTAGTCTGGGTACCATATTTAGGTAAGCCAAGATATTTTGGAAAGAGTATTTTTTTTTTATTCCTTATGGCTGCTTTTGCTGGTTCTGTCTTATTCATAATCATTATTATCCATTAAAATCACTTAGCTTCTCTTTCTTGTCTTTCCTTCTTCTTTTATTTTATTTTTCTTCTGTGCCAACTTTGGACACAAAGGTTTTGATCTAGGCATCTAAGTCAAAGCACTAAAAATTCATCCTCCCGGGGCTTACTTCTCAGATAGTACATACCCTTCCACTACTTAAGGGACCCCCTTTCCCTCAGGGTGTTACTTTTCCCATCTTCAGGAAATCATCTTTATGTTGAGTCACTTCTGTCTTCTGAGCAGAATCTTCATTCATGATCTTAGAAATATGTTGTGGCCTAATTCATTAAAAGAGATGCTGACAAGTGTAAACTTTAAAGAGTTGGCTACCTTTCCAGCTAGGGAAGAGAAAAAGAAAAGTTATTATTTATTTTTTTTTTTCGTTTCATTAAGGTTCTAACAAGGAGAACAAAATAGAAATTAGTACTTTCATAAATTATCCTGCTACATAATTTTTAATGACTTCTCTCTCTTTTACTTAGGAAATGGCTTATTTCAAATTATTGTTTATTATTTATTCATTTCTTTTTTTGAGACAGTGTCTCAAGCTATCACCCTGAGTGGAGTGCTGTGGCATCATTATAGCTCAGAGCTACCTCCAATTCTTGGACTCAAGTGATCCTCTTGCCCCAGTTTTTTCTATTTTTAGTAGAGATGAGGTCTTGCCTTTTGCTCAGGCTGGTCTCAAGCTCATAAGCTCAAGCAATTCACCCACCTTGGCACTATAGTGCTAGAATTACAGGCATGAACCACTGCCCTTAGCCTCAAATAATTTATTTTGATTTGTATTTTCTCTCTCAAAGAAGTGGGTAGGATGTGATGTGGTGGAAAGGAATTTCTCCCACCATTTAAGGGAATGCAATTACATACTTTTATATTTAGGTAGGATCATTCCCCTGATGGATTTGAACTCCTTCTTTTGAATTTAATTTTTGTCCTGTAGACAGTGAAGTGTCTTGGCAAAAGAAAAAAGACAGGGGCTAATCTGATGGAGTTCTAACACTATCTAATTCCTTTTGGAGACACTCATTTTCAAACCTTGGAAAGGAGTACAAGGCAGGATTTAGAAAAACAAAATTTTCAGAATAAAGAGAATGTGTGAACAAGTAGGGATTAGTTGAACTGTGAAGGCAAGACATTGGGAAAGGAAATTATATTATTAATAAGGAACCATTCCACGTGTTTTGAGAAAAAAGTAAATGAATTAAAAGTAGGTTAATGGTAAGCAAAATGGACTAATGACCAAACAGCAGGTGAAGCTAATGAATTAGAACAGTTGGGTTTTGTGTGTTTAGAAAGATACTTTATAAGACTGTGAAGAGATTGGGTTAGAATATGTTCTTTTTAACTGTGTTTGTAAACATTAGCTATACTTGCATTGTGGTTGTGTAATAATTCAGTGGGCCATAATTTTTCCCAAACTATAATTTATACCCAATAAATGTTTATGGAATAAAAAGTATATTTTGATTCACTACTGATATTTAATCTTTTTAAATAGATTGTAAAAAAATGCCATATCTCATCTTTTAGGGTATCATTATTATGCTTTAAATTAAAGCAGAAATATCACACTTTGAAGTCTCAGAAAATGTATAGGAAATACACATTTTATAGCATATATTAATAATTTATTTACAGATTTTTTATTATTCATGGTACCCTTGAGATAAATTCCTCGGATATTCAACTCCCTATTGTTGGCTGCAAACAATTGTTCTCTTCCTGCCCATATCTGGTGGTTTTTTTGAGGAATTCTTTGAAGAAATGGTACAGGGATTCAAATCCTCACATTTATTTATTAAGAATTTACATAAAAGAGGCATTCTGAGGAATACACTTGCTTATGCTTAGTTTAAATATGAGGATCACGGACCATTTCATACTTTAGAAAGGAGTCTATTTGGCCCTGTTAAATTAAATTAAGACCTGAGTATGCCTCCATAATTGAGTCCTTCCATGGAAAACTACAATCTTGCTTGATACCTAGACTAACTGAAAACTTAATTTATTTTCTAACTTTGTGACAAGTGTCTGAGTCTTAGTCCATCACAGTGTCTGAGCTTCAGCCAGTTACAGGTGGTCAACTGATTCAAGTAAGGCAAAATACTGAACCAATGAAGCTATCTGTGCGTCACTTCCGTAAAATTCCATCTGACCACATTACAGCTGTGGAGCTCGTAGAACCTATCCTGACTGTGGGAGTTATCTGATTCTAGACTCATGAAGTAAAGGCCAATGGCAGTCTTTAAAACAAATTTATTGTAATTTTTTTTTCCTGATAGTACTAATAATGCAGAGAGACTTGTGGGAACCAATTCTGGTCCCTCTGACCTTGTTTTCTTATTCTAAAGACTTTTAGTTTAAATGTTTAAGGGATCATCTTTATTTTTCCTGCTTTGCAGCAAATTTTTTTCCCAGAGATTTTCTATATTTTGTGATTCTTGGTTGCATATATACCTCTGTCAGGGTCCTGCCCAGAGAGCAGGGTCCACTAAGACCTGTGGAAACTGGCAGCAACCCATTGAAGAAATATAGAGTTAGAAACGATGGTAAAGGAAGAGACATGAGACATAGAGTAGAATTAAAGGTGGGAACTCAGGGGTCCATTGCCCATTTGTGGGCATCTGGCAATGGCCCAGAGTGTTTGCTTCACTCTGATTTTATTGAAGTCTATTTGCCCAGAGGGTAAGATGAGGGAGGGAACAAAGATGCCTCCAGTTTCTCTGATTGAGCTTACCAGCTTCTATTGTTATTATTAACCTTAAGGGTAGTCTTGAGAAATCTGAAATCTGAGCCTTGTATTAGGAGAGCCTCCCACTTGAGATCACACACACAGATTTCTAGGGAGGCGTTAAACTCTGCTAGTTCTTTGAAGGGTAAAATGCCACCAGCATTAATCTCTTCTGAGGAATTGGTGGGAGGGAGGAATTTTCCTCCCATCAGCACCACAGAGAATCTTTTGTCCATATCTCAGGGCTCCAGCTATTCCCTTGATCTCTGCCCTAGGCAAATGCAAATCTCCACAGTGGGTATCTGCTTTGCCTGTTTAGTGGGCAGGAAATGCCCTACAAGATGTAACTTTTTCTGGGACTTGCCTATAGTCTCTTCTATGGCAATTATTTTCTTCAGAGGGCTCACAGACCCAGCAGGGTGTTTGTAAACTGTATCCCCAACAGGCTAGAATCTCAACAAAGGCAAGAAGCTTGCTAGCAAAGCCTAGCTTAAAACTAGCGAACTTTTCTTTGCTCTGACTCACTCAGCTTACTTTTTGATTTTCCTCTTTTTCTGGGTATGCTTTCCCTTCCCAAGAATAGGGTCTTTGGTCTCCAATCTCCCAGCATATCTCTATATGAAAAAATATCCCAGTGGATATTTTGCCAATATTTTAATTTTAAACACTGCTGGAAATAAGTTAGACTTTTAAATGAGTTAGTAGAGGGTGTCAAGTATATGACATTGATATAGAATTAATATCTTTAGTGGAAAAAAAAAGAGCATTACAACTTTCCCACCAGTGAAGGATTTAAAGGATGTGTAAAGCATCTATCATGTTGGTTCCGTTTTCATGTATTTTTTTGGCCCTGTTCTTATTTTTTTAATGCTATTATAGAAAACAAACACAAGTAATGCCAGAATTGTGCTTTTTTGACAGGCTTACAATTTGGAGCAGAGATGGGAAAACAAAAATATAAGCACAATGAGGGTTAATAACTAAGTAACTGTTACTGGATTGTTTCTTCCATAGATAATAGTCATTAACAGACAAGTACTGAAACAAACAAACAAAACTTGAAGGCGCCAGAGCATAGACAAGTGCAGGCATATTAAGTGGGGGGTTTGCATGCAGAGGAAGAGGATGGCCTTCGTGAGTTCCTGGCTTTTATGTTTTATGCCATGGTTTCCAGGGCACGTAAATACGCTATAGAAAACACACTTTGCTTTGGAACACCTTACTGTATATTCCTAAAAGCATGAAATTGAAAAGACCAATAATGCCTTAGTACCATTTTGAAAAGATCTTAATTTTGCAGACTCCCTGAAAAGACCTCAAGTTTCCATAAGTACTTTGGTATCCATTGACCCAGAGAAAATCTTGTGCTTGTGCATCAGGCGATATGTAAAGAATTATTATTGGTCCATTATTTGCAGTAGGGGAAATACGAAAACTAAAATCTTCAACAATATGGAGATAGAGAAATAAATTTTAGCATATTTCAAATTAGAAATGTATGTTGCATACTATTAAAATACATCCATTGTAGCTCTCTGTGTCAGTGGAAACAATTTAGAAGTTTCAAAATGAAAAAAGTAAGTTACAGAAGAGTATCTGTAATATGATGCCTTTTATGTAAAATTTTAAATTCAGACCAAACAATACTGCATAGAGTGTTTATTTAGGGATATATGTGTGTGTGTGAGTAAGAATACATAGCAAATTAGGTTTACCAGTTTGGAAGAGGAGGAAGAAATAATCAAAGGAGAAAAATATAAAGAATAATTTAAGTTTGCATATAAAAATATCATTTTGTATTAAAAATTTCAAAGGAGGGAAAAACCCTTTGAATTTGCCAGTGGAAGCTCTAGCCAAAGCTTAAGAAAACTGCTTCATTATTTTATAGACATCTGTGCTGAATCAGGCAAAAAAAATCTGCTATATTCACTTACAAATGTTAGAGCACTATTTTTCAATAGATAAATCATTATACAAAAAATTAATCCAAAAAGTGTTTTCCAAAACTCATTTAAATTATAGTTTCGATATAATAAACCTGTATCGCCTTATTTTCTTCCTTAAAAAGAAAATCCACAAGTGATTGGTGATATGTTTAATGGGGATGAATGCAAAGAATCAAGTTTTCCATGTTATGGAGTTGATAGAACGTTTATGTTAAAAGTATTTGTCTGTTTACACAGGGAACTGGTAATCTGAGAAAAATCTAGTTATTGCATTCAGAGTTAGATTCAACTTACTGAAGACAACCTTTGGCTCTGAGCAGGCAAAATTGCTTCTCTCTTCTTATGCTTATCTTCTTTCTGTCATTTTTTATAGGTTTAGGAGCAAATGCAATCACTTTAATACAACTGATCTTAAAATTAATGGCAAGAGTGTTCAGAGCCTCCCCTGTAGAGCAGGGCATTTATCTCACTGCTTCTCATTGCCTCTTACCTGCCACATGTTTGGACAAAGACAGGTATTAGTGAAACCACTGCAATCCTGCACCAACGCTTGTAGTTATTGGGAGAAAATATACATATTTGAAATTAACTTAAAACATGAAAAACTGAAGCTGTAGGCAAACCCAAATAGATATGAAAGACTTTCTAAAGATTAGTTATTTTTTCTTATGGAAACAAACAGCCAAATCCTTCTACATGAAAATGAATCTTTATTCATTTTCAAAGTATCATAAGCAATCTTTTAGCCTTTTGTTTTAAGAACTCAGTCCAGACTAATTGCTTGCTCAGTGAAGAAAAATTCCAAGGACAGATAATGATCCCCTTTATTAAACAGTCTCTCTTCTGGGGATGTCATCCATGCTGGTGTTGGAGGGAGTTCTGGAAATGTTTTGCACTTAAAAAGGCATTTTCTCTCTGGTGGAAACATCAATTTGTCCCACTATGCCCCATTAAAATATAGTAAAATGAACACACATTAAAAGACCTTTAAGGAATAACTACATTTTTCTCCCCATGAATGAGTCTAGTTAGTTTCAGAACCTTGGTTGCTTTATGTTTATACCCAACTTAACCTGTGCAGCATTAGACATCAGTGTACCAATTGTTCACCTGTGCAACCAAACGGCTGTTTTTCTTATTTGCTTTTGGTCTTGAGATATTTGCTGTCTGAGTATTTTTTTAAAAAAGTAAGTTAGATTGCAAGGCACCATCGGGGATAATGAGTTCAACAAGCAAACTACATGGTTCTTGATTCTTGTGTTTAATGTAAAGAAAACCCATCTTTCTCTCAGCATAAGGGTGGTTATGTCTTCAATGATTAATTGAAGTAAATATGTGCTCTGATTTTTTGGTCAGACTTCTTATGGAGGTTGATGGGGGACACATGTTAAGGGTCATTCATATTAAAAACTTCTAGAAAGAGATCAGCTGGGAAGGTGAAGGGTCTAGAAACAATGTCCCATTTGTACCTCTTGAAGTATCTTTTTCTTTTTTTTGAGACAGAGTCTCACTATGTCTCCCTTGGTAGAGTGCTGTGGCATCACAGCTTACAACCTCAAACTCTTGGGCTTAAGCAATTCTCTTGCCTCAGCCTCCCAAGTAGCTGGGACTACAGGTGCCCACCACAACATCTGGCTATTTTTGATTGTAGTTGTCATTATTGTTTTGGCAGGCCCAGGCTGGATTCAAACATGCCAACTCTGGTGTATGTGGCTAGCACCCTAGCCGCTGAGCTACAGGTGCCGAGCCCTCTTGAAGGCTCTTGACAAAGATAGTAGGGAGGCAGGAATAAAACCAAGAGTAGACAAATTTTTGGCTTCTTATAATTGAGAAGTGATCGTGTGCATGAAGAGATAGTGTCTGTGCTATTCTAGATAGTGGAGCTAGCACCAATAGATGAACATTACAGAGAAGTGATTTTTACATCAACATAAAAAAGAACTTCCTTTGTGTTTAAAGATGTTGAAGAATGAGAACTCACTGTTCCTCCTCATTTTACTTATAAGACTAGGGAATTGTCTTGTAGAGATTCATTTGATGCTTTCATGCATTGAAAGAGAACATGGATGTTCATTTCTCTGAGTTTTGACATATGAACTGTGCCATTCATGCTAGAGATCAGGTCAGGCATGTGAAGTCGTCTTCAATGCAATCTCCATGGCAGTGCCTTCAGAGGAGGACTGGGTGTGAAGGGAGGACTAAGAAAACATTTCTTCTTTCTCAGAGATCCAGAAGAAACATTGACACCTAGTACAGTGAATTTTTAACCCACATGCGATATAGTTAGTGGCTATTATGTACTACCAAATTAGAATCTACAATTTAGAGGTCAAATATGATATACAGTGGTGCTCATTTTAGTAGCTCAGCTGCTTTATGTGTATGTGTAAGAGTAAAACAGGAAAAGGATCCTTAAAAAAGTGAATTCTGCAAAAGTGAAACCTTCTCATGACACCTAGGTGTTTGTTTTAGGAACAGAATGCTCCATCCCCCACAGCAGCTTTCTGGTGCTTTTTTCATAGTTTATATTGCCAATTGCTTTTCCTTTCATTAGTTTATTTATTGTATACTTTGAATCTGAATACGTATTTGCGTGAAAATACGTATTCAAATTCGTTGTAGGCGTGGCAGGCAACATGTTTGAATTTTGGTTTATGCAAAAATGGAGATGGAAAATCCAAAAAATATTCAGGATAAGCTGGCAGGCTGGAGACCCAGGAAAGGGTTTATGTGATTCAAGCCCAAAGGCCATAGTGCTGGACACTCACAGATCCAAGGTTGAAGCTTGGGGCTGAAGGTGATCTGCTGCAGAATTTCTTCTTGCTCAGAGGAGGTCAGTCTTTTCTTCTTTCTATTCAGGCCTTGGGTTGATCAGATGAGCCTCACCCACATAATGGTGGGTAATTTGCTTTACTCCCATTTAAATGTTAATTTCATCCAAAACATCCTCACAAACACATATAGAATAATGTTTGACCAAATATCTGTTAGTATGACACATAAAATCGTCACAAATTGACACATAAAATTAACCCTCACAGGAGGTGACATTTAAGTAAAAGGCACAAGGGGAAAAGATTTCAGAACACATGAAGAGTAGGTAAAAAAAAAAAAATAGTTTTGCGTTTGAGAAATAGAAAGAAGGCAAGCATGACTGGCCTGTGGTGAGTAAGGAAAGTGATCCAGAAAGTGCAAGGAAGTGAGGCAGGGGTAAATTGTTTACGGTGCTGATTTTGAACTTCAGCTGTTGGAGTCACATGGAAAGCTTTAAAAAATCTCTTATGATGTAACCCAAGAATCAGTTTATTCTCTATGTAATTCAGTGCTCAGAAAGGGCAAAAAGCACTGATGTAGACTGTGTGCTAAGATGTTATTCCAAATGATCAAAGATGTTACTGATTGAGTTTTTAAAAGGGTAAGTGCATGGTACGATTTATATTTTTAAAAAATTATGGAAGAATTTTGGTGGCAGTAACTGCAGAACTCTTCCTCTGATAATAATCATAAATCGGGACAAACTATTGAAAAAGAAATTCACTGAAGGCACAGGAGAGCAAGCCAAAGCAGCCAGAAAATGGAATCTGACTCTGATAAAAAGAAAATAGAGTGTGAGTACGCATGCGTGTGCATGTGTGTGTGTGCACGTACACTTAACAGCTTTCCTGCATAGGTTATGTCCCGGTGTGTGCAATTAAAGTTTGCTAGAACTCAAGCAGGATGCTGCAGTTTTATTGGCTGGAGGTAAAAGAGAATGAAGTTTTGGGCTGTTAAGTGGGATAGAATTTGAAAGGAAAGTGACCCTGGATAAGAGGTATAGACAAGAATTTCCCAAATCTGCATCTACAGCTCACCTTAATATGTACGTGTGTCTGGAGGCACCAAAGAGCCTTACAATAAGCGTGGCTGAAGGAGCTGAGCAGACTTCAGCTGCTGTGAGCAGCACAGGACACTAAGTTTAGAGCTGAAATCCAGCTGAAACAGAGGACCCGGATGAAACTCTGGATTTCACTAAAGCCCTCTAAGGGCCATCACTTAAGAGCATAGACAAAGGCCCAGACTAAAATCCTAGGTGAAGTCCCAGAACCATGATAGTTCCCCTGCAACTATTGGCAAAACTAAAACACATTTGCCATATGACAGAACAAAAATCAAGGTCACCAATGACTAACTGCTGTCTGGAATAAAAGTAACAAACTCCAAAGTAACACAAAATCCAGAGAGACTACAAACATCATCCGCAATTTCTAGTACACAATAAAAATTACTAGACTAGTAAAGAAACAGAAAATTTCTGCTCTGCCAGCATCTTTACAAAAAAAGTTGATGACAATGGAAAGCAAATGACCAAAAGTTGGAATTAGCAGAAAATAATTTTAAACCTGGTAAATAAATATATTTAGGACTTAAAAAATAATCCTAGCATCAATGCATGGGGAAACTCAGGAGAAATGGAAACTATTAAAAAAAAAAAAAAAAAAAAAGAAAGAAAAGAAAATTCCAAAACTGAAAATTACAATATTTTCATTGAAAATTTTACCACACAGACTTAATATAAGGTGAACCTGATATTAAGTCAATAAGAAATTTCTTGTCTGAATAACAGAGAAATTGAACATAGCCTCAGTGACCTTCAGGAAAATACTGAGCAGTCTATCTAATTGGAGCTCTGGGAGAAGAAGAGGTAAAGAATGGGATGGAAAATACAATCAGTATAAACTGGTTCTTTGTACCCTCAATGAATCCCCAACATTAAAAAAAATGCAAGAGGGACTTTACCTAACAAATGCAATCAGTGTAACCAGGCTTATTATACCCTCAATGAATCCCCAATAATTAAAAAAAAAAAAGTAAAAAAAAATGGGATGGAAAAAAATTAATGTGATAAAGGTTAATAGTTCTCAAATTAGGTAAAAATTATCAACTATCAAATCCAAAAAGATCAGTGGCTATAAAATGGTGTGCTGTATCTAGTGATTATATCAGTCTTAAGGCTATAATAAAGGATATTATTAACAAATTTACGTCAACAAATTTGAAAACTTAGTTGGAATAGAAAAAATTTTTTAAAAATTCTTCTTGAAGAAGAAGACAAAAATAATTCTTCCTGAAGAAAATTTTGAGACCAGTTTGCTTCACTGTTGTATTGTATCAAACTTTTAAGAAACACTCCCAATCTTCCAAATTCTTTCAGAAAAAAGGCAAAGACATATTTCCCAACATGTTTTATGAGACTAGCATAATGGAGATGAAAAACCCTGGTGAGGACATTATAAGAAAAAATAGGCCAACATCTCTGAACTTGAGAGATCCTTTAAAAATATCAGTAAATTGAATTTGGCAGTGTTCGAAAGAGATATATATCATGGCCAAGTAGTTAATCTACAATTATAAGGAATATAAATTTCGTTTAACATTTGAGAGAATTAACTAATTTACTATATGTAGAACATCAGGAGGAAAAGTCTTACAATCTGAGTTGGTACAGAAAAGCACTTCACAAAATTTAATTGGCATTTATGAATTTAAAAAATCCTAGCAAGTAGAACAGAAGTAAACTTTGTCAATCTGACAAAAGTCATCGTCAAAACTCAATGTTAGTCTGTGTACCTGTAGCTCAATGGCTAGGGTGCTGGCCATATATACCTGGCCCTGGGCCTGCCAAACAACCATGACAACAACAACAACAAGAATAGCAAATAGCCACCATTGTGCTGGGTGCTGGTAGTCCCAGCTACTTGGGAAGGTGAGGCAAGAGAATTGTTTAAGCCCAAGAGTTTGAGGTTGCTGTGAACTGTGATGCCACAGCACTCTACCAAGGGTGACGTAGTGAGACTCTGTCTCAAAAGAAAAAAAAAAAACTCAATGTTAATAACACAGCTAATGATGAAATTTTGAATGCTTTCTATGTGGGAATTTGGAATAAGGTAAAGATATATGACCTTACCACAGCATTCAATGTTGTATTTAAGGTTCTATCCAGTGCAATAATGTGAGAAAAATAAGTGAAAACCAAAGATATTAGAAAAGAAGTGGTAAAACTTATTCAGGAATTAGTGGTGTTTTAAATAGAAAAATATTAACAATATACTAAGCCATTGCTAAGCCCCTTAAGAATTTATCAAGGTCACAGTATACAAGATTATTATACAAAATTTTTAACTCTGTATGGTAGTAGCAATGAATTAGAAAATTAAATTTTATATATTTTTTAAGAGCTGGGTCACACTCTGTTGCCCAGGCTGAAGTGCATTGCACAATCACAGCTCATTGTAGCCTCGAACTCCTGCTTTCAAGTAATCCTTCCATCTCAGCTTCCCAAGTAGCTCGGATTATAAATGCAGGACACTGGTCCCAGAAGACAAAATTTTAAAAATTCCCTTCAAATTGCATCAAAAGGAATAAAATCTTTGAGAATAAATTTAACAATAGTCTGCAAAACCTCTGTAAAAAACCCCAGAAAACAATAAACAAAAAACAAGATGTTACTTAAATAAAATAAGGGGGACCTAAATAACCTTCATGTATTGGAAGATGTCCATTCTCAACAAGGCCAATGTATAGATTCAGAGAAGTACAACCAAAATTCAAACAGTTTTTTTTTTTCTCAGTAGGCATTGAAAAGCTAATTCTTAACTTTATATAAAAATTCAGAGGTTCTATAATAGACAACAGAATCTGAAAATAAAACGAAGTTGGCAGATTCATAATACCTGGTTTTAAGACTAACTATGGGGGAGAGAGACAAGATGGCGGACTGAAGCCAGCTTTCAACAGAGGCTCCCATCCAGAAGGAGAGTTAAGGGACAGGAATTTAGTAAGTATCCTGGTGGACTTGAGCCTCACCAAGAGAGAAGGTTGAAGAACGCACATCAACACGGCTGAGGCAAGCTGCGATCACAAGGACGCAAACAAAAGGTACAAAATCCACCACCAAGCGGATGGGAGTCCCCCTCCCCCATGGGACCGGCTCAAGAGCCCCACAATTAAACAAGCGGGCAGAAATTAAAGGCCCTCCCACTACACTCCACGGGAGAGACCTTCTAAAAACTGGACCTACACCCCCTACTGGGGTGCCGTGGCGTTCTCCTGCCAGGCATAAAACGGAATAAAACTTTGGGAATCCTTTGCCAGCAACCCTCCCGGCGCTCCCCTCCCGCCCACTGAGGTCTGGAGGCCTGTCCCCCAGGAGTTCGGATCCTTGGGTGATTTCTCAAGGGGAGTGGACAGTCCCCGAGTTGTGACTGGTCAGCATTGACTCTGAGGTGCGCGAGTGAGGAGAGGGCACCAGGCTGAGGGGGAGTCACGCCTCGCGGCACTTCCCTGCGGTGCACTGCAGCAACCCTCCCTGGGCACAAGACTGAATAAGACTCTAGCTTCCCCGCTGAGAGCCTCTACTCTCACTCGGGGTCTGAGGGCCTATCCCCCAGGAGTTCGGATCCTTGGGTGATCTCTCGAGGGGAGTGCACAGTGCCTGAGCTGCATCAGGTCAGTGCCGACTCTGGGACACGTGAGCGAGGAGAGGGCACTCTGCTGAGGGGAAATCAAGCCTTGGCGGCACTTCCCTGCGGTGCAGTGCAGGAGCCCTCCCCGGGCCGTATTGTTGCCTAAAACTGAATGAAACTCTAGCTTCCGCCCCCCCACTCCCATTCGGGGTCTGGGGGCCTATCCCCCAAGAGTTCTGATTCTTGGGGGATCTCTTGAGGGATGTGGACCCAGCACAAACTGCGGCCGCTCAGTGCTGACTCTGGGGCGCGAGACAGAAAAGGGTCGCCTGAGTGCCCACACCAGAGCAGCAGTTCCCTGGAGGTAGATCAACAGCCATTTTTTCTTTAATGGCAGAACGCTCACTTCTGGATATTCTGAGGCCACACCCCCTGTCTCCCTGGGCAACCAGAGGAGGCCACCGGTGAGCGGGGGATTTCCTAACACTGCTCACAAACCCGGGAAGCTTCCAGGGCGGGGCCGACCCAGAGAGGTGATCAGACTCAAACCTCCAACACCAAAGACATTTGAACTCAAAACAGCTCTTCTTCTGTAGGCGATTTCGACAAGAACAGAGACAGAACCCTGAAAAGTTGTCTGTTCTGTTCTGCTCTGTTCTGTTAGCAGCATCCATCAGGGACAGGGCTAAGCCTGAGTGAACACCTCCCTCCCATCACCTGCATCAAACACTCATAGATGTCAGGCCCCATCTCCTCCTGCTAGATAGCGGCAGTCTGCGGGGGCCTGGCAGACTTCCTTGCGATTCAGGCAGGTGCAAACCCCTGGAGTGTCTGTTCACTGCAGGCAACTGGATTAGCCATCTGCAGAGATACCAGTGACTAGGTCTGACGGAGGGGCAAAGTGTGGAAGGAGACGTCAACCTTCTTAGACTGCTCTGTTTGCTGGGTGGCTCCTCCTGACTCCACGCTGCACTGGGGTGAGCCGTGTCAGAGGAGTCACCAGGCCCCTGTGATCCAGTTCCCAGAGACCTCTTGAACTCTCTCACCCGAGACAAGTGCCGATTGAGACAGTAGATTCGGACCTTTTGAACTGGGCTAATAGACTGAGGACTTTTCAGGCGGTGCCCTGGGTGTATGGTTGTAGGAAGGTTGATTCTCCTTTTCCAACTGGGGCCAGAGGTGGGCAGGCGGGGTGACTTAATTGCTGATTTTTCCACACAGCTGAGACTTCAAGCCAGAGTAGAAGTTGCAATAGGATTGAACAGAAACCAGCTGAAAATAAGACAGAACCACTTTGCTCCACTACACCAGACAGGGCCCCAGTTTCTCAGGCCACAACACTGTACGGGCCCTCGATAAAACCCCAGGGGAAAAACCAAAGGGAGTAAAATAACCATGGGGTGGAATCAGCAGAAAAACTCTGGTAACATGAATAACCAGAATAGATCAACCCCCCCAAGAAAAGATACGGCAGATGTGATTGAAGATCCCATTCATAAACAACTGGCTGAGATGTCAGAAATCGAATTCAGAATTTGGATGGCAGACAAGATTAATAAAATGGAATTAGGAATCCGAGGAGAAATTCAAAAATTGTCTCAAGAATTTAACGAATTTAAAGACAAAACCACCAAAGACTTAAACACACTGAAGCAAGAACTTACAGCCCTCAAAGATATGAAAAATACAGTAGAATCCCTCAGTAACAGAATGGAGCAAGCAGAGGAAAGGATTTCTGACATTGAAGATAAAGTCTTCGAACGCTCCCAATCTCCCAAAGAGGAAGAGAAATGGAGAGCAAAAACGGATCACTCACTCAGAGAACTCTCAGTTAATTCGAAAAAAAGCAACATAAGGATTATAGGAATTTCTGAGAACGATGAAGTGGCCTCCAAGGGCACAGAGGCCCTTCTGCATGAAATTAAGAAAGAAAATTTTCCAGACATGCCTAGAGAATCTGAAATTCAGATAGCAGACAGGTTCAGAACCCCAGTACGATTCAACCCCAATAAGTCATCCCCCAGACATATCATAATTAGTTTCACTAAAGTTAACATGAAAGAGAAGATTCTCACAGCAGCCCGGCAAAATTAAACTATAATGTACAAAGGTAAGACTATTAGAATAACTGCAGATCTCTCTGCTGAAACTTTTCAATCCAGAAGAGGCTGGTCATCAACTTTCAATCTCCTAAAGCAAAAAAACTTTCAACCCAGGATCTTGTATCCAGCTAAACTGAGTTTCATCTATGATGGAGAAATTAAATACTTCAATGACATTCATATGTTGAAAAAATTTTCCATAAGTAAACCAGATCTTCAGGATATTCTCAGACCTATCCTCCACAATGACCAACCCAATCCTATACCACAAAAGTAAACTCACTCAGAAACTTCGGATCAAACTCCAACTTCCACACTGGTGAAAGTCTTAAAAATGTCCACTGGACCTTTGAAAAACTCGATACCCAAAATTCCACCAGACTTATCAATACTCTCCATCAATGTGAATGGTTTAAACTGTCCTCTAAAGAGGCATAGGTTAGCTGACTGGATACAAAAACTCAAGCCAGATATTTGTTGCATACAAGAGTCACATCTCAACTTAAAAGACAAATACAGACTCAGGGTGAAAGGATGGTCATCCATATTTCAGGCAAATGGTAATCACAAAAAAGCAGGTGTTGCAATTTTATTTGCAGATACAGTAGGCTTTAAACCATCAAAAGTAAGGAAGGACAAGAATGGTCACTTCATATTTGTTAAGGGTAATACTCAATATGATGAGATCTCAATTATTAATATCTATTCACCCAACCAGAATGCACCTCAATTTATAAGAGAAACTCTAACAGACATGAGTAACTTGATTTCCTCCAGCTCCATAATCGTCGGAGATTTCAACACTCCCTTGGCAGTGTTGGATCGATCCTCCAGAAAGAAGCTGAGCAAAGAAATTTTAGATTTAAACCTAACCATCCAATATTTAGATTTAGCAGACATCTACAGAACATTTCATCCCAACAAAACTGAATACACATACTTCTCATCAGCCCACGGAACTTACGCCAAAATTGACCACATTTTAGGTCACAAGTCTAACCTCAGTAAATTTAAAGGAATAGAAATTATTCCATGCATCTTCTCGGACCATCATGGAATAAAACTTGAATTGAGTAACAACAGGAATCTGCATACCCGTACAAAAACATGGAAGTTAAATAACCTTATGCTGAATGATAGCTGGGTCAGAGATGAGATTAAGAAAGAAATGGCCAATTTTTGGGAACAAAACGACAATGAAGACACAAACTATCAGAACCTCTGGGACACCGCAAAGGCAGTTCTAAGAGGGAAATTTATAGCACTGCAAGCCTTCCTCAAGAGAGCGGAAAGAGAGGAAGTTAACAACTTAATGGGACATCTCACGCAACTGGAAAAGGAAGAACATTCCAACCCCAAACCCAGTAGAAGAAAAGAATAACCAAACTTAGAGCAGAATTAAATGAAATTGAAAACAAAAGAATAATACAACAGATCAATAAATAAAAAAGCTGGTTTTTTGAAAAGGTCAATAAAATAGATAGACCTCTGGCCAACCTAATCAGGAAAAAAAGAGTAAAATCTCTAATATCATCAATCAGAAACAACAAAGACGAAATAACCACAGACTCATCAGAAATCCAAAAAATCCTTAATGAATATTACAAGAAACTTTATTCTCAGAAATATGAAAATCTGAAGGAAATAGACTGATACTTGGAAGCACGCCACCTTCCAAGACTTAACCAGAATCAAGTGGAAATATTGAACAGATCCATATCAAGTTCAGAAATAGCATCAACTATACAAAACCTCCCTAAAAAGAAAAGCCCGGGACCAGATGGTTTCACGTCAGAATTCTACCAAACCTTGAAAGAGGAATTAGTACCTATATTACTCAACCTGTTCCAAAATGTAGAAAAAGAAGGAAGACTACCCAACACGTTCTATGAAGCAAACATCACCCTGATCCCCAAACCAGGAAAAGACCCAACCAGAAAAGAAAATTATAAACCAATATCACTAATAAATACAGATGCAAAAATATTCAACAAGATCCTAACAAACAGAATCCAGCAACACATCAAACAAATTATACATCATGACCAAGTTGGTTTTATCCCAGGGTCTCAAGGCTGGTTCAATATATGTAAATCTATAAATGTAATTCAGCACATAAACAAATTAAAAAACAAAGACCATATGATTCTCTCAATTGATGCAGAAAAAGCTTTTGATAATATCCAGCATCCCTTCATGATCAGAACACTCAAGAAAATTGGTCTAGAAGGGACTTTTCTTAAACTGATAGAGGCTATCTACAGCAAACCCACAGCCAATATCATATTGAATAGAGTTAAATTGGAATCATTTCCACTCAGATCAGGAACCAGACAAGGCTGCCCATTGTCTCCATTGCTTTTCAACATTGTAATGGAAGTTTTAGCCACCGCAATTAGGGAAGAAAAGGCAATCAAGGGTATCCATATAGGGTCAGAAGAGATCAAACTTTCGCTCTTCGCAGATGATATGATTGTGTATCTGGAAAACACTAGGGACTCTACTACAAAACTCCTAGAAGTGATCAAGGAATACAGCAGCGTCTCAGGTTACAAAATCAACATTCATAAATCGGTAGCCTTTATATACACTAACAACAGTCAAATTGAAAAAGCAGTTAAGGACTCTATCCCATTCACAGTAGTACCAAAGAAGATGAAATATTTGGGAATTTACCTAACAAAAGACGTGAAAGATCTCTATAAAGAGAACTATGAAACTCTAAGAAAAGAAATAGCTGAAAATGTTAACAAATGGAAAAACATGCCATGCTCATGGCTGGGAAGAATCAACATTATCAAAATGTCCATACTACCCAAAGCAATATATAATTTCAACGCACTCCCTATTAAAGCTCCACTGTCATATTTTAAAGATCTTGAAAAAACATTACTTCGTTTTATATGGAATCAGAAAAAACCTCGAATAGCCAAGACATTACTCAGAAATAAAAACAAAACAGGAGGAATCACACTACCAGACCTCAGACTTTACTACAAATCGATAGTGATCAAAACAGCATGGTATTGGCACAAAAACAGAGAAGTAGATATCTGGAACAGAATAGAGAACCAAGAGATGAATCCAGCTACTTACCGCTATTTGATTTTTGACAAGCTAATTAAAAACATTCAGTGGGGAAAAGATTCCCTATTTAACAAATGGTGCTGGGTGAACTGGCTGGCAACCTGCAGAAGACTGAAATTGGACCCACACCTTTCACCATTAACTAAGATAGACTCTCATTGGATTAAATATTTAAACTTAAGACAAGAAACTATAAAAATACTAGAGGAGAATGCAGGGAAAACCCTTGAAGAAATTGGTCTGGGTGAGTATTTCATGAGGAGAACCCCCCGGGCAATTGAAGCAGCTTCAAAAATACACTACTGGGACTTGATCAAACTAAAAAGCTTCTGCACAGCTAAGAACACAGTAAGCAAAGCAAGCAGACAGCCCTCAGAATGGGAGAAGATATTTGCAGGGTATATCTCTGACAAAGGTTTAATAACCAGAATCCACAGAGAACTCAAACGCATCAGCAAGAAAAAAACAAGGGATCCCATCGCAGGCTGGGCAAGGGATTTGAAGAGAAACTTCTCTGAAGAAGACAGGCGCACGGCCTTCAGACATATCAAAAAATGCTCATCATCTTTAATCATCAGAGAAATGCAAATCAAAACTACTTTGAGATATCATCTAACTCCAATGAGACTAGCCTATATCACAAAATCTCAAGACCAGAGATGTTGGCGTGGATGCGGAGAAAAGGGAACACTTCTGCACTGCTGGTGGGAATGCAAATTAATACATTCCTTTTGGAAAGATATATGGAGAACACTCAGAGATCTAAAAATAGATCTGCCATTCAATCCTGTAATTCCTCTGCTGGGCATATACCCAGAAGACCAAAAATCACAACATAACAAAGATATTTGTACCAGAATGTTTATTGCAGCCCAATTCATAATAGCTAAGTCATGGAAAAAGCCCAAGTGCCCATCGATCCACGAATGGATTAATAAATTGTGGTATATGTATACCATGGAATACTATGCAGCCTTAAAGAAAGATGGAGACTTTACCTCTTTCATGTTTACATGGATGGAGCTGGAACATATTCTTCTTAGTAAAGTATCTCAAGAATGGAAGAAAAAGTACCCAATGTACACAGCCCTACTATGAAACTAATTTGGGACTCTCACATGAAAGCTATAACCCAGCTACAACTTAACAATAGGGGGAAGTGGAAAAGGGAGGGGGGTGAGTAGAGGGAGGGGGATCGGTGGGATCACACCTGTGGTGCATCTTACAGGGGTATTTGCGAAACTTGGTAAAGGTAGAATGTAAATGTTTTGGCACAGTAACTGAGATAATACCGGAAAGGCTATGTTAACCACTGTGATAAAAATGTGTCAAATGGTTTATGAAGCAAGTGTATGATACCCCATGATCATATCAATGTATACAGTTATGATTTAATAAAAAAAAACAAACAAACAAAAAAAAAGACTAACTATGAAGTTATTATTATCAAGATGATGTTATGTTGGCATGCGAATAAACAAATCACTGGGGGGAGAATAGAGAATGCATAATTTTCCTTAGTTTTTGTCACTTGAGTGAAGCTCCAAGTCAATTCAATGTTGAAAAGAAACTTCCAAGATGGATATTTGTGGAGGGAAGGGGGAGAGTGTGAGAAAACTAAATATCTATGTGGGGAAAAAAATTATCTTTAACTTCTGTCTTACTTCATACACATAAAAATAATATAATCAGATTATAGAATAAAACACAAAAACCAGGATTATAAACTTCTAAGAAACATACAGTATTATTTTCATAACCTTGATATTAGCAACAATTACTTAAATAATACATAAGAAAGCACTAAAGTGAAAAGAAAAAAAGGGCAAATTGAAAAATTGGAGTTCATGTAAATAAATAACTTTTGCTCATCAAAAAATATTGAGAAAAGCCAAGTGTATACTGGGGGAAGATATTTATTACGCAATAAATTTATCTGAAAGGCTTGAATATAGAATATACAAAGAGCTCTTATAAATTAACAAAACAATAAGCAACTCAATGAAAGGGTGCAAAGGATTTGAATGGAAACTTGCAAAAAGAAAATACTCAGGCTGGGAGTGGGAGTGATGGCTCACACCTATAATCCCAGCACTTTGCAAGGCCAATGTAGGAGAATTGCTAGAGCCCAGAAATTTGAGGCTGCAGCGAACTATGACTCCACCATGACACTCCAGCCTGGATGAGAGGACAAGACCCTTAAAAAAAATAAAATTAGATAAAATATACAAATGGCATGGCCAATAAACACACAAAGAAATGGTCATCATCTTCTTGTCACCACGGAATTGCAAATTAGAACAACAATGAGATGCCACCATAATTAGCTACATCTTTAGCTTTTAGAAGGGCTAAAATTGAAGGTGAGCAATACCCAAATACGGAGAGGACACAGAACAACAAAAACTCCTACCCATGAATGGTGAGTTACAGCAATTTTTAGAAAATATTTGACATTTCTTATAGAGTTAAATGCTTCAGCATTTCTGGCCGTGGATACTTACTCAAGAGAAATAAAAACATATTTCCATATTTAGACTTATACCTAGATTTCCATTGTACCTTTATTCAAAATAGCACAAAAACTGGAAACAACCTTATGATCATCAATAGAAGGATAGACATATAAATTGCTGTTTATTTACATAATGGAATTCTACTCCATGGTAAAAAAAAAAAATCAACTACCAACACATGAAAAAACATGGATGAATTTCACAAACATTATTCTGTCCTTTGGAATCAAGGTGTATGTACTATATTGTTTCTTTTATGTGAGCTTTGAAAACAGTCAATGAATTTGGAGTGATAGAAATCTAAACAGTGGTGTGTAAGGAGAAGTCTTGGATCAGAAAAGATATAGTGAAAATAGTGGATATCATGATTTGCATGAGTGGATACATTTAATCGTAAATCTTTAAACCGTATACTTGAAATTATGCATTTCTACTGAAGATAGATTTGACTTCTATTTTCATGGTTTATGGGTAGATACAAATGAAAATTAGAAGAATTCAGGTCATTTCATCATTCTATGCAGGAGATTATGGTCATTCAGAGTGGGATGTCAGCTGCAGAGTTAGATCAAGGATGTAATTTGAAGGTGAAGCTGGCAGGAACTACTGATGAATTTGGATATAAGGAGTTAAAGGTAAAGAAGATTCAAAGATGCCTCTGTGACTTGAGTAAGGACCACTAAGTGAATGACATTACTCTTTTAGAGACTGTGAATACTAGGAAAGGGATAGTGCTGGAATGTCGATGATGAATTAAGAGTTTAATCTAGTCAGAGACGGTGGCTCATGCCTGTAATCCTAGCACTCTGGGAGGCTGAGGTGGCTGGATTGCCTGAGCTCATAGGTTTGACCCCAGCCTGAGCAAGAGTGAGACCCTATCTCTAAATAAAAATAAATAAATAAAAAATAACTGGGCGTTGTGGCAGGTGCCTGTAGTCCCAGCTACTATGGAAGCTGAGGCAAGAGAATCCCTTGAGCCCAAGAGTTTCAGGTTGCTACGAACAATGATGCCACAGTACTCTACCAAGGGCGACAAAATGGGACTCTGTCTCAAAAAAAAAAAAAAAAGTTTAATTTTACCTAAATTAAATCTGCTATATATATATATATATATATATATTTTTTTTTTTTTTTTTGCAACACTTGTACAGAGATATCCTTTATGCCCTATGCAGGCATTTGTACTTTTCATTCAATGATGTGTGTACCCATTTGGAGTCATTAGCACAGACATTGTGTTTCAGGCCCCGGAACTTTGAAGTACCTACCCTGTTTCCCCAAAAATAAGACATCCTCCGAAAATAAGACCTACTTACAGGGAAGATAAGACGTCCCCTGAAAATAAGACCTAGGGCATCTTTGGGAGCACACCTTAAAATAAGACACTGTCTTATTTTCGGGGAAACAGGGTAGTAGCCAGGTCTGTGCTGTATAGTTGCCCAGATATGGATTTCATGAGAAGAAAAGGCACTTGCTGAATGCTTGTTCAATGTATTTATAGTGAATGAATAGTACAAATGTAGGAAGTTTATTTTTGTCTTGAATTAGGAAAAGCAAAGACACCAAAGCTAAAATAATTACCTAGTAAAACACTAAACAACAGATGAATCAGGTTATGCAAAAAATTTGCCAATACTTGCATTGATTTACAAGAAATCATGTCTACTAATTTTATTACAATACAGAAAAGACTGTGGGACTTAGGATAAGAAATTCATGACTTGGTTTTTGGCTGTACCATTTGAAAAGGAAAGCATTGAGCGAATTATTTAATGACACTGTTTCCCTTCTTTAAAATCAGGATAATAATCATATGCATAATGTGGGGTAGCCGTGCAGATCTATGGAGATGAGCAGTGTAAAGTACTTTACAAGTGGTCATAAGAAACATAAACACTAGTCATTATAGATAGATTTCTTTTTGTTATTTATTATCATAATCTAATCTCTAATTTATGCCAGGCTTGACTTTCATAGCAATCTTTTTTTTTTTTGAAGGTATAATTTGTCTTTTATTAAAACCAGACAATCAATTTTTAATAAATTGCTTTTTCCCCCTTGTTTTTTTCTCCTTGCTTTCTAGCTGATGTACTATCTTCATTCACTTAAGTTCACAGCCCATGATGGAAGAAGAATAAACCTTGGTAAAAATGGAGATTTGACTGGTTACTATGATATCCTGAATTGGCAATTAGATGATAGTGGAAATACTGCCTTTGTAAAGGTTGGAGAGTATGTATTCACAGATTCGATGTTTGAACTTATGATCAGAAAAAACACCACAATATTTTGGAACACTGAATTGTCAGAGGTTAGTTATTCTGATGTTACATTTTGTTCATTTATACAGAGGATTGTATTTCTGTGTTGTTTCAGGCATTGATGGAATATCAAACACCTCAAGTTTTGGCCATTCCAAAGCAGGCTTTGTGTGTACAATACATACTTTTTCAAAAGATAGATTCAGATCTTTTGTTTTTGAAATATTTTCTGGGATTATAATTTTAAATATTAGTTTTATTACTTTGTCAAGTACTCTGATCATACTCATGTTTGAACTCCTGTGTATTTCATTCCATTCATTTTCTCTGTGATCATTTTTGCCTTTACAAAAAATCTCATTTTCATTCCCTTAGTTGTTTTCTCACTTTTATTCAATGATGCTTATTAAGTTTTCATTCAAATATATTTTCTTTGAGACCTTGTAAATTTTATCTTAATTTATGAAAAAATTTTAATCTTTTCCCTTAAGTTTCCTCATAGAAATCTTCTTAAAAGCATTGGTTGAAACTTATTACCAAGACTTGAATTTTAATTTGAATTATCAGATGGAAAGTTCAGGAAGGGAGGCTCTGGGATGGAAGAATTTAACAGTAACCCGTGAGAATCAGATGAGGAGCAATTTCCAAAGGTCAGTCCTTCTGTGAAACTTCACAGACATGTCATACTGGCTTGGGCTTGCAGACTGAAAATGACATTCCTGGAGATTTTTAACATCCTTTCCCCAAACACAAACACATTGCATTCTTCTTGGAGGTGGGTCATAAAGCAATTTCACGTGGCTTTATTCTCAACTGAAGGCACAAAGTAGCAAGCCCTGTGTCAGGAGAATCCTATCAACCCCCACAAGCTGTTTCTGCCAAGGTGGAAGATGGATGAAACCCGGAAGCAGCCGTGCCTGACCACATCAAGAGGGCGTCAGCCAGAGCTGCCTCAGCCAGAGCTCCGGGCATGCATCTGTGATCTAGCATTGAGTCACTTCCCCTCTTCCAGGTGGTAGACGGCTCTGCATTTGTACAGCTAGGTCAGATCATACAGGCATGCAAGTATCACGAGAATAGACAGTATCATGGGATGTAGCTTGAACATAGATGCCAAAGCAGCTGCTGCAGGCGGCCTAGTCCAACCATATGGTGCAAAACTGGGACTCCATGAACCATAGTTAGCAGTGACAGTCTGTCTCACCGGGAGCCTGTACAACCCTTTGTACTTCCCAAAGTTCTTGCAGAAACACACGGTGAGGTCAGGTGGAAATACTCTGGATCTGTGCTAGTAGACCTGAATTTGAATTCTTGTGTGCTTATTAACTTTGTAACATTGAGCAATATACCTGCTCTCCTTGTTCTGTTCAGCTTTTCACATGTAAAATTTGAGAGATAGAATTACCTATTTGTTAGAAATAATTTGAAGATGATGTGATCCATGTTCCAGAATGTCTACTATGCAACTTGACGCATATTAGGTTTTCAAAGTCAGTTCATCCTATTTTGTGTATCCTTCCTATGGTCTAAACCAATCCTGCTTAATAGAAATGTAATATAAACCACACATACATTTGAACATTTTTCTCATCATGACCTGAAAAAGGCAAAAAGAAACAGGTCAAATTAATTTTAATAACCCTATTGTATGTAACACAACAAACCCACCACAATATTATCATGTGAATAAGTAATCAGTGTAAAATTAATAACTAAATATTTTTTACTTTTGCTTGCATATAAATTAATTGAAATACAATAACTTTTTAAAAATGCAATGAAATAAAAATTTCGCCTAAAAATTTAGTCTAAAATTTGCTACATTTTAGTCTAAATGTGTCAGTAGTCACATGTGTTTGGGGTAGTGGGCAGCACAGATCTAAAGGAATATCAATTGTAAAGATAAAGTGGACAGATGCAGAAAGAATAGAGTTGGTTAAGATTGGTCGGATTGACCAACTATGATGTTAATTTGGTACCTTGAGTAGACTTATCATTCATAGAAATAGGAAATTAGTCTTGAGGGACAGGTAGACTGGAGATTAAAAGTTCAATTGTGTGTATGCTGCATCTGAGATGATAACAAGAGGCCTCCAGCAAAGGCCCAGTGAATACAGAGGGTACCAAAAAATGCATACACATTTTACGAAAGGAAAATAAAACTGTATTGAAATTCTAATACTGAAGTGACATTTGACTTCTGCAAAGACAAGAGGTACAAGATACAACAGATGAGATAACAAATGTTATCAGGATATACTGAGTATTACAATTTTGATACAGTTTTTCCTTTCTTAATATGTGTTTTTTTTTTTTTTGCACCATCTGGATATGCACACGTCCACAGGCAGCTCAGGGAAGAGGCATTGTTTTCAGGGAAAGTGTGGATGTCAAGGATGTGGATGAGGTCTCCTAGAGAAAGAGTTTAGGGAGTAGAATATGCAATGAGAATGGGGAACTTTGGTTTGAGGCCGTGGAAGGAAAAGGAGCCAGCCCCAAAGAGATATAAGACAACAAAGAAGCAGGAGAAAATTCAAACGTTCAGAATGTTACAGAGTTCAAGGGTAAAATGACTTTCCAAGAAGCAGTGAAATGGTACCCGGGATGCTGCTGCAGAGAGACAGAGGGCGGAGCGACAGCCAGCTCACCAGGGCCTCCCACGGCGCCACCCCTGCTGTTCCAGCCTTCCCTGCTTCATGTCACACGCCAGCAGCCAGCATCGTCTCAGCCATCCTCTGTTCTACTCCAACAGTCACATTAATCAAAAAGAAGAACAGCCCTGTCTCTTTTCCTCCTGCTTCTTACATAGATGTCGGTGATTTGGTCCTTTGGTCTGACTTGGGCATCCCTTACCCTTAGACTTGCCCAGCTCCTGCTTCCTGCGTGCTCAGCACAGGGGGCCCTGAAAGGAACAGGGCCTCTCTGAGAAGCTGATTGGCTTTGCCTGACACTGCCGTGGTGAAAATGGATGTTTTTAACCAACTCCAAAACAGCGTTTATAAGGGGAGGGAGACACCTTACTTTTCCCACCTCAGGTGGGGTTCTTTTTCTGTTTGGGAAGTTGCTCGGGGTGCTCCTTGTTTCCCTCCTTCTCAGACCCCTCTTGGCCTCGGAGTGATCTGGGCTGGACACCCCTGCGTTCCCTGCTATTGCTGACTTGCTCTGAGGGACCCTAGTGAATTACCTAGAGTAGTATAATTCCTCTGGATTATCTAGATGACTTTAGGTGGTACTCTAACATGTTTTGCTTTGATGTCATTTAACTTATTTTCATGCAACTATTTATGTTAAACAATACTGGCTGTCAGATTATTGATCATGTTTTTGTGAAATGCATAATTTTAAAATAAATAGACATTAAATTAAAAAACCGAACAAACTGATTTTTTAAAAACCAAGTTAAGTAATAGTTACAGCACTTCATGAATATGGCAAAGTCAGGCCTAAAGTTGGAAAGCCTTGAGTCAGAGGATAGTTGAACAACGTACATCATTAGTATCAATCAGGCTGCCTGGTATGGACTCAATTCTTCAGAAAGACCCACAAAAGGGATATATAAATATAATTTGCATATCATATATTTTTATATATTGTATATATATTTATATAATTGATGTTAGTCATATTCTTTTGTTGTCTGAAAAATAGCTTCGGTATTAGGAACTGTAAGGTGTCTGAGAGACTAACCTACTTGTAAGTGAACAACTCCCACAGTTGCGGTAGAAAGCAGTTTATTACTCATAATACCAGTACTCAGAGTATCAGTACTTCTGTGTTCTCCAAACCACATTTCCCAATGAGTGATGTGAAGAGGACCAGATGATACCTGCATGTGCCGTGGGTGGTATTTAAGAAAGGAACCTTGAGCTTAGGGAAATATAACCTTTTGTAACAGGTAGACAGCAGGCTTCTCTATGTTCTGGAGTGGGTGGTTATTAGACAGGACTGAAGTATGCTTGCTCTTTGCTCAGTCTTTCTGTCCTTAGTAACAAACACCCATGGATACATAGTTCAGTTCAAAAGCAGTTGGTGTTTCAAGACATGCAGAAATGTGATAGCCCCATGAATAATTGCCCCCAACAATCAGTTGGTATATGGGGATAAATAGATGAGGGGAAAAAATCTTATAAAAATCCATTTTGATTATTGCAATATATGGTATATTGTGAATTCTGACACATTAGTTTGCAAACTGAAATTCATTCAGCATCTTTTTTTTTTTTTGCGGGGAAGAACATTTGTATTTCTAGATATTGGTCATGAATTAGGATTGAAATGAGTTCTTTCATTAAAATGAATGAAACTTGAAGAATTGAATGTACTAGAAGAAAGACATGCACCTATGACCATCCACTACCTAATGCAACTTTTTTGGAAAAGGAGCTGATCTATTTTCCAGTATCTACTTGTAAAAAAACACAATACAATATGATGAGTTTCTAAAAGTACTACATATCTGAATGTGGCATTTTAGGGCTCGATCACGTGCTGTAACAACACTTAAGTAGTAGTAGAGGTGGGAGTTTTGCAATTATGCTAAAATCTTAAATTGTAAATAAATCTTCAGCCAGCACATATCAAAAGATTCTACTAATTGCTACTCGTGTGTGTGTGTGTGTGTGTGTGTGTGTGTGTGTGTGTGTGTGTTTCCTTTAAAGACATGTTACTTATGCCAAATGTGTCTGGAAAGACAGTTTCCCTTTGCCTAGCAGCAATATGTCACAAAAATTTTTATTGGTAAGTTTCACAATTTACATACTTTTACTAGAAACCAAAATGTGGATTCCTACTACATACACAATTAATTAGTTCAAATCTTCTTTCTTTAGGCCTCAGTTAAATCTACTTTTGAAAGGAGAAATCATTGTATAGATGAAATACAGGGTCTAATTTGGAAGAAATGTAATTAGTATTACCCTTTCTCGGTGATTTACTTTCCCCAACATTCAACAAAGCCTTTGGAGAAGGGGAAAAATATTTGTCTATCAAAATAAAATATGAATAATTAATTTAATGAAGTTGGCAGCTGATAATGAGCCCATGAAAAGTATTTTTCCAGATAGTTCTTATCTGTAGCACTTTTGAATTGATAATAATTCAACATTGGAGAAATGGAATTAGCCTCTTATGTGAAAGTCATGGGTCTTCACATACTTCAGTTCATCAGAGATGAGGCATAGCTTTGACTGAATTATTGACCATCTGTTTTTGGAAAAGATACCTTAACTGTCCTCTTGAGCTTGAAGATGTCTTGGGTAGTTCAGACAATAACACTAATTGGAAAGTCAATTTGCAGAAATTGTTCCACAGTCATTGAAACGTTCTACTTATTTCAAAGAATACTTAAGTATAAGAGAATCAGTGTCTAGACAACCTTGAATGCTCTTCATTGTGATCTGAAAATGCGAGAAATTCTTTAGTTTTACTTGTGGGCATTGTTCAGCTTTAATTAGTGCAGCTATAAGATCTCAGAAAAGAACTTTTGACATGTGGTTGAGTGAATATATAAATGAATTAAAAAAGTTTAAGAATTTGAAATTTGTATTTTAAAATTTAAAATTTTTACTTATATTTTACACACTTATTTGGAGCTATAACATACATTCTGATACTTTTTTTTTTTTTTTGAGACAGAGCCTCAAGCTGTCACCCTGGGTAGAGTGCTGTGGCATCCCAGCTCACAGCAACCTTCAACTCCTGGGGCTTAAGCGATTCTTTTGCCTCAGCCTCCCAAGTAGCTGGGACTATAGGCATCCACCACAATGCCTGGCTATTTTTTGGTTGTCGTTATCATTGTTGTTTGGCAGGCCCACGCTGGATTTGAACCTGCCAGCTCTGGTGTATGCAGCTGGCGCCTTAGCCCTTGAGCTACAGGCGCCGAGCCCATTCTGATAATTTTTGATGTAGTCTTTTACAATTCTTTCTTATTTGCTTTGGTTCTCCTTCCCTGTCCTCTCCTTCTAGCTACGATACCCTCATGCCATGAAAATCACTTTCCTATGTTTTTTTGAAATGTCAATTGAACATTATATTGGTCAGGGTTCTTCAGAGAAACAAAAAAATAGGATAACATGATATATATGTGTATATACATACACATATATAAAGAGTTTTGTATATAAATATACATGCATATGTATGTATATATATATATATACATACACATGCACACGTGCATATATAAAGAGATATATTAGGCATTGACAGCATTACATATTGGCATATGTGATTAAAGAGTGTAAGAATTCACATGATGTGCTGTCTGCAAGCTGGAGACCCAGAAAGGCTGGAATTACATAGTTCTAAGGCCCAAGATCCAGTAAGACAATGGTACAGATTCCTATCTGGGTCTGCAGGCCTGAAAGCCAAGAGCCCAGAGAGTGAGAGAAGACCAGCATCTCAGCTCAAAAGTCAGAGAGGAAATGCAAACATTTTCAAACTTTTTGTGCTGTTCAGGCCCTTAATGAATTAAATAATATTCACTCACATTGGGAAAGGCCCAAAGGCTTTACTCAGCTCCCCAATTAAAATGCTAATCTCTACCAGAAACAACTTCACAGACACACCCAGAAATTATGCTAGAGAGCAGAACCAGTCAAATTGGCTTATACAATTAACCATCATATACATGGAATGCATTTGTCAAATATAAATCCTCTTGTCTCACATGTCAGAATTCCAAAAGTCATGGTGTGATGATAATCTTTGTGAATTTAGAGGAAAAAAGGTTAGCCACTGATTATGATACCATCAGACTCCGAGTTTGAAAAACACCATTCAGGGTATCACATGTTATTCATACTCCCATAAAAAATATTTAAAGTATGAATGAGTATCACTAACCACCTTTTGCTGAGAATAATCTCAGAGGTAATGAATGAGTGATATCAGCTTAGCCTTAACACATAATCAAGGCAGATTTTAGGAATTCATATTTAAATACAAATTAAGAAAAGCAAATAAATGTCATGTCAATAAAGAAGCTTGTCATGAGTTAGTAGAAATCAGTGAAAAGCAGTGATAACATTATAATCAGGGTGTCAACGGAGATAAATGCCATTTATGCAGGTGAGAGGAAGCAAGATGACAGGTGGAAAAAATATTCACGTGCCTAAATGTCATTTGGTAATGAATGCTTTCTGACATCTTTACCCAGGATCAGTGTTAAATTCTGCTCATTGCATTTTATAAAATTTGAAAATAACATGGGTGTTATTTTCTCTTGTGTTAATTTCTCTTGTGTTCCCACTTTTCCTATGTATTTATCATTTCTTCTTAAGTGGTTTGTACTTTCTAATGGACGAGACAAACTGAGTAGTCTGTTATTTGTGTGCTCCTCACAGTGAAAGGTACAGAGCAATGACTAACCAATGTTGATTACTGGAGGCATTGACACAGTGGACCCTGGAGGAAGAGGAAAGCAGGTATTATAGGGTGAAATGTGACTACTAATAATCTGCCATTTCTATGGATTCCCATTATGCTCAGAACGGTATTATTACACAACAGCAATTAGAAATTCAGTCTCTTGGCCCCAGACTTTCTGAGTTCACGTCTACTTCACTGGCTGTATGATACTGAGTAGTAACTCAAATTAACTCTGCTTCGTTTCCTTCATCTGGAAAAGAGGATTAATAATAGTATCTACCTAATAGATTTATGTTGTGTTGTAGAGGAGTTAATATTTATAAAGAACTTAGAACAATGTTTTGGTACACAGTAAGGACTCCATAATTAGTTGTTGTCACTACTTGTATGTGTGTGTGTGGTTGTTATCATTCTTTAAGTGGGAATTAGAAACTCAGAATTTACTAATATGCCAATGTCCTCAGCAGGGATAAAATTTACAGTGTGATAAAAAAATCAGACCTTGGATCATTAGAAAGACCTGGGCTCAAATTCTGGCTCCTTCACGGTTCAGCTATGGAGTGCTATGCAAGTCACTTGTTTTAGCTAGGGTCCTACAAGGAAAGAGATAATTCTTACAGTCAGAAGATTGAGGAGAGTGATATGGTTTGGTTGGTGGGCCCCTCCAAATCTCATGTTTAAATTCAAACCTCAGTGTTGGAGGTGGGGGCTGGTGGGATGTACTTTGTTCATGGGAGCAGATCCCCAAGATAAGGAGTAAGTGAGTTCTCACTGTACTAGTTCACAGGATAGCTGGTTGCTTAAAGGAGTCTGGCACCATCTCCTCTCTCTTTTCCCCTGTGACATGTCTGCTCCCCTCTTGCCTTGACTGGACTGTTTTTGAAGCCCTCACAGCCTGCAGAACCATAAGCCAAATAAACCTCTTTTCTTTATAAATTCCCCAGCCTCAGGTATTCCTTTCTAGCAGTGCAGAATGAATTAACCCAGAGAGTTTGATAAAGAATGGGGTACAGGCAGGTTAAGGCAAATCAAGGAAAGACGGTAAAACACCAGGAGGTGAAAAGTCTGGGATTATTTTCACGTCCTAGCTGAAAAAGCAAAGGGAAGAAGTGGTTATTGGATGAGAGAAAGAGAGAGAAAGAGAGAGAGAGAGAGAAGGAAAAAGAGAGAGGGAGAAAGGAGAGAAAGAAATTGAGAAATCTGAAAGAGCTGTTTGCAAAAGCACTACCTATTCCCACTCTACTAGGGCCTCGTCTCCCACTCCAAACTCCTGACCCCATTTCTTATTGAGTCTCCCATTGGGAAATCCGGCCAGAAGCCATGAGGCAAGAAGGCTTTTGATGAAGTCCATGCACAGATCCTCTTTCTGGAGCAGAGGACAGCGTGGAGACAGACAGAGAGTTGAATCACCAAGACAGAGAGACTGCACAATATACTGTTTAACCTCTCTGAGTCTCACCTACACTTAATCACTGGTCTGCATTCACTGCGTCAACTTTGAATATTATTTCTAAGAATGCTTCCAAGACTGGTTCTCATGCTAAGCTGCTATGGGTTTTGTGTTGGTCACCGAGTGACTATTATTCTGAGAGTCTCTTAAAAATGGATGATGGAGGCTTGAACTCTTATGAGAAAAATTATATTAAATGTAAACAAAGCATTACAGGTAGAGGTAAGCAAATGGATAAACAATTAGAAAAGTGTTTCCCTAAAATACGTTTGCATGAATATATAAATTGCTGTCTAAAATGCAAACAAAAAAGAAAGTAACAAAACAAGCAAGCAAATGAATCAATCAAAAGATTTGTGATCAAATTAGTTTGGAGAACTTGGGGTTCAACAAAGTGGTTCTTTTACTGAAGAATTTCTTTGAACTTTTAATATGCTGAATTATAGCTCCTAAGCTGCTTAAGGAGAACTAGCTCTTTAAGGATAATCCATCTTAATTTACAGAAAATGTATTTTTCATACAAGATGCAATTGTGTGAAAAATATACTTTGTATATTTAGAATGAAAGTGCATTATGCTTCATTTTACAGTTTTGAGTATCTATAAAATAAAACATACTATATAATATATAACCACTATTCTTATGTGTATAGGTTACTCCAACGCCTTATTTGTAAGCAGTTATTTTTATCAATTTATGTGTATTACCCATAAACCAATGTAATCACATTTTGTTAGAGCTGCCCTACAAACTCAATTGTATGCTAAGGACCCATATGGAGTCAAATAATGGCAATTTAGTATTAACTTCCAGCCCAAGGACAGAATAATTAAGATATATGTGAATGGAAGGGAAGAAATTACAAAATAAATCAAAGAGTCAAGAGGAACTGAGGAAAAGTAGAAATAAAGATGCATATTTTTCAGAGAAAAAGAGTACCTGAAGCCATATCTTCAATAGCATGACTATATAAGAGATAACAGATGAAAATTAGTTAATATTCGTTCAGCCGGACAATTGGTCAATCCACTAAAAAAATTTTGTGAGGAGCACCAACTATCTACCAGAATTGCTCTATATTTTGGTCTCTGCTTCTAGTACATGAGGTGAGGTGGATCTCCTTGGGGTAAGAGTGTGGAGGAAAGTTGAATGGAGTGAGGACTCTTTTAGATAGGGCTCTCAGAGGAAGCCTCTCTGGGGAGATCTTATTGAAACAGAGGTCTCCGTAAAATGAGAGAATCTGTGAATGGGAGGGAATAAAGTGTATTGAAAGCTGAGATCATAGAAAATACCCAAGCTTTCAGGGGTGAACCTATTTAGAGTACTTGAGCAACAGGAAAGAGGCTAGGAAGTATTTTTTATTTGCTTGCTTACAATCAAATTCTCTCAGTGTTAAACCAACTTAACTAAGAATACTTTTGGCAGAGGGCAATTTTCTGCCATATTTTCATTCATGGACACTGTTCTATTTCATTCTTATACACATATACTATGTTTATTTCACCTCAAACACCTCATAGATTAGTGTGTAGATACAATTTAAAACCACAAACTACTACTGATTTTACATCATATTGACTATTTGCAGTCTAGTCCATTAGTCTCGTACTGAAAATTGGTCTTTACCTTTTCCAGAGATTTTCTAGTTTCATTAGTAATTAGAATCAGAATCTCTCTAAATGTTGTATGTAATGGACTGTAAAGATGTCTTCAATTCACCAGGCCTCCCTGAACTCGTGAACAGGCTATACGACTTTGCAGTAATCTCCCACTTTGGGCAGAGCAACATGTCTTTTCCCTTTAGCCCTGTGCTAAGCCATGTGGCTTGCTTTGGCCAAAGAGATGTTAGTCAACGTGATATAGGCAGAAATTTGAATAGCTCTTGTGTCATTGAGAGTGCCTGTTTTCTCTGGTGCCTCGGTCATGGGAGCATACCTCAGCTAGCTTTTTGGAGCATGAACATGTGGAGTGGAGTGAGTTACCCATGTTGTCCCAGCCAATGCCAATCTTGATCAGCCAACTGCCAACTGGTACCCTTCATATAAGTGAACCTAGCCAAGATCGGCAGAGCCATCCAGATGGCCTCTCAGACATCTGGGCAATACAGGCATATTGTTCTAGACCACAGAGAGTTTGAGGTTGTTCATTATACAATGGTATTTTGGTAATAGGGGCTTGATCCTATAAACTAGCCAAAGCTGATGTTTACTCTTTGTGACGTTCACTACTAAAATATGCCAGAGTGCAGCGTTCCAAATAGCCTTACTATTGGCTAAACTGTAAAAAAGGAAAAGTTGTTGTTTTTGTTGTTGTTATTATAGCTGCAGGGGTTTTTACAAAACATATTTTATTTGATAGACCTTCAAAATGTTTCCTGGACTATTTCTGGCCTAATTGATTAAAGCATAACAATTTATTTATCTGGAGCACATACTTGTGACAGCTTCTGCTTCTAAAGCATCAATATCAAGTTCAGAGATGAAGTTAAAAGAACCCTCAAGCACCCATAAGAAATGTCTTAAGGCAACAGTGCTAGTGTCATGAATCTGTATAAACGCTGTCATATCTTTAGGAGTTACTTAATTAAAAAGTACACTTGGGGTATTTCAGTGTCTGCACAAAATGTAGAGGATATTGCCCATGCGTTGTTAATAACTGGGCAGAGAAGGAAATAAAGGTAATAAAATAGGAGGAGGAAAATCTAAAAATATATCCAACTACAAATATCAAAAAACATAAGGGGGATTTTTCTGTAGTTAAAGCACGTTTTCAATTGGTTTTAAAATTGGTTTTGATTTTGTTCAAATGCCTTTTTTGAAAGCTTGGTAAAATTATTTTTAAATATGGAATTTCAGTTTTATATAGAAAATCATGCTTCTATCATGATTTTTCCTGGCCTGCGTATGTGGGGGAAGAGTAACTACTTTGTTTTGTATAATGAAGCGATGAGGAAAATTTTAAGAAAATAGAAACAGAAAAAATTTCCTTTTGCTTGGATGAACAGTAACTCTTTGCATTAGTTGGCAATTTCCTTATTTATAAAAACAGCTATTCCTCTACTTTACATGTAATAGTTTAAGCATAGATGTTTGCCATGCCCAGAAGAAAGATTGTCCTTTTTTTGACAATCTTCCAGAGCTTTGCCTGGAAAGCATCTGATGCTAACTCTAGGCCTTTCTCTGAAGTTGAAAATTTTCTGTTTTACAGGGAAATCTAGTTTCCTTCTTCAAGGAAACCTTAGAGTCCGAGAAGCTGTCATCTGCTCTGTTCCACTGTTTTTTGCAGTCACATGAAACTATACCACAAAAATTTTTTTTGAGTCCTTTTCATTATCACAGGTGTGCAGGCATGCCCATGAGGATTAAATTACTTACAGAAGGCAGAAAGAGTGACTCAAAGTCAGAACTCAGAAAAAGAATGCTGCTGTTGCGTTCTGTGATCCTCCAGATTGGGATGAGGAAAAACAAGAAGTCAAAATAAAAGAAGCTGCAAACCAAGCCCTGAGGAGTCCATCAGGAGGGGCTTCTCCACTCCTCCAGCGACCCGACTGTGGAGAACAATTCCTCCCCTAATATTCCACTCACCTTGTGGAATGTTGTTCAGACCGTATTTGCATGTGCTCATGGGATCCTCAGCTGGGTTTTCTCAACAAAAGAAGTCAGGCACTCCAGATACAAGTTAGTCCTCTCCTCTAAAAGTGACATGCCACATTTGATTTTCTATTTAGTTACCATGGCTAGTGGTTACCATGTCCTGGCCTTGGTGCCATCAGGCAACCTTGAGTGAATCATTTCACCTCACTGTACTTCAGTTTGCTCATCTGCCAAACGAGTCTAATGAAAGCACTCATAGGGTTGTTGTAAGAATTAAAACTGTCCACAGATTTAAAACAACTACCACAGTGCCTGACACTTGGTCAGTGCTATGCAAAGAGCCTTTTTTACAATAATTCATTTTGACAAATGGTTATACTGTTGCTACCTTTGTACTTAATTGCTGCTTCTAAATGAGAAAGTCATGATAGTTCTTGGAATCTGTTTCCTCATCTGTAAAATGAAGTTGTTACACCATTTGAAGGTAAGACTCGCTTTAATGATCATTCTAAGATGCACACAAATGAATATGCGTGTCCTTACACCTTACATTAAACTGTTTGAAAGTGTTTATGTTGTAATTTTATGTGATGATCCTTTTTGTTAGTTAATAAAAGATACAGGAAGTGTTTCCATTATGCCTAAATCTTTATTGAGCACTATGTGTTAGGTATTATACCGGATGTTGGGGATTTAGAGATCAAAATCACAAAACAAATATCCCTTTACTGCTGGTGTTTTCATTTAGTATTTTTCTCTTGGCCTCTGGCTGTGTTCACTACTTGATGGAATACTCAATAAGTAAATATGGAAATAGAAACTAGGATCCCAGTTCTAACAGTATGTTTAAGTTATTTGGGGGAAATTTAATATGAGACTTAATGAAATTTTATAGAGATGTGAAAATACAAAACTTAAGAGTCTTAGGTGTCCCATTAAATTTCTAAAAGTTGTCTTTTTTCTCCTACAGTGACCACCACATCCATAATTTTTGAACCAGAAGAGCCAAGTTTATGCTTGCCAAGAATTCTTTAATGCTAAATATATGCATTAAATAAAAAATAATAAAAAAGAAACACAGCAAACTTCAGGTGCAAACGTCCAAAATGCAGACCAGTTTGTAAAAGGCCATGTTTCAAGCTCAGGACAAGTTTATTATTAAATAGAAAAATTATGTTGTGGATATTCTAGAGATTAATTTGTAGACCTGATTTGGAAATTCCTCATAGTGTTTCTATATATAAAATAGAGTAAAGGCACAGAGCCAGGTTTGGATTTATATTGATTCTTAACTCTCCACTGTTCAGTGTAAGGAGAATATGAGAAAGTTCCTCTTGAATAGTTTGGTCTAACCATACAATATTGCTGACATTTGATTGTTTTGGAATTACAAAAAGAGCAATTTTATATAGTTCAACCTTATATTATTTGCTAATGATTTAAGGGAAAGTCTAATTGAATTTCCCTAGTAATGGAAATGTTTTATAGCTGTCACACCCAATATCATAGCCAGTGCAGGAAATGTGCCTTGGGTGATGAGAGCACTGAATTTTTAATTATATTTCATTTCAATTAATTGAACTTTAAATAGTTATATGTGACTTGTTGCAACCTCACAAAACAGCAAAGTTTGAAGATATACTTTCCACATCAGTATGGACTGGAAAATCTTTTTGAGAGAATGAATGGAGTTCTATATTTCTAAGAGCAACTTTGTAAAAATAAAATTATTAAGGTTCCTATTTTGTGGGTGGGGAAACTGAGGCAGAGTGGCACTATTTTGTTTTCTCTGGTTCATCCACATTTGGAGGGGGTATAGCGACAAACTCTTTAGATCCACAGGGGTCAGATCATTGGAGACAACGTAAGGGACAAAGATGTTCACGTCCTAATGTTGGGAAATGTGAATATGCTACCTTTTATGGCATAAAGGACTGCACAGATGTAATTAAATTAAGGATGTTGAGTTAGGGAAATTATTTAGATTGATGCAATATCATCACAAGAGGCCTTACAAATAGAAGATGGAGACAAAAGAGCATGAACCAAAGAGATGGCATCATGAGAATGTCTGACCCCTGCATCACGGGCTTTGAAGAGGCGAAAGCATATTCCACAGGGCAGGCATATGAGAGGCCTCGGAGAGATGAAAAATGCAAGGAAAATAAATTTGCTTCCAGTATCTCAGGAGGAAAATGGCCCCCTTGATTTTTGGCCTGTGAAACTGATTTCTGACTTCTGACCTTCAGAACCATAAGGTAGCAAATTTGTGTTATTTTAAGTCATCGAGTTTATGGTAATTTGTTACAGGGAACTAAGAAGGCAACTAGACTCGAAGTGGGAAAATGAGTTACAGGTTGTTTTAATTTACTATATATATATATTTTTATATTTATTATATATATTTACACTATATATAAGAGGTGCAATTAATCTTAGTGGCAATGGAAATGGAGAGAAAAATAGGACATCTGAGGATATCAGAACCTACAGAAATAAAGGCAGGGTTTGCACAAAAAGATGGATCACAAGTCTTTAAAGCATAGAGCTTTTCTTCTAAGAAAGTGCTTCTCAAAAATCTCTATGCATGGCAACCTAATTTGGCACAATATGTTAAGAGAGGGGCTTGGACATAGAGACGTCTCTGATCATCAATTCATAGAGGACTTTAAAATCTCAGAGAGCCTCCCACACATGCCCCGGCTTACCCGCTATTGGCTTTATTCTGCGTGCCCCACATAAAGCGGCAGCTGCTGGCTGCATCAACATTGCTGTATTATGAAAATTACGGGGGACGTAACTTTTTTTACGTTACTTGGCAACACATTTCTGTCCAGGTGTTTGAGAAACTCAGACCATAATTATTCCGAAGCAAGAGTAGATGAGAAATTCAGTCAAGGAAACCAGATTGCTTTTTGTCAAGAGAGCCTGTCAAGAGAGATAGCCTGGTGTGGTGGAGAGAACGTGAGCTCTGTAGAAAATGCTGAATTTGCATACTGATTCCACCACTTACTTCTGAGACAGTGTGCAGGAAACTTTTACACTCCCTGAATCTTGTTTTCGTGATTTGCTCAGAACAAGTAGAATCGTGTCCACCTTGGAGGATGGTTGCATAGAATAAACGAGTGGACAGATGTAATGTGTTGGCTCGGAGTTGACGCCTGGTAATTGCAAAATAACACAAGAAAGACTCTGAAGGAGGAAGAATGAGTTAGTAATCATGTTTTTTCAATAGTATTTCTGTTCCTTCTTAAACAATGAAGACAATTTTTATTGATTAAAAGTATATTCAGACAGCACATAGACAATGAAATAAAACTTGCATTGCTAGATGGCATCATGAACATGGCATCTGAAGACCTGGAGACTGTTATTAAAGTCATGTAAATATATTAGCTAGATGGCAGAAATAACTTTCGTATCTAGCATTTGTTCTGTTTTCCCTGCTGGAGTAGTGTATACGATGTTCTTTTTTTTTTTTTTTAACTTACCATTTGTAGAGCAATAAATTTACAGTACACCGTTACTGAGATTAATTAGAGGATTTTTTTTGTATAGGAAGGAAATAAGGAAGGAAAGGAGGTAGCAGTGAGGGAGAGAGGGGGAAGAAAGGAGAAAGGAATGAGGGAGGGAAAGAGGGAGAAAAGATAATTTTGGCAGAACATCTATGGTGCATCTTAGAATGGGTACAGGTGATTGCACTAATGTACACAGCTATGATTTAACAATAAAAAAATTAATAAAAAAGAAAAAAAGATAATTTTGGCAGAAAGTAATGGAAGAATTTAGAAAAGGAAGAAAAATTATAACAAACTGAGAGAATAAATCCATAATTATTTACTCCTCTTTTTCACCATACTTGAAATGAACACATATGATGAGTTAATGAATTCATCCACTCATTTATCCATGCAATAGATATTTATTAAGAGTTCACTAAAAGCTGGAATCTAGACATGAATAAATCAAACTCAATTGTTATTATTGTTGAATTTATAGTAAAGTGAGGGGAGCATCAGACTGAAACTTATTTAGTCCTCAATAATAATAAAGTTGGCATTTCTATCACTGTTTTCTGGATGCGCAATCAGTTGTGGTTGGCTAGTTGGTGATAGATTGAGATGCCGATTCCTGTCTGATTGGTTGGATACAGGTTAAGTGCACGTTGTGTTTCCACATAATGCCATCCTGAGGGGGGGCGATAGAACCAACGCAGGTTAAATGTATGTGTAGGGCTCCCCAGTATGTGTGTGTGTGCATGTGCAAGAGAGAAATTTGGAAAGTTTGACCATTTTTGAACAATATAAAGAAGCTGTGCAGCCATTTTTTATAGTACTTGAAATATTGGCCATCATTATTACTATCCTTAGATAAAAATATCAAAGGAGATTAACTGATATTAGAGATTTAAGACTATACTTAGTAGTCACTTAACAAATATATATTTAATTATATAATATTACATATAATATTCTGTAAAATTAAAATGTACTGCTCAAATGAAAATATTTATCCACCTTCCTAAATAATCTACACCTACAGAATACTACAGTGAATTCCACCAACATTCAGAGAACATGCATTCCATATTAGTCACCACACTAGGTGAAACTAGTACAAAAATTAGAAGGCCAAGAACTTAACATTTAACTCACAAAGGATTAGAGGTAGGGTAGGTAAGAGGCAATGGCAGATAGATTTTCAGGTAACACATTATAATGCTGAAGAAATTAATATGATAGATTTTGCAGTTTTGAGGGAGAAACACAGAAAAACAAATCTTTTTTTTTTTTTTTTCTTGGTCGGAAATAGGAAGGGAGTCAGGGATACTTCATAGAAAAGGCAAAGTTGAATGGATTCAGAGAATGAAACAATGTTCATTGAGTCTAGAAGTTAGTTTTATTGAGGGGAAATGGTTAGAGAGAATGTGGGCCATAGAAACAAGATCTTTATTTTAAAGAATAGTTCATGTAAGGCTTAGGAGCATGAATTTTTTTTCTGTAATGCAGGCAACAAAGGTTCCTAGAATACTTCATGGGATGATGTGGCAAGATGGATTTGTATACTGCTGGTCACTTCCAACGCAAATTTAGGAGGTTGCAAACATGTGTTTAACTTTTGAACTGAAACCTTATCAAAATAATAATTAAGGGATATTTATAAAGGAATCAGTGCAGAAGGGGAGGATTGGAGAGGAGCAATAGTAACAATATTTTGGGTACTAGGAAGCAAATAGGCTGTAGTAGCTGACCTTAGAAACATAGCTTTCTTCACTGGGGCTCTGTGTCCACTGGCCCCCAGAAGTAGGAAAGCCAAGAACTGGTTGAGTGAAAAAAAAAAAAACAGAAACAAAAACAAAAAAAACAACCTTACCACCAATACTGGAACTGGGAATGGTGTCAGAAAAAACAAACAAACAAACAAAAAAAAAAAAACCAGGAGAACGGTGCACATGAAGGCGTTAGACGCCGAGTTCTTTCACAATGAGGCAGAATCAAGCTAGTATCTCTCCCCTCTTCTCACAGAAATCAGGATTTTCTCTGGAGAAAACATGAACATGTACATTAGACACAGTTGTGGGTGGGGCACAATACTAAATAAGAGAGATTTTTTTTTTTTTTAAGACAGAATTTGCTCTGTTGCCAAGGCTGGAATACAGTGCAAAATTATAACTCACTGTTACCTTGAACTCCTGAGTCAAATCAAGCTATTTCCTTTCCTCTGGAGAGCTTGGAACACAGGCACACACCACCACAGCAGGCTAATTTTTAAAATCTTTGGGCAGATGTGGTCTTACTGTGTTACCCAGGGTGGTCTTGAATTCCTGACCTTGCCACAGCCTCCCAAAGTCCTGGGATTACAGGAATGAGCCACTGCAACCGGCCAACAAAAAGGATTTAAATGTAAGTTTTATACAGACTCATTCACTTATAGGCTTCCATACTAGGAGACTAGAATAAAGTCAGTAAGGCTTATAACATCCATTCAGGAAAATAGAAACATTCTTAAGTAGGTGGCCAGCCTAAGGGAGAGTAAACAAACAAACAAACAAACAAAGGGTCCCAATCAAAGTAAAATAACCAACCAGGAAGAGCACAATAGTCCAACAGTGTCTTCAACCTGCAGGCAAGACTGCACCAGAGACACACCACCATGCACAGAGCTTCCAAGAGCTGGGCGCCACCCAGCTCCCAGAGTGGAGCAGGCGGCCAGTGATCTCCAGACAGAAATGTCTCTGTATAAAGACACATCATATATCTCAAATTCTGCCCTTTCCTTCTTCCATAGAAATATAACTCGCATTTGTAGGGGAACTTCTTGGTAGCTGGGCTAACTGTGTACTAAATAGGATGTGTGTAAAAGCATTATGCCTATCTCATTTGTTTCAAAGGAAATTATAGCCATGGAACTTTTCTCATTCCCTCTTTCTACAAGATGGAGCACATACTTTCCTGGTGCATAAAGACTCAACTTCAACAGTGAAGACAAAGTCAAAATCTCTAGACAACAGCCTGGCAGGACAGTGGAAGGAAGCTGGTTCTCTGAGTGACTCTTTGGAACAGAGCTATGCCGCTAACCTGGATTTCTCACCCCAAGACTATTTCTCTGTATTCTATGTTCTTTAAGTGACAGCATTTGAGAGTTTTAATGCTTTAATAGCTCATCTCTTACCTTTGTTAGCATAGCATCAAATATATCAGTACAGCAGAATCTCTATAATTTGACCACTCAAGGAACTGTAATAAACTGGTCAAAATATGGAGGTGTTCAGTATAAGGAACTAGGCCTACTGTACTGAGATGTACATGTGGTGCATGTCCCATTTACGAAAATTGGGTCAACTTAAGGAGGTGGTCGACTATGGAGGTTCTACTCTGTGTGTGTGGGTGTGTATGTGTGTGAAAGAATCAACCAAACTGTAAAAAGGAAATCACCTTGGAAGAAACAGAGACTATGAAGATTGGAAGGAAGTCACCACCATCAACAGCAATAGTAACAAAAACAAGAGTATTTTCACTGTTCACAGAAAAATAAGGAATGATCTTGAAGAAAGGAATACTCAGAGAATGTATAAAACTTATCAGAAATAAGTCAAACGTGATAATTGAAAGAATCAATTTTAAGATTTAAAAAATATTAATACTCTTTACTTACAAAAATAGTAAAGTTGGAGATTACATGGAAGTAATACACATATCTCAGAAAGTATGACAAGGAGATACAATAAAGAAAATTATTGAGGAAATAAGAGACAATGAGAAGACTAGTTCAGAAATCTCAACATCCAAATAATGAGAGTACTGAAAGGAGAGAAAAATGAGAGGATACCATTTGAGGAATGGTAATTACAAACTGGGGTGCAAGTATTTTGAAGTTAAAAGGGCCAACTAGTTGTCTAGTGTAAGGCATGTGCTGAGTCACAGCCCCTGAGGGGCTGCATGCTTCTGGGGAGAGAAGAAAGAAAGAAAAATTTGAGTGTCATATATAAAGAATCAATAATTGTATTCTAATTGAATTTTCCATAGCAACTCTGTAGGGTAGAAGACCATGAAGGAATATGTTCAAAGATCTGATTTTCTGTGAAACTGATTTTCTATCTGAACTATACCCAGACTAATAATCAATGCAGTATAAGGGAAGAATTAAAACAATTTTCATTATTTAAGACTGCACAGTTACCTTTCTCATATCTTTGTTTAAGAAGCCATAAGAGGAATTTGAAGGAATAAGAAGGAATTTGAAGGAATCTGAAGCCATAAGAGGAGAAAGGGGAACACTTCTACACTGCTGGTGGGAATGCAGACTCATATGTTCCTTTTGGAAAGAGGTTTGGAGAAAACTTAGAGATCTAAAAATAGACCTGCCATTTGATCCTACAATTCCTCTACTAGGTATATACCTGGAAGACTAAAAATCACATTATAACACAGATATTTGTACCAGAACGTTTATTGCAGCCCAATTCATAATTGCTAAATCATGAAAGAAGCCCAGGTGCCCACTGACCTACGAATGGATTAATAAATTGTGGTATATGTACACCATGGAATATTATGCAGCCTTAAAGAAAGATGGAGACCTCGCCTCTCTCATGTTTACATGGATGGAGCTGGAACATATTCTTCTTAGTAAAATATCTCAAGAATGGAAGAAAAAGTATCCAATGTACTCAGCCCTACTATGAAACTAACCCAATTATAACCTAAGAATATGGGGAAAGGGAGGGGTGGGGAGGGAGGAGGAAGGGTGGAGGGAGGGTCATTGGTGGCACCACACCTATGGTGCATCTTACAAGGGTACATGTGAAACTTACTAAATGTAGAATATAAATGTCTTAACACAATAACTAAAAAAATGCCATGAAGGCTATGTTAACCAGTGTGATGAAAATATGTCAAATTGTATATAAAACCAGTGCATGGTGCCCCCTGAATGCATTAATCGTACACAGCTATGATTTAATTAAAAAAAAAAGAAAACTTGAAGAAAAACTTATTCCAGAAGATCTAATAGAATGTTTGATGTGTTTGAATGCCTTGAGGAAATTCACATAAATCGTAGTGAATGAAACGGTGAGTACACTGGGAAACAAAACACATTATAAAATAAAACATTTTGTAACTTCAGGAAAAACAAAAACACTATTTAAGAAAGAGAAGTAATCTTATTGCCTACCTTGCTTCACTTTAAACTACATTTATACAATACCAGTCACGTAAACACTGTTCGTCCAAGCAAATAATAATCTAAATTTACTGTGATTCTGGCCTACGGGAGTGGGCGGGGGGGGGCCTTAATAAGTGGGGATGATATCTAAATTTCATGCTCCTTAGTGGCCGTCAATAGATGACAAATAATGCAGAAAAGCAAATAGGCACAAGAGAGCCATATTATTAAAATATATGGAAGTAGATACCAGAAAGTCAGAAAAGAATTGAAAGTGATTGTTTTTATTTTATTTATTTATTTATTTATTTATTTATATTTATTTTTATTAAACCATAGCTGTGTACATTAGTATGATCATGGGGCACGGAATATTATGCAGCCTTAAAGAAAGATGGAGACTTTACCTCTTTCATGTTTACATGGATGGAGCTGGAACATATTCTTCTTAGTAAAGTGTCTCAAGAATGGAAGAAAAAGTACCCAATGTACTCACCCTTATTATGAAACTAATGTAGGACCTTCACATGAAAGTGATTGTTTTTAGAAAGCAAGAAATAGAATTGATGAGGTAAGAGGGAGACATAACTGTTTTAGTTGATGATTAAAAAAAAAAAAACAAAACAAAACTTGTGAAGGTATATGCATTTAATATTTTAATATAAGTGAAATATACAAAAAATTAAATTCTGTCATAAATGCTGGGAAGATAGAAAGAAATGCTGCTCCTGAGAAGGAAGGGAGACCTTTACACTTTGATTTGACAGAGGTGAACACAGAGAAAGTTGACGGCATGGTGTTGCGAGATGTGTATACATCACAATATTACTTGAGAAATTTCAATACACAGAAATATTTATTTCAAAATCTGAATAAACAGGGAATTGCTAGATGAATAAGAAGTACAGATAACTTGAATTCATATGCCATTTCTTATTATTTCCCAACACTTTACGATAAGGGCTCTTGTTTCATGCTTATACCAGCCCCTTGAGTCTGGCCAGGCAGAAAAGATTGCACCCTTTTTACATTGGAGAAAATTGTGGATGAGACACATGAAGACATCACCAAATTGGAAAGTATATAACAGACCGCTCTTAATACTACTACACTACATTTGCTTTAAATACAAAAATTATTATTTTTCTAAACTTATTCTTCCTTTTGTACTGTGGAAGAAACACAATATTTCTTACATTTGAGATACTTTCAAGTTCAACACAATAAAGATTGGAAATACCATAGATAGATTTAATGTTTTCACTCTATTTTCAGATTGTTTCTTTTATCTCAGTTCATTTCAATGCTTCTTTTTAATAGATAAAATTAATACTCTGAGTGCGAGGCATATTAGACTATTGATCAAATAACTTATTCTTGTGTGCTAGCATTCCTCTTGCTCCACTTTAAGCTGGGATACTTTGTGGCCCATTTAACTAAGGAATTAGATTCCATCTGGGTAAGATTTTACACCAGAGGTCCAGTGCAAAATAGAGATGTAGACTGTCTCTTTTAAGTCATTCTTAGTTTCTGGTTAACGGAAAGCATGTGCCATGTGGAAACATCTCCATTAAAATGGCAATGGACAACCCAGCCAGCAAGAAGTTGAAGAAGAATTGGTAAGACTTTTGAAACGCAAGGAGAGACCCTCCCAAACCTGTCATTAATAGACTGAGTCTCTTGAATACATAACTGTGGATTAATATAAAGCTCAAAATTAGATAAACCTTTGAAAGAGAGTTCTAATTTAGTTATCAAGTGAGAACTGGGTATAAAATGCCATGGCTGTGCATCGGGAGACCACATAACTTTGAAATTAAGATTCTGGGTTTGGAAGTCAGACTGGCCTTGCTTTGAATCCTGGCCTGCATGCTCCTACCTGGTGACCTTGGGAGCATTACTTAAAATCTGTGATTCTGAGTTTCCTTACCTGTAAAAGAGAACCATGGTCATCATCTCATGGATTGTTGAAGAATTAAGAAGATTCATCGAGAAAAGTTCGCAGTATCTGACACAGTATGAACAATCATAGCTCTTGTGAATAGTAATTAAGCAATTGAATTGCATAAAGAAAATTATATTTTAAAAAATAATAAAATTAATTACATGTACCCTTAAATGGGTAGGAATAGTACTACTGGAAATAGCTGTGGCCACAGGGACAGAATTGAAATAATATTGTCTCAAAAGAGTATGGTAATTCATTGCCTACCTGACATGTGCTATAAAGAAGCATTCCTTGTGTTCTCTAAGCAGTTAAACACAGCCTCTTCTGTAACAATGTTACCTCATACTGACATTATAGGACTTATCACCTTGACATTAACATTGTTATGCATGTGCCCTAGTTATTTATGCACGTACTGTAATTGTATATATACATATATATAATTATATGTTCTTTAATCCTCTGGAAGGCAGAGATTGTGCTGTCTCCTTGTTTGCATTTTTTTAAATTTTAAAAAGTTTCTTTAGCGTCTAGTAGACACTAATATTTATTAATGAATGAATTAATTAACATATGCTAGGCTTTCTTATCATCTATCTTTCATTTGACATGTATTAAATATGCACAGCTTTGAGAAGGTAAGTCAATATTCATCTTACATTAAATGCAAAATAAATTTGTCAGTGTTGACGTTAGTTGATCTATTTCTATTCTTGTAACTGTTTGATAATGACCTGCTGATGGTTTTAGATAAAACCAAGGGGACACAATAATGTATCATAACTCTGAAACCGTGTAGTAGTAGGATGAGACACAGCCCTCCTAGCGGGAATGTAATATGACTAAAGGATTCTTCCTCTGACAATAATCTTCACTGCTTATTTCTTTCTGAGGTGCAAAACTGTATGTTACCTTATTACAGGAGTTCAAGTTTGTATTATGTAACAATGAATTTAGCCATTCAGACTGGAGTTGGTACCATGTCTAATTCCGCCCCCCCCAATGTTTTCATCTCCTTAAAATAAGATTCTAGCTATTTGTCTTTATTTGAAATTGATTAATTCAGTCATCGTACTTGTGCCTAGAATATAGCTTATTTTTAGAATAGCCCATAAAGAAATAATTGGAACATACGCTTGTGTTTTATTTCTTGAATATTAATTTACTTTTTATAGAAGCAAGAACAACTTATGCGGCACATTAGAGTAATGTGATAAAGCCAAGAAGATGTTATAGAAAACAATTAGGCTTTTTAGTGATTAAAATATAGCCAACTGCACATGTCCTTATTATCATTAAACCAACCTACATTTTCACTTAGAGCTATAGATAGGACAGTGCTAGAATTTAAATGTGTCATAGTCTAGTTCCTCCCATAAACTATAGATAATAGATTTAATACAGAGAGTTTAAGTTAAAGTTGAGAATTAGAAATCTGGTATAAGTTAAGTACTAAAAGACTATGATGAAAAATTATATCTATCAGGTGGAGACAGTGGCTCAAGGAGTAGGGCGCCGGCCCCATATACAGGGGGTGGGGGGTTCAAGCCTGGCCCCGGCCAAAACTGCAAAAAAAAAAAAAAAAGAAAGAAAAATTATATCTATCTACCTATATTTATGTGGAAAGGTGATATTCCTATATTAATGGATGATAATAATTCATTACAATATACAGCAAATTTCAATATTTGAAGTAATTATAACGGGTATACTTTGTTTTGCACGATGAGTCAGAAGTTTTACATATATCATCTTCTTTAATTCCAAAGGAAACATCTCAAGAAATGTGTGTGCTTTTGAATTTTGTAAATGAGGTAACTGATGCTTAGTAAGATTATGTGATTTGCCCAGCAGGTGACAGACTATTTAAATAATGATTTTTCTGATTATTAAGCTTATTTCTTTTGTTTCTTCACTTTTTTCCCTTTGGTTCCCTTTTGTACTGTATAGTTGGTGGATAATAAAAGCATTGAAACCGACAGATACTGGTTTACAGATATCCTCACACTTAGTTTAACTTCTTCCCACTCTTAAAATAAAGAAGAATGAGGAATTGGGGGCAGGGAAGGGGAAAGATGCTGTATTAGCAGATGTGACCTGAGTTGGCTGAAGTTTCATCTGCTTCTCTTTTGCCTGATTGCCTCTTCCTGTGGGGTTACAGCAATAAGGAGTTAAGTAAGAAGAAGGGGTAGAAGAGAAAAGGGTGAAGAAGTGGATTGTAATGAATATAAATTAAGATTTAATGCAATGTTGAATGCATAGTAACTCTAATATGTACATATTTTATATTTCTGGGGTATGTGTTCTATTTTGATACAGGTATATAATGTGTAATGATCAAATAAAGTCAAGGTAATTGGGATATCTGTTATCTTATTTTTTTCTTTGATAAGTTTTTTAAGATGTCTTCAAGGTCTGTAAATAGATACCAGAGTATAGACACAGTGAATATCTCCTAGGAATATAGCTTCAACAGGAAAAAAAAAGGGAAAGAATGGAAACAATGTTTAAGTTGGAATTTCTGACACAAAAAAGGGTCATTGAGTTGCTATAAGTAAAACACTGTTATTAGCTGTTTTATTTTATTATTATTTTTTAATATTAGAAACTTCCTAAATGCCCAGCAGCCTCAAAGAGTGTGTAGCGTGGGCACTGGACCTAGCATTGCTGAAGTGTAAATGTTCTCCTCTCTGGAAGCCTGCCAACTGTGAAATCCTGGCGCCTGCTCCTCTAGGAATTGACATCTCCACCCACAAAATTCAGTTTCAATTCTTACCCTTAGTCTGTGGCCATAACTTAGGTCTGCCCCAATTGAATATTCTAATAATTTTTCTCTGCACCCACTGAGACAAAACTAGAATGTTCAACTCCTGTGCTGAAATTATCTGGAAGAATTTCAAGGTGAAAATGCTTTTGCATTTGAAGCACAGAGTATCTAGAAATATCATAAAGCATGAGTGAAAGGCAGGGTTGGATCAGAGACCTGAGACCATCATTTCATTTAAAATAAGATGATCACGTCTGAATGCAAATTGGAATAGGTCGATCCAAAAGCTGATTTGGCAGGAAGGAAACAATGTGATCCTGTCTCAACCATTTAAATCTGTGAGAGATGAGAGATGAATTGGACGTGGCATAATGATTTTATTAAGGAATGGTTGCAGAATGTCTAGGCAAGTCTGATCTCGTTAAGATTTCCTGTCATTTTCCAGCTGATAATTTTCCTTGTTAACATCATCACTGTGATTATGTGCCTATTCTTCTTTGAGATTCTAAATTTTGGTCACTTGACCTTTACAGAGGAAGATATTTACAAAATGCAGCTATTTTTTTTTTTTTTTTTAAGTAACTCAGTATTCTATTCATCTAGTGACTTGCAGGTTTATCCTTATTCTGGTTCTGAGTAATTACAAATATGTTTACTGATATCATGCTAGCTTTAAAAATATTATCAGTGAAAGTCGGATGACAATGGTAAAAAATAAAAATAAACAAGCAAACTTAAAGACAACCCGAAACTCATAAAATCTGCCTTATGCTGATTCTGGGGCCTTGTCCCTCCATGTTTGCTGTCTGCAGTGAGCCTGGCAAACCCTCAAGATCCAGGAGAGAAACAAGACAGCTGGTGCTGGGCAAAAGCAAAGCTATTATTTGGCAATGGCCTGGGAGGTTTCTTTCTAGAAACAGCTCAGGGCAAATCCTTAAAGAAGAAAAGCAGCACAAGACAGTAGGTACATAGTACCTACAGTCTCTCCTCAAAATCTTTCAAAGACATTCACAGTGGGAATTTCATTCCAATTAATTATTGTTGGATATACGTGTACTGCATATATATATATAAATGTTTCATTTATTCTCATAAAGAACACTTAGGGGAGAATAGAAATTGAGCAAATAATTTGAATAGAAGAGAAGATGATCTTTCTTACCCCTTTTCCATGACTCTCTCACTCAGTTGTATTAAAATGTTTTGCAGGTGTATTAGGATTATTCAGATAAACTTAGAGAACCTGATAGGCTGAGCAGTCCCAAGATCTGCCATCTGCACGCTGGAGACCTGGGAAAGCTGGTAATAAACTCTAAATTGAATCCAATAGCCTGAGAACCAGGAGTACCCACAGCACAAGTCTCAGTCCAAGGACAGGAGAAAACTGATGCAGCAGCTCAAGCCGTCAGGCAGAGAGAATTCATCTTTCTTCCCCCTCTGTTCTATTTGTGCTGTGTTAAATAACATCCAGCTGCATTAGGTGGGCCATCTGCTTTACCCAATCAACGAGCCACATGATAATCTCTTCTGGAAACACTCTCTCAGGAGCATCCAGAAATTATGTTGAATTAGCTAGCTGGGCATCCTGTGGCTCAGTCCAGTTGACACATAAAATTAACTACCACAGAGGTTTTAGAAGAAATTTTATCTAACCTTATTTTCGATTCAATCTTACATTTCCTACTAAGAGGTATTAGCAACTCAACAGATATCAGAGGGCATCAATAGCACAAAGAATGCCTCTCCCTCTTATTTACACTATGGATTGGCAGCTCTCAATTCTTTTATGTTTCCAATAGCAAGATAAGGGGTGATGTAATCCATGGATCAAAGGTGTTATAAACCTTGCACATGAGATGGAGGGTCCAGAGGAAGTACACAAGTTGTGTCATCCTATTCAAGCTGCATATGTGAACACAACTGAGTGAGAAGCTGCTAATGTTTGTTGCATTAATTTCAATGGATGGAATGGATGTTAAACAACAGAATACCTCACCATTTATCATAATACAAACCTGTCTGGAAACTGGGGCTAGGAACCACCAGATACTCTGAATTATTATAAATTCATAATTCTGTTGAATCTTCTTTCTGGACATAGCCAGTGCGAGAAGTTAAGCACAATGGGGTTGGGGTCATGTTTCAGAACTCTGAGGATCCGGGCTGCACGTGTGCCAAGTACATAACATCTAGTGCTGTACCTGATATTGCTCTCTTTCACCACATCCTCACCAACATCTATTGTTTTTTGACTTTTTAATAATGGCAATTCTGGTGGGACCAGTTGATATCTGATTGTGTTTTAATTTGCATTTCCTTGATGCTAGGATTAGTAATGGTTAACTTTTTTTTTTTCATGTTTCTTGGCCATTTGTCCATGTCTTATGATAAGAATCTGTTCATATCTTTGGCCCATTTGTGGATGAATTTATCTGGTTTTATTCTTGCTGATTTGTTTTGAGTTTCTGTCAAGGGAGTTTGTCAAGTGAATTGGGAGTCACATTTATTCCACAGACGTAATTGAGGGGGAGTGGAGAGAGCCATAGATTTCTCACTTTCTCACTCCACACTCTGGCTATTATATAATAATGAGATACCACTCAGTTAGGTTTGCTCAAATCACATAAAAACTACCATGCTAAATTTCAGAATCCAGAAATGCTTTTAATTTTTAATGTGCTAGGGAAAGTTTCTATAGTCTAATATCTATGGATATTAGTCCTTTGTTGAAAGTACAGTTTTTGAATATTTCTCTATAGGTTGCCAACATACTTTGCTAATTATTTGCTTTGCTGTTCAGAAAATTTTTAGTTTAAATTAAGTCTCATTTATGATTTTTTTTTTTTTTTGAGACAGTCTTGTTTTGTTACCCTTAGTAGAGTGCTATGGCATCACAGCTCACAACAATCTCAAACTCTTGGGCTCAAGCAATTCTCTTGCCTCAGCCTCCCAAGTAGGTGGGACTACACACACCTGCCACAATTCCTGACTATTTTTAGAGATGAAGTCTCACTCTGGCCCAGGGGCTGGTCTCAAACCTGTGAGCTCAGGCAATCCATCCTTCTTGGCATCCCAGAGTGCTAGGATTACAGGTGTGAGCCACCATGCCTGGCTCATTTATGTATTTCTGTTGTTGCTGTACTTGCTTTGGGGTCTTACTTATAAATTCTTTGTCAAGGCCAATGAAGAAGTGTATTTTCTACATTCTCTTCTGTAATTTTTATGATTTTATGCCTTTCAAGTTTTTAATCCTTCTTGAGTTAATTTTTGTATACAGTGAAAGACAGGAATATAGTGTCATTTTTCTGCATGTGGCTACCCAGTTTTCCCAGCACCATTTTTTGAACAGGGAATCTTTTAATCAATGCATATCTTTGCCTACTTTGTTGAAAATTTATTAGTTGTAGCTATACGGTTTCATTTCTGGGTTCCCTATTCTGTTCCATTGGTCTATGTGTCTACATTTATAACAGTACTGTGCTGTTTTGGTCACTATAGCTTTAGAGTATAACTTGAAGTCTGATAATGTAATATCTCCAGATTAATTCTTTTTGCTTAGGATTGCCTTGGCTGTTCAGGCTCTTTTTAATTTTCATATGAAATTTAGGACTATTTTTTCTATAACTGTGAAAAATTATATTGGTATTTTGATGGGAATTGTATTGGATCTGTAAATCTGCACTTTGGGCAATATGGACATTTTAACGATGTTGATTCTTCCAATCCATATGTGTGAGAGGTTTTTCCATTTCTTTGTATCGTCCATGATTTCTTTCATCAGTGTCTTGTAGTTCTCCTTATAGAGATATTTTATCTCTTTGTTTTAGTATATTCGTAGGTATTTTAGTTTTGGTTGCAGTTATTGTAAATGGTATTGGGTTCTTAAATTGTCTTTCAGCTTAAGTGTTACTACTATATAGAAATGCTGTTGATTTGTATATATTAATTTTATAACTAAGACTTTACTGAATTTATCAATTTTAGGAGTCCTTTGGTGGAGCCTTTATGGTTTTCTTTTCTTTTCTTTTTTTTTTTTGAAAGCTGAAAATTTATTTCACTGAAATAAGGAATACCTAGAGCAGCAGTCACCAACCTATATGGCACCAGGAACCAGTTTCATGGAAAACACTGTTTTTCAAGGGTGAGAGGGTTGGGAGTCAGACAGGAAGCAGAGCTCAGGTAGTGAGGCAAGCAGTGAAAAGTGGCTGAAAATACAGATGAAGTTTTACTTGCTCACCTGATGTTCAATGCTTGATGTGTAGCCCAGTTACTAACAGGTCATAGATAAGAAGCTTTTTGGCACCAGCGACTAGTTTCATGAAAGACAATTATTTCTATGGACTGGAGGGAGGGGGAGATGGGACAGGAAACAGAGCTCAGGTGGTGATGCTGTGAAGCCCAGTTCCTAACAAGTCATGGACCAGTACCAGTCAGTGGCCTGAGGGTTGAGGACCACATACCTAGAGAAGTGGTGACACATTTCTAGGAGTGTCTCTTGAGTGAGCTTTAAGAGGTGATGGTGTGTGATTTGGTGGGTTGAATGGGAAGACCAGCTCTTAACGTGGGCAGGCCCTGGTCCCTGGTGCCACATTCAGCTGGGATACAGATAGAACAGAAAAAGCAGAGGAAAGGCAATTTTTTCTTTCTCACCTGGTGCTGGGATATTGTTTTTCTCCTACCTTTAAAAATCAAAACTTCAGGCTCTCTGGCATTTGGACTCCAGGACTTACTCCATTGATCCCCTGAGGTTTCAAGCCTTTGGCCCCTAACTCAGAATTACATCATCATCTTTCCTGGTTTTAAGACTTTTTAACTTGTACTAGATTAAGGTACCTGCATGCTAGGGTGCCTAGCTTGCCAATGGCATGAGCCAATTCTCCTCACAAATTTTCTCCCATATCTGTGTTTTTGGAGAACACTCATGCAACACGTGAGGGTATAATGAGAAGACAGTCTCCTACGAGCCAGGAAGGGGGCTCTTGCCAGATATTAGATCTGCTAGTGCCTTCATCCTGAAATTCTAGCCTCTAGAACTTTGAGAAATAAGTGTTTGTTGTTAAAGTCACCCTGTTTATGGTATTCTTTTACAGCAGACCCAAACAAATAAGATAGATGCCCTGAGGAAGGGATTATTTATTTATTTTTTATTCCAGAATTACATTAATGAAAGATAAGAAAAACCTCTCTTTTGTCACAGAAGGGCATTCAAATCATATTCTCAGTGAAATATACACTTTAAAATCTGCCTAATCTTTGAAAGGAAAGTGCTAAGAAATAATAAGCTCCTAATGCACACAAAAATGGCATTAAAGCTATAAATTAGAGTGTCGGTCAACAGGGGACCTGGGGACCCCAACACACCGGAGTTAAAATAGTTCACATAAATCAACAGGCCATGTTAACTGAGGATTCTGAGAACCTCACATGGAAGAAAGGCGACTTTTATGTCCTCTTCCATCCTTCAATTTATAAAGGGCCTTGATTAAGTGTGAGTAAAGGAGTATGAGTGTTAATGAAATATAAACAAAGTAACTACTTTTATTCTGTTTTAGGGAGGTGTGTTTGGACTGACAAGTTCAAATCCCAAGGTCAACCTTTCCCTCTTCTCATTGAAGGGTCAAGAAATGAAAAGATGCCTTTGTTGATACTTCAACCTCTGCTCCTTCCTCGGCAGCTGGTTCAAAAAGGAAATGAGGGACGGTGTGTACACCTACTGTAAACACTGTGGTTCCTGTGAGTTCCCAGGGCTAGGAGTTAATGTATTTCTAACTTTAAAGTAGACTTAGTCACCATATTTCAAATGATCCACATTGCAGTACCTATAAAAAATCCATCTCGTTAGCTCTTCGTCTCCTCTCTCATTACCTTCCTGTAGTATATTTTAAGTCCGTACATGATTTAAGGAACATTTCTGATCACTACCATTTTCTGTCTAGGGAGTTTGTCAAGTGAATTGGGAGTCACATTTATTCCACAGAAGTAATTGAGGGGGAGTGGAGAGAGCCATAGATTTCTCACTTTCTCACTCCACGCTCTGGGTATTATATAATAATGAGATACTGCTCAGTTAGGTTTGCTCAAATCACATAAAAACTACCATGCTAAATTTCAGAATCCAGAAATGCTTTTAATTTTTAATGTGCAGGGAAAGTTTCTATGGTTTAGTCAGTTTTGTAATTTTGACTTTACATTTCTAATTTTTACTCCTTTGTGAGTATTAATTAAAATTATTCATTCTTATTACAAATAAAAATTAGAAAAGGGCTAAACAGAAGGCTGAGTATCCTGACTTAAAGACTAGAAGGCAATACTCTACACTTCCTTTGTATATTATAGAAAATTTCTAATTTTCATAAGAAATTTAATTATTTTCTCTATAGTTTCCAAAGATATTAAAACTAAGTAAAACAAAGTTCATTCAAACAACCTTGTTATTGTGTTAATAAGTCAATTAACACTAACATGAAACAAGAACTAAGCTTTTAATGATGGTAAGATTTAATTTTTTTTTTGAAAGCCATCATATTAAAAATCCACATCTAACATGCTTCTGTGGCAGGAATATTAAGGACATGGAAAACTACCACAATTTTCTTCGTTTTTAAAAGACTGCTATAACTCAGAAAGCATCCACTTCATATTCCAGTACAATGCTAATGGCCTATAGTTGCAGAGATTAAGAATGGTGAGGGAAAATATTACTCCCAGTTCTCCGTTTGTGTGTCAAAGGAGACAGGAAAATAAATTTATTCTAAAATAAGCAAACTTACTTTCATCTTTTCTCCATATGCTTTAGTCTTATAACATTTGATTTAGACTAAAGTAACTGTCACCAAATTGCTTACTTCTTAAAACATTACAATATTCTCTAAGACTCACAAAAGACTGCAAAGTGTAAAATACTTATTGCTATTACATTGCAGTGTAAGAATGAACAGGAAACAACGTGGTGGAGGAGGGAGACAGGGTTTGGGTTTGGACCGTTTCTCTTCACATCTATACTCACTGCCCGATGATGTCATCCAGCTTCAAGGCTTTAAAAGCCATCTATACGATGACAACTCTCAGATTAATATCTCCTGCCCAGACCTTTTCCTTGAACTCCACACTCATATATCCAGCTGCCTACTCAACATCACCACTTGGATAACTAATAGACATATCAAATTTAACATGTTGAAACATTTCATCCTTATTCTTCACAGCCCTTTTCCAGCTCAATATGTGGGGACTCTAGCTTTCCAATTGCTAGGATTGAAAAATCTTTGGGTCTTCCTTCATTTGTTCTCTTCCTTCCCTCACTCCCCACATTCAACTTAGCATCAGATTCCGATGGTTGTATTTTAAGAGTAAATTCAAAACCCATCAACATCTCACCACTTCCACTGTGGCCACCTTGGTCCATGCCTCCACCATCACCCGTGCAGATTATTGCAAAAACATTCTTATTTGTGTGTTCAGCTTTCATGCTTGACCCTAGGATCTATTCTCAACAAAACAGCTGATGTTTTTCTCTTATCAGGTTGCTCCTCTGTTCTAAATTTCTCTCTGGCTTCCCATATTATCTAGAGAAAACAAAGTTCTTTCAGTGCTCCATAAGGCTTACAGGTGAATCTTGTCCTTCTCAACCATGCTGGCTTCTTTACTATCCATTGTGCATACTCAATGCAGTCTAGTAAAGAAACTTTCAGCTGAGTAGATAAACACATATTAGATTGTAAATGCTTTTTAAGTGAATGAATGACAGAAGTAGCAGATGTCAGAAAAGCCTTTAGAATATTTTCTTTGTTCCTAGGCTACTTGGGTGTTCTTGATTGGTAGTCTTTGGATATTTCTGATATAAGAGTATACAGATAGAATTTTATGATACATTCTATCAGCATTTATTTGGTGAATATTATGCATCAGGGGTTATATGTAACAACCTTCCCCATGTCACATCCCATGTGCTTAGTTGACTCAAGGACTATTTTTTCTTCACATACACACACACACACGAAACATCAATTAAGTATTTGCTGTGTACTTGATTATAGGTCTAGTACGAACTGGGATAAAATAAAGGTGGCTATTAAAAATTCATGGCTTAGTGTACCCAATCTTGTTTTGTTTCTCCTTCACTGTGACGTGGTTATCAACATTTAAAACTGAGAGTTGGGGGGTCAGGAAGGGTTGTGGAAAACAATTATCTCCATTTTCTCTGAAAAACTCAGCAGACCTGGCAATCTTTAGTCTGCTTTGCTTTGTAGCATTCTGTTGTAAATAAGTAGCAGCTGCCCAGCTTGAGCAGGTCACCTGCTCTGGATTGTCAAAGAGGCCTAAAACTTGAAAAAGAAAGAAACAAACAAAAAATTATAATTTTTCCTGGGCAGCACCTGTGGCTCAAAGGAGTAGGGCGCTGGCCCCATATGCCAGAGGTGGTGGGTTCAAACCCAGTCCCGGCCAAAAACTGCAAAAAAAAAAAAAAAAAATTGTAATTTTTCATTTGAATAGCCTCTTATATTTTAGAAAGCTTCACATATGATATGATATACTATCCTAAAGCCATTCTTTCAGAGTAAATGGTGTTTCTAGCTAAAGGAGACAGTCTGAAAGAGTTCATTATCACCCTCCTCATCATCACAAATTACATTTATTTAGCGTTACTATGGGCCAAACACTGTCTTAAGTTTCTTTTATATGTAGATGCTTTGATTTTACCATTAGCTTTTTTATTATTCTTATATTCTAAGGAGAAAAGGAGTGGCTGGTAAGGGCAGTAATTTGCCAATAATGATATTATTAGAATTTAAATTCAGGCAATTAAATATAGAATCCAATTTTTAACATCGGGGTTATAGTGGTGGGATAAGCCAGGAGTAAAGTCTAAGTATGCCTAACTCCACATACCCTATACTGCCCACATGTTATAAACCAAGGAGGGCACAGAGTCACCTGGTGACCCGAAGGTGGGTCCCTTAAAACACCAGTGGAAAAGTCTAGTGTCCTTCTCCAGCCTGTGAATCTGTATAGGGCATTCTGCTTGTGCCTTCATAGAGTCTTAACCATGCAATCTGCGTTGGGAGGGTAGCACAGTAGAGATAAAGCGAAGTATTTTATTTTATGGAAACTCAGTTAATTAGAAAGTATTTTAGGGATCCACTTCTGAATCCCTCCCTAGTGCCTATGACTATGCTTGGTACCCTGTAGGTATCTGCTTAAAGAATGATTTTTGCACTGACTCAAACATTTATTAACTTTTGCAAAAGTTTCCCCAAAGGGGTTGATTTATTTGACCAAATTAAATGCCATTAAAAGTAAACACAAAAGAAAAAGTAGGTGTCTTGTCTGAGTAGAGACTAAATCGGTGTTATTTGACTCTATTGCTTCTCCTACCTCCAGGAAGAAATGATACACTCCCAGTTAAACATTCCCTTGGAATGGATATGTCTGGTGACAGACACACTGTTAATGATACCTCTCACACCATGGGTTGGCTGCAGTGAGCCGTCGTTTCTGGTAGTTTGCCTTGCTCTTATGGAGAAAGTTATCAGGGTCTAATCAGGTGTCAGTGCATCATTTTTGCAAGCGAGCTTGGCTATCATAGCTCAGCACTTAATATGATCTAGTGTTCATGTGTTTCACCTCCAACATCCATTCAGCAGGGTATTTTTTCTGAGATTATCTGAAAAGTAGGCTTTATTTTTAAGTAGAATAATTCCTCCTAAAATCCAATGGAAGAACAGCAATCTGTTTTTGCTCCATCTCTTTACATTATTTAAGGGTCAGATTTTTTAACTCATAACAAAAGATTCTTCAAACTAGCTCACTCTAGATCAACATTTCTCAAACTGTGGGTCGTGACCCACAGGAACTGTATTAAAGGGCCACAGCATTAGGAAGATTGAGAATCACTGCTCTAGCCGGTACTATTTTTTCCTTTGATTTATTGCACGCCTCTAACCAAATCATGATTGAGAGGAGACATGAAAGCTAGTCCCTAGGATCTTTGTTCCTCCTTTGTCTCCCCTGGGATTGGAAATAAAGTCACTACATCCACATTTGTAACTTTCCTGTGATACCATGAGCACACAAAGGCTTCTCTGTCTCCTGCCTTCACAAAGATAGGAAGAACTTAATATGCAGTAGCTTTCAGGTGAAGCTTATGGGTAATATGGACAGGTCAAAAGCACATGCACCTTAAAGCAATTCTGGTTACTGTCTCTTCATGAGCTATTTTTCCATAAGCCATTGAGTTGACCATTCTGACCACTTGCCAGCATCACACTTTTCAAATCATAGCCCAGCTAGAGAAAGAGTAAATAACTAGATAACTCACTGTTTTCCATGTAGAGCCACATCATAAAAAAAAATTAAAATAAATAAATAAATAAATAAATAAATAAATAAATGCAACTGAATGAGTGGTGGTCCATGCATAGGAAAACCCTGCACACTGGTTCCAAAGACCTAGAGTCTCACCCTGCTTAGCCACTGATATCTGGGCACAGAACATGGGCTATACACGTCTCATCTGGGTAGAGTCCGCACTGATGAAATGGCAGGTAATTTCCCAATTTCTTCTTCAATCTGAGGTTCTAGGTATTGATCTGAAATAAACGAAAAAAAAAATAGAAGAATATGAAGGACATGGTGTCTTGAGGTAATTTGCATATTACAACACATAGTTTGAAAATTTTTTATGGCTATTTGGAAAATCAAGTAAAGCCAAGGCATTAATCAAAAGGATTTTCTGTCCATCATGTCTAAAACCAGCTCAGCAATGAAGCCATGTGTATCTTTCTTTACCTAAATAGTGTTTCTTAAAGCATTTCACCCCATTAGCTACAATTGATACTTACTAGCTAAGAAACAAAAGCTCAAAACCCACTCTATTTCCTAAAAATGATCAGTATTCCCTAAAGTATCTGTGATCTTGGAGAAGATTAGGATCAAAATGGAGAATGCATGTAGTTTGACAAATGCAACCCCTCTCTTCTGATGCCTTGGTGTACAGAAAACCAAGGATACTGGGAAAGACAGGCCCCACTGCATGGGGGTCAGGGAGCCTCTCGAGAGAACAGGCCTTCCAGAAGGTCATTACTTTTTCCTTGAGTCCTGTGATTAATAGAACCTATCTCAAGATTGAAACTGTCCTAAGTAAATACAGTGAGCCATAAAAAACACTTTTCTCCATGGCTCTTTCTACTAAGAAAACAATAATATCAAATGATTGAGTAGTTTGAATTGTTCACCTAGGCTGTATATCCATGTCTGGTGATTCTCTTACCCCAGCCACTTGGTATTATGGACACACTTTGTCATTACTGTCAGTACATATAAATAGTGAATGAAGTACCATCATAAAAAGAATAGAAACATGGGCAAAAGTAATGGGGCATAACCAAGGGACAGGATCTTTTCCTTGTTACTGGTTCATTTTGTCAGAGGTGCAATCATTTCAGCACAGGCCTAAGCACAGCAATCCTGGCCTGCTCTTGCTTGGTTCATCAACAATTGTCATGGTAAGGAGAGGACTTTCCACTTTTACCCCTGGCAGGTCCTAGAAGGTTCTCACTTGGTACCACCATAGGTAATGTCTTCTCACTGGACACAGTTTGGTTTTGATGCACAAGATTTTCCACAGTGGTGGTGGGGCAAGCTGTGACTACTGTTCTAAGTAACCATCCTAGTGGAAGATTTTATGACCATTGATTCTCCAGATAGAGCTCTTCTTTCTGCTCAAAAGGGAAGTATGATCAAGATGTATGTGAATGAACATGCATCCTTGGGGAGTGGAATTGATTTGGAGACAAAGAAAAAGAAAAGATTATCTTGCTATGGACTGATAGAATTGAGTTATGTTAGTTGGTAATTAAAAGATATGTGATTTAATTCACACCCCAGACCAATAAATAGGACATGTCAGCTATATTGCCGGCCATTAGTTTTTCAAAATTGATTGTCATGAAGTGTAAGAGTCCAACATTTATGTGACTAATCATATTAAATTTGGAGAATAAAAGGATGGATTCTGAAGCCAGACTACCTGGGTTGGGTTCAAATGCCAGTTCTATCACCTATTGGCTTTGTGACATTGGCCGTATATTAAATCTCCTGTCTCTTCATTCCCTCACCCAAGAAATGTGGGAAAATAATAATCTCCATAGAGTTGTTGTAAGAATTAACCGAGTTAATGAAAAGTACTTACAACTATGATTAGAACGTTAAGAATCTCTAATAACTGGTTGTACCATCCTGCATGTGCATCTTTCATAAACAAAAATATATTTTTTAAAGTATAGTTACACCATAGAATTGCCATTGTACATTAACATGCCTCTAAATCTGTCATCAATGGAGAAACATTGGCCAGTCGAGAATGCATTCCTGTTTAATGAGAAAGCCATACCTCAATGGATAAATCCATTATTTTATTGGGAAAGTAACTCAGGGCTGTGACTTGGGTCAGCCAGGATCTGAAGTTCATGCCATTTTGGGTCTCAGGAGGCAGAAAGGGGCATTTACTTCTAGCTGCCCTGTGCCCAGCATCTGTTAATTGAGAGAGAGGCAGATGTATGAGATACATAACTCAGTGTTGAGTGCAGACGAGAAACATTCTCCTGAGAAGTTTTAAAAACCTATTTTCTTTGGAGTCAGGCCTTCTCAACTTGACTTGGTTTTTCCAGCTGCATCTCAATGGGTGTGTTTATCTTCAGACTGTTCCCCCATCCCTTGGAGGAGCAGTCCAGGCCAGAGCTCACATTCTTCACTCTGTCTTGCATAGAGGTATTTGGGGAGGATTGTTTTTCTTTTGCTCTTTATTGAATCCACTTTTTTCTTTCTTTTTCATGATGAGTTCTTTTCCCAGGACTTCATCTGAGATGGCAAATCAAGTTAAATTTTAGGAGCTGTAGTGATGTGCTTGCAAAGAAGTCCCAAGATGTGTAGTGCTGAATTTGCAGACCTTATCTGGAGAATAACAGCCCTCAACAATCAACTCCACCAAGACATTAACATGTGTTCTAACATCAGACTAGGAAAACCATCAGTACTATCTATAGGGGAAATATGCAGCCATCTGAATGTAAAAATCAACAGTTATTTTCATGTGGTTGAGTTTCTGAGCTCTTTCTTCAGCAATAAGGAAATATCAAAATCATGAAAAGAGAGTAAATATTGTGATAAGATAAATGGCAATTCCCTAATGAAAAGCATTTCATAATCATTCCTTTTTCTTCATGTACCCAAACAAGAAAGATAATATTTTAGGGCATTTTTATTTCTGAAGTCTTTGTTAAAAGGCCAATTTTGTGTAAATGGCTGTGAATAGGAGCTTTTATCATGCAAAATCCCAAGGTTCCTTTGGTTCCTTATCTACAAGCTAGAAATAAAAATCACATGTCATTGAAACCAAACATCTGTTTTTAGGGAACTACCCTGTAATTCCGGGATTTCTATTGCCTTGTATTTTAAACAATCTTAAAATCCTTGTATGACATAACACTTATTCATTCTTCCAATGTTCCTTGAGGGCTGATCACGTGGTCCCACTCAGGGTCGTAGTAGGAGTTGGAGAAACACATGTTCCTGAGCCTCAAAGAGTTTAGAGACTGAAGGGGAGAAAATCACTTCTTACGAGAATTTTCATTTAACTATTTAATCACTTCTGCTGTATCATTAAGGTCAGTTGAGGAATAAAGCTAATAAGTGTTCTCACTGGCACCTAATACAGTGCTTGCAAACATCAGATGCTCAATACATGTTAATTAGCACAGTGTGACAGAGATCGATCTATCTGACAATTGTCTCTTCAACGAAATGTGTAACAGTTCAGTAATAATACTGATGGAAGGCTAGTTCTTTCTCCCAATTTCTCTGAAAATTTATTCCGGTGTTCAGTGGAGACAACTTTCTCTCCCTCCAGAATAATATTCCTGCAGATCCCATGACTTCATCTCATTACTCTTAGATCCTGTCAACACGTTAAGTCACAGAGTCTCAAAGCAGCAGTTAGACTGTTCAGTCGAGGGTGAGAAAGCTTGGATCTGACATGCCTTCAGGTATTTTCTTCCTCAGTTCAGAACAGAGTCAGTCTGAATCAGGGGCCAGCAGTGTCACCTCCATCCTCCTTTCCCCGCTCACCTCTCGACTTCCTTGGGAGCTGTTTCTCTTCTCAGTTGTCTGCAGTGAGGAGCAGGAGGGAGAAGGTAAAGGCGCCCAGCTCACCTGTTCACGCTTCTTCCTCTCTGGGCCCTGCAGGTGAGCAATGCTGTGGGGTCTTTGACAGTTCCCAGAAGCTGCAGGGCTCCCTCTTCAGTTTTAAGCATCTGCCTCCCTCCTTCGTCTGCTGCTTCTCCTTTGCCTCCTTATGATGGCAGATAGGCTGTGTCAACTTGACTGGATCCAGGGAAGCCCAGATGGCTGGGGAGGGCTGTTTCTAGGTGTTCCTTTCACCTCCCACACACACTGAAGCCTTGGGGTTAGAATATAATAAAAACAAAGCTCCCGTAGCACAGTGGTTATGGCACCAGCCATATACACCCAGGCTGGCAGGTTCAAACCTGGCCCAGGCCTGCTAAACCACAATGACACCTGCAACAAAAAAATAACCGGGCATTATGGTGGGCACCTATTGTCCCAGTTACTTGGGAGGTTGAGGCAAGAGAATCCCTGAAACCCAAGAGTTTGAGGTTGCTGTGAGCTGTGATGCCATAGCACTCTACCCAGGATGACAGGGTGAGACTCTTTCTAAAAAAAAAAAAAAGAAAAGAAAATAACAAAGCTCCCCTTTGCCACAAAGGGAAGCTGTTCACAAAATATCAATAATTCACTCCAAGGTATGTCTCTCTTCCTACCCACTAGAGTCTAGTGGTTCTCAACCTTCCTAATGTCTCCTAAAGCCACGACCCTTTAATACAGTTCCTCATCCATAAAATTATTTTTGTTGCTACTTCATAACTGTAATTATGCTTCTATTATGAATTGTAATGTAAATATCTGATATGCAGAATGTATTTTCATTGTTACAAAGGGGTCGTGACCTACAGGTTGAGAACAGCTGGACTAGATCCTTTTCATATCCCTTATCACTCTGGAGAGACAAATTCTGCCTCATAATCATTTTCTCACCACACTTACTTAATATTATGCCTCAGGCCAAACTGAGGCAGAAGGGCCAGGCCTAAGATCCCAGTTGTGGAGCCAGCATGAAGTTCGCCCAGTTTGCCTCTTCTCGGAATTACTGAGTGTACAGTGAACAGTTTGGCCTTATATGTCTGTAAGGAAGAATTATGCAAATGAATTTAATGCCTGCAGCATGCTGTAGTGTGACAGTGGAGAGTAATATCAATTATTTTTTTAGGCCCTCTGAAAACAGTGACTATAAAAACTGTTTTGGGCTTGATGATAGATAATAGGCTGTGGATGACACAGATGTGGGCTCATTTGCAGGGCCCAGAGAGGCAGAATCATGTCTGGGTTAGCTGGGCACCTTGACCTCTCTCCTGGCCCCCTCACTGCAGACTCACACTTTCAGGGGAAAAACAAGTCACAAGGAAGATAAGAGGTAAACAGAGAAAGGAAGATGGAGGTGACACTGGTGGTCCCTGATTCAGACTGACTCTGTTCTGAACTATGGAAGGAAATATCTAAAGCTATGTCAGGTGCAAACTTTAATTTTCACCCTCAACTGGACAGTCTAACTGCTGCTTCGAGACTCTATGACTTAAAGCATGGACAAGATCTAAGAGTAATGATCTCCCCAAGCAGGGGAGGTTTGCCTCCATCAAATGCTGGCAGTCCTTTCATTCATAGGCTGAGCATCTTTCATCTAGAATAAGGGTAGGCAGATCTGATACATCACCAGTATTTTAAACTGGAACACAGACAGACATGCATATTTGTTTATGTATTGTCTCTGAATTTTTTATACTATAATGTCAGGTTTGAGTAGTTGCAATACAGACTACCCAATAAAGGCTAAAATACTATCTAACTCTGCATGGAAAACATTTATGACCTCTGATTTAGAAAGACTCCCAATGTCCTGATGGGTGGTTCATGCCTATATCCTAGCACTCTGGGAGGCTGAGGAAGGCGAATCCCTAGAGCTCAGGAGTTTGAGACCAGCCTGAGCAAGAGTGAGAATCTGTCTTTACTAAAAGTAGAAAAATTAGGTGGGCATGGTGGTGGGTGCCTGTAGTTCCAGATACTTGGGAGGCTGAGGCAGGAGGATCACTTGAACCCAGGAATTTGAGGTTGTTGTGAGCTAGGCTGAGCCACAGCACTCTGGCCTAAATGAAAGAGTGAGACTCTGTCTTAAGAAAAGAAGACCCCCAAGTAGGTTATCATGCTAAATACATAAATACATACAAAGCACATCCATGCAAGTGGTCTTTCCTCTAGATGCTAAAACAGGGAATTCTCCATTTTAACTGTATTGTCTTGCTGAAAAACAGAGGGTCTTGCTGCTGCTTCTGCCTCAGAATTTGTTTCAATTAATTTTCCTTGGATGGCAATGTTTCTGGGCTGCTTTGAGTTGAAAATATTTTTTCTTCCTGAAACTATGAATGAATTTTCTATTTATTCATTTATTTAAAAATATGATTTGAGTGACGGACACAAGGCAGTTACTGGGCTCAGTGGTAGGGATACAGTGTAAAATAGCTCGGTTCTGACCTCAAGGTACTGAGAATCTAGTGGAGAGACAGGTTGGTAACTGAGCAGTTACAGAGCCCCGGAGGCTTAACTGGGCCAGGGTTGAGCACGGGACACCAGGCAGCAGAAAAAGAGGCACCCGATGCCCTCTTGTGACATTGTACAGGGGAAACCAGGGAAGGCCTACCAGAAGAAAATTTGATGAAACTTGATGGCTGAAAAGAAGTTGGGCAACCACAGTGGAATTAAGAAGAAAACTTGATGAAACTTGATGGCTGAAAAGAAGTTGGGCAACCAGAGTGGAATTAATAAACCAAAAGCTATTTTCAGGCAGAAGTAGCAAAAAGTTCAAAAACCTAGAGGAGGGCATTCCATGATGAATTAGAGAACCCACAGAATAGTTGATGGAACCCACATAAAATAATAACTCTTATACGCCATCCTGGAGCAACTAACAGAGGCTGCTTATAGCTGAAGCCCCAGCCTAGATATTCTGTCCTTCCAGCCTCTGAGACTAGGGAGAATCAGCATTTCAGCACATCTGTAACTACCCTGTTGCATCACAAAAGACCTTATAAGCCATGAGGACTGATTTGTACAGGAGGAAAATGCCAGCTCACTGAAGGAGTTTACTCCAAAGTTTTATGATTCATGTTCAATTTGTTCAGTCTGAGGTTATAGCAGGGGGATGCAAGTCAGTGGTACATTGTTTTATGGAAGCACAATCCACCAACAAGGTAACACTTTGTTAAAAGTGTTCAGCACATTAGGTGGTTCTCTGGGTGTTTTCTCAATCTCATTTAGTACTCATCACACTGCCTCCCTAGAAATAAAAGAAAAAGGAAGGATAGTTATGTTGACTATGGGCTTGCCACTGTGAAAAACATTATCTCATTAAACTTTACTGTGACCCAGCCAGGCAGATAGTATTATTTCAATGTTCAGAGATGAAGAAGGACATTCAGAAAGTTTATATAATTCTTTCAGAGTTACAAAGAAAGTAGCAGAACCAGGGTCCACGCGCTTGATTACGGATGAATATGCATTGCATTGACCAGGTAGAGATGAGGGCAAGGATGTTTCAGGGAAGATAAGCATCACTGTTAAGGCTCACTGGTAAGAATAAAACATTTTCCATTCAGGGAGTGGTGAGCATCTTATTTTCACATTAGATCATCATTTTCCACAGTATAGACTAGGTATTAATAGTATGGTGTTTGTATTTAATAGGTATTAATATATTGTATGGTGTTTGTATTTAATTTTCAAATAAATTTGGAGAAGAGGGTCAAATAAATTCATCTTTTCTTTTTTAGAGAAAGAATGAAATATCATTTTATTTGTGGGGGGAAAGTACAGCCAGTCTAACGCTATTCTCAAAAGTTTGTTTCTCAAATTAGGGACACCTGAGAATCTGAATTGCTAATAGGCTGGCCCTGGGGAAAGGATGGGAAAGGATGGGAAAGGTTTATAGGCCCCTTTAAGGAAGGTTCTTACAGTCAGTCCTAACACCAGAAACCTAAGGTACAACTGAAAATTTCTCCTTTTGGGCAGAAAGGGTTTAAAGCAGCGGTTCTCAACCTGTGGGTCGCGACCAACAGGAAATGTATTAAAGGGCCACGACATTAGGAAGATTGAGAATCACTGGTTTAAAGCAAAGAGCCGGGATGACCAGGAGAGGAGAAGTCCAGCTCACAGGTTCTCAACAGGGAAGCAGCATGGTCCCTATGGGCATATTAGGGAACAGGACAGAAGGGAGGTTTGGGGTTCTGGGGAGCACTGTTGGCAATTAGTAGGAACAACCAGTAAAAAACAAAAAACAACTGCCCTGCCTGAGTAGCAGTGGCTTCCCTCATAATCTCTGACCTCCCTCTATTTGGTACCGATGACCTGCCAAGAAGGTTAAGCAAAGGCAGTCTAGAGCTCAGAAACTAGAAGTCTCAGGAGAGACCTGAAACCCTGCTGCTGCCTTGAATCTCCCTTTTTGCTGCAGTGTGCAGGCTGCAGCTAGTTTATGCTGAGTACATCATTCTGGATCCCAGGGCTTAGTTGAGTCTATTAATCCCTCAGTTTCTTCCTTAGTCCAGAGAGGGCTGAGAGGACATGATTTCAGGGTGTGGCAAGCCACTGGACCCCACATTGTAGTAAAACCTCTTTGGATTGCTTATGGGGTCCTAGGGAACCTCTAGCTCATCCTTATTTAGCTCTGATACTCTTTGACCCTTCCTCAGGCTTGGGGTACACTGTAAGCCTCAGGGCATTGTCTGGATCATATTTAAAACATCCTGGCAGTTAGGGCTCCACTTGGCACATTCTTTCCCAAAACAGTGTTTGGCACAGGTTCAAAGTGTCAGCTCCTGGCCCTTTCTCAGCTGTCACACAGTCATTGGGGTCACTACCTTTGGTTTAGGATACCACCAGAATGGCCAATTATTTTTGGAGACAGGGTCTCCAGATGTGATGTGATAACTCTATTCTTCATTACACTGCACATCCAGGGTGAACGCGGCTGAGCACTCAGGGCAGAACTCTTCACACGTGCAATTCCGGGAGTACTACAGTCTATGATGTTATCACTGATGAGGGGGATCAATCTATGTCTGTGAGTGATGAATTCATTGTGAAGGACTGAAGCATTGGTAGCAATCTGAAGCCAGTCAATGGCTATTATGGGCATCACAGGAATGAAAGCTGTTGGAATAGAATTGAGCACCACCAGGTCCATATTCTCAATGATGAACTTGACGTTCTTGTCAGTGAGCTCCATGATCTGCATGGTAGGCTGATTAGTGTACAACAAATTTATCTTTTAAAAACATTTAAATTCAGGACCTCTTGAGGAATCCAAATCCATTGATTGAGCCTCTAAAACACAAAATTTAGGGTGTTCTAAAAACCTCGATCACAAAGCACCAGCGTGGCACAGGACACAGCAGTGGTCCTTTGGGTGCATTTGAAGCAAAAGCTGCTCATGATAGAGTTTGGTAGAGGACAATAAGGAGGTTCTGCTTGACATAGACACAGGGACATTTCTTTTCTTCTAAGGGAATCACTCTCCCTTACATCATCAAAAACCTCTCCATTTCAATGTTCAATAAAAAAGTGTAACACATAGGAGAGGTATTAATACAGTGAGTCTGTGAAATGTCTCATATAACTTACATTCTCACGCCAGGACTCAGTCTCGTGGCCACATGTAATTGCAGGGAGGCTGACCATTGTGGCCCCACCTGTGTGCACAGGGAGAAGGGGTGTACTTAGATATTGTGACATTCTATCAATCTCTGTCATATGAAGGGAAAGGAGGAGAGTGAGTCTTGCTAGGCAAACAAAAGAAAAATGAATGTTTCAAGCTGCATAAATTTTATTCTACTGTGTTCAAATAGCATAATTTCTCCAACGAGGCTGACATTTAACACTTCAGTTATCATTGGTGACTTCAATAAAAGATGTTTTGTTATAGTGGAGGAGAGAATCAGATGGCAGAAGATTAAGGAGTGAATGAGAGAACACATGGAGAAAAGCACAAATCACTTTTAAAAATTTGGTATTGAAGTAAGGAATTCAAGGGAGGAACAGCTTGATGAAAGAGAAAACTGTGTTCTTTCCTTTTTCTTTTTATTTCAAGTTATCATGAAGTTACAAATAACCAGGTTACAATATTTGAATTTGTTAAGTAGAGTGCCTCTTGTAGTTGTGTCCCACACCCAAAAGGTGTATCTTATTGTCCTACATTGTGACCATTAAGTGGGAGCACACCAATCCCTGCCCTCCTCCCCTCTCCCCCATACATGTTCTGCCACCTCCAACTTGAATTGGGTTTTTCTCCTATGTAGGCCTGTTCTACATCATCTATTGGCTTCATATTACTATTGAGCACATTGGATATGTGCTTTTCCATTCTTCTGATACTTTACCAAGGAGAATGTGCTTCAGTTCCACTCAGATTAATATAAAAGATATAAACTCACCATCTTTTTCATGGCTGAATAGTATTCCATGGTATACATATACCACAATTTGTTAATCCATTCCTGAGATGATGGGCATTTAGATTCTTTTCACATTTTGGCAATTGTAAATTGAGCTGTGATAAACAATCTAGTCTAAATGTCCTTATGATAAAATGATTTTTTCTTCTAGGTAGATGCCTAGTAGTGGGATTGTGCGGTCAAAAGAGAGGCCAAATTTGAGTTCTTTGAAGATACTCCACATTTTTTTCCAAAGAGGCTGCATTAGTTTGCAGTCTCACCAACAGTGTAAAAGTGTTCCCCTCTCTCCACATTTGTGTCAGCATCTGCAACTTTGGGACATTGTGATGTGAGGTAATCTTACTAGGGTTAGGTGATATCTCAGGGTGGTTTTCATTTACATTTCTCTGATCATCAGGGATGATGAGCATTTTTTTCAAATGTTAGTTAGCCATTCGTCTGTCTTCCTCAGAGAAGGTTCTTCTGTTGATGTTTGTTGCCCAGTGATAGATGGAATTGTTTGCTCTCTTTTTGTTGATTAATTTGAGTTTTCTATTTATCCTAGTTATCAAGCCTTTTTCAGATGTAACATGCAAATATCTTTTTCCATTCTGAAGATTGTCTACCTGCTTAAATTGTTATGTTCTTAGCAGTGCAGAAGCTTTTCAGTTTAATTATGTCCCACTTGTTTATTTTTTTGTTGTTGCAATTGCCTCTGAAGTCTTTCTCACAAAGTATTTGTGAGGATGACAGCCTCAAGAGTTTTCCCCATACTTTCTTGGAGGCTTTTTTTCATTTTATGTCTTAGATTTAAATCTTTTATCCATCTTGAGTCAATTTTTGTAAGTGGTGAAAGGTGAAGGTCCAGTTTCAGTCTTTTACATGTGGTTATCCACTTCTCCCAGCACCATTTGTTGACTAGGGATTCTTATCCCCAGTGTAAGCTGTAGTTTGGTTTATCAAAGATCAGATGGCTATGAGAGACTGATTTCATCTCTTGGTTTTCTGTTTTGTTTCATATGCTCTATTTTTTGTGCCAATACCATGCAGTTTTGATCACTCTGGACCTATAATACAGCCTAAAGTCTGGTAGAGTGATGACTTCCAGCTTTGTTTTTTGTTACTAAGAACTGCATTGGCTATATGGAGTTTTTTCTCGTTCCATATAAAACAAAGAACTATTTTTTTCCAGTTCTTAAAAGTATGATGTTGATAGTTGAATGGGGATTGCATTTAATACGTAGATTGCTTTGGGAAGTATAAACATTTTAACAATGTTGATTCTTTCCAGTCAGGAGCATGGTATGTTCTTCCATTTGTTAATGTCTTCTATTATTTCTTTTCTTAGGGTTTCATAATTGTCTTTGTACAAGTCCTTCACTTCTTTTTTTAGTTATATTCCTAGGTTGTTCATTTTTTTTGAAACTACTATGAAGGAAATTGCATCTTTGATTAGCTTCTTAATTTGGCTGTTATTGGCATACTGATTTGTGGACATAGACTTTATACCCTGAGATATTACTGTATTTCCTGATCACTTCCTATAGTCTTTTGTTTTAATCTCTGAGGTTCTGTAAATATTAGTTTGTATTATCAACAAAGAGTGGGAGTTTGACCTCTTCTGCCCCCATTTGGGATGTCCCTTATATCATTCTCTTGTCTGATTGCATTGGCTAGAACTTCAGAACTCTGTTGAATAGTGGTGGTGATAGAGGAGATGTTTGTCTGGTTTTGGTTCTCAGTGGAAAAGGTATCAATTTTACACCATTCACTATAATATTAATTGTGAATTTGTCATAGATGGCTTAAATCAAATTTAGAAAAGTGCCACCTTTGCCTATATTCTTAAATGTTCTTGTTAGGAAAGGATACGAAATTTATCAAAAGTTTTTTTTTTTTTTTCTGCATCTATTGAGAGGATCATGTGGTCCTTGTTCTTGCTTCTATTAATATGGTGAATTGCATTTATGCATTTGTGTATATTAAACCAGACTTTCATCCCTGGGATAAAGCCTACTTGATTGTGATATATAATTTTTTAAGTGTGTAGCTTTTGACTATTGGCTAAGATTTTATTCAGTATTTTTACATTGATATTCATTAGTGAAATTGGTCTTTAGTTCTCCTTTTTAGTTGGATCCTTTCCTGGTTTTGATATCACACTGAAGTTTATTTCATAGAATGCGTTGGGGAAGATTCCTTTCTTCTCAGTGTTTTGGAATAGTTTCTGTAATATAGGTACAAGCTATTCTTTGAATGTTTGATATAATTCTGGTGTGAAGCCATCTGATTGATACAGGGATTTTTTTGGTTGGAAGCTTTTCTATTGTTTCTGCTTCTCATGTTTGATATCAGTTTGTTCGAGAGATCCATTTATTCTTGGTTAAGTCTAGGGAGATGGCGTGATTCCAGGTATTGGTCCATTTCCTCCACATTGTAAAATTTCTGCACATGGAGTTTCTTGTAGTAGTCAGAGATAATCTCTTGTATCTGTGGTATCTGTTGCTATTTCCCCTTTGTCATTTCTGACTGAAGTTATTAGAGATTTTACTTTTCTGTTTCTAGTTAATCTGGCCAAAGGTTTATTAATTTTATTCATCTTTTTGAAGAACCATTTTTTTCATTAATTTTCTGAATGATTCTTTTGTTTTAAATTTCATTTATGTCTGATTTAATTTTAGTTATTGCTTTTCTTTTGCTGGGTTTGGAATTAGATTACTTTTTCTTTTCCATTTATGTCAGAAGATTCATTAAATTGTTGTTGTGCTTGCTCTCTTTCTGTTTTTCAGATGTAGGCATCTAATGTGATAAATTTCCCTCTTAGGACTGCTTTTGCAGTGTCCCAAAGGTTTTGGTAGCTTGTGTCTTCATTGTTGTTATGTCAGGTTTTGGTAGTTTGTGTTTTCATTGTTAGGTTCAAGGAAGTTAATGATTTTTCTATTTTATCACTTCCATGACCCAACTGTCTTTCAGCATAAAGTTGTTTAATTTCCATGCTTTTGTGTGATGATGAAAATTTTTGTTGGAGTTAAGTTCCACCTTTATTCCCTTGTGGTCTGAGAAGATACAAAGTTTAATTTCAATTATTTTAATTTTCTTGAAGATTGATTTGTATCCTAGGATATGATCTATTTTAAAGTATGTTCCATGGACTAACAAGAAGAATGTATATTCCTTAGTGTTGGGATGGTGAGTTCTGTATACGTGTATTAAGCCCATTTTTTATAGGGTCAAGTTTAAGTCCTTTCTTTCTTTAGTTTCTGTTAAAGGATCAGTCCAGTTCTGCTGGTGGGGTGTTAAAGTCCCCAGATATCATGATTTATAGGACATGATGTTGCTCAGACCAATCAAGTCTGTTTCATAAATCTGGGAACATTTAAGTTGGGTGTATAAATATTTAGAGTTGAAAATTCCTCTCTTTGTATTCTTTTCTTGACCAGGATGAAATGACTATCTTTGTATTTTTAACTTTAGTTGGTTTAAATCCACTTGTATCTAAAAACAGTATTGCAATCCCTCCTTTCTTCTGACTTCCATTTGTCTGAAATACTGTTTTTCATTTCTTTACCCTGAGTTTTATTTTGTCCTTCAAGGTTAGGTGTGTTTTATGAGATAGTATATAAATGGCTTGTCCTTTTACTTTCTGTCTTTTTTTTTTTTTTTTTTTTATCCAATTGGCCATTCTGTGCCTCTTCAGTGGAGAATTCAATCCATTAACATTATTGAGAGAATTGATAATTGTGGTGGAGTTCTATTCATCTTATTTTGTGAAAGACATTTGCTTAATTTTATTCTTTGTGCCATCAATGAAGCTATCCTTTGTCATTTAGTTTCTGAATATTACTTTGCCGGTGGTCCATTGTGAAGATCAGTGGGGAAAATAGGTCTAAGTATTTCCTGTAGAGCTGGTCTTGTAACTAATTTCATCAATGTTTGTATATCAGTGCAAGAGTTGGTTTCTCCATCAATTTTGAAGCTTTGTTTCACGGGATACAGAATTCTGGGCTAAAAATTGTTTAGTTTAAAGGTTAAAGGTAGATGACCATTCTCTTCTGAATTGGAAAGTTTCAGCTGAAAAGTCTGCTGTCACCCTGAGTCAATTGGTCCTTACTCCTGGCTGCTTGCAGAATTTTCTCTTTCATCTTCACTTTGGACAGGTTCATTAGAATGTGTTTTGGAGATGCTCTATTTGTGTTGAGATGACCTCGGGTTCATTATCTCTCTAAAACCAGTGTTTCAGAATCTTTAGTGAAACTTGGGAATTTTCATTTATGATATCCTCTAGTAGGGCTTCCATTCCTTTGGGATGTTCTCTCCTTCAGGGATACCTATAATTTGTATGTTGGAATGCTTTGTGATATGCCATAATTCTCTGAGTGAATGTTCTGTTTTCTTTTTCTTCTTTTATTTGCCTCTTTAACTACCTGGGTTAGTTAAAGAGCTTCATCTTGTAGCCCTGAGATTCTTTTTTCTCCATGGTCTAATCTGTTATTGATACTTTCTACTGCATCTTAAGTTCCCCAATTGACTCCTTCAATTCCTGAAGCTCTGACATATCCTTTCTACATTCTTCATAGCTTCCACCTATGTTTGGTTCTGTTTTTCTACCTTTTCATCTATTCCCTTTATTGCCTTTACCATCCATATTTTAAATACCCTTTCTGTCATTTTTAACATTTCTTTATAGGTCTTAGCCTCTGTGGTAGCTGCCTCATGGTCCCCTGGAGGGACAGAGGTTGCTCTGTTTGGTTTTTCAGGTTGCTAGAATTTTCCTGTTGATTCCTCCCTGTACATTTTCTTCTTATTCACTTCCTTCCCATACTTTTTTTTCTTACTACTTCCTTCACTTAAAATTATCTTGTTTCAGAGCTCAAGTGTTGAAGTGGCCTTTTGGTATAAAGGCAAAAGGAAGAGAAGGGTAAAGAGGGAGAAGGGAGAAAGAAAAGAAAAAAAGCAGTGGGAGTGAAAGAAAAGAATTGAAGTGAAGGAGAGAAGGACCCAAAGAAAGAATGAGTAACAGAAGAAATGGTGGTGATCAGCAGGATGCTATGAGCATACCTATAAATCTAGGGTTTTGAGGGGCCAGACTTTGTAGTTCCCTTGAAGACAGGAGGTCATTAGAAATCTGGGCAAAAGCAATACCTTACCTTCACCAAATATAAAAGAAAAAGAAAAGAATAAAAATTAGCAGTATGTCACAGTGGGTAACTACCAATACTGTCTTTCCAAAGGCCAAAGCTAGAAGGACACTCTAGACTTTAAGCTTGTGACCTCCTTGAGCCAGACCAATGCTGTGACTGCAGCAGAGGAAAGGCAAAAAAAAAATTTTTTTTTTTTTTTTGAGTTAGAGTCTCACTTTGTTGCCGTCGGTAGAGTGCTGTGGTGTCATAGCTCACAGCAACATCCAGCTCTTAGGCTTAGGTGATTCTCTTGCCTCAGTCCCCCAAGTAGCTGGGACTACAAGCGCCCACCACAACACTCGGCTATTTTTTTTGTTGCAGTTTGGCCGGGGCTGGGCTAGAACCCGCCACCCTTGGTGGGCTCTATATGGGGTCGGTGCCCTACTCACTGAGCCACAGGCACTGCCTGGAAGAAAATTTTTTAAATGAAAATAAGTAAAGAAAATTAAAATAACAATTATAAAAGATAAAGAAAGAAAAGGTGATATCTCAGCTGTTATTTGAGAAATTTATATGTGAAAGATGAGAAAAGTAGAAAAATCTCTACCAAGAGAGAAAAAAAAGGAGAGAAGTATAAAAGGAAGAAAGACTAAAAGGGGCTAAAAAATCATAACAAAAATGGAGGATCCCTTGCTATTGAGGAAAGCAAAAATGAATGTAACACAATAGAAAAAATAAGAAAAAAACAAACAGCAACAACCAGAAAAACCAAAAAGAGAAAACAAACAAACAAAAAAAAAAAAAACAAAGATAAAAATTGTGAAAAGGGGGCAGCGCCTGTGGCTCAGTGAGTAGGGTGCTGGCCCCATATGCCGAGGGTGGCGGGTTCAAACCCAGCCCTGGCCAAACTGCAACCAAAAAATAGCCGGGCGTTGTGGCGGGCGCCTGTAGTCCCAGCTGCTCGAGAGGCTGAGGCAAGAGAATCGCGTAAGCCCAAGTTAGAGGTTGCTGTGAGCCGTGTGACGCCACGGCACTCTACCCGAGGGCGGTATGGTGAGACTCTGTCTCTACAAAAAAAAAAAAAAAAAAATTGTGAAAAGGAGCAAAAAGTGGAAGAATGAAAATATATATATATATACATATATATATATATATATATATATTGCAACACATAGCCTAGACACTGTGTTGCACTGTGGTGTTAGGAGAACACACGTGCCACTTTTCCTATTTAAAACACACATGCTGCCATGTCCTTCAATATACAATGAAATCCAGAAGCCTCTTTCTAGCTGCAGAAGAGATTAGGTCCTGTTTTCTTGACTAATTTACACTAATGAGGGCCTAGTCAATTCATCAGCATTTAGTGCCCCTGTGATTGGGGTCCTAAATCTCTCATCAGCTTCTATAGGAAGCACATCAAACAGTGCCCCTTGACAGTATTGTGGCCTTCTCAGGAGTGCAGGGTCCACTCAGCTTACCCTAAGAATGGTTTTCTGAGCTCAGCAAGTGCACCAGAATGGGCCAGGCACTAAGACCCTGTGACCTGTTCCCCTGGTATGACCTTCTCACAATGGCAGTCCCCAGTTAGCAGTCATGCTGATGGGAGAGCTACCCCACCCAGTATTCAGTCTCAACCTCCTAGATGGTGTTTGAGTCCCCTTATTCATTTAAGCAGTTTAAACTGCTCACTGGAGCCATTTAGTCCATAATCAATAAACCGCAAGGCAGTCCTTTCCTGTCCCTGGACTGTGTGAGGGCTGGTCGGCCAGCCCCTGCTTATATGCAAAGACTTGCCTTCTAGGCCATCTCTCCTCAGACCTACTCAGTGGCTCCTGGAGTCCACCACTGCTTCACTGTGCCCTTTGGGTGATGTCCTTGTGTACGTTCCCCCAGCAAGATGTGGCTGGAGTTCTAATTGCCCTGTCTCCCCTCTAGTGGCTCTTAAGGAGCTATTTTTAATCTGCCACCTTGCTGTTCCCCCTGTATTTTCTTCCTTTTTAAGGGTGGGATAAATATATTTATAAGGATGAGAGTGAAGAGAAAGCAGATATAGAAAAGTTCAAGTATAGAAGAAAGAGGTAACATTTGTAGAGCCAAGCTTCTAAGGGTGATGCTATTTAACTTTTAAATCAAGGAGTCAACCTTTAAAGGAGAAAGAACTTTTTAAGTGGTTTTTCAGACTCATATGGAAATGGATTTATAAAAGGATGAGAGAGTAGTCAATGTTTCCCACGTAAATTTATTCTATGTTGGAGAGAAACAAGAGGGAAAATGAGAAGATCTCATCTTGAATTCTTACCTATGCTCTTGGATTTAATGGGGCACACGTTCAAGTTCTGTGAGAGGAACAAGGGTGAAATGACAAAATTTAGGAATATCTGGAAGATTCTCTCTGTAGAAAAATGAGGGAAAAAACCAAACATTTAAAAAGTACAAAAAGCATTGGGAATTTGTAAAACTAAGAAATCATAGTTTTGTAATAACATGAAGAGTTATGCAGTTTCTTTCAGATCTGGGACCACAATAGGACATAGATAAATGGACTGGGAATAGACAATAGGAAGAAAAAGTGTTTTAAACAGTGAAAGTGAAGGAAGAGTAAAAGAGAAACATGTTCTGAAGCGTATTGGCTCAGAGGAGAGGGACTGAGGGATCAAAGTGGAGCATTGAGGCCCAATACAGATGATGATTTTATTATTGGTATGTTAAAGAAGGGAATTGCTCCAAGTATGAATGGAGAATGTCTGCGTCTGAATGAGCTTGTCAATGTATTAGAAATGTCAATGTAGTTGTCAGTCTGAGGGAAGTGCTTTGAAATTTTCTTGCTTGCCAGAAAGCTCTGTGGAGACTCTTGGGCACTATGTGAAGAAGAGTCTGTTGGAAACTATGGTCAGAGCCTGGGTGAGTGTTTGAAAGGAAAGGGAACATGGCGATGGTCATAGTCCTTTCTCCCCATGCTACCCCTTCTGCTGCTACTCCTCTCCTCTGTATCCATAGTTGTTAGAAATTGCTACATACTCTTTGACCACTCATGGAGGCCCATCTGTATTGAAAAATAGGTCTACACTTACCAGAAAGTGTAGACTTCCAAGTTGAATTTAAGTAAGATATTTTCCCTTCATTCCTAAAACTGCACAGAAGGTTTGACTAGATTTAGATGAGCAGAAAGATATTACAGAAGAAGTGAAATGGAACGAATGATGATCAAATTGCCTACAAATCAGTGCTCTGAGGGCAGTAGTGTGTGACAGTTGTACAAGGACTCAGGTCAGTGGCCTTTGCTAGACTGAGAGAGAAAAAAAAGTTATAATTTTTGGAGTTCATCATTGTACTCTTTCGAAAGAGGAGGGAAATACTTCAAACTGAATGTAATTAAGTTTCTTCTTCAGAAATGGAAATATTCAAATTGCTTCCATTTCATTATCAATATATTGGTCCCTCATTCTCATTTGAGAACTTTCTAGGTGGCCAAATACGGTACTTTCTGCTTTGGACACAAATTGGCACAAATCATACGGTACTTTCTGCTTTGGACACAAATTGGCACAAATCATAATCCCCATGACTGGGAAGGAGGCAAGCAAATGCTTGACAACCACATGCTGTGAGCCACATGATCTTGGTGTACACAGAGTGCGGAGGCCTCCCATAGGAGTGGGGTGTGATCCCCCCGCGGTGTCATCAAAGGCGAAGATCGTGAGTTTGTAACTGAAATATGCATAGATGTTCATTAGGCATACCACACCTCTCAGAAAACAAAATGAGTATTACTTAGTAAGAACACAGTTCATGAAATATATTTGTGCCGTTTGCTCAAGGCTGATTTTTTATTTTATTATCACTCTTCTTCGTCAGAATTTACCAGAGAAGAGCAAAACTATGATGAAGGAAACCAACCGTTTGATTTTCTTTGCTCAATGCCAGCAGAAAGTAAGCCAGAGCATTGAAATTAGTCTTCAGGCACACAACAAAGTAATTATAAACCTTGGTGATGAATTTATAAAGCACCTATCACCTTCAGGAGGGTTCCAGAAGTAAGAGCAGGCTGCCCAAAATAGTTATAAATGGAAAAGACTCCAAAATGGATAGAAAGCTATAAAGAAAGCTTATGATGACTGGCTGAAGAAGTTTGTGGGTACAGGTCTCCATTGCTCACAGGGCAGGAAGTCTCACACAGGACTAAAGGGAACACTAGGAAATAAATAACACACAAAAAAGACTAAAGTTAAGGAAACAGTAGAGTAACCAGAAATGATTGTAATGTGCTTTATGAGTGAAATTGGAGATGCTATCTCAGAGCCCGCCTGCTTGCCCCCAAAGAGGTAATCACAATAGCTACACCAAGCCAGCCAGGACCTGGGGCCTGGATGTTCTGAACTGACTACATATGTAAGATCACCTTGAACCTCCGCTCTGTGAATCTGGTGTCCCAAGGAGGGAGGCCTTCTGAAATGATTGCTCTCAAGTTCACGGGAATTGAACAGGAAGAAATTTTTCTTGGCATCTTGTAATATTTTCTCACTTTCTGACAGATTTTTCCACTAAAAGAACAGAAAGCAAAGGGAGCAGAGAACGTCTCACAGGCATTTTGATTTTACAGATGTCTAGTTATACACGACCTCGGAGGAAAAAGGCATCCAGCACGGCAGCTACAGGTATGGGATTCATTTCAGTTAAATTATTTTCCCTGAGGAAAAAAAAGAAGCTTTATGTCAGGCCTCTAACTTAGGCATACATATAATATACATATACACACATACATACATATATGTGTGTGCATGTGAGTACATTTAATTTTGAGTTTTCTCTAAAATTGCTCATTAAATATTTGCTGAATGAAAAACAAACATTTGGCCATTCACATGCTGTTTAAGGGTATTTCAGAGAAGGAATGGATGGGTATGCTAAAGATATATACATATCCAAAGAGTCCGACAGCTTATTTTTTCCTCCTCAGTTTTGAAAACTATATTAAGTAGCCAAACACAGCACCTCCCCCATCCCAAGAGAACCTTGAGGGCTAAATAAAACATCTTCCCCCAAGAACTAAGGCACCCTGGGCCAAATAGCACTCTGAGAGGAGCTGGCAGTTAGGAAACTTGATCCCAACAGGCATTAGGATAACAATTTGCAGAAATGCAAGGGATAAATCTCAGGCAGCACCAAGGTTCTCAAGCCTGGGCTGCAGTAGCAGAATTCCGAACTCTGGAGCAGTGAATGTGGGTGCTCTATGATGGATGCTGCCAATTACCTCTGAAACTTCCTGGCCTCTAAGATTGGGATCTAATGGTGCTTTTTATTTCCCTGTGTATTTCAGACCACTTCCTATCCAAAGGCCACAAGTGGGATAATTATGGAAATAGATTCTGTTTTAGAGCTGGAAGAGATCCTATGAATGACAGGAGCTCAGATCTTCACTTTGTATAATAGATAGGTAACTACCATCCGGAAAAAAACACTCCACAGAGCATGTTTATAGCCACGCTGGGATATAGCATAAATATACTGATGTCCAGTCCAGGCCTGTGTCTAATGGGTCACCATTCTTAGTTCTCCGATATAAAGGGATGAACCATAGTAGAAACACTATAAATAACAACAAATATTTTGTATTGATGATTAGGAGGCATATTTGTGGTTAAGAGTGAAGAATCAGTAAAATATATAATATTTATTGAATATCTACAATGTGATAATCACAAGACTAATCATTTTACATACATTATTTTCAGTTCCAGTGTTATAATCCACATTTCTTAAATTGTAAAACGTGTTCAGAGGAGAAATCTGTCCACGATTGCATATATGGTAAAATTTACAGCTGAGATTTACCATCTGGTAAATGGTTAAGGTGTCAGACCCATGAGTTCAGGGCAATGCCCACCACCCACTGCTATGTGATCATGAGTGATCTACTTAACTTTTAGATCTCTCTTTTTTCATCTGTAAATGGGTGCAATAATAGTGTAGAACACACACACAGAATTGCTAGGGGATTATGTGTATTATGAGTTAACACACACACGTCAAGTCCTAAGAACAGGGCTTACTGTTTGTGGTTGTTCCTGCTCCAGTAGAGCAAGGCACACCAATCAAACTTTTCATTTGATAAAATTAGTCAGTCTCTGAGAAGTTGACTTTTCAGAGTTCTCCCATCCAAAGGGATGAATCATAATAGAAACACTATAAATAATAAAAAGAAAAAAAAGAAAGTAAACTGATGTTTGCTCTCTGGAATTAAAACAATTCTCAAAACCATCCCTTTTGAAAAGGCTGTTTAAGTAGAATTAGCTAAATCTTTAACTGCATTAATGATTGATTTCTAGCTTTAACACTAAATAGAAATGCATGGTTTCAGGGTATGCCATCACTTGTCTGGCTAGGAAAAGTTATTCTGGTTTAAATACGGCTCCTCTTCTCTTTGATGGATGGGAGAAGTGGGATTGGAGTGATTAAGTAGAAGGCTATTTGTTCTTATAATCATGTTCATTCAATTCTCTATGTAGAATACACAATTTCAGAGAGAAGAGCATGTTCCACATCCAGGAAAAAGAACCTTTCATGAGTCTACCAGACAATGAGTCTTCAACAATGACCAAGGTCTTGGCCATGTTCTCATACACATAAAGAACAGCCACTATTGAGAGTAACTTTTGCCAGAGTTTAGCTCTCCTGGCTCCATAGATCAGCAGAGGCAGGATAAAACATAGGAGAATGCAATGTCTATATATATATACACATTTCTATAGACATGTATACATGTCTATATATATATATACACACACACACACACATTTCTCTCTCTCTAGTATCCATATACTTCAATAAAAGCAGAACAGCTTCCAGAACAAATTGTTTCCATCTCTACCAGCCCTTCACTGTACTTTGATCCATTACAAATGCAAGACACTAAACCACTTTATAAGGATAACATAATTGCTTTTAGTTAGTGCTTATTAAAAGCTTCTTCTTGGAATAATTTAACCAACAAAATAAATAACTATAGTATTGAATTATAGCCCAAATATTAAATATCCATGAATTCATATTGATATAAATTAAGTAAATAAATAAATGAGAGAGAAATGAAAACTCTCCCTTAAAGGAGAATTTAAATTAATAACTTTGAAAGGATTTAAGGAGTTAGAAAATCACCACTAAGATAGTCATAATTTCCATGGATAAGAATGAACAATGGATGCTGAAATAGACAAATGTTTAAGCAGACACAAGGATATTTGCACAGGACGAAGGTACCTCCTCCAAAATATTTGGTAATTACAAAGGCAATGAGAAAGTTTTCAATGAAGAATCCCAGGAAACAACATTTTAATCAAGTAATCAAGGTTAATATCACTAATAATATGAATCATTATGGCTATTTCTTCTTGTAATTCACTGAGAAAGGCCCACCTCCTCTACAGTATCCATTTTAATAATGTGGAACCTCAATCAAATCATGAGAAAATACCAGACAAACTCAAATCAAGGGGCATGCTACAAAATAACTGATCAGTACTAACCAAAGTGTCAAGGTCACAAAAGATAAGGAAACACCGAGGACCTCTCACAGGTTGCGGAAGCTGTGACAACTAACTCCAATGTTGATTCTTGGGTTGGATCCCAGAATGGAGAATAGTAGTGGCAACATCAGTGAAATACAAATGAGTTCTGTACTTTAATTAATAGTATTGTCCCGTTAATTTTCTAGTTTTGGAAAAAAAGGGTCAGGGTTATAGAAGATGTTTATGTAAGGGGAGTTGAATGGAGGATAAACAGGAATTCTCTACCTTATTTTTTAAACTCTCCTGTAAGTCTGAAATGATTTAAAAATTCACTGTTAAAATTTTGTGTTTGTTACATTATGTGTTTCCTTTCCTTTTTTTAAAAAAAATTGTCAACAGATCAATGTTTATTCTTCAGATATTTCCTATAAATTTATAAGTACATAAATGTGTAAATATAAATTATATAAGTGTATAGTGATTTTATTTTGTTATTTCCTCCAAAAAATAAGTAAGCGAGGTGATGGCTATGTTGATTAACTTGATTTAAGCCTGGCATATTGTATATCAAATCATCACATTGTACCCCACAAATTAATAAAAATTAAGTTTAGAAAAGAAGAGAAAAAAAGAAAGAAAGAAAAAGAGAAACACTAAACTATTTAACTTTGCTTAAACTACTATTTTCTAAACATTTGGCAAAAAAAATACATTTTTCATATTCCACCTGTTACCATTGTGAGGGACAAATATTCTATAACATTTAGTGAATGTGTGCTATCATATACATTCTTTCCAACAGTCCCATGCAGTAAAGAAAGAAGAATGGAAATGAGAGGGTTGGTGGTGAGGAATGTATAGTCCATTCTCTCTTTCTACAACTTTGAATTAAAAAAAACAAAAAGGGACAGATTTTAATATCCTGTGGGGAAGAAAAATGTAGGTCAAATATAGAAGAGGAAATTAAATGAAATTTACGGTCTTAGGGCATGAATATACTGCTAGGAATCTAACATTTTTTGTGTTGTAAGTAGCAGAAATTATAATTCCCCCTACCATTATAGAGTCATAAATTGGGATAGTAACAGTACAATTTAGTACATAGGCTCATATGTAGATAGGAATATTTTATTAAGTTAGCTAACCTGAAGTTAATAACAATTTCCCCAACCTCCTGGGTAAAATTGTACCAACTTCCATTATTCTGAACACTGTCACCATGGCTATTTTATCTTTACTTCTCTCTTCTTTATCCAAAAGGACACATAAAATACATACACTTCATAGATTCATATTTGATACATACAGAGAGACCTAAACATGAACATGCTTTCCACATACACATTTGAGCACATTGATCAAGGTGAAAAGCAGAGTATTTTATTTAAAAAAAATTAGTGTGTATCTAAGTTGACTACAGGGGAATTTTATTTTCTTTATTTCTAATGATACTGAAGTGGTGAAAATATGACTATTTATGATCAAAATAAATACCATCTAGTTTTCTTTTATTTTAGAGTTTATTTTAAGCTTTTCTTCAATTTCGACTATTTAGAAAGAAAGGCAACACATAAAAGTTACTAATAATGTGAATTGCATCATCATGGCAACACATTTTTCCAAGCACTCTGCTCTTCTGCAACCATTAACCCCTAATATCTATTTATTATTCAAGAGAAATCAAGTTTGGAAGGAAAAAAAATTGCTTGTTATCAAAAAGGACAAGACCCTCTGTGTAAATTCAAATTATTGCACAATATGAAAATAGGTTTTCAGCCCTAAAATGATTAGAATTTGCATTTTTCATATTTTCTTCATGGTTATTTTTTACTCTTTGGGGATATGAATCACAGAGATCAAAATTCACCATCCTGGATGAAATTAATTAAACTTAAGATTTGTGACAGAGACAGTTAGTTGTACATTAAACTTTGCTCCTGTTTCCATGGATTTTTACTGAAAAGTAGCCATACTCTTAGGAACGTTTCCCAGGTTGCCTTGCATCAAGGTGGGAACACATGCTTGATTCTTATTGGAAATGTAAAAGCAGATGTTGAATATTATTTCTGGGCTGAAGTATTTACGAACTGGTGGTGCCTAACTCAACCTCCTATCCTTCCCCTAGGAGGATGCAAACAGCATTACGGTCTCAGGGGACAAAGATGAAGGTACAGAATGGAAAGACTTTGCATACTGAAAGCATCACTGGAGGACAGTTCCCACTGAGAACACCTGACCAGGTGTACTACACAAGAGAGAAATAACTTCTATTGGGTTAAGCCACTGAAATATTGGAGCACTTTTTAAAATAGCAACCATTATAACTCTATCTAATATGTGGTACCTCACTGGTTAATTGGCCCAAGAATATGTCAACTACATTAAGGAATATTAGTCATTGTTGCATATATTTATCCATTAGAAGAGAGAAATAGATTTTATTGCACTTTGGTAGGTGGACAAAACAAAAACATGACCTTTGTTCCTCTTGCTCTTATCTGTCACTTTTAGGATGTGGACTTCTAATTACCAGAAAGGTTTGGATCCAGTGATTTTAGTTTGGGGGACACAAATTAATTACACTAGTTAAGGTTTTGATCCCTAAGCATGGATTTTACCAATTAAAATCCACACACCATTGATTTTACTTTTCATGCACTATTTGTTGTTGACGGGACAAAACTATTACTGGCTAACATTTCTCATAAAAAAATAGAGAGTACACATAATTTCCAATAAATTTTTTTGGTCCCAAGAGCAGAAATTTTCATTCATTTTGAAAAACTCGACCTGCTTTTCAGACTTTTTGCATCCTTATTACCTTGCAACTAACATCTGTGCTATTGATCTGATCACCTTATCACCTTAAGGATCCAGTCTTGGCAGAACTCCATCCCAGAGGTGGAGAGGAGCTTTCTAACAGAGTAATACCATGCAAGAGAAAGAATAGTGATTAGGTTAGAGTGTTAATCAGAATACCCCATCTCCCTTCCTCATTTGTTCCCCACAGACCACTCAATAACAAGGAAGGCTTAACTGATTCCACACTTCCAGGATTTGCAGAACTTAAGGTAGGTTGGGAGGAAAATAATGTCTGTTTGGGGGACTGACTGGCTTCTATGAGTCTAGATCCTTCTTGACATTGAATATGATCTTGAAGAAGTCAGGAAAGGGTTGAAGGAAAAATTGTGTGGCATAATATAAGAAAATTTCCACAAACTTAACTCTGAAAGAGTGTTCAATTCATCACCTCCTCTTGTTGCTATACTATTGGGCAGCCCCATCTATATGCACCTGTGATTTTACTTGTAGTCCACCATCCTCAGGGCACTTCCATAAATACTTAAGAAACACCTTCCAAAACTCATGGATTTTAATCTCTTCTTAGCTCCCACAAAAGACATTCATGATTTATTTTATCATGTAAGAATTTCTCTGGTATTTGACTTCTATTGCTTTTATGTATGTTATAAAATTTACTAAATTATACTCTTTGAGTGCATCATTCTTAAACTCCTGGGTAAATAGCACCATACTCAATATGTGGTAAGGACAGAGGACATAATTGCCAACTGCTATTAGATGCTACTCTAGCAAACATTTGCATCATATTTACTATTTCTGGAGCTTGTTCTGAATCTAATAAACATGTCTTTAAATCACTATTTCTCATAGCTAGCTTTCAAATAATCTGAATCAAAATCCTATTTTTTTAAAGTGACAGGGTCTCACATGTTGTCCACACTGGGCTGGAAATCCTGGGCTCACGCAATCCTACCTCACCTCCTAGAGTACCTGAGACTATAGTCACCCACCTCTGTACTCAGCACAAAATCCCATTTTTAATATGCAAATCACTGTGATTCCATTCTAAATACTGTGCATAAAATCACTCAGTATAGCTTGAGAAGGTTCATTTTAAATAAATATCAGTAAAGCGTCTCATGTACATTATTTAAAATGAAAATAAATGGTATAAAACATTGAATTTTTACTATGGTGAGAGCAAAAGGTGGAGTGGGGGTGGAGGCAGAGATTCATTTGGGCTACTGAGTTACCTACAATCTTGTCTAAATACATGCTGTCCCTCAAGCTCAGTCCTGCCTTGTATTCTGATTGTCAATACAATGCTCTGGGGAGGAAACCCTAGCCGTGGGCCTAAACAGGGATTCAGAGATTCCTGAACTCCACAGGGAGTCTGGGACAGGTGAAATCCACAGAGACTCCTGGCCTGCTGTTTGGGGTCAGTCTTAGCAGAATTCCATACCAGAGGTGGTGAGGAAGCTTTCTAACAGAGTAACACCATGCAAGAGAAAGAATAGTGATTAGGTTAGAGGGTTAATCAGAACACCCTTCCTCCCCTCCACCTCTGTTCCCAGTGACCACTCAATAACAAGGAAGGCTTACCCAATTCCTTACTTTCAGGATTTACAGAACTTAAGGCAGGTTGGCAGGAAAATGGTATCTGTTGGGGGGAGTGACTGGCTTCTGTGTGGTGCTTTTTAGGTTTTCTCATCTTTATTCCTTTCTCAAGCATCAAGGAATCAGTACAAAGAATAATAAGGAAGGAAGGAATCTCTTTTTTCTCTATCTACAGAATAGGTGATATACATTCTAATGTACTGCCATTAAAATCAGAAATACCTACATTCAAATCCTGAAACACCAGTTCCCATCTTGATGACTTGGGTGGGATACTTACAGTTTCTGGGGTCAGTATCATACTTTTTTGTTGGTTGTGGTGGTGGAGAAGGTACAGAGGGAATGGCAGCTGGTTTAGATATCTTTCTTAATATATAAAATCTAAGGTCATGGCACATGATTAATCCTGGTTATTATTATCATTATAGTTATCATTACAAGTCATGCAGGGGAGTAGCTCTTAGACTATCATGAATATTGGACCACCTTCAGGACATAGCACAGATGGGGTACTGGATGAGCATTAGAACTAGAAATCTGGCTCACTCTGACACAATTCTCTTGAGACTGTATCTGTGGTAGGCACCAATTGTCTGCATTTTATGGGAAGAAAAGAAGTCATAGTGAAGTTGTATAACTACATGAAGACATACACTTTATCTGTTATTTTTAACAGATTAGTTTCCAGTTCTGAAAAGGCTATAGGCAAAGAATTGTATTCCCACAGTGGAATGAGATACCATCTTTTTATTCTGCCTCAGTGGGTCAGGTGTCACTTAGGGGGAGTGCCAGTGTTAGATAATTGAAACTCTGAATTTTTAGGCCTAGGACTGTACAATTTGCACAAGCTCATATCGAAGAGAGTCTTAGTCTGTTTATATGTTTTTCAACCTGGTCTTAACTTCCCTGATGGCCATATCTTTATAATATGATACAGATTCAGCATTAGTGCTTTAAAGGCAAAGAACAGAGAAAATGAAGGGTCAATTTACTCCACTAAGGTCTAAGCCACGCTGATGCCAAATTCTCACTAAAGTCTTCGAGACGGTCTCTTAACTAGGATTTCCCAAAACAATGCTTATATTTCAGTAGTTTACTTGATGAAATAGTGTCAGGGGGTAGAAACACAGGGCAGAGAATAAAGGAGAAAGGAAGATATTGTCCATCTATGAGTTAACATGTATAAACTGTTAGGATCTGATGCTGCCTCAACCTTCTGAGAAGCCTTCAGAAATATAGTTCAGAATAGTCCCCCAGAGATGAAAGGGAGAGACATTCATGACTTCATGACACTTAACACATTTGCTCTCACCACATTGATTAACAATGGCCCTATGGGCATTGTCCCCACTCCAAACACACACACACACACACACACACACTTTAGCTGACAAGGTATGAGAGAAGCAGCCCTGTGGAAAGAAGGAATAGTTACTTCATGGGCCTCAGGCAAAGGTTGTACCTGCAAGAAAGCAGCCCATTGGAAGCCTCTTAGAAATTGGTCCCTGTAGTTGTGGCTGGAGCTACAATTTTTAAGAATGCTTTAAGAATGATTTGGTGCAGAGATTCGATTTTTTGTAAGTTTTTGCTGATAGGTTTGTGTCTATATTGTACTGAGTCCTCCATTAAATATGGTATATATGGAAATGGCATATTTCTTATAAAAAAACCTCCTTGACCTTTATGAGAAAGTCAGGGAAAACTAGAATATCTGAAGCAAATTAAAGAATCTTAAATATAGCATAGATTCTAAGTAAGGCCTAAAGAAGTAGGAAGTAATGACTTATTCTAAATTAGTCATAGAAGAGTCTTAGAAAGGGGATGCTTAGCTGGCCCTGGAAGGGTGAATGTCATAACACATTGTGAAAGTAAACTAGCTCTAACACCCATCACCCAACTGATTTCTTGTATTAATTTGGTATCAATAACAACTATTAATGCATGTGTATATACATAAGAATTTATAGTTTATACATACCCATACATTAACACATTTTTACACAACATTTTTTTAAAAGAAACGTTTAGCTCCTTTAGGTCTGACAATTAAATTCCACTGTGTGCTTACATTGGCAGCACTATACAAACAACTTCATAAGGTTTTATAACCTTGGTATATCAGTTCTCACAGGCGTGTTCATGTTGACATGTGGTGTTGTCTTCCTGAGTGGCATTCATTATTGTTGCTGTGTTTTTGTGTGCCCTTGTGAGAATCCTGAAGCTTAATTAGAGCAACAAGCAAACATTCATAAATTTCTTATTAAACTTGGTAAGAAGGAACATTGAGGACAAGCTACTCAAATTTATGGGGATCATGCCATGAAGAAAATGGCAGCGTGCAAATGGATTAAACATTTTTCTGAGGGGACAGAAAGTCACTGATGAAGAGAGGTCAGGGTGGCCAGTAATGAGAAGAACTGATGAAAACATGGCAAAAATTCATTGAATTGTGCATCATATCATCACTGACTATCAGAAGTATAGAAAACCAAGTAAATGCTGACAGAGAAACGGTCAGAAATATCTTAACTGAAAAATCTTGGCCAACAACTCATGGCTCTTGTGTAACAACAGTGCACTAGCTCACATAGCACTGTCTGTGAGAGACTTTCTAGCCAGTAAACAAACAACTATTTTGGAACTCCCTACCTACTCACCTGTTCTGGCCTCCAATGACATTTTTCTATACCAGAAGATTAAGGAAACATTGAAAGGAAGACATTTTTATGACATTCCAAAAGAGTTCCATTCTAGATAGAGTTCAAAATAGCTTTGAAGGGTTAACTGGCCACTGGCCTTCAAGCATAGTACTCCAGGGGGAGTACCTCAATGGTGACTGTAGTGATATTCAGCAATGATGTTGTAGCACTTTTCCTAGGATTAGTTCGCTAACATAATTTTCAGATCTCGTATACAAGGAAACTGAGGCCTAATGAAGTAAGTAAATTACTGAAGTCACATTTTGGAAGTAGAAGAATCAGGGGGTAGATCTACGTTCTCTAACGTCTAGGCCAGTGGTCTTTCTATGTCAGAATGGTGTAGATTGAAATTAGGCACAAGAGTCCAGGGCACAACTTAAATGTGGGATCCTGCAATGCTCAAACAGTGGCTATGGCCAGACTGAATTGGACGGAGTGAAGCATGTCTTCCAATGTTTCTGCAATGAGGTAAGTGAGGAATGTAATAAATAGTCAATTAATGTCAGTCTTTGCTAATATCATTATACATGTGCGAGGCAAGCTATAAATGCCTGGGAAAAACAACTTAAAGAAGACGTGTTAAGACAAATGGGGAAGGTTGGGCAGATATAGACTCTTAATTAGAAAGGGTTGGCACATCTTTTACTTCTGCATAGGCAGGGGGAGACGGATAGGGAGAATCCCTTTCTAATTCTTTACCGTGATTAAATGTACATGTTATACATCCACGGTGGCAATTTTCAGCTTCTCTGTCTTTTCAACTATTCAGTAATGACTTATTGTTTCTAATACACTAGAACATTGTAGGTCTGATTATAAGAGCTACAAAGCCACTATCCTTGCATAGTGGTTGACAACCTACCTAAGGAGATAAGTCCAGAAAATATGCATTTCCAACCAAAGGGAGTGAAAGAAGACTGGAAGAGACTTTGAGACAAGTGTTAACAGCAGGAGTGAAATAGAATTATTAGCAACTGATTTGTCTTCTTCCTCTGGGATGTCTTTGAAATCCACCTGTGGTGGCAATTGTTGGTGAGCCCCTCAGCAAGCCTCTAGCAAGACCTGCAGCAGAACCCTGTCCAGGTACACTGCATTTTAAATATCTGAAGGAATCCTGTCTGGGCCATTACCAAGTTTTGTTTTCCTTTCTGCAGGCATTGCCTCTGGGGAGCTCTGTACCACACTTGCTCTTAAGTCCAGAGGCAGAAGAGTGATGACGGATGAGTGTTTTGCAAAAACCTGTGTAGGTCAGAGCTCTTGTCAAAACCCAAATTCACTGAAGCTTGGTTATTTATGGCAAAAGAGAAATCTGTAAATGAATACATGAACACTATTTCAAAATAGTGTTTTAAAAATTCATCTTTTATTTAGTGGTTTTAGGTATTGTAGCCACTAAACATGACTGACAGTTTTAGGGGGAAAAAGATACTACATAAAGGAAAGAAGGGAATTTTATCGTTGGCTAGAGAATATGAAATGGTAAAGAGTTAATTATATATGATTTTCAAATTTATCTCAAATGACAAACAGAAATATGTCCTAATACTTTATTTCCATTCTTGATTTAAAAAATTACTGAGAACCAGCAGAAAAGTTGTAAGTTTTATTAAAATAATTGCCTTTCCTAATATTACTTGAAACATATTTTCCACCCAAATCTTTACACCAAGTAAAAATCTCTATGATTATGTTGAGAGAAATTAAACAAAGTGTATTTTTTATTTTTTATTAAATCATAGCTGTGTACATTGATATATTCATGGGGCATCATTCACTAGCTTCACAGACCGTTTACCAAGTTACCTTGTAAGATGCACCGCTGGTGTTATCCCACCAATCCCCTTCCCTCTACCCCCCTCCCCCCTCCCTCCCCTTTTTTCCTGAAAAGTCCAGGATTCTTAATTGTGAGGAAATACCTAAACCCTGCATTAATAGCCTGGTGAAGGTTCATTTTGACCATGAACTTTATTGCCAGCCTATAGATGGCAGCAAATGTACACATCATTGCCAGAATCTAACCTTTCAATTGCTATTTCTAATTACACATTCTTACTATTTTTAAAAATTAGTCAACAAGTTGTGTTTTATTATTATTATTAAAATATAATGAAGAGACATAATTCAAGAAACCACTAGAAAATTAATTAAACAAAAACAAAAGGATAAATAAAAATGCTCAGGATTAAGATTGGCGAAAAAAAAAGTTGATATTCTCACAGTCAAAATTTGTTTTCTGGAATCAGTGTTATTGAGCAGGAACTTGTCTAATTTTTTATTAGACCATTGGGAATTATGTGTTCTTTAGTACTGTTTAAGCTGGAAGATGGAGCCCTGTTGCATGGTTTAATCATGGTTCATACTTCCAATAAAGATTTTTCTCTTGAAGCAAATGAGCTAGAATTGTAATATTTATAAGAGTTCATAAGCAATATGCCTAAAAGAATAGGTATCAATGACCAGTTAGCAATACTAATAAGTTTTCATGTAAAGGAATCATCACTGAATGTCCTATTGCTATGGTCTTATTATATGTTGCCCCTTCTGAGGAATCACTGCCACTTAAAAGAGATTTCATAACATTTATTGACAGGGTAAAGTCATCAAACTTTTGAAATCAGCTGTATGCTACACACCAAATTCCTTAGCTTAGAACAAATTTTTTATGGAGAATAATAGGAAATGATGAAAATAGAAACAATTGCTAAAACTGAGGTCCAGGGATTATTAGCACATCAATATTTGCATTTTAGGTCCCAAGGAACAGTACAGAGGACATCTGCCTCATTAGAAAGGCTTCATGAGCCATAAAGGATTTTGTTTTGCAAGATTCATTAACAAAATGTCATAGGAACAAGATCCATTTACCTTTTGAAGCCACCTGTCTCCTAGCAGAAACAGGTGTGCTGTGCAGGTAATAATCTCGCTGTAAAGTAGCACTGACCAAAGAAAGGCCATGAGAGAAATATGTTTACAAGGGAGAAGCTGAAACTATGACAGGTTGGCCATTAGCATGTGAATATTAGAAATGCACCACCACTCTGTATTAGTACCTGTTGAGGCTAAGATTGAGAGCTTTAAATGTGCAATAGACTAGTTAGGTATCTAAATACCCAAGCTGGTATTTATGAATGATTATCTATTGGAGGATAATCCCAATATTTCTGTTATATCCAAATTTAGATCTGACAAATATTTATTTATGTAGCCTTTTTTTCTCATTAAGTGGAATTTAAATGGACTTGATGCCCCATCACCATCTTCCTACTCAACCATGGTCTGTTTTTATCAATGCACAAATATCAGGGTAATTTAAGAGTATAATTTGACATTTAAAAACATTTATATGTTTAAAAAAGTGTCTGGCATACTACATATACTTGATACATATTGGCTATTACTGGTATAATAGTTTCTGAACCTACGTAAATCAGATAATGTAGTCAATTAGAACAGACTCACAGCTAAAATGTTGCTAAGCACTTAGAAAATCACAGCAACTTAATTCTCTTATTGTGTTTACTGATTGATGTATGGAAATTTTGAGAAGCAGACAGAATTAATTTATGGATCATTTCTAATGACCCAGAGTATGTACAAGGCCCTTCGTATGTGTTGTTATGTAGTCAGAGAAACAGTGTTGTGAGATAGAAAGAATTAGATGGGAACACTGAGTAAAATTTATTTGCATATAGACACCAAGATGTAAATGGAAGTCATAAACTCAGAAACCTGCGAGGACCAAGAAAGTGGCCCATCCGTAGATTAGACCTAATGTGGAATGGTGCTTGGTGGTGTGGGACTCTAATATTGGGTAAATAATCAGGACTGCTGAAGCCTCTAATAAACTGCAGATTATATGTCCCCTGTAAGAACTAGCCCTGTCACTTGGCTCAGAAATGTTGACTCAGAATTTTTTCAATCATTCTTTTTCTCAAAAGAAAGCAGTAATCCAAAAAAATTTTTTTCTTTCTTTGTTTTTTTTTTTTTGTGTGTGTGTACAATTTCTGGTTTGTTTTACTTTCTGGCAACTAATTGAATGGCAATCAGTTTGTCAAATTAATTTGTAGGCTACAAATAATATGAAAATAAATAAAAAGCACATCCAGTGAACATAGAGCCACGGATTTTTCTGCCTTAGAGGGAGTTCCTGGACCACTTCCATTTCAAAGTAAAATAAATCATAACATGGTAAAAGAACATGGGCATAATTAGTCAGCTTTACTAAGGAGTGAAACTTTAAGAAGGAAAAGTAAAATAAATCTGGGCTGGGTGCGGTGGCTCACACCAGTAATCCTAGCATTCTGGGAGGCCAAAGCAGGCAGACCACCTGAGCTCACGAGTTTGAGACCAGCTCTGAGCTAGAGCCAGATGCCATCTCTAAAAATGGAAGGGCATTGTGGCGGGCACCTGTAGTCCCAGCTACTTGGGAGGCTGAGGTAAGAGAATCACTTGAAACCAAGAGTTTAAGGTTTCTGTGAGCTAGAACGCCACGACACTGTACTGAGGGTGACAAAGTGAGACTCTGTCTCAAAAAAAGTAAAATAGATCTACATTGTGATATAAAAATTTCTATATATGTGGCTTTCCTTGAGCCTTCTTTCTTTGCCTTTTTTTTTCCTTTAGTTATTTTTCTTTTTGTAGTCATATTTCTGAAATATTCATTTTCTTTTTTTAAACAGGAAGGAATTTTTCTTCCATGAACTTCTTTTTTTAATGTAAAATGAAGACTTTGAATTCATCATGCCCCTATAAAAAGATTGAACAGAATTGGTTAGCAATTCCAGAATCTAATTTTCAGAATCTACCAGTTGAGTTCATTTACTCAGCTATCTTTGGAGAAAAGGTCAAATCGTCAGTGTTTAAGTCATGATGATTAAGAATATGGATTAATTAATACAGATTAATTAATATGTCGATTAATACCTGATAGATTTTGTCAATGCTGAAGATCCACCCACAAATTTTAAGCAATCTTTAAAAACTGTGGCTAGAGGAAATGGTGAATGGCCACCGACAAAAGATTTCTTGCTTAATTTAAATTTGATTTTTCACAATACATATTAAGTCTAATGTTTTATCTAGGATGGTTATTCCCCACCACTTTGTATGTCCCTTTAGTACTTATTTTTCTCAAGGTATTCTGTATTTGAAAGTTTTTGTCAACCAATTGCATACCAGAAAAATATAAATAACCCATTAATTTTGTATTAACTGGAGACAAAAACAACTGTGTGTACAATAAGAGCAGTAATTTTCAGAAGTTACTGAATCACCTTGTTTAATTATATTAATATATTTGATATTTAGATATCCTGTTTTATTTTTTTCTTTTTATTTAGTAAACACATTCTTTCTTTAGATAATAACTTGAAGATTCCTTCATAACCAACATCTAGGCACCTAGAAACCATGAAATGAGAATAACTTTCTGTGACCCATGATTTAGACATTAAACTCTGTATAGCCCATCTGTCCTCAGAACTATTGCTGGATACCTTTGGTATGTCATCTCCTTGCAGCAAGATTTCAAGGGTCCTAGGATGGTATGCATTCATATTTTCCTCCCATTTTCTGATAGGCATCAGGCAAAATGATATTTTGAAGAAAATTTCAAACTTGTTGGGTCTGCAGGATTAGGCCTACAAAGTAGTAAGTGGGAAAAATGGTATATACCACTTCCAGCCTGGCCCCAAATTTCCAATGGGATTATTTTTTTCTCAGTAAGATTCTCTTTTTTCACTCTCTGGCCAGTTAAATAGAGAATCCATCACAGTGGTCCAAGTGCCAGCAATACCATTAAGAGTAGAATCTCCCCTTTTCCCAATGTGTAGATTTCTTTAGGTAGCACATACTATTACGGTATACCCTCCATAGTTGACCACCTCCCTACATTGACCACCTCCTCAAGTTAACATAAATTTCATGGGCTTGACATGTACCATATGTACGTATCAGTACAGTAGGCCTAATTCCTTTTGTTGACCACCTCCATATGTTGGCCATTTTGTTATAGTCCCTTGGGTGGTCAACTTACAGAGAGATTCTACTACATATTGTGTTAAACCTTTCATCTTTCAGGATTTACTTATTTAACCCCCTGGTATTAACTTTTTTTTTTCCAGATTAATATGAGGGTACAAACTTTTAGGTTACATTATTTTATTTCTAAGGTAAAGTTCAAGTTGTGGTTGAGCCCTTTCCCCGGGGGTGTGCTCATAACATTACATTGTGCACATTACGTGAGAACTTGCCTATCACCCTCCCTCCTCCTGTTTCTTCTTTCTCTCCTTCTCTCTCCATCTCAGTTGCATTTACTCCTGTTTTATTTTCATGTGGGAGTGTAGTTGCTTATCTGTTGGTTTCATATTAGTATGGAGTACATTGCATACTTGTTTTTATATTCTTGAGATCTTTTACTAAGAAAAATGTGCTTCAACTCCATCAGGTTAATACGAAAGATTAAAGTCTTTGTCCTTTTTATGGCTGAATAGTATTCCATGGTATACATATACTGCAGTTTATTAATCCATTCCTGGGTGGATGGGCACCCGGATTGCTTCCACATCTTGTTGATTGTGAATTAAGCTGCAACATCCATCCATTTTAGTGCAAATGTCCTTGTGGTAAAATGGCTTTTTTTCCTCTGGGTAAACACCTAGTAATGAGATTGCAGGATCAAATGGAAGATCCACTTATTGTTCTGTCAGAGTTCTCCATACATTTTTTTTCCTAGAGGTTCTATTAGTTTGCAGTTCCATCAACAGTGTAAAAGTGTTTCTTTCTCTTCACATCCATGCCAGCATCTGCAGCTTTGAGACTTTGTGATATGGGCCATTCTCATTGGGATTAGGTAATACCTCAGAGTTGTTTTGATTTGGATTTCTCTGATGATTAAGGATAATGAGGATTTTTTTTTCATATGTTTCTTGGCCATTTGTCTGTCTTCTTCAGAGAAGTTTCTGTTCAAGTCTGTTGCCCACTTACAAATAGGGTAGTTGGCTCTTTTCTTGGTGATTAATTTGAGTTCTCTGTAGATTCTAGTTATCAGCCTTTGTTAGATACATAGCATGCAAATATCTTTGCCCATTCTGAAGGTTGTTTGTTTGCTTTGGTTGCTGTACCCTTAGCTGTGCAGAAGCTTTTTAGTTTTATCATGTCCAATTAATTTATTTTTGGTGTTGCTGCAATTGCCAATGGAGTCTTCTTCATAAAAATATTTTCCCAGGCTGATTTTTTCAAAAGTTTTTCCCACCATTCTTTTAGGATTTTTATTGTTTCATGTCTTAAACTTAAATCTTTAATACAGTGAGATTCAATTTTTGTAAGTGGTGAGAGGTGCATATCCAGTTTCAGTCTTCTATATGTGTGGCTTACCAGTTCTCCCAGTACCATTTATTAAGCAGGGATTTTTTTCCCCAGTGTATGCTTTTAGATCAGATGGCAACATATGACTGGGTCATCTCTATGTTCTCTAGCTTATTCCATAGTTCTATATTTCATCTCAAGCAACTGGAAAAGGAAGAACAATCTAATCCTAAACCTAGCAGAAGAAAAGAAATAACCAAAGACAGAGCAGAATTAAATAAAATTGAGAACATAAGAACCATTCTTAAGATCAGTAAAACAAAATGTTGGTTATTTGAAAAGTTTGAAAAAATCAATGAGCCCTTGGCCGGACTAATCAAAAATAGAAATTGAGATCTCTAATGACCTCAATCAGAAATGAAAAGGGGGAAGTAACAACAGATACCACAGAAATACAAAAGCTTCTCCATGATTACTACAAAAAACTCTTTGCCCAGAAATTTTAAAATGTTGAGGAAATGGACCTATTCCTGGAATCACATCACCTTCCTAAACTCAACCGGAAAGAATTAGAAGATTTGAATAGACCCATATCAAACACTGAAATTGCATCAACAATACAAAATATTCCCTGGCATTACTTTGATAAAAAACAAAACAAAACAAACAAAAAAAGTATATCCTCTCATCACACATTCTGTTCTTTCCAAAGCTTTTGCAAGGGAACTCATTTTTCTTTAAATTAACCCTTAACTTGGTTAGTATTTACATGATAATTCTTCTGATGCTCTCATCCCTATTTTGTAGGTAAAGAGTTCTGAGGCTTTAAGGAGATTAAATGACTTGCTCAATTTCATGAAAGTAATAACTGATGTGGTTGGGACCCAAATCCAGGTTTACTGGCTCCAAATATTGGCCTTCTTCCCCTACATCATTCTGACTAATCATTGTAGAAGTTAATGTCTTATATCCCAGATCTTTGAGGCCACATAAGATCAACTAGTCAATGACAATGGAAAAAAAAATCATCATCTTCCTGATAATTTCTAGAAAAATGACTTCTTTGTATTTTAACTTTATAGTAACATATTTCCCATTTACTATCCTCTTTGTTGTTTAATTTAATAAGAAGAATTTTATAGGAAAACACACTGACAATGAGAATTGATTTAGATGGATCAAGTAAAGTGAATCATAATGAATGCAAGAGCAGTAGAAGATGGTCTCCTATCTGCTTCTCATGATTTTGTGTGAGATTAACCTGACTCATATCAGTCTTCTTTATTTCAGATAGTTTCAAATTTTGTTTGTATTTTCTCCTCAATGTTCTATTGATTCATTTTTGTTTTACCTAATACAGTTTAATGAGGAAGTTTTACATAAGTTCCTCTGAATAATAAAAATCAAGTAAGATTATATTAAGTTTGTGATATAAAATTTTTCCATGCTTTATTTGGAACCAAAGCAGAGCCCAGATAGCAAAAACAACTTTAATCAAGAACAAATCTGGAGACATCACATTACCAGACTTCAAATTATACTACAAGGCTATAATAACCAAAACAGCGTGGTTTTGATACAAAACTAGAGACAATGACCAATGATACAAAACAGAGACTCCAGACATAAAACCACCTACCTATAACCAACTGATCTTCAAAGCAGACATAGCACACATTGGGAAAAGGAAACAATGAAAAATGCTGCTGTTAAAATTGGATACCTACATGCAGAAGAATGAAATAGAACTCCTGTATCTTGCCATTTACAGAAATTAATTCAAGATGGATAACAGAATGAAATGTAGAGCATGAAAGCATAAAAATTCTAGAAGAAAATATAGGAAAAATTTTTCTAAACATTGGCCTAGGCAAAGAATTTATGACTAAGACCCCATAGGACATTTCAGCCACAACAGAAATAAATGGGACTTTATTGAATTTAAAAGTTCTGCACAGCAAATGAAATAACTAACAGAGTAAATAGACAAGCTACAGAACAGAAGAAAATATTCGTAAACTATACATCTAACAAAGGGCTAATGTCCAGTCTATAAAGAACTTAGACAAATAAGTGAAAAATAAACAAACAACCCTAGTAAAAAATGGGCAAAATACATGAACAGAAGTTTTCCAAAGGAAGATACACAAAAGACCAACAACATGGACAAATGTTCAACCTCATTAATCAACACGGAAATACAAATTAGCTTCAAATTTGTGTTTTATAAAACTAATGAAAAAGAAATGAATGAACTTTTTTTTTCATGTAGGATGGAAAAGACTTGGAGAATTCAGTGATAGAAATTTTTAGATATATTTACTGAGTCAAGGAAGAACACTTTACTTTCATGAAAATCAATTTCTTTAGATATTTATATTAAGATTCAGCCTCCAAAAATTTTATGTAAAGCTGTGCTGACAAAGGCATCAAATAATGGATGTATTGTTGTGTATCTCCCTGGCCAGAATACATGCTACAGTCTAAAATATTGTCAAATGAATGAATAGATGAATGAATTAATAAAATGATGATCCTCGTCATTTATGATGAGAATCATTATTATAAATAAACAGAAAATCAAGTAGATTTTTTTCAATATTTTTAGAAGTCCAAAGGAAACTGAGCCTTTTTTAATAATTCACTTGCTCAGATTTAACTAAATCTCCATGTTTCTTTTCTTTTGCTTTGATCTGATTGACGTTCATTCAGGTCAATGTTGTATGTTGGATTGATATTTACATGTCTGAAGAAATGGGAGGAAATGGATTGATTGTTATGTAAGAAATATAGTTGAATATAAAAAAAAGAAATCTTTTCAGAAGTGTGTGATGAAGAATGACAGAGAACTATATTATTATTGTTAATACTTATTATTGTTAATGCTTCATTCAACAGATACCTGGTATTGCTAAAAAAGTACTGAGTCTTTACACCTGGAGTAGTACACCATTGAGAGTGCATAGATGCAAGCAAATTTATATTTAATCCAGGAGAGCAAATACCTAGTTTGCATCAGGCCAGGACTGGATTCTAAATCTTTATTAGTGTTGCCAGGTACTATTTTGTTCCAGTTTCTAGAAATTTGCTACCTTTTGTTAAATTTGAAAGGACACTTTATAAAACAATAAAAGCTTTTCTCCACTAAAGGTGGAATAAGAAATCACAGTCCCAACTGGCTCCTTCTTCAAACTGGCTTCTTATTCAAACAAGAGTAAGCATGCCAACTCTTATATCTCAGTGTTGGAAGACTCTGTCTCTTATTCTTTTTTCTTTTTTTTGAATTATGAGTTCTTTTGTGATCTGTGAAGCTTGGTATAAATCTGGAAATCTCACAAAAACAGAATCTCATGAAATTTTCAGGGTTCTCTGCCTTGATCAGGTTGAAAATATTCTGGTACAGCCAGCATCAGCTTCACCCAAATCATGGGCACTCAGAGGAGCCCAGCAGTGTGGAATGTAAAGCAACTTTAGCAACTAAGTTCAAAGTGTTTTCAAAACTTCCCAGAAGTAGTGCATAATTTCTGGGCAGTGGCTCAGATATGAAAGTTCTTATGTCAAATGGATCTGTCCAGCAATTCCTGGCAAGGGCAATTCTAAATGGGTGGAAAGCACAGCTCCTAGTTTACCCAAGGTCAGCCTTCACAATGTTATTCTTTCCAGCATAAACATCCCCACTTTGGTGTTAATTCATTAGAAAATGAGGAACCAGAAATTAGATTTTACTTCTCTCTTTCATGAGGGAAACCTACAATTATTAGGGGCCTCATTGAGTCATATTCTAAGTGAGATACTTTATAAATATTACCCTATTTAATCCTTAAAGAAACCTTTGAGTATAATATTATTTCAGGTCACTGGAGAGGCTCAGAAAGATTGAGAAACTTATCCAACACTGAGTGTTAGAACCAGAACTCGACCTAACTCTGATTTGAAAACTCAAGGCCATTTTAGTATGCCAAGAATTCACTTTGGAAATTGCTTAAGAATTTTGGAATGTGATATATTTTTGAAATATTTTTTCAACATTTCTTTAGTTTATTTCTAAGATATACATGTAATTTTTTCCCATGATGAGAGATTACAATGGCTCAAAATCCATTTCCAAGAAGTTAATAGAACTCAAGGCTCTGCATATTAGTAATCAAAAGTGTAATGACATTTTAAGCCTTCTAATTTCTAAATGATTTTGTGAGTTTCATATAAAGCAGAAAAGAAATATTCACACAGTGATCAATGATGTCTAATGAGTTTCCTATTTCTCTCTTTTCTTTAGCTTTTCAACTCCCTTACAGGGCTTCCTGCAGCTCAGCTAACACGAAATTAAGCATAAAGCAAATGAAATAGCGGAGAAAAGTTTTTGGCTCACAGGGATATAAGAATGGATAGAGGTGGCCAATGGAGCCTGGGAGCTAGCAACTAAATATGTGAGAGTTAATAATATCCAATGCCCTCCCTTACCTGGGAAATCTATCCATTCCAAACCTCTACTATTTATTCCTGAACAATTAGAATAACTCTGATTGCCTTTGGGCACATTGCAGCTAACTCTAAGGCAATGGTTCTCAACCTGTGGGTCGTGACCCACAGGAACTGTATTAAAGGGCTGCGGCATTAGGAAGGTTAAGAACCACTGCTCTAAGGATAAGGTTATCATGTGTGAAACACAGAATTTTGTGGCATTGAGATTAATTTCTAAAGTAATCCCCCGTTGCTGTGAATTGCAATTAAATTAGTGGAGGTTTCGTGGGAGCCCAAGCAGAAGAGAAGATGTGTTTAAATTAAAATAAATACATAAATAAATAAATAAATAATTTCAGAGATGCTGACTTGGATGCATACTTTGAGGGGCCATCTGGTACAAATCCTATATTTTTAAACTGAGACTAGGTGAATAAGTCACATCTTCAAGTTCATATAGCTGGGAAGTGGCTGAGTTGGTCTTCAAATTCATGGTCATGATTTTAAAGTATGGGCTCTGTAGTGATTAGCTGCATTCTTTGGTTTTCAACAATTAATTTCTCCAGAATTCTTTTTTCTTATCAAGAATTTGGGAATGACCTACTTCTCTCGACATTTGTGAGGAACACATGTTGTGGCCTGGGAAATAGGGAGCTGAACACTTAGCCCAGGATGGATTCTCTGCAATCAGTTACTGGGGTTTGCAGCAGTTGCTGAAGCTGTAGAAGCAGCAGTTCAGTTCCAGTGGAATTTGGGATAGAAAATCATGCCTGAACTTCAGGCATTCATGGGCAGCTGAATGCCCTTTCCAATAAACTGCATTTTAATTTCCTCAAACAAAATTCATTATTTGTGGAAGATTATTTGTATAGTTCGGTAATATGCAATTTGGGCTTACTATTTTTATGAAAAGCTTACATATAATATTTTCCCACGCATCGTTTGTGAAAGTTTTCTTTTTAAAGAAGAAAAAGAAAAACACCACATAAGACACATTTGGATTCAATTTCCATATCTTCAGACGACTAACCACGTTACCTCTTGTGAGTCATTTTGATGCTATGAACCTTGAAAACTTCCTCTATAAGAAAGGAATAAAATATTTCCCCACCCCAAAATAAAAGCTCGTTGTAGGGATTAACATTTTTAAATGAATGGGAACCTACTTTTTAATCTTAATGTGCTTCATTTTCTCTTCCAAATGCAAAGGTTTTATCTGATGAATTGTCTGGTAAAGGGGCTGACAATTGATTTGGAGTCACACAGGGGTTCTATACACTGCGTGCCTCTCTTGCAACCCTGGAAAACACCCCTCTGTTCTAAGCCTTTATGTCCGAAATATTTCTTAAGGTTATTTCTGAAATCAAAATAGACAAAATATATAAAGTACCTGGCACAGTCTGTTTAAGAAATTGATGCTATTTTAATTGCTTTTAGTAGATCAGAGAAGAAAAAGCACACACAATCTTTAGTGATACCAGACTCTTAGCCCAATTAGCTGCATCCAGTGAAGAGTAAAATTACACTTTTACTCATCCTTGGTTTCTTTCTAGTGCCTAAAATTGTTTTCTGGGCCTTGGAGGTATTAATATATGTGATTCTTAATTTTGAGAGGACCATAAAATATGGAATATCAGAATTTTTGCAAATTTTTGACAATTAATAAGCCCTGTTAGAAGAAATCTGCTTATTGTAATAAAAATCAGGGGGCACATGGTGCCCACCAGAGGAGGGCATGTGAAGTGTCCTGACTGGCCTTGTTCTGGACTTGTGCTGGTTCCCTTTATGGTGACAGCAGCAGCATTTGTGCAGATGCTCTGTAGGCAGTCAGCTATCACTGTCATGTTGGTGAATAGTGGCAGGGATCCACATGGACTTCATTCACGGCTCCAGCCAAAACCCTAATCACTTTTCTGATTCTTCCTCAGTCTAACGGTAGTGAATGACAATCATTTAAAACCTCAAACTTTGAAAGTCAATGTGCTAGAGCTCAGAGAGAGTCCACGGGGGCGAGTCAGATGCTCTGGGATCATTATGGATTAAGCTGTCAGTTACTGAGGTTTGCTTTCCATGTGTGTGCATTCACACATGCGCATTCTGTGAGTGCGTGTGGTGGCAGGCACAGAGATGGGCTTTTAGATCCTCCTTCAAGGAAAGGCTTGCTACTCAGCTGTAGTGTAATCACAATACCTTTTTGCTCTCAGCAAATTCAGCTGCTGAGAACTGCTTTGCCTAAGTTCACACTCTTTCCAGGACAGTGACAGCCCATGGCTGAGCCAGGGAGCTCTAGAGAGAAAGTCCAGTCCTAGAGTTGCCACTATGCTGGCTGACATTTGCCAGGCTCTGCCCAATCCTGCCTCCCCTGATCCTTTCACAACTTTGAGCTTTTATCGGCATCTTACACCTCACACTTCTTTTCAACATCAGATTCCTGAGAACTCAACACTCAGCCCACAACATAGGAGAATGAAGGTGGTCCAGGACAAAAATAGGATTTGAACTTAGATCACTCACAGCTCTGCCAGTAATAAGGAGCCCATCACTGGGGCTAAGTGGGATACAGACAGTCCTTGGTACAAATTGGTCCAAACTGGCAAAATTTTGCCTGTGGTGAGTTGAGAGAACTTCCAACTTAGTTGGAAGGAAATGTTCAGCTGGTAATGAAATATTAGACATTGAGATACATGAAAAGTAGCTATAAGATAATGAAGAGCTGAGGTAGTGAACTACAACTGAGAGTCAGGTGCATAACAAAAGGCATTTTTAGTTCCATACAAAACCATTCATCATTTCCTCTAGCAGGTTGTACAGAAACCATATACCAAACCTAAGCCTTAATAGCTTCAAAAGGAATTAAATGTACAAACTAAGACTAATATTTAATATTAAGATTTAGGGCCCTGTTTGAAAATACAAACAAAACTCCCACGACTCTGACACTTGAAGACATCTCTATGGATGCAATTAAAGGTTTTGACTTCCTAGACTCCTTAGGAAAAAGAAGATCCAGGAACTACCATATTAACACATAACTCAGGAACCCAGTGGCAAGAGTCATGCTAGCACAGCTGCTCTAAAGTAAAATATTTCCCTTTGTATTTTTTTACATCCTACTGTGAAGAAGGAAGAAAAACACCTGCGGGCCCTCTCTGGGTTCTGGAGGCAGCATAGTACACACCTAAGGCAGGTGATTTAGCTCATATAGTGAGTGACTCCACATGGGGCCCACAGTGGTACAGAGCTGCTGCAGGCAGCATCCCTGCAGCTTGGGCCATGCGATCTGAAGACCCTCTGCTGTTGGAGAGAGCATTGGTGGGAAAAAAGCTTCTATGTATAGACAAAGATTAGAATATTGGGGGTATGGAAGTATAGGATTCAGACATGTGGATGAACCTATGGCAGTGGATACATTGTTATCCACCAAATGTTTTTGTCCACCCTCACACTCAAGTTCATATGTTGAAATACAATCCCCAATGTGATGCAGTTCGAGTTGGGGCCTGCTATGATTTGACTGTGTTCTGCCAAGTTCATGAGTTGGAAACAACCTCCACTTCAACAGCTTTGAGATATGAGACTTGTAAGAGATAATTATGTCATGAGGGCTGTGCTGTTTGCAGTTATGAATAGATTAATGTTATCCACAAGGGGGTTATTTATCAAAAGAGTGGGTTAGTTATCAAGGGAGTGAGTTCCTGATAAAAACATGAGTTTCCCCCTCTTTTGTGTTCTCTTGCCCTTCCCTCTGTGCTCTGTCTGGGATGACACAGCAAGAAGACCTTTACTAGATGCCACATCTTGATATTGAACTTCCCAGTCTCTTGAACTATGAGAAACAAATTTCCTTTTTCTTGTTTTAAGTAAATTATTTAAAATGTGGTGTACTGTTGTAACAACTCAAAATGGGCAAAGAGAGGGTCTTTGGGTGACAATTAGGAGGGGGCCTCATGAATGAGATTGTTGTCTTTATACAAAGAAGCTGGAGAGCTGCCTTTGTCTTTTCCTGCTATGCAAGGACAGAATGTGAATTCACTCATCTGCAGGTTGAAGAGGGTCACCACCCAAACTTGCTCATGCTAGCACGCTGATCTCAGACTGTCTGCTTTGCGAGCTGGGAGACATTAAATTTGTGTTGTTTGGAAGTCATCCAGTTTGTGATATTTTATTATAACATCCTGATCTTGATAAGACACACTAAGTGTGCAAATACACATTATGTATAGGTGTATGCATATGTGTAATGACTTGCTTATGGGTGAGGGATTGTCCATGAGCAACTACCATTTCAGCACATTTTTAAAGCAGAGACACTGAATGTCTTTGTTCCAGGAAGTGTTTATAGCAAAAGCATTAGGAGATATAGTATCAATTTGGAAAGCATGCTTACACTATTATAAAAGTTTATTTCTCTAAGACCTTGTTTCCAGTGCAAGAAAATGTGGATACTCTGGCCACTGTTGTTGCTTTGAGTAATAAGCCTTTTGTTTTTGACCTTGAATGGAGCCTCATGTCTATTGCTACCATTGACAAAACTGCTACAGATTTGCTTGTTAACTTGAACACAAGGTAAAATCTCCAATTCTTTATCGATTTTGGTATATATTTAGTTAGTTATAAAGTTCTGAGTAGATAGTAAGTCTTTTACATATGTTACTTTCCAAATATGATAGGTAGCAATCAAAATAAGACTGACATTCTGTTATAAAGCTGGGGAAGCTAACTTTACCTTCTTCAGGTAAGCAGGCATTTTTCTTCTTTGCTGAGACCTAAGCAAAATTACTTATAGCTTGGTTCAAAAATACGTCAGGTAGAAATTTTAGAGCCAAAAGGACATCCTAGAGTTTTTCTTAGGTGCAACATTAGCTAGGTTACTTCAAAGGAACAGAACTGGTAGGATATGGACATATAAGAGCTCTACCTTAAGGAGCTGGCTTGCATGATTAGGGAGGCTAGCAAGCCCGAAATTTGCACGATAGTTTGTCAGTACAGACCAGAGAGGAGCCAATGTTGCAGTCCAAGTTTGAGATCATTTTCCAGAAGAATTTCTTCTTGCTCAGGGTGGTCAGTCTTTGTTCTATTAAGGCCATCAAGTGATCAAATGAGGCAATTTGCTTTACTCAAAGCCCACTGATTTAAATTAAAAAAAAATATTCTGTTCAAAATATTCAGAATCATGTTTAAACAAATATTTGAGCACTGTGATCCACTAAGTGGACACATAAAAGTATCCATCATGGGTACCATTGTATATTATATCCTCATAGCTCATGAGAGTCACTGAAAATTTAAACCAAATGATGCTATAACTCATATAATATTGGAATTTGGGAACATTCCATACAAGTTCATCTTCCTTGACATTTATAATGCATATTAATATAGTATTAAATGTTCTGAGAAATTCAGTAGTTAATCCATTACATTTGTCAAACAGACTAGAAAAACAAACTTCTTCGTTTATAGGATGCTCTTTTGAGCAATACCCACTAACAATGGATTAAGACTAACATTCTATAAAGCAATTTTGTTAAATACTGTCTTAGTCCACTGTGTGTTGGTATAAAGGAATACCTTGGCTTGGTAATTTATAAAGAAGAGGTTTATGTGGCTCCCGGTTCTACAGGCTGTACAAGAAGCCTGGCTCCAGCATTGCTTCTGGTGAGGTCCACGGGCTGCTCCTACTTATGGTAGAAGGTGATGGGAAGGCAGCCTCTGAAGCAATCACACGGCAAGAAAGAAGCAACGGAGAGAGGGAAGACCTTCTAGGCTCATTTTAACAACCAACTCTAGTGGGAACTGATGGAACAGGAACTCACTCACTCCAACACCCAGTGAGAGCATTAACATATTAATGAAGTTGCCAGAAAATTTAAAATTACCTATCATCAAGAACCTCCCATTAAGCCCCACTTCCAACATTAGGGATGGAATTACAACATGAGATTTGGATAGTACAAATATCCAAACTATAGTAAATACTTCTATGGAATATGGCAGGCAGGATATTTTTTAAGTTAAAACTCCAGTTATAAAGTTTATTCATCCTGATTTTTTTTAAGAATATTGAAATGGAAGTTATTGAATATTTGCTCATCAATCCAATGTTCTATGAATAATCAGTGTTAGTTGGCTATCTTAATAGGAGGAAGTAAAAGTAATTTTTGAAGGGGATCTAACACCATGTAATGCAATCTTACCCCAAATATTATGTTCTCTGTATGTTTTGTATTTTTTGAGCCATTTGAAAAAATAAACTTTTGCTTTCTACTATTTGTAAAAAGAAATCTTATCTTTAAAGTGTAAATCCATTGACCCATGAATGGATTAATAAATTGTGGTATATGTATACCATGGAATACTATACAGCATTAAAAAAGATGGAGACTTTACTTCTTTTATGTTTACATGTATGGAACTGGAAAATATTCTAAGGTATCTCAGGAATGGAAAAAAAATCCAGTGTACTTGGTAGTACTATGAAACCAATTTATAATCACTCACACTTTCATATGAGAGATGAATCACAACTATAGCCCAGGATGAAGGATGGAAGGGGAGAAGGATTGGAAGGGAGGGGGATGGTTTGATAGAGGGAGGGTTAATGTTGGGGCCACATCTATGGAGCATATTGCAAGGGTACAAGTCAAATCTATCAAATATTGAACACAAATATCTTGAAACTGTGATTAAGTAAATGAGGTGAAAGCTATGTTAATTAGTAGGATGTAAGCATTCCAATTTGTACAAATAATCAACACATTGAATCCCACAAAGGCATAAATGTATTCATGATCTATGTATATATGACTTAATAAAAAAAATTAATTTCAAACAGAAAAAAAATAAAGTGTAAATCAATGGTCCACACACATTTTCTGGAAAAAGCCATTTAGTAAATATTTTAGGCTTTGCAGGTAATATGTCCCAGCTACTCAATTCTACCTTATATAACATGTAAGCAGAGCCTTATACACAATATATAAACAAATAGATATGGTTTTGTTCCAACAAAACTTTATTTATGAAAAGAGACAGTGGATTACTGGCCTTCATTTGCTGACTCTTGGTCTAGAACAGAGCTTTAGGAAAATAATGTGAGCCAGGAATAAAAAACTACACATGAAATTTTAAATTTTCTAGCCATTACATTAAGGAGTAAAAGGAAGCTTGTGAACTTTATTTTAGTAATATATTTACTGTCATGTTATTTCAATATGCAACCAATACATACATTATTACTGTGATATTCTACATTCTTTCTTTTATACAAATCTTTGGGATACAGTGTGTATTTTGTTCTTTCAGCCTATCTCAAGTGAAATTAGCCAAACTTCCAGAGCTCAATAACTATATGTAGTTAATGGCTATTGTATTGTTCATTGTATTTTTTATTTTTCACTAATTCAGGATAGTATTTTTATTCCAAATAAGACACATTCTTACTATATTTCTGCTGAAAGAAAATAACATTAAATAAAAATTTAAATATAATAAATAACATCCCTACCAAGATAAAAAGTTCGTAAGTCTAAAAGTATTGTAAATATTGCCAATAACAATTTAAATGAGTTAGTTTATAACCATGTGATGCATTTGAAAGATTCCAAATTTATAGGTGGAATAGAGTATTCAAAAAGTTTCTTTCCCACCTGAGTCCCTGATAATCAGCTTGAATCACCAATATAGATTCTCTTGTTTATCCTTCAGGATATATTTTTAGTTATCCCTTTTAATAGTTTCAAAAACACAGTTATGTTTTAAGTTCTGACAGGAGGCAGAGAGACCAGTTTATGTAAAGAAACATTTGGGACATTCTCATTTATGTCTCTTTTTAAACATTTTCTAAATTCTTTTATTTTTTTGAGACAGAGTAGCACTTGTCGTCCTGGGTAGAGTGAGTGACGTCATAGCTCACAGCACCCCCAAACTCTTGGGCTCAAGCCATTCTCTTGCCTCAGCCTCTTGAGTAGCTGAGACTACAGCTGCCTATCCTGACGCCTGGCTATTTTTTTTTAGGGACAGGGTCTCACTCTTGATCAGGCTGGTATCAACCTGTGAGCTCAGAGTAATCCACCCACCTCAGCCTCTCAGAGTGCTAGGATTACAGGTGTGAGCCATTGCTCATGGCCCTCATTTTTGTCTTAATGAGTGTCCTAAATCTTTAATTCAAGAATTTGACAACTACTTTGCACTTAGTTTCTACATTTAAGCTCTTGCTTCCATATAATACAGCTCCAAGGTTATAGAACAAATTTGGAACTACAAACTAACAGTGATTTATATGATAAGAACTTACACTCATTTTTAGTAGTTTAAAGTAATTTAGCAGAAGATCAAGTGCATTCTATCTATATTGTGCAATAGTTGCATATAGTCCCGAGCATAGGCTTATTTAAGAACAGGGGTTTGGAAGTGGCAGTACATACAGAAGATTTATGGTGGGTAAGACGGATAATACCTACTGAGAATAAAATTATAGGCCAAATAAGTTATGGTTTAACACAAAGGAAATCAAACCTTGCCTTTATTTGGTAGAAAAACAATAAGACAACCATTTACCCCAAAGACTAAAACTTTACTTGGTAGATTTAATAGATAACAAATTATTTAATCCCCAAAGCCTCTATTTTAACAAATTTTTAGAAGTCCTAATTGAATCAATCTTTGCAATGGTAACCATAAATCTAAACTAGCTGTTCAATTAGCCAAGAAAGAGAGATTCATATAAAAATTCGGCAATATGTATTTCCTTCAGAATTTGACATCAGATCATGCTTCACTTCCTCTTACAGAACACATCCATAAGCAGCGGGGTAGAGAACAGTTGTATTTATTAAGTGGGGAAGTAAATCTTTGTGTTGCATATCTCCTTTTGACATCAAAATTGTATCCAAAACTATCCTAACAAAATGCTCTGGTTGAGAGTATGTCAAACAGAGCAGATTTATACCTCTCATGACAGCCATAACTTGGCCACAATGCATGTAATTAAGGTATCAATTTAACAACCTGTACAATAACAAAGTTCTATAAAAATGCAGGAAGCAGTGAGTGACAGCAGTTGTGGGTTGCCCCTCCAGTGTCAAATTTACTCTTTGTCAAAGCCTTCATATTCACCACCAGGTGATGTATCTTCAAGGGACACACAGCAACAGCTGTCTGCTGGGCTCCCTGTCCTCTCTGTGCTCTCCTGTAAACCTGCTTCTCCTACCATTCGAGTCTCACTCCCCTGACACACAGCTCTGCGATGCTCAGTGGCTCACAGTAGAAATGACTCTTGTGGTTTCCTGGGCTCTTAGAAGGTAGCATGTGGCTACCACTGAGGATTTTATTAAACAAATAAGTCATTTGGTGCATACACACAGCAAAGTCTAAGTAGCCTTTCTCTATAGGACCTCTGATTCTGAGTTGTCCCTCATGAGAAGTTCAGGCAGCATACCATGCAGTAAGACTAAAGGCTGAAACTGAGTAAACTTCCCATGAACTGATAAGAGCTGAGATGATGAAAATAATATATATTAACTGTTTGTAAAAGAAGAATAGACTGAGTGCTGCAAATTTATTTCACTGAAAATATATAAAAATAAGAAGATAGAAGACAATGTAATTTCCTATCACAGATGTAGTGAGAATATTCTGGTTTTGTTCTGGAGATGCTGTCTTTTTGGTTCTTTTGGGGAATCCTCATTTATCGGTGTGTGTGTTGGTAAACATGGTGTTTATGAACTTGGGTGAATGTCCATGCACAGCACATGGTTACCCTAAATTACCTCTCTTTATGGCCTGTTGAATTTCACCTAGGAAAGGACTTACAGCTTGATCCTATTTGTATTTTTCTGCCTCAGGAGCAGCATGAATGAAATGAGGTAGGGTGAAGGCAGGCAGCAAGATCAGGATTCTTAGGCCAGGCGCAGTGGCTCCCCACCTATCCCAGCACTCTGGGAGGCTGAGGCAGGTGGATTGCTTGAGCTCATGAGTTAGAAACCAGCCTGAGCAAAAATGAGGTCACTGCCTCTAAAAACAATAGTCAGGCATTGTGGTGGGCGCCTGTAGTCCCAGCTACTTGGGAGGCTGAGGCAAGAGGATCACTTGAGCCCAAGAGTTTGAGGTTGCTGTGAGCTATGACACCACAGCACTCCAAAGGGGCAAGAAAGTGAGATTCTCTATCAAAAAGAAAAAAAGAAAATACTCTTCTATCTTTGGCTTTTCCTCTGAAAGGAATCATTTAGGGGGCAAGCTGATGTGAAAGAATCAGCAGGGCAGTTCTTATAAAAGTTCTTAGAGTTGCTTTGGGAATTCATTGCTAAAGAAACTCTTGAGGCTTTCAGAAATGTATTCCTAGTGAGAATCCTCCACCCCAATTTTATCCTAAAACCAATACAGTATCAAATAAAACATAGGATTCAAGTCCCAGTGGAGCCACTTGGACAAAACACTTGACCTGAGTTTTCAGTTTCAGCATTTGCAAAAAGTGATGGTAATAGTAAAATTTACTTCATGTTATTATTTTGAGGATTCAAGAATATTTGTACACATAAAACATTGAGCAATTTTTCTCAGTATTCTATATTGAACTAACAATTAATATTAGTTTGCACCATTAGTTAAAAATGATAGTACCCACTGTTATCATAATAATGATAGGGCATAATTCCTCCTGCTTTGTTTTTGTTTCTGAGTAATGTCTTGGCTATTTGAGTTTTTTTCTGATTCCATATAAAATGAAGTATTGTTTTTTCAAGATCTTTAAAGTATGACAGTGGAGCTTTAATAGGGATTGCGTTGAAATTATATATTGCTTTGGGTAGTATGGACATTTTAACAATGTTAATTCTTCCCAGCCATGAGCATGGTATGTTTTTCCATTTGTTAACATTTTCAGCTATTTCTTTTCTTAGAGTTTCATAGTTCTCTTTATAGAGTTCTTTCATGTCCTTTGTTAGATAAATTCCCAAATATTTCATCTTCTTTGGCACTATTGTGAATGGGATAGAGTCCTTAACTGTTTTTTCAACTTGACTATTGTTGGTATATATAAAGGCTACCGATTTACGAATGTTGATTTTGTAACCTAAGATGCTGCTGTATTCCTTGATCACTTCTAAGAGTTTTGAAGTAGAGTCCCTAGTGTTTTCCAGACATACAATCATATCATCTGTGAAGAGCGAAAGTTTGATCTCTTCTGACCCTATATGGATACCCTTGATTGCCTTTTCTTCCCTAATTGCAGTGGCTAATACTTCCATTACAATGTTAAAAAGCAATGGAGACAATGGGCAGCCTTGTCTGGTTCCTGATCTGAGTGGAAATGATTCCAATTTAACTCCATTCAATATGATATTGGCTGTGGGTTTGCTGTAGATGGTCTCTATCAGTTTAAGAAATGTCCCTTCTATACCAATTTTCTTAAGTGTTCTGATCATGAAGGGATTCTGGATATTATCAAAAGCTTTTTCTGCATCGATTGAGAGAATCATATGGTCTTTGTTTTTTAATTTGTTTATGTGCTGAATTACATTTATAGATTTATGTATATTGAACCAGCCTTGAGTTCCTGGGATAAAACCAACGTGGTCATGATGTATAATTTGTTTTCTGTGTTGCTGGATTCTGTTTGTTAGGATCTTGTTGAATATTTTTGCATCTATATTCACTAGTGATATTGGTCTATAATTTTCTTTTCTTGTTGGGTCTTTTCCTGGTTTGGGGATCAGGGTGATGTTTGCTTCATAAAACGTGTTGGGTGATCTTCCTTCTTTTTCTACCTTTTGGAACAGGTTGAGTAATATAGATACTAATTCCTCCTTAAAGGTTTGGTAGAATTCTGACGTGAAACCATCTGGTCCCAGGCTTTTCTTTTTAGGGAGGTTTTGTATGGTTGATGCTATTTCCGAACTTGATGTGGGCCTGTTCAACATTTCCACTTGATTCTGACTAAGTCTTGGAGGGTGACGTGCTTCCAAGTATCGGTCAATTTCCTTGAGATATTTATTGCAGCCCTATTCATAATTTCTAAGTCATGGAAAAAGCCCAAGTGTCCATCGATCCACGAATGGATTAATAAATTATGGTATATGTACACCATGGAATATTATGCATCCTTAAAGAAAGATGGAGACTTTACCTCTTTCATGTTTACGTGGATGGAGCTGGAACATATTCTTCTTAGTAAAGTATCTCAAGAATGGAAGAAAAAGTACCCAATGTACTCAGCCCTACTAAGAAACTAATTTAGGGCTTTCACATGAAAGCTATAACCCAGTTACAACCTAAGAATAGGGGGAAGGGAGAAAGGGAGGGGAGGGAGGGGGAAGGTGGGTAGAGGGAAGGGAATTGATGGGATTACACCAGTGGTACATCTTACAAGGGTATATGTGAAACTTGGTAAATGTGCAATGTAAGTGTCTTGGCACAGTAACTGAGAGAATGCCAGGAAGGTTATGTTAACCAGTGTGATGAAAGTGTGTCAAACGGTCTGTGAAGCTAATGAATGATGCCCCATGATCATATCAATGTACACAGGTATGATTTAATAAAAAAAAAAGAAAAAAATAATGATAGGGGCAGTGGAAAAATAAATAAGGCATTTATCTGTTGGCTCCCTTCTGTGAGCTGACATGGGCTATCTACTATGCTCCTTTAGACTCTTAAGCATAAAACAATCCAGAAATATTAAATACCTAAAATGACATTAACTTTTAGGTATTTAAGAATCTGGAACATGCTTAAATGAATTGAGTTCTTGATAAAATTATGGGTCTTGATGAAGAGTTCTATATATCAAGTTGATTGGGTGATTTCTCTTTCAGTTGTAATTACTCATTCTCATTTGCCAACTGAAGTCTTTACAACAACATAATCCTCTTCTGACCTCAGAGTAGGCTGCATTTCATATGAAGTCACTTCTGGTTTATGCTGTAAAAATAACCCAAAATAGAATGAGAATTTAGAACTCCTGGTCCCCAGACCAACATTAATCTATCAAACTCTTTACATTGCAGCTTTAAAAAAGAAAAAAAAAGACTATGATCATTTTAAGTGTATTCAGATGGTCTCTCTAAGATGACATCCAAAGTAGAAACAAACTGAACTCAGAAAGTCAAAATAAAGAGGAGTTGATATATAAAAATGATGCTAGACCTAGGGCAAAAGGAACTTCCCTCTGAGACAGGATGGATCACATGCCAGGGCCAAGGAGTTTCCTGTTGTTTCAAGGTATTCTGTAGTTGCTAAGTTTGAATACCATGAGCCCCTCTACCTGTGATCATGAATAAAACCTTGTGACACCTTTGTTAAGACTGTTACCCTTGGAGCCGAACCAAATTCCATTTGGGAGGCTGCATTTCCCATTTATTTTTCAAAGGCTTCATATAATTCTGTCTTGCTTTAAGTTACTCTGCCATTAATCATTTACCTCATTTCCTCTCATACTTTAGAAACTATAATAATAAAAACTCATCACATAATGGCTAATCTACTGTGCCAAACTAAAGCAAAACAAAGGAGCCATTAACACTGGAGAGAAATATAAAAAATTTCTCACAGGTTCCCTGGTGCCATGCACAAAAAAGAATATTGTCCTGGGCAGCTCCTGTGGCTCAGTCGGTAAGGTACTGGCCCCATATACCGAGGGTGGTGGGTTCAAGCCCGGCCCAGGCCAAAGTGCAACAAAAAAATAGCTGGGCAATGTGGCAGGCACCTGTGGACCCAGCTACTTGGGAGGCTGAGGCAAGAGAATCCCCTAGGCCCAGGATTTGGAGCTTGCTGTGAGCTGCGACACCATGGTACTCTACTGAGGGCGATAAAGTGAGACTCTGTCTCTACAAAAGGAAAAAAAAAAAGGAAGAAAAAAGAATTTTGTCCTATTTTACAAGAAAAATTGTCTATAAAAATAGGAGATCAAGGACTGAAATTGGCATCTTTGGTAATAAATCAATACCATGATTAATTATTGAATATGTATCAACAAAATTCCTAATGTGACTTTTATAATTGATGGCTTTTATTGATGGTTTAGACATTTTTCCACTTCTATCTAGGAATTTTTAATTTTTATACACCTAGCTGTAGGATTTTTCTTTTCATTTTGGTTGTTTTGACAGTGCTAATGATAAAGCATAGGAGTGACCTTAAGTGTCATTTGTAGCCAGGTAGAGCTCACAAGTGAGTAGCCATTGACATCAAACTTGTAACAAGAGCTGACTCAGTGGCTGTGTGGAAATAATCTTTCGTTGCATTTCAGGTTGGGGTACTACTGTTGGTGCTGTTATGACAAAATAGTACAGACTGCGTGATTTATAATTAATGGAAATTTATTTGTCATAGTTCTTGAGGGTGGGAAGTCCAAGATCAAGATGCCATCAGGGTGGGTGTCTGGTGAGGGTTTCTCCTTGCTTCCAAGACAGAGACTTGTTGCTGCATCCTCTGAAGAAGAACTTCGTATCCTTATGTGGGAAAGGGCAAGAAAGTGCTTCTTCAATCTCAAGTTCTTTTATAAGAGCCTTTATGATGTAATCACTGCTCAAAGGCCACACTTCTCAATATTACTGCATTGAGGACTGAATTTCAAAATCAGTTTTGAAGGGGCCTCCATTATTCAAACCACAGTGAGTACTGAGCTCAGAGATCAGAGGACCTGAGAGGCCAAGCTTTACTCATATTCTCTTCAGGCTTATCTTATTTGAACCTGCACTTATTTTATCTTAATAATCATGCATTGAGATGTAAACATCTTTTAGCCAAGTAGACACTCAAATATACATGTTGTTATGCAACTTCCTTCATTAAAAAGTTTCCATAGAACGACAAAGCATCATCCAATCTTTGAAATATGACAAATTAAGCTGGAATTAGATCTGGCTGTCCCCTTTGCTCTTTCTCTCTCTCTCTCTCACACACACACAAGCGTGCAAACACACACACAATGAAATGCAGAGTTGGATTGTGCATCACATCAGTACCCACAGCATTGCAGATAAATACCCCTCTAATTTTTGCTAGTCGCTTCCATTGAATGCTCATAGCCACCCTTTTATTGCATAATGTGAGGGGGGGGCAGGTAAATGCAGGAAATAAACATCTGCTTTGGTGTTACACTTTCTTACTTTCTTTCCATAAATGCTGCGTAAACTAGGGGACAGGGTCCTTACTTATTTATTCCCATTATTTATTCTTAATATGATAATCCTTAATCCACATTTGTAAAATAGACATGCCTTCAAGTACTTCAAGATGTCTGCCTTTTCTCAAATTATCTTTTCTTATATCAATTTTGCTTAATTAAAAAAAAAAAGCATACTTACCAGGCTCTGTTGAAGGTGACTTTTGATAGCATGAGAGGCAGATGACCCACAAGGGAAGAATGCTTATTTCTGGCCTCAGTGCGCTTGTGCTCCTGAACCATAACAGCGATTTTTGAAGCTAAGAAGCAACAACAATGAAAAACCTAAGGACAATAAAACAAATAAAACAAATCTTGATATTCCTCTGTGGTCATTGTGAATCCATCCAGAGAGCTGTGCTGAGTAAATCCAATCAGACTTATCCAGAAGCTGTGTGAGAGTGCTCAGGGAGTGAAGGAGGATGGGAAAGGGATGAACTACTGTGGTTATGAACTCTCTGGCTAAAGGAAGAGGCTTTTCTCTTTCTCTGGTTTGGTATTCTTAATTTCCTTTCATTGGTAAAAAATAGGAACACAGTAGACCCAATCCAGTGTCTTAGTCTAAAAATATGCTTTAGAAATTACACAGCAAAACAGGCAATGAACATATTGCCTAGCTTCTCTCATTTAACATTAGACTTCATGCACTTCTGGAGACAGATAAACCCTGTATGCCCATGGATTTTTCCTTTAATCAGACCTAAATAGTTTTATAAAGTCTGTCATTGGAAACCAATATAAAGGAGCGAGAGAAAAAATCGACCTGCTGTCACATGAGGGACCTGAAATATTAGATCGTTCCTGGAAGACAGGGAGTGCTGAGAACGCCATCCCGCTCTCAGCTAAGCTCTGATGGAGGGAAAAGTGACAGCTATTTATTAGAACAGAAAACAGGGTATGTACTTTAAAGATCAGCAACATGATGTAAATATTGACTCTCCTCAATTTTTAAACTGATGAAAGGGTGTCTGTAATGTTAAGCCCTCCTTCTGCAAATCGGTCCTGTCAACATGGCATGATCGGAGGGACAGATATTGATAAGAAATGAGAAAAGATTTGCCAATGGCGTATTCATATTATCTCTCATTTAAAATACATGGGGATACTTTATAAGTCCCAGTAGAGAAATCAAGGGCCACGTTCTCAATTCCCATAGAAGTTGAACAGGCACAATCTAACAGTTAAGGAAGGACTTTAGTAACCCCTATAACCACGCAAACCTTTTTCTTCTTAGAGAAAGTTAGCTCTATGCTAATGCTTTAGCACTACAATTTTTATTGAAATCACTCAAACGAAAACGTGTATCTTGATATCTCTCTTTGGCACCTGCTGGAAATGTTCAAATTTGAGGTTTGAAGAAAACATTGGAAACTTAGAAGTTGACACTGGTGCTTTCCTTTTGCTAGTCTCTCTCCTTGAATGACTATGATAAAACCCTTATTCCCCCATGGTATGGAGATACTTTCAGCAGAGTGAGTAGAGGAAACACATTTGTTTTCTTGACTAATTTTACTGACTCATAAGGGCATCAGGAGTCAACTTACCTCAGAGTCTCTGCCTTCTTATCTTTAAATGTGCAAAGTGTTTTCCTGACACCTGCCTTGAGTAATTGTTTTGAGATTTGATGGAGAAGCACTCAGAGTTTAGGAGACTATAAAAAGGGGAAGCTGCTGCAAGCCTTGACATTTCAGACACTGAGATGCTTCTGCCACACTGTTCTGATGAACACTGCGAGGGCTTTAGGGCACCTCCAAAGTGGTAGTGACCCACGTCAATTTTCAAGATACAATATGGTCAATCAAATATGTGCACTCCCTTTTGCCAAAAGGTACATAAAAATGAGATTCAGGTTGGATCCTAGAACACTTTGTGTTCCTACACACCTGTATATTTCATATGTGACCCATAGGCAAATTCTGAGTCTACAAGTAGCTGCTCACCTTTTTGTTAGCACATACCAGACACTAACGTTCATTCACCTTCATCATGGAAAAAGGGACAGTATTTTGGGCTAAAGACACATAGCTACAAAGTTGCTCGATGTGATCAAAGATACCAGATTACTACTGAGTGATGACTCACCATCTGTTGGTAGCTGGAGGTCAAGGATCACCAAAGCTGTCCTAGATGCCTCCTCTGTCTTCTGTTCTGTTCAGTAAATCATCTGGGCTTCAGCCCTGACTCTGGGCATGATTCTCACACATTCGCATTATGCAAGTTTGAGCAGCTTGTGGACACACAGGTGCAGGGGCTGGGAAAAGGGAAATGTAAAAGGCTTAGCTGAGAGGTGAGAAAAAATCTGCATGATGTTAAGGTAATAGACATACCTGTGGCTAAGTCCTGGCTCTGGAACATTTACAAGACCTTGAATAAGTTTTCTAAGTTCCTTGAGCCTCAGTTTAAACTCTGGTTTTCCTATCCCTGTCTATATTATCGTTCTATCTCTATCTATATATTTCTGTAGCTCTACCTCTGCTTCTCTACAGTTTATAGCATTTGTTAATTTTGATGATTTTACAACCACACCACGCAGACAGACCTCAAACTACTCATGTTGAGTCAGTGAATACGGACTTAGAACAAGGTGTGCACAGTTGTCTCAGGGTTGCTGTGTGGACAGTTTGCAGCACACTGCTGATTGTAAACCTCTCCACATGATGCTTGCACATGGTCAAATATCAAAGAAGATTTGGTTTGGTTACATTATGATGATGAATAAGATAATTCATATTTCCTTGCAACAATCCTCAGGAACAGAAGGTGTTTACTTCTAGAATCCATGAGGGGGAAGGCATTGCTTATTTATAAAACAGTCACATACAAATGGTGGGGCCAAGAACATGTTCTGTTGTGTCACAGAAACAAATGTACAAATGAAATCATTGGTGGGGTAAGTCCCTGACCTCTTCCATTGGTATGTGGAAGGGAATGAGAAAGTTGCATATCCACCCTAGGACAGAACCAGGCTCACCGTGCTGCAAAGCTTGAATCATTATGAGAAGTCGGGCAACATCAAGGTAGTCTGTCAGAGGTGTTATTCCTAGTTTTCTTAATAATAAATACCATAATTGAACTTAACAACTTTCAGAAAAGCTACCAGGCTCTGGACTAGATTCTGCAAGTGCAAAGATAACCCTTCTCCCACACTCTTTTTGACCAATATTAGGGCATACAGAAATCTAAACAAGAAGATGCTGATGTTAGGGATAAGTGTGAGGATGTATGCCTTGTCACAATGGGGTAGCAGATTGCGCAAATTACCTTCAGAAGTTCAAGGCACTCTTTAAAGGAGAACTGATTTTAATATTGAACGATGTGTGAGATTTTGACAAATCTTTGAGGCAGAGAGAATCTTCTCATGCAAAAGCCTGGGAGTGGGAGAGAGTATGGTGTGTGCAGAACCCACTAATATCCCAGTGGAAACAGGGTGTAGAGTGTGAGGACTTCATGCATGGGGTTCTAATGCACGGGGAGGGAAGGAAGGGGTGAGTTAGTGAGGCTTCTTAGAGAAAAGGAACCAAGAAGATAGATACATAACAGGGTATTTGTTATGGGAGTTGGCCTCCTTGATTATACAGGTTGAGAAGTCCCATGGTCTGCCATCGGCAAGCCAGAGACCCAGAAATGCTGGTGGTGTGATTTTAACTTAATTTGAAGGTCCTGTTGGGGTTGCTGATAAGAATTCCCAAATCTGAAGGCCCAAGAACCTAGAGCTCTAATGTCTAAAATTGGAAAAACATGACTGCTCCAGCTCCAGAAGAGAGAGCACAAATTATTCCTTCCTCCCCTTTTTGTTCTATTCAGGTTCTCAAAGGAGTGGAGGCCGATCTACTGTATTGAGTCAACTGATTCAAATGCCAATCTCTTCCAGAAATACCCTCACATGTGCACTCAGAGGTAATGTTTTACCAGTTATCTTGGTATTCCTTTACCCAGTCATGTTGACATGTAAAATTAACCATCATGGGGGCAAATCCTCAAGGGGGCCTATGCATGTAGCACAGAAGTATGTGTTAAACTTATGTGAAATAGCAAGGGACCATGTGGGAGGAGAAATGGTGACTCCTGTTCCATACTTAGCCATTCGCCAGTGTTCTCTATGCAACACTTCATTTACTTCGTTCTCAGATTACTCACTATCCACACAGAGACACTGCCTTGGTCGCCTATTCAGATTTATTTTTTTTCATAGCGTTTACAATAAAAATAGTTTTCTATTTTACAGATATGTTTTTCAATTTCATGTATCAAGGATACATCATATTTGTTTTTCTTATTATGAAATTTAATACTGCCCTTAAACATTTATTCTGCTTGAATGATGAGAAAGAAATCCAACTCTCGTCATATTTGAAGTTTTCTTCCTTAACAGCTCTGGGAAGTTCCTGGGGTGATACCTTGCACAGTAATAAATTCCTCACAGGATGTGACAACTTTTTCCCAGGCTCATTTGTCTTTATTGTATCTTCTGCACCATCCTAAGGCTATGGACAAATTTGGTCAAATTAGGGTGCCACACAGCCCTTCTCCTCTTGGGTTGAACCTCAACAAGGGGCTCTTCTTGAAAGTGTGACAATTAGTCAGAGATCCACCTTTCCCTTCTGCTGGGCAATCTCCTTGACACAAGACAGAAGGAAAAGCTCAGGGAAAGACAGATAATTAGTTTTTCAAAACAACACATTTTAGTCATAATTTTTAATATTTATTATCAGGAGGTATCTGTCCTCACTCATTAGGCTATGAATTTAGGAAAGCAAGTTCTCCTTCTCTCTTGTTCTCAAACTACTGGCATACTGCCCGAGGTACCATAGGGTTTTTATAAATGTGTTGAAAAATTTAATTTATTCTAAGCACTAAAGCACTTTTCACTAACCTAATTTTTCAAAAGAAGAAACCTAAATATAATTATTTGGTACTTAACAAGTACTTTACAACCAGAGTTAAAATAATCATAAATACATGTATTCTGTTCAGCCCCACTCACAACATCACAGGTGTATGTTGCTATAAAGGTGTATGTTGCATGACGGAATCTGAAGTGTCAGAAATTCCAGATTCCCTTTCCTTTTCCTCTATACAGGGTCCTTACATCATGCGAATAATGAAGTTTTAAGTTATCTGTCTCCTAAGTAGATTGATTTTTTTCTTCACCTACTCAAACTAAAATAGTAGTATACTGGTTACATGAAAGGCAGGGTCACCAGAATAAAGTTTTAAAATCCTCCTCTTTGTATTGAATTTTCCATATAAGTGTGAACAATTAAAGCTACTGATTTTTTTCTTCCCACAAGATCAAGGCCTTAAAATGCTCTTTCATTGAAAGTGATTTGGGAGCATGGGTAATAAAAAGGGTAGATTTCCCAGTGCCAAGCCCAAAAGCCCATGGGGAGCATGACACCAATAAAACTGACCAGGGCGTGCACTTGGAGATAAGACTCTCAAGTTTGAAAATTTTCTTAGTTATTCATACTTTGACATTGATCAACTCTGAAAATCTCCTTTCCCTAATTTAAATGATCCAGAGAAGGCTCTTATTGTATGGGGTTGCTTGTAGGGTCCTGACTGTCAGCATTTCCCAGGCCCAAGAGCATTCACAGGCTTTTCTGTAATCATTACATCTAATTAATGGCATTTGATCATTTAGCAATCACATGCACTCTTTTATGGTGATCTCTGTTACATTAGCATGTAGCTCCTATTTTCTATAGACGAAAGTTGTGTCATAAAGTAAAGGGCATACGTTTTGGATTTGGAAAACTCAGTATTTCTGGAAAAAGAACTTGAGCAAATCTTCTGGAAAAAGAACTTGAGCATATCACTCAGACTCAGTAGCACATGCTTTGGGGGTAATTGTTAAGATCAAAAAATTTAAATGTGGGTCAGCACCTGTGGCTCAAAGGAGCAGGGCACCAGCTCCCTATACCAGAGGTGGTGGGTTCAAACCCGGCCCCAGCCCGAAACTGCAAAAATAATAATAATAATAATAATAATAAAATAAATGCAGTGATTTGGGCATCACTCTGGACAGATTCTTGAGGATTCATAAACAAGAAGGGTCTTTGAGATTTCTTCAAGATTGTGGAGGTTAGAGTTACAGGGGGAGCTTTGTAATTGTCTATCTCTTTGTCTCAAATGGCTTATTTCCACTATGACCTATGTAGCTTGAATCTGCTATAGAATAGATTGGCCTTCCATATTCTATGTTGTTTACAGCAAGATTCTATAGAATTTTTAATGTTATTAAACTGACATATAAAACACTGTGTAAAGAGTAAACAAATACTATTATTCTGTTATTCTTAATTGTGCTAGGAGGTAGGCTCCACTATTAGTAATACGTAATACATTTTAAGCACAAAGACTTATAAGTGGAAAGGTGTTTGGTTTCTTTTGGCCTGGCTGCCCATATTTTCTGGTTTATACTATTTCTTTAGTATGCAGCTATGTGGCTCAGTACTAATTGTTATGCTTTGATCACTTGTGATTTATGTATGTTTCAACACTTATTTTTAAAGACTGTTTAACACCATCCAGAATCTGGCTAATCAGCCAGTTAAGAGTGTTGCCCTTGCTTACATAACTGTGATCTGAAATACTCACTTAAAAAAAAATAAACCTTGAAATCAATAGTTCGTTGCAAGAGTAATTCTCAATATTCAGTGTAGTATAACCCTCAGCACATTTATCCAATCGTTTATTTGGGTTCTATGTTTAGTTTATTTGATGTTGTTCATAGCTTGTATCTACATACTTAACCATTAAAATACAACACCATGATAGTCCCAAGAGTCTCAGATCACATTTGTTTTGGAAAAGTGAAACTCACTATTTGGTCAATCAATATTGACCTTGGATTCTCTGGAGAATTTTTGCCAGGATTTTAGTCATTCAAAAGTTATTTACTGAAAACGGGGTCTAGTTTTAATGAGAGAGGAACATCTAATAGACTCCCTGTTCTAAATTGGAAGTTTGATGATCAGACAGAGAGAAGAGTGATTCTGTGGAGCGCCCTTGATTTTAAAAGTCTGTATTTCCCTGTGAGGTAGAACATACTGGGACTGCCGACACCCTTTGATCCAGAGAGACTGAGATTACATGTATATAATTAGTGCAGACAAGCATTAAGTACTCTGGCAGTTTATATCTTGTTTCAGTCTTATCTTTCATTCCCTTAAATATAATCAGGGACCATAGTTACCTCAACCAAAACAGATTGAAGGAGACATCAAACAGGTGTCACTTAACTCCTACGAAAGAACACCAGATTGGAGAAACATTACTTAGAAGTTGTAATTCACCGGGTGAACCCCAGTCAGGAACTCAGCTCTTAGAGTACAGGGATGTCATTTTGTTAAGAAAGAAGGCTGCCAGGACGGATGAGGAAGGATGGCTACGATATTTGAACTAGGATAAACACTTCCATGTAAGGCTGATGGAGTACCTTCATATTTTAAGTGTTTAAATCACATTTCTGTTTCATAAGGGAATTTTGTCATATAGGATACAAAACAGTAGTGTCCCTGTATTTGTCGTTTTGCTTCCTTAGGTTTCAAACTGAAGTCTGAAAATACTACATTGCTACTCTTGTGCTTGAGACATCATTATTATGTGAAACAAAGATTACTTGAACATGAGCACTGCAATACTGTGACAGTCCATCTGATCACCAGGACAGCCACAAGGTGACTAAGGACCATCTGGGTGGGACAGAGTAGGATAGTGTAAGATTTCACGAGGTGTTCAGAATGGTGTACAATTTAAATTTTATGGATTGTTTAGTTTTGAAATTTTTGATTTAAATCACAATATATATGTTATTCACCTGACTTTATCTCATCACCCAGGCATTGTATCTTAGTGTGCTCAATTTATAAATCAAACTTTATTACAGGTAATTTCCTACATATAGGAAAATACATAGTGTATGTAAGGTTTGATGCTATCTGTGGTTCTGGGCATCCCCTGGGGTGCATGGATAAGGATAAGAGAAAAGCTGCTGAATAACAAAATTAGACATAGAGACCAAGGAGAATTAGGACAGTGTAGTGAACAGAAGAGAAAAGAAACAGCAACTCTGGGAATCAAATACCAAGATTTCAAGGATCCTTCATAAATGCAATTCAACATTTGCTTGGAGGAAATTTGGGGAACAACAAGAGCCACAGACAAAATGTTTTCATTTGTGATACTCCAGCAAATAGAAATAAGCAACTAAGTCTACATATAAGGTGTATTCACAGATTAGTCCTTGTATCCTCACGGGAACTCTCGAGAATTAAAAGGGTGCATGTTGGATCTATTAGCATAGAGTATAAATGTCTTAACACAATAATTAAGTAAACGAGATGAGGTATATATTCACCAGTGTGATGTAAGCCTTCCTAATTCTATATGAAATCAGTACATTGTACCCCATAAATGCATTAATGTATACATGAGCTGCGTGTTTATGATTTCATTAAAAAAAAAAGGAAAAGGAACAATAAATAAGTAAATCAACAACAACAAGAACACAGAATTAAAGGGGTTATGGTTCTCATCTCCACAGGGGATCAAGGAGAAAACTGAGGTCTAAGAAAACTTTTTCTTTACTGAGGCTGTGTACCAAGGCAAGAGCACTCCACACCTGCATTCTTTTTGCATCTTATACCAAGTTGCCTGCTGGTATTGTGATGCTTGGACCTCTCCTTCTTTCTTGTCTTACATGAATCATGTATCATCCCAGTGTGAATAGTGTAGAAAAATATTTTGACACTCTTCTGTAGAAACCATAATCAGAAAAAAAATATTAATAACCCAGGCAGAGACAGAGTATGTTCTTACACCCTACCTGTAATCTGAGAAAAACCCCGTCTCACTTCTATGAATATTACATGCTTTATGAAGCGGCACATTGATGGCATATCACCTTTATTGTTAACTTCCCATTGAAATGAGATGGCTTATTATAAATGGGGAAAGGTATTGGTTAGGGGGGAAGATGACGGCTGTATTAGGAACTAGACAGAATGATGAATGATTGCTTCCCCAAACTGTATGAAACTGTTCATTTTGCATAAATATTGGTTCTGTAATATGCATAAGCTTCTACTGATTACATGGACTGAGTCTCAGAAATTTTCTGTAGAGTAGGAATATACACTTTGAAATGAGTTTTATTTGCTTCTTTATTATCAAATTATAAATCTCTTGCATCTTTGACAGTTGCAATAAAATTACTGCCCGATTAAGCTGGTGTAGGTGGGGAGGAGAGGATGGGTTAATTCATGCCTAATAGGTACAAGTCACGCTATCTGAGTAATGGGCATACTTAGAACTTTGACTCAAACTTCACAAAAGGGATTTATGTAGCCAAAATATTTGTACTCCCATAATATCCTGAAATAAAAATTAAAATAAATAAAATAAAATAAAACATCTTAACATCCCTCCAACAGCCAGAAAAAGAATATGGAGGAGCTTTTTCTAATCCTTTTTTCCCCCTAACATGGCATAATTAGATTTTAATAGCCTGTGTATCAAGGACTCTTTTCTTACCTGTTTTGTATTTAGAAACTTAAAAAGTGATGAGTTATAAGCAGGGTTTTGGTGGCATTTACGTCCTTTAGTATTTTCGTGGCAAGTACATGTCAAAAAGGCAGAGTAAGCTTACAGTTAATTGATTAAATGGAGGATTTGGGGGCACAGTAATTGCCTTGTCTATCCCCATTAAGTATTTAAAAACACTCAAAAGCAAGAATTTCAATTATTAATTATTATTTCCACTTCTACAAGGAAAAAAAATCTTCCTTAATTGATTTTCTTAAGGTTTTGGTAATGATATCTCTATCCTCTCTCATGTCACACAATATTCCAATTTTCATGAAACCAACTGTAACTTACCTATCACTCCACAGCACTGCAATCCACATTATCCATGGGTCTGATCTCACGTTAAAAGTCAAAATATTGTGTGATGAAATTAGAATAACTATGAGATAATTTCAGTCTTTTATCTCAAGTGCAGCTCCTCATTTTGATCTTCGCAAAAGGTTTCTGTTTGCTTTGGTTTTAGAGATGACTCATCTTTACAAAAAGAGAAAGAAAAAGCCTAACATCGTCTTTCCTGCTGCCCATAACTCACTCTAATCCTTAGCCCATAAATCAGGGTTTTCACCTTTCTCAGCCTCTGAAAACAAACCCAAACCTTCATAAATGCATTTTCTATTGATCCACTGCTTATAAAAAGCTTTACCTTTTCTCTAGGATCCACCATTCATACCTAACTCCCAAGATAAATCACAATTTCAAACTGAGATGAGCTAAACTGTTTGAAACGCATTTTAAAAACAGAATCTCCCATCATAGAAAAAAATTTGGATTTGAAGAGTAGATCAGTCTTACAAAAAGTCCTATGTTATCCCAAGATCACAAAGTAAGATTTTGCACTGTGTATTTTCTTGGATGTATGTGGTCTGGCTAAAAGAAATGTCAATCTTTTAAAATTGCAGTGAGCTCGTGGAAAGTCAAAAGTTCATGGGATGATGCAACAGCATGAAGGAGTTTTGCCTGATTAGAGCAAAATGAGTGTTGAGTGATACACTGCCTGATTAGAAGGGACTGGGAAAGGACAGGTGTCAACTGCTATTCCTTCTTGTGAGGAATAATGTCACGAGGTGGCATACCTTGACGTTTTATACCAGAAGCCACTGGAAGATGGATTGGGATTGGGATTATGACTGACTGGCTTTTGTAAGAGCCGTTGAATTCGGGATGAAGAATGAAAAGCAAACAGTAGTGTCAGGATCATGGAAAGCCATGTTTGACCCATGTCCTGATATTTCTCGAACTTTTCTACAGAACATGCCTCCTTCAGTACAAGAAAGCAAACAGCAATTAGAGCTCACTCACCCATCAGGCATTTCCTTAAAGTTTCATATTTTATTATATAGTTCAGTGGTCAAGGGCATAGGTCCTAAATTCAGATTACCTAGGTTCAAATTCTAGCCCCAGCATTTACTATGTTATCTCTTTGGGAAATTTACTAAAAATTTCCCTGTCTTAATTTTCTCATCTGTAAAATGCACCGACCTCATTATTAGTAGAATTCACAAGAGGTAATCTATGGCAAGTATTTAGCATGGCAAATTTTTAACACCTAGAAAATATTAACAGTTATGATTACCTTGACACTCATGCCAAATTTTAATTGCCTTGAAAATATAACCCTATTTGCTTTGATATCAAAATAAATACTTATGTACCGTTTAAGAAAACTGATTCTCTAAGAAGTTGTATGGTTGTTGTTTTCTTTTTTTTTTTAAGTTTCAGATTAATATGAGGGTGCAAATGATTAGGACACATGGTGTGTGTTAGATAAAATTCAAGGGATTCCTTTACCTGGGGAGTGTGCTGTATACTCTTACCTTGTGCCCATTAGGTTAGAGTTTACCCATCCGCCTCCTTCCTCCCCTCTCTACTTTTCCTTCCCCACCCACTTGAATATAATTGTGTTTTTCTCTGGTGTGAGCATATAGTTCTTTATCTGTTGGTTTCATATTAGTATTGCATACATTGGATAGTTGCTTTTCCATTCTTGTGATATTTTACTAAGAAGAGTAGTGTGCTTCAGCTCCATCCAGATTAATACAAAAGATGTGCGATGTTTACAGGGTGGTTTTGGGTATCTTTGTCATGACACAGTGCATCTTTGGTGATATATATATATATATTTCGGTATCAGGAGCACAAGAGTATGCTATGAATTGATCTCTTTATTTTGCCTGTTAACGTCTGGTGATGAGAGAAGGCCATGGACTATAATTAATTGATCAGGGGACTTACTGAACACCATTCACCAATCTGAACATTTTTATGTGTTTGTTAAGCACATAAGATCCTAAGAGTCTCAAGGTGAGAAGAGTTGTATTCTACCAGTCACACTTCTGCCCCACAGAGGAAGGAGCATCTGGGATTACATTCTTCAACTGAGGAATTTTTGAACCATGCACAGAGGGAAATCATCCTGTAATGTCTTCAAACTCATTCCTTGTTATAAAAAATGAAAATTTCAACAATTTAAGGATAACTTTGAAAATAAAAGATAGAATTAAATTCCCCCTGTTAAAATTTTCTAAGGAACTAAAATATTTTCAGAGAACTTCATGAAAACAAACGATTACTGCCTTGCACAGGATGCAGCTGTAATGCTCATCATGGTCACTGGTGCACTTCATGTGTTCACAATGCAACTTGCTAAACGAATGATTAAATAAACACATTCTTGGTTTAGTAGATAAATTTGGAATCTGAGAAGAGTTTTATTGTTAATAGATAATTTGAGGGAAGACAGTAGCTAAGAAATGGCCAGCATGAATTATAAAAAAAATCCCAAACCAAACCAAACCACACTGTGTAGTGGATGTGTTTTGAGTCATCTGTCTTATTGTACATTTCAGGATCTGACAAGCGCAAAGATTCAAACTGATGTAGGGCAGCTCTAGTGTTTATGCTTGAGGAGGCAGTGGGTAGTCTGAGATTCTTTCTGTGAACTGAAACTCATGTTTTTCCACATATTTGAAGACGGTAGGCTGTGAGTTTTGTAAAGTATCCAGAGACATTACTTCCTCCCCGCTCTGACATGAACCCTACCAACAGAGAAACTGTAAAATTCACTGGGGACAGCAAACACTGGTCTTTGACTGTCACTTGCCTGGTGCCAAATATTGAAACAGCGCATTGAGATAAAACAAAACAAAACTCTGTCAAAATTAAAACCTCTTGTCCTTTTCCTGGGCATGGTGGCTCATGCTTCTAATCCTAGCACTGGGGGAGGCCGAGGCAGAAGGATCACTTTGGTCAGGATTTGAGACCAGCCTGAACAAGAGTGAGACCCTATCTCTACCCAAAATAGAAAAACTAGCCTGGTATTGTCATGGCAGCCTGTAGACTTAGCTTCTCAGGAGGAGAATGCAGAAGGATCGCTTGAGCCCAGGAGTTTGAGGTTGCTGTGAGCTAGGCTGAGGCCATTAATGACAAAACTATGATTAGGCAATAGGACAGTTTACCTTAATTGGAGCAGAAAAACTATTCACACATACATGGACACACAGAGAATTCCTAAATAAGTTTTTCTGGGGAGTTGGTGGTGAGGGGTACCATTACCTTACTCAGTATATTTCATCTGCTACTAGCAATAATACTTTTTCCTTTAGCTAAAAGCTATTTATTGAAGTAATTTGTGTAGGAAATACCAACCCATCAACTATCTTTTTGTCAAGTTAGTGGTTATCTTTTTATTTGCACTTAAGCTTATCATTACTGTAACCTGAACTGCATAATTTTGGGTTTTATTATAGGCAAAGTCTGAGTCCTTTCTAATATCATTTATTTACCTTGGCTGTTCAAAGAGAACTCTGGCCTTTGGGAGAAAGTCTATTATATACTTTTACATATAAGTGTGTTACAGTGACAAAATAAAAATGCAAAATAAAATCTATTTCAACTTAAGACTTATTAATCCATTCTTAACATTAAAATATTAAATCTTTGAACTTTAAAAATAATTTGCCTTTTATAGCTCAAACCACTCCATTGAAAATAATCTGAGCAACTAAACCATATAGAAGTGGGTTTAGAAATTAAATGTTCTCTTTATTCTTTTTGTCTTGAAAGAAGACTACTTTCAAAAATTTACACAAAATAAACTGCTCAAGCTTAATCAGGTAGCAAGACAAGACTTTGCTCTTTTTTAGGCAAAGAAAGACTGAACATATTTTGAAATGTACCATAATGATAATAGATTTATTTAATACTCCAATATTTTTACTCATTTTTGTCTCATACAAATGAGATTATTTTTCAAGTATGTATATTTTATCTTTTTATGAACTTCTCTCAGTTACTGTTATGTGAAGCAGACAGATAAAGATATTTGAACAATACAATTAATAAACATGGTGTAATGAACACATACTCATTTTTAAGGAATAATTAGAATCATTTTTTCGACCATTATGTTATATTTTATCACTGTTGTCAAGCACAGGATTCCTCAGCTATAAGGATATTATTATTTCCACCGGTATCAGACCTCCAGGTAGATTGGAGATGTTTTCTGCCCCAAAGTCAGGATTTGTCAAATAGCTTGCTTTGTCCAAGAGGATATAAAAAACCCAGGCACAATACAACCAACAATAACAATAATTTGCTTATGTGACTTGGTTTAGCTTCAGGTGTTTCTGCTGTTTGTCATGAGGACAGCAGGTCCCAGGTGCTGCTGCTTCATCACAGGAGTTTGGCAGGAGAAGTCTTGTGGAACTCAGCTGAGCCTAGCAAAGGAAAACACACTAGACTGAGGCTCCGCCTTTGTTACTGAGAGTTTAATACCATGGGGTACTATTCAGCTATAAAAAAAAGATGAATTAATGCCTTTGCAACCAACTGGATGGAAATGGAGATAATTATCCTAAATTAAGTATCCCAAGAATGGAAAAACAAACACCATGTGTACTTTCCATTACACTGATATTAACTGACGGGCACACAGGCTCAAGAGGAATATAAAAGTCAGTGGAAATCAAGTAGGAGCAAAGGGAGAGAAAGAGAGGGCAAAACACCTATCTAGCAGGTACAACAAACACTTTTGGATGATAGGCACACTTATATATGGCCATGACCCAAGCATTACAAAAATGATCCATGTAACAAAAATATTTGTACTTTCTTGTATATAAGAAAATTGGGAATAATCGTTACTAAAGCAAAATCTGACTGATTTAAGTACATTGAGACTTAACTTATGCTGGACATATAATAGGATGTAAAGCAATTCTTAGTAACTTTTATAGAATTAATATCATATAGATAATTTTCTCTAATCTTAAGATAAATAACATATATATAAATTTAAAGAAATCCATATGTATTTGGACATTGGAAGTGATATTTATAGCTCATGAATTTGAAAAAATATTAATTTTTATAAAATACATAGAAAGAAAAGATAAGGTAACATTATCTATCAAAACATTAGGGGCACGGCCAAAGGGATAACCTGGGGTCCATTTCCAGTTGTAAATGTTTATAACAGAAAATGAGAAAGGTGAAGAAGAAATGAATTAATTGTACAGTCTGAGAAGGAAAAGAACAACAGAATAACCCTCATACAAAGGAGAAATGAAGATGAATCTGAAAGTCAGTTCAGAGATAAAATGACTCCATAGAAACAAAACCTGGTTATTTAAAATGCCTAGGCAGATAGACAGACCTCTTGCAAAATTGACAGAGAGAAAGAGAATATAAAAAAACAAACAGTATTATGAATAAAGCCAGATTAGCAGATAAAACAGATATTATAAAGATAAAAAAGAATCTTGTCAAATTTACTGCCAGTGAAATTAAAAGCTTTTAGCTTACTAAAACAAACACAATAAAAAATAGAAACCATAAACAGTCTCAAAAATCGAAGGAGTCATTAAAAATTGTCTTATTTAGCTTAAATTAATAAGTGCCTTTGCTTAAATAATAGACTATGCTAAACATAAAAACTATTTCAGACAAGAGAAAAGTGATGATTTTTTTTAAACTCATTCTATGGAAGTAGCATATTTTTATAACAAAATTAGTGAGGGATAATAGAAGAATGGAAAATTTAAAGTCCCCATTTCCTCACATTTAAGTTTGAGGAAAGAAAAACATAAAAATACATTCTAAAGATATAAGCAGTTTAAAAGCAATAGAGAACAAAAACAAGATTTAACTTACCCTAGAAATACAAGGATATTTTAATGGTGTAGTATCTCTAAAGCTCCATGGATATAAGCTTATTATACAAGAGTCAACTGCAAAATATTAAAGAATACAATTTGTATAAACAGTTTAATTTCAACATTTATAAAAGTATAAAATTTTTGGCTAAAAATTTATAATACATTTTGTAAGTTATGTAAAAATTATGAAGTTGTACCAAAATAAATTTAATGAACTAACTAAATAAATAGATAACTCCTATGCATGGATGGAAGGGGTTGATATCATAAAGATTTTACCTAACAAATATAAACAACGCACCCTAATCATTTGTACCCCTATATTGATCTGGAATTTAAAAAAAGGAAATAGAGTAATGAAACTTTTAAATATTTCTTATGGATGTCAAAATTTACCCGTCTAGTTCAGCATTTTTAAAATTTAATTTATGCATCCTTTGTCACTGGTAAGTTTCAGCCCCAGTAGGGTAATGTGTACGCATGTGCCTAAAAAGATATTTACAATAATTCACGAAGAAGCTTTTCTTCACAGCTGCAGGCTAAAAACAACTCAAATTTCCAATGGACAAATTAATGTGGTATATATTTACACAATGGAATATTACATAGAAATTAAAATGAATGCATGATATTTACATGTCAAAACACAAATGATTCTTAAAAGCATCATAACTGTTCAAAAGAAGCCAGATACAAAATAATACTATAGTTTTTCACTAATACAATATTCAAAGGAACTTAAAATTATACTATATTCCTAAATCATGTTTAAATATAAAGCATAACAGGTAATGATTATCAATAAAAGTAACACACTGATTACGTTCAGGAAGAAGAAAGAAATTATAATTGAAAAGAGGCATTTGGGAAGCTTATGGGGAGAAGCCTTTGTTCTATTTCTTTGTTCTATTTTATTATAATAAACTATTATAATATTTTATTCAGCTGCACATTTATATTTTATGCACTTCTCTATAGTATATTTCACAGTAAAATAACATTTTAAAAAATGTTTATAGACTTGTGAATTGGGAAAATGGTCCAAGATATTTTTGAAAAAGTAGTTTAGGAGGAGCTGATACAAAGACTTGCAAAAATGCAGCACTAATTAAGACAATGTTATTTATATGCAGGGAAAGAAACATTGACCAAAGGAACGGAATGGAGAACTTGGAAGTTATGTCCCATATTGGATATATGGAAGAAGTAGCACAGCAAATTACTTACAGAGGAATATGTTGTTCAACAAATGCCGATAAATGATGTATTATGCTATCTTAAAAATCAGGTCTCTAGCTGACACCATGCTCATAATCCTCTAGATGGATTAAACATTTAAATAACAAAAGAAAAAATTAAACTTGTAAAAGAAATAGAGAAATATCTTTTCCATACATGTGGAAGGCTTTCTTAAGCAAACACGAAAAGTTCTGACTACAAAAACTAATGTTTTTTACTATATTAACATTAGAATGTTTGGTTTATAAAAAGAAACCTTTAAAAATATGAAAAATTAACCTAAAAGCCAGGAGAAAATATATGTAGTATATTGAATAAATAAAACATTTCTAACAAAAATATATAAAGATCTTCTGTATATGGAAAAGAGAAAGGTCCACAGCAGGAGGTTTGAACATGTAAGTAATCATCACCTGAATACATATCGATCTCACTAGGAACCAGGAAAATACAAATTAAAGACATAATGAGAAACCATTCTTCATTCACTTGTTTAGAAAATGTGGAGAAGTCTGACATCCAGTTTCAATCTGAAACCCAGTTTCAATCAAAGGGCCATCTTACATATTGTTGGTAGAAGTATAAATCAGTACAACCACTTCAGAAAACAGTTTAGTATTATCTTCTAAAGTAGAACACTCATAGCACTTATGATTCATTAAATCCAGAGCTAAGCATACATCCAAGATAAATTTTGGCTTATGTGTATCACAAAATAGTTCCAGGAATAGTTATAATAGTTCTATCTATAATAGATAATAAATGTATAAATGATTTTCAATGAGAAAGCAGATTTAAAGATAGTGTCCACACTGGAATATTATAAATCTGAGAAAATAAATGGACTGCAGTTAAACAAAGAAGAGATAAATCTCAATAACATAATTAGAATAATTTGATATTAAAAAATACAAATAAAGAAAAACAAATTGCAATGTGTTTTATAAAATTACACTCATTTTAGGTTTGCAGGACTCTCATTATCCACAGAGGACACATTTCAAGACCCCCAGTGGATGCTGAAATCCGCAGACAGTGCTAAATCCCAGACATACTGTGTTTTATGTATGCATATCCATGTTTAATTTATAACAGGTATAGTAACATATTAAAAAGAATGCATAATAAAAAAATAGAATAATTATAACAAAATACTGTAATAAAAGTTATGTGAATGTTATCTCTCTCTCAGGGTCTCTCATTTTACAACACTCGCACATTTTCAGACCATGGTTTACTGAAGGTTTACTGAAACCTCCAATAAAGGGAGACTATTGGATATGTGTGTGTGTTCTCAAGTGTATTATAAATATTTGTAAATGCATTTAAAAAATACACATATATACATATAACATGAGCTATGTACATATACATATATACCTATACATGGTATATCCACATGTATATGTATATCCTGTATAGAAATATATAGGATAAACACTAACTTCAATAGAATAGTAACTTGGAGCGAAGATAAGAACATAGGGAGGTGAGTTAGAGGAAGTGCCCATAAGAATAATTAACTTATTGGAAATATTCCACTTTTGGAACTGGATGATAGTTTCACATTTATTTTACTATATTATTGGCTTTGGGAGTCAATAAATAAATGAATGAGGGAGTGAATGAACAGAGTAAAATCGTTTAATTGCCTTTATTCTCCACATATTAATTATACGGAGAATATACGGAATTAATTATATCCCTGTTCAGGGTTTCTTTCATCAGTTGCAATGGGGTCAGGTTCTACTGGGCATTTCTAGCATGACAGCCACTGATCAGAGGCTCATTACCAGGAGGATCTGGTCTACTTCTCTTCCTCATTGCAAGGCTTCTTATTGGCCCTTTGCTAGCAATGGACAGCTATTTCAGATCTAAAAGCTCAAATTTCCTTTTCTATGTAATGAAAAAAATACCCACTTTGCTTATTTTACAGGTTCAAATGAAACAATATAGCAGAAATGTCAGTGAACACCATAAACTACAATGTTAATCTAATATTTCTACTAGAATAATACTTACTAAAGCATCTGAATGTAGGTATTACTAGAAATTTCACCCAAATTTGAATGCTAAATACATGAATGACCTATTAAGTGAGTACAAAGCTAAATCTATTCATTGATCAGTAAATACATACTAGTAAGCATCTTCAGGGTAAAAAAGACCATATGGAAGTTTAGGGGCAAGAGATTTAGAGTAATATAAGATAGACTCTGCCCAATAAAAGTAAACTTACAGTTACTAATGCATGCCAGTCCTAACCTTCCATTACAAACCAAAAAAGTCATCTCCAATACTGCTATAGCTTCTGATAGTTAATCATCCTTAATCCCCCTTTTTGTTCCGTAAATCCAGTTTTAGAAGCCAATATATCTCCATTTTCTTATTTAGAAGGGCTTGGAGTGGAACATTGATTATTTCTCTTGTTTAAACTGACCATTTGCTCCCCAAATCCTAATTTAAGGTTATGTTCTTTTATGTATGGATCTATTATTTGTGTGAAAGATACTTGCTTGAATGGTCATTAGTTCAGATATAACTTTATAAATCTCAGATAATTTGTGGGCTCTTTTCTTATTGAGTAAGAACAAACTGACTTCTCCCCATCTCTTTTCTATAACATGGCTTGAAGTCTGACACTATTTTGGGTGAAGTACGCTAAACTTCTTTGACAGCATTACATCCTTCCTGAAGTCTGGTAACTGGGACTTGAACTGTTTCCAGACAAGATTTTAACAAGAAGCGTTATATTATTAACAATACCTCAGGCAATTTCCACTCTCTTTGCTTAACATCCCGACCTCAGTATCTGTATCCTTTTTTCACAAAAAGAGAGTCAACAATATTTCAAGTTGGCAAATGGGAACTGGAGTAAAGTGAGATGTCCCTAAGATATAGTTAGGATACATACTTACAGATGGATCAGTAGGAAGGCAGATGAAACATAGAAAGATAATCATTCTGGTTTTCTAAAGTAGCTTATAAGCTAATTTATTATGTAATTATGATAGACACTCAAATTTCCCTAAAGAACATCTTAATTCTTTTCTCAATAGAGGACCAACTCATACTCAGTTTAATATCTTAAACCATACTTTGATCTAGCAGATTTAAAAAGAAGACAATAATAAAATAAAAAGACACACTCTTAAAAGTTACTCTCTTATAATAAAAACAAGGAGAAACTACTTTTCATATAGCTTTTATGTTCTCTAAGTAATATTCTAAATTGGTAACAAGAAGAAAGTGACGTTGGCCTCTTAAGCCAACACCGTTTCCTTATTTTTTAATATGCTGTTAAACTCAGAAATTTAATTTTGTTGTTGGCTTAAAGTTGTTGTATGTTACTTTTTGACCGGGCTATTATGCTTGTACAAAATCAATAATTTATTTGAGTGTAAGGAATCCTTCAAGGATGAAGAACAAGTCTTACTAAGGTTTTGGTTAGCAGAGGAGAGGATAAAGTTAATTCTTACCTAATCCTTATGTAATCCCCATGTGAGCATTTATTCTTTTTTAAAAAATCTTTTTAACTCTGAGATTAACTATGAAGGGGATAAAGAACTAGATGACATTCCTTTATAATTAATATTTAGTATCTGGGGAACAGCAGAAGGGATCCCTCAGCATCTTCATTGCCCAGCTAACTAAAGAGGCACCAGTGGGTACTGAATGCAATACTTTCAGGGTCCATAACCCTTCGAAATGTTGGAAATCAAATCCAACATTGGTCAATGAAATACCATTTGATGGGATACTTAGCAGTGTACCCAATATGAGTGTGTTACCATCCACTACACGGCTCTATACCCTATTTTTATTTTGAAGTCTCTTCCAAAACTCCCAGTACTCTATCTCTGGAACAGAATGCTTTCGCAATGTGACATTGCTGAGGTGCTTCCAAATATCTAAGGTTGAAATACCAGGACATTAGGAATGTCCTTGGGTACTTCAGGGTCTAGATACCCAGTTAGGTAAGAATGTCACTCCTTTATACCTTTACTTCTCTATAGGCTATAGTTGGCATCTTCTGGATGTGCCCTCCCCAGCAGTTGAACAGTCCCTGTGCCTTTCACCAATGACCCTCCTGTTTTCAAAACCACTGTTATGTTTTCAGTGTTCAATATACGTTTTTGAGATGTATCTACTAACCCTCCTGACATAAAGTTATTTTAGAAATCAAGAATATTATCTGTTGCCTACAATCCTTGTAAAACCTCACAAAGGTATTATTTATTTACTCCACAGTTGTCTTTTTTTTTTGTAGAGACAGAGTCTCACTTTATGGCCCTCAGTAGAGTGCCGTGGCCTCACACAGCTCACAGCAACCTCCAACTCCTGGGCTTAAGCGATTCTCTTGCCTCAGCCTCCCGAGTAGCTGGGACTACAGGCGCCCTCCACAACGCCTGGCTATTTTTTGGTTGCAGTTTGGCCGGGGCTGGGTCTGAACCCGCCACCCTTGGTATATGGGGCCAGCGCCCTACCGACTGAGCCACAGGCGCTGCCCCACAGTTGGCTTTTGATTATGCAAACTCATAAGGTAACACACATGAGCTTCTCTGGGGAAGTGTTAGTGCAAGTAGTCTAATAATATGTGACCTATAAGACCTTTTGCTAACAATTATGTTCAATCTTTACATGCCAGTCAAAGAGGGTTGAAGATGTGATGCAAACAAGTTGATCATACTCTTTGCCTGAAATCGATCCATAATTACTGGGAAGAAAGAAATGCTTCATAAGAGCTGCACTTAATGAGCTGGGATTGTGATTTGAAGCTCTTGGTAAGTCATCTTCCCATCAAACCTCTAAAACCTATACATAGGGAAGTAAGCTGAAAAAAAAATAAGGGCGGTGACTAGGTGTGGTTAGGAAGAAAGCGAAAGAGTTTATGTTCATTTCAGTTTGGGGGTCCCAGCATGCCTGGAGTTATATCTAACTTCAGACATAATAGCCGTGTTATCCACTAAGTCAGCCTAATCTTTTTCGTTGTTTATTTGCTAATTATGGCAGTGTTATGTTGCTGAAAGGTAAAAAGTTCTAACTCATACAGTCGGTACCTTTTGAGTACTTTGGGGCTTTCTTGGAACCATACTGCCATTCTTTAAGTATAGGCTTTACAAGAAAACCTCCTTGGTCCTGATTGGACCATGACTTCTTATCACAATTGAGATTGGGTAGAATGACTAGTAATAACAAAAATAAAATTTAAAAAGGGAAAAGAAAATTTTAATCTACAAATTGCTTTAGCAATGAGGTTTTAGATGTCTTGGCTATTTCAAGTGTTTACAAAGCCACTATTTGTGTGTATATGCTATGTAGTAAATGGGGACATGGTATTTTTTGTTATATGTTGTAATTGTTTCTGGTAACTGGCCAAGGTTGATGTAAAAACTTATTTTCTCACTAACTAATTTGTGATTCTGGAAGAGCTACTTAACCTCTGAAAACTTTAGTTTGCTTTTCTGTATTTTCATAATAATGCCCATCTACTGAACTTGTTATATGGGATACTTGAGAAAATACATGGTTATAGCTTAGCTAGTTTCTGGGGCAATTTGCTCAATAAATGGGTTATTTATTTATTTACTTATTTTTGTCTCAGCCTCCCAGTAGCTGGGACTTCAGGTGCCCGCTACAACTTCAAGTGCTGGCTATTTTCTTTCTTTTCTCTCTCTCTCTCCTTTTTTTTTTTTTTTTTTTTGTTATTGTCATTATTGTTTAGCAGGCCCAGGCTGGGTTCTAACCCACCAGCCGCAGTGCACATGGCTGGCCCCCTAACCACTTAGCTACGGGCGCTGAGTCAATAAATGAACATTTTAAAGCACTGTTCTTTCTAAGGATATTAACCCATTCTGGATTTATCAGTTATCTCTTTGGGGATTGCTTAACAAGGAATTACATCTCTGCTTTTTGGCATAGACCTGTGTTCATGTATGAAAACTAAACCCAGATTCTGACTCTTCCCTCTTGATCTCTTTTCTTAATTAGCTTTGGTATCCCCTCTCTAGTTTGTCACTTTCAGTTGAGATTACTTGATTGAATGCTTCTGACTTAATGTGTTTTTTGTTTTTTTATTTTTTGTAGAGACAGAGTCTTACTTTATGGCCCTCGGTAGAGTGCCGTGGCCTCACACAGCTCACAGCAACCTCCCACTCCTGGGCTTAAGCGATTCTCTTGCCTCAGCCTCCCGAGTAGCTGGGACTACAGGCGCCCGCCACAATGCCCGGCTATTTTATTATTTTTTTTTTTTTGGTTACAGTTTGGCCGGGGCCGGATTTGAACCCACCACCCTCGGTATATGGAGCCGGCGCCTTACAGACTGAGCCACAGGCGCCGCCCCCTAATGTGGGTTTAAAAATAAAGCTCAAGCCAGTTTTACTATCCTAATGTAGAATCTATGAAGCATAATTATTTTTAGGAAACTCTGTAGAGGTAAGCATTATTATTTCAGTTACGAATCACATACAGAGAACACTTTATTTTTGCAAAGATCTTTGGCATCATTTCATAATTTAAATTCAAAACTGACTCAGTGGGGAATACGTCACCCATTACAGATGGCGAAGGAGAGCCAACGGGAATTAAAGTATTGCAGAGAAAGTTCATCATTGACCAGAGGGTCAATCCTTGGGTTTCCTAAAGACTATATACATACAAGACTGACTTGATCAAACAAGGGAAAATTTATTATCTTATCTCTCTCCCTTTCTTTTTTTACCCCTTAAGAAACATTTTTGGGAGAGATTTAATTAACTAAATCAATCCATTTTGATGGTGGTACAACAGTAACGTATGAAAACAAGTAATAGATTTAAGAAATTTAAAAAACTAGTTCATATTGATTTAAATATTAATATTATAATTATTATATTATAAATTATTTAAATGTACCCTTTGTTTCAGTGTAATGCTCTTCATTCATTAACCAGCTGCTGTTACCGTGAACTCACTTTAGAATAGCACTCTATCCACTCCATATCTGTCTATACCTATTGTTAATTGACCATACTAAGATGAGTCTGCTCTAATAAATTATGAAATTTCAGATTGTTATTTTGTTTCATGGTGTCTATTTGTTTAAGTCGAATCTCATCTGAGACTCTTATAACAAGATACTATACACTGGGTAAACCAAGCAACAGATAGTTATTTTTCACCATTGGGGAAGCTGGGAAGTCTGAGGTCTTGGTGCCAACAGAGTTGGGTTCTGGGGAGAGCCCTCATCCTGGTTTTTCTACATGGTGCGGAGAGAAGGTAGCAAGCTCTGTCCTGTCTCTTCTTCAAATAACATTGCTTTAAGGATGAGGGTTTCAGCATATGAATGTTAGAGGAACACAAACCTGAAATCTATCACATCTTTCTTTCAGAAAATACAGAGCCTCATAAAACTTCAGGGCTGAATTTTCTAAAGATCTATTCAGTGGTCGCAGGTATTCCAGTTTGAGGTGAATGAGGAAACTCTTTGAATGGATCAAATATCTTCTTCAAGGAGTTAAAAAAATACTACTTACCAGAAAATCATTCTTGAAGAATGAGAATTAGTTATTTCCTAAGAAAGTAATTGGAGTAAATTTTTGCATTTAGTAGAGAAAATGGTATTACCTGGTTGAAAGTCATACAAAAGAAAATAAGTCTTCTCACAAATATTTACTTCATTGTTTGCAAACAAGAGAAAACTGCCTCCCAATAGTGTTACGAAGGAAGAGTAGTAATTCTACAAAGTTGAGGTGTAGGCTTCTGAATTAGTTTGATCCAGGAGTACAAATGGCTTCACTAATATTTGGCATTTTTCTATTTCTTTTTTTCTATCTTTTCATGGTCACCTTAGCAAACTAACTCACAAACTCTTCTAGTTCAAACTCATCGAAAAGAGAATTTTCTCCAATCATTTAAACATAAAGCATTGGGCCTGATTTTTGCCTGTGAATTTTTGGACTGAATTTAATCACATGGCAATCCCTGATCTTGGCACATAGAATGTATAATTGGCCTTGATTGGATCACATGTACATGTATATTTCTAGAGGTATGGTTAGCCCCACAAAAACTGTCTGCAAAGAAAAGAAAAGAATTGTTTTTCCAAAGGAGATTCAACTAACACTGGGAAGTGGAAACAGCAGACACATATGAAAATGAGTAATAAAACAATTATTTCGAATCTGGGACCATTCCTATGGTTTATATTGCAAGGGCACATGTCAAATCTATTAAGTATAGAGTATAAATGTCTTAACAAAATAATTAAGTAAATGAGGTGAAGGCTATATTAACTAGTTTGATGTAAGCATTCCTAATTTTATATAAAATCAGCACATTGTACCCCATAAAGGCATTCAGTGTATACATGATCTATGTGTTTATGACTTAATTTAAAAAAGGAAAAAAACAATTATTTCCATATGACTTTACCTGCTTTATACAGAAGTTTAAAAATTAATCATGAAATAATGATTTTATTCTTATTCACTGACATATTTCTTTCAATAAACACCAAATTCTAGGAAAAAAATCTGAGACTGAAACATAGCTGCTTCTTACTGTAAAATGTTTATGAAAACTTTCATTTACTGGTCAGAGAAAATGGCTACAATTAGTGTTTTCTGGAACAAATAGCCTATTAAATATTTCAACTGAAAATATCTATTCCAGAATTCAGCTGACTCCTCTCTTTATTTTTTTAAATAAATATTTTCTTGTATCTTTGGATTTTTCTACTACTGTGATGCTTCTTAGTGTCATACCTTACATAATATATGAGAAACCTTTTCTATTTCACCAAAACTTAATTTAAGGCAGTCAAATGAAATCATCCCAGTGATACAGTAATTTCCCAAGAAGACCTTCAGACTACAAATTAAAAGGAGTCAACTTAGATGCTCAATTGTTTTTACAGATTTTTTCTTCACTGATTTTAATTAAAGTCTTTATTGTCCTGTGAGTTTGGAGGACTTTCATTAGCAATAAAAATAACTTTAATTGAAGTGAAGTTGACCAACAAATCACATTGGCCTAATAATTTTGCAGGAACAAATTATCCTGAAATATTGGGAAACAAGAATCCATCTTTCCTAGTCAGCAACAGTTAAAACTGTATATTGCTTTCTATTAAATATAAATTGAATACATAAAAGAAGGTGGCAATTTTAGGAAATGTAGACTGTCAGAGCCCAAAACCATGGGCACAGTCTAAAGAAGGAAATTAGCTGTGAGCAGCTGACCTCTAAGTTTCCCAGTAAGAACTGGTTTCATAACTCATCAAATGATGTGGCTCACAGCCCTGGAAGAGCTTCCACAAGCCTTATCATTACTTTTCCCAAGTACAACACAAAACAGCCAATCTAGGTCATCTTTTCCTTTGAAGGGCTGCTAGAAGCCAAAAATGTGTCCAGTGCAGTCTTCTGTTTATGAAAAGAGGAAGATTTGAGGCTCACTAACCTGCGTTTTACGTTTGTGATCTGCCATTCACTAATGGGTAGCATTAAATAATTACATAGCCTTTCCAGGTCTCCGTCTTCAAAGCTATGAAATGGGGAGTACAATATTATTTACCTCAAATTTATTGAAATAGTGTCTTCTTCAATTTTTGGCTTGAGACTTAAGTGGGTATATCTGATCCAAATATGTAAACATTGTGTGATATGTGTAATAAAATAATTTGTGCAAAATAAAAGGGAAAACTTATAGTATGTTAGTCAGGATTCTACAGAGGAACAAAACCAATGGGAGATTATATATTAAATATATGATGTGTGTGTGTGTATATGTATATATATAATGAGTTTTATTATGAGGCATTGGCATACATGATTATGGAGACTGAGCAGTGCTACAATATACTATCTTCAAGGTGGAGATTTGGTACTAACTGGTAGTCAATGGTGTGATTCAGTCAGCATCCAAAGGCCTGGGATCCAGGGAAGGCAATGATACAAATCACAGCCTGAAGGCAGGAGAAAATGGGATGATCTCTCCCAACTCAAGTAGTAAGGCAGAAAAAAGGTGATGAGTTCCACCTTCTTCCACCTCTATTTATTCAGACTCTCACTAGATTGGATGGTATCACCCATATTGAAGAAGGCAACCTGGTTGACTAAATCCCCCAATTCAAGTGCTCATCACCCCCCAAAACACCCTCACAGGCACTCAAAGAATGTTTAATTTGAGCCTCTGTGTTTTAGTCAAGTTGATATAAAATAAATCATTCCAAAGTGACTATCTTTATAGTCACTTTGAACAGGGTAAGGGGGCACCAAAACATGCAATAACCAAGATAAATACTATTTTAATGCAAAATCTTAAAACATCAAAATTAATGCAAAAATGCATGATAAATAAATTACAAAATATGTTTTATGAAGACATAGGTCAACCCTGACCTTGTCTGAGATCAAGGCTTACTCCCCTCACCTTCCTTTCAGCCCTGACAGAAAGGCTTCAGATTAAGCACCCATCTACCTGATGGTTCAAGGAAGGACAAAGTAGGAGCTTGACAAGAGAGAAAGGGAAGGAATATGGATGTGGGGGAACAGCTTATGTAAAGGAAAAATGCACACACTAAAAATATTATCATGGAAATAAAGAATTGTAAACAAGATCATATCAACTGAGAACACACTGGGGGAAAGAACAAAGGGTGGATAATGTATACCCTGCTATATCTTGCTAAACAGCAGGATTTTATTTGGCGGAGGTGCAATAGAGATAAGTCATGGACCCATTTCATTTTAAGTGCTTTGACTTAATGTTAGAAAAATCTCTTTGCACAGGCCCTGTCCCCTGGGGGCTTCAATGTGTTTATTATTATTATTATTATTTTAAACATAAAGCAAATGGACCAATATCAATATGGATTGAGATAATTATCAATCCATAGATGTAGGGTTTAGTATTATCACCTTCACTATCACTATATTATCATTTGCTCGGGCTATTGTCTTTCCTCCATGCCTCTCATATTAAAGCTATGAGAAAAACCTTGCTCTCTCATGCAGAGTGAGGCTAGTAGACTCTGGGAATGACTCCAGGTGTTCCCTATTCCTCACATCTTGTCTAGCATTTTATATTTTTGATAGAAATTCACTCAATCACATCAGAGCATCCAAAAAAAATTATGAAAACAGCAACTTCTAAAAGTCCTACTTTTATTTTTCTCTTATATTTTTCCAACTGTTCAGGAACTTTGCTTGCACAAAATTATCACATCTCTAAAAATGTTTGGTCTTCAAACAGAAATTTACCTTATGTTCAAAGAAATGCCTTTATATTTTAAATGAAAGGTAGATATATGAGTATAATTTCATGGCAATAACAAATGCATAACACCTGTTTAAAGCCATGCTTGGGTTAAATGGGGAAAGGACTCTTTCCTCCTTATTATAGTGCATAGTGGAACATCTGTAGAATATTTCATTTCTGACAATTTAAGACTCTTTCTCCAGTTGTCTTGCTGGCTCACCAGACTGAGCCTCTGGAGGAACTGAGATACATAAGATCTACTTTTTTTTTTTTTAATTGTTGGGGATTCATTGAGGGTACAATAAGCCAGTTACACTGATTGCATTTGTTAGGTAAAGTCCCTCTTGCAATCATGTCTTGCCCCCAGAAGGTGTGGCACACACCAAGGCCCCGCCTCCTCCCTCCTTCCCTCTCTCTGCTTTTCCTTTCCCCCAACATAAGATCTACTATTTAATGTGGTATAAGACACACTTAGTTTTTATTTCTTTGTTCTGGGAGATGTTATAAATTAAACCCTTAGCTGCAGAGACTTGTCCGATGACGCAGCTCAGCTCTGTTGACCAGTTCACATGGAATATAGACCAAATGCAATAACATTTAACTGACCATAGTGACAACATTTTCAAAGGTACATACAGATACATACAGATAAAATCCCCACAAAATGGTGTAGCAGCTATGGAAGCCACAGAAAGCGGGTAGTCTCTGAGAGAACTACAGCCTGAAGCTCTCACAGTTAAGATACCAATTTGTTCAATCAATGACAATGAAGAAATCAGATATTAAAACTATCCAAGTGGTAGAGGTAAAAGTCTTGGATATGACTCATACATTTAATCTTTTCTTTTTTTCTTTTTTTTTTTTTTTGAGGTAGTTTTTAATCAATTTGCATGAAAGTAACACCAAATTCAGTGCTTTTTTTTTTTTTTTTTGAGACAGTGTCTCACTTTGTCACCCTCAGTAGAGTGCCATAGCGTTACAGTTCATAGCAACCTTCAGCTCTTAGGCTTAGGCGATTTTCATAACTCAGCCTCCTGCATAGCTGGGACGACAGGCGTCCGCTATAACACCCAGCTATTTTTTTGTTGCAGTTTGGCTGGGGCCAGGTTTGAACCTGCCGCCCACGGTATTTGGGGCCAGCACCCTACTCACTGAGCCAGAGGCACCACCCTAATTCAGTGCTTTTAATTAGCTAATTCTGTACAAATAAATTTTCCCCTATAGGAATGTTGAAGTTTTGAACAGATTTTATTTTTCTCTTTTAAAGATGAAATAAGAAGGAAAAATCCTTGAACATCTATACACTGAAAACTATCAAACAATTAAAGAATTTAAAGAAGATACAAATAAATGGAAATTTATTGTGTTCATGGATTGAAAGAATTCATATGTCTAAAATGTCCGTACTATCCAAAGATATCCAGTTTTAATATAATTCCTATCAAAATTTTAACAAAATTTATCATAGAAATAAAAAAAGAATACCTAAAATTTGTATGTAACCACAAAAACCCCAAATAGCTGAAGCAAACTTGAGCAAAAATAACGAAGTATCCTAACATCTAATCTCAAAATCTATTATGAAGCTATAGAAATAGAAACAGTGTAGTGCTGGCACTAAAACAGATACAGAGATTAATGAAACAGAATAGAGAACCCAGGAATAAATCCAATTTTTAATGGTCAACTGATTCTGAATAAAATTGCTCTGGATACACAGAAGGAAAGGACAGTCTGTTTAATAAATCGTGTTAAAATAGCTGGAAATCTGTACACAGAAGAATGAAATTGGACCCTTGTCTCACACCACATACAAAAATCAATACAAAATGAATTAAAGACCCATACACCTGTAACTTTAAAAGTACTAGAAAAAAATTAGGAAAAACCTTTTTGACATTAGTCTTGGCAAAAATTTTTTGGCTATTACCTCAAAGGATAAATAAGCAAATAGGATGACATCAAACTAAAAAGCTCCTGCACAGAAAACAATCAACAGAGTGAAGAGATAATCTATAGAATTAGGGATAATACTTGCAATTCATGCATCTAACAATTGGCCAATATTCGGAATATGTGTATGTAAGAAACCCAAACAACTCAACAGGAAGGAAACAACCAACCTGTGGGCAAAGGACCTGAAAAGATATTTCTAAAAACAAACAAAAAATAGCTAATAGGTATATGAATAAAATGATGTACATCACTGCTATTGTTTAAATATAGTTTGTTCCCAACTAAAACTTATGTTGGCATTTTGGTGCCCCAATAAGGCAGTTTGGGGAGGTGATGTTTAAAGAAGTGATTAGGTCATTAAAATTGATTAATGTCTTTCTCCAGAGATGGGGTAAGTTCTCTCAGGAATGGATGAGTTCCTGCTAGAGCAAGTTGTTATATAAAGTGACATTGCCTCTGGTGTCCTGCCCTTCTGTTTTTACCAACATGCCTCATTCTCGTTTCATTCTTCATCATGTTTTGATACAGCACAAGGGCCTCACTAGAAATGGCCAGATGCAGTCACCCAATCTTAATCTTCCCAGCCTACTGAATCATGAGCTATACAAACATCTTTGCTTCATGAATTACCCTGTTGCAGGTATTCTGTTATAGCAACAGAAAACAAACTAATCTAATCATCAGGAAAATGTGAATTAAAACCACAATGAGATACAACTCACATCTGTTAGAATGGCTAAAATCAGAGAGACAAAAATAAGAAGTGTTAGCAAGGATGTGGAGAAAAGAGAACTCTTGTACACCATTGGTGGAAATGTACATTAGTACAACCAATGTGGAAAACAGTACTGAAGTTCTTTAAAAGATTTAAAGTAGAACTAATTATTATTCAACAATGCCACCTCTGGGTGTACATTCAAAGGAAATGAAGTCCGTGTCTCAAAGACATATCCACAAGAGATAAGGCAGCTTGTTCATTGCAGCATTAACAGTAGCCAAGATATGCAATCAGTCAAAGTCTCTGGCAAGGGAGGAATAGATAAAGAAAATGTGCACACATACGCATTTATACACACACACACACACAAGGAAATACTATTCAGCCTTTAAGGAAAGGGGGAATCCCATCATCTGTGAGCACACAGATTTAAGATACTATGCTAAAGGAAATAACTAGGTACAAAAAGGCACATATCCTGCATTTTTATGTGTGGAACCAAAAAATGTCAACTCACAGAAGCAGAGAGTTGGTGGGATGGGATGGAGGGCATGAGGGGCTTGTTGGCCATGCTTTTGGCCATTTCAGATGGACAAGATGAATTAGTTTTGGAGACCTACAGCCTGGTGACTGTAGTCAAAAACAATGTGTTGTATGTTTGAGTAGACGTTAAATGTTCTTACTACACACACAAAGTAAGTATCTTAGCTGAGGTAATGGGTATGATACTATATTTAATATTCTATGATGTATATATATATATATATCAGAACATCAAGGTGTATACCATGAATATATACAATTTTTATATGTCAGTTAAAAAAGAAAAAAATTTAATCCATCCACCATCTCATAGCAAATTTGAATCTGTGAATTTCATTCCAAGAGACATGAAATTGAATTTCATGCCAAGATACATGGTACAGTAGAGTTGAGAAAAGCATGGAAGTAAAAGAGGGATACATGCTTAAGAGTTTTGTTTATTATAGGAGGCAATGATCTAATTAGTGAGTGTGTGTGTTTCAAAACCTTTTGGTGAATTTCTTCCCTAGTCTTTTATAGTACTAGTGATTAACTTGCTCTGAGATGAACAAAACTAAGGCAATCAACTTGACTTCTCCAATTACTAAGGAAAACTATTATTAAACTTTCAAAAAGAAGATAGTAATAATCACACTAAAGTAATATTAACTAATAGCTATTTCATACTCATTTACTGGAGAATAGGGACTTTACATGGTTTGTGTCATCTGAACCTCAGAACACGTTTAGGATGTGGTGAGCATAATTATTACCATTTAACAGATGAGAAAACTGAGTCTTAGAAAGATTAAATAACTAGAGTGTGATTGCAAGTAAGCAAATAAAAGATGTGATTTGAACTTAATAATAGTTTGACAAGAAAATCTACATACTTTTCTGTGGTTTTTCTAAGATTTCTAGAACTATAATATATGGTTTAAATTATGAGTTCACACTCGGTTTATCCCTGTTAAAAAGTATAACATAATGATTTGATGTCTGTCCTTTCAATTCTAAACTTATTTTTAAATCAATTTAATTTATTAAGTCAGTGTCAGAAGTCTGGAAGGACTGGAGAGACTAGAGCAGCACTAGGGGTATTTAGATCGTGCCAGAATGCCCTGAATTCTAGCACAGCATTTAGAATTCTACTTGCAAACATTTATTTTACGCCAAGATATCTTTGATATAAAAACACACAAAATAAGGAACATCAAACAAAACAATAAGTCATATTTGAGGTCTAAACCCTTACAAAGAATTGTAGTTGCTGGATTAGAGCATAGGAAATATACATGTCTTCAAACTAATTTAAAAATTTACTGCAGGACTTAGTTAATTCGATAAATTTTCTTGGTCTAGCCAGTGTTGCACACACTAATTCCAACAGGATTGCAGAAGACTCCCTAACAAGTTCACACAAATGCAACTTATAGGGCTCAGCCCTGGGAAATTAGAATTCAAAACTTCTGTGGTGGAGCCTAAAATTTTTTGTGTGTAATTAATCTATTTTTTCCAAGTTTCTGGTTATTTTGATAACTGGCTATTCGGGTAAACACTGTATAGACTCTTTAATCAGCTCTGGGGACTCCCTTACTAGAATATATATCCTAATTAACATAGCAGGACTCCTACTGGGTGGTTTGCCTTGTTCTTCCTGCTATCATAACCCTTATATGAGCTAGAGATGTGAATGTGTATTTTTGCTGGGAGGCAGAGGTGGTAATCCATCAATTCACTGACTCCTCCCAGAGCGTAACATTTACTTTGAGCAGCACTTTATTCATTCATAAACATGGAGGGACCTTACTACAAGGTAAGGAGAGTAGAAATATCTTGAGGACCCCATAAAAACCTCTATGGTTTCAGAGGGAAAAAGTGATTTTCACTGGCAAGATGAAACGCATTTTCATGTGCCAAAGAGATATTTAGCAGTGCAATTAAGAAAGAAATGGTGACCCAAAAGAGGCACCTACTCCGTTTAGTTAATTGTATGAGGCAATGATTCAATAAGTAAGTGGTGTGTGCTTTAAGACATGTGGTGAATTTCACTCTCAGGCTTTTGGAGTCCTGAGGATTGCTTCAAGTCCTGAACTTGCTTCAGAAAGGAGGTGATCTGTAAATTGGGCCTTCAGTGGTGGTTTCTATGAGAAAGAATGAGGTTTGCCTTTAAATTCTGTACTACAAATATAGATGCTAGGAATGGTTGAATGTTTTATCTGAAGTAAAGAAACAAATCCTGCCTTGAAACAGGAAATAGAACTTACGAATTTAAGCCTCCTAAATTTTCCATTAATTCCACTCATATCAATATGAATCATGGTTAATTAGATTTTTTTTAATTAGAAAAACTAGAGGGGAAAATGTTCCTTTTTAATTGGTACTAAGATATGAAAGTCTTTGGAAAATACAAAATATTACCCAGTGGTAATTTGCCTTTACTATCTAAAAGTTAATAATAGCTATATTGCTTATTTTCATTATGAAAACCTTAAAAAGAAAATGATGGTACCAGGTTTTTTTTCCTTCTAAATACATTATAAGGAAACATGGTATATTTTATTGAATGAAGACATGCAAGGAAAACCCATTCATACCTCTATTTGCTACTAAATTTCCTTTGCAAATAAACTTTTCAGGAATCTCAGACCTTTTGTAAGTAGGTTGCAAATTTCTGGTCCACAGTAGGCTTTGAACTAAGAAAGAAACATCTTCTAAGGAGCCAATCTCATTCCTACAGAAGATGACAACATGTCTGTAATGAGTACAATCACCTTAGGTTTTTGTGCTAATACAAAGCTTGCAGAAATCCCAAAGATTTCACTCATCAATGTTATTTTTACTTCTACTCTCCAAGTTAATGTGACTCTTGTTAAAGTTTTCTGTCATATTTTTGATATCTCCCTTCTCAGCTGAATGCTCTCTGGAACTCTTTATCTTCATGCTCTTCCCATTTTTCAATTTACTCAATACTTGATTCTCTATTCTCTCCCTCCGTGATTGCTTTAAAACCTGTGTTCAGCAAGCCAGAGATTAAATTTCAGCTTAGTTCATACCCTCTCTCACCGTTCAAGCACTTTGATATAAACTGAACGCTACCAGCCACGGGGAAATCACCCTTGTTAATGTAGTTTTTCCCTTTAGACTGGTGTGCCTTCTGTTAAGATTACTTAAATACTTCCCAAATACCCTCCCACCTTACTTTCTTCTGCGGATACACTATCCATCATTCAGACCTCCTTTGTAACATTCCCCTTAAGCACTCTGGACTTCACTGCCCCTCCAGCAGTGTGGACGCTTCTGCATTTCAGGTATCTCATTAGACTTCATGATGTCAGCAGTTTAGACTCCACACAAACATTACTTTTTATATGCTACGTTGGCAAAGCTATATTGGCGATCTCAGTTTGCAGACCAGGAAGCTGAGGCTAAGTGAGCTGCCCCAAATCATCAAGTTAAAAAGTGGGATATGCGACATTTAAACTCAAATGGTCTAAATCCAAGTCATGTATGATTTCTTGGATGCCAAAACGATGTAAGCTCCATTAAGTGTTTTATTTGTTTTTATTTTATATCAAATTAGAATATAAATTCTTTGACAGGAGTTAGTATGTCATAATTAATCCAGAAAAAAGTGTAGACATTTGGCACATTTATTGTAACTTTATGCTGATGGGCTAACTGGTATTTAATAGAAATTATCCTTGCATTGTACTTATATGCTATAATATCCATTTATCTTTATTTTTTTCTTTCAGTAGAAGTTATACTTTTGTTGTATTTTGCAGTCTCAAAAGAGGAAAACATTTACTTCTTTTTCCCAAATATGATAGACAAGGTCGATATTTTTGTTTGGCTTATAGTTTTAGCCTATGATTTAAGATATGTCCTGAGCTATCTTGGAAAACCACTTAGGAAGATTAGACCAGTAGATGTCTCTCTCATTCCTAAATTATAAAGAAGGGAGCTAATATATCTGACTCCTGGTGAACAGATTTGATTTGATTGCACCAATGACAGGAATAAACTTCATGCAGACTCACTGAAACTCTATGCTGTTTTGTCGTGTAGCTTAAAATGGGAAAGCTATTCTTGACCCTCCTCGTCCTTGACAAGTTCCAGAGACTGCTGAAGAAATCAGCACCAGCAAACAAGACAATTTGTTCGACTCTGAATAGGCTTCAGCGGGGAGAGTGACTTCTCCCCTGGAGTTTAAGTTACCAGGAGAACCGGAACTAATAGCAAAAAATGGGTACTATTCTCATCCTCAAGTGGCAGGCAGCAAGTTGTCTTTCAGAGTGGGGCGTCTGAATACAACTGCAAACATGTAGGACCTATTTATGTTTACTAAGACAGAATGCGGGGAATTTAGAAACAGGATATAGAAAAAGATAGTTTTCCAATTTATTCTTACCAGATAGCATCACGCTTTTTGTGTTTTGAAACAAAAATCTGGAAAGCGAAGAAAATGTTTTCAAAGTATGGGATGAATTCTATTTCAGCATTAAGAAGAAAGAAAAGAAAGATTCCGTTTTCAGCCTAGGCGTGAAGGTGTCTGTACAAACGTGTGTGTAGAGCATAGTTCCATGCCATAAAGACACTTTCCCCTTTGGTCAGGAAGTGTTTTATGACAGCTTTATGACATGTTGTACACTCAACTATTCTTTTTTGGAAGCCAAATTTGAAAAATCTTCAAAATGAACCCAGCAGAAGTTAAATATGTATCCCATCAGAACTTCTGTGTTGAGGGATGCTTCATTTCAGTATTACCTTTTGCCAGGGCTGACAGGGGCAGCCAGGATGCTGTGTGCAGAAGAAACAGCTTCCGCAGCTGAAGAATTTCTGAGTGTGATCTCTCATGGATGGAGTCTGGAATTTGTGCACAGCTTTGAGTTTCATGGTAACTTTATGCTCTTTTGAAGAATTAGGAACACATATGACTTGAAGGAAAGTAGCATTATCGGCTTTTGAGGTTTGGAGAGGTGTAGCCAGCTAGCCATTCTTACAGATAATCACAGGGGCGAGGACGCAGGGGTGCTGTCTCATGTAGCTCACCAGCCTCATACGGTTTGGGTCTGGTCAGACTGATCAACAGTAAGCCCTCCTCAATTATTTCCATGCAGTTTGAGGTTCTGAAATGTGCTAGGTCTGCATAGGATAAAGGAAGCTGATTTTAAACAAGAGCAGACACGGAAGCATATAAAGATACCCAGTGTTCAGCAGAGCTCACACAGCTCAGCTTTCCTGGCCTGAGTTTCCAAACGGGTCCTGGATTTGGCTCCCTTAACTACTGGTACTATGGGCACAAGAATAAACCACTGTGTGCATCAATTTGTCCAAGTGCAAATCCATGCAATATGAAAATGAATAGTACTTATCTCAAATAAAATATTCTGTAGGAAGCTGAAAGTGCCAATATAGTAATAGCTACCAGAAAGCCTTCAATTCTTTGAAGGAAAGAATATCTCTATTTTTATGCTTATGTTACTTTTTACAATTGTCACCTCCATCGCATTCAAGCAAAGGAGTTGAAAAATCCCACATTTTGGAGTCTTTGGATTATTTCTGTAACGGAGGATTTGAGAAACATCTGATGAATCTTCAGAACATCTTATATTGTGTACATAAAGTCATCTATTTTTATGTTGGGACTATGCTGGATACTCAGGGTTCATTGGAAATACTTCAGCCAAATAATAAAATGAATTTTTATTCTCTTTAACGTGGAGAATACCTTGGCAGAAACTAAGGTGGAATGACAGGTAGGTGAGAATGAGATAGAAGCGCATTTGTTTGTTTTCTATTTTTTAAAACCACTTTACTTTTTTAGCTGGTTGTACTACTGAAAATAACTCCCTTCCTAGGAGTGGGCATAGCCGGCGACAGCACGCTGATGTAGCATCATCTTAAAAATGCCTTTCTAGATGGTCTGTATTTGATGACTAAACTCAAAGCCCAGGATACATGGGCATGAAGTAGCTCACATTCTAAAGAAGGAGACGCCAAAAACGAAGGCTCCATACATCCCTCAGCACTCTGCTCTGCTGCCTTAATTCTTACGCTAGCCTGTACTCCCCCAGACTATGAGGGAAGGAGAAGTATAAAGATATGAGAGCCATTGAACTGAAGAGGGCCAGGTCCTTCCCTCTGATCCCTGTGTAAAAGAGTGCTACCACCCCTGATATCTACTGAGGATAGCACCAAGAGGATCTTTCATAAATATGAAGGGTTTCTGCAAGGAAGGAAGAGTCTTATCTCCTTTCCAGATTGGACATAAGTTTAGGTAGTAAACTTTTTTTCTCTGCATCTACCTGACCTAGAGAAAAGAGATCTGGAAAGAGATACCTGAGCAAGGGAGGGGCCAGTCATGAAGGAGACAATCTTTCCCCTTTTGTTTTGGCCTAGAAGGTTGAGTGTCTGCTGGGGTTCAATGTGCGCTGTTGCTGATTGCTGTGGTTAAACTGTGTGGCCTCAAAATCCAGGGGCTGCCAATATAATACTATTAAGAAGTAGGACCTTTAAGAATTGATTAAGGCATGAGAGCTTCTCCCCACCTTAGTGAACTTAAGGACACTTTGAAAGAGGCTTCATGTTGGGTTACGTTAGTTTGCCCTTCATTTGCTGTGTGAGGACGTAGCAAGAAGTTCCTCACCAGAATAAATACTGGTGCCTTGATCTTAGACTTTCCAACCTCCAGAACTATAAGGAAGAGCTTTCTGTTTTATAAATTACTTTTGTGGTATTCTATTGTAGCAGCCCAGATGATCTAAGATACAGACAGCCCAGCATCTGCCCCCTGGCTGCTAACTGACCCACAAGGCTGGCTACCTGGGGTGATGAATGACTGCTGGCTGGCTAGCTCACCAAACGGCTGTGGGTAATCACACTGAGAGAAGGAGCTGAGGGCTGGATCGGGTTGGGGGAACTCTGCCACAAAGGTTCTTACCCAAAAGGTTGCTTAAAAATACTCATTCTTAGATTCCAAGGCAATGCTAGCATTAGGCAAGGAGAGTCAGACTGGAGATGTGAAAATTAAATTCCACTAGGCTGGACTTTTACTACCTCAACAAAGGAAAAGTATGAGATTTTCCCAAGAAATTGACAATGATTAAAAAAAAAAAAAGCAGAGAAGAGATACTCTTCTAATTCATGTGGAGATAGTAGTTGAAGAAAAATAAAAGCGTTTCGTGCCTGTACTCCGGTGTTCAGGGCACATAATACATTATCACACGAGGATACAGCTGTGGTCATGACCCCTCAAAGCACCTGAGTAGTGAGGACATTAACTTCTCTCTATGTATTTTGATATGCCAGGCTCCCTCTCACTGGTCTAAATCCCAAGGTTTCATTAATGTACAAGAGCGTTTTTAGATATTTAAAGTGATAAAAGGGATAACTTACCTGATTCCAGCTAACACACTGAACTCAGACTCCATTTTGCTTAAATGTATTATTTTTGCTTCCAGGCAATGCAAAAATTAAAAACAGGTTTTTTGCCAAAGCAATGACTGAACCATCGTGATGTCACTTGCTCATCTGATTCCTATTATAACACTCAAAGAATTCACAGCTGAGCACTTTCCACCACCTTCCTCAGTTTTATTTCAGCCCCAAATGTTTGGATTTCTCTCTGTGGCAAACCAGTTTGAAAAGAATCGGGACTCAAGGGGCGAGGCGGAGGGCTGGAAGGAAAGAGAAAGTGGGCATACCGATCGCTATTAAATAAATTAGAAACTGTTGAGAAAGGGGCTTTGTCCCCCAGTGTGATTGCACTTACCACTGGAATGTCTTGAAAGGGTGTATTTAGGAATATGTTTCTTCTTCACATTCATGTCAAAAATCTGGCCTGTCCTCTACCACAATCAAGCCAGGAAAGGAAAGCAGGAGGGAAAAATAGCAGGAGAAGGTCTGAAATCAGAAGGCAATGAGTATTTAAAGATATCTGATTGTCCTCCCCAGTCAGCAAGCAGCAGACAATGAAATAGCTACACAGAGAATGTGCATGTGCGGTCTTTATAATTATGGAACATTTCTACACAGCCTGTTGCCCCCACAGAGAAAATATGTTAGCCCTGACACATGAATAAATGTGATTGAATGTGATTAAGTAAATTGGTTATTTGCTGCAAATAAGAGACATTTAATTCTCTCAGATGGACACACAGCTTATTTTTCTTGTTCCCTCTTCAAAAAGAAAGAAAACTACAGAGGAAACTAAAATGTTATTCGTGTCCTTCAGATATATTTTTGTTTGTGGTATACACATGTGCTATACATTATTTAAAACTCTAGTTCTAAAACCCCAGCCCTCTGAATATAATTTTTGACAGTAATATTAGGTGAGAAAATAGTCATTTCCCTTTGCAAGTGTTATGAAAATTTTTATAACATACCTATTATAAATAAACCAAGACGCCATTCTGAGAAACTGATAAGTCTTCATGGCTCAGGAAATTAACCACAGATTTGGGAGTCCCAATGAGATGGTGGGATAATGAAAACAGATCTGATTCATATGCAAATTATAGGATCTTTGAAGATAGATTCAACTGGAAGGATGCTATGGAAATGAAGAATTTTGGCTAATTTGGTAATGTAAATAAGTATGTATTTTTCACATGTGAGAGTCTCGAAATAAACATAGTGGTTTTTTAGTCAACCATGACCAAACTCTTCATGAGACCCATCTGACTTGTAACATTGCTGTCATGGCTTTCTCGCACAAGGTGGAAACAGTGATGCCTTCCTCTGTGCAATGTACCATCCCCTGATGTGTAAAGCAATTTCTACTAACTGCATCCCTGCATTAAATATAAGGGCAGACAGGGAATGGCACACAGTGTCTGCTGGAAGGCCTTCTGCAAGTGTGGTGAATGCCTTCACTACACTTTCCAGCCTACACTGTTACCAGAAAAATGAAAAACTGAGACAATTCTATTAGTTTATACAACCAAGGCTTCCATCCTCTAAAATCTTCAGTGATAAGTAACGCGTGGAGGTAGGTAGCATGTAAATACTGAGCTTCGCAAAACAAACACATTTTAATTTCAACATAAAAAATACAATGCAGCCTTCAAGTTATTTTGTTATCTCATACATGCCTAGGTATTAACACTTCTGTGGCAAAAAAGCAGGACAGGTTTTCTTTCATTCAAGTGTCTGGCCAAATGGGCCTGACCCTTTGGTTGTTAAAATTTTAAGGTCATACTTGTTTTGTATATGACTCTATATTTTTTTATACTAAATTTTTAAAATGTTGCTAGAAAGTATTTTATCTTTCTTGTATGTGATCTTTACGAAATTGTCTTTCCACCTTACTCTTTCAAGGTTGAATAGTATGAATAATTTCCTTACAAAGTAAAAAGCATGCGGTATGTATAATAGCATGAATTGTAGGTCAGATTTCTGCTGCTCAGTATTGACCTTGACTAAGTTTTACTTTTTTTTTTTTAAGGCTTTTATTTAGAGCAATTTTAGGTTCACAGTAAAGGGAAGGTACTTCCCATATTCCTTCCACCCCACACGAGCATTGCCTCTCTTGTTATCAACATTCCCCACTAGGGTTGGTGATAATGTTAGCCTTGTTAGCAGTACCTCAGTGTTCTGTGTAATATGGGATAGTAATTAGACCTATTGTTAAAAGAACTAAAGAGCTGTTAAAATGAATAAATAATTCTTATTTGTGAAGAACTTAGAACAATGTTTCTCACAATGAAATTGCTACAAAATACTTGCCAAGTCATTTAATGATGTGTTTAATGTAGAATGTAAATGTTTTGGCACAGTAACTGAGATAATGCCAGGAGGGCTATGTTAACCATTGTGATGAAAATGTGTCAAATGGTCTATGAAGTGAGTGTATGATGCCCCATGATCATATCAATGTATACAGTTATGATTTAATAAAAAAATAAAATAAAAAAATAAAAAAATAAATATTTTTGATAGCTAAATTGTTTACATTTCTAGTAAGTGCTCGTTAAAAGAAAGATGACAAGTTGTAGAACATAAAGTCTGTACATTTCATCAGTATTTTCTTTGATGTAAAACAACTCATGGAACCAGACAAAGTCAGACAACTAAGTTCATGGACTAGTCCTAGATAAAATGTTATGGACCTCATTGCTGAATATCACTATGGTCAACTTTTGAGTACTCCCGTTACCCATCTGGCAACCATATTGATATCTGGAAATGAAGTATGTAGGACTTTGCTAGCATGAGTTCACCAACTTAAATGTCCAACCTCATGCATATGGGTGCAAGGCCCTTCTGAGTTGTGTCTAGCTGGAAGAGTTTACTCCAGAGTCAGAGAATGATCATTGTTACACAGAGTTCTTACTTAGTATTTGTATTTATATGTCATGTTTCTGCTAAGTTTGTTATCCAATACATATTGAGAGATTTGAGTGAACCTAATTAACTGAAATGTGATATTGATCTTGTCGTAAATAAGTTATTTTTAATTCTCTGGCAACAAAACAGCATTCTAGTATCACTCTTCTTTGAAAACAGAGCTTGTAGACCAAAACAGGCAGAAAATAAGTACAGTGCTTATTATTGTTATGGACACTTACTCACTCTTGAATATATCCTCAATGCAAAATTTTGAGGTTCTAATACATTCACTAAACAAAAATTTCTCTTATTTATACTACTGTAAGCATTTAAAAATATTTCATAAGTCTCTTAATTTTCTCCTCCCTGGTTTCTCCCAAATGTTTGATGGCCTGAAAATATACTCGGGTTATTTTTGACAGATATGAAAGACTTTAAATGCAAATAGAGTTCATTTATGTGATAATAGAACGAAAGGTGAAAAGGAAGCCATCTACAAAAGTTTAAAGGAAACGAAAATTAGAAACTTATATAAAATTAATCATACTGGCATTTGGAGCAAGGCATTCTGGTATTGAGTTCTAGCATCATTAACTCTGAGAATTCAGGCTTTGAGCTTTAATTTCCCCATCTACAAAATGGTGATAAAAACATCCACCACATAGGAATACTGAGGAGATTAAGAGCTGTTTAGTTCAGGAACTGGCACACAGAGAAAGGGAGTTCTTGGTTTAGATAGCTGTTTAATTAATCAAGGCATCCAAACATACATTATAAGACCCTTGAGGACAAATACCATATACTCCACCAAACTTGCAGAGCACTCAATAAAATGATCACTGATTGGCAAGCAAGGCAAACATCTGCTTCCAAAATGATTACAGTATAAAACAACTGGATGGTGGGATAGTCAGGCAACCGCAGCTTTGAGGGTTAGAACCACTGAGCTTCAGTCTTACTCACAGGAGGGAATATTTTCCTTCATCAAGGTTAAATTTGGTAATATTCCACAGCATGCTGCAGAGAGAAAGATAGCTGCCGATATGGTAACAATGTTCAGATTGTAATGGAATGATCAGTAGCTTGAAAACTCCTCCTTGAAGGTGTTGATATTCTCACTAGTAACTCATAGAGCTTGTTTTAGTATTCAAAAATTTTCCTAAGCTTCAGGTAGTGTACATTATTCTTCTTAACAGAATAATTTGCTTTTATTTCTCTTCCCTTAAAAAATTAAATTCTATAATGTGAATGCCAGGTTTCAGAAATCTCTGACACTTGGTTTATACAGATTTGCATGAAGCTCAAATTGGTTGGACCGAGCTATGCTTTAATAGATGCCATGTACACAGGAAAATCTGTTTCCTTTATGTAAATGGAATGCATTTGCTATTTTCTATGCATTCCATTTGCAGAGCTGGACATAACTTGAGTAGTATGTATATATTTCTAATTGAGAATTCTATGTTCATTTTCTAACAAGCTATTGGACCAGAAAGTGAGTCATGGCAAGGAGGCCTTGCTTACCCTAAAGGAACATTATTTTGAAATCTAAAAGGCCTAGATTTAAGAATATATAAAGTAGCCAATTGTGAGAAAAATTTACTGATTTTTTTTTAACTTTTAAAAAAATTACCTAAAATAATATTTGTAAATCTTCAGAGTGTCATTAAGTAGGGGTATCATAAATTGGTGTCAAACATTGTCAAAGTTTTCTTCTCTGAGTATTCCATGGATGATCATAATATTGGAAATAAAGCTGGGACATGTGGTTTTTGTGACACTAGATTTTCTTTCACATTTTTTTGGTTTGACTCTTAAAATTAAATGCATATTACTTTTTTTTTTTTTTTTTTGTAGAGACAGAGTCTCACTTTATGGCCCTTGGTAGAGTGCCGTGGCCTCACACAGCTCACAGCAACCTCCAACTCCTGGGCTTAAGCGATTCTCTTGCCTCAGCCTCCCGAGTGGCTGGGACTACAGGCGCCCGCCACAACGCCCGGCTATTTTTTTGGTTGCAGTTTGGCCGGGGCCGGGCTTGAACCCGCCACCCTCGGTATATGGGGCCGGCGCCTTACCGACTGAGCCACAGGCGCCGCCCGCATATTACTTTTTATTTAATTTTTAGGAAAGTATGTTAAACAATTTTTTATTAGTCTGTTCTCTGTTCATTTATTTTTATGAAAGTCTTGCTTTCTCCAGTGTTTTCAGTGCAGGATTCTCATCACCAGAATCTCTATTCAGTCTGACTGCTGTTTAAACAGTATCTGGCAATAAAATGTGACCTTAGATGAGATAATTGGCACAGGTTGGAAATATTTAAACTGAAAATTCAATGTGAGAGCTACTGATCAATAGCTCTGAGGCTGTGTTTGAGCAGTTTATTAACTAAATATTTTGTAGATATTTTGAAAAGCTTTCAGGTAAATCATCCAAATTAAAAAAACAAACAAAAAAAAAACAATGATAAGAAAATGAACAGGGTAAAAAATGGGCAATAGATCTGAATAGATACCTCACCATGGTGACATACGGGTAGTAAATAAGCATATAAAAGAGTTCTCAACATCCTATGTCATTAGGAAATTGACAATGGAAATAACAGTCACTAGGAAAACACTATACACATATTAGAATGGCCAAAACCCCAAACACTGACAGTACCAAGTGCTGACAAAGATGCGGATCAACAGGAACTCTCATTTATAGTTGGTGGGAATGCAAAATGATATGGCCATTTTGGAAGACAGTAGATTTCTTACAAAGTTAAACATGCTTTTACTACATGATCCAGTAGTCACTTTACTCAATATTTGAGCTGAAAACTTACTTTGATACAAAAACCCTGTTAATTGATATTTATGTCATCTTTATTCATAATTGTCCAAACTTGGAAGCAAACAAGATGTCCTTTAGTAGTGAATGGATAAATAAATTGTGATGCATCCAGGTAATGAATATGACTCAGTGTTAAGAAGAAATGAGCTATCAAGCCATTTAAAGACATGGAAGGAAGTTAAGTGCATATTACTAAGTGAAAAAAGTCAATCTGCAATGGCCACGTACTGTATGAGTCCATGTGTGGACATTCTGAAAAAGCCAAAACTGTGGAGAAATAAAATAATCAGTGGTTACCAGTAATTGAAGGGTGTGTAGGGTGAATAGATGGAGCACAGAACATTTTCAGGTCAATGAAATTATTCTGTATGATACCGCCATGGCAGATATACGTGATTGTTCATTTTTCAAAACTTGTAAAATATACAGCACCAAGAATGAACCCTAATGTAAACTGTAGAATTCATGAATTTACATTCATGAATTGTAAAAAACACACCAAATATACTGCTCTGGTAGGGGATGTTGTTAGGGGGGGAGACTGTGCTTGTGGCAGGGAGAGGGGATATAGTAGAGTTTTCTGTACTTTCAGCTTAATTTTACTATCAACCTAATCTTCTCTAAAATACAGTATACTTGAAAAAAATTAATATTCAACCTTAAATAATTCATATAAGATACCAGAAAGAATGAGAATTCTAAACATTCTACTGTATAATATATGTCTAGTCCCAAGGTATCTTTTAAAACATTCGCATCTAATTTATTAACATTTCCACTTCTTTCACATCTTCTTTTTTCTTCAAGACACACTTCATTTGCTGATGCCAGAGTAACCAAGCCACATATTGTTTTCTTAGAGCAAACCTGATCCTTTGTGAACAATCTATAAAAGGGGAACTTTCTGGTTTATTTTATTTATTTTTAGTTCTTTTGACATATGGAAACATTCTTTCCTCCATTATTTCCATCTCTTATGTGTGGAGCAAAAAGTGTTTGGATTATAATATAGAATGGCAGATTAATTTGCTATTATCCAAAGTTTTGCATAATTAGTTTAAGTGTAATACATTCACTTTTGAAAGTGTCCATACTTACTCTAAGTTCTAAGAGCATAATGCTGCCAGGATATTTTCCCCCTCCCCTCTGGGGCTGAAGCTTTGCTTTGCATCTCATCTCAGACACATAATTAGTTGTAACAGGTATATCACAGTGGTTGCATAGCCTACATCACCTCAATCTTCTTTAAACATAATTTTAGCAAAGTAAACCCAGGAAATTCTGTTCACCTTACTTAAATGCTTGTAACATTAGTATTTTTACAATTCTTTCAGGCTCAGCACAGATGGGATTTTTCAAATGAAAACCAGATGAAAGTAAACAGCAATCTCACCATCCGAACCTGAAGGTAGGAAGATGCAGGCCTAACTCTGTGCTGTAACAAGATCCGCTTTTGCCCTGAAAGTGTGTTTCCAATAACTGCACAGTTACCTTTCATTAAAGACTCAAATCAGCATTTTATTTTTCCTTTTCTATTTTTACGTGGTAAAAGGAGAAGTGAGCTTTCAAATATCTAATCTGTGTCAACCTGAGATGAAAGTTTTTAGCAGTCTGCCTCTTTGGGGGTATATGGATTTGTAGTTCATTTTACAAATCCTGTTTAACATACAATTAAATAATAATGTAAACATGTGACATAATCTCCCCTGGCTACAAACTTTCACTGACCCTGGTGATTTCCTCCCCTTGGGGTTTTAAATTTGAATTCTATTGCCCTTCCTTACTGAAATCCTAGACCCATGCCTTTTTTATTTTTGGTTGTAATTTTCTAAATAGTCATTTGATTTGTATCTTCTTTTAAATATATTGGAAATAATTTTTATTGGAACAGAAAAGGGCACATAACTAGAAAGGAGTCATCCTGATTCTGTGGCCAATTTATTCTGGATTTATTTTTATTTTTTAATTATATACCTAAATCATAGTTGTATAGTTACACCTCCAATGTAGCCTCCTAAATTGGTGCATGTTAAAATCATTTCAGAAGCTTCAAGTTTTAAAGCTTCATCGCCAGGTGATCTGATTTAACAGGTCAAGACTGAGACATAGCCATTCATAGGTGTGAAAAGCTCTCTTATCCCAATACATAGTCTATGCTGGGAAGCATTGTCTTAGGATATAAGTAGTCTTTCTTGAAGGAATTTGTCTTTGTGTTTCAAAGTTTTGGGTCCCTCCTACACTTCCAGGAAAGTAAGAATAAGGAAAGTAAGGCAAGGAAGAATGTGAATTCTATTGTAGGCACACACTCAACTTTCAGGAGGAATGATGATAGTTACAAGTGATCTCAGCATCCAATTCTACTTCTAAGAATGTACATGTGAAATGAAGATCGATCGCACTAGAATGCCTTTGGGTGACTCTACAGTGTACTTACTTGATCTCACATCAGCATTTAGTACAAACTTTCTGAAAATTAGAGGTCTCTAAGCCTTTATGTCATTAGTGCTCCATACTATGGTGCAGTTAAAGCTGACCTTCACCATGGCAAAGATTTAAAAAGAACAGTGTGGTAGTGTAATCTCGTGGGACTGCAGTTGGATGACATCTCTGGGGCATCTATATTTCTTCTCTTTCAGGTGGTCTTCCTTGTCCTGTAAATAGAAAAATCAAAGACACAAGTCTGAATCAGCCCCCCAGGCATAATTAAAATTTGTTCTGATACAAATTTCATTTCATGCCATTTCAGAAAATTTAAGTAGAATGAAACCAAGTTTATTTTATTTTTTTCTAATCTATCAATAGAGTTCAGGAATGTGGTACATTTTTGGTAGAGAAAAGGAGAGAAAGAAGAACTACAGTAAAGAAGTCCCAATGCCAAATTTTTCTAAATCTAGAAATGATGTTCTACATACAATGTAGAACATTGTAGGTTTTCTTCAATGATTATTATTCCACTTGGCGGTCTTTTACTCTTATAACAGAAAAAATAATCTTATTCATGATAGAGACTCAGGTTTTGACATTAATAGGATGGCTAAATTTTTTCATTACAAATACAGGAAAATTCATTTTTTAAGACAGCGAATTTCTTAAGATCCCACTTACAAAATTGATTTGTGTATATTTAATATTTTATCAAGGTTCTAAGCTAGTAAGGTTATAGTGTTAGATCTATTAAAATAATAAACAACTCATATCATAAGTTTTAATTCTAGTAAGTCATCCTTCCAAATGTGTTTCTTTTTTCTTACTGTTCTTTGTCTCAAAAGTAAAATAACAAAAAATATTTTGGAGCCACTTGACATCTTTTATTTTTTAAAAAAGACCTTAAGAAAGCAAAGAGTTGTTTTGCTATTATATTCAGATATGGAAACTTGGGATTCTCAGTATTTACATTGCTTTTAATTACACTGATACAAAAAAGGGGATACGAAGTTCAGGCACTATTTGGGGTAGGGAACCTGCTGCCTTGGGGCCACATGTGGCCTTCTTGATCCTTGAGCATGGCCTTTTGATGGAATCCAAATTGAACAGAACAGATTCCTTTAGTAAAACAGTTTACTGAAGGGATTTGTTCTGCTAAGTTTGGTAGAGGGGCTGCACTTGACAATCTGGAGGGTCACATGTGGCCCTGAGGCCACAGGTTCCCCATCTCTGAATGGGAATTTAATGTGTTTAATGTACCATGACTAACAGACTGACTACAGAAGATACTTGAAAGCTGTGGAAAAATATGTAAATAACCCAGAGGAGAAAATATAACTTTACCTTGAAAGGATCCATGGTGGAGACTGATAGTAAAAGTTACAGGGGATTATATTTAGAAATAGAAAACATGTCAAGAAAAGTATCTGAAAGACAGAGAATGCAGAAGAAATAAGTAAAACAAAAAGACATTTGGAAAGGTTACTGTTACGATCTCTTAGATTTTAGAAGAAAAAGATTCATACATATGACCTACCAAGAAGAAAATGGGCAAAGGGAAAGGACCAGATGTAGGGTCACAGATCCTAGTTTAAATTCTTGACCTATGTAGTATTAACATAAGGCATATTACTTATACTTCCCTTTATAAAACTGCTTTTATAATTTAGAATTAAAAAAAAATTCTATTTCCCTGTGTAAAGTGCTTTGCAGTTCAAAGAGGTGCTTTCAAGTGTAGGTAGAACCTTGCAACTCAGAGTGAGATTCTGCATTTCGACAAGACTTTCAAGTTAATTAGCATTTCATATGCATGTTATATCATAGAAGCATTGGTCTCACAAAGTGAAAATTGAGAATAGAAGAAGCCCTTAATCCTGGAAGCAGTCAATTTTAACCTACATTGAGAAAAATCTTGAAAATCTCTGTGTCTTCTTTCACCTTATTTGTAACTCTAAGAATGGGGATCATTTTGTAGATTCTCTGGGGAGATTTTGTGACATGAGTGTCTGCAACAATTATTTGTAAGGGATATTTCAAATGAATTTCTACTGATACGAGTTAACTTTTGTTAACAATTCCTATCTTGCTGTATGTTTGTTGAGAGTATTTCTACAATATTATTGTCATTTTCCTGCCATCTGACAAGCTCCCTTGAAAAAAACACAGAGGTGGGAATTGCTTGCATCTTGCAGTTTATATGCACAGTTAAATCACATATAATACAGAGTTGTAGTTGATAAGTGCCATCTATCCCAAAGGAACTAGCAGAAAAAAATGGCTGAAAACTTTTGGAGTGAATAGTATTTGAATCTTTCTTATGCTCTGAAAAAAATGTTTACTAAGTAGAAGCAGAGTTTATAAAACCACGTGAGGAAATGGAAGATTCTGATTTCAACTTTTTTTTTTTTTATTAAATCGTAGCTGTGTACATTGATATGATCATGGGGGATCATACACTAGCTTCATAGACTGTGTGACACATTTTCATCACAATGGTTAACATAGCCTTCCTGGCATTTTCTTAGTTACTATGCCAAGACATTTACAGTCCACATTTACTAAGTTTCGCATATACCCTTGTAAAATGCACCGCAGGTGTAATCCCACCAATCCCCCTCCCTCTACCCCCCACCCCCTCCCTCCCCTCCCTTTCCCCCTCCCCCTATTCTTAGGTTGTAACTGGGTTATAGCTTTCATGTGAAAGCCCTAAATTAGTTTCATAGCATATTCTTCTTAGTAAAGTATCTCAAGAATGGAAGAAAAAGTACCCAATGTACTCAGCCCTACTATGAAACTGATTTCAACTTTTTTATACTTGAATATCATTTTTTAAAATCCTCATTATTTTTCTATCTTAGATTCTTTTCAATACATAATCAATTGATAATTTGTAAATAATTGGCAGTTTGTTCTTCACAATAAGAGCTGCTAGCTATGCAAAGCAGGTGACATAAAGGAGAGAAGCAATTAACCTCATATACCCATTGGATAGCCAAACACCTAGAAAGAACTGTGTAATCATAGGGACCGCCAGCTGTGTGGCCACAAACAGATATATGTACTAACTACTAAGAACAACCTGAGAGCACTTTCTAAGATTTAGATAAGGAAATAAGTAACTAGGAAAGTTGCTCATAAGAATCCTGGGTAAAGAGATCTTTGACTCCATACCAGACAGGTGGATACAGCAGGTGCCTGAACTATGACTGTCTCATTGGGGAACCCCCCACTAGATCATGACTCACACTCATTAGGGTGAAAAGTTGAATTGAAGTTGCTCCTTCTTGGGTCCAATATCTGTATCCATCCTAACTCAGCCCATATTTCATTTGCCATCCTATCCCTTGTTTCCATCAACTGTCTTGTCCTGAGAGGAAGGATCTGAATAAGGATTTGGACTTGGGCACAACTTACTGATCTTCATGTTTCCCATCCCTATCTGGGCATCTCTAACCTAAGCCTGCTAACCTGCATTCAGGCTAGAGCTTTCTAGTTACTCAAAAGATGGGGAATCGGATAATCATTCTTTTAAAACAGCTTATTGAGGTGTACTCACTACCTCCATACTATAAGATTAATCTGTTTAAAAGGCAGATTTACTGATTGTCAGTATATTTACAGAGATGCACAACCATCAATATAATTTAATTTTGGATCATCTGCGTCATCACTAGAAGCAGTCCTGTGCCCATTAGCAATTACTTCTCACACTGCCATCTCCCAGCCTTAGGCAACTGCTAATGTGCTTTGTGTCTTTGTAGATTTGCTTATAATTTTTAACAAATGATTTAACCAGTCTTGAAAAGATTACTTTATTTTTTTATTCAAATTCCTCACTAATAATCTAACCTCTCAGTATGAAGTTCTTTACTTTGAACTTCAAGAGTCTAGGATATTGGCAGTTAGAAATTTATTTTGATGTACATGTATATTTTTCAAAGTCCAGTTAGTCATTATCAAATAATGCAGACATGTCTTGCTTTGTTCACTGTTGAATTTTCTTTTGTTTTTTAGCAGGAAGATGAGGAGCATAGTAATAAACTCAAGAAATTATTAATCATGAATTACTTTAATTCTTTCCCACTTCCGAATTCATATTTAGTTCTATGCATTCCTGAGACTTTCAAGGCATAAAGTGCTGGCCCTGGTCTTTAGTTGGCTGAACTCGTCTCTTAGATCCCAAGTCTAAGATTGGTCACTTACTCAACATCTGCATTTCCAGTCATCCACATTTCCAACTCTTGCCAACTTATGATAAAAATGATTTTTTGCTTACCATAGATGAAAATAGAGATGACATGGAAATAAATAACTTTAGTGGAGTTTCAATGAGTATCAACATACTGATCCTGGGGCATTATTCTGATATAAATACATTTCTATACAAGTAATAAATTAATCTTTGTACAGATTAGAAAATTAGAATGTTTACCTTGAACCTAATAAACCTAATTTATTGTGTACCTATTGTATGCATTTGAAGGTATTTGATTAAAAGTTATCAGAAACAGACTTAAGAAAACAAGTAAAATAGGGGCTTGTTTATTGGAAAGATATTTTGGCTTATAGAATTGATGGGTAAGGCCAAAAACAATAAAAATTTCCCCAGGGTGGCCAAGCATTAGGGCAGCCCTGAAAAATCTTAGAGTGAGGAACTGGTAGAGGGTACTTCAGGGCACAGTAGCCAGGATAAATAAATTTCAATACAGTCCATGGGACTTGTTGCTGTGTCAAATCACAGACAGAGAATGTCTGATCAGCCCAACTTCGGTCACACCTCCACCCTCAGCCAGGACTGGTTGAAGAACCTGGATTGATTGTCTCACTAAGAATGTATTCAAAGACAGGAAGTGACAGTTCCCATAGCAATCTGCTGATTTCAGAATTAGAGGGAATGAATGCCAGAATGATAAGAGCCAACATACTGTTTATTTTTCAAAAATGTACACAGTCCTTATTATGGTCTGGGCATGGTTCCAAGCACTTTACAATTAGTTAATCATTAAGTCCTCATAATAATTCTATGTTGTGGGTGCTATTATTATAAGCCCCATTTTATAGACCCAGAGTGATAAAGTAACTTTTCTGGACTCACACAGCTAATAGGAGAGAGAAAGATGAGATTTGAACACAATCCAACTCCTAAGTTCCTGCTCTCTACCTCTACTATGATGACTCTCTCTGAATACAATTTGGGAATATCATTTTATTGCTCTTTATAAGAACCCCATGAAGTGAACTCCTATTTCAGAAATAAGAAAACCCAGGCTCAGGGAGCTTAGAATATGCCCAAGGCTGCCAGACTTCAGCACTTATATTCTTTCTACCATATTATATTCTTTTTTTTACTCTTGATGTAGTGGTGGGTGGTCACATTCTATTAATGGTTTAAAATGCCACCACCTACATGCTTAAATGATGTCTTCATGCTTTCGACTGTACACAGTTTTTTCCCCCTATGTAACATTTGAAGGAAGCCCTTTCCTTTTACCATTCTGTGTGCATTTCTTTCAATAAGAGAAGGCAAATACCAAATCTCTGAAGAATGCTGTGTGAATAAGAGACAAGCTCTGAAAAATCTGAATCAAGATGCTATTTGCGTCTTGTCTCTCATCTTCTCTCTCCCCGATCTGCCTATAATTCTACAAAAGAAGCATTTCCTTCATTCTGAGTATGCCAGAGATTCAATTCCCAAGCAGAACAGCCCAATAACTGATGGAGCTAAGACCTTTCTAGCAGGCAATTTCCCCAAAATCTGAGGTAAAGAGAATTTTTTATTTTCTTATGTGAATGCAAAAAATAATAGGCTAATTCTGAATTTTATTGCTACCTCTTACCATTTAACGTCTGAATGCAGACATTGAGTCCTTCTCTGAATATCTTAGGGTTGGAAGCACCTTGTACAGGACTTTTGCTCCAAAAACATATATATCTTAAAATAACACAGTGGTGCAAGATTTGAGGAGAAGATTTTTTTAATGTGCAGTTTCTGGTCAGATTTAATTTATCTATCAAAAAACAGACTGACGATGATAGCATCCTTTTCCAGCAAATGCAATATTTTCTGTTGCTAGAATATAAAAATAGCTGTGTTGACCCTTCATTCTTCATAGGCTGACACTACCCGTGGCATGTAGCATGCCATCCCATGGAGACGAAACCTAGGTTATGGACAACTCCATGGATACTGACTATGTGAGTTCACCATTCTCTTTGATTCATGGTGTTACTGCACCATAATTTAACTGTGGCCCTTGATGCCAGGCTACATGAGTCCCAACTTTGGCTCTTCTACCTTCTAGCTGGTAGAAATTGCACAGTTCACCTGCATCTGTGTGTTTTAGTGTCCACAGCGGGCCATTGTAAGGATTACTTGAGGCCCTGCATGTCATGGAAATAAACAATCTATTGCCATTATACTATATATTAGGCATTGCAACAGCTTCTTTAGGAAAGGTGAGAGGAACAACTGTGTACAGTGTGTAGTAATGAGTAAAAACATAACATAATTTTATGTTTGCTTGTTGAGCTGAGTTTCTTAACAAATAAAGCCTTATTTTTTAAATTGCTTGAAAGCATTTTGAGAATAATTAATAGATACCATTTGTCTTCATGTTGTGGTAGAAAACCATTGACCCAGATGGCTGGTGAAAGCAGCAGGTGATAGGATGAAAATATAAAGCAGGAGGATTAGATGGGCAGATAGAGTATCAGGACTAAATCTTTCTCCAGCTTTGTTTTAAAAGATCATTGTTTATCTCTTCTGGAATCCGACTCTAGGAATCATTTAAAAGAGCCACTGGACAAGAGGGTGTTGTAGAAATTCTGTATAGGTGGTATCAGGAACTTTATTTATAGATTAATGTCTATGTATTTCCTACCTAGCAATATCTACATAGTATTTACATACTGGGGTTTTTTGAGGTTTTATCTTAAGACTAGGTAAAGAATTTACCTTAAGAACAGGTAAAGAATTTCAGGTACAAGCAGAGGACTTGAGCAGGCACTCAGAGGTCTGATCCTGGCAATTAAGGGTCTGGAGATGCCAGCTAAAGATGAAATTCCAGCAAGAGGGCAGGGCTGTGGGCAAAGTATGGTTCCAGGACGAGTATAGAACATCTAACCAGGTGGTTTGATGTAGTGGAGATCTTCTATTTGTTGTACACCTATGATATTTTTTAAATGCATTATTTCATATTTCTTGATAGCGTTTGAAGAAGATAGCGTTTTCCTGACGTTCAACATGAGAATGCTGAGGCTTAGAAGTAAAGTAATTTTCTTTGTACATTGCAAATATATTTAGGTGTAGGGCTTTTTAGAGGTAATTAAGACTCAGTAATGTCTTAAGGGTGGAGCACTAATCCAATAGGATTATTGTCCCTATGAAAAGGGGAAGAGAGACCAAAAGTCTCCTCCAGCCCCATATGAGGACACCAAGAATAGAAAGCTGTCCGTGAGCCAAGAAGAGGGACTTTACTGGGAAGTAAACTATACAGAAACTTGCTCGGAAATTTTTCAACCTCTGGAATTGTGGAAAATAAATTTCTGTTGTTTAAGCCATGCAGCCTGTGATATTTTATGATGGCAGCCTCAGATGACTAATCCATTGTGATTCTGAATTACTAATTGGCCAGAGTTTGTTGTTCAAACCTGATAGGAGGTACAATTATTTAAATGTATTCCCCCAAATTTCATAAGTTGGAAACTTTGGCCCCAGTGTAATGATGTTGGGAGGTAGGGCCTTTGGAAGGTGATGGGGATGTGGGGATTCCAACCTCATAAATGTATTAATGTCATCACCATAGGAGTGGTCTAGGTTATCTTAAATGTGACTTTGTCATAAAGATAGTTCTGGCTTGCATGGACTTTCTAGTCATTCCATCTGTTCAACATGGAACACTTGCCTGATGCTAGCACCATGCTCTTGGAATTCCCAGTCTCCACAACTGAGTTAAATAAACTTCTCTTCTTTATAAATCACCCAGTCTGTAGTGTTCTGCCATAGCTAAAGTAAAGAGACTAAGATAGGAAGATAGAAAAAAATTTTACATTGGTAGCTTGTCACCCACAAAAATGAAAGAAAAGAAATTGGTATTTGGTTACAAGGTCAAGGCCCCTGTCCCAACTTTGAAATAGACTTTAGCTCCCTACAGAAATAAAGCTAATGCCTTTAATTCAGCAAAATGGAACAGGATCTGAGGAGTGCCAACAATGGCCATTGAAACTTCAATACTGAGGACTGCTGGAATAATAATCTATCTTATCTTCTATTGTAGTGAGCACCAAAGTTTTCCAAACTTTGGAAAGAGTTAGTATTAACTAGCTCTGCCAGTTAATACTAAAGTTCTCTCAAGAGAATCAAACCAGATATATATGTAGTAAAAGGATGACATGATGACTGTACCAAATTAGAAGACAGAGGGTGTTTTTCTCAGTACTTACTTAAGCCTTCCTACTCCAAAGAGTGTAAGACCTCAGTAAATATTTAATGTCTATCAAAATTTTTTGCTTATCTACTTCTTGTCTCCGTTTTGGGCATTTTGAATTCCCATCTCTTATGTTTTGAATTCCTTTGGCATTTTGATGATATTGATTAGTGTTGCTTTCTAGTTATCTGATTCTCATTTGTGGCCCAAAATATAATCAGAGAAGTAATATCTCTTTTGTTCATCCTAACCTGGGCAGAGGAGAAGACAGAAACTCACTTTATCATTTAGAGAAAGGATAGGTTGTCTCAGAAAGTATCTCAATTGTCTTCCTCATCCTAGTAGTTTAAATAATTTTTTGTTTCTAATTATTAACTTCAAAGATGTAGCTGAGCCCTCATAATTCTTTGGTGATAGTGTAATGTAATTATTTCTTTGATATCCTCTGAGTCATAATTCACTGTTTGTCAATCTGATGCAATTCTGGGTATGGCAATGTAAACTATCTCCATAATATGCCTATTTTAAATAGGAACCTCCAAGATCCTCCTCTATAGCATAATGAATGAAATATCAGGGCGGCGCCTGTGGCTCAGTGAGTAGGGCGCCGGCCCCATATGCCGAGGGTGGCGGGTTCAAACCCAGCCCCGGCCAAACTGCAACAAAAAAATAGCCGGGCGTTGTGGCGGGCGCCTGTAGTCCCAGCTGCTCGGGAGGCTGAGGCAAGAGAATCACGTAAGCCCAAGAGTTAGAGGTTGCTGTGAGCCATGTGCTGTGAGCCGTGTGACGCCACGGCACTCTACCCGAGGGTGGTACAGTGAGACTCTGTCTCTACAAAAAAAAAAACAAAGAAATATCATATATGTGATTTCTAGCCAAGATTGAAAACAGCAGCAATAAAATGCCACAGAACAGTGCTTGCAAGATTTCCAGAACAATCTTGGCAACCAAAGTGCCTGGGGAGTTTGGATATCAACTTGAATGCCAGCTTGAATGTGTTTCTCTTAAACAAAGGAAAACTTGGAGTTCTGTCCATCAACCACAGCGACAAATAAATATAGTGCTACCAGATTAGTCTTCAGGCAAACACAGAATAACCATATTGGCCTTTATGCAAAGAGTGGTAAGAACTGATGCATCATAACAGGTATATACCCTAATCTGTCTCTGCTCCCACTTAATTCACTATTATATAACTTCTAGAAGGATTTTCTTATGTTATAGGTGTGGTCATTTTTCCCACCTCTTTAAAAGGCTTCAATTGTTTCCCTGTGTCTACTAAGTAGAGCCAGCATTTCAGCCCCCTTTGCCATCTGGCCCCAAATTACCTTCTAACTACCATATCTGTACAAACTCTTCTTTGCACAAACTCACAAAACATAAGACTGGTCATGAGTTTAAAAATATTTGCCTCAATAATAGCCCTGTAATACTATCATTTTCCCTGTCATACTCAAATTCATGCTAGACACTCAGTTTGGAATATGGGGTTCCAGACTCAAAAGCTTTCAGAATCTAACCTTAGTGAATAAAAGAAATATCTGATGATTATCTTAGTCAGCGAGGCATAGTGTTACAAAATGCTATAGACTGGGTGACTTAAAGAACAGGGATTTATTTCTTCTAGTTCTTGAGGATAGGAAGTCCACAATCAGGGTGGCAGCACAGTTAAGTTTTGGTGAGGACCTTTTCCCTGACTTATAGATGGCCACATTGTTGCTGTGTACTCACATAGCAAAGAGAGAAGGAGCTCTGATCTCTTCATCTCTTATAGATCAATTCCATCAATGGGGTGCTATCTTTGTAATCTAGTCTAAACCTAATTACCCTCTAAGGCTCTACCTCCAAATACCATCAAATTGAGAATTAGGACTTCACCATATGAGTTTTAGGGAGCTCACACACATTTATTCTATAGTGATGGTAAGTGGTAACAAGTATGGTTCTGGTGATAGAGGTTGATAGGAAATAGTAGGACTGGGGTAAACAAGAAAAAATAAGACCATCTATGGCAGTGGTTTTCAACGTTCCTAATGCTGTGATGTATTTTCAATGTTACAAACGGGTTCTGACCCACAGGTTGAGAATATGAAACATGGGCTGCTGCTCTCAAACTCTTGTCAGCTGTTGTGATGTGTGAATGCCAGCCTGACTGATCATTTTCTTTTAAGGGAAGCCTGAATATTTTGTCATTTATATGAAATCTTCTAATATTTAAAATATGTAAATTCATTCTAATAAAAAGTATGAACTGCCGTGGTTCTGTATCATGCCAACTTAGCTAAGCTGCAATTATATTTTTCAAAATTCCCTTCCTTGAGTGGCTTTGGGTTAGAGATGGCTGTAAGAGAAGTTTGTGTAAGATTTGGAAGCTGGAAGTAGATTAGTAGTCATTTCTGCTCTCTGAAACTCAGTTTTCTTCCTGGTCTGTCTTGGGTCTGCAAGCTCATGCTGTTGGAAAGGGTTGGAGGCAGATTTCAGGCTCCTGATTCTTCCAGCTTACACTGGTTCTTTAAAAGTTTATCTGAGTCTTTGCCCAAGTGCATGTGTTGGTCTATGATAAAAAGCACCAGCTACCCTGGAGGTTACTCACATCAGTAGAGTTGAGGGAGTGAGGCACACATACTTCTGCTTATCCTGGTATATTCCATGTATAAGCAGGCCAGTTTCTCCTTCCTCTAGCTTACTTCACGTCCCACTTTTCAAATGCTAACCTGCCTGATCTAAAGGCAGAAGCTGGGGTAATAGCCATGTGTACTTCTCTCCAGCATGATTGTATAAGGTCTAATCTCCGTAACATATTCCTCACTCTATGCAATACAGAGCACTCTGTTTCTCTGAACCTTGGATGACACATTGACAAATACACTAGGAGCTGAAACTTGTCTGGGAGAAGTCAGAGAATATATCTTGCTCTGATAATGTTTTCATTTATATCCTCTATTGCAAATCTTTCTCTTCTGAAAACTCACAGTTTCATATAGCATTTAACACATGATAATGTTTATTATATAATTTTGCATATATGCTTTATATTTGTTAATATATTTCAATTTATTTACATCCTTTTCATTTCTTCTGGAACTAACTGATGGGCACACAAATACACAAAGGGAAGTAAACATCATAGGAAATCAAGCAGGGGAAGGGGCAAGAGGGGAGGGCTAAAAATTCTCCCTCCTTTCTCTCAAAAACCTTCAGTAAGAAAACAGCTTGGGTTTATCCAGTGCCTGCCAACTCTGTCCAATTGCTAATGGCATTTCATGTATCTCCACTAATTCTCCAACAACCCTGTAGATTAGATAATGTAGTAATTTTTATGGTTTTGGCTACAAGAAACAAAATCCCTGACCAAAAAGGGCTTAAATAATAATTCTATTTATATTCTTACATGAAACCAGAAGATCAGAGGTCAGGCAGAATTTGGGCACAGTATGTCCCACTCTCAGCTCCACTCCTTGTTCATTCTTTTGGCTCTACGTTCCTCCGTTGCCTTTGTCCTTAGATGTAGAATAAAAACGATGGTCATCAAAGTGTCACAGAGCTGCTTTCTTCCCATCTCCATTGAAAATTCAGCAGCTGTGGTTTAGAAACACACAGTGGATTGTGAGTGCTTCTGACTCCTTTGGTCCTTCCTATGAAACAAACACCAGGTATTTTAACACTTGATTGTACACTCAACATAAATTCAACTCAAGATGTCATGTTACAAATTTGCCATCATCAGAATAACTTTCTGTAATATGGTTAATCCAAGTACTATTATATTTGATATTAAGAGGGAACAGAATTACATTTGTTCATTTTCTTACTTACTGAAACATAAAATCTCCTTTCTCCTATTCAGCAGATGAATTCACATGTAAAAGATTTATGAAAAATAGGAAATGAGATTTCATGTACAAACTGATCTGATGCTCAGATACTTACTTGAATCATAAAACACTTCTAGTACATGCCAAATTGTTTTTTGTGCCTTACTTCAGTTTGCCCAATCATCCCATAGGGTAAATATTACTGGCAATATTACCCTCGCCATTTACAGAAGAAGAAAATATCTATATCATTAGGTTTAAGGACTCTTTGTGTGTTTCCCACAACTATCGAATGATAGGTAAAGAATTCTGTTAACATTATTTGATTTCAAAGACAATATTTTTCATTATACAAAGTGCTTAATCTTTTAAACTTCACACATTAAAAAATAATGTATGTGGGAAAATCTAATATCATTTGCAGAAGTTTCTATAGTTTATGTTTACATCATGTTTGTTTATATAATATCACAGGTCCTCTGTCAAGCAAGCAAGCAAGCAAACTAGCTTTTCCATTTATCAGATGAGAGAGACTGAGTCAAATACCAGTTAATTAACTTGCCTATGTACCCAGCCAAACTAGCTGGTAACCAGAGCTGGGAGTCCCCTAGGGGAGGAATTAGCTATAGTAGTATGGATAGGAGCTGCTAAATGTATGCTTAAATCTGGGTTTTGTGTGATACCACTTAATCACCTTGTTGGTGATACAAGTTCTTCTCTGTAAACTGGATGATATTTAGACTTCCCAATTGGGAATCATAAAGGATCTGATAATATAAAGCTTTATAATTCACTTGGCACCGAGTTTGGCCATTTTTGCTCAGTGGGTACTCAAGGAAGTTTAGTTAACGGAAGTGTTTATCACAACATTCTGCTTTAGGGGAATTATTTTATCTATTTTGTCCTAAAAAATTGTCTATAAAAAACCAACATACAGAGTGTATATGTAGGAACATGTATGTATTTATCAAAGTCCGTATTTTCAACTATTTACACAACTGAGTGTGACCACAGATGTCATTTTTCTGAGGCTTATTGTCTTTGTCTGAGTAGTTGCATGTTTGAATGTTTAATGTTAAACTTTCTAACATCATTTTGTCCTAATTGATATAATGTGGGTAATTTATTAGAAGAAAGAAGAAAAAAAGACTATATCTGCCAAAACAATTTCTGGGAGAGCTAAGTTTGGGAGCAAAAGTCAGCAACAACCTAGAAACTTTCAAGTTCAAGATTTTGAACCTAATGTATTTTTCTTCCATAAAGGATTTTCTAATATGGTACACTTTTTCAAAATCTATAAACCCATTATTATGTAAAATTTATAGTACTTTTATGTATTTTTGTTGTTGTTACACATAGAGACCATTTGGGGGGCAATAATTATATAATTTGCATTTTTAAAGAGTAAATTATAATCAAGAAAAAAGTTATCATGCAAATTGCTGTGTAATATGGTATCTACAGAATATGGTGTTGGCTTCTCTAATGTGTACACTAGACCTATCTTAGAAAAAACAGCTAAAGGAGGAGAAAAAAAAACTGTTGCTGAAGAGATTAAGATGACACAGTTTGCCCTTTAGGAAAATTTTTCATTTAAAATTTAAAGAGATATTTTTTCGACATTACCATTGGGAGAAAATTCTTGCTCACCTTCAGCTTTATATAGCCATGTGCCTTTTTATTTTCTATTTCTGTTTGAAAGTATTTGTGGGATTCACTGATTCTGAAAAATGTATCATATTTTTAATCCTGGATATCTTTATGTGATAATTGGAAGGAAAAAATTTAAAAAGTAGTGTTACCTTTATAACTAAACAAAAAAAGTTAGTTTTGAATAAGTATTCTCCTGTGTTTGTGTGTAGGTGTATAATTCTAAATTTTCTTCATGGAAAAATGGTCTCATAATCAACCTAGATTGCATAGACAAAGGCTGTTTATCCATACAAATGTTACTTATTGTGATCATCTAAATGACAATTTAATACATAGCTAACAGAGTTGATCAATTTGTTACCATTTGATCATTTAAAAGTGTCAAAGGCATTAGGGAGACTTTTTGATCAAATATTTTTCCTTGAAGTAATGAAGTAATTTTTTAAATTTGAGAAAAAAAGAGTAAAATCTCTAATTTCATCAATCAGAAATGACAAAGATGAAATAACAACAGACTCCTCAGAAATTCAAAAAATCCTTAATGAATATTACAAGAAAATTTATTCTCATAAATATGAAAATCTGAAGGAAATTGACCAGTACTTGGAAGCACGTCACCTTCCAAGACTTAGCCAGAATCAAGTGGAAATGTTGAACAGGCCTATATCAAGTTCTGAAATAGCATCAATCATACAAAATCTCCCTAAAAAGAAAAACTGGGAACCAGATGGCTTCACGTCAGAATTCTACCAAACCGTTAAAAAGGAACTAGTACCTCTATTACTCAACCTTTACCAAAATATAGAAAAAGAAGGAAGACTACACAACATGTTTTATGAAGCAAACATCACCCTGATCCCAAACCGAGAAAAGACCCAACAAGAAAAGAAAATTATACCCCAATATCACTAATGAATATAGATGCAACAAAATTCAACAGGATCCTAACAAACAGAATCCAGCAGCACATCAAACAAATTATACATCATGACCAAGTAGATTTTATCCCAGGGTCTCAAGGCTGGTTCAATATACATAAATCAATAAATATAATTCAGCACATAAGCAATTAAAAAACAAAGACCATATGATTCTCTCAATTGATGCAGAAAAATCCAGCATCCTTCATGATCAGAACACTTAAGAAAATTGGTAGAAAAGGGACATTTCTTAAACTAATAGAGGCCATCTACAGCAAACCCAGAGCCAATATCGTATTGAATGGAGTTAAATTGAAATCATTTCCACTCAGATCAGGAACCAGGCAAGGTTGCCCATTGTCTCTACTGCTCTTTAACATTATAACGGAAGTTTTAGCCATTGCAATTAGGGAAGAAAAGGCAATCAAGGGTATCCATATAGGGTCAGAAGAGATCAAACTTTCACTCTTCGCAGTTGATATGATTGTATATCTGGAAAACACCAGGGATTCTACTACAAAACTCTTAGAAGTGATCAAGGAATACAGCAGCGTATCAGGTTACAAAATCAACATTCATAAATCTGTAGCCTTCAAATATACCAACAATAGTCAAGCTGAAAAAATTCAAGGACTCTATTCCATTCACAGTAGTGCCAAAGAAGATGAAATATTTGGGAGTTTATCTAACAAAGGACATGAAAGATCTCTATGAAGAGAACTATGAAACTCTAAGAAAAGAAATAGCTAAAAATGTTAACAAATGGAAAAACATACCATGCTCATGGCTGGAAAGAATCAACATTGTTAAAATGTCCATACTACCCAAAGCAATATACAATTTTAATGCAGTCCCTATTAAAGCTCCACTGTCATACTTTAAAGATCTCAAAAAAATAATACTTCATTTCATATGGAATCAGAAGAAATCTTGAATATCTAAGACATTACTCAGAAATAAAAACAAAGCAGGAGGAATCATACTACCAGACCTCAGACTATACTATAAATCTATAGTGATCAAAACAGCATGGTATTGGCACAAAAACAGAGAGGTGGATGTATGGAACAGAATAGAGGACCAAGAGATGAACCCAGCTACTTACCATTATTTGATCTTTGACAAGCCAATTAAAAACAGACAGTGGGGAAAAGATTCCCTATTTAACAAATGGTACTGGATGAACTGGTTGGTGATCTGTAGAAGACTGAAACTGGACCCACACCTTTCACCATTAACTAAGATAGACTCTCACTGGATTAAAGATTTAAACTTAAGACATGAAACTGTAAAAATACTAGAAGAAAGTGAAGGGAAAACTCTTGAAGAAATCGGGGCCTGGGCGAATACTTTATGAGAAGGACCCCCCCCCCCAACCCGGGCAATTGAAGCAGCATCAAAAATATACTGCTAGGACCTGATCAAACTAAAAAGCTTCTGCACAGCCAAGAACACAGTAAGTAAAGCAAGCAGACAGCCCTCAGAATGGGAGAAGATATTTTCAGATTATGTCTCCAACAAAGGTTTAATAACCAGAATCCACAGAGAACTCAAACGTATTAGCAAGAAAAGAACAAGTGATCCCATCAGGGTGGGCAAGGGACTTGAAGAGAAACTTCTCTGAAGAAGACAGGCGCACGGCCTGCAGACATATGAAAAAATGCTCATCATCCTTAATCATCAGAGAAATGCAAATCAAAACTACTTTGAGATATCATCTAACTCCAGTAAGATTAGCCCATATCACAAAATCCCAAGACCAGAGATGTTGGCATGGATGTGGAGAAAAGGGAACACTTCTACACTGCTGGTGGGAATGCACAGTAATACGTTCCTTTTAGAAGGATGTTTGGAGAATACTTAGAGATCTAAAAATAGACCTGTCATTCAATCCTATAATTGCTCTACTAGGTAGATACCCAGAAGACCAAAAATCACAATATAACAAAGACATCTGTACCAGAATGTTTATTGCAGCCCAATTCATAATCGTTAAGTCATGGAAGAAGCCCAAGTGCCCATCAACCCATGAATGGACTAGCAAATTGTGGTACATGAATACCATGGAATATTATGCAGCCATAAAGAAAGATGGAGACTTTACCTCTTTCACATGGATGGAGCTGGAACATATTCTTCTTAGTAAAGTATCTCAAGAATGGAAGAAAAGGTATCCAAATGAAACTAATTGATGGCTTTCATATGAAAGCTATAACTCAATTATAACCTAAGAATATGGGGAAGGGGGAGGGGAGGAAAGGGGGATGATGGGCAGAGGGAGGGTGACTGGCGGGATCACACCTACGGTGCATCTTACAAGGGTACATGTGAAATTTACGGGATGTAGAGTGTAAATGTCTCAACACAATAACGAAGAAAATGCCAGGATGTCTATGTTAACCAGTATGATGAAAATATGTCAAATGGTCTATAAAATCAGTGTATGGTGCCCAATGATTGCATTAATGTACACAGCTACAATTTAATAATAAATAAAATAAAAAGAGAACCATTAAAAGAATAAAATAAAATTTGAGATGGACTTATTTCAAATAACTTTTGTATTAAACACAATCATTTTATATATAGTTAAAAAATAATTGGCCGTGGCCTGATATTCATGTGTGTCATGTGGTTGGAAGACATTATTCTTAGTAAAGCATCACAAGAATGGAGAAGCATAAATCCTATGTACTCAATTTTGATATGAGGACAATTAATGACAATTAAGGTTATGAGGGGGGAAAGCAGAAAGAGGGACGGAGGGAGGGGGGTGGGGCCTTGGTGTGTGTCACATTTTATTGGGGCAAGACATGATTGCAAGAGGGACTTTACCTAACAATTGCAATCAGTATAACCTGGCTTATTGTACCCTCAATGAATCCCCAACAATAAAAAAAAATGATAATAAATAAATAAATAAATATTTCCACTATAAAAAAAAAAGATTGATATTGAAGTCGAAGTTGACTTTAAAAGGTGTATAGTGCACATGACAGGAATTTTACAAATTGTTACTTACTTTTTCAGAAATCAATTTAGGAAATGCCTGTTTACAAACAAAGCTTTCTGTCACCATGTAGTGATATTATTTGTACTCTATATTGGGAAATAAATTCTTAAGTAAAGCTTTTACCCTGAAAATTTTACTCATTAAAATGAACTTTGGATATTGCTCCCTAGATTAGAAATGAAGAAATGAATCTCTATAGAAGTGAATGAACTCAACAGCCCATGGAGTCTGAATACTGTGTTTTCCTTCTATTCGTGGTTGAGAATGTGCTCAGAATTTTTCTTTCATGGATCTTCAGTTTACATATCCCAGTCTCACTAAGAATTGAAAGTCAAAGAGTATGAGGGGAAAGAAACACTTATTGGAAAAGTTTCAAGTGGACTCTAATATGCAGCTTAATGAGTATTTAATTCTGGAAAAAAGAAACTGCCGGTGGGGGTGGGGTCTAAGTGTGAAAGGCTCACCCTTTCATTGTGGCAATGATTTTTTTCATGCATGTGTATGAGTTTCCCTGAATCAACTGGAATGTAATACCTGCAAGGTTAATTAGATGTGCTGATAATGTAAATGTTCCACACTCTCAAGATGCCTAGTTAATTCAGGCCTCACTCAGGCATCTATGCTATCTTTTTAGCCACATTGTTTTTCAAGAAGTGAATTCATTTACGGGTAATATCTGCTGAATCTTTTCAGTGAAATATAAGAGTATTTGAGATGCATGGTCAGTCAAAATCTAACATAAAATCTTAAGCCTCAGGTTTTAAAAAGAACAATGTAGATTAATGAGACTTATTTTTTATAGAGCTAATACAATTAGTTACCAAAGGACACAAAGAAAAGAATTACTATTGGTATTCTGGTCAAAACAGTGTTGATCCATCATGAAAATTGAAACGACTTCTAGAGAATGAATGGATTTTGACTTATTTGTGATCTTAATGGGATGAAGTCATGAAAAAGATGTATAGATCATAAAGCAAAATCAATATGAACACTCAGTTAAAGAACAGCATTTTATATTTGTATCATTTAAAATGGAAACAAAACTCTACAGAGAAAGGATAAACATTGTTATTTATGAATTTTTATTTTGCTTGTTTTTGAATGTTTATTTTGCTTGTTTATTTAGATTAATCATTTTGAGAATTACAGGATATTACAGTAAAAATACATATTTTTTTTCAATTTCACCATTTCATCCATATTCATCCAAGTACCTGTATCTAGCTCTGGAGCTTAATGCAGCATGTAGTCCAGAATTTGGAGGTTAAGGACAGATTTTCTTTTGTTTTCTGACTATTTATTTTAGAAGAGAGGGGGATCAGCAAGAGCTACTTGTATCCAAGAATATGAACTAAAACAGATTCCTAATAACCAAAGTTATTTGAAGTAGTATTGTAGTGACTCCAACTCCTCTAAAACATTAGTTGCCAGGTTATATACATATATATGTATATATATTCTTAAATAGGACCACATGGATTATTTTGAAGTAGGACTAGGAACAATCAAGGATTTATAATACTATTATAAACAGTGAAGCTAAAGCAACATTTTTTTGTATGCTCAAAGTAAAAACCACTTCCAGGGCTCCATAGTGACCCAATCCAGAAAGAGAGAGGGGCTGTGAAAAAGTTAACTACAGTTATATTTACTATTGCTATTTCCTATATCATGAATACTCTGATGTGTAATTTCAAGGACAACTTTGGAGAACTTTCATGCAACAAAGTGTGAGTTTATTTATGAGGGTTAATTGTATTTTTCCTGTACGTTTATAACTCCATCAGTATCACCTGGTAGAAAAAATTGATATGGGTTCGGAACCATATGTTCTAGTTTAAGGTTCTTTTTCATATATGATTTATCTTGATTGTATTATCCTGGCCTTGTTGTGTTATATATGGAATGAATATAGTCACTTCTTGAAGGAACCAAGGCAAAGCACATATCAGAAATTTGTAGGCTATTAAATGACACAATTAATGATCCTATTAGTTAAAGCCTGATACTCCTCAAGCCAACAACTTAGGTTCATTTCTTTAGAGAAATTGTTTATTCCTGAGCAACCCAGTAAATTGATTTGAATATGTATCCAACCTCTATTTTCATACTAGTGGCCACAATGGAAGGAGAGTTCTGAGGATACAGTGCAATTGTTTTGACCCACCTGAAAGAACACTCAGAGTGCATGCCCCACTGATAGCTATCCAATAACGTCATAGTTTTCTATTAAACCCAACAACTTTTGAAATACAGTGGTGTGATAAAATTCTAACATCTAAATGAATGCAGTTAAATGGTGATTTTAGATTGGATTTGCATCCTACAGTCTAACAGTCCAACACACACACACACTCATGTGCAAGACAAAACATGGATTATAGATCTCCCTTCCAGAGCCACTGATGGGCCCGTATTTAGAATTTATGTCTCACTTCTTTAACTAACCAGTCCTTTATGATTTTGTTTTCATCTTCATCCAGAATCTTAGTCTTTCTTTTTTAAAAAGTTTAGATTTCTTGTTGTTCCCACCTATACATGTATAGGGTTGCTATTGAATTTCGTTTACTCTTAGTATCAAACAAGATAATTTTAGGACACTGTTGAGGAAACCTGGGTTGTATCCGTGTTCTTTCCTGTCTCCACTGTGCAGCAGCAAATCTGTGTCACCTTGATGGTCAGAATCAGTCGTAGCAGACAGTGCTGTGGAACTCCTTTTGTTGGCATGAAGAGTCCAAAATGACAAGTGGTGATTCAGCTTCCAATTTCATAGAATTGGGTTCTGTTCTGTCCACTGAGGGACAGTTTTCTCCCTAATAAAACCTCTGAAGTATAAAAGTTCACAGTTAAGTCACTGGGAAAAGAAACGGTAGATCATTACATATAATAGGAAGAAATGATTCTCCCACTTCTACTCTTTAATTCCTGTTTCTGTGAATATTGACTATGGAGAAACATCAGCATAAATCAGCTGGGTTCAGAGCATATCACCTTCTTCATGACATGGTATCTAACAACCATCCCTTTATAGAGATATTCAAGGCCATTCTGGTACTCTGTATGGTCAACTGCTTCTCAGTTTGGGGTACAGGGAAAGATGTCCAACACTGATATGCATCAGTATATTGTTGTCATCCTTTTATTTGACTATATGTTTGTCTCTTTGTTTATTGGTACAGAGTTCCTAGGACAATGACAATATTATGTAGGATGCTATTATTGTTTTTAAAACATGTGGTTTACCTGTCAGGTAAAAAAACAAAACAATATCCAGAATATGAGGCATTCACTAAGAGTGAAATGTTTCTTCCACGTGGTGGAAGGAGTGGTCAGTCTCTGATGTATATTATGATGGTGGCAGGTTTGCATTGCTCTTAGAAGGCAGATTGGTAAGTGGCAGCATTTGACAAGTGAATCTCTCCTCCAAGAGATCAAAGTAGCAAAGCCCAGGCACAATCTATCCACCCTGATTACTGTGGTTAATTTTTTTTTTTTTTTTGTAGAGACAGAGTCTCACTTTATCACCCTTGGTAGAGTGCCAGGGTGTCACACAGCTCACAGCAACATCCAACTCCTGGGCTTAGGTGATTCTCTTGCCTCAGCCTCCTGAGCAGCTGGGACTACAGGAACCCGCCACAATGACCGGCTATTTTTTTCATTGTAATTTGGCCAGGGCTGGGTTGGAACCCTCCACCCTCGGTATATGGGGCCAGCGCCCTACCCACTGAACCACAGGCGCAGCCACCGTGGTCAATTTTTAAGCAATTTGTAGGGTAAATGGAAAGAATACTAGCTGATATTCCCATAAGGGTCCTTTCCGCCCCCTGAATAATTATAATCTCCTTTGAAATGGGGACATTTTAAGAAAGATTCCTGTAAAACGCAAATTTTTCTACACTCTGGGTCCATTCTGAGAACTCCATCTACTTAATTTATTTCCAAATTTCATGCCATAAACCACTGAAATGGGTTCCTGGTAAGTCTTTCATCATATTGTCAAAATAAAGAATGATTATATATCCTTATATTAAACCTTTCAAGATTTTCAACCAAGACAGGGAACAGCTTCAGTAAATTAGCAGTGTGATTACCTTTGCCACCAAAGAATTCTAAAAATGGAGTAGATTTTGTTTTGACATTTTCACTTCTCTGAGACTTCATGTAAACCAATGTCCTAAAGATCATAGGCCCATATGACACTCCTGAGGAGTGTCATAAATTTCTCATGAGGAACTGTGAGTTAAATTAACATTTTGATTAGACAGCCCACAGATGAAAACTTTATCTGGGGTCTCGTGACTGTAAGAAGATAAGAGCATCCTTTAGAGATGTCACAGAGATTTTCTAGTTTCTGTCTACTTTTAAATAACAACAACCCAAAAACAACAAAGGAAATTGGAGTTATCTTTATTTTAGTTATCCAGTCTCTTTGGAGTAAATCACTATACCCTGCAGTCCTGCTGTCATTTTTTTTTTTTTTTCTTCTTGAGATAGAGTCTCATTTTGTTGCCTTTGGTAGAGTGCTGTGACATTATAGCTCACAACAACATCAAACTCTTGGGCTCAAACAATTCTGTTGCCTCAGCCTCCCAAGTAGCTGGTGCCCACAACAACGCCCGGCTATTTTTAGAGACAAGGTCTCACTCTGGCTTAGGCTGGTCCTGCATTCTATTTTTTAATTCCATTTATTGAAGAATTATTGAAACTCCTCTGCACTCTTGGATTCTGTTTCTCCTGCCAATTGGCTCTCTGGAGCTAGCTTTCTACCAGCTAGTAGCAATATCATTTGACTTTGCCCAACCTAGGCTATCAAATATCCTTCCCTTAACTCTTACTAGATTTTTAAATTGCCTTTAGTTTAACTAGCTCCTTTTTAAAAACAATAAAACCTAGATTGTCTTTATTTCTCTAAATATCTTTGTTTGCAGCAACTCTGTGTATCAATTTCTGTTAGCATTCTTTGATATACGAAACAGAAAAATGATTTAACAAAAGAACATTAGTAATTCATAGAATATCTGCATAGGGTATAGAATTAGGAATGGGAAATGGGCAGAAATAGGAAAGAATTGGTAGTAACTAGGATCCCAATGAAACCATGCCATACGCTAGTCTAAGGCCAATGAGACCGAGCACTGGCTATTACAGCTTGTGTGAATTTCAACACCCCACTGGTCTGTGGTTCTTTTTATTGTAATTTTGTTACTGCTGGTCCTGGCATTTCAATGCGACTGCTGCTGCTAGATGGATGCTACACCATTGCTGCTCTTTAGCAAAAATCCAGTTAGAAGCTTGCAGTGGGAACACCCACTTGGCAACATTGACTGGGAAAATTGATATCTGGTACTTTACAATTCTGTAGTAGTAGGTGGTTGGTGCCTCCCATCATTCCATATTTATTGGCTTATGGACAAACACAAAAGTTAGCTGACTGAACATTCATTCTTCCCTTTTTTCCTTGACCATCATATCTAAATGTTTTCATTCCAATTCACCTTTTTAAAATTTTTTTTTATTAAATCATAACTTTGTACATTGATGCATTTATAGGGTTCAGGGTACTGCTTCAATATACAATGTGAAATGCTTTGGATTAGGAGTGGCCATCTAAGATATTTCCGGCCAATGAGGCAGACATTGAATACCTTGATGAACTTTTGATTTTTCTGATACTAAAGATAGTTTAAACCAGTTACATCTCTTCCTCCTTTGCCCTGCTGTGAACATGTGTGTGAGGTATATAGTTGCAGCAATCATCTTTTGCATGTGACAGGGATTGGAAAACTAAAGAGATGCAAATGTTGATAATATCGAGCCACTGAATCAATGCCAGCTAAAACAAGATTGAGACTTTCTGCAATGTAAGAAAAATAAAGCCCTGTTTGTTTAGGCCTTTGAACTCAAGCTCTCCATTAATTTGAAGCTCAACACATTCTAACTAGCACAGTGGAGAATTTCCCAGATCCCAGGCAACCAGAAGTTAAATAAATAAATAAGAGTCACTTCTGCTTTAAACACTAAATAAAAGTAAACAGACACCAATTTCCCCATGTTCACATCTGAAATAGATATTGAGAATATTTAGAAAATTAGGCACATGGTGTGTGAGTTGATGACAATTTCTTCCAAATACCGTTGTAAGTCTGATCCATAATATACATATTCTTCTTATTAAGCTCATGTAGGGTAACATATGGTTAACAGTTTATATTCTTTAAATTTACTATCCATTTCAAGATGAAACACAACCACCGCTTCGTATTTTTCTCTAAGCAAATAAGACGGTAAAATGAAATGTAACTAACAGATGTGTTTTTGTTTCTTAATATGACCTGATATACAAAGGTAAGATAATAATATCAACCCCCATTTCAGATACTCCACTAAGATTATCACAGATTCACATAACAATAATAAATCTGTATTAAAAAAGCTTTAAAATTCAAATGCCACAAAACCGACTTAATATATTTAGTTTTGTGACTGACTGTTCCAGCTTTTTGGCATCATTACAATAAGGGTTGCATCTCAAATTCCTTCTGGGAGCAGACAGGTAATGTATGTGAAACCTGGAATGAGGTTGCACGCATGCTTTGAGTGACTGTACCTAAGGGAACTGGAAACAGATGCCCCATCAGAGTGGAACCCAGTCAGCCCCTGCTGATTGTGGCCATGCTGGAAAACAGCATAGTTGTCAGAGATTCCCATCTTTTAATAAAAGCTGAATATTCCAGATTTCTATGTGAAGTTTCTTAATGTTTTCTAATTTGACTCAATTAAACAATATTTAGAATCTCTTTCTGGATTGATGTACAATAACTTGTAACCTCTACCTCAAGGAAAAACGATCATTGAGTATGCCCTGGGCTTTTTAAGGTGGGAAAAGTTATATTAGAAAAAGCTACACTGTAGACCAGCTGTGCATACACGTGAGCACATGCCTGGACACGTACACAGGAGAAAAAACAGAAATAAGTATTTTTAAATCTTTTGATCATAATACTTTCCTTTCCAGGATTCCCTGTGGAAATGATTACTAAAGAATGCAGATGAACTTCGCAGAGTATCCAAGGATTATACTATGCACAAAAGTTTTGTTGCTGTTTTTTTTTCAAATCTCAGTATATTAAGGGGTACACACATTTTGTTTACATACTTTGTTTTTGTACAGATTGAGTCAAAGTTTTAAGTGTGTCCTTCACCCAAATAGAGTGTGTTGTACCCAATACATAGGAATTTTCCCATCCCTTCTTCCCCTTCCCCCAGCTTGATTTTCATGAGATTTACTCCTTCTGTTCACTTAAGTGGTGATCAATTTGTTCCCATTTGGTATTGAGCCCATGTGTTTGTATGTCCATTCTTGTGATGTTTCACTTAGAAGAATGGCTTCCAGTTCCCTCCCAATTGTCACAAAAGATACTACATGGCCATTTTTTTTATGGTTGAGTGGTACTCCATGGTATACATATACCACATTTTATTAATCCATTCAACATGGTTATTTCCTATTAATAACATGCTGCTATTATATTTGTTTGTATTTTCCTTATTAGGATAATGGTGCCAAAAAATAAATCCTCAAGTCCTAGTGTTATTTAATAACAGAAGTTTTTTTTTTTTATTAAATCATAGCTGTGTACATTAATGCAATCATGGGGTACAGTGTGCTGGTTTTATATACAATTTGAAATATTTTCATCAAACTGGTTAACATAGTCTTCATGGCATTTTCTTAGTTATTGTGTTAAGACATTCATATTCTACATTTAGTAAATTCACATGTACCCTTGTAAGATGCACCGTAGGTATGGTCCCACCAACTCTCCCTCCTCACATCCTCCCCCTTCCCTTCCCCTCTCTTTCCCCTTTCACCATATTCTTGGGCTATAATTGGGTTATAGCTTTCATATGAAAGCCATAAATTAGTTTCATAGTAGGGCTGAGTACGTAGGATACTTTTTCTTCCATTCTTGAGATACTTTCCTAAGAAGAATATGTTCCAGCTCCATCCATGTAAACGTGAAAGAAGCAAAGTCTCCATCTTTCTTTAAGGCTGCATAATATTCCGTGGTGTACATATACCATAATTTGTTAATCCATTCTTGCGTTGATGGCACTTGGGCTTCTTCCATGACTTAAGCAATTATGAATTGGGCTGCAATAAACATTCTGGTACAAATATCTTTGTTATAATGTGATTTTTGGTCTTCTGGATATATACCTAGTAGAGGAATTGTAGGATTGAAGTGATCCCATCTCAGGGTGGACAAGGGACATGAAGAGAAACATCTCTGAAGAAAACAGGTGCACAGCCTACAGACATATAAAAAACTGCTCATCATCCTTAATCATCAGAGAAATGCAAATCAAAACTACTCTGAGATATCATCTAACTCCAGTAAGATTAGCCCACATCACAAAATCCCAAGACCAGAGATGTTGGCATGGATGTGGAGAAAAGGGAACACTTCTACACTGCTGATGGGAATGCAAACTAATAGGTTCCTTTTGGAAAGATGTTTGGAGGACACTTAGAGATCTAAAAAAAAAAGAAGCAGCAGCTAATTTTTTTACTTCTATTAGGTCTAGTTGGCTTGGAATCAAGGATGTTCTCTATGCTTTCATCTAGGCATGATGTTTAATGTATTGTTGTGATTTTCAATATGTGACTTTCCTGGATGTTAATGTCCAATTGAAAGGATTTATTTTTTTTTATGGACTAAGACTGGAAGTGTCTTATATTGATTCATTCTATATGCCATTGTTTTAAATGACTCACAGTATCTTGACAGGGATCAAAGGGGCATTGAAATGCATTCAATGACTGGCCTGCATCTTTCAAACAACTACTAACCCACAAGGGAGGGAACATGGATGGTCAGTGAATATCTAGCTATTATTGCCACAGGAGTCCAGATTCTATTAACCAGGTATCTGGATTTCTTACTGAACGTACTTTTGCTACATTCGGAGTTAATTTATATAATTCAAGAGAAAATAGAAAATACATTTTCCCACTAGTTCCCCTTAGTGATTTCACTAAATGATAATGTTTAGTTACCTTGGATATGTACTGTTTGCTAAACTATGTCACATTCAATTCCATATGATTCAATTGGATTCACCAATATTTATTAATTACGTACTATGTGTGAAGCATTTTCATAATTTGGCAAGAAACAGAAATGTGAATACCTGGTAAATTATAGTTAATTGGAGTGAGTGGATGATATGTGTTAATCTCTAAGAGTTCTTCAAATACTGCTGAAATAAAAATAAAATATATTTCCACATTTGGATATAAAGAATGGAAGTTAGAAAACACAGGGAAAGAGAGGCGTAAAATTATTTAGGGAAGAATGAAAGACATGTAGAGGCATGGCAACTGACAATACACCCACAAGGCTGAAACATAAATCCCTGAATAGAATGGTTTCAATAGACTAGAATGGCTGAGAATTTGAAATTACATGTCATTTACTTATCAGGCTAACAATGGAGGATGTTGTATAAATCTGTAACAAACCAAAGAGACCCTTCACTTTGTCTCCTCTTTCCTCCTTGCCACCCACCTACCCCTGGAAATATATTTTATCACTAAAAAAATTCAATGAAACCATAATTGATAATCTGATAGATATGAGAAAAAATGCTACCATGGTTATTATAATTATTTTAAAAAGAAAGGATCACTTAACCTCTTTATGGCTTACTTGTGAAATGGTACTTTTTATTGTGGCTACCCTCATAGATTACATTAATGAATCTGTGCGACTTACTGACATTAATACCAAGTGCATAACAAATAATACATATAAACTATTATATTGAAATGAAGAAATATTGTGAGTTAGTTTACAATTAGTTCATAAATTTCCAGGACTGAGGATTATGTTCAGATTAAATTAATCCTGAAGTATGAAAACAAACTTAAGAAAACAATTTCATTTTTAATAGCACAAAATATTAAAATATTTAAGAATAGATTTAACAGAAGACATACACCAAAAACTATAAAGCACTGTTGATAGAAACTAAAAACTTAAAGAAACCAATGAAAAAGGTGCCACTCTTATTTTTATGGATTAAAAGATATGTCCTTCAGATGGCAAAATTCTCCTAATGGATCAAAAGATAAAACATAATTCTTTTCAATATCCCAGTTTTCTTTTCTTGCAAAAAATTGACAAACTGATCCTAAAATTCTTATAGATAGGGGTCAGGATGGTTATTTGATTTCATTTTTATATATGTCATAAAAACTAGTCATCAATAAGATAGAAATTAATCACTTGCTCCAATGTTATATTAAAATTAAAATATGCTTGGCGGCGCCTGTGGCTCAGTGAGTAGGGCACCGGCCCCATATACTGAGGGTGGTGGGTTCAAACCCAGCCCCGGCCGAACTGCAACAACAACAAAAAAATAGCCGGGCATTGTGGTGGGCCCCTGTAGTCCCAGCTGCTCGGGAGGCTGAGGCAAGAGAATCACATAAGCCGAAGAGCTGGAGGTTGCTGTGAGCCGTGTGATGCCACGGCACTCTACCGAGGGCAGTAAAGTGAGACTCTGTCTCTACAAAAAATTAAAAAAAAAAAAAATTAAAATATGCTTAAGTAACCTCATATGCTTTCCTGAAGTGCAAAAGTCATGTGTAATGTTAACTACATTCTTTTTGTATTTACTATCTTATTAATTTTTGTAGTGTTATGAAGTAGGTATAACGATTGATTAGATGTAGTTTCCTACTGCTTATTTTCCATGATTCCATTATCTTCGTTCTGAGTTACAACTTCATTCATTATTTTTCTATCATTTCAATAAATAATTAGACTTATTTCACAGAAAATCTTCAGCGTCATTCATTCCAAGTGAGTTCTTCAAAGTATTATATTTAGAGTCATTATTCCACGATTATGCTATCAACGTACCTTCTTTCTATATAAACCACAATTTCCAAAAAAGTCGTAAAATGCCTATACTATTATTTATTACCTTCAGGTTAAAAAAATGTACTTATCTGGCTGTTTGTCAGTCTAATCTTCAAATATTTCATCTTTAGTTGTAGAGAACTAATGTGAGGAATTAAAGACTTTAGTTAATGAAACAGGTAAATGAGGCAAAATTTAGTTTTAAATAAAATAATGTTAATATTATATACGCAGTATTTCTTCCAATCTCTTCTTTATGGTTATTCTCCAAATCTGCCTTTATAGCAGATTATAAAGGCCCCCAGTCCACACATGAAATATCTTTTAAACATTCATTTTAGGTCACTTCTCTTTATTTATGCCTTCGTGTTTGCTCTAAGGCACACATTGAGTGCTTTCCCTTCGTGTTTCCTCTAAGGCACATATTGGATGCTTTTCTGGGATGCTGAAACCATTATGAGGTTTTGTGGATGGCATATCACAGCTCTCTGCAGTACATCCCCAAATGCGACACACTTAGGCATCATTAGAGCAGCTTTTTTTCCTAAGACAGTTCAGGTTTTATTTACTCTTTGGATCCTGTAATTTAATTCACAATGAATGAAAAAATACAGTTCCACAGAAAAGAATACAGCATTCTTAACATATAATCAGAAGAATATTCTTTTACCTGGTTGACATTGTTTAACACAAATACTTATATAGTGCTTGTCACATGCCAGGTACTATTCTAATGACTACAAATCTTTCTTTATATAAGTCTCAAAACAAATCTGCAAAGTATGTACTAATTTTACTGTAACAATTTGGCACCTGAGGAATCTGAGGCCCTAGAGGAGAAATTGGGTAACTGGTGAGTGACCACATTCATGGTAGTATATGACCTCTGGATCCATACCCAGGGCCTCTGCTAGTGCATGCTGAAGCCGTCTGTGTAGGAAGTTCTGTCCAAGAACACAGTCTGCCTGTCTTGGTGACGACTTAGTGGCCAAAGGAGATGAGCCAGGGCTGACGGAGTCATCTTGTCTCTTTATACCAGACATAAATCCATCTTCTAAGAGGTTTTTCAGACAAGCATGTCTTCGTCTCCAGCTCAGACTAATTGAATTGAACTTTTCCAGGTTCTTCTATAAACACAATGGTGATTATATTGAGAAGTAGTAAAGTACTGTGAGATAACTTTTATTTTGGACAATTCAGCCATAAGCCTAAGAATACTGGAAAGTAAAGAAACAGTGAATCTGTGATAATCTCACAAGTAGTTCAATTAGCTTTACTTTGCTCATTGGGAGAAATGCATTTATATTTGCAAAAATGCTCCCTCTGAACTCTGAGATCCTCGATTTAAGTGTTACTGATTTATTAATATTTGTATCTTAAGGATATAACAAAGTGACTGATGCAAAAAGGATATTAGATGAATGTTTGACAATGGATTGCCTTTCTTTCCTGAAGGAAAGAAAGAAGGAAGGGAGAGAGGAAGGAAGGAAGGGAGTTATCAGTGTCTATGATCAAAGGGTAGGATATGTTTCTTATCAAACCCTGAATTGAAGAGAGTAGTTACTTTCCAATTTCCTTTTAGAATTTATAATAATTCCCTTTATACTATTAGAACTTCCAAATACATCACTCACCACATTAATGTTCTTTTTTAATATTCTTGAGAAAAATTCTCATATTCTTATCTAGATTCAGTATTGTCAAAAGCATTTCAGCTCTACTTTATATATTTTACTTGCATAGAACTTACTATTTTAAAATTTACTAAATTGGAATGTCTTTCTATTAGCCATGGTGAAAATTGCTTAGCAGCAATAGAATACCAGCTACCCCCACTATTTTATTTCAGGTAAATTCTTGGTGATATATTTCTTTTCCTACTAAGAAAAAAAAAAAAAAAATATATATATATATATATGAAAACCTCTTGGAAAAATAGCAAGCAGGTAAGGAGATTCCCTCTTTCACAGTCTTTGCAAATGTGTAAATGAGGCACTTAGTTTGTGGTTTCAGTGTTTTTATCTGATTCCCTGTGTTTGCATCTCCGGCAACTGGGATGTCTTTGTCCACTGAGTAACCTCAGCATAACCACATTGCCACAGGCTGCCTGCTGACACAGCAGAACCCGAAAGCCATCTAATGGCTTCTGCCACGGAGGCTGCTGGTATGCGTAATGCTCTTAAGAAAATAACTATTCTAGCATTTAATACTCATTTGTCTTACTGTTGTTATTCCCTATAGCTTGTGACTTCTCCATATCAAAACCCAGTCATTATAGAACCTCTCATTCAGTGGTTAGTTTATATATGGAACAACTCTAGACACACATATTACACATATAAGCCACTCCATCGTGCGTGCATGGCTGAAAGGAACACACTGATAACTGAGCTAAGACACAGGCAGGAATTTTTCATTTTCTGGTAGCAAAGCTACTTATCATTTCATTGAATATTACTTATTGATAGTCTGTGAAGCTCTTTGCAATCAGATTACTTTCCTCTCATTACTTTGTAGCTTCCTTCAGTGCCAAATCCAGTTCCTTGTACTTCTCTCAGCTCAGAACTTGATACTAATGACCAACTTAACTCAGAGGAAAAAAAAAATAGAACAGAGCTATAACATTATAAAGTTAAATCCCACAAGTGTTTTGTAAAAAACTGAAATTTCCTGGAGGTCTTTAATTGTGCTTTACACACATGTCAAACTTGGCAACAATACAACATTTTGACCCAAATCATCTACAAAATGATGAAGTTCCTATACACATATTGCTATATTATAATAGTAACATAAAAGGGTACATAGTATTGTCACTTTTTGTAGAATCTGTTTTCATATGCACCAAATATATTTACTACACCAAAGGAGAGAGTATTCAAAGCTATCTTAAAATTACCCAAATGTTTTATTCCAGTGACAATTGAGTCTCCTTAAAGACTAGTAAAAACTTCATAGAACTCTCTTTCACTCTTCCTTCTCCATCCCCTTCTTCCTAAATTTCCTGTGCCTGGAACTGAATTAATCAATGACATATACTAATGAGCAAAATAGACAAGGCTTGGTCTCCGTATAATTTCTGTATGATGAGACTACTTACTGAGAAGTAACTACATAATCTTGCGATCAGTAACTGATTCTCCTGTGACCAAAGCCAGACAATAAAGAACAGCCGTGGCAGAGCTAGGGGAAAGTTCTGACATTCTTTACACTATTCTGGTGGTATAAACACCTTAACACCTAAACAGTCAGAAAATAATTTCACAGATTTCATTGCCTGCAGAGCTGGGAATCAGAATCTAGCCTTTTCGTCCATTAACCCAGACCAAGTTCATTTTGCTGCTGTCACGTATGTCCCTCTGAGAATAACTGTTGTACTAAGAAGTCAGCATCTGGTCAGAAATAAGAAGAAGTGAAAAGAAGTCAGAGAAGGTGGTTATATCACTTTTGGCTTGGCTTTTTCCTGGCCTACAGAATTTGATGTCGTCCTATGATAATGCTGCTCTGTGACATGCAGTAGGAAGGATTTTTAAAAGACTCTTTGATCAAAGACTATGAGGAGAAAATAGAGGACCAGATGAATGATCCTGCAAAAACTGCAGGCTGACCATTTGCTACATCAGCTCCCATCCTTCCGGCATATGAAGGTTCTGTCCCATCCACCATTTGTTATGACTAGGACGTGGAACAGCTTTAGAACTTGAAATAATCCCAAATGGTTTCCAGGCATATACTAGTGAATTTAGTAATAAAGTCTCTTGAATCAGCATCCTCCTGCCAAAATAATTGCATAGAACATAGGTTTGAGGCCAGTTATACCAATAAAATAGCTGAGGCAATAATGCTAGGGTTCATATTGTTGGTAAACTCAGATGGAGCCAATTGCCACAAAGTAGCTAAGTTTTATTAAGAGAACTTCCATTTATGGAATGTTCATCTGATGACATTAGTATTAAGTGTGTGATATTCCTTATCTTTTTAAATCCCTAAGCATCTCTATACAATAGACATTTTAATATTTTTTACAGATATGGAGCCTAGAAGCTCAAAGAATTTTGTCTCTAGGTAACGCAGCCAGCAGGTGATAGACCTAAGATGCAAACTCATATTGGTTGATTCCTGGTTTGGATTTATTACTATGCAGAGTTGCCTCCCCGAAGAGAGATTTAAGACATGGCTTTTCCATCAAGGAAGTAATAACCTTGTTACATAAATAGGACTCCTAATTGAAGGTAAATCAGCATATATTTGTGAATACCTCTGTGGACATGACACTATTAGTCTGAAAAAAATGATTATGGGATGGTCACTGCCCTTAAGGAAAGATTCTTAAAAATAATTAGACCTTAGATGCCATTAAAAACTTTAATTTATTTTATTTTATCTTTTTTATTTATTTTACTTTTTGAAACAGAGTTTCTGTCGCCACAGGTAGGGCACAGGAGTGTTATCATAGTTCACAACAACCTCAAACTCTTGGGCTCAAGCCATCATCCTGCAGGCTTCCCAGCGGGTGGGACTGCAGGCACCCACCATAATGCCCTGCTAATTTTTCTATTTTTAGTAGAGGTGGGGTCTAACTCTTGCTCAGGTTGTCTTGAATTCCTGACCTTAAGCAATGCTACTGTCTAGGCCTCCCAGAGTGCTCGAACTTACAGGCATAATCTACCGTTCCCAGCCAAAACCTTTCTTTTTATTGATGGGACTCTAATAATTTGAGCCAAGGGTGTCTTTGCCCCAAATTATTTGGCTCCTTGTGGCCAAGCAAGCCAGCATGAGAAGCCCATGGTTGAGGCAATGGTGACAGTGGTTGCACCGGGCATCCTGGGTGCCCAGCCAGTGCACGGGGCCCACTCTCAGAAGGATCCGAAAGTTGGGGGTTAATATTTTGAAGGCTAGAGTCTTGAAATATTAAACGATTTTTTCTTTGAACTAGTGTCTTATAAGTGACGTCCTGGGGGACAGCAGAGTATGTGTGGTGACTTGGAGCCCCCAAATGTGATTTCTGGTCCTGTTGTCCTTCCCTTTCCAGGACCCTTTCTCTGCCAAATGCTGCCCATCCCATGGGACTCTGGGTATAAGCCAGTCATGCTCTGTTCTGTACAGCTACTGTTCCTGCCCTTCACTCCTGGCATGGAGCGGGGTGGGGACTCTTGGAGGGTCTGGTCAGGGCTGGGTGTGCACCTCATGCAGTGTTTATGGCCAGATTTGGGAGCCTCTTTAGCTCCAGGGCCACTTTGCATTCAGTGGGTGTCTCAGTAGGGACAAGTGCCTCACTCACCAACCACTCCTCTTTCATGCCCCAAGGCAGAAACCGTAATCTCTGGAGGTTGATCCATTAAGCATAGAGCAGGGCAGCAGTCCTGTGGGAAAAGAAGATGTAACTCTTTAAGCCACCCCCACTCCTGCTAGTCTGTCAGCCAGAGGGGGGTGGGAGGGAAGGGGTGAGCCAGACTTTTCTACTGGGTCATTGGGCGCCTATGAGGGGCCCTCGAGCACCTATGAGGTTTTGTGGTTGCCAAGTGATTATTCCTGAGCCTAAAAGTTTGTGGGCCTAAATAGCAAATAACAAAGAATGTGGCATATTGTCAGACAGATTCCAGAATTTTGACAATAAAACAGTACAAAAGCTTGTATTTTAGTACTTCAAACTACATTTTTCCTTGCTTTTTGAACAAGGGACTTGCCATTTTCATTTTGTATTGGACGTGGCAAATTATGCAGCCAGCTCTGGCTATTATAAATTGAATGCTTAGTGCATGCTAAGTATTGTGTCGTGTACTGTACATGTGTTATAGCATTTGTCCATTATAACAGCTCTATGACTGAGACACCATTACCAATCTAATTTTATTAACAAGGAAACATGCCTACACTCACACAGCCAGGGAACAAATTCCTAGTTTTGCTTTATAGCATCTGTGGTCCATGCTTTTAACATCTGTGCATTACTGCGTCCATCCTACCTGGCTCCTGGTATACATAAGAGGCCTCTTGCTCAGTCAGACCAGGCTCCTTTCTGCTGTCATGGGCTGCAGAACAAAACCAGACCCTGTCGTGGCCAAACACATCAGGCAGATGTGATCCTGGCATTCACAGAGAAAAAAAAAAAAAAAAGGCAGGGTTCTTATACATAGGAGGAACCCAGGAAGCAAAGGCCCTGAATTTGTATTTTTTTCATGCAAGATTCATATTTTCTATGCATTTGGTAAAGCAAAAACCCTGTGTGAGCTGAGATTTGTTTTGATTTTTTTCTCTTAGAACTCCATAAGCTTAACATGGATCCTGAATTCCTGAATGCATGGGACATAATTTTGAATTATGACATAAGAACCATTACAGCTTTAACTCTAAAGCTATTAACTTGCAGATAAATAAATGTATCGGCATTCTTCTTTCACCGAAGATAGAGTGGGTTTTCTACATTTCTGTTAAGAGTGGGATTGTCTCATCCTTGGAGCAGGACACATCTGCTAATAGATTCTTCCTTCCCTACACAGTTGAAATGAAAGTCAGCTCTGGAAAATCACATGTGTGATTAGACATCCTTTGGTCCTCCATATATCCTTGTCTCTGTTTCTTTAGTCAAAAAATAAATCACTTCTTCCTCCATACCAAACCATTTGTTCCCCAAACATGACCAGGATGCATGCAAACATCTGTCTTCTCACCTCAGTTACCAAGATCTTATTTGTTTGGAGAAAATGACTGTAACACATGAGCATTTCCCTCCACCTTTCTCTCCCCACAAAATGCTCATTTATGGAGGAACAGGTTTCAGTCTCTAAATGATTACTCTATGCCTGGCAGGTGGAGATTGCAGCTCCCATTACGTTAATGATTTCTGAGGTGACGCTGAGGCCCCAGAGGCTGCTTGGCAGAACAGCTAGCAGGAAACTAATGAGCATCCCAGCACGACCCTGGACCATTTAAAGAGGGGTGTTGTAGTGAGAGTGGGGAGAGGAATGAATTAGAGACCTCAGCCTCTGGTAAGAATATCAGTGACGGCTCTTAATGGAGACTACAAAAGAAAATTAATCACCCATAATGATTGGGGTGTGTGTGAATATTTGATTTGATTTTGTTTACAAATATTTTTCTACAGAATGATGCACAGTGTCAGAGAGGGTTGAGAAGCATAATCTGAACTTGATTTAATCATGAGATAGGCACAAAGTGATGGAACTGACAACAATTACAGGAATATGTAGTTGAGGAAGCCGCTCTTTTTCTAATGTACTTATGGTAATCTTGGCTAAAATATTGAAGAAAGCACCTTGAAATTCATGATCTTAAACACTAATCAATTAAAAATTGGAAAATTAAAGTATATTTACAGCACCAACCTAGTATTACATTAGTAAAAAGGAGCAATTGAAAGATTTTGTAATCACTGTGCTTAGATATATAGTTGTTAATCATCTAAGTCACATAATAACAGAACAATACATTCAACGCTAAATAATTAAGCAGATAGAAAAATGTTTTCTGAAGAAATCAGATTTTCCTTCCGTAAAGCTTAATGGGAGAATGATATCTTATGAGAAAAAAATTAATTGTATGATTTATAGGAAACACAAAGTCACACTGATATATTAGGAGACAAAACTAAATATGAGAGTGGATATTATTAATAGAAATTATGAGTTAAAGAATTTGTTCTTTAGCTAAATATCTTCCTGGCCTTTTATCAAATCAGTTAATTTTCTTTGCCCTCAATAGCCTCCTACTTGATCTGGTTCTCTATTTTTCAATCTCTCAACTGAGGAATTAATCAAGACTAATGCTTAAAAAATCTACAAGTTTTAATTTGCAAGGGTCTTAATACAGAGTAACAGATGGGAAATTATACTTGGCAGTTATTGCCAGAATAACTCACCAGACAGGGAATCTGGTCCCTGTCCAATTGTCCAGACCATTTCATCAAAGAGCGAGAAACTGGGGAGAAGGATAAATGTTGACCCTCCTCTCTACTGACACTGTGCAAGCATGTAGTCTTGGGAAGCCAATTTGTTGTTTTATATTTCGCTTTATTACCTGTTTCCAAATAAGGGGGTAATGGGCTGTCTTGGTATGAAATATTGTGAAGTACAGGAGAATTTGTAAACTAAAAAATACTTTGCAGCGGAATGTCTTTACCAAGAAAGGACACCAAAATAAGATGAACAGAGTCAAAGAGACTTAATAGTTTGACAATTGAAAATGAGATAGACAGGATTGGAATTTATTGTTTCAGTGAGCAGAGTAGGAATTCTCACTCTAAGAATCAGATGCATACTCATCAGCCCTTACATATGATATATTTTGTACCATTGTCTGCTGAATGGCACAAAATCACATCAGAGTGCAGCATTGCCCCCATCCTAATGCTACCTCAGAAGCTGGGAAACAAAGGATGGTGTCAACCCCTGTATCTACTCCATTTGTCAAAACTTGGGAATGGGAAAGAACTATACAGCAGAGCCACCTTCCCACCAAGGGATGATCAAGCGTTAAGCATATCATCACTGTTTCCTGAGAGCATAAACGTGGAACATGACCTCAAGTGCACAGGATGTCAGAACCACCCTCTGCTAAAATGACTTCTCCTAAAAGCAGGTGGATACAATGCAATTGACCTAAAAGAACTCCAGATGATTCCCTTGCCTAGGTAAGAAATTGGGATACAATTCTGTTCTGCTAAATTTTAGAAAACAGAGACAAGTAAGATTTGATGCAATCCCTGAAAGACCTCCCTCCCCAACTCACACACATGTAGAGGACTAGATATAGAAACATATATTTAATAAACAATGTCTGGAGCTAAAATAATTCAAGGTATACATAGAGCAACAGAGGCAGTAGTAGCCAATTTTATCAGGAGGAGGAGACGGAAGGCAGAACTGACACAGAGGTAATGATTATTTCATTTGAGATAATCATTTTTAACATTCTGTATTGAACTGTGCGTCTCTTTCCAATCCTTGCTTGGAATCCTCATACTTGAGAATATGCAAGAACAATTTACCTTTATTTTTTGTCATATCTATTTAATTGCCTGCATCTCTCAAGAAATCAACAAGGATGCAGCTTTTGTATATAGTTTTTATTGTGAACAGATATATATAATATATATATGTATGATTTTTATAGACCCACTTAAGGAAATCACCATGTATCCAAATCCAACATTGTTTAGTGGGATAAAACTTTGGGTGTAAGAAAGAAATGATGTGCTCATTTTGCTAAATCTTCCATGTTACATTTTTTAATGCCTTATTTTATAAACGAAACTCCAAAATGGTATTTTTATCTTAGTTTAATTTGCAAAGCTGTTGAGCACTACAGGTAAGTTTTAAATATTTACTTAGTCATCTGTATTCCTTATCATATGTATTTTATATTTATGACTTACTCACCTTTTAAGATTGGGAAAATAGAAGATTTTATTATTTTATTTAATGGAAACTTAGGTTGGGGAATGTGATCTTGTGCCTTCACATGTGTGATTTTGTATGTTCAAAAGTAGATATTACAATCCTCTTGTAGTTTATGAAAATATTGTAACATCTTCATAAAATACGAACACTTCTATCCATTCTTCCTTTGGTATGTCCTTGTGCTGGAAGGTTGTGTGATGCCCACAGTAATGGTGCAATTAACTATACATTGGTCTGTGAACCCACTCTCTGATTTTTCAACCTGTCAGCTTATACTTTGACCACTGATAACGTGACCTTGCAATCCTCATGCAGTCCTGTCACAGTTGAATGCAGACATCTATAAGATTAGGTTCAGGAAATGGAGTCTTAGATGAGAAAAAGAGAGAAAGAGCTCAAAGTCTGAGCAGAGATGAAATAAAGCAAATGCTGTTAATGCTTGGACTGCAAAAAGGGAGCTTACTTCCCTGGCATGTGAATTTGACACCTCCTTGTACAAGAAGAATTATGTTTCTGGTCAACTGCAGGGTCCGAGATCCATCTAAGATGGATAAGACACATATTCGTCTCTTTAATCAAAATGGTTTTGTGATTAACTGGCCTGGGATTTTTATTTTTATTTTGTTTATTTATTTATTTTTTGAGCTTTCCAAGTCAATTTTTATTTTGTATTTATTTATTTATTTTGCTGCCACATACTGTTTTATTTTTTAATTAAATCATAGCTGTGTACATTAGTGCAATCAAGGGGTACAATGTGCTGGTTTCATATACAATCTGAAATATTTTCATCAAACTGATTAATATAGCCTTCATGGCATTTTCTTAGTTATTATATGTAGACATTTGTATTCTGCATTTAATAAGCTTCACCTATACCCATTCTAAGATGCACCCAATATACAGAGTGCATGTTAATAATCCTGAAATAAGGAATAGACTAGCACGGATGTTCAGCATGTATAATTACCATTTTATTCTTTTAAAAAATTTAGTAGTAAAAGTTTATTTTGAAAGTAAATTTACTTCCTTCTTCACTGTTTTTAATGAAGCAAGCTTAATTTAATTTATTTTTGCCAGAACATTATGAAGTACACATATTTTGGTTATATAGTCTGCCTTTGTCACACCTAATAGTACTTTGAAAGGCACACTTACAACTGTGATTTAAAATATAACATTTTATTCTTCAAAAACACTTCTAGCATACTGAATCTTCAGAACTAAAGAAGTTGCTATTAGCCAATGCCATAAAAAAATCATGAAAGTGACGGCACTTGTGGCTCAAAGGAGTAAAGCACTGGCCCCAGATACTGGAGGTGGTGGGTTCAAACCTGGCCTGGGCCAAAAACAGAAAAAAAAAAAAAAAATCATGAAACTCTTATTGTAGGAATCTGAAAGTTTATTTTGTCTAGTCTTCCCCTTTTAAAATATGAGAGAAATATGATTCTGAAAGATGGAATGCTTTTTTCAAGTTGACACAGAAAGGTAGATGGTCCCCAAGGTAGAAGGTCCCCCAAATTCTTATTTCTTACATATTGACATTTCTATCCCACCGCCTTTATAGTTTCTAGCTATATATATACATATATATTATATATGTGTATATATATTATATATATAAATATATATTATATATGTGTATATATATTATATATATAACATATGTATATATATTATATATTATTATATATAGCTTTATATATTAGATATATAATAAATATATATATTATATATTTAAAATGATCAGATATTACTGAGCAACCAGTATATGGTAAAATAGTTTTAAAAGGCACTATCCTACTTGAAGTGCTTAAGCTTTTGAAAGATGTGAAATCTCCATAACCAAGCATTGTCTGATAGTGAAAAATATCACACTTCTCTGATATCTAACTACATTGCTAAATAATCATCGTGAGTGGAATGTTGCACTTTGTGTTGGATTGCTTTGGTGGTCCATAATCTAGGTACAAACAAAGTGCTGGATGTTACTTTTGCTCAGAATGCTAATATAAATATTTGTTGGAATTCATTAGTGCTGAGAGTGTCCCTGTCACATTCTCCCTGTCATAGAAACTGTCATCTTCCATAATCTAAGCCTTCCATAAGTTAGAAACTAATGGGGAGTTAGTCACCTTTTTGTTTTTGTTGCATTGGTGGAACCCCAATTAATAGTGCCTACCTGGAAGGACCGTTTTGCACCTCTATTTCCAGGTCTGTGTTTGGAAGGGCCGTTACATTATTTCCCTTTAAACAAAGCAAGCAAATTGAGTACAGAGAACTCCCCAAGCTCCAGAAGACTTTGCAGTAAAGAGCTGCCCACTCATAATTCAGGATAGTTTAGGAAGCTGACCTCACCTTCCATCACACAAGCTTCCAGTCATCTATGCAGTGAAGTGTGACAAGAACTTTAATAGTATATGAAAACGTATTTTATTATGGGGCCATTAATTTGTCTTGCAGGCTATGTGATGTTCTCCATATGTTACAGGGGAAAGTGCCCGTATGCTTTGAGGTCTTTCCTGAAGAGCACTTTGTTCTTACAGTGTGGCTCTGACCTTGGCAAAGACCAGCTTTGTCCCACCACTTCATGTGTGCATGGAAAGTCATGAAATTACATTCTGCAGTTGTGCATTTTCTTTTACTACCCAAAGATATTTTCCAAGCTTTGGCTTTTGAGGCCCTATTCTGTGAATTTAAGGGCATTAGTACCAAGAGAATCATATTTAGCTCATAGAAATAAAAAATAAAAGGTTCCATTAATTTTACAAAGGGGTCTGTGAGAATATGAACAGGATAAAAGGCATATGACTATATAGATTGATATTTATTACTGAAATCAGATGAATACAATTTGTACATTCTTGTAGTAACTAAAAAAAATTCATCAAACTTGATTCTTAAAATAGATACTACATAGGCATTAAAGGAAAATTTTCAGACAAAATAATTTAGCATAGTTCATTTGCAAACAATAAATAACTCATGAATTATGCAACACTTTGAACAGTAAATGTTTAGAGAACTCTGTTCAGCAACAAGAACAGGAAAAGAAATAACATACAGAAATAACCTAATTGGTTATGGCTTGATGTCTGCCTTGTTTGAAGATATCTGAGCAGTTGAAAACCTGTAATTGGCTGAAAGCTCGGCTGTGATGATTGGTCAAGATTTGGTTACTTCTCCTGGGGGCAGAACACAATTATAAGAGGGACTTTACCTAACAAATGTAATCAGTGTAACCAAATGCTTTGTACCCTCAATGAATCTCAAACAATAAAAAAACAAACAAACAAAAAAAAACTTGGTTATGTATTACAAAAATATACTATCAAATTAGTTTGCACTCAGATTACATATTAGGAAGTTAGGTTACATTTCACTATGTAAGCACGCAGGTTTAGAGAAAACTTAATTTAAGTAAATGTATGTTAGTATATAATGATGTCATCTCTAAGTATGTTTTGAGAACCAAAGTATTACTATCACAATTTTTGTGACTACCCTAATCTTATGTGGTATTTATTTTGCTGGATATTAATAAATAGTATATTATGCTCTTGGATATATAATGAATAGAGAGCAGGGTGGGCAGATGTGAATACATATGGTTTCTGCTTTTAGTAGTTCTTCATAAATATTTGATTAATAAACACATGGGAAACAAGAAGATATATTTTTCTCTAATCATTTATGTGAGTGCTGTAATACAGGAATTTACAAAAGTGCATCGTGTATTTAGAGAATGGAGAATGAGATTTCTCTAGGAGATAACTTTTGGGCTAAGGCTTGGAAAGGGTGTTAGAACTTTAGAAGGATGATATATATCCTTCATGTCAGTTCTTGTGGAATAAGGAGGTGAATAAGGTATTTTATCAAGATCAATTTCTAGTTCTGCTGATTATGCTGTTATGAAAGATATTAGCGTGGTGGGGAGGGGTTGAATGAGTGACATATGGAACATGAAATAATTTTGTGACCTTTTTATAAGTTTAAAAGTATCTCAAAATATATGTTTAATGAAAGATAAATAAGACAGAATTTTGTGTTGTCAGTGGTAGGCAGAATCTTAAAATGGCCCTTATGATTCCCCACCCCTGTGGTGTATAGGACCTATATAGCTACATGTATACTCCCATAATTGCAGTCATGTGTCACTTAATAACAGGTATACTTTCTGCAAAATGGGTAATTAGGGAATTTTGTCATTGTGGGAACATCATAGAGGGTAATTACACAATTCTAGAGAGCATAAGGTATAATACACTAAGATAGAGGTATATATATGTATATATTTATGTTAGAGACTATTGCTCTTAGGTTACACACTTGTATAGCATGTTACTATACTAAATACTGGAGGAAATTGTAACACAATGGTAAGTATTTGTGTATTCAAAGACAAAAAATGTACAGTAAAAATATTGTTCTTAGTAAAGTATCTCAAAAATGGAAGAAAAAGTATCCAATGTACTCAGCCCTACTATGAAACTAATTTATGGCTTTCATATGAAAGCTATAACCCAATTATAACCTAAGAATATAGGGAAGGGGGAGAAGGAGAGGAGGGGCGGGGGGAGAATGGGCAAAGGGAGGGTGATTGGTGGGATTACACATACGGTGCATCTTACAAGAGTACATGTAAAACTTACTAAATGTAGAATGTAAATGTCTCAAAATAATAACTAAGAAAATACCAGAAGGCTATGTTAACCAGTGTGATGAAAATATGTCAAATGGTATATAAAACCAATGTAGGGTGTCCCATGATTGCATTAATGTACACAGCTATGATTTAATAATAAATAAAAACAATTGCTTCTAAATGAAAAAAATCAATAAACAAAAAAAGATTGAAAATGATATACCTACCCAGGAAACTTACATGAATGGAACTTGCAGGACAAAAAATTGCCCTGGGTGAGTCAGTGGGGAGTGAATGTGAAGGCCCATTGCTGTTGATGAGGATGGCCAGAGGCAACGGTGAAAAACAATCATGAGACAAAATCAACTCCCCCAAGGAACAATGGGGCAGACAAGATTCCATGCACAAACAAATAGCTGAGATGTCAGAAATCGAACTCAGAATCTGGATAGCAAATAAGATCGAATTAGAATTCCAAGCAGTAACCCAAAAAATGTCTCAAGAATTCAACGAATTCAAAGACCAAATGACCAAAGACACATTGAGACAAGAAGTCGCAGCCCTCAAAGATCTGAGAAACACAGTAGAATCCCTCAGTAACGGAATGGAGCAAGCAGAGCAAGGATTTCTGACATTCAAGACAAAGTTTTCTTTTTTTTTTTCCTGCTGGGGCTAGGTTTGAACTCGCCACCTCTGGCATATGGGACCGGCGCCCTACTCCTTGAGCCACAGGCGCCGCCCAAGACAAAGTTTTCAAATGCTCCCAAACTCTCAGAAAGGAAGATAAATGGAGGGCAAAAACAGATCACTCCTTCAGAGAGCTCTGGGATAATTCAAAGAAAACCAATATTCGTCTTATAGGGATCCTCGAATGCGATGAAGTGGCTTCACAAGGCACAGAGTCTCTTCTCCATGAGATTATGAAAGAGAACTTTCCAGACATGCCAAGAGATTCTGAAATTCAGATAGCAGAGTTTCAGAACTCCAGCACGACTCAACCCAAATAAGACATCCCCCAGACACATCATAATCAATTTCACTAAAGTTAATATGAAGGAGAAAATTCTGAAAGCGGCCAAATGAAAGAAAACCATTACCTAAAAGGGGAAGAATATTAGAAAAACTGCAGATCTCGCTCCTGAAAACTTTCAAGCTAGAAGAGGATGGTCATCGACTTTTAATCTTCTAAAACAAAGTAACTTTCAACCCAGGATCCTGTTACCCAGCTAAACTGAGTTTTATTTATGATGGAGAAATTAAATACTTTAATGACATTCACATGTTGAAGAAATTTCCGATAACTAAACCAGTTCTCCAGGATATTCTCAGACCTATCCTCCATAAAGACCAGCAAAATCTTCCATCACAAAGGAAAACCCACCCAGAAAATTTTGATCAAATTCCACCTTCCATAGTCACAAAAGGATTAAAAATGTCCACCAAACTCTCGAAAGGCTTATCAATATTCTCAATTAATGTGAATGGTTTAAATTGTCCTCTAAAGAGGCACAGGTTGGCTGACTGGATACAAAAAGTTAGGACAGATATCTGATGCATACAAGAATCTCATCTTACATTAAAAGACAAATATAGACTCAAGGTGAAGGGATGGTCATCTATAATCCAGGCAAATAGAAAACAGAAAAAAGCAGGTGATTGCAATCCTATTCTCAGACACAATAGGCTTGAAACCAACCAAAATAAGGAAGGATAAAGATGGATGCTTCATATTTGTTAAAGGTAATACTCAATATGATGAGATTTCAATTATTAATATTTATGCACCCAACCAGAACGCACCTCAATTTATAAGACAAAACTCTAACAGACATGAGTAACTTGATTTCCTCCAGTTCCATAGTAGTTGGAGATTTTAACACCCCTTTAGTAGTGCTGGATAGATCCTCCAAAAAGAAGCTAAGCAAAGAAATCTTAGATTGAAACTTAACCATTCAACATCTGGACTTAACAGACATTAACAGAACATTTCATCCCAACAAAACTAAATACACATTCTTCTCATCAGCCAATGGAACATACTCTACACATTCTTCTCATCAGCCAATAGAACATACTCCAAAATCAACCACATACTAGGCCACAAATCTAACCTCAACAAATTTGAAAAAATAGAAATTATTCCTTGTATGTTCTCAGGCCATCATGGAATAAAAGTTGAACTCAATAATAACAGGAAACTGCATACCCATACAAGAACATGGAAGCTAAATAACCTTATGCTGAAGGATACATGGGTTATAAACGAGATTAAGAAGGAAATCACCAAATTTTTGGAACAAAACAACAATGAAGACACGAATTATCAGAACCTCTGGGATACTGCAAAAGCAGTCCTAAGAGGGAAATTTATAGCACTGCAAGCCTTCCTCAAGAAAACGGAAAGAGAGGACGTTAATAACTTAAGGGGACATCTCAAGCAACTGGAGAAGGAACAACATTCTAACCTCAAACCCAGCAGAAGAAAAGAAATAACTAAAATCAGAGCAGAACTAAATGAAATTGAAAACAAAAGAATTATATAACAGAACAATAACCAAAGGTGGGTCTTTTGAAAAGGTCAATAAAATAGATAAACCTTTGGCCAAACTAACCAGGAAAAAAAAGAGCAAAATCAGTAATTTCATCAATTAGAAATGGTAAAGATGAAATAACAACAGACCCCTCAGAAATTCAAAAAATCCTTAACAAATATTAGAAGAAAATTCACTCTCAGAAATATGAAAATCTGAAAGAAATTGACCAATACTTGGAAGTACTCCACCTACCAAGACTTAGCCAGAACAAAGTGGAAATGTTGAGCAGGACTATCTCAAGTTCTAAAATAACATCAACTATACAAAATCTCCCTAAAAAGAAAAGCCCAGGACCAGATGGCTTTACGTCAGAATTCTACCAAACCTTTAAAGAAGAACTAGTACCTATATTACTAAACCTCTTCCAAAATATAGAAAAAGAAGGAATACTACCCAACACATTCTATAAAGCAAACATCACCTTGAACCCTAAACCAGGAAAAGACCCCACAAGAAAAGAAAATTATAGACCAATATCACTAATGAATATTGATGCAAAAATACTCAATAAGATCCTAACAAACAGAATTCAACAACACATCAAAAAATTGTACACCCTGACCAAGTGGGATTTATCCCAAGCTCTCAAGGCTGGTTCAATATATGTAAATCTATAAATGTAATTCAGCACATAAACAAACTTAAAAATAAAGACCATATGATTCTCTCAATTGATGCAGAAAAAGCTTTTGATAATATTCAACATCCTTCATGATCAGAACAATTAAGAAAATTGGTAAAGAAGGGACATTTCTTAAACTGATAGAGGCCATCTACAGCAAACCCACAGCCAATATTGTATTGAATGGAGTTAAATTGAAATCATTTCTACTTAGATCAGGAACAAGGCAAGGTTGCCCATTGTCTCCATTGCTCTTTAACATTGTAATGGAAGTTTTAGCCATTGCAATTAGGGAAGAAAAGGTGATCAAGGGTATCCACATAGGGTCAGAAGAGATCAAACTTTCACTCTTCACAGATGGCATGATTGTATATCTGGAAAACACTTGGGATTCTGTTACAAAACTTTTAGAAGTGATCAAGGAATACAGTAATGTCTCAGACTACAAAATCAACAACCATAAATCTGTAGCCATTATATATACTAACAATAGCCAAGCCGAAAAAACAGTCAAGGACTCTATTCCTTTCACAGTAGTGCCAAAGAAGATGAAATATTCAGGAGTTTATTTAACAAAGGATGTGAAAGATCTCTATAAAGAGAACTATGAAACTTTAAGAAAAGAAATAGCTGAAGATGTTAACAAATGGAAAAACATACCATGCTCATGGCTGGGAAGAATCAACATCGTTAAAATGTCTATACTACCCAAAGCAATATATAATTTTAATGCAATTCCTATCAAATATCCATTGTCATATTTTAAATATCTCAAAAAAATAATACTTCGTTTTATATGGAATCATAAAAAACCTAGAATTGCCAAAACATTACTGAGCAATAAAAACAAAGCAGGAGGAATCATGCTACCAGACCTGAGACTGGTAGACTGATCACAAATTGATAGTGATCAAAACAGCATGGTACTGGCATAAAAACAGAGAAGTAGATGTCTGGAAAAGAATAGAAAAGCAAGAGATGAACCCAGCTACTTACCATTATTTGATCTTTGACAAGCCAGTTAAAAACATTCAGTGGGGAAAAGATTCCCTATTTAACAAATGGTGCTGGGTGAACTGGCTGGCAATCTGTAAAAGACTGAAACTGGACCCACACCTTTCACCATTAACTAAGATAGACTCTTCCTGGATAAAAGATTTAAACTTAAGACATGAAACTATAAAAATACTTGAAGAAAGTGCAGGGAAAACTCTTGAAGGAATCGGCCTGGGCGAATATTTTATGAGGAGGAATCCCCAGGCAATTGAAGCAGTATCAAAAATACATTACTGGGACCTGATCAAACTAAAAAGCTTCTGCACAGCCAAGAACATAGTAAGTAAAGCAAGCAGACAGCCCTCAGAATGGGAGAGATATTTGCAGGTTATGTCTCCGAAAAAGGTTTAATAACCAGAATCCACAGAGAACTCAAATGTATTAGCAAGAAAAGAACAAGTAATCCCATCTCAGGGTGGGCAAAGGACTTGAAGAGAAACTTCTCTAAAGAAGTTTCAGACGCACGATCTACGGACACATGAAAAAAGCTCATCATCCTTAATCATCAGAGAAATGCAAATCAAAACTACTTTGAGATAACACCTAACCCCAGTAAGAGTAGCCCACATAACAAAATCCCAAAACCAGAGATGTTGGCATGGATGTAGAGAAAAGGGCACACTTCTACACTGCTGGTAGGAATGCACAGTAATACATTCCTTTTGGAAGGATGTTTGGAGAATACTTAGAGATCTAAAAATAGACCTGCCATTTGATCCTATCATTCCTTTACTAGTTATATACCCAAAAGACCAAAAATCACAATATAACAAAGACATCTGTATCAGAATGTTTATTGCAGTCTAATTCATAATTGCTAAGTCATGGAAGAAACCCAAGTGCCCATCGATCCACGAATGGACCAGCAAATTGTGGTATGTGTATACCATGGAATACTATGCAGCCTTAAAGAAAGATGGAGACTTTACCTCTTTCATGTTTACATGGATGGAGCTGGAGCATATTCTTCTTAGCAAAGTATCTCAGGAATGGAAGAAAAAGTATCCAATGTACTCAGCCCTACTATGAAGCTAAATTATAGCTTTCACATGAAGGCCATAACCCAACTACAGCACAAGACTATGAGGAGAGGGCCAAGGAAGGGGAAGGGAGGGGGGAGCTTTGTGTGGAGGGAGGGTAATGGGTGGGGCCACACTTACGGTGCATCTTAGAATGGGTATAGGCATAACTTACTAAAGGCAGAATAGAAATGTCTACATACAATAACTAAGAAAATGCCATGAAGGCTACGTTGAACAGTTTGATGAGAATATTTCAGATAGTATATGAAACCAGCACATTGTACCCCTTGATTGCACAAATGTACACAGCTATGATTTAACCATAAAAATAAATAAATAAATATTAAAAAAATAAAAAAACACATTATATAGTACCACAAAAATATTTTCTTTATATCTTTATTCTATAAGTTATTTTCTAACTTTATTTTTTTAAACTTTAAAAGCATTTTTGTTAGAAACGAAGAAATAAACACCCCCAAACCTGATTCAGGGTCTGAAGAGGTCACTTAGATATTTTTGCCACTGTCCCCCACCCTATATAGTCAGGCAATTAACCTCTACCCAACATACTCACTATAGAAACTGGCACTGATGCTGAGTCAAGTGATATAATCTACTTTAATTTCTTTTAGGTTGCTCCGTATAATTTTCATAGAGGTTGTGCTAGTTTGCATTCCCATCAACAGTGTATGACAGTTCTTTTCCTCTCCTCATCCACACTAACATATGTTGTTTGGGGACTTTTTAATGCAAGCCATACTCATTGGAGTTAGGGTATATACTATTGTAGCTTTGATTTGCATTTCCCCAATGATTAGATGCTGAGCAATTTTTCATGAGTTTGTTGGCTATGAGTGTTTCTTCCCTGGCAAAGTTTCCATTCGTTTTTTAATGGGGTGTTTTGGTGGTTTTGTGCTGATTTGCTTGAGTTCTTTGTAGATTCTGGTTATCAGTCCTTTATCAGATGTATATTATACAAATATTTTCTTCCATTCTGTGTGTTGTATATTTGCTCTTTGATTGTGGAAGATAAATATATACCTATATAGTCTTTTTATATATACATATATTTTATATTATATATATCTATATATATTTTATATATCTATATGTATAGTCTTTAATTGTTTATCTGTCTTATATATATATATATACTTTTGATTTATATATCAATGCATATTGTGAGTAACAAAGCAAAACAATGGGCACTAAGCATTGGATCTGGGTTCTTTGCTGTTCTCTTCCTGGTGCTCTTTTATCTCTGACCTATTATGGCTTTTCTTCTTCTCTATAGATGACTCATTGCAACAGATACAGTTGTAGGTAATGGCTCTATTCCAATCATCTTGAAGGAGAAAGAGGAAGTCCTGAGATCCAGCTGAGATGTGACTCGTCTGTCACTGCTGATGGAGAGCAAAAGCCTTTTGCCTAGTTTCCTCACCCGTAAAGTAGAGCCAATAATGCCTGCTTCTTAATGTTGTAGCAAAAATAAAAAAAAAATTTGGTGTGCCAAGTGCCTAGAGAGTGACTGGTTCTTTTGTCAGAATTTTGCCACCAAATGCAATCACCAAGCAGTGGTCCTAAGGGACTGCTTGGTGATTGCATTTGGTGGCAAAATTCTATCACCAACGTGACCTGAAAGCTTTACCTTTTTAGTGCTGAAATTACAAAGACTTAAATCAAGTAACTGATATAATCATTTGTCAACTCTGTGTGTTGTTTTATCAATGGGTAGATTTTTTGCTTATTTATATTAATTTGTTTTTAAGGTCAAGTTCCTGGTTTGGTTGACTTTTCTGTTTTTCACAGCATTCATTTACATGTTCAGCAGAATCACCTAGTAATGTTATACAGGTGTGTTCAAATTAATTATTATGCAATTATTTTGTCTTAGTATCCATAGATGACTCCATCAGCTTTATTCCGTAGACCATGTGACAAACATGCTTTCTAATTTATCTTGTAGAATTAATATTCCTCCTACAAAATGCCTTTTAAGATGGCAGAATTATTTTTATTAAATATTACCCCAATAATTCATGTTTCTATATTCAACATTTACTTATGAAGAGCTGCCTCTTAGTATACTCCTCTTTCGGAGTTGCATTAAATTGAATGGACAGATTCTTTTAGAAAACACTTGAGGATTCATTACTGCACCATATATTTCCCTGAATCATATCTCTGTCCAATTCCTATGTTGAAGACCTAATAGCCAATGTGACTATCTTCAAAGATAAGGCCTTCAGAAAGGTAATGAACATTAAATAAAGTAATAAGAGTGGGGCCTCAATTCCTAATCTAATAGAACTGATGCCCTTATAAGAAGATACAGAGAGACACCAGAGATCTCTCTATCCATGAGTGTACAGAAAAGGATGTCATATGAAGACACAGTGAGAAGGTGCCTCTCTGCAAGTTAGGAAGACCTAAGAAAGAGCTCTCATCCTATGGACACTGTACTGGCACATTGATCTTCAACTTCAGGATGTAGATTCTGAGAAAACAAATTTCTGTTGTTTAAGCCACCCAGACTGTGGTATTAATGTTTTCACAACCTGAACCAACTGCATACATACTACCCAATAGGAAGTAACCTCTTTAGTGTGAGAATGACTCTTTCTCTGGTATCGCAAATGGCTAGTGTTGTACCTGACACATAGTAGGCACAAGATAATTACATCAGCCCTGCCTTCTGTATCCTCAGTCTTCTCTTCCATGAATTCCATCAGCCACAGATACAAATATTTAGCAAAAATAACACACAAATAACAAGCTGCAATACAATGACTTTTATATAGCATTTACTTTATATGAGGTCTAGAAATGATTTGAGCCAGGGATTTCCAAGCTTCTTTTTCTCTGAAGCACATTGGAAGGATAAGGGTTGTTTGGGACCACATGTTTAATGGTGGTCAAACACTAATGAAAGCTGATTAACGGGAAAAAAAAAAGAAAGATAGAAAAAAAGGTCCATATATACTTTTCATGATATCCTCTAATACCACGGAAAAATAAAAATGTTCTCACAAAATCAGCATGTGGCCCATAGGCCACAGGTTGGACACTCTTGAAAGTTATATGGGAAGATGTGGTTAAGTTATAAGTAAATACTTTATAATTGTATATAAGGGACTTGAATATCCATGGATTTAAGTATCTGCTGAGTGTTATGGACCCAATCCTCCATGGATACCAAGGGATGGCTATATTTTTTGAATGTATGAGCTGAGTGTGGAATCTAGCTCTGATTTTAGAGAATTTTATTTTGCTGATTATGGGAAGACTGGCTGTCACCCATTCTTCTTCTTTTTCTGTGTTTCCTTTGGCTCTTTCACCTATAGGGGAGAGATTCTTAAGGCACCTGGATTTAGGTAAAAAAGAGGTTATATACTTTGCAAATCAAGACAGATTTGGATTCATATCATTGAATGACACTGACTGCATCTATCTGTCTCCATCCTTTAATTGTCTTTCTCTTTCATGTTGTATTTGTTTTCTGATGAATGTTCCTGGGAAATCAACTATTTGAAGTTCCATATTCTATATTTAGATCCTCCCAGCAAAGCAAAACATCAGTGACAAAATATTAAGAAAAACAAACACTTATTCCAAGCACTTAAGACACATAATTTAATTGGGAGAACACCTGCAAAGTAGGCACTATTGTTTTCTACATTTTGCAGAAATTGAGCCACAAAGAGGTTAAGAAACTCACCCATGGTGACACACATTTTGAGGTAGTCTGGCTCCATAGTCTGTGCTCATCATCACCGGCCTATGCTGCTTCTCTCTCATAGCTATGTGCATCACTTGCTCACTATTTCCAATGAAAATCTTGATCCTTATTTGCCTAATGTGAACCCCATGTATCCTTGAGCGGGTTACAGTGAGCAGCAGCAAGTGGAGTTTGTTGATTAGCTAGCACTAAGCTGAATGGCCACCCAACAGCCAGAAAAAAAATTGGATAAGGAGGAGGGAGTTTCCTCAAGGAAAACAGGGATTCTATTCCTTAAATTAGAGAAAAAAGAGTGGATGTTGTTGAAAACTGGATTTCCACTGCATCTTTAATTCTGCTTTAAGGTACAGGAATGAAGAGGGAAATGATCTCAATTATTTTCTGCCTATGTGACATCCTTTTAGTACTAATATAAAAAGAGCATTCTCATCAGACGTCAGTGATTTGCAGATTATATTTGGAACAGACTAGCACCTCACATACCACTGCTTATCATAATCTTGGCAATGTGCAAAATATTTCACTTTTTTGTTTTTTTGCTTTATTTGGCTGACTTTCCAGGTCATTCCAAACAACTGAGAAATACAGATTTGCTCAATGCAAATAAACTTGTACAAAGAAAATGCACATTGGTATGTAAATGTACATATATGTAAAAAATGAATACTATACTATCATAATAAAGAAAACTATTGGAGGGACATGAACTTTACTCCTTGTCTCATCCTGGGAGGACTAAATCTATATAAGCTTCCACAAGAAGTGTTGACTGTTTTTGAGTTCTGAACTCCATGATGACATTGGGGTACTGAACTACATTAAAATAAACTCCTAAAGATAATAATTCCCTACATTTCAATAAAAATGTTTTTTTAACTTTTCTAAGTACATTCATATATATCTCATAAAACAACTAACGTAAAGAGGGATTAGCAGAATCTAAGGTTTCCAGACCTATGATTTAATGAGCAAAACAAAACCAGTGCAGTGCTAGGCTGAGGGGAAGCCAGAGAGAGGTTGTAAGTGGTTTGGAAAGAACATAACAAGCACTGAGCGGGGCAGATGTTGGTGTTTATTAAAAGCTAAATTAACTCAGTAAGTAACCCAATTTTGTCAACAGCAAATCAAAACTAAAAGTCCCAGAAGCGAATTAAAAAAGAAAAAAAAAAAAAAGGCTAAGTCTCTGAGATCAGAAAATATAAGATTTAGTTGATTCACAGATACCTGCTTCAGAGTTTTATCCCCTGCTATTGTGTGAAGCATCATCCTTTGCAAAACCTTGTGTCTATGATTTTCTTAAATCCAGCAGCAGCTGATTGTGGAATACATAGTGAGCAGAAGCTAAAGGCCATGTGCACCATTAGACTTTGTTCCATCAGACAAAATTTGGCTTAATTAGATACTTTTAAAAGTAAGAATAGAAGGCATAATGTAGCAGAAAACTAACAGACATGTAAACAAGCAAACATACAAAAAGGAAAACAAATATTCATTTGGAAATATGCAGGTTAAATCTTGATGGTTATGAGGAGCAGAGTTAACGGCAGATTTTAACTACATTTAGAATATAGAACTGGGACAGAGAATGCCATTCTCTTTCAGATGGGAGAGGAATTAAACTGATCTGAAAAACACAGTGTGGAAGGTCATGTAATCACAAAGATTTAGTGGACCATGAAGTTGAAAGTGAGGATAATAGAAAAGATACATTTTGTTGGAACTAACAGATATTTACTTGAGTCACTAGATTGCATTGTAAAAAGATGGTGTAGATATACCATTATGTATTTTTCCTTCTAATACCAACTAAAAACTCTGAAAATTAGATAACAAATAATAAATACTGTTGACTACTGATAAAAATGTCCCAATGATAGCCTTTTCTCTCCAGCCAAAGAACCAAGAAAGAGGCAGCCTATCAAGACAAGTCTTTTAGGTAATTACTGTACTCTAGTCAAACACCACAGAAAAAACTCGAGTCCCACCATCAGTTGTACCAGAAAAAAGTGACTGTGAATCCCAGATTTGCACTTCAACTCCCCTGAGGAGGCGGTATGAGAAAGGCCTGAATAGAGAACTGTGATCTTCCTTGTCACTTGTTGTTAATAACCATTCTCTCCTCAGCAGTGTGAGTGGAGATCACATGATGAGCATGGATTTTTTTTCACCTCTACTTGCCAGCATAGAGAATTTCTTCACCCTTCTCTGTCAAGCCTAGTAAAGAGTCAGAATTTTCACCATCAACCAGAGGTAATGAGGCTCCCTAGCCATGATGTCAGTGAAGGTGATGTGGAGATCAGTAATGAGGAACTACTGTTCCTTACAGCAAGGCAGTGATCAGTGGAGGTCCAGTGGGAATCAGTAATACCACCTCTACCCAAAAAGGAGTGACAAGAATGGGAATATTGGATTTCTTTCTCCATTTGGCACTGTGGAGACAATGTTTTCCTTCCTTGCTAGAAGGCTGCTAGAGAAAGGCTACTCAAAAAAAGAAAAAAGAAAAAGGCTTAAATAAGATTTAGTCTCAAGAAATAAGGCAAAAATTTCCAGATTTCAATAGAAAATCACTATTCATGTGAAGAACCAGAGAGATCTCAAATGGAAGCAAAAATACAATCAAGAAATAACAAAAATGCAGTGACAGAGATGTTAAAATTGTATAAAAATATTTCAAAGCAGTCATCATAAAAATATTTAAATAAACAATTAAAAACATACATGACACAAACCAAAAATAGATAAATCTCAGCAAATAAACAGAACAGGTAAAGAAGAAGCAATAGAAATTTTAAGACTGAAAAATCCAATATTTTAAAAACAATCCTCCATATATGGGTCAACAGAAGAAGGGAGGGCACAGGGGAAAGAATCAGTGAAAAGAAAGAAAGAACTTAATCTGACTAATAAAAAGAAAATAGACTTAAACAATGAACATAATTTCAAGGATCTGTGAAACTAACAAAAGCAACAACATTTATGTCATCAAAATCTTTGGAAGAAGGTGTGGGAGAGTAGGGAGAAAAAAGCACTTTAAAAAATGGCTAAAGCTTCCAAATTTTACATAATCCTACAGATTCAAGGAGCTAAGTGAGCCCAATACAGAATCAACTGAAATAGATTTGCACTTAGATACATCAAACTTCTGAAAACTAAAAACAAAGAAAAAAGCTTCAAAAGCAATGAGAAAGAAGTTAACGTATTACCTATAGTGGAAATACATTTTTCAAGTGCTGAAAAAAAAGAACTGTCATCCATATATCCAGAGAAGATATCATTAAGGAAGAACAGAATTAAGGCATTCTCAGATGAAGGGAAAGAATGACTATAGGATGTTTTCTATCTTTTTTTAAATTAAATAATAACTGCACACTGATACATTTATGGGGTTCAGTGTACTGATTTGATACACAATGTGAAATGCTTACATTGAACTCATTAACACATCCATCACAATTATACTCTTTTCTTAATAGTTCTGAAATGTACCATTGCATCATGCACATTAGGTGAGGTCCCCCCAAAACCCTCCTTCTCCTACCTTCCTCTCCCCTCTCCTCTATCTCTTCTTCCCATTCACTTTCTCGACTATAGTTATGCTTTACCATTCCTATGAAGGTGTAGGTGATTACATATTGATTTCATAGTTGTATTGAGTACATTGGATACTTCCCCTGCCCATTCTTGAGATACTTTACTAAAAAAAATATGTTCCAGATCCATCCAGGTAAACATAAAAGATGTGAAGTTTCCATCTTTTTTATGGCTGCATAGTATTCCATAGTGTACATATACCACAATTTGTTAATCCATTCATGGGTCGATGGGCACTTGAGCTATTTCCATATCCTGGAAATTATGAATTGGGCTGCAAAAAACATTCTGGTACAAATGTCTTTGTTGTAAAATGGTTTTTGATCATCTGGGTACATACCTAGTAGAGGAACTGCAGGATCAAATGGTAGGTCTACTTTTAGTTCCTTGAGTATTCTCCAAACAGGTCAGATTAGCTTGCATTCCCATCAGCAGTGTAGAAGTAGAAGTGTTCTCTTCTCTCCACAACCATGCCAACACCTGTAGTCTCAGGAGTTTGTGATGTGGGCTAATCTTACTGGAGTTAGATGATATCTCAAAGTGGTTTTCATTTGCATTTCTCTGATGATGAAAGATGATGAGCATTTTTCATATGTTTGTAGACCATGTGCCTGTCTTCTTCAGAGAAGTTTCTGTTCAAGTCTCTTGCCCACATAGAAATGGGGTTATTTGTTCTTTTCTTATTGATTAGTTTGACCAAAAATACATTATTGGCATCTGATCAAACTAAAAAGATTCTGCACAGCCAAGAGCACAGTAAGTAAAGCAAACACACAACATTCAGAATGGGAGATTTTTGCAGGTTATGTTTCTAACACAGTTCTGATAACTAGAATCTATAGGATGTTTTCTAAACAGAGGGAACATGACAAAAGTAAGACTCTAGAAACAACAGAAAAAAAATGTTAAATAAAAATGTGGATGAATAAAATAGTCTTTCCTTTCAGTATTGAGTTTTCTAAATTTTGTTTGATGATACAGGAAAAATTGTAACAATGTCTGAAGTTGTTATAAATGTATGCAGATTAAATATTAAGATTGTATTATAAATGGGGAAGGTAGAGAAACATACAAGAATATAAGGTTCTGTATTTCACTCAACTAGTAAAATGGTAACTCTGATGGACTGTGATAAGTAATATATATATATCACATAATACTTAGAGCAAACACTAAATATGGTATACAAAGAGACAATCAAAAACACTATAGTTAATTTACAATTGATTCCTAAAAATATTCAATTAATCTACAAATGGGTGCAAAAATACCAACAGAGAAATGAAAAGCTAAGGAAACAAATAGAGAAAAAAGATAAAATGGAATATGTAACCCTAATGTGTGAATAATTGCATTAATGTAAATTATCTGACAGAATCAATTAAAGATAGATATGGGGAGAATGGATTTAAAAGAATGACCTATCTTCATGCCTTCTAGAAGAAATTTAGTTGAAGTATAACAATATAGGTGGTTGAAAGTAAAAAAATGAAAACAAGTATATTATGCATTAAAGAATCAAAAGAAAGCCAGGTTAGCTATAAAAATGTCAGATCAATTAAACTTCAGAGAAAAGAAAATTGCAAGAGGCAGAGACAGATATTTTATAACAATAAAAGAGTCAGTCCACTAAGGATCCAAGCAAGTCTAAATGTGTACAAACCAAAAAACAGAGCTGTAAATATGTGTAGCAAAAACTGATAAAACTGAAAGGAGATAACTTTCTTATTATTATATATTTGGACACTTCAACACTGACTCTAGATAATTGATAGAATAACTAGAGAAAAAGAATCTGCAAGTGTATAGAAGTCAACATAATCAACCAACACAGTCTAAACATTTTCAGAACACTCTACCACGGGCAGCAAAATATGCATTTTTTTAAGCTGACATGAGATATATACCAAGATAGACCATGTCATGAGCTATAAAATGAACCCCAAGAAATTTACAATAATATAAATCATATAACTTGTGTTGTCTAAGTACAATAAAATAAAACTAGAAATCAATAACAGAAATACGAGAAAATTTCCAATCTCTTGAACCTAAAATGTACCCTTGTATAATTTATTGTTCTAAGGGGAATTCCCAAGAAATATTAAAAATCAAAATGAAATTTAACTTAACAAAATTTTTGGGCCAAAACTAAAGCAGTTCTGGGGGAATTATTTACATCATTAGATACACATATTAGATGTGACAATTGATTCTCAAATTGATAGTCTAAGTTCCCACATGAAGAATCCAAGAAAAGAAGAGAAAAATAAACCAAAAGCAAGCAGAATAAAGGAATGAGTAAAAATAAATGCTATTGAAAAAGAAAGAAAATAGTGAAAATCAATGAAGTGAAGATCTGTGGTGTTTTTGAAAACATAAAATTAGCAAAGGCTGGGCAGTGCCTGTGGCTCCATATACTGAGGGTGGCAGGTTCAAATCCAGCCCCGCCCAAACTGCAACAAAAAAATAGCCAGACATTGCAGCAGGCACCTGTAGTCCCATCTACTTGGCAGGCTGAGGCAAGAGAATTGCCTAAGCCCAGGAGTTGGAGGTTGCTGTGAGCTGTGATGCCCTAGCACTCTACCGAGGATGATAGAGTGAGACTCTGTCTCTACCAAAAAAAAAAACAGGAAGAGAGAAAACACAAAGTAATAATATTGGAATAAAAGGGGAAATATCTCTACAGATGAAGCAGATATAAAAAGAAACATAAAATAATACTACAAATAAGTTTACACGTATAATTTTAAAAGGTTAGAAGGAATTGACCAATTTCATGAAAAACATAAACTAGTATAACTCACTGAACATGAATTATGTAATTTGAATAACTCTTTAATTATCAAGGAAATTGCATTTGCAGTTTAAGCATTCTCCCTAAAATGAAATCTCCAGATCTAGAAGGTTTCAACGAAAATTTTGACCAAATATTTAAAAAAGAATTGACACAAGTTCTACAAATCTCTTCTAGAAAATACAAGAGGAGCCACCACCTCACTATTATTTAAAGCTAGCATTACCCTGATACTTATAAAAGAAAACAAAAACTACAGAAAATATTCCCATTGAATATAGAAAAAAATCTTCAGCAAAATATTAGCAAATAAAACTGAACAACATATAAAAATAATTATATAAGTGAAATTTATTACAAAAATGCAAGGCTGATTCAATATTCACATATCACCGTGATACACCATATGGATAAGCTAAAGAAGAAAGATCACTTGATAATGTGTCACAACTGAAAAAGCATTCAACAGAATTCAATACTTGTTGATGATATATACTTTAAGCAATGAAGGACCAAAGGCCAGTATGATAGAAAAGAAAAAGAAATAAAGGTATATACACACACACACATATATGTGTATATATATATATATATACCCACATATATATACATTCATATAATTCATATATTATATATTGTTTTTTTAAATTCTGTTCTTTTCATATGTATGTGTATAATGCACCTTTGTGTGTGTGTGTATATATATATCTATATATAGCTAGCATTACCCTGACACATATACATATATATATTTCTTTATATATATGTAAAAGAAAAAATAAATGCAAGAATAAAATTGTTTCTATGCATTGTCTCTGTAGAAAATCTCAAAGAATCTACAAAGAGATGATTAGAACTAACTAATGACTTTAATAATAACTTATGAAATAAACATACAAAATCAATTGTATTTTCATATATTACTAACAAAGTTTTGGACACCCAAGTTAAAAATGCAATTCCATTTATAGTGCTCAAAAACTAAATATTTAGTTTCAAATCTAGTAGAACAGATAACAGGCTTTCTAGGATGAAACTATAGTGTTTTCATCAAAGAGGAAATATTAAAGAAATCAAGCATGTAAATAAATGGAGAGAAATGCCATGTTCAGAATTTGAATTCTCAAAAGATAGTAAAGATATTAATTATTTCTGGGTTGTTTTTCAGGTTCAGTGTAATTTCTTTCAAAACCTGATTAAGACTTTCTGTATGTATGTAGATAAATAATCACATATACAATGATTTTAGAAAGACAAAAATGGAATAGCTAATACTATTTCAAAATATATAAAAAGGAGAAGAAAACAATGTACTTGATTCAAGACATTGTATAGCTACAGTAATAAAGACCATGGTACTGGTGAAGAAAGAGACACATGCGTCAATGAAACAGAATATGGCACCTACAAATACACCCTATAAATATATACAACTAATCTTTGGCAAAGACTCAAAAGCAGGGGCGGCGCCTGTGGCTCAGTTGGTAAGGCACCCCATATACCGAGGGTGGCGGGTTCAAACTCGGCCCCGGCTGAACTGCAACCAAAAAAAAAAAAATAGCCAGGCGTTGTGGCGGGCGCCTGTAGTCCCAGCTACTCTGGAGGCTGAGGCAAGAGAATCGCTTAAGCCCAGGAGTTGGAGGTTGCTGTGAGCTGTGTGATGCCATGGCACTCTACCGAGGGCCATAAAGTGAGACTCTGTCTCTACCAAAAAAAAAAAAAAAAAGACTCAAAAGCAATTTAATGGAGTAAAAATAGTTTCTCAGCAAATGATGTTGGAGCAATTGCATAGTCACAAGCAAAAAAAAAAAAATAGTTACACACCTCTATACAAAATTTAACTAAACATGGATCAGATTTTTAAAGTGCATTATAAAACTATAAATCTTTAGAAAATACATACATATCTTTGACATTTCAGGTTGGGCGAAGAGTTTTTAGACTTGACACCAAAAACACACGTCATAAGAGAAATGGTAAATTGGAACTTACCAAAATTAAGAAAAATTTGATCTCCAAAAAGACTGCTGAAAGTTTAAACAAAAGTTATCCCAAACTAGATGCTGGGAGAAAATAAAGAAAAATCACTAATCTAACAAAGAACTAAAATCCCAAATACAAAAATAATTTTCGAAATTCAATAATTTAAAAGGATCCAGTTAGAAAATGAAGAAAGTAAATAGATAACGCATATTTCATTCATGAGGATATACAGTGGGAAATAAGCCCATAAAAACATGTTCAACATTATTGCCATTAAGAAATGCAAATTAGACCACAATGAGTTGTCCATACGCCTATCTAAGACCGTTTAAAAAAGTAAAAGACATCACCAGATGACAGGAAGTATGCAGAGACATTCATCCCTTATATATTATGCTGGAAATGTAAAATGATACAAATATTCTGGAGAACAGGTTAGTAGTTTCTTGAAAAATTAAATATGAAAGTACTATATAACTTAGCAATTGCATTTTGGGGTATTTATGAAAACTTACATTTACACAAAAACTCATACACAAACGTATAGCAGCCTTATTCATAGTAGCTAAAACCTGGAACTAACCGGGATGTCCTTTAATGGGTGAATGGTTAAGCAAACTGTGATACAGTCCATCCTCTTGAATACCACTTGAATACCACTCATCAGTAAAAAGAGATGAACTCTTGATACAAACAATGACCTGAATGAATGTCCAGAGAATTATGCTGGGTGAAAAAAGGCAATCCAAATGATTACACACTGTATGATTCCATTTATAATACAACATTCTTGAAATGAAATGATTACTTAAAATGAAGAACAAATTAGACAAGGAGAGGGAAAGCAAAGGTGGGTGGGAAGTCAGTTTGGGTATAACAGGAAATGAGTGACCTTGCAGATGGAAATGTTCTATATTATCAACTGAATCCATGCTAAAGCTTGGTTGCGATATTGCACTGCCATTTTCCAACAAGATTCCTTTTAAGGAATCTAGGAAAAAGTACACGAGATCTCTGTGTATTATTTCTTGCTACTGAAAATGACACTCCAGTTATGTCAAAAATGAAAGGTTTAATTTTTAAAAAAGAAGAAAATAGCAACAAAACTTCTTCTTTGTTTACTGTTTTACTTGATTTTCATGTGTGTGAATAACACATACGCAAAAATATCATGCCAACTATTTCAATTTTATTACGTTTCTCAAGAATTCATGGTATTTGTCAGTCCTTCTGTTAACATATATTATACTTCTTACAATGTTAGTTAAATAAATATAAACATAAAACAAGTATCTAAATTCATTTACTTATAGCTCACACAATGCTATAAAGTCAAAAGAATTTATAAGTTAAATGCTCACACAACTAAACAGATAATAAAATCCAAAATAACAACATTAGTTTGCTGTGACGAACTTTATTTTGTTGACATTAGATGAGAAATTACAATGTTAATATAACTCTGGTGGCTAAAATGAAATTTATTTTATTTTACTTCAGTGCACTTTTACGTCTATGCACTGCATGATAGTCCAGGGTTTCTGCCATTGGTCTCATTCTGAACTAGACACAATCTTTGTTCATGTAGTGTGCCTTAGACTTACTTATTTTATCTTGAAACTCATTATTTATACTATGTCATGTTTACCTCTGTTTCTTTTTTTATAAGCCAGTCTTAATCTTTGTGTAAGTCATTATTTTATACCAAAACTATCATAAGTAATATGATATTATAATATCGTATAATACTGTCATAAGTAATAATTTTAAATCCTGAAATTATGTAGGGGCTGGGAGACATCTCAGAAGTCATATTTTGTACCCTCAATTTCTGGACCCTCTTTTTAAAAAATATTGTTTGTGCTTCAGTGAACTCAAGGGAACTTTGCCAAATGCTTGCAACTTTTGATTAGCTTTAGATTTTTCTGTTCGTCTAATCAAAAGATGATAAAATTTTACTGCTAATGAAAAAAAATTAAGAAAAAATACCCCATAAAATGTGAGTCAGTAAAACTCACTAAACTACATATATTATCAGCCAACATGTGTAATGAAAAAAGAACTATAAAAATCCAAGAAATATATAGAAAGAGTCATCATTTACTTTGTCTTAAATGCCAACTTTTCTTTCAATATTTATCTGTTTACAACATTGTAGGCTATACAATTACTGAGAGAAAAGTGTGTTTTATATGAGGTAAATATCACACTATGTAATTTTAAAAATGTAGTTTTCTCTTTCTCATGACCCTTCTATATCTTGTTGCAGAGGATTCAATTATATAGTTTTTTTTTTTGATGTATAAAAAGGTTGTTAGCAGTTTCTTCACGATACTGATTTTTTTTTTTCCTAATAGAAGGTAGGCTACTATATGTTGAGTTAATGGAAATTTCTTATATTTCATAATATAAGGCAGAAATCTTTAATAAATCTGCTCAAATCTGTTTTGTTAAAATAGGTATAAATGAAGACTATTGAATCCAAATGGTAACAGTAGCTGTATGTGAGTTTTGGTCCTTTGTGATTTTTTTTCTTCTTTATTTTTCATTATTGTGCAGTTTTCTTACAGAAAAATACATAAATAAGGCTTGCCTCAAATTAGAAAAGAAAAGCCTTAACCAACTACATACAAAGACTTTATGATTTATTCTTTGGTACTGAGGACTGATCTTAAATGCATCTAAATTTGTAAATTTATTTGCTGTACACTTCATGTCACATAACATTTTTTTTAGTACCATACAGAAATGCTCTATTTTGTTGTATTTTTTTTTTTAATTTTAGTTCACTTTCTTCTATTACTTCTTTTTCTTTGAAGGTTTGGCATATTTTGTATTTTCACTTGGGTGATTATAAAAATTTATACATTTGTGCTTGAAAATCTGTTCTGTGAGAATCAATTATTAAGTGTGGACACGGTAGTAACAATTCGAATCACTTTCATTTGTAAATTAGTGTAAAGATACATTTTCCTTTTCATTCTAACTGTTGAGAACACTATTAACATCAAGAAGCACATATATTATGATAAACAGAAGATAGAAAAGGAAAAGGATACAAAAATATCTCTGGGGCAGGAAGTGGCTGGGCATGCTTATGAACAACACAATACAAAATAAATCAACAAAAAAGCAAATTACTCTTGTTACGAACAAAGTAGAAAATGGGATAAGATGAAGTTTTAAAGCTGGTATATGGCTATAATATACAAAACTTTCAAACTTGGTAAGGAGTTTTAACTTTAATTTATAATGTGAAATTGTTAGTTATTGAAAAACAAATTAGTAACATATGGAAAAAAGTTATTTTCTACATCGAGAACTAGAAAGCTGTAAGAACTGACAAAACTGACCAGAGGCTACTATAGTAATCCAAGTAAAAAATGATGTAGGCTTGAACTAGAATGCTGGCAGAGGAGAAGGAGAGAAATGAGGAGCTTTAAAATATTTTGAAATTTATTTGTAAATATCCATGAATTCTTACAGGTTGGACGCAAAAAGTATAAAACCAAAGATGATGACGATAATGATGGATGACAAGGATTGTAGGTTGTACTTATTGCGCATTTTTAAAAAGTAAAGTACTGTGCAAAATACTTTCAATAAAGTAATTAATTTAGGCTTTTCAATAATTTCATCACATAGGTATCTGTCATTATCTCCATTTTACAAATTTCTGTGGACTCATTGTATCAGCTAAAATTTATATGTTGAAGCCTTCACTAATGTGATAGTATTAAGAGGCAAGGCTTTTGGCAGGTAAATAGGTTATAAGGGAGGGTACAGTCCTCATGAGTGGGACTGGCACATCTGAAGAACAGACATAAAAAAGATGATCTCTGTCCCTCCACCATGTGAGGACACACCAAAATACTGACCTTCCACAAATCAGGAAGAGAACATGTTGGCACCCTACTTGTGGACTTTCCAGCCCCCAGCACTGTGAGAAATAAGATTCTATTGTTTAAGTCACTTGGTCTATGGTTGTTAACACAACTTGAACTAAGATACAGGTGATGAAAATGTGACATACAGAGGTATGGAAAATTGTCCAGGATCACATAGCATAACATGACAAAGCCAATATTTGAACCAAAGAGGTCAGCCATGTTCCTCTTCATTGTATTCTACTGATGTCTAGGTTTTCTGGCTTGAGCAACTAAGTAGATGGAAAAACCATTTAAGTTGATGTGGAAATGAATTAGAATATAGGTGAAGTATCAAATAAGGAACATAATTTTGAATGTAAGATATCCAGTGGCTTAAGGTGCAGAGGAAAGTTCTAATCTCAAGATAAGCATATAATTCCAATGTTTCTTTCTCACACATTTGCTAACCACGAACCATGTGTACACAAGGTATTTATAGCCATAAGAATGTATGACAGCACAAAGTAGACATACAACATAAGGATGAGGAAATAACCACAACTTACAGTGAGAAACATGTTTGTTTAGAGGTAAGGGATAGGAAAAGAATTTTATTAAAAGGCTCAGATAGAAAGACCAGATACGTGGAAAATTGACAGACAATTTATTAATCCATTCATGGGTCGATGGGCACTTGGGCATCTTCAATGACTTGGCTATTAAAAATTGAGCTGCAATGAATAATCTGGTGTAAATATTTTTTTTGCAAAGTGATCTTTTGGTCTTTTGGATATATTCCTAGTAGAATTGCATGTATACCATGGAATACTATGCAGCCTTCAAAAAGATGGAGTCTTTACCTCTTTTATGTTTACATGGAGGAACCTGGAACATATTCTCCTAAGTAAAGTATCTCAAGAATGGAGGAAAAAGTATCTAATGTACTCAGTACTTCTGTGAAACCAACTTATATTTACTCACACTTTCTTATGAAAGTTAGAATACAGCTATAGCCCAGGATGAAGGATAAAAATGGAGTGGGAAGGGAGGGGGAGGTTTAATAGAGGGAGGGTAAAAGGTGGGACCACACACCTATGGAGCATAATGCAAGGGTACAAGTCAAATCTGTCAAGTGTAGAACATAAGTATCTTAACACAATCAATAATCAAATAAATGAGGCGAAAGCTATGTTGATTGGTTTGATGTAACCACGTCATATTGTATAAAAAACAACACATTGTACCCCACAGCATAAATGTATTCATGATCTATGTGTATATGACTTAATAAAAAAAAGAATGTATACAAATAGCCAAGAAGTACAAAAAAAATAATAATTAGTAAAGGGCCTACCCACATACATGGGAAGCCACAACTAAAAAAAGACATTCCACTTCTATTTTTTTCTAGAAACATGATTAAATTGCTTTTGGTACATTTAAGTGGTATGTGGGGCATACTTTCCAGAATTGAAGTCCTTCATAAATTACTCAGGAAAAGGACTATATTTAATATTTTCACTTAATACATTTAATACTCCTCTTTCAGCACATTTTTTTCTTTTTTTTTTATTAAATCATAGCTATGTACATTAATATGATCATGGGGCACCATACACTTGGTTCATAGACCATTTGACACATTTTCATCACATTAGTTGACATAGCCCTCCTGGCATTTTCTTAGTTACTTTGCTAAGACATTTACATTCCACATTTACCAAGCCTCACATATACCCTTGTAAGATGCATCACAGGTGTGATCCTTTCGATGCCACTCCCTCTACCCACCTCCCCCCCCCCCAGCACAATATTTAGGCTTGTTTTATTTACATGTGGATGTTTTGTTGTATGATCATAATGCCTAGATCCTCATCCAAGACCTGGCTAATAACTAGTTCGCTTTTCTTTTGAAGACTGGTTCATACTGAGGAGTGGTTCATCTTTTGGAGGTGGAACACATATTATAAAAGGGTCTTTAACACAAGCAATCACTATAACCTGGTTCTTTGTACCCTCAATGAATCCCAAACAATAAAGAAATAAACAAAAAAATTGAGAAGCAGTTTATGTCAGAAGGCCAAAAGAAGAATGTTTTAGAAATAGTGGTCAGTTGCTTCTGTGGAATGCTGCCTAGTAATATGAGGATCCGGAAATACAGGAGGAAATTGGCAATATGAGAGAAAAATGGAAGAAAAGCACTGTTGGAGTAGTATTGAAGAGAGACTAGAAGGTGAGCATGTAGACACCTCCATATTCCCTTAAATGTGACTCTTTTCATAGTAGGAGAGAAACTGGCTGGTGTGTGAACTGGGGGAAGAGGAGAATGAAATATATTTTTATATTTTTACTTTTCATGTGGTGACATTAGAACATACTTGTATATTCACGTGGTAAAGTAGGAAGAGAATGAGGTGATATCAACTACATCAATCATTATTCAGCCAACCCAAACTTAGTGCCTGATGCTGTGATGGGTGGTTTTACAATATTCCAGCTCCAGGGCCCACATTGATGTTGTGAGGCAAACACTCTAATATATTGTTAGGTTTTACAAAAGGAGATTAAGCTGGGATAACTCATAGGTTGATGGTCATCAGAATGTCAGGAATAGATGGATAATGATGATGTAAATGAATTCAGGACCACCGTCAATCAGAGACAGACCCCTCTCCAGTCCTTCTACTCTGCCTCTTAGCTTTTTATACTCTGATTTGTAGAGCCTTCATAGACCACCAAATGTCTGTTAACTGCAAGCCCTTTGCCAAGTCAAAATTCCATTTTCTACCAAATAAAAAATATGGCTCAGGGATAAAAAAATTAACATATATTATAAAACATAGATTTTTGAGTGGATGCTTTATAAATGTACGTATGAATAACTATGAGTAAAATGTCCTTACCTAGCTTCAGTTGCACATGAGAAGTATTTCTTTTTCACTCTATGGAGTTCTGCTTTACCGAAGCCCTCCTGTCTGTCTTCTCATCCTCCATACCTAGAATTTTAGACCAAAAAGCCAGAATCACTTTCAGGTGCACTATGAACACTATTAAAAAAAAGTCTTAAACCATTTCTGTTCTTCACTGTTATAACACACAACTATTAGAAAATTTATATCATAGATCCAGTGGAGAAGGAATGTTGATACAAAAAAAACAGACAAACTGCTGATCTCATAATCTTTTCACACAAAAAGAGCTTTTAAGGAATTTCCATCTCACTGGATTTCAATTCAAATTGTATATAAAACCAGCACATTGTACCCCATGATTGCATTAATTTACACAGCTATGATTAAATTAAAACAAACAAAAGTTTATCCTTTTCATCATCTTATAACTGGGCTGTTTTTACTGTATCACTCCATATAACAAGAAAATTGTACATCTATTATTTAAAACAATAGTAGGATTCATCTAGCTCTGGTTACATTTAATAGGTCAGTCTTACTTTGTGCAATGTAGACTTTATGTGGCCCTATAAATAACCAAGAAGGAAGGATGTAAAAGATTCTTCTCAATTCCTCAGTTACAAGAATCAACAGAAACAGGAGTTGTCTTCCAAGAGAAAAAGGTGTCAGTAGATTGTAGGTATACAGTTCTGCCTTTGTATGCAGCTTTTGTGAGTTTCAGGTTGTGGAATTAAGAAATCCAGTAACAAAGGTACTCTTCCGATGATGCCAATTGAATGTAAAGTCAAAAGCACCATTTATTTTGGAAGGAAAATAAGTTTCTTATTATCAAGATACAAGTTCAACTTCCATAGACCCATGCATGGTTGCAAGTTGCTTGCAAGAGAGCTATTGTAGAACTTCAAACCTTTGAAAGAAATTCACTCTAACCCAAATTCTTCTCTTCAAGATGGTGGGATTCTCACTTGGTTCCAATTGGAAGCCCAAATGAACTAAAATTTCCCCAATGAACAATGGAAAATTAAATATTTTCATGTTGAGATCTCACATATACCTTAATTTCAAGGTTTCTATTTATTTTAAGGCATGATTTGAAGCTGAATTTTCAGGAATGTTGTGGGAAAAATAATGGTAGTGGGTTAATATTAACAGAGGGATGTACTTCAACTCTATATCTGCACACTATCCTTAATTACCTTATTCACGTTTCTGTTTTATCCAAGAAAAATCTGAAGTGATTTTCCTCTTACAACAGCCTAACTAAAACAATAAGGCCCAGAAGAACTTGGTATTCTTTTTTATATATCTACACTTGGGTATAAATGACATAAAATTAAAAATATTATCTATAGTATATTTATAAAATCCTCTCTACTATAATGTAGATATGTGGAAGAGTAGCTCATATAACCAATTGAATTCTACAAATTAAATATTTGTAGAATATCTGAGTATGTGCCCAGGAGACTATTTTTGTATATGTTTAATACTTACTTTATCTGCATACTATAACCATTCTTTGTACAAATTTCCTTTCCTTTTCTATATAAAAGTGAAAGTTTTTGCGACTTTATTCTGAGATTATTCTTGGAGCTATTGCTAATTAAAGTATTTTGTTACCGCCTCCCTCTAAAATAATTGGTTCATAGGGATATTTAAAAAAAATAACAAAATCTTGTTGCCAGCGAATATTCAGTACTATAATTCATTTAATTCATTAACTCGCATTTTAATGGAATCCGTAATGATTTGTTGAACAGAGAATTGTTGGATTTGGCTTGGAAACAGCAACGATCCTCATGCCTTGCCTCGTCTTATATCTGTTCATGCAAGTTTTATGACAAAGTGGAAGCCTGGTGTATTTTAATGTGCTCACAAAGACATATTTTCTGTCCTTTTTTAGGCCTTTTCAAGATTTAATATTCCCTTTGTGTAGAAATTAAAGCTGGCTGAGATGAAGTAAATGTAGAGCTATATCTCCAGGACTTTATATCCTGCATAGAGTTCTAAAGGTACATTTAACAGCTCCCTTAGTTCAAACCTTACCAGGTTTTTAGCTCACAAATGAGTTTCTACTGGCTGCTGGAGAGAGTGATGTTTGATGGAGTGGTTAACTTTCTTCCCATTTTAATTCCTGGTAAGTATGCAAAACCCAAGGGTAAAAAAATACCTAGGACATTTACCTGTGCGTGATCATGACATAAAAAGTGATGAAACAGAGGAAAAGATTTTATTTCTTGGAAAAGTAAATGATTCAGTGCTAATACAGTTAGAAATGGTACATAACTTATTACAGACGTTTAGAATGCAAGTAATTCAAGGGGACACCTCTCAAACCACTACAAGAATTTATCAGAAAAATGGTCTTTGTACTGTTTGCTTTCTGATAACTAGAACTTACTTTCATTCTAATTAGAAAAGTGAAATGAAATAAAGAAAAATATTCTTCAGACGCATGCATACCCTCCCCAACACACACATCAAAGAGCCTTCTTCCAGGTGATAGACAACATTTGAAATGGACTTATTTAAATAAAGCTGAGCTACTCCAAGTCCAGCGTTGGACAAATTGTTAAGGACAATGATCTAGGCAGGAAAGCAGTAAGCACTTCGCTTCTGAGATGCATTAGTACATTTGCACTACCAGAAAGCTGTAGCTGAATTACTTTCTTAGAGGCAATATGCTTTTCTGCAGAGTGAAGTTTCAGTGCTAATACACAGAAAAAAAAACATCAACAATTCCACTTTCTATAATATTTACATCAATAATGAAACATTTTTGACAATTCCTTAAAACCTAAGTACGCCTCAGGAACAATGTCCTGCTGTACTGACCTTGGGATGCAATTATTTATTCTGCTCTCAGAGGCAGGTCCTACTCAGATTCATATTGAGAGGCAAGATACTCAGTGCTCACATCGTCTTCCTGAGACTTCATGCTACTGACTGTTCACCAGCCTGGATTCAAATCTTCACTTAGCCATGTGCTCATTGGGTCACCCTGGGCAAATAATGTGACCTCTCTGAACCTCAGTTCCTTCATCCGTAAAAGAGGAATAATAATAGGCTTATACCCTATCTAGATCCAGGACAGTGTGTAAAGAAGGTTCCTGAATGCTGTATGGTAGTCACTCGGGCTCCCTGACCCATGGTATTTATTACAGTTGATAATTTGCTTTAAATGTGAGTTTCAGTAGTTAGTCAACTTTGTATATCTGATGGTAACTCTCAAATGAATGTGAATGTTCAAATGGAAGACTGTAATCTGCATCTTTCATGAGGATTTAATGTTAGCAGGGAGAGCCCATGACCTCTGGTACCCTGCTACACCATGCCCATTCATTCTAGTGAAGTTTTGCTGTCCATGTACAATGTACAATTTGTCAGTCTGCACTTGGCAAACAGAACCGGGTGCTAATTTGTTATACTTTCAGTGGCCTGGATGATAGCTATCAGTGTCTTGGTTTGAATTTTAGTGACTAAATATTGCTTTGTAGATGTTCTTACCAGCGACTTGTAAAAACCCTGCTGTGACGGCAGAGTCTATTTTCAAGGAGGCAGGTGTTAAATGGACCCTTGTTTATTTGCACATCACAGCTTTACTGCACATGGCTTCCTTTCTGCAGAGAATGCCTCCCTAACACCCTTCTACTGTCAAATATTCCTCCTCAAATTTCAAAACCCAGTGAAAAAAGTCACTTCTGAGAATGTTCCCTGACACTTCCAGGTAGAATCAGTTGATCTTTATCTTCTGTGATTTCTCTTCACTGAAAATGCTTCTCTTTTAGCACTAACCGTATTTTATAACATACAGGAGCAATAGAAAATGCTTTGAAATTAGACAGAGTTTGAGCTGCATTCCAGCTCACCCATCTCCTAGTTGGCTAGCTGGTTTTCTAAGTTTTTTTTTTAACCTCTCTGCCTCAGTTTCCTCATTTTAACATTGGTTAAATGAGACTTATCCATATTCTACTGGTATTGGCAAGTTTTCTATTTTAAATTTGGGTGCAACACAGAGAAAGCACTTTATAAATATTCATTAAAAGAGTGAAGGCATCATCCGTTCACCTCCTGTCTTCTTGCTAGATGACAAGCATGATTCCAGCTGCTCGAGGTAGACAGCAGCTAAACCAGCCAGAGCTCTTGGTCTCCTGGTGCTTTCATTCCATTGATGAACAGTAAAAATAAGTATTAACAAAATAAATAGGCACTATGGGGTAAGGTAGTAAGTAAATACACTGAAGGAAATCATGTAAGCTGATAAGATAAAGATAACTTTTGGCCATGGGTGTGGAGGACAGTGGAATTCTAAGCTAGTACAGCTGGCTACCTACATTTTGATCTGAGCTATAAAGACCTAAATGACTCTTGGGAAAATATGAAAAAAATAACTTTTTAGGAAGAAGACAGAGCAAGTGCGAAGACCCACAGTGGGAAGGGTTGTGGATGGTATTTGAGGTGTACACACAAGGCCAATGAGCTGGCATTCAGTGAGCTAGTGGGAGTGTGCTTGAAGGCAAAGTGTGCGTGGAGGGGAAGCAGGGGGTGAGGTCACGAGAGCCTGGCTGAAAGCAGAAGCTGCTAAGGAAATGAGCCTGGACCAGAATCCAGGGTGACACAAGAGCTCATTCTGTTAAGTTACAGAAGGCTCCACATTATCAGGATTTTGTGTGTGACATGAAACCTCTTACCTTGCAATTCTAGAAAATTTCTACCGTTTTCTGAAGATGAAGAGGTTGGCAAAGAGGGACTCTTACTTATAAATTGCCTTTGCTGTGGAGTTCCTTCTCTCAGCACCAACCTGAATGCAAGTCTCCACTTAGCCGCACACTCATTGGGTGACCCTGGGCAAATAACGTGACCTCTCCAAATCTCAGTTCCTTCACCTATAAAAGGGAAATAATCATAGGTCTATGTGTTATGGAGACCTAGGACAACGTGTAAAGAAGATGGATGCTATATGGTAGTCACCCAGACTGGCATAGCCACAGTATTTCTTTCTTTATTTCTTTATTTATTTTTGTCACAGAATCTCACTATGTCGCCCTGGGTAGAGTGCCATGGCATCACAGCTCACAGCAATCTCCAAATCTTGGGCTTAAGCGATTCTCTTGCCTCAGCCTCCCAAGTAGCTGAGACTACAGGCCATGATATTTATTATAGATGACAATTTGCTATTGATGAGAGTGTCATTTGTTCCCTGACAGGAAAGGATAAATCATGCTCCCATTCTTTACTTATGTGTCACTTCTGATCCTAACTACATCCTGGATGATTCCATCACATTCTCTGCAAATGCTTATGCTACAGCATATTCTCACAAGGTGCTTTCCTCTGCGTGTGTGTGTGTGTGTGTGTGTGTGTGTGTGTGTCTGCTTCCTAGCCATCGCATAGCAAGACAGTTAACTCCATGTGATGGGAGACCTTCTGCTATTTCTTATTTTATTTCCTATATCGTAAACATAACCTGGCTTATAGTGCACACAGCATTATTATTTGTCAATTTTCTTTCTGAATATGGGAAAAAAAAGTTTACACTTGTTTATTATCCCCTTACAAAATGTAATGAGGATAGAAGTTGGAGACAATCAAATTTGAGATTAATATGTAGAAATTCATTTTCACCATCAGTGTTATTCCTGGGAGAAATCAGTAGCCTCCAGAGGGAGCGAGTGTGTCCACCTAGCAGGGATATTCTAGAGGTGATGTGAGCATTACACAGATACTTTGAGAGGCTTTCTCACGGGTTCTTCCAACCTTAGGATTTTTTTATTCGTATGTTTTCGTGGTGGCATATACTAATTAAAGGGCTGGATTTAGAATGTGGGAATAGCATGACCTGTGGGAATAGCAATTAATGCCATGTTCCATGATCCGTAGAGTAAAATTATTCCCTGTACTTTTCTGTCATGTGACATCTTATAGCCTCTTTGAGAACTTTTCTGGGCAGCATTTCAATGCTCTAATGTGGTTTCTGCTAGTGCTGTGCATGCCGTAAGTACTTGGCAAAACTGGTTTAACAAATGAAATCTTTCAATTCTCTTGGTAATAATTGAATCAAAGAAGAGTATGGATAACTTCATTTTTATTGATCAATTCAGCTACAGAAAGCAACAAATGCCTATTGACTGACAGACAGTTACAGGGAAAGTCAATGACAAGATGATTGAAACTTCTGCCTTTATCCTTTCAGCTTCTTGTTCTATGAAATAAACAACACTACACTTTATTGATGTCGTGTTTATATTTGGGGAAGGATGCAAAGGAACATTTGTTGCCTGATGTGGGTTTCTGCAAATATTATTAGAAAATAACCAGCTGTGTTTGGACCTGATGAAGCTATTTATTATTTCAAATACTTGGAAGGAAGGAGGGATACTTGCCTGTTTTGTCTGGGTGCTGCGACCTCACTGAAACACAGGATGTATATATATCAAAACTCAGTAAGGGAGGGGAATTCTTTCCAGCTCTAAATGTTGATGAGCCCTTTTGCTTATTTCTAATACCATCCTATTCAGTTCACACAGCCTAAATGATTTCTAAAACTTTACCTCAGAGGGGTTTGTTACTGCATTCTTTTATGTCTGCCCACCTTTTAAAAACTCACTTCATGCTTACTTTCCCTGGTTAACTTCATCTAGCAGATAGGAAAACTTTGCCCTGAAAAGTAGTAAAATGAACCTCACTGTTTAAGCAATTACCAGATATACATGATATATTTATATAAGGCCCTGTGTAAGACATTCTTGCCTAAGGTATTACAGAAATAATTTTCTTATAGTGAAAATGTCTGTCTTTCATTGGCTACCTAGCTAGCACTGAGTATTAAAACTTATTTACTGGGGGGGGGGCAACTAATTACATTCATTTTCTTCTCTTTTTATTTCTGTAGCTCATGCATAATTTAGGGTTCAGCATACTATTTTTGTTCAGCTTTCTGTCCCATTTTTAAGTTTTTCTTATCACTTACTATGTTTTCTTGGTGCTGAGAAAGTGCAAAAATGAGGAATACACATTTAAGGTATTTTCAAGACTTGTCTAATATACTCTGCATATTTGAAATAAGTACTTGTTTTTCTTGCAAATGCTCATTCTATGAGGCATTTGGTAGAGCATTTTAGTAAAACCTGGGTACAATAATTGTAACAAAGACACTGGAGAGAAAATGGTGGGAAATCATCTTACTTCTCTACTTACTTGCATTTCATATTTAATAGGTGATATTTAATCTTCACAACAGCTCTGAGAAGAAGATATTGTACATCATTTTATACATTAGAAAGAAAACTAAAGATGTGAATAACTTGATCGCACGCTTCTATCAAGTTTCAGAGGTGAGGTCTTCCTCTAGTTTTGTATGCCTTGAAATGTGGGCCCTTGTGTTTTTATACTGTCAAAATGGATCAGCCCATTTGAAATCAGCCAATTTGTTTGCGTTAAATGTAATTTGGAGAAGTTACCTCTACTGTCATAAATATCAAGGAGGAGTAAGAGTTAGAGAAATCTTTATGGCAAAAATGAGAAGCAAACTGTTGCATGTGAAAGATCTCTTTAAAAATCAATCATTAATAAAAGAAAAACTAATAAATAAATTCTCTTTAGGGCCAAAACGATCAATCTTAAAGTTTGAAACAAATGGATTCTTTCAAAATTACTATAAAATATTGATTCCTATTAGTATTATTTTTATTTATCTTAATTGCTTGGGTAAACAGAGGTAAGCCATTGATGATTATTAGTATGAAAGCAGTGATTTAAATACACCACGAAAGTTCTCAGCTTCCACTTTAACAGAGGATGGCTTTTTATGTCTATCTTTTGAAATATCAAAAAGTAAATCTTGAATATTTTTGTTCATTTATATGTGTAGCATATATTTCAAAAATGTTAAAGGTGGATACAAACAAAGGATTTCAGGAAAGGAAAATAAAATTTATCAGAGTTTATTCAGAAAGGTGATATTGTGGGCTGTAAGTAGACACTGTAAAGGCTCTGAGGTCAATGTCTGCATGTGGTACAGGATGTAACAGTTAGAGCCGAAACTATAGACTCAATAGGTGTGATGGAGTGTCACCCTGTCTTCTGGTTGAGAAACATCATTTCCCAAAACTCTCTTCCCCAGATGTGTGCCATACCTAAAATATTTCCATCATCACAGAATTAGCATCACTCTCTTCACAGGCGTCTTCCTTTAAAATACTGATATGTCAATGATGCAAATTATATCTTAGATAACTTTCCTTCTTGACAGGGTATCTCCAGTTGATCTAGGACCAAAATAATGTACTTTTTTAATGAGGGACGGAAGACACCTGTAGCACTATGTCCCGAACCAGTTTTAAATTTAGCTAAATTCATATCCCTGGGTTCAGTTTTTTGGCTTATTCAACATTTCAAAATGCAAATTCACCTGGAAGGCTTATCATGAATAGGCCAAGAATTTTTAATTCCATGTATCATTTAGAGATGTTATTTATTTATTTTTTTTTTTGAGGCAGAGTCTCACTTTTTCACCCTTGGTAGAGTGCCGTGGCATCACAGCACTCTCAAACTCTTGGGCTTAAGTGATTCTCTTGCCTCAGCCTCCCATGTAGCTGGGATTACAGGCACCCACCACAATGCCCGGTTATTTTTTTTGTTGCAGTTGTTGTTGTTTTTAGCTAACCTGGGCTGGGTTTGAACCCACCAGCCTCAGTGTATGTGGCTGGCACCCTACCCACGGAGGTACGGGTGCCGCTGAGAAATGTTAATTCTTGTCAATCAACGTTGAATCATCTTACAGGTTTCCCCTTGGTGGCATCTTGTCTCTCAGCAGATGCCACTTTTGTTTTACTGTATGTTTTGCCATCTATGTCACCTATCTCTCTCTCTTCTTAGTTCCATTTAACAAATTTTCATTCATCACCTACTACAAGTCTATCTCTAGATACTGGGATTATAAAGATAGATCTGTCATTTCTTCTACTCTGAAGGCATCCAGTTTTCTAAAAGGGCAAACAAGGGGATCAAAACTTCTTTGAGTTCCTAAATAACCATACTTTAACAGTAAGAAGCACTCAAGGTACACACACACACAGACATGCAGGGTGCCAAAAACTAATACACATTGTAAGAAAGAAAAATACTGTATTAAATTTATAATTCACAAATTGCATTTTACTCCTGCAATTATAAGAGGTGCTACTATGACTTGTATTTGTCTTTTGTTATAGGTATATATTGAACATTACAATTTTAATACTTTTTTTCCTTTTTTTTTTTTTTTGAGACAGAATCTCATTCTGTTCTCCTGAGTAGAGTGCTGTGGCATCATAACTCACAGCAACCTCAATCTCTTGGGCTTAAGCAATCCTCTTGCCTCAGCCTTCTGGGCTGCTAGAACTACAGGTGCCCCTGCCATGACACCCATCTAGTTTTTTCTATTTTTAGTAGAGATTGTGTCTTGCTTTTGCTCAGGCTGGTCTCAAACTCTTGAGCTCAAGTAATCCACCCACCTCAACCTCCTAGAGTGCTAGAATTACAGACAGCCACTGTGCTCAGCTTCAGTTTTTCCTTTCTTAAAATATATATGCATTTTTAGCACCATTGGGTGTGTGTGTGTGTGTGTGTGTGTGTGTGTGTGTATAATATTGGAGAGTATAGATAGGGGGTGGGGGAGACTTATGGTGAAATTTTACTGTGTAAACAGAAAATATTGTTTTGTTTTAAAATAGTTACTGTCTCCTTAGAAGTAGATTTATCTTGATGCAAGTGATAGATAACTTCTTTCTGGGACAACGGTCAAAAGAAATCATATGTGAGTAGAAATCAGGTATTTATCATTATGGGCCTGAAGGACCATCCTGAGGCATCATTGTCCTACATGTAAGTACCTTAAGGTTATAAATGAATTGTTTCATTTGGTAAATGAAATTGATGTAACTTCCAATGGAAAATAAGTGCAATTTTTTTTATTTCTCTTCGTACTGTTTTGTTGTTGGATTTAGAACACTTTTTTCTATCTTTATAAATTTTGGATTTTTCTCGTAGAGTTTTATATAGCTCTCTGTGAGCAGTTGTTTGAAAATTAAAAGCTGAATTGGAAAGATCTTAGGGAAGGAATGAATCCTGCTCTTTATTTCAAAATGAAGAGACTTATGAAAAGGACCAAGACTGTGTGAATATTGAAATTGCAATGTGACGTGTTCCTTAGGCCAGAGGGGAATATATCAACACTGTGAGTGGGAGCTGGGTTTCTCCTGAAGGAAATGGCATTTACCAAAATCAATAAACCTGGGGCAAAAAATTCAGGAAATGAAAACTGAGGGGTAGATTCTTAAACTTCAAGGTGGGACATACTCTTTTGTTATCATGCCTGCTCTACGTCCAGTAAATTAAGGTGTTCCTATGATGATTACTCCTAGGTTGTGGATTAAAAAAAAAATCCAGAATTTGAGTAATTAGAATAAACGATTTCTAGTCCATGTCAAGAAATAGCTGACTTCTGATAGGCAAATGACATTGGCAAGTGAACAGTCCTAAACAGTTAGGAGTCCCATTGATTGAAAAGATAATAACAAAATCAATATTATTTATGCCTTTATGAAAACAGAATGATAACTTGATTTATATAAAATATCTTTGTTTCTGGGATTCTCCTCCGTGTACCATGTTGGTGTTAACCCCATGCACATGTCTGCCACGAAATAAGCAAGACTCAAAGAGAGGTCCCTCAATTATTTGCCACTAGGGGGCAGCAGGAGTTTATTTAATCTGAAGTAAAACCAGAGTCTCTTCCAAGGTACCAATGTTCATACTAGGAGTAACATAAAAGTGGTGTAGTAATCAGTTCTCACTTTCCCCCAACTTGTCTGGAATAGGATTTATAAAAGTGACATAATGAGACATGAAGAAACTGACTTTAACAAGAAAATGGTGACAAGTGATAACTGCATCTAGCCAGTTTTCAGGCATACCAGAACTATGCCCAGAAGCTGCAGGTCAATGGGCTTGGTCTTGTTCTGGGATATAAGGTAAGTCCCTGTTCTTGGATTCAGTGTTTCTATACAAACCATGTTGTGTGCCATTTTCATAATTTTTCAAATGACTGTCATACAAGAGAATTATTTGATCTCAGTCTTAAATTCTTAATCGATGCATAATTTTCTTAAAGATAATCTTTGGCAGTACTTCTAAGATAACCTTTGACACAAAATCCTGTATTTCTCTTCCAAAATTCCCTCTATGCTCCCAGGGGTATGACCTAAATTTAAGGTTGCCAATGTCTTTTAGTCCTAAAACCTCCTAATTTTTCCCTGACTCTAGGGGCTGTTCTGTCTGACTCAAGCTTTCCCTGCACCTGGTGTTAACACCGTCTGATGCAAGCCCTGCGAATATTCCCTTAGGCTTGTTCACTAGTCCTTCCTCCTCTTACTGACCTCAAAGTCTCTCCATTTTCCATCCTAGTCTTATCTATCTATACTCCTTCAGCAAGTGATACCATCCTGTCGAATGCTTTAAAGACCAGATAGATGCTGTATCTTCGGTCCCTGAGTTGTAATATCTAATTGCTTAGTATTCACATTCATTTGAATGTTGAATAAGCATCTTAAACTTAACAAGTCTAAAATAGAACTCTTGATTTCTCAAGCCGCCACCAAACCAGCGCCTCCAGCCTAATCCACATCCTATAAATGGTATCATCCTGACTCTGTTATTCATGCTAAAATCATGCTACTGTATGCCTGGAAATCCATATCATATTCATTACCAAGACCTGTCCGTGGTGCCTCAAAAATATTTCCAAGAATCTATCACTTAACCCTCTTTCACCACCACAACCGATTTTTATTGTGTTCTTCCACAGAAGGTCAAAATTGCCTCCTAACTCACCTCTCTGCTGCTATTCTTGCCATGATCAGTCAATAAAAATCAAATCGTGCCACTTTGGCCTATGCTCTCTAATGATTTTCTGTTGGAAAACATACAAAATATAATCTAAGAGCACATAAGTCTGTGCTCTTAAAGACCCTTTGTGATACAAATCCAGCCTTTCTGTCTGACCTTATTTTTTATCACTATCTATTCATGCTCATCTTTTCAATCCTTTGATACACAGCATTTCCTCACATTGGGGACTCTTGCTGCTCAATTGGCTTAAAATATTTCCCTCAGATCTTATGATGGTTTGCTATTTCACATCCATTTTCAATTTAGCTTTTTGCTCAGACAGGCCTTTCCTCCACAAACTCTCTAACTAGAACCTCCTGGGATGGTTTATGTTGGTGATGCCTAACGAAAGGTGGCCGCTGATATTCACACACTTATGTAGTCATCTCCTTGGAACTGGGCTAACCCTGGGGCTAAGTTTGATCAGTAAGACAAGACAGGTGACACTGCCATCTCTGGGTCCAACCCTCAAGTAACCTCAAAAACCTCTGCTTTTGAGTTTGTTCAAGCCGAGCACCTTTGTATCAGAAGTCTGGCTATCCTGCTGGAAAGAATGTGTGGAATAACCCAATGGGACAGTCAGGTACAGACTTCGTGGAGAAGCCACGTGTAGACGAGACAGGAAACATCCCAGCCATCTAGCTAAACCCAGCCTTCAGCTATCTAAGTATGTGATATAGTCACAAGGTATCTCCAGGGTCAGGAGATACACACAGCTGAGCCCAGTACAAATTATTAAATCACTAGCAAAAACAATGGCTCTTGTTTGTCTAAGCAACTTAGTATTAGAGTTCTTTGTTGCACAGAAATGGATAATTGATAAACTCTCCATCATTTACTATTCCTCACCTGTAATATTCTTTATGCCATGCATCAGTATATGATCAGTACTTGATATATATAAGAAAATAAGTATATAAATATATACGTATATACTTATTTTCTTATTTTTGTGTGTGTTTCTTCCAACACAGCATCAGCCCCATGGTGGCAGATTGTTTTGTTCACCATTGTATTCCCAACATGTTATAGAATTAATGAATCAGTCACTCTTTTGAAATGGAATTGACTTACCTGGTGGTCTAAGGAAATGTTTTCGTCTTCTCTCCTACAAGTTCATGCTTTAATAAAGACATTTGTTAGCCAATGCCTAATCTGTTCCATCTTAGAAATAAAATTATTGGATCAATTGTTGAATTCAGTGACTCAAGAAAGTTAGTGAATGGATTATAAATTGTGGTATATGTACACCATGGAATATTATGCAGCCTTAAAAAAGATGGAGACTTTACCTCTTTTATGTTTATATGGATGGAGCTGGAACATATTCTCCCAAGTAAAGTATCTCAAGAATGGAAGAAAAAGTATCTAATGTACTCAGTACTTTTATGAAGCCAATTTATATTTACTCACATTTTCTTATGTAAGATAGATCACAACTATAGCCCAGGATGAAGGAGAGAAATGGAGTGGGAAGGGAGGGGAGGGGAAGATTTGAAAGAGGAAGGGTAAATGGTAATATCTAATTGCTTAGTATTCACATTCCATGGGACCGCACCTATGGAACATATTGCAAGGGTACAAGTCAAATCTATTCAAGTATAGAACATAAATGTCTTAACACAATAAGGAAGTAAATAGGCGAAAGCTATGTTAATTAGTTTGATGTAAGCACTCCAAATTGTATAAAAAAATCAACACATTGTACCCCACATATGCATAAATGTATTCATGATCTATGTGTATTTGACTTAATAAAAGGAAAAAAAAAAAAAAAGAAAGTTACAAATGGTAGGAGGATCAGGACAAAGAAAAATCCAGTTCAGGGTGTTCTTTGTTTTCATGGCCATGGAACTCAGTTAACAAAGTTTCTGCTTTGTGAGCTGAAAACGTTTTTCCCTTCCCTAGGGCATCTTCAAAACCCTAAGGCAATTGAAAACCTAGTGGGAAAATTACTGACCTCTTCTCAAATCCTAACTTGATAAGTGAAGAAATATTAACAAAGAGAAGATATGATTTGCTGTAGCACATAACAGTTGATTGGGACAAGAATCAGCTCTGTTCAATTTAATTCACTTTGGTAATAATCATTCTCAAGAGAATTCCTTCTGGCAGGATTTGTTCAGAAATAGAAGACAGATTTAAACCATCGCTCTATAGTAGAGCTAACCAAGCTAAGGAGAGGGCTTGTAATTGAGATCATTAGGATTTAACCAATTGATACACAAACTAGTTTGACCTACACATGTGGCATGGGATCTAGCCAAAAATCAGATTGGTGGCTGAATCTGGATCCACTAATTCCAACAACAGAGATATAAGAAGTCATTTAGTGTGGTTTGAGGACGTAAAAAGGAAAACAAAAAAAGTAGAACTAATTTTGAATGTGTCATATCCAGAAATTTCCATAAAAAAGATATGTGTGCATAATGACCATTTATATGGTAAAAACAACAGTAGAAGAAATATTCAGCATAAGGTATTTTTATTAACATTTATGTTTTATTATGGTTTTTAAAAAATTTCTTTAGAGTTTCTAGAAAATCAATTCAAGTATAGAACATAAATATCTTAACACAAAAAATCAATAGAAAATCAAAAGCCTTTGTTTTCTTAACATAATAAAAGTCCTTCGTAACATAATATACTGTTTTACCTATATAAAATATAGGTAATATACTGTTTTACCTATATAAAATATTGTATCATAAAAAATGTTTTTCAAACCATGTATTGTCAAACAACTCAAAATTCCCTTCACTGAATTTCTAATTTCTTTTTAAAATTTTTTTTTAACACCTTTGTACTTTTACAAATAGAGACATTAAAAAATTACCATCTATTATCATAAACATCTTGAAAAGGAAGTGGTAATTTGATAATAAACTGTTTTTAAAATCTAATAAATTTAGCTTTATGGAAAACTTGCTGTTCTTATTTTTCACATTTAAATTAACAAAACTGTGAATTTCCAATTTCTGAAATTTCAAATGCAGTGATTTAGATAGTGACGCATATTATTGATTAATTCTTTGGGGCTAGAAATTACACACACATAGATACCTTTTCAAATTTTCATTAGGACCTTGTAAGGTGGATTTATTGTTTTATTCATTTAAATGATACTATAGCCCAGCCTAGTCAAATACAGGTATTTTGCCCATCATCATATGGTGAAATAAGTGGCAGAACTATCTATGATCTCATGCCTGGTTTCAAATCAAGCTATTTTTTCCAAAACCAATGTACAGGCTAAAATTTGAAGAACAATTAAACTTGTATTTTAAGTTCTCATTATTTCACTCTCTATATCTGAAAAAGAAGATCTAGACGCAGGGGTCCTCAAACTTTTTAAACACAGGGCCAGTTCACTGTCCCTCACCATTGGGGGTCAGATTGTAATTAAAAAAAAAACTATGAACAAATTCCTATGCACACTGCACATATCTTATTTTGAATTAAAAAAAACAAAATGGGAACAAATACAATCACACCGCCTCGTGTGGCCCGTGGGCCGTAGGTTGAGGACACCTGGAGAGGTCTAAGTGATTTTCCAAGTTAAATTTGCACCAGATCAGGAAGGAGAATCCAGATCATTTCTTTCAAATATGGACAGTTCTTTTTGTATTCCCATAACAGTTATGTGTGTATTTAAATATGTACACATCTTGATATGTTTGCTCTGCATTTTTGTGTTTCCAATTGCGTGCAAATGCACCAAATTCAGAATTTTGCATAAAAACAAATTCAAAAATCTTTCTTGTCCTTTGTGCCTGAGCTACAGACTTGTCGATGACACCCAGAGCTGCTGGCTGGCTGGCATACACAGGTATGGACTGCTGGTCAGCATTTCCTCATGACCACTGATTACCGACACCTATGTTATGTGAATTATAACATATTCTGATCACCTCCGCCTGCCTTGGTTCCATGAATTTAACCATCAATGGATAATTCCCACTTGAACTTTCTTCAGTCTGCCCTCATCTCTCTCTTCCACTCTTCCCAAGATCAACAATGTGTCTCCCGTAGTCAAAATTCAAAGTGTTCTTTCTCATTCCTAAACCAACTACTTTGACACACAGCCTTCTCCTATGCTATTACAAGAGGATGACCGCATCTCCTGTTTCAGACAAATGCCTGTACCTGTTTTCATAGTCCAATGGACTCTCCCTCTTCCTCTGTTCTCTCTTTACAGTAAACCTACTTTTTTTTTTGCAGTTTTGGCCAGGGCCGGGTTTGAACCTACCACCTCTGGTATTTGGGGCCGGCACCCTATTCATTGAGTCACAGGCACTGCCCTAAATCTGCTTTTTTATATTCAACTTCTCTTTTCTTTTGGGTCTCAAAGTTGCTCACGCACACACACACACACACACACACACACGCGCGCGCGCACCTACACGCACGTGTGTGTTCTGTTAAAACCTAAACAGAAAAATGTTTGACTTAACGCTTTAACTCTTATTCAGTGATAACTGAATAGAGTTAATTTTTTACTTATACAGGAGTACATTTCTCTAAATATTTCTACCTGTTTCCTCCCATTTCCTCACTTCCGTCTTACTTTCCAATCCATTCCCCTTTTTATCCTAGCTTCTCTTGTGCATCGGAACAATTTTTGACAAGGCCCATCCTGATCTCTATGTACCTAACATTCCAGACCTCTCTACCTTATTTCACAGCAGCACATTCAATGTTGTAACCTTTTCCTCTTCTAAAATATCGTCATTACTTGGCTTCCAGGACATGCCACTGCTCTGATTTTTTCTAAGGCATTCTCTGCATTCTGTGCTAGCTCACCTTTCAAGCTGAGACACTTCATTACAGCAGCTTGGTTCTCAGTCTGTGGACTTTCATTCTGTCTGCACCCTCCCTAGGCGATCTTATTCACAGCCATCCATTGTAACACTACCTATGTGCAGACGGCTTCCAGATTTGAAGAAGAGTGAGGTGACTCCTTTGAATTCCAGACCATATATTTAACAACTACTTTACATACCCCACTTAATGTCTTAAAGACACTTTATCACATAATTTTTACTTTCTAACCCACTTTAATTTTTTTTCATCTTAGATTTCTTTTTCAACTATCATTGCCAGGTAATGTGTCCTGCGTCACCCCACAGCCAACACTGACTATATTGTCCATGCACCTTCTTCTCACCACCACCAGCGTCTAGGACCAAACTACTACTCTGTTGGATTAATAGGAAACCATTCTTGCTTGCATGCCCATATATACTATGGTTCACCCACCATCTGCTGGGTGATATTTTCCAAATATAAATAGGAACATGTAAAAATACCACTCCTACTCCTTGCTTAAAACATTCCAGAGGCTTCTTGCTGCTCTTTTAAAGTTCATGAAGCTCTCTGCAATGACGGTTCATGGTGAGCCCCATCTTGTTGGCCAGCTGCTACAGCCCACATCTCTCTTGCCTCTTAACAACACAGGTTAACAGCCTCTTGCAGTTATTCTGCTCCCATCTGGCGAAGGTCTTTGTCACCTGCTAGGCCCTCTGATTGGGGCTTTCTTTTTTTCCCATGTAATTCCTTCTTCCCTCTCTTCTTTCCCTAGTTAAGTCCTTTTCATTCTTTAGTGACTGTCTCAGTCACACTTTCCCTGTGTATTTGTCCCAGATCTTTCTGATAAGAAAGACCCTCCCATTCTATCTTTTAAGAGTTCTCTCTTAATATCATTGAAATTTCATCTCCAAGTTTGATTATTTGATCAATGTCTTTTGTCAATAGAACATAAAATCTTTGAAAGAAGAGGCCACATTTGTTGAATACCTCTGTATCACCAAGAGGCCACATTTGTTGATACCTCTGTATCACCAAGACCAACCAAACACTTGGCACTTAGTAGTTGCTCACTTAAAAATAAATAACTGATTTGATGAAAGAGCAAAGGTTATATTTTTTTCCTTGTAAAATTACCCTGATGCTTATATGACATTTTTTAATGATTCGAGAAAACCTTGGAAATGTGTATGCTCATATCCCAAATACTTTCTGTAGGAAAGGGTAGAAAACAGACCAAGGGGCATTGTTGACATGCCAAGGGCTAGCGTTTCCATGAAGACTTAAGTGAGTAAAAAGTATGAGAACCAAAGAGCAAAGTAAACAGCTTTGCACATGAGTCTGTTTGCAGGAGCAAGACAAATATGTAGCATCCAGACATCAAAAAAGACATGAAGCAGTTTGCCAGAGGCTCGGATGGAGTCAGTACTACTTTTCTAAATTTTGTTTATAAATATGAAAAGGAGTTTTTGGTCACCAAAAAAACAGAGAGATGTTACTGACATTTAATGGGTCGGGACTATGATGCCATTTGCCCTGCCAAAGCACAGAGCAGTCTTGAGTGACAAGAGGTTTCCTTGCCCTAGATGCCAAGAGCTTCCCCTCAGAGAAATACTGGGGGCCAAGAAGCTCCTAAAGGAAAGAGTTTATAGTTTGCTCCTGTGTGCATTCTCGCAGCAAGTGAAAGCACACTTCAGATACTTACCACTTAACTAAACGTAGCATAGAAACGCATAAATGTATGGATTTAGGTTGATTCAGTGGTAAAGACAATAGGAACTCTTGTGTCTGAACAGAGATGGGAAAGGATAGTCCAGTCTCAGTAGTTAACAAAAAAGAATCAGAAACGATTAAGTAATGGAAAGCAGAGTGGTCATCACTATTAGAAAGCAACAAGAAATCCTGATGTGGAGATAGGCTTTTAATTCTAATGCTTTAGTAACTACATAGGCTTGAAGAGGATTCAACGGGGAGTTTTAGGTCTCTACGGCACTGATATGGAAAGGCAGCAGAGCTTCAGATGGATCCTAAGAAAATGGAAGGCACTTATATGCATCATTTTTTAAAAATGACTAGGAAGCTAAAAAACATGATAGAAAAAGAGAAAAGAAATAGAGGTAAGTCACCCCCCCTTGGATTTCAAAGACCCACAAAACCAGCCACAGCTCTCTGCAATGGAGACATTCTTTAGTCAGACTCGCGTAATAGTTCTGAAGCAGCAAGGGTAATCGTATTGATTTTGAAGGAATGTCTGGTTAATTTTTCACAAGGCGTAGATCCCTCAGAAATCAATAACTTTCTGCTGTATCTTTATTCCCCTGAATAAACTGTGTCTGTCGGAGAAACTTGATTCCTAAGCTCAATTGGATTCATAAAACATTCACAGCCATATAGCACAAAAGAAATGTAAGCTTTCCCTAGAAGTGGTAAGTATTTAACCTCAACATAGGACAAAGACTCCTTCCTTTTTGATACATTCTTGTCCTTGGAGGGGCCTTAGTAGGGACCATGATTTCTGTGATGCAAATGCTTTTTTTAAACATTGGTTCCTTTCCCCAAAGGAAAAGAAGCATCAACAGAAAATATGACGTGCATGTCTGGAATTAGAACTAAACAAATACCTTTTGTTAAAAATCTGGGATTATTGGGTGGCTGTTAGAAATGTATTCATTTTATTGTACTTTTATTCAGTAAGATCAGTGTGCAGTAATAACGTTGGAAAAAATAAAAATGTGCCTTGGAGCCAGTGTTAAAATGTCAGCCAATAATAGAGCTTAAAGAAGTCACTGAGTGATTCTTGCAGTCTCATTTTACAGAGGAAGAAGGTAATGGTCAGAGAGGTTAAGTGTTCTTCCTAAGGACACACAGTACATGTCTCATTCATTCAGCTGGAAATGCCATTTTGAAAAGAAATCAACAGACACTCATATATCAAGGACAAAGAATGTACAAGGTTAAAAACCAAGATAATGTCTGGACTGGAATAAACACACAATGCAAGAACTCACAATAGAAACAGGAAAGAGAAGATAAAAGAAAAATTCTTCAAATACATTTCAATGCTAAAAAGCTTCCCACATTTAACTAAATATCACCGATGACTCATTTTCCTATAAATCCAGTTATAGCATTAGACAAATAAGATTGATCATTGCTACTTAGCTTATTCTTATGTCATGGTTACAAACTCTTGGTATACAAAAATTCAGTGGAGCTTTAAATACCTGTAATGAAACAATTTATTGGCAAGTTGGTTAGGTATTATTTTGAAGAGACAGAAAGAGAATCCAAAGTCCTTAAGCTAATCCAGTGATTAATTAAATCAATTTCTTTTCTGAGCTCCTGTGTTCTGTCCTAAGCTTTTATACTTACCTCAGTCCTGGGTGTTGGGTCGAGGGGAGGGAGACACATGCAGGATTGTACCTACATCTGCATGTCTGTTTGCAAATGTCTTGAAGAAGAACAAAGATATTTACGGTCATGTCAGATGATGCTTAAAATAAGGTAAAATTCATTTATATCGTCTTTGTTTCCTTTGGTTTATTGACATTTTGAGGATTAACAAATAGGAAAAGTTATCGAAACGGGTATATTTTATGCTGGTTTCCAACTAGGATTCTGTACATCATTAAACAAAGGTAAGCTTTGTCACTGAAATGTGATGGGAGAACTAACTTTATGGGCTGTGTTTCCCCCAATGATGGTACCCAACATTCTTTACTCTGGGGAATTTTAGAATGGGAGTGAGAGAATCAGTGTTTCTATCCCAGGTGTCCCAGCACTATAAGGTATAAGCACTGAAGTCAAGCTCTGCTGAGCTTCTGCTGCTTAGCCAAACCAGCTATTTAAAAAATTACCTTCTTCTAGATCTAACAGGAGGTGACTTTTAACCTACAAACAGGCTCAGGTGTTGCTCTTTGTCCAATTTTGAAAAAGTCCAGAAACTCTTTTATGGATATTTGAATGGATACTTATGATCTAAACCACTCAGAGTTCTAATTTATTTAAAAAACATTAGGAACAAAGCTTCCCAATTTCCTCATTTCGCCTTATGGAGATCAAAAGTATCGAACTAATGCAAGCCCTTTCTAATGAGGACTTGATCGAAGCTACTAGCTCTCCATGTAGTGGGTTCCCATATATAGATAGGAATGAGCTTGGCAGAAAGAGTGGTTTTCAAGAAGAAAAGCTTGCCATGTTACCTGGAATGTTCATTGTGCTCATAACACTATTGTCTGAAACTATTAATTGAGACCCATTTGATTAGTTTTTATTTAGTACGAAAATAGAAGAGTTCTAAATTTGAGTTTTTAGGAAAAGAATGCATTGATCACTAACTCCTCAAGTAGAATAGGAACCAATTAACATATTACTGAAAGGGTAATTTAAACACACATACACATACGTGTGGTGAGTGTCTGACACAGGTAAGCACACAAACCCCAAAATAGAACACAGCTGCTAGAAGTGTGTTTGGGTGTGAACTTCTTGTTCTTCTTTCTAGGACCTGGCAAATTATTAGCCAGGTATCCTTTAAAAAAGAAAATGTCTCTTTTAACTTTCTCTTTCTTTATGTATTTTCTAGCATATCTTATGTGCAATGGGAAAGCTAACAGTTTTTCATGTGTATTTAACATTCATAAGAATGAAGATATCTTCATCTCTCAATCTTCAACTGATTCAGATGAAAAATATCATTTTAGAGACTTCACTGCAATTACATTAAACCTCTAAGGGTTTGTCTTGTTGATCATACATATTTAAAGCCTTCAGTCCTCTACCCAAAGTCTTAAAAATATTTGCTTGACTCTAAACCAACATTTTTTTTTTCTTAGTCTTGCTTGACTTTGCCATTCTCTATCTTGGTGCTCAGTCCCTCTCTGACCTAAACATTTTATGACATGTCTCATTGCACAACAGAGGTTTTATTCTAAGACATAGAGGTTGCTGGTGGGAAGAAGCTTTTTCCAGGTTCATACTACTCTGAGAATTGCCCCTTCTGTACAAAAGTTTTCTGTCCCTGAAACATTCTCTCTGTAACTGAAGTGTTGTTGAATTGAGTCATGGCCATCATCATGAAGACTGCTCCAGATCCACAGACCACTTTCTGTTTCTTTAAAGTACTGTGTTATGTAAGTTTGAATATTTAAACATAGCTACTGCAGTAGAAGCCCACCTGAACATTCAGTGCCTTAATACCAAATTGGTTTATTCTTGCTCATGTCTGATGAGGTCAAGCTGTCCTTCTCTGTCTTGAAACTATCCTATTAGGAATGTGCAGCAAGGTAATGAAGGAGACACAGTCACCACTCCCTTGACTGCTTTGATCCAGAGTCACACAAGCCAATTCTGCTCCAATTTCTCTGGCTATCAGTAATCACATGGCCATAATCTTACTTCAAAGGCAATTGCAAAAGGTGGAGGAGCCCACGGGTATTTGGTGAGTCATAAAAGTTTTTGTCACGTATACATTTATATCTGGGTTTTGACAGTAACATAAATAAAGAGCATAGAGGTTTCTGTTCTTTATTGGAGGGTTTTCCAGTCCCAACTACATTTGGACGAGGACCCAGTTGACGCTCTGGTTGAGCATCCGAAGAGGTAAGAACGAGTTTAAGCATAAATTTTGACAACTGGTACTAAAATATAAAGCAGTCAGTTGGCCACTTGTCTAGTTTTAATCGGCTCAAAGCTATGAGGGATAGAGTGTTAAATTACTTTACACAGGTAAAAACCTTCATAGAGGAGTGACTTTAGTTCAAACTTGACCTTTTTGATTTGATTGTGTCACTATGCTTTGTGTCTGCATCAGAAAAGCGCAGCTCACACTAACGCATTTATTGTAATTTGCTTTGTGAGAAGTACATGAAATCAGAACTGAGAATACCTTTGGAAAATATGAAGTGCTACAAAAATACAAATTAGTGAATTTTGATGACACTATGAGCTTTCTCTAACAGACATTTTGTATTGTTTATAGCTTCTTGATAGAAATATAGTTTTGATATCAAATACATTTGCACTAAAATTCACTGAATATTCATGTAAAGAGAAAACAACTAGTTTCTAATTCGTGTTCTCTTGTAAAGATGCTAGAAGAAGTAGACTTTATAATTAAACATCTAATTTTGAAAATTAGCTAGTTAAAAATAGTTTTGTACTGCTACAAAAGTATATTTTTCGTACATAATCATGTTGCTGAGAAAATAGATCATTCTGACAACACTGTTTATGTTGGGAATAAAATCTTTTAAAATGTATGACTTATTAAAAATAATTTAATTTATCGAATGATAATTTATATAACTATCGTCTTTTTTTATTTTAATGGGTTCTTCCTACCATGGCATATCTCTTTTATTTCTTTCTTCCTTTTTATTTACTTATTTTTTTCAGTAGCGTACTCAAGAAAGGTAGAGTTCCTGTTATAAGGATATGAATTCCTCAAAAATCACAATTCCGTTTAGGTTACCTAAGCTGTTATTGAATTTTATTCGACTGTTCCTTTTCTTTTTTTTCCTGTTACTTCTGAAAACTCAAGAAGAGGTCTAGTAATCAATATCTTCACTATGATTTTAATTCCTTATGAAAATACAAAATCTTCAGTCAGTATTTAAAAGAGAAGCTGGGTAGTGATGCCTCAGAGAGAAAATAATCTTGCTCTGTGATTTTGGAGTAAAGACAATCCTGGGACTTTTGCCTTCTGAATGTAATAAATCATTTATTCATAAAATAATAACAGAACAGTTTTACTCGGAGGCTGCTGCCAGCTAATGACAGTTGCTCCACATATGGCTACATAATATCTAACAGCTCTTCTTCTAGCAATTGTTTTACAAGTATAGATTATTTTTGGAGTACTTCAGTGAAATCATGGGTAGTTTGTATAGATCCTTACTAACTTTGGACATTGATGTCCACAGTATGACTTTGAGTTGTTGAGCAGTGTAAGATGTTGAGGACCTACGATAATAATGTAATTATCTTACCATCAATAGCCACAAAATGACTTCTCTTGACTTCATGAGAGAAAAGGGGAACAATAGTTTCATTTTTCCCATCTCACACTTACTCCACTGTAGGGTCACCATGCATGGGGTGTTTTGTTTGCTTGAAATTTCCAGGTGGTTTTCTTGCTATTTCACGGCTGTACAGATCCAGTTTTAAGGGAATACAGTAGAGAGAAGCCCTTTGGAGCTGAAGGAGATACTGAAATTGAAGTGTTACATGATGGTGGTCTTTGCTGTCTTTTAATAAGCAAACCATTGGATGAAAAGAATTTAAGGCTAGAAATTCCTAAGTCTTTAATCCATATTTGGCTTGGCAAAGAAAATATTTTGTCATTTAATCTCCAACATAGACTTTCCAGATATATTTGGCAAAAGCCAGCCTTATCAGGAATGTTCATAGCTATTTTCTCAGTCATGATAATTCATTATTAATAAATTTATTTCATCTATTAAAAGATTAGTGGATGTGGCACATTACAAATGGCTACACAACCTATGGAGAGTTGTGGTCTATGTACTGTTGACTTAAATCTAGGTAGGGCAGGTGACTTTTTTGCTAATAGAATATGATAGAAGTGACAATCAGGTAGTTTCTTGGCTGGGAATGAAGAGACTGGCTGCTTCTACTTCCTTTCTCTTGAACAATTCACTCTTGGACTCTTGAATCACAATGTAAAAGTGATCAAGAGAGATCACATCTGAGGGCGGTCTGAGAGGGTTTGAGACTATACAGACAGAGACCTGATTAGGTCCTGCCTTCCAGCCATCTTCCAAGCACGAAGCATCAAGAATGTGAGTAAAGCTGTCCTGGACACTCCAGAGCAACAAAGATCATAATTTAACATTCAGTTGGTTACATGAGGAAGAAAAATTGCTTAGCTGAGATCTGCACGCATTCTTAATACACAAAATCATAAAATGGAGTAAAAGGTTATCCTTTAAAAGTCATTAAGTTTGAGGAGAATTTGCTACACGATAATTGATAACAGCATGAACAGTGGATATCTTGTCTTAATTTTCTTGGAATCCCTAGTATTCAGAGTCTGGCACACGTTGGAGTTTTCAGAGTTATTTTTTGAGTAGATATATAAAGACTTGGTAAAGAAATGAATTCTTCAATAATGGAAAGGTTCATAAAGGTATGCATAAAGTTCTTATGTGAAGTTGTTAAGTTCTAAGGCTGGCACATGAGCTATATCATTGAAAGTCACACTTAACAAATCTTAAAATGCTTATAATAAAATAATATATTTGATTTTGTGCTTTCCAAAAAAGTTGGTTTCAATTTATATTCTATATGAAAAACATGTTTGTTTAAACCAGTGAATCTCAGCTTGTGCTAAGAAATGGTCAAAGGTGGGCATCCCTGAGATAATAGATCTATATCGCTGTCTTACACCACATTACAGCAGGGCCGCCATGTGTAATTTTTCCATATGTAAACTGTACAAACTTGGGTGGTGCCATTCATATAAACTATGAAGTGAATGGCATCTTCAAGATTTATTCAGTGCACAACCAGTCCAACTATAATCTGTATTATCTTCTTGCTCCTAGAACAGTGTCATTGTAGGTGGTGAAAGCAATTCTTCCACTGTTTATATTTATCCCTCCTTTCTCTTTTCAGAAATACTTCTCAGCCACTTATCCCTTTTATTTTATGTCGATACCATTTTGAACAAAGAATATTTTGAAATTTATGTATAATGTGTTATTATACTGAACTTGGGAGCATGTAGGGACTGATGCTAAACAAAAGATGAGCAAACACTGATAATATGATTCACTACTTCCCAGAGTATTAATGAGATAATCACAGAAACAAATTGAATCAAGCTTTGCTTTTCCTCCTTCATTAAATAGCTTCACCAAGGTCACCAGTAATGTCACTGGTATGTGTAATGGACACTTTCGAGTCCTCATGTCACTTGAGCTCTCATTTGGACCTGATTTTGAACTACCCTCTCTTTGTAACATCAGCTGTTCTGGTTTTCTCTCTCACCAGCTATTCTTTCACAGCCATCCATGCTGGTTTTTCTTCAACCATCCCGTCTTCAAATAAGAGAGGATCCAGTTCCTGGATCATCTCTCAATTAATCTTATGATTTTAAATACCACTGATATATCCTAAGCTTACCTCTGTTTTGTATCTCTTCTCTGAATTCTAGACTCATATAAAATTGCCTATTTGACATGTGCACTTAAATGTCTCAAAGAAATCTTAACTTCACCTTCAAAACCAAATTTCTGATATTCCCATCTTCTCAAAATAATTGATCCTGTGTTTAATAGCAAATCCATTTCTCCACTGTTCAAGAAAACCTAACTTGTAGCCAACCATGACTCATATCTATTTCTTATACCTTCCATTCAATTCATAACAAATTCTATTTGCTTTACCTCCAAATCATATCCAGATTCTTACTACATCTCATCATCTCCACCAAAACCATCATGGTCCCAACAACCATTATCTCTAGTCTAGCTTACCGCTTTCATCCCCTAGCTGTTCTCTTAATATCCACCCTTGATTCTATTATCAACATGAGAGTCCATGTGACTTCCTTAAGCCCAAACATAACTCATCTATTTAAACCTCTTCATGATCACCTATTTTATTTTCTATTGTCATTTCTAATACCATTTCCATCTTGGTCTGTTCTATACACAGTAGCCTCCTTGCTTTTTCTGGAGTAACCTGAATATGTTATAGTGCATTGTGAAGGCATTATTTTCTGCTTTGTAATCTTCACAGAATCTGTATGTCTTTAACTTTCATCCTTCTAAGCCACTGATCCAACTTAGCTCCCTGACCACTCCTTTTAAAATCCCACCACCACTCTATCTGTGCTCTACTGTCATTCCCTGCCTTAGTTTTATTTATGCAATAGTATTTATCATTTTTTAATAAAAAATGCAACTTATTTATTTTGTTTATTGTTTATTCGTACCTGTAGAATATAAACTGCATAAAAATGAGGGTTTTGTCTCTTATATTTTCTAAGGTCTGTCTAGTACCTAGAATGGTACTTGGCAGGTAGTAGGCTTTCAGGACATACTCATTAAATTAATCACGAACAAGCAGAGTACCTGTGCTCTAGGATATCAGAAAAGGTAATCAAATAAAAGATTGTCTAAGTAGCCCATGATTCCAAGAAAATGGTCTGAAATTAAAAGCTAGTATGTAACCAGGCACAGTGGTTCATACTGTAATACTAGCACTTTGGAAGGGTGAGGCAGAAGGATCACTTGTGGCCAGAAGTTTGAGGCCAGCCTGAGCAAGAGTGAGACCCTAACCCTAAACAAATAGATAAATTAGCTGGACATTGTGTTGTGTGCATCAGTCCCAGGTACTTGGGAGGCTGAGGCAGGAGGTCCACTTGAGCCCAAGTGAGTTTGAGGTTGCAGTGAGCTATGATGCCACTGCATTCTAGCCCTGGTAACAGAACAAGACCCAGCTTTCAAAGAAAGAAAGAAAGAAAGAAAGAAAGAAAGAAAGAAAGAAAGAAAGAAAGAAAGAAGGAAAGAAGGAAAGAAGGAAAGAAGGAAAGAAAGAAGGAAAGAAAGAAGGAAAGAAAGAAGGAAAGAAAGGAAGAAAGAAAGGAAGAAAGAAGGAAAGAAAGAAGGAAAGAAAGAAGGAAAGAAAGAAGGAAAGAAAGAAGGAAAGAAAGAAGGAAAGAAAGAAGGAAAGAAAGAAGGAAAGAAAGAAGGAAAGAAAGAAGGAAAGAAAGAAGGAAAGAAAGAAGGAAAGAAAGGAAGAAAGAAAGGAAGAAAGAAGGAAAGAAAGAAGGAAAGAAAGAAGGAAAGAAAGAAGGAAAGAAAGAAGGAAAGAAAGAAGGAAAGAAAGAAGGAAAGAAAGAAGGAAAGAAAGGAAGAAAGAAAGGAAGAAAGAAAGGAAGAAAGAGTGACACCAAATAGGAACATGACTGTATTCTAATAAAATTGATGCAGAAAAATATTTTCTGTTTTTTTTCTCTACATAATTCCTATGGGTTAAAAGGCAGTCTTTTTAGAACTGAAGTAATCTCTATAGATAAGCATAGACAATTTTGAATATCTAAGTTGAGATATTAATATTAAGGAATCATCAGTAACTCACATAAGAAAAGGATATGGCTGAATAACGTTCTACAAACTTAGAATCTTTATCTCATGTCAAGAACTGTCTGAGACTTGTTCACATAAATTACCAATTACTTATATGGTCTGACAATTAAGTTCACCAACTCATCCTAGAAAAAATGGTATGTACCTCCTTGCTGAATATCACTACGATCCCCTTAGGAAGATATGCACCTATGCCAGCACCTAGTCCACTGTACAAAGCAATTTTGGAACTCTGTTTCTGGAATGACCATCAGAGCCATTGGCGAACAAGTTCTGACAATTAAGTTTGGAACTTCCCTCTCGGTGCTTACACTGGCAGCACTGTACAAACAACTCGATAAGGTTTCGTAACTCCGGTATATTATTAGTGTTTCATGGCTTTGGTCATGTTGACGTATGTCAGTGTCTTGCTAAGTGCTATTATTGTTGTTGTATGTTTTTGCATACTGTCTAATTAAAGCTCTTGTGGCCATTCCAAAAAAGGAATTCCAAAATTGCTTTGAAGGGTGGAGTAGGCACTGGCATTAAGTATTGAGTATTTCAAAGGTGATTAGAGTGATATTCAGCAATGGGATATGCAATACTTTTTCTAGGATGAGTTCACAGAGTGAGTTGTCAGGCCTCATGTTAAATGCCCACCTAATAATGCGGCCTGCATAGTTATTGAGGACTTGGATATATTACTGTGAAAACATACTATCTAGCTAGTGTGTGTGTATAGCCATATGGACAAGTCAATAAAATCAAACACATGTGTCATCATATATGTTGCATACCCGGGGCACAAAAGAGGATGCTGCTGGAGAAGACAGGAAGGCTTTGTGGTGGAAATGCTGTTTGTGCCAAGTCATGAAGCATGAGCAGGAGTTCTTCACATGGAGACAGGTGGGTGCTCATTAGAGAAAACGGACTGCGTATATCAGTGCAGAGAGATCTCAGTGTGTGATCTGTTTGGGAAGGCGGAACAATTTTCTTTGCAGAGCCTAGATGTCAAGTGGGTGGAACAGAGGAATGAGCTGGCCGATGTGGAATTAGAGTGGTGGGGATTACTCTTTCCCACACCCATTCTTTGATGAGAGTGCTTCAGTCTCTAATGTTTCCCAGGAGCTGCTGCTGTCCTCCCTTGACATCTGAGACACTGAGTAAACAATGACAAAAACACAATGTAACCCTGACCTAAAAGGACATAAGGTTTCATAGAGAAATAACAAATAGATAATTAGAATCGGGTGTGATGATTGCTGAAAGGAAAATGCACAAGGACATTTCTGGAGCGACAATGACAATAAAACTTACTGGGAGATATTACACTTGACCTGGATAGAAGTCTTTCAGAGGAGTCTTATGATATGGGTGTGTGTGTATGTGTATGTGTGATGCGTATATGCGTGTATGATGTGTGTATGCATGTGTGGTGTGTGTGGTATATACATAAGGTAAAACAAAAGTGCTTCCCATATGCAATAATTACTTGGCACAGAGCAAGGTGCTGCTACAGAAGGCAGGAGGGATCTGTGTGTGGTGTGTGAGTCATATGTTAGTGAGGATGTGTGTGCGGGGGTGTGTATGTGTGTAAAAGGACATAGGGAGTGGGTGCAGCAGGTGCATGTTAAGAGCTGAGAGCTAAAGGAAAGTGAGTTTGAGAAACTTCACTTGATACATCTGGGATCAATAGCACAAAATGGACAAGAAGAGGGAGAGATGAGCATTTCTGGACAGGGAAAGTCCTGGTGAGCTATCCTCAGTGCTTAATGTGTTCTGTTAATGGAGTCATGGAAATGTTTTGGTAAGAGAATAGCAGGGCTAAAATGCACCGGTCAGAGTCTCCATTATTTGTAGAAGAAAAACTGACTTAGACAGAGTAGTTAGCTAGATTCTAGGTGACAAGAAATTCAAGTACAGACTGAAATGTTTCTATTAGTTGTAACAGGAAAAGTTTTGGCACAAACTGTGAAGGATCTTTGTCTATGTCCTACAGGAAATGGGTAATGATGAAAGTTTTACACAGTGGCCAGGGTCGCAGATGAAAGAATATTTTAGAAAGATAAATGCAGAAAGATGAATTGAAGGGTAGAATCTAGCTCAGTGGGCTGAGGGCTGGCAAGTGCTAATGGGGATGTGAAGGATGGACTCAGCAATGGTATGAGATGCTGGGGCAGAGAATCCTTCTGTGGTATCAAATAGATAAGAATTTCTGTGGCTTTAAGCTTAAAAAGGGAGAAATTTCAACACAACTGTTCAAATCGCCAATCATATTAAGAGTTACCCCAAACCTAACTCAACTGCTAAAAGTAAAAATCATTTGTTTGTTTCTTATTTTTCTAGAAAACAAAATAGATAGAAGACAATTTAAAGAATAATAGAAGAAATTTACAAATTAGAAAAGAAATAGAATAAGGCCATACTGAAAACATAACCATGAAACTGGAAGAAATGGAAATGATCATAAGAATTTACCTTCTCATCTCTCAGAACTTTTCAGTAGTTTCCAAAACCATGAAATAGTGGTTGGAGGGAATTTCTTACATGATCTGGGGAATAGGTTGCGTTGTTGATGACAGACAAATCCAGAGCATAAGAAAACAGCACACATAGACCCAGTGGGTGGGGCCAGACCTGATCCTAACACTGGGGATTTGTTGAAATGATCAGGAATTTGAAGAGGTCTTCAGACTTCTAGGCTTTGGAAATTGAGAGAGCCAAAGAGATCATGGAATTGAAGCCATGGGGAAAGAAGCTGTCAGCTAATACTGTGTTTACAAAAAGAGAGCGGGAAAATATACGTGATATATGCCAAAGAACACAGAGACGACCATAAACTATTGGCTCTCTTTTCTTCTTTGAAAAGGGCTTGCTCAGTCATCGTTTGCCCCCATCTCCTGCCAACTACCTTCGTTCACCTTGAAGCACTTGACTACTTCCTCTGTTTCTTTTCTTGGCTACCTAAAATATGTTTTCCACATAAAGCAACATGTGACCTTTTTAAAAAACGTCTGATAGTTTCACATTTGTACTTAGAAGAAAATCTAGACTCTACCCTGACATTTAATTGCTCCTCTGTTCCAGGCTCCATCCATCATCATAGAAAGATGGTCAAGCCCAACTCCACCCTCCACCCTTACTCATTAGCTTCCCTTCCCTTAGTTTGCACTTTATAGAGCATGGTCAGATCTTTTCTGTCTCTTAACTTTTTGCACATACTGGTCCCTTTGCTGAAACATATTCACTTCCACTCTTTTCATGACTTTGTTTTAGGTGCCAGCTTTAAATCAGTTTTTCAAGAGGGCACCTTATCTAACCAGTGGCTAATTACACAGCACAATCATTACATTCCTCAGAACTTGCTTATATTAGCCATAACACTTTTCCCTATGTGTAATTATTTATTTACTTGTACTTTTGATGCTTTATTTTCATTGTAATTTATTTATTTTTCTGTTCTTTTTGGTGTTGAGGGCTCTGTATTCTTTGGCTTGGTGTGGTATGCCTATCTCCATGTGAGAATGTAACATATGTAAGGGCAAGAGCAATCAGTGTCTGTATTGTTACAAATGGAATTCCCAGTGCCCAGAGCACTATCAGACACAGAGCAGGTGATCGATAAACTTTACTTTTATGACCAACTAACTAAATAAATGTATGAAGTACACTTTGATGGAGTGACCTCTCTGCAGGATCTGAGAGAGGTATTACTATGCAATTCCGTGTAGCCAGCGTTCTCTTCTCTTGAACCTAACAACATTTCTTCTTTGATGCATAAAAATATACCCACTTCCTTATAAGCTGAGCAATATGGAGCTATAAAGGCATTGCTCCATTGTTGTGTTGTTGAAGAAAGTTGGAAGGTACCAACTTGTACTGATGACGACCATAAGTATTGCAGAGATGCACTTAGCCACAATGGGATCCTGGCAGTAATGGTGGGAAAGAGCAGATTGAAAATAATAGAATAAATTCAAATGGAAAAAGCAGTGAAACCACCTTAGTCTTAATACCCCAGAGAACATTCCATCTATAGGACACAATGGGGCTGGATTCTAGAATTGCAGTGCCAAGATGATGGCATCAAATATAGAGCAGGGACATTTTAGAAAATGTATCCACGAGGAGGAAAAAAGAAATAAAAAGGAAAAAGTATAAAAAGAGGACCCACCTGCCAAAAAATAGTGTCTTCAGGAAAAAAAGATAGAAAAGTAGTCCTGCCAATTGGCTAGGAGAAAAGCAGTATTTTATAGAAGGCTCTGAAATCTTGGGCTGATGTCATTAATGGGGCAAAGAAGTCATGGTTAGATGGAAAGGTTGTGTGCTTCTAGCAGGCATCTGTCAATAACAGGCAACTGAAAAACAATGCTTGAATATCAAAATCTTCAGTACTTGTGTGTAAAGCAACTAGATTTCTTTCCAAATCTTCTTACTTAGCAGAGTGAAATTTTATAATATTCTGCCATGGATTCTCAGGAATTGCACAGAATACTGAAGTCACTGGCAGTTCCTGCAGAGATCTGAGCTAGGATAAGATGCTGGTATAAGCATTAAAGCTATGTGTTGTAGATTTAAGTAGTTTAATACATTGTAGTTTTTGCCCTCTAAAAAAATCAATACCAATCAAATCAATTTATTATCATAGCTACTAAAATATGTATGGACTACATTTCTTAAAATTAAAGTATCCCTAGATACCCTGGTACCACCTTTTCATGATTAGATAATTTGTGTAAGTGGGTCGTCTCCTTCAATGATAATTATTGAGAACATTATAAAATCTGGTACCTTGTAGAATAGACATACAGGACCTAATAATAATTGTAATGATAACAATAATGATTGTATTATTGCATATATAATAGTGATTTATGCAATCACATTGAATTATTTTAAATCATTTATTATCATGCTATAGTATTCAAAAGTAAGTGGAATATATTCACTTATATACAGGGAAGTATGCCTGAGACTTTGCATTATTATAATTAAAAACTTCCTAAGGATTATTTTTACCTATCTCTTTTTATCATTTATTTATATTTACATCTTATTTTAAAATGATTTCAATTGCTCCTAGCTGTGCTTTTGAAGCACACATGTAGATTTTTAAATGTCACGAACATATTGAAATGACCACAGTGGAATTCTATTTAGAAACTGTCAAATTCATGACATGATTAGAATGACTTATTCTGAAATCACCAGAAAGCTTGAGATAAAAACAGACATTGTATGCAGTTTTAGACCCTGAAATAAATGCAGCTATCTCTCTTTCATCTATACTTCTATATTACATATTCTGTATATGTATATAGGTATATGTCTATACATTACGTATATGTACGGACATATATGTATTTATCTATACATAAAGTCTTCATTATACTTTTTGACTCTGGTCAACTTTGGAATCACATAATTGATTGCCTCCTGAACATTTCTGGGTAAGATGGTCATGAGTTAGGTGGTGTTTTTCACAATTTAGGTAAATAGTCTTGGTTTCCATAACAAATACTATGAGGGTTAGGAAAACAGTGGAAAGGATTTTAACACAAACTTCCACAGGTGAAGGATTAAGTGACAATATAACTAAACAACTCTAATCTCCATCTTTATCTTTTTTTTAAACATCTGCTTTCTTTTCTCTCTTATCCCAGACGCCTTGGTCACATAGTGCTCTTCTGAGGCATGTGGATTAACTCTGAATCCTTTTGTACACAGGTTGCCTTTAGTCCAGATGAAATCAAACTGCTCTTTAGAGTACTTGAATGATATTAAGCCGCTTCTGTATGAATTGTGAATTCCAAAATTATCTAGAATTTAGAATAAAAAAGAGTATTTAGCAATTTCCTACTGATTTCCCAAGTTGGAATTCATTAGAGCATTAATATAAAATTGAGTTCAATTTCAGGAGGATGAGTAATGTTGAGTTAGCTCTGATACTGTGCAATAAATTCAGGAAATTTAAAAGAATATAATTTTCTTCACCTATTTAAAAACATTCCTCTATAAATGATAGGCAGATGAATTATACTTTAGAGACAAATTGAAGTACAGGCAACAGTTAATGTTTAGCAGCAAACTTGATCCATTTTATATTGTTTAAGATAGTCAATAATGTAAAAAATGTGTTTCAACTTCAAGAATTTTGTTTCTTATGCTTAATTCATATTTTGTGCTCTTAGAAATATTTTACTAAATGGGGAATGCCTTCAAATTTAAGTAAGAAAAGAATTAAGAAGGAGATAATAGGACACTAACCAATTAAGAAAAAAAGTATTTGCATAAAACTATTGGAGTTTTAAGCATATCAGTTCTTCCAATTTTTAGTCTGCTAGTCTGGGACAAAATCATAAAGAACATCATTCTTATCTGTTTAGAGCAGTGGTTCTCAACCTTCCTAATGCTGCTACCCTTTCATACAGTTACTCATGCATGGTGACCCCCAACCATAAAATTATTTTCATTGCTACTTCATAATTGTAATTTTGCTACTGTTATGAATTGTAATGTAAATATCTGATATGCAGGATGTATTTTCATTGGTCATGGCCCACAGGTTGAGAACCACTGCTTTGGAGAGATACCAAATTTTGCTTGAATCCTGATTGGAGGGAACGGTCATGTCTACTTTGAAATTAGTGTAGCTATTCAGCTAGATTGCATATGTCTTAGATGACTTTAAGGAAACTTAGAAATATGATTATGTAACTAGGTAAAATATTAAGTAGAACAATATTGCACAAAGTGGATGTATTTCCTATGGGCCTATGAGAGATGCCATCATATGATGTGCAACCCTCAAATATTTCTTGCAGTCATATCCATTCAAGCTGTATTTTTAGAAAGTATCCATGCCATGAAGTCCAGCATACAGTACAAGATAACTTCATGATAATCAAGTCTCACTGATCACAGAAAAGTATCACAGAAAAGTATTAGTCCAAAGAGGACTAATGACCCTCAGCTGCAATTACATCCTGCTGGTGCATTTTAACTGCATTTATCAGGTACAATTTTCTTATGATTCCTTGCAAATTTTGACTTTGATTTATAGATAGGTTATTTCTTTGGGTACTGTTCATTGACTTTGTACTTAATAGTGTCATAAAATGTTCACCAAGGCATGCTAACCTTCCATATGGGATATCTTAGTTGATTGCACAAGCCTTTATTATACATGTATAAAATTCAATTTGATGAGTCCATCCCCAGTGAATAAGCATCAGATTAGGTCTACAATTGAATGCATTAATAGTCATTATTCACTTCTTTAATTTTACTAACATACAGAATGAAATAATGGTTTATTTGGCAGTGATATTTCTTATTTCTACTTATACATACATTTTACCCTGCTGTCATGAGATGTAGCTTTATTTTTTTTTTTACATGAAATGGTAGCCAGTTGACCATCTTTTGTGGTGTAAAAAATAATATCACTTTTTCAGCTCAGAATATGTGAGAATAAAAGCAGCAATCATTAAAGGTAAATATACTATATTGTTCTTTAATCTTATATACCCTGAAACATTTCCCTTGACCCTTTACATGTTGTTCTTGGACATTTATATATACAAGTATGTCTTTAAATATCACACCATTACAAGATGGACAATGTCTGGAGAAAAGGCTTAGGGCCATGACACTCATAGTTTTAATAAAAGTACAATGCATTTACAATGTAAATGGCGTGCCGCTGGAGAAAATGACCATGAGTATTGCTTCTATTTCTTCTACCTAAAATAAAATCCAAATTATATGGTGAAACGTTTTCATTGCATACTTTTGCAGTGATATTAACATACATAGTTTTGGTATTTATTAAATGCAGTTGTGCTTTAGTGGACCTTTTTTGAGCTTTCATTTATCCTACATCCATGCAATCACAGAACACACTATGATGAAATTCTAACCTACAGAAATATTTTTTAAGGGAACTATATTGTTTTGACCAAGTAAGGACAGAAAAAAAGAATATGCACATTAAAATAATCAATACCATGATCATTTTATTTATAATTTTATAATTTATAATTTTAACAGACATTCATAACATTTTAACACATTTATAACATTATAACATTTTAAGTTATTTATAATTTTAACAGACCTTAGTATGATCAGTGGAAGAATACCTTTTCGTCTTATATTTGGCTTAAAAACCTTTACTTCAATATCTAAAGCTGTCTGTCAGTGAAATAGTTGAGCTGCTTTAATTAAGTGCAGTACCACCAGGCTGACATTTTCAGATTGAATCCATGGGAAATAATTACATTTTAACATTCCCAATTTATTATGTCAGGTTTATAATAGTTACAAGATCATCTTAGCATTGTAAAGTTTAGAGAAGAAGAAAATGTCCCCAAGCGCTTATTCTACAGTAATGCAAAATGGTTTTTACACTATACTTTTCAACATTTCAATTATTTTCCCAGTGGAGGCTGTCTTTACCACCTTCCTAACACCGATTTGCAACAGACTATAGGTTTCATTCTTTGATGATATGGTGGTTTATTTAAAAAAAAAAAATGTGCTTAGATATTTCTTGGCCCCCATATTTCTACACATAGGATAATTCCAGAGGAGGAATGTCTAACTCACTTCTGTGCTCATGACCTCTGCTCTAAATTTCTGACTTACTAGACATCAACGCTCTCCATGAGGATATCATGACCTTTAAGTGTTGTCTTGTCTACACTGTAAATCACCGATCCTACTCCAGCTCTGTGTTTGTCATCTCAGTGAACAGTACTAATATCTTCCCAGTGTCCCGAACCATGCTTAGCCCGCATCCATCACATCTATTTACATCTTTTATGTCTCCAACTCCTATATATTTTAAATTTTCCATGTTCCCTAAATACATCTTTTCCATTCCCCCCAGAGCTGCTATTCTCTTATTTAAGACTTTCGGGCTTGAATTTTCACAACAATATCCTGTATGTTCCATTTGCCTCCATCCTTGCTTCTCTTCAATCCATGCTTCATCCTTCGGCCAAAGTGAACTTTATAATCAAGGTGGCAAACTAGGACAATAAACCAGACCAAATCAGATGCCTGTTTTGGTAAATAAAGTTCCTTTTAAACACAATCTTGATTATATGTTCATACATATGTGTACTATCTATGCTGTATTGGTACAAGGAAGCAATTGAATAATTAGCCCACAAACCCTGAAATATTTACTATCTACCTTTCACAGAAAAAGTGTCCTGACCCCAGTTCTAAATCATCTGGTTTCCCATCTTAAAATTGCACAATGGTTTTCCATTGTCCCGATAGAAGACCTACGCCAGCCTTCAGTCTCAACTCTCAACATTTCCCCATTCAAGATCTATGTCCCTGCCATTCTCCAACTAACAGCCCTTCTACTCAGTTTCCAGACTGACATTGTAAGTATGGAGAACAATTTATGATCTTGCACAGTTGGTTCAAATATCTTCTCTTGTGGATAATTCCACTTGACCCTGGAAGTGTGAGACATATACTACTAATACATAGGAGTGTACACCTAGGAGTGATGTGGCTGAAGTTGCCCACATGAAAGCACATATTAGTACATAATAAACATACTTATTTTTTTTTTTATTTTTTGTCTCTCTGTTGAACTGCCTCCCCAAAGACTAATGGCGTAGCTGGCCCATAGCAAGAACTCAATAAACTTTGCTAAATAAATGAATAAATGCTGATTGTTCCCTTATTTTCTTAAACCTCCCATATAATAAACCTTAAAGATATTTATTTTAAATGATAAAATACTTTAAAATTCCATTTCAGAATTTTGAAAGTATCCTGATGTTATACTAAGGTATAGGTCGGCCTTGGGCCTGGTAAACAAATACAGTAACAAATAATACTGTAAAATAGTTGAGAAACATGTAACAGCTCAGAAAGTGTTTTCCTATGTACTTTCTCACTGAATTGATTCTCACAACATCTTCCTGTTGTCAATCCTGCATATCCCTTCACATGCACCACACAGGAATAATATAAAAATGACTCGGAAAATCAATGCTATAGATTCTTGCAATGTGTGAACTCAGGGCATGGATTAAAATCAGAACATGCTATAGTGAAAGTTGATATTTAAGTTCAGCAGCACTATATTCTCTTGTTTGCTGGAATTTTAACCCAAGATCTATTTTCTTGTATTTCTACTGCTAGCTCAATCTCCTGTTGTTCTTAGATGTGTTTCATTCTTTTGTTTGAAGGGAGAAAAAACATTGTTTTATTCTATGATAATTTTTAATACTGAACTCTATCAGTGTATCTTCCTCCAAGATCTGACCTTCTATAAATTAAAACATTTTTTGTGTTATAGAGACTTGACTACCCTTAAATCTCAAGTCTACATGCCTCAAGCAAGTTGTAAAGCATAAATTTCCGTATTTTGTGATGTAATAAATTTCTTTTTCACTCAGTATAGTTTAAATTGACATATTTTGTCCCTTTTGTGCAAAAAACTATACTAATACATATAGTTAGCCCTCAATATTTACAAATTTCATGTTTGAAAATTCATTTACTTGCTAAAATTTACTTCTAACTCTCAAATCCAAACTCATGATGCTTTGATAATCAGTCATGGCTTCCTGCAGAATGGTGAAAAATTCAAGTCAATTTACACATATTTTCCCAGCTGAGGTTCAATAAGGTTACAATGAAGGCTACACTCAGCCTTTTTTGTTTCAGCTCTCCCCCTGTAAACGAGCATCCTGGTTCTTTTCATAATCTATTTAGTGTTTAGTGTTTTTGCTCCTTTTGTTCATGATTTAATTGCTTAAAATAACTCTTAAACATGGTGTTACCAAGTCTTCCTCAGCACAAGAAGGTTGTGATGTTCCTTACAGAGAAAATACATGCGATGGATAAGGTTCTTCTGGCATGAATGATAGTGTTATTGGTGGTCAAGAGTTCAATGACAAATTAACAATATATACTAGAGTGCTTTTAAACAGAAACACCCATAAAACAAGGTTCAGTATTGTTTACTCCCCAACTAGGCTACTGGGTGTCTAGATTTTTGGTTAAACATTATTTCTGGGTGTGTGTCTCGCGTGCTTCTGGATGAAGTTAACATTTCATTCAATAGACTAAGTGAAGCAGATTTCCTTCCCCAGCGTGGAATGTGAGATGTGGGCATCACCCAATCTATCAAAGCCTGAATAAAATAAAAGGCTGACTAAGCAAGCATTATTTTTTTTATTTTTTTATTTTTTTATTAAATCATATCTGTGTACATTAGTATGATCATGGGGCACCATACACTTGGTTCATAGACCGTTGTCTAACTGCAGGCTGGAAAAGCGATTGGCTCTTACCTTCAGAATTGAAATCAGACTGGAACTTATTTCATTAGCACTCCTGATTCTCAGTCTTTCAGGCTTATACCAGAACTATGCCATCTGTTCTCCAGGGTCACCACCTTGCTGACTGAAGATCTTGGATTTCTCTGCTTCTGCAACATGAGCCAAATTGATCAATCAATCTATTTATCTATCAATCTATCTATCTGTCTATTTAAGTATATTTAATATTTTTTGTTCCTTTTGTTCATGATTTCATTCCTTAAAATAACTGATGTATATAGAAGAACTACACATAAAAGAACCTATCCATCGCATGTATTTTCTCTGTAAGGCACATCACAATGTCTTGTACTTAGGAACACTAGACAACACCATGTTTAAGAGTTATTTTAAGCAATGAAATCACAAACAAAAGGAACAAAAAATATTTAAAAACTTAACACTAAATATATATACACACACACGGAGTGTCCATAATGTTCATGTGCAATTTAAATTGCACACTTTCACATGAATTTCATGGCCATCCCTGTACACAAACAGACATATACAGAAACACGCACACATTTATGGGGAGGATGGAGATATGTATAATATATATACATATATATATATAACATAATATATATGTAAGTCCTTTGATTGTTTTTCCCTAGAGAACCCAGACTAATAATTTACCCCAGAATAATTTGTGGAGAGTTTTTAGATTGTAACTGATATGAATAATGATAATAATGATAATTACATACAAGGTAACATAGATACCGTTTATAACATTTTATTTTATTTAATCCTATAAGTGTTAGTACCTATACATAATACTTAATACATTTTACTTATCTAATCTTATAAGTATTAGTACTTATCCATAATACTTAATACATTTTATTTAACATGGTAATAAGAAAATATTTCACATTAAGTATTTACACATCCATTACATTATATCGGAAATGGGATTGCATTTTATTGCACTAAAATAATACATTAACAACATGTCTTCTACTTTTGGATATTGAGATATACATGTTTTAATAAATTAACTTATCTACTTATCCAAAGAAGATTTATTTAGAAAAACTTCTTACAGTAAAAATTCAGGGTCAGAGCACTTAAAATTTGGGCTTTACTTGTATATAAATGTTGATGTATATAAACATATATATGCAATTCATATACACATAATCAGAAGTAACTTAACTATATTTAATATTCTGCATGGTTAGGTTTTTTTATTCATTAAAAATAGAAATGAAAAATATGCTGCCTTGTTCTAATTTATAATTAAGAATGTTGAATGGTTTTTAATATACTAATGTATATGTTTGTATGTGAGGGTTTGCAAGTTTTTTTGTGTATGTAGTGTGTGTGTGTGCACACATGCATGTATGCACACATTTGTGTATGTGTTTCTTTGTAAGTCACTGTGCATGTTAGGATCCCAGAGTATGTGGTTTTATTCCCTGAAATATATAATTCCTCATTGGTGAGATCAGATGTGTTTGTTAGATAGCTTTTCTTTTATGATTGATTAGTAAAGAATTTTATACAAAAAGAAAATCCTTTGTCATAAGAGTTGCAAGTAATTTTCCAAGTTATTTATTTTCCCTTTAAGGCTTATATTTTCCTGACATTAGGTAATTGTTGAATATATCTCCAATCAAATATATTAATTTTTAACTTTATTTTTTCCTTCAACACTTTGTTTAGAAAAGACTTTGCCATCTCTAAAGTTCCAGCTCTGTTTTTGATAAGTATTCCTGATTTCCAGTGCTATTATTTATGTACATTTTAATGTGTTTTCTGCTGTATTATGGGATTTAGTGAGGGCAGGAAGTCAAATTCATATGGTCATTTGGTATCCTGGAGGACAAGTCTAAACACTATTTATTTCTCCTCTTAGTTATATATAACAATGATGTTTCTGTTATTATTAAGACATTTTTACTTTCCTGGAATATATTCAAAATTGTTATGATATTATTTTAATACTATACTTGTTTCAAGTTGTTAATTTGTTTGGGATTTTTACATCTATATGCATGTAAGATTGGTATGTATCAAAACACATACAAACTGAGACTTTAGAATATTTTGCAAAGCACCATAATTTTCTATTCCTTTGAAAGGCATTAACTGAAACAAAAAAAAAAAAAAAGAAAGGCATTAACTGCACTGTTGTCCAAATCTGGTTTCCTTTTATGGTATTATTGAATACATATAGTTATGCAATAACTATCAGTAAAGGAGATTTTCTAAATAATTTTTAACAAAATGTTTTTTCTTTGAAAATTGAATATTTAATTAATATTCATGTTCAAAATTCAGTACTCATTTAATTTTTAAGAGTTTAATAATTTAGGGTGGCGCCTGTGGCTCAAGGAGTAGGGTGCCGGTCCCATATGCCGGAGGTGGCGGGTTCAAACCCAGCCCCGGCCAAAAACCACAAAAAAAAAAAAAAAAAAAGTTTAATAATTTATGTAATAGCTTGAACTTTTATTTCTTAACTGTGTGTTTTTAAAATTATTGCTAAATGTGTGCATTGCTATTATCAATGTAACTTTATTTAACAACCACAGATTTAGCACAAATTGTGTATCAGAGGGTTTAAATACTTAATTTAATTCTTGGGATAAGCCTATCACATAATTTCTGTTATTATGCCCATCTTAAAGAATAAAAACTGAGGCACAGCCAGTTTAAGTTATTTGCTTAAACTCAGGTAGCTTGAAAGTGGAAGAGTCAGGAATAAAACTGAACTGTTCATATTCAGAGTGCTATAACAATTACTCTGTGAGAAAGAAAACATTTTTAAGTGGCGTAATTGAAAACTGCCATAAAGGCTCATATAGACAATGGTTGTCTTACAATGGCCTGCTTATGACTTTTTTTAGTTTATAATGGTGTGAGAGTGATACATATTTAGTAGAAGTTGTATTTCCAGTACCTGTACAACTATTCTGTTTTTCACTTTCAGTACAGTTCATAATAAGTTACATAAGATATTCAAACAATTATAAAATAGGTTTCGTGTTAGATAATTTTGCCCAACTGTAGACTAATGTAAGTGTTTTGAGAACATTTACAGTAGGCTAGGGTAAGCGATTGTGTTTGATGAGTTAGATGGATTAAACATAGTTTTTTTTTGACTTAAGATATTTTCTTTTTTTTTTGGATTTTGGCCGGGGCTAGGTTTGAACCTGCCACCTCTGGCATATGGGACCGGCGCCCTACTCCTTGAGCCACAGGCACCGCCCAGACTTAAGATATTTTCAATTTATGATGCATTTATCAGGACATAAACCCTTCCTAGTCTGGAAGCATCTGTGTGCTATGTACATACATGTCTATATAATCATCTCCCTGAACCCATATGAGATTGTTTAAGGGGACCTCCCTGGATACCCAAATTTGTGTTTGCTCAAGTCCCTAACATAAAATGATATAATATTTGCATAAACCTATACACATCTTCCATATGCCTTAAATTATCTCTGAATTACTTATAATACCTAACACAATGTAAATGATATGTAAAGATTTGTTATAAAATATTTTTATTTGAATTATTTTTGTGGTTTTGTTTTTCAAACATTTTCAATTTATGGTCAGTTGAATCCACAGAGATGGAACCCATGAATGTGAAGGGCCAGTGCACAATTTCTTCCATTTTAAATCCTTTCCAGAAATAGTTTTATTCCTCTAAATTTCTGGAAAGAACAAGCTCTACTTGATCAATTAAAGTAAAATAGTCATTATCTCTTCCCCAGTGATGGGATGACCACAGAGAAAAAAATAATTAAAATAAAAGAAAAGGAAGAAAAGAATAAAAATGGGACTAATGCCTCACTTAAATAGAGAAAATCGCTTTCATTGGTACCACCCTAGGCAACAACAGTTAGGAGCTCAGTGACCTTAAGTGCCACGGAGCCATTAAAGGTAATGAGGTGTGAGCTCAAGCCAATGACTGATAAAAAGGCAATGTCTGCTGGGGGCTCACACTGTAACCACCAACATTAATACATTAGTATCAGTAGATGAAACATGATGAGTCCTAATTCTCCTTTGCATAATGGATGAAGCTTGGGAAGCAGTTCCAGATGCCTGATGAACACCTTGAGCTAAAAGGAGAACCTGTTTTTTAAGCCTCAGCATACCTAGGTCTAGCGTATTGAGGTACAAGGAAGGAAAACGAGAAAATATAAGAGAGTGTGGACTTTCGGATGTCGTAGTTGTCTTAAATTTGAAATAACTTTAAGTAAAATTCTTTCTACAGGATCCAAACATGCCAATGGAAGATCGTGTTGAACTGATGTTCTCCATCTCAAATTATCCTCATCTCCTAAGAAAATGGATAATAAAGTTGGTTTGGCAAACTTTGAGTGAGCTAAATCAAACCTTGAGACAGATGTATATGTAACTCATTCAATTGTGTTTTTTTTTAAATTATTTATTTATTTTTTGTTTTATTAAATCATAGCTGTATATATTAATGCAGTCATGGGGTATAATGTGCTGGTTTTATATACAATTTGAAATATTTTCATCAAACTGGTTAACATAGCCTTCATGGCATTTTCTTAGTTATTGTGTTCAGACATTTATATTCTACACTTAGTAAGTTTCACATGTACCCTTGTAAGATGCACCGTAGGTGTTGTCCCACCAATTATCCTCCCTCCACCCATCTTCCTCCCTCCCCTCCCTTTCCCCTTTCCCCATATTCTTGGGCTATAATTGGGTTATAGCTTTCATATGAAAGCCATAAATTAGTTTCATAGTAGGGCTGAGTACATTGGATACTTTTTCTTCCATTCTTGAGATACTTTGCTAAGAAGAATATGCTCCAGCTTCATCCATGTAAACATGAAAGAGATAAAGTCTCCATCTTTCTTTAAGGCTGCATAATATTCCATGTTGTACATATACTACAATTTATTGATCCATTCAAGGGTCGATACTCAAACGTATTAACAAGAAAAGAACAAGGGATCCCATCTCAGGCTAGGCAAGGGACTTGAAACTTCTCTGAAGAAGACAGGCGCATGGCCTACAGACATATGAAAAAATGCTCATCATCCTTAATCATCAGAGAAATGCATATCAAAACTACTTTGAGATATCATCTAACTCCAGTAAGATTAGCCTATATCACAAAATCCCAAGACCAGAGATGTTGGCGTGGATGTGGAGAAAAGGGAACATTTCTACACTGTTGGTGGGAATGCAAACTAATAGGTTCCTTTTGGAAAGATGTTTGGAGAACACTTAGAGAACTAAAAATAGACCTACCATTCGATCCTACAATTCCTCTACTAGGTATATAACCAGAAGACCAAAAATCACATCATAACAAAGATATTTGTACCAGAATGTTTATTGCAGCCCAGTTCATAATTGCTAAGTCCTGGAAGAAGCCCAAGTGCCCATCAATTGTGTTTTGTACAATTTCTCATTCATGTCAGCATTTTAATGAAAATCATGTAGTGTGTTGAATCTACTATATATAATCCAGCTTGTGAGGGAAAAGATACAATTCTTCCTTAGATGTAAATGTGGGCTTTATGTAGTTATTATATAAGTTTCTTTGGTTTTTCTCTAGGTGGATGAAAAGTTAGTGCACAATACCTGCATTTCCTAATGTAAAGTATTATGCAAATTTTGAGACTGTCACTGCTGGCCAGGAAGAGTGCCGGACAAAATCGCATAGTACATAGCATAATGCTCTCACATTCTGCCTCTGGGCTGCAACCGTCCAGGGTGGTAACCTATCCAGACTCACCCTAAACACCTCCTCACCTTCTTGACAACTCCTATCTGTAAGCAATAGAAGCACCTCACTGAATTACGTACATTTCAGCTTCAACACTTTGCCTTACTCAGGTCACCTCAATCAAATTATGGCACTGATACCTTGATATTTACCTAAATCCAATTGGAGTCTTTAGATGTCGCCCACTTTGGCCCTCTTTTAAAATAATAAGAGATTTTTAGAGTTTGATTAGTGGTGTGAAACATAGCTTTCTTTTGGAAATCAAATCACTGGGCTATTTGAAGAGCTATTAGAATTCTGTGCCTCTCCTCACACATATAAATTTCTTAAAAACCTTAAAATGCTTTAATCTTAAGAAAATAACTGTCTCAGCTTTAAAATGTTCTGCTCTCTCTCTTTCTTATTTGGGAGGAGTTGTTTAATAACTATGATTTTTCTGTCCATGCCGTGACCTTGTCAAGCTGATCATGATGCATTTCATTCTTTGCCTCTGTTGACCTTTGTGGTGGCGAGTCTTACTTTGCTAGTGCTGTACTGAGTGCTGGACTGAAGTGATTCATCGGTTCCAAATTGGATATAAGTCAGGTAATATAAAGTCAAATGTAGTAGCTCAAGAGAAGAAACAAAATTTAAAAAAAAAAAAACACAAGAAATTTTAGGCATATGGTTATTCCACATAACAAACCAGGCCTTGAATAGCCCTTGAGAGATATTCTAGAGGCCCTTATCTACTCCTGGAAATAAAAAGTCCATTTATTTCCATGTAATTTCAACATTGAGGAGTAATCTGGTGAAAATATTCAAATATTAACCTAAAAAGATCGGGGCTTGAAATTCAATTCACAAAACACCTACAACTTAATCTTTAACTGATACAATATAATTTGTATCCATACTCTATGTTATTGAAGCTTCTATTCTCTACCTTTAGTATCCATCACAGAGAAAGTTACCAAATCATAAAAATGTCCTTTGGAGCCACTTTGCTTTTGTCATTTAAACTGATGTACTTTATCCCTTAGAAATAATCTGACTAGAGTACATTGCTCATGTAGTCCTGGTCTTGGGCCTGGGACTCAAATACTCTCACCCCAATTTCAATAACTTTTCCATATCCAACTCCTGAAGTTGTTGTTATAACCAACATCTGAGAAAGATCCTAATTTAGAAGAATGAAATGGGAGGAGTAAACAGCTATGTTACTTGCATCACTCTTTAGGTGATAGATATAAAGTGGGGTAGACATACTGTAGTGTTGATACATAGATAATGTGGATTTTCCTTATGCTATATTAAGGGAAAATGCTAGATTAAGACACGTAGATAAGTCTAAACATGCAGTTAGAAATTTGTTTAAAAAGTTTTATAAGCATTTCCACTAATGACAAATAATTATAGTGAATCCTCTTTTCTATTAAGACACTATATGTAGAAATTGGCATAAAATTTACAAGTCCTGTTTTTATCATTCTGTATATTATAAAGAAGATATTTCATGAATATATTTTATATATAGTTATCTATTGATCCTCTCCCCTCAAATGTATGCACACATGATCTACATAGTGTGTGGAGGTGGACAAAGAGACTATATAGACTACATATACAATATATAGCATATATGATATATAGATAATATATAATTTCTTAAAGATGATACCTTTCTGAATATACTCTCTTCCTTTTTCTCTCTCTCTTTCCATAGGTAGACAAATAGATAGATGTGTACTCCAGGTTATTCTTTCTTGATCATAACTTCCTTTTTATTTTTTTTTCTTATTGCACATTTAATATATAGAGGTTTTTTATAAAAGAAGAAATAGAGAAAAACAAATAATGGTAATAAGGAGATAACTCCACTACATAAAGAAAATCATTTTACAGGCTGAATAATGACTTTTTTTCTTATAAGAAATGTTTTAATACTTTATAGAAAGAGAGGACAATGGTAACATTTCTTAACCTATTATCTGCTAGACACAAGAATTAATATGTATAGCTTGAATATAGTTATTAATCATCAAATGATTTGATGAAATGCTGAGTTGAATCAGTTTGATTATTCTCTTTGTTGAAGAATTTCTTAACAACTGTGTGACCCAGCTTGTATGCCATGTATGGATTAGGCTTCTTCAAGAGGCAAAGAATTTCTCACTTTTATTTAAGCAAATAAACTTCTTTTTGTTTTTTCTACAGAGATGAATGTTTACGTAGAGATCAAATGAGCTTTAAATTTCATAAATACCTGCTAAAGCCATTACTTGACATTAATTTTATCTATATGTGCATGTGTACCTGTGTGTGTGTGAGTAGATATATGCATTTATTTACAATTCTTAAAACAAATTGATTATATTCCAAGACTGATGCGAACTCTTACCATAAAAAATAGATATAATAAAACTCTGCTTATGAAAGTAGGTAGGAGGAGCATGGAACCTAAGTTCTAGGTAAGTAAAATTGAATGTCAGGTGTCTAAGATGAAGAATGATGTTCATTTGCTGAATTGCATGGTTGTGTGGTTCTCATCAAATATAGGCCAGTAATTGATCTTATATAGATATCTGTTAATGTGTATAGTTCAAGCTGAACTTCATATTTACAAAAGATTCTTTTTGAGTCAGAACCATTTTCCTTAACATCTTAACTAACTCTAATGAGGATTTATCAATAGTTTTGATAGATTGTCAGATGCTAGCTAGAGCCATGGGGATAATTGCTATCATTTTGATATTTGGATAGCTCATTAATTGTCTATCAGCTTTAGTAAGGAAATCAGAACAAAAAAGGACACCTTTGTCTACAGCAGCTTATAGATCTGTAATTAGTAACAAAGTCATGCAGAATGTAAAATTGAACAGGGTAAGGTCCCTGCCCTAAATTTGTTTTCCATCTAATGATATGCAACTTACTAGAAATGGATGTAGGATAAGTAAGCACACTTACTGTTCTCATGGAAAACTCCACATATTTACTGCTGAATCTTGCTCAAGTTAAAATAGGGGAATAGCTCCTGTCTTATTTTCTGTTGCAAGAAGGAGAACTAATCAGTGGTATGAGGAGGGAGCAAATTGGCAGACAGCAAAAAACCACTTATTTTGACACTCAGGCTAAAGGAGACACAAAGCACATACAGTCAAAGCATAGCACCTCATTCTACTTTTCCTGTCCATTCCAAGATCTGATGCCAGAAAAACTCATTTTCTTTCTTTTCTTTCACTTTGCTTTGTAAAAAACTTTGCCGGACTTTTTAACTTGATTTCTTTCTCAGTGTATTATTGGAAGATGAGTGAGAAGAAGTATAAAGTGTAACTTTACATTATAGCTGTTTTAAGAATTATGGTATAGAATAGAAATTTATTTAAGAACAATGAGAGTATTTGTTTTTACTCATAATAGCCAAGTAAAATATTTCTAAAATAGCCCTAAATTTAATGACGGGAACATAGGAGGTTTTATTTTATCAAATAAGCTTAACAAAATTATTAGCATTGATTTTATTCAATTGATATGAGTATCATGCTTACTAATAAAAAATTACATTTAGAGAATTGGAGGAAAACTTCCCTGGCATCATCAGAGATGCATATATCCAGGTACAAGATGGTCATCAAACACCAGGAAGATTCATAGCAAATGGGACATCTCTAAGACACATAGTCATCCTCTGGCCAAAGTCAAAATAGAGGAGAAAATTCTATAAGCTGCACAACATAAAATCAGCAACTTATCTACAAAGGAAAATCCATCAGTCTAACAGCAGACTTCTCAGAAGAGACCTTACAAGTCAAAGGGATTGGGATCTCATTTTTAGTCTTCTGAAACAACAATTTCAGCCAAGAATTTTATTTCCTACAAAACTAACTTCCATAAATAATAAAGAAGTAAAAAGTGATGTTTTAAAAAGTTTGAAAAAATGAGGAGGGCGGAGCAAGATGGCAGCCGAATAACAGCTTCCTTGCATCTGGGCACCGTGAGTCTGGGGAGATAGGACTCCAGGCATCTCTGGCTGGTGGGATCTGCCTATCATCACCCCTGTGAGAATACAGGGAGTCAGGGAGAGACTTCTGGACCCCAAGAGGAAGACTAAAACAGTGGAAAACCGGCAAGTGGTTGCGTGTGTTCAATCCGTCTAAACCCGCCCGCAACTGTAAGTTCAGTAGCAGCGAGACTGCAAACCAGAAAGGCTTTACCTGTGAACTGTTTTGGTGTCTTTGGACTTGGCACTCAGCTGAACTGCCTTGGGGAGAGCCTGAGCGGGAGTGCGGAGAACTTTGGCCTTTGTCTAGGGCCCCAGTCTGAGCCGCTGAGCCAGATGGAGCTAATAGTGTTTGGCTCTGGGTCACAGGGAGCCATTGTGAGCGATCTGCCCGGGCAAGCTCGGCCCTCAGGGTCGCAGAACTAGAATTGGGTGGGAGCTGGTAACCCAGCGACCAAGTAGCCTAAGGGCGGGCTCTGAGACGCCGTGCAGCCCTAACCCTTGGGGGCAGAGGGAGACCAGTTTTGGAACACACGGTAAGTGGATAGCCACTTCAGCAGTGATTCCAGCGACAAGCACTTCCCTGGGAAAGCTTCTGCTCAGCAAGTGAACAAGTTCAAAGTGCCTTTTAAGTGAACTGAAGAGAGATTTAGGGTGTCTACCTGCTGGGGTTTGAGAAATTAGCAGCCTCCAGTCATATCAGAACTGTTATTAACATCTCATACCCCAGAAGACCACGTGTTGCCCAGACAATATTCAATAACATACATACTGCTTTGTTTTTGGTTGTGTCTTTTTTTTTTTTTTTTTGGTTTGGTTGTTTTTTTTGTTTATTTTGATGTTGTGGATATTGTTTTGTTTTTTAAGTTCAACCTTTTCCATACAGATCCTTTTTCTTTCTCAATTTTTCTAGTTTAATTATAATTTCCCATTGCTGCCTATTTCAATAATTAGAACTTCATTTTTGTTAGTGTTTCTACTGCTATGATTTGGTTTTCCACCCAATTTTATCCCGTAAAGTTTTCTTGTTTGCTTGTTTTAGTTTGATTTATAGCATTTTTGTCTTTCCTCTCTACTTGGTGGAGGTGGAGTACTGTGTCTGATCAGGTTAGCAAACAGCTGCTGACCTCAAGGGAACCACCCAACTGGGCACCACCAGAAGGTGGGTTTTTTTTTTTAAGGTTGTATCAAAGGACCCTACTGTACACCTATATTGCTCTGTCTCCCTCTTTCTGTGCCTCTCTTCTTTTTGTCAATATTCCTTTTACCCACCCCCTCTCCTTTCTCTATTTTTCTTTTTTTTTCCTTATCACTCAGTCCTCCTTTCTTTCATCCCTTTTTTGCTCTTCAACCTTCTCACCCTTCTGGTCCTGTAACGCTTAGTCCACAGGCACGAGAACTTAAAGAGCAAGAGGAAGTGAAAGGAAAATTAGGGCAAGGAAACAGATAAAAGAAATCACCCATGAGGAAGAATCAGCAGAAAACTCCAGGCAACATGAAGAACCAGTCCAGAACAACCCCACCAAGGGACCATGAGGTAGCTACTGCAGAGGATTCCACCTATAAAGAAATGTTAGGAATGACAGAAAGGGAATTTAGAATACACATGTTGAAAACAATGAAAGAAATGATGGAAACAATGAAGGAAACTGCTAATAAAGTGGAAAATAACCAAAAGGAAATCCCAAAACAGAATCAAATAAGAGATGAACGATATGAAGAATATAAAAAGGATATAGCAGAGCTGAAGGAACTGAAACAGTCAATTAGGGAACTTAAAGATGCAATGGAAAGTATCAGCAACAGCTTAGACCATGCAGAGGAAAGAATTTCAGAGGTAGAAGACAAAGTTCTTGAGATAACTCAGATGGTAAAAGAGGCAGAAAAGAAGAGAGAGAAAGCAGAACGTTCACTGTCAGAATTATGGGACTTTATGAAGCGTTCCAACATACGAGTTATAGGAATTCTAGAAGGGGAAAAAGAATGCCCCAGAGAAATGGAAGCCATACTAGAGAATATTATAAAAGAAAATTTCCCAAATATCATCAAAGATTCTGACACACTGCTTTCAGAGGGATATCGGACCCCAGGTCGCCTCAACTCTAACCAAGCTTCTCCAAGACACATTGTGATGAACCTGTCCAAAGTCAAGACAAAAGAAAAGATTCTGCAAGCTGCCAGGAGTAAGCGCCAGTTGACCTACAGGGGCAAATCCATCAGAGTGACCGCAGACTTCTCTAATGAAACTTTCCAAGCAAGAAGACAATGGTCATCTACCTTTAATCTACTTAAACAGAACAATTTCCAGCCCAGAATTCTGTACCCTGCTAAGCTAAGCTTCAAAATTGACGGAGAAATCAAATCATTTACGGATATAAAAACATTGAGGAAATTCAGCACAACAAGACCAGCTCTACAGAAAATACTTCAACCTGTTCTGCACACTGACCACCACAATGGATCAGCAGCAAAGTAAGAACTAAGAAATTAAAGGACAGAACCAAACCTCCACACTGATGCAAAAGATAAAAATAAGCAATGGACTTTCACAAAATAAGATGAATAGAATACTACCACACTTATCAATTATCTCAATAAATGTTAATGGCTTGAATTCCCCACTGAAGAGACATAGATTGGTTGACTGGATTAAAAAAATACAAGCCACCCATTTGCTGTCTGCAAGAAACACACCTGGCTTCAAAAGACAAATTAAAGCTCCGAGTCAAGGGTTGGAAGACAATTTTTCAGGCAAATGGAATTCAGAGGAAAAGAGGACTTGCAATCTTATTTTCAGATACATGTGGATTTAAAGCAACTAAAGTCAAAAAAGACAAAGATGGTCACTTTATATTGGTCAAGGGAAAAATACAACAAGAAGACATTTCAATTCTAAATATTTATGCACCCAATTTAAATGCTCCCAGATTCTTGAAACAGACCTTACTCAGTCTGAGCAATATGATATCTGATAATACCAAGGGACCTCAACACTCCTCTTACAGAGCTGGACAGATCCTCTAAACAGAAATTAAACAAGGATATAAAAGATTTAAATGAGACCCTAGAACAACTGTGCTTGATAGACGCATATAGAACACTTCATCCCAAAGATAAAGAATATACCTTCTTCTCATCACCCCATGGAACATTCTCCAAAATTGATCATATCCTGGGACACAAAACAAATATCAACAGAATCAAAAGAATTGAAATTTTACCTTGTATCTTCTCAGACCATAAGGCACTAAAGGTGGAACTCAACTCTAACAAAAATGCTCCACCCCACCCAAAGGCATGGAAATTAAACAATCTTCTGTTGAATAACAGATGGGTGCAGGAAGAAATAAAACAGGAAATCATTAACTTCCTTGAGCATAACAACAATGAAGACACAAGCTACCAAAACCTGTGGGATACTGCAAAAGCAGTTTTGAGAGGAAAATTTATCGCTTTAGATGGCTACATTTGAAAAACAGAAAGAGAGCACATCAACAATCTCACAAGAGATCTTATGGAATTGGAAAAAGAAGAACAATCTAAGCCTAAACTCAGTAGAAGAAAAGAAATATCCAAAATCAAATCAGAGATCAATGAAATTGAAAACAAAAGAATCATTCAGAAAATTAATGAAACAAGGAGTTGGTTTTTTGAAAAAATAAATGAAATAGATAAACCATTGGCCAGACTAACGAGGAGTAGAAAAGTAAAATCTCTAGTAACCTCAATCAGAAATGATAAAGGGGAAATAACAACTGATCCCACAGAGATACAAGAGATCATCTCTGAATACTACCAGAAACTCTATGCCCAGAAATTTGACAATGTGAAAGAAATGGATCAATATTTGGAATCACACCATCTCCCTAGACTCAGCCAGGAAGAAATAGAGCTCCTGAACAGACCAATTTCAAGCACTGAGATCAAAAAAACAATAAAAAATCTTCCAACCAAAAAATGCCCTGGTCTAGATGGCTTCACTCCACAATTCTATCAAACCTTCAAGGAAGAGCTTATTCCTGTACTGCAGAAATTATTCCAAAAAATTGAGGAAGAAGGAATCTTCTCCAACACATTCTATGAAGCAAACATCACCTTGATACCAAAACCAGGAAAAGACCCAAACAAAAAGGAGAATTTCAGACCAATCTCACTCATGAATATAGACGCAAAAATTCTCAACAAAATCCTAGCCAATAGATTACAGCTTATCATCAAAAAAGTCATTCATCATGATCAAGTAGGCTTCATCCCAGGGATGCAAGGCTGGTTTAACATACGCAAGTCCATAAACGTTATCCACCATATTAACAGAGGCAAAAATAAAGATCACATGATCCTCTCAATAGATACAGAACAAGCATTTGATAAAATCCAGCATCCTTTTCTAATTAGAACACTGAAGAGTATAGGCACAGGTGGCACATTTCTAAAACTGATTGAAGCTATCTATGACAAACCCACAGCCAATATTTTACTGAATGGAGTAAAACTGAAAGCTTTTCCTCTTAGAACTGGAACCAGACAAGGTTGTCCTCTGTCACCTTTACTATTCAACGTAGTGCTGGAAGTTCTAGCAAATACAATTAGGCAAGACAAGGAAATAAAGGGAATCCGAATGGGAGCAGAGGAGGTCAAACTCTCCCTCTTTGCTGACGACATGATCTTATACTTAGAGAACCCCAAAGACTCAACCACAAGACTCCTAGAAGTCATCAAAAAATACAGTAATGTTTCAGGATATAAAATCAATGTCCACAAGTCATTAGCCTTTGTGTACACCAATAACAGTCAAGATGAGAAGCTAATTAAGGACACAACTCCCTTCACCATAGTTTCAAAGAAAATGAAATACCTAGGAATATACCTAACAAAGCAGGTGAAGGACCTCTATAAAGAAAACTATGAACTCCTCAGAAAGGAAATAGCAGAGGATATTAACAAATGGAAGAACATACCATGCTCATGGATGGGAAGAATCAACATTGTTAAAATGTCTATACTTCCCAAAGCAATCTACCTATTCAATGCCATTCCTATCAAAGTACCTACATCGTACTTTTAAGATTTGGAAAAAATGATTCTGCATTTTGTATGGAACCGGAAAAAACCCTATATAGCTAAGGCAGTTCTCTGTACCAAAAATAAAGCTGGGGGCATCAGCATACCAGATTTTAGTCTGTACTACAAAGCCATAGTGGTCAAGATAGCATGGTACTGGCACAAAAACAGAGACATAGACACTTGGAATCGAATTGAAAACCAAGAAATGAAACTAACATCTTTCAACCACCTAATCTTTGATAAACCAAATAAGAACTTACCTTGGGGGAAAGACTCCCTATTCAATAAATGGTGTTGGGAGAACTGGATGTCTACATGTAAAAGACTGAAACTGGACCCACACCTTTCCCCACTCACAAAAATTGATTCAAGATGGATAAAGGACTTAAATTTAAGGCATGAAACAATAAAAATCCTCAAAGAAAGCATAGGCAAAACACTGGAAGATATTGGCCTGGGGAAAGACTTCATGAGGATGACTGCCATCGCAATTGCAACAACAACAAAAATAAACAAATGGGACTTCTTTAAACTGAAAAGCTTCTGAACAGCTAAGGAGACAATAACCAAAGCAAAGAGACAACCTACACAATGGGAAAGGATATTTGCATATTTTCAATCAGACAAAAGCTTGATAACTAGGATCTATAGAGAACTCAAATTAATCCACATGAAAAAAGCCAACAATCCCATATATCAATGGGCAAGAGACATGAATAGAACTTTCTCTAAAGATGACAGACGAATGGCTAACAAACACATGAAAAAATGTTCATCATCTCTATCTATTAGAGAAATGCAAATCAAAACAACCCTGAGATATCATCTAACCCCAGTGAGAATGGCCCACATCACAAAATCTCAAAACTGCAGATGCTGGCGTGGATGTGGAGAGAAGGGAACACTTTTACACTGCTGGTGGGACTGCAAACTAGTACAACCTTTCTGGAAGGAAGTATGGAGAAACCTCAAAGCACTCAAGCTAGACCTCCCATTTGATCCTGCAATCCCATTACTGGGCATCTACCCAGAAGGAAAAGAAATCCTTTTATCATAAGGACATTTGTACTAGACTGTTTATTGCAGCTCAATTTACAATCGCCAAAATGTGGAAACAGCCTAAATGCCCACCAACCCAGGAATGGATTAACAAGCTGTGGTATATGTATACCATGGAATACTATTCAGCCATTAAAAAAAAATGGAGACTTTACATCCTTCATATTAACCTGGATGGATGTGGAAGACATTATTCTTGGTAAAGCATCACAAGAATGGAGAAGCATGAATCCTATGTACTCAATTTTGATATGAGGACAATTAATGACAATTATGGTTATGGGGGGGGAAGCAGAAAGAGGGAAGGAGGGAGGGGGGTGGGGCCTTGGTGTGTGTCACACTTTATGGGGGCAAGACATGACTGCAAGAGGGACTTTACCAACAATTGCAATCAGTGTAACCTGGCTTATTGTACCCTCAATGAATCCCCAACAATAAAAAAAAAAAGTGAAAAAAAAAAAAAAAGTTTGAAAAAATGATTTTTAAGACTAGTTTAAAAGGAAATGATTCCACTCAAAATATCATCAAAATAACATTTGGAAATATATTTATTAAAAGAGTACAAGACTTGTATACCAAGAATCACAAAACACTGCTGAGGGTCTCTTGCAACTCAGAATGATCCTGCCCAAAATGTCAGTAGTTGAGAAACAGAGGTAGAGAAGGTGTTCCAGAAGGTAGAGTTGAAAGTTGGGACCAAATGAGAAAAAGCCAGCCCCACAATCATCTGGAAGAATGGCCATTAGGTAAAGGGGACAAAATTTACAAAAGTTCTGAGATGGAGAAGTGCCCAGAATCTATAAGGAACAGAAAGATTCTTAATGTGGCTCGGTGCAACAAGTGCTAGAAATAAAGGACCATGTAATGATAAGGAAGAAGGCAGAGACCAGATCCAAAATATCTGGTATGAGATGAAATAATGAATGAAACTGTTAATATGTCGTTGAGTAGATTTTTCAACTGATTGAATGAAATTCAAATATGTATGTACAGTATTCACAACTTGGAGGACTGCCAGCAGCCTAGTTCATTCTTCGAATTGGTCCTGTTAGAATTTTCATCATTGACTTGAATGAGGACAAAGAAGGCATGCTATTAAATCTGTGTCTGACAAGGTCAGGGAGACAACTAATACACAGGATGACAGAATCAGGATTGAAAGGTATTCTGACAGGCTGAGCATAAGCAGATTGAGACTTAGAAGATGACATTTAATAAAGATAAATGCAGTCTGGAACACTTGCATCACAAAGCATATGGTTCAAAAGAGCAAAGGAGAGGCCAGTCTAAACAATAACATAGTTTAAAATGTTACAAGCATTTTCACCAACTATGAGATTAATGTGAGCCAGCAAGGTGATTGGTTTACCACTAAACCCAACATGGACCTCAGATACATTGATCAACATACTATATTCACAACCAGGAAGACCTCACTTCATATCTGAAATCTAACTGCATGTCAGACATCTAGAAAAAAGTTAACAAACTTGGGTGTGTTTTAAAGTAAAAAAAAAAAAATGAGGATGTAAAGAATATTTCACTTATAGAAGGATTGCTATCAGTCACACATTTGAAGGTCAGTAGTCTTTATGAGGACTTAGATTTATTTGGAGACAAAGTGTTTGAACTTAGATCAGTAGGAAGAAAACAAGCAGACATTTTGAGGGAATATTGAAAGGCAATTTCTTAAATATGAAATGTCCCCAAATTCAGTGGGCTGCTTTCATGATGGTAAGTTTCTCCTTTCTGGAAATTGGAAAGTAGCAGCTGAAGGAATGCTTTCAGAATTTCTAGGGAATCCATGCTCGGGTACTAAAAGATTTGTGTGTTCCCTTTCAATGTTTAAAGTTTTATTTTTGACGAATTTGTTTACAAAGGCTGAACTGCCTCTCTATTATTTATAGTTTGGTCATTTTACCCATATTCAGGCAAAACACATTTTGTAAAACAGATTAAATTCAATCAAACAAATGGATTGTAGCCGGTGTTCAGTAAGTTGATACCTAAACAAATTGTTTCATTTCAACCATGTTATTTTTGTTGTTTTTCTCAAACCTGCCTTGGTCTGAGCAGACTAAAATGTCTGTTTTCAGGGTCCTTTCCATTAAGTGGGGCTAATGCCCCTTATCCATATACTAGTCCTATTCTAACCACTAGGTATTTAAAAAGCTCAATTTGAAATCACTGCCTTGCATCACAGAATCCAACATCTGAGCTGGAAAAAATGAGTTTGTTTCTTTCACTGGTGGAAGAGACCTTCATAGGTCACTTGCAACAGAACCACTTGGGAGCTACAATTCTTTCTAACTTATGGAAATGCCAGGGCCATAGGTGTGACTTAGACATTCAAGCTTGTTCAGCCACCTATTAGGAATTACAGTCACTGGAGTGTCTTTGTAGAAGGTTACAACACTGTAGAGTTGAATTTAGTTTCAAGAGAGTTTGTTCTTGTTTCATTTTGCTTTCATTATTATGCCTGCAAAGTCTTTTAAGATTTTAGAAAAAAGGCAACACTGTGAATTCAATAGCTACCAAATACTGATTCGTAGTAATGTTCTTCTCACATCAAGGAAAGGAAAATAAGGCATGTCAGTAGCAATCCTTCACTGTAGCTCATTTAGATCTGGTCTTGTGTTTTTATTTTACTCACGATTTACTTAAATTTTATTCTGCTGCAGGTAAAAATATTTTTAGTCTTGGTTTTCTAGAACTTTTCTATTCTGATGCACTAGAGAGTCTTAATATGTATATGTTTTCCTTGAAATTTTTAATAAGGGAATCCTTCACATACATTTTGTTTTTTTGGCTGAATCTTAGAACATTTATTTTTAAGCCAATAAATATTCTGTTGTGATAAATGTCTTGGGTAAAATGAAGTTTTATACTTGTACTAAGTATGGATACCATTTGGTGAAATTTTCCCCAAAGTGGCAGAAAGGCTGTCAGATCTTATCATACAGTTTGAAACTACCATATGATAGCCTTAATAAATTGGTTTTTCCTTACTCAGTTTTGTGTCTCTTCTAATTTCTCTTGTAGAAATGAAAAAAATAGGGAGTGATACTAAAATTAAGTAAGTATAAATCAAGATTTATCTCATAATTGAATGCATAGTTTCAATATTCATGGCTTTATAAAAAGCCTTGCCTGAACGTTCTCTGTCCTTTCCATTTCCTAACTGCAGTAAAATATTCTGCCTCCACCTGTATTGATGGTACCATTATGATTCAGAATATGGCATTGTTTAGGCCTTATTCTTAAAGACAAGTAACATGCGTCACAGTAACTACATAAAGTAGAACCATCCCTATAAATAAAAAAGCATTATTGGAACTAAAAGATCTTTCATAAGAATCAATAGGAAAACCGCTAAATATATTTCTAGGTTTATGACAATTCCACCTTACATTTCAGAATTATTTAAAAGTGATGTTAAATATCTATTAACTGTACTAACTACCTACAGTTACTCTAGATAGAGGAAATGTTTCTAACCACATGTAGCAGAACCTGAAAGTCTTGCAAATACAGAATACTTGAGTTTTCCAGACTGTCTTAACAAGGTGCAATAAACTGGTTACCTTAGAACAATGGCAATGTTTTGTCTCATAGTTTTGGAAGAGAGAGGTCTGAAACCTCTGAAGTGGCTAAAGAAGGATCTGTCCTTCTAGACTCTGGTAATTCCTTGGCTTGTGGCAACCTGACTTCAGTCTCCATGGGATCTCTTCTTTTCATAGGGTGTTAGTCACATTGGAATAGAAGACCACCCTATCCAGCATGACTTCATCTTAACCACTAAACAGTTTTACAGCTTTCTTTCTAAATGAGCTCACATTCTGAGATACCAGGCATCAGCACTTCAATGTATGGTTTTAGGAGGCATAATTCAAGAATATGTAAGAATAGGCATTTTCTTTCTCAGCCTGTTTGCACCTGGCATAGGCAAGTAGGCTGCAGGCTTTGGGAAGAATTTTTTTTCTTAAGATAAAAATAAAGAAGCATAAAGAAAATGTTAGCCTCTCTTGTTTTTGTTCTCTGTAGTCTGACAATGCAATACTCAAAGCTGCCATAGCTGTCTTTCTACTGTGAAGAGATGTATCAAGACAAAGGCTCTAAGAAAAATAAGGAAATTGCTAAAGACTTACATGTAGTTACTAAACCAAATCTGGTAAGTCCTATAGTCACTGAACAGTTTTGTTATGTGAGAAAAATATATATGGTATTTCAGACTTCCATTTGAGTATTAAAAATATACCTAATAGTATGCTTTTAAAATAATTTTCTTTTTTTGGTCACCTTTCCTGTGATTATAAATCTCTCTGCTATTCTGCCTAGAAGCTTAGCTCCCTTTGGACACATTTGTTGACCTGCCCAACCTGAACCTTGCATGCAACTTCCATTTTCTGGTTCTGCTTCTCTTTGTTTCTTCACCTCCATCTCAGTCTTAACTCATCATTATAATCTGTGTTCCATTTTTTTTTTTGTTTATGTATTTATTTACTTTTTGCATTTGAATTGTAGAACATTCATTGTAGAAGAGCCTAGCAGAAGAGATCCACTAAGAATTCACTGTAGCCAATGTCTCAGCAATGTCCTAACTGGCTTCTTTTGGTTTTTTAATTTAATTTTTATTTAAAATCATAACTGTATGCATTTATGGGGTACAATGTGATGACTTAATGTACAATGTGAAATGCTTAAATCAAATTGATTGATTTCATCTCAATTTTTTTTGTGTGGCAAGACATTTAAAATTTATTCTTAGTTATTTTGAACTATACCCTTGCATTGTGCTTTGATCCCACAGTCCCATTACTAGATGTCTACCCAGAAGAACAAAATCATTTCCTAATTGGCCTCTTATTTCATGTATCCTTTCAAGTAAATTATAATTAAACCCTTACCATATGTCCTTCAGTTAAAGTTCAATGAATGAAGCAGAATTAAGTCAAAATTAATTTAATATAGGAAATTAGGCATTTACAAAACTTGAAAGATAGAAGTTAGATGGACACCACTGAAATTCTTTGCTCGTTATAGTTTGAGGACACTTGAAGGACATACCCACTGTGGTTTTAGAGTCATCTTCTGGAGATAGGGGAGCCTTGACTGCTGTCATCATCCTGCCATATGCACAGAGCCAGTGTGTGTAAGTTGGAAATCCTGCCCAGCGCCACAATTGTTGTTAACATTACAGCTCTCCTTTAAGGAGGACATACAAAACTTCATTGACCCTTCCAGATTCTGAAGCTATTACATTTATTTGGGAAAATCTCACCTGTAATGAAGAACCAGCTAGAAAGTGTGCAGAAAATGCTATTTTTAGTCTTCCTAAACTTGCAGCATAGGAAACCCCTAAGTAAGAGGTGCCCATTAACCATAGGCATCACATTACACACAGGGTTCCTTCTGACATTCCTGTGGATAATTCGACAACAACAAAAACAACAACAAAAAGCAGCAAACATTTCCCAAGAATCTGAACTTACAGCAGAGAAGATAAGAGGTCTACACATAATAAAGACAAGTACGCAGTGTGAGATGTAAGAAAAGAAGTGTCAGCATTGAATGTGCACTCACATTTTGGAAAAAAGTATCAAGAGCACAGAAAAAGTGTGGAAAGGTGTGAAAAATAAAGGTGAAAGCTTATAGATATTTAAAAAAAATAGCTCAGAAGTTTGTATGTCATTCAGTAAGAAATAGGGAGCAAATGATGCTTTTACTGTTTTATCTGATTTTCACTCTCCTGGATTTTCTTGAACATTCTGTCTTGACCTTTTTTTTCTGGCTTCTCCTACCTTTTCTAAATTTCAAAATGTGAAGTTCTTCAGGGACTAGTCTGAGGCTTTCTCCTCTGTACATTATTTTCTTAACCAAGTTCATTTATCAAATTTCTATTTCTAGCTGGGTTGGTTAATTTTATGTGTCAACTTGACTGGGCCATGGGGTGCCCAGATATTTGGCCAAACACTGTTCGGAATGTGTCTGTGAGGGTGTTTATGGATAAAATTAGTATATAAATTGATAAATCATATAAAACAGATTGCCTTCTCTAAGGTGCAGTGTTCATCTAATCAGCTGAAGTTGCACTTCTGGGTCACAGGCTTGCTAGCTTTCACACTGAATCTCTCCTTGTTCTCAGGCCTTCAGATTCAGACAAGAACTATTCCACACACCATTGAATTTCCTGTGTCTCCAGCTTGCTGATTACAGATATGGGCATTCATCAGCCTCCACAATCATGTGAACCAATTTCTTATAATTATCTGTCTATCTATCTGTCTATGTGTCTATTATCTATCCATCTATCTATCTAGATTCTGTCTCTGGCTCTATTTCTGTCTCTGTCTTTGTCTCTCTCTTGCTTGCTCTCAGTATCTCAATTGAATATTGAATCTTGCTCAAATATCTCAAATAGGAGTTATTTGGTTCTGTTTGTATGAAAAACACTAGTGCACTAACACTGGCCTCATTTAAAAGCTAAATAGGGTGGCGCCTGTGGCTCAAGGAGTAGGGCGCCGGTCCCATATGCCAGAGGTGGAGGGTTCAAACCCAGCCCCGGCCAAAAGAAAAAAATAAAAGCTATATAACTTACAATCACTCTACTCGATGTATTTTAACTCATCAACCAAGTTGCTCAAATTAGACACCTGGGAGACATTTTCAATTTCTCTAAACCCCACAGCCAAATTATGAGTAAATGTAATGTATTTTCCCCCTGAAACATATGTTAAATATCCCCACTTCTCCTTCACTTCGCACCTCCACCACCTTCACCCTCTCTGGCTTGCACTGCCACAATCATCTTAATGATATCTACCCTTCTACTTTTGTTATTGTCCAAATCATTCATGCTCCATAAAATATAAATCAAGTATGCCAACTACTTGAAACCTTAAAGTACTCCCATCATATATAATCAGGAATATTGATCTGTCATTTAAGATGCTACAGGACCTGACAGCTGCCTTCAACACTCTCTTTCCTCCCTCCTCTTGCTGTTTTGTGAAACAAAACCATACTCTTCATGTTCCAGAGACTTCACTCACATTGTTTCTTTTCTCTCTTTTCTAAGATGGAGAAAAGCATCTAAACTTTTGGTTCCAATCTAAAAGACATCCTATTAATTTTTTAGAATTTCTTACTATTATCTACTTCTGTGCTCTATTCATTTTCTTTAGACCACTTTTCAAGTTGTGGGTATGTTATAATACACTTGATTTTTATTTTAAGTCTGTCTCTCCAACTTGACTATAAACACCCCCTAAACTAGGGCCTATACTGTCTGTACTCTGAATACCCAGAATCTCATTCATCCTACATCACAGGGTTTTCATAAATATTTGGATCTGAGTAAATAGCTATACTTCATTTATTCTCTCTTTTCTTGTGTGCATTTTTTCACCGTATTGCTTTATCTTCCCATCCTTTCTGTTCCTCCTTACTTCCTTTCTCCATTCTAAAAGTACCAGCTGAAATTATTAGCAACGTAAAAACCAGACAGGGAATTTTAAGCTGCTGACTTTATGGCATTGAATAGACTGAGCTCAGCAGCCCAGTGCCAGGAGCAATCTGCAACTAACTGCCTTTGGAGGAGACCCCTTTCTAATCACCCCAGATTATAAACATCATTGGCTATGTTGCCTCCCAAGGTTACAACAAAACTTAATCTCATTTCTGTTAATAGTAAATGCCCGCTGTTCACTTATAATTAGTCACTGTGGAGTTTTATAAAGGTCATTTGGTTGAAATTTGAGGCTGTAATTTGTTTTAAAAGGAAAAAAAAAAAACGCAAAAGAAATTATCTTTCCACAATTCATTAGCCCAGTTCACAGTTACCCTAGGCATTCTGAGTATGCATAGTAGACAGTCTAGCCCTGCCATAACCAGAATGTGTGCTTGACCCTAAGACAGACACAAATTCAATAAATTGGTGTTAATAGAACCACACATTATCCCATTGTATCTCTCAAATACCGAAATGCTTGATTACAAAATATCAAATCCTCCACTTCACTACAAATGTAATTCAGGGGAGGCCAACCATATCATATTTGTAAAGAACTAAAATATTGGAAGAAATAATTCGCAACATCTGGGGAGCTGATAGAATATGGCAAGATCTTTATTCATTACCCTATTTTGTTCTTAGTGGTCCTTCAAATCACAGAATAACAGTTATTCTTTTCTAATTCTGTCTAGAAAACAATCATTTTGGAAAACACTACCCAGGCTTGAATATTAGCAAGCACCAAATATAAGAAAACAGATAAGATTCTAGATTTTAAGATTCAACAAAAAATCCACTTCCTTCCTTAACTGTTAGTACACTCGAATAATAATATTCTCATAAATTTTTGGTAAGAAGATTCTAAAATTGTATATGATTCATGACTATTTTGAATATTTAAAAAAATGAAGCCTATAATTCTACATCAATCGAGTTTTAGAAACACATTCTAGGAAACTGTGAAGCACTATGTGATTGCCATCTGGGTAACATCATTTCTTTCTTGAACACAAGAACAGTAATAAGATTTTTAAAGGCCATGCACATTTGTTTTGTTTTTGTTTTCCTTATTTTGTCAATTTTCAACTGGATGGGCTGCAAAGCTATTAATGCATTGTGTACTTACAAATTTTAAGTATGCATGAATCAGTAATATAGAAAAGTTACATTCCTTTTGTAATATTGATCTTCCATGCATATCTGAAGAATTAAAAAAATTAACTTTATGAATAGATCAGAAGAAATTTAATTTAAAAATAGTTGGAACACACTCCAAAGAAAGAGAATGTGTTGTTAATTATGATTTCTAAATGCTGAAAATGCAAACTAACTCATAGTCATTGCAATGATAAGGAAAGAAAAAATGTTAAATGATGTCTAAACTATAAAGAGAAAGGTTAATGTTAAAGTTAATGTCAGTGATACCACCTATCCAAAAAGAAATTTCTTTCTTTCTTTTTTTTTTTTTTTTGTAGAGACAGAGTCTCACTTTACCGCCCTCAGTAGAGTGCCATGATGTCACAGGACTCACAGCAACCTCCAGCTCTCGGGCTTCTGGGATTCTTCTGCCTCAGCCTCCCGAGCAGCTGGGATCACAGGTGACCGCCACAATGCCCGGCCACTTTTTTTTTTGGTTGCAGTTCAGCCGTGGCTGGGTTTGAACCTGCCGCCCTTGGTATATGGTGCCGGTGCCCTACTCACTGAGCCACAGGCACCACCCCCAAAAAGAAATTTCTAAACAAAAACTGTTTTATAAGAACAAGAGTAACAAATGATAAAACCAGGAGTCAGAGGAGCTACAATAAAACATTTACCTCCATTTTGTCTTAACATACTCATAATACTCATTTCAGGAATACAGTGTCCCCTGGATCTTCTAAAATGCAACATCAGAGAAATTTTTTTCACTTGTAGAAATGATTAGTGGGTACTCATTTCTATAACTTAAAGGTATAGGCTTGAGGACTACTGAGACTTTAACAACTTGGGTTTATGCTGTGAACTCAAGTCAGGGTAGGCAGGAGGGCGGGCTTTGATGCAGAACTGAAGGCTGCCTTGTTTCAGGTACATTTACCAAGGACATAAGTGTCAATGACATATATGTGCATTTTAATCTTACTCTCCATTGTCTTAGAGGAGTAAGTATAGAACAGATGGGAAGGTCAAAATGCATGAAGTGTGATGAGTGAATTCAGAAAAGTGGCCATGGCTATATTTGTGCTGTCTCAATGCTATCCAAAAGATATTCTGTGATTTTACAAATATTCTTTACCTGAATTGTCCAGTATAGTAGATACCAGCCCACACTGGGAGCTTAAAATGTGGCTAGTGTGACCAAAAACCTGACTATTTAATTTTATTTAATTCTAATTAATTTCATGCCAAACTTAAGTAGCCACATTTGACTAGTGGCTATAATATTGAATGGAGTATGATCAAAATGTCGATATTTTCATCAAGACAGAAAATGAATTCAAATAAAGGTCACACGTGCTGGATCCTGATGAAATCTACTGTCACGGATTTGTTAATTGAGTTTCTGTATTTACCAATTTCTGCACCTCCAACAATTCTGTCCATGTTATCTCTGACTCAAATCCTAAAAAGTTATGTTCTAGTCATGATGTAGCTAAGCCGAGAGATCCTGAAAAAGAATAAAACAACACTGTGTATCTGGAATGAGTCATTCATTTTAAATGCACCCTTCTTTGCCCTCACTTTTTCAGACGCTACTCCTGCCTTGATTAAGAACTGGCTTTCTCTGGAGTGCACACTTCCTGTAAGGCCGCCAGTGGCGTCTAAGCCCAGAATCAGAGTGGAAAACGATAACTGCAGAGGACAAGGAAACAAATTGTCTATAATTAACTATGTTTGTGAGTTTTACAACAATAAATATATGATATCCTTCTCTCTACTACCCTCCCTGGCAACTTTCATTAATTCTTCTCATAGAATTTCTACCAATGCCTCAATACCTCTCTCAAGCACACCATCCTCAACAGAGGTTACTTACTGTATCTGCTTATGAGAATGAAATAGAGTAGAACCTCTGTAAGTGACCATCCAAAGAACTATAACCAAATGGCCGTCATACAGAGGTGATCAACATAAGGAACTAGGCCTATGGTACTGGACGTAACTCCATATGGTGCATGTCTGGTCTATGACAATTAAGTCAATTTAAGGAAGTAGTCAATGTAGGAAGGCGGCCAAATATGAACGTTCTACTGTATTTCACTTCCCTAGTCTCCTAGTTCACTTGCTATTGTGGTTCTCATCACAGTAATCTGTTCTGGGATTATCGATGTGTATGTATGTTCTAATGAAGTTTAAAGCATCCAAAACACACAGAAGTTCTTTTATTCATCCTTGCTTCTCTTACATCACCCAGCTAGTTTTCCAGTGGAAAATGGGATAGATTGAAAAATCATGAAGGATATCTGGAGATTTTTCATTATCATTATAAGATATTGCTTCTTAAAGTTGAAGTTATTTAGAACTTAGAGAAAGCTGCCTAATACAAAAAATGATGTGATAATTGGAATCTAAAGAATTTGAATAGAAAATAAACTGTTATCACCTATTTCTTAAGCTTAGACATTTTGAAGACTATCTTTTATTTTAAGCTTCTACATTGACCTTAAAGGGAGCTTCTGCTATTTTCATTACTATGATAACAAGGCAAAATTGCTTATATGATAATTGTTTACTTGTGGTCTTGAATCATATAATTGATCAAGATCATTAAAGTCCAGGAAATTTGATTACTGGATACAGATAGCCAAATGTAGACTGTCAACCCAATGACTAATTTGATTGAAATAAATTTAATGCTGACTTATATTTATGTTGAGGAGAGAAAAGATTGTTTAGAGATTTCTGAACTTTCTGCAAACAGGACCATTTACAGATATTTTATCCTGAGATAGATTGAAAGCCCAGAGAACTTAAAGGCTGTATGTTTCCTTAAGAAAATGTCAAAATATGGGCAGTGCCTGTGGCTCAAAGAGTAGGACGTTGGCCCCATACACTGGGGTTGATGGGTTCAAACCCAGCCCTGGCCAAAACTGCAAAAAATAAGAATGCCAGGCTGGCGCCTGTGGCTCAAAGGAGTAGGGCACTGGCCCCATATGTCAGAGGTGGCGTGTTCAAACCCAGCCCCAGCCAAAAACTGCAGAAAAAAAAAAAGAAAATGCCAAAATAAATTATACTTTCAACAGACAATCTAGAAAACACAAGGCTTAAAAGAATCTCGGGATTAGGATATATAGCAATCTAAACTATCAACATGTTCTCTCATGAAAGAAACAAAAATAATATTTATCAGGAAGAAAAAAGAGTCCAATTCAAGTGATTATTATTTCATTTTAACAAAAACTGAGTCCACATCTATCCCATTCTGTTCACAGGAAAGAACAGAAAAGAATAAAATGAGGAAGCTGAAATGACCAAATGGACAACAATAAATTATATGTGTACTTAAAACGGCTACAGCAATATCATAATGTGAATGTGTATTACAAAATTATTCTTTCCTGAAAGTTATAGACAAAAGATTAGAGGAAGTCCAAATAAGATATGGCAGCCATCTGCCTACTTCTGGGTGCCTAAAAATTTTAGCATTTGTTGAGAATCTTTTTGAATATCTAAATTCATTAGTTTTCTTGGACCCTTCTTTAGAGAGGACTAAGCAATCATAGTGGGACCCAGAAATAGAAAACAGAAAATTCTGTTGTGGTGCAGAGGTAAATTCATAGGTGATTAAGAGTGAAGGGAAGGCAGAGAAAGGCCAAAGTGCTCTGTGTTCCTTCCTCATCTGATGTCCATTCCACAAAGTCTGGAAGGTGATCATCCACTTTTCACAGATGAGGATAGGAGGCTGAGAGCAACATGATTGATAAAACACGGAAGATCACATGAATAGCAATAGAGCTATAGAGCAATAGAGCTGCTTGTAAAACCCCAAATGTTTTGAATTTGGAGTTTATTCCTTTCCTTCTCATGATTGAAACTTGTATTTGACAGCCCCATGGACCATAGGGTTCCAGACTCTTCACTCAGAGATTTGCTAAAATCTGTGTTAAGTGACAGAAATCCAAAACAAACTTCTTAGAATAGAAAGGTAACCTGGCTTAGTGTTTCTAGAAACGCACTTATAAGACTCATGAAATATCACACAACCTTCCTACCTCCAAAATACTATGTCATATGCTTCCATGAAATTCCAATATTGTAGATTTGTTAGTGGGCAAAAACTTATAGCTGTTCTCCAAGAAACTGTAATATTTCTTTCGGGATGGTGCCTTGAACAAATTTCAATAATCTTTCATATTATTTAGTATTCTTTTTAACTTGAAAGCACCTAAAATAAAATAGAATGCAAAATAAGCACAGATTTTAAAATATATTTATTTTAAGTAACTAAAGTCTTATGAGCTCAGTGAAAAAGAATTAAAGAAAAAAAAATGTATGTGTTTTCCCCCTTATCACCTCCCACACTCCCATTCTGCCTGAGAAATCACTGTTAAAATTATATTTAGATCCTTCTAAATTTATTCTATTGACAACTACTAATATAGATCTATTGACATCAATATATTGATGCTTTGTTATATATGCCTTGTATGCATTTGTATGTGTTTCTATTAATACACAGATCTATCTGTGTGAGAAAGAGACAATGAGCAATTTTAAGCATGAGAGAGAATGCGTACTCAAGTACAGCATAAGACCCAAAATGCTATTTAGGAAAAATTTTATGAATATATAATTGTAGTTTGTATTTCTGAGATAGATTGACCTCATTCTGAAAAAACACTTGATAAACCTTGATGGGATCTTTGGTTAAGAAAGTTCTGGTCTGATACACTTAACTTGTAAAGGACAAAACAAGGAGAGAAAGAGAACTAAATTATCTTGCCAGAGAATATCACTGGAAGTCTGAGATTGGTAGGCATGAGTAAAGAAGGGTTTTGAGGAAAAAGGAAAGAGCCCAGAGTTGATGGTCAAGTAATGTTTATGCCCAAGAAAGCTTTGTCAAATGGGAGGATTAGGGTGATGACATATAAATTCAACTAGCTCAGTTGTCCCTACTGCTGAGTTTTGTTGTAGTCGTTCTATAGAATCCCAAAATGTCAGTGACAAAATGGAATAAATGGATCAGAGCCCATCATATGATTAAGAGGTACACACGTGTGAGGCAACGAAGGTGATGAACAAATTCCTGGAAGTAGGGCCTCAGAACAAGAAGCAATTTAGTGTGAAAGATGAATTGCCATTTAACAAATAGTCTTCATCTTTCTCTTCTCCCTTCCCTGATCATTGACTTTGCATTTAGCCAAAGAGTGTGTATTTCTGAAACTAAAGAGAAAAATACAACTCCCTAAAATAGCAGAGCCAAAGTTGTTCACTATAACTCTACTGATTAAGGAAAAAGAAAGAAGGTGAAAATTATAAAATATCAGGATTGAAAAGGTAGAAATCATTGGGCAGTGCCTGTGGCTCAAAGGAGTAGGGCACCGGCCCCATATGCTGGAGGTGGCGGGTTCAAGCCCAGCCCCAGCCCAAAACCACAAATAGAAAAAAAAAAAAACAGGGTAGAAATCACAACAAATTCTGTAGATTCTAAGAACATAATAAGAGGGTAGTAAGAATAAAATAATACAGGACTAGATTTTCCAATTTGGATGGGGAAAAAAAACAAAAACAAACATTCTTGTAAAACATAGTGTGCCAAACCTAAGGTGAGAAGAAAAAACACCTGGGAAAAAATACATGTTTATTAAAAGCCCTACTATAGTCTTACAGCCAGGGAGTAGCAGGAACTGGATCTACCCATTCACTCTAAAACAACTAGAAAAATGGGTGAAATGATTTGAAACAACCCTCTGTCAGATATTAGTCATGAGTTGGTGTTGGATTGTGATTCTGAGGGAAGGAAACCAAGAAAGATAAACACAGCCAGAAACCCTGTTTTTTTTTTTGTTTGTTTGAAAATATATTCAGAAGCCAGATATAGAGGGAGATAATCCTGAGATTCCTAAAGAGAAAATTGAAATTTTATGATAGGTGTTGTAATTCAGGTTTGATCTCCAACCCAGTTCCCATAACTACTGCCATAGAAGTTCTTTTGCTTTGTTCTTCCATTAAAAAAAAAAAAAAGTCTCTTCATTTATTCTTGGAAACGTGACTCTTAAGACCCAGATAAATGTAAATACTTAAATCAGCTTTTAATCCACAAGAATATCTTTGCCATTATTCTCACCTGAATTTTACCAGGTAGAGAAAATACAAACATTTCTCATAATGTTCCCCATCCCGAACCAGCTCTCCAGTCACTCTAGATAGTTATAAAAGACCATTCAGTTTTCTTTTTCATATTAAACATTTCATTTATTTTTATTAGTTTAATGAAAGTCGTATACACACATACCTTGCAGGATGAATGAAGATGGAATAAGTAGCATATGGGAATGAGCAGAAATTAAACAGCACATTGTGAAGTGCTTGGAGCTATTAGTTTTGAGCTATGAGTGCAAATTGTTATTATTGCTGGACCATATTCTTCCAAATGTTTTAACTATAATATGTTTATTAATGTCAGGAGATGGCACATTGCCACTAAATGTGCAGCAACTAAACACTTAGGGATATTTATTATAAAAACCAAAGCTTGTTATGGCATTATCACTGAACTTTGTTTTGAAAATGCACATTTGAAAAATCTTTTCCCAGATTTATAGCCCAGAATTATGTTTTTGATAAATATACAATTGAATTTTATTCTAATGATAATGGAAACAAAGGCTGAGGCCTTTTTTCACCCCAAGATTATGAATTTTTTCTACTCACACCAACTTTCTGCCCCTGTGTGTGTGTTGAGGGGGGAGCAGGGAGAGGAAGACAGAGAGATCACCAGGGCTACATACCCAGGGAGAATTTCTGGTTTAAGGAGACAGAAATCTCTCAAAGGTGCTAAGTTCAGGCAGGCAAGAATCCAGAAACCACATAAAATGCAGAGAAATCAATGCAGAAGATAATCTTGCCAAGACTTTAGCAGGTCACAACATGGAACATGGTGGGGAAGTTGGATCCTTAGAGAAAGGACCTTTTCACTGTTAAACATTACATAACATTGGCATGAACTAGGGGAGTACAGAAAAGCTAGTGACTATTTATAAAAGACTTCACCCTGGGAAGTGGCGTGGAGCTAGATCTAGAAGGATATACTAAGAAGAGAGGCAGAAAGAGAACAGAATGTGGAAGAACAGTCAGTGAATTGCAAGGACTTTTGTAAACCTAAGACAATATTTTAAAAAAACTAGATGTTAGCAACCTTTGAATGTCCATTTTATGTCATCTGGGTTTATCTTGGGAAACTGATAAAGAATATTTAAATAGGATCAAAATAATCTAATATATATTTTAGAAAGAGAATAGGAAAAGAACTGTGGAAGGAAGAGAGATAATTTCCAGACTTCTAAAAATCTTGTTTTCTTAATGAAGAAGGCATCATGGTAATTGAGGCCCCAGAGAATTCAGTGGAAATAATGCTGTTCAACCAAACAAAAGAAATCCATGATTACAAATGTACTGGGACCAATTTTGTCAACTTATCAAGCAACAAATTCCGTACAACACCTGGTGACACATATAAATCATTATTGTTCTGGAGCAGAAAGATGCCTACAATATTGGTGAACAAGATTATGAATCCACGGCTTAGACAATGTCTTAGGCCCTTGAACTTTCTTTCGATTGCCCAGACTTATCATTCCCTCTCTATTTCCACATTTCTGTGATATGTTATAACCATCAACTATAAATCAATTTGAACATCTTTTTTATCTTTATGTGTTAATTTACTCCTTGAGTGTAGAAACACAGAATCCAAATAACTGCAGTGTTAAACTAATTGCATGCCATAAATCACTTGAATTGATCACTGTGAATTGATCAACATGAATTAATCGCAAAGCTTTTGTGACATTGTCTTAATGTGGTGCTCCTCTTCAAAGGTGTTAAAAACTTAATTCCATCACAGTGTGAAGTTTCTCCTAATATTTGCAATTGCTGAATGAATACATAATTATAAAATAATGGCTCAATGTAGAGGACATATTACTGGTGGCTGAAATTTCAGGCAGGGATATTGAGTCAGAGGCTATGGAAGCAAAAGTGACCCCACGATCACATCTCTAAATTCTGTGTATGTAGTATTAATCTTTGCAAAAGTAAAAACATGAATAAATTAATTGACACATGAATAAATTAATTGATACATACTTAACATGAATAAATTAATTGATGCCTGTTTTAACAAAATATTCACAAAAGCTACCAGTGTACATTGTTAAACAGTCCTATGTCTATGGAACAAGAACTTAGACATTGATTAAGGTAACAGAGAAAAGCATTCATATTAACACTTCATGAAAATGTGAACTAGAAGAGACCCATCCAGGTAAGTTCTTGCAGTCAGTTGATAGTTTTAGAATTCAGACATTGCAGTGGGCTGTGGAAGTTGCTTACGGTGGGAATAGAAGTTACTGAGGGAACAAAAGCCTCTTGAGATACCATAGGCTAATAGTGTTTAACATACAACCAGAATATGAATTTCGTTTTCCTCATAAATGCAAAGGTATGTATGAACTCTTCCTCATAATAGCTTCCAAAGATGTACACACACACACACAAACACACATATATAAATTTTTTTTGAGACAGTTTTGCTTTGTTGCCCTCAGCATCATAGCTCACAGTGACCTCAAACTCTTGGGCTCAAACAATCCTCTTGCCTCAGCCTCCTCAGTAGCCAGGACTACAGGTGCACGCCACAACATATGGCTATTTTTAGAGATGGGGTCTCACTCTTGCTCAGGCTGGTCTCGACCTACTGAATTCAGGCAATCCACCTGCCTCAGCCTCCTAGTGCTAGGATTACAGGCGTGAGACATTGCACCCTGCCCTAAAGATATTTTTAAGAAAGCTTTGCTAGACAGAACGTACAATGTCTCACAGATTAAAGATAAGTGATGACTGACATAACTAATGAGAGGAAAGCATTAGAACTTATATGATATGGGCAGGAATCTGTTTGTTTATTTATTTTTCTACACAAACATTTTGGTGATAGTGTCTTGCTATGTTGCCCAGGCTGGTCTGGATCTCTTTGGCTCACGAGATTCTTCAGCCTCAGCCTCCCAATTAGGGATTACACTCTGAACCTCAAACAAATAGAGATGAAAATAGGAAGTCTCCTCACTCAGCAACAGGAAATGAGAAATGGGGCATGATGTGATATTAGAACATGCAAGTGGAGAACAAAAATAAGAACCATAAAAAGAGATGGAAGACATTTTGGCCAGTGACATAGTAATATAATCTACAACCTCTTATCTTTGACTCAGGGTTTTAAGTATTCTAACAGAGGGTAAGTTCCAAGTTTTACTAATTTTACACAATAGTTATAGCTTAATATATTCATGATTTGTTTAATATTTATGTTATGCCTAGACATGCAAAATTTGTTGCATTTTTCTATGTCATGTTCTCATTTATTTGTTGTTGTGTTTTCCCCAACTAGTATGTAAACCCTTTAAGTATTATGTCGGTTTATCATCTTTGAATCCTTAATGCCCAAAAGAATGTTTAGCAATAATAAGCATTCAATGAATATTTATGACTAACTACATCCGTATATGTATTAAATTTGGGACAAAATACAGCTGTGAATTCTATTTTTATTTTGAGCATCAAATATAGAGTACTTATTTACAATGTATTTTAAAAATGTTCTATGCATCCTCATAACAGCCCATTCCTGAGACAAATAAATTGAGATTGAAAGGTTAAGCCGCATGTCTAAAACACATAAAGTACATCAAATAGGTCCAACCTATATGCATATGATGTGAAGCTAATTCTCCTCTAATTTATCTATTTTTAAATGTTAAACGAATTTTTCAACTCAGCAGACCATTTCTTGTTTGGGGACATAGAGTTTCTTGACCTGGGGTTGACAAACCAAATGAATAGTTTTTTATCTTTGCATCTCAGTTGGATGGACCAAATAAAGAAGCTCAGGTTGAAATGATGCCTGGCCTGGGGCAGTAATTCTATGCCCAGATCCTTTAGACACTGATCTGCTTAGAATTGTTCCATTATTGTAATAAACACTCATTGGTAGAAATGAGTCTGTAATTTTCACTGAGACTCTGGAATGGAAACTTTAAAACCTGTTTGTATTCATACCAGAATTAACAGTTCCAGCCTGAGAAGTGGGTTTTTCCCACTCAGCCAAACTTTTCTTATTATTATTTGGGACTATTTGTGTATCTCTCAGTTTCTCCCCAGTGAAGGGTCTCATGGATTTTCTCTGAATACTGGGAAGAGGTCCTATATTATCCCTCCACTGCAGTCCCCCTACCATAGCTTATGTTCAATAGGTATGTATTAAAGGACTGAGATTTTAAAGCTATGTGTTATATCATTTCTTTATCTTTCTAGCCTTGGACTGATTCACAATCAGTTTGCCAATAATTATTAGTAGGAACCTTACTGACTCACCCTGGGATAGATTGGTGAGATCACAAGAGTTGCCAGTTGTGAAAAGTATACAGTTACAGGATTTAACTTCCCGGATCCAAGCATTGCTGCCTAATATTTGTTATTTCTCTGTTTCAGTGTTACTTTCCCTGTTGTTACTTTCCTCTCATGTAGTTACAAGATTTTCTGTAAATTGACAGAAGTTATTTCATGCCAAGAAAAGATGAAGTCAGAATAATTAGATGGACATATTCAACCATAAATATGTATAATAATATCACCATAATCATGATATTATCTAATATTAGTGCCCATATTTTCAACCATTTGCATTTTTATTTTGAATCTGTTCTGAATTACCATGTTGAGTGACACTCTACCATTTCATCTTTTCTGCTTTAGAAAGTCCCAGAAGTTACATATTAGCAAATTTGAATATTTCTCTTTGCAGGAACATTTTTCCCCAGCTATACCAATCCTCTCAAAAATAATAACCATTAAAAAAGATTTCTGCATAGGCATCCACTCAAGATAAAATTACAGACCTGAAAAGACAGGATTTTCTTTAAACAAATACCTACTTTGTCAAGGCTTCAAAACCACAGTGACTCACGGACAATTGGATAATCAGTCCCTGCTAACTTCAAGTGACTGTGTCCTGATACTGCACACATAGAGAGATCTGTAGCAGCTGCCACCTTGCAGAGAGCCTGAGCCTTCCAGATTCTCTCAGGAAAGACTGAATCTAGATCTATAGCTAGGGTTATGACAAAATATCATGCCCCAAATTGTCTACGATGTGCATGTCAAGTCATTATGAACAAGAAATAAATAAAGAGAGACTGAAGTCTAAGGGACATATATTTTTCTTTCATAAATTGATGTGTTTAATAGCAAGGTAAAAGGGGTTCTTTGTCATTGGTTTGGCCAAGACCCCAAGGACAAAAATAAAACATTTGTGCCGAATACCACCCATCCCTAAGAGAGATGCTGTTCTACCTGTGGAGAGCTAATCAAGAATACAGACAAAATCTGGTTCTGACACCCTAGGCACAGCTTTGCCCAGGGAGTTTCAAAGGACTGAAGGATCTGCCTGTTGCCTTTGGGCAGGGGCAGAGGGTGCTTCCTCTGCATCACTATCCGTGTGAGGAGGGTTTCAAGCACTACTTGGAGGGTTTGGTATGGATCAATCAAAGTTTTTTAGATACTATGGACAGCCTGACTTCAGTCTGCAAATTATAAAGAAAGAAGACTGTGAAGTTGCTTTGGGTTAGCCAACCAGAGAGGAGCCACATTGCACTGCTACTAAGTTAACCGATGGGGAAGGACGTGTCCTAGGGCCCCGTGTTGAACTATATTGGACCATGCCTGGTGCCATCTTCACAGACCATTTATTCTAGGGGGAATTCTGCAGTAAGAATGGAGCTCTGATCCAGAAAGTCAGAATGGATTAGATTTCCAGATGCTTAGGCACTGAGCATTGAATATATTTTTTTTAATTTTTATTGCTATTAGATGTTTGTACATATTTATGAGATACATGTGATATTTTGTTATATGCACAGAATATGTAATTATCAAGTCAAGAAATTTACGTTTATGTCACCTTGAATATCATTTCTATGTGTTAGTGATATTTCACATCTTCTATTATGAAATATACATTGTTGCTAAAAAGTCACCCTATTCTACTATTAGACATTTTACTTATTCTTTCCACCTAGCTGTATGTTTTCATCCACTACTCAAACTCTCTCCAATCCCTCCACTCTTTCCAGACTTTGATATCTATCATTCTATTCTCTACCTCCATAAGATCAATTTTTTTAGCTCTTACATATAAGTGAGAACTGGTGATATATATCTTTCTGTGCCTAGCTTATTTCACTTAATATAATCACTTCCAGTTCCATCCATGTTGCTGAAAATGACATGATTTCATTGATTTTATGAAAAAATACTATTTCATTCTTTGCATATACCCTATTTTGTTTATCAATTCATCCATTGATGGACACTTAGATTATTTCTGTATGTTTACTTTTGTAAATGAAGCTGCAGTAAACATAAAGTTGCAGGTGTCCTTTTGATATACTAATTTTCATTCCTTTGGACAAATGCCCAGTATATGGCAGTTCTGTTTATAGATTTTTGAAGAAGTCTCCATACCATTTTCTATAATGGTTGTACTAGTTTATATTATCACCAACAATGTAGAAGTGTACTCTTTTCTCTAGAACTTTGCCAGAATCTGTGATTTTTTCTTGTATTTTAAATAATAACCATTCTAACTGGAATAAGATGATATCTCATTTTGGTTTTGATTTTCATTTCACTGATAGTTACTGGTACTGAGCATTTTTTCAGGTCCTTGTTGGCTGTTGGAGGAATGTCTAATTATATCCTTTAACCACTTTTTAATGGGATTATTATTATTATTTTTTAATGTAGAGTTGTTTGATTTCCTCGTATATCCTGGATATTAGTCCCTTGTAATGTAAAAAGTTTGCAAATGTTTTCTCTCATTCAACTGGTTGTTTTTGAACTCTCTTGTACCCTTTCCTATGAAGAAAGTTTTTAGTTCTGTTGTCTATTTTTAGTTTAGTTGACTATGCTTTTGAGGTCTTAGCCATGAAATCTTTGCCCAGACTAATGCCTTAAAGTGTTTCCCATAAGTTTTGTTCTAGTATTTATAAACTTCTATTTAAGTATTTAATCCACTTTAAGTTGATTTTTGTATATTATGAAAGACAAGGCCCAGGTTCATTCTTTTACATATGCATATTCAATTTTCCCAGTATCATTTATTGAAGAGAGTATCCTTTTCTCAGACTATCTTCTTCACATTTTTGTCAAAAATCAGTTGGCTGCAAAGGCATAGATTAATGTCTGAGTTCTTTATCTGTTCGATTGGTCTATGTGCCTGTTTTTATAGCAGTACCATGATTTGGGGTTACCATAGCCTTGTAATATGTTTTCTAATCATGTAGCTTTAAGATTTTGGTCAGGGGATTACTCTGGCTAGTATGGCCCTTTTATGGTTATATATGAATTTTAGGATTTTTTTCTATTTCTTTGAAAAATGTGGTCTTTTTCCAGGGATTGCATAGAATCTGTAGATTAGGGTCTTTTTAACAATCAAAATTCATAAGCATGGGATGTCTTCCCACTGCTGATGTCTATTTTAATTTTCTTCATCAGTGTTTCATAACTGTTCTGTAGTTTTACTTGTAGAATTCTTCCTTTCTTAAATTTACTCCTAATTATTTTAATTTTTATAGATATTATAAACAGAACTGCCTTCTTGATTTCTTTCTCAGCTAATTAACTTTTGGATATAGAAGTGCTACTGATTTTTATATGTTGATTTTGTATACTGCAACTTCATTGAATTTATTTATCATATCTGAGAGGGTTTTGTTGGTGGAGTCTAACTTTTTTAGATATAAAATCATATCATATCCAAATAGGAACAATTTTACGTTCTCTCTCCCACTTTTGATGTCTTTTACTTCTTCTTCTTGCCTAATTCTTCTGGCTAGAACTTTCCATACTATGTTGAAGAGGGATCATGAAAGTAAGCAGCCTTGTCTTGTTTTAGTTCTTAGCAGAAAGGTTTTAAGTTTTTCTATATAGTGTGATTTTAGCTGTGGATTTGTCATATATGGCCTTTATTAGGTTGAAGTGTGTTTCTTCTGTGCCTAGTTTTTTGAGAGTTTTATCCTGGTAGGATGTTAGGATACTATCAAATATTTTTCTGTCTAGGTAATCTTTCTAATGCTAAGAGTGAGGTGCTGAAGTGCATGACTATTATTGTATTGGAGTCTATTTCTCTCTTTAAATCTAAAGGCATTTGCTTCATATATTCAAAATGTAATGGATGCATATATTTTTAGAATTGTGATATTCTTGTGTTGAATTGATTCCTTTTTCATTATATGTATATAATGGTCTTCTTTGTCTTTTTATTGTTTTTGACTCACAGTCTTCTTTATCTACTATAAATATAGACATTTCTTCTTGATTTTGGTTGCCATTTGCATAAAATATCTTTTTTCATCCCTTTACTTTCGCTCTAAATGTGAGATAAGCTTCTTGTAGGCAGAAAATAGTTGGGTCATTTTTTTTGTTTTTAATTTCCTCAACAAGTCAAAATATTATAAGTGAAAAGTTTAATACAGCCACATTCAAAGTTGTTATGGACATGCAAGTTCTTATTTTTATTATTTTTATTAATTGATTTTTGGGTTTTTGTATGCCCTTATTTCTTTCTTCCTCTTTTAAAGTTCATCATTGTAATTTTCTTTCCCTGGTGGTAATATTTGACTTCTTTCTTTGTCTCATTATGTATCTGCTCCATAGTGAGTTTTACAGTTTAGTTCTATGTGTATTCTTGCAGGTAGATATTTTCCTTCCATGTTGGGTTCAGAACTCCCTTAAGCATTTCTTATAGCATCAGTATAGTGGTGATGAATTCCCTCAGGCTTTTTTTTGGAGGGGGATCTGGGAAAGACTTTAATTCTTCTTCATTTATGAAGAGTGACTTTGCTGAATACAGTATCTGTGACTGACAGGTTTCTTCTGTCAGCACTTTTAACACATCATGCTAATAACACTCATTTCTTTCAATTTTTTTGATTTTCTTTAATGGGGGGGGTCTAAAGATGTTTCTATGGCATTGGTTTTGACTTTGATTCTGTGTGAATTCAGTAATATATTTCTGTATTTTCTTCCTATATAAATACGTAGAAAGAAATGCTACATAAATAGTGTTAATGGTGTCTGTCATTTCCTCCATGGTTTGGAGGGTCAGTTTTTAGTGTAGGTTATAGTAAAGTTTTGTTGGAGATGGGCTAATCCTGAGGCAATCTCGGCACCAGAAGGCTGAGTCTGCTTATCCTTGGGTCCAGGGTAGTGTACACAGATGCTGTTAGAAGGTCGGGGTGTACTAATCTAGGGCCTCCATCCAGCTTGCTCATATGCTGGACATGGCTGCAATGAGCAAGTGAATGGGTGATTCTTCTGGCTCCTGAGCAACATTTAGCATGGACAATGGCAGTAGCTGTGGTTGGACGGCCTTCTTGCTCCTAAGTAGCCCATGCTAGTGTTAGCAGTGGCTGAAACTGTCACAGTAGGTGAGTTTGCAAGCCTCCAGGTGGTGTGTGCAGGTAGGTGCTAGCTCTCTTTGTAGCAGCAGGTTAAGGGGACACAATCTCAGGCCCCTGTTCAGGTGCCAGACCAGGGATTTTCCAGGGATTGGGAATCCTCAGGCCTCTAAATGGCATGCTTAGGTACTAGGGAATGGAGCTAGGCTATAGGATCTTGTCCCCAGGTTCCTTGGTGTTATTTATAGCATTGACTGTGGTAGGCAGGGGTAGGGTGATCACTAGGCACCCAATGGAATGCTTGAGAAAGGGCAGCTTCTGGGAGGACAGGGTTGCTTTTAGTGGTGCAACCATACACATGTAACCAGGGAACACATATTTTAGCAACAAGTAGCAGCTATGGACAGGGAACCCTGTCCTCAAGATGTTTGTAAATATGCGGCAATCCTACTGCTGACAACAGCCAGTTGCCGTCAAAGGATTGGACATCAGCCATGGCAGTAGTGATCAGCATTGGCAGTGGATGTAGGTCAGGATGTCAATGGACCTGCAAGGGGTGGAGAAGCAGGAACAATTGAGCCCCAGGGTATTTGAAGTCTCGTGAGGGCTGGATTCTCAGAATGCCACTCTGCTGTAGCTACTCAGGACTCAGGCGTTCTGTGGGACACAGTGTTAGCTCCCTCTTTTGAGCAGTATTGTCCTGCAATCTGCAGGAAGCTCCTTATGTTAGTTTCAGGGACCAGGAGGGTTTCTGTCATTGCTAGGATTCCAGGAGTTGGTGGTAGCATTACAGCCCCCTTTCACTTGCCCCTTCTCTTCATCAGAGCCTGGAAACTCTCCTTACCAATTCCCACCAACAGTCTGCCTCCCTTTTTTCTCTTTCCCTGCTGTAGGTGTTTCCTGCCACTTTTCTGTTGAATTTCGGTGCTCTTTTAGATTGCCAGTTCCAATGTGATTGTCTCCTTATTATTCTGGTTTTTCCTTGTGGAGGAGGGCAGTACTGAATCCTCTAGTCAGGCCTCTTGAAGTCCAGTACTAAAGTATTAAGTATTGAGCCAGTAGTGTCATGGAAATTGCAATTAAATGTTTCTAGCAGCATAATCTGTTTATACTCTTTCGAGTATTGTTCAATCAAATTTTTTTAAATGGTGATGTCATATTTATTTTCATTAATTTTTCTTTCTTGTGAGAAAAGAGTACAGTATTCCAAAACCTGAAAGCTATTTATCTTCATCACTGCTACTAGCAGGTACCACTAGCATTTATTAGAATGAGAAAGCACAAGGGTGGCGGGTTCAAACCCAGCCCCGGCCAAACTGCAACAACAACAACGACAATGACAACAAAATAGCCGGGCATTGTGGTGAGTGCCTGTAGTCCCAGCTCGTCAGGAGGCTGAGGCAAGAGAATCAGCTAAGCTCAGGAGTTGGAAGTTGCTGTGAGTTGTGACTCCATGGCACTCTACCAAGGGTGATAGAGTGAGACTCTGTCTCTAAAAAGAGTATTTTGGTTCTCTCTTCTAGTGGAAATAATACTGAAATAAATATCATTCAAGATGCATATGGTATCTGGGAAAGAGAGCGAACAGATGCCTATGGAAGTGCACGTTCTCTCCTATGATGTTCTGAATGAGAGATCTCTTGAGGATCCTGAAGGATCTGTCATTTATACTTATCCCCAACTCTGACACTGCAGAACTCCTATTTACTGATGTTGCTTTATTTAATATTCACTACTTTCTAGGTAGGTCATCTCCTTCATGTTTTTCAAGGAGGTTCTTCCCATGTACAAGACAACTTCCATAATTTTCTCTTCCTTTGCATGTATAGATATACTTTGATTGTTGTTGATGATTAAAAGAATACACATTCCTTAAAGATCTTTTATAAAAATATTTTTGAAAATAAAGGATACATTAAGGTGTCATACAATTTTACTACCAAACTATCGCCACCATTTTAGGTTGACCCTTAGAATGACATTCTTGATATTCGAATGATTTTGACTTACAAAATATCAGTTTCATATAGTTAAATTGAATTTTCATGTGTACATAAGCACACATTTTTACAATTGAAACCATATGATACATACACTATATGAAATATAATAATGTGTAATTGGCAACATTGTGCTTTACATATTGCACATATATACCACCTTAACTGACATTATATGGCTCTTGTGTTTTAAGTTTTATATACATCTCTCTTTATGATTTATATATTTATAATATTTAAGAAATAATTTCAAAACACTTCCAATCCATGTCACAGATTTACAAAGTGTTTGGCCTAAAAGTGAAGATAGAGAATCCACCTAAAAGTTTTTAATTTAAAATTTATTTGTCATTATTTTATGTTTCTTTTTACAAATTTATGGATGTCTATACACATCACAAAAGCAATATTCTTTTGCATCTTCTAATAAAAGTCTCATTTAATCTAGGAGACATGGCTAACTTGCGACGAGTGGGCTGCACGTAAATTATTTGAGGTCTGTTTTGCTTATTTGTTTTGTCGGATATCACAGACTACGTGTGGACCTTTTCTTTTGCTCATCATCTTTCATTAGTCTTTGTGTATTTAATGTGTGACCCAAGACAACTCTTACTTTTCCAATGTGTGGCAGGAAAGAAAAAAAAGTTGGACCCCCTGGCAACTTGATATATTCAGACCATTTAAAGAGTGTAAAACAGAGTAACACTCTAGGTATTTATAACTTTCAGCTGAAAAATTGAACAAGGAGTTGAAAGACTTCAATACAAAGGTCTCATTTCCATTTTCAATTTTGTGCACTTAGGATTTTTTTTTCCTAAAACTACACACATACATGGGAATAAATGGGTTTAAAATAAATGCCAATGAATAATTTCATCTGTTGCAGTATCAAATGAAAGATTTTATTGAATTTATTAATTTCCTTGAATATATTATATGTTCTTAAGACTACTTATTTAGAAGAACAGTAAGTCTAATTTTGCAATAGTAGCTAAACTACTGAATTCTTCATAGGTGAGCAGGTGTTTTAATCTCATTGGCTCAAGGTCTCTATTCTTAAGAGAGAGCAAGTTTGCACTCGGCTAATTTTTAAAGATAATTTTAGCTTATAAATGAGTTTGAACTTTGAATGAGACATATTTGAATTAAGCTTCTATATCTTGAGGGTCTCTGTAATAATTCAGAGGGAAGACATGTGTCCATTGCTCAGGACAGTGCTTCCACATCATAAGTGAGCTACAAGGATATACGTTATTATTCTATGTGACACATCTTCCAAGAAAATCTCTGAATCCATCTTAAAGTAAATATGGCAAATAAAAAAGAGGGTTAAGTCTTTGTGAAAATTGCTCATTTCATAAAGTCATTTGGTGGTTTTATTTCACTTCTCTAAACTCCTGCTTTACAAAAACTTAGCTTGTCATCATTTAACCCTAGTTTACAATCCTCTTTGTGCTGCCATTGAGCTCTTCCAGGGTAATTCAGAAACTGTGGAAATTAAAGAGAATTGTTTATGCAATGCTGATGACTGTTATATGCTATTATCAAAGATTGTGGCTACACTCAATTTACAATCAGCAAAAAGTGGAAACAACCTTAATGCCCGTCAACCCAGAACTGAATTAACAGGCTATGGTATTTGTACACCATGGACTACTATTCAGCCATTAAAAAGATGGGGACTTTACAGCTTTTGCATTAACCTGGATGGAGGTGGAATACATTCTTCTTAGTAATGTATCACAAGAATGGAGAAGCAAGAATACAATGCACTCAATTCTAATATGAAGATGTGGGGAGGGGGGAATGAGTCAACAGAGAGAGGGGAGAAGGGGGGATGGGTATGCTCCCACTTAATGGGCACAGTGTTGGGTGCAGGGCACACTTCTTGGGGATAGGACACAATAACATTGTAGCCTAATACTTTGTACCCTCAAAACTTGAAATAATAAAAATTAAAAGATTGTGGCTACAGTATATATAAAAATATGGATCATTTTAAGAACACAAGGGGAATAACTAAAGAAAAATATTGGGGAACAAGAAGATAAGAAGAATGTTTAAATATTAGACAAGTTGGAGTGGTTTGGAGCCATTTGGATTTATCTTTTCATGACAGAAGTGACAACTGAAGTCTCTGGAGAGACTTGAATCTAAAAGCAATAATCTAGGTTGATGTTTCTACATATTTGATGAAAGGTTATCTCCTTGCCACTCTTGAATTCCTACAAAACAGATTAAATATTCCAAGACTATCCAGCTGGCTGTCATGCTGGATTTGCATTGGTTTGAGATGAAAAGTCTTTCGATCTACATTATAAAGTGAGGCAAGCAAATGGGAAATCCTTAATTTTTCTCCCATTTTATCCAGAAGTAAATGTATAAAAGCTGTCTTTGTTATTTTGCATTAGCCAGCATCCAAGATGGCTCCCCAGGGTCCCCACCTCCTAGTATTCACACTCTTGTGTTATCTCCTCCTAGTATTCACACTCTTGTGTTATCTCCTCCTAGTATTCACACTCTTCTGTTATCTCCTTCTAGTATTCACACTCTTGTGTTATCTCCTCCACATTGTGCACCATGACACAGCAAAGGTGATCAGATGTCACTTTAACATGTTAGGCTGTGAAAGCCTTAGTTTCCCTCCTGGGCATCTTTCTCTCTCTTTCTCACCTTGCCCTTCCATCTCTGGCTCATCACTGGCCTGGAGGAAACTAGCTATCACATAACTGATGCAGTCTATGGAGAGGCACACACAGTCAGGAATGGAGATTTGCCTAAAGCCAAAACAGAACTCAGACTTGCCAACAGCTAGTGAGTGAACTCGGAAGCAGAAACTTGAGAAAATGAACCCCTGACTGAGAAGTTCCTAAAAGACACTGAGTGGTAATCGTGTATCTAAGCTGCTCCCACATTCCTGACTCCCAGAAGTTGTGTGAGATACATGTTTGTTGTTTTAAGCTGTTGCATTTTGAAGTAATTTGTTACACAGCCATGGTAGGAAATACACATTAAAATGATTTCTAGTGCAATTTGACTGTCCATGATTCCTAGATTCTGATAAAAAGATGGTCATGCATAATTTCACTTAATTCATCATCCTGTATTCAATGCTTATTTATTTCTAAACAGAAATGAAAGGAATTTTTATCAGAAATTTTTATTATGAGAATATTTTATTATGAGAAGTGTGCTTTAAAATGTCGGTTTCTTCTGTAAAATCAAATCTCTATATTTAAGATGTTACATAGTTGTTTCTTACTCTTTTATATTAGGAAGTTTTGTATCTACCTTGTGATATGTTTCAACTTACAGTTTCAAAAATTACACGTGAATTAATTGTACATATTAAAATAAGTTATAATTACTATAGAGTTGCTTTGTATCATATAAAATAGATATATCTGCCAAGGATTGTTACAGGACAATAACAATCAACAGAATAAAAATTTTATGAGATGCAAATAAAAATAAATGTACATTCAGTAATATATAATAAAAATAATACAGTCACACCCTTTTCATAGAGTAGAATTCTTACTGTGTATATAGAGCCTGCTATGTGATTGACATTGTGGAAATTATTTTATAGAAACTAGTTTAATCCTTACAGAAGTTCTGCAAAGAGATATCATTAATCTCTGCATCTCTCTAATCTCTACCCACCTGCAGAGATTAGATGATATATAATTAGATGATTAGATGATATCTAATCTCTACAGGTGGGCAGACCAAGACTAATAGGCACTTAGTGATTTACACAAGAAAAATTAGGTAGAAAATGGCTGAAAATACATACACACACAATTCCTTCAGATTGCAAAGTCTAGAACTTTCTGCTATGCCAGTCTCTGCTATTCATTCATTTCAATAAATTTCATGTTACAACTAATTTAGAATAGCATCATTTGACATTTCCTTTCTACACTGAGCACATTTGTTTTGAATATATTCATCTACAGAGGGTTTTAGAAAGGAAAATCTGAATTAAAAATGTAATATTCAAGTCATTTTGGCTCCAGTAATTATAAGAGATACAAGATACAATATACAAGACAACAAACCTTATTGATATATACTGAGTATTACAATTTTAATGCAATTTTTTCTTCTCTTAAAATGTGTATACATTTTTTGGCACCTTCCATATAGCAATCTTTTGCTGAGGGCATGACCTAAATAATTCAGAAAAAACTTTGGTTAAGGAAGGAAGCCATTAGTCATATAATTTTTTTTTTTAAATATGGATCGCTTCATGAATTTGCATGTCATCCTTGTGCAGGGGCCATGCTAATCTGTATCATTCCAATTTTAGTATATGTGCTGCCAAAGTGAGCCCCATATAATGTTTGGTAATTAAGAGTATGGAATGATTCTGAAGAGACACTCCTGTACTTCACTCATGGACTGTAAACTGGCTTTCTACCTCTAAGAAGTTCAGGGTCTGCTGGTGTGAAAGTTGTGGTCGTTATTCTTCTTCTTCAGAATTGGCATTTCCATTGCCACACACATATCAGACCTCACCTCTCATTACTGGGCTTGGTCTTATTCCCTTCTCTACTACTCCCATCATCGTTCTTGGTGACTAAATTTACATAGATGTTCTTGGCTCTTTGATATCTTATTTTCTTTTCCCTTATCCTACCCTGGAAACTCACTTACACATTTACATGCTAAACTTTGGAAACAACAACCAACCTTAATTCAAAGTATTCTGCAGTCTGGCCTCCTTGCAACATCCAGTTCTTAGATTCAAATACTCTTTGCTTATCCACCAACCTACTAAGACCTCATTTTCTTATGTTCCCAGTTTAGATTTCATGGTTCCACTTTATAGCCACTCCCTTGTCCCTACCTTTATCTTTTTCTTTCCTCCCTTTCTCTTTCTCTCTATCTCTCTTTCTCTCAATCTCTCTTTCTCTCATTTTTCCACCTTTTTTTCTTTGTTGATGTGTTCTTCTAGGTAATCTCTAATTTTGGTTAAAAACAACTCTCCTCTTTACTTTTCACCTGCACCCACATAGCTGAATATTGTTGGGAAAAAATTATAAAACCTTGCCCTCATGCTTCACTTGCAATTTAGGATCATGACTTTCAACAAGGCTACACTTCTGCCAGATTATTCCACTACCTTCTCTCTGAATTTATTTTCACACAAACAGAAATGCTGATCTCTTTCTCCTGTTTCCTCCAATCTCCAAAATCTCTTCTTCTTATCTGTATACATCACTTAGCCACATACTTAACAGAAAAAGTAGATTCAATCCAAAAGACTCATTTATGATTTGATGCTGAATCAGAAAGAAGTCAGATCCTTAGTTGTTTTCTCTCTTCCTTCTCTTTCTTTTTCCTCTTCCTCCTCCTCCTTATCAAATAATTAATTTTCTCCTTTTTTTTTTTTTTTTTTGAGACAGAGTGTCACTATGTCACCCTGGGTAGAGTACCATGGAGTCATAGCTCACAGCAAACTCAAACTCTTGGGCCTAAGAGATTCTCTTGCCTCAGCCTCCCAAGTAGCTGAGACTACAGGCACCTGCCACAACATGTGGCTATTTTTGTTGTTGTTGTTGTTGTTGTCATTGTCGTTTGGCAGGCCCAGACCAGGTTCTAATCTGCCAGCCCCTGTGTATGTGGCCGGCACCCTAACCACGGAGCTACGGGAGCCAAGCCTTTGCTTTGGGTTTTATCTTACTATTTTTGAAGAGCTTTATTCCTAAGTTTATTTTGTCTTTCCTGAACTATCAGTCTTTCCTTCTGTGTCAGATAATTTCCACTGTCCTACAAACAGAAGCCTTCATATGAAAACAAAGCGTAACCATACACCAACCTTCCTTCTCGCTAGGCTGCCCCTAACCCCCATGTACTTTTCTATGTCTTTACACTTTGTCAGTTTTGATGTTATCTCACAGGGTTTTAAGTGGCTCAAGGCTCTGCTCCCCTAAGCTCTCCTTTATCTACCCTCCCTCTGAGATTATCTAGGCCTTTAAATATCATCTATGTTTTACTGACCCTCCAATTTCCAACTCTAGCCTGGACATCTTGCCCCAGGTGGTAAACTCACATTTGAGTGGATGCTCACTATTGCTAGTTGTATTTCCACCAGGCATCTAATTGTTAACATGACAAGGACTCTTCCTTCCACCCTCTCTAATTCCAGCAAATGCAGCATATGTAGTGGTCTGGAGTCAAACCTATTGCTAACTCTTTACTAAAGCCCAACTTACAATCTCTTTTTAAACCCAGTTGTCACTTGAGTGACAACATGAGTACAAACACATCTCACATCTTCATTGCTACCACTTTAATTCAAGCCATCCTTTATCTCACCTTCCAGAAAATCCAAACTATCCTGGGTTTGTACACTATACTACAACTGGAAAGGGGTAGTTACAAAACACAGATCCAAACATCTTATCTCTTTGTTTTAGGTCTTCTAATGCTTGATTACTATAAACAAAATAATAGGCAAATTTATTCCTCTTCTTATTATCACCTCTAGATTTCTTCAAAGTGCATCCTCGAAGCATTTTACTTTTAATTCTTATATCTTCCTTTCTGTTTAACTGAAGGACTACTACTCATTAAATTAAAGCCTATCTCAAGCTGGGCCTATCAGATGGACAATTTGTGACAGATTCTATGTGGCAAAACAAATTTCCTAATCCCAACCTCACTCTACTCTTTCCATTTTCAACCATCCATTTTTTAGCTCACAGTTGAACACTCCAGAATTGTAAGAAGACAAACACCACCCCCTCAGTTTGTGTTTTCTTTGAAATTTATTTGCAAATCATGCACCTGTTTGTTTTGATTGGTCTTTTTCAGAAAATGTTATATTTGAGTTTCATATTTCTGACTTCTTTTGGGAAATTGAGCAACAGGAAGAAAAATAAAACCATTCTCACCCACACCACATATTTTGTTGTAATTAAATGCTCATGTAAAATTGCTTTATTTCAGATAAAGTAGCAACTAATATTACTATTTTCTTTAGCGGCTTAGCAATTCCTGTAGTTTGCAGACTTTAAAAGCAATTGCTGTTGTTCAAAGTGCAGCTTCTCTATTAGATACTTAACTGCTTGTAACAATTCAGCTGCAGAAACAATCTCATCCCAAATGATTATAACATGAAAACAGCTTGCCTTTATCACTAAGGGATGCAGGCATTAATTGTGATGACTGGCTACATCTTACTGTATTGACACTCTTCTTAACATGATTTATTGGGTGCTAACTGCACATTTGTGCTATGCTAATTCTTATTGGGAAGGATGTTCTATTACAGCCCAATGGCATCATTATAATCTCATTTATTCTGTGGGAGTGATTGTGTTCCTCCTTCAAAACTCTTCTATTGGTCCAGTATTTCCTCTGATGATCTCTTTCATCTTTCTGAAAATCAGCAAAAGAGGGCACTGAAGAACTAGGTGCAGGTGGCTTTTAAAGAGGACTTCTTCAGATGGTCAAGATTTAAAATTCCTTAAGTCACTGACAATTTCAAAGTTTCAAGTTTTTCTCCAGGAATTCTAAATAAGGTTCACTGAGTAATGCTAACGTATAGTAGGTAAATGGTAAGTGGCATTTATTTTTAGCTTCTTTCTTTGATGCTTTTTTTTTTTTTTTTTTTTGTAGAGACAGAGTCTCACTTTATGGCCCTCGGTAGAGTGCCATGGCCTCACAGCTCACAGCAACCTCCAACTCCTGGGCTTAAGCGATTCTCTTGCCTCAGCCTCCCGAGTAGCTGGGACTACAGGCGCCCGCCACAATGCCCGGCTATTTTTTGGTTGCAGTTCAGCCAGGGCCGGGTTTGAACCTGCCACCCTCAGTATATGGGGCTGGCACCTTACTGACTGAGACACAGGTGCCGCCCCTTTGATGCTTTTTATAAAGAAAGCATTGTGGATGGCAAAAATTTATAAATCTTTAAATTTAATTTGTTATGTAAAACAACTCTGTGTCTCACCATGATGGTTGCAAGCCAGAATACTTTGAAAGAAAGAAGGGAAAGGGAGGACAGAAGATTGGGTAGAAGAAAAATAGAGTGAGACAAGATGAAGGTAATGTGGTAAGGCTTAGACAAAGAACTAGGCTCATGGTCCTGGTAGAGTTCTTTCTAATGTTTTTATTTGTTGCTTTTATGTAAAATTAACTCCCCTAAGGGAAAGTTAAATCAGAAAAAACAGACATGGAAACTAAAAAAAATACATCAAGTGATACCTAAATTACCTTCATAGTTTCCTAAAAGCATTCTTGAACTCACTTCCCGCTGTAAGAATCAATTTACATGTATTGGTTTAGAATAGGAGAGGAGGATTTATTAAGGAGGGAAAGATAAATTTTGCATGGAGATTTGAGTTCATAATGTAGCAAAGTTTCGTGACAAGAGAAATATCTAAAATAGTATATACAGTAAAACCTCTGTAAGTTGACCATCCAAGGGACTGTAACAAACTGGTCAACATAATGGAGATGGTCAACATAAAGAACTAGGCCTACTGTACTGAAAGGTTCAGGTGGTGTGTCTATGAAAATTAGGTCAACTTAAGGAGGTAGTCAATGTAGGGAAGTGGTCAGCTATGGATTTTCTACTATTTTAATATTCAATTTTCAAGGATTAGGACATTGAAGGAAAGGCAAGAAAGAGGAAAGAAACCAACACAGAAAAATGTGTTGCTATGAACATCGATTCTTTATTCACTCTGACTTGCTAAAATACCTTTCCTGCACAGTAGAACTCTGTGCAGCCAACACATTATTATTTTCATGGCCTGGAGCAAAAAGGATTATGACAGTGAATTCTTTCCCTGATGCATATTCCTGAGAGACATGGACTTAAAATGCAACCAAATTTCCTAATACCAAGGATTTCCCCCCATGGATTATTTACTTTATTCAAGTCATTTGTTCACATGCAGGAACACTTTATCTATATTTGGTTACACTGGTTTGCTGGAATCATTTCTGTTTTGGGCTCTGACATGTCAGAAGTTAAAAATCCTGTGTAGTTTCTCTAAATTGTACCCAGCACAAGGCCAGGTACTAAGGTCCATTTTTAACACCAACCCAAGGCAGTAGCAGTTCTTTAAAAAGCTAACAGAATCTTTTCTCATGGGACAGGAGGCAAAGGGTGAGTGAGCTTTTCTTCTTTTACAATGTGTTAGAGCTGGTGTGATGGAAAGCGTAAGTTCCCGTGTAAATTGAAAATGCACCTTGTTTACTGGCTGCCAAGAGGATGCCAGCTGCCAGGTGTGGGGACTGAGCTCTCTCTTTCCATGGGCGATATGGTGAACTGTAGTACTTGTGAACATTAACACCTTACCTTTGCATAACATTTTGATTTCTCTAATGTTTTCATGATTATCACTGTCATGCTCTTCATTCATCAAACATGAGACAGAAAGGCACTGAACATTCAAAGGAGGTATTCTTAGAAATGCCCTTTATTTTACCACTACTATATTAGCTATTGATAATAATTAATATTTATTAAATACCTACTAGTGCCAGGTACTCTGCTAAGGCTTTATGAACATTAACTTGTTAACTCTTGCAATAACCCAAAGAGACCAAGTTGCAGGCCCCCTCTACTTGAAGCCCCTAACACAGTGCTTACAATGAGAGTGGTGATCAATGTTTCAATGCAAGAAGACTTTCCATTATTATCGTTGATATAATGGATATATCAACTGATAATTCAGTTTATAAATGAAAATCTGAGGCTTAGAGAAGACAATAATTATTTACCTTTATTGTTGGGTTAGCCTGGTAGGTTATCCCTCCAGGGATAATTTTCTTAACCATTTAGAGTTTCCCTAAAGTTCATGAAATTTGGAGACACATTTTAGACTAGTTCTGATGTACACTGACACTCATCAGCATGCTTTCCTCTGTCTCTAGCCTCACGTGAATAAAGAAACCCTGTCTCTTAACTCTTAGGACAGAGATTTTTCCTATTTTCAGGTAATATACATTTTGCAAAACCCCATTGATTTAAATAACCTGGAAAATAGGAGAAGCCTGGTATAAAAGTAGACACTTTGAATTAAGGAGTCCTGAATGATTAAAAAGAAAGTCACTGTATTTCTTGATTATGTGAAAAAATTAACAATTAGTGCTTTCTGATGAAGCCTTTCTTTTTTGGCTAGTCTCTCCTTTTTATAGTGTTTCAGCCTCTTGGGATCAGAGACAGATTCAGGGTAGATAGCTGGAAATCCCACCGCTTGTAGACCACCAGGGGCACAGAAATATCACTGACGTGATTCACAAATATAAATCCAGTTCAGTTAACTTAGGTTTTTGCATATAATTCCTTATAATTAATGAAATAGAAATTGGTTCTGCTTCAACTGATTATGTATCATCCTTTAATTCAAATTTTTAAAAACGTTCCAATAGTAAATTTCTCTGTTCTGAAGTGTTTTTGGCACTCCTGCACAGTTTGTATGGTACAGTTCCATACCCTCAATCCTGAGATCAATGAGCTGTTAGCTTCCTAAAATCAGTAGTGAGAGCTAGTTACAATTCTGAAACCAAACAAGACCCATCATACTACTGGCTTCTGGGAATGAGCACTAAAATTCTTAAATGCAAATAAGACTTCTATTTTAAAATATCAAAGTCAATCATTTAGCAAATAAATATCACTCAGGTGCACGTGTATGGTATTGCATGCAAGGCTTTAGGGGTCACTGGAGAGAAAAAAATATATGAGAAATCCTGTGAGAGAATCCATTTCACCTCACTAAATACCTACCTATTGAGAAGAGCTCAAATACTGAAAACAATTATAAGTAAAAAGAACAAATCTGGAGGCATCACAATACCTGACTTTAAATTATACTACAAGGCTATAGTAACCAAAAAATCAATCCCACTTGAGTAAAGTCAAGCTATGACATTAGATCTGGTTTCTTTTGAAGGCTCTGGGAAAATAATATTTTCTTGCCTTTTTCTAGCTGGTTGAGATTGTCCTCATTCATTAGTTCCAGAATCTTCTCCATCATTATCACTACAACTTTTTGCTTCTAGTATCAAAACTTCTATATTTAACTCTAATCCTCTTGCCTCCTTTTCATCATGACCTGTGATAACATTGGGTCCATCCAGATAATCTCTCCATCTCAAGATCCTTAGCCATCCCTGGAAAATCATTTTTGCAATGTAAGATACATAATCACAATTTTCAAGGATTAGGACATAGAAATCTTTGGGAGATGATTATTGAATCTACAATAAAAGCTGTGATGGGGCTGTCAGGAATAGGAGGTGAGACAGAAGAAAGGCTTAAGGATATGATGGCTTAAGGGTAGGAAGAATGGGTATATGGAGTAAGAATACTGGAAAATGGGAATGTTACTGAGGAAATCACCTTTGTGAGGGAAACGAAGGGTGCAAAGTGGCATATTTCAAAGTATGTATCACAAAGAAGCACAGTTGGGAAGACCAGGACTATAGTATTTACTCATCTAAGCAACATTATATAGAAAGGACAGATGGCACAGTGCAACTGCAAAGAAGCAGATGAGATTGAAATTACAATTGGTTGAGAGAAAAGGTTAATGATTTCTGATAAGAGTGGTAAGGCATTTCAAAGTCTCCAGAACATGAAGTTAGTAAAAATGTGTAATTCCCACAAACAATTTGTTACCAGGTGAAAATATAATTGTCAATGTTGTTCCACTTGAGTTTAAGGAGCCTAGACTGTAGTGCTTATGTTCACATATCCTAGTGACATACAAATATCACATCACATGAAATAACATATGTGAATTTTGTAACATAATGCCTGGCTGGAAGTAAATGCCAATAAGAGGAAGGTATTGTTAGTAGAAAGAAATCCTAAGGTCACCAGGGGTAATTATCCATGGGCCAAAGGCCACAAGTACTCTTCTTGACCATGGTCTGGCCTGTTTTACTCTCCTGCAGTAGAGGGGAGTTCTAAAAGTCATTGGAAATTCTTGTTTCCAAAACTCTACGTTTTGCCCCAAACAACACAAAACATGGCTAAATGTCTCCTCTAAAGACCTCCATACAGATGAGACCTTTCCTGGATTCTGTAATCCTACCACTCCTCAAGTTCTCAAGTTTGACCAAGTTCTCAACCTCAGTTCTAGAGGCTTCTAGAGGCTCTCCTTTACAGAGGAAAGAAAAAGAGAATCATTCAGGAGTTCATTCTTCTGTCTCTAGGGAGAGATAATCATTTTGTCTATCGTCTTACCTCTTTACCCCATCTCTTTCAAAGAGACAAACGAAAAAGAATCTGGAACAAATTGACTAGGAGTCCTACAAGCAACAGATGATAGGAATGCATGCAAGCTATTGCTATCCCTTATTTCCACTATGGCCTGGAATATTGAAGAGAATGTGGGATCAAGGTGCTAACAAACCTGCACTCAAACCTTGTCCAGACAATAATGATTTTTCTTTCCTAGACGTTCGTTTTCCTCAACTATGAAACTTGAATAACATTGTCTTTGCTGAAAGTTTTTGAGATTAAGAGATCACATGGTGAATGTCTCCAGCTTGCACAAGACAGGCTTTTGATAGAAAATGTAAGTTCCCTTTCTATTTTCTGGTTTCACTCCCTCTCACAGTCTTTGTGTAACACTCCAAAATCCTTGAGTGGATATCATGGTAGAATCTTCTGAAGAATGTGGTGGCTGGACACAAGCTTTCATTAAACTTGGACTCATCTGAAAGTCTACAGAAAAAGATAAGTGTTTTTTATTTTATTTTATTATTATTTTTATTGTTAAATCATAACTGTGTACATTTGTGCAATCAAGTGGTACAATGTGCTGGTTTTGTATACAATCTGAAATATTCTCATCAAACTGTTCAACGTAGTCTTCATGGAATTTTCTTAGTTATTGTATGTGGACATTTGTATACTGCATTTAATAGGTTTCGCCTGTACCTGTTCTAAGATGACCATAGGTGTGGCCACACCTATTACCCTCCCTCCACCCTAACCTAACCCCTCCCTTGCCCTCCCTTGACCCCTTCTCCATATTCCTCCGTGCTGTAGTTGGGTTATAGCCTTCATAAGAAAGCTATAATTTAGCTTCATAGTAGGGCTGAGTACATTGAATGCTTTTTCTTCCATTCTTGAGATACTTTGCTAAGAAGAATATGTTCCAGCTCCATCCATGTAAACATGAAAGAGGTAAAGTCTCCATCTTTCTTTAAGGCTGCATAATATTTCATGGTATACGTGTACAACAATTTGATAGTCCATTAGTGGGTCGATGGAACTTGGGCTTCTTCCATGATTTAGCAATTATGAATTGGGCTTCAATAAACATTCTGGTACAGATGTCTTTGTTATTTTGTGATTTTTGGTCTTCTAAGTATATAACTAGAAAAGGAATTATAGGATCGAATGGCAGGTCTATTTTTAGATCTCTAAGTATTCTCCAAACATCCTTCCAAAAGGAACGTTTTAGTGTGCATTCCCACCAGCAGCGTAGAAGTGTTCCCTTTTATCCACATCCATGCCAACATCTCTGGTTTTGGGATTTTGTTATGTGGGCTACTCTTACTGGGGTTAGGTGATATCTCAAAGTAGTTTTGATTTGCATTTCTCTGATGATTAAGGATGATGAGCTTTTTTCCATGTGTCTGTAGATCGTGCATCTGTCTTCTTTAGAGAAGTTTCTCTTCAAGTCCTTTGCCCACCCTGAGATGGGATCACTTGTTCTTTTCTTGCTAATACGTTTGAGTTCTCTGTGGATTCTGGTTATTAAACCTCTATCAGAGGTATAACCTGCAAATATTTTCTCCCATTCTGAGGGCTGTCTGCTTACTATGCTCGTGGCTGTGCAGAAGGTTCTTAGTTTGAACAGGTCCCAGGAGTGTATTTTTGATACTGCTTCAATTGCCTGGGGAGTCTTCCTCATAAAATATTCACCCAGGCCAATTCCTTCAAGAGTTTTCCCTGCACTTTCTTCAAGTATTTTTATAGTTTCATGTCTTAAGTTTAAATCTTTTATCCAGGAAGAGTCTATCTTAGTTAATGGTGAAAGGTGTGGGTCCAGTTTCAGTCTTTTACAGATTGCCAGCCAGTTCACCAGCACCATTTATTAAATAGGGAATCTTTTCCCCACTGAATGTTTTTAATTGGCTTATGATCAAATAACGGTAAGTAGCTGTATTCATCTCCTGGTTCTGTATTCTGTTCCAGACATCTAATTCTCTGTTTTTGTGCCAGTACCATGCTGTTTTGATCACTACGGATTTATAGTACAGTCTCAGGTCTGGTAGCATGATTCCTCCTGCTTTGTTTTTATTTCTGAGTAATGTTTTAGCTATTTGAGTTTTTTCTGATTCCATATAAAATGAAGTATTATTTTTTTTAAGATCTTTAAAATATGACAATGGAGCTTTGATAGGAATTGCATTAAAATTATATATTGCTTTGGGTAGTATAGACATTTTAACGATATTGATTCTTCCCAGCCATGAGTATGGTATGTTTTTCCATTTGTTATCATCTTCAGCTATTTCTTTTCTTAAAGTTTCATAGTTGTCTTTTTAGAGATCTTTCACATCCTTTGTTAGATAAACTTCCAAATATTTCATCTTCTTTGGCACTACTGTGAAAGGAATAGAGTCCTTGACTGTTTTTTCGGCTTGGCTATTGTTGGTATATATAAAGACTACACATTTATGGGTGTTGATTTTGTAGCCTGAGACATTACTGTATTCCTTGATCACTTCTAAAAGTTTGGTAGTAGAATCCCTAATGTTTTCCAGATATACGATCATGTCATCTGAGAAGAGTGAAAGTTTGATCTATTCTGACCCTATGTGGATACCTTGATCACCTTTTCTTCCCTAATTGCGATGGCTTCCATTACAATGTTAAAGAGCAATGGAGACAATGGGCAACCTTGCCTGGTTCCTGATCTAAGTGGAAATGATTTCAGTTTAACTCTATTCAATACGATATTGGCTGTGGGTTTGCAGTAGATGGCCTCTATCAGTTTAAGAAATGTCCCTTCTATACCAATTTTCTTAAGCGTTCTGATCATAAAGGAATGCTGTATATTATCAAAAGCTTTTTTTCTGCATCAATTGAGAGAATCATATGGTCTTTATTTTTTAGTTTGTTTATGTGCTGAATAACATTTATAGATTTAAGTATATTGAACCAGCCTTAGGACCTGGGATAAATCCCAATTGGTCATGGTGTGTAATTTTTTTGATGTGTTGTTGGATTCTGTTTGTTAGGATCTTATTGAGTATTTTTGCATCAACATTCATTAATGATATTGGTCTATAGTTTTCTTTTCTTGTTGGGTTTTTCCCTGGTTTAGGGATCAAGGAGATGTTTGCTTCGTAGAATGTGTTGGGTAGTATTCCTTCTTTTTCTATATTTTGGAAGAGGTTTAGTAATATAGGTACTAGTTCTTCTTTAAAGGTTTGGTAGAATTCTGACGTAAAGCCATCTGGTCCTGGGGTTTTCATTTTAGGGAGATTTTGTATAGTTGATACTATTTCAGAACTTGGTATAGGCCTATTCAATGTTTCCACTTCGTTCTGGGTAAGTCTTGGTAGGTGGTGTACTTTGAAGTATTAGTCGATTTGTTTCATATTTTCATATTTCTGAGAGTAAAATTTCTTGTAATATTCCTTAAGGATTTTTCGAATTTCTGAGGGGTCTGTTGTTATTTCATCTTTACCATTTCTGATTGATGAAATTAGAGATTTTACTCTTTTTTTCCTGGTTAGGTTGGCTAAAGGTTTATCTATTTTATTGACCTTTTCAAAAACCAACTTTTGGGTTTGTTGATCTGTTGTATAATTCTTTTGTTTTCAATTTCATTTAATTCTGCTCTGATTTTGGTTATTTCTTTTTTTCTGCTGGGTTTGGGGTTGGAATGTTCTTCCTTCTCCAGTTGCTTGAGATGTCCCAATAAGTTATTAACTTCCTCTCTTTCCTTTTTCTTGAGGAAGTCTTGCAGCACTATAAATTTCCCTCTTAGGGCTTCCTTTGATATATCCCAAAGGTTCTGATAAGTCATGTCTTCATTGTTATTTGTTCCAAAAATTTGGTGATTTCCTTCTTAATCTTGTCTATAACCCATCTATCCTTCAGCATAATGTTGTTTAGCTTCCATGTTTTTGTATGGGTATGCAGATTCCTGTTGTTATTGAGTTAAACTTTTATTTTATGATGGTCTGAGAAGATGCAAGGAATAATTTCTATTTTTTTTTAAATTTACTGAGGTTAGATTTGTGGCCTAGGATGTGGTCAGTTTTGGAGTATGTTCTGTGGGCTGATGATAAGAATGTGTATTCAGTTTTGTTGGGATGAAATGCTCTGTAATGTCTGTTACGTCCAGTCGTTGAATGGTTAATTTTAAATCTAAGATTTCTTTGTTTAGGTTCTTTTTGGAGGATCTATCCAGCACTGCTAAAGGGGTCTTAAAAATCTCCAACTACTATGGAACTGGAGGAAATCAAGTTGCTCATGTCTGTTATAGTTTCTCTTATAAATTTAGGTGCATTCTGGTTGGGTGCATAAATATTAACAATTGAGATCTCATCATATTGTGTATTACCTTTAACAAAATATGAAGTGTCCATTCTTATCCTTCCTTATTTTAGTTGGTTTAAAGCCTATTGCATTTGTGAATAGGATTGCAACACCTGCTTTTTTCTGCTCTCCATTTGCCTGGAGTATAGGTGAACATCCCTTCACCTTCAGTCTATATTTGTCTTTTAACGTAAGATGAGATTCTTGTACGCAGCAGATATCTGGCTTGAGTTTTTGTATCCAGTCAGCCAACCTGTGCCTCTTTAGAGGACAATTTAAACCATTCACATTAATTGAGAATATTGATAAGCCTTTTGAGAATCTGGTGGATATTTTTAATCCTTTTGTGACTGTGGAAGTTGGAATTTGATAAAAATTTTCTGGATGGGTTTACTTTTGTGGAGGATTATGCTGTCCTTTATGGAGGATAGGTCTGAGAATATTCTGGAGAACTGGTTTAGTTGTGGCAAATTTCTTCAACATGTGAATGTCATTGAAGTATTTACTTTCTCCATCATAAATAAAACTCAGTTTAGCTGGGCACAGGATCCTGGGTTGAAAGTTATTTTGTTTTAGGAGATTAAAAATCAATTACCATTCTCTTCTAGCTTGAAAGGTTTCAGCAGAGACATCTGAAGTTATCCTAATATTCTTCCCCTGGTAGGTGATGTTTTTCGTTCATTTGGTTGCTTTTAGAATTTTCTCCTTCATATTAACTTTAGTGAAATTGATTATTATGTGTCTGGGGGATGTCTTACTCGGGTTGAGTTATGTTAGATTTTTGAAACTCTCTGCTATCTGAACTTCAGAATCTCTTGGCATGTCTGGAAAGTTCTCTTTCATAACCTCATGGAGAAGAGACTTTGTGCCTTGTGAAGCCACTTCATCACTTTCCTGGTTCCCTATGAGATGAATATTATTTTTCTTAGAATTATCCCAGAGCTCTCTGAGAGAGTGATCTGTTTTTGCCCTCCATTTTTCTTCCTCTTTGAGAGTTTGGGAGCTTTCAAAAGCTTTGTCTTCGATGTCAGAAATCCTTTCTTCTGCTTGCTCCATTCTGTTACTGAGGGATTCTACTGTGTTTCTCAGATCTCTGAGGGCTGCAAATTCTTGTCTCAATGTGTCAAAACTTTTGGTCATTTGGTCTTTGAATTTGTTGAATTCTTGAGACATCTTTTGGGTTACTGCCTGGAATTCTAATTTGATCTTATTTTCTATCCAGATTCTGAATTCGATTTCTGACATGTCAGATATTTGTTCGTGCATAGGATCTTGTGCTGTGTCTGCCCCCATTGTTCCTTGGAGGAGTTGATCTACTCTGATTATTCATATTGCCAGAGTTTTTCTCTTGATTTCGTCCTATGATTGTTTTTCACTGTTGCCTCTGGGCATTCTCAGAGTTGGGGTGGTGTCTCTCCGAGATTAGACCCCAGTGGGATCACTCTATTGTTGCTGGATCTTTGTAGGTAGTGACCCTGTGTAGCTCCTCTGGGGCTGCCCCAGCCAGGGAGTTGTGGTTGTGGGAGCAGCTCCAGAGTGTGACACCCCTGGATCCAGCAACAGGGCATGGGGTGGGGGTGCACACAGTTCTGGGAGTGCCTGGCATCCCGTGACTTTGGCACAGGGGGGCCCAAGGCTCTAGCAGCCTCTGGCCAGGAGAAGGGCTCTGCACAGAGGCAGGTAGGGCTCCGGTTGGCACGTGGCTACCAGAGTCCCTGGCCAGATGAGTGGACAGATGTGGAGGCAGGGAGGATATTGGTGGGAGGACACAGGGTTTTTTGGCTCCCAGAGTTCCTGGTCAGGGCATGGGGAGGCCTGTTGGGCAGGGTGCAGCTCTTACCAGGGTCCAGATGGGCAGAGCTCTTATGGAGGTTTGCGAGGGTGCCGATCACGGTTTGAGGGGCAGCTCTTCTGGAGGTCCAGGCGGGTGCCAATCATGGTCCCAGCACAGTTCTTCTGGAGGTCCAGGAGGGTGCTGATCCCGGTCCCAGTGCAGCTCCTCTGGAGGTCCAGGCGGGTGCCTGATCGCAGGTCCTGGCACAGCTCTTCCAGAGGTCCATGAGGGTGCAGATCACAGGTCCAGGGGCAGCTCTTATGGAGATCCAGAGGGTGCCAATCCCCATTCTGGCACGGCTCTTCCGGTGTTCTGGGAGGGTGCTTATCATGGGTCCCGGCAGCTCTTCTAGAGGTCCAGGAGGTTGCCAATTGCTGGTCCTGGGGCAACTCTTCTGGGGGTCCAGGAGGGTGCCAATCGCGGGTCCCCAGGTAGCTCTTACAGAGGTCCAGGAGGGTTTTAAGCAGTAGATTGGTGTGATGATATGGGCACTTAGAAATTTGTCCTAGCATCTTTCTGGAGACTAGTCAGAAATGATGTAGGACAGGAGCTGGGGTGATCTAAATGGTTCAAACAGGGGATGAGGTGGTCTGAACAAAGGAATTGGTATTGGAAATTGAGAGAGGCTATGCATCCAGAGATACTAAGGAGGTAAATATTTTTATGAAGATGTTTGAGTGAGTATAGTAGATTAGGGAATGATGACATCCAATTTTGTGGCTTGGATATTCCTGTAGGTTATTAATCATATTGGCATATGTACAAAGCATAAGAGGAAGAGAACTGGTAAGAAGAGAAAGAATACGGATAAAATTTTGGAAATATTTATTTAAAAATATCTGCATAATAGTCATACAGGCATGATGTTTAAAAACAAAAGGGTACAGCAGAGACATGAGTTTAAAGAAAAGTCAGCTCTATAGGGCCCAAGGTCACATGGTTTTCAGAATGTCCTGTGCTCAAATACCCAGCTCAGAGAAGCCACTATGCTCTGAGCTTCCACCACTGTGTCTCAAGAAACAGAAAGAAAAACACATAAACTAAAAGAATTCTTAGATATGTTCTTTAAAGAAAAGTGAATAGATCTGTTGAAATTTTAAACAAATACTATTTTCCAGTTATGGAGTGCTATGACATATAACTTGGACTTCTTTTACCTAGTAGCTTCTTCCACTGTCAAATAGAATAGGATAGTGAATTATGGTGACACAGGAGTGTAGTTGCATACCATTATTTTTCATCACTGTTAACAGGTAGCATTGCCTAGTGATCCTCTCAGAAATCAAGAATTGCCTTATGGGAAGAAAAGTTTTGATCCTTTACAAAGCTCAGCACTTTGCATGTTCATAAACTTTCCTCATTAGTGTCCATAATTATTCTCTTCCAAGACTACCAGCCTCCACTATATTTCCACTGCTTTTGTGTTTTTAAGATATCAAGGTGCCTTTTCATTCTCTGGAGTTTTCAGGACTCCCTAGTTCCAAGTTAAAAGTTTTCCCTGGGTCATTCTTCTCCAACTATAATATTCTTTTTTATTTTATTTTTATTTTTTCCAACTATAATATTCTATAACTATGAAGTTCAATAATGTGGTTTTTCTTATCCATTGAAAGAAAAATACATTTTTCTTTTCAAATGGGGATTTTTTTTTTTTTTACCATTTGCTGCCTTGAAAAGTTAAAACAAATCTATAGTTGTTTTCTTTCTTCTCTCATCCATATTCCCTTTTCATAGAGTGAAGCATATAGAATTATGAATAATATTATCCCTTCTGAAACCAAAAGAGAAACATGGTTTCTATTAGAGTTTATTTCATTTCTATTCATTTCTTTTTAAAAGAAAAAGTTAAACCAACTAACCTGTGGAGGCTCCAGTCTCTCAATTTACAGTTGTAGGCAACCTGAGGTGGAAGGCCAGCTTTCTCTGCTATCTTCACTACTCTGGATTTGGTCTTTGTTTTGTTCCTCTGAGAATATGTGCATAATAGTTGTTTTAGTGTTGCAAGATTCTTATTTTGTGTGTTTGAGTGTGGATGTATGTGTCATTCTCTAGAGATTGCGCTAAGAAGTCAGTGTTTGTTCTACACTTTAAATACATTCAGTTAACTTGTTGGCATGTGGTGGTTAATTACAATTGTGTCCGTACTCTTGTTGGAATGAGCCTTATTGATAAGGTTTTGTACTTTCCCATAATGTTAATCAACATATTCAGCCCTTTTCCAGTAAAAATGCAACCGTGTACTAAAGTATGTATTTATTCATTGACTTATTATTTCTCTGTTTATACATTTATTCTAAAATGTGTGTGCTTTCCATCTTTCCATCTATAATTAATACTACTGAATCAAGAGACCTGTTTGAAAACTAGGCTTTGTCACTTATTTGTAATAGGATTTGGGGGAAAAAAATAAAACAAAACATTTGCTTTTTCTTTCCTTCAGCTATGCAGTGGAATTGGTGACTAGTCCACACAGTATCTTATGTGTCCTCACATTGGAATTCATCATTAAAGCCCTCTGAATGGTGTGAAGGGTGTGATGGTAGGAAGTTATCATGTCTGATTTACAAAAGCCTAGGTTGGAATTAGGGGCTGTAAAGGTATTCATTTCTTCTCCAGATAACTATGCAATATAGGTGCTGGAATATTCTCACATTTCCCATCAGGTACTGAGGTCTAGACATTTTCAATAACTTGCCTATAGTACATCAGCTAGTCAATGAGAGATTCACAATTCTGTGTGTGGCTCAATCCTGAGTTCCCTTGCCCCATCATATCTTAGCAGTAGAATTTCTGTAGTTTTCAAAGTACTATAATATTTGATCTTCCTATGCAGCAGATTTCTGGTTTCCTTGCCCAATCTGGAGTTGGTGGCATCACTGATGGATTGGTCAAATTGCAGAATATTACTCTTTGTAGTGATTTAATTTTCCTGCCCCTTGGGGATGCTACAGAGTCCTTTTATTTGTATGCCATGTCTGAGGTTGCACTGAAAACACAGGTGGTGTCCAATGACATCCTCTCCTTCAAATGTACACAGAACTTCAAAAATAAAACACATGGAAGAGAAGGGCATTAATGATTATATGCTCAGTTAGACTGACCTGCCGAATCCATCCTTATGCTCGACACCCTTATGATACAATAATGTAGTAGATGGAGCTAAGTTCTTTCTTTTCCGAACTATCCACCAGTCCACTGAGATATAAACATAGGTAAAGGTAGGAATTCTGTCCATCAGGATCACAATCATACCCCCAAAGCCCAGGGCAGCAGCTAGAACAATGTTTGTTATTGACCAAATCAAATATGTATCCATCTTTTCAGTCTGAGTTCCTTTTCTCCTTCTTTCACGGTATCATGTTCCCTGTGGTACAAATACCACACTGACTACTAGAAGCTATTTATTACTTTTGTTGACAATCTATTTTGCTCATTAGGTTGGAAATCATCTGAGAAGAGATGGTGTCTTATTCGTGTTTTTATCAGAAGTATCCTGCAGTACATGTAATAAATATTTGTTCTCTATGAATATTTGTAGAATTAATTTAAAAGAAATAAATTATTTCAGTTCAGTACAGAGTTTTAAGCACCTTCAATTTTCTGCTCACTTTGATAAGCACTAGAGAAGGCTTTGGCTTTCAAGGAGTTTGTAATTGAGGCTGATATACAGCCTGATGGGCTGATTATTACACACAGTGGTAGTGTCTTTGGTTCTATAAAAACTCTTCTAGTTTTGCTTTCTGATGCTGGAAATAAGACTTTGCAAAAAAAAAAAAAAAATTGCTTTTTGGCACCTGGCTTCTTAGTTTGCTCTGCCCAATAAGAGAGAGGGAAAGCCAGTAAGAGAAGAAAACAAAAACCCCCAAACAAATAAACAAACAAACAAATAAAAAAACGCAAAATGAAACTTCTCTTTATTTGCTGGCTTGTTCCTATCTGTATCATCCTAAAAGAGGATGTCATGGTAGACTCCAAACTGGGCCCAGCCTCCAATTTCTTTCCGCACACACACAAAGACAACTTGTGTTTCCTCAGAGGTGACACCTGCAAAGGTGGTTCCTATTCCTGATAGGCCTGTGCTGGGGTTTGCAGTCCTCTTCCTCTGAGCCTCTGGGTTCAAAAAACCCCAATTCTCAAATCAGTAGCTTTTCAGATGTCTGTTGAAAGTAGACACAGCCATTGTTGATTCCAGTAGAGAGGAGGGAGGCAAAATGTGGTTTCATTCATTTACATTCATCTCATCTTATCATATCTTATCTTATCTTATCTTGTCTTATCTTATCTTATCTCTCTTTATTTGATCTACATGTCTTGTGTCAAGAACTGAGAATATAAATAAGAAAACTCTGTAACAGCTTTCAAGGAACTTTATGCCTCGTAGAAGATTCATACATGAAAAATGTATATTTAGAAGTTTACAGACAATTTACAACATAATATGGTGGCACATTTTATTAGTAAAATCACTATAATCCCCTCAATTTCTAAAAATTTGTTTTTCAGCATGCCTAAATTCTTTTTCAAAATGTTAGATATGAAAATGACAATGTTAATATCATATCTTCTATCAAAGATTAAAAATTCCTTGCTAATATTTTGTCCCAGAGTTAATGATTAAACATGTAATATTCCTTGCTAATATTTTGTCCCAGAGTTAATGATTAAACATGTAATATTTCTGGAGCCTGCTCTATGGATAATGTAAACATTCATAATTAAACATTGGGCAAAAAATTGTATTGCATTTCTTTTACTCTGTCTAGTATTTTACTACCAAACTCAACAACAACGTGAAATATCACTAACTCATTGTTTTCTGTCCTTAGGGTGATAACTTCCCACTGTTCTGCTAAAGAATTTCATTGTCTCCTGTGACCTTGAAGTTGAAAGGCATAATTTCTCATTTTGCAGTACACCCTGGGGACTTGACCAAAACCAGAAGCCCTTCAGAGGTCAATGCAATCACCATGCTTGACTGAGCCATGTCTGGCCTGTTGAAGGAAGAGAAATGGGTACAAAATACAGACCACTTATTAATAAAGAAGATAACTTAGCAGGAGTTGATATTACAAGTACCTGATTCTGAGGGTCCAATGCATTTGATTACTTTCTTGCATAATTTTCAAATAAGTTATTTTTAGTAAAACCTGGCCAAAATTTTCACTAATGAACTTTCATGTCTTATTTTAAATAGTAACCTCCATATATAAATATGTCTTCTAAGTTGTCATAATTTTGCCAGTTACTAACAGTAATTTCTAAAAGCTTCTTTCTTGGATGTTCTTGAGTATATTTAAGTATAATTTTGAAAAACCTTTAATTTGCATAAATCCAGTAGAGGTTGAAATTGTGTGATTATTATTTATGTTGAATATTTTTACTATATTAAGAGTAGCATTTAATTTTAAAATTCCTGGTTGATGTAGCTATTTTATTGCAAACTTCTCGTTGTAATTTTGGTATTCATATTTAAAACAATATATGAAAATATATATTGAAAGGTAGGTAAAATTCTAAATATAAAAATGGTACTTTCAGTGAAGAATGGAATATCTACCTAGTTGCTCTTTTTAAGGTTAATGCATATCATCAACAAACAAGTTGTTTTTGAGGGCCTTCTATGTGCTAGGGATAGCTTAGGTATTAGAAACATAAGGATAAATAAGATACTGATACAGGATTCCACCACTCAGGGGCAGACAGGGAGGCCTCCCATTCTCTAAGCCCAGGTGAGCTCAGAGGTCAGACCCCCATTTCCAGGCACAAGAAAACTGCCTTTTTCGGGACACACCCTCTGGGCTCTGATAAGATCATAAACAAAGTAGCCTGTGATGGTTTTTTGAGTGGTTCCACCTTGGGTAGGAGCACATGCCCTAATCCCTTTCACGTGTAATCCTCTAGCCTCAAGCCCCCTAGATACAAGAGCCCATGTGGAGACTCCTGAGGGAGTTCTTCAGTTCTTTCCCCCTTCCAGAAGCTCTGGTGCTTTTTACTTCTTCTGTATTCCTTTCTCACTTCTAATAAAAGTCCTGCCTTACCACTGATCTGTGGTCTGTGGGTTCATTCTTTGAATCCCCCAGACCAAGGACCTACTGAAGAGCACAATTCAGATATTAACACCACTCATGACTTAGAGGAAATTCAGGCCAGTTGAGGAGATGAACGTAGGTAGATACATGCAAAGTCATTTTCCTAATCAACATGTTAAAAGTACTAAAGTTACCTGATGCAATCTAATAAACTTTATTATTTAGATTATTAATTATTAATTATTATTTAGACTATAGACTATTAATAGACTATATATGTTTATTTATTTATACAAACACACATACTATATGCAAAGTGCTGTGTTCAGGCATTGCTACAACAGTGGAGAATAGATCCACATGGATTTATTTACTTATAGACCTCAAAGAGTTATAGGGGCAGTGAGATCCTGAAAATTTAATTGCACAATTTTATATTTATTTTAAAATAAACTATACTTTTATATTTATAGAAAAATTGCAAAGATAGTACAAAGAGTCCTCAGGTACCTATTTTTCCTCATGATAACATCTTACATTAGTCTATTTGTTACAGCAAATGAACTTACATTGATATATTCTTATTAACTCAAGCCCATACTTTATTTCAAATTTTATTTATTTATTTATTTATTTATTTTAATTATTAAATCATACCTGAGTACATTAATGCAATGATGGGGCACCATACAATGGCTTTATAAACAGTTTGACACATTTTCATCACACTGGTTAACATAGTCTTCATGGCATTTTCTTAGTTGTTGCATTAAGACATTTATATTCTACATTTACTAAGCTTCACATGTACCCTTGTAAGATGCACCACAGGTGTAATCCCACCAATCACCCTCCCTCACCCACCCTCCGACCTCCCTCCCCTCCCTCTGCCCCTTCCCCATAATACAAGGTTATAATTGGGTTATATCTTTGATATAAAAGCCATAAATTAGTTTCATAGTAGGGGTGAGTACATTGGATACTTTTTCTTCCATTCTTGAGATAATTTACTGAGAAGAATATGTTCCAGCTCCATCCATGTAAACATGAAAGAGGTAAAGTCTGCATCTTTACCTCTTTACCTCTTTCAAAGTCTCCATCTTTCTTTAGGGTTGCATAATAGTCCATGGTGTACATATACCACAATTTATTTTTCCATTCCTGGATTGATGGGCACTTGGGCTTTTTCCATGACTTAGCAATTATGAATTGGGCTGCAATAAACATTCTGGTGCAAATATCTTTGTTATAATGTGATTTTTGGTCTTTTGGGTATATACCTAGTAGAGGAATTATAGGATTAAATGGCAGATCTATTTTTAGATCTCTAAGTGTTCTCCAAACATCTTTCCAAAAGGAATGTATTAACTTGCATTCCCACCAGCAGTGTAGAAGTGTTCCCTTTTCTCCACATCCACGCCAACATCTCTGGTCTTGGGACATTGTGATTTGGCCTAATCTTACTGGAGTTAGATGATATCTCAGGGTAGTTTTGATTTGCATTTCTCTGATGATTAAAGATGTTGAGCACTTTTTCATATGTCTGTAGGCCGTGCACCTGTCTTCTTCAGAGAAGTTTCTCTTCAAGTCATTTGCCAGCCTGCGATGGGATCACTTGTTCTTTTCTTGCTTATATGTTTGAGTTTTCTGTAGATTCTTATTATTAAACCTTTGTCAGAGATATAACCTGCAAATATCTTCTCCCATTCTGAGGTCTGTCTGCTTGCTTTATTTACTGTGTTCTTGGCTATGCAGAAGCGTTTTAGTTTAATCAGGTCCCAGCAGCGTATTTTTGAAGCTGCTTCAATTGCCTGGGGTTCCTCCTCATAAAATACTCGCCCCGACAGATTTCTTCAAGGGTTTTCCCTGCACTCTCTTCTGGTATTTTTATAGTTTCATGTCATAAGTTTAAATCTTTAATCCAGTGAGAGTCTATCTTAGTTAATGGTAAAAGGTGTGAGTCCAGTTTTAGTCTTCTACAGGTTGCCAGCCAGTTTATCCAGCACCATTTGTTAAATAGGGAATCTTTTTTTTTTTTCATTGTTGGGGATATATTGAGGATACAATACCCATTGAATGTTTTTAATTGGCTTATCAAAGATCAAATAACAGTAAGTAGCTAAACTCATCTCTTGGTTCTCTATTCTGTTCCAGACATCTACTTCTCTGTTTTTCTGCCCATACCATGCTGTTTTGATCACTATTGAGTCATAGTATAGTCTGAGGTCAGTTAGTGTGATTCCTCCTGCTTTTTTGTTTTTAATTTCTGAATAATGTCTTGTCTATTTGAGGTTTTCTCTAATTCCATATAAAATGAAGTATTATTTTTTCAAGATCTTTAAAGTATGACAGTGGAGCTTTAATAGGGATTGCATTAAAATTGTATATTGTTTTGGGTAGTATGGACATTTTAACAATGTTGGTTCTTCCCATCCATGAGCATGGTATGTTTTCCATTTGTTAACATTTTCAGCTATTTCTTTTCTTAGAGTTTCATAGTTTTCTTTATAGAGATCTTTCATGTCCTTTGTTAGATAAACTCCCAAATATTTCATCTTCTTTGGCACTACTGTGAATGGAATAGAGTCCTTAACTGTTTTGTCAGCTTGACTGTTGTTGGTATATATAAAGGCTACCAATTTATGAATGTTGATTTTGTAACATGAGACGCTGCTGTACTCCTTGATCATGTCTAAGAGTTTTGTAGATATACAAAACTGGTGTTTTCCAGATATACAATCATATCATCTGCAAAGAGCGAAAGTTTGATCTCTTCTGACCCCATATGGATACCCTTGATCACATTTTCTTCTCTAATTACAATGGCTAAAACTTCCATTACAATGTTAAAGAGCAGTGGGGACAATGGGCAGCTTTGTCTGGTTCCTGATCTGAGTGGAAATGATTTCAATTTAACTCCATTCAATATGATATTGGCTGTGGGTTTTGCTGTAGATGGCCTCTGTCAGTTTAAGAAATGTCCCTTCTATACCAATTTTCTTAAGTGTTCTATTCATGAAGGGATGCTGGATGTTATCAAAAGCTTTTTCTGCCTCAATTGAGAGAATCATAGGGTCTTTGTTTTTTAATTTGTTTATGTGCTGAATTAACTTATAGATTTACGTATATTGAACGAGCCTTGAGACCCTGGGATAAAACTGACTTGGTCATGATGTATAATTTGTATGATGTGTTGCTGGATTCTGTTCGTTAGGATCTTGTTGAATATTTTTGCATCTATATTTATTAGTGATATTGATCTATAATTTTCTTTTCTTGTTGGGTCTTTTCCTGGTTTGGGGATCAGGGTGATGTTTGCTTCATAGAACGTGTTGGGTAGTCTTCCTTCTTTTTCTACATTTTGGAGCAGGTTGAGTAATATAGGTACTAGTTTCTCTTTAAAGGTTTGGTAAACTTCTGATGTGAAGCCATCTGGTCCTGGGCTTTCCTTTTTGGGGAGATTTTGTATGGTTGATGCTATTTCAGAATTTGATATGGGTCTGTTCAACATTTCCACTTCATTTTGGCTGTCTCGGAAGGTGACATGCTTCCAAGTATTGGTCAATTTCCTTCAGATTTCATATTCCTGAGAATAAAGTTTCTTGTAATATTCATTAAGGATTTTTTTAATTTCTGAGGAGTCTGTTGTTATTTCATTTTTGTCATTTCTGATTGATGAAATTGGAGATTTTACTTTTTTTTTTTTTGGTTAGGTTAGCCAGAGGTTTATGTATTTTATTGACCTTTTCAAAAAACCAACTTTTTGATTGATTGATCTGTTGTATAATTCTTTTTGTTTTCAATTTCATTTAATTCTCCTCTATTGGTTATATCTTTTCTTCTATTGGGTTTGGGGTTGGAATGTTCTTCCTTTTCCAGTTGCTTGAGATGTCCCATTAAGTTGTTAACTTCCTCTCTTTCCATTCTCTTGAGGAAGGTTTGCAATGCTACCAATTTCCCTCTTAGGACTGCCTTTGTGGTATCCCACAGGTTCTCATAATTCATGTCTTCACTGTCATTTTGTTCCAGAAATTTGGCAATCTCCTTCTTAATCTCATCTCTGACCCAGCTATCACTCAACATAAGGTTATTTAACTTCCATGTTTTTGTATGACTATGAAGAAACCTGTTGTTACTGAGTTCAAATTTTATTTGGACCATGGTGGTCCAAGTATATGCAAGGAATAATTTCTATTCCTTTAATTTACTGAGGTTAGACTTGTGACCTAAGATGTGATTGATTTTGGAATATTTTCCGTGAGCTGATGAGAAGTATGCGTATTCAGTTTTGTTGGGATGAAATGTTCTATAGATGTCTGCTAAATCCAAATGTTGGATGGTTAGGTTTAAATCTAAAATTTCTTTGCTCAGCTTCTTATTGGAGGATCGATCCAACACTGCCATAGGAGTGTTGAAATCTCCAACTGTCATGGAGCTAGAGGAAATCAAGTTGCTCATATCGTTAGATTTTCTCTTATAAATTGAGGTACATTCTGGTTGGGTGCATAAATATTCATAATTGAAATCTCATCATATTGAGTATTACACATAACAATTATGAAGTGACCATTGTTATCCTTCTTTAAGCCTATTGTGTCTGCAAATAGCATTGCAATGCCTGCATTTTTCTGATTACCATTTGCCTGAAATATGGACAACCATCCTTTCACCCTGACTCTATATCTATCTTTTAAGGTAAGATGTGACTCTCGTATGCAGCAAAAATCTGTCCTGAGGTTTTATATCCAGTCAGCTAACCTGTGCCTCTTTAGAGGACAGTTTAAGCCATTCACATTAATGTAGAACATTGATAAGTCTGGTAAAATTTTGGGTATCGAGTTTTTCAAAAGTCCAATGGACATTTTTAATGCTTTCGCCACTGTGGAAGTTGGAGTTTGAGCAAAAGTTTCTGAGTGAGTTTACTTTTGTGGTAGAGGATTGGGCTGGTCATTATGGAGGATAGGTCTGAAAATATCCTGAAGAACTGGTTTGGTTATGGCAAATTTTTTCAACATATGAATGTCATTAAAGTATTTAATTTCTCCATCATAAATGAAACTCAGTTTAGCTGGATACAGGATCCGGGGTTGAAAGTTATTTTGTTTTAGGAGATTAAAAGTCGATGACCACCCTCTTCTGGCTTGAAAAGTTTAAGCAGAGATATTTGCAGTCATTCTAATATTCTTCCCTTTGTAGGTAAATGATTTCTTATGTCTGGCTGCTTTCAGAATTTTCTCCTTCATATTAACTTTAGTGAAGTTAATTGTGATATGCCAGAGGGATGTCTTATTCAAATTGAGTCGTGTTTGCATTCTGAAACTGTCTGCTATCTGAATTTCAGAATATCTTGGCATGTCTGGAGAATTTCCTTTCATAATTTAATGGAGAAGGGCTTCTGTGCCCAGCGAGGCCACGTAATCACTTTCAGGGATTCCAATGAGGTGGATATTAGCCTTCTTCGAATTATCCCAGAGCTCTCTGAGAGAATGATCCATTTTTGTTCTCCATTTCTCTTCCTCTTTGAGAGTTTGGGAGCATTCAAAAGCTTTGTCTTCAATGTCAGAGATCCTTTCTTCTGCTTGCTCTACTCTGTTACTGAGGGATTCTACTGTATTTTTCAGATTTTTGAGGACTGCAAATTCTTGCTTCAGTGTGTCAAAATCTTTGGTGGTTTTGTCTTTAAATTCGTTAAATTCTTGAGACAACTTTTGAATTTCTCCTCGAATATCTAATTCTGACTTTTGAATTGCTCTTCGAATTTCTAATTCCAAATTTTTCTCCATTCTATTAATCTTGTTTGCAATCCAAATTCTGAATTCGATTTCCGACATCTCGGCCAGCTGTTTATGAATGGGATCTTCAGTTACATCTGCCATATCTTTCCTTGGTGGGGGGTATTGGGGGTTGATCTATTCTGGTTATTCATGTTACCAGAGTCTTTCTGCTGATTCTGCCCCATGATTATTTTACACTGTTTGATTTTCCCCTGGAGCTTTGTCAAGGACCGGTACAGTGCTATGTCCTGAGAAACTGGGGACCTGTTTGGTGTGGTGGAGCTATGTTGTTCTGTCTTGTTTTCAGTTGGTCTCTGTCCGACTCTAGTGAAACATTTACTCAGGGTTGAAGTCTCAGCTGTGGAGAAGTACCAGCAATTAAGTCACCCCGCCCCCCCCCCACAGGCAACAATTGAAAAAGGAAAAGAAAACCTTCCTGCAACCACACACCTAGGGCACCACTTGAATAGTCCTCGGGCAATTGGCTCAGTTCAAAAGATCCAAATCAATTGTCTCAGTCAGCACCTGTCTCAGGTGGGAGATCTTAAAAAAATCTCTGGCAACTGGATTGCAGAGGTCTGTCTGACAACTCAAATATGACTTGCTCTTGTGCTCCATGAAGTCAGGAGGACCCAACCAGCAAATGGATTAGTCTGGAAAGGTTGATTCCTCCTTCCCCACCTTGCACCTCTGTCATACCCAGTCACTGATAGCCCTACAGGTCTATGACCCAGTTGCCTCCAGTGAGCAGATACTCTAGGGGTTTTCACCTGCCTGAATCACAAGGAAATCCGTATCTGCTCAGCCAGGCCACTGCTCTCTGCCTCTATCCAGCAGGGAGAGGTGAGGCCTGACAACCTTGGCCACTTGATGGAAGCTGGGGGGTGTTCACTCAATTCCATCCCTGCCCCTGATTGATGTTACTGACAGAACAGAACAACTTTGTGGGAATTTGTTTCTGTTCCTGCTAAATTCCCCTGCAGAAGAGAAGCTGTTTTAAGTTCCCAGATCCTGTGCCTCAGGCCCTGTCTTTACTCCTGCAGGTTTGTATTCATAGCACGGTTAGCTGTCAGCTCTAGCCTCCTGCTTGTTCTTGTTGAATGTGAAAATTGGAGTTAGGGGGGGCGGCGCCTGTGGCTCAGTGGGTAGGGCACCGGCCCCATATGCCAAGGGTGGTGGGTTCAAACCCAGCCCCGGCCAAACTGCAACAAAAAAATAGCCGGGCGTTGTGGCGGGCGCCTGTGGTCCCAGCTGCTCGGGAGGCTGAGGCAGGAGAATCGCCTAAGCCCAAGAGTTGTAGGTTGCTGTGAGCTGCGTGATGCCATGGAACTCTACTGAGGGCGATAAGGTGAGACTCTGTCTCTACAAAAAAAAAAAAAAAAAAAAATTGGAGTTAGGGAAAATAGCCAACCCTAGGATTTAGCAAAACACCAAACTCATTGATGCCAAGTGAGCAAATAGACAGATAAAAAGGCTACCTAACACACAAGCCCACAGATGCACAAACAATCAGAAACACATAGACATACAGACAACAAAAACAACTACAATAAAAATAATGATAATTGTAAGATAATTGAAAAAATAAAGGTAAAAACAAACAAACAAAACGAACAAACAAAAAGAAAACCTCTAAAAATCTGATGTAAGCACTCTCAGAAACCGTAAGAAGGGAAAAAGAGGAAGAGAGAAGGGAAAAAGGAGAATGAAAAAAAGTGATATTCGTAAAAAGTTAAAAAAGAAGAAAGAAAAAATTAAAAATAGAAACAATATAAAAATATAAATAAGAATAAAAAAAGTTAACAATACCTTCTCCAAGAAAGTGATGTGGAAAAGAAAAAAAAAAAACAAAAAGACACCAACCACAAAAATAGTATTCTTGTTTATATGTAGAAATATACATTTATATGTATGATGTAGGGATCAACTTTCCTAGGAATATATTTATAATGCATTATACTTTCTGGACACCAGGTGGCACTGTGAGTGGTTCCCAGACTTATACCTGGTTCACGATTTACACTGTTACCCTGGTAACCACCTTACCTGGCCAATCGCCATTTTGGAGTTTCTGTAAAATTTTATTACCTAATTATTGTCCAACCTCAGTTGCTCTGTTCTAGACAGCACTCCTATCCAACCTCCCAACTCGGTGCAGGATTCCACGCACTTTCCACTCTGCTCTCACGTTCTCCTATAAACTGGCAACTGCAATTGGCTGTGTGTGGGGTGGAGGGTGCTGGCTGCCATGGCTGTAAGGCACAGAGACCTTATCCTCACTTTTGAGTCTCACTTTTGAATCTGGAATTTTGAATCCAGCCACCCGCCAGTTCACCACACAGGCTGAACTGCCAGCCTACACCAATATTCCCCACCAGGAATGGTCCAGTCTATTTAATCACTCCTGTTGTTCTGGGGAAAGGTGTCTGCCATTTTGGACAATTCAAAATGTCTGTTTACTGGGAGGGATCACTTCCCTTCAATTTTCCATCAGGTTGCCTGGCCCCTTGTGGCTCTGAGTGGGACCCCTTTTGGGTCATTAAACTTGGCTCAGGAATAAATTTTCGTTTATTGGGTTTTGCCAGGAATTGCAAGCTGCTGTCCTCCGTGAGGGAGGGGCCTGCTGGCCAGCACAGCCAAGCAGGGAAAATCTCTACAACAGAGTAGGTGGTTTTAAATTACACCTCATGTACAGCAATCCGCCAATTCTCTGCGTGTCTCCAGCTTTCTGTCCACTCCAACAATCCACATGGGGAAAAGGTCCAGACCCCACTTCCTCTCACTTTATGACCTGAGAGAGGTGGGCTACACGTCCGTCCCATTTGCCGTCATGCTCCTCAACTTTTATTTTTAAGCCAATTATCATTTAAAATGTAATAACGTGCAGGGTGATTTGAGAAAGTAGTGGAAACCTTGACTTCACATTAGAAAATCAAGAAGGAAGTCATCACTAATTTCAAAGTCAGCTAAACTCAGAGAAATCAGTAGAAATTGCTTAGAAAAAGGTGAGAGGGTTAATTAAGATTATTCAAGTCCAAGAAACAGCATGTGCAAGGCTTCTGAAATAAGAAGCAGAATATATCTTTGATAAAATAGAAAGTAAACTGGGTGTGATTTGAAGAAAGGGAGTGGGTAGCTAGAGAAATTGTTAATGTGCCTGGGGCTAGATTACACAATGCCTAAAACACCATGTTAAGAATTTAGGTGTTTATCCTAAAAATGCGAGAAAACTGTTAAAGACTTTAAAGTCTCAAGCTCACATAACTGTATTGCCATTTTTGAAAGAACATGTCAAAAGAGCTGCAGTTAACAATTGGGTAGGTGTGTATGAACATAAGTGTCCACTTTATATGTAAATTTGGTTCCTATAAACTGTGGTATCACTAGTCATGGTCCTAATATCCCTAAAAGTAGTAGAGTTATATGTGGTATCAGCACAGAACCATACTTAGGGTATCTGCAATGCTTTCAAAACATTCCCCAAATACCTAGCATTCATAAAATAGTTGTTTAACAATGGGGTTAAACAATAAGAACACCACAGTAATAAAAGTTATAGAGCCATGAAAAATACAGACTTTAAGATGCTGTCTACTTATATGTACTTAACATGGTTAAATGCTAATCACTCTGAATTATTCCTAAGATTGCTATTATAGATCTTTTATTGGTTCTGGAAGGTAAATACCACAGAGATGTCCAATAGAGGACTTGTTTTTAGTTCTAAGGCAGGAGATGATTTTTCATGCACTGGAAAGATTAAAATGCATTTCTAACTCTACTATTGTTAAGATAGTGATCTTGACAGTGTGACATGAATGATTGAAAAATTATAAATATGCAGTCATTCTCTTAGTGAGAAAGAAAAGTGGTATCTTGAAAGCAGAGTTTTACAGAGGTATTGAAGGAAAGTAAATTATTTCTTAGACAGCAATTTGAAAATGCTTGTGATGTAAAGACAGTGAATAGAGCAAGTGTCAACAAAACCGAGATATTTTAATAATCAGTATGAATACTGACGCAAGAACCAGTGTACTCATGTAAAAAATATTCGTGGGAATTACAGAAGATGATGTAAAGAGGCCTAGAAAAAGAAGAGCCTATTCTGAAAATAGATCAAAATATTTGTATAAGTTATTAGGAGCAAGCAGAATTGAATTTCTGAATCCCACTACATAGACATAGCTGTGCTTTATGTTAAAGAGTAGAACATCAGTCATGTCCTCATTTTTAAATGTGGTTCAGTTATTCTCAGTCCATACACCGTATCGTATTGAAATCCCACCCAGGAAGCACCCAGAAGATATCTCTCTCTCTCACACACACACACGCGCGCGCGCATGCTCTTACATATCTCTTTGCCCCTCATTCCTCCTGTTTTCTGGCGCTCAGTGTAGATATTTGAATATGCTTCATCAAATAAAAAATAGTTCATATTAGATTTTTATTATAAAAATAATGTGCATGTAGACAGAAAATTTGAAAAATACATCTCCCTCCCTGGAGATGATCAATATGAGTGTTTTGTAGATGGATGAACAGATAATTAGGGACTGAAGTAGTAAACCTTTCCCATCCTCTATCTTGCCTACCTGTCCTCTTTCTTTCTCTCTTTCTCTCTCTATTTCTGTCATACACACATACCACACACAACACAGAAAGAGCCTATTACATCGTAAAATTAGATTCAAGTGACAACATCATGAAGATGCCTATTTTTTTTTTTTTTTTTGTACACAGAAGCTTGTTTAGGTAGAAGACAGTTTAACCCATGTCCCAGCTACCTCACTTAGTTCCTAATGAAATACCTTTCAAGTAGCACACTTTGGGAGGGTATTATACACACAGTGAACAGGGTTATTGGTGATTTCATCTTTTATCCACATCCACTCACATATATTAATGTGTAGCTTTTGGAAACATACTAGATAAATAACAGAAAAAAATGGATCAGTGCTCACTTTATACTTAATAGCAACCTAAAGAATGCTTTTACAGTAAGTAATAATTAAAAAGTAAGAAGAGCAACAATTAAAAATGATCAAGACAACACAAATGTTTTTGAAAAACCCTTTGTACCTAAGCCCAGAGGATTTAAAGCACTTCCTTCCTTCCTTCCTTTATTTACCTGAGACTATCTCATTCTTTCCCCCTAAGTAGAATTCCATGGTGTCACAGCTCACAGCAACCTCAAACTCTTGGGCTTTTTTAAGCCTCTTGCCTTGGCCTTCTGAGTAGCTGGAATTACAGACACCCGCATAACACCTGGCTAGTTTTTCTATTTTTAATAGAGATGGGGGTCTCACTCTTGCTCAAGCTGGTCTCCAACTTCTGAACTCAGGTGATTCACCCACCTCTGCCTCCTAGAGTGCTAGGATTACAGGCATGGGCCCCTGTGTCCTCCAGCCTCCACTTTTCAAATTTATATACCAGACCAAATTAATTTTAATTTTTAATAATATTTAATAACTAACTCAATTGGTTGTCAAGAAATAATTCTTAGTTATTTTTAAAAACCACTAAACATCTACAGAATTGAATATCATGGACCAGGAGGAAGACCATGAAGTGCTGTCATTTTTGGACCAATCCATTAGAAGAATTTCATGATGAACAACGGATCAAAGATTGTACATTGGGAATAAGTGGTCAATTTGAACTCATGAGTCACAAAACTCTCCCTATTTTTCATTCTATCAATTTTTTCAGGCAAAATGAGTTGAATGCTAATTATCTGCACTACATATTTAACAGCATTCTCAGATTAACATGGTGACATCATTAGCTCCAGGAATGGAATGGAAAAAAACCCCACCTTCTATAGAAGTTTGTATAGATGTGTACGCAGTCTATTCTTTCTACAAAGTTAATGTAAGTCCCAGGTTATATGCTCAACACTATTGATTATCAATGAAGTGTAAAGTCATCTGTATATTGGAAAGTAAAGAATTGCTACATACCCTTTTCTTGTTTTCCTTTCTCATGCTTGTATCAACACTTTCTCCCCTGAAATGCCACATTTAATTTAATTACTTGTGTACTAAGAATGAGACATTTTCTCCAGAAGTGACTAGTTCATTCATGTCTTAAAAATGTGTAGAACTGTAGTGGGTGTTGTGGCGGGTGCCTGTAGTCCCAGCTACTCGGGAGGCTGAGGCAAGAGAATTGCCTAAGCCCAGGAGTTGGAGGTTGCTGTGAGCTGTGATGCCACAGCACCCTACTGAGGGTGAAAAAGTGAGACTCTGTCTCTTAAAAAAAAAAAAATGGGTAGAACTTCAGATAAAGATAGATAAGCTAGGGTCATTGGACAAAAGCATATTTGCATTGTTATTCAATTGGTTGTGTTTTTCCCTGCAGAGAATGATTAAAGTGACTCAAGGTCTGAGCCTCAGAGGTAAGAATCGTACTCTGCTTTACATTAATGGCTCATGTTGCTTTGCTTTTCCTGTGTATTTATGGACATGTGTGGGTATGTATCGCACACATGTGCCTTCATAATTTGAATACAGCACACTTATTGATGCCTGTGAAAGGAAAGAACACGAGCAAGCTCATCATGGGAATTTACATTTTTCTTTTACAAGTAAGTCTTGAATTAGTTTAAGAAAGATCTTTTGCCTTTATTGTAATTGTACAAAGAAGACTCTTGACTTCATGTAAGACTCCTTTTAATGAAGTGGGGTTAATAATTATTGTGCTCTGAAGCATTTCTTTTTAATAATGTACATTTAAAAAGGCAGAATGTCTTACTTAAATACTTAATTTTAACAATTGAAGTGTAAACATGTTCTTCACTGCTGCAGACAGCTGGAATTTGGTACTTAACTGTGAAATTTGCACATTTTCCCAGAGATATATTTCACAAGGACAAAAAAATGTGCAAATATGTATTCATTATGTAAATATTGGGCTTATATTGCTATAGAAGGGGTGAATATTCTAAACGGAAGGGTAGATACAAACAGAATCACGTGTAGAAGGGATTAGATTTGGGAAGTCCTCAGGTCAATTATTTCAGGGGGATAACTAGAAGGTGACAATCACAATATCTAACAGACAGTATAACACAACACAACATGACATAACACAACACAGCATAACCCAAACATCACACAACACAACAAAAAAACATAGCACAACTTAACATAGCACAACAAAACAAAGAGAGTTTGGGGACAAAGACACATGTAAGAGGACTCTTTCGTGTCAAGTTGAAGAGAGAGGGAGAGAGCCTAACTTATCTATCTTTATCTGAAGTTCTACACTTTTTTTTTTTTTTTTAGAGACAGAGTCTCACTTTTTCGCCCTCAGTAGGTGCTGTGGCATCACAGCTCACAGCGCTCATGTTTGTGAGCTGTGGGCCTGAGCCTGGATTTATATAACAGATAGATAGACAGTTGTAATGCATATACCTACACAACTTGCCAGCAGGACTTTTGACCAATGCCAAAGTCAGGGTTATTTCCTGCAGTCCATGAGGTGGGGTAAAAGATGAAAGGGGTATATCACCTTTCACCTATGAGAACACAGCATTACTATCCTCTGGACAAGCAGCAATAAGGCATCATCTCGAAGAAAAATAGCTTTCAGCAGCCAACACCTTGATATTAGACTTCCCAGATTCCAGAATCCATGTATTTATAACTACATGTAATATAATATTATGTTACATATAATACATATTATGTATGCACATAATATGCTGGTATTTTATTAAATTGTTTACATTTATGTTTATCAATGTTATTGGTTCATAGTTTTGTTTTCTTGTAATCTTCCTGTCTAGTTTAATAGAAGAGTAAATTGTCTCAAAGAAAGAGATTGAGAGACTTTACTACTAAAACCTTCTTGGACTGTAATTTTTTTGGGGATGATTTTTAAGTACTTTTGCAAGTTTTTAAATTCATAATGGGAGTTTAGGTTATCTAGTTCTGGTTTAGTAAACTTCAGTAATTTTTGTTTTGTTAAGGGATTTTCTCATTTAATCTAGCTTGTCAAATTAACTTCCATAACATTCCTTATTGCATTCACATATTATCTCTCTAATAGTCTGTAGTAATGTCACATCTCTCATTCCTGATGCCAAGAACTCATGCCTTTTATCTTTTTTTCTTGAAAAATTTGGCTAGTGATTTATCAATTTTATTGATCATCTCAAAGATTCAGCATTCATTCTGACAGTTTTTCTCTATTGCTTTTTCCCATTTCATTCGTTTCCATTCTAACCTTTCTTCTAATTTCTTTTTTTCACTTAACTTTATTTTAATGAATCTCAAAATTCTGTGACAGATTTTTGAGCAAGTTTTTTCCATTAAAAAGTACTGATTTTCAAAACTAATAACTTAAAACTGCCTCACAAAAAGAACAAGGGGCCCACAAAACATGCTCCTTTCCTTTTGAAGGTTTATGATGCAGTGTTATCATTCATCAGTCCTTTACTATTAAACTTAAATGGCCAGTTGAAACAGTTCTGAGTCTGTTCTTCCACCACTGATTGAGACTGGAGTGGAAGGTATTAGAGATAATCTCATTCAGGCTTCTGAGCTTTCTGGGCAGTTGGTGACCTTGCCAGCTCCATCAGCCTTCTTGTCCACTGCTTTGATGACACTCATAGCAATTGTCTGTCTCATGTCATGAACAGCAAAACAACCCAGAAGAGGATACTCTTAGAAGCTGTACCATACACGGGATTGTCAGGAACCATACTGATGAGGGCAGCATCACCAGATTTCAATAATTTAGGGCCATCTTCCAACTTCTTACCAGAGTGGCAATCAATCATTTCCTTCAGTTCGGCAAACTTGCAGGCATTGTGAGCTGTGTGACAATCCACTATAGGAGCATAGCCAGTGCTAATTTGGGCCTGGATGGTTCAGGATAACCACCTGAGCAGTGAAGCCAACTTCCTCCATTGGCAGGTCATTTTTACTGTCACCAGCAATGCTGCCACAATGAACATCTTTAACAGACACACCCTTGACATTGAAGACCGCGTTGCCCCCTCAGGAGAGCTTCACTCACAACTTCTTGGTACATTTTGACTGAAGCAAAGGAGACCACCGTGCCAAGTTTGAGAATACCAGTCTCCATTCTGCCCACAGGGACAGTACCAATACCACCAATTTTGTAGACATCCTGAAGAGGCAGACGCAAGGGCTTGTCAGTTGGACAAGTTGGTGGAAGAATTCAATCCAGAGCTTTGAGCAGTGTGGTTCCACTGGCATTGCTATCTTTCTTGGTGACTTTGTATCCCTGGAACCAAAGCATGTTAGCCCTCGGGTCCAACATGTTGTTACCATTCCAGCCAGAAATTGGCACAAATGCTACTGTGTCAGGGTTGTAGCAATTTTTTTAATGTAAATGCTGACTTCTTTAATGATTTCCTCATATCTCGTCTGGCTGTAGTGCAACTCAGTGAGTGGAAGCCATTTTGTTAGCACCAACAATTAGTCATTTCACACCCAGGATGTAAGCCAGAAAGGTCTGCTCATTCTTTGAGATACCAGCTTCAAATTCACCAATACTAGCAGCAACTATCAGGACAGCACAGTCAGCCTGAAATGGGCTGTAATCATGTTTTTGATAAAGTCTCAGTGTCCTCGGGCATCAGTAATAGCTACTTAATATTTGCTGGTCTCATATTTCCAGGGAGATCTCAATGATGATAACATGCTCACATTCAGCCTTGAGTTTATCTAAGACCGAGGCATACTTGAAGAAGCCCTTTCCTGTCTCAGCAGCCTCCTCAATTTTTTTGATATTCTCTTGTCAATGCCATCATATTTGTAGACCAGATGGCCAGTAGTGGTGGACTTGCCTGAATCTATGTGTCTAATGACAATGTGTTGATATGAGTTTTTTTCTTTCCCATTTTGAACTGTATGGCAAGTTTTCACAACACCTGTGTTCTGGTGGCAAACCCGGTGTGAAGAAGCTCTTTCGTCTACTTTTTTTCTTTATGTTTTTGTTATTCTTTTTCTAGTTTCTGTTGGTTGAAGTTGATGTCATTGTGTTGTGACTTTTTCTGTTTTCTAATATAGGCAGACAACATTACTCTTCTTTCATTAGCTACACAATTTTAGCTCTACAGCTCCTGCAAAATCACTTAAACCCTATGTGTCTCTATTCCCTTATCTGTCTAGTGAGAAAAATAATATTTGTCTGATCAAATTCACAAATTTGTCTGGTCAACTTTCAAGAAGCAAGTTATGATATTATATGGCAAAAAAAGATAAAATACTATTAAGGGTTAAACAAGCATATGGTGTTATTTTATTTGATCATTTCTCACAGTCTAAACTGCCCAAATGACATAAAAATTTCATAAATTAAATTAAGAACAAGATTTTCTACCTTTTCTTTTCATGTATTTTGCTCTGTGGAAAAATCTCTAGATGTAGCATCTTTACTCAGGATGCATAGGAGAAAATATTGGTATGTCTCTTTCTTTTAAAAGTGTGTACATTATATATTTACCTTTTCAGAAGTCAGATTTATATTGTGTGAAGAAATTCTCCCTCCTCCTTGCCTTTTGAAGTGATTTTAGGAGCAGGTGGCATAGTTTTAGTGGGAGTCTCTCTCCCCTGAAGGCAGGTCTGGTATTGATCAGCACAGCAATGAATGCGCTGCTCTCGACCATGTTCCCTATTGATTATCTGCTCACTTCACCAATTAAAGCAGGCAGACAGTTATATGTTTTACCTTAGGGTTTAGTTTCAGACTGGGAAACTATGCTTTCTTTTAAATTTTCCTTTGATCCAGAATCCAGATCCCCTCAGGGCTTTGCTTTCATTGCTTCTGAAGGCATGGGGTTTTTGTTACAGAAGATTTTCAAATGCCTTTGTTGATCGATCAGCAAATAAGGAGAATGAGAAGAAACTGAATTAAATGTCTAACCAAATCATGAAAAAGACTTGAGAAAATTTATCTGTGAAAAGTTAAAAATAAATAAAAATATCCCACATGTAGCAGTCCTACATTAAAGGATAGAAGTAAACCCAGTTACTTTTCAATTTCCTTAACAAATATTTATCAAGTGACAGCTGCATACTGTCCAGGCAATAGTCACATTACCAAGAACACAGTGGTGGCCAAGATGAGCATGATATTTTATAAAACTTGTACCCTCATTCTTTGACATAATAAAGTCAATCCTTTCGCTTGATTTGATGCTTTTGTCTATCTAGCAACTTGTCTGAGAATCACTGATATACTTGAATAGTTTCTCATTTTGCCTCCAAAAGGAATTGTTTGTTCATTTACTCTGCAAAGTATGGGAACATAAAAAAAAAAAGACAGAATTCTTTTCCTCAAGGAATTCACTTAAGAAGAGAGACTCACTCTGCTCAGTCCAAAATTAATGACTTACAAACCTGACACCAACATGAAATAAAAGTAATGTGTGTCCAGGTAGGTATACAGTGGCTTTTTGATCCCAGGATTATCCTCTGGCAGGCTGGAAGTCATCTTCATGTGATAAGACAAGTGAGTCTGTTAGGTATCAAAGTTCCGGCAGTGAGACATCCCCCTGCCAATAAATTGTTGTGTTGGCAGAGAAATTGTTAAGTTATTGTGCTAGAGCTAGACCTTTCATCTTACTTCTGGGTCCTCATTTCAGGAAGATTTCCCGTCCCTATTGCAGGCTGGCCTCAGTCATAAGAACAAAAATATTTCAATTTCAAGATGAGTTCCATACTCTTTCATGACATCATTTCCAGCAAGTCTTTACCCCAATCTCTTTCTATATGAAAAATCTGGAGCTTCATCTAAAGAGTTCCCAAAATCTCCTATGGATGTTCTTTCATTGTCTCCCCTTTATGGAAAAATAAGATATGCTAGCCTTTCAAAACTGAAATGTATTATGGGTTTCTCTTTGGAGTAGACAGGTAATGCTTTGAATCCTTTCCTGACAAAGACCTCTTCCTCTCCTCAATTCTGGATAAGCACCTAGAACCAAGAACCAAGACTCTAGAACCAAGTGTTTAGAGGACTCAGCTCTGGTGGTTTAATCTCTTGTTGAACAATGTACATTGAGAGTTTATGGATTTAATTACTACTCAGAGAGCTAGAGTGGATTAGAACTGAAACTTGGAGAATACTCAAGTGGCAATGTGTTTCAGTGAGTTTACTCTAGGCAGAGATAGTGGAAATAGTTTCTACTCCTTAATGTTCATCACCAATAGCATAAATAGAGTAGATACATGAATCAACTCCTCACATGGCCATAATAAAAAGCAGAATCAAGGAACATCCACTTTGTGATCCCTTATAAGAATAGAGAAGAAAACTAAACCTTCTCTGAATTCCATTCCTTTCCAAATTCAAACTTCCTGCAACCCTATCTGGAAATGACTTTTCAGAATTAATTAAGGTTGATTAGGTAGTAAGTTTTGATTGAAATCAGTATAAGCAGAGGAAGAACCTCTGTACACTCTCTCTCTGTGTCTAATGGGAGGACACAGAGGGCTGCCATCTGAATGCCATCAAAAGGACCTGACTCAGCTGGCACCTTGATCATGGACATCTATATTAGTTAGGATTTACCAGAGAGATGGAAGCAATAGGACAGGTGTAAATATAAATATAGATGTAGATATGTGGGAGGTGATTTTTTTGAGAATTGGCTCACAATATTATGTAAGCTAAGAAATCCCATGATAGGGTGTCTGCAAACTAAAGAATCATGGGAACTGGTATCATGTCTCAGTCCAAGTCTCAACGCTACAGAACCCAAAATACCTTTTAGTCTGAGGTCAAAGGCTCGAGAGTCCAAGGGGTTGCCAATACAAGTTCCAGAGTCCAAAGGCAGAGAACCTGGAGCTCTGACATCCAGAGGGAGGAGAATAATGGTGCCTTCGTTAGGTCACCAGCAAATTGGAGGGTTCCACCCACATTGAAGGAAGATATTTCCCACTCAGTCTGCCCCCTCATCTGCCAGTCTTCTCTGGAAACACCTGCATATGTCCATCTAGAAATAAGATTTTAGTAGCTATCGAGGTGACTCTTAGTCCAGTTGAATTGACACCCCAAATTAACTATCAAAACTTCCCAGCCTTATAATTTTTAAACCACCCAGCATATAGTATTTTACTATGGTAGCTTAAGTAGACAAAGACAGAAGGGAAGTTTGCTGAAAAGATTCAACAAGTGTTGCCCCTTTCCCCATATTCTTGTGCTACAATTGGGTTATAGCTTTCATATGAAAGCTATAAATTAGTTTCATAGTAGGGATGAGTCAATTGGATACTTTTTCTTCCATTCTTGAGATATTTTGTTAAGAAGAATATGTTTCAGCTCCATCCATGTAAACATGAAAGAGGTAAAGTCTCCCATCTTTCTTTAAGGCTGCATAATATTCCATGGTGTACATATACCACAATTTATTAATCCATTCGTGGGTCGACGGGCACTTGAGTTTCTTCCAGTAAATTCCTAGTTCATTAACTCCTCTTTTATAGTGTAATTACTAGAACGTCTTCAATTTCTCTAGTCTGTTAAGTTCTCAGTTGCATACATAAGGCACATTTGTAATTCAGATCTTTACCCCCATCAGTTTCCAGCAGGCGCTTACTTTCACATGCAGGGTATGTATGTAATAGGTGCATGTAAGATTGAATGTTTAAGGATGATTATCAAAAGTAAGTAAAATCATGGCTTTCATAAAGATATAAAATTAATACAAGCTAAAGATTTTTATGGATTTATTAATTAAGGAAACTGAAGACATTTTGAAAATGATTCAGAAAAGAGTCAAAGATGTATTAATTTTAGTGTAAAAATACTGTTGAAATTAATTTATAAATAGATGGAAGTGACTTTTCCATGGGAGAAGGAAAATACTGAACCTCCACTGGACAGTATGTATTTGCACTAGAAGTGAGTTAGATTAACTTCAAAATTTTGCTTTACCAGGGGTATCCAACCTGGGGTGGGCACCATGTGGATTATATGAGGACTTTTATGCTGATCTGTGGTGGCAGATACCATGAAAACTGTGCACGTATCTATTGTTTTTGGTGGTGTTGTTGTTTTTGCTCCCCAGCTTTCTTGAGTGTTTGTGTATATAATGTGTGGCCCAAGACAACTGTTCTTCCAATGTGGTGCATAGAAGCCAAAAGTTTGGACACCCTGTGAGATAATTCACAGTTGTCCCTTGATGCATACATTATATTATTTACCCTCATAAGGAACTAAATCTTTCAGATTAAAAGCAAAGAATTTCCAGAAGAGAATAGCAATTAAGTCTATTTTAATCTATTACAGTATTGTTTTCTTTTTAACTCTCTATTTTAATTCCATTGCTATCTTGTGTATTAAATGACATTAAAACCAGTAAAATGACACTTAAAAATTTCATTTTTTATATAATAGGTTATGCAAACTTGTGGTATTTAAATTATTACTATTTAGTGATGTGATTTTCTTTCTTTTTTTTTTTATGTGTTTTTTTTTGTTGTTGTTGTTGCAGTTTGGCCGGGGCCTGGTTTGAACCCGCCACCCTCCGTATATGGGGCCGGCGCCCTGCTCACTGAGCCACAGGTGCCACCCGTGATTTTCTTTTTTAAATTCTAGATCAGCCATCAACACAATATAATATTCTATAAGGCTCTAAGTCATTTTTTGGCCCAGTGGTTTTATCCATTGATTTTTAATGTCTCAGATTGTATCAAACAATGCTCAGATTCTAGCTCTTACTTCAATAGCAATTTCCTCTGGATTTTATTTCTAAACTAGAGACTACAATAAAAGCTTTATTTATGATTTTTTTAAAGGTCTAAAACTTGCAAATTATAGTTTTAATAATTCCTTTCCAAGGTTGGTATTATACCTCCCTGAACTACAATCCTTCTTTTTCCTTCTTCCATTATTCTTTTTGAGGATAAACCAAAAGCACTGGGAAGATTATACTTGCACTTTTAAAAATATCTCTCCTTTATTTCAAAAGGTGCCAAACCCTTTTAGGTGATCATATCAGTTTATGGTCCAAGCTCTTAGGATAAGTAAGTTTCAAAAATAAAGAAAAGAAAAAGCATTGAGAGAGACTATTACTGAAACCAAATTCTCTAAAAGTCTCCCATGACTAAAAGATTTTGCAAAGATGATGATAATGGTCATGATAATAATAATAAACATTCACTTTATTGGGTACCTCTTATACACCAGAAACTAAGTGCTTCAAATATATCACATCATTATGATAGGACAGATTTTAAAAATATTACCTTTTGCTTATTCTTATTCATTACTCATTCTTTTGTGCAACTGTGATGGCATTGTAAACCCTGATCCCTGCAGTTAGGGTAGTAACAACAGACATTCAAAAAAAGGACTCTCAATGCTTTTCTTTTGAGTTTTAAATAGACTTTTAAATTCTTGGCACAGATTTTTGTATGAAAGAAAGGATTTTGAAGGGTTTTCCCTTTAAAATCAAAATCCAGAGCCTGGTATGACTGAAGACATAACATGTATGTCATAAAACTAGGCATTAAGGGATATGTGGTAAATAATAGTCAATCTGCCTTTGTACTTAGTGAGAAATATGACATATACCAGATAATTAAGGAGATGATTCTATTCAGGCTGTTGCAATATGGAGAAAGTTTATTAATGAGTAACAGTTTAAAGAAAAAGAGTGAGGCCAGTGATTTTACAAAGGTAGGTGAACAAGCCAGTCGTGGGCAAAGGTGGAGGTTGGTCTTGTGTAGTTAGTATGGTCCTTTGCTATTAACCTTCTATGAAAAACAAAGGAAGAAAGAGATTTCTTAACTGTCCCTGCCTCCCAAGGGCACAGATAAAGTTTAACATTGTCATCACACTTTATGAAATGTCCCATGGGCTGGATTAACAGGTGAAGTCAGAGAGAAGAGTCAAAGAGTTAAATGTTCATGTGGTCTTTGTGAAGACCATATGTACCTTAATCTCACACACTCATCAGTTACCATTAGGTCCAAGTCCAAATCTGAAATCTGGCAAGGATAAAACTCAGAGATGAGTGTGAGGATCTGGGCGCAGGGGAGAAGTGGATCATTGGTGAGGAGGGTGACAGATCTCACATCCATCCTCCTACCTGCTGACTTACCTTTTCCCCTCTTGCCCTCCCCCACAACACTGCAGGCCTGACCTTCAGTGGAAGTTCAGCACAGTGTGTCTACCTAGGAAGAAACAGGCATAGCCTCCTGAGGCTTAGTATACTCCCACAGAGGTGCAGGAGGAGGTGTTCAATTTCCCAGCAAATACCAGATGGCAATCTGGTCTCAGGGCAATCGTTCACACTGGACCTCTTGCACCTTTCTTGTTGTTATTAAGACACCCTCTTGGGACCAAATAGTACCCTCTGGCCTCTTCCTCACTCCTCTTAAGGAGAATAGAAATTGCATTCACCTTTGCCAGTGTACCATTAAAATATAACTAATCTGAAGAACACAAAACTCAAAAGATTTTTGAAAATATTCTTGAATTCATTTAGATCATGTTTTCTCAACTTTGGCGCTGTTAACATTTTGGACTTGATGATACATCGTTGTGAGGCAATGTAGGTATCTCACACCTTCTCTGACTTCTACCCTTTATATGTCAATCTTAGTTGTTAAAATCAAAACAACCTTTCCAGCCGTTGCCAAAATGTGCTTTGAGGACGAGATCACTGTTGACTGGCTTAAACTATGAATTCCTTAAACTATGGCTTAAATCAAATCAAAATTGAATCACTTCTAAATCAAAATCATTTTTCATTGGCTTAAACTATGAATTGCTCTGGGAAATGATTTGTTTAGAAATAGGCTATGGCATCATTCTGACCAATGAGAACATAGGAGAATCTTTGTTACATATTTGTCTCTAAAAACCAATGTTTCACAATCTTGGGACTATTGATGTTTTGGACTGGTTAATCTTTGTTGTGGGAACTTTTCTGTGCATTATAATTTTTTTTAAATTTTAGATTAATATGAGGGTACAAATGACTAGGTTACATTATTTGTGTTTCTTTTTTTTTATTAAATCATAGCTGTGTACATTGATATATTCATGGGGCATCATTCACTAGCTTCACAGACCGTTTACCAAGTTTCACATATACCCTTGTAAGATGCACCGCTGGTGGCTGGTGTAATCCCACCAATCCCCTTCCCTCTGCCCACCTCCCCCCTCCCTCCCCTCCTTTTCCCCCTTTCCCGCTTCTTAGGTTGTAACTGGGTTATAGCTTTCATGTGAAAACCCTAAATTAGTTTCATAGTAGGACCGAGTACATTGGGTACTTTTTCTTCCATTCTTGAGATACTTTACTAAGAAGAATATGTTCCAGCTCCATCCATGTAAACACGAAGGAGGTAAAGTCTCCATCTTTCTTTAAGGCTGCATAATATTCCATGGTGTACATATACCACAATTTATTAATCCATTCGTGGATCAATGGGCACTTGGGCTTCTTCCATGACTTAGCAATTATGAATTGTTCAAGGTGTAGTTGTGCCCTTCACCCAGGGGGTGTGCTATATACCCTTACATCGTGCACCTTAGGTGAGTGTTTACCAGTTCCCCTCTCTCCTTCCCTCTCCTCTTCCTCTCCTCCCCTCTACTCCCATTTGAATTCAATTGTGTTTCTCATGTGGGTGTGTGGTTCATTATCTATTGGTTTTACACTCATACTGAGTACATTGGATGCTTGATTTTCCATTCTTGTGATACTTTACTATATGTGCTTCAACTCCATCTGGGTAAATATTTACCCACATTCTTCTTAATAAAGTTTCACATTATAAAGTATTTGACAGCATTCCTGAATACTACTATTCCAGCAACCCACTAGACACCAGTTTCACTGCACCCTGAGTTGGGTCAACATTGCCCCTGGTAGAGATGCATTACTATAGACTCTTCATATTCTTGAATTAAACACCAATGTTATAACCTATCCCACTTTAGCCCAATTTCTTACACATTCATTATCCATTACAGTTAATGAAATTACCAATTCACCAAGTCTCAAGATTCAAAATTCCCAAGTCATGTAACACCTTCCTTATTTCTAAATGTTGCCCCTGAGAAACCCTGCTTATTTGCCATTAGCTCCATTGCTCTAACCTGTTCACCTCTTTCCACCTGCATTAACACCGCTTCAGCTCGATTTATTGGTTTCTGCCTAGATGCTTTCAATAAGCTTTGTCCTGAATTTTATGCCTCTCTTCTTTTTTTACTTTAGTTTATTATTTCCCAGCTGCCAGATTTATACTCTAACAATTCAGATTTCATAAAACTACACAAATTTAAATTTTTTAAAAAAGCAAACAAAGATAATATATTGACTGCCAATTCCTGGGGTAGAGGGTAACCCACAAAATTAATTTCATGATAAGGCAATATGGTATGGCAGTAAGAGAGGTGTTACAACTTTGACAGTCTTAGAAGTTTCTCAAAAAAAAAAAAAGGTCAAGAGCACATTATGTGTAAGATTTAACAGGGTTGAAATTGGCTTAAAGTGGATCATCCATTCAGGAATCTGATTGAGATCAAGTACAGTTGATGGTACGGTACTTTAGGATTGGTGGATCCAGAAGATAAATATGTTAAAGTGACTTGTACTAGTGTAAACATTTGCTGAATGACTTAGTGCTCAGAGAAGTTACAATTTACACTGGTGGATGCAGGTTTTTCAGATAAATGGATTTTTCAGGAAGTTCTTGAAGCAAACAATAAAGTTTCTTACAACTCGCTTTCTCTGGGCAAGAATTTCCTAAAACAACAAAGTCATATTTATGTAGTTGGCTGTAAAATGGGTGTTGTAGATGGTTTCATGTGTTCTTATATGACCTGTGAAACTTGTAACATGTGAGACATCTAGCCCTTTTCAAATTTTGGTCAACATATGCAGATACTACCTGGCTGGCTCCCTCCTCTTCCAGCCACAATAAAACTATTGTTCCATAACCACATACTTTCTGATCTCCCTGTCTTTTCAGAGGGAAGAGAGATAGAGAGATGGATACAGAGCAAGAAAGAGAGAGAGAAAGAGATTATGCCATTTTAAAACTTTCTCAAAAGGCTATTTTATATCATGTCACTCATCTTCCAAGCAACTCATTCCCTAAAGGTAGGAATTATTGTTCTATTTTTCAGATGAGAATATTAAAGACTAATATTTTCACATAAATGTTTCATTGAAAACACTGGACTAGAACCCAGTCAATTTGATTCCATGCCCAAGTTCTTTATAGCATTATACATTCTTATTTGTTCCATACATGAATTCTTTAAAGTGAACAAGCCATTTTTTATTCTCTGCTCCTTAAACATGTGACCCTTTTAAACAATACAGCATTTAGCATTTAGATAGGCCAAAAATTTTAACATAACAAAATACCTCCTACATTCATATGTGTATGTGTGTGTGCGTGCAAATTCTTGAGAGAGATGTACACTTATTTTCTCATCTGAAATACGCAAAAATATAACTGTGTGTGCTTCAAAGTGGAAACTATTATTTAAAATGAACAATTTATGACATGCCTAACACCAAAGATATTTCTAGATATATCTGACATATAAATAATGAGTGCTTTAAATATATTTTCTTATAGGAAAATAGTTTTTGTACATGAAAGAGGTAGGCAAGTAAAATTAGTAATGGTCGGCAGTAGAGTATAGCAAATAATCCCAATTTGATCCTATTTTGTTCGTATGTCAACAGTTTCTATCTTAAAACCTACACATAAAGAGAATGCAATAAGTATCATTTTTAGCAACAGCAGCAGATAATAGAATACTATTATTCTTATTTATTACATTCAAGCAAACAGAATAACACTATTCCTTTTTATACATAATTTAAATTAAGTTATATATGAAACCAGAATAAGTTATTCCATTAAAAAATATTCTCTGGGTTGGGCGGTGCCTGTGGCTCAGCGGGTAGGGCACCGGCCCCATATGCCGAGGGTGGTGGGTTCAAACCCAGCCCCAGCCAAACTGCAACAAAAAAATAGCCGGGCGTTGTGGCGGGCGCCTGTAGTCCCAGCTACTCGGGAGGCTGAGGCAAGAGAATTGCCTAAGCCCAAGGATTTGGAGGTTGCTGTGAGCCGTGTGACGCCACGGCACTCTACCCAGGGCCATAAAGTGAGATTCTGTCTCTACAAAAAAAAAAAAAAAAAAAATTATATTCTCTGGGTCAAAGATACATTTGGATTAGGATTTTTAAAGACAAAGTCCAAAGATTATTGGAGAGAGCAAACTGTTATTGGTCTCCTTGTTCTTCTCCCTCTTGACTTTCCCCCCCATCTCTGATTTGGGAAAGTCCCTGTAGTGAAGGGTACTGTTTAGTATGGAGGGATGTAAGAACGGCCATTGCTGGAGACTAGCTCTGACCTACACAGAATATACCCCTCTCCAGTCCAAGGCTACATTACAAGGACTATGAACTTTTACAAGGAGTTACTGTGATGTGAAAACCTGAAAGGCAGCTTCCAAATGGCTAATTCTGAACAAATCTGTTGATGTTTATGGGACATAAAAAGAATTATTAAGATGAAACCCAGATGAGGATAAAAAGAATGGGGAGGAATCAGATCAAATATTTTGATAGCAAAACAAAATTACAAACCCAAAGGGTGTGGGAATGACAGGGGTAGAAATCCAAACATAGAAATAGGAGACTTAAATTAAATTGATACAATCAGGGGAAAATAAACTAAATTGTTGGGCCAACTAGAAATAAAGTACTAAAATTGGAGCCATGTGTGTGACAAAGGAGAGGATGACATATAAAGCCTTACAGAAATATGACTTACTCCTCAGCATGATGAACTATTCATCAGAGACGCGGAGAGGGCTCCCACATCAGCAAAACGAAGGTAAAAAATGGGACGAACGTCTGCCATTTAAATGGAGAATTTAGTGGCTCTAGAAATGCAAAGACCTGCTTTCTAAAATGCTGTCAGTCATTTGGCCATGGGTCACAGAGAAGGATTCAAGGGAGGATGCACAAAGCAAAAAGAAAGGAAAGACTGATGGACAGAGAAACTGCAATTATGTGAAATTTCAACATCTCTTTAAAATTAAGTGTTGGTCCTATGAGTCACAGACCAGTAATGATGGGGATGAAGAGCAGGGTAAGTGAGTATTACTACCTGAGCCAAGATATCACATTTTCAATTCTCTTCTGTCTTGACCTAGCCTTACCCCATAACCAAATGTAGCCTTACCCCATAACCAATTTACTCATTTTTATTCATTTAGGATTAAAAATACTCATGCCTCAAAGGTTAAGGTTAAACGAGTTTTGATGATCTATGAATGAATAAAATTTGATTAAAATCCTTTTTTTCTTAGGATTCAACAGGGAAGACAGATAAAGGTAAACAGTTGAGGAATTATGGGAAAATTTTACCTCTTAGGGAAGAAGGACAAATGACCAAAAAAGGTGAAGAATGAAACAAAGGTAAGTGTCACAGCTGTAGTAGCCTCATTAATGTTAAAAATCAACGATGTTATAAAAACCCAACATACATATGTGAATATATTATTTGATAAGGACTAGGATAATAATCTTTAAAATAAATAGCAAGATACGATATAAAGAAGAAAAATATACAAAATATGGAGAAACTTGATAGATCAGCAAAAGATAATTTTCAGATTTATTTTTCTGTGTCATTATAGTGGTAATCAGTAAGGAATCCACACTGCTCAAAAATGAGGGCCAAGAGGAAATTTTACCTCTCAGAAAAAACATGATTTAAATAAAATACCCTTTTGTGCTTATCTCATTGTATTTACGGGATTCTGTTATTAAGAATCATTATCCATTCTCTTTGGCCACTGGTCACAAGGATCTATTCATGTCTTACTTCTCCAAGGGAAACTTGGGGGTCATGTCTGCAATAGACCAGCGAGGAAAGAGGTAGAAATTAAATATAAAGTTTCTTTTTGATGTCAGAATTTATCTCCACCTATGAAATGTGAAAATCTTTGAGAAATGACTCTTAATTAAATATATAAAATTTCACTGCATAGCTATGTATTCTGAGACATATCCTTCCACTGGTATATTGTAGAATAGTCATGTCTGTTATTATTGTTATATAAACCACCTAGATAATTGGGAAAATTTATCCCAGACAAAATGTAATTTGAAGGCCTCTAATCAATTGGTCATGTCAGAATATTTTGAGAAAATCAAAAATGTATTGCACAAATTAAACATCATCTCTTTGCTGAAGATCTCTGAAAGTGAACAGAGAATGGATGTGAGGATAAATCCTGATGCTGATGGTAAGAACGTCTCCCTCAGTGGGAGACCACAGTGTGCTAACAGCTGTACTTCATCAGTTACATGCACTTGGGATAATCCTTATAGCATTTGCAAAAGAAATTTTCCTTTATCTCACTTTGAAAATTAGACAAGTGAGTTTCAAAGAGGTTGAAGAACTTTCTCAAAGCCCAAATGCAAATCTATTTCTGGTTATACTGAAGAAGTATGTTCCTTAGATTCAAAGTAAACAATAATGTTCACTTAATAATCAGAAAAATCATTGTTTACAAAATGTGTGCCCATTATGGGAACAATAAAACTCTTCTGTGGATTCAGCTACTAAACTATTGCCTTTTTGCTGAAAAGCGTGAACATACTATTAACGAGCTCAAATGACATGATCTTATGTATGGAAAACCCCCAAAACTCCAAAAAAGTGTTAAAGCCTGTAAATGAATTTAGTAAAGTTACAGGACACAAAATCAACATACAAAATCAGCTGTGTTTCTATACACAATAGGCTGTCAGGTGGAGAAATTAAGAAGTAATCCCAGGCTCAGCACCTGTAGCTCAGTGGCTAGGGTGCCAGCCACATACACCAGAGCTGGCGGGTTCAAATCCAGCCCCAGCCTGCCAGACAACAATGACAACTACAACCAAAAAATAGCCAGGTTTTGTGGCAGGCACCTGTAGTCCCAGCAACTTGGAAGGCTGAGGCAAGAGAATCACTTAAGCCCAAGAGTCTGAGGTTGTTGTGAGCTACGAAGCTACGGCACTCTATCCAAGGTGACAAAGTGAGACTCTGTCTAAAATAATAATAATAATAATAAAATAAAAAAGCAATCCCATACACAATAGCATCAAAAATAATTACTTAGAGGAGTAAAATTAACCATCAGGTGAAAGATCTGTACACTGAAGACTGTAATGAAAGAAGTTAAGACACAAATAAATAGGAACACATCTGTGATCATGAATCAGGAAAATCAATTTTGTCAAAATTTCCAAAGTACTATATGGATTCAGTACAATCCCTATCAAAGTGCTATATGGATAGTCCATGTATTGAATCCATATAGCACTTTGGAAATTAAGACTATCCAAAGTGCTATATGGATTCAATACAATCCCTATCAAGAGTTTAATGACATTTTTCATATATATAGAAAAAAATTATAAAAAGTCTTATGGAACCACCAATAAACCACATAGACGAAGCAAAATTCAGCAAGAAGATCAAAGTTGTCAGCATCACGCTACTTGATTTTAAAATATACTAATAAACTACTTAATCAAAATAGCATGACCCTGGCATAGAACGAGACAGAGACATATAAACTAATGAAACAGAAGAGAGAGCTGAGAAAGAAATCTATGCATGAATATTCAGTTGATTTTAGGCACAGGAATACAAAATGGAAAAAGGACAATCTTTAATCAAGAATGTTAGGAATATGCACGTTCTAATGAATTCTTATAATTTTATGTTGCATTAGCCTCCATTTTGAATGTAAGTTGGGCTTTGGCATACCAAAGATAAGACTTATTCACCTTTGACAGTTCCAGTTCTTCAACTCTTCTCAGTTCCTCCAGGAGGTCAACCCAGATATGCACCTTGAAGAACTGTCTCCTGGTGAGCCCCTTCCTATAGGGCATCTAGATACAACTTCGCTAGCCTATTTATCCCCATACCTCACAGGGACTGCACAAATTTGAGAGTAAGGCCCCTCTGTCACAACATGACAACAGAGAACTTGTGTCTGTTAGCTTGGCCCACCAAGTAGAACTTCCATAGGAAAACTCCATACATAAATATAAGGAAAGAGAGAGAGAGAGATCTTTCTCTCTCTATTTATCTCTATCTCCATCTCTATCTCTCTCCCGAACCCACCTGCTGGTTGAGTACCCTGCTGCTTCCTGGCCTCCTTTCAGCCCCTCTTCCCTCTGTAATCAGGAAGTAATGAAACCACTTGTGTTATTTTGTCTGTTTTGTTGTGCTGTCTTCTCTGTGACTCACCTGATCAACACATATGACCCTCCCCCCAGTCAGGTCTCTTCCAGAATGTGTCAATCTTGGCTTGTGGCCACTTTCCAAAGAGACACAAAAGGCCAAATTAGAGGAAATCACAGTACACACAGAAGAAAAAAATTGGATATTTAGCCCCTACCATATATAAAAATAAACTCAAAATGAATTACATAAGACCAGAAACTATAAAATTATTTGGGCAAAAGCATGAGGAAGAATGTTCTTGACATTGGTTTTGGCAAAAGATTTTTGGATATGACCCCAAATGTACAAAAATAAAAGCAAGAATAGACAATAATGGGTTTGAATCAAACTAAAAAGCTTCTTCAAAGAAAAAAGAAATCAGCAGAGTGTATAGGCAACCTACGGGGTAGGAAAATGTATTTTCAAGCCATACATCTGAAAGGAGTTCAGGATATTCAAAATACACAAGAAACTCAAGCAATTTAACAACTGGAAAACAACTGATTTAAATAAATAGGTAAAGGATTTAAATAGGCATTTCTCAAAAGAAGACATATAAATGCCCATAAATATTATGAAAAATGTTCAATGTTACTAATTATCAGGGAAATGCAAGTTGCAAACACATGATGCATCATTTCATACCTGTCTGAATGGCTATTATGAAAAAGACAAAACATAACAAGTCTTGGCAAATATGTGGAGACAGGGATATACTATAAATTACTGTCATTATAAAAAACAGTATGGAGTTTCCTCAACAAGTTAAAAAATAGAACTACCAAATAATCCAGCAATCTTAATACTAGATATAAACAAAAAAATGAAATTTGTATGTCAAAGAGTTATTTACATTCCCATATTTGTCGCAGTGTTATTCACAATATCCAAGATATGGAATCAAAGTGGAGAGATAAAAGAATAAAAAAAATGTGGTATATATACACAATGGGATGCTATAATATTAAGCCTTAAAAAGGAATGAAATTATGTAATTTGTTGACAACATAGATGAACCTGGAAGATGGTATGCTAAGTGAAATAAAATAAGCCAGGCACAAAAACACAAAAACTGCATGATCCTACCTACATTTATCCAAAAAAGTATAACTCACAGAAGCAAAAAGTATAATGGTGGCTGCAAAAAAGCCAGAGGTGAGGTGGTGAGGTTATCCAAAATGTTCGAAGTTTCAGTTAGATGAAAACTGAATGAATGAATTCTGTTACAGTAGCGACAATAGATAATAATGATGTACTGTATTAAAAGATTTGAAAACTGATAAAGGACTATAGCATAAATGTTCTTACCACACACAAAGGGATAATAAAAATGCAATGTGACGGGTATGTCAATTAGCTTGAATGTGGTAATCATTTCGCAATATATACATATATCATATCATCACATTGCATACTCTAAATCTACACCATTTTTTTTTTTTTTTTTTGCCAATTATACCTCAATAAAGCTGGAAAAAAAGACCTAACAAAAAGTTAAGGTGATTCACCACTATGGTGGAAAATAGTTCCAGAAAACTGTTATTCAAGATTAGTAGGCTAATATGATTGTTTCCTACCTGAAGTCATTTATCACTTTCCAATAGATTATCTGGATGGTTTTAATTTTCACCTCACTGTGGTATCAAGAAAAGTTTACTACCCTGTATGAAAAAGGTCTGGACAAATGTTTGTTGAAATTTTAACACTTGAGATAAAATTTCCAGTCCCCTTTCTTCTCCTCATTCTCTCTTTACTCCCTGAGTTCATTCTTACATGAAAGTTGGAATGTTTTATTTATTTTTAAACTAATTAGACATCAGTCTCTGAAAAAAGAATGTTAACTTTTATGATCTGAAAAGACACCATCATAGGGCAGCACTGGTTCAGTAGGTAGGCTCAGTAGGTAGGGCGCTGGCCCCATATACCAAGGGTGGTGGGTTCGAACTTGGCTCTGGCCAAACTACAACAAAAAATAGCCCGGCATTGTGGTGGGCTCCTGTAGTACCAGCTACTCGGGAGGCTGAGGCAAGAGAATTGCATAAGCCCAGGAGTTGGAGGTTACTGAGAGCTGTGACGCCACAGCACTCCACCAAGGATGATAAAGTGAGACTCTGTCTCTAGGAAAAAAAAAAAAAAAGAAAAAGAAACCACCATCACCAAAAAATGTATAAAAATTATTCCTCCAAGAATCCCAACAGTTTTATTTGAATGCTTACATTTATTCTAAACTTTAGTTTCCTGTACTCTCAAACTGAAAAGCATACCTATTGCCTATACTTGCTTTGCCCCATTCATCGCACAGTTGTCTGTGTCTCATCAGAGCTGGTTGCCCTTCAGTGGCGGGTGATGTAATTCTTGGTGTACATTGCATATGGCTGTGGAAGGATTTGGCAGCCCCAGCCATCAACGCCTTTCACATAGCAGATCAGTATGTGAACTAGTAGTGGGAATTGCTGGAAAAGCCTCTGTAGCTGGCAAATATTTTAATGACGCATGTTGTAAAATTGGAGCCAGCCAGCCTTTCATCTACCCTCAATACCCCAAAGTTCTAATGATAGATAAGCCTTTTATTTTTCTTGAGCTAAAGCACAGAATACAAGAAGATAACCACTAAATAAGGGGCTCATTTTATATGAATGCTGAAAGGAAAATGACAGAAAGCCAATTTGGGATATAACTACATTTTCAACATTGCTTAAAATGGACCAGGGCACATGGATGTTATAGCAACGACCAGAGCCCTATATATTCCATGCTGATTCTAAGATCTTGTGCTTTTACCAAAAGCTCAAAAGATTAATTTACTTACTTCACAGCTTGCACAGCTGTTATTTGAGAATAATTGGGCTTCTTAAAAAAAAATCAAGTACTGGCCATTTAGAATATTTATATAAAACCAAAATGAAAAATTTCTGACTGTGATGTGGGCAGCATGGAGTGTTTTGTGAAGAATCGCATCATCTGTTCAACATGTCTGTCCCTCTACTGCAGATGAGCTCTCTCACGGTTATAGGTAACCACTTGCTTCCCACAGGGTGTTTAATCAACCAGGGAACAAAGAAACTGCTCCAATGTTATGGAAAGAATATTTAAGTTTTCTTGTCTAGGAATTATGCTGTGCATTTTTAAGCATAGAAAGAACTAAGAGAACTGTAAAAATTGTCACATCTCTCACATGAAAACAGAATAAACTCACTGCATTTTTAGCAAAGCGAGTGAATTATTTGGGGAACGTTGTGCTGTCATTTCATCCCTCTATTTATAGCATTCAAGAGAAAAGACCACTGCATCTATACACATAAGGAAAGTCTCAAAAATTCCATCCCCGCAATTCCTTTTCAGCCCACAAGTAAAGAAACATACGAGCTATATAGCTTAACAGCAAACATGACAGAAGAGATTTCTGATCACCCTATCAGACTTGGAAGTTCTTACCACCTATTTATTTTTATTATACACATATATAGGGCTTCCCCTCACTTTCTGTTAGTCACCATGTCTGATAGAAACCATGCAAACATAATTAACCCAATGATCTAGCATAAAGATCTATTTTCTCCTTAAGTATGTATAATCAGGATGAATCCAATGTCACTGTGACCACCATCTTTGTAGATACATACAAAAGAACAACCACAACTAAAACCGGAGTCAGTAATCACATATAAAGTCCTCAGAGGCCAGGTGGGGTGTCTCACATTGTAGCACTTTGAGAGGCGAAGGTGGTAGAATCCCTTGAGCTCAGGAGTTCAAGAGCAGCCTGAACAAGAGGGAGATCCCCTCACTATAAAAAATAGGAAAATTAGCCAGGCATTGTGGCAGGCACTTGTAGCCTCAGCTACTTGGGAGGCTGAGAGACAGGAGGATTGCTAGAGTCCAGGAGTTTGAGGTTGCTGTGAGCTAGGCTGAGGCCATGGACCTCTAGCCTGGGCAAAAGAGTCTGATTCTCTCTCAATAAATAAATCACACAAAAAAGTAAAATCCTCATGTATTCCCAGCAATATTATCTCCCTAGAGCTGGATTTAAATATGATAGTTAGTGATTAAAAATGTGGGTTCAGGAGTTCAAATCTCTGTATTCAAATCCCAAAGCCTCTTAATGGCTATATAATGTTCACCATCTTGCCTCATTATGTTAAAAATTGAGATACTACTAGCAACTAGTGATAAGATTATGAAAATATGTAAAATGGCTCTTAGTAAGAGAATAAGAAATATTAGGTACTTGTTCTATTAATATTAATCTGTGGACCTTGAGGCTGCTATGCGTATTTGTTTGATACTTACCTTTCCTCATTCTGTTTTTAGTAAAGAAAACGTTCTGTAACCAGGGATTCCTGGTTGAGATTAGTTTCAAATAAAATTCAGGGATAAAACACCAAATGAAAGGTCAATTGTGATTATTCAAATGCTAATTAAACAATTTACCAAGTGTTTGGCTTTGCTGATGGAACATGTCTAGAGCATTTTCATCTAAACTTTCAACAGAAAAATTCCAAAAATGTATAGATCACCACCTACCACCATGATCTTTAAAAAATCTGATCAGTTGGGCTTCAGTAAGTACTCACATCTGCAGTTTGAAATACCCACCAGTGAATCGTATTTTGTGGAGATGATTTGAAAATAAAACAAACCAGTTTGTTAGAAAAATGTTGTAGAAAACAAAATGAGTCAACAACAAAGACATCAAGAGAGTATTTTTCATGATTGTGGGTTGTTTGTCTATTTTAAAAAGAAATTTAAGATTCTATTTGATGCTTTAGTTTTTACCCGACCCCTTTGCTTCCATGACTGGGAAATCTATTAGCTTATATACCAAACATCAAAGGAACTCATGTATTCAGTGTAAGCAAATAGAATGATCAAACATTCATTTGATTTGCTCCTACATCCTCCCCTAGAATTATACAACAAAACCCAGTTTTCTTTGGACTAATGTTAGAGGCAAAATCTGGGAAAACAAAATTCTAGCTTTGATTTCATATTTAAACTGTCCTGAGTGAAGTTATCTTTTTCAAGAAAAAAATTACATTTAAGCACAAAAATCTCTAGCTTCCACAGTGTGTATTATTGAAACCTAAATATTTTTCTTTTCTTAAAAAATGGACTAGTTTTAAGATATTCTAGTTGTTAGTCATCAGCTGTTTACTTTTAAAAAACCTAACAGAGTTTGTTTTCTTCCATCTGCATAGTTACAAATGATTCAGAAGAAGTGTTTAATACTCATGCCATTATTTCAAGATACTTAACAAAAATTAAACATTGCAGGAACATTTTCAAAACATTAAAAAGTATTTCTTAAATTAATATTCAACTTTAACTCAGGTGATGTTTGTTCAGTTTCTATTATGAAAAAATTATTAAGTTGTTACTGAATGTAAATGTAACTAAACAGATAAACAACTAAATGGCACATGATAAATTATACCTAAATGGAGCAATGATCAATGTGCCCTAATGCTGCCTGGATCAAGGGTCAGAAAAGGTAACAAAAGTTGTTCTTTTAAAGATGAGTAGGAATTTTCAAGACACGTATGAGAAATGGAGGGGTCTCAATGAGATCAGATAATTCAGGTGGAAGTAACAGAAAAAAAGAGAACTTTAAAGATAATTGAGGAACTCAAAAAGAAAGAATGAGTTTTGAATCAAAATGGAGCCCTTATAGAGTGGGAATAAAACAATGGGAGATAAAACTAAACATTGTGTAGAAAGTGGTGAGGTTAGTGGCTAGAGGAGAATGAACAATATTTTTGAAAACTCACCTAGGAAAATATGAAAGGACTATATGTGATTCTAGCAAACGATTACGATTGATAAGTAAACCTGGTCATTCATTTGGCAGGGTTATATATTTCATATAAAATTTGATCATTTTCTATTTACAAAAAGCAAGCAGATGAAAAATATCTTGTGGAAAAAGAATTTCATTTTCATAACGACAAAAATATAGAATAAAGACCATATAAAGAAAAGATAGGCACATGAAAAAAACTTGTATAAATGAAAGTCTATTGTTTTCAGATAGGAAGACTCACTAAAGTAAAGCTGTTGGATTTTCCTACATTAATCTACACATTTAAGCTGGTCTGGTGGCTCATGCCTGTCATCCCAGTATTCTGGGAGTTCGAGGCAGGTGGATTGCTTGAGCTCAGGAGTTCCAGACTGGCCTGAGCAAGTGGGAGATCCCATCTGTACTAAAAATAAAGAAAACTAGCTAGCACCTGTAGTTCTAGCTACTCAGGAAGCTAAGGCAAGAGGATCACTTGAGTCCAAGAGTTTGAGGTGCTGTGAGATATGTTGCCATGCTACTCAACCTAGGGCAATGGAGTGAGGCTCTGTCAAAAAAAACAAACAAAAAAACAACCCACAAAGTTAACATTCCTTCATAAAAAACATTATAACATTATTGTACTTTGTATTTTTTAATAAAAAAATACTCTATCTAATTCTGAAAAAATTTTGAAAAAAAATATTAAATGAGATCTAGTCTTAAAACATGCTAAGGGCTGGATCCAGCAATCCTACTACTGGATATCTACCCCAAGGAAAAAAAAAATCATTGTATCTAAAAGAGACCAGCACTTGTATGTTTATCATAGCATAATTCACAGTTGGGTAAAGATATTGAATCCATATAAGTTCCCATCAAATGATAAGTGAAAAAGAAAATGTAATGTGTGCATATACATACGCACACACACACATATACCATGGAATACTACTCAGCCATAAAAAAGAATGAAATAATGTGTTTTGCAACAAGTTGGATGAAACTGATGGCTATTATTCTAAGTGAAATAACTCAGGGATGGAAAATGAAATTCCACATGTTCTCACTTATAAAAGGAAGCTAAACTGGGTATGTTTGGTCATACAGCATAGAATAATGAACACCAGGAACTCAAAAGGAGTGGGATAGGAAAGTGGCTAAGCAATTAAAAAACACATATTGGGCCAGCCATGGTGGCTCATGACTGTAATCCTAGCACTGTGAGAAGTCAAGGCAGGTGGAACCTGAGCTCAGGAGTTCGAGACCAGCCTGAGCAAGAGTGAGACCCCTCACATCCCTGTCTCTACTAAAAATAGAAAAACTAGCCAGACATCATGGCCAGCGTCTGTAGTCCCAGTTACTCAGGAGGCTGAGGTAGAGGATTCCTTGAACCCAGGAGTTTGAGGTTGCTGTGAGCTAAGATGCCCCAGCACTCTACCCAGGGCAACAGAGTAAGATTGTCTCAAAAAGAAAAAATTACCTATTGGGTACAATGTATACTATTTGGGTCATGGATAACCTAAAAATGATCAAAATATCTGATAATATGCCATGTTGGCAAATTTATAAAGAAAAAAACAGATTGAATATAAATTGTTATTAACCTTCAGGGATTGTGGCCACATTTGTCACATAGATTTTCTGGACTAGAGCTCAGTATATACAAAGATATTCATTGCATTATTGTTTGTAAGAGCAAACAACTGCAAACATGATAAATGTGTTTTGCTATAGGTTAGGTTAAAAATCCCATGTGTATAAAGGTATATTATGTGACTCTGAAGAAGGATTTCACCTTTTAAAATATGATTGTATAGCATATTCTTTATAATAAATTAAGCAAAATACATGCATATATATATATACACATGTACATATTTGACTTAAACATACATGTATACATATGTTAACACTTCTATTGATAGACTAGCTCTCCAAAGATACAAGAAAAAAGTAAAAAACTTATGTACTATCTCAGACAACAATCAAGGTTAATGCTGACAATGATAGGTTATGTAATAAAAGTGTACCTTTTATTTGATATTATAGGAATCACGATTTACCTCTGTGGTCTTACTCCTTCAAACCAATAACCTCATATTATCATGAAGAAAACATCAAACAAACTCAAATCAAGTGCATTCTAAAAAATACCTAATGAATAGTTCCCAAAACAGTCAGTCAAGATTATAAGAAAACAAGGAAAGTTTGAGAAACTGTCACAGCCGAATGGAACCAAAGGAGACACAATGACTAAACATAATGTGGCATCTTGGAGGGAATCCTGGGACAGAAGAAGGACATAAGTAAAACCGAAAAAAATCCAAATAAAGTATAGATCTCACTGAATAATAATATGTTAGTATTCGCTTATTAATTGTTACAAACAGATCATACAACTTTAAAATACTAATCATAGGAATAACTGAATGTGGAGTATATGATAACTCTCCATACTATCCTTATATATTTTTTATAACTTTAAAACTATTCAGAAACTAAAACTCTATTTAAAAATAGTTATGTATTGTGCAAAGATGTTTACACATCTAAGCTATGGCTATGATATTTGTTTAGTCAAATATCAGTATTGTAACATTTAAATCAGTAGTAAAGTTCGAGTAGATTACCTTTCATAATGTTGGTGGGCCACATCCAACACTTGAATGCCTTAATTACAAAGACTGAGATCCACAGAAAAAGAAAGCATTATGCCTCCAGACCACCCAAGATTTGATGTTGAGACTACAATAACAACTCTTGATGGAGCTTTCTTTCAGCCTGTCCAGCAGATTTCACATTTGCCAGCCTTCCGGAACCACAATTATGTGAGCCGATTTCTTAAAGTGAATCTCTGAATCTATCAGTAGATGCAAGTCCTTCAGTTTCTGTTTCTCTGTATAACCCTGATAAATACCCATGGATAGGAGATTAAACTGGTGAACAAAGAACAATAGGTGAGATACTTGTTAAAAATATATCCTTTTATTTATTTTCAATTTGCAAAAAACTTGGAGTAACAACTATTACAAATAAATTGATGAGGAAAAGGAGAAATAGAAGTCTTCATATGAGGTTAGATCATTGACATTTAAAATTATTCTATATGGGGGCAAGACATGATTGCAAGAGGGACTTTGCCTAACGATTGCAATCAGTGTAACCTGGCTTATTGTACCCTAAATGAATCCCCAACAATAAAAAAAATAAATAAATAAAATTATCCTAATAAATTATCTAGTTTGCTTCCCATAATAATTGTTTTTGGTCTGTAGAGTCAATAGTATGATTTACCATTCAATTCAATTAAAAAAAAGAATAGAGTAAGCTGCCTGAGTCTCATAGTGAGAAAGTAACAGAAACACAACCAGCAGGTGTCTGAAACCCAGTGCAATGTAACTTACATTACAGGAGGTTCCCTGTTGACCCTTGGGGCAGGTAATAAAAGGAAGGAATATCCTCTTTGATTTCAGAGATCTAGGTAAGCCAAAAAAATGGTAGGTCAATGGTGAAAGTGAAATCAAAGGCATTTAACTGAGTAATTCACTATAAACTCTTCCCTTAAAACAACGGTTCTCAACTTATGGGTAGCGACCCCTTTTTCCATTTGTAACAACGGGACAATTAGGAAGGTTGAGAACCACTTTCTTAAACGAAAGGCTATTAGAATACCTGCTCTAGTTTTGAGATTTTGTGATGTGGGCTAATCTTACTGGAGTTAAGAAAGATCCCAAAGTGGTTTTAATTTGCATTTCTCTGATGACTAAAGATGATGAGCAATTTTTCATGTGTTTCTTAGCCCTTCACCTGTCATCTTCAGAGAAGTTTCTGTTCAAATCTCTTGCCCACAAACAAATGCTGAAAGTTGACCCACTGTTTGATCCTACAATTCAATTATGAGGTAACTACCCAGAAGAACTAAAATCATTTTACAACAAAGACATTTGCACCCAAATGTTTTTTGCATCCCAATTCATAATTGCCAAGTCGTGGAAGCAGCCCAAATGCCCATCAACCTGTGAATGGATTAACAAATCATGTTATATGTATACCATGGAATACAATGAAGCCATAAAAATATGAAACTTTACATCTTTTATATTTACCTGGATGGAGTTGGAACATATTCTTCTCAGTAAAGTATCTCAAGAATGAAATAGAAGTATCCAATGTACTTAATACTATGATGAAACTAATACATAATCACTTCCACATTCATATGAAAGATAAAACACAAATATACTCCAGAAAAAAAGAGGGGAGAAGAGGGATAGGAGAGGGGAGGGGGGGTAGGGCGAGTGAGACAGCGTATTTGGTGGGATCTCACCTAATGTGCACAATGTGAGAGTACATTTCAAAACAACTGAGAGTGTATTATAAATGTCTTACCAACAAACATAAGTAAATGAGGTGATGTTAATCAGTTTGATTTTAGCATTCCACATTGTATATCAATACATTGTACCCCATAAATGTATACAGCTATGATTTAATAAACATTAATCTAAAATAAATAAATATGCTACCCAAAATTTTAAAAAAAGGAAATCTTCTCTAATTTCTTAAGATAGTCATCAATAGTTCAGGGGCAGCCCTATGAGATTTGTCCTTCAGACATTTTATTCTTATCCAGAAACTTTGGTGCACAAAATGGGGGCAAGACATGATTGCAAGAGGGACTTTGCCTAACAATTGCAATCAGTGTAACCTGACTTATTGTACCCTCAATGAATCCCCAACAATAAAAAAAAAAAAAGAAAGAAAGGAGCTTGAAGGGCCTGGAGTAATCTGTCAAGATGAGGCTGTCAGATTTTTATATTCCTACGAGAAAGCATTTACAGAGTCCTCTTATAGGGACCAATTTATAGGCTTTGCCTTTTTAAATATGGACATTGATTTAAAGGTCAAAAGTATACCCTTTCATGCTCAGGGGAATTTCCAAGTAGTTGGCCCAAGATATAGGAGAGATTTTGAATTGTTTTCTGATGTTTGAGGAGGGGGAAGTCATTGAATGGACGTCTATAAAAAATGAAACATTGTACTGCTAACTGACAGTCTGGCCACCTGTCACTGTGAGCCAATATGTAGAGATGGGGCTAGGTCCACCAAACTGTGTCAGGAGGTCTGCAGCTGTGGAGAACAGTGAGACTAGCCTCTCCAAGACTGTTCTGTTCTTTCATATCCAAAATCACAGTTTTATATGTAAAAATTAAAGGCAAGGCCTGTATTAACTCTTATCTTAACAGTAATCACCATAACCCATGACTCATAATAAACAATAATTGACATAACCTATGACCCATAAAACAACATTCTAATTCAAAAGTTAATCTCTTAAATCAATTGCCCTAAACTATTTATTTATACACTGTCAGGTTAAAGCTGAATTTACAAAACAACAAGAATGGGAGACATATGGGGTGAAGGTCACCTAAGACTTAAACCAACTAGAATAGCTGTGTCATCTAGCCCTAGACCAAATGACTTCATCTTATTTTCACCACATGTATGTTCAGTAATAACAATTTAGAAACTATAATGACCACAATGGTTTTGATTTACAAAGTATTATGAACTAAAATAAAATCTTAAGGATACTCCCCCAAGTGGCTGACTGACCGGACAAGGGGATCCCTAAAATTGAATTGCCAACCATGAGAAAGGAGATCAGACAACCCTCCTCATGATCCTCTCTCTTTTTAGAGATGTTTTTTGTGACTCCTTAATAGGCCTAAGGCTGTGAAAGACATACCTGTAAGTCCTAAATATACATAACAAACCATTTGAGTCTGAGTATACAGCCTTAGTGTGCTAGTCTGTCTCTGATTAATAAACCCTTGTCTTAAGCATTCCTTTACACTGATTCTTGGTCTGTTAGAGCCTGTAGAGAACGTTAAGAGCCAGAGGACCCCTGAGCAAGATGATTTGCAGCTGTGGGGCGGACCCTCAGATGATCCCTCCACAGGTGCTCCTTACAGAGAAAGAGCCCAAGCCCATGGGGATTCTTAGGTATGCAATCATTATCTAAAACTCCCCTCACCTGTCTTGTGCTGTCTCAATAATAGGCTACTGCGGAGGTTGCTCAGGGCTATCCTGCAAGCAAGGTTAGCCCACCTCCTGCAATCTAATCCGCATCACACCTGGTTCCTTCCTGCCGGGATCAAGTCCAGGGCCACAGGGGTCATAGAGGCTGGGACATCTGGCATAGTTGGCAGGATCCAGCAGGATAACAGGACACCAGGGATGTGGAGCAAAGGGGAAAGTGACACTTGGAAGTAAGTGAGGCCTTTGGTAGACAGTGGCAGGAAGTCCAAAGGGAAACTCCGCTCCGGGTAGTGGGACGTTTGGCCAATCTAGAATCTAGATTCTTAATCGGAATAAGTGAGGTCTTTCATAAATAAGTAAAGACATTTAGAGAAAACAATGGGTAACTTCCTGTTTGGGGAGTTGCGAGAATTAGAAACTGAGGAAGAAAGTGATGTTCAAACAGAATTTAAAAGTGAGGAGAATAATGAGGTTCAGAGGGAATCTGAACCTAAGGAGAACTGGGAATCAAGAGCATATGATACAGGCACAAATAAGCAAGGAATTACCTCTATGGCCATTATGGCTGCTCAGATCAAACAATTGGAAGACCGGGTAAATAGGCTCACAGTCAGAAATGCTGACTTAGAGCACCCAATATTGCCCTCAGCACCTCCCTATGTAGATGATCCACCTGTGACTTCTGTTATGAAGGCTGTGTTAGAAGGGCGTAAAACCGGTGACTAAGTGGGAAGACACTTTGGGGCTTTTTCCAGTTACGGTCACTAATATTCCTCCCAATCTGCAACACCCTTAAGGGGGCCAACATTTTGATCACCATATGATCACCTTTGCGGTTATGAAAGATTTGAAACAGGCTGTAGCATAATATGGTATGCAATCCCGATTTTCTAGAGGTCTGTTACAGGGGCTTGCACAAGCGCAACGGCTCATTCCTTATGACTGGGACATTATAGCCAGAACTATTCTTGAGTCTGGACAGTATTTACAGTTCAAAACCTGGTGGAAGGAGGAGGTTGACCTTATGAGTCACCAAAACCAGCAGAGAGGAGTCCCTATAACATCAGAACAGCTCACTGGTCTGGTCAGTGGCTGGGGATTTCCAATCAACTTCAGTACGAGGACATAGCCATAGTCCAGACAAGGCTGTGTTGTCTTAGGGCCTGGGAAAAGGTTCAGTCTCCTGGAGATATCTCTAAATCTTTTATTAAGATAATGCATTTGGGGAATGAACCCTATACTGACTTTCTAGCCCGACTAAAAACTGTAGTTGAGAAGGCCATTGCCCAGCTGGAGCTCAGAGACATGCTATTCCAAAGTTTAGCATTTGAGAATGTTAACTTTGAGTGTCAAAAGGCCTTGCAACCTTTAAGAGCACAAAATGCTCCCTTAGAGGAAAATATACAGGCATGTGCTGATATAGAAATGAATTCCACAAGGCTAATTTGCTTGCTACTGCTTTAAAAGAAGGGGTCAATCCATACCTTCCTAAATGTCATAACAGTGGAAAATTGGGACAGGAGAAAAGAGTGTTGTAAAGGGAAGATCTATAGCAAAAACAATGATTATGGGTCTCTCTACATCTATTAAAACTGATAATGCACCTTCTTATTCTACTCACAAATTAAATACCTTCCTATCTTTTTGGAATATTCACTTAACTCATGGCATTCCTTACAATTCTCAAGGACGAGCCATTATTGAGCGACAACATAAAACATTGAAAGATATGTTACATAACAGAGAGGGGGAGAGGATATCCTCCCCTTGAATAATAGTCCTAAGTATATGCTCACTAGAGCTCTTGTCCCTCTCAATTTTCTGAATCTCAGCAACGACAGAAAGACAGCTGCAGAACGCCACTGGACATCTCTCATTCATCCACCATCCTCTCCAATACAACAACCTATTTTTTATAGAAAGCCTGGCATGTCAGAATGGAAGCCTGGTTATGTACTGCATTGGGGTCAAGGTTTTGCCCATATTATTTTTGCCCTATTATTACAGAACATCAAGAGAAGCAGTGGTTACCAGCCTGCTAGATTAAGCCTCGACACGAGCAGGAAACCTTGCCAGCACCTTAACAAATTTGTTTTCACTAACTTTTCTTTTATTCACAGGGTTTTGGAGGCTAGGTAATTTCATAATAGAGAAATGCTGGATCAATCTCCTCTGTGGAACTCTAGCTGCCTCTCCCATATCACCGTCCATCATCAGCAGGAAGCAGTTAAGAGCAGTCAGTGAGCGTCCTATTTCCCTAAGAGGTAGTTGGAGCTTCTATGTAGAGAGGGAAGGTTGATACAGGATTTCATTATTTTTGGGCTAAATAATAAGCCCCAGATAAGCTTAGTATGCATCTTCTAAACCAGGGGTCCTCAAACTTTTTAAACAGGGGGCCAGTTCACTGTCCCTTAGACCATTTGAGGGCTGGACTATAATTAAAAAAAAAACAACTATGAACAAATTTCTATGCACACTGCACATATCTTATTTTGAAATAAAAAAACAAAATGGGAATAAATACAATATTTAAAATGAACAAATAAAGTTAAATCAACAAACTTACCAATATTTCAATGGGAACTATGGGCCTGCTTTTGGCTAATGAGATGGTCAATGTCCAGTTCCATATTTGTCACTGCTAGTCGTAACAAGTGATGCAAGCATGCATCAGTTAGTCTAGATCTGGTTGGAGATTTCAGATGTTTCATTCTGTATAAAGTCTGTTCTCAGACAAGTGCTGCCAAAGGTGGTTGCCATTTTGAGTGCATGGTTCCTGAGATTAGGATATGTCTCAGAGGGGAGAGATGCATAGAAATTAGGAAGGCTGCTTGACTTAAATGCGTCTTTCAGAGAGTCACAATTCTGCAGTTCAGCCAGTTCCATTTGGTAAATCATATCCACATGTTCAATGTCAATAGAAAATGGGTTACGGAAAAGCTGTATGTCCTGTTCATGGAGATGAAGCTCTTTAAATCTAAATTGAAACTCCTTTTGCAACTTTTCCAGTGAATCCACACATGTTTTATTTGAGAATGCAACCAATGGATTTTTCCGCTAACAGATTTGAGTTGTGGGAAGATGGCAGAAATTTTCCTCCTTCACTTGTTTGATGAGGAGGCCTAATTTTACTTCAAATGCTTTCACATGTGATTGCATATCACAGATGAGCTTCCCCTTTCCTTGAAGTTGCACATTGAAACTGTTCAGTAGCTCTGTTACATCTATCAGAAAGGCAAGGTGCCATTTCCATTCTGCATCATTGAGCTCTTATACTTTGTTTTTTGAAAGCATAAAAGATGTAATCTGTGGAAGTCAGTCATAGAAATGTTTCAAAACTCTCCCTTAACTCAGCCAATGGACTTCTGTGTGGTACAGAACATCTTCACAGACAACATTCAGACAGAAATTCCTGAAATTGTCTGTGGTTTACTGCATTACCTCTACTGAAGTTAACACAAGATACTACAGTTTTCATAATGGAGTCCCACTTCAGTGATTTACTACACAACGCTTGTTGGTGGATGAGGCAGTGTATGGCTATTGGATGAGAATGGTTACGTTTGTCCATCTCTTGGTTAATGTGAGCAATTACTCCTTTCGTAGACCCCGCCATGCTAGGAGCACCGTCAGTTGTCACACTGGCTAGTTTTGCCCAGTCCAGCTCCAAACTATTCACAGTTTGGCAAAGCTTTTCATAGATATCCTGTCCTGTAGTTGTTCCTTTGATGCTTTGCAGTGCAGCAAGCTCTTCTGTGACTTCAAAATAGTCATCGTCCCATGAATAAAAATTAGAAGTTGTGCAGAATCGCGAACATCATTACTTTCGTCGAGTGCCAAGGAAAAATAGGAAAGTTTTTTTGTGGAGTTTTGCAAATGCTGATGCAAATTGTCTCCCATTTCTTCAATCCTTCATGTAATTGAAGGTCCTGAAAGACTCATGGTACTAAATAAATTGGCCTTCTCTGGACACATCTCTTTGGCAACAGAAAGAAGGCCTTCTTTAACAAATTTTCCCTCCACGAATGGTCTGCCAGTGCACGCTATTAGCTTGTCAACTTGAAAACTTGCTTGCAGTAATGAAGTATCTAGCTGCTTCTGCTTCACAAAAGTATTTTGCTGAGTTGTCAATGTATATTTCAGTTCTAATATTTTATCTTTTCTCATTTCTCCAACCAACCAATCATACCCTGTTTCCCCCAAAATAAGACAGTGTCTTATTTTAAGGTGTGCTCCCAAAGATGTGCTAGGTCTTATTTTCAGGGGATGTCTTATTTTCAGGGAAACAGGGTATTTATCTTTATGTTGAGTTTGATAGCATTGACGCAAATTGTATCCTTTGAACATAGACACTATATTCTGGCATATCAAACACACAACTCTTTCCTTGTACTGCACGAAAAAGTAATCATAAGTCCACTGTTCTTTGAATATCCTACACTCCGAGTCAATTTTTCTCTTTCTTGATATCATTGTTTCCTAGGTATTCCAAATTGCTATTAGTAAAATACCAATATATATATATATAGTGCTCAAAAAACAATATACCAGCAATAACTTTGCCCACACAGAGACATATAGACTGCACTGCCCATCAATGCAGTCTGATCAGTGTCCATCAATGCAGCCTTGCCAGTACACATCATTTCAACCTCGCCAGTGCCCATATGGTGGAACTCCACTTTTACCTCAGGCTCACACTGGTGCAGTGTGGGAACAGGCACAATTACAGAGCTGGTTCCTCCACCACCTTTCCAGTTCACACTAACCTGTGAGAACCGCACTGTGATCTATGAACTCACACAGTAATATGATCGCATGGGTGAGATGACCCACGCAATCAGATTCCACTGCAGGAAAAAAGAAGGCACGTATGCCTTTTTTCTTCCAAATCTAATGCGAGTTCAGCCATAAGCTTGTATGGCTGAACTCGCACTGCTCAGAGATCGCAACAGTGTGAACCGGGGCTTACACAGCACACAACATACAACATCATACACAACTGAATAGCAATCAGAATATAAATGCACTTACTGTCAATTAAATTGTGTTTCCTACTCCTCGGCTGTCTGCAGAGCTGGATTAAATTCCCATGGGGCCCTAGGCAGATTACCAGTTTGGGGCCCCCAAGCAATAACACTGAGCACTGACCATTTGCATTAACACTGACCGCTGACCATTTGCGATAACACTGACTGCTGACAATTTGCATTAATACTAAGCACTAACAATTTGCATTAACACTGAGCACTATTTGCATTACCTCTGAAATCTGACAATTTGCATTAGCACTGAGTGCTGACTATTTGCGTTATCACTGTGATGCAACCCCACCTAGAAACCACCCCCAACCAACTAACCAACTTAAAAAAAAAAGGCTCTCCTAATTTCAAAAAAAAAAAAAAAGCACTCCCTATCTGCAAAAAAAAAAAAAAAAAAAAAAAGACCTCCTAACTTCAAAAAATAAAAAATAAATCCTAACTTGTTCTTACCTGGGTCCTTAGGCAGCAGCAGGCTCTGCACAGGCAACCTGGTGACTCTTCTGATTACACCAGAGACTAAGAGGAGTATGAGGGGAGTCAGAGAGTGTGGGGCACATTCCACACATGCGCACTGCGGGCCGGGACTAGTGGGCTGCTAAGCAGGATGGCAAAAACACCTTGCGGGGAGAGACAGAGAGAAGGAGCGGAGTCAGAGAGTTGGTGCACATTTCACACATGCGCACTGTGGCTAAGGACAAGTCGGCTGCTAAGCATGACAGGCAGGGTGGCAAAAACACCTGGCAGGTCAGAAGGAATCGACTGCTAAGCAAGAACAGGCAGCTGTGGCAAAAACACCCGGTGGGCGGGATAAATGTCCTCAATGGGCCGCATGTGGCCTGCAGGCCGTAGTTTGAGGACCCCTGTTCTAAATCTTTGAAGGGTAAGACAACAAAGATCTCGAACAGCAGGCTTGGAGGTAATGGTAAATACTAATATCGGCTAAGATGAGAGAATTTCACTTGTTGGATTTATATCTGTTTCAGTTGGGCACTTGATCTTTATGTAAAGTTATACTGCTCTTTGGAAAGGGTCTGAGTTTGGTACAGCCCTTTCCCCACCTAACGTAACTTTGGGTGGTGGTTAGTACTTCCCATAAAAGCGTGGTAGGCACTATGGGTCAGCCCTTAGCACGTAGTTGGGTGGTGATTAGCACATGACTCCCCTCCTATTCTCCGACTCCTCAGTCTCTAGAGTATTCGGAGGAGTCACCGGCTTGCCTGTGCAGAGCCTGCTGCTGCCTAAGGACCGAGGTAAGAACAAGTTAGGATTTTCTTTTTAAAGTTAGGAGGTTTTTTTTTTTTTTTTTTTGTGCATAGGGAGCACCTTCTTTTTTTTGAAGTTAGAAGAACCGTTTTTTTGAAGTTAGGAGAGACTTTTTATTATTATTATGATTTATTTTATTTTATTTTTTATTTTATTTATTTATTTTATTGTTAAATCATAGCTGTGTACATTAGTGCAATCAAGGGGTACAATGTGCCTTTTTTTTTTTAAGTTAGTTGGTTGGGGGTGGTTTCTAGGGGGGTTGCATCACAGTGATAACGCAAATAGTCAGTGCTCAGTGCTAATGCAAATGGAGATCGTGTTCATTGATAGCCAGAAATCTTTGTCAGAAGTGATCTGAAGAACATTTTTCTATAGAATGTTGGATAGGAGACTGGCTTTTAGAAAACATTATAGAACATGGTCTTTAGCTGAACTGTGGGTCACATGGATTCACAGACTCATCTGAATCCCCAAAGACAATCCCAAACTCCATAATTCTGAGTGTTGAAATTCTGAAAGATCAAAAACCTGAAAATATAATTCTGGAAAAAGTCATTTAAAAATTCTTTAGAAGGCATCTATATGCATGTTTAAAAGGGGACTCATTTGAGAAACATATAGAAACACAACATAATATTTCATGCGCCACTTTGCACAACAAAATAGGCAATAACAACTGGCATCTTTTTAAAAGCATTAACACTCAAATAATGCTAATGACAAATAGGTACAACAGCTGGAAGCAGAGGCATGGTATTCATGAGGAACTAGATCAAAAAGTAAAATGTATAAACATATCACTATGATTGGTAATTGTGTGCACTCAGCTTTATGTATGTGGGTATCTAATATACCATGGTGACAACCTGAGTCTTTTGAAGATGGATCAAAAATTGAGATTGGGGTAGCTATCCAAGGAGCAGATATCTCAAGAAATTTTATCTTTCACATATGCAGATGTCTAAAAGGGACTCTCTTCATTATTGGACGAAGAGCATCTGGCTGCCTGTCACTATCCAGCCAATATGCAGGGACAGGGGTTGGGTCTAAACAAGCTTTATTGGTCAGAAAGCCAGCAATTCCACAGAAGAACAAGAGTAGCCTCTCGATTCTCTTGTGACCCAGTTATAACTCTAATAACTTTTATAATGAAAAACAAGGAAACCAACCTACAAAACTTTTACTTTATCTGCTAGGAACTGACATCAAAGGAGTCTCCATTCTAACAATGGAAAATGTTTAAACAACGGAAAGTTGATTTTCATTTTAACAAAATATCTAAGGGAATCATCAGAGAAAAATATATCAGAGTAACCTTTACTCATATCGCAGCACCTAATATCTATGAGTAACTACTTCAAGTTTCCTGAAATAAACACCCTCCCAATCATGGTGAAATCCTAATGAGATAATCACAGAAGGTGTGTGGGGAAGGCTGAGCAGACCAGGTCAGTTGTACTGCTTCAGCTTAACTTATCACACTGTCTTGCAGACCCCTTTTCTGGGTTCATCTTCATTTGTTGACAGAGTTTCTGTGTATGTAAAAAATTAGAACTCTTAAGATAATCTTTATGCGATTTTTACTTCCAGGATTGAAACGGATGTTAAGGTAAAGCTTAGTGAATTGTAAAAAACTAATGTTGACAATTTAAAATAGTGTGGGGGGGAGGAGAAAGCAAATGATAAACTAAAAAAATTTCAACATGTAAAAAATTACATTACAGATGTCATAAGAGCTAGCCTAATTTTACAGTTATTAACAATTATTAACTATATTCTAAGGCCTTACATGTCTATGAATACCTCTCTCTCTCTCTCTCTCTCCCTCTCTCTCTCTCTCTCTCCATGGCTTTCCCTCATGGAACATATACACAATCATTTTCTATGTGGTGCTGCTCCTTTGGAAATTCTTCTATGATTCAATATACACAGGTATGATCATTTCTTATTAATTTTTCTCATTTTTCGTGCCATACTCCTAAGTTGTTTTGGGTACGAGGAAATCCATTTTACATGTAGTCGTTTACAAATCACGCGTTTGCCGGAAACACCACCAATGATTGAACAGCAACACTGTTACATAAATATCTTCTCCTACTGTGATTTTTCAAACCAGTTAGTAACTTTGCTGGCTTCTTCAGGCAAATGAGGCTTTAACTCATTAAAAGCTTCTGGAATATCACCAGCTGGATGGAATGCCAATGCCGACAAATAACCCATTTTTAAACTAAGATTTTCAAAGTTTTTATGTTTGCCACATCATGTGACCAATCCACTTATCTGAATTTTCTGCCAAATGTGTTGGACTGATTGGAAAAAACAAACTTCGTTGCTAACACCTTGAAATTCACTTTTAGAAGGCTTGGTCACACTTAATTCTAAATCTGTCATTAAGGTTTGGGGAGTCAACTGAAATCCATTTTCTTCCGCAAAGTCCATGAAATCTTTACATAAGAATTGTTAAAGTGCTTCGATTTTTCCAGTCCTTAACATGAAAATAAACAGATGAGTTCTTGAAGTTCAGATCAGATAAGAGCATGAATTGTATATAATTGACAAGAAACAGTGGGGAAAATTTTGAACATGGCATCCATGAGGCAAAGGGAAATGTGTTAGTTTTTCTATGTTATATTTAGTGGTAAACAGAAGTCTGTCTTTTTCAACAGCCAAATCCTTAACCAAGAACAGTTCACCACTTACTGTGTTTTGTAACAGAGAGGAACCTCTCTATCAGCAAGGGTTTGGTTCAGAAGGTTGCTGAGGTTGTCAAATATTTTTTATTCCCTGACCAAGGGCATTTTTTTGAAAGCAAGTTTGGTGCTATATGTGAAGGGGAAGAAGTTGTATATATTGAAAAATTTGACCTGGGATATTTCTTGTATTTTGCCTGAATTTTCACTTCTTCAAAACACTCAGAATATTGAGGACAGATCTTCCCACTTAGTTCACTCAGACTTGAGATAATCTAACAAACCCCCCATGAATAATGCTTTATCAGGTTTCCAGGTATTCCTTAATTCACTAAGTTGACACCTGAAATTAAGTCTACAAGTCTGCCCTTTGTCAGTTTGATTCTCTAACAAATCCTTAAACCACAATTACTTTCCAAATAAAGATAATGAGGTAATAGTTTCCTTTGGCATGATGTAACTAACGTGATGCAACTCTGCTGTGTACAGCTGAAAACATACTCATTTTTCCCTAAGAATTCATCTTTGGGGATTTCAATGTTCAGGATGATGGTGTTCAGAACTGTGTCTTTCTAGACTATGATTAGCATGAGCCAACAATTGCCAATGCTCTTTATCCAGCTAAAGAAAAATCTTGAATTCAAAATGGCAATAACTCACCATGAGTCTACTCCCAAACAATGAACAGATTTGTCATTTCTCCGCCAAGCTGGAAGCTCACAAGTGAAAGAGGTCGCTGCTCCTGGTTGGCTCACATTGGTTCAGATGGCATCATTTGGAGGCATATTCTAAATAAAATCAAGATGTTGTAGGTAAATGGGCCCTGGATGTATATGTCTTTGTGATGACCTGAGGCGAAATTGCAGGGCAAAATGAACAGAAACAGGACACAGGAAGAGGCAGATGCTTATTTGGAAATACACCCGCACAACCTCAGGAAGTTAAGACAAGGGAAAGGTCAATATGTATCAGGTATTGATTCAAAAATTTCAACATATACAAATGATATTACAAAGACATGGACAATTTCACAGATGTCATCCATAAGAGCTAGCCTAATTGCATAATTATTAACTATATTTTTTAAAGTCTTACATGGCTAAGAATAGCTTTTCTCCCTCTCTTTCTCTCCATCTTTATCTCTAACTCCATCTCTGTCTCTCTCTTTGGGGGCACGATTGTCCTCAGAGAACAACTGCACAATCATTTTCTATGTGGTGCTGTTCTTTTTGAAATTCTATGATTCAGGCAGGAGAGAGTTAAATGTTAACATATTTTCCTAGTTTTCCTCAGAAATCCATTGTGAGAAGAATAAACACAGATGAGGACTAACACTTAGAAATCAGGCAAATAGATAACCACAAAGTCCATGTGTTTTCTTCCCTGTCCACTGATACTGATGTGATATGACATGAATCAATCTCAGACAAGAGGCAGCTGAGAGCGTGTCTCTCTTGGGACCTGATTGGATCGGTTCTGCTACACTGCCCAGGTGACAGGTGACTCAACACTTCCTTGTCAAGTTGCACATCACTTTCTCATTCTTCTAGAAGTCCTTCTTACATTCTCTCAGCAACAAAAGGAAGTTTTGTAAAGAAAAGAAAAACTCGTGTTAAACACATACTCGAGAAGCAAAGGTCTTTAGGTCTTTGTACATAAATGGTTGACATTTGGTTGAGGAAAAGATAATCACAAAGTAGAAGAATAAAAAGAGAAATATGCATGTTTTCTCCTATTACTGTTTTCTTTATGTTTTATTTTATTTTATTTTTTATTAAATCATAGCTGTGTACATTGATATAATCATGGGGCATCATTCACTAGCTTCACAGACCGTTTACCAAGTTTCACATATACCCTTGTAAGATGCACCGCTGGTGTAATCCCACCTGTAGCTCAAAGGGGTAGGGTGCTGGCCCCATATGCCAGAGATGGTGGGTTCAAGCCCAAAGCTGGCCAAAAAGAAAAAATTCTTTGTGTTTTTACTGATATAAACACTCATCATTAAATTGAAGCCAATTCAAGCCAAACATATACTTGGCCATCTAACAGCAATTTAGTTTGAACCACATTTATTTAAAAATCTAGTATGTGAAAAAAACGAAAGTTATAAGAGGAATAAGATGTAATCCCTACCTGTGAGAAAGTTATAATCTATCATCACAGCTCTTTGTCAACAATGCATTTCATAAAAAACTGAAGACGAAGGTGGTTATGATAAAAAGCAATAATGCTTAAGGTTGAAAAGAACTATATTAACTAAAATATTATTTATGTTCTGTTCAAACTCCATGCTTAAAAAAACGATTGAACTCATCCATCTTGGAAAATGTTTACCTTCCTAATAAGAGGAAAATTTATGAACATTAGCTGTTTCGGAGACAAGAATGCATCTACTAATGATCAAGACCAATGTAATGACACTGTTATATGCCAACAGACTTGATTTTTTCTACTCTGTTCTAAACTACTTCTATATAAGGATTACTATTTGAGCTAATTATATAAGTAATTTTTTCAGCCTACTATGCCATGCATTGTGTTTAGATAATAATGAGCAAAAATAATGTCATAGCAAACATTATTAACATGTGTTCCTTCCCTTGGCCTTTAACTGGCCCCATGAATACCTTTCAATGATCCCTATATATATTTTTAATAACCCTCTCCCCTAGCTAACTACTTGATTTTTTGAGCTGTTTCCCAGAAATGGTAAATTTTCTGCAAGACAAAGGAGCTGAGCTTCTGAAGCTAGGATTTTTCGATGTTAATATTCTCTATTCCTCACAACTTGCCCCTAATTTACGTAGTAGCCTGTTGCGTGACCCGAGACGCGAACGAGCAGCAGCTTTGCTGTAGGTGTAAACCTGCTCCTGTAATTATTAAGTCAAGAAACAGACTATACACCGTTTGATGGCATATAGCAAAGTTCTTTATTCCAAGTTTAAGTTTTATACTCTTCCAGTCACGTACACACCTAATCCATTATCTATTAGCTGAATTTGAACTTGAAAGGAAATTTATCATATCAATGTAACCACTTGTGTAGTAAATCTCTTCCTCTAAACAGTGACTAGTTTTCAGAGCAGGGCACAAAGACAAAAACAGCTATAGGGGAACAGAGTTAATAGAAGAATATCTTCAAGCATTCACTCAGTTTACTCAGTATGAAGTAATGACTGTGACCTTCCTTCACGGCAGAGCACCTATAGACCTCTGACAGTATGTTGTTAACATATGTCAACCCTCTGGCCCGTATCTCTGAGGAAGGGCGGCATGCCCTTGGATCTCAGGCTTCACGGGGTGTACTGCTTCAGAGAAAAGGCCTAAGGAATTTTTACAATTCCAAAAAAACCTAACTCTGTGAGTAACCCAGGGAGGTCCAAGCTTCTTAAGCCTCTGGAAGAAAAGCATGTCATTTTAAACTCACACTGAATTTACTTTGTGTGCTTGATGTAGGATAAGTTTATTTCTAAATATTATTCTACATAGCCCCATGTTATACCACTGGCCCCTCCTTTTAAAGCCCGTGATCTCCATTTTCATTAGTTGAAAAAATGGATTTGATACAGATTCTCCTGTTCTCCTTCTGACCTGTGGTATTATTCCTTTCTTCACTGGCAATCTTTGTTGTCTCATAATTGGATCTTTGTGGAACAAGCAAGTTGACCCAAGCCGAAACCCTCTTACAGTTTCGGCAATAACCCAAGAACTGGTGCAAGTCTTCTTAATTCCTTTCTTCCATTCCATCCAGTGAACAGCAATCTGAGGGTGTGAGGAGTTTCTCTTTCCCCCGAAGCAGCCCTCACTCAGTGTTAGATAGATTTAAAAAAATAAACACACCAGTTTTTTCTACCTGTAGGTAGCTCTGAGATGTATTTTCCACAGCTCCCTCCACTGTATCCTTTTTATTCATTTTATTTATTTTATTAAATCATAGCTGTGTACATTAATGCAATCATGGGGCACCATACACTTGTTTTATATACCATTTGACATATTTTCATCACACTGGTTAACATAGCCTTCCTGGCATTTTCTTAGTTATTGTGTTAAGACATTTATATTCTAAAATGCACTGTAGGTGTAATCCTACCAATCACCCTCCCTCTGCCCTTCCTCCACTCCCTCTCCCCCTTCCCCATAGTCTTAGGTTATAACTGGGTTATAGCTTTCATATGAAAGCCATAAATTAGTTTCATAGTAGGGGTCAGTACATTGGATACTTTTTCTTCCATTCTTGAGATACTTTGTTAAGAAGAATATGTTCTAGCTCCATCCATGTAAACATGAAAGAGGTAAAGTCTCCATCTTTTTTAAGGCTGCATAATATTCCATGGTGTATATATACCACAATTTATTATTCCATTCATAGATTGATGGGCACTTAGGCTTTTTCCTTTATCCAGCCTCCAGCTTTTCCTTATTTCTCATCTCTATCCCACTACTGGTGCTACATGAGATGCTCCCAACTCAAATTCTTATCTCTGGGGACAAAAATATCCAGGGGAACTCAACCCCAAATAAATACATTATTTCATCCCCTATCCTCAAGGAGTTTGTGTTGTAGTGAAGGAAGCAGAAATTTTAAGGGAAGAAAGACAAAAAATTTGGAGGCCTGCTCAAAAGTAGTCTCCAGGCATTATTGATGGTATCTAAATGGTGTGAAAATAGAAGAATCTGATAAATCTTAGGAGTTAATTGGTTGCAGATTAAAGCAGAACTATCACACTTTGAGCAGGATAAAATGGACTTGAGTAGAAAAACGTTGCCTGATTTTTGGATTGATTGGTGATATTTTATTGGAGTATAACTATATAGTCAGAATGAACATAGGTCCAGAGATTTGCCATTTCATTTATTAGAGCAAAATATTTAAAAATTCAAGTATGACCACTCTCAAAAACCAAAAATGTCTGAATAAGAAAATAATTGCATTTTGTTTCCCTTAAACTTAATTAAATGGTTTAATAGTATGGAAACACTTCCAACACCACTTGTGCAACACTCAGACTATTGCATGCTTTATTTTGAAATAATTTAAGATTTGGAAGAAGTGGAATAGAATGTTCCCTGCATCTTCCCCTAGTTTTCTCCAAATATAAAATTATATGTTATAAAAACCAGGGAAGTGAAAATAGTAAAAAGATTGTTAACTAGACTGTACATCTTACTTGAACATCACCAGAAGGATTTTATATGCCCTCATCAAGGTTTTAATAAATGTTAGAATATATATATATGTGTGTGTGTGTGTGTGTGTGTGTATTAACATATATTAAAAGGCTACAATTCTCAATTTTTCTTTTCCATTTAGTTTTCTGCAGTAGCAAAAGCGGCTTGTTAAAACATAAGGCAAACAAGGGCTACAGATAAAACTATCACCTAGGCACTGCTTACAACAGAGGGCACCATGGTGGGGAGGGAGAAGGGCGCAGAGGAGGTAGACATGAACAAGAAATGCCAACTGGCCATTTGCTCACTTCATAATCAAGAAAAGCCTCTTTCCTTAAATACTTGCAGGAGGGCTAAATATTCACCTTACAATGATGTATTTTCCCTGCTCTTTTGGAATTTATAATCTAGTCTAGACAACATATATGAGGCAGTCAAGATGGTTTAATATATGATCAAGAGGCCAACAAGCCAGACAGCCCCTCTCAGACATTTCCTAACGAGAGAATAATATAATCTAAGTTTTAGAATAGAACTGATTTTTCCAACCACAGGATTTGATGTTGACTAATGTGTAAGGAAGTCCATTTGTTCATGATGTTGGTCATGATGATGTTCATGATGTTTATGTAATTCCTTTGAAGCTCTATAGTTTTATTATGACACTAACTTCATGGGATTTATACAGAGCAATATGACACTGGTTCATATGAAATCACAGCTTTTATCTCAAAAGAATTCTTGCCTAATCTTGGAATAGAAATACAGGAATTCCCTCAAGTCCTGATCTTGGTGTCTCCATCCTTTGCTTCCAACTCTAAAGTAAACTCTTTTCTTTTTATATGACATGCTTCTTTGTTTATTTATAGTATTTTTAGATAATTAAATTCCTGCTAAGTAACATTAAGATCAGAGTCTCTCTCCTAAATTTGTAATATATATAGAAAGAAAATCAAATGATGTATCTCATCTCCTTAAAGGACTGAGTTGATTTAATTTTCCTGAGATTTAGGAAGATTTGCACATGACCACTTTCATTTTATAGAAAATTGTTTTTTAAATATATAGTTTTAGTTGTTGTTGTTAATAAAGCAATGACCATGACTCTGAAGGTAGATGATATTTCTTTCCTTCTTTTGTTCTACCTAGCTTTTGGCATCTGCATACTTAAGTTTCATTCTGAGTGTTTCTAAACCAAAATTCTAAAAGAAACAAAAAGTTTTATTTGTTTCGAAAGACATTGACACCTCATGCCTCTCATTAATTAGCCTTGACTCTTTCTTACATGGCAGGGAAGTTAGTTTACTAGTATATGTTAGGGAACAATTGATCCCTGCTGAATAGAACCCCAGAGATGCAGGTATACTGAACCAAACTAGGTCCTGCTTTAGATGACTCAGTCATTTTAGCCATTCACAGGCATATGTGGTAGACCAAAGTGACAGCCAACAAACCATGGTGATATCCATTGAAATTGAACAAGTCGGGGCGGCGCCTATGGCTCAGTGAGTAGGGCGCCAGCCCCATATGCCGAGGGTGGCGGGTTCAAACTCGGCCCCGGCCAAACTGCAACAAAAAAATAGCCGGGCGTTGTGGCGGGCGCCTGTAGTCCCAGCTACTTGGGAAGCTGAGGCAAGAGAATCGCGTAAGCCCAGGAGTTGGAGGTTGCTGTGAGCTGTGTGACGCCACGGCACTCTACCGAGGGCGGTACAGTGAGACTCTGTCTCTACAAAAAAAAAAAAAAAAAAAAAAAAAAAAAAGAAATTGAACAAGTCTGTAACAGCAGCAGTTCCTCAGATTTTGGAGATGACTTTGACTGCAAGATTGTGAACATAGTACAACTTCCAGCATGAAATTCAATATAATTATCTGTTTCAATAAATTTCACATAATAATAACCAAGGAAGATAGAATTGATTCTATGATTTGAAACAAGTCATGCTATCCGGACTACTGCTAAATCAAACCCTAGTTGATCATATCAATGTATACAGTTATGATTTAATAATAAAAAAAAATATAAAAAAAAGAAAGAATAGTATGGGTGAAGAAAAGCAGAGAGAGAAAAAAAAATTGCTTACATTTTCAGGTAGACATTGAAGAGCTAATCTTGAAGTCCATTTTTTTTTAACAAAACTTGAGATAAGTTTGATTAAGATAAATCCAGAGTTCCCCAAACCTTAAAGCATTTTTAAGAGATTTCACAAGAAATAACTTGGAAACATCATTAATTCTGACAGTTAATTGCCTTTCAATTTATTTCACACTTTCTAGTCTTGAAGGATTTATAATTTAAGTCTCTTATCTAAGGGAAGAATGCATAATTTGTTTCAATTGTCTGTTATTTCAATTAGCCTCTGGTGATCGTTTCATATTTAAAGGGTTCATTTGGGAAGATTTGTTTCTGCCTTCGGAACAAAAGTGGGGGGAAAACAGGAGAAGCAGAGATTCCCTGCAGCAACCTCATCCTCCCGGGGATAACGTTGACAAGATCTGTCTTGTATGGATAGGATTACTTGATGGAAACATATTTTTTATTTGCTACCTTATTACAGAATTATTCAGTATGGGACTAAAAGTGATAGAGTGCATCTCCCACCGACCCCTATTACTAAGTTTGCTTTTTTATTCATGGAAATTATCAGAAGTTAATAGGCTTTGGCACGATGATCATGAGAGGAAAAATTATTGTTATTATGTCTTTGTTCATTCCAAGAACCCCCCCACCCCGTTGTTTTTAGTGCCATTCATACAACATACAGGCTTTTCTGTTTACTTTCAGAATCTAATTACTTGAGAGTTTCTTTTTTTAATAAAAATATATTTAAAAATATACATGAACCAATACCATCATTCTTCTTGAGGCAATGGATGATTAAAAGAGGGATCCAAGGTCTATGTGTTCTAAGACTTACTGTGCTATTGTGGAATTAGGTAAGCAACTGAGAAGATAGAAGGACAGCTCTTCAGCAGTAATGAGATCATGAGTTTTGGATTTGAATTGGAATCATGATTCAGCCACTTATTAGCAATGTGGCATTGAAAAATGTAGTTAGAACTTCCTTAATTCAGGTTTTTTCATTTGAAAAATAGTAGATGTAATGTCTCCTTTTGGAGGTGGGGTTATAGTGATAATGTTATGACCTAATAAATCAAATGTGCTGAGCACACACTGTACCTCAGACAAGCAGGCAGTCAAAAATGTTAGTGCTCTTATTATTCTTCATTTCAGAGTCACCCTTGTGGTCTTTGATATCTTCTGGGTTAAACTACTTTTCTGGGTGTTTTATTTACTAATCCCAGGGGAGAGCAAAATTGCTCAGTTTTACTTGAATTATGTGTTGCAGATGGATTGTAGAAATAGTTCCAATGTTTCTTTCATTCCTCCTTAGAGGTACACCCTATTTATTGTGAGTTTGCAGCTCCTTCTATCAAGCAGTGGTTTTCTTTTCCTGTCCTTGACTCTGTTCTGGCGACATGACTTAATTCTGGCCAAATATGAAGCTATGTGCCACTTCTAAGCCAAACCCTCAGGAGATCTAAGTGCTTCTGACTTTTCTCTTGTACTCCTGCCATGCTGCAAATGCAAGACAAAACTAGCCTACTGAAGGATGCAAGAGAGGTGGCCTAGTCATGTCCGTCACTCAAGGATGGCCATCAGCCAACTATCAGCCATGAATGGCCCAACAGAAGCCAGGAAGTTCCCCCAAAGCTAAGGCAATACTAGCAGAGATGCTGAAATGATACGCAGCTAACCACACATAGACAACTGAGTTTACACAAGATGAAAAGAATTTCCTAACAGACTTACAGACACCTGAGCTGAATAAATATTATTCTCAGCCATTAAGTTTTATTTTAGTTAATTATGCAAAACATGAATGTGAGGATGTGATTTCAGGCCACCTTCTACCATTTACCATCAGCTGAGTTAGGAGCTGAGAAGACAATTACAATATTTATCTAAAGTCAATATAGACCAAATAAAAGTACTTTATTTGAAAGAGACTGGTTTAGAATACCAAATTCTTCTGCTCTAAAGTAATGTTTCTAAAGGAGAATTGAAAGACCCATAGGCACCTCATGTCTTATTGTGAAATGTTTCATGTCAACTATGTAAATTGTCCACCCACATTCATCTACCCAAACATTTATTAATTTTCACATATAGAACACCTCCCCTGTTTTTGGTACTATGTTCACTTTCAAAGATACAAAGTAGCATTAGTTCCTGAAATAGTAAAGTTTAGATCCTATCGGGGCAAGGGGGAGAAGGGCAGACGCTGGAAAGTGCATATTATAATGATGTACATGCTAGAACTGAAAGAGTTAGAACAAACTACCCACTGAGCAAATGGTAAATAGTGCAATGTAGTAGGACAGGATAAGAGGTTCCAAAAAATACTAAGCTAAGGGAGAGATGAGAAAGTATGGAAGAAAAGATGTACTTAATAATTCCAGAAATTATTGTATCCAAGTTATTACAATAGGGAGAAATTTTGTGAATGAAGACCATCACAAAGAAAATAAAAAGAAAATAAAAAAAGACAGAGGATATTCAGGGTTTGATAGAGGGGTAAATAAGGAAATCATCTGTGAACTTTATAGACGTCATAAAAAAGGACTGGACTTACCTGTGAGTTGAGGAGCTGACTGATCATCAGCTCTTCGGAAGCAGAGCAGACATTTGTGAATTGTGGTCAGCCTAAAAAATCCTGGGAGAATTTCTGTATTTCTAGGAACACCTGGTTCAGGGGAAGGTCAGTATTTAAAATGTATAAAGTCTATACAAATTGCCTAGTTATGTCACGTGATTTTTAGTTGTTTTTACTTTCAGTCTTATGTTTTTTATTATTCTCCAATGAGTAACTTATTTGTGATACAATACTATCGGCCACCAACATCCCTTTTCATTCTACATCAGAGTGACAGTATGACCATTTCTACTGTGTTGGTCAGCAGGAGCATCTTGGGTCATGACCAAAGTGGAGAGAAAGTCAACTTGTTTCTAGTCCTTTTCTCAAGAGTATTTCCTAACCCATTTTGCTTCACCCTCTGCACCCCATTCACACTCACTTCATGTCTCTTTTCTTCCCCTTCCCCATTCCCTGCCCCTTTCCTCTTTTTCTTTTCTTGATTTATTTTTCCCCCTTGAATCCTTACATTATATCACTATTAAATACTGGCTCAACCATTAGCAATTTCTGGGTGTTACACAATGAAAATAGTTGGACTTAAATTTCAGTTAGGTGATTTTATCTTAAGTAAGGGTTTCCTAAGGATGAAATGAAAGCAACATAGCTTCTAGTCCCTGGGCAGATAAAAGCAGAATTGGATTCCCTTCTGGCAGAAATGCTGTCAGAGAAATTCTTTTGAAATGAGTGGTACTTCTGCTGTTCTCTATATTGTGGAAATTCATTCACATATATTCATCCACACAGACATCAACTTTCTACCACACACACATACCTACAACCTTTCTCATCTATTTTTATACATATTTTTTGTTTGCACTGTGTCCTTGACTTTGTCTGTATCTCCTTATCTACCTCTCATGTTCTGTGATTTAACAATATGTTTAGGTATTTTCATTGCATTGATGTAGTTCCTCATATTTTTTTGTATTCCTTATATTTTGATTGTTCTTCTTCTAGCCTTCATTTCATTTACTTCTAATTGTACATTACAACAATCAACATCATAGCAAACCATCTCTGTGCTCAGATCTGCATGCATTAGTGAAATATAACAAGACTCTTATAAAGTAAAATTATGATAAATATCAAAAACTGTCTTCCAGAATTTACTCAGAAGCTTACTCTTAGCTCAGTGTGTGATGGTCCAGTTGGTTGGTTCCTCATTAAGATTGTGCGGTAGTAATCTTGTAATATTTTGGACAGTTTGATGAGTGGGAAAGAAATAGTATTTTATTATTTTAGCTTGCCTTTCCTAATAACTTCTAAAATTGCACATAATTTCATCTGAATACTACCCATTTGCATTTCTGCTGTGAATTGCCCACCCATATCTTTTGCTCTTATGTCAATGGGGATATTTATTTCTTTTAATTTATAGAAATTTTTGCATTAAAAATATTAACCTTTTTTTCTATTACACATGTTGCAAGTATTTTTTCATAGTCTGTCAACTACCTTTTTAATTTTTGTTTATTATCATTTTATGCTTTAGGAAATATAACTTAGGTGTAGATAAACCGATCTATTTTTTCCTTTATAGATTGTTCATAGTATGGCTTATGGTAGAAAACCTTCTCTCCAAATAACCATCAGAATACCCTCATGGGCTTTCTATTAATACCTTTGTGGTTTGGTTTTAATCCATCTTCATCTGGAATCTGTTGTGTACATCAATAGTGAGAGGTATGAATCTAATCCTTTCTTTTCCAATTTAGTGAGTAAGTTATCATTCTGTCATTGATTTAAAATTGTTCCTCAGTGGTAGCCTAAGTTTGCATTTATAAGTAGATATATTTTTAAACAAATTTATGAATCTCATGCTATAATGTTCATACTGTATTATACCATCTGAAATGAGTTAGCTGCACCTTCATTTCTACGTTTATTTTAAACAAATTTTTAACTTTTCTTTATTCAAAATTTTCTTGGCTATTCCTTATACATTTTGACTTGAACATAAACTTATTCAGTTTTTCAAATTTCATTTTTTAAATCTTGCTGGGTCTGTGACTCTTATTGTGCTGACATTGTAGATTAATTCGAAGGAACTGATGACTCATATGGGTCTTCCAATTCACAAACTTGAAGTATCCTCCTGTTATGTTTATGCTTCATTTGATGTTATTTACTAAAAATTTTAATATTTAAAAAATATGTCTTGTGAGATTCATTGCTAAGCATATTTTGTTGTTTTGTGTTTATGTGAATGGATTTATTTTTGCATTATACTTTTTGGTCATTTTGCTCTATGTATATGTTATATATTTTATATTTCATTAATTCTAACCAAGTTTAGGTGATTCATTTGGGTTTTCTATTCAGATTATTATATTGGCTATATAAACTGATAGTTTTATCACTAAAACTTACTAATCTTATACTGTATTTTGAATGACATTGATGGAATTTCTAATGCTGAAACATTCTTTACAGCTTGAGGAAAACGTTATTTTGTCCTTATTATCCATTTAATACATGACAATTTCAATTCTGTAACATTATTTTTACGATTCTGACAATTGTGCTCACAAATAAGTCTATGTGTTCTGCATTTTTCCTTCTAGCTAGAAAGTTTGCTAGAAATAACTTTTCAGACTTTAGCTTTGTGCACCTTATAATGGTAGGCCTTCAAAGTCATTGAGTATTTTTCTGTGTTCATTATTTCACAATTTCTACGTCCTTTTGAATCAATATAATCTCTCTCTAGATTATCTCCTCAAAAACTATAATTAAGATTAAATAGTCCTACAACCATTAAATAAATTGAATTGATAATTAAAAATAACCTGAAAAAGAAATCTCCAGATTCAATCATTTTCACCAGGAAAACTATTGATATCAGACATGTAAGGAAGAACTTAGCAGAAATTCTACACAGTCTATTTTTGAATATAGGAAAAAATGGACTTCTCCCCCAGACATTTTATGTAGCAATATTATTTCAATTATAAAACCAGACCATGGCAGTCCAAAAGTGAAATAAAACAAAACTACAACTTTCATGAATTTAGAGGCAAAAGTGTTCAATGAAATGTTAGAATATTAAATCAAACAATTTATGGAAAGAATAACATGTGCACCTTAGCCAAGTATGTTTTATTCCAGAGATTTTTAACATAATCTACCATGTCAACAGGCTGAAGGAGGACAACCACATTAACTTCCATAGAAAAAAAATTGGATAAAACTCAATACCTATTTATGATAAAAATCTCAGAAGAATAATAACATGAATCCAATTTCTCAATTTGATAAGGGACATCCATAAAACTCCACAGCTAACATGGTGCTTACTGGTGAAAGACCAAATGCTTGAGAGCAAGGTTAAGAACGTCTATTTTTACCACTTTTATTCAATATTCTACTGGTTGAATATCTACTGATACTATTATTATTGTAATAAAGCGAAGTAAAGAAAGAAAAACAGAGAGATTAGGAAGAAAATGAATTATATATATATATAATATATATATGATTATATGATATGATAGTCTCTGTGGAAAGCCCCACAGGATATACAAACCTTCCCTGAAATAACCGAGTAATGACTTTAGCAAGATTGCAGGATAGATGATCAACACACAAAACTCAATCCTATTTCTATATATTAAAAGTATGCATATAGAAATTGTAATTAGAAACATACCACTTAAACTCTCTCTGAAGAAAATGACATCTTTAAACTTAACAAACCATAAAGGATCTATATATTGAATATCACAAACTGCTTATAAGCTATTTCAAAGAAAATCTAAATATATAGACTTATCTATCACATTTATGAACTGGAAAAATCAACATAATAAAGATGCAATTTCCCTATCATTGATCAATAAAATTAATGCACTTTGAACCAAAATTCTAGCAATGTTTTGGGGTTTTTTTTTTGTTTGTTTGTTTGTTTGTTTTTGTAGATGTGGACAAATTTTGTATATATGGAAAGTCACAGCACTACATAGCTAAAACAATTTGAAAACATAGAATAGGAGGCGGAGCAAGATGGCAGCCGAGTAACAGCTTCCTTGCATCTGGGCACCGTGAGTCTGGGGAGATAGGACTCCAGGCATCTCTGGCTGGTGGGATCTGCCTACCATCACCCCTGAGAGGATACAGGGAGTCAGCGAGAGACTTCTGGACCCCAAGAGGAGGACTAAAACAGTGGAAAACCGGCAAGTGGTCGCGTGTGTTCAACCCTTTAAACCCGCCCACAACTGTAAGTTCAGTAGCAGCGAGACTGCAAACCAGAAAGGCCTTACCTGTGAACTGTTTTGGTGTCTTTGGACTTGGCACTCAGCTGAACTGACTTGGGGAGAGCCTGAGCGGGAGTGCAGAGAACTTTGGCCTTTGTCTAGGGCCCCAGTCTGAGCCGCTGAGCCAGACGGAGCTAATAGTGTTTGGCTCTGGGTCACAGGCAGACATTGACAGCGATCCGCCCCGGCAAGCTCTGCCCTCAGGGTCGCAGAGCTGGAATTGGGAGGGAGCTGGTAACCCAGCGACCAAGTAGCCTAAGGGCGGGGTCTGAGCCGCCTTGCAGCCCTAACCATCGGGGGCAGAGGGAGACACAGGGTAAGTGGATCACCACTTCAGCAGTGATTCCAGTGACAAGCACTTCCCTGAGAAAGCTTCTGCTCAGTAAGTGAACAAGTTCAAAGTGCCCTTTAAGTGGGCTGAAGAGAGATTTAGGGTGTCTACCTGCTGGGGTTTGAGAAACTAGCAGCCTCCAGTCGTATCAGAACTGTGATTAACATCTCATACCCCAGAAGACCACGTGTTGCCCAGACAATATTCAATAACATATACATACTGCTTTGTTTTTGGTTGTGTTTTTTTTTTTTTGGTTTGGTTGTTTTTTTTGTTTATTTTGATGTTGTAAATTGTTGTTTTGTTTTTTAAGTTCAACCTTTTAAATACAGATCCTTTTTCTTTCTCAATTTTTCTAGTTTAATTATAATTTCCCATTGCTGCCTATTTCAATAAAGGGAACCTCATTTTTGTTAGTGTTTCTATCGCTATGATTTGGTTTTTCCAGACAATTTTATCCCGTAAAGTTTTCTGTTTGCTTGTTTTGATTTGATTTATAGCATTTTTATCTTTCCTCTCTACTTGGTGGAGGTGGGGTACTGTGTCTGATCAGGTTAGCAAAAGCTGCTGACCTCAAGGGAACCACCCAACTGGGCACCCACAGAAGGTGGGTTTTTTTTTTAAGGTTGTATCAAAGTACCCTACTGTACACCTATATTGCTCTGTCTCCCTCTTTCTGTGCCTCTCTTCTTTTTGTCAATATTCCTTTTACCCACCCCCTCTCCTTTCTCTATTTTTCTTTTTTTTTTTTCCTTATCACTCGGTCCTCCTTTCTTTCATCCCTTTTTTGCTCTTCAACCTTCTCACCCTTCTGGTCCTGTAACCCTTAGTCCACAGGCACGAGAACTTAAAGAGCAAGAGGAAGTGAAAGGAAAATTAGGGCAAGGAAACAGATAAAAGAAATCACTCATGAGGAAGAATCAGCAGAAAACTCCAGGCAACATGAAGAACCAATCCAGAACAACCCCGCCAAGGGACCATGAGGTAGCTACTGCAGAGGATTCCACCTATAAAGAAATGTTAGGAATGACAGAAAGGGAATTTAGAATACACATGTTGGAAACAATGAAAGAAATGATGGAAAAAATGAAGGAAACTGCTAATAAAGTGGAAAATAACCAAAAGGAAATCCAAAAACAGAATCAAATCAGAGATGAACGATATGAAGAATATAAAAAGGATATAGCAGAGCTGAAGGAAATGAAACAGTCAATCAGGGAAGTTAAAGATGCAATGGAAAGTATCAGCAACAGGTTAGACCATGCAGAAGAAAGAATTTCAGAGGTAGAAGACAAAGTTTTTGAGATAACTCAGATAGTAAAAGAGGCAGAAAAGAAGAGAGAGAAAGCAGAACGTTCACTGTCAGAATTATGGGACTTTATGAAGTGTTCCAACATAAGAGTTATACGAATTCCAGAAGGGGAAGAAGAATGCCCCAGAGGAATGGAAGCCATACTAGAGAATATTATAAAAGAAAATTTCCCAAATATCACCAAAGATTCTGACACACTGCTTTCAGAGGGCTATCGGACCCCAGGTCACCTCAACTCTAACCGAGCTTCTCCAAGACACATTGTGATGAACCTGTCCAAAGTCAAGACAAAAGAAAAGATTCTGCAAGCTGCCAGGAGTAAGCGCTAGTTGACCTACAGGGGCAAATCCATCAGAGTGACCGCAGACTTCTCTAATGAAACTTTCCAAGCAAGAAGACAATGGTCATCTACCTTTAATCTACTTAAACAGAACAATTTCCAGCCCAGAATTCTGTACCCTTCTAAGCTAAGCTTCAAAATTGACGGAGAAATCAAGTCATTTACGGATATACAAACATTGAGGAAATTCGCCACAACGAGACCAGCTCTACAGGAAATACTTCAACCTGTTCTGCACACTGACCACCACAATGGATCATCAGCAAAGTAAGAACTCAGAAATTAAAGGACAGAACCTAACCTCCACACTGATGCAAAAGATAAAACTAAGCAATGGACTCTCAACAAATAACACGAATAGAATACTACCACACTTATCAATTACCTCAATAAATGTTAATGGCTTGAATTCCCCACTGAAGAGACATAGATTGGTTGACTGGATTAAAAAACACAAGCCATCCATTTGCTGTCTGCAAGAAACACACCTGGCTTCAAAAGACAAATTAAAGCTCTGAGTCAAGGGTTGGAAGGCAATTTTTCAGGCAAATGGAATTCAGAAGAAAAGAGGATCTTATTTTCAGATACATGTGAATTTAAAGCAACTAAAGTCAAAAAAGACAAAGATGGTCACTTTATATTGGTCAAGGGAAAAATACAACAAGAAGACATTTCAATTCTAAATATCTATGCACCCAATTTAAATGCTCCCAGATTCTTGAAACAGACCTTACTCAGTCTGAGCAATATGATATCTGATAATACCATAATAACAGGGGACTTTAACACTCCTCTTACAGAGCTGGACAGATCCTCTAAACAGAAATTAAACAAGGATATAAGAGACTTAAATGAGACCCTAGAACAACTGTGCTTGATAGATGCATATAGAACACCCCATCCCAAAGATAAAGAATATACATTCTTCTCATCACCCCATGGAACATTCTCCAAAATTGATCATATCCTGGGACACAAAATAAATATCAACAGAATCAAAAGAATTGAAATTTTACCTTGTATCTTCTCAGACCATAAGGCACTAAAGGTGGAACTCAACTCTAACAAAAATGCTCGACCCCACCCAAAGGTATGGAAACTAAACAATCTTCTGTTGAATAACAGATGGGTGAAGGAAGAAATAAAACAGGAAATCATTAACTTTCTTGAGCATAACAACAATGATGACACAAGCTACCAAAACCTGTGGGATACTGCAAAAGCAGTTTTGAGAGGAAAATTCATCGCTTTAGATGCCTACATTTGAAAAACAGAAAGAGAGCACATCAACAATCTCACAAGAGATCTTATGGAATTGGAAAAAGAAGAACAATCTAAGCCTAAACTCAGTAGAAGAAAAGAAATATCCAAAATCAAATCAGAGATCAACGAAATTGAAAACAAAAGAATCATTCAGAAAATTAATGAAACAAGGAGTTGGTTTTTTGAAAAAATAAATAAAATAGATAAACCATTGGCCAGACTAACGAGGAATAGAAAAGTAAAATCTCTAGTAACCTCAATCAGAAATGATAAAGGGGAAATAACAACTGATCCCACAGAGATACAAGAGATCATCTCTGAATACTACCAGAAACTCTATGCCCAGAAATTTGACAATGTGAAAGAAATGGATCAATATTTGGAATCACACCCTCTCCCTAGACTCAGCCAGGAAGAAATAGACCTCCTGAACAGACCAATTTCAAGCACTGAGATCAAAGAAACAATAAAAAAGCTTCCAACCAAAAAATGCCCTGGTCCAGATGGCTTCACTCCAGAATTCTATCAAACCTTCAAGGAAGAGCTTATTCCTATACTGCAGAAATTATTCCAAAAAATTGAGGAAGAAGGAATCTTCCCCAACACATGCTATGAAGCAAACATCACCCTGATACCAAAACCAGGAAAAGACCCAAACTAAAAGGAGAATTTCAGACCAATCTCACTCATGAATATAGACGCAAAAATTCTCAACAAAATCCTAGCCAATAGATTACAGCTTATCATCAAAAAAGTCATTCATCATGACCAAGTAGGCTTCATCCCAGGGATGCAAGGCTGGTTTAACATACGCAAGTCTATAAACGTTATCCACCATATTAACAGAGGCAAAAATAAAGATCACATGATCCTCTCGATAGATGCAGAAAAAGCATTTGATAAAATCCAGCATCCTTTTCTAATTAGAACACTGAAGAGTATAGGCATAGGTGGCACATTTCTAAAACTGATTGAAGCTATCTATGACAAACCCACAGCCAATATTTTACTGAATGGAGTCAAACTGAAAGCTTTTCCTCTTAGAACTGGAACCAGACAAGCTTGTCCTCTACCACCTTTACTATTCAACGTAGTGCTGGAAGTTCTAGCCTATACAATTAGGCAAGATAAGGAAATAAAGGGAATCCAAATGGGAGCAGAGGAGGTCAAACTCTCCCTCTTTGCTGACGACATGATCTTATACTTAGGGAACCCCAAAGACTCAACCACAAGACTCCTAGAAGTCATCAAAAAATACAGTAATGTTTCAGGATATAAAATCAATGTCCACAAGTCAGTAGCCTTTGTGTACACCAATAACAGTCAAGATGAGAAGCTAATTAAGGACACAACTCCCTTCACCATAGTCTCAAAGAAAATGAAATACCTAGGAATATACCTAACGAAGGAGGTGAAGGACCTCTATAAAGAAAACTATGAAATCCTCAGAAAGGAAATAGCAGAGGATATTAACAAATGGAAGAACATACCATGCTCATGGATGGGAAGAATCAACATTGTTAAAATGTCTATACTTCCCAAAGCAATCTACCTATTCAATGCCATTCTATCAAAATACCAACATTGTACTTTCAAGATTTGGAAAAAATGATTCTGCGTTTTGTATGGAACCGGAAAAAAACCCCGTATAGCTAAGGCAGTTCTCTGTAACAAAAATAAAGCTGGGGGCATCAGCATACCAGATTTTAGTCTATACTACAAAGCCATAGTGCCCAAGACAGCATGGTACTGGCACAAAAACAGAGACATAGACACTTGGAATCGAATTGAAAACCAAGAAATGAAACTAACATTTTACAACCACCTAATCTTTGATAAACCAAACAAGAACATATCTTGGGGGAAAGACTCCCTATTCAATAAATGGTGTTGGGAGAACTGGATGTCTACGTGTAAAAGACTGAAACTGGACCCACACGTTTCCCCACTCACAAAAATTTATTCAAGATGGATAAAGGACTTAAACTTAAGGCATAAAACAATAAAAATTCTTCAAGAAAGCATAGGAAAAACACTGGAAGATATTGGCCTGGGGAAAGATTTCATGAAGAAGACTGCCATGGCAATTGCAACCACAACAAAAATAAACAAATGGGACTTCATTAAACTGAAAAGCTTCTGTACAGCTAAGGACACAATAACCAAAGCAAAGAGACAACCTACACAATGGGAAAGGATATTTGCATATTTTCAATCAGACAAAAGCTTGATAACTAGGATCTATAGAGAACTCAAATTAATCCACATGAAAAAAGCCAACAATCCTTTATATCAATGGGCAAGAGACATGAATAGAACTTTCTCTAAAGACGACAGACAAATGGCTAACAAACACATGAAAAAATGTTCATCATCTCTATATATTAGAGAAATGCAAATCAAAACAACCCTGAGATATCATCTAACCCCAGTGAGAATGGCCCACATCAGAAAATCTCAAAACTGCAGATGCTGGCGTGGATGTGGAGAGAAGGGAACACTTTTACACTGCTGGTGGGACTGCAAACTAGTACAACCTTTCTGGAAGGAAGTATGGAGAAACCTCAAAGCACTCAAGCCATACCTCCCATTTGATCCTGCAATCCCATTACTGGGCATCTACCCAGAAGGAAAGAAATCCTTTTATCATAAGGACACTTGTACTAGACTGTTTATTGCAGCTCAATTTACAATCGCCAAAATGTGGAAACAGCCTAAATGCCGACCAACCCAGGAATGGATTAACAAGCTGTGGTATATGTATACCATGGAATACTATTCAGCCATTAAAAAAAATGGAGACTTTACATCCTTCGTATTAACCTGGATGGACGTGGAAGACATTATTCTTAGTAAAGCATCACAAGAATGGAGAAGCATGAATCCTATGTACTCAATTTTGATATGAGGACAATTAATGACAATTATGGTTATGGGGGGGAAACAGAAAGAGGGAAGGAGGGAGGTAGGTGGGGCCTTGGTGTGTGTCACACTTTATTGGGGCAAGACATGATTGCAAGAGGGACTTTACCTAACAATTGCAATCAGTGTAACCTGGCTTATTGTACCCTCAATGAATCCCCAACAATAAAAAAAAAACTATAGGCAAAAAAAAAAAGAAAACATAGAATAAAGTGGATAAATCAACCTACTCTAGGCTTACTATATAGCTACAGTAAGGTCAGTAGTATGAAATTGATGGAGAGATACATACATTGATTAATGGAACAGAATAGAGAATCAGAATAGACTTAAATAGATTCCCTTCATTCATTTTTGACAGAACTGCAAAGGCAATTCAATGGAGGAAGGATAAGCTTTACCACAAATAGTAATGGAACTATTGGAAATCTATAGGCAATAAAATGAAATTTGAAACCTATCCTATATCTTATAAAAATTGACTCAAGATATATCATGAATTTGTAAAATATAAAATTACAAAATTTTTAGGGGGAAAATGGCAAAGACTTCATTATCTAGGGCTATATAGAGTTTGTGATTATTTTACCAGAAGGAAATATTGGTAAATGGAACTTAAAAATATTTGTTCTATGAAAGATCCTGATAGAGGTACGGAAGGAAAGGTACAGAGTGGCAGAAAACATCTGCAAACTACACGTCTGACAGACAACTGACACCTTGAATAAATAAATGACTCTTAAAACTTAGCAATAAAAGACAAAACAAACTACAAAAAATTAGAAAATGAATAAGAGACATGTATAAGCATGCATAGATCATAAATAAGCACACTTATTGATGTTCACCATCATTATTTCTCAGGGAATGCAAATTAAGTTCACAGTAAGATATAAGTGAAGATAGTTTACACAACTATCATAATGTGTAAAATAAAGAAAATATGATAACACTAAATATGGGGTGGGGATACAGGGAACTGATGACTCGGATATTGCTGGTGGAAATTTAAAATGCTGTAGCCAGTTTAGAAAAGGGTTTGGCAGTTTCTTAATAATCTGGGAACACCATATACATGCCCAGCAATCGCACGCCTTGGCTTTTACCCTAGAGAAATGAACATCTATGTTCACATGGAAACCTATACACAAACATTCATAGCAGCTTTATTCATAATGGCCCAAACTATAGAAAACCCAAATGTACTTACTTCATCAGACGAAGAGTTCCACAAGCTGTAGTACTTATAAACCACAAAATACTATTCAGCTTTCCTTTGTTCAGTTCATTTTATTACAAACAAGTGAACTATAGATAAACACGACAATTTGGTTGGATCTCTAGGAAATAATGCTGAGTTAAAAAAAAAAAAAAAAAAACTCCAAACTCAAAATGTTACATAATAATGATTTCATTTATACATTTTTGAAATGACAACAAATTAGAAATGGAGAAAATATTAGTGGTTTCTGAGTGTCAGCAATGAAGGTAGAGAAAAGGGAGATAGGTGGGTAAAGGGAAAAATTTGAGGTCCTTGTGGTAATGGAGTTAGCTCTTCTGTATCTTAACTGGGGTTCAAACATAATAAATACATGTACTAATATTGTATAGAACTAAATACACACAAACATTATAAGAAGTAGAACCAGAGAAATCTAGCTGAAATATTTTACAGTGATTTTGCAAGATATTATCATTGGGGAAAATCTAGTAAAGGATATACAAGATACCCTAATCTACATTATCTCAATTATAATTTCAGTTACAAATAGCTACAGACCAATATTCAATGATCCATATACATATAAATGATATTGAAAAAGGAAAGAAAAATAAATGGGTATTGATATTTGAAAACCACGTCAAGAGCTTTATCAAATTACTGAAAGAAAACAAAACACAGGTTCAAGAAACTCAGAGAATACAGAGTGCCAAGAAAAAATTACTACAGGTGCATAAAGTGCAAAAGGGGGAAAAATAACCCTGCTAAAAATAGCACGGGCAAAGTGTGAGGCATGACAGACAATAAAACAATCTTTAAGGAAGCAGAAGAAAGAAAAATTATAGACAAATAATGGTAAAAGTCACAGCAGAATTCTTGTCAGATGTTGTGTACAATGTAGAAGAAAATGGAGAGAGAGATTTAATATACTGAGAAAAGAAAATTGTAAACGCTATTCTATACATAGTGAATATGTCTTTCAAAAATGAAGGCAAAATAAAGATTTTTTTAAACGAACAAAAGCTGAAGAGTTTCATTAACAGAAGACGTGTATACCAAGCAGTTTTTCAGGCATAAGTAGGATATCAGAGGGAACTTGGGAGAAATGAAGAATGCTTAGACATACTCAACATTTGTAATGAGTCAACTATACTTTCCTAACCATGTTTATTTTTCGTGATTCATTATTATATTGTGAATTTTATTTACTAAGTCTGGGTCAGCATCATATGTATATTTAATATATACAAATCTATAAATGCACAAATAAAATAGGGAAGAATCTATCAGATTCTTGGCATCACGTGCACAAGGAACTACATACCCAACTGCAAATTCAGAAGCACACTTTGGTTCAAGGTAAAGCCGTGGCAATATAGTTAGAAAAATGCTGGCAACAGTTGGTAGAGGGTATAATCTTGCTTCAGTTCCTAAATAGTTCTGGGACTCCTTACCAGGCTACTCCTTCAGTTGGGCCTCACTTGCCTCATTTGTTGTGTGAGGAGTTATCTAGAGCCTGGCTACAGAATGGATGGCTCATGGTTAGCAGAACCCCTGTGACTGGGTGTTAGGGAAGCAGAATCCCTTGGTCCCACTCTGATACATGACATTGGATGTAAGAAATCTCTGGGTGATTTGTATTTACATTAAAGTTTGAGAAGCATCATTTTGGATAATTTCCCCAATGCCATGATTACGAATAAACGCAAAGGGACTGAAAATGAAATCTATGCCTCATGCTTCTCTCTTAACCCCATCAAGTTCAAGAACATCACCTGTTTCTGGGATTTAATTGGAAAAAGAATAAACATTGTATTTGTTGTCTTTTATAACTATAAATGTATTACAAATTATGCTGATAATTTTAGTGTATCAAGAACCTGCTAAACATTCCCTATTTTATTATTCATCATATCTAATTTAAAGACATTAGTCTTTTTTTTTTTTTATACAATTAGAAAGTGAGGACTTGTAAGTGTGCCACGAAATACAAAGCTGAGGGTGACAACAGTAATATATGAACTTGGTTCTTTTATTGCCAAATAATGACTAAAGAACCAACCATGAGTCTCCTATAACAAGGTGAGTGTTACAGGCAGAAAATTTGGATGTTTTTGTTTGCATAGGAAGGTTAATATAAGGCCTACTTTGCACAATTTTGAAAATAAATGTTAATTTAAATATTCATCACATATTTACCTAAAACTACTTTTAAATATAAGTAAACATGTTCTATCTTATTTCTTCTGGGTATCTTTAATTTATCAAACTGCTTAGATTCTTTTCTATTTTAACCTATTCTCCATTATGGCAAAAAGGCCATTCTGAAATAGAAATCTGATCCTTTTATATCACTAGCTTAAAAACTTTAGTGAGCCTCATTGAAGCCTAGAGTGATGGTTCCCAAATCAGCAGCACTTTAGATACATACCTGAGAAACTATGAAAATCTGTTTTCTCTGATCCCATCACAATCTATTAGAACACATAGGCATCACCTTGAATTTGTGCACCTTTATTGTTCTTTCTAGTCTGGCTTCTTCCCTACATTCAAGACATATTAATTTATTATTTAAAATAAGAAATTACTTCAGGTTGTCTTAACCTTCTTTCTATAGATTGACATTTTCGGGGGAGGGTTAAAGTAATATTTTTACTGAAGTTTAATAAAAAACTAAATTTTTACTTTACTAAAGTTTAGTAAAAATATTACTTTAACCCTCAGGGTTAAATGCTTATCTAACAGCATTTAAAAATATGAGAGGCAAATGGAGGTATACACATGCCTAATAATAGGGTAACATTTACATTACATTTTTTTTACATTACAAAGGTAGGGTTGGGCGGCGCCTGTGGCTCAGTCCGTAGGGAGCAGGCCCCATATACCGAGGGTGGCGGGTTCAAACCCGGCCCCGGCTGAACTGCAAACCAAAAAATAGCTGGGCGTTGTGGCGGGCGCCTGTAGTCCCAGCTACTCGGGAGGCTGAGGCAGGAGAATCACTTAAGCCCAGGAGTTGGAGCTTGCTGTGAGCTGTGTGATGCCATGGCACTCTACCGAGGGTGATAAAGTGAGACTCTGTCTCTACAAAAAAAAAAAAAAAAAAAAGGTAGGGTTACCCAAGTAATGAGTGTTGTTAAGTGTGTCAAAAGAGACATCCTTTTTTCTTCTCATCATTCTTTCAAATTTTGCAACTTAAACACTCTGCTTTATTCATTGACAGCAACTTCCAGAACTTGAAACTACCTGCAAATGTTTAAAAACGACCATGTATACTGAGGTCTCCGACCCTGGGGTCAGAGATGACAGGTACCGGTCTCTAGCCAATTGGGAACCTCACTGCACAGTGTCACTGCCTGAGCTCCACTTCCTGCCTGCCCTCTCCCTTGACTCTGCGAGGTGGAAAAAAGACTTTCTTGAAATCCATCCCTGGTGCCAAAAAGATTAGGGACAGCTGCAAACACAATGAACACACAATAGAGTCCAAAAGTTAAATCATTCAGTAGTTTAACAATATGAAAAACAAAATTCAGAAAAGCCAATTGTTTGAGGTCCTGTTAGAAATTGCAAATTCAGAATGGCTATCAACCTTTCTTGTCTCCCACTTCTTAAACTGATTCAAATTGCCTAAGGGCAGGTGTCCACTTAGGAACAACTTTTGACTGTAGGCGGTATCAAGAAAAAAACAAACAAAACAAAAACATAACGATCAGTGAAGGCATTATTATTCGTATTGCTTTTGTTCAAAATTACCTACAACACAAGCATATTATCTAAGAGTCCTTTACTAATTCCTTAATATCTCTGATTCTCAATTTTTCTTATCTATGAAAAGTAAAATAGTAATCTCATAGAGCTATTGTGGAGATTAAATATTTTATTATGTATCAAGCATTTAGAACAGTGCCTGAATATAGTAAATAATATGCAACTATAAGCTATCATTATCCTCATTATATTTTTTACATTTTGTGTTTATCTCTGGTCTCTTTCTGTACATAGGTTTTAATTAGGAATGTATGTGCCTCACAACTTGCTCTTGCTATAACTCATTTCTCTACAGCCACTTTTCCTTCTAGACTGCCTGTCCTTCAGATTCTAAGCTCCAGTGTTAGAAATGAGGGCAAAAGCCATACAGAGCCTGCTTAGACAACTCCCAGGATTGCATTGTGCCAGGTCATCCCTGTGGCAAATCTCTTCACACAAATTCAGTAATTCAATCTTAAGAAATTTCACTTAAGGAAATAATGAGAAACTACCACAAATGATTGCTGACAGAGCTGCTTATCTAATAGCATTTAAAAATATGAGAAGTAAATGGAGGTATACACATGCCTAATGATAGGGTAATCATTAAGTGTATAAATGAAGTTACATTCATTTAGCTCTTCAAAAGGAATTAGGGATATGTCTTTAGCTAACAAAAGTAAAATTATTCACTTAGCTTCTCAAATGATAATCTGAGAAACAAGTGAAAAAAGTATGTATTGTATCTACAATGAATATCTAGATATATACCAAATTTGTATGTTAGAAAGATGATTTTAAATGATTTATTCAAAGTATTAGCTGATTAATTTTTGCACATGGAACCCTAAATTATTTTAAGTATAAGTTACTAATAACTTTATATATTATACATCATCTACAATAAGCATCACTTGCTCTTATTGTAAACATAAATAAAACTTTCAAACACTGCTAAATACATTAAAATGCCAATAACATGTTGGGAAACAAAAATTCAGTGGTTTGCTATATAAAGGGCAAAATGATATAAAATGATAAAAACAGCATTAGGTCCCAAATACATAAATGGGGAAATTATATTTTCAAAAAGAGAATCAATATAACAGTTAAGTTATAATTTGAAACAATGTTTTTCAAGCAATCATACTGCATATGTCATTAATAATTTAAAAATTCAATATTTCATGGGGAGCCTGGCATATACATAGTGCTCAAAAATCGTTACTATTGTTGTTTCAACAGTATATGGAATGATAACAAATTAGCAAAAGATTAAAAAATGAGCTTATTCAATCTTGGAAAGTTGTAGTACAAACAGAACTCTCATTTACTTCCGCAATTATGAACATTTTCTTTTCTTTTTTTTTTTTTTTTTTTTTTTGAGACAGTTTCTCACTTAGATGCCCTTGGTAGAGTGCTGCGGCATCATAGTTCACAGCAACCTCAAACTCTTGGGCTTAAGCGATTTCTTGCCTCAGCCTCGCAAGTAGCTGAGACTACAGGTGCCCACCACAATGCCCGGCTAGAGATAGGGTCTCCCTCTTGCTCAGGCTGGTCTCCAACTCATGAGCTCAGGTGATCTGCCCAGTTCGGCCTTTTGGTGCTAGGATTACAGTCATGAGCTCCATGCCCAGCTTGCAAGCATGAACTTTCAAAAAATATTTGTATACCCTGATATAGTAATATGGATACTGGCAAATTATTCTATGCAATTGTGGAAAATAATAAAAAAATTTTAAAATGTAAAAAGCTAAACAGTGTTAAAGTAGTCATACAAATTAGAGGTTATGCATAAAATCAGCCACCATGCAGTCATTGGTAAGTAGGCTTATACAAGAATTTAATTTCATACAAATGTTTATTCAATAGCATTATATTATTCTAAAATGGAATAAAATGATCCCTATTACATATTAGATACTGAAAAAAATGTTAAGAAAATGATCTTTAAGAAGAGCCATTTTAGATTTGTTCTGACACTTCAATATAGTTTCAAAATGTCAATAATATGCAAGAATTATTTTATATATTAATTAGAGGATGAGAAGATGGGCCATTTGAAACAATTGAAATACCATATGAAGAGTAGCAAGCACTGACCTTAGCAGGGACTTGGAAGTTCCCTAAAGCAAATGCAACTTTTATTCCAGCCAGCGATGGGGCAACTGGCAGCCATTAGTCATAGTTAACACGGTCATCTCAGGCCAGGTGAGTTATGTCATAAGGGTTAAATTTATTTTAGTCTTTGGAACAGAAGAATTTGTGAGAAAAATAGGGAGGTAAGATTTGCATTTTGTCATTTCATTTATAATAGTAATAAAAACATCTACCAGCCAACACTTATTTCAGGTTCCCCCTGCCCCAAACAGACCATACTGAATTCTCGATGTGTATCATTTTGCTTATGTCTTACAATGTCTGCTTTGATGCAGACATGCTATTTAAAAGTGTTAATACTTTAAATAGATGCTGAAGAAAATACTATATAAAATATATAAAATATTATATAAAATATAAAGTCAGTCCATATTCCAAAGGCATAATATGTCATTCACAGGGGAGCAGGGGTGGGGAAAGATAGGGACATTTGAAATCTGACCGTGTAAGTAAGAATAACTAAACTGTCAGATAAAAGCAAATCCAAAGTTAGGTAGAAACTGTATTAGAAAGGATTATTGCAGGAGAAAAGGGAGGTCTATGGCAATAAGGAGAATGCTCTCACCATAAAAGCTGTAAATGTCAGGCAGGTAGAAATACTTCTTTTTTTAATAGGGAGTGGGTCTTCATGAGGGGCTGGCTGCTGGCTCCAGCTGAGGGAGTGTCTAAATCTAGGTGTTTAAAGTTCAGTTAAGTCAGGCATTTTATCCAGATTGGTCAGCGGATCCAAATAGCTCAACTATGCATTTATGAGGCAAAGAATGAATCACAGAAAGTGTGTGTCTGCAGTGTCATGGGTTAACAACTGGACATCCCTGAGTCATATCTAAATCCCATGGCCAGGGTGGTTCTTTGCAGTAAGACGTTTCCTGGAATGCAAAAGGATGTGTGAATTTTTTTTAACCCTGGCTGTTTCCAGGCTCACAGTATCCCAGTAAAGTTTCATATTGCCAAAATAAAACAATCCTTAGATTTATTGAAAACTACTCCCTCAAAAACTCAGTGTATTTGAGCCATAAGAGTGAATTGGAGATGAGTATTTTTGAAGTCGGGGCAAAATTTTGATGTATTAACACCTCTTCTCTTTTTGATTTCAAGAAGATAACTTTATCATTGTCAGGGAAGGATACATGGAAACTTTTTACATAAACTATACTTTTCCATAGAAACCAAAATAAGGATGTGATTGGCTAGTGACAGAGGTTTAATGATAAATGTGGACTTTATTCTTCAATACAAATCATGCATAATCACCCTGAAAGAGAAGGGAGAATGAAATATGAAGGGAGGAGGTCAAAGAGAAACCCTCTATATGAGGAAATTCTCTCAATGTGCATTCGTGTAGATGGTATTACATGGTGCTACACTGTTGACCTTCCTGTCAGTCGCTCTGAGTCCATGGAGTCAGCCAACCTCAGAATAAAAATATTTTTTAAAAATCACATCTGTTTTGATTTGCATTTCTCTAATATATAGAGATGATGAACATTTTTTCATGTGTTTGTTAGCCATTCGTCTGTCATCTTTAGAGAAAGTTCTATTCATGTCTCTTGCCCATTGATATAAGGGATTGTTGGCTTTTTTCATGTGGATTAATTTGAGTTCTCTATAGATCCTAGTTATCAAGCTTTTGTCTGATTGAAAATATGCAAATATCCTTTCCCATTGTGTAGGTTGTCTCTTTGCTTTGGTTATTGTCTCCTTAGCTGTACAGAAGCTTTTCAGTTTAATGAAGTCCCATTTGTTTATTTTTGTTGTTGTTGTAATTGCCATGGCAGTCTTCTTCATGAAGTCTTCCCCCAGGCCAATATCTTCCAGTGTTTTTCCTATGCTTTCTTTGAGGATTTTTATTGTTTCATGCCTTAAATTTAAGTCCTTTATCCATCTTGAATCAATTTTTGTGAGTGGGGAAAGGTGTGGGTCCAGTTTCAGTCTTTTACATGTAGACATCCAATTCTCCCAACACCATTTATTGAATAGGGAGTCTTTCCCCCAAGGTAAGTTCTTGTTTGGTTTATCGAAGATTAGGTGGTTGTAAGATGATAGTTTCATTTCTTGGTGTTCAATTCGATTCCAAGTGTCTATGTCTCTGTTTTTGTGCCAGTACCATGCTGTCTTGACCACTATGGCTTTGTAGTTAGAGAAATGCAAATCAAAACATCCCTGAGATATCATCTAACCCCAGTGAGAATGGCCCACATCACAAAATCTCAAGACTGCAGATGCTGGCGTGGATGTGGAGAGAAGGGAACACTTTTACACTGCTGGTGGGACTGCAAACTAGTACAACCTTTCTGGAAGGAAGTATGGAGAAACCTCAAAGCACTCAACCTAGACCTCCCATTCGATCCTGCAATCCCATTACTGGGCATCTACCCAGAAGGAAAAAAATCCTTTTATCATAAGGACACTTGTACTAGACTGTTTATTGCAGCTCAATTTACAATCACCAAAATGTGGAAACAGCCTAAATGCTGACCAACCCAGGAATGGATTAACAAGCTGTGGTATATGTATACCATGGAATACTATTCAGCCATTAAAAAAAATGGAGACTTTACATCCTTTGTATTAACCTGGATGGAAGTGGAAGAGATTATTCTTAGTAAAGCATCACAAGAATGGAGAAGCATGAATCCTATGTACTCAATCTTGATATGAGGACAATTAATGACAATTAAGGTTATGGGGAGGGGAAGCAGAAAGAGGGATGGAGGGAGGGGGTGGGGCCTTGAATAAAAAAATAAAAAAAATAAAATAAAATAAAACAAAGAAACATCAAAAAAAATCACATCTGTTCTTGAAAATGTACAGACTTTTTTCTTACTGTTATCTAAGAAACATAGTATAACAATTATTTACCTACCATGTGCACTGTATTAGATATTATAAGTAATCTAGAGATGATTTAAAGTGTGTGGTAGGATGTTTATAGGTCACATGCAAATGTTGTGCCATTTTATATCAGGAACTTGAGCCTCGTTTATGGTTTTTGGTGTCCTTGAGCCACTTCCTCATGGACCCAGAAATAACTGTGTTCTTTTTTAGGTTTTTCACTTTTCACTTTTCTTTCTTTAGGTTTTTCACTTTTCAGTCTTTCAACTGATCTGTTTGCCAGTTTCTTTCTGTCTAATTTCATGAGATTTTGTTTTGTTTTGTTTTGTTTAAGAGATGGAGACTCACTAATGTTGCCCAGGATGGTCTCTAACTTCTGTTTTCAAGGAATCCTCCCCTTCAGCCTTCTGAGTACCCAGGATTAGAGGTGCAAATAAATCATAGGCCATCCCTACTGCCCTAAATTCTAACTAGAGACTATCTTTTAGAACTTGGCATCGTGTCTGAAGTTACCACTGTGTTTGAAGATTTGCCAGAAACACTTCACCCAAGGTGGATTTCACTTGATATTTGTTCTTTGAAAAAACAAGTTCTTCTTTTAAATTGTGGACAGTGCTGAAAGGAGTATAAAGCATGGTGCTAGTAGATCATATAAAATACACTGACTCAAAGCAATTAGATATTTCTCTTCTAAAAACTCACTAAATCCTCCAGTGGCAAGAGAAAACGATATCATTGTTAGTGTAGAGAGAAGATGGTTCAGCTAATTTGGGCTCTTCGAGAGCAGTTTCCTGCATGTGAAGTCCTGGAGTTTGCTAACCATGAAGAAAGCAGCCTGGTTTGAGCAGCCTGGAGGGTAGAAAGCTGGCACATTTTAGAATAGCACCTTGCATTTAATTCATGACTTTTTTAATTGAAGGAATGGAAAAATTCAAATTCCCATTAAAGTTGCAAGAGAAGCATGAATAACTATATTTCTGACCTTTTGAGAATAAACTGCTTAGCTAATGAAACAAAGGCATTTTCTGATGTAGCTATGATGAAGAGGTCTAGATCAGTAGTTTACATAACTACTCTTAACCCTTATACCTCATTCAAGTTTTACCATATGAAACAATAATGTTCTTTAGATCCAGCACAGGATCACACATTGCATTTTGTGATCAGAGTTTTTTAGTCTCTTTCATCCTTTCTGAGTCTTTCCTTGATGTTCATGATCTTGATAATTTTGAAATTATAGGCAGTCATTTGTTAAATGTCCTCTAAGTTTTTCTTCTTTCTAATTAGATTCACATTATGCAATTTCGTCAAGAATATCACTGAAGTGGGGCTGCATTCTCCTATTACCAGGTATGTGATTTGTCTGTCATTTTACTAATGAAATACATAGCTGATGTCTTAATTAAGATGGTCCCTGCCACATTCTCCACTGAAAAATTATACTTTTCCCCTTTGTAATTAATGAGTGTCTTCTGGGAAGATGTTTGAAATTATGTAAATATCTCCATACTCATTGAAATATTTATTCATTAATTCATGTATACTGGTATGAGCTTATGATTTCATGTTTGATTCAATATTTGTAATTCATTACTATCAGTGTTTAATTTGATTCCCTAATTTTCTTACATGTGACACCTCTTCAAGCTGCCTTCTTCATCCTCTTAATTTTTCCTATTATTCTTTACTCATTCTTTTCTTTCTAGTATTTCGAGATGCTTCAGGTTCATTTTATACTTTCTTAGGTTCAAGCCTGTGATTAGCCATTTTTCTGAGAAGCCCTCATTGTTTTTAATGAAAAATAGTATTTATAAGCCAGAATCTGGCATGCCCATTACTATCAAGGTGTTGCTGTGCACAGATCTGCTTTGTGAACACAGCCCTACAGATTGCCCAGTCTGCTTAGACTATCCTAAGAAAATATCATGTGTCTGGTGATTTAAAGAACAAAATTTATTTTCTCACTGTTATGAAGGCTGGAAGTTGCAAATCAAGGTGCAAGCCTATCTGATTCCTGGTTAGATCTCACTTCTTGGCCATGCATGTGGCTGCCTTTTCATTGTGTCCTCACATGGCAGAAAGAGAGAGAAAGCAAGCTCTATGGTGTCTCTTTCTTCAGAACATTAATTACCATATTATAGCATCACTCTATGACCTCATTTAATCATAATTACATTCTTAGCACAAACACAGCCACATAGAGGGATTAGAGCTTCAAGATATAAATTTTGGGGTGACATGCACATTCAGTCTACAACACATATATATAATACATAAACAAACATGTTTAAAATTACTTTGATTTCTATATTCCTCTGGATATTTATAAACCATTGAGTAATAAAAATAAAATGATAACCTCCCAACCAACTGAATAAACCACCTCTTGACCAATGAGCCCCCAGAGAAACCTTCAAACTGATTTTCAGCCATGACAGCTTGGGAGGTTGGACACACTTGTTACACACTCCTCCTCATTAATTGCCACTAGGCTTTCTTTCCTAAGGGTTAAACAGAGCCAGTTCTTTGGAAAGAGTTAGTCTACTGTGACTTCAATCAACAACCCAATGTTACTTCTCCGTTTTTGCGATTTCAGCTCTACAATTGGCCAGCATTCCTTCTTAATAAGGACTTAATAAGACTGACCATGGAGTGGTTCTGCTCAGTCTACTCACCTTTTGACTTTAGAGGACCCCAAACTCCATTCTTGGATCATGCAAGTCCTATTATTATTATTATTATTTTGACTATGGTTCCTATGAAGCTGCATAAAGCTCAGTTGTGCATGTGCAAGTTTCTCCTTTCATAAGTATTTGTGACTCCTCCTATAGCTTGTGAAGTGTATATATTTGACCACTCAGCTCAGCTTGAATTCCTGTTCCTATTATTCTTTCCTTCCTGTTTCTATTCTTCTTTCCTAAAGTACCTTTTCCAGCTTCTTGCCAGAAGCTATGCTTTCTAGCCTGACAAAATGACCAGCTTGTAGGGTGCAACCCATTAAGTGAAATAAAATTCTCTTTTCAAAATTTATAAACCTTGTCATTCTTCAGTTGATACCGCAAATCCTACAATTATCTCCAATTTTCATTTATTATAATAGAGTTCTTTCTGCCTTTTCGTATTTAACAACACTATCTTCAGTACAAATCAGGTACTTATTATTTTAGTACACTTACTTCTTTGTTCGATCACCCTCCATGTGAGTAGTCTCCCTTGGTGATTGTGTCCTCACTAGAGATGATATCCTCCTTACTTCTCTCAAATCTCTGACAACCAGGAACATTTTGCTCAGAATCCTGGAAGTCAGAAACCTTCCACATGGTCATTCTCCCCATCTTGTTAGGTCATGCTACCCCAATTTTCCTCCTATAGTCCTACCTCACTTTTTGACACCTTATAATCAATTTGTGCCTAATCTTTCTTCACTCTGCACAGGAGTTGACTCTTCATCCAGGGTCACCACTGTCCACATGCACACTCTCTTCATCCCTTCTCAGGCTACTCTGGCTCTAATATCTAGGCACTAGACCACCCTGGTAACCTCCCTCCCAATAAGCTTAGATATCTAACTTGCTATATCCTATCAAATGGTTAAATAAGTCCAATGTACTATCCATTGTACCAACAAGCCAGGGTCAGTGACTTTAGGCTAAAATTCTCCAGGAGGAAAGAAAGAAAGAAAGAAAGAAAGAAAGAAAGAAAGAAAGAAAGAAAGAAAGAAAGAAAGAAAGAAAGAAAGAAAGAAAGAAAGAAAGAAAGAAAGAAAGAAAGAAAGAAAGAAAGAGAGAGCATTGCGTAATCATAGTTTTAAAGACAAACAGAATCACTAGGACATAGACAGATGATAGATAAGAGGAGATTTATTATGGAAATTGACTCATATGATCGTAGAGGTTGAGAAACCTCACAATATGCTGTATGCAGGCTGGAGAACAAGGAAAGCCAGTGGTATAATTCATTCTGAGTCTAACAGTCTGAGAACTAAGGGAGCTGTTGGTGTAACCCCCAATTCTGGCCAGATGGCCTGAGAATTGGTGGGGGTATGAAGGAGAATGCTAGTTTAAGTCCCAGAGTCAGAATGGGGAATCATGAAGCTATGATGTCTTAGGGCAGGATAAGATGAATGCCCTAGCTGTAAAAGAGAGAGAAAACTTGTATTTTTCTCCCTTTTCAGGCCCTCGAATAATTAGATTATGCACCCACATGGGTGAGGGTAGATTGTCTTTACTCTGTCTGTGGTTCAAATGCTAATCTCTTCTGCAAACATCCTTACAGACATACCAGAAATAATCTTTTACCAGCTTTCTGGGCATCCCTTAGCCCATTTAAGTTGACACATAAAATTAATCACCACAAAAGAGAAAGAGAGGGGAAAGAATAACTCTTAGCATCTGTTGATATCTGAGATGTAAAGGAAAAAGTTATAATTCCAAGGAAGCTGAGCCTCTTAGGAAAAGGTACCTTTTTAGCCTACCTCAATTAAATTCTTTGTAATGCCTAGCAAAATTCTAGGTACACTACAATTTCTTTATTTAGCCCCATTAAGTACCAGCATGGTATTACTTACTGATGAATAAGATGTTCTTCCTATTGTAAAGAGTATTACTTTCCAGAGGAAAAGGAAAACAAGAAAGTAAGCCATTAAAATAATGAATTATAACTGCCATAGGAGGGTGTGATAAAAGACAAAATAAATATTTGTTCTTTGTCCCTACTCCTTGGCACACAGCTCCTAAACCTTTGGAAACTCCTAGTGACAAGTATATTTTGCATCTTAATGAGATATGTGGTGGCTGAGGCTACCCATATTGATGCCTATAATTTATTCAATCATGACTAAATGAAACTCCCATAAAAATCCTTAAACAATGAAGTTCAGAGAGCTTCTGCCTTGGTGAACACCTCACAGCTGTGGGAAGCTTCAGGCTCCTTCCCTCATAGCTTGCCCTGTGCATCTCTTTCTTTTGATAAAGAGTTTTATCCTTTATAATAAACTGGTAAGAGAAACTAACACATTTTTTTGGAAGTCCTGTGAGGAGATCTAGCAATTTTTTGAATCCAAAAAGAGGATCAGGGAAACCCCTGATTTATATCCAGTTAGTCCAAAATATAGGAGACCTGGAACTTCCAAGTGGTATGTGTAGTGGGGGCAGTTACAGACATATGGGATATTAACTCCAGGGAGTGATTGAATTAAACTGTAGGACATCCAGTTAATATCAGAAAGTTGAACAAGTTGGGTTAAACAGACATCATGTATTTGGTATCAGAAAAAAGTCTTCAGTGGGTGTCACAAATATTGTGAGTAAAAACAATTAAGAGGGGTTAATCACTGGTGTCAGTGGATCCCAGTAGTGACAAGATGCATCTTAGAGAAGAGGAGGGCTAAGACATTTTCCATTCAGAATTTTATTTAAAACTCCTAGTAAGGAAGTGAAGAAAACCAACCAGAAGGTATTAGTTGTAATAAAGTTTAAAAAAAAGAAACACTAAACCTCACAGAGATGGCTGAGTTAGCATCACTCTCATAGGTAAGAAGAATGTTTGGTCTCAAACATTGGCTTATGATTTCAAACATCCATGCTTTTGAAAATAAACCACAACCTTCAGTTGAAGAATGTGTCACATTCAAAGGCACTTCCGCACAGTGTGGCATAAAAATGATGTGGTGATTGTCTTTGATAAATCAGAATTAGTGCAGTACACTGCCCAAATCTTTACCTTCTTTATATATTTGCCACCGGTGTCTTTGTTGGCATCGTAATAACTCTTTTTCTGACTATTGAAAAGCCTTTGTGTTGTCTATCTGTCCTTTACTGGGTTTTCCATTCTTGAAAAATAAATCTGATTAAATCACTTTCTTGGTCTCCACTGCCTAGAACTGTGAGCCTCCTATACCTCCTGATCCAAAACTGGATATTCATTCTTAAACAAGAAAATGGGATATGCAAACCCAAACAAGCTTCCTTCCTTGCAAAATCCCACTATTCATTTTTAAAGACCCTTTGGGCTTGCAGTTTCCTCTGTCTACCTATATTTACATGTTGATTAATCTAGTGTCCACGTGTCATTTCTTTTGTGATGTCTACACTGACCTCTTCAGGAGACTTGGATTTTTTTTCTTCTAAGCTCCAGTTTTATATTTCCATCATACCCTTGGGCAGGGATCTATATCTTTTCATTCCTGAGTTCTGGTTATTGAGTACCCTTCCTATATTAATTTGTGAATAAATGCCACATATTCTTTTTTTTTATTAGGTCATATATACATAGATCATGTATACATTAATGCATTTATGGGATACAATGTTCTGATTTTATATACAATTTGGAATGCTTAGATCAAATTAGTTAATATAGGGTTTCACCTCATTTACTTAATTATTGTGCTGAGACATTTATATTCTATACTTAATAGATTTGACATGTACCCTTGCAATATGCTCCATAGGTGTGGTCCCACTGTTTGCCCTCCCTCCACCGAAACTCCCCCCTCCCATCACCATCCTTTTCCCTCCTGCAACCTTGGCTTTATAGTTGTGATTTATCATTCATGTGAAAGTGTGAGTGATTATAAATTGGTTTACTAAAAGTACTGAGTACATTGGATACTTTTTTTCGATTCTTGAGATACTTTACTGAGAAGAATATGTTCCAGCTCCATCCATGTAAACATAAAGGAGGTAAAATCTACATCTTTTTTAAGGCTGCATAGTATTTCATGGTATACATATATTACAATTTATTAATCCATCCATGGGTCGATGGGCACTTGGGTTTCTTCTAAATGCTACATATTCAACAAACAGATGATTATTCTTTTTCTAGCTCCCAGTCTTTCCAGAAAGCATGGCCTCTGTGTCTCTATGTATGTCTTTCATCCTATCTTGATATTTAAGTTTCTATCCTGTGTTTTTGCATATTGTTTTTTTGTGTTACCAACCTCTCCTTAAAGTTTTATAAAGGCACAATGGGAAAGTCTGAACTTGATTAGATGCATACATTGGTACTGCTCCAGCTTTCATGTTCTGTTGGATAGCACTTCTTTGTTCCAAGGATGGTCTTACATGGATTACTTCCATCAGTTTAAATTCATAGGCAAAAAGACATGACCAACTAGTACTGAAAGTAGACAGATGGATGACTTACATCTAATATATCGAAATATTCACTCTGCACTAAAAGTCTATAATAAATTAACAGTAGAATGTTTTAGAGGTTTTATTGTATTGAAGAACATAGCACATGAAACATATAGTCCATTTCTTCATATTCCATAGGAAAAAATAACCTTTCAAGTGCTCCATTGCATGTAAGCTAGCTAGGTTAAACCTTGAGAACCAGGCCTTTGAAGTTTATTTTTAAAGTAAGTTTGGAGATAACTAATGACAGAACTGAATAGATTTTTAAAGTGATATAGCACAGAAGAACTCTCAACATGAAACAATGTCTCCTGGAAAACTCTTTCTTAGATATGGGTTCATATGCAAATAGAATTGATAGCTTCATCTTTACTCGAATTTAACTTGCCTCTTTCGTAAGTGACTCTTAGCAATTTTCTTTTCTTTTTTCTTTGTGTTGCTTATCTTTTCAGTTTTCTTTTCTTTTTTTCTTTCTTTATTTTATTAAATCATAGCTGTGTAAATTAATGCGATCATGGGGCACCATACACTGGTTTTATAGACTGTTTGACACATTTTCATCACACTGGTTAACATAACCTTCCTGGCATTTTCTTAGTTATTGTGTTAAGAGATTTATGTTCTACATTTACCAAGTTTCACATGTACCCTTGTAAGATGCACTGCAGCAATTTTCTGTTTTAGTTGTCATAGTCTGACAATCAAGGATTTAAAAATTCAGTTGTGTCTGTAAAAGAAATTGTTTAAAAATATTCTGAAGGTCTTCAAATAAGGTTTTGCCACTCAAAAATATCTTTAGAAGAATAAAATAAATGGATAAAGTTTTATTTCTAGAAAAAGAGTACATGTGGGATAAGCTCTGACTTACAAACCAGGGTCCCTAAGAAGTTTAGCTCTCCTGATAATTTTGTGATTTTGGATATATATGGATCAAACTTTCTTTCTCTCTCTCTTTCTTTCCTTTCTTCTTCTTCGTTTTGCAGTTTGTTTTTTTTTGTTTTGTTTTTTACCCTGGTTTGAGCCTGCCGCCTCTGGTATATGGGGCCAGCACCCTACTCCTTGAGCTACAGATGCCACCCTTCTTCTTCTTCTTCTTTTTTTTTTTTTTTTTTTTTGTTGAGGTAGAGTCTCACTCTGTTGTCTGGTAGAGTACTGTGGTGTGTAATGTCACAACTCACAGCAACCTCAAACACTTGGGCTCAAGCCATCCTCTTGCTCCAGCCTCCCAAGTAGTTGGAATAACAGGTGCTGGTTTATAACCCCTAGCTAGTTTTTCTATTTTTAATAGAGACTGGGTCTCGCTCTTGCTCAGGTTGATCTTGAACTCATGAGCTCAAGGGATCCACCAAACTTGATGTCCCAAAGTGCTAGGATTACAGGTGTGAGCCACTATGCCCATCTACAAACATTTTCTATTCTTGAAATTCTTCATTTCCAAAAGGAAGGATTTATACAAGGTGTTGCTGATGATCCCTTCATCTCTAGTCCATGATAGATTTGATATTCAAGATGTCTTTTAAAGGGTTTCAGTTCCATCTAGGCACAATAGTGATACCCACGTCTAGTCCCAGCTTCCCTGGAGGCTGAGGAGGGAGGATGAATTAAGCCCAGAGTTTAAGGCTGTAGTGAGCTGTAACTTCAGGAATAGTCACTGGTATTCACATCAGTGATGCCTCAATGAAACTCCATCTCTTAAATAAGAGAAAAATATTAATTTCTTGATTCAGCACATTTGGATAATTTATTTCAGGAAAATAAAGAATATTTTAGAGCTGAAAAAATCTTTTCATTTATGGTTTGAGAAAACTGTCCCCAGTGTTGTTAAAATGACCTTTAAGCATGGTCTAGATCATTGGCAGTGGCAGGGCTTGAGTCCTCATCCCTGATATTAACGCTCTGTTTCTTTATTCTAGCTAGTAAAGTTAATTGAGAAGGTTAATCCTTAGCAATTGGGGTGTGTGCATGAGTGTTTGTGAATGCACATGCATGTATATGTGGATAACATTTGACACCATATGCAATTGATTGTAAAAACCACATGTATTACATTTTAGATTTTAGACAGGTATATGTGTCTATTTGCCCTTTCTCATGTCTGTAAGTACAACTACTGTTTGAGAGAAGAATGTATGGTGCTATTAACTTCTGAAGTAGATATAAAACCTAGTAATATCTCAGGGATAGGAAGAAAAGAAAAAAATAAATATTAATAATCAAGTGAATCTTCGTGCATATCTTGTCTCTCCCTGAACCCTGCCTCTTTTATGAACTTGTCATATGGGACAATACACATACACCTCATTAGTCAAGTTGTTATTCTGTTCCTTGGCATTAGATAAGCAAAAGAAATGTTGGCATTAGAGTCATCTGAAGATCTGATGTCCTGTCTTTTTTTTTTTAGCCTGGCAATTTTCAGAGAAGTGGCTTAGGTTTATTGAGCATATGCTGAACTACTACAGTCTAGTTAGAGATTTCAGTAAGGGTGTACATATGTTTCTAGAATTTTTTTCTTTTGGACATGTTATATACTACCTTAGCATTGATTTAAGAGATTTAGTCACCAGATACAATTACCATCTTTAAAGAGTATGTTCTTGCTTTTATGAGTCTTAGAAAAGGGAAGATACCAGGGTTTTTAGCATCTATTATTACATTGTGGCTGATCCTGTCCATTGATGCATGCTCAGAATTATTCTACTCATAGCAGTCAACATGAGCAGTATTTATTCTTTCACATATTAAACCACTCAGCAAATATGCCTTGAACTTCTTTGGCTCCTTCACATTGAGAATAGAGAAATGGATGAAACAGATAATATCTTACCTTCATGGAGTTTGAATTCTACTCGGAAAACTCACAGGAACAAATACAGAAAATCTGTTAGATTGAATTTTCCAAGGTTCTGTCAAGAAATGGAACCTACAGAATGTAAAGAATGATTAGATAATTGATAGAGCGTGAGAGAGATTTATTTTAAGAAATTGACTCAGACTTGTGAAGGTATAAGTTCAACCTTGGTTGGCAGGTTGGAGACACAGAGAGAGAATAATTGAAGTCCAAGTCCAAAGGCCATCTGCTGAGGGGGTTTCTTTTTAATTAGGGAAGGTTAATCTTTATTAAATTAATATCTTCAACTGATTAGATGACACCTACCCGAAATATATTAAAGGCAATCTGCTTTACTCCAAGTTTACTGTTTCACAGAAACATCTAGAATAATGTTTGAGCAAATGTTTGGGCACCAGGTTACAATTAAGTTGACAACATTAAATTAAGCATAACAGTGGTATTAAGTGCTAAGGAGAAAAATGGGGCAGAGTCAAAATCAAAAGCCTAATGGCCTGCACTTAAAGAGGGGTGTCCTCTTTAAGTAGACAGCCTTTGAGCAGAGAGTTGAAGGAAAAGTCATTGACTAGATGAGGTTGTGTTCCAGGCAGAAGAAAGGGCACATGCTTAAACCCTAAGGTGAGAACATGTTTGGTGCAATCAAGTCCAGGCAAGATACAAGTGTGGGAAATCAGGTTAAGCTTAAAGGTGAAAGGGAGGAGGAGTCAGAGAGTTCCAGGGAGCATGATTACTTTAAGAACTTTGGATTTTAGGTTCTGGGAAGGAAGTAACATGATCTGAAATATATTCTCTAACTTACCAAGGTTCATTTCTATTTTTCTTACTAGACTATACATTCCTTTAGGGCATCCTAGCTCAATGCCTGGCAATTATTTATGGACTATAGGAATTAATAAATTCCTCCACATGACTAAATCTAGAAGGAAACCAATATATTTTAGTTATTTTATTAATGAACCAACACGTTTATTTTGTAAAACAATCAAGCAGAATGTTTCCTGTGGAGTTTCGCATTTTGTTTTGTTTTGTTTTGTTTGTTTTTTGAGACAGTTTCACTTTGTTGCCCTCAATAGAGCGCCGTGGTGTCATAGAGCACAGCAACCTCAAACTCTTGGGCTCAAGTGATTCTCTTGCCTCAGCCTCCCAAGTATCTGGGACTACAGGCACCTACCACAATGCCACAATTTTCAGAGACAGAGTCTCGCTCTTACTCAGGCTGGTCTTGAATTCTTGAGTTCAAGCAATTCACCCGCTTCTGCCTCCCAGAGTGGTAGAATTACAGGCATGAGCCAGGGGTTAGCATTTTCAAAACCCATACTAAACTAGATATCTAGAGCCAAACTATCCAAAATGGTAGTCCACAGTCAGGGGTAGTCACTGAGAACTTGAAATGTGGCTGATCTGAATTGGAATGTACTATAAGTCTAAAATACCTACTAGAGTTCAAAGATCTACTATGATACAAAATATAATGTAAGTATGTAAGTATTTCCTTAATACCCTGTTTCCCTGAAAATAAGTCATCCTCTGAAAATAAGACCTATTTACAGGAAAGATAAGACATCCCCTGAAAATAAGACCTAGCACATATTTGGGAGCACACCTTAAAATAAGACACTGTCTTATTTTCGGGGAAACAGGGTAATTGTTTCATATTGTTTTAAAAGGATAGTGTTTTGAATATGTTGGGTTAAATAAAGCATTGTTAGAATCAATTTCATATGCTTCTTTTTACTTTTTAAGACATGGCTACCAAAAAATGTAAAATGACATTCGTGGTTTGCATTTCTTCACACGTTATGTTTTTATTGAACAGTACTGGTCTACAAAGCTTCAGACTGGGTCTCACATGCCACAGATATGCAGGCCTCGGGGCTGTGATATGTTTCTATTTGACTTATTATTTTGGTTCCCATCCCCTGTCCCTGGTTTTCATTTGCCAAGCTCTAACATATTCAATCAAATTAGGAATCAAGATAATTTACCCTCTGTTCCATTTAAGATAGAACAAGGGCTTTAGACCTGCTATGGAACATTATATATTTGCCCCTAGGTCCCGATTTGAAAAAATAAAAAATCTAACCTAATAAGCAAGATGAGATTAAAGGTGAGATTAAAAGTGACAAATAAATCATTCAGAAAAAAAAAAAAGCATGCTTTGTCTCTCCAATCATATTATAAATTCCTCAGAGGAAAGAACTATGCTTATAACTCTTCTTTTTATGCTTTATTAGCATTATTTTATTATTATTATTATTTCATGCACCTGTAAGTCTTGCACAACGTTGCAAGAGCTTCAAACCCAGGGAGCAGGAGGATTCCATGGTTTCACACAGCTGCCACCCCATGGCCTGCTGAGGAAGTCCCAGCTAAATCCTGAATCCTCAGAGACCTAAAGTGCCTTTCATTCTAAAAGGCATTACTGAAGCTACTGTCATATAATCTCAAATTTTTATAAATTAATTCATTAGGAATTTCTCCCATAATCCCCAAGATCACAGCCCAAATCCTAAATCCCTTTAGCTGTCAATACTCTTTCAGATCCTATTCTTAAAACTCTGTGTAGTTGGTTTAAATCCAATCCTTCCTTTATGAACCTCTTTCTATTTTCCCTGACCCTTTCACTCTACCCAACTAAACTCACATCCTACAAATAAAACATCCTCATCTCTTTGCATGAACACTTCTCTAAAAGCATAACTTCCACTGAGGTGCGCAGAGGTGATGACTGTTTCGTCTTTTGTACCCCATCCACCTGAGACCGGAAGCCACAGAGAGTTGCCAGCAGCTCTGAAATTTCCAGACTAATATGTTCATATTTAAGATCAGGTCTTTGCCACCATTTCTTATGCAGAATATTGCAAATACTTCCAAACTTTCAACCTGAAAAGATATTAAGATGAATGGAGAGTTTCCACGCTTTCACACAAATGCTTCCCTAATTTGTTCACAAACCCACAAGCCAAAGTGACCTCTCTAAAATGCAAATCTTATCTCTTCATTCTGACATGTAAAGTTTATATCAATATCTTCTTCTTCTTTTTTTTTTTTTTTAGTAATATAAAGGCACATAAATAAACAATGCTTTTTTAAGGCTCTTATATCTTACTACAAATTGTCTACCTATATCCAGTCTTTCACTTAAATGTCACAAGATATTCTTGTTCCTAGGAATTATCTTCCCTTTTCTTCTTGTTATTATTCATCTTTCAAATCTTAGCTTAGATAATTCTGGAATGAATTGCTAGTGCCACAAAATGAACTTTAGTAATCTCTAAATTCTCACACAATAACTATGTTGATAATCATTATTTATTTTAATGTGACATTTATCATTTGCTTTTCATAAATTGTGTATTTGTTGAAGGCAGAAACCATATTTATCTTGCCAAATATTATATTCACAGGCCCTACTGTACACACAGAGTAGTTGCTAGATAAATATAAATGAATGAAAGACATCTATAAAATATGCAATTTTGAAGCTAACAATATAAAACAAAAAAAAGTTACAGATATAAGTAGTGATTTTGTGTATTTTCTGTTCTTTCGATTAGGCTGCATTGTGAGAGAATACATGGAATCTTCAGTATTACAGATTTATACCTAAGCAAAGTCAAGTTTGATTTCTGCCTCTGCAACTATCTAGCTGTGTGACCCTGAGCAAGTAACTTTTCTAAGCATATTTTCTCTTTGGTATAGTAGTTTGCATTTCTGAGAGTGAAAAAATTAAAGGTGGTGGTGTTTAAAGTGCCTGGCTCAATGTTTACTTCACACAAGTCTAATGCTCAATATTATTAGCAATTGATATATATATATATATATATGTCAAAACCTTACAAAATAATGTCTAACAGTTGATATTTCATTTTTCTACATTTAAAATATGTGTTCATTGAGTCCCTGGGGTTTTTCAGGTATAAAATCATCTCATCTGAGAAGAGTGACAGTTTGATCTCCTCTGACTTTATTTGGATCGCCTTCTCTTGCCTAATTGCGATGGCTAAGACTTCCATTACAATGTTAAAAAGCAGTGGAGACAATGGGCAACCTTGCCTGGTTTCCGATCTGAGTGGAAATCAGCACATTGTACCCCATAAATGCATTAATATATTTTAAAAAATATGTGGAGGCTCTACTTTTTTGGTATTCAAATTATTTTTTGAAATTCAAACAAATTTCATTTACAATGGATATATATATGCACATACACACACATACACATATTTATATATTCTCAGCACAAGGCATCATATGGCTAATGTAACCATGCAGCATCAATTTGTTAGCTGTTCTTCTTTAGTCTGCACATAGCTAATTTGTTAATAAGAATTCAGTCAATAAGAATTTCTAGAAAAATAACTAATAATAAGAGCTATATTCTGTGTCAGATAGGCACTGTTTGGCTGCAAATGAGAGAAAAAATACCAGCAACAAGAGCTATGGACACCATTCTCTGTGATTCTCTTGCCCTGCTCAAACAGGCTCACAGGATGTCCTTCTCAGCTATGTATCCTCTGTGTCCAAGGCAAGGAGAAAGAGGTTGGAAAAGAATTAGCCATATTTATCTCTTTTATCAGGAAAGAAAAAGTTTTCCAGACAACCTCAGAATACTTTTCTGAAATTGGAGAGGCTGTTTTATGAAATTGGAGAGGTTGTTTTACTTTATGAAGAGTAAATGTGTTATGTTTCTAACTATGTTAGAAGGCAGCAAGAGAGAAACCGTGGTAAGTTACATAGATGATGTAACATATATTGAAATCTTACTAAGTTCTAGGACCTATGCTGAACAAATGATTTATCTCTTTTAGCTTCAAAAGTGCCTAGCAGGTTGGAAGCCAATATGTCCTTCCCTTTCTCTCACGGACACCCTTCAATACCCCTGTCCTCTACCCGTTAGAGTCTGAAATTAAACAGCATACCAGATGACCATTTTATCTTACATTTCTTGGCAGAAGAAGTGACTTTAAAACATAATCATCATGACTTTAAATTTGAATATTCATTGAGGGCTTCCTTCAGCCCACTGCTGAGGTTCTTACAGGTGTAATTCTTGGCTTACAGTCTAAAGGAGGAGTCAGGTCACCTACATAGAGCAAAGGCAGTGTAAAGGGACTTAAAAAAAGGATCAGGCACCTGTTTGGGTGAAGGGTGATAGGTGCAAATTGATGTATATCATTTTGGTGAACTAATTTAGAAACAGGTTTGGGTTCTTGCAGTATGGTTTCTTGGGTTGAATACCAAGTATAAAGAGTCTGGTAGAGGGCTGGGAAGGCTAGAACCAGATTCTTCTCAGGTAGTTCCATTCTAATGGAGACCTTTTCTGAATTGAGGGCAGCCAACATTTGGATATATTTTTAGGATATAAGGAACACCTTTTTTTTTTTTTAGATATAGTAGAATTGTGATACTCCAAATCAAAGGCATTGATCTAATTTAATACAAAGGGAACACTCTTATAAAGTAAGTTATTACACAGCTCAGTGCAGCCTTGTCCACAGATAGATCAGGGAAAATTCTGCAACAAGAGCTTTTGACTTCAAATAGGTTTGGAGACAATGATTTTTTTTCAATTCCCTCTGCAATTGTGATTGGTTGTATTAGACTAGTAGAGGGTTAGGTGTTTAGAGTGAAAGACTGTTAGCCTCTGAATCATACTGAGATGGCAAAAGTCTATCCAAGCAATGCTTACAAAGCTATTCATGTATTTTGCTGCTGGAAGTCACCAGTGCAGAAGGAAGCTATGGGGCTGGTAAACATTATCATCTGATTGATGAACTCATTTTCTCTCCAAAGTATGGGTAGCACAATGAATCAGGCAATAAAGGGTCAGCAACTCCAGGTTTGTACTTAATGCAGTTTATGATATTTCAGAAATGATTCAAAGCAGTTGCACAAGCTACGGTATAAATCATCTACATCATATTTCTGTATTCTATAACAGCCTTAAAAAACTAACATTTTTTTAAATGGTAACCTTACTATCCTATATGACATATTTTCTTTTCTTTCTTGAATGTTACTTTCATTATTTGTACCTTAAAAATCATTTTGAACAATTGAAGTCAATACTCTGACTTATACCAGCAGAGCTCTATTCTGGAAATGATACAGACTTTCATCATCGTCATAAGTAGATATAATTGAGGCTAGATAAATATTGAGTATCACTGCTGTAGAATTAAATATTGCTATTCTTGAAATGTGATTTCCAGTGGTTTACTCTGGAAATTAGTCTAAATTTGAAAATACTTCAGAAAACCAAGAATTTGGAATTTAAGAGCCATGAGAATAAATGGAATTCTTAACGCATCAAGGTACCTTAATTTGTTGGATTTAATGCTGATGCAAACTTTAATGTAAAGGAAATACTCACAAAAGTAAATTATAAATTATGGGAAGCATAGGTTACTGCCAATAAAATGTTAAAATATTTTTTGTTTATTTTTATTGTTTATCAATACTCTATCAAAGAATTGGTTAAATTTATAGAAGACCTCCTATCAAAGCTCAAAACACCATGTCCAGCAATTTATTGAATACAATAAAGGAAAATGAATCTGTCATAGTCCTTCCTTCAAGGAGTTTATAATTTATAAAGATAAATAAAACATCCTTAACAACAGTACAAAATGCTAGTGTTATAATATCAAGGAAATGAGAGCTAAAATTCTGCAGGAGTTCAGAGGAGGGGAAGATGACATGTAGCTGGAGGCCTAACCTGGTGTGGTGGAAGCATGGGGGAAAAGTCAGAAGCTGTTGCTTTAGGAGACAACTGAAAAGAAAGCTGTGATTTAGATCTACCCCAAATGATAACATTCTGAAGGGTGTTGGGGAAAAGAACATCTCTGTATTTAGTAGTTTGTTGAAGGCAGTGGCAGAAAAAACTACTGAGATGATGATCCAAGACCAGATTCGGGAGCATTCAAATGTCAGATGATGCTTTATGTACTAGATGAAGGGGAGTGACTGCATGTTTTACACAGGGAGAATAAAAGAAAATGCATTCTAGAAAGATAAATGACATAGTTTGTTGGAAGGTGGGTAGAACAAAAATGAAAAACCTTAATAAGGAGATAATGGTAAAATTCTAGATTTCACAAAATATGGGGAAGTATTGGACACGGTAGCTAGATGTGTCAGTATTAGAATGTTGAATTACTTTATGGACTAGTATGGTGTGGGAGATCTTGAAGTACCTGCAGATCCCTTGGAATGAGATATTCTGTAGCTCTTCTTGGGCTAAGGAGAACACCAGCTACTCTTGTACTCATAAAATAACGTCCTGCTCAAGAGATGTGAGAATTCTCTCCTGCTGTTTTTATAGAAGGATGTAAATGTTAAGCACTACTCACTAAACTGCGAAAATAATCAGTAACATTTGATGCCTTCATTAAAGGCTGGGCTGGGATTTCTGTTCCTAGAAAAACTACTATAGAAATATGAGAGTAAAATTGCCCTAATTAAGACTTATTTAGAATGGAACCACTCCAGGTTTTAGATTTATAACGTATCCCAAGACATTTTTAATAAATACATTGACCTGTGGCCCTTGAAATTTTCTCAAATTCTTGCAAGAATTTAATCTACCAGGTGTTTATTCCCTAGGTGAACCTGGCACAGGGAGCAGTGCATATCCCACGATCGTGGACACAGTGAGGAAAAGTCAAGGTCTGTAACTTGAAGTCTAGTTTCTGTTGTCCTTCTCTCATTTCACTATTAATGCATCATCCTCGGTCACACTTAAAAGAAATCATTTCTCATTCAAAATTCATTACATTTTAATTGCAGATTTATTAACAAACTGGCGGCTTTGTATTGATTTCTTCAGGATGTTGTGGAAACTGGGAACAGGCACAGAGCACATTGTAAGACCGACAGGGCTTCACACTAAGTGGAAAGGATGTTGTTACATGCAAACACTTGAAACAGAGCAGAGCAGAAGCCGGCACTGATGAGTAGGGTGGGTGAAAAGAGGACTATCAAAAAATATGAGAAAAGAGACATTTTGCTGTCAGGAGCCATATTTTCAATGTTGATAGGTTTTGGTTTATATTATAATTTATCATTCATTAATTCTTGGTGTCAACATCATGCCTACACTTTGTGCTAGATTTCTTCTCAGTCAAAAGTGACAACTGTGGCATGTTAGAGACTATAAGAGACAAATACAATCAAATACAGAGCACCTATGTAAACATATCCTATTCCCTAAATTCAAAGAAAAGATCTGTTGTGCACGTATCCTACCAGATTTCCAGATGAAGATGGAAATTGCTCAATTGCTCCGTCCATGCAAAGCTGAATGTATATTTTATTTGAACAGTGCTATCAGTAATATTATAGGTTTGATCTCTACAGTTAACAATTTTGGATTCAAACAGACAAAGGAAGCAATTGCTAGTATTAAATCAATACTTCTGTATGTCACCAATATGTAGTACAGATCATGGAATCGAGGTTCCTGTTCTGACAAGTATAAGACAAACAATGGGGAAAATGGCTGATACAATTTGAAAACATGATCGTCTCCCTACAATTTAAAAAACAGAAAAACTTCCATGTGCCTTCAAGGAAACAGCATTTCCTAGTCTAGGCTCTAAGACAGTGAATTTCAACCCATAAGCCGTGGCACACTTGTGTGTCGTGAGAGGGTCTGAGATATGCCATGAAATTTTTTAAAGATCACTAATTGAATTATTTTTGAAAGATGTTCAAAGCACAGTAAGTATATTCCTTTTTTAAAATCATAATTTAAGCGTGCCTGTGGAAGTTTAACAATAAGATAAGTGGGCCGTGAGGTAAGAAAGGTTGAAAAACACTGCTCTAGGACCAGCACAGCCTTCCTTTTCAATGTTGCTACACTTCAGATAGCATTATTCCTCCTGGTAGGTTCTTTTTTTTCTTTTTTTTTGTGGAGACAGAGTCTCACTGTACCGCCAGTGGCGTCACACGGCTCACAGCAACCTCCAACTCCTGGGCTTAAGCGTTTCTCTTGCCTCAGCCTCCCAAGTAGCTGGGACTACAGGCACCCGCCACAACGCCCGGCTATTTTTTGGTTGCAGTTTGGCCCGGGCTGGGTTTGAACCCGCCACCCTCGGCATATAGGGCCGGCACCCTACTCACTGAGCCACAGGAGCTGCCCCTCGTAGGTTCTTGATATCCCTCTTCATAAGAGCATTTACTTGAGAGAACTTGTAAGTCCTTTCTCTGTGTCTCTGAGATGTGAACCTCCTACAATCCAGAAATACCTTTCTCAAGAAAAAATAGATGGGAGCTATCCCTTGGAAATAGTTGTTATTGAGAAACGTAAGGATCCTGCCACCTATTCTCTGTGGAAGGGTGGGAGCCTAACTTCTGTAAGAAGCAACTAGCAAACTCAGATGGTCTGATCACATCGACCAATCATCCTACTGAATTCATCTGGTACTTTTCCATTAACACTCACTGGGATTTAAAAAAAAAAAAAATCCATCTGCTTTTTTTTTTTCAGTGGAGTGGAGCTCAATCTGTCTTTCCTATTGTAATAGCCTTGACCCCTATTGCAATAATTTTGAATGAAGTCTTCCTTGACATTAAAAAAAAAAAGTCTCATACAATTTTTCTTTTATACTTGTGATAAAAAAATTATTCAGGTTAGTAAATGTGCCATATGTAGGATTTAATTACAAGTATATATAATGCTAAACCAGACATTTAAAAATACACAGTAGCAGGTAAAAAAATCACTGAACTAATTTCTTGCATCAGTCCTGCTGGAAAAAAAATTCAAAATGCAAGACAGAAAAAGACATCGTAGATGAGTACCCTTCCACAGCTTAGTGATGTCATTGCCAGGCCTGGATACTTAACCACTGAGTGTGAGACCATGATCATGGATCAGAGTGAGTTTTAAGACAGCTGCTTGATCTTGAGTTCAGGAAAATCAACCTAGTCTTTCCTTTCCCAAACCTGCTCCAAACCTCTATGTAAAAGTACCCTCTATGATCTCTGCATCAGGTATTCTGCACACGATGGGTGTGGTGAACCAGCCCCACATCACCTGCCTGGTGCCACCCATACTCTGGCAGCACACAGTTGACCTGAGAACTTCTATCTCTGGGACCTACCTGCAGAGAATCTAATTCCATTACCAGTTCTTGGGTGAGAACTGGTCATTTTTAAGCAATTTTGAAAGAGGGTATCATGGACCACACTTTAACAAATTCCCTTTAGACTTCCTATAAAGAGAAATGGGAATTCTCAGAGCTCAGCCTTTAGTTGCTTACTTGCTTCCAAATCTCCAGGCCGCATCTTTTTTTTTTTTTTTTTTTTTTTTTTTATTTCCTAACAAGATTGTCCTCAAAGTATCTCTATCTTCACAGCCAACCCAAGTTTCCAGATCACTTGCAACCAGGTTTCTGGGTTTCTGCCTCAACCAGGAAGGGGAGCACACAGCTGAGTCTCCTTTTATCTAATTCAAACCCTGCAACGCCTGCTTTTTAATCCTTCTAATTACTTTCTAAAATCTAAGAGTAGAAAATGAACGAGAGCAATTTCAGATTCTCGCTTAAAAAAATACTGAAGCCCTTTTTTAAAACCAATTTTTATCTCTGAATGATACTCAGCCAGAGAAGTTGCCAGAATTTTTCCTCTGATGGACATTTTCAAGCAGAGAATAGCAGCGGTGGATTCTATTCTCTGCATGAGATTTGATTGAAATGTTTTATTTAAGTGAAATTGTTCACAGAATCACATGGGGAGTTATATGATGACAACCACATTATCTTTCATGTCCACACTTTCATAGACAATTAACACAGAACCTAATAACGCATGGAAATCAGAGCTACTTACTTTGTCTTCTAACTTCCCAGTGAAACTGCCAGTCTTTCTGATTTTATTCATATTTGACAATGAACAGAGTACATCAATACCAGCTTCCATATTTGTGTATCCTCTAAAGTAATTTAGTAACAAATATAATTTTTTCAGTATAAATCCATATCTCAGTTTAAAGATCCTAATTTTTACATTCTTAAAGCGGCAGAAAGGCTAAAACCAAACAAATGCTAGCCTTTTTTGTTACCATTATCACTAATAAAATAATAGCTGATAGAATTCTATAATTTTATGAGTTCTTACAGTGTGCCAAGCACTTGACATTATTGCACTTCTCCAGTTAACCTAAGTAGTGCTGATTCCATGTTATTGATAAGGAAACTGAAGATCATGGAGGTGAAGTAATGTGATCAAACTTTTTTTTTTTTTGAGACAGAGTGTCACTTTGTTGCTCTCGGTAGAGTGCGTGGTGTCCTTGCTCACAGCAACCTGAAACTCTTGTGCTCAAGTGATCCCCTGGCCTCAGTCTCCCAAGTAGGGACTATAGGGGCCCATCACAACACCTGGCTAGTTTAAGAGACAGGGATCTTGCTCTGGCTTAGGCCGGTCTCAAATTTCATGAGTTTAGGTAATCCACCTGTTTCAGCCTCCCAGAGTTCTAGGATTACAGGTATGAGCTACATGTCCGGCCAGTGATCAAACTTATTGAGTTTGATTTTAACTCCTGTCTAATGTTAGTGCTGGTATTCCTTCTATGAAATTGAAATGTTTAATAACTTTGGAAGTGAGGATACATACCTCTGCGCTATGAAATAATTCAAGCATAGAAAGCTGTTGTTTGCTTATAGGAATATTCCCTGTCTTTCATTCCCCTTACCATTTACTCCCAAACTAGAGTAGCGTAGTTCTTTCCTTTACAATAATTTTAAAGTTCTTCAATTGTATTTCTTCCAAATACTTATCTCCTCCACTTTAGACTGTAGGAACCACCAGAGTAGTTTTGTGCTTCCTGATAAATCCTACCCTGTAGCATAATACCTAACACAGAACTGATACTTGGTCAATATTTGTTGAAATTAAAAATAAAGAGCCTACTGTATGTTCTAAATGTCCTATGTATAAGTAGCACTACCAAGCATGAGAGTGTAGTCAGGAACTGGACCATGCATCTCAAATACTTGTTTCCCTGAATCCCTGAGCAAAGGGTACTAGGATATATTATAATACGTGGTTCATAGGGTGGTCTTAAAATATTTGCAGAAAACCAACCCTATTAGTAAATAGTGGTGCTCATTCTTCTGAGATGGAGGAACTTTGCAGAAGTCTTTATTTATAATACAGTTTGACTTTTCTCAGCCTTTCATAGCAAGGGAGCACAAATGACTTTATAAAATGGAACTCAGTATGCATGTATTTTTTCAGAGTATTAGCAGTTAAGACATGGAAAGACAGCTTAAGAATGCTTTGTGATTGAACCCTACCATATAGAGTCAGATTTTATTAAATCCTATTATTTTCCCTTAAGTCATTATCTATACTCTGGAATTAGAAAGACATATTCCTCTAGACTTCTCTCTTTCTCTCTCTCCTTTTTTGTTTCTTTGGTTGCTTTCCACCTCTCCACTACATATATGCTTTATCTTGAAAATCTCACATTTTCGTATTTGATACAAGCTTTGGACAATGGGTTAGATGTAAATAGCTGAAATAGACTTCCTCAGGAAAGGGTTTAGTCATTTGCAACTTGACAACTTGAGTACTCAACTGCCATCCAGTACTCAATGTCAGACCATCTTGACTTTGTTATGTTCCAGGAGATCAAAGTACAAGGAGTCCTGTGAGCACCTAGAGCTGAAATGGTAAGAGCCCTCAAGAACTTTATGGATGTGTATTTTGGCTCACACCGGTCACTCATTATAATATTTTTAGCATCTTCTTTATCAGTAGAAAGCATCATAAAGTCATAGTGGTCTAGGAAAAGTGTGTACTGGATCAGAGCTTCTCTTTAGCTATTAGATTAAGTTCCCTTGTTTGGAAGTTACAGCAGTACTACCCACGGGGATGTTCCAGTGAGGCAGAATGCAAAGTGATTATGAATACAGCATTTATAGACAGAATACCTGGTTCAAATTAGACTCCCCTCATCTTAGCTGTGTGACATTGGACATGCAGTCATTCTAGACCTCAGTGTCCTTATTTGTAAAATGCAGATAATAAAAATAATACCTGTGCCATACATTGCTTATGCTGATTAAATGGGTTAATTTTTTTTTTTTTGGAAGTGACTAAAAGAGTAGCGGAGACAAACCAAGTACCGTGTAAGTATTTATTTTAAAATATCTCTTTAGTATGGACCTTACATTTTTAGTTTTGTATTTTTATTATTTCATTAGCAAAATGAGGATCCTAGCTATATCTGTGAATTTTATTTACCTTAACTGTGTCCTTTTAGGCTGCAGAGGGTCTGTATAGGCAATCTGGTTGCCTCTGTCTTCCGGGAACTCTCAGTGACTCTGTGATGAAAGTTCCACAGATAAAACTTGATTAACGTCCCCATTTTTAGGAGGATCTGGCTAAAATGGACGTCTTAGACCATTTCCAAAGTCATTAGATCTATTTGGCAGTAGAATGTGGATTAAAATCTCTTTTTCTTCAGTTTTTATCACTTTTTATTATAAATCTGTTAAATTATTGCATTTTCCTTAAAAACCAAAATAGGCAATATTTTTTTTTTTTTGTAGTGAAAAGTTACCAATGGAAAAAGAAGATGCTTTCATATCATTCTAGGTTACATGAAAAATGTCCCCACCAGTAGAACTCTCAGAGTGTTCATGAGAATTAAAACCTGTGACTTGTTAGTTTCAGTCTAAGACATCACCAAACTGCTAGTGGTATGGACCTCTGGTTAGAATATTCTCCCACCCACTCTCTGGCCTAAACCAGGATGGAGCTAAGGAGCACTTGAAACCCTCTCGAGTTTCTTTTGTCTGGTTTAGACTCTGTGAAGTTTTGAGTAGAGGCACCTAGATAATGATTTGGTGTGGATGGAGGGAGACCTTAATCTCGTGTGCCTCATCTATGAATTAGAAGGGCAGTTATAAGCCCCAGGTTATTTGGGGCCAAATTATATTAGATCCTCATCTCCACGAAAAAATCCTGGAAGCATTATAATCCTAAACCCATTTCAAACCTTTGATTCTATGTCTCTACTTTGCATAAAACTTAGAGTCTGTAATATTTTCCTACTGTCTAGCATATATTTCAGAAATAAAACTCCTTAATTGCTCTGGAAAAGAAAATAGGTCTACTTTCATAGAGTAATTTTTAATATGCATTTTAAACCTTTCATAGAACCTTACTTTGCTATTCTGAAAATTTCCAATTCTTCTAGTCTTTTCTTATATAATCTGTTCCCTCATGCTTTTAATAATTTCCGCTCTTCTCCTCTGGGCTCTCATTAAAGCCTCTGTTTCCTGCTTTAAGATTGGACTCAAAAGATGAAAAAATGTTTTAATTATGACCTTAATTGCATTACTATTCTCAGGAGAGTTTATAGCAAGATTTCATATCTCTTAGACCTTTACATACTACTTTGCTGGCTGTAGTTGATAATTAATTGAGTCATTTTGCAGAAAACTTAACAGAAAGAATATTTTTATATTTTAATATTTGGGGTTCATCGATGACTCATTGGTAAGAATTAAACTTTAGTCTTTTCATCTGCCAATTTATACAGCTTGATTTTTCTTTAATTTAAAATTATCTTCTATTCTGGAATTGTCCAGAAAACTCTAGGTTCCCAATATAAGCATGTATCAGAAAAGGTTCCCTTGTTGTGGGCATCAGAAAACAACTCTAAGTTAGATAACAGATAATTTATTGGAATGTAACAAGGACTCACAGAATCAACTGGAAGACAGAGAATGTACGTGGTGATGAGGAGGCATTAGGAAAATCTGAAGGCTGAGGAGAAGAAATCGCCAAAAAATGGTACCATAGAAAAATTAAGAGGTGGGTTACCACAGCTGGAATGTGTATAAATAATACCAATAGCCAACATTGATCAAAACTTAATTGTCTTACGTTATTAGCTTATTTAATTATTACTATGAGTGAAGTGCTATTTTTTCCCATTTTTAAATGAGGAAACTGACACAGCATGATTAAGCAACCTGTCCCATTCCAAATTATATTAGATCCTAGGCATCTTCCTAGACATTTAGGAAGTGGTAAGGACTCCAGCCCAGCTATCTGACCCTTACATTATGCAGAACATTGATGTCACTTATTATAGCAGAACTCCAAGAATTTGCCATTATTTTGATCTTTTGCTCTAGATTTTAAATGACTGAAAAATTCATCCTATTTGCTCAATTTGAATTTATGGAGAAAGAACCTCTGATTACGCTCCAGCCCACTCGATACCAGGGAGAAAGAGCTAATTTCTCATTTTGAAATTAGGGCACTGCTAGAAAGGGGAAATGGGTGTCAGAAAGCCAAAAATAAAAAGACATGCTATAAAAAGTCTGCCCTTCATCACACTTCACTGAATTGAATATTTGAGATTGTCTTTCTTATTCAATAAGACGAGAGACGGTAAACATATGGACGTATTTTACATTATTACCTTAGTTTCAAAAATACATAATTATCCACATTTTGAATTATCACACAGAATAAAGACGTCTTGATTAAAATAGTTTTCACTTTGTAACTGTGAAATTACTTTTGTCTGAAATAAAATTATCCCTGTTGTAATATAATAGCAGGAAGCTACTGGATGAAACAGTAAAGGTATTGACAAGCGTGTGTGAAGAACAGGATGCTTTCCTTCATCAAGTGGAGTCAAGAGGAATCTGATTTCTAAGAAGGAAGCAGAAGTATTATAAAACCATCTTCTGTTTCTTATGCAATACAACTGCAAAGCATTGTCAAGGTCACCATGGGTACACCCATTTGCAATATAATGGAATATGCTATTATTCATAAAGCAAATTCATTGGTTATAGAAAAGAAATCTTTAAATAAATATATGCTCGATGTTTTAAGGTAAGAATATTATTTAAATGTGTGGCTTTTGCTGGCATTATTTTAATAGGCTAAGGTTTTCTCCTTTTTTTTTTTTGTTTGCATTTCTAATGTGATTTGCTAATTTCATGCTTCCAGAATGTCAACAAGGGTAATAAAATAGCAATTTAAGGCCACATTAAAAGCTGAACTAAATGGCATCATTCTACTGAAGACATTAAAACAAAATTACAGCATGTCCTCCTATCTAAAGGCATCTTTGTAGCGCTAATGTAGAGTGGGGAAGAGAAGACCCTATTCCCCCTCCTCTCTTTTTTTCTGAGGCCATTATAATTCTGTGTGATTGGAAGCCTTGGCCTATTCTTGGCTAAAATAATTCTTGTTAACACAATTTCTGTGTCCCCCTTTTAAAAAATGCTTTTTAAAATAGCTTTATGGAGGTATAATTACATAAAAAAGTTGTAGGTGTTTAATAAATTCAACTTGATGTCTTTGGAGATATTTCCATACTGAGAAAACGATTATCATCACATTTATCAATGCCATAAATGTATCCATCGCCTTCAAAAGTTTCCTTCCACAATCTGTATTTTTGTTGTTGTGTGATTTTTCTTTTCCATTTTGTGGTAAGAACATATAACATAAAGGTAACAACAACCTAAATGCTATCTAAGGATGAATGAATGTATCTGGAAAATATGGCATACACATACAATGAAATACTATTTCCATCTTTAAAAGGAAGGAGATTCTCCTAGCCATGCAATAACATGGATGAAGTTTGAGAACACTATTCCGGGAGAAACAAATCCAGACACAGAAAAACCAATACTGTATGGTATCACTTATATGTGGAATCAATTATCTCTTCACTTGATGTATGTACTTTCTCCTGAGGATAGGCACTATAAGATTTGAGGACAGATTAATTACATACAGAAACAAAAGGAGCACATTGTCCTCCTTCTAGATAGAGGCTCACTAGAAGGAAGCTCACCTGGGTGTTAAAGATTGATAAGCTTTTCCCGTGTGTGCCTCTGCTAGTAGAAATCATCATCATTTTGTTTCCTCCATCGGTATTCCAGTAAGCAGATTTCATATCACACATTGTGTGAATTTGTAAGGTTGTCTCCATATCATTTTCCTCAAGTGGTGACAAAGGAGAAAAACCCATAAAGAGTAAAGGAATCTTAAGATGTCTGTTCAGGAAAAGTGTGAAAACTCATCTGAAGGCAACTTTAAGTGTTTGTTAGTATCGACATTATTTTATAGCACTTTGTTACTCATTGTCTGTTGTAACCTTATACATGTTATGGTAGAAAAGGAAGATATAATTTAACATCAAGAAGATGAAACTAAGAAAGTTAAAGTCACAGGCTGAATGGGAAATTTGTTCTGCAATCATGAAAATAGCTATAAGTACAAGCCATTAGATTGAATTTTCTGTTTAGGAAATATGCAGAAAATTTAGAATGCTTTTGGGCAAACTGATTTTGCTTTTCCTCTGAGTGATGATAGTCCCAAATGCTATGTATTTGTGAACATGGAAATTTATTTCCATGATTTTTTTACATGTCCCCCGAAATCTAAAAGCTGCTTGATATCATTATGATAGCTGTTCGGAAAGCATCCAATCATGTAATATGAAAAAATAAGTTTAAAAGTGCCTGGATAATTTCTGGAAAGCCATCATATGAAGACTAACAATCACTGAATTTTGATAACTCTTATTCTAAATCCATTGATCTTAGCTGTATTTTATTACTTTTTTTACATTTTATTTTATTACATTTTATTGTATTTTATTTACTGTATTTACTCTATTATATTTACTGTATTTTATTACATTTATTACCATCCCAATTCTTTGCTTGTCATTCTATTTTTTAATGTCAATTTTGAGATCTATTAACATACAAGGCCTATCACAATAGTCTCATGATAAATGCCTTTCTAACTAAAATTGAAAAGTAGGAATAACATTAGGTAACTTTTAGTACCTTGGGTAGAATTTTACCAAGCATTCTTGGAGAAAAAAGTATATTTGAAAGACATAATTCAGCATAATAGGCATTAATCTTGCAGATCTCAACTGGCATCTCCTGAATATAGGTGAGAGGAATTGTATACCAAAGAGATCTAAACAAAATAGCACTGATCTAAAAAAGCTAATGCAACATGTAAAAACATAATCACAATGACTACTGGATATTTAGTGCTTCTTACTGGCTGGCCATTCTTCTTATGTATTATAAAGCTTTCTTCCTGGGGAAATAAGTCAGTCGTTATAATTGTCAGCCTCTACTATTTCCCTTATCCTGCCCCAAGGGAGGTAAAGTGACATGTCTGATTGGTAATTTGTGAAATGCTCATTTTTGGCTTAGCTCTCCCCTTTATTTTCCTTGGGAGCACATTTACACCCCCAAATTATGAATTTCCATTTGCCATGCCTTGTGCAAATGTATCTGGGCTATCATTTACTAATTACTGCTCTGCTCCATTCTGCCTAATTAGTGGCTAACATTTTCCTAATTCTGGGGTTTACTTGGAGGATCCACTTGGTTCTTGCTTAAAGTTAACTTCTCCTCACTGACATTAATGATCTTTTAGTTTCCTTATCTGTTATTCCATCTTATTTCTTAAAATGTTTAGAACCTGGTAGAAAAGAGAGGTGTTGTTCATTCAGGTCCTCCTGAAGACCCAAAGTTTACAACATCTTAATCCATTTAATCCACTCAATAACTCCTTAAAATATGTATTAGTGTTGGCTTGGCACCGGTAGCATCATGGTAACAGTGCCAGTCACATGTACTGAGGCTGGCGGGTTCTATCCCGACTGGCGACTGCTTAAAACAACAATGACAGCTGCAACAAAAAAATAGCTGGGTGTTGTGGCCGGCGCCTGTAGTCCCAGCTACTTGGAAGGCTAAGGTAAGAGAATCGCATAAGACCAAGAATTTGAGGTTGCTGTGAGCTGTGACACCACAGCACTCTACCGAGAGAAACAGAGTGAGACTCTGCCTCAAAAAAAAAAAAAAAAAATATATATATATATGTATATGTGTATATGTATTAGTGTTCTTTCACAAATGAGCATGCGGAAGCCCTGTAATTCCTCCTCTAGGTGTATATCCAAAGGACCAAAAATCATTTGACAATAATGATATTTGCACCAGATTATTCATTGCAGCTCAATTCATAATTACCAAGTCATGGAAGAAGCCCAAGTGCCCATCGACCCATGAGTAGATCAATAAATTGTGGTATATGTATACCATGGAATACTATGCAGCATTAAAAAAATGGAGACTTTACCTCTTTTGTGTTTACATGGATGGAGCTGGAAAATATTCTTCTTAGTCAAGTATCTCAGGAATGGAAAAAAATATCCAATGTACTCAGTACTACTGTGAAACCAATTTATAATCACTCACTTTTGCATATGAAAAATGAAACACAACTAAAGCCTAGGATGAAGGAAGGAAGGGGAGGGAGAGGGGAAGGGAGGGGAGTAGATTGATGGAGGGTTAGTAGGGGGACCACACCTATGGAGCATATTGCAAGTACAAGTTGGATCTATCAAGTGTAGAACACAAATGTCTTAGTGCTGTAATTGGGTAAATGAGGTGAAGCTATGTTGATTAGTAGGATGTAAGCATTCCAATTGGTACAAATAATCAACACATCAAATCCCATAATGGCATAAATGTATTTATGATCTATGTACAAATGATTTAATAAAAAAATAAAAGCCCAAAGCCACATAGTTTTGTTGAGAAGAGGTTTGAACAGGGCTTGCCCCTCTCTAAATCCCATACACTTAAATCTACGTTTGGATTATTCACGTCACTGAGATGGAAGATTCTTGGTTTTTGCTCTGTCATCTCACAGAGGAGTAAACAGAGTCAAACAGAAATGAAATCAATTGTTCCAGGTTATATGGCCCATCACTGACTTCACCAAGCCTTGGGAACAGGTTCTATACTTTGTCCTCTCCTCTAAATTTATAATATGATCAGGAAGTAACCTGTGATAAACAGAGTTTTGCCGGGTGTGGTTAAAATCCTTTTTAAGAAATCTAATGCCATATTTGCATTTGGCCACAGGACATAGAATCTGCAGAGGAATAATTAAACACCTACTTTTAGCTCATGTTAGAACCAGGAGCAGAAATGCCAATAACAGTTTTTAGTAGAGGGCAGAGGCTACAGAGGTTTTTAAAAGAAAACAGTCACATTTTTATAATTTCTATTATTAACACAGAAAGAATCGTGGAAAATTATATATCGGCAGAGTATGAACACAAATTATTTTAATATTTCTGATTGCAATATAAAAACCTACTCTGAGGCTGTTTTATTAGAATAGATTTGATAATGAAGTTATTATTTATTGATTTGACTTGTGAATCCAGTCTATATGTCTGTACCTTTGACTGCTACTGAAGAAAATATATCTACAAATTTTAGTTAGTTTCATTTATCTATTTCATAATAACTTTTGTGGCTCATACCTGTAGTCCCAGCACCATGAGAGGCCGAGGGGGTGGATTTTCTGAGCTCGGAGGTTCGAGGCCAGCATGAGCAGGAGTGAGCCAGAGTGAAACTCTGTCTCTACCAAAAAAAAAAACAAAAAAGCCGGACGCTGTGGTGGGCACCTGTAATCCCAGCTACCTGGGAGGGAAAGGGCAAGAGAATCACTAAACGAAGAAAGGAAAAAAAAGAAAATTGAAAACAAAAAGAAAAAAAAAATACACATTTCAAACTAAGAAGAGCGAAGGCCAGCTGAAATTGAAAGCAAAATAAAAAAACATTAAAAAAATTAAAAAATATTTCATAACTCCTCGCCAACCCTTGAATATAAAACTAGTGGTTTTATATTTAAGTAAACACTCTTTTTATATCTGCCATCATATCTGCACATACAAATAAGACTGAAAATAAATTTTGTGATTTTTATACTTTAAATACCCTTCGTAAAACATCTTTGCATGTATATCAGTTACAATTACTGCTCACTTTCCAAAACACAGTGGCTTAAATGAACAGCTTTTTATTATTTTTCAATCCTAGGGGACAGCTCATGTGAAGTATTATCTGCTATCAGAGTGGCCTAGCTAGGCAGTTTGGCTCACGGTCTCTGAGTTTTCACACATGTTCAGAGGCTTTCTCTAAGATCCACGTGCTTTCTTGTGACCGAGCAGGATAGCTCAGACCTGTTTTCAGGCTAGCTCAAACCTTTTCTAATAGTGATTCCACAAAAGCAAGAAATTCAAGTGTAAATGTGCGAGAGATTTTCCAGCCTTTGTTTGTGACAAGTTTGCTAACATCCTATTGACCAAAGCAAGTTGCAGGGTTGGGTCAGAAAGTGGACTACAGAATTACGTGGCAAAGGGTGTGGTTACATGGAGGCTTTTAGTAGGCATCACAATGGAAGCATTGTACCATACAATGTCATATTTCTGATGTTTATCACTTATTGGAAGATCATCCAGGATTCACAGATATCTAACATTAATAAAATTATTGGCTAAATCCTAATGGTAGGTGTCGTGGCTCATGCCTGTAATCCTAGCCCTCTGGGAGGCTGAGGTGGATGGATCCCTTGAGCTTAGGTGTTCACTAACTCCCGGAGCAAGAGTGAGACCCGTCTTTACTAAAAATAGATAGAGCCAAGAGTGAGATCCGTCTTTACTAAAAGTAGATAGAGCCAGGCATTGTGTTGGGCACCTGTAGTCCCAGCTATACAGGAGGCTGAGGTAAGAGGATCCCTTAAACCCAGGAGATTAAGGTTGCTGTGAGCTCTGACACCATAGCAATCTACCCAGGGGGAGAGAGAGAGAGAGAGAGAGAGAGAGAGAGAGAGAGAGAGAGACTGACTCTGTCCAGAAAAGGAAAGAAGGAAAAGAGGGAGGGAGGAAGGGAGGGAGAAAGAGAAAAGAAGGAAAAGAAAGAAAAGGAAGAAAGAGAAAAAAAGAAATCTCAAACTTAGAAGCACTTTTAGGTAAGTATGAATTATTACCTAGTAACCTTTTTGTTTCGCAAATAAAGTGGCCAACTTTAATGCTGGGATTAATTAATGTCATGGATTGTGACTTGGACTGTTTGGAGGATAAGAACTATATCTTTTGACTTCCTGAGTCCCCTTCCAACTCTGAATCAATAAAGCAAAGCTTTGCTTTTAGGAAAAGTTAAGTAAATGTACATCAGTTATAATTGAGGTAGATTTAACTCGCTCACGTTTGCTTTTAATTGCTCATTATACATTTCCAATCACTTAGTTACTTTAATCAATTATCTATTGAAGCAATGGTGGTTTTAGATATAACATTATTAACATAGAAATTAAATGAGAGAACGCATGTGGGATTTTCAGTATTAACCACACAACTAATTAAATCATGTTGAATCCATTGACTTAAGTTTCACTTTATTATGAGCATTTATCCTGACATTTTATTTAACTGGGATTATTAGTTTGTGAATTGAGTATATCTGCCTTCATCTTTACGGATGCTACCATTATAGAATTATTTATATGGGAAAAATAGATGAGGTTGGCAATCAGCAGTGTCAGATTCAATTTATAGACCCAAACCTTTAGTGACTGAAAATGTCACCTAAACACATCTATGTCATGGGACTTGGGGTCTTTGGGGTTCTGCTAAGTTGATTTTGTAAATATTTGTTCTCTTGACTTTATTGTCACATAGCATGTGTGATGCCAATATTGATATTTTGAAGAGTACACAAAGCTATGAAAGACATAGCTCCCACTTTCAGAAGTTTATAATATGGAAAAGAAATAATAATATCATGCATAATAGAATGAAAAAAGGCTGTTATTACAGAATACCACAGACTATGTAAATTCGTAACAAACAGAAATCTATTGGCTCCCAGTGCTGGAGGCTGGCAGGCCCACCACGGAGGGGCTGAGTCTTCTGAGAGGCTCCTCTCTGTGTCTCCTCATGATGGAGGGCATCTAGCACAGAGTTAGGGACTCAGGTCTGCCATATGATAGAAATCTAATTATTTTTTAAAAATAAATTTTAAAAATGAATTCTATGTGTTGCTATTGATAGTAATAATTGTGTATATACAAGATTTTCATAACACTATTTTTGAAATATTTTTAATTATAAATTTGTGAAGTCTTTTGGGTTGATATTCTTAGCAGGAAATTTAATTTTGTATTCTTCCTTCTGGCATAGCCATCAAATCCCCAACTGATTTTAATCCCATCTGTTGTACACAGAAATATTCAAATACATTTCCTGTCTTCACCTAGTGCCTACCCACTCCACTATCATATACATGTCAAACCATAATGAAGGGACTATAGCCAATCATACACTTTCAACCATGGGAAACACTATCTTAGCATAACTTATTTCAAATGCGCCTCTGACATCTTCAAATACTGGTACTTTTATCCCACCACCTTGGATTTCTTGACTTTTATTACCAAGATGCTCAGAACAGGGAAGATTTTGCGGTGGTTTTTATAGTGTTGCTCCCAACTACTTGCATCAGAGTTACTGTGATGCTGTGAGTACAAGAAATTCAGATTTCCTGGTCTCACTGCCACAACCTGAATCAGATTCGCTACAGTGTTTTGAATTTGCATATCTCTTGGCCCTAAGTGTTTTCATTCTGCACACTGAGCTTTGGGAACCACCGATGGTGAGATACACATTATAGACATGGTTTTAACAACTAACGTAAAGTAGATGCTCCTCGGACCGATTCTGTGAGGAAAAAAAGCAGAAGCCAATATCATCTGAGCATAATTCACATACGTGTACAATCCTGCATTTCTCTCAGGATAATTGCAAAAAAACAAACAGGGCTTCTCAAAAGATCACATTTTAATTAAGTATATTTGTTCATTAAAATATTTTTACACTTTTGGATATACTAAACAAAGCATACTTAAGCTAATATTTATATGAGGGTTCCATATTTCTTTCTTTTTTTCTTTTTTTTTTTTGAGACAGAGTCTCAGTATGTCACCCTTGGTAGAGTGCTGTGGCATTACAGCTCACAGCAACCTCCAACTCTTGGGTTTAGGCAATTCTCTTGCCTCAGCCTCCCAAGTAGCTGGCACCACAGGCGCCTGTCACAACACCGAACTATTTTCTATTGCAGTTGTCACTGTTATTTAGCTGGCCTGGGCAGGGCTTGAACCTGTGTATGTGGCTGGCACCCTACTCACTGAGCTACAGGCACCAAGCCAGGGTTCCGGATTTCTACTATAATCACTTGCACATATTTTTCTGTAGTTTTTGTTAATGTTATTAATGCTTGATACTTACTGAGTACTTACCACATACAGTTCTTAGAATTTTACATGAATTATCACATTTGATTCCCCCCAAAAACTTATCTCAAACTTATTTCAGTTTAATAGATGGAGAAACTGATTCTTGGGAAGAGCCAGAAAATAATAGATAGTAAAAGGTGGAGTTAAGATTTGAACCAAGTCTGTAGGATTCCATGTGCTACGGCTTGAATGCTTGCCCTATCCAATATTCATTTTGAAATCTGACTGCCATTGTAATGGTGTTGGGAAGAAGAATTTTTAAGAGGCATTGTGGTCATGAGATTTCCATCCTCATCATTAAACTGATGTCGATATTGTAGAAATAAATTTGCCCCTGTTGCTCTCTCTCTCCTCTTCTCTTGATGCCCTAAAAAGTCTCCAAGAAAAAACAGCTGCCCTAGGGAATCGGTATATTACAATGCCCATGTAAAAGCTTTCCTATTTTACAATTAAAAGGAATGAATGAATATTTTCATCCAAGGTATTTTTTTTCAATAAAATAATAAATTATATGCATAATAACTGTGTTTTAGCTTTGGGAAAATTAAAAAGCCCTCAAACTCTTCTTCTATGTCCTCTGATATAGGTGTTATTTTATAAAAAAAAAAAAAAAAAAAAGAAATGGCAAATTATCTAGTATAACATCCTTCACACAAATATTTGTGACAATGTAAACTGAAAAATAATGTAAACTGTAAATAATTATTAATTGCTGTCCCCTTAATGTCACAATTAAGTACAAAAGAATAATGTATGGAAGTCGAGTTAATTTAGATGCACTTGCAAGAGAACAATAGGAAATATAGGAAAAATAGTTTATTATACATCTGCTACCTGTCAAGCATTGTTCTAGATGGTTTGCAATTTTTAACCCTAATTCTCAAATTAGTACTGCAAGATAGCTGTTGTAGGTATTATTTTACAGATGGCAACTGAGACTCAGAAATTCTAAAAAGCTTGCAAAAGTCCATGAACATAAAAATGGCCAAAGTAAGAGTTAAATTTAGGCATACGTGCATTCTTTCAGTAAAATTCTCCAGGTCATGTATAGCAGAAAATATGTGTTCAACGTTATTACTCCCAATTGCACACAGAAATGAACAAGAAACTACAAAATATGTGATCTCTTTTAAGGTGGCTGATAACCTGGATTTGGAATTGCTCATTAAATATTAATTATATTCCTTGACATTAATCCTTTAATTTAGTTCTAATGTACCCCTTGCAACATCATCATGCCATTAATTAGTTTAGCGACCCCAACAGCATGAAAGGATGAGCTTCTTGTCGGCCCAATTTAAGCTGTCAGATGTTTTTTAGTAACGACATCCGGAGAATGAAATTTCTTCATGATCATAGGCCATGTGAAAACCTAACATTATTGTCTTTCTCAGCAAATTCTCTATAATAGCAATATTAATTTAGCAGCTGAGATTTCTTTCCCCCAGAGAAAAGTTTAAAATAACTTGTGCTTTGCAATTAAATAGGAATTTTATTACTAAAAGAATTCAGAATCAGCTGAAAGTGAATTTTGTCAAAATTCTAGTAAAAATATGCAATAAAGTTAATTTAAAAATAACAGTTAATCTACCCCAAGATTGCTGCACCTAATTTCAATGGCTATACTATCTTACTTAACAATATAACATAAAGTAATACATGCTAACTTATATAAAAAAATACAGGATGAAAAACCTGCTACTTTAGTATCCCACTGCAAAAATAATTGCTAAAAGGAATCTTAGGGAAGCCTGTTAAAATATTTAAGTCTTTAATTACGAATCATTTCCCTAGCTTTATGAGTGGTGTAAGTATTAGCTAAATTGCGTGCTACAGAACTGCAAACAGATGGAATCAAATATAGAAACTGACGATATAAAGCAACTTACTTTTCCTTGCACTTGTGGAAAATACAATTAAAAATTGTTGAACAAGTTGCAGGTGAGAGAGAAACATATAAAATGTGGCTAATTCAAAAAGTGCATACAGATCAGTAAGACCAAATTATGTTTTATATTCCATTTGTACCAGTGCCTTATACTTTCTTTTTACTTCTTAAATTCTTAACTTTTTAAATCTTCATTATATTTATTTGCTTCATCTTAGTCTCCAATCTGGGACATTATATTCGAGTTACTTATTATTCTAAAGCTAAGTGTTTAGAATAAGACAACCTAATAAAGGGTGGCCAGTATTTATTCTTATTTTAATTTTAATTAAAAAGTGGGGAGAAAAAAAGTCTCTTGGTAGTAAAAGGCACATCACAGAACAGTTTGTGCATCTCACTCATAGTTGATTTTGTTTTTGTCTAATACTTTTATAGCATCAAATACTCAAAAGCAGGAAACAAGAGAGAGTGATCCAGTAAAGAGAAACACTCACTACTGATGATGAGAAGCTTCCAAGAAAATAGATGGAACAAGCATATAAGAGAAAGTTTAGCCCAAATTGGGGCAATTTAGTCAACAGGCAAATGATGCTGCCCTACCTATGATTATAGTAATCCAGAATTATATTCAACAGAATAATTAATGTTCATATTCAGTCATGGAAAATAAACAGCTACATCTTTTGGCAAGTTCAAACCAAACCATCGTTTGCTTTCTTTAAAAATTAGCAAAGAATGCATTTTGTTTCCTCTCAGAGGGAAGATGGGAAAGGTACAGGTGCTTGGGAAGGAAGGAGGTAGAGGTCTATAGCTGGAGCTCACCTGGAGGCAACAGAGGGCAGGAAACAGCGCCAGCCTGCTCACTGTGCTCACATGTGACACAGCATTTGCAGGTTCATAGAATGATAAACTGGCAGGAAGTAAGAATTACACAAATCAACACCCTCGCTCCACAGGTGAGAGGAAAAAAAAATCCAGAGACACTCAGAAGCCGTCGCAGAGCCACATACCAATAGATCTAGGAAGAAAATCCATGTTGCTTAATTTCCAAAGAACTTACTCTCCTCTATATCCCTCTTTAGTTCATTTTTTTTACCATTGGTTATAATAACATTTATTTCTCAAGTATTGTATTAAATATGGGGCCACCTTTCATGCTTTCTCTTTTTCTAATATTCTTTCTGTATACTGATATTGGCTTTGAGAAAAAAAAGGTTCATGAGTATTTCATGAATCTAATTTCTGGTCAACTTGAACTACTTTGCATTTATCACTTTCTCATTTTCCTATTTGCTCCAAGCTCATTATTCTACTTTTTATCTTTTCTGAACTGCAATTGGCATCTATTAACCTACATTCTGGTGCAAAATGACTTGTCTGGATGTTGAGTTTAACTGACAGTGGTGGTGATGCTGGACAGTGTGGTGTTGGCTGCCACTTGATATCACTTAGGATTTAACATTTCCTTCTATTCTTGAAGGACTTAATTCACATTTCAGCTTTTTTATTTGATAAAAAGAGAAGATAAAACACCATACCAGTGACCTTCAGGTATGCAAAATGACATCGAATGATTATACATTCATAAATGGATTAGTTGTTAGAGTCCAATACTATTATCCATTCATCTTGTATTCATGTTTTGCACAACAGCCATTTTTCAGGTACTTTTCAGAAAAAGAAAATGAAGGTAAAAGTATAGGCCTCCCCCTGAATAAGCTCCCATTTAATTAGAGATTACTAGAGGCAAAGAGGTAAAAAGTTCCCATCAATGTCTGCCACAATGCTTTAAGCAAGATGGGCTGTGAAGAGATGAGTCCAATGTAGAGGTATGGGATAGTATAGAGATCCTAGAGATGACCCAGCCACATAACAACATCTGGTCTTTGATAAACCTAACAAAAGATGCACTGGGGAAAACAATCCCTATTTAATAGAGTGCTGGGAGACCTGGCAGACCACATGTAGAAGACTGAAACTGGGCCTGCATCCATACCATTGATAAAATTAACTCTTGCTGGATAAAGGATTTAAATTTAAGGCATGAAACAATAAAAATTCAGAAGAAAATGTGGGGGAAAATAGTTGACAGTGTTTGTCTGGGAAAAGATTGGATGAAGACTCGCCCGGCAAATGCAAAAAACACCAAAAATAAATAATGGGGATCATATCAAGTTAAAACCTTTTGCACAGCTAAGAGTATCACAACTAAAGCAAATGACAGCCTTTGGAATGGCTATTTTTCCACATTACAAATCTGACAAAGGGCTGATACCTAGAATCTACAGATAACAAATTAATCAGCATGAAAAGAATAAAAAACCTGATTTATAAGTGGACAAGACATTTGAACAGAAACTTCTTTGAATAAGGCAGACAAATGGCCAAAAAACACATGAAAAAATGCTCAACATCTATAGAGGAATACAAATCAAAACCATTCTGAGATATCACCTAACTCTAGTGAGATTAGCCCATATCACAAAATCTTGAATCTGCAGAGGCTGGCATGGATGTGGAGAGAAGGGGGCACTTTTACAATGCTGGTGGGATTGAAAACTAATATAGCCTTTATAGAAAGTATGGAGAATTCTTAAAGAACTAACAGCAGACCTTCCAATTGATCCTACAATTCCATTACCAGGTGTCTACTCAGAAGTTAAAAAATCATTTTACCACAAAGACATTTGCACCAGAATGTTTATTGCTGCTCAATTTATAATTGCCAAGTTATGGAAGCAAACCAAGTGCCCATCAACCCATGAATGGATTAACAAACTGGCACATGTACACCATGGAATACTATTCAGGCATAAGAAAAGATGGAGACTTTACATCTTGTATGTTTAACTGAATGGAGCTGGAACACATTCTTCTTAGTAAAGTATCTCAAAATGGAAAAAAATACCCAAAGTACTCAATACTAACATGAAACCAATACATAGACATGACCACACAAAGGATGAAACACAAAAATAGTCTAGTACAGGGGAGGGGAAAGGAGGGAGAGGGGAAGAAAAGGAGGGAGGGCCATTAACAGGAGTCTCATCTAACACGCACAATGTGAGGGTGTTCAGCATGATCCCTGGGTGAAGGGCTCAACTACAACTTGAACTTTACCTTAAAACAATATAGTCTAAAAATTTTTACCCTCGTATCAATTTGAAATAAAGACAGAAAGAGGCAGAGAGATAGAGGTGCTCAGATCCAGACTGGAGAAGTCAGAGAAGGCTTTTGGAAGGAGATGATATGGAGATAAGTTACTTGGAGAACTCCAAGAAGGAGGAAACCAAGTGAAAATATAGATGGTGGCAGTGGGTAGTATAACACATAGCATTATAAAATATAGGGCTAAATGGATTGAATGTATTTAGGAAAAATAATAATTTTGGAATGGCTGGACTATAGGAAATGTCCTTAGAAAGGGCAGCAAACAGGCATCCCTAATTCCTTCATGCCACCCTAGAATGTTAGACTTTCATGTTGAAAATACAGGAAACACTTGAAAGACTTTAGCTGAGAAAATGATATGACAGGGTGGCGCCTGTGGCTCAGTCGGTAAGGCGCCGGCCCCATATACCGAGGGTGGCGGATTCAAACCCGGCCCCGGCTGAACTGCAGCCAAAAAATAGCCGGGCATTGTGGCGGGCGCCTGTAGTCCCAGCTACTTGGGAGGCTGAGGCAAGAGAATCGTTTAAGCCTAGGAGTTGGAGGTTGCTGTGAGCTGTGTGATGCCATGGCACTCTCCCGAGGGCCATAAAGTGAGACTCTGTCTCTACAAAAAACAACAACAAAAAAAAATGATATGATAAGATTTAAATTTTCGTAGTAAACTGCTGGCAGCAATATAGATTATAAATTTGGTGGAGGTTGAGTGTATAAAGAGGTGAGATTGGATGCTTCAAGTTGAAAAGATGAGGTTCTGATTAAAGGGAGCCCCAGTAAGAATGGAAAAGTGAGATGCACTAAAAACTAAGGAAATAAAATGGGCACTCCAGAGAATAGGGTGTAAAGATGTGAAATTAATCAACCTGGGCCACGCGCTTAATGAGTATCGGAGCTGGAATTGGAACCAGTGCCCACCTCCCAGTTAAGGAACCTTTCTGCAACACCAGTCTGCCTCTCTGTGTTTATGCTTTGACAATGACAATAATTAAATTTAAGATGGATTGTCTATTTATAGCCAAGGGCTATATTTAAGAGATTCCATTTTTCCTCATTATCCAAGGCAAGTGAACGCAGGTGTTTGATTCAACTAGAATAGGATGTTAACAACTCCCTCAATGCCTGAACTTCTTGAAAACAAATTGACATTGGCTGCCCTTGATTTAACCTTAGAACAGATATCACTTCCTCAGTGAGCAAGGTAAGGACACATCAAATCTCATCTCCACTGGATATATATAATTATGTATTTATATTTATATATAAAAATAATTACATATGATATATAATAATTTATATATAAATATATGTACAGTGGAGATTAGATTTGATTTGTCCTTATCTCACTCATAAGAATGTATATATATAAATAATTTGAGTATAAGTTATATTATATATATTTTTTTAATAGAAAGCATCACAATGTCAATAGATACTGTTGCTAAGACTGAAGCACCTCACAATTAAATCCCTAATTCCTAAACAGGTTTAGGGGAGTTATAATCAGGAAAGGGGATGGGTAAGTAGCAAATGACCATCCATTTGCATATGACTCTTGCTTAGCCAAGTGCCAGATATTATGTCAACTTACATCCTTGTTGCCAAAACCTAAAAGGGGAATGTGTATGGTGTATGAATGCCCTTTGAGAAAATGTGAAAAGGAAAACTAAAAGTTAGCAGTTGCTACCAGGCATTGCTTCAAAGTGATTATTTGTATTTAAATATTTTATGATGTTTGGTTTACAGAGCTATGACATTTCTTTGCCCAAACTTTTGTGCTCTTTGTTGTGCTATAATTAAAGATTTCCAACTCTTGTCAACGCTCCTTAACTCACTGTTGCCCATCACTTAGATTACTTTGGGTAAACAGTTTGTCACACGTTTTGTGCAACAGAGTTGACAATATTGCCCACAACTTCACTAGCAGCTTATGGTGAAAGTCAGTGTCCTATCACACATGTAAGCGCTTATTATCTGAAGATTGTTAAAACAGTTCATAAGAACTGTTCTGCAGATTTGAGAAAGTTCTTGCCCCTGGAGAAAATTCACTCAGTATTTATTTATATTATATCAATGCACCAAGTGTCATTAGATTTTCACAGAGAGGAAATATGGACACCCAACATACGTGTTCCACATATAGGCAAGTCTTGGATGCACTTTAATCTTCAGATGCACTTGCAAAGCAGGGAAGTGGAAAGGCACATTGGTGGTATTATCAACACAGTAATGGTAGAACTGTTTTCTCTAAAAGCTTTAATTACACAATACTAATAGGAAATTACACAATACTGATAGGCAATTACACAATACTGATTGGGGGATATTTTGGAGGTGCATTCACTTGCAGATTTATCTATGAATATCCCTCTAGGCTATGAGTTCTTCCTTTAGACCAATACTTCTCATAGAACTGAGTTTTATACAACTTTCGGGACATGAATCTACATGAAAACATTTTTTGTGGGAGGATATATCTTTATGTAAATTAATTAAAAACTATGTGATACAATGTACAGTAGAATCACCATAGTTGCCCACGTCTTTACATTGATCCCCTCCTTAAACTGACCTAATTTTCATGAACAGACATGCACCACATGTATGTATCAGTAGAGTAGCCCTAGTTCCTTGTGTTGACCACTGTCTTATGTTAACCCATTTGTTACAGTCCCTTGGGTGGTCAACTTTCAGAGGTTCTACTGTATACACTTAGAGTATCAGTATTACATCTCATAATAGAATATATTACATATAGCGTTTATTATATATGAGAAACATAATTCATTGTGACCATACTATCAATTACCAAATACATCTATACCTTCTCCTGCCTCTGAGCCTGGAGATATGTAGCTCCCAAGGCTTGTGACATTCTTTACAACCCTTCCTGCCCTTTCTCCTCTCCCTAATTGTTTTTCTAAATCCTATTTATCTTATGGGTCTCCACATAAATGGAGAGTTCCCATTTATTACTAAAGTGCCCTCTCTGATCACTTATACTTGTTAAATTGGTCATTATGTTTGTAATGTACCCTGAATTTCCTTATTGGTAATGTTTTTCTTTTTTAAAGTCATATTTTTTATTAAATCATAACTGTATAGGTTTATGGGGTACAATGTGATGATTTGATATACAATATGGAATCCCTAAATCAAACTGATTAATATAACCATCACTTCACTTACTTATTTTTTGTGGTAAGACATTTACAGTTTACTCTTAGTTGTTTAGAAATGTACCCTGCATTTTGCACATTACTCGAGATCTCTTCAAATCATAATGTTAATTATAACCGTGATCACTTTTCTAAAGATAGACTATTAACTCCCTGGGGAAAGTGTCAATGCCTACTTTCTTCAGTGCTTTTTTAGGTTCGTGAAATTGCCAATATTATGTTGTCTTTTAATGTAAAAGTAGCAATTTCATGTGGTTCAAACTCTTATATGACTCAGCATTTAGCAGAATAACAGTCTGAATGCTAAACACAATTGTATAACTTCAGGTGTCTTCATTAAGTATATTTCTACTAATTCACACAATCAAATGAAACATTTGATTCAGGAGAGTTTTTACCAACTTATTCTTACTCAGATCTCAGTGATGATGGATTAATTTATTAATTAATGGTTATATCATAGATTAATGATCATGATTACTTGTTTACTTACATAAGACATCTATGTTAAAGAACATATTAAAAGAATAAAAAAGAGAAGGAAAAAATTAACAGCAATTTATGCCAGTATTTATAACTAGTGGATGCAATATTCTTCATCAAAATTAGATGGTTTCAGCTGAAGTAGAAACACGTTCTGGTGTCCGATGCCCTCTTTCCTCGGAAATCATGGAGCACACATGCTCTCAAGTAGATGGCCTATGATCACTCTTAAGCAACACCTGTAATGGGAAAATTAGTATTGACCTGCAATGGTCATGGACTTAGGGAAAATGATGTTGTGGAAGGTTACCTAGGAATACAAAAGATTTCTCAACTCTTGGTAGAAATAGCTCATTTTGGTAATTATTTAATGTTTCAAACAGAAATGGGCAAACTATGGCCTGTGGGAAAATACAGCTTGATTGGACCATAGCCCTTTTGATTCATTGCATATAACCGTGAAAATACTACAGCAGAGGATCCGAGTAGTTGTCACAGAAATAATATTGCTGCGAAGTATTAGTTACTTGTCTCTTTATAGAAAAAAGTTTGTTAACCCCTGATTTAAGAAATATGTTCTTTGATACATCAAATTGCTTAGAAGTTATTGGTTTAAAATTAGAAATACATGGTAAAGTTTGTAGGCAATGATTAAATCATGCAAATAATTGGCATTGTTATTTCATTTGCTTACCTTGCATTGGCAAGGGTGTCGCCTACTCCAGCATAGGGTAATGGAACCAATACTGTCAGGGTTAATTTCCTTTTAAACTAGGGCTTAACAAAAAAAGCAAAGTTTGTCAAACATGAAATGACTTGTGTCTTCTTACAAATGTCTTACCACAAAAAATAAGTAAGCGACCATAAATGGGACTCTGGGTACTCCCAGGTCACATCCAAACACATCTCTGAATATAACCATCTACACATCTTTGATTTTTCACAACTGATTTATAAATTTGTCATTTCCTGGGCAACAATTTTATTTTTTTTCCCTCCTAAGTTCTGATCAGTTACATTTTCACATGTGCCAAATCTTTGTTTCTTCCTTGGATTCTAATTCTCAGTCCTTGTGGTTTTTCTGTGGCTAAATGAGTTATTCCCAACTCCCATCCACAATTGTCCAGAGGCAAGCATTCAACCCATTCATTACTTACAGCTTCTGTTACGTTACGTCTTTGGTACATCCTCTGATCACTTATATCTGGTTCTTATTTCCAGAGATATATTTTTATATATCCCTAGATATGTATATATATAAAATACAATGTACATACACATATATATGACCAGTTTATGCATACTATTCACTGATGCAATCTTCTGTGATACCTCCTTGCATATATCTGGATTTAATTTATCTATGTTTTTGCTTAAAAACTTTGTTATACATCAAATGCACTACATTCTTCTGGTAAGACCGGCTTTCTATTTGGCTTATGTGCATCAACATAAACTAATTCACTGTCAAGCTAAGAACAAGTGGAAATAAAAAATATATATATTTTAAACAATTCTACTCTAATTTACATTTGTAAGCAAAATACTTAATTGAGCCTGCACGTAATATCAAGACTAAGAAAAACCTTTACTATTGTCTAGAAACCTTTAACACATGTATAAAAGTAGTTAGAGGTTTGCAGATAAACACAAGTGCTTTGATTTAAAAAATAATATCTGTCTCAGTAGATTTGCTAGATATGAAAGACAGAAAGATAAATATTATATTGGCTTTATACTTAAGAAGTTAGAAGAAATAAAAGTGAACTCCCATAACAATGCATGCAATAAGATCAATTCTACAACTGACATTAATGGAAGTTAACTGATAATCCAGACTGAGGATTTAAACTATTAAACTCATTAATTTTTTCCTGGAATTTATATGCACAAATGTACAAATTAGCTATTAATGAAGAAAACCTTAGAAATACAGCTCAGAAATTCACCAGTGATCCATACCAAAAAAAGTCCCTGAACTCTATGTCAAACTAGAGAAATGTATCAAATAATCCATCTGAGTTTTTGTTGGTTGCAAAAACATGGAATAATTACCACCAAAATAATGAAAAGGTCAAAACATGTTATAATAAATGAAGTGAGCCTCTGCCTGTTGTCAACATCGCTCCCTTTAATTGGCATTTGTTTTTCAAGAAATGCTGTGACATTTATACTTCAATTATATATGATATGAATACTAACCAAGTTTCAAAACAAACAAAACAGCTACAAAATTAAAGTTCTACCCTTGGAGCAGAAACAAAAGCAATAAAAAGTTTACATCTAAAAGCAAATCTGGGTTACACCCCCTCAAACACAGAAGCTCTAGATTTACCATTGATTCAAGCATATGAGTCTTCAGGCTACATTAACAGGAGGGTTTTTATTCATTGAATACTTTTTAATTGACGTATTTAGTATTAAGCCAATGTGGACAATGTGGAACTGGTGTCTCCTCTCCTCTCACCATACTGTACTTGGCATTAAGTTGATTTTCTAAAGCAGAAGTCATGTGGCTCATTTGTACAATAAATCTTTATCAGTTGCACAGTGACTATTCAATAAAGTTTCCACTCCTTAGCCCCAAATGCTAGCCCTAACTTACCAGCTTTATTGCTTATTTCCTCCTTATATTCATTTAACTATATTTATTACTTAAATATAAGTAACTATATTTATTACTTTAATATAAGTAACTGACAGTTACTTCCTCCCTCTGGTCCAGAATACAGTTTATGTCCAATGCAATGGCAGTGACTTGAAAAATGAATGCAGAAACCAATCAAAAGATTTCACTTCCTCTCTATCTCCTTAGATGCAATGATAAATATGTACTGCACTGGTATTTCTACTTATCCACCAATAAATGGGAATCCTTTAGGATCTGAAGAGATTTGAGCACTGCTCGTTTGATGGTGGGCTCACAAAGATAGAGTTTTGGCCCCCACATACAACAGTTGTTCCACAAAGGCATGGATGGGGGAATTTTGATCTTATATTGCTTTGATCGGCGTATCCATCCAGTCATAGCTCCCTTATATCAATTAAGAGAGTCATTACAGACAATTCAGGATCATGTGTGGTTTTTTTAATGGAACTCACAGAAATCAAGGAAGCATAGAATAATAATTACTAGAACAATAATGTGGGTTACATAATCTTCTCCCTGAATGTAGTCCCAGTTACATACTTGGGAATGGCATTCATCGAACTTACTTAAGAACTGAAGAACTCCACTCTGCATTAATTTCATTTACTTTCATTGAAGAGAAGAAGAACTTACAACACATCCCCTGGCAGAATGCAGATAGAGAGGGGAAAGATTCATGTAGTAGGTCTTGGGTTGTTATAATGGAATTTCACAGACTGGGTGGATTATCATTTGTTTCTCATGGTTCTGGAAGCTGGGAAAATCAAAATCAAAGTAGATTCAGTGTCTTGTCAGATTCCTCTTAATTCTAGAGGCTATCGTCTCACTTCACTGTGTGCTCCTTCACATGGCAAAAAGATCGCTGGGAGCTCTGAGAGGTCTCCTGTATAATCACATAGTGAGGGCTCTGTCCTTGTTACCTAATCAGCTGCCAAAACCCTCACCTTCCAATACTATCATCTTACTGTGAGGATCTTAACATACAGATTCAGACATTCAGTTTACGGAACTCAATATATCAATCGATTATTGCATTTCTTGCAAATGCTTTGCTCTGCCTCAATGTCTTTCTTTAGATAACTTCTTTCATTAGAACTACGTGTTAAAGGTAGGGATATATGTTATAAAAAATCATACACTATTCCAAGCACAAGAGACATTAAAATATGGTCCTATTTGCTAAATATAGTTTGTATTTTTACTTTGATTCTGACATATGCTGCTTATTCTAGTAGTCATTTATGACACTAGATGGTTATGTTTATAGATTTTTTTTTTTTTGAGACAGAGTCTTACCATGTTTTTTAGAGTGCTGTGGCATCACAGCTCACAGCAACTCAAACTCCTGGGCTTAAGCGATTCTCTTGCTTCAGTCTCCCAAGTAGCTGGGACTGCAGGCACTTGCCACAACGCCCGGCTTATAGATATTTATAGAGAGGCTCCAAGACTATGTCTAAATCAAAAAATTATCATTGTAAAAAATGAGAAAATGATAATTAAAGGGATTAAGTGACTTTCCCAAAGTAGGGTTCTTATTTCGATAACATGTGAGCTGAACAAATATAGATGTCTTCTCCTACTATACATACATTTTTATTTTTACAAATAAAATAATAAAACAGTAAAAAAATAACATAACCATCAAGAAAAGAAAGGAAAATAATTCAAAGGAGGCATAATAGAAAATTGAAATCAATCCATAGTTACAAATTCAGAAGCAGATTATTTGATTTAATAGGATTATTAGAAGGGACTATTAGGCCTGAATATAAAAGCTCCATCCAAAACATGAGTTATATGTTTGGACTCTCAAAATTACATGAGAGCCTTACTTCATTAGAATTTTGGAATTATTGTCTTCTACCTTGAACACTATGAGAATCACTCCTGTCATTAAGGGATTTCAAATGGAAAAGGTGAAAAAAATCTCATAAAACATGCCTAAGTTTTCACGTTTATGTGTCAATTGAATGTCAATATTTTTTGAGGATGTGTAAATTCCAGGTGAAGAAACTAATGTAAAAATTGCACTTGAGCAGTAAAAATATATAAAATTACCATGTAGGGATACTTCTGCAACCCATGTGATGGAAACCATTTTACAAAAAAACCTCAATAAATACAAGTGATCTCAAAATCAAACAAGAAAAAAAAAGAAAACAAGAGAAACAATGTACTTGAGAGCGAGTAAGGAGACACAGCACAGAATCAATTGATATTTTGGAATAATCTGAAATAGATTAGAAAATCATTCCTAAATTAAAGACAATAACACTGAAGAAAGTGAACAAGGGAAAAGGACAAGGAAAATAATTTAGATAATACAAGGAATATTTAGGGAAAAAAATCAAAATTAAATGGGTAAGTTAAAGATAGGATTAGACAAAGCTGAACACAGAATTGATAAAGTGTAATGGATATACAGATTAGCAATGTGAGTGCATAAAGCTATAAAGATTTTTTATGTAGAAAAAAATTAAAAGATATGAAAGAAACACTTAAATATAAATTTAAGTGAATTTAAATTTCCATTTAATTGAATATCAATTTCCAAAGAATTTCAGACAGATGGACCCTATAGAGTAAGCTAGATTCAACATTCTAAAAATAATTTCTAATTAATGTCAATACTCCAGAATCCATTCATAAAATACATGACTACTCAGACTAAAGAATCACACCAAGTACAAAACAGATGAATAACGATAATATAATTTCTGCAAACCATACTGAAGTGTAGAATACCAACTTCATGAAAACAGCATTAAAGATTAGAGTACAAAGAGCAGTTTTGAGAAAAGTATTGGTAAATATTTAGGTAACTCCAAGTAAGTATTAACAATAACACAAATAATAACATGTAGACCAGAAAGTGTCAAAATAAGTCTAATCAAAATTAACAATTCAAGATGTTGGACTGGGATTCAATAAACTAAATCAGTTATAACGCCCATGTTTTCAGGTAGGAAAATGAGATACTGAATATATTGTGTCTTTGTAAAGTATGCATGTTAAAAATTTAAACGTAAGTAAGAAAACATGAACTATAATACTTATGATATCTAGTGGTGGGTAGAAATAGAGCTTGAGAAATTCATTTCATTACAATTAAATTAGAAATATAGGGTGGCTCCTGTGGCTCAAGGAGTAGGGCGCCAGTCCCACATGCCGGAGGTGGCGGGTTCAAACCCAGCCCCGGCCAAAAAACCACAAAAAAAAAAAAAAAGAAAAGAAATATATATACATCAAAGAAAAAAATATGGAAAATATAAAACACAAGATGAGGAGAAAATATTCAATAGCTCAATAAATATTGATGTATTATCTATGTAATTTCACAAACAGAATTTTTCAGAAACAGGAAAATAAAAAGGCCATCTCTGTTATTCACAAAAGACCCATCGAACCATGATTTAGGAGAAAGAGCAAGAAAAAAATGTATTGAATGACACCTAAAAGAAGGCTGTTGTAGTAAAGCAAGTTTTCACAAAACAGAGAAGCAAGAAAATAACTAGGGTAAAGGAGCTAATTATTAAAGACTAATAAACCATTCAATATGAAGTATAAAAATGTAAATGTGTTTTTACCTAAAATATAAGCATAGGCATGATAAGAAATTGAAGGTATAAAAAGAATTTTCCTAACACATATACATAGTGTTAAATGTAAAAGTAGGTTTCCCAAAAATTGATAACATGCATTAAAAACAGCTTACTTCAGAGCAGGTATATAGAATCTCACACTCACCAATGAAAGAACTCATTGTTCCATAATAATTAGTTTTGAAAAAGTCCACAAAATGATTTCAACAAATGCCAATAAATCTGTATCCTATCAACCATAATCTCTAGTTACATGGCAGTAAATTTAGAAATCAATAACAAATATGGAGCCTATTTTCCATGAAGTTTGTAAAGGAGAAACAGTGCACATTATCTTGGTTGATGTACACAATCAAAACCTTCACTCAAGGGCAGCGCCTGTGGCTCAAAGGAGTAGGGCATTTGCCCCATATGCCGGAGGTGACAGGTTCAAACTCAGCCCTGGCCAAAAACTGCAAAAAACAAACCACAAAACCTTGACTCAAACTCTACAAAAGTAATGCGTGTAACCAAAACATTTGTGCCCCCTTAACATTGTGAAATTAAAAAAAAGAAAAGAAAATATCACCTATCAGAACTGCTAAGATATAGCTAAATCAGTACTTATAGGGACATTTAAAAATCATAAAATATCTTTTAGAAGGGAATACTAAAAATTCGTGAATTAATTTTACAATAGTGTAAAATCAAATAACTAGGAGGAAGAAAATAGTAAAGTGTAAAGTCCTGAAATTTCTCTAGTTACACTTCGGTGAATTTAGATATCAATAACAAATAAATAACCTATATTCTAAGAAGTTTGTAAATGAGAAAATATATTTGCTAATAATTTCTATATCAAATAAAAATGATTATGAAAATTATAAAATTTACATAAATAAACATAATGTTTCATGGAAGTGGTGAAAAGAATGATCCTAATATTAATTCATGTTGGACTTAAACTTAAGGCATGAAACTGTAAGAATTCTAGAAGAAGAGGTTGGAAAAACCCTTATAGATACTGACCTAGGCAAAGAATTTATGAAGAAGATCCCAAAGGCAATCATGGCAAAAAACAAAAATAAATAAATTGTACCTGATTAAATTAAAAAGCTTCTGCACAGTAAAGGAAATAATCAACAGAGTGAACAGACAGGCTACATAATGGTAGAAAATATTTGCATACTATACATCTGATAAAGGGCTAATGACTAGAATCTATAAAATATTCATGCACAGAAATAAGAAGACATCAAACAACCCCATTAAAAAGTAGGCAAATGACATGAACAGGAGAAGATAGACTAATGGCCAGTAAACATATGAAAAATGCTCAACATCTCTGCATCAGAGAAGTGCAAATCAAAACCGCAATGAGATGCCATTAACTCCAATGAAAATGTCTTTTATCGAAAAGTCCTAACACAATAGATGCTAGCGTGGATACAGAGAGAAAGGGAGACCTATACACTATCGGTGGGACTTCAAACTAGTATAGCCTCTGTGGAAAGTAGTATGGAGATAATTCTAAGAATTGAAAGTATATCTGACATTTGATCCAGCAATCCCAGTGCTTGGTATTTACCCAAAGGGGGAAAAAAGTCATTCTATAAAGGAGACACGTGCATTTTAATGTTTATATCAGCAAAACTCACAGTGGTAAAGATAGGAAAATTACCCAAGTGCCCATAAGTACATGGGTGAATTAGTAAAATGTGTTATATGTATACCATGGAGGATAACTTCGCCATAAAAAAATGGCTGTTACCTTTTGTAATAGGGATAAGTAAATTCACAGATAATGGTACAATGCACACTACTTTGCATAATAGACACGATCATAACCTTGACTCAAACTCAACAAAAGTAATGCATGTAACGGAACTTGAGTGCCCCCATAACATTCTGAAATTTAAAAACAGAAAGAAAATATCATCTACAAAACTGCTGCCATATAGCTAAATCAGTACTTACAGGGACATTTAAAGCCATAAAAAATGTTTTAGAAGGGAATATTAAAAATGCATGAATTAGTTATTCAACATATAAATTAGAGAGCAACAGTGTAAAATCAAATAACTAAAAAGAAAGAAAATAGCAAAGGGTAGAGGACTGAAAATTCTCTTTTATAAAAGATTAGAGGGTATATATTATAAACTTTGTAGGCCACATATTCTCTGTCACAACTACTTTAGCTCCGTTATTGTAATGTGAAAATAGCCACAGACAAAATATAAACTTATGGACAGGATTGTGTTACAATAAAACTTTATTTATAAAACTAGGGAAAGAGCCAGAATGATCAATGATCAACACTTGGCATAAAGGAATACAAAAAAAAAAAAAAATTGAGATAGAAAAACAAGATAACAAAAAGAATCAAAAAAAAATTTGTCTCAGAAGGAATAATAAGTAGACAAATCTCTATAAAGCTTGATAAAAGATAGAGAAGTCACAGACAAATTTTATTTGAGAATAAAAAACACACGCTAGATACAATAATAGATATTTAAAATGTAAAAGAAAATATATGAATAATTTTATGCTAATAATTTAAAAACAAAATAAAACATTTTAGGAAATGTATATATCTTTTTATATTCTATATCATTATATATTTATTTTATATATGTCTGAATTATATATCATATTTAAAATCCTAAAAAAATAAGAAAAACAGAAAGCATTAAAAGATTGTATCCATAATCAAAAATTTATAATGAAATAAGCATGAGATCCAATTCAGTTTTATTTCTCCCCTTAAAAAATAAACTGCCTCTGTCTTATACAGACTGTTTAAGAATTATAAATAAAGGAATATTCTGCATTCTATTTATGTAACTAGTGTAATTCTGACAATATAAAAGGCAAGGATAAAAAAGAAAAAATAGTTACATGCAAATTCATTAATGAATAAATAACTCGATTTCTTAAATCCATTAAAATAATAAATTTAATAAGAGCTTACGAAAATTAATATATATTGATTACATTGAGTTTATTCCAAAAATTATAAAGTGGTTTTATAATGGTGTAATGCAGTGGTCCCCAACATTTTTTGGCACCAGTTACTGGTTTATGGTATCACATCTTAATGTATCCAATGGAAAAATGGAAAAGAAAAATCAAAGAAATAATAAAGATACATTTATTAAATATATATGTGTGGCCATAAAGTTCGTATGCAATTTAAAATATTTAACAGTGTAAATTACACATGAACTTTATGTCCATCCTGTATGATAAAAGAGGACTAGTTCTAATATTGGCACCTCTAAGATAAAAGAAAGGTTACAAATTGAAAGAAAAATATACTTTAGCCAAATAGAAACCAAAAGAAACTACAGTTGTCATCTGAAAAAAGAGAATTAAAAGTAAAAAATAAAATAGTTAAGTGTGAAATATGGTTATAACAAGCTATAAAATGTAATGTAGTTCATGAGGATACATAAAAATATGTATATACCAGAGGTGGTGGGTTCAAACCCAGCCCCAGACAAAAACTGAAAAAAAAAAGAAAAAAAAAATGCAGAATGAAAAACATAGTCTATGAATATACTGAAGAACTGATGGAATTGAAGGAGTAAAACAATCAATAATTGTAATTTGACAATTTCAAAAACTCTTCTCAAAAATTGATAGTTGAAGGAGAAAAGTAGTAACACAGGATACTATCAGTGTACTGAATACATTTAAACCACTATATATGTAGAGAGAACTACACCCAATTGAAAGAGAAGATAGTTTGTTTTTGAGCACAAGGCATCATTTATAAAAATACAACATAGACACTTTAATAATATTCAAAATACCAAACTATATTCTAAGGCTAAAATGCAATCAATTTAGAAATAAAATGAGATAACTAAAACTTACGTTTTTAAAAACAGTACACCCTATCTGGGTGAAGGGCGCACTTACAAATTTGACTCAATCTGTACGAAACCAAAGTAAGTAAACAAAACAGATGTACTCCTGAATATTCTGAAATTTTATAGAATTGTATATTACTAAATAAATGTTTTGGTTAAAAAGAAAGTCATAAAATAGGGCAACGCCTGTGGCTCCAAGGAATAGGATGCCGGCCCCATATGCCGGAGGTGGCGGGTTCAAACCCAGCCCTGGCCAAAAAAAGAAAGTTATAAAATAAATAAATATAATATCACTGACAATATTTCACTGAAAATAAGGCAGCTTACCAGTAAAGCAAGGCACAGATTAAAATTTATATTTTAAATACATTCATCAGATAGAAGTGAAGGTTAAAAATAAATGGTCATTGAAAATCTAAAATATCTATAAAAACTTTCTTTGCACTAATAATTTATGGCAAGATTACAGGACTCAAGTTCAAAAAACAAAGCTAATCTTTTCACTTGTACTATCACTAATAATTGAATTTAAAATAAAAAATTACATTGGCATATTCAAAATGAATAAATCTTAAAAAAATCATGTGACATCTATCTTGGGAAAACTACACATGTTGATGACAGAAATCAAGAAATAAATAGGTAAGTAAAAGGAGAGATATTCCACATTATGGATAGAAAGACTTGATATTGATGAAATGTTTTTCTCAGTTTGATCTGTGAATCAAGGTAATTCCAATCAAAATTATAGCAAGTTATTTTATAAATATCAACAGATTCTAATTTTATGTGAAGAATTGAAAGACCTAAAATAGACAATGCATTTTAGAAGTGAACACAGAGGACTGATGATAACAAAGTTTAAGACTTACTGTAAAGTGACAATAATCAAAAGAAGGTGGCATTGGAGAAAAAATCGGCAAATAAATCAACGGAAAAGAATGCAGAGCCCAGAAATCGAGCCCTAAAAATATAGTCAACTGATCTTGGACAAAAGACAAAGAAAACACAAAAGAAGAAAGATAATCTTTTGACAAAAGTAGTGCTGGAATATTTAGACAGCCACGTGTAAAATAAATAAGTACATCTAGATACAGACCTTGTACTCTTCTCGGAGACTCAACATGGATCACGGAATCACATGTAAAGTGCAAAACTGTTAAGCTTCTAGAAGATACCATAGAAGTAAGCCTAGGTAACCTTAAATTTGGGGAAGACATCCTAGGAACCACAAACACAAAAGGAACAACACACGTAAGAAACATTATTAAAGCTGGACTTGGTTAAGATGGACTTGGTTAAGATGTCTCTGTGCAAGACACTGTGAATAAGGAGAAGACGAGCCACAGACTGGATGGATATATTTGCAAAAGATATATCTAATAAAGGACTGTTGTCCAAACTATACAAAGAACTTTAAAAACTCAATAATAAAATGAACAATCAAATTTAAACAGCTGAATAGATACCTCAGTGCAGTAGCTGGACAGATGGCCAAAATGTACATGAACATCATGTGTCCCAACATCATATGTCATTAGAAACTGCAAACTAAGATACCACCTCACATCAGTTAGAATGGTGATCATCCCAAACCTGATAACATGACACACTGGTGATGGTGTGATACAAGAAAAACTCTCATTCATTGCTTCTTGAAATGTAAAATGACACTGCTATTTGGGAAAACACCTTGCAGATTTGTCACAAATCTAGTGCTCCCACCATATAATCCAGATGTCATGCTCCTTAGTATTGACCCAAAGGAGCTGAAATTTAACATCCATGCAAAACCCTGCATATTTAAAATATTTGCACTTGGATATTTATAGCAGCTTTATGCATAATTGCATCTGAGAGCAACCAAGATGTCTTTCAGTAAGTGAATGGATTAGCCGTGATACCACAAGACAATGGAATATCACTCAGTTTGTAAAAGAAATTGGCTACTGAGTCCTTAAAAGACTTGGAAGAAACATTAACGTGAATACTAACAGATAGAAGTCAAGCTCAAAAGGCTACTTATTACATGATTCCAACTATATGACATTCTGGAAAAGGCAAATCTATGGAGATAAAACAAAATCAGTGGTTTTTAGAAGTTAGTGAGAAGAAAGAGAAGAAAGGCTGGAGCACAGGGGATTTTTAAGATGGTGAAACTATTGTGTAGTTTACTATAACGTTGAATGTGCGTCATTAAACTTTTGCCATCACCCATATACAATGTATAACATCAAGACAGAATCCTAATGCACACGACAGTCTTTTGTTATCATATGTCAATGTAAGTTTATTGACAGCAATAAATGTACCACTGTGCTGAGGGATGTTGAGTCTGAGTGAAATTGTACACCATAAATGTCTGCAGTTATGATTTAATAAAAAAATAAGTTTAAAAAAAGTGAGTGTAACTATGTGTATGGGGTAGGGGCAAAGGATGTCTAGGATTATCTCCTCAATATGGCTGTGAACCTAAAAAATAGAGTCTATTAAAAAAAAATGACCTAAGCCTACAAATTAAGTAGTTAAAAAGGAGAAACCTAGATCATTTAATGTAAAGAAGGAGGAAATGATAGTTATAAAAAATCAATAAAGCATAAAAACTATATAGCAGATGAGCAAAATTAAACTGTGTTTTTGAAAACATTCATAATAGTAACAGATATTTGGTTAATTTTTCAAGAAGAAAAGGAGAAAATTCAAAGAAGTGGAAAATAAAAACTCTTGAAAAGTTATAAAAATGGATGAAAAAAGAAATACAGAATTTGAGTAAAACAATTACTATTTAGGAAATAAAATGCTAGTAAGGTGACCTCCTTTCCCACCAAAATTAAGACCATATGCTTTTAGTGATTAGTTATAATGATTTTGAGGAAAAATTAATTTTAATTTATATAGGTTATTCCAGAGTAAAGGAATAAAATAAAACAACTATAATATTGATTTTTATGAAGGCAATAAATTATTGGCTTTGAAACTATATAAGAAAAATACATGAAAGGAATTTGAACTCCAACTTCAGAAACCCTAAATATCATATTAGCTTTCCAAAGTCCATTTTTGTATTTAAATATACTCTGTTATATTTAAGTTGGATTTATCTCAGACATTCCAAGGAAGTTTTAATATCAGAAAGTTTAACAATGTTGTTTATCATATTAATAGAATTATTAAATCATGTGATTATGATTCATTTCAGCACTAGTTTATGTTAAACATAACAAACGGAGAATAGAATGAAAATTTAAAAATTGAAAATGTTTGCATTCCTAAAATTTAAATCTAACTTAGAGAATAAACATTAGTTATAATCCCTTTAAATTCGGTAAGTCAGAGAATGTGTACTAACACTGAAAATTTTAGATATACTATTGGGAGGTTTGGAACAATATCAAGAAAGAAAAGAAGAAATTGGAAGTTAAGACTTTCAAGGAGGAGATAAAATGTTTTTATTCCTTGTACATAATTCAATCATCCAGGTTGAAAGGTTTATTGAATCAAGAAATTGAACTAAAGAGTTCAAAAATCCTGATAGATGAGATGCTTCATAAAGAGAATAACAATTCTTGACATAAGCAATAGCTAACTAGAAAATATTAAAAAAAATAGGGTACAATTAACTATGTCGATAAGCCTATAACATTTTTAATAGATTTTTTTTTTGAGACAGAGTCTCACTATGTCACCCTGAGTAGAGTGCTGTGGCGCCACAGCTCACAGCAACCTCAAACTCTTGGGCTTTAGCGATTCTCCTGCCTCAACCGCCCAAGTAGCTGGGACTACAGGTGCCTACCACAACACCTGGGTATTTTTTGGTTGCAGTTTTCATTGTTGTTTAATAGGCCCTAGCTGGGCTTGAACCCTCCAGCCTTGGTGTATGTGGCCAGTGCCCTACCCACTGAGCTACGAGTGCCACATATAGATTTAAGTAATTAACACTATGGTAAAAAAAAAAAATTAAAATACAGTAGAGGAAGATATCTGAATACAAGGACAGCCGTTTATTCTCTAAAACAAAGATTAGCAAACTTTTTGTATAAAGGGACAGCTCGGAAATGCTTTAAGCCTTATGGATCATTTGCAATTTTGTTTGTCTCCCTGATTTCTGTTGCAACTACTGGACTCTGTCTTTGTAGTAGGAAGGCAACCATAGACAATATGTAAACAAATGTATGTGTGGCTGTGTTCCAATATGACTTTACTTGTAGACCTTGAAATTTAAATTTTATATATCTTATATATGTGTCAGAATATTTTGAACCATTTAAAAATATTATAAAAATTCTTCGATTGTGTTTCATATGAAATAGGCAGATTTGATCCATGGGCTGAAACTCACAGGCCCCTACTGTAAAATGAGACACCTGGATTTTATAAAGACAATAGTTATTCCCAAGTCAATGTATAAATTAATTACAAACTCGATCATCATTCCCTTTGGATATGTTTTCAGAGCTCTCAATAGGTTTACTTACCTATTTATGAAGAGAAATCAGATTGTTGAATAACTAATAAACTCAACCTTAAAAAAATAAAGAGAGAGAGGGCGGCGCCTGTGGCTCAGTGAGTAGGGCGCTGGCCCCATATACCGAGGGTGGTGGGTTCAAACCCAGCCCCGGCCAAAAAAAAATAGCCGGGCGTTGTGGCGGGTGCCTGTAGTCCCAGCTGCTCGGGAGGCTGAGGCAGGAGAATCACATAAGCCCAAGAGCTGGAGGTTGCTGTGAGCCATGTGATGCCACAGCACTCTACCGAGGGCAGTAAAGTGAGACTCTGTCTCTACAAAAAAAAAATAAAAAATAAAGAGAGACAGAGAATAAAGAGAAGTTGCCCTCCCCTGTATAGAACACATCACACAGGCTTAGATATGAAGACATGGGGGTATTAGTACAGGAACAGACATTTGAACCAATGAAACACAGATTAATACAGAGAAACACAAGCAATAGAATAAACCAGGAAATGCTGGAAACATTGGTTTGCTACATAAAAATTAATGAATTATGTATAATCTTTAACTCAAGGAAGATTAAGTATATGTGTGTGTTAAAGGTAAAATTATAATGCCAATATTAGAACATTTTTCTCTTTTTTGGAATGAGGAATGACTTTAATAAACTTTCAAAACACACAGCCACAGAGAAATAAAATGATTTTGATTAAAACAAGAACTATCAATTAAATAATACTATGGAAAAATTAGTAGCAGAAAAAGTATCTTTGGAATGTCTAAAATTGATGAGGATTCAAAGATTGATGAGGATTCAAAGATACTCCACAAAACTGACAAGGAAAATATATTAACACAAATGAAAAAATGAGCTAAGGATATGAAAAGTCTATTTGTAAGCAAGAACCCCTCCCCACCAAAAAAACTCAAAAGAATGACCAGAAGGTTCTAATTATTAGTCATCAAGGAGATAAAATTTAAGTATTAGTAAGTTCTGATCTTATACCTAGCAAAGTGGTGAGACTCTCACCCATGTGTAGCTGAAGATATAAATTAGAACTAATATTTAGGTGAACAATTTGTCAGTATGTAGCCCAGTAAGTGCGCACATAATGCTAGTCCATGGCCATGCTGCTCCTAGGTACATATTCCAAGAAATTATTACCTGGTCCATAAGAAGACATCAATGGCAATACTTCACTGTTGGATTTTTGTGTAGTAGTGGGGAGTTGAAGGCAATCTGGCTGCCTTTCGCTAGGTGAACGGACAGATAAATGATGGATTCTCACCATGGACTACATTGTACCAATTAAAAGCCATTCAGTAATTGAACAGATAGAAGCACAAATTGATCTTTAAAAACTAGTACTTGAGGGAAAGAGCACTAATTACATACTAGATAAGAAAATATAAACTGTAAAATAGTAACACGTAAATTGAAAGGTCATACACGTGCATCTGCTAAAAGAAAGTCATCTTGTGATACAATACCTGAAACCATAAATGCTATTTCAAATTTACTAAAGTGGCTGCCTATATGGGGGAAGAGAAATGAGAATAAGATATTTGGATAAAGGGAGTAAATAAACGTGCAAATAAATGAGGTCTTGTATGGACAAAATCAGTAAAGTGTTCTGAACTAAAGATGATATTTAACTCACAGCTCATTTATGTAGTTATAAAAGAATAAAAGGAAGAAAGAAAAAAGTAATAAGAAGGGAAGAGAGGAGGGAGAGGGAGGGAACAAAAAAGTACAAATGGACTGTAACGCTGTATAGTGGCAAAAACCAATTAAAATGTAATGAAAATGTCCCATTGAAATTAGCATCAAAATCAGGAATAAATCTAAGGGTATGAAAACAAACATGATTGCTACTAATTCTCTTACTATACCACATTGATTACATGTGTTTGAAAATTAAAATAAAAAAATACATAGAGAGAAAAAGGTAGGGCTAAAAAACAAACATTTAACAATAAATGTTTTAATTAAGATTTAATAAATGAATTTGCAGGCGGCACCTGTGGCTCAAAGGAGTAGGGTGCTGGCCCTATATGACGGAGGTGGTGTGTTCAAGCCCAGCCCTGGCCAAAAACTGCAATAAATAAATAAATAAATAAATAAAATAAAATAAAAATTAATTTGCAAATTCATGTGTGCTTGTTAGAAATAATGAAGCGAATCTTAGTACCACTAGCCCAGTTCCCCAATGATAACATTTTGTATAATTAGAGTACAATATCACAACCAAGATACAATTGATTCACTCAAAATTCCAAACACAGATACAATAAAAATACAGAATAGGTTCATCACCACAAGGATCTCTCCTGCTGCCCTTTGAAAAGCGCATTCATTTCCTTTCAATTTGTCATCCCCCACTCTCTATTTCTAGAATTTATTCATCTAAAGGATAAAGGATATTATTTATTATGTAACCTTTGGAGATGGATTTCTTTCACTTGTATTTTCCTAGAGATTCATTCAAGGTGTTCCATATATCAATAGTTCATTCCTCCTTATTTTAAAGTTTTCTACGCAACGGTTGACCATTCACATACAATTTTATAAATACCTAAAAGGGCAATGGCTGGGTTGCATGATAGTTGCATGTTTAAATTTTCACAAGACTTTCCAGAGCGGCAATACCATTATACATTTTCTCTAGCAATACATGAAAGATCAAGTTTTTCCACATCCTCGTCAGCATTTGCTGTTACATTATTTTTTAAGCCATTTGGATAGATGGGTAGTGACATGTCATGTGTGTTTAATTTCCATTTTTTCTGACTGTTATTCCTGTTGGGTATCTTTTTATGTGCTTAACTTACCATCTATATATCCGTTTTGGTGAAACATCTGTTTATATCTTTTACCTATTATTTAATTGGATTTTTTTTTCAATGGTTGAGTTTTGAAATTTTCTTATATATACTAGATACCAATCCTTTGCCATTCATGTGATTTCATATATTTTCTCTCAGTTTGAAGTTTTGTTCCATTCTCTACCATTCAAAATTTTAAAATTTTCATTAGATCAAATTTATTAATTTATTAATTATTTCAGCTTTGGTATCAAGTTTAAGAACTCTTTGTCTTAACCAGAAAAAAGTTTTTTAGTCATTTTTATAAATAAAACTTTTAATATATTACATTTAATATATTACATTTATATTACAAACTTTTAATATGATCCATTTGTATAAAATGTGAGATTTTGGACAAAGACTTTTTGTTTGTCATGTTTATGAATGTCTGTCTAATCGTTTCATCGTTTTGCTGAATGACTATCCTTCCCCCACTGGACTGCTTTTGTATCACTGTCAAAAAATATTCTGCAAATTGTTTTTGGTATTTGTTTGGGTCTCTTTCTCAGTTCTCTATTCTGTTCCATTGGTCCATCTTTCCTCCTCTCTGCCAATACCATAATGTCTTGGTTATGGTAGTAGGGCTTCGAATAAAGCGATTCTTCTCATTTTGTTATTTTTTTTAGTATATTGTTTTCAACTATTTGAGAGTCTATCCCTTTCCACACAAATTTAAAATAAACGTGTGTACATCTCCAAAAGCTTTGTAAAAACTTTTATGAGAACTACAATAAAACTATAGACAAATATTAGAAGAATTAACATCTCTCTATATATATATAATTGTGTGGGAACGTATATATATCACACATACATATGTACACATATGAGAATTCTCCTGCACCACTAAATGTGATGTAAAGATCACACACACATATGTACACATATGAGGATTTCTATGCACCATTAAATGTGATGTAAAAGATATGTATATCTTTTAATCCATGAAAATGGAATGCCTCTTCTGTTGTTTGGATCTTGTTGCTTTATTTCATCTCCTGTTTTGCGATATGCAGCATCTGGCTCCCCTTCATGTGTTAACTTTACACTCATGTATCTCATGTTCTTTGGAGTGTTTGTAAACAGTATTATATTTTTCAGTCCCCCACTTGTTTGTACGTAGAAATGCAATTGAATTTGTTTGTTGAACTCGTGACTGTGCTGAACTCACTAGTTCTAATAATTCGTTGATTCCTTGAAATTTTCTGCCTAAGCAATCATGTCATTTTCACAAAGAGACTTTTTAAATTCGCTTCTTTCTAATATGTATAGCTTTTTCTTACTTTGACTGTCTGGAATTCCCTGCATTATATTATTAATAAATAAGGGCAGTGAGAGGAGATTCTTGCTGTCACAGGCCAAATAATGCCCCCTCTTTCTGCCACAAAGTTGTCACCATCCAACACTAGGAACCTGTACACATGTTACCTTGCAAAATAAAAAGAAATTTTCACGTGTGATTGACTTAAAGATTTGGGGATGGGGTGATTTTCTTTGTTTATTTGTCAGGCCTCAGGTAACTACAAATGTGTTTATCATGGGGAGGCAGAGAGAGATTTGATTAAAGAAAAGGAACTTCATGGTGATCAAGCATGAGAAGGAATTGCCAAGAATTGCTGCCTGTTAAGACAGGAAAAAGTTAGGGATCACAGAAATCAGGTGACCTCCAGAAGTTGGAGGAAGCCTAGAACGGATTCTCTCCTGGAGCTCCTTGATGTAGCTCAGTGAAACTAATTTGACCCTTTGGATCTTCAGAACAGCAAGATAATAAATATATATTGTGTTAAGTCACTAGATTTGTGGTAATTTTACTATAGCAGCAATAATTAATACACTTGGATTATTCCCAATGCTATATGAAAAATATTGCCATGCACCATTAAATGTGATGTAAATTGTAGGCTTATGTGTATGTATATATGTACATTTTAGTTTTTTGAAAGTTTTAAAAATTGGTAAATATTGGATTTTATCACATGCTTCCCTGAAATATTGGTGCAATCATATAATTTTTCTTCTTTAGTCTGTTACCATATTGGATTATACTGATTGATTTTAGAATATTGAGCCAGCATTGAATACCTGGAACAAAATCTATTTGGTCATTGTGTGTAGTTATTTTTATATATTTCTGAATTCAATTGCCAATATTTTAATAATTGTTATTAAAATTAAGTTCATAAGAGATATTTGTCTATCTGTACTTTTACATTTTTTCTTTTTATTTTTATGTCATACTTGTTTAGATTAATGTCTGAATAATACTTATTATTAAATCACATTTTATGAAATATTGGTAAATGTCCCTTTTTTCTCTATTTTATGGAAAAAAAATTGTAAAATTGGTGTTAGTTCTTTTTAAATACTTGATAATTTTCCTCAGTGAAACTCTCTGAGCCTGGAGTTAATTTTCAGGATATTAGAAATTCAATTTATTTAATAATTATAGGAATATTCAATTTGTCTCTTTCATTTTGCTTGAATATTGTTACTTTGTGTTACTGAGGAATTGATCTATTTCTTCTCAGTTGCAAAATTTATAAAAATATGGTCATTCATTGCATCCTTTCGTCATCTTTTAACAGCCTCAGGGTCGGTAGGGGTGTTCCTTGTTTCATTATTGATATTGGTGATTTTTGTCATCTCCTTGTCAGCCTTGCTAGAGTTTTTATCAATTTTGTTGATTTTTGTGAAGAATGAACTTTTTGTTCCATTTATTCTTCTCTATTGATTTTCTAGCTTCCATTGCATTGAATCCTACATTTACCTTTATAAGTTCCTCATTTCTGCTTGCTTTGGGTATATTTTGCTATTTGATTTACAAATCCAGATTATGGATTCAACATATCTCTTTCCTAATGTAAGCATTTACAACTGTAAATTTCTGTATCTTTCCCACCTACTTTCATACGTTGTATTTTCATTTACTAAAAATATATTTTTCATGTTTCTTTAAATTTATTTTTGACTCAGAGGTTACTTAGAAGTGTATTGTTTAATTTCCCAGTTTTCAGAGATGCTTGTGTTGTCTTTTTGCTATTAATATCTAGTTTTATCCCATTATAGTCAGACAAAATACTAAGTATAATTTTAATTTTTTATAATTTGTTAAGATTTATTTTATGGCCCCTTATAGGCGCTATCTTGGTAAAATTTGCCATGGACACACATATACGTACTCAAATCATGTTTGACTTCTGTAATTACAAGAGATACAACATTCAAGATCATGAATGTTACATGTTGAGTAGTATAATTTTAACCCAGTTTTTCTTTCTTAAAATGTGTAAACATTTTTGACAACCTACGTATGTGTGTATAATTTTTATTTTATATCTACATAAGTAGATCATATACTTATTAAGTATATGTTAAATAAATGTTATTCAAGGCTTTTGTTTCGGACTAAGCTCTTGCACAAGACCTCAACAGACCAGATTAGAACTTAAAACGGAGTTGCTCATGTGTAAGTGTCAAACATAACCTATGTTGTTGTTATCTCACCTTTGGAGAAATCAGAGGAGAAAGATACCAGCCTCATGTCTCAAACAGCAGAGTTTCAATTGGCATGATAATGAAGTTCCCTTTGTTTTGTTTCTTACAAAGAAAAAGGTAATCAGAAATAACCTCATGTTAACCAATGAGTTATTTCTCTATTATGCTGTTCTCTTATCTTCACCTGACAATGCAAGTAACTTTGAAAAGACCAGTCAACTTTTTGGTTTTTGTTTCTGCTTTCTTAGCCTTTCTCTAGCTATAAAGCGAGCATGTACTACTCAGCTCATTAGAACATTTATTGTATTTCAGGGAATGAAGTGTTTCCTGATTCGTAGAACTGCAAATAAGGCCAATTGAGGTCTTTAAATTTGTAGTAATTTTGTCTCTTGACATACATATGTGTAACTCTATCTCTCTCTCTCTCTATATATATATATGTATATATATGTGTGTCACACATATATGGATGTGGGGAAGAGAGAGTGATGGTGAAGTATTCTATATGCACAGTCAGTGATTCAGAATGCTTTGACAATGATCCTTCAACTTCATGATTGTTGGAAGGCAATATGCAGCTAGCATGCTCCTTGGCTTATGATAGGATTTCATTCTGATAAACCTACCATGAATTGAAGATGAGGGTCAATATAGTTGGCTGGACTATTCTGTATATGTGAGATTCTGGTGCTTTGTTGGGTTGCTAATTATATTTCCTTGCTGAGTTTTATATTAAAATAATATTAGTATTAAAGTGAATAATGTGATCACGTCTTATTCTAGCCACACACAGTTTATGACGGCAGATAATGGGAAGGAAAATCCTGAGACTGCTGCTACAGATTGATTTAAATCCCAGAAATGTGCTAAATCCACACTCCATAATCACCTATGATACCTAAAATTCTAGACAAACCAGATTCTTACACTCTACTTCCCACCTACTGAATTTTATTCATCTGAAATGAGATGCACAAATCATCATTTGAGCAATCTTTTTTTCCTATGGTTAATTTAGCAAAAAGTAAAAAATAAATAAATAAAAGTAAATGAATATAATAAATAAATTTAAACTTTTAACATTTAAAATAGTAACTTCTGTATGTTGCTTCTCAAGATGTGTTCAGTGGATTTATTATAACCTGGGTGATAAATCTTGTCCGTAATGTAGAGCCCCAGGGTTAATCTTGAAATTACTGAATCACAACGTCTAACTTAACAAATTCACAAGGGGATTCATCTGCTTGTCAACACTGTAGTTGAGAGACACTGAAGTCTACCTATAAAAGATATTCAAGAAAAGTTTTGCAGACATAAATTTAGGACCTGAGAGTCCACCTGTTTACCTGGGCACTAAACTTCTGAACCCAGGTATATTTTTTTCTACTTCTTAGTGAGTTTCTGCTTAGTTCTCCTCAATTCCCTGCCAGTTCTATACTGGAAGAAGAACCTCCCCATTTGCTAGAACCTGACCTACGGTCTAGAACAGGGATTCTCAACCTTCCTAATGCCATGATATATTTTCGTTGTTACAAAGGGGTTGCGACCCACAGGTTGAGAACTGCTGGTCTAGAACCTTAGAGATCTTGCCTTTCTAGAGTTTTCAACCTACCTTCTATCCGCTTCACCTCACAGGAATTTCTCAGAAGATGAATGCTACTAACTGCAAAGGATGCCCCTGACCTGCATAGCCCACTGCCCAGTCACCATGCCCTTTTTAGGTACTGAAGCTAATCAGGGCCATAGGCTGTTTGCCACTACCTTCTAGATGTTTTTGGTCTTTTTAAAAGTCCCCTTTTTGTTATACTTGTCAATCTCTAGTTAGATTATTATCCATAGTTTTTGCTGCATCAATCTCTGCCCTTTAATATTCAAAAATGCCCTGTGTCCATATCATAGGTTTATGACAAGTGATGTTCTGAAATGATACTGAAATATAATCAAGGCAAACACCTCCTTCCAGTTTCAATAATATGAGTGCCATGAGCTTTCTTCCGGGTTATAAAGAAACACAGGAAGCCCTTTTGCCCTCCAGCTAAAGTCATTTCCTTCCCTTATTCTGCCTTATTGTACTGAATAATATTAAGTTTCATGTGGCTAATACTATCGCTATCAATAGGAAAGTATCAATGACATCAGTAAATAGTGAATGCTTAGAAACCGAATATGGTTCGTTGCCTAATGGTTCAAAATGTTATCCTGCCAGATGGAAAGTTTCATTGCATTTTCATTTCCCAGGAAATTTGATAGAATTAAAATATTTCCATGGTTTTAAAAAGACAGACAAAAGGAAATGGAGGGCAAGTTAAAAAAAAAAAAGTGTGCATTATTCAAAAGCGATTCTTTCTTTCTGAAATAAATAATGTGTGTGATGTTGTTTCTGGGGTTACGCTGCAGAATTTCCAATAATAACTAGCCAGTAATCCCAGATAGTGGAGTAAATTGAGAAATACACTTCAATTCAAGAGAAGCGAGTAGTGGGCTTATTTGTAACCTCATTCTTCTAATCATAGGATGTGACATAAGACCATGGTCTGCCTCCTCAGGACTGTTATCAGACAAATTCAGTAAGTGTTTTTTTTGTGTATTTTTACTTAAGTAGACTCTTTGCCACCATTCAGCTATACTCATATGCTCCCACTCCCTGGCCGATCACTGGATTAGCTCAGAAAATTATCCATTTTTAACATAACATTCGTGTATATTATATCCTCACATCCCATAAACAGCTTATGTCTCAAGCATGCAAGTAACACACAGGTATGTGTCTTTAATTAGCTTGCTCCCATTTCCTAAGTTAGTTTTTCCTCACAAACCCTCTATGACTATTTCTCAAAATGAGAGAAGAACTTGTGATTTTACAGATGTTTCTAAGTTCTTCTGATGGTATTAGGATGGATGGACATCGATGAGATGGAGGTTTTGTACATTTGTATGAGAGAATACATATTTTGTTTCCATCTGCATTAGTCAGATGGGCTAACAAAAAATAATATGACATAAATAACAATTTTTCCCCCCCCAGTTTTGAATGCTGGAAATTGAAGGTCAAGGTGCCAGCAGGGTCAGATGCTGCCTTTCTTCTCAGCTGGCCAGACAGCTTCTTTTCACTGTGTACTACTGGGCACTAGTCCTTTTGGTTTCAGGTCCCATCTTTATGATTTTATTTAACTTTAATTATTTCCTTGAAGGTTCTATCACCAAATATAGTCACATTGCAGATTAGGGCTTCAGCATATAAATTTTGAAAGGCACAATTTAGTCCCCAACACCACCTAATACCTTAGTGTATAATTATATATCTTAATTTAAATTATATTTTCAAAATGAAACATAGAGGTTTTCTCACTTTTCTTTTTACTGCCCTTATTCTCCTGGCAATTATTAAACTTGTGTTCAGATTAATATTGTCCTGCTGCCTTGTTCAATATTAACACCATTCTTCCCAAACATGTACATAACCTGTAGGTTCAAGCTTTTTAATTTCAAAAACATCTGCAGTATATGTTTTCCTCTCTTTGTTTTTCTTTCAAATATCTTGAGACTGATACTTGTGTGATCAATGACAACTAGATGGGCATTTTCTTTGGCTCTTGACATGGGCAGATATTACGTTTATAAACTGACCATCTGCCTTGGTGCCAAATGAAGCACAAGGGGAGGGTTCTAGTACCTAATTTGGGACAACAATTGAAAAATCTGACTTTAAGTTCTTTTTATTAACAACTATTTTCGAGATGCTAAATCTCTGCCTCTGAGCACACATCCCTCAGTTCACCACACAGAGGCACTAGTCCCCTCTGACTGTTTATTAAGCCACTGAAATTTTCTTGCCCACCTTTCTCCCAGGCTGCCTTATTTTAATTTGCTCTACGTAGTTCATGCCCATTTTAATAGATAATCTTCTCTGCTTCTATTGTGCCTACTATATTTTTAGACCTTTCATTCTCCTTAATCTAAAAATAGAAATGTAATTATGATTATATAAATATCACACCATAATCAAATGAGGATATTAATGTTGTCAGTAATGATACCATTTGTTTTAAATTTTAGAGATTGAAGAAAAATTACAGTCTGTAAGCCCAGTTATCCTAAAATTCTGAATTTTATACATGAAGACACAAAATCTTTTCAATTTAAACATGGAAAACACATGGATTCTCCTTGTATCTTCCGGTCAAATATAGTTCTCTTTGCATGAGACTGGTTCAACTACCTGCTGGAAGTGTACTCCGTCTTTCTCAACACATATAAGCAGTGTAGTAGGCATGAGGTGATTAATGGTGGACAAAGGAAACCACAGGTTTCCTTTCCTCATTATTCTTAGTCTGGCTGGGTTAACAATTAATAATCAAGGAGTCATATAAATAAATGCATAATTACAACCATGGTCACTCCTTTGAATTGTAAATACAACATAGGAGAACGTATATTAATAGAATTTGATATAGTAGAATGGAAAGAGCTTCTCTAAGAACTAGCATGTGAAATACAAGACAAGAATGATCTCATTAGATGAATAGGGATAGGAAGAATGTTTAGAGCAGAAGAAATAACCCACACAAAGATCCTACTTGTATTGAAAGACTAGAAAAAAATAGTATGTAGAATAATGGGAATAGGAGAGGAAGGGACAGTGCGGTTGGGCACACAGGGAGGGGTTACATAACAGAAGCCTTTAGGCCAAGATATGAGGTTCAGCTTTTTGCCAAATCCTAAAAAAGTCACTAAGGGTTATATTGCACTATCTCTGGTGCTGTGGCTCTAGGTCAACCCCCAGATTCTCTCACCTAAATATTACTTTATCTTCCTCACTGCTCTGTTTTGTCCTTGTCTCTCCCAAGGTCTATTTTTAGCCAGAGGGATTGATTTAAACCTAGGTCAAACCATGTTACCTGTCTGCTTCCAGCCAATTCTAATATCCTGTCTTTTCTAGAATAGCAATCAAAGTCTATCCACTGGCTCAAAGGCTCTCAACAATGACATTCACTGCCACCTCTAACCTCATCCCCTAACCCTTTGATCCCTCACTCTCTCTGCAGAGCTGCACAGTCCTGGGACTATTCTAGACTTCTTCAAACATGCTCTTGCCTTAGTGTGTTGGTTTTTGCTGTCCTATAGACTGGTCTTCTGCCACGTGGGCATGGGACTCACCCCTCAAGCGCCCATGTCCCTGTCTGATATGTACTCCCCAGGGAGACCTCCCTGACCTCGAGTATAAAACAGCTGCCATCCTGCCCGTCATTGTCCATCATCTTCCGCAGCTTCATACATGTGGCATAGTCTGCTGCCTATTAATGCTTTTGTTTCTGATTTATTTCTCTGGTCAGTCTAATTCCATGGAAATAGACACTCTTTGAAAAATAAGGCTTATTTTGGTTCTTGTTTTATCCTTAGGGGTGAAAAAGTGCCTAGTACATAGTAGGTGCTTAATACATATTTGTTGAATTAGTGGGTATATTAAGGAATGAATAAGTGAAAAAACATGGGATATTCATCACCATCACCACTATAATTTTGCCCATTAGATATTTTCCAATTTTTGTTTTGAATCAGAGTATTCATTTGTACATAGGCAATACATGGATAGATCCCTGTTATCAATTGAGAGGTACTTCAACAGACTGACCTGTTTTCTCTCTAAAATTTCCTCTCAACACTCAGTAATCATTTTTTTAAATTAGCATTAAATTCAAAATATAAAGCAATAATTTACCATATTAACCTATGATCCTTCGTTCTCACTGAATAATTCTCATCTCCTGAATGTTATTGTCAACAATTTGAAATTATATACACGAACTTCCTCTCCCTCCTTTCATTTACAGCTGCCAAGGCAATGCTCTTTGCTTGCTCATGAAAACTACTAGTTACCACTCTTAAGAAGAAAGAAATCAGTATATGTTCATTTTTAAAAAGTAGTGATCAATTTTAGTTGAGGTATAACTCTAGTGTGATAGAATTTTGGAAATAGACATGGAGGAGGTGAGCTGGATGTCTTCATATTATGTTCAAAAAAACCTAAAATATTTTTTCTATAACAATGAGAAGACATTGGTTATTGTAGATCAATGAAAGACCTTTAGAAAGATAACTGACACAGTACTGCTGAGGCTGAGTGGTTAACATACAAAATGAAGCTGCTTGGTTCAAAGGCCATCAAAGTAGGTCATGCTGAACGAGGCCATTGCCAGTAGGAACAGGAAGAAAAGAATCATATTTTTCATGTTTTTTGCTTTTATCTAAACATTTACTGACTGGGATTGATGCTGTACTGTGGTAGCCATTAGGACTAAAAAAATGAGCTGTAAATTTCGTGGACATACCATTACAATCGCTTCATTATCTATGCTTCCCTTGAAATCTAAGAATTCCAGTTTCTATTAATAATGTCATGATGAATATTCATTAAGACAAACAAAAGTAATTTGCATTTGCCTAGCAGTTTGGAATTTAAAAATAGCCCTCAAGTGCCTTAGTTATGTTATTTGATCTAACAAGAATCCTGGCAAATAAGCTGAGTAGAAGTTCTCTTCAGTTTCAATAAGTCGAAACTCTTTCAGTTTCTGTTAAGTAATGGGCTCAAGGTCACAAAGCCCATGGATTCGGAACTGAACTCATATATCTAAGTTCAAAACAATATGATTGCCTTTAGAGTTTCACTTTGTGGTATTTTTAAAGTTCATATTAAAGTAACATTATCTGTCCTTATTTAACTTTACTATCCTTCTCCAGAGTGTATAGTTTATTGACTAATTCCATTAACCAATTTTGTTGCAGGTTTGATATAAGAAATTAAGTCTCATTTGTTTATTTTTGTTGTTATTTCCATTGCCATGGAAGTCTTCTTCATAAAATCTTTCCCCAGGCCAACATCCTCAAGAGCTTTTCCCACACTTTCTTCTAGGTTTTTTAATATTTCATGTCTTAGGTTTAAATCTTTTATACATCTCGAGTCAATTTTTGTAAGTAGATGAAAGGTGCGGGTCCAGTTTCAGTCTTTTACATGTGGTTATTCAGTTCTCCCAGCACCATTTACTGAATAGGGACATAATTAAACTGAAAGCTTCTGCACAGCTAAGGGCACAAGTAAAGCAAAAGACAATCTTCAGAATGGGAAAAGATATTTGCATGTTACGAATCTGACAAAGGCTAGAAACTAGAATCTACAGAGAACTTAAATTAATCAATAACAACAACAGAAAGAGTCCATAATCCCATCTATCACTGAGCCAGAGACATGAACAGAATGTTTTCTGAGGAAAACACATGAATGGCTAACAAACGTATGAAAAAAAATGCTCGTTATTCCCTTTTCTCCACATCCACACCAACATCTGTGGTCTTGGGATTTTGTGATACATTCCTTTTGGAAAGATGTTTGGAGAACACTTAGAGATCTAAAATTAGACCTGCCATTCAATCCTATAATTCCTCTACTAGCTATATACCCAGAAGACCAAAAATCACATTATAACAAAGATATTTGTCAGAATGTTTACTGCAGCCCAATTCATAATTGCTAAGTCATGGAAAAAGCCCAGGTGCCCATTGATCCACAAATGGATTAATAAATTGTGGTATATGTACACCATGGAATATTATGCAGCCTTAAAGAAAGATGGAGACTTTACCTCTTTCATGTTCACATGGATGGAGCTGGAACATATTCTTCTTAGTAAAGTATCTCAAGAATGGAATAAAAGGTATCCAATGTACTCAGCCCTAATATGAAACTAATTTATGGCTTTCATATGAAAGCTATAACCCAGTTAATAACCTAAGAATATGGGGCAGGGGGAAGGGGAGGGAAGGGAGGAGGGAGGGAGAGTAATTGGTGGGATTACACCTACAGTGGGTACATCTTACAAGAGTACATGTGAAATTTAGTAAATGTAGAATATAAATGTCTTAACACAATAACTAAGAAAATGCCAGGAAGGCTATGTTAACCAGTGTGATAAAAATATGTCAAATGGTCTATAAAACCAGTGTATGGTGCCCCATGATTGCATTAATGTACACAGCTATGATTTAATTAAAAAAAAAATGCTTGTTGTCCTTAATTATTAGAGAAATTAAAATCAAAACCACCCTGAGGTATCACCTAACACCAGTGGTATCAGCCCATATCAGAAAGTCCCAAAGTTGCAGATGCTGGCATGGAGATGGAGTAAGGGGAAAACTTTTACACTGCTGGTGGGACTGCAAAGTAATATAACCTCTTTGGAAAAAAGTTTGTAGAATCCTCAAAGAACTCAAATTAGACCCCCTCATTTGACCTTGCACTCTATAGTACGCATCTACCCATAAGAAAAAGAAAATCATTTTATCATAAAGACATTTACACTAGAACGTTAATTGTGGTTCAATTCATAATCACCAAGATGTGGAAACATCCTTAACCCCAACAACTCAGGCATGGATTAATAAACTGTGGCATAAAAAATATAGTGACTTTACATTTTTTGTGTTTACCTGGATGGAGTTGAAACATATTCTTTTTCATAGAAAAGCAAATATCCAATGTATTTAATACTAACATGAAACCAGTAGATGATCTAATTTATGTCCACCAGGAGAAAAACTCATTTCAATTCAACTTGGAGGGGGAATGGGTAAGGTGGAGATGTGTGGATAGGGACGATGGGGTGCTCCCACTTAATGGGCACAATGTAGGTGTGTATGTCACACCTTTTGGGTGTGGGATACAACTACAAGAGGGAATCTACTTAACAAACTCAAATACTGTGACCTGGTTGTTTGTACTTACTTAACCTGAATAATAATAATAATAATAAAAACAGTGATTAAATGCATAGTGATGTAAGGATGAATCTATCACACTTTATGGGGGCAAGACATGATTGCAAGAGGGACTTTACCTAACAATTGCAATCAGTGTAACCTGGCTTATTGTACCCTCAATGAATCCCCAACAATAAAAAAAAAATCTAAAACTAAAATTAAATAAGAAAAATAAAAAAAAAGAATCATCTTTCAAAAATATACTCCAAATACTTATTTTTCTGAGTTTATGGGAAAACTTCAGTGTGTGGATTAAAAAAGATTATGGCATATCATTAAAAATTAATGCATTGGTAACCACATCAATCTATAGCCTGGAGAAATTTTTAAATTTTAAGAAAAAAGAAAAAAATAATCTTTTAAATATCCATTCAGTAAAAACATAATGCCTACAAAGGAATCACATTCATAATTATTAAAAGCCACAAATATATGGACTCAGCGCCCATACTCAGTGGTTAGGTCTTCAGCCACATATACTGAGGCAGGTGGGTTCAAACCTGACCCAGGCCTGCTGAACAACAATGATAACTTCCATTCCTATGGTTCATATTACAAAGGTACATGTCAATTCAATTAAGTATAGAGTAAAAATGTCGTAACACAACAATTAAGTAAATGAGGTGAAGGCTATATTAACTATTTGGATGTAAGCATTCCAAATTTCATTTAAAATCAGCAAATTGTACTCCACAAATGCGTTAATGTATACATGATCTATGTGTTTATGGCTCAGTAAAAAAAAAGTCAAAAAAAATAAATAAATAACCAGGCATTGTGGCGGGTACCTATGTACTTGGGAGGCTGAGGCAAGAGAATCGTTCAAGCCAAAGAGTTTGAGGTTGCATCGTGGGAGGTTGAGAAGGGAGGATCACTTCAGCTCGTGAGTTCAAGACCAGCTTGAACAAGGGCAAGATCCCATCTGTACTAAAAGTAGGCGTGGAGACACACACCTATAGTCTCAGATACTCTGGAGGCTGAGGGGCTGGTTCTCTTGAACCCGGGATTTTGAGTTGCTATGAGCTAGTGACACCAAGGCACTGTAGCCTGGGGCAAAAACAGAGGGAGGAAAAGGAGAGGAGGAGGAAGAAAAGAAGGAGGAAGAGATGGAAAAGGGTGAAAAGGAGGACAGATAAGGAGAAGGAGAAGAAGAAAATAACTAAAAGCAAATTTCACAAAAGGTAGTTGTTAAGTTAATTGGTCCAAGATTTTAGTTCTGGTTCAAATGACAAAACAGTACTGAGGCTTGAGCCCATCATTTAATAATTCTTGTCTCTACTTTCTGCATTGCCACGTCTCACATAATCAAAGTTCTGATTAATATTTTCCAGCCACATGAACATTGGCTGTTGTCTCTTTTCCACTGCTCTCTTCATAAGAAGCCTCTGTGATCAAAAGAATTACTAGCTTGTAATACTTCGCCAGAATGTTGCTGCACAACTGTAGACTGCACAAACTATCTTTGGTTGTTAAGTTTTTCTATGCAGGCAAGAATATTTTCATTGATCTCATTTGAATTCAAATAGCAGAACACAGAAAAAAAAGGCTATAAAACATTCTTGATTTTTGGCAAATGAGTTTTTCTTTTGCAAAGTCTTTTAATATAGCTTTTCTAAGATGAAAACTACCTGATGTATCTTAACACCAGCACTTCCCCAGGCTGCTGTTTTCTGAATGCAATGAGCTGGGGATATTTTAGAAAGGAAGGAAGGAAAAAGGGATGAAGGGAGGGAAGGAGTAGAAGGAAGCACCCTTGCTACTTCAATGCTTTTGATAATCTAATTTCAATAGTTCCCTCATAAAGTATACGCTCTAACCAATCAGTGTAGGGAACTCATGTCTATACTTATACGACTGGTGTAGAGCAAAGCAAAGGAAACAAGGAAAAGTATGTGAATTACACTCACAGGATTATGTCACAGAGGTATGTGCTGTACACAATGATAATATGGGATCTGGGTTGTGACAGAGGCTCAATAACTGCAATACTACTAATTCTTAAGGAAACAACATAAATTTTATGAATCAGATAATCAAGTGGGAGGTTTAAGAAAAAGAATATTCCATCTTCCAGAGTAATTTCAAGTAGGTGTATTTGTGTATATTTATATACATACATACACACACACACACAATTTAAGAAAAGACTGTGAAAGTTCCTGCCTATCATCATAAGAGAGACTTTTTCTTGAGCAACTCTTGACATTCTTTTCCTAAGTCAATAAACTTCATTTTTAAGGATGATTTATTTTATCGAGGAGTTTACACCCCCACTTATGGAATCCACTTATGTACCTGATGGCTCTCTACTACACAGAGACTGCAAGGATTGCTGCCATTTTTTTCATTGTGAGACAGGTGAAAATAAAGCATGATCTGATGGCTGGAAAAGTGAGCTATTGGCGCAGGCTGTCAACAGGAATCAAGTTATTTGTGTCCTCAATCTATCATGAATAGATTTTATTCCTGGGGTATGATTTTAGGACCAGCATTTGGGGACTTTATGATTGAACCAACAAAGCATCCTTCACATTTACCTAGTTTTGGTATCCATTACTGAATGTAGAACATGTCAATTACTCAGAAGCTAACAAGGCATTTCAGCTATTCACATATATATGTATTATGCTCTGTGTAGAGTAAGTAAACTCTCTGTTGTTCAAAGTCAGACACTTCTCATTGTCCTACTTATTTGAAGTTACCAACTCTAGCTTACAGGTCTGGATCTGTGTGCAAGTGCATGCAGGTGAGTGGGGGGATGGTTGTGGTGATCTTACTTTTGTTGGATGATGATAATTAATAATTAGTCATTATTAATTAATTTTAATTTATCATAAATTATCATTTTTATCATTATTAATTGTAATTATATTAATTATAATCATTAATAATTAATCATTATAATCATTATAGTTAATCTACCATTATATTTCATAGCTATTTTATAGCATTTGTGGAACGCAAATTCATGGTTGGACAATTTTCTTAATCTTTTGGGGTGGTTTATAAAATAACAGATGTAGAGTAATCATGGCCTCAATTATCTCATTTAATTCTTCCAACTCTTTCACTTCCATCCTGTCCTCCAGCATTTTAATGTTCATTTCCCCATTTCATTTTCAACCTCACATATTTATATTCAGTCCCTTTCTCTGTTACTACCGTGTTCAAAATGCTGACATCAAGAGAACTTAAATCATTCTAACCAAGGAGTATTTCCTCCTTCTAGTCTCAGTCATGTTCCTCGAAATTGTAGCTTAAGTATTTCTATTATCTCCATTTTCTACCCTCTAGTTTATTTACTACTACACTCAACTAATACTGCTGAGTAAGTAACTGTCAGGGTCCTGCCCTGGGAGCAGGGTCCACTAAAACCTGTGGAAACTGGTGGCAACTGACTGAAGAAATACAGAGTTAGAAATTATGGTAAAAAGAGACATGAGACATAGAGTAGAATTAAAAGTGGGAGTGCAAGGGTCCATTGCCCATTTGTGGGATTCCAGCAATGACTCTTTAGTGTTTGCTCCACTCTGCTTTTATTGAAGTCTATTTGCCCAGAGGGTAAAATGAGGGAGGGAACAAAGATGCCAGCAGTTTCTCTGATTGAGCATATCAGCTCCTATGGCTATTATTATTAACCTTAAGGGTAGCCTTGAGAACTCTGAAAGATTTATTGCGAGAGGCTCCTGCTTGAGATCACACACACAGGTTTCTAGGGATGTGTTAAACTCTGCTAGTTCCCTGTGTAATAAAATGCCACCCTTGTTTATCTCCTCTGAGGAATCTGTGGGAGGGAAGAATTTTCCTCCCATCACCAACACAGAGGATCTTCCTCTGAGATAAGGGATATAAGCTCTTCAGCCCATACATATCTCAGGGCTCAAGCTACTCTCTTGATCTCTGCCCTAGGCAAATGTGAATCTCCACAATGGGTATCTGCTTTGCCTGTTTACTAGGCAGGAAATGACATAGTTAATGTATCTTTCTAGGTCTTGTGAAGCCTCTTCTATGACCATCTTTCCTCAGGATGCTCACAGACCCAGCAGGGGTGTTTGTAAGCTGTATCCCCAATTGGCTAGAATTTCAGAAAGGCAGGAAGCTTGCTAGCAATGGCTAGCTTTAACGTAAACTAGCTGACTTTTCCTTGTTCCAAATCACTCAGCTTACTTTTTAGTTTTCCTCTTTTTCTGGGAGTGCTTTCCCTTGCCAAAATGGGGTTTTCAGTCCCTATTCTCCCAGCATTAAAGTTCACTAGCCATGAGGCATCAGGCAAGATGTTCAAGTTACAAAGTCAAATGTTGCACAGGTTTTCATTCTTTTCATGTAGATTGTGGATATTCTATAGTTTTGAGTGTAAAATGACCTTGCTAGTCTTTCCTAATTCCCCTTCCCCTCTAGCTGACACTAGAAAACTTTTCTTTTTCCAAATGCCATATATTTTTTTTTATTCATTTGTCCAGCCTAGTCCAATTCTCACCTACAGTTAATTTTGGCAGCAACAGTTGGTTTCTACTACTTTAGGCTTTTTCCCAAAGTAATTCACTGATTCCTCTTAGGGGTATAACCATAGCTTAATATGTAATCTCTAAAGGCCCGGGGAGGGTAGATGTTGGTGTGTCTCTGAGCACAGAACTTTCCTCACTAGAGACTGATGATCAAGTACTCACTAAAGTGTGTAGAAAAGGTCACCTGGGTGTTTACAGAACTAACTTGACTCTTTTGATTCTATAATGTCTGATTGCTTCTGGGTGGAAATATTTGAGTTAACTGAAGCTGCTGAGTGAATTTATCTACAAAACAAAAGTCATTAACAATTAACTTAAAACCCAGAATGATATGTCGAGTCTTTAACATTTTATTTGAGAATCTGATAAATCCCCTGCCCAAATCATGTTAAATATTCCACCAAAATGTATACTTTGATTCTAATTAGAGTTTCATTTTAGGTAGAAGAAAAAAAATAAGATATGACTCCTTAAAAGTTTTGAATACATAAAACATAAGGTTTTATTATCCCAACGAGAGACATTTTATTATGCAAATATATTAATTCAGTTGCTAGTATGGAGGTTTCAAATAGAAATACATAAAGTTTAAATAAAGTATCATGTTAAGGGATTGCTGAGTGAAATATCAGGAATCTAGTATTGCTTAGTCTGCATCTTAGTTACAAAGACAAAAAAATCTTCTTTTAAAATATATTAGTTTGTGTAAATCATCTATTATGACTATAGATTTTTCCAATTGCTCTAGGAATAGGAATCATCATTTAGAGATAGTAAACAAACAAGCAGAAACATTGCAGCTGAAAATGGGTTTGACCTGGAGTGTTTACTCTGAACAAAAATTGCCTAAGTCAGTGGATGCAAAACAATAGTATAAAACACCACTAATGTCTTTTCTATTCATTTATGTGTAAGTGCCGATTTCATTTCATGCCTTATGAATATGAGGAAAGAAAATATGTGTGGTTATGTGTTTGTATTTGGTGTGTGTATATATATGTACACTCACACACACACATATATACATACACACGTGTATATATATGTATGGAGACACATAGGTAGATATTGACATGTAGATGTTAAGTATGAGGGAATAAATATGTAAAATGAGGGAAGGAGGGACAAATGACTAATTTAACAAAATAAAAACTCTAGTGTTGGCCAATCTATGTTTATAAACGTATATGCTTGCAAGAATACAGTTTTTTGTTTGTTTGTTTTTGAGACAGAGTCTCACTATGTCACCCTTGGTAGAGTGTTATGGTATCATAGCTCACAGCAACTGTAATTCTTGGGCTTAAGCGATTCTTTTGCCTGAGCCTCCCAAGTAGCTGGGACTACAGGTGCCAGCAACAACACCCAGTTATTTTCTGCCGCAGTTGTCATTGTTGTCTAGCTGGCCTGGGCTGGTTTCCAACCTGCCACCCTCGGTATATGTGGCTGGCGCCATAACCACTGTGGTACGGGAGCCAAACCAGCAAGAATACGTTTTGACATCTTTTTGCTTTGCTCAAATCTTTAAGCCTTGAAAATATTAGAACCACATTATAGCTGACATTTTTTCATTCCTTTTTGACTACTTCATACCTTTGTGCATCCTTTCTATGTTTTGGGACCTTCCCACATGTAAGTTCACATCTTTGCAAATTATACACTAGACACATGTCTCTTCCATGTCCCTCTGGCTGTTAGGACCTGTATGTGTCATAAGCTCATCCCATCAGTCTGTCTTACACAGGAGAATACAGTGAAGCAGAGACCTCAAAGATTCTTCTCTGACAAAGGTGATGACAGAGGCAGATGGCTAGCATGGGTCATAGTGGCCAAGGGTCCAGCCCTCACATCCAGGTCCTTGTGCAGTGGGCAATGAAGTGGCAGACAGTCCTGCAATGTAATTTAGATGTTCTTCTGTCTGTCCAGCCTACTGAATCTGTGAGCATCCTTAGGCCTTTGAAAATTTATTTTATTTAAACTTGAGTAGGCTGTGTTATTTGAGAACCATGACCAGCACACTACCCCAACACTTGAACCCTCCTGCCTACTTAAGAACCTCAATTAAGGACTTCCCCCTTCCTTTGCCTTCTGTTTTCTTAATCATCTCCAGTAGCCCACACATATACTATTGCTTCTCCCATTTTTAAAACTCCCTGTCTTACCCAGTTTCCCCTTCAAGCTTCTGTCTTGGTTATTCCTTTCCTTTTCCAGCAAAACACCTAGTAGTTTTATATATACTCACTCTTTCCCATTTATTACTCTCATTCTCTCTTGAACTAACTTCAATCAAGCTTTTCTGCTGAACCTGCTCTTTTCAAAATCCCCAATGACCTCCACATCACTCAGCCGACCTCCACATTGTTAAACCATCTTTAGTTCTTACCTTGTTTCACCTATGAGCAGCAAACCATGCGATAACATTGATCACACGCTCCTCCTTGAAATTCTTTCTCAGCTGTAAGGGCAGCACACTCTCCTGGTATTCCTCTTACTTCTCTGGTACTCTTTGGCCTTTTACTCCTTTCTTCTTGAGTACAGAGTGTCCCTGGGCTCAATATTTCTATTACTTTTCTTTTGTATCTTATCCTCACTTAACTTCATGGCCTTCAGTACGAACAAGCTCATTTATTCTTTTCCCTTGAATGCTAAGATTGTATAGTCACCTGCCTAGTCAACATCTCCACTTGGTGGTATAAAATAGACATTTCAAAAATAATATGCCCCAAATTGAATTTTGGAGCTACCACCTGCAGTCCCACTTCTCTTGGTTTTACTCATCCCAGTAACAAGAAACTCAATTCTTTTAGTTGAATAGGTAAAAACATTAATATCATCTTTGATTCCTCTATTTCTCCCATATGTCATGTCTAATACATTAGGAAATCTACTTCAGGGTAACTTCACGATATGCCCAGGATGAGATCAGTCCTCATTCACCCTGACATTTATCTTCCTGGTTCCAGTCATCACTACTTTTCATTTGTTTAATTGTAAACTTCCTAGTAGGTTTCTATTCTTAATGCTTGCCCCGTTCTCATCATCTATTTTTTAAGACAGCAACATGATGATTATTAAATGTAAATGAAAGTCTATTGTATCTCTGCTCAAAAGGTTCTACAGTCTTTACAATGATCCTTTTGCTCAAACATTTTTGGGTCCTACTTCTTTTCTAGTCTCATGTTTGGGTGACAGTCCCTCAGTCACCTCGGTTATACCAGGTTACACTTTTAATGATCCTAGAACACACCAAATACAGCCCAACTGCAGAGATTGTGACTCTGTTTCTTGGGCTTCCTACCTTTCTCCACATACATAAACACAAGTGTTATCTTACCTTCTTAATGTTTTTACATAAATCCCTCTTTCTCAGTAACATTTTTCTAGATACCCCAAGTGAAATTAGAACCCCTTTTAGAATCTATTTTGTAATTACTTAGCATTAATCACAATCCAACATATTGTCTGTCTCCTTTCATTAGCATCTGGCTCCATAAAATTAGAAATTTTTGTATGGCTGGGACATAACAGGTGCAACAGTTGACCAAGTCACCTAGTTTGCCTGGGACTTGCCTGGTCTTAGCACTGAAAGTTGTGTGTACAAGGAAACTTTTCAGGTTTAGGCAAACTGACATAGTTGGTCACACTAGCTCCATATATATTTGTTAGAAAGTAGAATGACAAGAAAGGTGAAAGTGTGTATGCTAGGTAATTCTCAATAGGGTATTTAATCTAAAGCTTTAGAGATGACCCAATCATCCTGAAACGAATGGCTAAACCACAGCCAGTGATACAACAGAAAAGTGCAGGCATTTCCACAATCATTACAAAGTACCATGCAAAAGTTATCTCCAGATAGGCCACAACTATTATTAGAGCCATGCACTCAAGTCTTATCTACAATTCCATTATGAATGATACTTGATTATAAGATGCTTATCCTTGTGACTGACAGCAAATTTATAGAAAAATATTGAATATGACTATAAAATATACACAGGGAGAGATTCAACCACATTATTACTCACTGACAGGAAATGATGGTCTTGAGTAAATGAAAACAGAATATTGACTTTACTGACCTAAATCATGTTTCCAATTAATAGCTCTGTGTGGCTTCAGCCATTAGCTAAAATCCATCCTTTAAGCATAAATCTTTGTGGATACACAATTAGGCTCACGAGATTTTTATAGTCTTATGTAGCATTTAATATTTTTATAACAGGCTCAGTGCCTATAGCTCAATGGCTAAGGGTGCCAGCCACATACATTGGAACTGGAGGGTTCGAATCCAGCCCAGGCCTGCCAAACAACAATGACAACTGCAACCAAAAAAATAAAATAGCTGAGCATTGTGGTGGGCACCTGTAGTCCCAGCTACTTGGGAGGCTGAGGCAAGAGAATTGCTTAAGCCCAAGAGTTGGAGGTTGTTGTGAGCTGTGATGCCACAGCACTCAATGCAGGGCAACAAAGTGAGACTCTAAAAAAGAAAAAAATTATAACAAATACAGTAGGTTAAAAAATGCACCCACATTTTAAAAACTATTAAATTGTAATACTTAAGTCATATTTGACTCCTGCAATTACAAGAGGTGCCCCAAAGTGACTTGTATTCAATCACCTTTTGTTATCAGTATATAGTGCATATTATGATTTTAATACAGATACCTCCTTTTTAAAATGTGTATAGATTTTTGGCAACCTCTGTACATCTGTATATTTGTAATACACAAATATTGAAGAAATAATGATAATTTAAATATATTTACAAACATTTCTAAAAATTAAGCATCAAAACAAATCGGCACCAAAAATAAAGCCCAGAGAAATGAAAGCTAAGAGTTCATTCCCCCAAAGCCGATTCCCTCTAGGGTGCCTTTCTTTGGAATCTCCTTTGAAAACTGGCTACAGCTGAACTCAGTTTATTTTAGTAAAGTGTCAGGTGGTGACTTAGGCCAACTGGATCTGCCATGTTTTATAGCTGCAACTGACCTATGATCATGCCAGAGAGAGACTGACGTTCTATCAGCCATGAATGGGATAAGCGAGAGATATAGACTGAGGCTCTGACATGTCAATCACTCTAGGGGAGAAGCTAATTCTTCCTTTTATCGTGAGGTTTAACATACAACAACCCAACACATGTTCAATACATGCTGAATAATGTAGCAAAGTGGGACCTTGCTAAGGCTTAGATATGAGACGGCAAGAAGTTGGTCAACATGAAAGTTGTTCTGAAAATAAAATTGCCTGCAATGATCAAGTATTCAATGAAGAGCAGGCAAAGCAGAATCACGCTGAAAGAAACCATGAGTAGGAATTGTCACCATCAGAGATCAGGAAAAACACAGTGCTACAAGACTACTTGGAGGTAAGCTTACCACAGCTTTTATGAAAACTAATGGGCCAATAAGGCATTACTTTCTGAGAGCCCAGTAAGTACTGAATAAAAGGGCATTAAATATTCACATTAGAGTCCGTGAATTATGCCTTCACATCATACTTGCTGTTTGCTTCTGTCATAGGTTCATCCAAAGTTATTAAATTTTAAAATTGTACTAGGACTTTTTATATGTGGTGCATTTATAGTCTCTGATTTATATAGCACTTTTCCTCATAGTGCTATTATATCCTCATTCTCCAATTCAATTGTGCTTACGGTTAAATATAGCAAGCAATATACGTGTGTGCATTAAATATATATATATATACACACTATAATGTTATGTAAGTTTTTCTTGATCTTTATATACCATATTTCCTAAAATTTTGCAGTGCCTTGGAATGCAATTTCAAGATGACTTGTGATATGAAATGGCATTTGCATCTGTAAGAATTTGGCATATTTCAATTGTCTGTAAATAGCACTTGTTCTGAAGCAGTCAGTCTAATCTGTATGATGTCCTACTCTATTTTTACATTAAGTCAACTGTCTACGTTGTATAATGAAAGAAAACATTAGATAAAAATTACATTTATGCGAGCTATTCTACCGCTGTTATTCTCTCTCCCTGAGTAAAGCTGAGTTGAGAAAGCCAGTTTGCTTTTCTTTAATCCACCCTAGTTTACACACCACTCTTAGAATGTGAGAACCTTTGACTATGTGACAGGCTTTTAGTGTTTAATGATATGTATTTTTTATACTGCACTTACTTTAATCTTAAACCAGCTGCTGAATCTGGAACTACACCAAAGAAACAAAGCTCTAATCCTAATTTAAGAAAAAATTGCTCTATTAGACTCACTGCATTGAAAGACAGTATGTCAATCTCCAATATGATTTTTTAAAAGATTTTTCCAAGGTGAATTTCACCAATAGATATTGTCTCAGCGCTGACTTTAAATACCTACTTTCTAGTACAGTGGAACTGCTCTTTACTTAGTACAAAATGTCCATGACATATTTAGTAGTTATTAGAACTCTTAGATTCCATTATTTTAGCTCTGCATTGCTTTGGAGCACACTGAGGACAGATTTCGACAGTGGTGTACAGGGAACTGGGAAGAAAACTCCACAATAAGGGAGGCAAGAAGATACAGCCTATGTTTGAGAGTGAGCCCTAGAAACTTGGCACTGAAGTAAATGTATTACGACTGGGATGATTCTGTAAACCTTTATTAGGGTGGAAGATTCTGCTGGTGATTCTTCAAATTCTTTGAGAAGAGAACATAATTACAAACCCCCATTATTTTAAAAGGATGTTGTAAAACTGGAAGACACAACCTCCCATTTTGAAGTTATTCCAACTTGCTCTATTTATTCAGCCTGCTGGTTTAATACACGTCCACATAACCGATGAGGGAACAATGTCCTTTAACCAAAAGATGCCTGATGCAGTAGCAAAAATATGTCACCAGAGGGAACCCGAGAGCAAGTTCAAAAGTGTCGACCACCTCAAGACTAACCAGGAACTTTCCCCACTGCCATGAAATGAAAGCGTTTCTATGCCTGCGTGATTTTCTCATAATCATTACCATGGAAAACGTTTTTTTGTTTTTTTTTAAATGATGCAACTAATACTATACTTTTAGTTGGCATATTAGAAACAGGCTTTGGATTCTAATTCTGTAGCTTAATGGGAAGGAGCTGGTAATCTCTTCTTATGGGCAAAATAAGCATAATGATTATGCTTGCTCTCATTACTTTTGTCAGAATTAAATTGGTTACCAGTAATAATAACTAATGTTTACATATCCCCAGAGTTTAATTAACTGATCTTTGCATATATCATCTCAGTTGTGACACTCTGAAAGATAACAAGCCTTTCCTTCAAAGGAACTGATGGGAGAAGAGTAATAATCCTGAAAGTCCTTAATTTCAGCTCTTTTTATAAAAATTAGTTGCATATTGTGTAATACCAAAGGCACTTTTGGGAAGTGAATTACTCAGCTTCCTCCTGAAGTTTAGTATTTGTAAGCGATAAAAATGGCACGGACTCATTGGACTTTGGCAACTGACTATTTCTTGAACGAAGAACAGTGCTGATGTATGAAAGGTAAGGAGAGGTAGGAAGGAAGAAACAGGACAGAAAACGAATCTTGGGAGGAACAAAACCATACTTGCAAATAAATAAATGGACTCCATTCTATTTCCACAGTGTTTTCTTTTTTGGATGGCATCAGTGGAGTTTCCATTCTGAGCGTTTCTTTCCTGGGCTCACAGACCTTTCTCTCTTTCTATACATCAACAAGCTGACCGTGTAATGTGCCTACATTGTATATTAACATGTGTTAGACTCATAATACCCTGGAGTAAAACTTGATAAGCCATATGTTCAGGGTACCAATTACTAAAATATTTAACAAAAAAAATTTCTTACAAGAGCTAGGTTTGACTATGTCAATACACCCCAGAAAATCTTTTGAAATGAGCTCTTCTACAGAAAACTCACTTTATTTATTCTACTTTGGTCCTTTGTCAAATTATTTGGGAAGAGAAAATCCACCCAGGACCAAGGAAATAAATGTGAGCATGGAGTTTCTCCTTTTTATTATTACTGTTTTTCTTTTCTTTCTTTAACTTTAGGCATCATGCTGTGTCTATTAGTGGCTTCTTGGAAGAAATAGCTTCCTGAGAAAGAAAATTTTCTGAAAACAGAATTCAATTTCCTTTTATTCTGTCTTTCAACATACAATAGCTATTAAATCCACCTGCTACCATCAGAACCTTTCTGCGCCCCAGAATTGGCTCTCATCAGGACTGGCTGGACCTTCTCGTATTCTCTTGTTCCTAACAGCAGTCTGAGCAATAGTTTGAAACTATTTTTTTTTCCTTTTCTTTCTTTACCCAGGAAGACAGCTGCATTTCACCTCTTACATAATTTTGTTATTTCTGACATGTGAAAGAACTTGTCATTGACAAAAGAGGAGAGATGAATATACTGTCCTTCTTCTATAGAGAAAAAGATAAAGGGAAATAGTATTATACAACATTCTAATTTGTCTCCTTTTTTGTAATTTGCCGTTTACATCCAGTTTGATCAGGAACAAGTTGCTGTTTAGGGATATTACATAAGAGTTTTGACTTTATTAAAACTAAACATAAAAAATGAAAAAAAGTCTCTGCAAATATTCTAGACCCCCAAAAAATATACAAAAGGGGGATCAAAAATAAAGTAATCCAGACACAGAGATAATTCTATTATTTATAGGAATATTGATACATTAATCCTCTCACTAATATCTTGGATATTTATTGAGCACTTATTTTGTCCAAGGTATATTTAGATATTGTTCCTAAAACCTCTAACTAGGAATCAGTCTAATGGGGGGAAGGAAAAGCCAGTGTTTAGAGAATAGTATATAATTGTATTAAGGCATTTATTCCTTTATTTAAAAAAAACATATTTCCTGGGCCAGGTGGGGTGGCTAACCCCTATAATCCTAGCACTCTCTAGGAGGTGGAGGCACGTGGATTCCTTGAGCTCAAAAGTTTAAGACCAGCCTGAACAAGAGTGGGACCTCATCTCTACTAAAAATAGAAAAAATTAGCCTGGTGCTATGGCAGGCAGGTGTAGTTCTAGCTACTAGGAAGACTGAGGCAGAAGGATGAGCTGAACCCAGGAATTTGAGATTGCTCTGAGGTAGGCTGATGCCATGGATCTCTAACTAGACTTAAAAGAGAGAAAAGTGAAAGGTATTTTCTTTCAGTTATCAAGATCAACCTTTGTTTTGCTTTGTTTTTAAATTGGTGATGCAGAAAAGTTAAGTTTAAGCTTAGCAGCTCATAATTTGTAATGACATAAAAATACTTTTTTATTAAGTCATATACACATAAATCATGAATACATTTATGCATGTGTGGGGTACAATGTGTTGATTTTTTTATACAATTTGACATGCTTACATCAAACTAATTAACATAGCTTTCACCTCATTTACTTGATTATTGTGTTAAGACATTTATGTTCTACACTTGATAGATTTGACTTGCACCCTTGTAATATACTCCATAGGTGTGGTCCCACCACTTACCCTTCCCTCTATCAAACCTCCCTCCTCCCCTCCCTTCCCACTCCATTTCTCTCCTTCATCCTGGGACATAGTTGTGTTCTATCTTTCATAAGAAAGTGTGAGTAAAGATAAGTTGGTTTCATAGAAGTAGAGTACATTGGGTACTTTTCCTCCATTCTTGAGATACTTTACTCAGGAGAATATGTTTCACGTCCCTCCATGTAAACATAAAAAAGGTAACATCTCCATCTTTTTTAAGGCTAGTTAGACGGTATCTCAAAGTGGTTTTGATTTGCATTTCTCTGATGATTAAAGATGATGAGCATTTTTTCATGTGTCTGTAGACCATGCTCCTGTCTTCTTTGGAGAAGCTTCTGTTCAGGTCTCTTGCCCATAGTGAAATGGGATCACTTGTCCTTTTCTTATTAATAAGTTTGAGTTCTCTGTGGATTCTGGTTATCAGACCTTTGTTGGAAATGTAACCTGCAAATATCCTCTCCCATTCTGAGGCCAATCTACTAGCTTTACTTACTGTGTTCTTGGCAGTGCAGAAGCTTTTTAGTTTGATCAGATCCCAGTAATGTATTTTTGGTATTGCTTTGATTGCCCTGGGGGTCCTCCTCCAAAATTGATCACATCTTAGGTCACAAGGCTAACCTCAGTAAATTAAAAAAAATAGAAATTATTTCTTGAAAATATTTTATTTTGATATAAAACGGTGAATCTTCTACCTTTTTTTTTTTTAAATATGAGTTTGAAGGATTTCCTAGCTGTTCACATATTCTTAGGCATTAGCTATTTGAAGCATTTGTTTTTCATTAATGTGTCTGTCTTTGATATCTTTGCTATCATGGCCTATTTTATATAATCTTCATCAGTATCTCTATTTAGCATCCATCTCTCCTTGCAGGATTATAAAAATTTCTATAAGTGCATTAGAAAAAGCAGCTTAGTTGATGGGGAATAGAAGGAGAAAGTGACAGATTGTGATTCATGTCGTTTATGGATTTTGCAGATTTTACATAATTACGGACACAATGCCTGGTCCTTACAGGGTCTTAGTTGTAGCCCATGAAAGTGAAAGGCTCCGTTTCATGAAAATTTGCCCCTGATTTGGAGCTATCAAAGTCATCCCGTGGGGATTTAAATGAACACAATAGTAGGAGGATGCACATGTGAGAAATATTAAGTCAGCAAACTCTGCAATTACTATGTGATGGAGATGAGTGTCGCCTTCCCTGTACATGATAATATCTGCTCTTTTTTCTTTTTTATCATCAGTTTATATAATTTCAGGTCCATAAATACCAGTGACAGGTAAGTATGAAGGTTAATATCTTAGACCTGTTTTTTCAAGGTAGATTAGTGTTTTTCAACTGTTTTTTACGTCACAGCACCCTTGAACCTACAGTTAAACTTCTGTGGCCTACATTATGTTGATTAAAAAAAGAATTAAAAAAAAAAAGAATATACTAACTGGGCTTTAAACTCCTTTTGAAAATAATTTAATTAATACTCTTTAAAATTTTCGTGATATACCTAAGATCCTCTCATTGCATACCGGCTAAAAATCACTGGGCTAGAGGGAAGGAATTACAATGCACATAAGCTTTGGAGCCCAGAGCTAAGTGGGAAAGTCAGGCTGTTGTCATTGCCATGGTAATCAGAAAGCAAAAGTATTTTGAGGGAAAATGCAACTTCCATCTTCAGTCTACAACCAGCTAATATACAGACAGCTCATCCTCAGTGACCAAAGCCTAAATGGAGGCTACAGTCTATTGGGGTCAATAAACCGTAAATATATAAATACAATCCAACTGGATATTGAGGTGCTATGACACCAGAGGAGTTAGTGGCTATCTTTCTAGAGACCATTGGGAAAGGACGAAAGGGGAAGCTTCAGTTGAATTGTAAGATCACCAAGGACTTGACTGCATGGTATAAGGAGGGCAAATCTGAGGGAAATAAATTAAGAAAGACTTCATCACATGCTCATGGCTATGTTGCCCAATGGAGATTAGCAGTGTAATTTTTAAATTTCTGACAATATTGCAGATTAGATACTTCCCAGTGAAATACTAAGTATTAGGTACTATTCAAGTTTAAAAATCAAAATTAAAAATGCGTTGCTGTCCTGATGCAAGAGGAAATGGACAAAAACAAAATGGAAACAGGAAGGTAAAGGGACAGGGACCCTACTACTACCTGGTGTATATGGAAATCCCTATGACCACGTCTGAAAACCAGTGGAATTTCATTCCTAGTTAATTTGGAATTGGAGTGGCCAGCAATTTTACTCCTAGGTAACCTGTTCCATTAATCATGAGACACATTTTCTTCACAGTTTAATGTGTCTAAAATTGAAATGCAATCTTGCAATCAATAAGAAAGCATTATGATATAGTTTAATTGGAAACTTTTTCTTATTTGTGCAACGTAATGATCTGTATTTTATTATCAAGAGCCTGTTAACCTTAATAAAATAGCATATACATACTTCAAAGAAATTTTTGTACACATGCATGTGACAACATAGTCTAAGATGTTCATTGTATTGTTTGCATAACAAAAACCTGTAAACAGTCTGACTATCCATCAGTAACAGAAAGAATAAGCACATTGTGGTGTATTTAAAGCAGCAGGCATGAATGGACTATAGTTATACACATCGACATGGATAGATTTATAATATCTATTGTTTATAAGGAATAAGTTATAGAGGGATATACACAGAATAATTCATTAATGCAATAAATCATTAAAGCTAAATGGCATACAGGTAGATGGTAGCACTATGAGTAAAATCAAGAAAATTATTAGCACAAATTGCAGGAGGATGGAATCCAATCAGGAAGGGCACACGGAGTGCTTCTTAGTTTCTGATAAATAATCCAGTTCTTAGCCTAAGTGGTAGGTGTATAGGTTAATGCATTTTATTATTCTCTGAAGTGTATACAAATCATTGAAATATTCTTTACTAAATAGTATGATACAATTCCCATTGAAATATTCAATGATATATACAATGAACACTCCCCATCATAAAAATTTGAAGAGATTTGACCTTAATATCTCAGCAATTTCCCAGGCAAAGTAGTACAAGAAGCCTAGTGTGGAATTTCATTGTAGAAACTGGACTACTCTGGTATTTGTACAATCCAGAACCCAACTGACCCTGAGGAAGATAGTCCACTGAAGCCACATAATGATCTTTTAATATTGGCAGAGTCCTCATTACCGTGCTCATGTGAAAATACAAAAACTGTGGTACACTGTTATAGTGGTGGTGGACACCTCAGGGTTTTTTTTGTTTGTTTTTTTTTTGCTTTTTTTAAAAAATTAGTCAGTGGCAGAGCTGGGATAAAATGAATCTCCCACAACCACAAACCCAGGTTCTACAACTCCGCATGACAAAGATGCCTAAAAAGATATTGGCAGGTTTGGAATGTAGAATATAGAAATTGTTTTTGAGTAGTTTGCAGATTCTTAAAGGAAGAGTCAACACCTATTATGTATTTAATATACATTTTCTATTTTCAGACAGCATTACATTATTTTATTTTTACTTCTATCTCTTTCTGAATTATGGTGTAGTTATATAAACAGAATAAATGCCATTAAAATTCAATCATTTGGGTGGTGCCTGTGGCTCAAAGGAGTAGGGCACCGGCCCCATATACCAGAGGTGGTGGGTTCAAACCTGGCCCTGGCCAAAAAATGAAAAAAAAAAAAAAAAGAATTCAGTCATTCATTCAACACTTCTAAGTTTCTACTATAATCCTAAGAGCAAGTGTATGGACAGGGATATTCTCTTAATAAGACACCATCTCCATCTATCCAGCAGGGAAAACATGTACTTCCATTTCTAGCAAAAATGATAAATAGATAACTATCAAGGAAGATAAAAATGGTACATTTTTAATGGCTGCTTTTAAAAGACAATTCTTATTTTTACATTGGGTGTTTTAGGAATGGTCAGGAGAAGATTGACTCCTTAAGAAATGTGGCACATGAGAAAAAATAAAGTACGGGGATGGAAGGAGGTTGGGAAGAGATATGCACACGCGAACACATGAAGAGCAACCTGTCTTTGGGTCTCCTGTACGAGGGATGGCTGTTTCATTTCCAGAGAGACATACAGAAAGTTTAATGGTGTGTACATCACTTTTCCAGCTTTCTTAAAGAATAAATGACAAATAGGGTAGTGCCTGTGGCTCAGTGAGTAGGGCACCCGCCCCATATACCGAGGGTGGCAGGTTCAAATCCGGCCCCAGCCGAACTGCAACAAAAAAATAGCCAGTATGTTGTATGGTAGCAGAGTCTGGGATTTTGGTGTATGCATCACCCAAATAGTGTACACTATTGAAGGCAGCAGATGGTCTAATACAAGGTGGAGAGCAGGGGAATGAGGAGTGGGGAAAGGGGAGAAGGAAGTGGGGTGGGGGCTCATGGTGTATGACACACCTCTTGGGGATGGGACACAATTAAATGAGGGTATTTACCTAACAAATTCAATCAGTGTAACCTATGTTTTTTTCCCCTCAATGAATCCAAAACAATAAAAAAATTTAGTATAACAAAAAAATAGCTGGGCACTGTGGCGGGTGCCTGTAGTCCCAGCTACTTGGGAGGCTGAGGCAAGAGAATCGCCTAAGCCCAAGAGCTGGAGGTTTCTGTGAGCTATGACGCCATGGCACTTTACCGAGGGTGATAAAGTGAGACTCTGTCTCTACAAAAAAAAAATAAATAAATAAATAAAAATAAAGAATAAATGACAAATAAAAATTATATATATTTGTAGTGTACATCTGGTGTTTTAATGTATACATTGTGAACTGATTATATTAAGCTAATTAGTATATCCATCGTATCACCTAGTTATTTTTGTGTCTATAGTAAGAACATTTAAGATCTGCTTTCTCAGCGATTTTACATACCCATTATGATAAACTCTAGTCGCCATGTTCCACAATAGATCTCCAGGACTTATTCATCCTGTCCAGCTGAAAGCATGTGTCCTCTGAAGAACATCTTCCCATCCCTACCTTTTCCTGCTAACTGATGGCAACCATCATTCTGCTCTTCCCTTTCCTAAATTCAGTTTTTTTTTCATAGTTAAGTGAAATCATGTGGTAGTTATATTTTTGTGCCTGGTTTACATTACTTAGAATAATGTCCCTCAGAGTCATCCATGCTGTCATGAATGAAAGAATTGTCTTCTTTTTTAAGGATGAATATTTTATGTGTGTGTGTGTGGGGGGGTGTTTCTTTATCCATTCATCCAGTGATAGATGCTGCTAATTTCCATATCTTCATTATCATCATGAATAGTGATGCAATGCCATGGGAGTTCAGATATTTCTTTTTTTTTTTAATTTTACCACCTCTTTTTATTAAATGTTTAGTTCAACTGATTACTGTTTAGTGTTTATGTCCAACTTATTGGAGTTCAGATATTTCTGTGAGATACTGATTTTATTTTGTGTGTATACATACCCAGAAGTGGAATTGATGGATCATATAATGAACCTATTTTTAATTTTGTGAAGACCCTCCATACTTCTTCCCCTTTGCATTAAGAGTTAGCAACATGCATAAGCAGGAGGAGCAAACTCCATGAGAGAGGATCATAAATGGTGGAGAGATGAGATTAAAAGTATGGATCAACCAAGTAGTAAGAACCAAAAACTTTAAATTAATATAATGCACCATAGAGTAAGGTTTATAAAAGCTTTGACTATAAATTACTAGAACTAGTTCTAAAAATTCCATGTTGCCCACATTATATACTTTCCTTACATGGTGGGGTCAAAAGGTTAATTGTTCATAGCTTTTAAAAGAGCTATTCAAAATGCACATCTCAGTGTCCATCCCATAAACTCTCAAGTCTTCTTATCTCTTTTCTTTGTACCATTAAAGAGCTAAATAAATTTAATAGTTGTAATATATACAACTAAATGGGATGTGTTGTAATGTTATTTAATGTTAAGGCCAATTGTGACAGTTAAAAACAAAACAAAAACTAATCTTCCCAGTGCTTGCTTTATTCATCAGATGCCAATTATTTTTTTCTTGAGGTATTCCTTTTAAAGTCTTAGCTGGGTCTTTACATTTTAAATCCTTCTCTAAAAGTAAATGCAAAATTAGTTTTTATTTAATTCTAGGTAAACCCTATAACAGGATATCTGCTTCCTATCATTACCCTATCAAAATTTTTAAAGAGCTTCTCCCTTTAAAGATTATAAGCAGATAATTTTAAGCAACTCTGAGCAACTCCCTACCCAAGCCCAGTTTTAGCTGGTCTGGGAATCTCTTTTCTCCTTCCCTGGTGACAAACTCAAGACCATATCAACTCACAACCCTTACTCTTTCGTGCTGTGATTACAAGTGTTAAGGGAGATTGACTCCCAGGGGGGTTTGTAAATAGTATATTTGACAAGCAGGATCTCTCTGGACATCAGCTTACAATTACAAAGCTTGTGGTTATGATAGCAACTGTGAAGATTATTTACTGACACTCTCAAAAGAGGCTATGGGATTTCTGGGCTAATTTTGTTTGACCTTCACTTTATTATACCATCAACCACTTTTCAACCTTCACCTGTAGCTAATCTATTGGCATTCCAACACAGATGCTCCAAGTTACGTTTACAAAAATGAAGGTTTTAATATATAGATGTTAAATGGGATAGCAAGAATGTAAAACAGTGGAGACACTTAGGAAAACATCAAATGTTTGGCAGTACCTTTAAAGATAAACACAGGATTTCTATATTACATAGTAGTCTCCCTCCTAAGTATGTACATGAGAGATATAAACACACATCCACAAAAAAGAGTTTGTGGAAATTTATAACAGAAAAAATGTAGAAATTTTCTAAATGCCCATCAACTGAGAAAAGGAAAAACAAAATGCAATATGTCCATTCAAGGGACTCTTACTCATCGATAAAAAGATTACATGTGTGGCTCTTGAAAAGGAACATTGCCTAATTCTGTTTATATGAAATGTTCAGAAGATACCAATAGGTAGAGATATAACACAGGTTAGTTGTTCAGTAGGGGTGAGTACAGTTTATTGGTACAGAGTGTCTTGGGCAGACATTAGTATAGAGTGTCTTTTTGGAAGCGATGACAATACTCTCAAATTAGATTGTGGTGATTCTTGTACAATTCTATGAGTATGTTAGACATCACAACTTCTACACTTTTAAATGGAAAAATTTTATGGTATGCAAATAATATGCCAATTTAAAAGTATCTTAAAGGTAGGCAGCTCAGGGCAAACATCAATCAGGAAATTGGTAGCATCAAATGTGTCTTTGGTTTTATTTTCTTCTTAGAGAAGTTTCACTCTAAGGCCAAATCTAAGAAAATGTGTATTTATTCTATTTCTCTAATTAACTATGAGATTCACCTTAGAAAGTCAGACACTGTTTCACTTTTCCATGCTTCCTTTTTTTTTTTTTTTTTTTATTGTTGGGGATTCATTGAGGGTACAATGAACCAGGTTACAATGATTGCATTTGTTGGGTAAAGTCCCTCTTGTAATTGTGTCCCACCTCCAAAAAGTCCCCATCATGGGCCAGGACACAATCACAAGAGGAACTTTACCTGACAACTGCAATTGGTGTAACCTAATTCTTTGTACTCTCACCAAACAACAACAAAAAGTTCCTATCATGAAATTTTCAGAACTGGTGCCTTTCAGAGAAGAATATCAGAAAATATTGATGAAGTTTGGAGTGTATCTACTGCTCAGACGTCTTCCAAGGGTTAACAAACTCTGGGTCCTTTTTCTTTCCATTCAGAACATGACGAATTTCAGCCAATGGCTTATACCAATGCTGTCTTTTGAGGAAATATGTTTTATTACTATCTGATAATAGAGTTTCTTTCTGTTTCTTTCCTACTGACCTGAACTTCCTATGAGTTTTATTGCTGACCAACAGCAGTCTCTATAGTTTTAAACCCAGTAAACTGTGAGTCAGCACGACATTGCGTCCTTGCTGCAGGGCCTTCCAGGAAATTCAGTTTTCTCGAGTTTTTTATTGACCCAGCTCTATCTTTCAGAATAACAATAAAATAAAATTGAGTGTAGGGCAATAGGTTTTGAAGACACAGACACAGAAACCTTCTTTTTTCTTCTTCTTCTTCTTAGATTTTTGGAACAAAAATTGGATACGGGCAGAAATAACTGTAATCTTCTGGGGCCGCACTAATAAAATAACTTCTTATTACAGAAGCTGACCCCTGTGAAAGACAGGACGACCTGTGATGTTTGAAAACATTTCATCTTTTTTTTTTTTTCTTAAAATATGTTTTGTTGGTAGCTACTGTTTAACTATACAAAATCTAGTTGTTTGGGCTTTCACTCAGCAGTGTCAAATTGCAATAGTCAAGTGACATCAGCAGTCAAAATGAAAAAAGCCAGGTAGTGCCTGTGGCTCAAAGGAGTAGGCCACCTGCCCCATATGCCAGAGGTGGCGGGTTCAAACCCAGCCCCAGCCAAAAACTGCAAAAAAAAGAAAAAAATGTCAAGCTTACTTCCTAATGGACATGCCTTCTGATATAAATGTTTCATTAATAATTGTGGTCAATGTAGGGAACAAAAGCTGAAGTATAATATGTAATGCTTAGAAATAAGGGAGATTTGTCTGTTTTTCTACCCCATAAGTTATTACTTTAATTTGCAGGTTAGAAATTAATTAAGGTTAAAAAAAAAGAAATTAAGGTTTTCTTTTTGGTGGTGGTTGTTCATTGAGAAAAAAAGCTAAATTGTTCCCAACTCTGTGTAAAAATATTCACTGGCATAGATTCCTTTGTTTGCAATCATTTTTTTACCACCCACAAACCCTCCAAGGATCTTATGCCCCACTATTGTTGTGTGATTTTCTGAGCCTCCGTATGGGAGAAATGCCCTTCTCTGTCCCGGTAATGCCAGCCTTGTCCATGTGACTTGCTTACGCCAGTTCTAGGAGCAGAAAGTGATATATGTAGAAACTTTAAGAGCCATCTTGTTGTTTTGGCATTTCTATTTTATTTTCCTCTGATATAAGAACCATGGAATACAACAGGCTAAGGAGCTGTGTCTAGGAAGAAGAACCAGAGCCTAACCCAGGAACATTTTATATTCCCAGGATCGAAAGTCCTTCAAATAGCTGCACAACAGGATTTCAGAATTGCTTTGGGCCAGGGACTACTGTATGCCTCCCACTGTCCCCCTTACTAAACAGGAATGGCAATTGTGTTTATTTTCTTACTTGTATCTACATACCATGTTGGAGTTATCTGTGGGAAGGGAAAACATAATTTATCTTCATAGTTAAATATCTGACCAGCAGAAGTCTTTTGTGCATGTGCACGTGATACAGAAACTACCACAAGATTCTGGACTTTGACCTAATGCTATGATTGGATGGATCATTTGGGATACCTTCTTTCAGGGCTAAATGAGTACTTTTTATGTCCAGGCTGGAAGGCATATTTGTGGCATGAAAAGGTGGTCTATGGGAGATTGTATTACCACTATTACTATTATTTCCATTTACTTCTGTCATCTCTGTGAGAGGATAGTTAGCCTGCTCTCACCCAACACCATATGAATTAAAGCTTCTCCCTATAAAATAATTATACCTCCCAACCAATTACATCAGACTCGGCCATCAACTTGCTTTGGTCAATATAGAACAAGTGGAAATAATGGGTCATATGCCCCAGTACAGCTTTAAAAGCATCACAATAGTCTATGCCTGTTCTCTCTCTCTGCTCGTATTTCTTTTTTTTTTCTCTATCTCTCTCCATTTCTCTTTTCATCCTTCCACAAGGATGACATATGCAGGTGTGGACTATTACTTCAGCCTGGCTCTTTAAATGAAAATGATAACAAGCTGAGTCATGAGGACATGAGACCATGTCACACGTAGTAATATATAAATTTTTACATTGTAAGTCACTAAAATTGGGGGATTATTCTTCATTGTAGCATATCCTAAATAAAGGAGAATGACATACTCACAAAATATAAAATAAAACAATACTGGTAGAAGATTTTGTAAGCTAGACTTCAGTAGAAACATGGTGCCTAAGACTGGGTGTAAATTTATTTAATAATTGTATAAGTTAGGGTGAGAACAAACTCTAGGTACTGGTCATCCTTCAACTTGTCACAAAACAACATAGGCAATCTGAGAGAAAGTAAGAGTAAAACTCTTGATTCATCCTCTAAATCCCTGCCCACTTCATTTTCCTATTGAACGTGGGGAATAAACTCACTAGAAAAATTAAATCCTTCCTTCCAACTTTTGAGAACTGTGGCCTAAGAAATCCAGTGCCAGAAGGACACAAATGTCCATACGCTCTTCCCCTAACCCTGTTTTACCACAGTTCTACACACACACACACACACACACACACACACACACGCAAGCACACACACACTCTCTCTCTCTTAAAAGAGTGCACATATACGCAGAGCACTTGCACACACAAATTCTTTTACAAGCTTATTTGTGATTTGCGTTATATTGTTACAAAGTTGCTCATGTCACTTTATCCATCACAAAACTTTGTTTTTAATTTTTTACATATTTTTAAACTTTTCCTTTTGGAAATCTGTTAATGATCCTGAAAAAACTATAATGTTCAATAAAAGAACAGAATGACAAAATCATTTTGACCTCAATTAGGTCATTGTAGGTTGAATTGTGCCCCTTCCAAATTTATATATTGAAGTCCTAATCGTCACAGGATATGACCTTATTTAGAGACATAGCCTTAACAAGGAAAATTAGAATGAGGTCACTGGGGAGGGCCCTAATCCAGAGTGACTGGTATTCCTATGCAAAGGGGAGATTTGGGCCCCCATATGTACTCAGAGGAAGATAATTGAAGGACGTGGGGAGAGGACGGCTGTCAGCAGGCAAGAGAGGACATCACAGCTCTCAAGGAGTCAGCTCTGGCCGCACCTTGATCTTGGACTTTTGACCTCCAGAATTGACAGACCATACATTTCTGCTGTCTAAACAATCCAGTTTGTGGTACTTTGTTGCACAAATCTAGAAAATTAATAGGTAAAGTATTAGAAAATATAGACCAAAAGTATCAGAGTAGTTGATTACCACTGTTCTTTCTGCTCCGCCAGCTCTCCCTCATCTTCCTTTTCCTCCTCCTCCTCTTCTTCTTGCCATCACTATATCACAGTCACGTTATGCTCTAACTATACAAAATGATTTGCTATTCAAAATGAGCCATGTCGTTTGCAACACACACAAATGGTGGATGCTCTTTTACTCCCAGGAACACCTTCCACTCTCTCTGGTTAAATAATTTCTGCTCATCTTTGAAGAAAATATCAGGAGTCCTTTCCTTCTAGAAATCTTCCTCGTATCTCGCAAAATGAGTTAAATAACCCTTGAGAGAAAAATCTCCATATACTATACAAACTTTCACCACATTGTTAATAACTTTTTTATGTTAAATTTTATTGTGAAAACTTCAGAGAAGACAGAAATTATGCTTTTATTTACATAATATTGAATATTTCATGTTGTCTGGTGCTTCAACATATTTAGTATATGTATTCAAAAAAAATAATTTTGCATTAGGATGTATGTCGAAGTGGAATAGGTCAGAATTAAGTCAATACACAAAAAGACAGGAAAAAAGGTTTAATCAATAAATCTAAATAAATTGCAGAATAAAAAACTCTCACCCCACACTTAAAAATTCAAATAGAAGTATTTTTCAGAAGCTGTATTATTAATGCAGAATTCAAGAATCAGAAAGTTATTAACTGGCTTTCTCAAGGCTGAGGAAGCATTTGTAACTTAATGAAGGACATTGCAGCTCCTCCAACCAAAACTCCCAGCCCAGCCAAGAAGAAGAAAATGATGTGAAAACACAATGATCAGGAAATGAGGAAAGATCTTTTCCAGACTGAATACACAGTTTAAGCTGTAGGAGGATTTAAGACACGGCTAAACTCCATTGTCTCGAAAGGAGACCTTCAAATACCTAATTAATTTTTCATTTGTTTTATAGCTCTAGCAGATGTTGTATTTTTTTTTCCATAGACTAGCTCGACGCTAAGAAACTAGAGGAAAAACATTCTTTTGTTAGATTTTGAATTAATATACTTGTACTGGCATAGAAAACAGATACTATTTGTGCAACCCAGAAGGTTCTGGTTATTTTAATAGACCCTGATTTAAATATAAACAGAGAAAATACATTTATTTTTAGGCAGAGAAAGGGCTTGGTATCACAATAGTGGATTAGAGGATTTCTTTTTACTCAGTCACTTTTTTTATGTTTAAGCATTTATTTTATTTATTACTGTTATTACTATTTTTGTTAGGCTTCTTGAAAGGGATCACTCGCTCAGGTAAATATTTCCACTGAACATGCCACTTGTACTTTTCATCTACTAATTATCAAAAGAGAAATAGAAACAATTGTCTTTGTATTCCCATGTTCTGGATGAAATAACTAATGATATGTAGACAAAAATACCACTAAGACACTAAAGATCTCTGAGCATCCTGTAAACAGCTTACCCTAAGGCCACACAATTAATGATTGGTCATATACAATGGTACACCCTGCTACTTATCCTTAAAAGGTCAGTTAGGGTTTGAAGTCCTCCTATATATCAACACCTCTCATGCTACCAAATCTCTGAATACTAGACAAGAGAGATTTTAAATTCGAAGAACCCAATAGGATGTAGGTTCTTTGGTTATAGCATGGTGGGAGGATTGTATAATGATACAAGGCACAATTTATGAGAAAAATAAAATAATAATACGTTCATACCAAACAGGACCCTAGCTTAATATATGAATCAGAACTAGGAGACATGGAAAATAAAATCAATAAAAGTACAATACTAGTGAAGTGATTTTTTATTTCTAATCTCCTGTATCTGTGGAGAAGTAGCTCAAGTTGCAATAGGGCCTGTTTGAACCACACGTGGGTAGCCAAGGAGAGTTGCCTCCAAACGTAGGAAGCAGAGTCTCGGGGGAACCCTGGGCCTCTCTTTTGAAACAATTTTGCCCTCAACTCCCTGATACTCTGGCAATCTCAGGAATCTCTGTAGTGCCCTGGGTGCCCTTCTTCCATTGTCCTGAGGAACAGCATCTAGCTTCTTCCCCTCCATGTTCATCTCCTTATCAGATGTCTGTTCACTTGGCCAAACCCTCCGTGTCCTCTCCTACACATGACATTTTATTCTCTACCACAGAGGCAGGCTGAGACATTTTTAAATTTTTAACTTCTGCTTCCCTTCTGAGTCTAAACTGTCTTTATTAATTTGTTTCTCTCAATAGCAAAATGAATTTTGTGATAATTTGGTGGCAAGAGCAGGAATTAATATTTTAAATTTAACCTAATAGGTATGTATGGGAACTCTGCGTTTTCTGCTCATTTTGCTCTGAACTTAAAGCTACTTAAGAAAAAAACAAAGATCGCCTGTGGCTCAAGGAGTAGGGCGCAGGTCCCATATGCCAGAGGTGGTGGGTTCAAACCCAGCCCCGGCCAAAAACCAAAAAAAAATAAATAAATAATAAAAAAAATAAAAAGGAAACAAAATGTTTCTCTTTTCTCCAATTTTAGCATAAACAGGGGAAGCCATGCAACACTATCAACACGTCCCTAAGCACTTCTCCCTCCAGACCTGCTAGCTCGTTGCTTTTCCACAAAACACTAGGACACAGACACAATTCAGCCAAGTTCTTTACAACTTTATAACAAGGATGGTCTTTCCTCCAGTTTCCCATGATTTGTTCATAGACTTCATTAGAATTTTTTTTTTCACCATCTGTATGTCTACTGACATGATTACAACCACTCAGGGAGATTCAGGCCTTGCCAACATCACTCCTTTTCTTCTGAACCCTCACCAGAATTGCTCTTCACACTACATTCATACAATACAGGCTTTTCCTAGCATTTATTTCTAAATTCTTTTAGCATCTACCTATTACCCTGTTTGAGAGCCACTTCCATCTCTTAGATATTTGTTATAGCAACATTTCAATGTTCTATACCAATTTATGTCACAGTTTTTTCTGGTGTTATTTAAAAAATTACCTGCGATGGGCAGTGCCTGTGGCTCAAAAGAGTAGGGCTCTGGCCCCATACACTGGAGGTAGCAGGTTTAACCCAGCCCCGGCCAAAAACTGCAAAAAAGAAAAAAATTACCTGCGACTTGATAATTTATAAACAACACAAATTTATTTCTCTGAGGGCACAATCTCTGCTTCTTAGATGGCATTTTGAACTATATTTCTTTTCATGGTAGAAAGGCAAAAGGGGGCCAAGAATACTTTCAACCTCTTTGGTAAAGGCTGCCAATCCCATTGATAAGAACGCTACCCTCACGATTTAGCACTTCTTAATTTCGTTGCATGAAGAATTAAGTTTGAACATGAATTTTAGAGATAACCCACACATTCAGAGCATAGTGTCTGTCATTCTTTACAGAATACATTTATTTTTGCTTGCATTCCATCATGTGTTTCTTCATTCTTTCTTTGACTCTGTCACTTGTTAGTTAAATTTTGGTGAGTGCCTGTTTAATACCAGATGCATGCTAGACATCATGCAATTACAATTATTATAGATTATAGATATGTGTGATGAGTGCTCTTACTGCAGAAAACACAGAATGCAGAGGGAATTGAAAAGTTGCCAAATGAAACTGACTTTGCCACAGTAATTGATTCAAAGAGAAAATGTAATCCCAGCTTATCTAATAGGAATATAGGTCAATTTTTTTTTTCCATGATTGGAGGAGAAAAAGTTTTGCTTCTGTTGGATATAAATGAGACTGTCAGTGGTCTTGACTGTTGCTGGCAGCTGACCCGTCACCATAAGGAGAATGTGCCTTTGCCTGAGGAAGCAACATTGCAGAGGAGAAAGAGGAAAGGAAGCTTGGTGCCTCACAGCATCAAGATGAACCTTAAAACAAATGCTTAGACTGCTGCTGCTGTTTTCTGATTCTGTACCAATTATTTCTCTTTTTAAGAAGAAATTAGAATAGAGCATTTACAACTTTCCACCCAAAGAATTCTATCCAATTCAATTCTCCTTAGAAAAAGCCAGCAACAAGGAGCTGGCAATATTGTGCTGCATCCTTTGTTTTGTTTTGCTTTTAATTCCTTGAGTTTCATTGTTTCATTCATGTTAAACACCTCTCCACGGTTGATGTGAAGAATGAAAATTGTATATATACGCTTTAGGGGAGACACTACATTGCTGTGCTATGGTATAGAACTAACTCTATGAATTTTGTCTATTGTGCCAGACATGTGCAAAATGAAGGTGTGGCTTGAAGCTGTCCTGAGACTCTCCTAAGTATCATATTGATGGTCCAATCATTCTAATCCACACCTCACAGTCTCCATAACTCTTACACTTACAACTCAACTATCAAACCTCATGCATCTTTAGAATGATTTTGACTTTTGGCCTTTCATTTTTGTGAGCGAGATATAACAATATTCTTAGAAAATAAAATCTCTCTTTTTGGGGCGGGGGGGTCTGGAAAATATACTCTTACAAAATAAAATCCAGAGACTTCAAGTTTCTAAGGAAATTCCAACAAAAAGAAATTGACCCTTGCTCTTCCTGTAGATATGACCTGTCTTACAGGACCCATGGAATTGACCCTGGTCTAAGCTGGACCCAGTGGGCCCTGAATGCTGCTCAGATGCCGCTCTGCATCTCCATTCTAGTGTATCAACATGTACTGGAAAGCTGAGAAAACTCACTCTTGTGTTGTTTTGGTCAGCTAGATGAATAGTTTTCCAAGTATTTTCATAATCTCTTCGCTACATCAATTTTCAAGATAATCAAGTTCTACAGATGTTTTGTTTTGATCAAATGCACCAACTTAAAAGACTGTATTTGTTAAAGTGTGACTCATAAATTCCTAAAAATTGTCATGATTTCTGTTGATAGCATCCATCCACAATATGCAAATATCATAAATAGAAATTTCTTGAGATTTGTTTTTACAGGTTTTTCCTGCCTGTCAACTGTCAATCATCTACCAATCAATTTATTCCTTTAAATTTCTGAAAGAAACTTCAGCCCCTCAGTCATTGCTCTTTTTCCATATAGGATGTGCATTTTGGAAGTTACCTTCTATAGATCAATTTTTTTCTGCTAATGGCTGCATTCAAGGGTTTGAATTGGCCACAATTTTTGTAACTATTCGCCTATATTATTTCAAGGTTTTATGGTACAATTAGTGATGAAAACCATCCTTACACATGAATCCTTACATTTATGTGATTTTTATTTATTTCTCCTCTGTCTAAATTGATTACTTGATGGGTATATTATTTTATTTATTAATATGCTGAAAAGAATATAATTACATTGTTATACTGCAAGAATGTAAGAATTTATACTTTTACTAGCCAGCATATGTTTTTACAACATTTTTCTTTCTTTTTTTGGCCAGGGCTGGGTTTGAATCCGCTACCTCCGGTATATGGGGCTGGCACCCTAGTCCTTTGAGCCATAGGCGCCACCCAACTTTTTTCTGCAATTTTGATAAAGCTAACAGATGTAAATGGATATAGCCTTGTTACCCTCAGTTGCATTTTTCTGACCTGAAGGGATGTTCAGCATATGCTTTATTTAAACCAGTGTATGGTGCCCCATGATCGCATTATTGTACACAGCTAGGATTTAATAAAAAAAAAAAGAAAAGAAAAACAGCAAATCAATGAGAAGGTGCTGCTCATGTAACTGTACATGTGGGAACTTGTGTGTAAACTTTGCTTTTTTGTTCAAACAAGGAATTGCACATATCTTAAATGCAGGGAAAAGAATTGCTTTAGGAGTCCAATTCTTAACAAAATAGAAGAAATAGAATGGCATTTTAGGGCCTTGTACTTTTATGCACAAAAGCCAAAATAAAACCTTTGTACTCTTAAAAAAAAAAATCTGTATATGACACTTTCTTTCTTTTTTTAATGTAGATTTATCTCATCTATGTAAATATATACATATTTATTGTTTCATATCTCAAATTGTAAAAAAATTATCATACAATATGGCATGTATAATATTTTAGAGCTTTTCTTTAATTTCTTGTAAAAAATTAACAAATGAGGGTGGTGCCTGTGGCTCAAGGGAGTAGGACACCGGCCCCATATATCAGAGGTGGTGGGTTCAAACTCAGCCCCAGCCAAAAACTGAAAAAAAAAAAAAAAAAAAAAAAAATTAACAAATGAAAGCATATAACTGCAGATAATTCATTCGTTACTATTGTAAAATATTTCACTGTGGTCATACATCGGAACTTAAAGAAAATGCCTTCAATATTTATTCATTTAAGAAAATCTTTTGCTTAGATTTTTCACACAAATTCTTTATTAGACAACAATATTTCATTCTGGTTCTAATCATTATGCAATTTTTAGAATTAATTCTAAAGTTTATTAAACAGCTTTTCTTCAGATATTAAAACAACTTATATATGTACATATTTATCTCCTTTAATCCAATATTTTATGTGTTGTATTTAATATTGTAGAGTACTTTATTATTAAGCTGGGTGTATTCACCTATGATAATTCTCCTTTTGTTAAAACATAATTTAGTCACATAAACACATGGATTTACATTTATAATATTTGATATTGATTTTTACTTTATGAATGAAATTGAATTACAATATTTCTTTCTTGCAATATCTTTGACTCCTTTTTTTTGTAAGTATTATGTTGATTCATGAAATCAGGTGGGGGATTATATGGTTCAGAATTCCATTAGGAAAACATATATCTAAATATTTTCAGCAGAGAAATATTTAAGTCACGAAATTGGTCACAAAAGTTCCGTAAAACTGGATTAGCAAATCAAAGAAAGGGTGATAGTAGAAAAAATAAGGATAGAATTTGCAATTATTTAGACAGCAGGATGCTTCTACGATCTGCAAGTTTGAACTCTCAAACATACTTAATGCTGATACTCTGGAGCATATATGGCTGCTGTTTACAGCCCTTTCCTCATTTCGCAAGCGTAATTCAGGAACCTACATACCTGCTATTGCTGCTAAAATCATTACAGATATTTCTAGAAACAAACAATTGCCCACTGCTTATGTTGGAGCCCACAATTTTATATTTCTATTGCTATAGAAGGTGTTGTCAAAAGCATTCTGGTTCCCAGGAGTGACTTCCACCGGCAGTACCTCACCACATAGCTGCCAGCAAGGAAGTTTGACAAATAGGGATTGCAGTCATCCAGCCTCTGTGATGCAAAATGAGAACAGAGAGAAAATTGACTAGCAGGCAATCAAATCACTGACACTGAATTTATTTTATTTTCTTCTGTTTTTCTGTTTTTTGTTTTTTACGGTTTTTGAAAGATCTGTTCCTTAGAAAACTTTCTAGTTCTAATGTTTTCATTGTTGAAATATTTTTAACTACTGCTTTAATTTTTTTCTAATTTTAGGGCTCTGCTGATTTTATCTGAATTTTTAAAACTGCTGTCGTAGGCCAGGTACAGTGGCTGACACCTATAATCCCAGCACTTTGGGAGGCCAAGGTGGATGGATCGTCTGAGTTCATGAGTTCAAGACCAGTCTGAGCTAGAAGGGGAATCCCGTCTCTAAAAAAATTAGCCAGGAGGTGTGGTGGATACCTCGCCTCCTGAGGCTAAGGCAAGAGAATCACTTAAGCCTGAGTTTAAGGTTGCTGTGAGCTATGACACCACAGCACTCTACCCGGGGTGAAAAAATGAGACTGTCTTATACAAAAAAAAAAAAAAAAAGTACTATTATAGATATGATAGTGATGGCATCCTCTTAACATTTTAATGTATGCTTTTGTTGTACTTAACATCTGGTTCCAATTTAATATTTATTTCTGCTTTTATTACTTCTTTCATGATTAACCAAATATGGTTTATTTTCTTCAATGAATCTAATAATTATTGACTCAGTTCACTTTCTCTTGAGTGTCCTTACGTCTTCTCTATTGATTTTTCATGATGATCTACTCTCATTATTTGATTAGAACATTAAAATTGTTATAGTTGGGCGGCACCTGTAGCTCGGTCGGTAAGGTGCCGGCCCCATATACCAAGGGTGGCGGGTTCAAACCCGGCCCTGGCCAAACTGCAACCAAAAAAATAGCCGGGCGTTGTGGCGGGCGCCTGTAGTCTCAGCTACTCGGGAGGCTGAGGCAAGCGAATCGCCTAAGCCCAGGAGTTGGAGGTTGCTGTGAGCTGTGTGAGGCCACGGCACTCCACCGAGGGCCATAAAATGAGACTCTGTCTCTACAAAAAAAAAAAAAAATTGTTATAGTGGTTATTTTAATTTAATAGTTCTTTTAGAAATTAACTTTGCTGAAATTTTTCAAATACCCTTTTAAGTATGTCTTCTTCTAATTATAATCACTTTTTTTTTAAATTATATGGTTTGATTATTGATGGAATTTGTAGTATTAAACCTTACTTGCATTTCTGGAATAAATCCACTATGGGATCATTATCTGTATTACTTGAAATACTGCTGCATTGACTATGACAAGTTGTTTCTCAAAATTACCGCAAATGTGTCAGTGTGGTTTTTATCTCTCTATTTCGTCTTTTGTTCTACATTAGATGTTAATATTAAGATCATCCTAGATATATAAGATAAAGTAGAGAGGACTTATAGTTCACTTTTGACATAGTTTAAATAATACCAAACTCATCTGTTATTTGAATCTTTAAAATAATTAAATCACCATTTGTGTATTTTTGTTTTTATGTAATTATTTATTTATTTTTTATTGTTGGATTTATTGAGGGTACAAAGAATTAGGTTACGCTGATTGCATTTATTAGATAATGTCTCTCTTATAATTGTGTCCCACCTCCAAGAGGTGTGCCATATACCGTGACCCCCATCCCCTTGTCCCTCCCCTCTCCCTGCTCCTGCATTCCCCTACGCCCCCTTATATTAGCTCATCTACTGCCTTCATATTAGAATGGAGTATATTGGATTCTTGCTTCTCCATTCATGTGATGCTTTACTAAGAAGAATGTGTTCCACCTCCATGTAGGTTAATATAAAAGATGTAAAGTGTCCATCTTTTTTAAATGACTGAATAGTATTCAATGGTATACATATACCACAGCTTGTTAATCTATTCCTGCGTTGATAGGCATTTAGGCTACTTCCACATTTTGTCAATTGTAAATTGAATGGTGATAAACAATCTAGTGCAAGTGTCCTTATGATAAAATAATTTTTATTCTTCTGGGTATATGCCCAGTAATGGGATTACAGGATCAAATGGGAGGTCTATTTTGAGTTCTTTGAGGATTCTCCATACTTCCTTCCAAAAAGATTGTATTAGTTTGCAGTCTCACCAGCAGTGTAAAATTGTTACCTTCTCTCCACATCCATGGCAGCATCTGTAACTTTGAGACTTGGGATGTGGGCCATTCTGTTGGGTTAGGTGAGATCTTAGGGTAGTTTTGATTTGCATTTCTCTGATGGTTAGGGACAATGAGCATTTTTTCCTATGTTTGTTAGCTGTTCGTCTGTATTCTTTACAAGAAGGTTCTATTCATGTCTCTTGCTCACTGACATATGGGATTGTTGAGTCTTTCTGTTGATTAATATGAGTTCTCTAGAGATCCTAGTTATCAAGCTTTCGCCTGATTCATAATATGCAAATATCTGTTCCTATTCTGAAGGTTGTCTCTTTGCTTTGGTTGTTGTCTCCTTAGCTGTACAGAAGCTTTTCAGTTTAATTAAGTCCCATTTGTTTATTTTTTGTTGTTTTTGCAATTGCCATGGAAGTCTTCTTCATAAAATCTTTCCCAAGGCCAAAATCTTCAAGTACTTTCCCCACACTTTCTTTGAAGATTTTGATTGTTTTATGCCTTAGATTTAAATCTTTTATCCATCTTGAATTTATTTTTGTAAGTGATGAGAGGTCCAGGTCCAGTTTCAATCTTTTACATGTGGTTATCCAGCTCTCCCAATACCATTTATTGAATAGGGATTCTTTTCCCCAGGCTATGATATTGTTTGGTTTATCAAAGATCAGGTGGCTATAAGAGGTTATCTCATGGTTTTCTATTTGGTACCAAATGTCAATGTCTCTTTTTTGTGCCAATACCATGTTGTTTTGATCACTATGGCCTTGTAGTATAGCCAAAAGTCTGGTAGGGTAATACTCCCAGCTTAGTTTTTACTACTAAGAATTGTCTTGGCTATACAGAGTTTCTTCTGGTTTCATACAAAATGAAGAGTTATTTTTGTCCAAATCTTTAAAGTATAATGATGGTATTTTAATGGGGATTTAATTGAATCTGTAGATTTCTTTGGGAAGTATAGATGTTTTTACAATGTTGATTCTTCCCAGACATGAGCATGGTATGTTCTTTCTTTTGTTAAAATCAACAAGATAAAAGAGGTTAAGAGTCCTTTACCTCTTTTGTTATGTATATTCCTAGGTATTTCATTTTCTTTTTTCTTTTTTAGCTACTGTGAAGGGAATCCTGTCCTTGATTAACATCTCATCCTGGCTGTTATTGGCATGTACAAAGGCTACTGATTTGTGGACACTGAATTTATGTCTTGAGACATTACTGTATTTTTTGATCACTTCCATGAGTCTTGTAGTTGATTCTTTGGGGTTCTCTAAATATAAGATCATATTGTCAGCAAAGAACAAGAGTTTGATCTCCTCTGCCTTCACTTGCCTGATTGTGTTGGCTAGAACTTCCAGCACTATGTTGAATAGTAGTGGCGATGGAGGACAACCCTGTCTGATTCCAATTCTAAGTAGAAAGGTTTTCAGTTTTACTTCTTTCAGTATAATATTAGCTGTGGGTTTCTTATGAATGCCTTTGATCAGATAGGATGCTGAATTTTATCCAATGCTTTTTCTGCATCTGTTGAGAGGATAATGTGGTCTTTGTTTTTGCATCTACTGATATGGTGAATGGTGTTAATGAATTTGTGTATGTTAAACCAGTCTGGCATCCCTGGGGTGAAACCTACTTGATCATGATGTATGACTTTTTTGATGATAAGCTATAATCTATTGACTAGGATTTTGTTGAGAATTTTTGCAGCAATATTCATTAGTGAAATTGGTCTGAAATTCTCCTTTTTAGTTGGTTCTTTTCCTGGTTCTGGTATCAGGGTGATGTTTGCTTCATAGAAAGTGTTGAGGAAAATTCTTTCCTTCTCAATTTTCTGAAATAATTTCTACAGTATGAGTATAAGCTCTTCTTTGAAGGTTTGATAGAATTCTGGAGTGAAGCCATCTGGACCAGGGGATTTTTTTGTTGGTAGACTTTTTATTATTTCTTCAGTATCAGTCCTTGAAATCAATCTTTTCAAGAGATCTATTTCTTCCTGGTTAAGGTTAGGGAGAGGGTGTGATTTCAGGTATTGATCCATTTCTTCCACATTATCAAATTTCTGGGCATAGAGTTTGTTGTAGTACTCAGAGATGATCTTTTGTATCTCTGTGGCGTCTGTTGTTATTTCTCCTTTATAATTTTTGATTGAGGTTATTAGAGATTTTATTTTCTGTTTCTAGTTAATCTTGCCAAAGGTTTACCAATTTTAGTTACTTTTTTCAAAAAATCAACTTTTTGTTTTGTTAGTTTTCTGAATGACTCTTTTTTTTGTTTTGTTTTCTGGCCAGGGCTGGGTTTGAACCCGCTACCTCTGGCATATGGGACCGGCGCCCTACTCCTTGAGCCACAGGTGCCACCCCTGAATGACTCTTTTGTTTTCAATTTCTTTAATCTTTAATAATTTTGGTTATTTCTTTTCTTCTCCTGGGTTTGGGAATAGCTTGTTCTACTTTTTCCAATTGAATAACATGGTTTATGAGTTTGTTGATGTGCTTTCTTACTGTTTTTCGCACTTCTTATTTTATTTATTTTTTTGTTAATTTTGCTGTTTTGGGCTGGGGCTGGGTTTGAACCCGTCACCTCCAGTATATGGGGCTGGTGCCCTACTCCTTGAGCCACAGGTGCCACCCCCTTACTGTTTTTCAAGTGTCAGTGTCTAACACGATAAATTCCCTTCTTACAACTGCTTTTGCTGTATCACACAGGTTTTGGTAACTTGTGTCTTCATTGTGGCTACGGTTGAGGAATTTAATGATTTCCTCCTTTATCTCTTCTTGAACCCAATTATCTTTCAGCATAAAGTTGTTTAATTTCCAATTCTTTGTTTGGGGATGAACATATTTGTTGGAGTTGAGTTCTACCTTTATTGTCTTCTGGTCTGAGAAGATACAAAGTATAATTTCTATTCTTTTAATTTTGCTGAGGTTGGATTTGTATCCTAAGATGTGATCTACTTTGGAGTATGTACCATGGGCTGACAAGAAAAATGTATATTCTTTGGCTGTGGGACAGTGTGTTCTGTATATGTCTATTAATCCCTTTTGTTCTGGGGTCACATTTAAGTCCTTTCTTTAGTTTCTGTGTAGAGGATCTATCCAGTTCTGTCAGAGGGGTGTTAAAGTCCCTGACTATTAAGATGTTATGTGATATTATATTGCTCAGACCCATCACAGTCTGTTTCATAAATCTGGGAGCATTTACTTTTGGTGAATAAATATTTAAAATTGAAATGCCTTCTTATTTTATTATACTTTTGACCAGAATAAAGTGTCCATCTTTGTCTTTCTTAACTTTAGTTACTTTAAATCCATTTGTATCTGAAAATAAGATTGCAACTCCTTGCTTCTGAATTCCATTTCCTTGAAATACAGTGTTCTGTGTTCCATACCTTACCCCTGAGTCTTGATTTGTCCTTCAAGGCTAGGTGTGCCTCATGGAGACACAATATGAATGGCTTGTGCTTTTTTATCCAGTTAGCACCCTATGCCCCTTCATTGGTGAATTCAGTCCATTGACATATATTGGGAGAATTGATAAGTTTGGTGGATTTCGATTCTATTCTATTATTTTGTGAAAGTCCATTGTGTAGTTTTATCCTTTGTGCCATTATGGAAGCTAAGTTTTATCCTTTAGCTTCAGGGTGTTTACTTTGCTGGTGGTGCATTGTAATGATCAGTGTTGAGAATAGGACTAAGTATTTTTTGTAGAGCTGGTCTTGTTGTGGCAAATTTCCTCACTGCTTGTATATCCCCCCAAATTTAATTTCTCCATCAATTTTGAAGCTTAGTTTATCAGGATACAAAATTCTGGGCTGAAAGTTGTTTTGTTTAAGAATGTTGTAGGTGGATGACCATGTTCTTGGAAAGTTTGAGTTGAAAAGACGGCTTTCAACCTAATGGCTCTGCCTCTGTAGGTTCATTGGTGCTTACTCCTAGCTGCTTGTAGAATTTTTTCTTTCATCTCAACTTTGGACAGGTTCATTGCAATGTGTCTTGGAGAAGCTCTGTTTGAGTTGAGATAACTCAGGATTCGATATCCAACTGGAAGGAGTATATTCTGGGTCTTCAGTAAAATATGGGAAGATTTCATCTATGATAGACTGCAGTATGGCTTTCATTCCTTTGGGACAATCTTCTTCCCTTTCAGGAATCCCTATTATTTGTAAGTTTGAACACTTCATGGAGTCTTGTACTTCCCTAAGCACTTGTTCTGCTTTCTCTCTTTTCTTTTCTGCCTCTTTGACTACCTGGGTTAACTCAAAAACTTTATCCTCTAGCTCTGAGGTTCTTTCTTCTCCATGGTCTAACATATTTTTGATATTTCCTACTGAATCTTTACATTCCCTAATTATCTCCTTCATTTCCTTAAGCTCCACCACATCCTCTCTGTATTCTACATATCTCTCATGTGATTTTGGTTTTCTCTTTCTATTTACCCATTCATTAATTTCATTGTTTTCATCATCCATATTTTAAATTCCTTTCTGTTAATTCCATTCCTTCTTTATAGATGGAGTCTTCAGCAGTATCTTTCTCATGGTCCCTTGGGGGAGTTCCTCTGTTTTGGTTTTTCATATTGCCTGAATTTTTCTTTTGGTTCCCGCTCTTTTGTTCTTTCTTCTTCTTCTTTCTTCTTCTTTCTTCTTCTTCCTTCTTCTTCTTCTTCCTTCTTCTTCTTCTCCTTCTTCTTCTTCTCCTTCTCCTCCTTCTCCTTCTTCTTTGTAGAGACAGAGTCTCACTTTATTGCCCTTGGTAGAGTGCCATGGCATCACAGCTCACAGCAACCTCCAACTCCTGGGCTTAGGCAATTCTCTTGCCTCAGGCTCCCAAGTACTTGGGACGACAGGCACCTGTCACAACGCCTGGCTGTTTTTTTTGTTGCAGTTTGGCCAGGGCCAGGTTTGAATCCACCACACTCAGCATATGGGGCCAGCACTGTACTCACTGAGCCATGGGTGCCATCTTGTTTTCTTTCTTCTTATTTACCTCCTTGACCTCCTTTTCCCTTCTCACTTTCTCCTTTGCTTCAAATTAACTGGTCTCAGAGCTTAAGTCTTGAAATTGTCTCTGCCTGAATAAAGCCAAACTCTTCCTTGTGGCCAAAAAACAGGAGTGCTTACTCTTGATGACAATATGTTGCAATATGTCACTGAGACACCAGGTGACGCTATGGAATTTTTAGGAGACATCATGGCCAGCAAACTCTATGGTCCTTATTCCAAACTTAGTTGCCTTTGATGATCACCTGATTGTTTCCTCAGCATTCAGGCCCTGCCAGGTTGAGATCTTAAAGGTCACAAGAATCCATAGGGGCAGGTCTCACAGGTCACCAAGGTTCCAGTTCCTGTGGGATGCATAAGTCCTTCAGCCTGTCCCAAGAGTGGAGTTCTTATCCCAGCAGTTGGAATTAAGATGGCTGTGCCTTAGACCCCTGCTAAGTAAGACCTTATAACAACCTTCCCACAATGACAGACCCCTGGCCACTGAGACCTTCTCAGTATGTCTGCCTTGCCAGCCACCAAATCTATGGCAAATCCACTCCAACTGGCACTCAAATCTGGTTGCTGTATATAGTTCAAGTCCACCCACTCTTCCAAGCTTTCCATTCAATGTCCAGCTTCCCCCAACAACTGAAAACTCTGAAAATGCTTCCTGTAGCATGGACCTTTGTGGGGGGCCATAGCTGATCTCTGCAGGTCACAATCATTTGCCAACTTTATCAGATTTCCACCACTCTGATTCATTTGCTGTACCCAGCTCACCACCTTCTCACTGTGCTTCCTGAGCTATTACTCTGGGTAAGGTCCCTGTGCCAGGTATGTCTGACTTTCTCTCTTCTCCCAGTCATTCGAGGAGAGGTCAGCTGAAGGATTCTTCTTTTCTGCCATCTTGTTCCACCCCACCATATTTTTAATGCTAGCAATTCAGTTGCTTTTTCAATTTGGCATTATAGACTATATATTCAAAATAGTCAAACACTAGAACTAATTTTATCAATTTACATTACCCTGGAATGTTTACTATCTTAATAATTGGTTTTCAAATATGTTTTCATTGTGTCATATACAGTAATCTCATGTAAGTCATGAAACTTCTCTATATCTGTGGTGATAGTTTCATTCTCTTTCACACACAATGTTTTCTAAAAAAATTTTACTTCAAAAAACATTTTATTGATTATAAAAAGTTAATTATTTTTTCCTTGATACAGAAAACTGAAGGAAAGCTAGTCAACAACCTACTGAACCATCTCAAGCAACTGGAAAAGAAAGAACAATCTAACCAGAAACATAGGTGAAGAAAAGAAATAACCACAATCAGAGTAGAATTAAATAAAACCAAGAACACAAGAATCATTCCAAAAATCAGCGAACAAAAAATTGGTTTTTTGAAAAGATTAATAAAATTAATAAATCTTTGGCCAGACTAACCAGAAACAGAAAAGTGAGATCTCTAATAACCTAATTAGAAATGAAAAAGAGGATATAATAACAGATACCACCAAAATACAAAAGATCCTCAATGATGACTACAAAAAACACTATGCCCAGAAATTTGAAAATGTAGAGGAAATGGACCAATGCCAGTCACACCACCTTCCTAAATTCAACCAGAAGAATTAGAAATTTTGAATACACCTATATTGTGCACTGAAATTACATCAATACAAAATCTTTCAAAAAAGAAAATCCCTGGAACAGATGGTTTTATACCACAATTCTACCAAATCTTCAAAGAGGAACTTGTCCCTATATTGCAAAACCTATTCCAAAACATAGAGAATGAGGGAATCCTCCCTTAACACCTTCTATGAAGCAAATATCACCATGATTCTGAAACCAAAAAAGGACACCACGGGAAAGGAAAACTATAGCCTAAATATTATTAATGAATATTGATGCAAAAATATTCAGGAAGGCCCTGGAAAATAGGATACAGGTACACATTAAAAATATTATACAACATGATCAAGTAAGTTTTATCCCAGGTATGCAAGGTTGGTTCAACATACATAAATCCATAAATGTAATTCATCAGATGAGTAACATCAAAAACAAAGACCACATGATTATCCTAATTAATGCAGAAAAAGGCATTTACCAAAATTCATCATCCTTTTCCTAAAAAACACTTAAGAAAATAGGCATAGGTAGGACATTTCTTAAATTGATAGAGCCCACTTATTACAAATACACAGTCGATATCATCTTCAGTAGAGTAAAACTGAAGCATATCCACTTAGAACTGTAACCACTGCTATTCAGTGTAGTGCTGGAAGTCCAAGCCAAAGCAATCAGGCAAGAGAAGAAGTCAAATAGAGACAGATGAGGTCAAACTCTTCCTCTTTGCAGATGACATGATCTTACCTAGAAAATCCCTGGGACTCAACCACAAAGATCTTAGAAGTGATCAAGAAATATAATAATGTCTCAAGATACAAAATCAATGTTCACAAATCAGTAGCCTTCATATATTCCACCAACAGGTAAGCTGAGAATAAAATCAAAGACACAGTACCCTTCACAGCAACTCCAAAGAAAGTGAAATACCTGAGATTATAAGTAACAAAGGATGTGAAGCATCTCTATAAAGAGAACTCTGAAACCCTGAGAAAATAAATAGAAAAAGACATTAACAAGTGGAAGAACACATCATGCTTTTGATTGGGAAGAATCAACATCTTTGCCCATACTGCCCAAAGCAATCTACATATTTAATGCAATTTCCATCAAAGCATCAAAGTCATACTTTGAAAATCTTAAAAAATAAATATTACATTGTTTCATATAGAAATAACACCAAAATGTCAATACAATTTTAAGAAATAAAAAACAAATCTTTAGGCATCACATTACCAAAATTCAGATTATATCACAAGTATATAGTGATCAAAACAGGATAGTACAATAATGAAGATATAGGTCTATGGAATAGAATAGAGAACCTAGAGCTGAACTCAGATACATATCGCCATCTCGTCTTTTATAAACCAAACAAAACCATACACTGGGAAAAAGAATCCTGTTTAATAAATAGTGCTGACAAAACTAGTGAGTCACATGTAGAAGACTGAAACTGGACCTGCACTTCTCACCATTGATAAAAATCTACTCTTGCTGAGAAAAAGATTTAAATTTAAGACATGAAACAATAAAAATTCTAGAAGAAAGTGTGTGGGAAACTCTTGACAAAATTGGCCTGGGAAAAGATTTTATGAAGAAGACTCTCTTGGCAATTGCAGCAATACCAAACATAAATAAATGGGATATGATCAAGAAAAAGAGCTTCTGCACAACTAAGGGTCCCCGAACTAAAATAGAAAATGGTCCCACAACAAACAAATGAATAAAAACTTGCCAAAAGTCAGTGCATGTGCCTGTAGTCCCAGCAACACAGGAGGCTGAGGCAGGATGACTGAGGTTGCTATGAGCTATGATGATGCCATGACACTCTACTCAGGGTGACAGAGTGAGACTCTTGTTTACAAAAAACAAATGAACAAAAAAAGAAGTTAAAAAAAGAATTATTATATACCAATTATGAAACATAAGCAAAAATAATGTATTGTGTTTATCAATGTTATAAGCATACCTCCTTTCTATACGATTATTGTCATAAAAAGGGATACATACTTCCACACCAATTATAAGGAGTGTAGCCAAGAAACAATTTCTGTTTTATTACTACTAATTTAACACAGCTTTTTTGTTCAATGACCATGAAGTCTCTGTCCCACCTTTTATTACTAGGTATTGTTGATCAACCATTTTTAGCTCCTACTATGTCTTAAAACAAAAAGAATTAAAGATTTGTTCTAAAAGATATTAAAGTTCTTTGAGACTACCTGTACAAAGTTTTTACAAAGTGACTATTAATATGTGTTAGCCAAAGCATTTCAAGTACATTTGTTCAGAACAGTTATCCTAAATTGAAAGTTAGTTGGCCACAGTGGTTCCCCCTCTCCCCTGCAGGCCTGGGACACCTGGGTATGTATAGAGACACTTTTGATTGTCACAACTTGTGAGGAAGGGGAAGCTACTGGCATCTTGTGAGGAAGGGGATGATACTGGCATCTTGTGAGGAAGGGGATGCTACTGGCATCTGGTGGATAGAAGACAAATATTATGCAGTGTGCAGGGTAGGACCTCACAACAAAACTTTTCTGGCTCCAAATGTCAATAGGGCCAAAGTTGTGAAATCCTAGTTTAGAAGTCTTATTATCTTTCATTTCATAATATTAATGTGCTTTGCTTTCTTTATAAGAGGTGAAACAGAAAGGTGAATAGAAGTGGATAAATGTGTAAGAATAGAAAGATAAGAAAGGATTTTTGTGACAGAAATAAGGACAATAATAGATCTCAGTGAAGTCATTGCCATGGGAATGAGAGGACCTGTTCTTTTTATAGTGCAGTATCAGAGACATGGGCACTATCTTCCAATCAAAATTTCTCCATGGTTGGTATTTTATTGTATTTCAAGCTGTAATATTACAGTTATGAGTTCAGTTGTGTCTCTCCAAAATAATATGTTGAAGTTATAACCCCAGAACCTCATAGTGGACCCTTATGTGGAGATAGGGTCTTCACAGATGTAATCAAGTTAAAATGAAGGCACTAGGGTGGGTCCTAATTCAGTAAAACTTCTTCTTATAAATAAAGGAAATCCGTACTCACACACACAGAGGAAAAATGATGTGAAGGAACACAGAGAAAGAATAGTTATCTATAAACCATGAAGAGAGAACATTGGATAGATCCTTCCCTCACAGCGCTTAGAAGGAATGAAACCTACCAGTGTTTCTGAGTTTGGGCTTCCAGCTTCCAGACCTGTGAGGTAATACATTTTTGTTGTTTAAGCCACTTGGTCTGTAGTACTTTGCTACTGCAGACCTAGGAGATACATTCAATTATCAAGGCAATTCTTCAGACAAAAGAATTCCAAGTTAGGGATTCTTTTGTTAAAAATATGAACATTTTCAAAAAAAAAAAGAACATTCTCAAATGGTAGAACATCTGCCATTATCAGCCATTCCTATCTTTGTGAAATGTACTTAGTTCAATTATTTTTAAAGTGATTACTAACGAGAAGGAAATAAATAATGTTTTAATTCTAGAATAAAGAGGGAATTCCTGAGTTGTGTGAAAGTCCGATCGCAGACTTAGGAAGAAGGAGGAGAGATACCAACAAGACAAAGCCAACAGGGAGAAGATGAGCCTGGAAGTGAGATGGAGGACAGCGGCAAAGGGGCCACCAGACCACGTCAGCTGTCCCTGAGAAAGCACCGACATGCAAAATCAAGAGCATGAGTTTTGGCTTTAAATCCTTGTTCTGCCACATGTTGCACATGGATCTTCTTTATTTCTTGGACTTTCTGATTTTTAAATTAAATGGAAATCATTATTTGAAAACTTGGCACGGGGCCAAATTTTTCAAAGTGCCTGCTGTTCATGGCTGTCAAAATGTTATAATTCCATTTAAAACCCCAGGAAAAAAAAAAAAAAACAACAAAACTAAGTATTTAGTTCAAATAACATATGAGTTTTTATACAAATTTACAAAATATAATTTTTAATATATCTTAGATATTAAAGGGACCCATAGAAGTCATAATGTGACTCTGATTTGGTACTAGAAAATAAGGTTGGATCAGATATTATGCCAAGTACTTAGTACACACTGGAGCAGGGATTATCAAATGGTGTGCCATGAAAAATTTAAAAAACTATTAATTAAATTATTTTTGAAACAAATTCAAACCACAGTAAGTACACTCTTTTTTAGATCAACAAAAGTTAATTGTGCTGTGGAAATTTAACTATACGATCAAGTATGCCATGATATTAAAAAAAAAATGTTGAAAAACACTGTTCTGAATGTAGATCTTAGATCCCTATACTTCTTAATCTCTCTATATTTTGTATATATTTTGTCTTTTCTCTGGTTATCAAGTTTGAGTTTGTCATGCACGAGGCACCATTTTATGTGGTTTTCATACATAGACTCTTTAAATTCTCATGATACTTCCAGAAGAGAATCTTAACATCTTTCCCTTTCTGTAGATGAGAAAACTGAAGCATGGAAAATTTAGATAACTTTGCCAGGTTCACAAAGTTATTAAGTGGCAAGGCTAGACTTTGGAGTAGGAAATCGAATGCCCTTAAGTGTTAGACACATCTTCTTTTCTAATCATACTTGCTATTCTACCCACCCCTTAAATGCTGCTGCCATTTTCCCATTGAAAATATTCAGTTGTTCAGATTTAGCTTTCAATCTCACATGCAGGTGCTGCTGGTGGCTATGGGTTACTTCTGCTTAAATTATTTAGACTTACCCATAACCCAGACCTTGTTAAAATATTATGGAAAAATCTATAGAACAAAATTGCCAAACACACATAATCTGCAGTCATTTTTGGCCTGTAAACACACAATATGATACACCATCTGCCTTGCATCATCCTTCTCGTCTGGTTATTGATAACATCACCAGGACCCAATCCATCACTATACACATTAGCAAGACCATGCTGGATGGATGGCCTGCTGCAACATCTGGATTGTTCTATCACTAGATCAACTGTGAAGCTGAACAACAGTATCACAAATCAGACATTACTGGGTCTCAAATCATTTCTGTGCCAAAGAATTCCATTTTTTCCAGATGTGCCATTAAGACATCTCAAGAACTGAGTTTCTATTAAATTATGGGTCGTGTTAAAGGCTAAGAGCAGACATAGGAAGAGGGAGGAGGATACTAGCAAGATTAAGGCAAAAGAGAGAAGATGGCCCTGCATTAGAATTGTCTTGCTGTGAGCTCAAATTCCCGGGTAATAAAGTGCATTAACATCCAATGACTTGCTATCTTATGGAATAAGTGGAATTTTCCACTGGGTTTAGTTTAGATTTCCACCTGACCAAGGTTAGTTATAGAACCATGAAGTTTTTTTATTTAAGAGCTAGGAATTATTGAGACCCAGGGCTAAGACATTTGCATGAAGTTAAATTATATACTTTTCAGAGAAACAAAAAGCAGGCAATGAACTCAGATGGGGAAAGTGAGCTACAACCTGAGATAAATTATTTTCCCAAACTCAGGCACCTTAAAATGCCAGCATCTAAATTTGAATTTGGTGCTCAGGTATCACATCTCACACTTGAAAAAACTGGGGACCACGTAGCTTGTAGAGTACCAGTGGATGTCCATTTCTTCTTTCTTTCTCTCCTCTTCTCCTTCATTCTTCTTCTTCTATTTCTTCATAGAAAATAAACTAAAATCTTAAAAATTCTTAATGTGACGACATTGAAAGACATAACGACACCTTATTTTGGAAGTGAGAATAACAGCTGAAATGAGAAATTGAAGGGATGGGTGACAAATTTCAGGCAGGTCTGCAGCTGTTTTGAGAAGTCAGTGAGCAGGCCTGGTGTGGTGGATCACACCTGTAATTCTAGCACTCTGGGAGGCTGAGGCAGGTGGATTGCTTGAGCTCAGGAGTTCTAGACCAGCCTGAGCAAGAGCAAGACCCCCATCTCTAAAAATAGCCTGGCATTGTGGTAGGTGCCTATAGTTGCAGATACTTGGGCAGAGAATCCCTTGAGCCTAAACGTTTGAGGTTGCTCTGTGCTGTGACACCATAGCACTCTACAGAGGGCAACAAAGTGAGACTCTGTCTCAAAAAAAAAAGAAAGAAAGAAAAGAGAAGAAAAACAAAAGAAAAGGAAAGAAAAAAAAGTCAATGAGTAAAATAAATTAATGACTAATTAATTTTGGTTCAGGAATTGTTTGGAAGCTTCAGATAAATTTGCCAAACATAGACCTGTGAAATGTAGGAATGAATATCTAAGCTAATAATTTGCCCAATTCTTTTTTAAGTTATGACTTTTATTATTTATTTAAATACATTCCATATGCAGGTAACGATGCTGTAACCTCCTTTATGGAGGGCTAATCACATTAAATCAAAATATTTAATTATTTCTTAGCATTTGTTAATTAGAGAAAATGAAAAAAAATGTTGCTTAGAGTTGGCATAAAATTACTGCCTTTAAATTTAATCAATGGGAGAGGGGTGAATGAGTACATTTCAAAGAGCTCATTGGGAGGATAACGTTTTTACTTAAGATCTGGCCTTAATGTATATTTCTAATTTATTTGAAAAACTGTCTTATGCTATTCACATGCTGATCTTGTTTGAAGCTGCCGCAGACACACATCGGAGCTATTGGTTACATCCTTTTAGTCTCCCAAACCCGACCCCCTAGAAGGAGGCTAGCTAAATACATAAGATAATGGTATACCTAGAACAAGCAGAGAATGACTTTTTTTTCAGAGCATGATTTTTGACAAAACATAGCAACTAAATCAAGAAAAAAATGGAGAAATCTATGCCTCCTCTCCTCCAACTAATACTTATAATGACAAAGGCAAATTTTATGCTCTGAATCCACTAGTGAGAAAATTAAGCTTTCAGAAATGTAACTGCTCATTTCTGTACACATTGTACTTTTAAAAGATATATTTTTTCCTCCAAATGAGATGGAAAACAGGATGAGGTGTTTCAGCTTGGTTCACGTTAGTAGTGGTGAGATGGAAAGTGCAATTTGGATTTACTGAATTTATAAAATTTCCTAACACTCACAGTTGGGCTACTTTTTCAGCATGTTCATAAATTTTTTCTGGAAAAAAAAAAATCCTTTGCATTTTTGCTGCTCATCAACTTCCTTTGTTGGCCTTTTTTCGTTGTTTACCACATGCAATGAAGATTTTAAAATGGGCAATTCCCCAGGTGTATACTTTGATTAGGAAGTTTGTATAGCATTGCAATGTATGATCTGGGTGTCTATGAAGGATTGCCCAGAGATAGACAGCTCACTTCTCCAAAACCTTGCAACAGGAAGAAATCCAGGTCCAGTTGACACAACCCTTAGCCATGGAGCAGTCTTACAAGAAAGTAGCAAGATGAAAAGTCAATGCAGGACACAAGCTAATCTCTCAGCAGATCATTAGATTTTATTTAAAAATCCTAACACTATGTTTGATTAGAATAAAATTATTTTCTTCCTTGAGTGAGTAACAAGTTAAACATTGAATATAACAACACGGAATGCTATTTTCCTCTTTTTCAAATAATATATTTTTGGTTTTACAGGTGATTATAAATCTTTATGAGGGAAATCACATTTCACATTAAGGGTAGCCACATTTTCCAATTATACGGGTAATGAGTTCAGCTGCAGTGACCCAGAAAATGGACAGAAGATCCTGTTCCAAACTAATGTTAACAGTATTTTGGTGTTCTGAAAAAGAAAAACAAAGAATTCTTGATCTAATGATGACAGATCTTTGCTATTAATTAATCAAATCTCCTCAAAATAGAGTTCAGCAGGTGGAAATAATTACCAGTTAATTGTCTCTCGTTTATTACTCTTTAGAGATATAAATCCAGCTACTGCACTCATTTAACAGTATTTACTAAAATGATAATAACAAATTAATCAGAGACACGAATGTTGTTATAGTAACAATATATGGGTTTACTTTCTAAGAAAATGCAAATGAAATAATATAATAATATCCCCTTTGAATTAAAATATTGTTGGGTGCATAAATTTGCCTTTAATAAAAAGTGATTTTTCTTGGGTGGCGCCTGTGGCTCAAAGAGGTAGGGTGACAGCCCCATATGCCGGAGATGGTGGGTTCAAACCCAGCCCTGGCCAAAAACTGCAAAAAAAAAAAAAAAAAAAAAGTGATTTTTCTTTTGTTTGTTTTCATATGTTAAAGTAGCTGATATGAATCAGATAATGCATCTTTCAGCAGGAAAGAGTGTTAATATGAATAAAAAAAGATAATAAGTGTCTCTAAAGTTCAGATTCAGGGAGAGATCTACACTTTAGGAATATGACTTTATTTGCTATATGTCTAATTCAATATTCAAAACAAAAATACTCAGCATACGCATATGTTGATTAGATGTAAAAGTATTTTGTGTTTCAAATAAAAATTTCACCTCTGGAATTTACTGTCTGCATTACTGAGGTTCTTACTCGTAACAGTAACAAATCCTAAAATAAAAATCACTAATGTATCTAAAGACCCCAGAGAATCCTGAATTCTTAAAGAGTGCTCAATAAAATCCTTTTGCTTTATTACTCTCATTATTCATCTAAAATATTATAGTTTCATATAATAATTATGTTTTAAAATTTTCTAAATATCTGAATTTTAATTTTGTTCTGATGCATTATCTTTTTCCTAAAATTTGATACTCAATTAAAATACATAGAAACAGACATATGGGCATGTGTATATACATTAGAAAAGTGATGAATTTTGGGCAGTGCCTGTGGCTCAAAGGAGTAGGGTGCTGGCCCCATATGCCTGAGATTGTGGGTTCAAACCCAGCCCCGGCCAAAAACTGCAAAAAAAAAAAAAAGAAAAGTGGTAAGTTTTTCTTTTTTATGTTATATATAACCACCACCTATTTTCCCCTCAATAAATATGCTATGTATCATCCCTGATTTTTAGTAGGATTATGTAAGTTATCAGGAACAAGTTTATGTATCAAATGCATTTTGTAAGCCTCTTGACACACAAGCACAGAAAGATATGAAGCTTATCATTAGATTGTTGTTGTGGTATAAACAATGAAAAGAAATGAGATTTCTGGTTTTTGTCAGTTCTTTAACCTGTAACTGACGTGTGTATGTAAAATTCACAATGGATGATGATTGTAGTAGTTAAATTTTTCAGGAAAAAGATGTAGAAAGTGGGAAAGAGTTGCCCTTCAGTTTTTTACAGCTATGAACACTCCCTCCTTATTTTTCCCAATGAAACAAATGAACATAAAGTCAATTTATTATATGTAGTCTACACCACCAAAGCTGCAATATTTATTAAGTCTGACTGATGATACCAAATACACATATAAAATAATTCTTCTTAGTAATAATAAGTTATATGAAATTGGTAATATCTAATACCCATAATTGTATATAAATTTGAAGCACCAGCATAAAAAAGATTGAAATTCTCTTTTTGCAGAGCAGATAGTTCTTATATTATCAGAGGAAAAATAATGATTTTCAAAGCCAATTTTGCTAGATCCTTTAAAATTTAACCACATTTTTCCAAAAAGTTCGATTACAGTGAAATGTTCTTTGTGACTAATGTGTAAAATCGGTAAATTTGGCCTCAATAGCAAAGTTTGTATATAACTCTTGATTTAGGTTCTGATCATTTGACTTCATTTGATAGGAACCCTCCCTTCTCTGAGTTGAATTTTGCGTCCTTTAGGGTAGCATGCTAAATTATTATTCCAAATCACTTCATAGGGCTTTTAATAAGCATTGAGGTATTTAAACATTATACATATATATATCATACATGTATATATCTACATATAACGTATGACACGTACACATATATGATATGGAGTCATGATTTATGAGCTCTCTGAAAAAGTATTCAGATATTTATTTGTATACTGATATAATTTTAGTCATATTATTGTCAGACTCTTGTCTGTATATTTAAAATGTAGTAATATTTACTCTTATTCATTCAAAAATTTCTAACTCATTGGAAGGGAACAGTGTTAATTCTTGTAGCATTAGATTAAATTCTGCTTTGATAATTACTCATTACTGTTATTGGCTTGGGAATTTTGCTACAAAAGTTAATGAAAAAGCTAATCAATATGGTCAATTCACCTTTGCCTGTGATATAAGAGAAAGAGATTTCTTATATTGTATTTTTATTCCTCATAATTGTTATTCATATGAAATAAAATCGTGTATATGACATAAAGTTAAATTTAATAGCCCAATTAGTTATATGGTCAAATAATCCATAGAGCTGATAACCTTGCATGTTGCCCAAATTCAGTTTCCCCAAAATGTTTTTTAACTGTTTTAGGTCTTTTTTTCCAAGCCTTACCTCCATGCCTTAAATGAATGTCTATACAGTTATTTCTTGATTTGTGGAGTTTAGACATTATCTGTTGTCTGCTTATTTAGTGGTTGATAATTCATCTCTTCCACACTTGCTCCACTCCAATGCACTGTTTCCATTCTTCATACCCTCTTTCATATTTCTTTTACAACATTTGGTTAAATTAATAGTCAATGTTTGTATCATGGTACCTAATAATCATTTTTCTACCCACTCCCTTACCTCTTGCTCCAGTGTAGCCTGACCATGACCGCTCGCTGGTTGAAGGGACAGCTGTTCTCCTGGCTGTTTTAATCATCAGTCTCCTGTGTTGAACCCTGTTCCCTGAATAACTTATCTTCTTATTCCTCAGCTTGATTTCATTTTTGCAGAATCAGAACTTCTAGTTGCTTTCTAAGAAAGGACACATTGGGGTAAATTTTCAAATGATGCTTTATGTCTGAAAATATTTTGGTACAAACATACTTTATCCACAGTTTAGCTAGTAGACTAGCTTCCCCCGGAATTTTAAAGAGATTGAATTTACTACTTTCTGGCTTCCTGTCTTGTTCTTGAGAAGTTGGAGGCCATTGTGAACTACATCACTTTTATGAGACTTATTCCTACACTTTCTCACACTTGAAACAGTATCATTTATTAGAATTACTTATTTTCTTACACAGAGTGCCTTTACATTCCCTGGGATTTACTTGTCTGACTGACTAAAATTTTTATTAGTGAAACACTGGAATTTCTACGTGCATCCTTCAATTATCAAACCCCTGTCTCCTATTATCTCTGCCTTTGGGGTATTAGTTTATGGAGCACTTTTTCTTCATTTATAAGGATATGATTTATAAGAATCGTTTTTGTGTTCTTGTTGAATAGCATTTATTTTCTTTATTTTTACATATACTTGTATTTATTAGGTTACTGATAACATACTTTTCAAAGTTTTCTTCTGTTTTCTGTGTTGTCTCTGAATTTTTCCTATTTATTTGTCTCTGTCATTTTGGAGGCTTTCTTCAAATGACTTAACGATTTTGAGCTATCCATTATGTTTAAGAGAGATTCACTAAATGGCTGTTTGATCTTTGTGTGAGTGCATTCTTTCTTCCCTGCAGGTGATATGAATATAAGTTGCTGTGTTCTTTGCAAATCTTTAAGAAAGTATGGGGGCTTTCCATTTTCACACACAAAAAAATCTTTCAGTCATGTGAGTGGAGGTATCTAAGGTCAGACAAGGTCTGGTAGACACTCTCACCCTTCAGGATAGTGATTAATTTCTCCCCACTTTCTTTCTGGCTCTAACCTCTCCTGTATTGGGCAAGATGTTCCCAAGTTTCCAGTCTCCCAAGTTTTATTTCTTTAAAAAAAATTTAGTATCTGGCAAAGGTAGACAAGAGATGCCTTCCTAGCTTCATGAGCCTCTGAATGGTGGGGAGAGTCATAGGATAGATTTTTACACAACATTGAACTTTTCCCTATGTTTCTGGAGTTGTGAATCCCTTTTACATTTGCTTATACCAAGTCCTCCAAATCCATACTAGCTTTTTCATGATTTTGTGGGGAGAATTAACATATTTCCATACAAATTTTAATTTCAGTGTTGTTTTTCTATTAAGTTACGTAGCATTCTTACATCTGATTTGCATCCTCACAGAATTGTTGTTTTTTTTTTTTTTGGCCGGGGCTGGGTTTGAACCCGCCACCTCCGGCATATGGGACCGGCGCCCTACCCCTTGAGCCACAGGCGCCACCCCTCACAGAATTGTTGATGTCTTTCTTTTGCTCTTCTGTTCTCTTTTGGCTTATAGGTTTATGCAATTAAAAATTCTTTTTTCTTTTTGGCGTTTAGGAAATTTTCTCAGAGGAGCCAAGATGAGTAGCTGTATTTAATCTGTCATATTTTATTTCAATTTTAAATACTATTCCTCATGTACATATTAAAACACACACACAAGAAAGAGAGAGAACTTCTAACATCTCTTATAATGCTCCTGCACCAGAAAAGAGCAGATTAACATTCTCGTTTGGGAGGAAGGATAATAATAAAAATGACGGCCCTTAAAGAAGTCAGTGGCACTATTTGAAATTGGCATATACATGGCAGAACTTCTACTAATTAAAATTACTCTTCACAGAAATCAAATTATAATTCTGAGTTTCTTGGTTATAATGCAAAATAATCCATCTAAACCAATTTTCTAATGATAAAGATTGTACTTGTCAGTAAAGAGTGGACATCCATTTGGATGTCAATATAGATAAACAGTAAAAATCATGGCAGACCAATGAATACTATGTAGTTCCAATCAATAAATCTACCTCTGAAAGGCACCAAGCTCGTGTTGAAGGGGAAGAGTGGTCTCACTCTTGAAACAGGATCCTAATTAGCCAAATTCAAAGAGCATGCTGACCGCTCAGGCATGTAGGATTAGGGTGTTTGCCTGTGTGGAAGTCTCAGCTTTTATACATACCCACTTTGTGAGTTTGAAGGCTGCATATACAGGTGTTGTATCAGTTTCCTCACTTGCAAAATAAATGTGATAACAGTCCTTACCAGGTTATTATGGGGATTAAATAAAATAAGGCATGGAAAGCATGGAGCATGGGAATAAAACATAACACAGAATTCGGTAAACTCTGGCTGACCTACACAAGTCCATAAATTCTAGCTTCTCGGGTCTTGCTCAAATGTCCCCATAGAGCCTCACGTCTAACTTCCATTACACTGAACTTCATGTAACCAAGTCTTTTTTTGCCTAGATCTGAGAATCACATTACCTTCATTGCCTCATGTTGGACTGAGGGGCCTCTTGTACAAGCAAAAAGCTTTGTAACTGAAGCTTAGAAACTTTCAGTACTTTTGAATTTGTTTCATCCCTTGTAATTACTTGTTTATCTTTTATCTTTTATATATTTTTATATTTTAATATTTTTATGTTTTATTTATATTTTAATATTTTATATATTTTATATATCTTTTATATTTTACATATTCAAATTCAAGTATAATTTTTACTTAGGCTACATTTATTACTTTTGCAAGAAGACAGACATGATTAAGAAACAATAAAAAAAGTTTATACCTATGCTTTGAAATATCTCTAAAGTACCACCTCTTTCATGAGTTCTTCCTATCACTTCAACTGATCTATTTTAACCTTGACCAATTTATTTATGCTTTATTAATCATAATGTACATAAAAATATTGACTTATTGGTAAACATTCAATTTAATATTTTTATTAAATTTGGAGATTTGCACATGCAACACTCCAATCTATTTTTATTATACTTTGTCACTCTAAAACACAACAACAACAACAAAAACTTTAGCACCTCTTTTATATTCTGATCTCTCACCTTAGGCTTTCTCTATATATAGATTGGCTTTTTCTGGACATTTTTATATGAACTGATTCACACAATATGTGATCTTTTATGGCTAAACTTTTTCAGTTATGTAATGCTTTTGAGATTTATCTGTATATTAACATGTACTCTGCCTTTTAGTACTGAGCACTATTCCATCACATGGACATAGCACATAGTTGTTATTCCTTAAATGATTGACAAATCTTGGCATTATTTTAACTTTTTTTTTTCAAGTTTAAATAACGTTGCTATGAATATTCACATACTGGATTCTTTTTTCTTTTGAGACAGAGTCTCACTATGTTGCCTCAGTATAGTACTGTGGCATCACAGCTCACAGCAACCTCAAAATCATGGGCTTAAGAGATTCATTCTCCTGTCTCAGCTTCCCAAGTAGCTGATACTACAGACACCTGCCAACAATGGTCGGCTAATTTTAAAGACAGGGTCTGGCTCTTGCTGAGGCTGGTCTTGAACTTGTGAGCTCAGGCAATCCATCTGCCTCGGCCTCCCAGAGTGCTGGGATCACAGGTGTGAGCCACCATGCCTGGCCTCACATTCAGTCTTTGTGAGGGTAAAAGTTTTCATTTGCCTTGGGTGGATACTTAGTATCCTGACAAAATTTCATATGTCCCTTTATCATGCATTATATTCTGTGTTAGCATGATTGTATTTGCATCTATCTCAACCTATTCCAGCCCCATAAAATAGGTGTTCTTCATTGTCCTGTTATACTCTAATTTTTAAAATGATGTATCTTTGATCAGCTTCTCTATCCCCAAAGTGTAATTATAATTTCCATTCAAATGATTTAAGTATCTCTACCCTCGGCCTTCTTTTCGTGTGGTACCTATGTGGTCTAGTTTGGGGGAATACTTATTGGAATATTAATTCAACATTATATAAATGTTTGCTGATAGAATATCCTATGTTTTACAAAAATGTCCTGCAATCATGGTTTGTTTGGGTTTTTTTGCCTTTTTTTTTTTTTTTTTTTTTGGCCAGGACTGGGTTTGAACCCACCACCTCCGGCATATGGGGCCACAGGCACCGCCCCTTGAAATCATGTTTTCAAGAGTATTGGTACCATTAGAGAGTAAATAATATTCATATTGGGTTTAAAATAGAAAGTTTAAAAGTATTTTCTTTAAAAATTAAACTCTCAAACCATTCACATTTACTATCTTTATTTTTTCTTCTTACATTGTACAACACATGATAAATGTTTGAGATGCTGGATATGCTAATTATCCTGATGTGTTGCCATACATTATATGTATCAAAACATCACTATGTAACCCATAAACATGTACGATTTTTATTTGTCAATTAAAAAATAAAATAAAATATTAAAGGAAGTAATAGCAGCAAAAAAAGAAAGAAAGAAAAGAAAGGATTCTCCAGAAACAAACAAACAAAAAAAAAACTAAGAGACATCTACTTAGACCATCTCATGTGTGGATGTGTGGTAAGAAACTGTATCTTTAATTTGTCTTCTTTTATTTGTTATTAATTTTTAATTGTAATAATGAAAAAAATTTCTAAAACACTTTTTTTGGGGAAAGTGGCAGCAGTTTTGAACCCAGCAGTTGTTCTTGCCATTATCTAAAGACAGAAAGTTATTTTTAATGGCAATTGTGTGCAAATTTGGTGTTGGTGGAGCTGGCAGAAACATCCATTATATAAACATGAAGTGTACCTGGTTGGGGTATTAGAAAGGGTGTAATTTCATCTTTAGTTTCCCACTTGTAATTTATGACTTCACCTACGTCAATGGAAATTATAGCTTGAAGCTCTCAAGGTGCACTTTATTTTCTATTCTTAAAACTTGAGCGGGTAAGAGAGAGCTAAACTCATGGCAGGAAACCCGCAGCTCTTTGATTGATGATGGGAAATAAGATTTCTAGGTACGTGATTTAATAAAAGAATCAAATAAAATTTCACCTTTTTTTTTTTTGCCTCTTCCTTTTCCTCGTTTTCAATTCCTTATTTTACATTTTCTTCCATCTCAAGTTGAAATTAGAGAGTCCATTTTGATTTGCAGAATGTATTACCTTAAAGAGAAAGCTGCAATGCATAATGTAACTTTTTTAACCACTAAATTAGGTGGACTAACACTGGAACTGATTTTGTGCATTGCTGAAAAGTACATTCATGAATGAAGTTTGAAGAAAGGCTACTCATGAGAAAGAGAGGGTTATACCTATAGATACTTGCTTTCTATCTTAAAGATTTAATTCATTTTTTTCAAGCTGCAAATTAATACATTCCTTTTGGAAAGATCTTTGGAGAACACTTAGAGATCTAAAAATAGATCTGCCATTCAATCCTATAATTCCTCTACTAGGTATTTACCCAGAAGACCAAAAATCACATTATAACAAAGATATTTGTACCAGAATGTTTATTGCAGCCCAATTCATAATTGCTAAGTCATGGAAAAAGCCCAAGTGCCCATCGATCCACGAATGGATTAATAAATTGTGGTATATGTACACCATGGAATATTATGCAGCCTTGAATAAAGATGGAGACTTTACCTCTTTCATGTTTACATGGATGGAGCTGGAACATATTCTTCTTAGTAAAGTATCTCAAAAAAGGAAGAAAAAGTATCCAATGTACACAGCCCTACTATGAAACTAATTTATGGCTTTCACATGAAAGCTATAACCCAGTTATAACCTAAGAATACGGGGAACGGGGAGAGGGAGCGGAGGGAGGGGGAGGTTGGCAGAGGGAGGATAATTAGTGGGATTACACCTGCAGTGCATTTTACAAGGGTACATGTGAAACTTAGTAAATGTAGAATATAAATGTCTTAACACAATAACTAAGAAACTGCCAAGAAGGCTATATTAACCAGTGTGATGAAAAAGTGTCAAATGGTCTATAAAACCAGTGTATGGTGCCCCGTGATCACATTAATGTACACAGCTATGATTTAATAATAAAAAATAAAAATTATTTAAAAAATGAAAAAAAAAAAGCTGTACAAGAGCACTATTTCTCCATTTTGTCCCTACTCTGTGAGAGATAATTTGTTTTGGTATAGATAAGCAAGGTTACCTAGAAAAATTTGAAACTTCATGGGACATATCAATTATATACAATGTGAATCCCAATGTAATTCTTTTTAGGCCAAGATTAGAACCAGCAACAAACTGGGGGATTAAGTTTCAATATACGAATTTGAAGAACACAAACATTCAGTCTATAGCTATAAGCATACCCAAGATTTGACTGAAAATTAGGAGACATCGTTCTCATTTCTTTTTAGAGTAAAATCTAATTGGACCTTTAAAATTCCTCAAGAACATAATGTAATTAAGGACCCTGCTATATGGAGATGCACATACAGCTTATGACAGTGTGAATTGACATAATCTTTGCGTAAAGTGATAAGGAAATTTTAATAGTTGGTTTAAGGACTTAAAAAAGTATTCTGGCAATACATACAAATAAATAATTCAAAATAGGTTTGTGAAATGTTCTAACTAAAAACATGTTTGTGCAATGTCATTTACTTTGGAAAAATATAAAATAATTTAAATATTCCACAGTAGCAATATGATTTACTATGATATAGCACATTTACTCATTGTAGTGTAATGATCTGTTATTAAGGATAATCATTGTAAATATGATTTAACTGCATAGGGATTTCTTTTTATAAAATATTAGGTGAAAGAATAGGATATAAAACTGGATATACAACATAATTATATGTTTACAGAAAATAAAGAAAGGATAAATTAAAAAAAGTGAGCTGTGGCTGAATCCTCATTTTATTATACTAGTTTGAATATTGTTCATTTGTTTTATTTATTCACTAATTTTAATGCACTAGCCATTCCATACACATTCACTTATTAGCTGAACATGAAACAATGATACTTATTTATTTAAGTTGTTGAAAGCTGACTTTTAATAACCTGCTCTATTGAATTATTCTCTGTCCTTTGATTAATTCTCAAGAAGATTACACTGTTTTTCTGGTCCCTTTCAAGTATTAAAAAAGGGCAGTTTATCTTAGAAGAAAAAGTATCCAATGTACTCAGCCCTACTATGAAGCTAAATTATAGCTTTCACATGAAGGCTATAACCTAACTATAGCACAAGACTATGAGGAAAGGGCCAAGGAAGGGGAAAGGAGGGGGGAGGTTAAGGTGGAGGGAGGGCAATGGGTGGGGCCACCCCTATCGTGCATCTTAGAATGGGTACAGGCAAAACTTACTAAAGGCAGAATACAAATGTCTACATACAGTAACTAAGAAAATGCCATGAAGGCTACGTTGAACAGTTTGATGAGACTATTTCAGATTGTATATGAAACCAGCATATTGTACCCCTTGATTGCACTAATGTACACAGCTATGATTTAACATTAAAAAAAAGAAAAAAGGGCAGTTTAATCTAATAACACAAGCATGTCTTTCATGCAATTTAAAATTCTTATTCCCTCTCACAGATGGGCCCGAAAAGGGCTCAGAAAATTGCTATGGAGTACGAAAAAGCTATATCCTATTTCTTCAGCTTATTCTTACCTTACCCCACTTGGGGATGCCTACTTGTCCTCCAGGTTGGGCTAGAGGGAGGGAGATATTCCTAAACAGCTGAAAAGTTTTCACTTTCATAGTGCAGCTGGATTTTTCTGAAGGTTTCCTTCCTCTGGTTGTGACAGAAGTCCACGTGCTGCAGTTTTCTTCATCTGAGGAATTATCAATTCCTCAGGCCATTTAGGGACTTTCTAAATACTCTTTCCTGGAATGGGTTAAACAATCCCTAATTTATCATTCAGTACCAGCTGCCCACTGAGCTTCTGTTTCTAAAGGTTCATTTCCAGCATCTTTATGTCCAAACTATCTGGCCTCTGGCAGCAAGCTCTCTTGACCAAGCCATTCTTATAAGACAAGACAAGCCTGGGTGACTTCTAGGAACTCACTTGAGTCCCAAGAGAAAATTAGCCAGTTTTCCATTTTATCAGTGGTATTGTAGCATGTTCCTCCTAAAATTCTTTCTGCTTACCATATGTTACTGATGGAATGGTTGTTTCATCTTCAGCAAATAAGCTATTTGTTACTTAAACATTTTATAACATGAAGTTAAATTATATTTATAATTATTATCCTTAATGCAGATCATTACACTGTACTGAGCAAATGTGTTATATCTTAGTAAATTCTACTAATACTTTGGAATATTTAAATTATTTTATATTTTTCCAAAGTAAACGACATTGCACAAACATGTTTTTGTTTAGAACTTTTTATCAATCTATTTTGAGTTATTCCCACTGTTTCTAGATGACTCTTCCTCCTTCACCTCTATTGCACCAATATTCAACCTTTTCAGTAAAGCCCCCAAAAGGTTGGTTGTCCCTATAACATCACTAATCTCAGTAAGCAGAATTAAGCCCATATGAAGATTTACTATCCACCATTTCAAACCAAATCCCCACATCTCAGGAATTAGGAAGCAGAAAAGAGTTTTTCTCTTAGTTATTTGTATAACTATCAGAAAAGCAAAGTTATTCATTTATAATTAACATTTAGTTGTCAATGAGGTATCCTCTGGCCAATATGTGGGAAGCTATTCTATCACTAGAGAGTTGTTTCAAATCACAAGAAGAACAATTTAGCTAAATTCCTGAAAAATATAACAGCAAAAGACTCAGATAACCTCATGCATTAATTTAGGTATAAATATTCTTCTCATTATTGATCTTTCTCCAAAGTTTGGAGAAAACACTCCTCCCTACTATGTTTATCCTTCTACATTCATGTTAAGATTTAATGATTTGGGGTAAGACAGTTATTTGGGAGGAGAAGTTATCATTCTCCAGATGCCTGGATGACCCACATTCAGCCCTGCGTGCTGCATCCCTGTCACCCCTCTTGCCCCAGCTATGTGCCTGATTGAGTAAAGGTGAAGCAATGTTACAACTTAAAAATATTGGCCAGGGATGGTGGCTCACACCTGTAATCCTAGCACTGTGGGAGGCGGAGGCGGGTGGATTGCCTGAGCTCATGGGTTCGAGACCAGCCTGAGCAAGAGTGAGACCTCCCGTTTCTAACAATAGCTGGACATTGTGGTGGGCTTCTGTAGTCCCAGCTACTTGAAAGGCTGAGGTAAAAGAATCGCTTAAGCTAGGAGTTTGAGGTTGCTGTGAGCTGTGATGTCACAGCCCTCTAACAAGGGTGACAAAGTGAGGCTCTGTCTCAAAATAAATAAATAAATAAAGTTAATCTGCGGTTGTTCCCCTCCCTTATTTTCTTACTCTAATTTCCTAGGTGTTTGATTATGAAATGAGCTAGAATCATGACCAAGCTCAAGGGAAATAGCAGAGAATTGTACTCTAAATTAGGAAAATTCACTGAAGAAATAAAATATTTTCCTTTTTATATACCAAGACATGTAAATACTAATAAACAAACATTACGTTATTTCTCTTGACATTTAAGTGTATCACCACTGGGAGGCTGCCATGTTTTTGTATTGACATTAATTAAAAATAAGGTTCAGGAATGCTAATCTGGCTCTTCGAATTCAAAGAATAACAGTCTGAAGGACTTTCCAAAATGTTCTCTAAAACACCAAAACTGTCTTCTTACCTGTAATGTTTTGCATGTTGCATTCTAGGGGTCAAAAATTCTCTTTCCTAAACATTGCTGTCATTCTTTTTTTTTTTTTACTTTGGATGGCTGGTTGTGCATTTTTCCCCCAATTGTTGTTCATCTTACTTTTTCATTAAGATTTTTTTTCATTTGTTCAGATCCCAATATGGTGTATATTGGTCTTATGTCCTGCAAGTTTGCTGAGGTCATTTATTCTTGTAAACCACAGTTTATTGTGGATTTCTTAGGATTTTAAGAAAGAATCATACTATCTATGAATAAAAACAGTTTAACATTTTCTTTTAAGTTTGGATGTTCTTATTTCTTTTACTTACTTAAGTGGCCAGAATCCTCAGCCCAACATTGAATAGAATTAATAAATGTGGAAATCCTTGCCCTGCTCCTAATGGTTTTGGCCAGTGAGTAGAGTGTGGTATTAACTGCAAATTTACACAGATGGTTGCCTCTTGTCAGATTGAGTAAGTTTCCATCTATTCCTAGTGTGTTGATATTATTGTTGTTGTTATTGTCATCTTGATAAATGAGTACTGAGTTTTGCCCTATGCTTTTTTCTGTGACTATTGGGATGCTTATGTAGGTTCTGTCTTCCATGAGAGTGTATTACATGAACTGATTTTTGCATATCCAACTGACCGCATTATTTGAAGAAATCTCCTTTATTCATGATGTGTTATTATTTTATATGTCTCTGGATTCATTTACTAATAGTTGTTGAAAATTTTTATATGTATATTTTAGGTTTTTAACAAATATTTGTTGAATAAAGAAATGTGAAAGGAAAAGTGAATGCTCGCTTGAGATATGGCATTAAAGAACTGGGAAATGAAATATAGCAGAGCCCATGCCCTAGTGATGATGAGTTTTTAGCACCATCCTCTTAGATAAAATGCAGAACACAGACCACTCTTATACTTTAGAGTATTACAAAGACACCCTTTTACTTTCTCCAGAATAATCACTAACAACAGACAGAGCCACCCTTAATCAGAAAATAATCTTTCTCTGAAAATGAAATACACAAATTGTGTGAGAGCACCTTTGCAGATTTAATTAATTCTCTTTGTTCTAGTAATGTACTGTTTCTGGAAACAATCATAGCTTTCTCTTTTTCTGAAATCTCACTACCCATGTTGGGTACAACCCATAGAAGAAGAACAAACACAAAAAAGAACTGTTTCATTTTCAACTTACTTAGACATGTTCTTTGAAATTTCTTTTTTTTTTTTTTTTTTTTTTTGTAGAGACAGAGTCTCACTTTATGGCCCTCGGTAGAGTGCCGTGGCCTCACACAGCTCACAGCAACCTCCAACTCCTGGGCTTAAGCGATTCTCTTGCCTCAGCCTCCCGAGTAGCTGGGACTACAGGCGCCAGCCACAACGCCCGGCTATTTTTTTTTTTTTTTTTTGGTTGCAGTTTGGCCGGGGCCTGGTTTGAACCCGCCACCCTCGGTATATGGGGCCGGCGCCCTACTCACTGAGCCACAGGCGCCGCCCTGTTCTTTGAAATTTCATTCAACAATTTGTTACAGGTAGGAGTCAAGAATGGATGTTAAGGCATGAGGGAGAAAGTTTAATAAAGTTTAGGAAGATTGTGTAGTCATGGAGCTTTCTCTTACGAAATATTAATCCATTACAAAGGGAAAAAATGATGAATAAATGTAGAAAAAACCTGAAAGACACCAACTTTATCAGAGTAAACATTACAAGAAATGAAATGGTGGACCTTGTGTGCCACTTCCTGCGTAAAGTACAGAAAAGTGTACATCGTATTTGGTGGTCTTTCTGCCAAACATGAATTGTCTGGGAAACATGAAGAAATACTCGATGGGAGCAGTTTGAGGGACAGCTTATGGAAAGAAAGGCTTATGTTCATTGAAACTATCCATGTAATTAAAAAGAGAGAACTACTATGGAACTGTTCAATTTAAGGAGATATCACAACTAAATTCAAGGTGATTTTGTTTTGGATCCTGGATCAGAAACAAAAAAGGTAATGTTTTTGCTCTTTGCAAAATTTAACAAGAGTCTCTATATCAGATGGTAATGTTAAGTGTTGCATCAGTGTTAATTTGCAGATTGGGATGGATGCAATGCAACTATGTAAAAGGGTATCTTTGTTTTGAGTAAAAGCTATCAGAGTAGTTAGAGGTGATGGGCATCATATTTGTAATATAGATCTATTAGATGAGGGGGCAGGTATGAGATGGATCAATGGCTCACATGTTCTAAATTGATTTGCACTTTCAAGTTACCCTTAAGTTTTTATATTATGTCAAAAATAAAAAAAATAATAATTTTGAATGATAATTATTGACCATTAACTTTGTGCTGAGAAAGAAGCAAAGTGTGGAGGTGAAGCATGGTCTTTATACTGAACAAGCACAAGGTGTCAGGGAGAGACGGCCACGCTGCAAACTTGCATCCTCACTAGGAGCCCCCTTTTCATCACCCAGGGGCATCTTTCTCCCTTTGTGGATGTCCAAAGCCCAGGTCTGGCTGTACTGAAGTGGGTCAACCCTCTGTTTTGTTCCTCTCTGGTTTATTTTTAAATGTCAATTAGCTAGGTCATCATGCATTCAAGCATTATCATGACAAGGCACATGCTAATAAAGAAAATTAGGTTGACTCACTAAGGTGCAATAGGTGGACTCACTGTTTCTAAGGTCTGCAGCACACAAATAACCTAGTGCTACTTTTTGCTCCTTTAATGAAGGCATTGTATATGTCTGTTAAAGTGCAAAAATCCCACTTGAATAAAAAGGAAGCTCTTTAAGGCATGTAGAGTTAATAACTCTAATGATGCTTAATTTTTGTAATAATTACTGTCTACTGTTTTAGAAAAAGACTGATTAAATCCAGGTATATATATATATATATATGTTGATAATATGTGGATAGAGAATATTTCATACGTGTATTTTGCACATGGTACATATATTTCATATTTTTTCTTAAAATTTTAACAACAAAAATTACAGAAACTACTCAGTTCTGGAAAACTGATAGCAATATAGTCACATTGAAGAGGGTCATCTTCTTAAATGGGTGGGGTGGGGTAGGGTAGAAAGGCTCTTCTCAGTTTGTGTCTTGTTAATGTGGTCAGATCATGCCAGGAGCCGGTAAAAGCTACTTCAGAAAGTACTAGAAGGCCAGAATGCTCTGCATTTGTTCCTATGGGGTTTAGACAAAGGGCAACCCAAAATACAGCACAGTGTCTTCTGCTGCAGTGCAACATGGCATGCATATTTTGGCTGAGAAAAGAAAAACCAACAGCTAGTAAATAATCTACTTGGTCAGTGATGTATAAAAATAATAAGAGAGGGACTTACAAGGTGTAATAGGATTCTGGGGCCAGGGAAGGAGAGAAAATAAGTGTATTGAAGATGGAAGGTGAACAGGCCTTCAAGCACCATCATTACTCCAGCTGACACCAGGATGCCATGCTGGTGCTATTCTAAACACATAGATGATGCTTCTTTCATCTTCAAACTGCTTCTCAGACTTTCTAATGTGATAATCAAGCCTTACATTTATTGTGAACTTGCAAAATGTGATTTAAGACTTTTGGCGTCATCTCAAGCTTCAAGTGAAGACTGTGTATGATTTCTATAAATAAGAAATGGCCAGATTCTCAAAGTAATTACACTACATGAAGAAGTTGACAGTTTGCTATCCTGCAATATAATGTTATGTATTAACTACCAAAAGCACTACAAACCTTATTCAGACCTATAGTCCCAGCTACTTGGGATGCTGAGGCAAGAGAATTGATTAAGCCCAAGAGTTTGAGATTGCTGTGAGCTGTGATGCCACAGCACCCTACTGAGGGCAACATAGTGAGACTCTTTCAAAAAACAAAGAAAAAAAAACCTTATTCAGAATGAAGGAGACATTAAACACTTTGAAACTTGAACACAAATATGAAGGAAGTTAATACTTTGCTGAAAAATAAACAAACTCTATTAGCCAATCCCAAAATAAAGAAGTTGTGTTGGTTATATTCATGCTTGGAATACATCTTTCCCATTTTCTTAGCCATTTTCTTTTTCACAAATTTTCATAAAATATGACTTCCTTTGTAGTTATGATTATTATAATACCATGCAAGTTATAGACACATTTTCAGTGGAAACTGTCATCAACAGACATAATAAGACATTGCAAACATCAGATTATATATGGTTGGATAAATATCATTTATGAAGCAAATTTTATAAGGTTCCTATAGGTAGTACAATGAATTAGAGTCACATGACTTCAGCCTTGGCTGAATCTGTGACCTTTGCATGTGGCTTTGAAAAGTTTACAGTTTGTGGTGGAGTGTATTTTCTTTTTCACCATACTAATGTGGTGCTTTGTCATGAAACATAACTTGACCAATATATTCTGGACCTAAGTGACAATGTGTTAGTTTTAGCCCAGGCTTAAGCAATATTATGGGGTCACTACCTTGTGTTTCTATTTCAAAAGAACATGGCCTGAGAAACTTTTTCTCACAAAAATAGGAGATATACGGAGTAGAATTGACCTGCAGTCACTGCCTGGAGCTCAGCCCAATCAAAGCTAACCTTTAGGCAGGACACAGTGGCTCATGCCTGTAAACCTAGCTTTCTGGGAGGCCGAGGTGGGAGGATCACTGGAGCTCAGGAGTCCTAGACAAGTCTGAACAGGGGCAACACCCCTGTCTCTACTAAAAATAGAAAAATTAGCTGGGCACCTGTAGTTCCAGCTACTCTAAGGGCTGATGCATGAAGATCACTTGAGCCCAGGCGTTGAGATTGCTGTGAGTTAGGCTGACACCATGGCATTCTTACCTGGGCACCAGAGTGAGACTTTCTCTCAAAAAATAAATAAGTAAATGAATACAAAAACAACCCCAAAACCTAATACCCAAATTCCACTGATACATAAGGAAGCGTCAACCCCAGAAGGAAGCAGAGCCCCTTCAGACAACCAAAGAAAAGTAGGGGTATGAAATGTGCAAACCTCTCATTTTGCCTGTCGTCAAGCAGTTTAAAGCTTATAGAAAACTAAGATACTTCAAAAAATCTTTTTGTATTACATCCAAAGACATGACTATAGTTACTGTTATTATTTATTTATTTATTTATTTATTTTTGTAGAGGCAGAGTCTCACTTTATGGCCCTCGGTAGAGTGCCGTGGCCTCACACAGCTCACAGCAACCTCCAACTCCTGGGCCCAAGCGATTCTCTTGCCTCAGCCTCCCGAGCAGCTGGGACTACAGGCGCCCATCAAAACGCCCGGCTATTATTTTGTTGCAGTTTGGCAGGGGCTGGGTTTGAACCCACCACCCTCGGCATATGGGGCCGGCGCCCTACTCACTGAGCCACAGGCGCCGCCCTACTGTTATTATTTTTAATAATAATGTCATCCAAGAATCTGAGTGTCCTCACTTTAGAAATCAACTCATTCCCTAAATTCTGCAGCACGGAATCTCTCTGCCATTCCTCATGCCACGCCATCCTCAGCGGCTAGGTTGAAGGAAGAGAATCCGTGAGAAAATGTAGAAAAAGCTTATTTACTCTGTTTTCATACACACCTTATCTTCTAGGTGGATCTGTATATCAATGTCAATTTCCTTGTGATCTTAGGCATTTTTAAATGATTTCATTTCATCTGTGCCACTGTAGCCATTATAACAAGAGGAAGAGTGCACAAGCAAACTAGAGGTGCAGAGGCAGGAATGAAAGGTGTCAGGGACACGAGGAATTTTTATCTTTATGTTATCTATGTACCTATCTATTATCATCATCATCTATGTGGTTTTTATTGGTATGTAACTGAAGGAGTCTTTGCGTGAGGAAGGAAGAGTCTGTGGGAGGGGACTGAGGAGCTGTCAGTGGAGTCTTACGGAGCAAACCTCGGGTCCGTATTTATTATCATAAAGCAGGAAAAAGTTATTAAAAGTTACTCATCAGACATTAGCACTAAAAAAGGGAAACTTGGAAGTGTCAGACAGAGTGTCTCTAACTTGTCTTTGCAAAACCACAGACCTTAATCAAGACTTCTGCCTTCGGTGTCAAGAGACCTTGGGAATCTAGAGAATCTTTGCCATAACCATCAGGCCTGGTATTGCCACACTTCACATATACATTCTCTCTTGGATGCCAGTTTTCTGATTTCCTGCATGTACACAACTCACACGCGATTCTCATGATTCTTTAGGTCTCTCAAGCAGAGAGTTTGTGATAAAGGTGAGGGAACAATTTCCCCTACATGTAATTCAACTAATAGCCCATTCATGAGAAATTATAGAGTCCATAGACTCTGTGAATCATCCTATGACTAAAACAAAATATGAATTTTATACCATCTTATAATTTACATTAGAAATATATGAAATGATATTAAATTACATATTATCATCTCTCTTAAATGTAAGATTTTCATTTTCTTGTTTAAATTCTAGCTTTATTTGTGCCAATGGATTTATCTTTTTTTTTTTTTTTTTTTTTGCCATTTATGTTAACTGCTTAATTTATTTAGTCTGCTCAATGGCCCAGTTCAGACCCACCCTTCCCACACTTGCTGGGGACAATTAAGGTACAACCAGCCACACGATGCTGATGCTGAACTGTGGTGCTGCTGGGAGTCCAGGGGATTTATCTTCTTTTATATGTCCTCTACTCAACCTAAGTCTATTATTGCTTCTTTTTTGTTATATTTTTTCATCTGCAAAGAGTCATATATAAACACACACGTGCACACACACACTGGCAAAGTAAAATAATAAGTACCTATAGCACCTACGAAATGTCTTTAGTCCCAATAACATTTGACCTTCAGTCAGTCTGGTACTATTGATGCACCTATTTATTAATTTTTTCACTTCCCACGTGGTTCTGAATAAAACTTCATGCACTAGCATCAAAAAAGTCACATTCTCTCAACTTTATAGAGTATCATTATAAAAATGGCCACTCATTTTTTTTTAAACAACAGAGAAAGCAGACTAAGAATTTGCAACTCCACTATCTACCTGAGACCTACTGTAACTTTAAAACCAGAATGATGTTTTAGCAGCAAGGTAAAATGTCTCCAGAAGAACTGGACGTATACTTACATCTCTGGAAGATGCAGCATATTTTGCCTTTAGATTATACTGGATTACACTATCTCCATATTGAGCAGTATGAGCAACTTATGTTCAAATGATTCTTGTGAAACAATATTGAATTTAGTTAGAAGAGGCCTAAAGCTAGAACTATGACAAGAGAAAATATAAAAATAAACCCTATGTTTTATTTTTAAAGACCGGGTTACAGGAAAAAATTTCCAGTGGTTCTTTGAGATAGATGTAAGTAATGATAAATTGACTATTTTTGTAGGAACCATGGAAATGTTGCTTCATAAATGGTATTCATCAACCTACATTAAATTAGTTTCTCCTCAATCGCTTTCAATTTTATGTCCTCCTTTTTGTTCATATTTATTGAATTATAATTCTGATGTTTCATGTGAATAAAATTATATATTATGTGGCATTATGTGACTGGTTTCTTTAACTAGTGTGGTGCTTTTAAGATTTATTCATGTTGTAGTGTTTATCAGGAAGTCATTCCTTTTTATTGCCAAATATTAGTCTATTGTATTGATATATCACTATTTTTGTTTGTTTTTGGTTGGAGAAGTTATGTTCTGGTGATTTTCTTTTTTCTTAATTGGCTTCCCAGAGTGCTAAGATTACAGGTACGAGCCACTGTGCTTAGCCTCAGTTACCTTTTTTTTTTGAGTCTTACTCTGTCGCCCTGGGGTTGAGTGCCATGGTGTCAAAGCTCACAGTAACCACAAACTCTTGGGCTGAAGTGATCCTCTTGTCTCAGCTAATTTTTTTTTTTTTTTTTTTTGTAGAGATAGGGGTCTTGCTTTGCTCAGGCTGGTCTTGAACTCCTGAGCTTAAGCAATCCACCCACCTCATCCTCCCAGAGTGCTAGGATTATAGCCATGAGCCACTGGGTCTGGCCAGTTAACTATTAAGCTTAACAAATTTCCCCAAAACCTAGTTACTTAAAATAATAATTTATTGACACAAGTGTAAGAGGGACTTTACCTAACAAATGTGATCAGTGTAACCTGGTTTCTTGTACCCTCAATGAATCCCTAATAATACAAAAACAAACAAACAAAACCCTCTATACTTTTATGGAGTACAATGTAATGATTTGATATACAATATGGAAATCTTAAATCAAGTTGATTAATATAACCATCACTTCACTTACTTATTTTTCATGGAAAGACATTTACACCTTACTCTCAGTTGTTTAGAAATGTACCCTCGCATTGTGCACATCATGGAGTTCTGGTGGAATGCCCTCCCTCCTCCCACCAAATTCCTTCTCCCTTCCTCTCCCTCCTCCTCCCTCTTTCCCCCTTGTTAGACTATATTTGTGTTTTATCATTCATAAGAGAGTATGTTTTTATATTGGTTTCATAATAATATTGAGTACATTGGATACTCTTCTTTCCATTCTTGAGATACCTTATGAAGAAGGATGTCTTTCAACTCCATCCAGGTAAACATAAATGATGTAAAGTCTCCATCTTCTTTTATGGCTGAACAGCAAGTAGTCCATGGTATACATATAATTTGTTAATCCATTCATGGGTTAATGGGCATTTGATCCATTCAATCAGTTGATGGCCATTTAAGTTATTTCCCCTTTTGGATGTCATGAATAATTCTGCTATGAACTTGATGTACAAGATTTTATGTGGACAAATATTTTTATATCTCAAGGAGTAAATTTCTGGGTCATATGGTAACTCTATGTTTAAATTTTTGAGAAACTATTGAACTATTTTCCAAAGCAACTGCAATATTTTACCTTCCTCCCAATAATTTATGAGAGTTCCCATGTTTCCATGTCTTCACCAACACTGTTACTTTCTCCTTTGTTATAGCCATGCTGGTGGGTATGATGTAGTATCTCATCATGGTTTTGATATATATATTTCCCTTATTAAGAATGACATTTATTTGGTTTAAATATTTGTCCCTTTCAAAACTCTTAATGAAATATTCCCTTGATGTGGTGGGATTGAGAGGTGGGGCCTTTAAGAGCTGATTGAGTCAGGAGGGCTCTTCCTTTATGGAACAGACTCATTTGTTCATAGATGAATGGCTTCATGTACTGTCACAGGATGTGGCCTGTGTCTCTCTATAAGAGGAAAACAGAATAGCTGACCTAGCGGGCTGGGCTCTCTCACCATGTGATGTCCCACACTGCTTTAGTACTCTGTGGAGATTCCTTACCAGCAAGAAGGCTCTCATAAGACGTAGCCCTTTAACTTTTGACTTTTCAGCTTCTATAACAGTAATAAATACATTTTTATAAATTATCCAGTTTTAGGTATTCTGTTATAAACAACAGAAAAGGGATTACGAAAGATGTTGAACATTTTTTTCATATTTCTATTTCCAATTTGTGTATCTTCCTTAATAAGATCCTATTAAAATCTTTTGCCCATTTTAAATATTGTGTGTGTGTTTTTTTTAAATGACTGAATTGAAGGAGTATTTTGTATCTTTCAAACACAAGACCTTATCAGATGTGTGACTTGCAAATATTTTGTATCTTTCAAACACAAGACCTTATCAGATGTGTGACTTGCAAATATTTTTTCTCCGGTGCTGGTGCTGCCTTTCACATTCCTGATGGTATCATTTGCAACACAAAAGTTTTACATTTTTGATCAATTACAATATATGTATTGTTTTCTTCTGTAACTTGGACTTTTTTTGCCTCACTTTAAAAAAAAAAACATTTGGTTCTGACTTTTATTTTTTATAATTCATTTTGAGTTAATTTTATCTCCAGTGAGAGAGAGAAATACACTTTCATTCTTTTATACTCTTTTATATGTATTATTTTGTTAAACATATTCCTCTCTATTACATTCTTGTGATGCTATTTTAAATGCAATTCCTTTTTCAAGTTCATTTGCAGATTGATCATTGCTTCTGTGAAATGATACAACTGATTTTTATATATTAATCTTATATCTTGCAATATTGCTGAATCTTTTTATTGGCTCTAATAGTGTTGTATGTGTGAAGGATCTGAATTTTTTATAAAAAAGATCATCTGCAAAGATACATTATTTTACTTCTTTCTCTATTTATAAACCTTTTATTTTGCATAATTACCCCATCTTGTTTTTGCTTGTATCTTGTGAGGGAACTTTAGGTTGGTTATTCCTCTCTAATTTCTCCCATTGCAGCCTATTGCACACACTATTTTCTAGACTACCAAGTATACGTGTAAATTTCTTTTTGAATGTAGTTCCTAGGAGTTGGGTTTGAGTCAAAGAAACTTATTGCTAAGCCAGTGTTTGGTTAGAGGTTGCTTTTAAGCCCCCGTTCCCAGGGCAGCTTCTTCTCTGTGTCGATGGGTGCAGTGGGCAGTGTTCTCAACTCTGCCCCCTGTCCTTCTCTGATTGCTTCTGAGTGGGTGCACTCCAGGTAAGTGCATGATCATCTGGACCCGCAGCTGGACTTTGATTCTAGAAGGGCTCTGCTTAACTGCCTTTTTCTACAGTTCTCTCCATTCAACTTCTGGCTGTTCTGCCCTATTGCTTGCATGCTGGAGCTATCCATCTCCTTCAGATGTTCTCCACCAAGATTCCCCAGGGTTTTTAATGATGCTTTTGGGCATGGTTTTCTCCACTTTCTGTTTAAATGAAATCAGTCTCTTTGGGAAGAGTTCTGGGGCTCTTTTCTCCTAAACACAGTGTTTTACTATAGGAAAAATTCTTGGGCCACAGCTTGAAGCTGGGCTCTGGAAACTTCCCTGAAGTGAAACTTGTCTTCCGCCATGGGCCTTTGTGGGGAGGAATGTCTGCTTCTTCCATATGGAACATCCACCCTACAAGTCAGCTGGAGTGTGGGTGATCAGAGACACAGAATCACCAGCCTGCTGACCTTATAATTGTGGGCTGGGTGAAGAGGCAAAGATGAGAGACCTGACAGCGTGCCTTCCTGGTGTAAAACTTGAATCCCAGACTTAAACCTGGTAGAATAAGCACTGACTCCCTCCTTCTCAGCTGTACATGCCCTGGGTCCAAGTTCTCTGCAGACTAAGTGGATTTTCTTCAATAGATATTTTTCCATTTGGACAATTTAAACCTTACATGATGGTTTTAAAAAAACTTTATTGTTTAAATTGTTGGGTAGAGCTTCTGCCAAGCTCCTTACTCAAATGTACCACATACTGAATCAATCTCTCTCTCTCTCGTTTAAAACTTTGATCAAGAGATTTCTGATCTGAGCATTTAAGTTTTTTTCTGTTGTTATCCAAACAGCAACCCCTCAGACACAACACGGCTATTCCACAGCAGTCAGCCATGCACCACTCTCTCCAGAGCCTTCCAGGGCAAAGTGACTCTTCACTATACAAGCAACGTCTAATACGCTGTCTAAGCCCATCACTTATGGGCTGAGGGAATATCTCTCTGTCTTCTGCACTCAACTGTTTATGTCTTAACCAACCCAACCACCTGACTACAAAGGTCCCTCTTTTTCCTTGAATACCCCTTGATTTAAGAATAGCAGTGAAAATCATTACATTAAATATTCCAATTCTGTAATCTCTTTCTACAAGTCTACCATTTGCCCCAAAGTCTAACTTCAAAAACTCAGCATAAATATTCAAAGTCTTCAAGATCCTGTATCCATCCGCTTCCCTCCCATACTTAAACTGCCATATATTCTGCATTGCTCACTCAAAATAAACCTTTCACATTTTTTTCTGTCTTCTATCTGCTATTTTTAACGTTAATGGCATATAGTTCTTCCTTTGGAATGTTATTATATAACTTGTTCTCTTCACAAATTTGTCAAGGTACATCTGCACCTGGCTGCATTCATTTCAGCAACCTCTTCAGGGTATGTTCATATCTCTGGAAGTGGCTGAGTCTGTTTAATATATCTACTTTAATGTTTGTGCTGTAATTTAAAATCTACTTCTTTCCTTAAGACTTTTGCACTCCAGGATTATGATTATATCTGTGCTATGTTGTGTCTAATGCACAAATAGCAGTTTTGTAATATACATTAAGTTGACTATTTAATATTAGTAGAATATCTAGGTAGGCCACTTAGGGAAAAATAATAGAAAATTGTGCTGCTCTATTTCTCAGAAGTAGTTTGGCTTCTGATCTCTGGAAACACCATTATATAAAGGAAAAGTAGCATACTGTTGTTAAAACTCTAATCTTGGCAGAAGTTACTTCAAACTCAAATTAACAACATTTTATGGAAGCCTTGCATCTAATCATTTGACTCTGAAGGTTATGTAATATCATTAGTCTATGTTTCCACATCTAAAAAAAAAAAAAAAAAATCTGGACCCAATGTTTCCAAAGGCCGACTCCATGTTAAACTTCTGTCCTTTCTGGGCTTGAGAAAGTCACCAATTATGGTGGGCCATAATTAACTTCTTGATGTCAGAATCTGGCTTGGTTTGGGTAGGATGGTAGTTAAGGCCAAGCTCCATCCCTGTGGTTAAGTATCCAGAGGAGCAGGACATAATTGGAGGTTTTCGTGAGTCTACACTATACAAGTAGCATCTAATATGTTGTCTGAGCCCATCACCGAGCTCCCCCCTGGTTTTCAATGATGCCTTCAGGCACGGGTTTGTCCACTTTCTGTTTAAATAAAATCAATTTCTTTGGAAGAGTTTTGGAGCTCTTCCCTCATAAGTAGTGATCCCATCTCTTAGGGATGGCAGGACTTTGCTGTCAGCAACTCCTTCATTGCTTAATGTGTAAGCTACTTCCATGGTCCCTAAATTCCAGACAATTAAAAATAGTTCATATTAGGCATATTGTATACCATCCAAAGCCAGTTTCTTTCCTACACTTTAAAACTTTTAATACATAACAATTTTGCTATCTTATCCCCATCCACCCCCTATTTCCACCACACAGTACTTTTTCAATATATTCAAGACTGCTATTATCCAGCTTGAAATTAGGAGTGGAGGCAGCGCTGAAGAAGTCCAAAGCCAAAAGCAACACTGAAACTAATAAGGAATCCTAATTTGTCAAGTCAGTGTAACCGTTTGCCAAACAATGTTTTAAATGATTTAAATAGCCCAATGTGTATTACAGACCAGTTCCTGAGTTATGTTAACCTACACGTTGACAAGTTTTGTGGATTTTCACATACTAATTTACAAACTCACTAAAGAGAACTAAAAAGTGTATGTATCTTTTCATTCTTTACAAGCAATTTATGGAATTCTTTTCCTGATAACGCACATGACTTGGTAACCACATCAAGCCAAAACATATCTACCATATTAGTCTCCTGATCAGGTTACCCTGAAATTTTCTTCTTATAACACTCAATAAACAGTCTCATATGCATGCCATAAACCTTGGTTACATGTGCCAGGCTGAAAAAGAGCAGAGGGCCTCTGTGGAAGGTTTCTCAGTCCCAAGTCATTTGCTCACAGTTCAGTGGGAGGATGAACAAAGCTGTTTGGGGAAGGGCATTAATGAATTCAACAATTTTATTTGCCCAGGAGGCTCATAGTGCTGCCTGCCAGTTTGAGCTAAAGGGAGAGAGTCCAGAAATTCCAACAGGCAGCCTCGTTCAAGCAGGTAATGAGTGAGCATGGTTCATTACCCACGCCGATGGGCCATTGTTACAATGTGTAAGCTGCTTTATCAGGTGCTGATCTTATAGGACTCAAATGTACATTCTTTAAAGGGCCCTTTATTTTGATTCATGCTACACTTATTTAGAAATAGTGGGGATAAACATTATTTAGCTTTGGAGTGAAACCCCTCTACTTAATACAAGAAAGTGTTATGCCCAGTGAGGTTAAGTTACCTCAGTTGAGATCTTCTAAATCACCTGGTCACCCCATCTAGGATAAGGTGATAACCACAGACCCCTCAAGCTAGAACTGAAGATAGAAGCAGAGAAAAGAGATTCTCACAAGGTTTTATCTTAGAATAATAAGTTTTGAGATAGTTTGTTTTCAGAAAAATTATAGTCAAGAACGTGGTCTATCTCCATTCAGCAAACATTTTTTTTTTTTTTAAGCACTACTTAGCTGGTCGCATTCCAATTTCTGAGAACTGGCCATAGTTTTGATTTTAACAAGCAAGTACTAGGGCCTTGGTGTGTGTCACACTTTATGGGGGCAAGACATGATTGCAAGAGGGACTTTACCTAACAATTGCAATCAGTGTAACCTGGCTTATTGTACCCTCAATGAATCCCCAACAATAAAAAAAAAATAAAATAAAATAAAAATTGAGATAAAAAAAAAAACAAGTACAAGTTTATTTGGAAACTGATATGGGCAAATAGCCTTCCTCTCCACATTGAAGTATGATCTCTTACAACCCCATGAAATAAATGTTATGGTGTATCCTCATTTACAGATAAAAACTGAGAAATAGAAAATTCAATTAATATGTTTTTCATACTGTAGCCGATACATAATGGCAGACACATTTCAGGTCTCTGAAGTATATGCATTGTGTATATGTGGTAATATTAATGTATGCCATGGTTATGGCATAGGATGTTGTACAGTGTTTCCATGAAGTTCATGTGACAACTATTTTAAATTGCACATGAATTTATGGCCACCCTGTATATTGAATATATTAAATATTTTGGTGTTGTATTACATGGAGATGATACAAAATGATGTAAATATCATGTTACACACATGATATATATAATGTGTATATGTTATTATCTATGCAATAGATAATAAATATGTACATGCTCAAATATATACACACGTACCTACATACAGGTGTATATGTGTATCCACATTCATGTGTGTAGGCGTGTGTGCATAGTAGGTGAGACTCAGAAAGGAAAATAATCAGTTCATTTATGGAGAGAAAATAATGACATGTAAAAGCATAAAACTGGGCTGGGCACTGAAACACTGTGGTGAAAATAATGCGCTAAGCATAGTATGGCAAGGGAAGAGAAGGGATGCCTCACGCTGCGGAAGAAAGGGACAACCTAAAACTTGCTACTGAGCTTTCCAGCTTTCTAGAAGCAAAAAGTGCCTCTGAAAATTTCCTCAGCCACCCACTTAAAGAGACTTGATTAAATTTATTTTCCCCAGCTTAGAATGAGGAAACTTTAGAATTGCTAAGTGTCTCAGAGGCCTCCAGTCTGCAGTATGTCTAAGGACAGATATTAATTGGTTAGTTCTTTTGTGAGTAATAAAACAGAAATTATTGAGAGTTAAAATAAAGGTATATTCTTGGTGTTTATATCTTAAGAACAAATGCCATTGAAGTGAGATACTGTTGAGTGAGAGTCCACAATGAGGCATGGATGACAAGGCATCTGACTCAGATACCCACAGCCTGTAACGATATTAGAACACAGTGAAGACCAGCGAAAAGCAAGGAGACTTGAATGCTGTAGTCCTCATATCAAAGTAATGGTCATCATAATGGAAATTAAAGTATAGCAATCAGGACAAGTGATGCCCACAGGGGATTTATCTGAAACTTGGATATGCCCAGGAATGGAATTAGGATTGTTAGCATTAAGGAATAATTTCTTCTCTTATTAAATGGGAATCTTCCTCCATAAAATATATTGATGAAGTCTTACTATGCTTTTGGAGTTACAATGCATGAAAAAAAGGCCCTTTTCAAATGCTTGTAAAGAGACATCACAATGTATTCCAACTCTGAAATCAGTGACGATGATTCCCGTTAATTTCCTGCCTCTTTACTGCTTCCTTCTCAGCTGATATCTATCTCATCCCGGACAAAACATTCTTTTTTTTTGGGGGGGGTCTTGATTTTATTTTATTTTATTTTATTTTTTATTAAATCATAACTGTATACATTGATATGATCATGGGGCATCATACACTCGCTTCATAGACCATTTGACACATTTTTATCACAGTGGTTAACATAGCCTTTCCGGCGTTATCTCAGTTACTGTGCCAAAACATTTACATTCTACATTTACCAAGTTTCGCAAATACCCTTGTAAGATGCACCACAGGTGTGATCCCACCGATCCCCCTCCCTCTACCCACCACCCCCCCTTTCCCACTTCCCCCTATTGTTAGGTTGTAACTGGGTTATAGCTTTCATGTGAGAGCCCCAAATTAGTTTCATAGTAGGGCTGAGTACATTGGGTACTTTTTCTTCCATTCTTGAGATACTTTACTAAGAAGAATATGTTCCAGCTCCATCCATGTAAACATGAAAGAGGTAAAGTCTCCATCTTTCTTTAAGGCTGCATAGTATTCCATGGTGTACATATATCACAATTTATTAATCCATTTGTGGATCGATGGGCACTTGGGCTTTTTCCATGACTTAGCAATTATGAATTGGGCTGCAATAAACATTCTGGTACAAATATCTTTGTTATGTTGTGATTTTTGGTCTTCTGGGTATATGCCCAGCAGAGGGATTACAGGATTGAATGGCAGATCTATTTTTAGATCTCTGAGTGTTCTCCATATATCTTTCCAAAAGGAATGTATAAATTTGCATTCCCACCAGCAGTGCAGAAGTGTTCCCCAGAAATAAAAACAAAACAGGAGGAATCACACTACCAGACCTCAGACTTTACTACAAATCGATAGTGATCAAAACAGCATGGTATTGGCACAAAAACAGAGAAGTAGATATCTGGAACAGAATAGAGAACCAAGAGATGAATCCAGCTACTTACCGCTATTTGATTTTTGACAAGCCAATTAAAAACATTCAGTGGGGAAAAGATTCCCTATTTAACAAATGGTGCTGGGTGAACTGGCTGGCAACCTGCAGAAGACTGAAATTGGACCCACACCTTTCACCATTAACTAAGATAGACTCTCACTGGATTAAAGATTTGAACTTAAGACATGAAACTATAAAAATACTAGAGGAGAATACAGGGAAAACCCTTGAAGAAATTGGTCTGGGCGAGTATTTCATGAGGAGAACCCCCCGGGCAATTGAAGCAGCTTCAAAAATACACTACTGGGACTTGATCAAACTAAAAAGCTTCTGCACAGCTAAGAACACAGTAAGCAGAGCAAGCAGACAGCCCTCAGAATGGGAGAAGATATTTGCAGGGTATATCTCTGACAAAGGTTTAATAACCAGAATCCACAGAGAACTCAAACGCATCAGCAAGAAAAAAACAAGGGATCCCATCGCAGGCTGGGCAAGGGATTTGAAGAGAAACTTCTCTGAAGAAAACAGGCACATGGCCTTCAGACATATGAAAAAATGCTCATCATCTTTAATCATCAGAGAAATGCAAATCAAAACTACTTTGAGATATCATCTAACTCCACTGAGACTAGCCTATATCACAAAATCTCAAGACCAGAGATGTTGGCGTGGATGTGGACCAAACATTCTTGTACCACTATCCCGTGATTATTTCTGAATTCATCTTCTCTCCGCCATAGAAAAAGATTTAATGTTATCAATTATACTCATAACAAAACTCAATTGCAATTGCATATGAATTTTAAGATGGTAAGAAGCTCAGTCCCCATCTTTTTCAAACTCTTTAGTTTTTTTTCTTTTTTTCAAACTCTTTAGTTTTATGTTACTTGAAGAAGTGAAAACACTGGGAAACTCTAAATGGTAAACATTTCCATTTTGTGAGTTTAACCCTATCTCTAAGAGTGGAACGTCAGTGTAGGGTTAGACTATTGTATGTTCAAAAATAAGGAACCTTCATCCCAAAGGTTGTATTACCATCGGCTAACTATTCAAGCAAACATTCTCAAAATCTTCATAAATTAAGAAAATAAAAATTTATTTTCCATTCATGCCTAAATCCAATATAGTTGGTTGGGGATATAAGATTCCAGTAGGTATTCGAGTACTCAAATTTTTCTTAATATTTTGCTTTACTACCATATTGCACTTTAGAATTCTCTATGTTTCATGGGAAATGGTTTTTCTGAGTAGTATTTATCATTCCCATTTGCATTCCTTTGCCAAGAATTCAGTCACACATCCTCATTTATCAAGAAAACAGAGATCAGGAAATAATTTGGCTGTATGCCCAGAAAAGAAAAGCAATGAGTCTGGAATCTTAGCCCCAGAGGTTTAGATAAGGCTCGGCAGACACACATAGATGGAATCCAGTTAAGGTTACATATTGAGGATCATGATTCAGAATGAGTGACTCATGCGTGACAGTTTGCTTATGTCATATATGTCCATGGTCCCCAATTCCTGGGCTGTGGACTAGTAATGTTCATGGACTGTTAGGAATTGGGTCACACAGAAGGAAGTGAGTGACAGGCAAACCAGTGAAGCTTCATCTGTATTTCTAGCCATTCCCATAGCTTGCACAAAGCCCCCATTCCTAGCACATCAGTGGCAGCATTCGATTCTCATAGGAGCTATTATAAAATGCTCACCACAGACAAAACTGTGATAGTGATGAAATAAACAGAAATGAAATTCGTCATTCATAACATTAAGACAAGATAAGCTGCCTTGTTTAGAAATGCTTCCCCAGCATCTGTGTCTATTTTGGCACATGGAAGGAGCTCATGAGACGTTTAGTAAATTAATTTGTGTATAACATAGATCTAACAAAATAAAAATGAAGACCTAATACGTATGTAGGTTGACTATGACAAAATAATATTATTTGATATTGATGCCTCTTGCTTACATTTCTGAAATTACTACATAGGCTATGCACCTTAACAGACTTATTATATACCATTAAATTAAGATTTTCTAAGGTTTATTTGATTGCACCACAGTAAACTATGAAAATATACTTAGTCTTCTTAGTTTGATTGTTTGCAGACTACTCTGTTGCACAGCACCAGACAAAACAGAGTAAGGTCAACAGAGATTAAGGAAGTCACCTTGACCTCACACAATGTACTTTTGAGTTGATGTTTTATACTGGTCACAGAGCAATTTTGCATGAAAAGATTTTAGAAGAGAATGATTAGACAAGTTCAGCTCCTGGCATTTTGCTTAAGCCTAGCTTAGGTGACTCTCTCTCTCAAACTTTGTGTATATTGGTCAAAAATTGATGTCGATATAATCCCACAAAAATTGTCACAATTTCATTTCTCCAGCACTAAAAAAATGTTTGAAAGGAGAGATTCTTCCTGTAGGAAAGTGTCTTAGAATTTTACCAACTTCATATTTGTCTATCTTAAAAAATATAGTATTTTTCACTCTGGGTAAATCAAATACTTTGAGGGCTGGTTTTAATTTTTTCTTTTTAAGACATTTATTATAATGCTCTCATAGTGATGAGGTAAGAGAACTAAGAAATTTGCTAAGAATAAGGTTAAATTACAAAAAAGTTTACACTTGTCTCATGTTATATTTTGACTATGCAAAATATTCTTTATCACAATACAGTATGTATCACATGCTCATGTACGTAATAGGACATTTTTGTACATATTCAAACATAAATATATTTATTAAAATAAACCATAAAAACTGATGGTATTTAACCTTTTTAACTATAAAAATGATGCATTTCTATGGTTCAACCACACATTCATGTACACATACAGAAACACACTTGTACACCCAATATATTCTCTCGCAAAATATCTTTTCATCAGAAATGGCCCCACCAGATGGATTCACTCAACTCAAATTACCTTCTGGATTTTTTTTTTCCTGAAAATATGCCCCCCATTTCTCAACAAATAGTGGTTTTCATGAAAGACACACTCTTGAAATTACATTAATTTTATGCTGACAGGGTTCTTTTGAAGAAGCTCTTTTGTCACTGAGTTTGTCTGAGGACTAAATTCACTGTGTCAATAAGCTATTTTTGATTGTGTTCCTGAATTTTTCTTTTCTTTGTCTTTTCTACTTTACTAAGAGAATCAGAAATATCACCAATGGTACAGTAAATGTATCCAGAAATTTCATTGCTAACCACTATTTGTTGAGAAATGGGTGACAGATTTTCAGGAGAAAATAATTCTATAGAGTTCTTTTTTTTTTTTTTTTTTTTTTTTTTTTTTAATTTTTTTATTAAATTCTTAAGTAACATCACAAGCTCTCTGAATGATTTCAGAGAACTTTTAGTCACACCTACTGGTGAGATTATAAGGTAGGGAAAAGTGGCAAACTAATATTCAGCTACCAGAGGAAATGTTTTTAAGCTTTGAATATGCTGATGAACTACTTTTGAAGGAAAAGTTTTTTGAGAAGAATTTCCTTTAAAAAATGTCGCCAAGCATTTCCGGGGCTGGCAGAACATCCAAATTTAAAAACAAGAGATATTTGTACTCATTTCTTTGTTTTCCAGAGTTCTTATTTGTGTTAAAATAGCCCTTCAAATTGTATTTACTCTCGGCTTCCTAAATTCATGGGCCCAGGCACCACTAAGAGATGATTTGTTAAACCTAGCCCATGAATGGCTGAGTAGAATCACAGGGAAGTAGTTCTCCCCCCTACTGAGTACGTCACCTTCATCATGCTCAATTTGTTGTACAACGGAGGGTGATACAGAAGGCAAAACACACCCCACCAGGGAAGAAACAGAAAAACAAATCCAGATAGTTTCAAACTGAAAAATCTAACTGCTTCTTTTGGAACTTATTTTCTTTGCCAAACGTTTTTTACCAAGAATTTTTTCCCATAGCATCTGTTTATTAATTTGCTGTCCATGTACACTGTGTCCTATGGTGACTGCAGACACGGCCGTTACTTTTGTTCTTATCCTGTAGTTCCCAATGCTGCACACAGTGCACTTTTAAACTTGGATTTTGTAGTAAATCTGGTATGTAAGTGGATTCTTGAAAAAATGCCAATTCTATAGCATAGGTGAACTAGTTTGATTCTGTGCTCCAGCTCTTTAGACGCTGGTTGTAGAACAACTTCATTTCAAAATTGTACAACTCTTTTTTTTTTTTCAAAATTAGTTGGTTTTCTCTAGTCTACTAATAAATATTTACTGAAGAAATTTATTTATTTATTTTTATTTTTTGGGGGGTACTATATGCTGATCTTATATACAATTTGGAATGCTTACATCAAACTGGTTAACATAGCCTTCACTTCACTTAATTATTGTGTTAAGACATTAATATTCTACACTTAATAGATTTAACATTTGCCCTTGCAACATGTACCAAAGGTGTGGTCCCACCATTTACCCTCCCTCCATCCAACCTACCCCCTCTCCTCCCATCTTCCTCCTCTTCCCTCGTAAAGTATCTTGAGAATGGAAGAAAAAGTATCCAATGTACTTAGTATTATTATGAAACCAATTTATAATCACCCACACTGTCTCCTGAAAGATAAAATATAACTACAGCCCAGGATGAAGAAGGGAAAACTGTACAACTCTTAAGCAGGGCTCCAACAATTTCAAGCCACCTACTAAATATCTTGGATACGATGACTCTCCCAGTTGTTGAGACAATTATTTTACATTTTCTTTTAATTCTTTGTCTCTAACTTTATCAATTCATTTCATTATTGAACAAATGGGACCAGTAGAAAAGAAATATCTCATACCTCCAACACTAAATCTATTAGTTGATAATTAACTATCCTGGCACAGGATATTCTGGTGGTTCTTTCCTGTCACAATAAACAAACTATTCTTAATTCTGTTAAAGCCAGCTTGTATTTGAGATTCAGAATTTGTTATCTCTCGCTCATTCAAAGAATTGGCTATTAAGAGTATCTCCTTGCTCTGTTGCACCTTAAATTTTACTCCTGCCAAATAGTGTTTTTCTCTAGCCCAAAGTATCTTTGAAACAAAAGTTAAAAACTACTGTTCCATGTTTTCTTGAATGCATCTCCATTTCCCCTTTTTCCTCTTTAGAATAAAAGTTACCAAAAGTTTCCTAGCACCATTGTTTCTACTTCTCTCTTTCAATTTGTCCTTAGCACACCAATATGGTCTCCCCACAGAAAATACTCATTATCAAGGGGAACTTCAACTCCCACCTTACCAAAATTCATGGGCTATTTGAAGATTTTATCTCAATCTTGTCTTCAGTTACACCAAACATGGCTTCTATAGTTGCTAATTGATACAGTCAGATAATAAAATAATAGATAATGTAGGTTTAACTTTAATAATATATTCTTCTTAGTAAAGAATCACGAGAATGGAAAAGCAAACATTTTCAAATATTCTTAAAGTTAGTTGGCAACACTTATTCTGTTGTTGGACTAATGATAAATTTCTTGGCATAAAATGAAATCATTTGACAACTTAGTCCTTGATTGGTGCTAAATTCAAATCCCTACCTTAGTTTGGACTTTCACTTCAGAAAGAAATACATTTTAAGCACAGATTGTTCATTGTCTACTTACTGACAAGCTGCAAGGAAGTCTGTAACATATCTGAATGTGTAAGGGGAAAATTCTTTTCTTAGTATTATGAAACACCAAAAATTTCCCTGAAAATGTTATTTCTGATTTTAAGCTTACGCAAATACTTTGTACTTATATATTATTTCTAGTCAAAATCTTTTAAAGTGATTGGTATTTATAACCAGATTTAACAAGAACTGAACACAGTCAAGAATCACAAGAACAGAATAGTAAGTATCCAATAGATAACAACTATTCCCTCACATCAGAGAAAACACAATTAAACTCAAATGGGGAGAAAAAGAAGAGGATGAAGGAGAGGAGAAAAGGGAGGGGGGTTGGTTTGCTCTCACATAATGGGCACAACATCAGGGTAAACATCAACGCCCTGGGTGAATGGCTCAATTACAATGTGAACTTTACGTAAGAAATGCAAACAATGCAATCTAAACATTTTTACTCTTATATTAATCTGAAATAAGTAAAACAAAAGAAAGCATACAGTTAGAGTAATTTTATCTTACTTTTAGATTTCTTGAGTTTGGAAAAATGTGAATAAAGTTATAGTGTTAAGCAAATAAAAATTAGAATTCAACATTACCAATACATTGTAATTATCGTCAGGTATTTAAATTATTTATGTATTTGTGCCTTTCATTTTGTTCAGGATTTCTTAAGTTGACTCAAATTGTGATTCACACGGAGTGTTTAATCACTTAAAGTTTGAGAGTATTATTGATTTATTTTGTAAATTTTGAAAATACACACATAACAAAGATATAATAAACATTTATTTTATTTTTTTCATGTATACATTAATGCATTTTGGGGGTACAATGTGTTGATTTCATATAGAATTAGGAATGCTTACATTGCACTGGTTAATATATACCTCATCTCATTTACTTTATTACCACCACATAGTTCAAATGATGCCAATATTTTACCATGATTAAAATAAGGCAATTTTTAGAGAAAATAATTATGTGCTACTTGTCTATAAAATTGAGGGGATAAAACTTTTTTCCCCTCAACCACGGGAGGAAGCTCACATGGTCATTACATTTAGTACTAAACAAAACTTTTAGAAATTTCTGCAAAACACAGCTTCTCAGATATATGTTTCTGCTTATCTCATTCATCCAAAAATTATTTTTTTTAGTTTTTGTCAAATTATTTCATTTAGTCTTTTTGTGGTACTGCATTATTATGAAAATGTATCTTTACTGTCCTTCTAAATGATATTTTGCTCATTTTTGTTATTTCAGTATCTCAATGTTTCATTAATCTTAGAGGCCATGGTTTGTGCTACAAAGAGCTTATATTAAATAAAAGAAAAACTTTTTAAAAGTTGGGATAAAATAAGACCTGTTAGGAAACTATCTAGACCAAAAGAACAATATGATAGTGTTCTTAAATTTGTCATAATACAGTTTTAGAGAAAAATCCCACACAAGAAAAAAAATTAAAAAAGTAAAGCAATAATGTTGGGAAAAAGTAATAGAACAAGAGAACATATTCCTTACCCATAGATAGGTAATTGTTAATAATTTTTCACAATTTATCATGCAGAAGAATATACAAGTATGTAAGATTTAGTTGATGAATCTTGTTGACAAATACAGGCTGAAATATTGAAGATATAAAAAAATAGAATTGATAAACTCAAGTTATCACACATTTAAAATACAGAATTTTTCTTCTCAAGCACACATGGACGATTAAGGAAGCTAGAATATAGAGTATGTTCAAGGCGACAAAGGCAGACTCAATACGTTCTTATTAATCAATTTCACAGAAATGCTATATATCAAGTATATTGCATTAAAATTTGGCATCAGAAATAGAAGAGTAGCTAAAAGTTTATATGTAAGGAAACTATTATGCATTTTAAATAAATGTAATTTTTAATGGATTCAAAAAGTGAATTGAGAAATATTTATAAGTAAATTAAAACAGAAATGTTAGAACCATAAACCATGATGCACAGTTAAAAAATGTTTTGAGAAATTTAAAGACTCATTTACCAATAAAAAAAAGGGATAATAATAAGCCAAGCATCTTTCCATATGGACAAATCACCTCTTCAAAAAAGGAAGCAAAAACAAAATAAAACAAAAAAACAAAGATAAATACAAAAGTCAATAAAATAGAGATGAAAAGCAATAAATAAGTTTAATTGAATTGAAAGTTGATTCTTATAGAGTGTGTCTGACTTAACCACATCTCTAATAAGAATGACCTAGTAAAAAGAGAAAGAAGATAAATAATGCACAGATTTGAAAAGGGCAATCATTGCAAATACAACAGACATTTAACAATATTATAAAACACTGTAACTACTATGCTTTAGAACCTAGTGAAGTGGAAACGTATGTAGAAAACATAAAATATTTGTAAATAGAAATCTTGACAAATAATTATCAAAATTATTAACAATTATTATAAAGAAACAAGGCTAAGGGATATTGGAGTTGAGTTCTATGATACTTTCAAAGAATACTTCATTCCTGTAACAAAGGGTTGTTAAAAAAAATAGAAAAGAGCAAAATCTATTCAGTTTATTGTGCAAAGATAATGTAATTATGTTTTCTAAACTGGAAAATTCCCATTTACCATTTGAACTAATTAAAGAATAACAAAACACCTAAGTAAATTACTAAATATCCAAACTAATTATATACCATGATCAAATAGGCTTATGCAAGAAATCAAAGGATTTATCAAACAGAAGTACCATCAGTGTAATTCAGCACATAATTAAAGAAGAAAGATCAACATTTTTAAAAATCAATGAATAAAAATCCTTTGATAAAGTTTAACTACTATTTATATGAAAAAAACTCAGTAAAGGTAAAAAGAGTGTTTTAAATATATTTTATAAACCAAAATCTATACAAAACATGTTGCTTAATGATGGAACTTCATAAGACCCAAGTTGATTATCAAAAATGAAAGAAAAATGCCCACTTCCAGTGCTGCTATAACAAAACACAAAATGCTACTGGAAAGATAAGATCATTTTTAATAAAAAACATAAATACTGAATGGAAACAGAAAATACAATTACATCTATTTCCATTTACATTATCAAATACCAATGAAGAAATATAAAAATAAGTGTAATTTACAATAACTACAAATCAGTGAAAGTAACCAATAATTAGTTATGTATATCCTAATCTGTATAGAGAAAAATTAATTTCCACATAACATGCAAAGTAAATGAATAAACGGGAAAAGGCTGCTTGCTCATAGATAGAACAACTCAATGAAAGCATAGGCCAATTCTCCCCTACGTAAATATATAAATGTGATTGAAACAAAATATCAATTGAATTTTTAAGTAATAGGTGAAATTATACTAAATGTAAAGTAGTAATAATGTCCAAAAATAACTGAATAAGCTCACAAGAAAAGATTGATAAACTGAGCTTGCCCAGACAGACATTAACATATTTTAACACACATAAAACATTCATGGTTTTTGAAAACAATTAGGCAGATAGGAAAATAGAATATACACAGGTCTTGTAACCA